>NC_138167.1:0-2568750 GCF_964165515.1 Mesoplodon bidens | reverse complement strand
TGGGCTGGGTATTTCCTGCAGCACTGTGGCCAGGCAGGGGGCATGGTGACCGGGGCCCTGATGCTCTCCGTGGTCGGAGGGAAGATGAGTGAAGGCATCAACTTCTCTGACAACCTTGGCCGGTAAGGGGTGGGCTTCCCATCTCCCGCGGCTCTGACACCCACCCATGTGGTGCCTTCTGAGTCCACACCCGGGCTGACTGCTCAGGCCCGTCACCCGCGAGGCGCACGGATGCACCAACTCTGAACTAGGGCCTTTGGGGCCAGGTGGAAAATCAGGCAGCCCCTAACTTGATCAGGACTCAGTTCCTTGGTCTAGACTGGATATCTCCGCTGAGAAAACCCTCTCCAGGTGGTAGGGACGAGGGGAAGGAGAGGTGGGAAGGAAGTGGAGTGGAGTGGAGGTGTGGGTGAGGACGGGCCCCTTGTCCTGGGCACCGCCCAGCTGCCGTGACTCATGTGTGCCTCCGCCCTAGGTGTGTGGTCATGGTGGGCATGCCCTTCCCCAGCATCAGGTCTGCAGAGCTGCAGGAGAAGATGGCTTACCTGGACCAGACCCTCGTGAGTACCGCCAGTGCCTCGGAGGGCGAGGGGAGGGGGCGCCCCACGACTGTGACCCCCCATGCCCCGGGACGTGTGTATCCTGTTTGCTCCAGAGCGATGGGACGCCCCTCCACAGCCCCTGAGCTTCTCCATGCCATCACCTCTCATGCTGGCTGCTGTGCCCTGTGAGGCCCACGGGTCCCGCTCCAGAGCCCAACTGTGTCACTGTCGCCTAGAACACTAGGAGGCGGCGAGAATCCGCTCTGACAGGTCACCTCCTTTGCCCTTCCAGCCCCGAGCCCCGGGCCAGGTGCCCCCTGGGAAAGCATTGGTGGAGAACCTGTGTATGAAGGCTGTCAACCAATCCATAGGTGAGCCTGGGCTGACGCTGCTGGCGAGATGGATGGCTGGAGAGTGCGGCGACAGGAAGGAGGGATTTCACCTGCCGTCTCTCCAGCCCGAGCGCTGAGCAAGGGGAGGGGACACAGTAGAAACGCACTGTGGGGGGAGGCAGGTTTAACTCAGAGCCCCAACCTCTGTCCCCATCCAGGCAGGGCCATCAGGCACCAGAAGGATTTTGCCAGCATCGTGCTCCTGGACCAGCGGTATGCCCGCCCTCCTATCCTGGCAAAGCTGCCGGCCTGGATCCGGGACCGTGTGCAGGTCAAAGCCACCTTTGGCCCTGCCTTTGCTGCTCTGCGGAAGGTCAGTCCTGCCTTTCTCTCTCGTCCCCAGAACCTCCCACCCCCCCACCCCGCCCTGCCCCCAGCCGGTGTCTCCCTGTCTTTCCCTCTCTCCGCAGTTTCATCGAGAGAAGTCTGGCTCTTGCTGACAGGTGGCTGCACCACTGCCTGGTCACCAGGCCCTCCTTTCACCCCACCCACTAGAAATGTTGTCTTGGGCCTGGAATCAGTGGGCTGCCGGGACCTAAGAATAGGTGGAGAAGCCAACAGGAGAAAATGAGGCTGATCCTGAAGGAACCGTGCCCCGCCATTCCTGGGCCCGTCCCAGGGCAGTTGCCCTCCGTAGAATTGAGCCTGTCTCCCACTTGGCATGGACCGGAGTCCAGCTCCCTGACCTGATTCCCGGCCAGCCTTTGTGAGCGACTGTGGAGGCCGCGGCATCTCCGCCCTTGCTTGCTTCTCAGTATCCACATTCTCAGAGGTGAGGTGGGGCAGGCCCTCCCTCCCTCTCCTTTCTCACTAAAAGTAGCTGTTCTAGGCCTTTCACCCTCTCCCGGGAACTAAGAGCATCCCCCGGGGCTTCTGCTCACCCTAACCACCTTCTTGTTCTGAGAGTTGCTAAGAACTGCTCCCCGCTCCCGCCCGCTGGCCGCACTTCTTCCTGCAGGCGGCTCCTGGCCCTGCAGTCCTCCCGGGCAGGGGGCCCCTCCCTCTCTCCCTCTCCACCACCACCTGAGCCCATGCCGCCTCTTCCCCTGACATCAGCAATTATGCCGAGGGCCATCAGGCTCTCAGCGAGGCTATTTTTAGCGACCCCATGCATGCCTGTCACTGAGACATGTTTTCCTGCATGGAAATGTCCCTCCCTCCGCTGGCCCCTGCTTACCGCACCTCTCCCTGCCCCTGCCACCTGACACCCGGCCTGGAGGGACATCATCTGCGTTTTGTGCAGCTGTGGTCTCTTAATTAAAAGGGCGCTGTTGGTTTATGCTCGGTTCTTGCATCACACTTCTTTATTGACTCACGTACTGTTTCGCTGCAAAGCGTCTCTAGGGAAAAGGCGTGCGCGCCGGCCAAGGAGGTGGGTGAGGCACAGGCAGAGAGCGGCCCTTGAAGCAGCTCCAGGCACTGGAGCTGGCCAGTCCTCCGCGACCCCCTTCCCTCCCGGGAGCCTGTCCGTGATAAAGTCGGGGGCTTGGGGAAGGCGGAGTGAGCCCCTAGGATTCCCAGTCCTCCTCGTCCTCCTCTCCCGGGGCTGGCTGCAGGGGAGGCAGAGGCGGGATGGAGTCCGACATTCGGGCAAAGGCCCCTCCCGGCCCCTCGCTGGCCCCCGGCCCAGGTCCTTTCCCGGAGATACCTGGGAGGGCAAAGGTGGAAGGTGAGGGGCTGATTTGGGGTACCAGTCCACCCGGGCTCTAGAGACTTGAAACGGTGAGAAAAAAGGATGTGGGCGACCTCAGCCAGGGAGGCCGCCGGCGTCGTGCTTCCTACCTTTGCGCCTCATGGCCAGCTTGTTGAAGAGATCCGACATCAGGTCTCCACCTTGGCTGGTGGCTCTCACTGCAACAGGAAAGCCATGGGGAGAAGACGAAGGGACCAGGGGTGGCCCAGATCCAGCCTGCCTAACACCCTGAGGGCTCCATCAGTGTCCTCTGCGCTGTCAACACACCCGGCCCCTCCGCGGCCACGAGGTCGCCACGGCTCACACCCGGCCCCTCCATGGCCACGTGTCACCACAGCTCCTGGAGCTTTGGTCAGTGCTCATAAGAACACAGGTAACCTCTGAGTCACAACAGTCACAGCTACCCTGTGAGACAAGGGCACAGACGAGCAGCCTCGCTGGACAGATGAGGAATCTGGCCCAGAGAAATCAGGCAATTTGCTTGGGGTCACAGTGCAAAGCTCAGAAGCAGAGCTGGGACTCAAAACTCAGGACTGGACTCCCAGGGCATTGCTGCTTTAGGCCCAGGTGTGGTATTTATGTCAGCCAGGGGATTCACAGCTGACGTAATCCAGAGTCTCAGAGACCTAGAGAAGCAGGACTTAGCCAGGTCTCCGTCCCTAAAGCTATCCCAGGTCCCTGCCCGTTTCCTGGACATCTGGCAGAGTCTAAGAAGGCTCTTCCAGTTTGAGTGGCCGAGGCTGTGTCCCCTACGGGCGCAGAGAGGAAAGCTCCACTGAGCAGGCCCCAGGAGCAGGAAGGAGCCCGCGGCCCGGGCGGCCTGCACCCCGGGCACAGCAGGGCCAGAGCCCCTCCCGCGGCGGGTCTGGCCTCACCTTGTTTCTGCTCCTTCTGCTTCTTTTTCTCCAGCTTGCGCTCCTCGACGCTGCGCAGCTTGGCCTTGCCGATGCCCCCGGCCTGGCGGATGGACTCCAGCAGAGTGGCCCGGCCACTGGAGGGGTCAACCACTTCCTTGGGCGCTCCCTGGACTGGGGTGGGAAGGGTGCAAGGAAGAGAGGCTGCTCAGGCAGGGCCTGGCCGTGCGGCCCAGAGGCGGCCCTGGGCGGTCTGAGGAAGGGCTCTTCCTCGGCGAGGCGGCAATGGTGAGGTGGCGCCTCGGGAGACTAGGGGCCTGGACGCTGCCTGCATCCGCCCGGGCTCGGCCGGTCCCTCTCCAGCCCCACCTGCTTTAGGTGCCACGCTGCACAGGTGGACCCTGGGAATCACGTGTGCTGAGTGTCTGAACTTAACACAGGAGCCAACGGGATTTCTGTGCCACTTCTGGGTGCTGGAGATGGACTGGGAGATACAGGAGTAAAACCGAAATCCTACAACTTAAGGGCCACGTGGATACTTTGTTGCTGTAGTTTTCCATGTCTATTAGTTGCCCCCTTTTCCCCGTTGGTTTAAGGGGGAATGGGGGGCCCAGGGCTCCCCCTGTCCAGGCTCCACAGACATGGTTTGAAACTGCTATGTTATGAACGCAGTAGAACAATATTTTGAAATTACAACTACCCTGAAAATCTAGCACTTATGACCACTTAACTAAGCTACAGAAAATCCTTCAGGGATCCAGAAATGAGGGGCACCCTCAGAGAAAGCAGACCCCCCTCCCCACCCCGCGTGCCCTATGCCGCTGCTACCTGAAGGAGATGCGCCACCGCTGTCGTCCTCCCCGGCTGGCTGTCCCAGCGGGGCCACGGTCTGGGCTGGGGGCGGAGGTGGGAGAGCGCTGACCAGCAGGGCCGGAGCTGGGGGCGGCGGGGGCGGCGGTGGGGGTACTGCCAGCACCCCATCTTCTAGGTGGGAAAAGCGTGAGAAGGTGCCTGCGGAAGAAGGTGGCCAAGCCGGGGTGCTCCCGCCCACGTCCGTTTCCAGCTCTCGGCTCACCGGGCTTGAAAGGCTCAGCCACCTCCGTGTGGAAGGCAGGCAGCTCTGGAATGGTGCCAGGGGCCGACGGGGCAATGCCGGGGCCTAGATCCGCACTGTACATGAGGTCGTCGGCCACGCCCGGCAGGTCGGGCAGGTAGGACGGCACATCGATCTCAGGCACTTGGCCCAGGTCGGGCACGTAGAAGTAGTTCTCTGGGACCTGTGGGACCGGGGGATGTGGTGGGCCTCGGGCGGCCAGCGGCCTCGCGTGTCCCCGCTACAGCCGGCCGGGGCGAGGGGCTCAGCAGGCCCTTGCGCATCCCCGCTACAGCCGGCCGGGGCGAGGGGCTCAGCAGACCCCTGGCCAAGACCACACGGCAGGACCACGTCCCCTCCCCCACCCAAGCATCATCCCTCTCCACCTGCTGCTCCAGCTGCTCTCTCTTGCTGATGGACAATGGGGCATCGAACAGCTTCTCCTCCGTCTCTGCCCCCAGCATCACATGGGTCTTTGTTACGGCACCAGCCAGGGGGTCCAGGAAGACATACTTTTTGTACCTACAGAGGAGGGGTGGAGGTCAAGAGGTCAGGCGATCCGGCATCTGTTCTAGGCCCTGGACCACCTTTCCTACTTCATCGGGGCCACCATTAGTTTGTACCACGGCCTCCCAGGCCTTACCAGGCAAAAGCAACCGGTCAGGAGCCTCCTGGCTCCCGGGTTGCAGACGTCTGCTGCACCCAAGTCTGGTGGCCCTGGCCCCCCACTAAGCCAGGCCAGCCCCCGCCCCCCCGCGCCGTCCTTACAGGTTCTCCGTGGTGTTGAAGAGCAGCAGGGAGCTGACAGAGCTGATGTTGCTGGGGAGACCCCCCAGCCCCTCCTCGGCCTCGCCTTCAGGCTCCGGCTTGGTGCTCACACACACGGGGAAGTATTTCAGCTTCTCCTGTGGTGGGAAGTGACCAAGGGATGGCGGGTTTCAGCACCAGGCCAGAGTGACCTCCCCCACTGCAGTCAGAGTCCTCTTGGGGGACAGAACCCTCCCCAGTGCCCCGGTCACCCCCGTCAGACCTGTAGGGCTAGCTCGTCCAGGGGACGGTGCTTGCTCTGGACCCTGTGGCGGGCACGCCTCTGCAGGCCAGGGTCCTGGGCCCCCGTGAAGATGGAGCTGTACTCCTGCAGGCGCTCCGGGGCAGGGTACTTGGCACTGGAGAACACCTGTGTACACGGGGAGTCTGAGCACTTCCTCAGGGGGCCTGAGAAGCTCCAGACAGCCTAGGTTTGGGCAGGGGAAGGCGTCCCGGGCAAGAGGAAAGCTTGCGGTGAGGCTGGAGCAGGGAGCTGGCAGCCTCGGAGGCGTGGGGAGAGGGCAGGGAAGGGGGTTTCCGGGGCCGCCGACCAGCCAGGGGGACAGGGCCACACACGCTACCTTGATGGCTTTCTTGCTACCCTTGATCTTCTCAATCTTGGCCTGGGCCAAGGAGACCCTCTCCCCGATGGCCTGCAGCTGGCTCCGGCTGAGCTCTACTCGCTGGGAGATCCTGCCCCCGGAAGAAAAAAAGTCACAGGGGCTGAAGGCTGCTCCCCAAGCCCCGGCAGCCTCCTGCAGCCCTTCTGCTTTTAACGGCAAACCTGCGAAGCCAGGGGGCCGGGTAAGGGCTCCTGCCTAAATTTTAGTGTTTGCGTGGGTTTGTTTTGGCAGTGCCCCAAAACAAGGCGTGCGGGATCTTAGTTCCCCGACCAGGGATCGAACCCGCATCCCCTGCAGTGGGAGCATGGAGTCCTAACCACTGGACCGCCATGGAGGTCCTCGGGTAAGGGCTCTTAAAACACAGCAATACCTGCTCTCAGGCCCGATCTTAGAACTGCCCAGGTGACCCCTACCAGCACCATCCAAACTGAAGTGTCTAGGAACAGACTGTATTAAGTTCCTTGGAGCTCTGGGTAGGGATGGGCAATCACCTTGGCCCCAAGTTGGCACCTGTACGTGCCACCTGAAGGGACGTGGTTCCTGCCTGCCGGGGTTCTCAGCCTCAGGCCCAGGTGAGCAGAGGCAGAATCGTCATGACTTACATGGAGGAAACCAGAGCTCAGCAAGGCTGAGTGACAGGCAAGGCTGGGCCTGAATTCAAGTCCTGGAGCTGTCCACCAGGAACTGCCCGGCACGTAAGAGGCAGCTTTTGGTAAATCCAAGTCCCCACCGTGGTTCTCACGGTTGTGGTCAGGCTGCCTAGGGGCTGCCACTGCCCCCTCCCCACATTACGGCGCCCTGCTACACGCCTTGAACATGCCACACACCGCCTTGTCATGTGGCCTCTGCCGTCTCCTCGGATACCCACACGACTGGTCCCTCACTTCACTCAGCCCCTCGCTGAAGCCTCCCTGACCACGGAACCTAAAGCTGCACCTGTCCCTTTCCAACCCCCAGCCGGTTCTTCCGTTACACAGAGCCACCTGTCACCACAAGTCTCCTGTGCACTCCTAGGCTAAGGGCTTTGTTCCCCGCTGTGTTCCCAGAGCCTGGAACAGCGCCTGGCGCCTGCAGGGGTCCCTGTGCAGTTACTGAACGGCTAACACCACGTGCCCCAAAGGTAAACGCACATGAGCCTCCCTCGCCTTAGTCAGCGACACGAGGGGCTTCTCACTGCACTCACCACTGCACGGGGGCTCCGGCTCCCCCGCCAGGGCGTCCTGCACCTGAGCGCTCCCCTACCTCCAGGGACACCTGCCCGTGGCCACCGTGTTCCACATCCACAGTGGTGGTCACATCTCCACGTTCACCGGGCCGAGTGAGCACACAGTGAGGCACGAGAGACGAGGCAGAGGTGCAAGCTCAGCTCCCGGGGAACGGCCAGAGGACACAGTGAGTGGATGGCCGAGGAGCGCCGCGGTCCCTGGGGTCAGAGACCACGCGGCCAGGGAACTCTAGGATTTCTTGAACGGTTGAAGTGAACAGTCAAGACTCTGGCCCAACCTTCTTAAACCACCCCTACTAACTTTAGAAGGTTTTAGCCCCCAGAGAACACACCTGATCGGCCAGCTTCACAACCCAGGGGTCTCCACCCCTGATGAAGTCTCCTTGGTTACTCCTGGCCCCTCGTGTGCAAGGGCTCGGGGATGCAGGGGCTGGCCTACGAGCAGGGACCCAAACCAGCTTAGTTTTCCTTGACAGGCTGGTCTGAGTCGGGCAGCAAGGCAGACAGAACAAGAGGCACAGTTTCCTTCCGGGAGAGATGCAGAACCTGCAACCTGTCCGAGCCCCAGCTTTCCGGCAGGGAGACCAGTCTCCCTGCTTGCACACAGGCCAGTTCCTGTGGCTCCAGGCTCAGCCCTACGCTGCCCGGGGCTGAAGCAACCTCACAGTTATGTAACCGCTCCACTCAAAGGTGCCATGGAGGGTGGGAGCGACGTCGAACTGGAGCCAGACACAGCCGGCTCTGTCTGGGTCTTCCATCTGATTTCTCCAAGTTACAAACATCAAGCTTAACAATGAATCCTGGCAAATTTCCAGAATGGGTTATTAAATAGAGGGTAGTGAGCAATTTGAAATGGAAGAGGCGGATCCCCGGGGCCAGCACTGTTCTAAATTCACAGCATTTCTTTTTTGACAAGGTTATTAGACTGGCATATCAGGGGAAAACCTTAACACACAGTGCAGCCTGAGTCAGCAAGGATTCTGACGGCTTCTCACAAAATCCCGTGGACAAGATGGAGCTGTGGGGGCCGGAGGAGAGCACATTTAGAAAAAATCAGAGCCAGAGAACAACAGCGCCCCAAAGGCACGGCTGAAGAACGCACTGATCTCAGCCTTGCACTAAGGTCTGTGGCAGGGCGCCTCACACTCATGCGACGCTTGATTAGTAAGCTGGGGGTATGAAACGGGGAGGCCCCAAAATGGTCTGCACGACGGAATCAAGACTCACGGGATCTTGAAAGGCCAGGAGGCCAGAAAAGATGAAACTGATAAGGAACGAATGTGAAGCTCAGCATTCAGGTTTAAGAAGTCAAGGGCACAAACACAGAGGATGGAGGTTTAGCAGGAGGTTTCGGTTACCTGTGAGCTAAAAGCACGTGAAGCAGCTTGGAAACTAAGTGAGATCTCAGAGCGCACAGCTCCTGAGATCTTTCCCACCTTCTGTCAATAAATAGGGAACGTCCACTCTCCTGGAGGCACTACAGAGAAAACAGAGCTCATCGATGCCAGGCGCCCACCTCGTCCACAGCCGTGTCCCCTTCAAACCGGTTCCACATGTTAAGAGGACTCTGAAGTCCCTTCTAGACCACAGGGTCTGTCTGAGTCACAGCTGCATCTCCAGCACCTGGGACAAATGCCTGACATGTAACATACTGGCTGAATACAAAATGACAAGCTGGGCCTCCCTGGTGGCGCAGTGGTTGAGAGTCCGCCTGCCGATGCAGGGGATACGGGTTCGTGCCCCGGTCTGGGAGGATCCCATATGCCGCGGAGCGGCTGGGCCCGTGAGCCGTGGCCGCTGGGCCTGCGCGTCCGGAGCCTGTGCTCCGCAACGGGAGAGGCCACAACAGTGAGAGGCCCGCATACCACAAAAAGAAAAAAAAAAAAAAAAAAAAAAAAAAAAAAGACAAGCTAACGAACAACCAGAGGAGGGTGATGGTGAGAAGCTCACATCACACAAGACAACTGAAGGACGTTCTGGCTAAAGATGAGATGACTCCGAGAATATGAAAATGCCCTTCAGGTACCAGAAAGATCACAAGTACTGTCAGGTGGAAAAGCGATTAGACTTCCTGTCACCCCCGAGAGTGAGCTGCGTTACAGCCGGTGGGAGGAGTTACACGGAAACAGACCTCAGCCTTGCACAAGGAGAACTTTCTCATCAACAGCTGCATGGCTTTGCAAAGCAATCAGATTCCAGCTGGATGCCCACCTGTCAGGGATGCTCCAGGGGAGATTCGTGTGTGGGACAGGGGAATGGAAGATGGGATTTCCAGGGTTCTTTTCTTATCCAAGAGCCTAGGATGGCTAAGTAATGCCCTGCTTGTTGACAAAGCCCCCAGGCAGCCCAATCTCAGGCCAAGGGTGAGAAGGAGGATTCAATTTGTGTGTCATCTCTACCGACTGGCAGCAACAACGGCCTGGAAGGCAGTGCTAAGAAGGCCTGCTGGGTCGCATGGGGGCTGGGACCAAGAGCCAGGACAAGATTAGCAACACCCACCATGAGCGGGGCTGGTGGCAAGAGGGCGACTTGTTTGCCGCTCCTTATCTAGAGCCCCTGGCTTGGTGGCTGGCTTCAGGCAGGTCAGTTTCCAGGCTCATCACTGGAGCCACGTCCCTATAGCATGTCACCAGGACACCAGCAGGGAAGGAACTGGCTCAGTCAGTCTGCTGAGAGCCTGGGACAGAGATGCATCAGATAACACACATCTGCTCTCAAGGAGATAAACAACTACAACGTCCCAAAGACCTGGGGACAGCAGCAGTGTGGCCTTCAGCCAGTCACTTAACTGATCGATGTCTCACCTTCTTCAGCTGAAAAACAGGAATTGTAACTTCTATATCGTGGAATTGCTGTAAAGGTCAAAGTGAGAGACTGGATGTCTCATGAGCTGTACAAGCCGACATGTCCCAAGAACTTGGTCAATATTTACCTTTACCACCCACAGATGAGGAGGGGCGAGGGGCTCCAGGCAGGGCTGAGCAGACACGGAGAAAAAAGTTCTAGATGAGGAAACAGCACTCTACAAGGGAGCACCACGGAGGGTGGAGTGCAGAAGGCTCCTCTGGCTGGGGCCTGGGGTGTGACGTGGTCAAGGTCGATGACGCACCTAGGGGGCCAGGACAGTGCCTGGGCTCCGTGTCCCCACCACCTCCAAAGCTGACCCCCATGACAGTGTGGGAGGGTTTCCTAGGAAGCCGCAGGCCCAAGGCCCCTGCAGGGCTGCCACACCCTCCAATCATCACACCAGTCAGCTGCTGTGACAGGGCCACTCCCCTGGCCCTAGCTGCAGCTTCTCCTCCCCTCGCCAGCCCTACCCCCGCACCCCCGAGCCGGTCCCCTGAACAGCTCTTGCTTTCCCCTTTATCTTCTCCACTCACTGGGGTAATTAAGAATGATCTGCTAATTATGCAGGCAGCTGATTGAGGCCTCCTAACCTCGGAAGGCACCAGGTGCGGATCAGCGGGGAGAAGTGGGGGGGAGCGGGGAGAACGGAGGAAGGGCCCAAGGAGAGGAAGGAGGAAGTGGGGAGGTGAAAGGGGAGGAAGCGGGGAGCGGGGGAGAAGGGAAGAGGAAGGAAGGAGAGGAAGGGAAGGAGCCTCGCAGAGGCCGAGGCTGGGGCCGCCGGGGAGGGCAAGCGGCAGCCAGCAGCCCCGCCCACACACCGTCACAGTCTGCCCTGCCCCCCACCCCCGCTGCCCCTCTGCCCTCTTGGAAGTCCTGTGCAGCAGGGGACGCCTCTGGGCGGGTACCCTGGGGCTGGCTTCTCCCAGGTGATGATGGGCAGCTGAGGGCAGGTCTGCTAGGCAGGAGGACAAGCCAGGGAGGGGCTGCAAGGAGCGGGTCCCAGTGCCCGCGCGACGGCCCTGCCATCCTCTGTGTCTCCGCAGGCTCCGCCCACCGGGCCGAGCAGGAGGAAGGAACCGGCTGGGGACGCTGACCTTGCACGCGCTCACCTGCCTGGGGGCACAGGCTCCGTGGGGCTGAGGGGCTGGGCCTGCGCCTGAGCTGGGGGGAGAGGCGGGGAGCAGAGACGTCAAGCATTTCTTCCCCACCCGCCGCCTCTCCTTCGCGAGAGGAGCACGTTCAAGGGGAGAGGTTCCACGCTGGGGTCACATCCCGCGGCAAAAGCCCGTGAGAACAGAGGCGCCCCTGCTGCAGGATGGGGGGCGGGGCTCGGCACTCCCCACTCCCTGTCGTCCCGGCTCCTCCCTCCCCTTCATCCTGTTCCCAATCTGTCGTCTCTCCTGTCGTTATTCCATCTGCAGCGTCTCCTATCCGCCCTCCCCACCTGCAGCCCCCCTGGACCGCAGCCTCCCCCGCCCACAGCGCGGCTCCCCTCCCCGTCCCAGGACGGCTGCCTGAGGAACCTTCCCCAAACGTTTCTGTCCCATCACTTCCGGCTCAAGAACCTATCCGGGCTCCCAAAACCCTGGGCTCAAGCTCAAAGCCCCATCCAGCCTGGCGAAGCCCCACGGCCCTGACTCACACGTCCCAGCTCTCCCCTCAGCCACACCCTCTTGCCCACTCCTTCCACCAGGGACCGTCCCCAGCGCTGTAGGGACGCAAAGCAGCGAGAGGAGGGCTCCCGAGGGCACAGACACACAGAAGGCTGACTTTCAGCCCCGTCCTGCAGTATAGGAGTGGACCCTTGGGACAGGCTGCACTCAGGCACTCAGGGCCCCGCGGCCCCGGGGCGCACCACCCTCCAGCCAGGCCTCAAGCCTTTGGCACTCATTTCCGGGCCCCAGCGGAGGGCCCTCAGGCGGCGTTCCCCACCCCGCCTCGCCAGAACCCGCCGAGTGGCCCGTTCGCACCGCTCCTTCAGGAGGCCCTCCCTGACCATCGGGAGCAGTCTCTCTAGCATCTGCTCCCTCCTCGTTCTGTAACAGCCTGCTTCCTACCGGGACGCCACCGCTCCCACAGGCTGTAAACCCAGGGCCTGGGGGTAAGGCATGTGACCACGGTCTGAGCCAGCTGCTGTATCACCCTCCCCGCCACCCCGGCCCCAGCCCCTGGCTCTGGGACGGCCATGAGCGCCAGGCCAGTGGGAGGGCGGGGCTTCCGAGGGAACCGCTGCAGAGGAAGACATTCTTTCCTGCGGGACCTGAGCCCAAGTATGAACTCTGGGCCTGCTGGTTACCTGGCAAGGGCGAGGCCTGTCTGGGAATGGGGCCGACCCAGAAGCAGCGAGCAGGGACGGGATGAAAGCAAAACCAGGCCCTGGTGACGGCACTTAGCCCTGCAGCTCCAAGGCTGCTCTATGGACTGGTTACTTCTGCTTATTGGTCTGGGGGGTCTGACGGTACACGTGCTGCCAGTTCTTGTCTCTCTCCTCCAGGCCCCTAGGAGCTCACACAGGTCAGGCTACGCGGCTCAGAATCGGCTCAGAGGGCTGTTCTCCCATCCTAGACGACGACGTCCCTGAGGACGGGAACACCACGCCACACACCATTAGTATCCCTCTGACCTGAATGCTGGGCACGTGGTGGGGGGTCAATGGGGGGACCTGGAACCCAGCGGTGAGAGGAGCCTGGACACAGGTACCAGGCTCCTGGGAGCATCCTACCATGCCTGGGCCATGCCGAGCCTATGTTCAACCACCTCGCCACTCCCTCCCCGTGAGATGGCCTTCCTGCCCTCTGCTCACCCCATCCAGGGGCAGAGGAACGTGAAACTGCCCACTGGTGCCCAACACCAGGAAGGGAAAGGAAAGGAATGCTAAAAACCCAATGCTCCCCGTACAGAAAGGCAAGCATGCAGTCACAGTCTTGGTGAGGAAACACAAATATTTCTGACGGATTGTTTCTGGCATCCGTTTCAATCTCGAGGTGTGGGGTGGCCATAATCTGGGACCAATGGCTCTTAAAGGCCTGTATCCTCTGGCTTACGTGTTCCTTGGGCATATTTCGCACAAAAATTAGCACAGAAGGGGCACCTAACACTTTCTATAACTACTGATAGCAGGTTAATGGAGGGTCGGAATAGGCAGCAAATGAGCAGAGATGATGTCACCAGGTAATAGGAAGGAACATTCACTGAATGCTTACTGTACGCCAGGCACTTCAATTCCTTGGCACGTTTCAATTCATTTCATCTTAACAACAATCCTCTGAGGAAGGTACCATGATTACTGCCAATTTATAGATGGGAACACTGAGACTTAGCAAGGTTAAGGAGCTTGCCTGAGGTTACAGAGCAAGCAAATGGGGAAGCCAGGTTGGAGCCCAGGAAGTCTGCTCCAGAGTCAACCCCCTTAACTACTTCGGGGCACCGCCCTCGGGTACATTTACATCCGGGATAGGCGTGAGGCAGGCAGGTGCATTAGTGGGCAGCTCAGAGGCAAAAGAGTCAGGTGGAGCTAATGTTTGGACTGTGTCCAGCTGCAGATAATGACTACATTGTCTGCCCCCATTGGGGAAGGCTTCTGGGAAGAGGTGGAATTCCAGTTGGCGGGGGAGGAGACTGCATGCTGCACATCG
Source organism: Mesoplodon bidens (assembly GCF_964165515.1). Lineage (NCBI taxonomy): Eukaryota > Metazoa > Chordata > Mammalia > Artiodactyla > Ziphiidae > Mesoplodon > Mesoplodon bidens. Next base: position 2,555,039 of record NC_138167.1, on the reverse strand, counting down.
GGGTTCCTGGTCTGGGGTACAAGCAGGGGATGGTGTGGGAGACCTGACCAGGAGAGGGACCTGAGTCGGGCAGTCAAATACTCCAGCCTTCAGGTGGCACGGTGTGGGCACCCAGGAAGGAGGAGCTCTATGCCCCTCTCAGCTTGCTCATGGCCAGAGAAAGACAGGACCCGTATACAGGACAGAGGGTTGAATGAGTGAATACACTCAGGTCAGTGGTGGCACACAGTTAATGTGATGCAAATATTAGTTATTGCAAAAATATTAAAAATAGGTTTTACCACAATTGTAATTAACTAACATGCAATTAATCAATCAGAGTCTGTCTCTGCTGCTGGAGTATATCCTCTGGCTGGGCAGAGATGCTGCCTTAGTCATTGCTGTAACTAAAGAGAGTAGCACAGAGCCCTGCACACAAGAAGTGTTGGATGAGTATTCGCTGACTGCGGGAATAAGCGAAGGAACAGGCCCCCCAGAGGGGGGAGAGCGTGAGCTGGGAGAGCTGTACCACCACTGGGTGGACGCACCGGGGACCCAGGGGCTAAGAGGGACACGAAGTAGTGAGCTCTTATGATAAAATTCGAAGCTGGGCACCCAGCTTGGCCCCTTGGGCACAAGAAAGCCAGCTGGGTCCCCCTCAGGACCAAGAATCACCAAAAGGGGTGCTCTGAGAGAGTGCATTCTGGGATTGGAGAGATGACTGCCCAGGGCGGGGAGCAGCCTCTGATCAGGTGAGGGCAGCAGCAGCACCCACCTGCTGAAGATGTCTCCGGAGACCTTCTGTAGGTGCTGCAGGGCGTCCGCCACCTGCTGGATGGCCTCCTCTCGCCGCAGGTCTGGCTGTATGAGGGGCATCGCGTAGGTCTGATCGGCCAACGGATGCTGGGTCCCCGTGGGGGTCATGGTGCCTGGGGGTGGGAACTGAGCATCAGGACTACCCGCACACCCACCTGCCACGGGGCAAGGTGACGGGCACACAGCCCCCCACCCAGCAGTCTGCACGGGGTGGGCACAGCACTGGCCGGGAGGCTGGGGGCTCACAGGAGCTGCTGTTCTGCTGATGCTCATTGGGTGAACGAGGGAGGGAAGCTGCTAAGGACCAGAGACTGATGTGAAACATTCAGAGGAGGTGCAACGTTGACTGGCTGCCAGGAGGCACTTGGGACCCAGCCAAGCACCCCTTCCCTACCTTATCTCACTTCAACCTCCAAAGCCTGGATGAACAAGAAAGAAACCCTGGCTGCAGAGTGAAAAAGAGGGAAGGGTTTGGGGGAAAAGTTGCCTGTGTCAACTGCCAAACGGTACCTGGGTCCGGGAAAGCACCGACAATGTGGACTCGAGCGTCCTTCTCTGGCCCCTGAGGACCTGCTCCCAAGACGGGACAGGCAGTGGCTGGAGGCTCCAGGGTTAAGGATGTCCGGGCTCTGCTCTCCCAGGCCAGAGCTAAGGGGGGCCAGGAGGAAGGAGGGGCACATGGGGGCAGGGGACAGGAAGGAAAAACACTCCGTCGAACTGCAAGAGGGGGGCAGTCAGTCTATTTATACTGGGTTTAATTAACTCCACTCCCTGGTGCCACCAAAGCAGCAATCACACTGCAGACGGCACTGATTTGATTGGCAAGAGAGGTATCGGGCAGAATATTAAGGCACCAAGCCCCTATAAATAGGCCTAATCGCAGCCCCTCGGTAGAAGACAAGTGAGGAAGACGTTAAGCAGGCCTGGCACTGTGCCCCAGACCTGCTCTCCTAGGCACCACGCTGGGGCCCCTGGTTGCAACAGAGGTGTGGGTGGGGCTGGGTAAGTGTGGCGTGGAGGGTTTAGGGGGCTTCATTTGAGTTTCAAGTGCTGTGTGACCTGGGGTAAGTTGTTTGCCTTCTCTGAATCTCTGATGCTTTCCATTTCTCATCCTACAGACTGAGAAGTGGTTATTCTCAGTGTTTCAGGCCAGTCTCCTCAGCAAGCTGGAGCTTACCCTCTGCTCCCACTGTTGGCCTCCCCGCCCTTCCTTGTACCCAACTTGTCCTTGCCCACCCTTCCTAGGCCAGCACTTCTCCTGATCCGAGATGACCATTCTGCTCTCCAAGCTTTTCTCCAGCAGTGAGCTCCTCAGCCTCCTAGACCTGAACCTGCCGAGAATCCTCATCAGGGCTCAGGAGTAACTCACCTCCCCACTCCTCTTCCCACCTATCAAATGACCAAAGTGGAGCCAGCTGATCCCAAACCACCTGAGGAACCGAACCTAACCCTCCGGGAACTCCATGCCTTGTCAGAAATCCCCACCCCTGTCCCTCTTTGCATTTACACTGATGCAAATCTGCCTGGAGTCCTAACTTAGCTCTGTACCTCAGTTTTCCCATCTGTAAGACAGAGAGGGAGTAAAAGGCAGAAAGAAGGTACTTTCTGGGCTCATCCTGTGATGCATTCCTCGTGGTCAGTCGCCACACCCTGTGTGTGTGTGTGTGTGTCCATGCACGACGGGGTAGAACAGGCACAAAGCTCCTAAGCGAGGAAGGAGCAGGTCTGTTCAAGAATTAAGAAACACTACAGCTTAGTTAGCACTTTCCTCATTCTGTCTGCTGACAAGTGCTCATCAGCTACCAGGTGCTGGCCATGATCTCAACAAAGATGAAGAGGACGCTATACTAGCTGGGAAGACAGCCTGGAAAACAATTAAACAGCAGGTGATAAGTGTTCTAAACCAGCCATGAATCCAGTGCCAGGGGACGCCGAGGAAGGAGTGAGTGATAAACCCCTTCTGGGGTCAGCAGTCAGGAATAGCTCCTAGCAGAAACTGTACCTCCCTGCCAGACCCAGGGAGACAGGGCAGGGAGAGCACCCCAGGCAGAAGGGGCCGCTGAACAAAGGCGTGTAGGGGGAAGGGCAAGTGGTTTGGGCAATGAGAATGAAACCATCCTTGGGTAATTAGCAAAACAAGAGGCCAGACTGTGAAAAACGCTGAATACCATGGCAAGCAGTGTGGACTTGAGCCTGCAGGCCAGGAATGAAAACCTCAGACCTGTCGTCCCATATAGGAGCCACTAGCTACATGGGCTATTGAGCACTTGAAATGTAGTCTAGGTGTAAAACAGACACCAAATTGCAAACTTCCTAGTAAAAAAAGAATGTAAAATATCTCATTAAAATTTTTAATACTGATCACATGTTGAAATGACCATATTTTAAATACAGTGGGCTAAATAAAACACATCACTAAGTTCATTTCGCCGTTTCCTTTTACTTTTAAAGTCACATATGTGGCTCGCATAATATTTCTATGGGACGGCGCTACCTTAGAGAATCTGGTAAAAACTGTGGATTCCCCCAGAAAAGTGAACATAGAGCAAACCCGCTCTCACAATGCTGTTGGTAAATTTCGAAGTGCTCGGGATCCCTCCCGCGACCCACGCCCGACACCCAGCTCGGAGGCAGGCAACTGGGACCCAAGCAGGGTTAAAGCGGTGTGGGGTCCTCCAGGGGCGGGGAGGGGTGGCCGCAAATGGAGGGTCTGAGCATCCACTGCAGCTCGTTCCGAGAGCCGGGCCCTCCCCGCGAACCGACAGGGGCGGGGGACGCCGACCCTCCTACTGAGGCCCAGGCCGGCCCCGCGGGTCGGCCAGCCAGCCGGCGGCCGAGGCGGAAGTCACCGGGCCCGGGCCTCCCGCCTCGGCTCCCGGCCCGGCGGCGTCCCCCGGAGCCGCTCCCGCCTCCTTCCGTCCCCTCCGCGACCGGCCCCACCCCCGCCCCGCGCGTCCAGGCCAGGCCCGCGCCCTCACCTGCGCGATGCCCGCCGCTTCCGCTCCGCCCGCCGGGCCCCGCCGCCGCTGCCCGCTCCGCCTCCCCGACGCTCCCGGCCCCGAGCTCTGGCCCCGCCTCCAGCCGCCAGTTCCGCTCGCTCGGCGCCGCGGCTCAGGGGCCCTAACCGCCCGCGCCTCGACCTCTCAGGCCTGAGCTCGCCGCCAGCCCCTCGGCGCCTCCGCGCCCCGCCACCGGGCACGGCCCCGGCGCCCTCTGCCCCTTCTCCCCGCGCAGCCCCGCCCCTCCCCGCGCAGCCCCGCCCCTCCCTCCGCGCCCCCTCCACCCACAGGCTCGGCGGCGTACTTGACTGACGGCCCCTTCTCTTTCAGCCCGGATTTTCTGGGATTGGGATCTGCGGGCCGAGCTCCCCGCAGAGTCCGCCCAGTGCCCGCCCCGCCTTAAAAAGTATAAATAAATGCCGGACCCAGAAGGACAAAAGCTGTACGAGTCCACGCTGTGCGAGGTGTCCAGAGCCGTCAGATCCAAACAGAACCCGAACGGCGGTTACGGAGGGGGCTTTATTGTTTAGCGGGTACAGAGCTCGTGACGGTCTTCTGGACCACACTTTAGTCGGGCTCCTTTGAATCCTCTTCCAACTAGGCCTCCACTTGCGTCGCCCAGTTTCAGCGAGAATCCTGTTATTCGTTTTAGCCAGAACCTCCCCCCACCCCACCCCGCCCTCTTATCTGACCAAATGCCTCCCTCCCCCGTCCCCAGGTGACGTCCCATCCCTCACCTGCCTGCCTGCAGCAAGAATCCTAGCCAAGAATTACCCAACCCTCTCAGTAATTTTCCATCTCCCCCAATCCGGCTCCTTGGCTAAAAGTCCCCACTTGTCCACGCTGTATTTGGAATTGACCCCTGTTCTATACTGACCTCTCTTTTCCCCTGTTGCAAAGTCCGGAATAAAATCTGCTTTTACCCCTTTAATGAGTGTGCGGCTCTGGTTTTCTTTGACCTGTCAGTTTGTGATGATGACAAAATTTTGGAGATTGGTAGTGGTGATGGTTGCACCACGATGTGAATGTACGTAATGCCACTGACCTGTACATTTAGAAGTGGCCAAAATGGTAAATTTTATGTTACGTTTTTGGTACGCCAAGAAAAAAAAAGCTCGATGGTTTTTTAAAAGGCTTTTAAAAAGTTGAATATATAAAGCAAGCGTCTGTCCAGAGACCCTGTGATAGTCCTTCGTGGGGCCCACTGGCCTGCCTCAAAATTCTTGGCCCCTCTCTTTTAGGGTTGCTAGATAAAAATACAGGACGCCAAGGTCATTGGAATCTCAGATGAAAAAAAACAAATAGTTTTCTATTTTTTTTTTAGTATAAGTATGTCCCAAACGAAGTATGGGACACATTTACACTAAAAAAATCATTCCTCGTTTATTTGAAATTGAGAATTAAGTGTTTATATTTTTATTCGCTACACCTGGCAACCCTACTCTCTTCCTAATACTCTCAGAATGTTGTCCTCCTTCCCTGCCCCGCCTCCGCGTCCTTCCCTGGGAGAGAGTGAGGTTGAATTGCCTTTTTTGATGAGAACACACCCAATGACTTGCAGGCTGTAGCACATGGTTCCCACCAATGATGGGTAACAGATGGGTTTGCACATGTATTATAGACCGAATGTGTCCCCCCGCCCCAAATTAATACGTTAACACCCTCACCCCCAGTGTGACGGTATTTGGGCCAGGGCCTCTGGGAGGTAATTAGGGTTACATGAGGTCATGAGGGTGGGGTATCCACGACGGGATTACAGCCCTTACGAGAAGGGATACTCTCTTGCCACTACTAAGGACACAGGGAAAAGGCAGCCATCACAAACCAGGAAGAGAGCTCTCTCCAGGAACCAAATCAGCCGGCACCTTAATCTTGGACTTTCCAGCCTCCAGAACTGTGAAAAATAAATTTATGCTGTTTAAGCCACTCCATGGTATTTTGTTTCTGACTAATACAACCTGCAAGCTCATTTCCCCCTCACTCCACCTGAGCAATGACTAAGCAGTTTAGGGTATCTGGACAGAAAGCTCGCAGGCTTGGGGCTCCGCCCCTCGTCCTCTCTGCGACCTTGGGCAAGTCATCCGATGGGGCCTCAGCTGCCCCATTTATAAACTGCGGTTAAGAGTGCTTGCCCTGCCTCCTTTAGAGAGCTGCAGGTAAAGGGCAGCTAAGTGCTCTGTGATCTGCAAAGTGTCCTCGAACACAAAAGGCTCCAGGATATCTGTCTGTACATAGACACGTGCCCACATACCCCACATCACACATCCAACCTGGCTGTGTTTTCTCACAAAAGTGCTGCAAGACAGCACCCCCAGTCCAGAGCAGCCAGTTCACCCTCCAGACCGTTCACCCACACTTCATCAAAGAGCTCTACCAAATCTACTGGTGATAGGCTCATCCCAGACTTAATTTTAAAGATTTCCTGGGACTTCCCTGGTGGTGCAGTGGATAACACTCTGCACTCCCAATGCAGGGGACCCGGGTTCCATCCCTGGTCAGGGAACTAGATCCCACATGCATGCCACAACTAAGAGTTCTCATGCCACAACTAAGGAGCCCGCCTGCTGCCACTAAGGAGCTGGTGAGCTGCAACTAAGGAGCCCTGGAGCTGCAACTAAGGAGCCCACCTGCTGCAATTAAGACCCAGTGCAACCTAATTAATTAATTTTTAAAAATAATAATAAAATAAAGATTTCCTAGGAGCTGGACTGCAAAGACATTTAACCTCAGCCACTCGAGCTGCAGTGGGAACTTTTGACCTCAGTCTGGATAAAGAAAAGCTAAGTGTCATCTTAACATGTGGACACTGGGGCCCCACCTGCCTCTGCTAGCCCAGCATGTGATGCTATTTATATGAAACATCCAGAAAAGGAAAATCCACAGAGAAGGCAGATTGGTGGTTTCCAAGAGCTGAGGGAAAGGGATAATGCGCAATGGTTGCTTAATGGGTATAAGGTTTAATTTTTAAATTTTTGGCCACACTGCACAGCATGCGGGGATCTTAGTTCTCTGATCAGCGATCGAACCCGTGCCCCATTCAGTGGAAGCACGAGGTCTTAACCACTGGACCACCAGGGAAGTCCCGGGTATAATAAGGTTTTATTTTGGGGGTGATGAACGGTTTTGGAGCTACACAGAAAGAGCGCTTGCACGACGTTGTGAATGCACTAAATGCCACTGAATTGTTCACTTTAGAACAGTTTCATGTGGCTTTCACCTCACTGTAAAAAACAAAACTGAAGGACAATGCTGGGGCATCAGAAGCTCTAAGTACTAGTTGTGATTATCCTGCATTCCCCGACCTCACCCATGCGAGGGCTGAGCCTGTGTTTTGTACTTCTGTACTCTCCTTGGTGTGGAGCCTGCACTGGAAGGGGCAGGGAGGCCACTGGCCGAGGGCCTCTTCTGTGTGTCCCCTAGGGATTCCTTTTTTTTTTTTCTTCAGAAGGAGGATGAGGAAGCCACAACATTGTCCCTTGTCACTGTTCTCTCAACACACGTTTGAGTGCTTGCTCTGTGCCTTCAGACAAGTCAGAGAAACAGCCCCTTGAGCGGATGATCGCCAGTGTGTGACGGAGTTTTATAAGCAGCAGAGTGGGAGCACAGGCGCTGGGGAGCAGGGGCAGGGGCCCGCACGTTCACTTAGGAGCGCGTTCAAGTGTGCCGAACAGGAACTTCACCGCAGGGCTCTGAGCCTTAGGAGTTTCATTTTCCATATATGGACCACACCGTCTTTATCCAGTCCTCTGTTGATGGACGCTTAGGTGGCTTCCATGTCTTGGCTCTTGTAGATAGTGCTGCAAGGAACATGGGGTGCATGTATCTTTTTGAATTATGGCTTTCTCCGTGTATATGGAATATTACTCAGCCATAAAAAGGAATGAAATTGTGCCATTTGCAGAGCCGTGGATGGACCTAGAGACTGTCATACAGAGTGAAGTAAGTCAGAAAGAGAAAAACAAATATCATATAATATTGCTCATATGTGGAATCTAGAAAAATGGTACAGATGAACTTATTTGCAAAGCAGAAATAGAGACACAGATGTAGAGAACAAACTTATGGATACCAAGGTGGGGAAGGGGGGTAGGACAAATTGGGAGATTGGGATTGACATATATACACTACTATGTATAAAATAAATAACTAATGAGGACCTACTGTAGAGCACAGGGAACTCTACTCAGTGCTCTGTGGTGACCTAAATGGGAAGGAAATCCAGAAAAGAGGGGATATATGTATACGTATAACTGATTCACTTTGCTGTACAGCAGAAGGTAACACAACATTGTAAAGCAACTATACTCCAGTAAAAAGTAATTTAAAAATTTTTTAAAAACAAAAGAAAAAGAAGTTTCATTTTCCACGTTATAGGAGAACTGGAGGTAAGCAGAACGGGGCTGATCCATGGTGCCTTTAGGAACCTAGACTCTTCTTTCTACTGTGCCTTAGCATGTGGCTTTCATCCTTATGCTTGTAATATGTGTGCTCCATGCTATACACTGCATCTGACTTCCAGGTGGGAAGAAAGGAAGGACAAAGCAAAATGGTAAAATGCAGATGTGAGCCCAATCTACATCTTTTTTTGTGTGTGTGTGTGATACGCGGGCCTCTCACTGTTGTGGCCTCTCCCGTTGCGGAGCACAGGCTCCGGACTTGCAGGCTCAGCGGCCATGGCTCGCGGGCCCAGCCGCTCCGCGGCATGTGGGATCTTCCCGGACCGGGGCATGAACCCGTGTCCCCTGCATCGGCAGGCGGACTCTCAACCACTGCGCCACCAGGGAAGCCCCCATCTACTTCTTTTTAAGAAAGATTCCCGGGCTTCCCTGGTGGCGCAGTGGTTGAGAGTCCGCCTGCCGATGCAGGGGACACGGGTTCGTGCCCCTATCCCGGAAGATCCCACATGCCGCGCAGCGGCTGGGCCCGCGAGCCATGGCCGTGGAGCCTGTGTGTCCGGAGCCTGTGCTCCGCAACGGGAGAGGCCACAGCAGTGAGAGGCCCGCGTACAGCAAAAAAAAAAAAAAAAAAGAAAGATTCCCTAACAATCTCCATCCAGCAACGTCTTCTTACATCTTATTGGCCAGGACTGGACCACGTGACTGTAGCCAGCTACAAAGGAGTCTTGGGACCTATTTGTAACTGGGGATACTACTTCCCTGAACAAAATAGGGATTCTATTAGGAAGGAGAGGATAGAAGGAGGGTAGTCAACTGTGCAGTGTCTGCTGGAGACACCCAACCTTTGTTCAAGTTTGCTCAGAGAAGGATTTCTGAAGGATGCAATGCCAGAGATGAAGCTTAAAGGATGAGCAGGAGTTACCCCAGGGAAGGAGGGTGGGGTTATAGGCATTCCACGGAGTCTATTCATTAAGGTAAGGCTAGCGGCTGCACCAAACTGAAAACAGTTCCATCACTTCTCACTAACAGAACGCCCAAATCCATGGGTGGCTTTCCTTCATGCGTTAATTCAGGCACCTGAGTTCGTTCCATCTATGGCTCTGCCGCCTTCGCCATGGGGCTTCTGGGGCTGGGAAGGGAAAGAACATGAAGAGCATGTGGGAGTTTTGATGGAGCAGGTCTGGCAGCAGCATGGATTACTCTTGTTCCTCTTGCACTGGCAAGACCTTGTTCACATGGCCACATCTAAGTGCAGGGGAGGCTGGGAAATACAGTCTATAGATGAGCCAGTTTCTGCTACAGTGATCAGGAGGTGAGAAAATGTGCAGCTGGTGTGGAGTGGGACGTGACACAAGACCATAAGCAGTTTGGTGTTGCTGAAGTTCAAGGCAGAGGGGAGGTGGGGATGAGATTAGAGAAGTAGTAGGAACCAGACCACAATACTGGGTACTGTTTTTGGAGCTCCTGCTCTGTGCCGGGCAATGCACCTAGTACTTTACATCTATAATCTCAGTTATGGTAGGGTGTCTGACCTGTGGAGAAGAGGTGGGAGGTCTTCTGTGTATATTTGCTTTGTATAACAATCCTAGTTCCTAACGAGTATATAGAGTTTCGCTGTGTGCAAAGCACATGTATGTATACAATATTTATAAGAACTTGGTGAGGAAAATAGCCCCGTCATTCCTATGTACATTGGGGGGGAAATGAGGCTTTGAGAGGTTTAAGAACTTGTCCCAAGTTCAGCCAGGTCCACCTGTTAATAAACACTCTCACCCATTCTATTCTATCACCTCCCAAAGAGGGTCTCATGTGTCATGGTAGGGAGTTGGGACTTGAGCCTGAAGTCTAATGGCCGATGCGCTTGGAAGAAGCCATCCCTTTCTGATGCTAAAATTGGACTCCCTCAGATTTGCCCAGACTTACCTGTCATCGGTGGCATCGGCCAGGGTTGGGGGGGCGCGGGGGTCAGGAAGGACTCCGTGAAACCAGGAACTCGTCCTTCCTGGGGCAGCACCTGGCTCTCCCAGCTGAGGAAGTTCTCCGTTTTCAGAGGGAAGGGGGCAGGGAGAGTCCACGCCTCCCTCTGAGGCCAAAATGACCCACCTGCAGACCTTACAGCTCTCCTGCCACCCCCAATCCCAGCCTCCTCTGCAGCCTCGAAGGACCAGGCTGGGAACAGAGGGCGGGGCGCAGGCAGGGCCAACAGTAACACAGTACTTTCAGAGGACCACCAACGTGTTTTCATTAAGATCAGAAGAAAAGTGAACTTCAGATGGAAGAAGATATTTAAATATATAATATTGTCATCTGTGTACCAACATAGAACATATGATTTTTAATATTTTTTATGGAGTAAGGTCCCCGCGAAGGCAAAAGGACCCACCTAGTCTATGAAAGTTGTCATGAGGTTGGTGTGTGTGTGTGTGTCTGCACGTGTGTGTGTGTGTTTCAAGGCAGAGACTGAGGGCCTAGGGCTCCGGCTCTGACTCTCCAGCGCGTAGCCTGGCAGGCTGCCTGCGTCTTCCTGCTAAACTCCACACGCCAGGACGTGCTCTAAGGAACCTGGACCCCACAGCCTGGTGCTCACCACCCTGCGTGAATCTGCATTCCAGGAGCCGCACCCCCTTCCTGGCACGGCGTCCACCGCTCTGAAACCCCACCGTGTGCGAGCTGGACACAAGGCAGCAGGACTAATCCTTGCAATAACCCAGGGAGGATTATCCCAGCCTCTCCCAGCAGCGAGGCTGGGTTGGTTCCCAGGGAGGGGGAGGCCAGAGCAGGGGGGCTGCCCACAGTGTGAAGACGGGGAAAGGTGAATGCCCAGCAGAGAGGCTTCCAGACTGGACCAGGCAAGAGGGAGTCCTCAGGGGCGGGGCTAAATCTCAGAGGTGGGATTATGCAAATCAATTCCAGCCAGAGATCTGAAGCTTGAAAAAACCCAGACTGGGGGAAAGAATTTAATTTATAAAAATTTAAAAGTATGAAATAGAAAATAATCCCTTAAGGTGCTTATTTAACAACCAAACCATTCCAACACAATGAACCATATGTAAAATGTACCTCCCCCAGCCCCCCACCTACACCCCGAGGAGCCCCTTTTCTCTCCACCATCCTACCACCCGGGCTTGGGTGCTTTCCCTGTTCTCCCTTCCGTCTCACTGACCCAGCAAATTGTGAAGTCCCACCTCCTCCAGGGGGTGACTGGAGGACAAGGCCCGATTTCCTGGGCTCCCAATCTGTGGGGGGAATATGTCTCCAGATCCTGAATTTGCCTATGCAAATTGGCTTTCTGATATGCTGATGTCTATACGTGGAGACTTAATCTTGGTAGGAGGCCCAGGTAGGTGAAAGTGTGCCAGGGGAGCAGGGACGCGTATGAGTCATGGGTGACTCCCACAGGCCGGGGTGTGGGTAGGCAGGGGAGCCCCTTTGAATGGAGACATGCGCACAGAGGGTCTGGGTAAGTCTGGGTAACTGGAGGAGCCCAAGTGGGTGCTGGACCCGGGGCCCAGACAGCAGAGGCTTACACTCTGGTAGCCACTAGTCACAAGTGAGTGTCCGAGCACTGGAAATGCAGCTTGTGTGTGCAACTGAGGAAGCGAACTGCTAATGTGCTTAATTTTCACTAAAAATTAAAAGTTGTTACTCTCTCCATTTAGTTATTGGAAAACGTAAGTATTGGTGAGATAATTTGAGTATGTGAACTTACTTTTCAATGTGAATGTTGTGAAATCTGAACACAGGCCACATATTTCCAATAAAAATTTAGCATCCAAATTGAAATGTGGTGTAAGTGTAAAATACACAGTATACCTCTAGGACTTAGTATGAAAAAAAAGAATTTTTTCAAGGACCTCAGTAATTTTGTACATGATTACATGTTGAAATGATAATATTTTAGATACAAGTTAAATAAATATATTATTGAAATTAATTTCACTTTTTTAAGATTAAAAAAAGTTTTTTTACTGGAGTATAGTTGATTTACAATATTGTGTTAGTTTCAGGTGTACAGTAAAGTGAATCAGTTATACATATACATAGATCCACTCTTTTTTAGATTCTTTTCCCATAGAGGCCAAAAAATATGGAACGCTTCATAAATCTGCATGGCCTCCTTGTGCAGGGGTCATGCTAATCTTCTCTGTATCGTTCCAATTTTAGTATATGTGCTGCCGAAGCAAGCACTTTTTTTTTACTTTAAAAAATATGGTTACCAGAAATTTAAAAATCATGCATGTTGCTCACACTGTATTTCTGTTGGGCAACTCTTCTCTAGAGGGAAAGGCTAAGAGGGACCTAACTGGCTTCAGGTGGCAAGGCAGGGTGGAAGGCTTTCTAGGGCAGGGTCAAAGGTAGCTTGACGCCGGGGTGGAGGTTGGGGGTAGGAGGGGAGTGGGGGCTGGAAGAGGGCAGAGACAACTCGACCTGGCAATGTTGAGAATGTGTTTCACGGGGCCGGCCGTGTCTGCTGTGTGTATCATAAGGCTCAGGTGTCTCTGCATCCCTCCATACCCTCTGTGCCCTTCTCCCCCGTCTTCCTTAGGTGCTGGCAGAGTGGGTCTCACCTCCAGCGGTATAACCATCACTGGACCGGAAGCTTCTCCAGCACACAGACCGTGTCTTATTTCTCTTTGTATTCTCAGTCTCAACATCATGTATAAAGACACTGAGCAAGTTTTGCCGACAGAGGGACCGGCAGTCCAAATGCTGTTTGCTTTAGTGGGCTGACACGTGTGTGTTGGGACAGGCCCCCCGAGGGGCAGGATGTGAAGGGGAGTGGCTACAGCCTGCTGGGGGAGGGGAGTCCTCATCCCCTCATCCCTGGGGAAGTGCAGGGGGTGTCCCTCGGAAATGGACAGGAGCCTTGTCTGTGTCAGTTCCCACAGCACTGTCTGTCAATCCTGGGTCTAACGAAGACCCAACGCAGCCAAAAATTAATTAATTAATTAATTAATTAATTAATTAAAAAACCAAAACAAAACCTAAGCAGGGAACACCCAACATTGGCTCAGTGAATTTCAGAACCTCTATGGACCAGCGATTCCTTTGTACCTCTCCTGCTACCCTCCCCTGTTACTTTTTGAGCAGATTTTGAGCAGAAATGTCTGTAGCTGTTGTCCTGCCATGGTATGCTGTGTGTGGGCAGGCAGATAACTTGCATCTTTAGTTGTACAGGGCAGGTAAGAGGAATACCTAAAGGAAACTCACCTACACCTAAACCTGATTTAGATGAGATTCTGGACCCTGAGCTTTAGGGTGTCTTGGGAGGGAAGTGAATGTGTTTTGCAGGTGCAATGGACATGAGTCACTGAGGGACAGAGGACGGCGTGGACAGACTCTAAGGTGACCCGCATGATCCCACCTCCTGGTACTCACACCATTGTATAACCCCCCCGGCCCTTGGGGGTGGGCAGGGCCCGTGCCTTGCTTCTAATCAATAAAGCACAGCAAAGATGACAGTATATATGTGATTATGCATCCAGAGTATATAACATCCATGATCGTTACACTGGTCTCGCTAGAGCACTGACTCCCTTGCTGCCTTTGAAGAAGGAGGCTGCTGTGTTGAGCTGCCATATGGAGAGGGCCATACAGCAAGGAGCTGGAAGACACGTCCAGCTGACGTCCAACAAGCACTGAGGCCTTCCGTCCAGCAGTCGGCAAGGATATGAAGCCTGCCCCTAGATGAGGACCCAACCCTGGCCCACAGCTTGACTGCAGTCTTACGGAGGACCCAGTTAAGCTGTGCCCACGCTCCCGATCTTCAGAAACTATGAGCTGATGTGTGTTGTTTGAAGCTGCCAAGTTTCCGATCATTTGTTTCCGGCAGTAGAGAACCGATACCGCCTACCCGCCCTCCTCAGTTTGAGCCTCACCTGCACCTCTCTGACCTCATCTCCAGCCACTGTGCCCCTGGCTCACTGCACAGGAGCCACAGGGCCCACTGGCTGATATCCAAAACCACCAGGCAAGCATCTGCCTCCCAGCCGTGGCATTTGCTGTTCCCTGTTCCTGGAATGCTCTTCCTGCACCTAAAAGCAGGACTCACTCCCTTGCCCCCTTCAGATTATTGCTAAAGTTTTGCCATCACAGTGAGGCCTTCCATGGGCACCCTTTAAAAAATTGCCACTCACCTCTGCCCCAACTCCCATACTCCCTACTCCTCTTTCTTCTTTATTTTTCTCCAATTCTTTTTAAAAATCATTTTTGCTTGTTTTTTCGTTTGTTTTTTACTGTTGCATCCCCAGATCATAGGAGGTGCTCATCAAATACTAGCAGAGAAGTGAAGTGAACCAGGGAGATTGGTGGGGGCTGCAGTAAGGATAAGGTTAAAGTTAAGACAACAAAGAGGAAGAGGCTGAGGCCGGAGGGCAGTTGCTGGCTGTCCGCAGACTCCAACTTCGGACATGCTTTTCCCAGAAACACTCCTCATTATATAAAATACGATCCTGGGAATGCCCTGGCGGTCCAGTGGTTAGGACTCCGCACTCTCAATGCTGAGGGCTGAGATTCCATGCCTGGTCAGGGAAACTAAGATCGCACAAGCAGTGCAGCGCAGCGTGGCCAGAAAAAAAAAAAAAAGAAAAAGAAAAAGAAAATAGGATCCTGCAGGTGGGGAATGGACTGTATAAAATAGCTCTAGAACATAGCAATGACTGGATACATCGAATTACTCCAGGTATGTGAAGAGGCTGACATAACGTTACCCCTGGTAAGTGGTCTGTAGTGAAGGAGGTGCCCATCGTCAGACCCTCGTTATGCTCCTGAAGACACCCAGGTTCTCACGTGACCCAGGAACTTGATCCGGGTCACTCAGGTATTTCATTCCAGGTCTAGGAATCAGAAAGGAGGTCTCTGGACTCACCGGAGTGAATGATGAAATTTCATTTTCATTTGTTGATGAAAATTCAATTAATTATCAAGTTAAGAAGAAAAAAAGGGAATTTTATTCGAGCCAAACTGAGGCTTATTATTATTATCATTTTGGTCGCACTGCACAGCTTGTGGGATCTTAGATCCTCGACCAGGGATTGAACCCAGGCCACAGCAGTGCAAGTGCCAAATCCTAACTAGTGGACCACCAGGAAATTCCCCAAACTGAGAATTATAACCTGGGAAGCAGATTCTCATAAAGATCTGAGAACTGTTCCGCCTGTTAGAAGTGGAAGGCACAGTCATACACATTTTCGAGATAAAGGACTGTACATTAAAATGACACACTGATGTTTTACATAAAGCTCACCAAGGATACACAGTCCAGGTAAGTGCATACAAAGCGAGCAGCAAGTCGCCATGA
This sequence comes from Mesoplodon bidens, assembly GCF_964165515.1. Lineage (NCBI taxonomy): Eukaryota > Metazoa > Chordata > Mammalia > Artiodactyla > Ziphiidae > Mesoplodon > Mesoplodon bidens. The sequence goes on along the minus strand of NC_138167.1, from coordinate 2,539,548 downwards.
CCCCCTGCAGAGCTGGGAAAGAACATTCTTCTTTTAAGGAGTTACATTGCTAGCATCAGAAGAAAGAAAAAAAATTGATTTCCACAGCTAAGAAGGCACTCCCGTCTTTGAAAAGTTTTGATTAATGCGTAATGCAGGTGCACACTGCACATTAGGGAGGGAGGGAGAAGGCCCAAACAAACACAGAGAGAGAATTTTATGTTTAATTTTTTCTTGTCCCGCCTTAAAATATAATTTTTTTTTTGGCCGCGCCGCATGGCATGTGGGATCTTAGTTCCCTGACCAGGGATCAAACCTGTACCCTCTTCAGTGGAAGCACGGAATCCTAACCACTGGACCACCAGGGTTTTATTTCATCACACGGTAACAGTGAAATAACTTTTTAAAAACAGATTTGAGGGTTTCCCCCAGTGGCGCAGTGGTTAAGAATCCGCCTGCCAATGCAGGGGACACAGGTTCGAGCCCTCGTCCAGGAAGTCCCACATGCCGCAGAGCAACTAAGCCTGTGCGCCACAACTACTGAGCCTGCGCTCTAGAGCCCACGAGCCACAACTACTGAGCCCACATGCCACAGCCACTGAAGCCCGTGTGGCTAGAGCCCGTGCTCCACAACAAGAGGAGCCACTGCAATAAGAAGCCTGCGCACCGCAACAAAGAGTAGCCCCCGCTTGCAGCAACTAGAGAATGCCCGCGCACAGCAACAAGGACCCAACGCAGCCAAAAATAAACAAATAAATTTATTTTAAAAACCCAAAACAGATTTGATCCCATTTACTCTCCTATTTAGATACTTTGTGTGTGTGTGTTGGGGGGAGGAATTCTATTTAGGTTTTTTGTTTGCTTTTTAATTTTAATTTTTTGGCCATGCCATGCTGCCTGCAGAATCTTAGTTCCCTGGCCAGGGATCAAACCCACCCCCCATGCAGTGGAAGCTCAGAGTCTTAACCACTGGACCGCCAGGGAAGTTCTCTATTTAGATTCTTAATGGCTTTCCATAACTTCTAGGAGAAAGATCAATTCCTAATGGGATTTATAAGACTGGGCCATGTTCCAGTCAGGTGGCTTTCTTTTCCTGGGATGTCAGGGTCTCTCCTGCCTCAGGGCCTTTGCACAGGCTGTCCCCTCTGTCTGGAACAGTCATTCCTTGTTCTTTACTTCACTAACACCTTCTTATTGTTCACACATCACTGCCTCAGGGAAGTCTCCCCTGACCCCAAGGCTAGTTTAGGTCCTGCTACTACATGCCCTGAGGGAACCCTATAATATTTTTACTTAGCACTGATCAGCTTGTAATGATGTATTTCTAGGATCATTCGGTTAACCTATGTTTCTCTCACTAGACTGGTAGGCTCTATGAGGACAGGGACTGTATTTTGTAGATCCTGTGTCCCTGGTACCTCACCCCAGGGCTGCTATGTAATGTGTGGGCCCCATGTAAAATGAAAATGCAGGGCACTGTTCAAGAAGTAGGAAAAAAGTGTCATTAAAGGTAGTAAAATATACAGCTTTTTCTTTTCTTCTGTGTTCTCTTTCTCTCTCGACTTGTCACAGTATTTTTTAAAAAATTTGTTTTTGATTGTAGTTGCCTTACAGTGTTGTGTTAGTTTCTGGTGTATAACAAAGTGATTCAGTTATATATATCTAATGGAAAAGAATCTTAAAAAGAATATATCTATATGTATCTAGATATATTCTTTCAAGATTCTTTTCCATTATAGTTTGTTTGTTTGTTTGTTTGTTTGTGGTACGCGGGCCTCTCACTGTTGCGGCCTCTCCCATTGCGGAGCACAGGTTCCGGACGCACAGGCCCAGCGGCCATGGCTCACGGGCCCAGCCACTCCGCGGCATGTGGGATCTTCCCAGACCGGGGCACGAACCCGTGTCCCCTGCATCGGCAGGCGGACTCTCAACCACTGCGCCACCAGGGAAGCCCTATAGTTTATTTTTAAAAACATTTTATTGAAGTATAGTTTGTCATAGTACTTTTATTTGCTCTTTCGTGTTATCCTAAGTTAAAAGGTTAAAAAATAAATTTAAATTATCGTCACGAATTTTCATTCATCTTTACACTGTACGTTGCAAATTTTAAATGGAAATGTGAGCCTTTAGCTGCTATGTGGAATCAGCAAAGTCACACAGTTCACGGCGGGTTCATGTGTATGTATTTCATTCTTACGGGAGCAATGGACGTGCTGCATGAACGAACTCGGACGTCTCTCTCCCTCCTGACATGCGCCATTCCACCCCGGCACTCTGCCTCGGGTCACTGATGACTCAGGCAGGGCTGCAAGGAAAGGGAGCTGGCGGCTGCTCTGTCTTTTCCTTTCCTTCCGTGTAACCATTTTCAGCCTAAGCGTTGGTTAATAGGGACGTAACATCAGTAGCAAAGGATGTGATAAGGTTTCTTGGTCATTTGTGTCTCTTCGAATATCACTGCCTCCTTTCTGCGCACAGAGCCAGCTCTGCGTTGGATGGATGGTGTGGCCTCTCCAGCCCTTGGGCCCCCCACCCGTCAGTCGGGGACCTGACAACCCTCCCCTCTGTGCTGACTTGAGTCTCCCTGCACTGACCCCACGGTGTGTGTCCCCTGGAGCTCCCTGCCCACGGGGTGTCGAGAACGCTGCACGGGAGTGGGCTGAAGGGTCAGGACACACTCGCATGACTCGTCTCCTGTCCGCGTGCGCTCCCCCTGCACTGGACTTCCCTGACCACCTTACAAAACAACAACGTCAAGGTAAACTGATGAACGATTTCAAGATGTTGGCAGCACAGCATTAAACCAAATGCAGGGTCCTTCTGAGCATAGGACCTTGTGTCATTTCACAGGTCACATGCTCATGAAGGTGACCCTTCAGAACATACATAGTAGACACTCAAAAAACGTGTTAAATGAATGAGTGAGGGGTGTCACTTGATATAAGAGAAACAGTTCATTTGGTTTTGATAAAAACTAAAGACCTCCGTCCTCTATCACCTTGGAGATGCAACATAAATGTCAGAGGGGCACCCCTGCCTGGAATTGCGTGTTTGGGGAGAGATGCTTCCTCTCATGTTTCACAGTGAGAGTGAGAGAGGAGGGGAGAGGGGACGGAGAAAGGCTGATGGGTCTCCAGACTCGCCTGTCAATTAATCACTGCATTTTGCACGTACAGCATGTAACATCTTGTAGCCTGTGCTCTTAAGCCCTGGCCTCTGTGTGAATTAAGCTTCGCAGCTCACTGCCTTCACCCACCTCCTCCCCACCTTTCAGCCTCCACCCTTACTCCAAGAGACCCAAAGTTGCTACTTCCTCTGCACAGGACCTCTGGGAGCCAGCCTGGAGGGAACGGGGCATAGAGCAGCTCAGCCAAGGTCAGACCCGCTGGCTGCTGGGTGACGCTGATTCCTTGTCCTTGGCTTTGACTTGGGTCCACAGCTCGGCTCGTGCAGAAAGATATTTGAGAATTGCAAAGGCCAGGAGGCAGGAGACCTCAGCTCAAGATCTGGCTTTGTTCTACAGCACTCCATCGTGTGACCCTTCTCTAGGTCTCTGTCAAATGAGAAAATGAACTAGATAAGTGGTCTCCAAGCAGTGTTCCCAGAACCTCCAATGTCTCAAGAATTACACTGGTTGGAGGAAGGGAGAGTCTCCCCAACTTCAGTCACTGATCATCATCACCATCATCATCACCATCATCAACACCACCACCACCATCATCACCATCATCAACATCATCACCATCAACACCACCATCACCACCACCACCACCATCATCATCAACACCATCACCACCACCACCACCATCACCATCAACACCACCACCACCATCACCACCATATCATCATCACCATCAACACCACCACCACCACCATCACCATCATCAACACCACCATCACCACCACCATATCATCATCACCATCAACACCACCACCACCACCATATCATCATCATCACCATCAACACCACCACCACCACCACCATCATCACCATCATCAACACCACCATCACCACCACATCATCATCACCATCAACACCACCATCACCACCATATCATCATCATCACCATCAACACCACCACCACCACCACCATCATCACCATCATCAACATCATCACCACCACCATCACCACCACCACCACCATCATCATCACCACCATCACCACCACCACCACCATCACCATCAACACCACCACCACCATCACCACCATATCATCATCATCACCATCATCAACACCACCACCACCACCATCACCATCATCAACACCACCATCACCACCACCATATCATCATCACCATCAACACCACCACCACCACCACCACCACCATCATCACCATCATCAACACCACCATCACCACCACCACCATCATCACCACCATATCATCATCATCACCATCAACACCACCACCACCACCATCATCACCATCATCAACACCACCATCACTACCACCACCATCATCACCACCATATCATCATCATCACCATCGTCATGGCAGACACTCACTGCTCCAGGGGTTATCTTAAGGCTTTAGATGTAGTAACTCATTTAGTAGTCACAATATTCCTATAAGGTGGGTTTTAACCATTACGCCCATCTTCAGATGAGGAAACTGAGGAGCTGAATAGTTAAGTGACTCGCTCCGGGTCACACAGCTAGTAAGTGACGGAGCAAGGACTTAAACCTTGTGGTCTGGCTCTACAGCACACCTATGTAACCACGCCATCCCCATCTTATCTAACCACCCGCCTCTCTGTTCATCCACCCATCCGTGTTCCACGCAAGAGTCTATTTGATAAAGAAGGATTCTTCTGAAAAACTATTAAAAAGGATAAAGAGGTGAAAACTACTAAGTATTGCCATTCAAACTGGAGAAGCCCCAGGGGGTGGGGTGCTAGGATTGCTTCCCACTTCCTGGGTCATTCTCAGAGCAGCTTCTGTGGGTGGGGCGGTGGGGGGGGTGGTGAGGAAAAGTTGGCAGCAATCAGAAAAAGAGAATATTTCAAAACAATTTGTCAAATGTGACACCCACAGCTTCTGTGGAGACGATGCCATGTGAGAAAGTCAGGCGTTTTGGCTGTGGCTTCCTCCCTCCTCCCTCTCCCTCATCTCTCCCTATTCCTGGAAAGGCAGAGCTGGAAGGGGTTAAAAGGGATTGGCTGGTATAATGAGACTTCAGAGGGCTGAACTTGACCCATGGGAGAAAGGTCAAGGGAGGCAGATTACAGCTCAATGTAAGTAGAATCTTCCTAGCCATGCTGTCATCCTGAAATTAGACAACCATCTCGTGACGCAGGGACTTGCTTGTCCTGGGAAATCTGGGGCAGAGCCTGGTGATTTGGGACGACACGGTGGGATGCTTGCGTTTGCGGGGGAGGGTGTCCTCAGGTAGGTGAGCGCCCAGGCCATTCTTTCTCCTGGATCCAGTGATTCCACCTCCACCCCGACTCCACAGCGGGACTCCTGAGGTCTGGAGAAAAGCAGACCTTGGCCCCAACTCACGGGCTTGTCGGGGCAAAGGGGAAGGATTCGAACCAGTAACCAGGGTTCGCAGACCTGTGGCTCCAGCTGCAGCCTCTCAAATGTTCTCAGCGACACGCACAGCACTCCCTCAAAGGAGGAGGACAGTGCCCTTATCACTCCAGGGCTTTCTGGAGCATCTCTAGGCATCTGCCGTGGAGGCTTATGACCTTCTCCAAATTCAAGGCAGGCCTTTTACTGGGGCTGGAGATGGGGGGACAATGGCGGAGGGGTGTTCCCACCTTCAGCTGGGCCCACAGGTTCTGTTTGGATCTGGACTTCCTCCTAAAACTATGTATTCACCACTTTCCTGTTCACACAGAACATTCACAGATGTGAGCTCAGGGGATACCGCTACTGACCCCTTCACAGATGGAGGTGGGGATGCGCAGAGACAGCGACCATGACTCCGGAGAAACCTGTACTGCCCCTACTCTGGAAGCCGGTGGCGTGTACTCTATAGCAGGTACCGTGTAGCCACAGCATCCGCATGAGGTCCACCGTACGGGTGAAGGAACGCAGACTCAGAGAAGGTGAGTAATTTCCCCAAGGCCTTATGGGTGGAAGGGTTAGAGTGAGGGTTCAAACCCACAACTGCCTCCTCCAGAATCCACGTTCTTTTCCATTCCTACATCCAGAGGAGCCCCAAGGAAATGGTATCTTGGGAGAATGGGTGTGCAGCTCTCTTCAAGCCAGAAAGCTTGGGATGCCTTCGGAATGGCCCGGAACCCGGCAGGACTGGCCTGATCCATCGGGGGGCAGTTAGGGTGACTAGGGCTTCCCCAGCTCAAACCCCGACTGCAGGATGACCTCGGAGGCTCCTTCTGAGGCCCATGCCATGAACTGCACACCCTCAACTGAACTTCGCTCTGTGAGACACAGAAACGCCACCTCCTGGGCTGCGTTTGAAAGAAGCCCTGTCTGAGGAGACCCAGGGCAGCCTGGCCTGAGGGGGGTCTCGGGCTCTGGCATCTACTAGCCTTGGGAAAGCCACATTATTCCCGTGTGCCCCTGCACCCTTTTCTGTACAATCAGGTTAATACAGATACTCCATGGAGGAGGACTAAATGACACTGTGTATCTGTGAAAGTACTTTGTACATGGTATAGCATTACTATATTTATTACCGTGTTATATAAGCTTTATTAAAATAAAGCTGATTTTATTGGACACGTGCTCTGTGCCAGACATGGCTCTAAGTGCTTTAATGCTTCACCTCATTTAAGCACACATACAAGTATAAGGTCATTGCTGACCATCCCCTAAAGTATTCTTTCCACGTCCTATCAGGATGTCCGAATATGTGGTGCAGAGGAAGAGGAGTAGGGGCTTAGAATAGGAGACCTGGGTTCCGGTCCTGGTGCTGCCATCATTGGCTGTGTAACGTCAGGAAAGCTACTCACCCTCTCTGAGCCTCACTTGCCACATCTGAAAAACGTACTTGTCTTGCTAACCACTCGCTGAGAATCAAATAAAATGAATACGTGTGATTGCACATCTCACGCACTATTTATCCTTACAATATTCTTACAACTTATGATGGGGATTCAGTTATTATTCCCATTTTACAGTTAAGAAAACCCAGGCACAGAGAGTGAAATACAAATTCTGGCTAGGACTATCATCACGGTTATTATATAATAAGGCAAACACCTGTGAAAACAGGCCCAAAAGGTCACTGGAAGAGGCTGTGTTTGCTTTACTTCCCTGTAGGCTGATAGCCTGATTTATTTACAGTCCTGGCAACAAAATACATAAGAAGCATGTGTGAGCCCGAGTTCTGGTTTGTATGGAGCCCAGAGGCAGAGGGTTGGACAAAATGCCCCCGAATGCCCCCTCTAGTTGTCTGGCATCCATTGAATCTCGTGGGCCGGAGCAGACACTGCCACTGTTTCTTCCCCAGCCCCACCTGCCCATCTGGCGAGCTGTCCAGTAAGAGCTATGTGTGAAATCCGTGGGTCTTCTGTGCTGAAGTGAGAGGATTCCCAGCCCACTCATCCCCCACCGTGCGAGGCATCGTGTGGACAGAGGTGGTCAGGTCGTTGAGGGAGAAGAAAGGCACAGATTCACACCCTGGGCCAGAAAAACTGAATCCCTTGCTGTCCATTGGGCATCAAAGCCCTCATCAGTATTCCTTCTGCTCTTACCAAGTTACCCTAGAGTTATAATTTTACCAACATATACGTCCTAGCTAAGAGGGAAGTCTTAAAACCCCACCTCCTTCAGGAAGTCTTCCTGAACTGACCTCAGTGTTGAAACATTTTACTGTTGATTATGCATACACGTAGAAAAGTACATACACACACCACACACACACACAATTTAACCAAGTGTCCTACCACGTCATTTTAAAAGAGACGTCGGAGGGACTTCCCTGGCGGTCCAGTGGTTAAGACTCCGTGCTTCCACCGCAGGGGCTGCGGGTTCGATCCCTGGTCGGGGGAGCTAAGATCCCACATGCTGCACGGCATGGCCAAAAAATAAAACAATCAGTAGGAAAACAAAAGCGACATCGGAGGCTCAAGGGGGTAAAGCGCCATTTTCTGTGGCTGAATTCTTCCCTACGACTGAGCATAACTGTGCACTGTCCTCTCTCTCACCGCTGTCAACCACCACCTTATTCTTCCACTGAACACATATCACTGCAATATTGGCCCAAGGCCCTGGGATGAGGGCAGATCAGGTGTGGTGGGGTGGGTGCCCAGATTTATAAGGCACTAATTCTTGCCCTGGAGGAGTTTGCAGTCTAGGAGGAGAAGACAACTACATGGATAGCCAGATAACAGAGAGAGTGGTTAAAGTCAGAGAGAGAGAGAGACATCAAGGCGCTATGAGAATCCAAACAAAGAAGAGAGGATGGAAGATGCTCACGGTGTCAGTGGTCTTTATACTGAACCTTGATGGGATGGGATCTGGACACGCAGGGATTCAGAGTGAGGAAGAGCGCTTTACACAAAATAGAAAATACCAGGAAGATGGACTTCCCTGGCGGTCCAGTGGTTAGGACTCCGTGTTGTCACTGCCAACGGCCCAGGTTCAATGCCTGGTCGGGGAACTAAGATCCTGCAAGCCGCGTGATGCGGCCAAAAAAAAAAAAAAGTGTCCTGAAAGGGGAATGGTAATCTCTTCCCAGCCATCCTCAGAGGGTGGATTGAGGATGACATGACAACGAACATGAAGGTGTCCTGTGACCTGGAAAGGCATTCCCTTTATTGCTCTCCAGCCCGGGAGCGCTCCACATTAAGGTGCATCGGAATCACCTGAGGTGCTCGTTAAACATGTAGTTTTTGGCTTCCAGCCATAAAAAATTGGCCGGAAGCCAAGAACTGGGACTGCATTTGCCCTTCTTCTATCAACGGCTAGAAAATTGCTATATTCCAGGATACACATATATTTAAAAACCAATTTCCAGACATTGGGAAACTAGCTGCACAGGGCTACGGTTCCTGAGAAAAGGAATGCAAACCAGGTGAGCCCTGATCGCCCTGGCTTGCCGCCTGGGAGGAACTTTCAAGATGGCTATGCAGGGAGGGGGACCAAAGCAGAGCACGACAATCTCTCGGAGTTGAGGTCATAGACACTGGAGCTTGGGGAGGCTGAGGTGGCTGGAATTTACGGGGCAGAGGTAGAGAAGAAGGAGTTATACGAAGAAAGCTCCAGGAACCCGCAGAGAGCCCCCTTGAGTCTGTTGCTAAACACTGAACTGTACACATCCAGGGTAACACTCTACAAGACTCAGCAAATAATGACGGGGTTTAAGCTGAACAATTCTCAGGGCTCACACAGGCTGGAAGAGATTAGAGCTCTGACCAGCCAGTCTGAAGAGACCTTGATGGCGTTCAGTCAGATGACAGAGTGATCGCACCACAGCAGTAGGGATAGATTAACCCTAGAATAATGATTACTCTAGACTGGCCCTTCAAAAAAGCCTGGAAAGTAGTCTTGAAAGGACCAAGTGGATCCACGGGTAACTTAACTACTTGCAAAAACAAAGCCCAACACTCTTTAAAGGAAAACAACAAAATCCAGCACTCAACAAAGTCACATTCAGAATGTCCAGCATAGCATAAAACAATTACTAGATATGTGAAAAAGCAGGAAAATGAGACCCAAACTAGGAGAAAAACATAAACATAATGAGGTGAGAAATGTAAGATATAAAAAAGAACTAAGTGGAACTTCTAGGGGTAAAACTATCCTCAAAAAGCTCAGAGGGAAAAAAAGACTGGGAAAAAAAAAAAAAAAGAATAGAGACTCAGTGACCTGTGGAATAATATCAATCAGTTTGGATAGTTTCTGTTGCTATATCTTTAAGTTTATTGATTTTTAAAATTCTGTAGTGTTTATCTGCTTTAATCCCATCCAGTAAAACTTTCGTTTTAGATACTGTATTTTCACCACTAAATGCTATCTATAAGAAAAAAGACTTTAAATTTAAAGACACAGATAAATTTAAAGGATGGGAAAAAATGTAACATGCTGTATTAGTTTTCTGTGGCTGCCAGAACAAATGATCACAAATGTAGTGGTTTAAGCCATTCAAATGTATTATCTTACAGTTCTGTAAGTTAGAAATCCAACATGGGTCTCACTGGGCTAAAATCAAGGCATCGGCAGGGCTGCATTCCTTTCTGAAAGCTCTAGGGGAAAATCAGTTACTCTGCTTTTCTAGAGATGACCCACATTCCTTGGCTCATGGCCTCTTCCTCCATCTTCAAAGCAAATAGAGTAGGTCTAGTTCTTCTCACATCACACTACTCTGACCATTCTTTTATTGTCATGTCTCCAAGTGCCTACAGCCAGGAAAGGTTCTCTGCCTTTAAGGAATCAGGTGGTTAGATTTGGCACACTTGGATAATCCATGACAATCTTCCCATCTCAAGGTTTTAATTTTAATGGCATCTGCAAAGTCCCTTTTACCATGTAAGGTAACATATTCATAGGTTCCCAGGGGTAGGATATGAACATTTTGGGGAGCTATTAGTCTGCCTATCACACATGCAAACATTAACAATGAGAAAGCTGGAGTGGCTACCAGACACTTGCACATGAAACGTTCATCAAAACAGGCTGTAGACTGGACCATATAAAAGGCCCAGAAGTTTCAATAAATGTAAAAGAGATTGAACTCACACAGAGTATGTTCTCTGACCACAAAGGAATTAAATTAGAAATCAGGAATAGAAAGATTTGGAAGTAACAAGGGAAATTACAAAATATTTTGCACTGAGTGAAAATGAAAACAAAATTTGTGGGATGCAGCAAAAACAGTGCTGGGTGGGAACTTTAGAGCTTTAAGTGCTTATATTAAAGAAGAAGAAAGGTCCAAAGTCAATAATCAAAGCTTCTGGGACTTCCCTGGTGGCGCAGTGGTTAAGAATCCGCCCGCCAATGCAGGGGACACGGGTTCGAGCTCTGGTCGGGAAGATCCCACATGCTGCGGAGCAACTAAGCCCATGCGCCACAACTACTGAGCCTGTGCTCTAGAGCCCGTGAGCCACAACTACTGAGCTCACGTGCCACAACTACTGAGGCCCACGCACCTAGAGTCCGTGCTCTGCACCAAGAGAAACCACGGCAATGAGAAGCCCACGCACCGCAACGAAGAGTAGCCCTCGCTCGCCGCAACTAGAGAAAGCCTGTGTGCAGCCATGAAGACCCAACACAGCCCAAAATGAATAAATATATAAAATTTAAAAAAGATTTTAAAAAAAGGCTAATAGGAAAATATTACAAACAACTTCATGCCAATAAGTTTGACTCTTCAGATGAAATGGACACATTCTTAAAAGACACTTATATCTACTTCCTATTGCTGCTGTTTACCACAAAGATGGTGACTTTTTTTTTTTTTTTTGGTCGCGCCTCACGGCTTGCAGGATCTTAGTTCCCCAGGGACTGAACCCAGGCCCACAGCAGTGAAAGTGCCAAGTCCTAACCACTAGACCACCAGGGAATTCCCCCATTTAAAACAACACAAATTTACCATCCATCTTAGAGTTCCGGAAGCCAGAAGTCCAAGATGCATCTCACCTCGCTAAAGCCAAGGTATCGGCAGGATTGCATTCCTTCTGGAGGCTCTGGAGGAGAATTTGTTTCCCTCCCTTTTCCAGCTTCCTTGCCTTCCGGCTTCCAGACAGCACTTGCCTCACTGTGACCTCTGCTTCTGTTGTCACGACATCTCCTCTCTGACACTCTTGACTCCCTCTTACAAAGACTCTTGTGATTACACTGGACCCATCAGATAATCCAGAATAATCTTCCCAATTCAAGATCCTTATCTTTACCGCATACTTAAAGTTGCTTTTGCCATATAAGTTAACATATTCACAGGTTTTGGCGATTAAGACAAAGGCATCGTTGGGAGGTCATTCTGCCTACCAGAGACACAAATTGCCAAAATGGATACACAAAGAAAGAGAATGTTGAATAGCCCCATATATACTAAAGAACTTGAATTTGCGGTTTAAAATCTTCCCACAAAGAAACCTCCAGGCTGGCATGGCTTCAGTGGTGAATTATGTCGAACATTTAAGGAAGAAATGGAATTTGACTCATCATATCAAACACAAAAATTAACCTGAAATGGATCATAAGCCTAAACATAAAAGCATAAACAATAAACCTTCTAGAAGAACACATAGAATATGATTTGGGCCTTGGGACAGGCAAAGAATTTTTGATAGGACACAAAAAGCATGAACTATAAAAGAAAGAAAGAAATTTTTCTTCATCAAAATAAAAACCTCATCAAAAGACAATGTTAAGAAAAAAAAGGTAAGCCATAGACTGGAGAAAATATGTGCAAGGCATACATCTGGCCAAGACTACTTTCCATAATAAATAAAGAACTCTTACAACTCAAAAATAAGACAAACAATTCACTAGAAGCAGTGGGTAAAGAAGATAATGGCCAAATGGCCAAAAGCTCATGAGAAGATACTCAACAGCAATAGTCAATAGGGAAATACTTACTAAAGCCATATTAATATACTCCTGATTGATAAAGTAAAAAAAAATGGCTAAAAATACCAAGCGTTAGCAGGGATGCAAAACATCTGAACCTCTCACATACTGCTGGTCAGAATAAAAAATTGTACAACCACTTTGGAAAACAATCTGACAGTTTCTTATTAAGTTAAATATATATATATATATATATATATATTTTTAGTATATGACTTGGCAACTCCAATTCTAGATTTTTCCTTCTGATAAGACACATGTAACATAAAACATGAAACATATGAAAACATATGTCTACACAAAGACTTGTCCTTTAATGATCGTAGCAGCTTTATTCAAGATAACCAAAACCTGGAAACAACTAAAATGGCCATTAATAGGTGAGTAGAAAAATTATGGTATACCCATACCATAGAAGACTACTCAGAAATAAAAAGGAACAAACTATTGATACCTATAAGAGAACAGATGAACCTCAAAAATATTATGCTGTGGAAAAAAAAAGAAGACACAAAAGAGTATATATTCTATGATTGCCATTTACATGAAATTTACACGACCAGGCAAAACAGATTAATCTGTCTTGACAGAAAGCAGATCAGTAGTTGAATGGGGATGAGGATGACAGCAATTGACTGCAAAGGGGCATGAGGTAGTAACCTCATTTTTTGCAGTGATGGAAATTTTGATTTGAAGGTGTATATATTTGTCAAAATTCATTGAACCGTGCACTCAAAGTGGGTACATACTATTACATGTGAGTGGTAACCCAATAACTTTTTTTTAAATGAAACAAAAACAATTAAAAATATGAAAACACTTGGGCCCCATTCCAAGTGATTCCAACACAGCAGGACTAATACGGGGCCCAGAAATCTATGTTTTAAACAAGCTCCATAGGGAACTATGCTGCAGGCTGTCTTGCTTATAGAAACAGTATTGGTTTCTATGAACACCCAACTCTTATATTTAGACAACAAATCAACTAGGCAAGCAAAGAAAATTCAGAAGAAAAGTGTTTGAGTTTTTGTGGGCTCTCATTCCACCCCTCAACCTCCATTCCTCAGCTGGAACACCGGTCACTACCAAAGCCTCCTCTTGGAAGCTGGCTCAGCTATGGCTAAGCTTCCTTCATGCATTCTTTACAAAAGGAAGTCTGCTAGGAAAATGGATGGGAGGAAAGCACATAAAAACACAAGTGCAGAGAAACCAATATATTTATTTGCAGAGCACAGATCCTTTCCCATAATGTCATTCAAGTCTGGCACCAGATGGGCTTGGCTGGCCCAGCTCACGGGACACGTGGTACCAACAGATATGCCTACTCTGGGGGGGGGGGCAGCAGGTCCACAGGGAGACTGGTGGCCCACCTGTGTGGAAGATACAACAGTACAACAGATATGCTAAGGGTACTCATAGCCCAGACAAAAGGGTCATTTTTTTGCCAGATTGGATTGAACGGAGATGCTCTATTTCCATTCCCTAGTCTTTTCCTGCTGCCTGACGTATCTCCCGTCTTCCTCTGTTCTACTTGTTGAAACACTTCCCATCCTTCAAGGCCCAGCTTGAATAACGCTTCCTCCTTATCAGATCACCACAGTCAAACACAGCTTCCCACTCCCCGAACTCCTATGGCACTTGGCTTGAAGAGCCCTTACAGAAATTTTGATTGGTATTTTAGATATTCATGTGCATGCTGTATCTACTCTACTAGGTTGTAATCTTGCTTATAGAAACTATAACTTATGGTCCATGCTAGGGCTAGACTACATAGTTCCTAGTACGTTACTTGGCACTTAGTGTGTGTTTTATGTACCTGTATTGTAGAAAGTAATGAATGATTCAGTCCATGCGGATTCCTATCTCTGAGCTTTTGCTTATGCTGTTCCCCCTTTCTAGAAAATCCTTCCCACTTCAAGTGTTATTCCCTCCAAGGAGCCTTCCCAAATCCCCAAGCTGTTGGGCTCCTATAGCGCTCTGGGCCATCTCTATCTTATCACTTACAACTATGCCTTCTATTGAAATTAAATATTTATTACCTGTTTCTCCTACTTAATCAGAAGCTTCAAGAAGCCAAAGAGTCCGTCCCAGTCATCCTTATCTTACCACCACCTAGCACAGTGTTCCATTTCATAAATATTTTCCAGACAGAATGCTCTCTTAAGAAGTTTCTGGAAGCATTAGCCCTGTGACACAGAGGGCCCTGTTTATTTAGTCTGTGTTCCCATTAGAGTGGCCCAAACTGTCCTCAGGTCTCATTCCCAGAGAAAATCCAGTGGAAACAGCCTTCCCACCCGAACTTTCTCCTTGGCTGGAGGAGTAGGACCAGATGTTCCCTCTGGGGTTCCTTACTGTCCCCTGATCCTCCCGATCCAGGGAAGACCCCAGCAGGACAGACTGCCGAGCGTGTGGCCTCTCCTCACAAGGTCTTTAAGGGGGACCCCCGTCCTCTGGGATGACTGGACATAGGAAAAAGAACCCGTGACCTTCCATACCACCTCTGTCCAATACACTTCTCTCTCCTTTCACCGCCTTCCCTTTCTGCGCTTCCTCGTTCTCCCAGCCGCGCTCTCCGCCTCCTCTTTCCTCCTCTGCTTCTGCTCTCCTACCGGTCCCACCGCACCCTCCCGGCGCCGCTGCTTCCGCCTGGCCGGCTTTCCCTTTCTCGCCAGATCCCGCTCATCCATCCCGGGTCCCTTCGTTTATCCTGCTCCTCTGCCAGCCCTGCAGGAAGCCGAGACTCCTCGCGAAGCTTAGAGGTGGTGGGGGGGGGAGGGGTGGGCCCTGGCGCCGCGGTCCCGCCCCTCGTGCGTGTGTGAATGTCTGTGTGGCGGTGACGCGGCGCCGGCAGTGGCGAGGCGAGCGGATCGCCGGGGCTGCTCGGCTCCTGCGCGCCCTCGCGCTCCCCGCCGCCCGCCCAGGCGCAGGCAGGGCGCAGGCGGCGGCGGGCGGCATGGAGAGCTTGCTGGAGAACCCGGTGCGCGCCGTGCTCTACCTCAAGGAGCTCACGGCCATCGTGCAGAACCAGCAGAGCCTCATCCACACGCAGCGCCAGCGCATCGACGAGCTGGAGCGGCGGCTGGACGAGCTAAGCGCCGAGAACCGCAGCCTGTGGGAGCACCAGCAGCTGCTGCAAGCCCTGCCTCCGCCCGGGCTCGTCCCCCCGTCGCCGGCCCCGCTGCCGGCCACCCCGGCCGCCGCCGCCTCCGGGGCCCAGGAACAAATCCGGGACCACGGACAGCTCCCGCCCACCGCGCCCGAGAAGCCCCCGCTTCAGCACCAAGGACAGCTCCTGGCGCAGCCCCAGCCGGGCCCCAGCGGCAGGGCTCACGCATCCCAGCCGCCCCACCAGCACCCGGCGGCGGGGCCCGGGGCCGTCGCCGACAAGGAGAAGGAGCGTCCCCCGAGCTGTTGCGCCGCTGCTGGAACCCTCCTTCAGCACAAATCCCCCGCCGCCCTCGGCAAGGGCGTCCTGAGCAGGAGACCCGAGTGAGTGGGGAAGGCGGCACGGGGACCAACGTGCCGGGAAGAAGGGAAGCAAATGGGCGTGAGGAGGGGACAAGGGGGAAGTGGGGTGCACCGGAGACCGAAGGACTAGGGCCTTCAGTGTGCTTGCGGGGAGAAGTGTGTCAAGGAGGCTTGGGTGAAAGGAGGGAATGATATCAGAGTGGGAGAGGGCTTGGGAGGTGCTGGAGCAGACGGCAGTATCCCAACCGTCACTGGGGGCAAAGGAGGAAAGAAATGAGGGTTTTTGGAAAGTGGCACATTTTAAAGGGGACAAGACTGGGGGGCAGATTAAACTGAAGAAAAGAGAACAGTTAAAGAATCTTTTCAAGTTAGGAAAAATCTGGATGGGAGTTTGGGTAGTAAAATTATTCGGATGGAGAGTGAGCTACGAAAAAGACAGAGGCTTGGCAAAGAGACATGTTGAGAGCTTTGAAAAGGGCAGGGTCCAGGAACGGTAGACCTGGGGTCTGAGGGGATTCAGAAGGCAGAGCACAAGGCTGAGAGGCAGGATGATGTGAGAAGGTGGGGGGCTGGAGACAGAGGAAGAGGAAGGGTGGGAGAAAGCGTTTCCCAGAGGAACGAGGTGGCTCTTTAAGTGATGCAGTGGGAGTCCAAGCCAGGAATGGCTCATTTGGGGACGCTTACTCTGCTCTGACCTGAGTGGGCACCTTTCTTCTGAATGCCCACAGACCCAGAGGGGTGCAAGGTAACAACCCACCAGGCCCATAGAGGATCCCTTTATAGTGTCAGGATTCAGTCTGGTTATAGCTTTTTCCTCTGACTCAAGGAGGATTTCTGTGCAGGGTGTTAGCAGTCGTGGAAAGGGGATAATGATGAGAGAGACAGTTGGCTTACGGAGATGGTATTTGGATGGAATTCCTGTTTAAATCTCTGTTGTGGCTGGTGACTGCAAACCTTGCTTCCCCTTGGTTATTTGGTGATGACTGGAATCCCATGTTAGGTCCAGAGAGAAATATGCTCATTAGCCCCTGATGAGAAACTCTAGGACTTCAAGCTCTTTCTTTATGCCCAATGCCCATGAACTAGAGATATGGGAAGAAGAGATGAAAGCGGACTGGAATATTCTCTCCTGTGTATTGGGAAGGCTGTGACCATGTCAGCTTCCTTTCTCTGATTAGACAGGTGATAGAACACCTCACGGGAAATCGGAACCTAGTCAGCTCCTGACCCTGACTATGGGGATGCTAAGGGAGTTGGGGGCGGGGGTGGGAAGGGTGGAGAGCCAAGAATCATCTTCAGCAGCCTTGGCGTGCTTTAGTCTAGGGCTACTTGTGAAGATTTGATGTAGACTCATTTTCTCCTCACATCTACTGCAGAGTTAGACAAGTTGGGTCAGAACACAGGGTAGATTTGACCAGAACTTTGGGTCCTTAGGCAGAAGATCCAGGAGGATCTCGCAGCATTTGATGCAAGTCCCAAGATGTGGTTTTCCTTCCTACCTTCCTCAATGGCCCATTTGCCCTTCCTTCGGTTTAATGGTTTTTTTTCCTTATCTGGCAGAAAAAGCAGAAAGTCAGTTTTCCCTCAGTGCCCATGGCTCAGCAAGAGGCAAAAGGCAAAAGGCAAAAAAAAAAAACACAAAAAAAAACAGAAAAAACCCCACAAGATATTATGTGGCTTTTTCCCCAAATATGGGCAGCTATTCCATTCCATTTCCCGGAGGGCAGCCACAGCTTCATGGGAACTGTGGTTCTTCTCCTGATTCCGCTCCTCATGCCCTTTGGTGTCTCCCTCCTCTTCCACCACGTCCCCACATTCTTTGCATCCCTTCAGGGGACTGTGTGGGCAAGACCGGTTGAGGAAAGGTCATTTTTCTTGGATAAGGACTTTGCTGTGGCCCCCAGGGTGGCTTACAGAGCCAAAGCTCTCCTGCTCAGGTGCTCTTGTTGGGAATCCAGGGATTGTAGGAATCACCTGGATCCCTACCCATCCTCACATGTCAAAACTGGAGAACAACCGTCGTGTCCTCATCTTTCCTTCTCCCTTGTCCTGCTTTTGCTTCCCAAGGGAGCAGAACAAAAATAAGTAGTTAAAATGGTGGAAGAGAGTGGAAGTTTTGGAAATCTTTCAGGTGGGAAGTTGTGCCAGGCACCAAGAGGTTAAACCCAGCAGTAACTCCTTCCTTTCTCCAGATCCTCCAGCTTTTCCCCCCTGCTCCCCAAGCCTGGACACCCAGAGACTTAGAGAGCTCAGACACGCACGCCTCCTCCCTCTTCCTGCAGCTCCCTCCCCGCTCGCATGAGAAATCATGGATATCTAGGTGGACTGAATGCCCTTTGGATCACCCATTTCTTCCCACTGTTTTGCTTAACTTCAATCCAAGTTTCCCCCCCTAGAATCTCAAGAAGGAATCATCTTTGCTGACTACATGTTTAGCCCCACCCTGCTCTCCACCCACGACCCCAGTTTTGCACGTCTTGTCCTCCTCTGCCCAGCCTCTCAGTGGTGTAGGGCTAGATGCAGGCGGCAGGCAGGGGCACCTCTCCATGGATCGGGTGACATGGGGAGAGGGAGAGCTGAGCCAGAAGCCCTCTCCCTGGGGCCTCTCCTGGGGATCTCCCTGATGAATCAGTTCTCTACTGGGCATGCTGACGTAGGAGGAAGAGCCGGCGGAGGGGGGTCCCTGGGTCGTAATTTTGCTGAAATCCATTCTCATTTCTTACTTCACCTTCTCGGGACTCATTAGGCTGAGAATGCAGCTCTGGTGAGGTTGCTGAGGGGTGGGTGAGGGTTACCAGGGGCCAGGCAGCGTGAGATGCATTATCTCACCACACAGCTTATCTCTTAGCCCCAGAACGCATCTTCCTCCCCAAATCCAGGAGAGGCAGGAGCCCTGGGGATCCTGGGGCTGGGAAATAATAGATTGTTTAATTGTCATCAGATCTGCATTAACATGCAGCCTGGCCTCTCTCCCTCCTTCAGCTGAGGGAGCTACTGAAGGTGATGGCCTTGGAGGTCGGGCCAAGGAAGCAACAACGTGGGTGTGAGTGAGCTCAAAGGCATCACGGAAGAATGACACCCGAGGGGTTAAAATTCTTTCTCTGCTGCTTCCTGGCTCTGGCTAAACTCCAGCCCCCACTGCCTTTGCCTCTTAATGAGAGCAGCAATCTAGCTTCCTCCTCTTTATTTTTTCAATCAAGGCTCACAGCATCTACAGAATTGATTGTCCCTTTCCTGGCTGGAGCCAGAGCCTCAGCTTGACCTGGCAAAATCCCCTCCGCGTCATGGAAGCACATGACCCGACCTGAAGCTCCTGGCTTCAGTGGGGCCACAACTTCTCTGTCTGAGCATGTGTTGGTCCACCCACCCAGCCGTGCATTTAGAGCCAGTGGATCCCAGTGTTTGCCCAAGTCCCCAAGCCCACAGGCAGAGGATTACTGGAGGGTGGCAAAGATTCTTGCCTTATAATTCAAATTCAGCACCTACCCTGGGCTCCCTACCTCCAAGGGACCATGAAGTCCGAATAGCTCCTGTGTTCTCCTCTTCCTCCCTTGTCTTTCTTTATACCCTTCCTCTTCCTCCCTACTTTCCCCCTTTCTCCTTTTCCTTTCTTTGCTCTTACCCTTCTTCCCTCCCCTCAGATATGTTCCCTCTCCTGTATTTTCTTCCTTCCATCCTTTGCTTCCATTTAAGCTGCGTAGGGAAGTCTCTTCCTCTCTGCTCCCATCCTAAGCATAAACTGAATCTTCAGTCATCTTTTGAGCACCATGGTCTCATGCTACCTGGAGGCTGGGGCACGGCAGGAAGACCACTGGATGTGCTTTTTTAGCCTGTTGTCTGAGATGCTGATTGGAGCCGGCATCTCTGCTCCTACTGAGTCAGGGTTGTCTGCCTGGAGGTGGCAGACAGCCAAGACTGGCCCCTCCTGGGAGCTATTAAGAGAGTATGACGGTCTGTCTGTCAGTCCACTCTACTGTATCAAGCGTCTGGTCCGTTCAAAATCCTGCACTCTGTGCTGCGAAAAGACAGGAAAGACGCCGACAGTCCTTGCTCAACACCCTCGAGACACAGATCTAGAAACATCTAAATAAGTGGAAGCAGACTGCAGGTGCCCAGAGCTATCCTCTATCAGAACAGAATGGGGTTAAGAGGGTGGGCGTACAAAGCATGCTCAGAGCCCAGAGGGAAGGGTTCCTTGGTTGGCGTCAAGGGCTTATGTCAGGAATAGCGAGAGTCAAGGAGAGCTGGAAGCCAGACGGAGCCGGGGGAGTCGATCCAGAGATGTCTGTGCTACATGTGCTCACCATCCCACCCTCTGACCTACAGCCCCTCCCCCCACCATCCCTCCCCCGACCAGGCTAAACCCATCAACGTGGGAAGGAGATCTCTGCCTTGCGGCCAAAAGCCCTTCTTGCTGAGGAAGCAACGTTACCGCCTTGCTCCCTGGCCTGCCTGCCCTCCTTCTCTTTCCTATCTCAGCGAGGAGAGAACTTCTGGCTGGTCACCTGGAAAAGGGGGCCGAATGAAGGCTCACTGAGAGGAGGGCGTGGGTGTCTTTTGCTCACTCAGCAGCTGGTACGGAGCAGGCACTTGTGACGATCTGCTGTCCCCTGCCTCTCCGAGGGCCTGGACCACAGTTCTTCCCTCCCTCTCATCCAAAAAGAAACCAGTCACCCTGGCCTCAGGAAAACCCGACGGCCCCCCTGCTGCTCAGCAGCCCGTGTGCCTTGCTCCCCCGCCATCTCCTTCCTAGCCAGAGCCCTTCCTGGGCCCACACAGTCAACACCAGAGGCCCTTGCACAGGCATTTGGCGCGTCTTCCTCTTGGCCTGAAACCCAGCGGGAGGAGCAGCAGTTGGTCCTGCTGATTCAGCAAATATCTATGCGGCCTGAGTTTCAAAGATCACTTACGAAAAACAAAAAACGAAAAACAACGGCAGATGGGGGTCAGGTCTGGGGGGGAGAGTGAATGAAAGGGAGGGTGACATGAAAAAGTGGGGAGAGCCAGGACAAGCAGCTGGACCCTGGTCTGGAAAGAGGCTTGGATCTTGGATTGAAGTCCCACGTAAGGGGTTTCTTAGTAAGAGGACCTGGGGGTGCTTTCATTGCACCTGGCAGATCCCCAAATGCAAGGCCATCTGGCAGGATCTCCGAGGCTTGGGTCACTGCAGCGCCTTCCTCCTCTGCTTCTGGAAAAGCACAAAGCGCGGGTTCCCACACAGGCTGCAAAGGGTTTTTGTTTTCACGCAGGAATGGAGTGGTCCTCTCCATTTCAGGCAGTGAGGGCATTAACAAACAGACAGGGGCAGGAGTAGAGGGAGGGAGAAATGAGGCTGTTCAGGCCAAGAGGAACTTAAGGAAACCACAGAATCACAGAATTTTCAAGATCTAGGTGGTTCAGAACATGGGCTTTGGAGGTAGGCATACCTGGGTATGAATCCTGCTCCACCACCTACCAGCTGGGACACCTTACATTCACGGTGTACCTTCTTTGAGCCTTGGTTTTTTCATTTATGATATGAAGAATAATATCTACTTTAAAGGGTTGTTGTAAAATTTTAAAATTAGATAGTTTTTTTTTTCTTTTTACTGTTTCAGGCACAAAGTAAGTGCTCAATGTATTGTAACATTTCTATGGATAAAGAAACCAGGGCCCAGGCTTCCCTGGTGGCGCAGTGGTTGAGAGTCCGCCTGCCGATGCAGGGGGACACGGGTTCGTGACCCGATCCGGGAAGATTCCACATGCCGCGGAGAGGCTGGGCCCGTGAGCCATGACCGCTAAGCCTGCACATCTGGAGCCTGTGCTCCGCAACGGGAGAGGCCACAACAGTGAGAGGCCCGCATACAGCCAAAAAAAAAAAAAAAGAAAGAAACCAGGGCCCAAGGCTCATCCAGAGTTAGACCATAGCTATCGAGGAGAATCCAGGTTCAGGATTCCTTCAGGAATTCTTCCAGGCCACCTTTCTAGAGTGACCTTTCCTCAACCACTCCCCTACCTCTGGACAGTGTGCACCCAAGCTATTCCAGATATGTGAATGGGCGCCTGCCTTAAAATGCAGCTAGGCAGGACAAATCACCATCCCTTAGTGATCTATAATGAGGTCTCACAACTGTATAGCTGGGAAATGCTTCCTTAAGCCCAACCTAAATTTCTTCGGTTGCATTTTCAGATTGTTTGCACTTCTCTTAAGGACACTGAAGGGATCTGAGCTACCACCCAACACCCCATGGGGATGAGAATGACCTCATCCATTTTCTAAATGGGGAAACTACAGTCTCATCCAGCACGCAGACGTGACAAGGACAAAAGTGGAGAGTGGGGACCGGAGTCTGGACCAGGAGACGGCCTCCCATTTGCTGGGATGAAAGCTAAATCCACTGCTCCAAATTCTTCCATCCCGGGGATGGAAGGGAGAAGGTAGAACCGCACTTTGCAGGACTCTGAGGTCAGAAAGCGACACAGAACAGCAGGGAGGGGCCGAGAAAAGGGAGGCCTGACCCGACGTGGGGTTCTGGTGGAGGCTGGGGGGGAGGGTGGCTGGCGGAGGACTCTGCTTTTCCTGGTCAAGCCCAGAGGGTAAAGGAAAAGAAAGGGTGGCAAGGTAGTCGTGTCTGTGTGTGTGTGTGTGTGTGTGTGTGTGTTGAGACACGGCGTGGGGCAAAGGCTGTCGTGCTGTTGCTGTTTGGAATATCCCATCTGGAGGATTATGTAACTCTGCGATACTGATGCCTGGGCTGTGCTGAGCGCTCCCTTTCCTCGCCAGCTGGGGCCCGGGCTCTGTGGACAGGGGGCCTGCAGGCCTGTCCAAGTCCAGAGAAGTGCCTCCCTGCCCCATACCCTCACGCTGTATGGTGGCAGGTCATTTCCTCTGGGCCACAGCTGCAGGGGCTGGAGGGCCTTAGGAGCTGGACCAGGGTCCCCCAGCCCCTCTGGGGAGTCAGGTGAATGTCAGAGCTGGAAAGGTCCTGTTAGGTCATTTGGACCGAACTTCTCATTTGGCAAATGAGAAAACTGTGGCCCGAGACAGAAGTGACTAGTGCTTCCAAACTGGTTAGTAGCCGAACTAGGTACAGAACTCAGCTTCTCTAAACTCTTCATCCAGTACTCTCGTCAACATAGTGAGGGACCAAGAGGACCAGTCAGGACTGCTCCGTGGGTGCGCATGGCCAAACTTACCGCGAGTTATGGGGGCTTTAGGCATTCCACGGAGGTCTCTCTGCCTTCCAGAATATCTCGCCTATGCCAGCAATTCCACAAGTAGAGATTCCTTTGGGTACTTCAAGGTTATCCCCCTTGTTAAAATGCAGATTCTCCTAGGAGAGGAGAAAAAAACAACACATTTGGCTCTATTAGACTGTTGCACTTCAGCATGACAGAGTTTGAGCCGTTTCTGAAGGGCGGGTTTGATAAGGGAGAAGGATGCCTAGCGGCCAGGGCAGGACGCTCATAAGGCATTGAAGGGCTCATGGGGGACACTGTTGAGAGTCTAAATGGTCTTCACCTCCACTGTATTTTGCAGAGAATTAGCACTGCCTTGCCTGGGCCTGGTAAGCAAAGGGCAGGGACCCAGGGCACTCACTCCCACACTGGCTTGTCTTGGAAAAGTAATTATCTGGGCTGGAGAAGGAATACTTCCCCAAGGAGCTTCATGTGTAAAAGTCATAACGCAGGAATTTAAGGAGCATCCTGGTGCTTGGTAAGCACTTTTGATGCTTTCTAGGCTCTTAAAATTTTTTTTTTTTTTTTTTTTGCGGTACGCGGGCCTCTCACTGTTGTGGCCTCTCCCGTCGTGGAGCACAGGCTCCGGACGCACAGGCTCAGCGGCCATGGCTCACGGGCCCAGCCACTCCGCGGCATGTGGGATCTTCCCGGACCAGGGCACGAACCCATGTCCCCCGCATCAGCAGGCGGACTCTCAACCACTGCGCCACCAGGGAAGCCCTTAAAATAATTTTTTGGATGGCAAAATTTCACACAGCTCTATTGGGGTTTGTCATGGTGGGGATGAATAGCATGGGGGATGGAGGCCAACTCAACACCTAGTAGGTGTGTGATGAGTAATGCTGGAAGGAATAAACTCTCAGTGCGTAGGGCACAGGCAGGCCCATCCACGCTTGAGTGGAGGGAGGGGGTATGGAGTCAGGGCTGAAGAAGGTCTCAGCTGGAGGGAGCCCCACCAGGGGGTGGGTTATGCCCTGGCCCACGAGCACAGTTTCTGCAGCTGAGCACCTGGGAAATGCTGGATCAGAGGCTTAGCTCTTAAGGCCATCTGGGGAGTGAGGGGGACCTAGGTGCCCCTCGCAGCTAACAGATCCCACCTCAATTCTACCCGTGAGTATGGAGAGCCCTCCTCCCGCTCTGCCCCCAGCCTCTGCCCAGTCCAGTCTTTAGCCTGGGAAGCTGCATTAAGAATGAAGCATGAGAAAGCCCTTGGAGTGTTTCACCTCAGACACCCACATGCACGGCCTGTCAGCAGGTTGAACCAGAAATGGAAAATGGACCTATGAGGATGGGAGGGAAAGGAAGCCGGAATCGTGGCCATGTCTCCAGGGAGAAAGAGACGAAGGAAAGCTGGATTCTGGGGTCCCACTCTGGCCTGGGAGAAGCAACAGGAAGCAGCATCCGGCTCCAGGCCTCTCCTCTTTCTCTGCCAGGCAGTGGTGTCAGCTCTGGTCAGGGAGACGTTAGGACCCTGCTGGGAGGTGACTGGATGTGAGTCTGGTGTGGCTGCATTTGTGGGACTGAGGGGGTGCGTCTGAGTGTGGGTGAGCATTTTCCTGACTTGGGCTGGGGGAAAGGGGTGAGGACCCCACCACACAGCACAGGCCTTCTTCCTGTCTCCCCACCCCTGGGGCTCGTCACCCTGTCAGGACTCTGGGTTCCTTCTCCTTTTCTCTGCGTGCTTGTTTCTCCCTTCTGGCCAGCCAGTTCCTCCCGTCTGTAAAATGGGGCGAGTCTACAGTGCCTCCACGCCCCGCTTTCTACCCCTCACTCTGGTGTAGGAGACCTGGCCTCTGGAGGCTGTGAGCTCCTGGGAAAAAGGCTGCCTGGACGGTGGGCGGCGTAGGGGCGAGACATCTGGGGGTCTAGTGACACATTGTGTTTGGAAGGTCAGGTACCAGCAGCAGCAAGATGCATGCCAAGCTGCAGCGTGATCTTCCCTGCACCCGACTTGGCCTACCTGTGGCCAGGGACTGGCACTCATGACCTCTCTGGGCTGGACAAGTCAGGTCAAACCAGCTGTCCCCCTGCCTCCAGTCAGGAATGCACTCCCCATCCCAGCAGAGAGGCAAGGGAATTCCACCATTTCTTCTGTGATAAATGATTCCAAACGACCACAATTTTCATTCAACACATCAATCCAACACAATGATTATTTAAAACAGCAACAGCAACAAAAACTCTGCAGAGCAGTTGGGAATCTCTTGCCTACGTCTAGTTTCAGCGCTTCCAGTGCACAGCCTGGTCTTTACAAACGGAGATGCCCTGGTGCTTCCAAACCGGCTGGTTGGGCGTCTTGGACACTCCTGGAGCTACTCAACTCATAAGAGCCCGTGGGTGAGGGCCAAAGGGAATTCCAGAGGCAGGTGAAGGTACCGTGCTGCACAGCACTGGATCGGGGTGGGGAAGGAGCCCAGAAGCTAGACTGAGCCCAGAAGCCAGGACTCCGGAGTTCCGACTGCTGTGCCCACCCTCACAGACCCCAAGTGTGAGCTTGCAGCAAACCGCTCCCCCTTCGCTGGGCCTTGGTGTCCCCTCTGCCCAACGGGGACAATCAGTCTTTGCCCACCTTTGGGCCCCTCTCTGCCCTCAGTTCACTGAGTCTGTGGCAAAGCAGGGCTGTTCAGAGGCTGCTGCAGCAGAAAGCACTTACCTTAGATGGGCAAAGTGACTTCCAAATGGTAAGAGCCTTAGGAAGGGAGCTCAGAATCCACTCTCCATTTCGAGAAAACAAAGGAGACAGACCCTGGGGCCGGGTGTAGGGCGGCCGGGCCCCGCAGGTCGGGGAGGGCGGGGTGAATTCTGCAGGGGCTTCCAGCTCCAGCCTCCCAGGAATTTCCACGGGGCCCCCTCTGGACATTGGCGCGTCAACAGCTGGAGGGGGGCGCTAAGGATGCAGCCCCCTCCTCCCCGCGACTCGCCGGGAGCCTGGGGAAGCCCTTCCGCGGGCGGCGCATCCCTCGGGCTCCGGGGGGGCGGACCCAACGAGCCGGGCTCGCGGCTGCGTGGGCGGCCTGGCGGGCGGCCGGCGGGCGGCGCGGGATCTACCCGCCCACGCGCCCCTCGGCGCTTCCCAGCGGGGGCGGCAGAGTGAGCCCCCACCCCGGCTCCCGGAAGCCGCGCGCCCGGCGCCCATCCCGGCGTGGCGGCTGCTGAGTCACGCGCCCGGGAAGCGCGGCCGCTGCCCGCCCCCCATTTCCCCACTGCGCGCCCGGGCCCCGTGGGGGTGGGGAGGGCGCGTCTCGCGGGTCCGCTGCTCCCCTCCCCCCGCCCCCGCGGCCCTCCCCCCTAGCCTGGCGAGCCGCCCGCCCACGTCGTCTGGGAGCATCCCAGACGCGCGCCTCCCGGGGGAGGAGCTTCCGGGCTGCGACCCCGCCCCAGACTCGACAGGCCGGGCCGCTGCCCGAGGGTGCGGGCGCTCCGGGCGGACGTGCGCTCCTGTCCCGGCCTCCGTGGGCCACTGCCCGGGCTGCGGGGGAGGGCCATCGCCTTCCTGGGGGAAGCCGCGGGGGCGGCTAAGAGGTGCGGGTCAGGGTGGTGTCACGGAGGTCCAGTTCTACCGAGCATCCACCTCCCTAGCCTTCCTTGTACCCGAGTCACCTTGGCCAGAGAATCCCAGCTCCGTCTTAGCCTTACATATCTATATGTGTATTCTGTACAAATACAAATCTTCGAGTTCTGGCCCAGCCTGTGGTAACCATAGTAGTTCAGAAGGTGGCCCTGGGGTTTGAACCCTGACTCGGTCCTGTACTAACTGTGATTCTCAGCAATGACAGCCTTGGCTTCCTTGTCTGTAAAATGGGGGTAGGATTAGTGATGACCTCCCAGGACCGCTGTGAAAATTCAGAGTTGATGCCAATAAAGCACCGAGCAACCCAGGCGCCTGGCGCAGTGGGAACTCGAAGGACAGCAGTTATTTGGGGACCCCTCTGGCAGGAACTGGGCCAGAAAGTGATTTTTGAAGGCAGAGGCTTCCCGAGGGCTCCGAACAGGGCTCCTCCTTCCCTCCCTGACAGCCTGTCCCCCTCCCTGGCCTCCTTTTCTTTCTCTTTTTCTTTCCGGTGAGCACACTGACGCCTACACTTTCTGCTCCACGTGGGTCTGGGGGTGTCTCTGCCCACCTGGTCACTGGCTTCTAGCTTTCAGAACACAGGAGCTGGAGACAGCCCTGTGGCCCAGGAGGTATGGCTCGGCCAGTGGGGGCAAGGAGAGTCCCTCCCTCCCCCTTCCCCCCTCCCCCCTCCCCCCAGCGTTGCAGGTTCTGGACCTTGCCTGGCTCTGGATGGCACCTAGGAACCCACTGGCTTTCTCGGCCCCGGGCCACACAGATGGGACCTGTCAAAAGAGGTCAATGAAAGTCCCTGGGCTCTTTCTGCTGTCCTTCCACTTCTGGCCACTTGTACTTCTGCAAGTGGCTTTCATTTTAACACCCAAAGAGCTGAACTTTTCACATGGCTCCTTCGGTTTTCATTTTGTTAATCTGGTTGTGTTGTTTTTAAAAGTTAATTTACTCTTTTCAAACAGGTAATACTTCGACATAGTCCAAAATTTGAAAGATGCAAGTGTTTTCAGTGAAAAGTGTCTCCCCGCCCTTGTTTCCCACCCACTCACCCACAACCCTACCCCCATCCGCTGTCCCCAGCAACTACTGTTAGAAATTTCTTGTGCATCCTTCCAGGGACAGTCTATGTATATTCAAGCAAATATATATATATATATATATATATATATATATATATACACATATATATATATATATATATACTTGTTTAGATATGTGTATGTTTCTTTTTACACAAATGGTAGTATACTATATGCCATTCTGCATCTTGTGTTTCTTTTTCCTCCCCCTAATAATAATCTATCCTGGTGATCCTTCCATATTCAGTATAAAAAGAGCTGTCTCATTCCTTTCAATAGCTGTAAAGTATTCCATTGTGTGGCTGTGAATCTAGGTCCTTTCTTCTCCTCTGCTGAGCGTGTAGAAGGCAAGCTCTGGGTAGCCTGCCTCTGTGTAATCATTTGGGGTGGGCTTTTCTGAGGGTGGGGTGGGTGGTGGATGGGTAGGCAGACATTACCCAGGGGCTCCATTTGAACTTGGCCCTCCAGCTGCGGACCTGCTGCTGGAGCCTCCTACAGACATTGGTAAATTGCGGTAGAAATAAGATTAAGGGAGCGGGCTTCCCTACCTGAAAACGCTTCACCACTCTTCCGGCTTGGAAGAGTTGTCTGCAGTCCTCAGGGCTGGGGGAGCTCCCAGGATATTATAATCTGGTTCAAAATGAGCTGAAAGTGAGTCCTACAGCCCCACCTCCTTCAGGAAGTCTTCCTTAACTGATCTAATAAACAGAGTTTCTCATCGCCTCTTCCCCTACTTCCCACCCCGGGCTGAGCACACTCCAGTCCTTGCTAATGATGAAATTAATTCTTCATTCCTGTGGCTTAAAAGTGCTTGTTTTCTTCTCTGCATAAGTATATGCTTACGGCATCTGTATTCTTTCTTTCTTTCACTTAACAAATATTTATCGATTAGCTGCTGTGTGACAGTTACTGTGCCAGGTACCAGGGTACAGCAGTGAGCAAAAAACCCCACATCCCTTCAGGAAGCTTATAGACAAAAAAATAAACAACATAAGAATGAAAACATAGAGTACATCTGATGGGATAAGTGCTCTGGGGAGAAATAAAACAGAGCAAGGGGGCCTGGGAATAAAGGGATTTGCAATTTCAGACAGGGTGCCCTGGGCAGGCCTCCTGGAGAGCTAAGAGAGCACCTGAGAAATGCCCTGGAGGAGGGGTCCTGTGCCATCTGGGGGAGGAGCTTTCCTGGCCGAGGCAGGCGCAGCACAGAGGTGAGGGAGGGAGCCTGTCTAGTTGTTCAGGTAAGACAGGAGCAGAGGGAGCGCAGGGAGAGTGGTCTGAGGTGGGTCAGAGACTTTGGTGGGGTGGAGGGAGGGTGGGAGCGTGCAGGGCTGCAGCAGATCTTGTAAGAGGTTCCCACCTGCTATTTCCAAATCCACCAGGCAGTGTTTGGAAGCGCATAGGGACGCTTTAGCTGTCGCAGTGGCTGGCAGGTTTACGGGGGGGGGGGCGGGGGGGGAAGCATTGCTCTGCTGGCATTTAGTGGGCAAAGGCTACAGCAAACACCCTCTAGTGCTCAGGACCATTCCCGCAAGGAAGAATTTTCCTGCCCCAAATGCCAGCGTTTCTTGTTGAGAAACACTGATAGGGCCTTGGAACCTATTGTGAAGAGTTTGGCTTCCACATTAAGAAAAACTGGAAGCCAGTGGACGGTTTTAAGCAGAGAATGCTTCAAAGGGACCTCGGCTGCTGGGTTGAGAATAGACTTGAGGAAGAAGAAAGCCAGCCGGCAGCAGGGAGATAAGGTAGGAAGTGGTTGCGAAGTCCAGGTACGAGACGGAAGCAGCTTGGACGAGAGGCCATGGCAGCAAGTGGGGATAAACAGTCAACCCAGCAGGGCTTCCTGCGGGATTAATGTGGGTGTGAGAGGAAGAGGAGTTGAGGCTGAGCCCAAGAGTTTGGACTGAAGTTACTGGAAGGATGAGATGGGGACATCTGAGGGGGTAAAGGTTTAGCCACGCTAAGCTGGGGATGCCTGTGAGACGTGCACTGGAGAGGACTGGCAGCTCTTTGGATGGACTGGAGATAAAAATTTGGGAGGGCTTTTAAAGCCTCAAGGCTGGATGACACCACCAAGGAGTGAGAAAAGAAGACCACAGAGGGCCGGTGTGGAGCCTTGGAGCACGCCGGTGTCCAGAGGTGGGGATGGGAGCTAAGAAAGAACAGCCAAAGAGGGAGCAGCAGACAGCTGGAGAACCACGTGGTGTCCCAGCGAAGAGGGGTCTCAGTGAGGACGGTGCAGCAGAGTCACCTCCTGGAGAGGGTGAGCAGGGAGGAGAGTCCATTGTGCAGCACAGAGGTCATTGGTGACCCTGAAAAGCACAGCTTGGGTAGAGCAAGGGGCAGGGCGGAAGCTTGATTGGTGTGGGTTTAAGAGAGAAGGGAAAAGAGATTTAGACAAATCAACCTCGGGTAAAGTGTGGACCTTGACTAGGTCCTAATTCAAATGAAGCAACTGTGAAAAGACATGTTTAAGGCCATCAGGGAAATTTGAACACAGATATTGGAAGTATGGTTACTTTAGTTAGCTATAATAATGATGCTGTGATATCTTTTCAAAGTTCTTACCTGTTTAGAGGTACATTCTGGGTGAAATGGTATTATTTCTGGGGTACACTTTACAATACTCCAGCAAAAAAGATGGGGGTAGAAGACTGGCAAAAATGTATGTTTGAAATTTCTATAAAAGGAAGTTTAGAAGGTGACAGAATGGGAGGGGCTGCAGAAAGTGAGTGTAGAAAACTCTTCGGTGAATTTTGCTGGAAAGAAGAGGAAAGAAATGGGGTGGTTCCTGGAGGGGGGAGAGGGTTCCAGACAGAAGAGTGTTCTTGAAGGTGGGAGCAACGGTGGCATGTTTGTCTCAGCCAACTGCGGGGACTGGCCGTCCACAGGAAAGGCCCTACGCTGGACGCTGCAGGGAGACTAAGGAACACGGCCTCACTGCCTGGAGGAAAGTAATAATAATTTAATGAAAGCTAATTTTTTATCTTGCACTCACTGTGGGCTGGGCATTGTGTTAAGTGCCTTACAAACTTTATCTCAATGTATGTCTCAAGAACTTCTTTTTCTTGTTAATTTTTATTGGAGTATAGTTGCTTTACAATATTGTGTTTCTACTGTACAGCAAAGTGAATCAGTTCTACGTATACATATATCCCCTCTTTTTTGGATTTCCTTCTTGTTTAGGTCACCACAGAGCACTGAGTGGAATTCCCTGTGCTCTACAGTAGGTTCTCATTAGTTATCTGTTTTATACATAGTATCAATAGATATATATCGATCCCAATCTCCCAGTTCATCCCACCCTGCCCCTTTCCCCCTTGGTATCCATGTGTTTGTTCTCTGTGTCTGTGTCTCTATTTCTGCTTTGTAAATAAGATCGTCTATACCAATTTTTCAGATTCCCCATGCATGCGTTAATATACGATATTTGTTTTTCTCTTTCTGACTTACTTCACTCTGTAGGACACTCTGTCTCAATAACTTCTACGGTTGGGGGGTGAGGCACAAGAGGGTCAGGAACTGCCGCCGCCCCCCACCTCATTCAAGCAACCACCGTGAGTCAGCGTCCAGATTCAAACCCAGGGGTGTGATTCTGGGGTCATCGCTCTCAGCCTCTCTCCTCCTGCAGACGATTGCAGGAACAATTGCAGGAACATGCGTCCAAATGGCCTCCGCCCTGGAGCCTGTCATTCAGGAGGAGGTTAAGGGAAGGAGGGAAGCCACACCTACTCTAAAGGAAGCTCTCAGGATTCCGACGCAGCTCCCCACTCAAGGACCATCAGAATAGATCAGCCTGAATCGGCTCGCTGGGGGCTGGGAAAAAAAATGAAAATATGTTGAGCTGATGAGCTGAGCTGTACGGGAGAAAGGAATGTGGAGAGAGGGAAGCTGAGCATATTACTGTTATTTAGGGATGAAGATTTTATTTAGGCTACTCAAGGGCCGGAGTCCTATCTGTACATCCATTTAACAAGTAGTTATTGAGCACCTACTGCCTGTCAGGCTCTGCTGTAGGTGCTGGGGATTCACAGCGAACAAGTCAGACAAAGACTCGGCCATCTTGGAGCTCACATTCAAGAGGAGAAGACAGACATTATACCAGAAAAGTGACCCAGGGATATATACACTCATAAGGACTCTAAGGAAGAATAAGGGGGTGACTGGGAGGAGGGAGCTTGATAGGCAAGACCTCACTTAGGCGGTGACATCTGAGCAGAGAAATAAAGTGAAGGACAGAGTCATGGGAAGACCTGAGGGAAAAACATTCTGTGCAAATGTCCTGGGGCTGGAAGAAACACATGTTCAAAGAATAGGAGGGAAAGGTGGAGAGAGAGAGAGAGGGTCCTCCAGAGGGGTTTGTGGGGTGGAAGTTGTTTGGGTGGCGGTTTTGAGCAGGGAGCAATGTGATCCACCCCTGCAGGAAAGTCAGGGGGCTCAAGGGGCAGAAAAGGGAGAGCAGCTTGCAGAGAGAGCCCCGCAGTGCAACCCACAACCATTTGATCTTCACTCATTTATTCTGTCTTTCTTTCAACATCCACGTACTAATTTCTGCTGTGCACTAGGCATTTATGTATGTCTTCTAATCTCATTTTCTCCATACAATCCTAATGGAAAGGTATTATCCCCATTTCACAGATGTGATAAGTGAGGCAAGTGGGAGGCTATCAAACCAAAAAGCTTCTGCACAGCATGGAAACCATCAACAAAATGAAAAGGCAACATTCCGAATGGGAGAAAATATTTGCAAATCCTATACTGATAAGAGGTTAATATTCAAAATATGTAAAGAACTCATACAACCCAATAGCAAAAAATAAACGATCTGATTAAAAACTGGGCAGAAGGGACTTCCCTGGTGGTCCAGTGGTAAAGAATTCGCCTTCCAATGCAGGGGATGTGGGTTTGACCCCTGGTCGGGGAACTAAGATCCCACATGCTGCGGGGCAACTAAGCCCGCCTGACACAACTACTGAGCTCTTGTGCGTCAACTAGAGAGGCTGCGTACGGCAAACTACAGAGCCCATGTACTCTGGAACCCGCGTGCCACAACTAGAGAGAAGCCCGCATGCTGCGACGAAGAGCCCATGCGCCACAACGATAAAACGATCCCGCGTGCCTCAACGAAGGTCCAGGGTGCCACAACTAAGACCCAACGCATCAAAAGAAAAAAAATAAAAGGGCAGAAGACCTGAATAGACATTTTTCCAAAGAAGACAAACAGACTGACCAATAGACACATGAGAAGATGCTCAACATCACTGATCATCAGGGAAATGAAAATCAAAACCACAATGAGATGCCACGTCACACCTGTTAAAATGGTCTTCATCAAAAGGACAAGAAATAAGTGCTGGTGAGGATGTGGAGAAAAGGGAACCCTCTTGCAGTGTTGGTGGGAAGGTAAATTGGTGCAGCCACTATGGAGAACAGTATGGAGGTTCCTCAGAAAATTAAAGATACAGCTACCATATGACTGAGTAATTCCACTTTAGAGTATTTATCCAAAGAAAGCGAAAGCAGGATCTGGAAGAGTTATCTGCCCTCCCGTGTTCATTGCCCCACTATTTACAATAGCCAAGTTATGGAAACAACCTAAATGTCCATCAATGGGTGAATGGATAAAGATGTGAGATATATATATTCCACACAGTGGAATATTATTCAGCCACGAGAAAGAAGGAAATCCTGCCTTTTGTGACAACATGGACAGACTTGAGGGCGTTATGCTAACAAAATAAGCCAGACAGAGAAAGACAAATGCTGCATGGTATTACTTGTATGTGACTCTTAAAAAGAAAAAAACGTCAAACTCATAGAAACAGAATGTAGAAAAGTGGTTGCCAGGGGCTGGGGGTGGGATGGGAGAAATAGTGACAGGCTGGTGAAAGGGTACAAACTTTCAGCTGTGAGATGAATAAGGTCTGAGAAGCTGATGTAAGGCATAGTTGATAACGTTGTGTTGCATCACTGAAAAAAAAAAAAGAATGCACTAGACCCAAGCAGACTCTGCCCTCAGCCCAGCAAACATTGAACAGGTAATCAGTGGCCAGTCCGGTGCATGGGATAGGGATGCGGACACCCAAGATGTGGAGTTTGCCGTTTGATTGGGAAATAGAGCATCTCGTTCAAGAATGGAGCGACCGGGGCTTCCCTGGTGGCGCAGTGGTTGAGAATCTGCCTGCTAATGCAGGGGACACGGGTTCGAGCCCTGGTCTGGGAGGATCCCACATGCCGCGGAGCAACTAGGCCCGTGAGCCACGACTACTGAGCCTGCGCGTCTGGAGCCTGTGCTCCGCAACAAGAGGCCGCGATAGTGAGAGGCCCGCGCACCGCGATGAAGAGTGGCCCCTGCTTGCCACAACTAGAGAAAGCCCTCGCACAGAAACGAAGACGCAACACAGCAAAAATAAATAAATTAACTAATAAAAACTCCTACCCCCAACATCTTCTTTAAAAAAAAAGAAAGAAAAGAATGGAGTGACCTCTAGTTACTACGACCGTGGGCTGTGAGCTGAACATTTTCTCGTTTAGCTAATTCTAAAGGCACTCAGGCTTCCTGTTCGGTCCGCCCCATGCCCCAGCCTCTGCCTTACCTGTGAAATGGGGGGCAGCATCTCTGCCTCTCCAGTCCGTTGTGTTGTGTGTGTGGCCGGGGGTTCCTGGCAGGCAGTGTGGACACGATGCCTAGACAGACAGGCAGGCCGTTGAGCGTCCGCTGTCTTCTGGGCTCCATGGGCGACTCTGAATGAGGAGGAGAGACGGTTTTCCTGTTGGGGATGGGATGCCTCGATGCCCTCTTCAGGAAATGTGAAAAGGAGATGGGGTTGCTGTTTGCAGTTTGAATTAGGTGGAAAATTTGCAAAACCCGCACATAAGTGAGTCCAAGCCGCTTCCTCTCTCTCCGCAGAGGCCCCTCGGATGTGCCATGTGAGTAAGGGCCATGAGAGTGTCCACCTGGCAGGGGTACTGGGTGTGGAAGACCTGTAGCCATTCCACTGAAATCAGATTCAGAGACTGGTCTCTCCCTGAAGCGGCTTACAGTCTAGTGAGGAGGGAAATGCCCACAGTCCACAGGTGAGAGCTGTTATGAACCAGCCCAAGACCTGGTGTCTGAAAACCACCCCGGGTCAGAAAGCAGCAACAGCATCTGTCTGCGCAGAAATCTCTTGCCGAGTCGGCTCTTCTGTGCGTGGCAGTGGTTGGCCGGGCCTGACTGCCCTGGAAAGCTCACTTTCAGGGTGCTCACGAGCACTGCCTGGCCGGCTGCTATTGGCGTCGGCCCCGTTCCTCTCCATGGATTCCTCCCTGTAGGGTCCCTCCGATCACCACGAAAACCACCGGGCAGACCACTTCCCTGGAAGCCAGGGGCTGGGGTGTTTCAAGAAGGAAGGCTGGGGCTTCCCTGGTGGTGCAGTGATTGAGAGTCCGCCTGCCGATGCAGGGGACACAGGTTTGCGCCCCGGTCCGGGAAGATCCCACATGCCGCGGAGTGGCTGGGCCCGTGAGCCATGGCCGCTGAGCCTGCGCATCCGGAGCCTGTGCTCCGCAAGGGGAGGGGCCACAGCGGTGAGAGGCCCGCGTACCGCAAAAAATAAAATAAAATAAAATAAGGAAGGTTGGGTTGGGAAAAATTGAGTCAATGAGGAACGGAGAAGGTCCCGCTGGATTGGCAACCGGATCGCTGGGGGACTCCCTGGGGGGCTCCCTGGGGAAAGCTCTGTTAGGGCTCCTGGGAGGAGGCGCGTCCCAGCAGGTTGGCAGGAGATCAAGGTGAAAGGAAGCACCTGCAAGCAGACAGCTCTTCCTGGGAGGCAGCTGTAGGGAAACATAGTGTTTCTAGGATGAGAGATTTGATGAGCAAAAGCCTGTGCCAACGACAGCACAGAAGACCAGCGGGGGAGGAGAGGGCCTGAAGATGGGGCTTGGAGAGGAGGGAGCACCCCTTTCCTGAGATGGAAGTGAGAGAGGCAAGGGTGGCCGAAGGGGGACATTAATAACAGCTGACACAGGGACTTCCCTGGCGGTCCAGTGGATAAGACTCCACGCTCCCAATGCAGGGGGCCTGGGTTTGATCCCTGGTCAGGGAACTAGATCCCGCATGCATGCCACAACTAAGAGTCTGTATGCCACAACTAAAAAGGATCCTGCATGCCGCAACTAAGACCCGGCACAACCAAAATAAATAAATATTTTAAAAAAAGGAAAAAAAAACAGCTGACACTTATTATTAAGCACTTACTGTGTGCCAAGTTCTATTGTAAGTGCCTTGTGTGTCTTAACTCATTTCACCCTCAAAACGCTTTAGAGAAGTTCTATTGTTAACCCCATTTATAGATGAGGAAACCAAGGCAAGGCTGTACCAAGGAGTTAGGCAGGATGACGCAAGGAGTCTTGCTCCAGGCAGTGAGAAAAGGAGGGCTGGGGTGGGCCGCCGCTGGGAGGGCGGCCAGCAGCTCCTCTCCAAGCCCACTGCAATCGATCGGAGAGATGGAGCAGCCTTAGTAATCGCAGGAGGAGGGCTTTTACTTAGAAGAATACTTTCCCAGTTGTTGCTTTTTTTTATAAATTTATTTATTTTGGCTGCATTGGGTCTTCGTTGCTGCACGTGGGCTTTCTCTAGTTGCCGTGAGCGGGGCCTACTCTTTGTTGTGGTGCGCGGGCTTCTCATCACGGTGGCTTCTGTTGTTGCGAAGCCTGGGCTCTAGGCGCATGGGCTTCAGTAGTTGTGGCTCGTGGGCTTAGTTGCTCCGCGGCATGTGGGATCTTCCCGGACCAGGGCTCAAACCCGTGTCCCCTGCATTGGCAGGCGGATTCTTAACCACTGCACCACCAGGGAAGTCCCTCCCAGTTGTTTTTTTAAAACAAGGAAACTTATTCCCCCAGCCCCCAAATCAAACCCAATGGGCGTCTCTAACACATAATCAGACCAAATCAGAGCTGCACTGGTTGAAGTGGAAGGTCCATGCCCTGCCTTCTCCACTTGCCTCCTCACCTCAGGCGGGGGCCCTGGGGCAGCCGCGGGGGGCCCTGAGGTTTCTCAGGGCACAGGAGAGAAGCACAGCGTTTCCGCAAGACCAGACTTGTTCATATGGACGTTCAAAGAGCCAGCAGCGTGTTTTCAGGGGAAACCTCTCTGGAAAGGAGAGGCAGGCAGCTCTTTTCCCAGACTCTGTAACCCCTATTCCTTGGTGGTGGGGATGTGCACTAGATGACTTTTAAAGCTCTCCCAAAGGAGACTGAGCAGAGAAGGAAGGAGAAGCAAAGCCTGGTGAGACGGAGGCCCATCCGAGCTTTCAGCCTTCGTCAGGCTCGGGGCAGAACACTGGAGCCCGCGGGCCTACCAGACCAGGGTGACATTTCTGTAGCTTTTTGCCCCTGGCTGCTGGGGCATCCATCACTTGCCTTATTAAGACCTTTCCAAAGCTTTCTGAGGAGGACTGTGCAGTTGCCGATGGCACCAAGGAGCAAAGGAAGTCCACCCCTTCCTCCTCGGCCCCGGGGCCTGCAGGGGGTGGGGGGAGGAGGGAGGAGGGGGAGGGGAGGAGGGGGAGGGGTGATGGGCCTGGTAGGTCTCTGATGGCAGCAGAGCTGGGGCTGCGGAGTCCCTCGTTGGCTCAGACTGATACCAGTAATAGTCATTATAAAATTGTGCATCTGTGCAGGGCTTATTAGGTTTCTCCCAAGGCAGTTTCACATTCAAAGTCTTACTAAATCCCCATAACTCAGTGAGATAAACAGGACAGGGATAAGAGCCTTGTTTACAGCGACTTGACCTTCCCCAGGGCCAGCCGCGTGGAGAGGGGGCTGGGTCTCCAACCCCAGCTCCACACTGTTGCTATGGCCCTTCCTGGAACCCTCAGCCCCAGGCCCAGGGCCAGCATTTCCCCAGCTCTCCTGCCCCACCCCCAACTTTCTCATTGTCCTGCTTTCTAGCCCCTGGACTCCTTTGGCTCAGTTACGCGCCACCTTGTCTCTGAAAATCCAAGCTAGCAGTTGAAGGGAAGGAAAGGAAAAAGTTGGTGTTTTTTCCTGCTGCGTGGAGGGGGGTTAATAATTAGGTGATCCGGGGCATTGGGAGAAGGGAAGTTAGAAATTATTCTCAAGACTCTTGATGAAGTATCAAGAAGTGAGAAGGGGGAGAAAATATTGTGCTCTTACAAAAATCAGCCATATTGGGCTTCCCTGGTGGCGCAGTGGTTGAGAGTCCGCCTGCCGATGCAGGGGACGCGGGTTCGTGCCCCGGTCCGGGAAGACCCACATGCCGCAGAGCAGCTGGGCCCGTGAGCCATGGCCGCTGAGCCTGCGCGTCCGGAGCCTGTGCTCCGCAACGGGAGAGGCCACAACAGTGAGAGGCCCACGTAACGCAAAAAAAAAAAAAAAAAAAAAAGTATACAGTCAAGGTCATTGTGCAGAAGGAGGGGAGGAAACCTGAGCCCAGGTGACAAACCGGGAAAGGAGCCGAGGGGCAGGCCAAAGGCGTCACCAAGGAGAGTCCATGGGACTTAGGAGGATTTGCAACCTCTTGAATCAGTAGCAAAATCCTACTACAAATCTCATCTTTTATTGCTGTCTAGTGAGCTGTTCTATACCCTCTGTATTGTTTTTCCTGAAATACACTTCACCCACTGCATCACCGCATGCCTCATCACTTCCTCTCAACTACTCAGCTGTGTTGACGGCCGAGCAGTGGAATCCTGAGTCTCAAACTAAATAGACACGTGGGAAATTGTAGGTGCACAGCCTCCCGTGGCTCGGAGCCTGGCCTGGCTACAGCCTCATTAGCTCCTGGCAGCTCTCGGTGTTTCTTCTCCCTGCAGCCAGCTGGCCTCTGAGGTCTCTGCCCTTCCCCAGGCAGCACCACCACTCTCTTCTCCGCTTCCTGGCTCTTTCAGAGTAAGAAACGGGGTCCTCTTCCAGATGAACCCCAGCTTCTCCTCTTCCTTCAGGCCCACGCTGACTCCTTGGAAGAGCCTTACCCCCCATCTTGCTTGGGTGATGCCCTGAAATGCCCCGATGGCCTGCTCCTCTCATCCCCTGAGAACTCCATGCTCCTTCCCAGCCCAGCGTGGCAGCAAGACCAGGGATAAGCCACACACTGAAACCCTCATTCTGGGTCCGGACTGCCCCGCTCTAGGGTCAGCACAACCACCCACAATCCAGCCACCCCATCAGCACTCATCAACTCGGGGCACCTGGGATCGTTAAAGCCAGGGAGGACCGAGTTCTGCTTAAAGTCAGGGGCCCTGGGGTTACGTACCCGAGAAATAAGCTTTCAGCCTGGATACCATACGCCTCCCTCCTTTGATTCCAAGAGCCCAGGACTGAGAATGGGTCGTGTTCTTTTTTTCAGAGGGGCCCCCTTCCATTGCCAACTTGCTGGGGCTGCTCAGTTCCAGATCTCCGAGGGCCACGGCCTTGGGCTGCGAACTGCACAGACCGCGAGGTGAATGATGCAGCATGGCAGCTCCGGGAAGGCCCCTCCTGGGCTCCTGCTCTGGGCTGGGTTGGGGGCTGTAGGATTCCAAGGTCTGGCTCACGTTCCTGGCTCACCTTGAAGGGTGCCCCTCACCCCAAAGCGCAGCGGTTGCACTCAGGCCTGTGAGCACAGGCTTTCCTCCTTTCTTTACTTCCCCAGCAGCGAGGGGAAACAGGCCTGCCTCTAAGTCCTCCACCTGAATGCCCAGCATCTTCGGAATTCGCTTCACCTGCTGAGCCTCAGTTTCCACCACAATGAAACGGGGATGCAGGGATGTGGCAGGTTGCCATCTTCCCTGTCGATGAATTAGGTACCAAGGGCAGAGGTCTGAGAAGCCGGTTCTGAGAGCAGCAGGTTCTTGCTACGTGGAGGGGACGTTTTCTGCCTCTCGGTGCTCACAAAATGCAGCACTGGCTGCCTTCAGGCGTGCAGAGAGCACCCTTCGTGGGGAAAAATTCTTCCTTTCTTTCTGTCATTTGAGCTGATGAAATTAAAGCCTGGGTCAGAAAAGTGAATGAATAAAACGTTCGCTCGTATGACCCTTACCTTTATGATGTGCTTTGTACATTCACTGTTGTCTCTGCTCCCCTGAAAGCCCTGCCAAGTGAAGGACTCACTATTATCCTACTGGTGAGAAAACGGAGGCTTCGGGAGATAAAGGACTTGACGAAACTACACAGGGGTTGTGGTCCGCTTGTGGAGGGCTGATGAACCCAGCACAGATCCCAGCACCTTATCGGGGCTGGGCTGGGGGCAAGGCCTCAGGCCAGCTGTCCTGGGCTCTGCGGACAGGCCTCCTGCCTCGCATCTGGACAGGCTGTGATGGGTGGTGGCAGTTAGTTATCACGTCTCAGTTTTCTCTGGTCTGTGACAGTTTCTGTCTCTTTGTGGATTTCAAGACCTTGACAGTTTTGAGGAGGACTGGTCAGATATTTTGTAGAATGTCCTCGATTTGGGTTTGTCTGATGCTCTCCCACGTTTGGAATGGGTTATAGGTTTGGGGGAAGGATACCACAGAGGTGACGTGTGCCTTCCCCTCACTGCTCCACTTTTTTCTTCCAATTTTATCTCTAACGGGAATGAATTCTTGGGGTTCCTCTGTGTGGGTTCTCCTCTGAGGTGGAGGGAAGGGAGATCTGGGGCTGACTTAAGCTAAGACCTGCCCAGATCAGGCACTTGGACGGTGACCTTGGGCAGGGCAGGGGGCCAGGGTGGTCAGAGGTGGGTAGCATGAAATTAATCCCAGAAGGAGGCACCGAGGGGGGTGTCTATTAGGAAGCCCCTGGCCCAGGCTGAGAAGGCCCATGGGCAGGAGGTGGATAGAGAGGAAACAGGGGAGGGGCTGAAGGCAAACTCCTTCTCCCAGCTGGACTGTCCTGAGGGACCCCATCAGTAGGAACCCCAAAAGAGACTGCGACCCCCAATACACTGCCAGCCCGAGCCTGAGGTGTGGAAGGACTTGGAGACATCCAGGCTTATGTCTCCCATTGCACGTGCCAACGCAGCCGCGTCTGGTGACCTGGGAGGACCACGTGGAACCTGCCTCAATGCTGCTCAGGGGAGCGGCTCCCAGCCCTGGGAGGTTGATCAGAACAGAGCCCTTTCGGGTCTGACTTTCTCTGACTTCATGCTGGTGACTGCTTGCCAAAGGGGAGAAGGCAGGAGGTCAAGATAGCTTTATCCAAAAGTAATTTCAGGGGAGTTCCCTGGCGGTCCAGTGGTTAGGACTCCACGTTCTCACTGCCAGGGTCCGGGTTCCATCCCTGGTCGCGGAACTAAGATTCCACGAGTCGCACAGCACAGACAAAAAAACCAAACCAAAACAACAACAACAAAAATAATTCCCGTGTTAAGTCTCAAGGTGGCTCAAGACAGGTATTAGAATCCCAGCCTCGCAGCAACGGAAGGACCTTGGAAATTGTGTAGTCGAACGGCTCTCAATTCTGGCTGCCCTTAGAAAAATCACCCGGGAGCTTATAAAATGTCCTGCTTCCCCTGACCCAGGCCAGCCCAAGTGAATCCGTAATTTAAAAAATCTCCTGGAGAGATTAGTAAGCAGCTGGGGCTGGGAATCACT
The DNA here is from genome assembly GCF_964165515.1 of Mesoplodon bidens. Lineage (NCBI taxonomy): Eukaryota > Metazoa > Chordata > Mammalia > Artiodactyla > Ziphiidae > Mesoplodon > Mesoplodon bidens. Next base: position 2,498,201 of record NC_138167.1, on the reverse strand, counting down.
CCTGTGGTTCATTAGTAAATAAGCTGAAACCCAGAAAAGGTGAACCAGGTATCACAACCCGAGCCACCTGTAGCGATGGCCCCAGAACCCGGATCTCCACCTTCCGGTCGGCTTCTTCACCCACATCAGACAAATCTCTCATCGAGCCGGCAACTCTAAGGCCTCTATGAGTGCTTTGCATCTCTGCATATGATTAGCTTAAAACTGTTCACTGCGTGCAATTCTGCGCATCTTGGATGAATAGACCTAGTTCCGCCTCGCTGGTCGGACTCAGTGGGGGAAAGGGTTACAGAGGGCTAACCGTGATAATGACAAAAGATACAGTCAAATAAATGTTACGTCACATGCAGGAGCCTGCTGCAGGGATCGGGGCGCAGAAGTAGAAGAGGTCAGGGGGCTGCAAACAGGAGGCAGTGTTTGCACTGACTCAGTGCTGTGCGTCCTCCCCTGGGTAGTGTTTGCGACCTTGGTGTTACCCAGGGGCAAGGTGTTGGGGCAGGAGCGCCTTGGGGTCAGAGGGTGCTGACCTTCTTCCTCTGCTCTGCCCTCAGGAATGAGACCGTGCTGCACCAGTTCTGCTGCCCAGCCGCTGACGCCGAGCAGAAGCCCGCCTGCTCCGACCTGTCCTCCCAAAGGTGGGAATAATTGCCGGACGGTCCTCCCTTCCCCACCCCCACTGTCCTTCCCCCTCCAAGCAGAGCACACACCGGGGCCCTACTCGGCCTCTTCCTCCCGAGTCTCGTGGGTTTTTTGTCTGGTTTTACCTCCTCCCTCGTATTTCCATCTCTCCATCTTTCCTCTGGACCCCAGATGAGCCGTTCCCGATTTTTAGGTCATGATACCCTGCTGGGCAAATCCCAAACCTATGCTCCTTCCCACTAAGCAGCCTGTAAAAAAAATCACCTTTTTAAACATCAGGGGAAATTAGCTTGATTCTATCTATACGTCTCACGCGGTGGGTTGTCTGGCACCCGAAGGTGCCCCATCAGTAATAGTACCCATCCTGCCTCTCATATCCAAGATTTGCATTTTTCTCTCTAATCTTTCTCCTTCCACAAAGGAGCCAAGGTAACTTTGATTTGAGGTTTGTCATACTCCGCTGGGTTTGCCGGCCACCTGGGAAGGGAGGGGGCCCACTGAGAAGTCAGGTCTGGAGTCCCATCCCAGGCTCTCCCCGCTGCCCCGTTCTGCATCGTTCGCCCAGCCTCTTCCTTCCCCACAGGCTCTCGCCATCGCTTTCCTGCTTCCCCTCCCCTCCATCGTCCACCCCCTCTGTCCCTCCCCCTCTCCTCCTCCCCAGCATCGCGTCCTCTCCCCCATCTCTGTGCTGCTCACACTTTGTCCACATGTTTTCCATCTCAGTTCAGTGCATTTCTCTTTTCTTTCCTTGTTCTTTACCTCCCTGGGGGTCAGGATACTCGGAGTCCAGCCTGAAACGCACCCCACCTGCAGTCTCCTCTTGTTGGAATGAACTTGGGCAAGTCCCTGGATGCCCCTGGGCCCCACTTTCCCCATCTGTACGATGGAGGGGCTGGTCTATGCAGGGAGCAGCATGACTTCCCATCTCACCGAGGCTTCTGGGCTGCTCAGAGCCTGGACGGGCTTTAGGACCCGTCTCACGGGAGGGCAGCAGAAGGTCCAGAGCCGCGAGCACCCTGGCCTGGACGTGCTGCACTAAGGGCCACATCCAGGTTTAAGCCTCAGCGATGCCACGATCCCTCCATTCCTTGGGAAGTAACTGGGCAGACATCAGAGATGGTAGCCAGTGGGCTTGGGGATGGAAAACCTCCCCCGAAAGGTGTTACTGCTTGTTTTCCCTCAAAGGGAGTCCCAGCGGATTGGGAGACGCAGGACTCTGGGGAGGGAATGGTGGGAGTGGAGCCAAAATAAGGGGCCCACCCTGGGGATCCAGGACCGCAGGAGGCACGACCACATCGGGGGAAAGAAGGCAAGGGGAGGGCCAGTGCTGGCCGATGCCCAGAGGTCTCGGTGCCGAGCTCTGTGCCCAGGACCTAAGGAGAGTGAGGCCACCTGGATCTCGAGGGGCTCCCCATCCAGGGGCATGCGATGCCCCCGAGTTGAAAATGGCCCTCCTGGAAACGGGAAGGAAGAAGAGAAACGGGAGAGAGAGACGGTGGGAGAGGAAAGGAAAGAGGGCAGAGAGTGAGAGAGAGGCCCAGGGTGATGGGGAGCAAGGGGTGGGAGGGCCTTGCCCCGTCCCCTGAGCGGTCACTCTCAGACACAGGAGAGGCTTCCTCCTAGAAATGTACTCCTCGGCAGGGAGGAGAAGAGGGGGGCTGTCTTCTCTGTCCCCTGCCCAGCAGGCCACCTCAGTCCCGTCCACCTCCACTGCTGCCCCCCAAGCACCGGCATCAGGTGAGGGTGGATAACAGGGCACCCCCAAGAGGCTCGCGCCTGGCAGGCGCTCGGGACGGAAATCCTCCCTTGGGTCCCCCATGCCCCTTCCTCTCTGTCCCGCTCACCCTTCCCTCTTTTTCTCCAACTGCCTGGCCTCCTACCCCGAAGCCCCGAGTCCTGCTCGGAGGCGGTGGGAGGACCTGGTACTGGAGACAGGGGTGGTGTACTGGGGCGGGGCGGGGCACTGCCCGTTCATGGGGGCCGGGGGCCAGGGGAGCGGGCTTCTTATACATCTATTATCAGTTTCCCATGGGGGGGCAGTGATGCTGGGAGGGAGGGTGGGAGGTGGGAGATTCTCTTGGTCCCCGAGGGCCTGTGACACTGCCCCCTGCCGCCCTCCGTCTACGCAGTCCAGACCCTCAGTCGCTGTCTACTTCTGTTCCCAGTTATCCCAAGTCGTCCCATCTGTCTGGCTTGGAGTGTGTTTCTGTCTGTCTGTCTGTTCGTCTGTCTGATGTCAGCGTCTCAGCTTCTCTGAGAGGAGCCCCCTGGGTGCATTCGGACGTCCAATAGTCTGCGTGTCAGTCAGTCTGTCTGTTCTTGGCTTCCTGGGGGGATTCCACCCCCAGATAAGCTTTCTCCCTTCAGACTCCCAACATCCCTGCTCCCAACCTGATCAGTGACCTTCCCAGCCCCTCCCTTCCCTTTGACCAGGCGTCCCGCCCCCAGAGAGCCTACCCAGTCCCTCCCCCCACCCCACCCCCGAGTCACTCTAAGGAGGTGCGAGGTCAGAGGCCTGTGTGCTGTGAGCACACGGTGGCGTGGCGGGTCGCCAGGCCCTCAGGGCCATGCTGGGGAGACCCTGGGCTGGGCTCTGAGACAAGCCAGCCCCTCCCACTGCTCAGCCTGGGCTCCCACCGGCTCAGCAGGGCCGAGATGGCCTCCTCTGGGGTTTCCAGGGATAAGCCAGGTGGTCTCTACAGGGGTCCCAGTAAGGACTGCACACCATCAGTCAGAGCTCAGGGTCGGGGTCTCTGGTGTGTGAGCGCAGGGCTGGCCACCTCCCTCCTCTGCACCTGGCCAACAGTGACCCAGGTCAGCAGAGCCTGAGGTGCCATGCCCTCCCTGTCCCCACCCAAGCTGTGGGGCTGAGCGGGAGTCCCCTTGCTGAGCCGCTGGCCTCGTCCCCGGCGGGTGGCGGCCCATCACCCCTAGCGCCTCTGTTCAGACGCACAAAGACCAGCTGCTGCAGCCTGAGGGAAACCCTCGGCCCGGGGAGACCTGGGGGTCCAGGAGAGACCCTTGCCCCTCCCAAAGCCCCAGTCCTGGGTGTGTGTGTGGCGGGGAGGGGCCAGGACGGCCTTCCCCAGCTACCCAAAGGGCAGCCCTGGGGGATGGGGTCAGGAGAAACTCTGTCTTGGGACACGGAGCCTTGGGGAGAGCTAGGGATGGGCAGTGACAGGGCCAAGGGACGGGGTGCAGCGGCGTGGTTATGGGGTTGGCAAGGTCTCTACCACCCGTGCATCGCCCCAGGCACACAACCCATGCTTCCCAGGTGACAGGCCCTCGGGTGAGAGCAGCCTCCAGGGACCACGAGTGGAGTGCATGCCTCCCGCCTCCCCTCCGCTGCCACTAATGACAGGGCTTTATTCCGGGCCACTGACCAGGCCAGTAATCACAGCCCTGCTTTCCATCCGCGGGCTCTCCTCCCTGTGGGGGTCTCAGTGACGTCGGGAACAATGACCCTGGAGCTGGCCGCTGCGTCCTGCATCTAGAGAAATAGTGGCCCATTTGTCTCCGTGGGTGGCAGAGTGGGGCCTGAGAGGAGGAAGACTGGCTTCTGTTAGAGTAAGGACAGGAGGTGGCGGGGGACGAGGGGTCAGGAGGGGGGCCACTGGGCAGGAAACAGAACCACCCCCAGCCCTGGGGAGGGGGAGGGTCTGGGGGGCACGCTGCGTGTTGGGTCCTTCAGCTAGGATGGAAGAGGCACTAATATTACGGAACATGCCAGGGGCGTGGTACTACGCACTCAGTACTTTATCTCGCTTCATTCCGTGTGACAGCGCTATGGCCATTTGCAGATAAGGACTGGAGCGTGGAGAGAAGTTTGGGGTCTTGACGGAGGGACCCCTGCCAACTAGTTTTGGAGCCGGAAGGTCAGCCCAGGCCAAACTCCGACAGGCAGCCGCTTTCCACGGAGCTGCCGCTAGGATTTTCTTTAGGAGCACAGGAGGAATCCTTCCAGCCGTTCCATTTGACCCTAAATAACATCTATTTTCTCTGATTATAAGTTATACTGCTAGTTGTTGGAAATGTGGTAAATGCAGAAGTATAAAGAAGAAAATAAAAATGGAAGGCAGTCATGTAGAATGAACCACTGTTAATATATTAGTGTGCAACCTGCCAGGGTTTATTTTTCTGGGCTGGGTTTTACATTTTCCCCCCAGGAAAGAAAAAACGATTTTGTAGCCTGCCCTTCCCACACAGGGCACCGCAGCCAAAGAGAGCCTGCCGCCCTGACCAGTCCCTCCTGGTGCCCCTGCCCCCATCACCTGCCAACCAGCCAGGCCGGGGGCCCTGCTTGGGACCCCTGAGGAGGGGACACCCAGCCAGGAGCGGTGTTGCAGGGAGAGCCCTGCGTCAGCAACCACCGCATCTTGTCTCTCCCCAGCGGCCGGAGGCCTGATCAATGGACCAGCCAGAGTTTACTCAGGGATCACAGAGCAATTAAATTCTCAAATCGATACAGTTTAGGCTTCAAACAGCTGGGCTCGGGGGCCACTGAGTCCTTTGCCAGCTGCATTAGTCGCATCCAGGCTCCAAGGCTGCTGGGAACCCTGCCCCACCCCCCGTGGAAGTGGGGAGGGTCATTCTGGGGCTGCAGAACTGCATGCTCTTCCCCAGAGAAGCACAGAAAGGCCTCAGCTTCCCTCGTGGCCCTGGGTGGAGGCAGGACAGGGGTGGAAGCGGGCCCACCCGGCCTGCCCGGCCCCCAGTCTCTGGGGTCCTTGCATCTTCACGCCAGGAGGGCCACAGGCAGCAGAAAGGCCAGGGGGGAGCTGTCTGGTCTCCGAGGAGACCGGAGATTCGTTTCCAGAGGTCTTTGCAGGGGTTGGGGTCCTGCACCCTGAGCCAGGGCTGTGAAGACCCCCAGGGTGTGCTGCCCTGGAGTGGAGCCCAGGAGGGAGCCCTGGGGGTTGAGGACCACCGTCCATGGTGGGCGCGGCAACCTGCCTTCATCGCAGAGCAGCGGGCGTGGGGAGGGGCTGCTCCTCCTTCTTTGGGCCTTGTGAGCAGATGTGCTCCCTGTCCTCTGAGGGTCCCCATGTCGTCACAGCAGAGTCCAGCCCGGCTGGCTCCATACCAGAGGGTGACCTCAACGGAGGTGGCAGAGGAATTTGGCCCTGGAGCTAGGGAAGTCTGTCCCCTGTCACTTTACCCCTCTGTGCTCTTTGCCCCACCTGTGTCTTCCCTGCCAGACCCTGGAGACACAAAAGACAAAACAGATGCTGTCTGGGTGGGGATGTCCCCCTAACTCAATGGGCAGCAGGAAAGCTCTGTCCTGAGCTGCTGTCTGCCATTCTGCTCTGTGGGACGTGGGACTCGTGTCTGGAACAGTCTCCTGTGTGCCTTCCTCCCAGGCCTGGCCATCCTCTGAGATGGTCTCTCCCAGGACTTAGGTGGTCACCAGAGGTACTCAGGAAACGCACCTGCCCATGGGGCGGTGCCTGGGCCACCATGTGAGCCAGGCCAGGCTGGGCCCACGTCCAGACAGCCCGCTTCCCATCAGCAGCGTGTTTGGAGCAGGTTAGAGAATCCCTCCTCCCTTGGTGTTTCTGTTATGTGTCCCTGCACCCACAAAAGGGAAGGAGAATGCTAGCTGTCATGTGCTGAGCGCTTGCTGTGTGCAATAGATACGGGCATTATTTAATTCTCACTGAAAACTCATAAAATGTTGTTATTCCATGTTACACACAAGGAAGCTGAGGCTCAGAGGTGATGAATGACTTGTCCACGGGCCGTAAACCTGGAAAATGGCACAGCTGGGACTTGAACCGGGTCTGTTACCGCTTCTATCACTGGAGACAAAAGAAGGGAGGGGTTCGCTGGCGCAGGAAGTGAAGTGTGGCCACCACCCTGCACAGACCCTCCCAGAGAACCTGGCTCGTGGTCCAGGGACCGAGAAGTCGGGCCTTTCCCTGCCACCCCCCTCCCAGCAGGAGACTCAGGCAGCCTTAGGTAAACACATCAGCACAACCAGACTGAACAGAAAAATCACCAAGAGAATATTTTTAGAGGAGAAAAGCTCTAGGCTTTATTATTTAAAGAAATAAACATGCGAGCTCCCTGGTGGTTTAGTAGTTAGGATTCTGGGCTCTCACTGCTGTGGCCCGGGTTCAGTCCCTGGTCGGGGAACTGAGATCCCACAAGCTGAGTGGCATGGCCAAAAAAAAAAGAGAGAGAGAGAAATAAACATAACTAAGATAATACTTCCAGAATAACAAAATGAAAGCTATCACAAGGATTAGCATTTATTAATGCAGAATTTCATCCAGTTTCGGAGGAAACAAATTCTTGTTCCATTTGCTGAAAACTTCTTGTTTGAATCTTTTGGATATCCTTTTTTCATTCCCAGAAAGTGTGGCCTCTCTTTGCAGGCCTAGAGCTTCTTCTAACCTCACTGTTTCCTGTGCTGTCTTGTTTTCTCCTCTGAAAGGTCATCTTTACCTGTTCATTTATCTTGTAACTGATAACACAACTATGAAAATGACATAATTCCAATAAGCATTTCTGATGGATGACAGAAAGAGTTTTAAATGCGTTTCCTCAGACCCCAAATGAGGAAAGAGTCTATAACAGAAGGGACTGCATGAGATCAGGCATTCTTCAAGAATTTACTGCCTTTGAGAGGCATTGGAATGGTTTAAGAAAAGAGGTCTTTAAAGATTACTTTTGTGAAGATTAAAAAACAAAACAAAACAGAAGAGACAGCTGTTGGTGAAAGAAGACGTGTTTTTCTGTCTGGAGCCAGGAGAAGTGTGGCGGAGCACAGAGAAGGGGTCCGTGGACTTGGAACCACAGGCCGTCAAGGTGGCAGAGAACCAGGAAGACTTGGCCCTTTACTGCCCAGACAGGAGACCCAGGAGAGGAAGTGCTTCACCCCAGGTCTCCCACTGGTGATGCTGGTGTCATGCAGAACAGGGTGGGCTCAGGCCACCTGGCAGCACTGGTGCTCCCCCCACTGCTCTAGGCCTCAGTGTCCTCAGCTAGCACATGGGTGGTGACCAGTCTAATCCCCCCAGAATGATTCTATAGGAAGGCAAGGAGCTGCCTTGGCCAGATGAGGCATCCACATCTGGCCAAGGGAACAGGAGCGTTTGCAAAACAGGATAAAGCAAAGTGGTGTGGCCTGAACAGGAGCACCTGGGCGGAGGCTCGTGGGGAGGAAGCAATGGAACCTGAGTCAGAGGAGGGCTGGGAGGATGGCTGGCCACGGGGTATCTTTCTCCACTTCACTTACTGTGAAAACACAAAAGGCAGTTTTAAAGGAGACCAGCCTCACCTCACAAGCATGACCCCACAGCCCTCGCGTGACCGCCTGTCTCGTTTCCATCCCCGTCGCCTCCCCAGGGTGCGGCCTGGGAGCTGGGCTGGGCCCCCGGGAACGAGGGAGCGTTCGGTGGCAAGCCAGCCTCAGCCTCAGCTAACTGTATGCAGCGTCTGCCAGGTGACAGGCTCCTTCCCGCCCTCCACTCCACCGATCCTCCCCATCAACCTTCAAAGTCACGAGGGTGAGAATCCCTGTGTCCAGTTTTCAGCCGAGGAAATGCTCAGGGAGGGGCAGCAACTGGCTCAGGTTCTGGAGGTGAAGACAGAGCCTGTACAGACAGAGGAGCGGCGGGGCACCTCTTTCTTGTCACTGTTTGACGGGTCAGGCCTGGGGCACCCTCCTCCCCACCCCCGCGCAGGCTGGTGGGAACTGGTGTGGGCACCGGGCTCTAAGTCTAGGCTGCAGTCTTGCAGGTTTGGAGAATCAATTAGGCATCCCTGTGGTTCTTGGATTCCAGGGGGACTGACTCACCAGAAACAAATTCATGAGAGACTGATGTATCACATTAGGATGCATTTACTAATTCGTAACAAGAAACGATTCTGGTGAACAGGAGACTCTTAATTACTGACCAATGAAGAACTCTACAATACAAGGGAATACAAAGAATTCCCTTTCTTCTCTGAGGGCGGAGAGATGAGCACCAGATTCTTGTGGGATTCCCTTCTAGGTCGGAAAGGAGCAGGGTGGGGAGGTGGGATAGGAGGGCCTGGGCTGGAAGGTGAGCCCAGGAAGCCTTCAAGGAAGCACGAGGATGCGGAGCAGCTGAGAGCACAGAGTAGCTCAAATCCAGGTTCAAGTCCTGGCTTGGCCACTTACAAACCCTCTGACCTTGGTGCAATTACTGAAGCTTTCGAATCCGCGATTTTCTTATCTGTCCAATGGGGACAACAGTAGCACTTAGCTCTTAGGGTGGTTGGGAGGATTCAACAACATGACGTGTGCAAAGGTGTCTGGTATATAGTAGGCACTCAATAAATGCTAGCTGTTTTAAAGCTGGACTTTTCAAGAGCAGAGAGGGAGACATCAGTTAAGATCCAGGAGTCTCAGGAGAAGGGTTCTAGAAACTCAGGTGTGACTGAGAAATACTTAGAGTGGGCCGACTCCTTCAGGGGATGGAGTCCCAGCAGGAGCCCCTAGTATGGCAATCAGGAGGGGACCCACTACCCTGCATCTTGCTCAGGGTCGTTGAGCTGTGCCCTTCAGGGAGAGGGTCCAGTCCCTCCTTTGGACAGCAGGCGATGGGCATGGGGGAGGGGGCCACTTTCAGATGTTTCTACTCAAGCCTAGCCCGTGACACACAGAGTTGGCTGGAGAGAGAACGAGAGAGAGAGAAGCAGGGTGGGGTGTGTGGGGGGGTGACTCAAGAACTGAGGGACCAATTTGGGGAAGAGATCAAAGAAGCTAAGAGCCCCGATGGATGACAATCAAGCAGGGCCAACAGGCCGGAGAGGAGATTTTCTAGACGTCAGGGCAGGGGAGGAAATTATTTAACCCAGCACTGGGCTGTCACGGTGCGGCTAGGATGCGATTAAGGGCAGAGACATTTTATCAGGAACATCTGCTCACCAGCCGGCAGTTTGGCTTCCTCTTAAGAGGAGGAGACAGTTTAGCCCCCGCAGGGAAAGGTTTATGGCCTGGCACTGACCCCTGCCCTGCCTGGAAGGGGGTGGCTCCCCATGCTGGGAGCTCTGGAGCTTCTGATGGTTGCTACTTATATAGGGCTTAGAGCATCTCACATACATTACTACTGCGATCCTTTCCTAGAGAGGAAAGTAAGGCCCAAGTAGGTTAGGAGACTTGCCCAAGGCCACACGCAGGTGCATGGCAGAGCCCGGCCGCGTGGCGCCGGGTCTGCGTTTGTAACTTCTACCGTGCTGTGCTGAACTGTGAGTTGGCCGACACCGCCTCGTGTGCTCCCTCCTCTCAGGGACCCCAAAGGCACTCACACCCTTGACCTGGCTGCCAGCGGCTCACAGGCTGATGCTTCTCCCGAGTCCACCTCTGCCAGCCTCACCTGGCATTTCCATGGGCTATTTCTGCATGGCTCTGGCCGGTCCCCATGGTGCCTTTGGAAATCGTTACCCATCCGGCCACACGGGGCCAGAAGCAGGGCTCCTGAGGGAGCAAGCCCATTTTCTCACTCGAAAGCCCTCCTTGTGCAGTAACGGGCACAGCCCGGCTGCGTCAGAGCCCTGCCATCTTTCCAGTCCGGCCTGGAGCTGGGGGCTGGGGGCCGTCCCCTGAGAGGGCCTCCTGCCCCTCCCTGGGCTCTGCTAGACCGTGAGAGCTCCCGAGCCGCCCCCGCCAGCACGAGGAGCACTTGGCAGTGCCCCTGCCCAGCAGCCAATGCTGCTTATGCAACATGACAAGGAGGAGATTCGCCCCTAAGGAGAAGCTGGGGATGATAAACACAAATCCAGGGCAGGCATTCCTCCGAGGAGAGAAGGAGGAACCCACGGATAATGGACGGGCTGTTTCTTGAGCTGGGTGCAAGCGAAGATTTTTCTCCGAACCTCGCATACACGTTATTCGTATTTGCATGTATCAGGTAGTTCATAATAAAAGGAAAACGTGGACTAAAAGCCAGAGTTCACTAGGCTGTAACTATTCAGTGCAGCTGTGAGGTGACCGTGGGGTGTGTCAGGGACAGATTACAGGCCATACTTCTGCAGCTTCAGCCTCAGGGTGGGTGAGATGGGAATGTGGACAGACACGGGAGGTAAGAAAGCCCGAGGTGTATTCGGGGGCTCAGAGGGGCACGCGCTTGGGAGCTGTGTGCGGTGTGACAGGCAGCGACCGGGGCGGGCGTCCTTAGAGCCTGATTTTCCTTCCAGATCCACGTCTACTGGGAGGAAATCAAATGCTCAAAAATATTAGGCTTCCAGGGGCAATAAGAGGGCATTAGTCCGTGCGGCCCAGCTTGTGAGTCTGTGAAGGAGGCGTCCTGAGGAAGCTTCTAGGTGAGGCCTCCCTGGTGCTGGCATCCCAAGGAATGGGCTATGCAGGGGCCGTTTCCACGTTGGACTCTGGGGTCCCACCGTGACTGGGCCTGGGTCTGGGGAGGGCACAGGCCCGGAGGAGGACTGTGACGCCTTCAACAAGAAACGCCCCCCCCCAGACAAAGTAACCCAGCCAGCACCTTCTGGAGCAGCTGTGTAATCAAAGCCTGGAGTCTCCAAGGAGCCCACGGGAGAGACAATAACTCATTCTCTCGGGGCCTTGGGATGTGTCACAGCCAATGAAGGCAGGGCGGCCTCTGCAAGTGGACAGCAGGGAAGACACAGCCGCCCTCCTCCAGGGCATTCTATTGTGAACTCTGGCTTCCAGCTTGGATGACGCGGGGTCAGGGAGGCGGGGAGTATTCTGTTGTGCCCCGGCGTGTGGTGTGAACAGGAAGGTGCACGGCGGCCAGCATTTCCTAGCCTGTGCTTGGAATCAGCAGCGAGTGAATTTGTTTCTTACGCTGGCCCTCTGTTCACTGCAACCTCTCCCCAGTACCATCTGGGACACCCAAGGACACTTGACTCCCCTTGCTTGGCCTTTATCCTGACCACCTGAGATCACTTTATCGATTCAGGAGAGGGAGAGACAGGAGTTTTAGTAAAGGCTGAAAAATCTTGAGATGTGAGGCTTTTTGTTAGCCTTTGTCTGGAAAATGCCTAGTTCCTTTGTCCCAGAAGAGCTTTAAGAAAGGCTGGCAGAGACCGAGATAATCTAGTGCAATTGGTCAGGCCCTCTGGGGGAATCTTCTAGCCCAAGGAATCCTCCAGCCTTCAAAACACTCCTGGCTGGGTCTCTGGTAATTGCTGCTCTGGCCTTTGCAGGGAGGGGAAAGCAGCCCTCCCTCCCCGCCCATCACCCCCACCAACCAGCCGCAGGGGCTGGGCCTGCAGGACCCTCCTCATGCCTTTCTCTGCCTTCGTGCCAGGACCTGGGTGCCCCCTCCCCTGAAGTCTTCCCCTCCCCAGGCCTAGTACCCCCCTCCCTGGCCCTCACAGGCTCTGCAGTAGCTCCTGTCCCCTCAGCTCCTGGCACTGGGCAGGGTCTGCCTGGGAGCCCGGGGAGGACACCACTGCCGGGACCAGCCCCCTGGCAGGGGCTGCACAGCTGCCCTCCCTTCTCCCTCATCCTTCTTAGGGACGTATTTTCCACGGTGGCCAGCACACCAGCCTAGGAGGTCACTTCGTCTTCATCACTCTCTTGGAAAGGAGATATTCACACACCCATTTTGCAAATGAGAAAACTGAGGTGCAGAAAAGTTAAGTGTTTCGCTCGAAATCACCTGACTAGTGAGTCATAGGACCAGGGGCTCCCTCCACTCAAGCTCTCTTACTGGTGAGGGAGGATCCGTCGGTATTCAGGGGAACAGTGACTGGTGTCTGAAAGCCCTGTGGTGTGTGGAACCCTCATGTTTCCTCTGTATGACCAGAGCTGCCGGCAGTGCTTGGTGCAGCCCTCAGCATACGGACAAAATCCATGATCATCCCTCCAGAAGAGCGTTTTCAGCCCCATCCGCGGAGTCTGTAAAGCCTCTGAAAGTGGAGGTAAAGCTTGGCGTGTATGAAATCACGTGCATTTTCTGGTAAGAGAGTCCAGAGTCTTTATCAGAGACATCCGGAGCCCAGAAAGGCTTTGCAGGTCTGGGGGCAGGGAGACCAGGGTAATCCTGGCTGACAAGGAAAAGGAAGGAAAAAGAAAAGCTGGGTCTCCATCGCTGACTGGTGCCTCTGGGAAGGAGATTCTGAGTTCAGGGTGCTGGATGCTTACTAGAGGATGCTGGGGACCAACACCCATAGCAGGGAGGGCAGGAACACGGCATGGGGCAGAGAGAGAGTCAACCCGTGTTGCAGGTCCACCAGAAGCCTCGGCTAATCCCACGGGAGCTCTGGAGGGAGAGTGACCTATCCAACCCATGTTGGGTCATGTGGCTGAGCCTTTATGTCCCCTCTTTGTCAGCTGTTGGATGCAGATAGCCCTGGGGAGGATTTGACTTTGGCCCAGTAGCTCACTGCAGTTCCTGAAGGAACTGGGGTTGGGGGGGCGCAGCTGACAGCTGAAGGCAATCTTGAACAGCACCTCCAGAGCTGGGCAAGCAGTCCTTGATGAGGGTCTGGGTGGTACATCACCAAGCTCACCACAGTATCTCTGCCCTTGGGAAAGTATAAAAGATCAAATGCCATCCATCCATCCATTCCTCCCTCCCTCCCTCTATCCATCCACCCAGCCATCCCTCCATCCATTTAACATTTATTAAACATGACTTAAAAGCCAGCCCACTGTGATAAGCACCTGTGACAAAAAGGTGTACATAGCACCGTCTGGTGGAAGACAGAGACATATCGATGAACAATTAGGGCACAAAGTGGCCATTGCTAAAATAGAGGCAAGTGCCAAGAATTATTGGAGCATATTGTAGGGTGGACTCTTCCTGGGGCAATGAGTGAGCCCTGAAAGGGTTGACAAGGCAGAGAGAGGAATGGATGGAAGGGTCAGGGGCATGAGGCATTTCAGGCAGGAGGAAATCACGGGAGAGGCGTGGTGGTCTGAGGGTGTGTGGCAGATTTGGGGAGAGTTTCAGCGTGGACAGAGTGGCTAGGTCACTCCTGGAGATGAGGCTGGAAAAGGAGATTGGGGTGAGATCACGAACGCTCTTGAGTACCGCTCGGCTATGGACGTGAGAGGAACAGTGAACTGTATCCGGCGTTACTGGAAAGTCACTGCTGGGTTTGGGGCAGAGTATTGGCGGTAAAACATCGCATTTTAGGAAGTCAACTCCGACAGCAGAGATGATAGACAGGCCGGGTGGTCACCGGAACCTCAGGGGAGTCCTATATGTGCCAGGACCAGGCTTGCTCAGGGGGTACCTGGAATCCCACTACGCACAAGCCAGCGTCCCACGTGAGTGACCCTCCCCTGATGATGCTGAGTTCCAATACAGATCATTCTGGTCCTGTGTGCATGCAGTATTCCTCTGAGCAACTGCTTGTCCCCCCGAGTTCTCAAAGACTCTCATTTCCCATACTCACATCCTGTGTTCTCACGCGTGGCATAACCTCCATGGATGGCCTAGGCCCCTTGTACGTGTATCAGCCTAATGTCATGTGGGTACAACCAAAGCCTTCTGAGAACCTCTCATTCTGATGCCACCCACATTCTACTTTTCCCTTCTCAAATGGGTGCCCCAACCCAGGCAAGACTCTTGTGCCAGCATCTCCCATATGTCAGCAGGCTAGTGGACTACCATTCAAGGAATCTGTTTCTGCAGCTGGATATGAAGCCCAGGACAGCTAAGTTCATAAGGATTCCTCTCCAGAAGCTCAAGGAAGGGGCTTCAAAGAAGCTATGCTTGTCATAGAGTGAATCCCATTCACATGATTCCTGTCCACGTGCCAGGCTGCCTGAAATTGGACCCACTAGGGATGCCGGCTTTATGATGTGAGGTCAGCCTGGCAAATTCTGGAAACTTAAGGGACCCAGCCTGTGTCTGGGGAGGAGTGATGCTCTGGGCGCTGGAACAATGGACTTCCAGTTCCGTAAGAGACTGTGGATTGAGAGAGATGGTCCTTCCAGCTATGACAGCCTAGGCTGAAGATTTGAGCTTCTTTCCCTGTGCCCAAAGCACAAATCCACACAACCAGCACTGGACAAACGTCCACCTAGGGCATGCCCCACACTGTGGTGGGTCCCACCAGGGGGTGAATACACACAGATTCCTCAGAGGGCATGGATCCCATGACTCGGTAACTCCCAAGACCAAGGCCCTTCACTGGGTTCTTTCTCCAGTGGGTGGAGAATGGTGGTGGGAGCCAGTCCATCTTCACTCGTCTCCCTTCACTTAGTCGGGGGTCTGGGAAAGGCCATGAAGAATGAAGAAAAACCCTATTATTTCAATTTTGTGAAGGTTGACAGGAAGGCTAAATATTGAGAACCTCTTCCACTTAGGAATGCTCCATGCTATTTTTCTGGGCATTCTTGTGGGACTCCATGCTATAGGGTTTCAGCTCAGAATACAACCACCATTGCCATCAACTACCGTGTGCCAGGCACTGTACTGGGGGCTGTGCCAGCTGTATTTATTCCTCAGAGCAACTTTGTAAAGGCCTTACAAGGATGCCTGTTTTGCAGATGAAGAAATAGAGCCACAAGGAGGTTATGTAATTTGCCCAAGGTCACCTCACAAGTAGCAGAACCAGGATTCTAACCCAGGTCTGCCTTCCATATTCTTTGGCCTCTACTGACAAGCCTAAACCTTGCCATGTTGATGACGGTAGTCTTGGGTTTCCATCGCCACCTCCCACCACACAAGGCTGGGGAGTATTGTAAGGAAGGAAGACGAGGATGGGGTCCCCTTTCCAACACTCTTCATCATACACCTGGGGGGGGCACAGTCTCTCGGGTCCTTGTGCACATAGGTGGGCAAAGACAGCGTTGGTTCCACCAGCCAGAGAGCCTGGAACCTTGGGGCTGGTGGGCCTTGGTGGTCTGGCCTCGGCACTGGAATCCAAGCTCCCAGAACGTCCAAGCTGGAGGGTCCCTGGAGATGAGTGAGCTCCTGTGAGGTGGCAGGTGAAGACGCTGACTCAGGAGGATATGAACTACCCGAAGCTACAGAGCTAGTTAGAACACTGTGTGTGAGTGTGTGTGTGTGCATGCACGTGCACATGCTGGAGATGGCAGTGGGGGCCTCCTATCTCCCAGACCCTACGGACGAGTTCAGGTGAGAAGGCCTTGGAGCCTTCGTCCATATCCAGAGTGGTGGCCCACGAAACAGGTCATTTTAAAAATGTGTTTTGTTTTAACGTAAGTAGTGTCTTTGGGACCAGGTGACCCCAAGAAGTGTCAACAGGAGAGTGGCGGATGAGACACAAAAGAGAAGGAAGCCAATGCAGGTTCATTAATGATCAGGTCACTGCTTTGGGCAAGTGGGGTTCAATCCCATGGGGCACTTCTGGGCGATGGTGTGAAATGTGTCTCAGAGCTGTCCTGCCCAAGAGACAAGGAAGCTGGGGTATTTGTCTACCAGCCTCCACTCTCATTAGTTGAGTGCTGCTGTTGAGGGGCATCAGCTCCTTAGAACCTCTTGCCAAGCATCCTCCAGCAGCATAAAAAGAGCAAAGGGCTATTTTTAAAGGTGTATGGTCTCTAAAGGGTCTTGAAAACCTTTTAGGGTTAAGAAGCCTTGGGCATCAGTACCAAGGACAGTGCAGAGAAGAGATGGGTGAGACCGAATGCTGTCCCCAGGAGGCAAGTTGTGCTGGGAGTTGGAAAGGGCTATTTCCATGGGCCCTGCAGGAAGAATGGCCATGTCCTATCACAAGAGGAGCTGAAGTTAGATCTTAAAAAGAACTTCCTGGTGATACTAGTGAAAAAACCACGTACCTAGAGCTCATCCAACTATACAGCTTGATTGACAGCCACAGAAAAAATGACAAAGCAAAGAATCATGCAGTGGCAAGGAGTTTGAGGCTCCTTGTTGCTAGGGCTGGCCAATGAGCTCTTCTTTATCTATGCTTGGGGGGGTGCAGGGGAGTGCTGGGGGGACAGATGAAGTTGAATGAAGAGAGGATTCTTCACTCCACCCTTGGTTATTCTAGCACCAGGAGGCTCCAAAGTTTGGGTGGAAACAAGAGTTTGAAGAGGTCCCTTCTCTGGCACGATTTGGAGCATCTTACATGGGACAAAACTGTGGAAGAAATAAGTCCTAAGGTTGACTGGCCCTGCAACCAGAGCCAGCCCACCTCCCTGGGCCCCTGCTCCTCATACGTGAAAAAGGGAGATGGGAAGGATGAGCTAGATAACCTTAGGGACTCTGTCCACTGCCGAGGCCATGCCAGTGGCCTTGGGTTCTCTTCAATTCATCCTTCCACAAGTGTTTACTGAGCCTTCGTTGTTTGCTCAGCACTAACTGTGGAGAAGGGATTCGCATAGAATACAAGCACGGGGCCCTGGGGGGGGCGGGGAAGGGAGATGGGGAAATAAGAGTTAATGTTTACGGAGCACTTAGTCTGTGCCGGGCACTGTGCTAAGCACCTCACATACGCTGACTCCCTTACGCCTTGCATGAGCCCGTAGGGCAGGCACTAGTGCCTCCTCTACACGGATGAGGAAACCAGGGGTCAGGGAAAAAGCCACTTGACCAAAGCCACACAGTAGTGGAGCTGCACTGGAGCCCACACCGTGAGCTGAGATGCTTCTCCTCTGTGAAGGAGGCAGTGACTCTCTGGTGTTCTAGCAGATGGAGCCTGAAAGCTGGAAACACCGGAAAGGCGTCATGCAGGAGATGGCTCAGCACTGGGCCTTGGGGACGGGCAGAATTCAGAGGCTGGCCGGGGAGGGGAGCAACCTGAGTGTAGCAGCCCCCCTGGGCAGCCAGAGTGTCGTCTTAGAGGAGGCGGGTGGGTAGCAGCTCTGGCCAGCCTGCTGGTGGCTCCACAGGAAGAGAGTAGGGGCTGGGGAAGAACAGATACTTCATAACCCAAGCCAGGACTACAAGCATCACTCCTCCCCCCAGCCTCCTTTTGGGCAGTCTAAGGATGGAGCTGGTTCAGCGGGGATCAGCTTCCTCCCAGCTACTTAAGCCACTGGCCAGAAAGCCAGACCATCGATAATTACGGTAGTTAGCACACACAGAGCAGGGATAATTACGGTAGTTAACACACATAGAGCAGGGAGCCACGAGCCAGGCACGGCTTTAAGAACTGTAACCAGCTTAAGCCTTCCAGCATCCTTATGAGGTAGGTACTAGTATTATTCCTGCTTTCTAGATGGGGAAACAGAGGAAAAGTGAGGTTACGTAACCTGCTCAGGGCCCCAGAGCCAATACGAGGCAGGGCCCAGCCTGGAACCCAGGTAGTCTACCCTTAAGCACCTGCTCTACCGCTTCTAAGCAGGTTCCTGAGCTGCGGCCAGTGCCAGCCACTCCCTTCCTCTGCCCCCGGGGACCCTCCGCAAGTTCAGGCTCTCCTCCAGGGTCGGGGCCCTTCCCTAGTGGGGACCGCAGGAGGCCCCCCGCCAGCCCCTCCGCTGGTGAGGCCCGTCGCTGCCAGAGGGCCCCAGCCCCCCTCCCCCGCACTCACATGCACCCCGCCCCTCCCCCCAACCGAGCACCGTTGCCTTTCGTTCACAGTGACGGCTCCTGCGCCCAGGCCGGTGCGGGCACGGAGGACTCCGTGGCGGCGGCGGCGGCGGCGGCGGCCGGCAGACCCAGTGCCCACGCCCCGAAGGCTCAAGCCCAGGAGCTGCAGGAGGAGGAGAAGCGGCCGGGGGCGGGGGGCGCCTCCCCGCGGGCCGGCCTCCACTGCGCGGCCTCCCCCAGCAGGCAGCAGCCTGTCCCGGCAGCGGCGCTCTGCGCCCGCGCCCCTGCCGCCTCCGATTACGAACTCTCCCTTGACCTAAAGAATAAACAGGTACCCAGGGCCTCCGAGGGGGGTGGGAAGGGTGGTGGAGGGCCCTGTCTCGGGCGCTGTCCAGGGTACCAGGGATGCCCTTGTCTAGGCCGCCTCTGCTGCAGGCAGACCTCTTTGCCGCTAGTTCTCCCAAATTGGAACAAGTGACTGCCCTCTTCTGCAGCCCAGTTCCTCAGGCAACCAGCCTTCCGTGGCAGGGGTCACCCCTGTAATGCCAGGCCCACAGGCAGCGTGTTCAGGGCTCTGCCCCGCTTACCACTGCAGGAAGACCAGCTGCTGACACACTTCCCACCCCCCGAAGAGATGGCCCAGCTTACCTGCCCACCCAAGGGGCCAGCCCCATGCTCAGCACACACAGGCTCACATGAGGTTTGAAGACAGTGGTCTCCTCCAGGTAGACTGAAGAGTCCCAAGATTAGCCCAGACTGGGGGAGTCCAAAGACCCCCTTATTGGAGAACAAATTTCACTGAGGAGTTCTGAGCCTCCAGCTTCCATTCTGTGAAGCAGGAGGAGAAAGTAGTCAGTCACTGGGTCCCAGCTGAACCCTCCAAAATGATAACGGCATGGCTTGTTTGGGTGGAAAATTAAGAGACCTGAAGGAAGATGTGTGTGTGTGTGTAAGTGCGAATGCATTTAGAGAAAGAATTTATGACTTAATATAGCTAAGAAAGAGCATTGAGCTTGGAGCACAGATGTGGGATCCCATCCTTGTTCTTCTTCTAGTTCCTCTGTGACTTGGGAAAATGCCAGTTAAGCACTCTGGGCTTTGGTTTCCTCATCAGCAAAATTGGGAATTAGACCTTGAATCATCTCTGAGGTCCCTTCTAGCTCTAAAACGTGTAGTTCTAAAGAGCCATTCTTTAACCCAACGGACTGTGAGTTTTCGAAGTGAAGCTAATAGAAAAGTCACTAAGATTGAGTCAAACCCAGCCAAAGTCTTTTCTTCCTTTCAGCATAGATGTCGAGCTATTAACCAAGGTCAGGGGCTGCAGGTGGTGCACCAGGCTTCAGTAAAGTATTGGACAAAATCTCCCGTGATATCTATATGGACAGGATAGGAAGCGGGTTAGTTGACAATATAGTCGGGTGGGCCGTTCTCAAATGGAATTGTCAAAAAACACTGATTTTTCTATCAGTGCCAATGCCAGGGTCATTGAGTGGGGCACTGTCCTTGGTCCTGCCCAGTTCAACGATTTCGAAAAAGGACTGATGCAAAGCTGAAAGGGAAAAGCTAATACCTTGATGACAGAATCCCAGATGTGAAAAAAAGAAAAAAACTTATTAGGAAATACTGTTTAAGTGGAAAAAGTCAAATGAAAGAGGGAAAAATCTAAAGTTCTGTTCTTAGCTTTGAAAATCCCACAGCACTACTATAAGATGAGCAGGCTTGGTCGTGGGTGAGAGGCCTTAGGGATTCAGTGGACTATAAGCTCAAGATGCATCAATAGCCAATGAAGCAGTTGCCAACGATATGGGTCCAGCAGCCTTCACAGATGGGTAGATAAAAGCCCCAGTGTAAGGGGGCAGCTGCCTGGAGCCCCACACTAGTTACCGGTCAGGCTGTCTTGTTCTAGGGGTTTCATTTAAGAGGGAAAAAGAGAATCCTGAGGTTCTAAGTTTCTTCTAAGAAAGAAAACAACTGGCTGGGGTCATACAGGGAAACTGTAGACATGAAAACCAGTTTTAAACATGGAAGAGCTGAATGTGAATTGGCTGGATTAGATTATTTTCTATCATTCCAGGTAAAAATAGTGGTACTAATGCATGAAACTTGTAGGAGAGGAAGGGGTTTGCTTTTAGCTCAGTTAACAATTAGAGCTGTTAAAAATGTAGACTGTCCCGCTTCTGAGGTAGAGGAAGCCCATGCAGGGGCTGGGAGGCAGTCCATCTGGAACCGCATGCTGTGATGTGGGCGGTCAGCTGGCACAGATGAGAACGTCCTCTCAGTTCCCCTTGAGGACAGAGACCATGTCCTATTCATCCCGTCCCCTGGCGTCCAGCCGAGTGCCTCGGGCAAAGTAAGAGCTTATCGAGTGAATATTTTTTGAACTGCGATGCGTAAAGCAATGAGGGTGTGGGGTACCAAAAAGAAAAAAAACATGGTCCCTCCCTGCTCCCCAAAGAGATTACAGTTCAATTTAAGGCGTATCCTGTTAGTAACACCAGAGGAGACTGGTGCTTCTGCTTGGGCAGGGGATTAGTTTAATTCTAACTGATTCGTGGGGTAGGGAGGGTTGTGCAGGGTTCTGACGGGCACTGTGGACCTTCTCCATGGTGCGCATAATTCTAGTAGATGGGTTTGCACGTCAGGCCAGCAGCAGTGGGGCAGGAAAGATGAGGGCTGGTAGGGGTGTGGTGGAGCCCTCGTGCCCTGGGGAATAGCCCGCCTCCCCTGGCCCCTGTAGGTCTCCAGGCCAAGACAGGCTAGGGGTGGGAAGAGGAGGGGAGAAAGGGACTGAGGGGAGCAGGGGGGCTAAAAACACAGCACACGTTTACAAGAGATGGAGCGCCACAACTCTCCCTTCTGCAGATGCACTGTGTGACCTTAGGCAAGTTGCTTAACTTCTCTAGGCTTCAGTTGCCTCATACCGCCCTTTGCCTCTACCGCTAACATTCCTACCCCCTCCTACTCCTGCACTGGCCTCATTCACTCCTCCTCTTGCTTTAGGACTTGCTCTCCCACACCTTCCTCCTCGCTGGCAGCTCGCCCCGCCCTCCCAAGGCTGTGTTGGATGCCGCTTCTCAGTGGTCCTACAGCACCCAGGCGTTCCCTGACATAGCCCTTCAGCCCAGGATCACCATTCCTGTGTACTTGACGTCTCCTTTAAGGCAGGGCAAAGACATCCATCATGACACCCATGGTGCCTGACACAGCGCCTGACATGAGAAGATGCTCAAAGGATGAAGAGCGGAAAGTAACAGTTCAGGGACCTGAAGGGGATGGGGATGGGCATGAAGCCTGGGCCAGGTCCTGACTCTACCTCAGGTTTCCCTGAGATCTAGGATTTCGTATTCTGCTCCTGTGATCCTCATGAGTCACCCACATCCTGTGGTCCTCGGGCTGGAAGGGATGTGGGACAATCACTATCTCCCCAGTTCACCAACCTGCCAGGCCCGCTCCATCAGCCAGTCCAAAATCCCAGGTGTTTTCCGTGGCTCCTCTCTCCGCCCAACGTCTGATCCAGCCCCCAACCCCCCATGCTACTCTTAACCACTTCCCAAGTCCCACCCTCTCCTGCCAGCCCCCCTGCCCCTGCCCTAGGCCTGTGTGCCCCTGGGGAAGCCTCCTATAGACCCTCTGCTTTGACCTAGTCCCTACCCCGCAGCTGCATCCTCCTTGTGAGCAGCACATCGGTCATGGTACCCCACATGGAGGTGTCCACGGCCCCTCGTTTTCTAGGGCAGAAGGACTTCAGGCTCTTCCGCCCCCAGATCCAGCCCCACATCCTGCCTTACTCCCACTCGGGGCTCCAGCTGTGCCTCTTGGCGATGCTTTGAGCCCTCATGTACTTCGCTTCCTCTGCTGGGAACACTCCCCACCCATCCCCCGGTCACCCTCACCTGGGTGATCTCTACCCACAGTTCAGTCTCGGCTCAGAGTCCCCGAGCCGGCGTGTGTGCTGCTCCTGAGTGCCCACAGTGGACTCTGCCGTCTGGCCGCATCCCCCTCGGGGGGGCAGGGGCAGGGGCTCTGTCATGCCCAGGCTGTCTCAGAGTGAGCAGATTGTGCTCTGAACGCCTCTGGGGTGCCGTCCCCTCCACCGTCGGGGTGAGGAGTGAGCACTGCCTGGGGGTGAGCCCCGGGCGCTGCCGGCCATGCCCGCCGCCCAGCACAGCCTGGCACCTAGGAACTGCTGGGTATTGGAGGAGCACAGGGATGGACAAACCAATGAATGAATGAGGCCCCCAGGCTTCCCGTTCTCCCCGTCCCCGAGCACCGACTGGCCCCCTCCCCGAGGCCCCACAGGAAGGAGACTGCCTTCCTTTGCTTGCTTTGCCCTCAACTCTCCCATTGCATCTCAAGGTGATCCTTGGGGCTCCACCCTAGAGGGAGGGAGCATGCGGACCCCTTGCGGGGAGGTTCCTTTAGGAAGTGGCCATGTCAAAGATACAGAGGGCACGCATGTGATTTCCAAATTCAAGTTCTCTAGGGAGTTTGTGTCCTGTTCTCTGCTCCCCACTGGAGCCCATCTGGGATGTCCAAACTGCATAGGTCTCTGTGTTGTCCAAGCCCGGCGGCCGTGGAGCTGTGGTCACAGCATCCAGGCCCTGCTCGTGAGTCAGGGTCCTGGGTGGCAGCCGCTCTCTGTCTGGAGAGCAGATCTGTCTGGAGAGCCGCTCTCTGTCTGGAGGCTGTCTGGGTCCAGCCTCACCACGGGGTGCCTCTCACGGGGAGAAGTGGTGGCCATGTTTCCAGGTCACTGTCCCTCTCTGGGCCTCAGTTTGCTCACTCGTGTCTGAGGCTCTGTCCCGCTCTGAAGGTGAGAGCGCTACCGCGGGCGTGAGGGCCCCAGTGGACCAGCCTGCCGAGGGTGGCGGTGAGGGCGAGGCGTGCCAGGGTGTTGCTCCGCTCCGTGGTCTCAGTTCGGGGAACGGCAGTGCCCAGCTGCTGTGCTGGGCCCCATGCGAGGCCTGGGGGCACCGCGATGCGGAAGACGCAGTCCTGGGTCTCAGGGAGCTCCGGTGCCCGTGGTGGGCGCTGACACAGAACGGTACAGGCGACACTAACAGCACTGCATCTCGGGACAGTGCTGAGTGTGCCCAGCACTTTCTGTGCGTCCTCTCCCCCGACCTGCACAATGTCCCTGCGGGCTAGAGACTGTCACTATCCCCATCTTAGGAATGAGAAGACTGAGGCTTAGTGATGTTAAGTGACTTGCCTAAGGACACATTCCTAGGTGTGCACCCCGGTGCAACCAAAACAGACCCCACAGTCCACGATTTTAACCCAGAGCCCTCCCCCTCTGACGCCACCGCGGTGGAGGGGTAGGTTCTGCGGAAGCGGTGTGCAGGGCACTGCGGGATCCTGGCACAGGGCAAGTAGCCCGACCAGGGTTCAGAGCAGGCTTCCTGGAGCAGCCCCACCCGAGGGAGTATCTGGCTCAGGGAGCAGCGCCCCTACCTGGCTGCATCCGGAGAGGGTCCCAGGGCGGCCCTGCTCCCCAGCAGGCCTCTGTGCCCCTTGCCATGCTGAACACTTTCTGTGCTTTGGACGGTGGGCAGGGTGGTGGGCACACAGAGAAGAACAACCCCGCTCAGTGCAGGCCACCCGTCCTGCGCGCCGCCCTGCCTTCCTCCAAAGCTCCTCTCCCCTCCCCAGACTCTGCCCCGGAGCCTCAGGTGAGGCGTGAGGTTCGCCTCGCCAAGGTCTGCAGACTCACACCACGTACTGCTTTAATCTTCTCAACTGAGAGATCCTGGCGCACGTGGGACCCGTCCCCGCCCCCTCACCCGGGCCTGGTGCCCCAGCGTCCCTCACAGGCCCTGTCGGGCTCAGCCATGCAGCAGCTTGGAAGAGGGAGCCTGTCCTGATGAACACTGAAGGCTCGTTAGCGAGACAGCCCCCAGCCCCGCCCACTGCCTCCCCGGCAGGAGCCGAGGAATGGCTCTCAAGGGAGGAGGGAGGCCACAGTTACCCAGGCAGGACTCACGGGGCTTTGAGAGAAGTGGGCGGAGCTGCTCCTTGGCCGGTGGGCCCAGGGACCCCTCCCTCCCACGAGCTGGTCCCTCAGCTCTCTGGCCTGGCCCTGCTAAGAACAGGGTCAGGGAGGTGAGAGGGGCCTGGCTGGGGCGGATGGCGCTGACCCGGGGAACCACCGATTCCCCAAGGCCTGTGACAATGGGGGGAGGGGAATGCATATGGGGGGCGGGGCCGGTGGTACAGCCTTTGGCTCCGAGCCCAGATCCAGAAGACAGCCTGGACTGCATTTCCCCTGGCGCAGAGGAGAGAGTTCAGTTTAGTTCACGACCGCAAACATTGATTAAGTCCGAAACACGGGTCTGGCTCAGCGCTGGGAACGGGGGATGCAGAGGCGGATTGCGCTGTGCCGCCTGTGACGCACCGTCTGGGGTGCTGAGGATGCGAAGGAAGCGGTGGGGACACTGGGGGCAGCAGGCACGAGGCCAGGATGAGTGGCAGCCGGCTGTGTTAGACGATGGGGACAAACGGTGACGATCCCTCAGCTGAATTCAGAGACCGTCGTGAGCAGTGGCTTCGGGCCAGGCTCTGGGCTGAGGCCGTCCGTGCACCAGAGGATGAGAAGGCCACATCTGGGGCCTCCAATGACTTATGCTTAGTGGAGTCTTGGGGAGGGAAGCCTAAGTTAGATGAATACCACCAAGATTAGTAGGGGAAACTGAGTGTCCAAGAGAAGCACGAAACAACCTTCTCGGCGGTGGGGCGTGGTTCAGGGCAGGGAGACCCCGTTCTGGCTGGGGGAACTGGGAGGCTCCGTGGAGGAGGCACACTTGAAGAAAGGGGAAACGTTTTGCCTGGAAGAGAGGGCATGAGAGTGGGAGGTGAGGCTGCGGAGGCTGAGCGAGAGATCAGAGCAGGAAAGCCTAGTTGGGGGAGGGGAGAGCAGGAGGCGGGGCTGGCGCGTGAGCTTGGACTCCGCGTAGTAGGAGGGGCTGGGGGGTAGGCGGGGCCAGGCTGCTCAGCGCCAGACCCCCAGGAGATGGTGTTTACACTTGTTTAGGGCAATGGTCTCAAGCGCCGGAAGTCCTGTGTTTACACCCGCTCTCTGAGGATACTGCTCAGGGGAATATAGTACAAGGCGGATGGCGCTGGAGCAGGAAGCAGGGAAGCAGCTGGGGGGCTGTCAGAGTGGTCCAAATGGGGGGTCCAGGAGAGCCCCACGTGGTGACAGTCTGGTGGAAAGTTCAGGATGATTGCAAAAGGCATGGGGGGGGGTGCTATAGGACTTTCAGCCTGACGAATGCGGAGGATAAGGTAAAGGCGGACCCAGGGACAAAAGCGAGGCCCCCAGACTGGATGACCTTGTAGCCGGGGTGCTGTTAGGTGAATAAGGACGTCATCCAGAGCTGGTTTGGGTGAGCCGGGGGAGACGATGGGCTCTCGGAAATGTAGGTCTAGGATGGAGTCTAGGGATGGAGAGTTGAGAGTCACAGAATCATCACTGTCAACATCAAACTGCTACCACTTATTGAGCACCTACTGTGTGCCAGGTGCTACGGGAAATAATTTAATTCTCACAGCAAGCTACAGAGTCAGCAGGAGTAGCTTCATTTAACAGATAAGAAAACTGAGATTCAGAGACGTTAAGAAACTTGCCTAAGGTCAACCAGCAGGGAAGAGGAGATCTGGGACTGGGTATTTCCCCATGGGCTTGCTCATCCACCTATCAGAGTGAAGTTACAATGGAAGACGAGGTTCTCAGACAAGAGGTGAGAAGATACTGGCCCGCGGGACACCTGTAGAGTTGCCACGAAGGCTCTGCATGAGACAGTTCTCACTTCATCAGCTGTTAGTTATCAGCTGCCAGGGGGCTGCTCTAAAGACTTCCAACATAGAAGTCAAGGAAGACGTCCAGAAAGGCACAGGAAAATCATTAAAATGTGTCTGGAGCATGGAAGAGAGCACACATGTGACTCCTAACTAGCACGGTTAGGGAACTTGTGGTCAGAATATAGGATCAAGGAGCTGTATGGAGACAGGAAAACCAAGACGACTGGGTCACGAGAGTGGAGGACAAAGTTTCCAGATGATAAAGTATCAGAGCTGCAGAAAGGATGGGGAGGAGGGCTGAGGATGGGATTTAGTGATTGAAGGTCATTGGCAGCTTTTCTGAGAGTCCTTTCGTTAGTCTGGTGGGAGCAGGAGGCAGCTGCAAGCAGCCAGGGCACACGGGGCTGGCCGGCGCTTCGGCGTGTGCTCACGGACTGAGGCGGAGCCCGCAGACTAGCCCTCCTACAGGTCTGTTGGAAAAATACAAAGAGATTGGGCTAGTGGCCCAGAGCAGGGGAGTCAAGCAGGGTCATGTTTCAGCCTGGGACATTAAGGAGGGTCTGTAGGCTGGTGGAAAGGAGTCAAAACCAGGGTAGAGGCTGGAAATGCAAGTAGGAGAGACTAGGGGATGAAGTAAACTTACAAAGGAGGCCAGAGAGGGTGAAACCATCAGCCCGGGAGAGAAAAGTTACGGTCAGATTAGGAAGGGTTTAATTTATTCAATAAACATTCATTGAAGATCTACTATGTACTCTAAGCACTGGGGATAGAGCAGTGAGCATGGCAGGCAAAGTCTGCCTTCATAGGGCTTACAGTCTAGTGGAGGACTTGATGGAACAGATTCAAGAATTTAAAATCTGGTTTTCTTCTCTCCTTGGGTGAAGCATGGACACCGGCTGGTAGAAGAAGTCTCCTCAGTTATCTCAGCCAGCCTGTGCCTCTAGGTGGGATGACACCGTGCCAGGGGGGGGACCTTTCACCATTTTAGAAACACTCCAGGCAATGGGATTTCATACCTTCCCTCTATGGCCAGTAGCATCTCATAATCTGAAGAGAAGCTCTTGGGCCAGGGGTTTCGCTAGACCTATGAGCAGGCCAGGGGGGAAGGAGATGTGAATTCCTGTCTGGGGTCAGTCGCTCATGGTGCTTGGGGAGGGGTACATGGGAGGTGGAACTTGCGAGAAGGAGGCAGGTGAGCGGTCAGTTCCCCTCCCTCTCTACTCTTCCCCTTGGAGGACTTTTCTGCCTAAGCCAAGGCCGATTCTGGGCCTCAGGAGCTACAGTGTTCTCTTCCTTCTGGTGTGATTTCTGCAGAAGCAGGAGGGGAATGCATCAGAGGCAGATACCTATGTTTCTCTGGGGCTCCTGGGTGCATGAGGTCATACCTAGATAAAGGCCCACAGGCAACTGTCCAGTTGGTATGGCAGGCAGCATTCTAAGAGGGCCCCAGAGATGCCTGATCCCGGTGGACACGCCTATATAATCCCCTCCCCGCAGAGTGTGGGCGGGACTAGTGAATATGATGGGTGTCACCACTACGATTAAGTTACCAACCAGTTGACACTGAGTTAGTCAAAAGGGAGGTCATCCCGGGTGGCCTGAATGAATCAGGTGGACCCTTTAAAGGCAGTGAGGCCTCAGACAGAGGCTCTCTTGTTGGCCTTGAAGGAGCAAACGACCACGTTGTGAAGGGGACCAGGTGGCAGAGAACAGCAGGCAGCTTCTGGTAATTGAGGCCTCAGTCTTAAATCTCCAGGAGCTGAAATCTGCCAACAGGAGTGAGCTTGAACGAGGACCCCGACCCGTAGATGAAAGTGCAGTCCTAGCTGACACCTTGATTTCAGCCTGGTGAGATCCCGAGCAGAGAACCCAGCTGAGCTGTGCCCAGACTGCTGGCCTCCAGAACTGTGAGGAAATAAACGGTGTTGTTTTAAGCGGCTACCTTTGTGGCAATTTGTTCTGCAGCAGGAGATAACTAATACGCTTGGCATGCTTTACAAGAGCGCCTTGGATGTCCCTACAACACCAGGGGCATGAGTCCCAGGAGAGCTTCCTGCCTTCTGCTTAAGGACTTGCACCTTGTGAGCTGCAAGTGCTTCTGGGAGGAGTCCTATAGGAAGACTTGGTGGCCTTCTAAACCTTAATATGAATACGTTTTCCAAGTCTCTTCAGAGAGAAGCATTGGATGTGGGGAGAGAGGTAGCATAATGCCACTAGGCTCGGGGATGGGAAAGGGCATTGGATGGTGAGACAGGAAGAGCCCAAGACACACACTGAGGAGGTCCCGTTTACCTGGGCTTGTCCCTGGGCATTGGGATTGTATCTATGAGGTCTCCTGGGCTGGGAGGGTGTCTCTGCTGGTCCAGCTGTGGGGCACCCACAGGCAAGGAACAGAGGGGACTGCCAGGGTAGTTGGGAAGTAGTCACTCCAGCTGCAGTCCCTGCGGGAGCAGGAAGCACAGTGAAGTGTTCCTTGTATTGGGGGATGAAATTTGGCCTTTGTATCTGTACCCCTCCCCCCACGATCCTGGGGCAGGATGGAGGACTGATGTTGCTCTTGCCTTGAGTTATTAATTTCAGCCCCCTGCCCCGATTCTTAGTTCAGGAAGGCTACTCTGGGTAAGTGGAGTGTACGGCTGGGAATAGGACATAGTTTCAGGGCCCAGGAATACTTTCTCATTTCCCAGGCTTCCCTAAGGACTGATGGAACCCACCACAGTGCTACCATTTTGTCCACCCCCTTCACACAGGCTTTGTCTGTTATTTAAGTGCGAACATCTCTAGGAAGGAGCACTGCTAACTGTTATGGGTCATTCACACCTCGGGGGAATGTCTTTCTAGTCCTTTCCTGAGAGGTTTTTGATAAGAGAGAAAAAGTGAGATCTTAGCAACCCAAGGAGGAGAAAAGACCACAGATGGGACACAGAGCTGAGAGGAGGGGAGGAAGGGCCTTGAAGACAGACTGGCCAGTGCCAGAAGTTTTCCTGGGTTCCCATCTGCCCAGATGAGGCAGTGCCGTCCCCACCCCGGCCCCTGCCAGCCAGCCCCACCAAGCCCTGCCCTGGTTGTAACAGCTCCCATTGTTGGAAACAGAGGTGACTGGAATTGTGGAGCAGGGTAGCCTGGAGGGACTCCCCTTACTGAAACATCCATCCATCATCCATCTGTCTTTTTATGAAATTCACATTTATTGAGCTCTATCCTGTGCCAGCGCTTGGGCTGGATGCTGGGAACACAGAGATGATCCAATCCCAACCCTTATGAGGCTCCCAGGAACAGGAAACTACCCCAATGCATGACATGAATGCTGAGAAAGAAAGCAGGTGAACAGGAGTAGCAGCAATGTTTTTAGCCTTTCTATTTCATTTTCAATTTTCTGCTATTTAAAAATATACACAAAAGTGGAAAGAATAGTGTAATAAACTCCCACTTAACCATCGCCCAGCCCTAACAAGTTTTATTAATATTGTTTCATCTAGCCCTCCCACTTTTTCTGATGGAGTATTTTAATACAAATTCAGCATGTCATGCATTTCAGCCATGAACACTACCGTATGCCTCTCTGATATGAACATTTGGAAATAACCGCCTCCTACCATTCGTAGGAGGGACAACTCGTCCGTCCCCTGCCCCTGGCGTCACCAATCCCGGAATCCAGTCCTACGTCCCACACCTCTAGGAGCCTTGGCATCTCAGGCCATGGCGTGCTAGGGTTTTCAGACATGAGCCCCTCAGTGCCCCGAAGCTGTGCCTTCCCGCGCCCCCGCCGAAGTTTAGCAGCTCACCTCCTGCCCCAGTCGACAGCCGCCGCCACCGTCTTTCTCAAGGGCTGTCACACCCCTCCCCTAACTGCGCTCGCGCGCCTCTTTGTCTTCGCTGCAGATTGAAATGCTAGAACACAAGTACGGAGGCCACCTGGTGTCCCGGCGCGCCGCTTGCACCATCCAAACCGCCTTCCGCCAGTACCAGCTCAGCAAGAACTTCGAGAAGATCCGCAACTCGCTCCTGGAGAGCCGCCTGCCGCGGCGCATCTCCCTGCGCAAGGCGCGCGCGCCCACGGCCGAGAGCCTGGCGGCCGAGAGGGCGCTCCTGGAGGGCTGCGGCCTCTCGGCGCTGCCGCTGGCGCGCTCGCCCTCCCTGCCGCCCACCATCGCGGGCACGCTCACCGAACTGGAGGACTCCTTCACGGAGCAGGTGCAGTCCCTGGCCAAGTCCATCGACGACGCCCTCAGCACCTGGAGCCTCAAGACCGTGTGCTCCCTGCAGGAGAGCGGCGCTTACCAGGTCCACAGGGCCCTGCGCGCGGGCACGGGGCCGCCGGGCCTGGAGACCGAGGCGCGGGAGCCCGAGGGCGCCCACTCGGGGGACTGGGCCGAGCCCGCCGAGCCCGCCGGCCCGCCCCAGGGCCACGGCAGCACCCTCATGATGGCCTTCCGGGACGTGACCGTGCAGATCGCCAGCCGGAACATCTCCGTCTCCTCCTCCACGGCTCTGTCCGTGGCCAACTGCCTGGGCGCGCCGACGGCCTCAGCCCCCGCAGAGTCCGCGGCGGGCAAGGCCGAGCAGGACGAGGCCGTTGGGCAGGAGGCCACGGAGGTCCCCAGCGCCGGCCAGGAGGACGTGCCCGCCGAGGACGCGAGCGCAGAGGCGGGAGCCGACGGGGCCCTGCGCGCCAGCCCCCCGGGGGCCGCGGTGCCGGCGGCGGCGGAGGAGGAGGAAGACGGAGAGGAGGAGGCCGAGGAGGCGGGGAAAGGGGCGGAGGCCGAGGCCGGCGACAGCTCGGAGCAGCTGAGCAGCAGCAGCGCGTCCACCAAGTCGGCCGCGTCGGCCTCGGCCTCCAAGGAGGCCCTGCAGGCCGTGATCCTGAGCCTGCCGCGCTACCACTGCGAGAACCCGGCCAGCTGCAAGTCTCCCACGCTGTCCACCGACACGCTGCGCAAGCGGCTCTACCGCATCGGCCTCAACCTCTTCAACATGTAAGTTCCAGGAGGGGCGGGCCAGGGGCTGCACTTACAGGTGAGCAGCGGGCCCGGGAATGGACCGAATCGTCCCAGGGTCCTCCCAGGTGGCCTCCGGGCCACGCCTGATCCTTGAGATAGTGTGGGAATACTCATTCTATTTTTAACTGATATGCATTTATGTTAAAGATTAGGGTTTAAAACACCTCAAACCTATGCTTTAAACCACTAGTACTGCTAGATGAAGCTAGGCTTTGAAAAGTGAGAAAATTTCAGAGAAAATGCAGTATTAAGTAGATAATAGTACAAGTAGTATAAGGCTTGGGCAGAAAGCATTCGGGTAGGACATGAAGTTAAGGAAACAGGGAATATCAATCTCATGGGGTTGATGACACGGAGAGAAGAGGCGGTGACCAAAGGAGGAAAGGGTAGGGGGAGCAGAGACCTGCTGCAAGGAACGGGGGTGCGGGGGGCGGGTAGGAGGGGAGTGTTAGGCAAGCAGAGGTGAAGCAGAAGAGAACAGGGGCGTGGGAGCAGAGAAATGAACGACCACCATAGCTCAGAGCCCCCAGCCAGAACCTCCTTGCAACCGAGGTATACAGCTGGTGGCAAGCAGAGGAAGCACACATGCCCGTCCTGTGGAGATTTCAAGTACGTGAGGCACTCGTCTCCACCCTCCACTCACCCCTTCCTTCACAGCCCTGAGCCGGGAGACACGGCCTCCCTCCTGCCTAATCAATGAGGACTGAGCAGAAGCCATTCGCCTGTGTGCTCATTTACTCATTCAGAAGTTATGTTTGGAGTGCTTGGTGCGGAAACCGCAAAGATGAGCAAGACACATCCCCTGGTCTCAAGCAGCTTATATTCTAGAGGGAAGAGCTACTGTTCATAGCTCACCTGACATAAAACATTTGCAGACTTCCTAACAAGATCTAGAGAGAGCATCAGTACACCATTTTACAGAACAGGCAACAGGCTCACACAAGAGAGGTGAGCTGAGCCCTGTGAAACAGCTAGTAAGCGGCAGAGTTGGGTGAAGTCAGACCTGTGTGACTCCCAGTGCTGCTTTTTTTTTTTTTTTTTTTTGCGGTACATGGGCCTCCCACCGCCGTGGCCTCTCCCGTCGCGGAGCACAGGCTCCGGACGCGCAGGCTCAGCGGCCATGGCTCATGGGCCCAGCCGCTCCGCGGCATGTGGAATCTTCCCAGACCGGGGCACGAACCCGTGTCCCCTGCATCGGCAGGCGGACTCTCAACCACTGCGCCACCAGGGAAGCCCCCCAGTGCTGCTTCTTGTACCTCAGGCTGCCACCCTGGTGAGCACAGCCCTACCCTCGCTTCTGCACACGCACACATACTTGGATCCCACAAGACAGTGGTTCTCAAATTATCTATCGTGAAGGACCAGTTTGGGTTTTTACCCAATATGTTGTGGGCTGACACTTCTGTAAAATACAATTAAAATGAGTTGCTAGAAAAACAATCACATGCTTGGTTGTCCTGAAAATGTCAACGTGCTATAAAACGGTCTAAAAGCTTAGCCTCTATTTCTGTACTTATCTTCTCCTGGACCGGTAAGCTCCAGCTCAGGGAGCCGCATGGATTTGCAGACCAAGCTGGGAGCACATGTGCCTTAAGACACAGCACTCACACCCACACCCACACACAGACTCAAGCCTGGGAAAGTCAACCCTGAAGAGCAGGGTCTTTCTTGCGTCTGCCACACACAGGGAAGAGGGGTGTGGTAGGAGATCCCACCTCCATTTCCCAGTCTCCTCTGCCCTCCCGGTTCGAGCGTGGGTCCTGAGTGTAGACAGCAGGATACAGGTGGGAGGGAGGGCTTGGGGACCTCAGGGTCAGATCCAGTGGGACTGAGGCAGGAAGACGCAAGGGACACCTCTCCACCTGCTCTGGAATCTACTTGGCCAGACCTCCCCAGTCCCGCACCATCTTCACTCCTGTGCAGGGAGGATCAGGAGAACATGGCGAGAGGGGCTTTTTAAGGGGAGCCCCTCTGCCGTGGAAGGAATGCTGACATGTCCTGGGAGTTCTGCCCAACGACCTCCAGGCACTTTTGTGGGTTCCCTAGGCAGGAAGGGAGGAAAGGCGTCATGGGGAGACTTGCCTCACTCTCTACCTCTCCTCCCCTCCCCACCCCACCCCAGAAACCCGGACAAGGGCATCCAGTTCCTGATCTCTCGAGGCTTCATTCCCGACACCCCCATCGGAGTGGCCCATTTCCTGCTCCAGCGTAAGGGCCTGAGCCGCCAGATGATCGGAGAGTTCCTGGGCAACAGCAAGAAGCAGTTCAACCGCGACGTGCTCGAGTGAGTGCCCCGCCTCGGGCTCCGCCCCGCCCTCCCGGCCCCTCCTCCCGGATCTCCTGGGCGGCCTGGGACCTCAGCTGGGGAAGGCCACGCAGAGGACAGGACCTCTAAAGTCTGGGTGGATTCCCAGAAGTCCTGGCTCCAGTCCTGGTGGCTTCCTGATTGGTCCAGGAGCCAGAAGCCCCATGGTCCTTAGCCAATCACCTGCCTCCCTTCCAGTCATTCTGCTGCTTACTGAGCCAAGGTGCTCCTCCGCGTAGGCGCTGTGGATGGGGATGGGGATGGGGACACAGGGACGGAGATGGGGACGGGGACGCGGATGGGGATGGGGACGCGGATGGCGCTGGGGACGGGGCTGGGGCTGGCACAGAAATGGCCAAGGGAGACCAAAAGGCATGAGAGTGAGCCTGAAAAAAGAAGGCCGTGTCAGCTCCGGGGCCATCTCCACCTGGGGGACCGGCCCTTCAGCACCCTCTCCTGCCACCTTCCAGCCCCCAGCCCCTGAGTGTCCGCTTTATATCGTGGGGGAAACATGAGGCAGAAAAAGAAGGGGTTAGACTAAGGGGTTTTAGAGCCAGAAAGTACTATGATTCCATAAAGGTAGACTGACCACCAAGATTAAAGTCCAGGAGATGGAGGATTTGGCGGGGGTGAGGGGGCTGCTTTTGCTAGGGCTCTGCTTCGTGGGTGTGGTGCCATGGGTAGGTAGGCGAGCCCCAGGGCAGGGGGAGCATTCCCTGGGGTGGAGGGGCAGGGCCTTGGAGCCCCCCCTCCTCTGGCAGAGAGGGGGCGAGGCCCCGTGAAATCTGCTCCGGACCCCTGTCTCTCCCCACGCCTCTCCCGATGCCCCTCCTCTCTTCTGCTGGGCCCCCACTAAGCTCACTTCCTTCTCAAAGGTCACCATTCTGTAAGGAGCCCTCCCCACTTCTCTCCCCACCCCCTTCTCCTTGGGTACAGTCTGCCGAAGCGTTTCCCCAGGAGTCCTGGGAGAACCTCGTCCTTTTGTACTTGCTCTTGAAGGAGCAAGGGCCTGCTACAGAGGGCTGAGGGCTCCTGCTTCAGGGCTTGGAAGCACGGAGTCCCTGTCAGTGTCCCCAGGGTGGGACTCAAGACACCTGGCTTCTCTTTATGGAGCAGTCCTGCTGCGGTGTCTCGGACAGTCCCTGCTCTCTGGACCTGCATTTCCATGCCTGGAGGGTAGAGGGGTTGGGTTAGGAGGAGAGATCTCTTGTGCTTGGGAATCCCTGTCACATTCCTAAATTCATGATGGGATAGTTGTTACCTGAGTGCAGTCAGAAGAGAGGGGGCTTGGACCCATTCAAGGGGCCTTGAAATCCCTGATGGCCCTTAGTTGACAGAAGCCAGCTCCTGCCTCTGACTCCTGGTGGCTTTGGACCATCAGCTGTTCCTCCCAGAACTGGTGTTCTGAGCGCCTAAAGCCCTAAAGGGACAGCATTTCTTCCTCTTCCTCCTCTCCCTCTGGCTCCGCTTCCCCATCCCACCACCCCTGCTGTGTGGGTGCCCTGAGGGGATGCCTTGAGGAAATGGCAGAAGAGGAGAAAGATCAAGGTTTCCGTCTCCTTCCTTTCCTGTTTTCCTCTGTCTGGTTCATCTGCCCGGCATGAGCTTTTCATTTGCTTTTGTCCCCTTTCCACTGGCAAAGGAGTACAGCTGCTGCGCCCGATGGCTTCACTCCTTCCCACTGCCCCGCACCCCCTGGGGGACCCCGCTTTGTCCGTCTGCTCTGGGGCAGGGGTGACTGCTTCACTCCCAGGCCCTGACCGCCTTGTCTGTTCTCTTCTGCCTTTCCAGACCCCTTGTGGCCTGGCCCCCGGCATTCTGACCTGCTAGGCCCCTGTTGATCTGCAGCTCTGGGAACACACGGTTTTTCTGCAGCCCAGGTTGTGCGGAGCAGCACAATGGAAGCTAATTGCCATCCTCCCTGGGAGGTCATGTGGGCTGGAGATTCAGACCAGCCGCTGCCGCCTGTGTGAGAGGGGAGGTGGGCTGGGGTCTAGGGCCCGCGGCTGAGCGGGCTCAGGCTTGGATGAGAAGGCAGTGTGGGGGCAGGAGAGGTGGCTGGTCCTGAGAGTCCGGCTCTGGCCCCTGCTCTGTTCCTAACACGCTCTGGAGCTTTTGCAAGTCACTTCTCCAGGCTTCCTCATCTGCAGAGACAGAGGGTTGAGCTGTGTGATCTCAGAGGTCCCTCCAGCGCCGGTGAATCTATCGTCTTTCCTAATCCTTAGTGCGTTTGTAGCACCCTGGTGTCATGCAAAATCATGTGCCCTGAACAAGCTTTGTCATCCTGCCAGAGCTGCCCAGAGCAGCCCTCAGGCTCCAGGGTGGGGCTGGGGTGCCAGCGTTCACGGGGGAACAAGATGGCCATTCACCACTCATTCAGCAAATATTGAGTGCCTACTGTATGCTGGGAATAGGGCTGCACTGGGCATCCCACGTGTGTACATGTCGGGGCGGGATGGGGGGGGAGGAACAGGCCTGGCTCGTGGCCTCAGGGAAGTTATAGACCCAGGTCTCAACGGGGAGAGATGCGAGGAGGAACGTGGAAAGAGAGGTGAGGGGCCCACGAGCCTCCAGTGGGCACTGTGGGCCTAGGGGGGGTCGAGTACAGAGCTGAGCCCCAATTCTGCCGCCGTGAACGCCTCAGTCCCTCGTGCTTTGTTCTGCAGCCACGCAGGCCCTGGGCTCTGAGGCCCCAGCAGACTCGGCCTGCACATGGCGCTCCACGGAAAGGAGCCCTCCTCCCCCAGGTCTGCAGCGTGCCGACTGCCTGGTTTGTCTGCTGCGAGGTGCCTGGAGAGGATGAAGAAGCAGGAAGAGACAGGCACTGGCAGGGCAGCAGGACGCTGGGGTTTCTGGCATCTCCCTGCCACTCAAGCCAGCGCTCTCAGAACCTTTCAGGATCCACTGCCTCTTCCTTACTCCCACCAGAGAAAACACACAGGGACAGTCACCCAGTGCCATGTGTCCAGGCCGGGAAGGCTTCATTGGGATTCTGCACGTGCCCCCGCCCCCGCCGGTGACATTCAGCCTGTCGTATCCATTCTGTACAAAGCTGTCTGCTGAATAAAAGACATAAATCACCCATCCCCTTGGAGACTGAGACAGCCCAAGCCACTGCTCTCTCCAAGATGCAGCCAGACGGGAAGGGGAGAGGCTGAGAGTCTCTGGGAGGGGAAGGCCTGGAGCCCTCCCCCCACTCCTGGGCCTGGGGGGACAGGAAGAGAGGAGGAGCTGGGCCAAGCAGAATCTGATCCACATCTGAGCATCACAGATGCGGTGACATTTGCCTCCGGGGTCAGGAAGCTGACCTCTCCATCCCTTTGTGTCCTAGCTCCATGGATGCCCCATTCCAAGAAAGAATGTATCCAACCAGGCTTTATCAGATAATAATAGGAGGCATTCTGAGCTCAAAGGGCCACGTCCATTCCAGTGTTGACCTGGGAAGGTGTTGCATTTTGGTTGTTGGCGTTTGTTTTTTGTTTGTTTGTTTTTTTAGGAGAAACCAGCCTCAATTTCCTCATTTGTCAAATGGGGATAATAGAACCAGTCATATGAATTAAATTTTTTAAGTGCATATAAAGTGCTTAACTCAGTGCCTGATGCTTAGTACATTCTTTTAAAATGTCAGCTATTTCTATTATTATTTTTCCCACTTAAAAGCACAGGGCACTAGACCCCTCTCGCCTCCCTTCCCCTCGGCTCCCTCCCCCAACACAGGGAAACCTCAGACTCCTCAGGGCTGGTCTGGGACAGAGTTCCTGTGCTGGGGAGGGGAGGGACCACCGCAAGCTTGGAGGAGGTCGTTCCCTGGTGCTGAGGGGGAAGGGCAGTGGGAGCCAAGGGGCAGCAGGGATCAGGGTTCTCCG
The DNA here is from genome assembly GCF_964165515.1 of Mesoplodon bidens. Classification (NCBI taxonomy): domain Eukaryota; kingdom Metazoa; phylum Chordata; class Mammalia; order Artiodactyla; family Ziphiidae; genus Mesoplodon; species Mesoplodon bidens. Next base: position 2,461,183 of record NC_138167.1, on the reverse strand, counting down.
GGGCTGCAAGCGTCTTGCTCTCAGTTTTCACATGGCTGGGAAGTTTGCCTCCGCTCTATTTCCTTTCTGAAATGTGCGCTTCAGCAGGTGTGAAGGCCAGCGGATGGGGAAAGGGTGTGTGCTGGCTGTGAGCAGTCTCTTTCCTGGCCCGGGTGATCTTCATGCCCGTGGAGGGCATCTGTCATTTCCAAGGAAACGCACGAAAGGCAGCTTTGGGGTTGAGTAGCCAGAAGAAAGTTTCCCGGGTGTTCCTTCTCTCACGGTGTCTGCTCCATTCTTGGTTAGATATTAGAGTCTGACGTTTTAGTCAGATTTCATGATTTCATTTCCATGGAAATGTTTTGGCCAGAGTGCAACAGATTTGTTCTTCTTAGGGGACATTCAGAAATGAAGACAGATTGTCTGTCAAACTCAATAGGCTGGAAGGCTCTGGCCTCTCATCGCTAGGAAGGAATGATTTGAGAAGGTCCTGCGTGTTGTCTGTGTGTAGCCTCGGAAGGGTTGCCCTGCTCCTGAGGAGATCCACGGGGCAGGCGAGAGCAGGCTGGGGCCCAGGCCCACTCTGACGGGGCTGGCGGAGGGTGGAGAGAGGCTGGGGCAGGCAGGGATCGAAGACTTTGGGGGCTATTTCCACTGTTCTGAAAACTTGATGCTGACCCCCAACCAGAGGAATGGAAGGAGGGGGTCTCTTCTAAATGTGGTGTCTTTGGGTTTTATGACCTTGACCCCTCACCTCTCCAGTGCCCTCTCCCCTATCCCCACCACTGCACACACACACACACACACACAGACACACACAGATGAAAGATTCTACTTACCAGGAAAGAGTCATGGGCATTTAGAAGAATCATTTGCGCCTGTATGTGGAGATCTTGGAACCCCAGAGTGGGGTGAAAAAGTCCAGAGTTGAGACTGTCTTTGGCTTCGTCACGGATGCATAGAAATTGGGCTTTTACGCAAAAATGAACATACCCACCACCCATTCCCTTCCTGAGTACCCAGGGCCCAGCTCTGGAGAGGTCTCTCTGGATCCTGTGTGATGTTCAGGTGTGGCTGAAATTGGCTGCTCTTTGCAGTGGGACTTCCTGGGAGTCACTCCCCATGGGTTTCTCAGGAGGGCCGTGTGTGAGTGAGCAGGCAGCTCACACATATCCAGCGTGTATCGTGTGCCGGCAGGAACGGTTCTAAGAACCTTATGTGCAAAACCTCATACCATCTTGCCAGCAGTGCTGTGAGGCCAGTGCTGGGAGTCTGCACCAAGTGAAGGAAACCGAGGAACAGAGAGGGTGGGTCGCTTGCCGCAGTCCCCGAGCTGACCAGCGGCTGAGATCTGAAGCCTGGCAGAGTGGTCCATGACCTGAGCCCTGAGCTCTGTACCATCCTAACTTGTGCTTCATCCCAACAGATGTGTGGTCTGAATGCCTTTACCGTGCTTGTCAGAGCCCAGCTGTGAATCACGGTGCTGAGAAATGCTTTAGACGCGTCAGCTAGTCCAGCCCTCTCATTTTCCCCGGCCAGGGACTGAGGCCCAGAGAGAAGAAACGGCTAGTGCCCAGGCCAGGGGCAGAGTAATTGAACGGAATCAGCTGCTAGCTGGGCCCCAACCCTCTCATCGGGGAAGAAACCAGAGCTGAGAAACTGATGCACAAACCTCCATGGATCTGAGCTAACTCAGTTTCCTCTCTCTGATAGAGTATGTTTTAAACAGTTGATGGGTCTAGTGATGAAATTTCAGGCGAGTTCACTGGCGATGAAGGAGAGGGTCTTCACACCTACGCCAGAGGGAACCGCAGATCTACTTACTCACGGGGCACGTCAGCTCCGATTCGGTCCCTAACGAGAACTCTCATTTCTTTTTTATTTAATATATATTTTTTAATTGAAGTCTGGTTGATTTACAATATTGTGCCAACCTCTGCTGCATGGCACAGTGACTCAGTTATACACATGTAGACATTCTTTTTTTTAATATTCTTTTCCATGATGGTTTGTTGCAGGATACTGAGTATAGTTCCCTGTGCAAGGTGCATTAGGACCTTGTTGTTTATCCATTCTAAATGTAATAATTTGCATCTACCAACCCCAAACTCCCAAACCATCCCTCTCCCTCCCCCCCTCCCCCCTGGCCTTGGCAACCACAAGTCTGCAGAACCTCATTTCTTAAGCTCTGTTATAAACTGGGAGCTTTACATACATTGTCTCTTCTAAAACCCATACCGCCCTGCCCCACCTGCCCACTGGATGTTTTAGGTGTTAGCTCCATTCTAGAGATGGGGAAAATGACGCACAGAGAGGCTAAGTGACTGGGACTGAAGACGTATATGGCGGAGACAAGATTCAAATCCAAGGGTGCCTGACACCAAAGGCCTGACTTCTTCCCGTCCTACCCCTGTCATTGGCACAGAGCATGGGTCTCAAAGTGTGGTCCCCCAAACAGAAGCAGCGCCCAGGAACTCGTTAGCAACGTCGATTCTCAGACTCCAGCCCAGACGCCTGGATTCAGAAACCCTGGGGTGGTGCCTAGCTACGTGCAGTTGATCAGCCTGCTGGGTGATTCTGGCACGCCCTCAAGTTTGAGAACCACGGGCGAACAGGGGGCTGCCAGGCCCAGCAAAAGGGAAGCAGCCTCCGCGTCCACACGGACTCCCGATTTGTGGGGGCAGTTTCAAGGTGCACCAGCCGCCATCCCTTCTGAGGACTTCAAACAAGATTTTCTTTGTCCCCGTGTTGTCACCAGGGAGTCTGGCAGGTCCTCCTGCGTCAGTTCCCTCCCGCTCTATTTTCTTGGCCACGTTGCACTTTTCCAGAAAGCCTTGACCTTTGTCTGGCACGTTATGAGCTCCGACTAACAAAAGTAACTCCCTAGCGGATGGGGATATTTTTAATTGAATTGTCTGAGACAAGAACTGCAGAAGTAACACCCGGGTTCCTCCAGCTCGTGGCGGTGGGCAGTTTTGTTTTCCATCCTAACCCTGAAACCTGGCCCCGGCTCCGCCTGGAGCAGAGACCCACATGGGCCCCGCACACACCCCTTCCCGGCCTTGGCCTGTACCTCACCTTCCAGGTCTTTGCTGTCTCTTCAGCCAATTAAAAACCCCTGCTGCTAACATTACCTATTTTCATCTCCCAACCGGTTCCTTTGTCTGCCAGACACTGTCTTGCTATCGTTAAAAAAAAAAATAGTTGAGATGACGAAATTCATTTTGATCACAGTTGTGTGCGCCGCTTCATCTCCCTGCAACACAGACTAACGCCACGCACGGATGTGTTAACCAGCAATTTCCTGCAAGGTTGTACCTGTTTATACAGATGCGGGGAACATCTGTGCTTACGCTTGCCCAGCCCTTGGGAGGGACTTGCCACAGAAACCCACAGAAAGGAGAAGCCCCCCCAACAGCAAGAGCACCTCCGCAATCACCCCCAGTCAGCGGCCCCTCCGAGGCAGGTCCAGACAGCACCTCAGGAGCGGCCTCATCAGGGCCAGGTCACCGGGTTCTCATCACTCACTGGCCCGCGCGGTTGGCTGAGGGAAGTGGGAAGCACGGGCACTCCAGGTCGCCTCGCTGCCCGAGGTCTGGAGTCCACGGGGCCCTTCCCTCGGCAGCCGTGTCCGGGGGTCAGGTCCAGCTGATCGGGGCCGCCAGGCAGAGCTTCCAAAGGCACCGGCCGCAGGTGATCGTGTGCTCACAGCCCCGTTCGCTCGAGCTTGGTTTGTCACTCACTCATTCATCCACCCCAGGAATGTTTACTGAGTTCATACACACGCCAGGGATGCAGAGACCGACGCCGGGCGTCGGGGAGCGTGTGGCCCGGTGGGAGGACAGGCAGTTGCTTGGGTGACACGGGAGACACAGCAGAGGCACCGCGGAGGTCGAGGAAGATTCCGGAGAGAGGGAAGGCAGACCTGGAGGTTGGGGGTGGGCGGCAGGAAGGAAGAGCAGCGTGTGCAAACCTGGGGCTGTGGGAGAGCCAGGCTGCAGGGCTGGAGTCAGGATGCGGCAGGGGCAGGAGAGTCTGGGGGCGACCAGGGCCGTGCTTGGCTGGGGAGCTCAGGCTTCACACGAGGGGTGTGGGAAGCCTCGAAAAAGTATAAGCAGAGGAGTGAGCGACAGGGCCAAGTGGCCGTCCTCGAAGTGTGGTTCCGGAAGATGGTTCGGAGGCAGGGAGGCTGGTTCGGAGGCTACTGACGTCCCAGCTGTGGCCGGGTGACGAGGCCCTTAGCCTCAGCAGAGGCTGCAGGGAGGGTAGAGGCGGGCGGAGAACAGAGGTGGCCGGTCACAGCGAACAGCCTCCGGGGCTGCCGGGAATTCGGAACACTGGGTCCTTGTGTGTGAATATGTCTTTGCTGCAGGCCCACTGGAGTAATCTGTGCAGAGTATACCAAATAAACACGTACACATTTTTAGCTCTGAGGGGAGAGCGATGCTGGGTGTGGTGACATTTCATCTGAAGAATTCCTCAAACTAGACATTATCGCATATTTACTCAGAGCACGTCAAACTATTAAATACTTGGTGAAACAGAAACTATGTACACCCTGACCTTCCTGCAGGAGATAGCAGCACCACCTGTGGCCTTGTGGAGATTTGCCCGAGGACTGGCCTTTGCACTCAGCAGCCCTCATCCACGCTTAGTAGCACCACCACTTAAGGTGGTCTCTTATGAACACTGTAGATTAACAACAACAACAACAACAATTAACCAGTTAGTGACTACTGGTAAAATAATAAGGGTGAACTCACTGCTACACTTACGAGTTGTAGTGCGCGGTGGCATTCAGAGCCATAGGAACGGGTGAGGCCCCTAGGAAGAGGTTGTAACGTGGGGGAAGGGACCTGGTGGCCAGCCCTGAGTTAGAGGCCAGGGGGAGGGGGACAAGGAAGAGGGCCTGCGATGGAGGAGGGGTGCCTCCAGAGAGGAGAGAGTCAACCTAGGGGAGGGCAATGGGGTGGAAACAAGAGAGAGGAGTGTTCCAAGGAGGGAGTCTTTAACCGTGTCGATGCTGCCAGGAGGCTGGTGCGAGGAGGACAGACGTTGGCGCCCCTGGACTTGGCAACATGGCGGCCACTGGTGGCCTTGACAAGAGTTTTAATGGAATGCTGGGGTAGATGCTTGGCTGGAGCGGGTTGAAAAGTGAATGGGATTGAGCAAGTGGAAATAGCATGAGTAGGGATGACTTCTAGAAGTTTGGCTCCTAAGAGGAGTACAGGGACTTCCCTGGTGGCGCAGTGGCTGAGAATCCACCTGCCAATGCAGGAGACACAGGTTCAAGCCCTGGTCCGGGAAGATCCCACATGCCGCGGAGCAACTAATCCCGTGCGCCACAACTACTGAGTCTGCGCTTGAGAGCCCACAAGCCACAACTACTGAGCCCGCATGCTGCAACTACTGAAGTCCACGCACCTAGAGCCTGTGCTCTGCAACAAGAGAAGCCACCGCAATGAGAAGCCCGTGCACCGCAACAAAGAGTAGCCCCCACTCGCCTCAACTAGAGAAAGCCTGCGCGCAGCAACGAAGACCCAACGCAGCCAAAAATAAATAAATAAATTAATTAATTAATTTAAAAAAAAGAGGCGTAGAGAAAAGAATTAGTGACTACAGAGCAAAGAAGGGTCGAGGCTGTCTGTTTCAGGTGCCGAGACGCAGCCCATTCCCATCCTTGGGCCAAGTCCTTGCCTCCCATCTCCCAGTCCCTGCCCCACCCTCTACTGAGGCCGCCAAGCCTGAGAGAAGCCCAGGCTTCATCAAGCTGAGCGTGGCTCCCAGCCTGCAGACGGCCATCTGCCCTGTCCTGGGGGAAAGAGCCCCCAGCCCTGCCCTCTCTGGGTGGCCTCGGGACGCCCCTGCCTCCTTGTTCCCCACGAGAGGACTGGGGGGAGGCGGGGCCGCCGACCACCAGGGCCCTGACTGCCGCCATGGGGGCTCCTTGCTTTCTCCTAAAAACCGACAGCAGAGCCAGGGTCAAGCGGGGCCCCCCAAGTCTCCCAGGCCGCAGGCAGCCCCAGAGCTGATCATGGAGGAGTTGGGGCCTGCTCAGGGTGGGATAGATGGGCAGTGGTGTCCAGGGCTGTGATGCTGGTGGCGTCCACCACAGGCTGTGGGAACGGAGAGAGGGCAGGGTGGGGCAGGTGTACGATGACCAGGACAGAGGAGCACGGAGCAGCGCGTGGGCGCAGAAGGCGACACGTCCGCTGCACGGGGGAGCCTGCGGCCCTCAGGGGCACAGGGCCCACTGCTCACGGCGCTAGAAGCGGCACACCCCGAGGAGGGTGAGCGTGGATACGCCGGTGGCTGGGAGGTCCTCGGGGAGGCCCAGGAGCAGGCCAAGCCACAGGAGAGACACTGACTGATGGGGGTGCCTGGCACTCGTCCCCACCACGCACGGAAGGGGGACATCCAGAGGCGAACTCTCCAGGGTCAGAGGTGGCATTTCAGAGGTGGAAGCACCCTTGGGGAGCAAGACTCTGACCCTCCCTTCTCAGAAAAAGAAACTGAGGCTCCAAGAGGTGAGCCTGTGGCCCCAAGCCACAAAAATTCAGTGGTTGGCCCGGGCCCAGAATCTGGCTGCACCTGTCACCCTGTCCGCTCCACGTTAAGCTGACTTGTCATTTACCTGGGGGGGAGGATGGGGGGGCTCCTTGCCTGCAGACGCTCCGACCTGGGAGGGTGGTGGTGTAAGAGGAGGTTCCCGAACAGGGCGGAACCAGGGAGAAAGGCCCCGAGAGGCCTTGGAGAGGAGAGAAGAGAAAACACTGTTCACCGTTTGAACCTCTGACTCTGGGCACCCTGGGGCTGAGAGGAAAGGACCTGCGTTGGGAAGCAGCAGGCTCAGCCTCCTCCTGGCCCTGGGGCCTCGGACAGCTGGCCGCAGCCCCGGGCCCCAGGGTCCAGAAGTGGGAGGGAGGCCCTCAGCCGGTGCCTCGCAGGGCTGTCAGGTGGGAGGAGGTGTGACGAGGGTCCTCGCGGGCCGTGGAAGGAGACCCTGGGGGTGGGTAGGGTAAGTCCCCCCTTGTTGGCCACAGACACCAAGTCCCCCCTCCCCACCAGGGTGGGGCTTCCAGCTGGTGGGTGCGCCGCGTCCTCCGCCCAGCTCTGGTGGGTGGAGTGAGGTTCGGGGCCCACGCCCCTCACGACCCCCTCCCCTCCCGGCCTCAGCTGCGTGGTGGACGAGATGGACTTCTCTGCCATGGAGCTGGACGAGGCCCTGCGCAAGTTCCAGGCGCACATCCGCGTGCAGGGCGAGGCCCAGAAGGTGGAGCGGCTCATAGAGACCTTCAGGTGGGACCCTTCCCCAGCACCACTCCCCTCGCACACGCCCGGGACTTGGGGGCGGGCGGGGAAGCAGAGTGGCCGTGAGCCTGGGGTCCAGGAGTCCCTGGAGGGCCGGGAGGGAAGCAAAGATGCGGGACAGACCCCCCGGGCTCTCCCTGCAGGCACCTCACCGTCCCCATCGACCAGCGCATCTTTCCTGAGCGTCTGTGTGAGGCTGGAACGGGGCCGGGAGTGGGGCTCCGGGGGTGTCTGGGTGTGTGACAGCTGCCCCGTCCCCTCGGAGGGGATGGGGACCGAGGTACGGGGCAGACGGCAGTCGGCGGCGGCGGGAGGGGGAGGCTCCCTGGGCTTAAGCCCTCGGAGGACGGGACACGTTCCCAGGCCCCCCCCCCGTCGCTGGAGCTCAGGGAGGCTGCGGGCCCTCAGCAGCCTCCCGTGTCTCCCCGCACAGCCAGCGCTACTGCATGTGCAACCCTGAGGTGGTGCGGCAGTTCCACAACCCGGACACCGTCTTCATCCTGGCCTTCGCCGTCATCCTCCTCAACACCGACATGTACAGCCCCAACATTAAGCCCGACCGGAAGATGATGCTGGAGGACTTCATCCGAAACCTGCGAGGTACAGGGGCGGCGGCGGGAGGAGCGGGGACGCCGCTCGGGTCGTTCCGGGAGTCGCAGCCCCGACGCTAGGTTGTCACCCGGGTGGCCGAGGGCACTGCGGGCCGCTCTCCGGGCCGGTCTCGCAGAGCGGCCCTGGGGAAGGTGCTAGCATGCCAGGCATCGGGGGAGTTTCCAGGAGCGGCTGCCACTGTCCTGCAGCAAGCGGCAAGGGCCCCTGGGCGATGCCCCGTGCCCTCTGTGGAACGTCCTCCGTGGGGCGACCTCCCGGCCCCAGGCACCACGGCTGGTGTCTGGGTGGTTCCGGCCCTTTCGTGCTCCGCGATTTAGGAGAGAAGAGCCACGAGCAGGGCCTTGGGATAAACTTTATGGCGTTTACCAGCCAAGTCGTCTCCTAACTGATGTGTGTTGGATTCAGGTTTCCTGGGTTTCATCGCTTCCTCGTTTTTAGTTTACCTCCAGAGAAAACGGACACTGGAGACAAACTTTTTAAGAGTGTGCATGTCTGGATATTTCTTTTTCTATCCTCAGTCTTGATTGAGAATTTGGCTGGGAGCAGAATTCCCGGTTGGAAACATTGAACTCAGAATTTGGAAGGCGTGGCTCCGTTGATTTTTAGGTGTCAGTGCTGCTACTGTTACAGTTCCTGACCTCCTGCTTATGTTTTTTCACTCGCCCTGAACATTTTTAGGTTCTTCTGTCTTTTGTGTTCTGCATTTTCACCATGATGTGCCTTGTCATGGTCCTCTTTCATCCATTGTGCGGGGTACTACGTTCTTCCTTTTAGTCTAGAAACACATGCCTCTGATTGTGGGAACTTTTTTTTTTTTTTTTTTTGATAGAAAGGAAAGATGCTTTATTCAGAAAAGCCGGCAATCTGGGGAGAAGGTGGACTTCTGTCCAGAGACCAACTCTGAAGATTCTGCTCAACCATGACAATTTTTAAAGGGAAAAAGGGGAAACAATCTCAGTTAATCATTAAAGCAGGAGGTCAGATTCTTTGTCATTTTTCCACTGCATGCAGGTCTGCTGACTTCTCCTGATTTTCCTTGGGACACTGTCTTGCTCAAGCGGTCTGTCTGCAGTTGCATTCTTTTACCCACGTGGTCCGCCTGTGCCCTTGGGGTCCACCTGCAAATTTACTAAAGGGGACCTAGGGATAGAGAGTTAGTCATTCTTTAACTACTTAATTCTTCATTTTTACTCCTTCTAATCCAGGAAAGGAATCAACAGGTTAAGAGTAAGGCATTTTGTACATTTGGTAAAGCAGAAATCAGGAGCTAGGTTGAATGTTGCTTAGTGACCTCATTTTTATGATGAAGGTCTGAGGAAAACAGGGATGAACAAACAGAAAAGGGGCAAAGGAGCTGCTTACAATTTCATCATCTATGTCAGTCAAATCATTAAGCGGTATACCTTCAACTTATACAGTACTGTGCATCAATTATACAGCAATAAAACGGGAAGAAAAAAAAAGAAAATCAGTTGGTACTTTCAGCTGTATCCAGTTGTTGGTTAACTCACAGGTAGACCTGATAATTTAATATTCACAAAATATTTAACCTCAAATAGTAATTGCAGATCAAATTATTTGTACAGACTCCTTTGTGTTCCTACTGGTAAAGCTTTAAAAATTCTGTGAAGTGTAAAAGTTGTGCCTCATCTGGCAACATCTTCGCATAAGCTTATATTATTTTGGAAAACTGCATACATATACTCCAATATACAGTATCTCTAATTAGAATTTATTTTCAGGTGGGAACTCTTCTTAAATATTGTATCTGATCATTTTCCCTCTCCATTTTCCACATTCTCCTTCTGGAACTCCTATTATTCAGGTGTTGGAACTCCCAGTTTGAGCCTCTGATCTTTAGAGCTATCTGCCATCTTTGTCTTGTTTGACTTTCTTGAAGATGTCCCTCGGCTTTATCTTTCAAATCTCCTACTAAGTTTTTCGTTTCTGCTATCTTATTTTTCATTTTCAATAACTCTTTTTTGCTAAGTGTTCCTCTTCTGTAGCATTTTGTTCCTGTTTTGTAGATGCAATATCTTCTTATTGAATATCACTGAAGATATGATGTTTTTTCTGATGAAACTTGGTTGTCCATCCATATTTAACAGTGAGCCACTAAAAGGCTGATTAAAACTCTGAGCATGTATGGGGCTGCTGACTGATGGACATTCTCACAGCAAGATTTAGTTGAGTTGTTTCATTGGGAGACCTGACTGCAGAATCTTTAGATATTTTCTCTTGTGCTGGTTGCTTCCTCAAAAGAGAAATGTCTAGTCTGTTGCCCAGAGGGTATGAGTCTGTCTGCCAGTATTCTGAGATCTTTGTGGAAAATGGGTTGAGGGGGGTCTCCTAATACGTAGACATCATCTCCATCCCCCAGTTTTCAGCACAGACTCCCACCCTTGGCTGGGCGTGGGGTCCCCCAGCCCAGAGTTCCTGGTTCATCCCTTCCAGAGGATGAAGGCTCCATCAGAAGACGGGGGTGGAGGAAGGGGCGGGGATGTCTAATTGCCTTTTAAACTGATTTTCAACCGACTTTCCTGTTGCGAGCCCAACTTCACCTCCACCTCCAGGGGCTGCACCAACTCCAGAGCCTTGGTGGTTCTGAGCCTCCTAACCTCTCTGCTGGCTTCTGTTTCTTCTTTCCCAGGTTTGCTGATCCACGTCCTCATTCACCCACTTCCAGGTCCCCTGGTGCCATTGACTCTTTCCCCCGTCTCTGCCTTTTTTAAAAAAATTCCTTTTTTCTAGGGCATTCAGGAGCAGACGGGGTGCAACCTGCCGTCTTTAACTGGGAGCCCCGTGTGCTCAGTCCCTGGCCTGCTCTTTTGTGCCCCCAGCCTGGCTTCTTCCAGGCCCCTGGGTGCCCGACTTTCAGAACCAAACTTAGATGTGGGAGAAACAGGGTCAATACAGAGGGCCGCTCACAGAAGGTGTAATGTCCTCTTGGCACTTAGGAAGACTCCTTGGAGAGCACTTGCCCAAGATGTTTTATTTTTAATTTTTCCCTCTTAAAAAAAGGAGTGTATAATCATTAAAGAAAGATTTAGAAAAAGTAGAAAGAAGACTTTTTTTTTTTAATTGCCTCTGTTTCTACCTCCCGGGGAAAGTTGTTTTCGTGTTGGTCTATTTCCTGCTGGTATTTCTTGCTGCCAGGGTCTGAACGTCTCTGCGAAGTGGGTGATGGGTGGCGGTCTCCTCACAGCACCACCACGGGGGCTGCCCTCCCCTCCTCACTTAATGCCTCACTACCCACCCACCACCGCCACCCCGTGCTCCCAGTGAGGGGAGAATCTTGTCCCCACTCAACAACTAATCGCTGAGCTCCACGCTCCCTACCGGAGGGGAGGGGAGGGCCTGAACACCGAAACAGCGATGCTCAGCGATGCTCCTGGCGGGGCTGGGGTGGAGGCTGTTAAGACGGGAGAACCGGGGGAGCAAAGGCAGGACCACAGAGGCCGTGTTCAGAGATGGGGAAGGAGGCCTGGGAGGGGGGAGCGGAGGCTCTGGCTATGGAACAGCAGGAGGGGGAGCTGGGGGCATGTGCTGGGCCCTAGTGGAGTAGCTCTGGTGCCTGGCCAAGGAGTTCATCCCTACTCTAGCGGGTACGGAGAGCCAGCCATTGAAGGCTTCGGAGCGGGGACAGGGCAAAATCAAGGCCATTTCATTCTTTGGGAGCGGCAGTCAGGTAGGGGGCGCCCCCTCTCTGGCTCCAGGCCCCTGACACCCCTCCCCTTGCCCGTTCCACGGCCGTAGGTGTAGATGACGGGGCTGACATCCCCCGGGAGCTGGTGGTCGGCATCTACGAAAGGATTCAACAGAAGGAGCTCAAGTCGAACGAGGACCACGTCACGTACGTCACCAAGGTGGAGAAGTCCATCGTGGGCATGAAGACAGTAAGTGCCCACCGCAGAGGAGCGCGCGCCGCGGGGCATCATTTCCCCTCCCGGCGCGGCAGAGGCCCCGTCTCCATCTCCTTCCCTTTCCTTCTCCCTGGCATCTCCTCCTCATCTTTTAGAAACGTGTTCCCCCTCTCCGCTCACTTGTAGTTACTGTGTCCAGTGCCTCCCCCGTGTGCTGTGCGGGGCACCCTCTTCCTTCCACCCGCCCAATTTCCTCATCGCTCCCTGCGACCAGCTCCTGCGGCAGGAGAGACTGAAGGGAGATACTGAGAAAGACTGCCGGGTGCTCTAGGGTCGAAGCATCTGGATGGCCAGATAGGGAGGTTTGGGGTGGTATGGGTCCTGGGCGTCCTGGATGGTCCTACTGAATAGAAGGCAGGAAATGGGCTAAAGCAGGCTCTAGACGTAGGTTCTCAAATCCTTGGGGTGGCCCCTGAGTTGTAGCCCATGTGGCAGTTTGCAGCGTTTTCCAAGTTTGTGATGGTTTTTAAGGGAGCATCGTCTGTAGACGTCAGCAGAGGCTCTGTATACCGTAGACATAAAGGTCCTGGCCTCCATCGCCCTAACCCTAACCTCCCCGAATTCTTGGCTCAGGGAGCAGTTTGGGGACCTCGTCTGAGGCTCTGTGCTGGACCCTTCCGCCCAGTCGTGCGGGGCCGGCCTTTTCTGGCTGGAGCCTGCTGTGCCGAGGTCGCGGACGCCCCCTGAGGAGGCTGTTTCACACACTGGAGCAGATTCGCGGTGTCCCTGGGACCCCTTCCTCTTGCACACTTTTGGGTGTGCAGCAGAGAGAGGCACAGCCCGGGATGTGGGGCTGCCCTCATGAAGGCCTCGGAGGGAAAGGAGTGCACAATCCGAAGGCTCTTTTCAGTTTCCTCCCCCTGCCTTTTATCTGCTCACTGCGTCCAGCACTGTGAAGCCCTCTGGCCCAGCCCTGCTCCCTAAGGAGCCTGAGGAAGGGGAGAGAGCCCGGGGGAGGAAAGAGGGAGGGTCGGGGCCAACCTGGGCCTGCATCTGCTCTTCCGGAAAGTGGGCGCCGGGGGCAGGAGGGCTGCGACCTCGGCGGCTGCCCCGGCTGTGAGCGCTGTGCCCTGGCCCAGGTACTGTCAGAACCCCATCGCCGCCTGGTCTGCTGCAGCCGGCTCTTCGAGGTGACGGATGTGAACAAGCTGCAGAAGCAGGCCGCGCACCAGAGGGAGGTGTTCCTCTTCAACGACCTGCTGGTGGTGAGTGGGGACCCCCAGAGGGCCGGAGGCCCCGAGGGCTCCGAGGGCACCCTGCCCCCCAGGATGCCATGATGCTGCATACCCCGTGGCTGATTTTCCAGCGTGGGGTGTGAGGTAGCCCAGGCAGATACGAGCCTTCCTACTTTGTTAGTTATGAAGCCGAGGCACACAGAGGTCATCTGCTCGCGGTTCCCGGGTCCTGGTGCGAGTGGATTAGATCGCAGAGCCTCTGCATCCCCCCACTATGGGGAACCTGGGGCTGGAGGGTACAGGGCTGCACGTCCGTCCCACGGCCTGGGAAGTGCAGGAGGCCTGGGGGGGGGGCCCACACTGTCCCTGGGCCCAGGGGGGATGCTGGCCTGCATGTGGGTGTGTGCATGCGTGTGGGCGCGTGTGTGTGTTTGCGCACGTCTGTGGGGAGCTCGGCCTTTGCTCTCTGAACACAGGTATCCATACAACAAATATTTAACGAGTACCAACTATGCCCCAGGCGGTGTTCTAAGTGCTGGGAAGCAGAGTGAGCAGGGTCTGGCCTCTGTCTTTTCCTCAAACCCCATACCTTCTCCATCCACGAGTCATACTGGCACTACCTCTAAAACCGTCCCAAATCCAACGCTCCCCGCCTGAGGTCCACCTCCGCAGAGTAACGGAGTCAGCATCGCCAGCTCCCGGACCTCACCTCCCTCCACGCCTCTCCTCTGCCGCCCGCCCCCTGCCCCACCAGCTGCCTCCACAGGCCGACTCCAGGCTCCGTCCCTCTCGGGCCTTAATCTTGCGGCTCCATCGTCTGCTTGAAAAGCTCCCCAGACCTTGCACGACCCCCTGCCTCTCCTCGTTCAGTGCAGACGCTCTCCCCGCACCTCACAGGTGGCCCCTGCCCACCCACCGTCTAGTCCTGACCCTACTTCGTCTTCAAAACACCTACCAGTTTCTGCAGTTACCCTATGTATCCGTTTCTTCACGTTGCTTTTTGGCGATGATGGATTGATCCACTGATGGATTCATGGACCCTGAGGGTCCTCCTCCCCGGAGGGAGGCACCCTGAGGGCTGGGCTCCCCCGTCCTCTCCTGTGTCCCAGCGCCCAGCTCAGAAGGTGCCGAAGAAACATTTGTACACCAAGCAATTGCTACCTCAGCTTGCGTTTCAGGAGACAAGGGAGGTAGAAAATAATTAAGAAGACAAACAAGATAATATCAAACCGGGGGAAGGTGCTATGAAGACAACAAAGCAGGGTGATAGGTTGGAGTAGCTGGTGTTAAGGTGGATTTTTTTTTCTCTTATCTTGTTTTTGTTTGTTGTAAAGGCTGGTGAGGGAAGGAATCTCTAAGGAGGCGGCATTTGAGTTAAGATCTAAGTAATGAGAGTAACCCAACCACGCAAGAAGCTGCAGGGCGAGTTGTGGAAGGCAACAGCAGGTGCAAAGGCCCTGTGGTAGGACTGAGCCTGCCCCGTTCAAGCTATAGAAAGGGCAGCATGGACTGAACATAAAGCCAGAGTAAGGCAGGGACCAGACCAGGTGGGGCTTACAAACCAGGGCACGAAGTGTGGACTGGCTTCTAAGTGCTGTGGGAATGGCCACTGGAGCATTTTGTGCAGTGAAGACCGTATTTTTTTTTTTTTTTTTTTTTTGCGGTACGCGGGCCTCTCACTGTTGTGGCCTCTCCCGTTGCGGAGCACAGGCTCCGGACACGCAGGCTCAGCGGCCATGGCTCACGGGCCCAGCCGCTCCGCGGCATGTGGGATCTTCCTGGACCGGGGCACGAACCCATGTCCCCTGCATTGGCAGGCGGACTCTCAACCACTGCGCCACCAGGGAAGCCCCTGAAGACCGTATTTTGATATTGTGTCTGTACATATGTATGTGTGTATACATGTGTGTATATGTGTGTGAATGTATCCTAAGTGTGTAAGTGGGCATGTGTGTGCGTGTCTCTTTTTGGGTGTTTACTTGTGTTCACAAGAGCCCTGGGTGTTCACTCATCCAGGTGTGTAAGGCACGTTTATACACACGCACACCTGTCAGTGCACGGCTGTCCCCTGTCTTGGACAGATTCTCAAACTCTGCCCCAAGAAGAAGAGCTCCTCCACGTACACCTTCTGCAAGTCCGTGGGCCTCCTGGGCATGCAGTTCCACCTCTTTGAGAACGAGTGTAAGTCTCGGTCACCCGTGGATGTGGCAGAGGGCGGGGGGTGCGGGGGAGGGGGAGGGGCAGGCGCTCCCGAGGCCCCCTCCTCACCCGCGGCTGCTCACGGCCTGTGGGGCCTGGGGTCTGGTTTCCAGATTACTCTCACGGCATCACACTGGTGACCCCGCTCTCGGGCTCCGAGAAGAAGCAGGTGCTGCACTTCTGCGCCCTGGGCTTGGAAGAGATGCGGAAGTTTGTGGAGGACCTGAAGGAGTCCATCGCGGAGGTGACGGAGCTGGAGCAGATCCGCATAGAGTGTAAGGACGCGGTGAGCCCAGAGCCTCCGCGAGGCCGGGCTCCGGTCAGCGGGAGCAGGGTCGCTTGCTGACAGACACTCCCTGCACCCCTGTGGAGGGCGTGTGGGCGAGCCAGGCCCCTCCTGCCCTCCCGAGCCCTCCCTGCCCCAGCCCCACGGCACCATCATGGCTGATGGATGCCTCACAGTTAAGGCGAGGCACCTGAGGGTGTACGCATGCGTGTGCACATGTAGCCAGGCTGTGGGGCGGCGTGTGGGCCCCTCGGAACGGAGAACTCGGCTGGGTTTGACCAGGACCAGCGAGCGAGCCGGCCCTAAAGGCGGGCTTGCAAACCGAGGAGGTCCGGGCCTGGAGCACTTCTTCCCACCCAACCTCCCTGGCAGCCTCCTCCCCTGACCCAGTCCAGATTCACACGTCACACCTGGTTGTTTCATGGTTTTCACCTCTTCTAACCTGGAGTAGGCCCCCACTTAATTTTTTCATAACGTCATCTCCTTGAAGAGTCCAGTCTGGCTTTCTGACTGTCCCCCGTCTTGGAGTTGTCTTCTGGCCTCCAAGGAGTGCCTTGGTCCCCGATTGCTCCCGTTCAGGTATCGTAGACAATCTCTGTGCCTCTTCATCTGTCCGGGTGGTTTACCGGTCACCTCTTAGTTCAAGAAAAGAGCAGTGACACCCTGTGGTCTCTGCCCACCTAAAAGCTTTCCTGGTGAAGCATTGCAGCGGCTTCAAAGAGGCTTTAAAGGAAAATTAAGTAAGAATGGATTCAGAAACTAAACAGAAAATAAAAACAGACTCCAGGTCTGCCTTACATGGCCACGTAGTTGAAAAGTATTTCTAAATTGGTATAGATCCCTTGGGCAGGAGGAAAGGTGGTGGGAGTTTCTGAGCAGGGGCCAATGCGCCAGGGCGGTGCTATTTCATCAGCATCTTTGGAGCACCTACTGTGTGCCAGGTGGTTTGTTTAGGTGTTCACGGGGGGGCGTGCAAGGCAGATGTCGGCCCCCACTTCACGGATGGGACTCAGAGCAGTTAGGGGACGTGTCTAAGGTGCATATTAGAAGCGGAGGATCTGGCAGAGTTGCAGTGAAGTCTGATCCTAAGGTTCATGTACTTCCCACCCTGAAAAGGAGAGGACAGCCTCTGTTTATAATTTCCTAAGGAAACAACAAAATCAGGTTAAAACAAAAACTCACCAGGGACTTCCCTGGTGGCGCAGTGGTTGAGACTCTGCCTGCCAAGGCAGGGGACACGGGTTCGTGCCCCGGTCCGGGAAGATCCCACATGCCGCGGAGCAACTAAACCCGTGCGCCACAACTACTGAGCCTGCGCTCTAGAGCCCGCGAGCAACAACTACTGAGCCTGCGCTCTAGAGCCCGCGAGCCACAACTACTGAAGCCCGCACGCCTAGGGCCCGTGCTCTGCAACAAGAGAAGCCACCGCAATGAGAAGCCCGCGCACCGCAACGAAGAGTAGCCCCCCGCTCACCGCAACTAGAGGAAGCCTGCGCTCAGCAACGAAGACCCAACACAGCCAAAAAATAAATAAAATAAAAATAAAAACACCTCACCGGACCAGACTGTGAAACTAACTCAGTATCGCCTGGTACAGGGAGGGTGTAAATTCCCTTTCTGCTCTCCGTCGGCGACGTGAGTTCAGGGGTGTAACGGACAGACTTTTCAATGCCACCTTTGCTGTTGATCTAGAACATTCTCAGAGACACACCCTCTTGTCAGTACATCCTAGATAGGTCCGCACAGCCGCGGAGCACAACGCCCACAGGTGGGCACCAGCATGGCTGCCAGAAGTCCCTTCCCCCATCAGCCTGGGAGCAGCACGTCCTGCCCCTCCAAGTACTAAGGAGGAGATATCGCCAAGGTCCGTGTGCTGAGGGCAGGAGGGCAGGGACCAGGCTCCTGTCTGCTCCTATTCTTCAGATGGAGAGAAAGGGAGGAAAGCTGAGGACAGAGGAAGGGCTGCTCAGAGAGGCAGGGGAAAAGGAAGTAGAAAACAGGAAAAAGTCGCCACAGCTCCCGTTTCTCGAGCACTTACTACACGCCCACGCTGGGCTGAATGCCGAGCCTATTGTATGAATTGTTGCTACATCTTTCCAGGAGGTGAGAAGTATCTTCGTGTTGCAAATAAGGAAACTGAGTCTAACAGAACTTAAGGAAGTTGTCCAAATTCACGCAGTCATTGACAGAACAAGACTGGCACCCAGGTTCCTGGGATGCCTTGCTTGTAATTACAACGCTAACTTCTCCAAAGCCAAGACGGCCCCTCTGGGGAGAGACAGCCACTCTCACTTCAGTAAAAATATTGAGTATTGCTTGATGGTGTGACTCGGGCAATCGGCACAAATGGTTCTGGTTTGGGGTTTGCAGGCCGGTGCCCCCAGATTACAGATGACTAGACAGGCAGAAAATGGGACCCAAGAGAGTAGCTTTAATACAAGGAATTTGAGTGATGTCTCCTGGAAAAGAGGAACGGAGGAGAGATTTAATAACGGCTGTCAAATCTCCAAGGAGGGTAACTGGCCGTTCTCCAGCACCACCGAGAAAAGACAGGAAGGAACAGGTTTACAGTCTAGAGAGAGGAATTAAAGCCGAGTAGCCAGACAGACCTCTGCCGGGCCCTCGGGCGACTGGGACCTCCTCGTCGGGGGAGCTCAGCCAGCTGGCTGGACGGCACCAGCGGTGCTGAGGCTGCTACACCAAGTGAGCCTTTGATGTCGTCACAGGAGCTGATATTTACTGAGCCCTTGCAACATCCAGGCCTTGTTCTAAGTGCCTTAATGTCTTTCCTCCTGTGATCCTCTTTTTTTTTTTAAAATAAATTTATTTATTTATTTATCTTTTATTTTTGGCTGCGCTGTGTCTTCGTTGCTGCGCATGGGCTTTCCCTAGTTGCGGTGAGTGGGGGCTACTCTTCGTTGCAGCGCACGAGCTTCTCATTGCGGAGCACAGGCTCTCAGCATGCAAGCTTCAGTAGTTGCAGCATACGGGCTCAGTAGTTGTGGCGCACGGGCTCAGTTGCTCCGCAGCATGTGGGATCTCCCCGGACCAGGGCTCGAAGCCGTGTCACCTACGTCGGCAGGCGGATTCTTAACCACTGCGCCACCAAGGAAGCCCCCTCCTGTGATGCTCTTGATGACACTCAGAAGTGGACGCTGCAGTCCCCTTAGGGAGGCACAGAGAGGCTAAGTAACCAGCCTGAAGCCACACAGCCAGGCAGCGTCAGAGCCGGGATGCAGACCCAGGCTGTTGCCTCCCTCCCGTCAACCCCCTGCACCTCCTCTCTGGCTGCCGGAACAGGCGCTGCCAGCCCCGGCACTGAAGCTGACATGGAGTGGGTGCCGTGTGTCTGGGAGCCCCTCTTCCTCCTCCTGCTCTCGTCTCATTTCTCCTCTCCCCTCTGTGTGCTAGAGGTCGGGGTTTCTCTCCATTCACGAGCCTCTCCGTTCCCCAGGGGAGCTGGAGAAGCAGCAAGGAACGAAGACTCTCTCCTTCAAGGCCGGGGGAGCCCAGGTGGACCCACAGTCGAAGCAGGGATCGCCCACAGGTGAGTTCCAGACCTGCGGCCCTGGCCCACGTGGAGGCCACTCAGTGCCCCTGGCCTTGGGGTCCTGGGGATTCGGGTGAGGGAAAGGCTCGTTTCCATGGCCTCATCTGCTGGGGCTTTAGCAGTGAGATTGAGGGGGAAGGTGAGAGAGAAACGTGTCCACTTACAAAGGTCACTGTTCCCCCTGGAGGCATCAGGCTCAGGGCTCTGACATCCTGCCCCAGTGCCCGCTTGTTCCCTCTGCACATCGGGGGTTAGGGGTGTGGGAAAGGGAAACCACATGAGAAAAAAAATGCCGTGTCTGTGGCTGGGAGCAGGTGAGAAGGCAGGTGGCCAGAAGGGTCTGGAAATCTTGATCTGCCCTATCAAGACCTCTCCCTAATGAGCCAACATCACTCTCTAATCCCAGGCCTGAGTCAGCACCCTAAAACCCAGATGAACCCTCAAACCCAATTTCTCAAATGATTTCTTCAAGTTGAATTTTCACTCCAGACAAGTCAAGCCAGCTTCAGGTTTTGTATCACCTTCGGCCACGTTCTCTAGACCCGCTCCCACTGCCCCCTCCTACCTTCCCCCCTCCCCCCAACCTGCAGGGAGGCAGGAAGAGTTGTCTCCACCCCTCACCCCCCCACCCCTGCTCCATCTGCCCCAAATAGAAAAGAATTAGGAGAGGTGGCATGAGAATTAAATCCCATCCCAGCAAACCCCAGCGAACCATCCAGAACTGTTCACTAATTAATTCAGTCATTTATTCCTACATTTAATGAACACGTACTGAGTGCCTGCCATGTGCCTTGTGCTAAGCCCTGGAAAGCCAGGGTCCCAGCAAGACGTCAGCTTGAGCTGAGACACTCCAGTGGGCTCCATGCTGGTTCCAAACCCCCGGTTACAGTTATGGCCGTGGCGCCGAGATGCTGTATTAGCATCACAGGACTGGTCACACCAGCTGGGAGAGGAGATTTGTTTTCCAAGCAAGACTCGGGGCTCTTTTAGCTCATGGAGACCCTCACTATGGTGTCTCCTCTGTGTATGGGTCTGACCTGCCACCATGCGTTCATAATTCTCCACCCGCCCAGGTTTTCAGCTGGTCCTTCATTTCTTTCTTTCTTTCTTTTTTTTTTTTTATAAATTTATATTATTTATTTATTTTTGGCTGCATTGGGTCTTCATTGCTGCGTGCGGGCTTTCTCTAGTTGCGGTGAGCGGGGGCTACTCTTCCTTGTGGTGCGCAGGCTTCTCATTGCGGTGGCTTCTCTTGTTGCTGAGCACGGGCTCTAGGTGTGCAGGCTTCAGTAGTTGTGGCACACGGGCTTAGTTGCTCCGTGGCATGATTGGCAGGCAGATTCTTAACCACTGCGCCACCAAGGAAGTCCTGGCCCTTTATTTCTACAAGGTCAGAGTACACGCTTGTTTTCACAGCTGTGTAATAGAGTCAAACCTCAGCCGTGATTGATTCCCGGACACCCTGCCCCACTCCACTCTCTGCAGCCCAGCCTGCCTCTTTGGGAAGCTGCAGCCCCTGGCCAGGCCCTGATGTGTATCTCCGGGGCCTTGTCCATCAGTTCCCTCCCCAGCTTCCTCTTGTGCTACAGAAAGCAGAGGGATGTGCACAGCAAGAGAACTAGCACCCTCCCTAGGGGTGTGAGAAATCAGAGGGGCCCCGGCCGAGGGCTCTGGGGTGCCTGCTGGGGGTAGGGGTGGGAGTCAGGGGTGACTGAGCCAGAAATAATCATCAAGCTGTCCCCGGGTGTCTGCAGGGTCCCTGGTGCTGTGCCAGGCCCATCAGGAAGCCCTGGTAGCAGTCAGAGCCATTATCAGCTATTTGTGCCAGGCCCTGCCCTGTGGCTCGTGCAGCTCGTTGAATCCTCACCACTCAGCTAAGCAGCAGGAACAGGAAAGGAACGCGGCCCCTCCTTCTCGGAGCCTGTGCCACAGACACAGAGGAGCCCCCTTTTGCTCTGGGAACCAAGAACCAAGGCCTCCTCACAACCAACCTGCACAGTCCATATGGGGCGCTCTGACTGTGGGTAAAGGAGACTCCACAATACCCAGCAAGGAAAAACGCCAGAGACCTTCTAGTCCATGAGCGCCCAGAGAGGTGCAGCATCTTGCCCAAGGTCACACAGCTAGTACGTGGCAGAGCTGGGCTCAGGCGCCCAGTCCACTGCCCCCGGCGTGGTGGGGGCCCTGGAGTCTCCGGCCGCCACATTGAATTGCAGGGAGGCTTGGTTGGGGCATGCGGGGCGGCGGAGACAGGGCTTCGTGCGGGGACAGGGCCAGGTGGAGAGTGAGCCCTGTGCTCTTTGCATTTAAAGCCAAAAGGGAGGCGGCACTGGCAGAGAAGGCGGCGGAGAGCACGGCGGAGGTGAGTGGAGGCCTGGTTGCCCAGGTGAGTGAGTCTGTGCCCCCTGCCCTCTTCTCACTGTCTCTGTTGTTTCTCTTCTCAGGTTTTAATCAATGCCTCCCCAGCCCGACTCACCATTTTACCAATTTCAAGAGATACAATTAAAAGTTACTGCTAGCATGGGTAATACCACTCTTCCAGCACCTAATCAAGCCACAGTGCCCCCTCCCGTTCCCCAGCCCGCCCTCCCCACCGAGCCCCCCAGGCCAAGCTCCCAGACTAATGCGTGCAGATAAAGCCCCCAACACCCCCATCGCATCCCTCCCGCAGTCCCCCGAATCCGCCGCCCCGCACACTGCCATGGTCCTGATGCTCCCGTATCAGAGACCAAGGTTCCCTCCTCCACATCTTGCCAGCCTCTGTAGCAGGGAGCCTGGCCCCTTCGAGAATCACCCCTTAGGTCTGTTGCCCGAGTGAGCACGGCGGGGCAGACCCTGTCCTCCTGGATGCCTCTGGGGAAAGTGGAGGCGGCTGGGAGGGTACAGTTTCCACCCAGGACAGCTGGTCCACCTGGAAAGCTGGGCTCGGGGTGGGATACGCAGGAGGAGGTGAGGCGAAGTGGGGGTGGGGTTGTCTTAGGGCTTCTCTGGGAGGGGGGGCGGGCAGCTGCTGCATCTGAAGACTGTCCACATTGGAGGGAGGGGACTGGAGAAGTAGCAGCAGCAGCTGGTGCCTACCAGGTCCCCGGTGGCCACCTGGGACGGGCATGCAGCTGCCCTGCAAGTCTGCTGGGCCCCAGCCCTCCCCACTGGCTCCCCTCGGACCCTGGTGAGCCCCTCACTCCTTTCTGCCAGGCCTCCAGGGACCCTCACTGCTCACACAGACCCTCACTCCAAACTGGAGGAGCCCTGCCCCCAGCCTGACTAAGCTTGCAGAAGCCCCAGGACACCCCAGAAAACCCCAGCTTCTCCTCTCTCTCCCCACACACACACCTGTGTCTGGAGGAGGCACCTTCACATGGAGGAGCTTCCTGCCCCAGCAGCTGACAAGCCCCCAGGGTGGGTATGCCATCCCCTGCCCCTCCTCTGCCCATCATCCTGCAGCTGCCCGTTCTCCAGCCTTGCAGATAAACACCGAAGTTACCAGCCCTTCGGTTTGTTCTACCAGCCCTGCCTGTGGCTTAGCCCCCCCTGCCCAGGGAGGACCGCGATCTGGGGGCCATTATCCCCTCCTCCCCGGCCCAGGGGGCCACGTGGCTATCTGCAAGGCTGCCACCCCGGCTAGTCCCAGGGCTCTGACAGCCTCTGCTCGCCTGCACAGAGGCGGCCTCACCGCCGGCCTCTCAGCTGGACCCTGAGCTCCCGCGTGCCCCCCCCGCCCCCGCCACCGTCCTTGCCTGGCCACCCCCCTGGCAGGCGCTTCTCCAGCTTGTCTGAGCTGTCAGGCTGCTACTCATGTTCCGTCTCTCCCCCTCTCCCTCTCCCTCCCTCCCTCTCTCTTCTTTCTTTCGTCAGCAGGGAGGGGAGAAGGGGTCAGAATGAGGGAATGTTCTGCAGGCACTTCCTGCTTTTCACTTACTGACCAGAGGGAGGTGCAGACAGCGGAGGGGGAGGGGGGAAGGGGAGGCGAAGAGGAGGTGCAGGGTGAGGCCAGGGCTGCGGCCACAGGGGGGCTCGGAGGGTCCGGACTGGGGCGGCCAGGAGTTTGCCTGGGGCAGGGCAGCTGTAAAGTCTGGGGGCGGAGAGCAGAAGGCCTCCCCCGCTGTCTCAGGCCACTTTCTCCCAGGGAATAACTCAGAAGACGAGCGGGTGGGGAAAGGGGCCGCACCCACCCCTCCCCAGCTGCAGTGGACAGAAGCCTCCTGTCCCAGCGAGGACCACAGAGGGCTCCCCGAGAGGGAGGTGGACGCAGCCCTGCTCTCGGCCCACCCCAGGGCTTGGCAGGGCACTGAGGGTCTCCGGGGCTCCTGTGATTGGTTGGGAGGCGGGGGCAGCTCAGGCTTAGAACACACGGCAGAGGCTGGAGGTTGAGAACGGAGAGTAGAGGCTGCAGCCTGCGGAGCTTGGCGGTGGGGGCTTGTGAGAACCCAAGGGCAGAGGAACGGGGCTGGAGAGCCGAGCAGCCCACCAGGGCAGTGCCCGGACCCAGGAGGGGGTGTCCCTGAAACTGCACCTTTTGCCAGGATCTGCTGGCCTAGGGCTCTGAGATAGTTCAGGGCAGGGCCCTCCTGGTCTAGACCTGGCCATAGGATGCCCTCCCCTGCAGCCTCGGTTTCCGCCCCCCGTGCACTGAGCAGCAGGCCTGGGTGGTGGTACCCAAGGGCATCCGTAGAGAGAAGGGTCTCAGCCACTCCCTGAAGGGCCCAGGTGTCGGAAGGGGATGGTGTGTCGTACCTACAGGCTGGTGAGCCGGAGGGATGAGGAATTAAACCCCTCTCCTTCCAGAATCCTCCGATTTCTTCCACCTCCCCTGCTAGCAAGAGGAAGCCAGGCTAGTTCCCAGTGCCCTCCATGGGCCACCCCCTTATGCCCCAGCCAAGGGGGAAAGATTTGAGCCCTTTCTGGGTTCCCCCTCCTGCAGCGGGACGGGTTTCTCCAGGGCCCAGGTTGGGCCAGAAGGGCACCTGGGGACCTGGCTCTGGCCTTGGCCGCTCTCGAATGTGTGGGCACAGCCCTGGGGAGTCTGGGAGGATGGGGCAGGTCCAGATCACCCCTCGGGGGTCCCTGGCATTCCAGGGTTTGGACACCTTTGTGATTCACAGTGATGAGAAGGCCTCCCTTTAAGAAGCTGGTGGGAGGGTTAGGGGCTTGCAAAGCTCCAAGCCACCTGCCTCCTGCCTCTGTCCCTGTGTCCGCCACACACCCCTGGGAGGCAGGGCGCAGGCAGATACCCCTGCTTTTCCAGCTCAAGGTTGGTGGGAAGGCGGGTGGGCGCCCACCCGGGGCCCAGGGCCACCCAGCAGGACCTGAGTCCATCGGTCCAGCTGCCCATCCCACAGAAGGAGTCAGGCCGCTCAGGCCGGGTAGAGCACAGCGTCTCTGGACTCCACCCAGGCTCAGCGCCTCTGCCTGGCAGCTGGGTGCCCTCTAGGTGGCGGAGACATGGGGAGCGGGCCGAGGTGAGGGCTGCGAGCCCCTGGTGGGCACAGCGGCCGGGGAAGGGGGGAAGGGAGGCCCAGGGTGGCCAGTCCTAGCAGCTGGGACTTAGTCTTGTAACATTTCACACTTCTCTGGCTGTTTCTAAACTAGGTGTCAATTCACAACAGGCTTCAAACGTCCCAGCACTACTCCGGGCTGGGGGCCGAGAGGGGAGCACCAGCGCCAGACCTGCAGCCTAGCCCCTCGAGGGAGCAGCCCCCTCTGCAGCCACCACCGCCGCCCACAGCCCCCGGGACCCTGGTGCAGTGCCAGCAGATTGTCAAGGTCATCGTCCTGGACCAGCCCTGCTTGGCCCGCATGGAGCCCCTGCTGAGCCAGGCCCTCTCCTGCTACTCCTCGTCCCCCTCCACGCCCCTGGGCGGCCCGGGCTCCCCCGTCAAGGCGGTCCACCAGCCGCCCCTGCCCCCCGCCCCGCCCCCCTACAACCACCCGCACCAGTTCTGCCCGCCTGGCTCCCTGCTGCACCGGCGCTGCTGCTCCAGCGGCGCCAGGAGCCTGGTGTAGACTCGGCAACCCCCCTGCGCTGCTGTCCCGGGGGGCTGCGTCGGGGCCCCCGCTGCGCCTTCACCCGCTGCTCCCCACGCCCGGCGCGCTGCCTTCCTGGCCGCTCACCACTGTCGTTTCAGAGAGAGAATCCCAGTCCCTGGCACCTGGTTTGCTTGGCCCAAGCTTCCCTTGCTCAGTTGAGCGACCCTCCCCCCAAATCTGCAGACACCCCTCACTCTCCTGGGGCCCAACACAGCCAGGCACGGCCAGGCCTCCTCTCCCCCCACCGTTACTCTGGCCACTTGGAACAGGGACTGAGGGCCTATCCGGCTTCCAGGCCAAGTCTGCCAGGCGCGAGGGCTGGGTGGCCAGCACCCAAGCCTTAGACAGAAGGTGGTCTGGCTCACCGCCCCAGCGCCGGGTGCCATGCTGGGTGGGGGACAGCCGGCCCTGGGTCCCTGGAGCGGCCAGGTAGGGGGAGGCATGAGGAGGGGGCTTTCTCTGCTGCCCCCCGCCCCGCCAAGCCCGGCAGTCTCAGGAGGCGACTCCTCTGTGCCCAGGGACGTTGGCTGTCCTGGCCACAGACTCCCCTCCTCCCAGGGCCTCTCCTGCTTTCTCAGGGGCTGGGGCGCTGCCTGCCCAGGGCTGCCAAGACTTCAGGAGAGCACTGGGAAAGGGGGGGGAGGGGAGGGGGCACCCATCTCAGCTCTCTCTCGGTCAGTTCAACAGAGCCAGGGAATCAGGAGGTCACGTATCTACAAAACGCGCCTTTTAAAGATTTTCTTGTTCTCTAGCCCCAAGTCATACCCAGCCAGTGCAAAGTGCGCCCAGGGCATAAACACATACATAGGAGATCCAGGTCCTCCCGGTATCGGAGCAGAAACGGGGAGGGGCAGGGGTGGGCCCAGGGGTGAATGCAGCCAGCAGAGGCAGGATTCCGGCCCAGGGCCAGGCTCCCTCCTGAATGACTTCCGTGGCCTCCACGAGGGACGTGGACGCAGAAGTGGGCGAGAGCGGCAGGTGCTCCAGAGGCCTGGCGTGTCCCCCGCTGCCGTCCCAAACTAGCCCTTTAAGCCCCGCCCCCCACCCCAGAAGGCAGCAGCCCCGCCTGCAGCAGGGGGGAAGAGTCCCTACACCTTCAAAATCGCCAAGGAGAGCCAAGAGGGCACGCTGCCCAACCCAGAGCCCAGCAGAATCAGAGCCAACCTCTGTGCAGCCCCACAGGGCTCAGGCAGCCCCGCCTCAAAGGCCCCGGGGTGGGGGGTACCCTCCAGGGACTGTCGGTCCTGAGCCAGGCTGGACCCTCCTCTGGTCCTGAGCCGAGAGCTCACTGCTGTCCTTCGTTAAGGTCCCCTCCCTCCCTCTCGGAGCCCAGGTCCAGGACATCCCCAGAGGTGGAGGTGAATACTGATCTAGAGTGCGCTTGCTTCTCCCTAACCCCTACCCCACAGCCCAGCTGCGGGCCCCCGGGCCGCTAGGAGGCCGGACTCCCCCTGCTCTCAGAGATCCCAGGTGACCTAGTTGCGTCTGTATGTGTGTGATCGCCAGGCGTCATTGTGCTGTCCCCTAGCGAGTGTATACTGGCCCTGTCTCCGTCAGCCGGGTGTCCATAACGTGTGACCACTTGCTGTCTCCTCCCCCCTGCCCCGCCCCCATCCTTGTTGTCCCAGCCCCTCTCCTGTGTCTTTTCTGTCACACGGTCGCTCCTATCAGAGCCTTTCAGGGCAGAGCGGCTGACCGATGGGGCGCACGGTTCACACACCCGGTGCCCGAGGCCTGGGCGGCAGGGGTGTGGGTTCAGAAGAAGAGTTACGAGTGGCTGGATGTGTTTATGGGGTGGAGCCGTGGGGGCACAGTCCCAGCCCCCGGGCCCCTTGTCACCTGCTCACCCGGTGCCCCCCTCCCGCTCTGCTGACGCCCAGACTTTCCAGATTGGGACCTGCAGGCGCCTCAGGGCTGGCACGTACGTGGAGCATCTCTCTGAGGGCTCGGATGCTCCGGTATCTCCGTGCCCTCTCCTGGGTAGGGGCTCCCCGCCGGCCCCGGTTGCTGCGGTGGCTGCCTTGGGCCCCACCGGCGGCACTGGGCATCCCGGCCGAGAATGCACGCCAGCCTGCAGTCAGCAGCGTGTGCAGCGAATTCTGAGCTGCGAGGGGCTTGAGTGCCCGAGGGCCTGGGGCAGGGTGCGGCGGCGCCAACTCACAGTCGGGGAAGCAAGGCTTCCCGGCCTCAGTGACCCCCTCCCCTGACCAGCCAGCAGGCTGAGGTTGGGACCCGTCTGCATGCCCGTCCCCAGAGCTGAGCCCCCAGACAGCTGTGACGAGCCTTGTGTCCTCCCCGTGGCTGCGGCCACATCAGGGCCTCCACCCTCCCGGAGGGCCCGGCTGGAAGTGCTCTCGGGCCTCCCGCTCACCCCCAGGCCAGGGGAGCGGCGGGGTGCTGACTGGGCTCCCAGACACAGCCTCCTGGGCACACACACAAGGACCCCAAGGTGGCCCCGTGACATCGACACTTGAGGCCTTACTTTGGGGACCGGGCCCCCTCCCGGTTTTATCCATTTAGCCCCAACTCCAGAATCAGGAGCGGGAGGTGAAACTAGCTCTCCCACCCACTTTGGGGCCAGCCCACCTCCAGAGCTGGAGCTTGTCCTGGAAGCCTGGCCGCCTATGTGCAAAGGCACCCACGCGATCAGCCCCAGGCCCCTGGCCCCCGCCCCACCTGTCCCCCCGCAACCGCCTGCCAGACGTCTCTCTTTGCCAATAGGTTTCCCTGATAACCGTCGGTCCGTCTGTCCCCGTGTCCTGCTGTACATACATCCTTGCGGCACCCCTCCCCCTGCACACACCCTTCCCCTCCGTCAGAGAGCAGCCTCTCTAGGGAAAGAAAGGCAGGGCGGCTGCACCCATTAACTAATCCAAATGGCAAATATTTTGTAACAAAATAGCCCAGAGGTATTTTATCTGTTCAATTCATAGAGTTTTAGAGATTATATTGAAATATGTCACTTGAGCAAACCGTGTCGGTTCTGTTTCTTTCATTCTCCAAGAGGGGGCTCCACCTCAGATCAAATCTTGGCGAGATCGCAAGGGCCCAGGGCAGCAGCTGGGCCTCTTCTGGCCACAGGGGTGTCACCCCTTCCATGCTACTCTGTGACACGGTTAGGGAGCCCGTTCCTAAACAAACGGGGCTAGGTGCCGGGAGCCATCTGATGGGCGGGCGCTGGGTCAGAGCTGGGGGTGCAGGGCCAGAGAGTGACCCCCACCAACACACACACACACACACACACACCCCTTCTAGCCTGGGAAGAGAGGTTTCAGTGGCGACCAGGGCAGCTTTGGAGGGAGGAAGCACCACGACGGCCAACGTGCACCCCAGCAGAGTGGGAGTCCAGGGGGTAGGACTCCATCTGCTCCGCTCGGCTTTCCATGATGGAGGCGGAGGGTATGCTGGGGTGGCAGGCTCCTACTGACCACACTGGGTCATCAGCCTCGGGTGATTTTCACCAGATGTCAGCTCTGAAGCCCGACCTTCTAATCACAGGGCCTGGGTTGAGAAGCCCCAGGGTATATACCCTTCCTAAAGTGGAGGGGAACAGGCCCAGGTGGAAGGACTGGGGGAACATTGCTGGGAAAAGCCACAGAGCCACAGAGCGGAGTGGAGCAAACATTTACGGAGCCCGAGGTGCGCCGGGTCCCCTGCTGGAGCTGGAAGGGATGTCAAGATCCTGCAGAGGCGTGGGTGACTGTGATGCACGAGAGAACACTGAAATCCGGGCTGGAGAGAGGCGCGGGGTGCTTGGCCGGCACTCACACCACGTGCAAGGCGCAGATCAGGCTCCACGGCAGGGGCCTGCCCCAGAGTCATGTCTCCTGGCAGCAGGGAGAGGAGAAGCCTTGCAGCAGAGCTGAGGCACAGAGGGAGAGAATCAACTGGGAGGGATGGCTGGTCCGGGGACACCTGCAAAAAGGGTATCCAGCTCTCCTGGTGACCAGACCTCTGAACAGAAATCCAGACAGCACCCCAGGCTGGGCCCCATTATCCCAATTAAAGTGAAAAGGAACATGACCTCACCCTCCTTCCAGGAAACGGGAAATTCCAGGAGAAGCCTGGAGCTGGCTTTGACCTGTCCCATCCTGAGAACTTTCTGACCCAGGAAGCTGAGGCCTGGTCCCTCGAGAGCACCCCTGAAGGGACCCGGCTCAGCCCAAGCCTGGGAGAGGGACTGCTGCTGTGTGGGGACATGGGGCGTGGACATGGGAAGGGGCACCGTTCTCCAAGTCTTCTGGCCTCGAGGCCATCTAGGAGGAGGGGCCAGCCCTCCGGTGGAAAGGCAGACAGCCTCTGGTGCCCCAGGCCCTCTGGGTCCACCCGCCATACGGATGGAGAGCTATGGTCAGTGCTTCTTTCTTGTAGTGACCCTTTAGACGGGGGAACCTCAGACTCATCAGCCACTGACTTAGAATGCTTCCAACAAGGGGGCCCAAGCTTCACAGGTTTCTGGCTGAGAGCAATGGGCCAGAAGATGCCAGTGCTAGAACAGGGAAAATCCAACAAGCTTAGGAACATCTGGTGCTTGGCATGCGCCCAGCACTGGTCCAGGGGCGGGGGATGTGTGGTGATGGGCTGAGAAAAGTGCCTGCTCTCCAGGGGTTCATGTTGGGTGGTGCTGTCCAAAATACACAAATGGACCAATCTTTTCACACAGTGGATGGTGGTGTGATAGAGGTGATGGGCGGGGCTGGTTACAGCAAACAGTCAAGGAAAGCCTCTGTGAAGCAGCAAATTCAACAAGGTCAAGGTTGCGTCTGGGGGCAGGTGAGCAGCTCAGAGACCACCTCTAGGTGTGGAATGAGGCAGAATCCAGGACAGTCTGCCATATATTTCCTGATATATAAATTCCTACTAAATCTTAAATGCATTTTAAAACCACCTGGACTTCCCTGGTGGTCCAGTGGTTGAGACTTTGCCTTCCAGTGCAGGGGGTATGGGTTCAATCCCTGGTCGGGGAGCTAAGATCCCACATGCCCCGAGGCCAAAAAACCAAAAAACATAAAACAGAAGCAATATTGTAACAAATTCAATAAAGACTTTAAAAATGGTCCACATTAAAAAAAAAACTTAAAAAAATAAGTAACTAAAACCACCTTAACTGAGGAAATGATAAAATGGGCCTCTCCTAGGAAACCCAGGACAGATGGTCCCAGGCTCTCAGGAAAGGAAGGGAGGGTGAGCGGACAGTCGGGCGGCTCCAGCAGGCTGGGTGGTGGGAGCAGCTCGAAGGGCCCGGGAGACCAGCCCAGCAGCAAGGAAAGCTGCCCTGGCACCCGGCAGCTGCTGTCCAGAGCGGCTCCTGCCGGGAGGATCCCAGCCCCGGCCTGCTTGGCCTGCAGGCCGCGCTGTCCACCTATTCCCTGTCACCTCAGTCCAAGTGGACTCAAGGACTCACGGACTCCCGCTGGCCATTCAGAAAAATAACAGGATGGACCCCATGGCCTATTAGGACCTGGTCCTGGGGTTGACCACCTTTCTCATCTCAGCATGAACTAGGTGAGGCTTTCGTAGGTTGATTCTCCTACAGCAGGGCTGGCAGACACACCCCTTTCCCCGCCTTCACAGACGCAGCTGACTGATCACTGCTTTCTGGGAGTCACCACCAATCACCGTATGTGGACACCCAGGATGGAATTAACGCTGAGCCACCTCGAGGGAAGGCATTTGGATGGGGCTGGTTTAGAGCGGGAGGTGCAGGCTAGGCCTGGGCTGAGACACCGGGGAGAAAGGCCCTTGGAGGAATCACCCAGGGCTGCTCACGCAGGCCCATCATTCTCTGACCGCTCGTGGACGTGGCTCTGCAGGGACGTCAGCTCTGTCCCTGGCTCCCCACCACCCTGACCTTTGGGCTGCTTCCTTTTAGGGCTCCACATGGCCCTGGCAACCTGGCAGCTGCCTGACAGCGGGTCCGCTCACTTGCTCCACTCATCTCCCGCCTGCTCCATCTCCTTGGACCGCAGAGTGAGCCACTGAGGACACAGCCACTGGGCCAGATGCCGATTGGGGCGCCAGTGGGGAGCCCCCTATCCCAGGGCAAAGCCTGGCCTGGAGAGGCCACAGCCAGCACTGCTGGCCTTGGGAGAGACCCTTCCTGAGGCAAGTGGCCTGGAATTGCAGGCTGTGTTCTTATCTGCACCCCTCCCCTTCCCAGGAAGGCAGCTGGGCCCAGGATCAGCCCCAGGCCCCAGCCTGGAGTCAGAATTGGTCCTGCCAGGAAAATTCCATTCTGGAGGAGGCCAGAGAATGAGGGAACTGGGCTCAGGAGATGGGGAGGAGGGATGGGAACTCTCTCCTCACCCCCTCCTCCCCTCCCCCCTGCAGGTCTGGTGGCTTCTTTCCCTAGAGAACCAGGCGCCCTCACCCCACTAGCCAGCCCCTAGCACCTCAGTGCTTCCTGCTCCCATGACCCTAAAACCTCAAGGCAAACTCTGGAAAAACTGTGGGAACTGGCCCCAGGGAAGGAGAGCACCGGGGGAGCTGGCTCATATTCCCGCATTCCCAACCCCCTGGACAGACCTGCTGCCCTCCCAGGAGCCCCCAGTCCTTCTTCCTCCCAAGACAGCTGGGTAGGAAGCAGCCTCCCTCCCCCACAGGGAGTCACAGAGTCCCCGAATGTCAGACCTCGAAGCAAGCAGGTTATGAGACAGGCTGGGGTGTGGGACGTGGGACCCTTCACTGCAGCGCTCGCACCTGGACAAACGCCTGCTCTCTTCGAGCAACAGAATACAAAGAAACTATAAGGAACTGAAACTAACTGGGTGCCTGCACAGTTGGGGCAAATCATGAACAATAAGATACAAAAAGGCCAAAACCCACCTGCCACGATCCCTGCACACAGCACCACCAGGGGGGTGGGCAGACCCCCTAAGCCACCCCTCCGGCGGATCCACCCATCCATCCATACCCTCACCCCAGTTAAGGGGCCAGCTTCCCCTACTCCCCCCTACCCCCCCAAGGGAATCTGTTACTTGTTTTCAGCTCATGCTGCTGCAGCATGAGCCCCAATAAAGCCTTGCCTGAATCTGCTGTCTGGCCTCTTAATAACTTCTATTGATTAAAGAATCCAAGAACCCAGGTCAGCAGTAACAACCTAGCTGCTTCCTTTTACAGATAAGGGGACTGTTTAAGAACCATAATTCAAAAAGACACACGTAGGGCTTCCCTGGTGACGCAGTGGTTAAGAATCCACCTCCCGATGCAGGGGACACAGGTTAGAGCCCTGGTCTGGGAAGATCCCACATGCTGCGGAGCAATTAAGCCCGCGAGCCACAACTACTGAGCCCATGTGCCACAATTACTGAGCCCGTGAGCCACAAGTACTGAAGACTATGCACCTAGAGCCCCTGCTCCACAACAAGAGAAGCCACCGCAGTGAGAAGTCTGCGCATCGCAATGAAGAGTAGCCCCCACTCGCCACAACTAGAGAAAGCCCGCGCGCAGCAATGAAGACCCAACACAGCCAAAAATAAATTAAATAAATAAAAAATTTAAAATCTCACAGTACTAAAAAAAAAAAAAAAAAAAAGAACCCCCCCACACAAAAAGACACATGTGCCCCAATGCTCATTACAGCACTATTTACAACAGCCAGGTCATGGAAACAACATAAATGCTCATCGACAGATGAATGGATAAAGAAGATGTGGTCCATATATACAATGGAGTATTATTCAGCCATAAAAAAGAACGAAATTGGGTCATTTATAGAGATGTAGATGGATCAAGAGACTGTCATAGAGTGAAGTAAGTCAGAAAGAGAAAAATACGGTATATTAACGCATATATGTGGAATCTAGAAAAATGGTACAGATGAACCTAATTGTAGAGCAGGAATAGAGACGTAGATGTAGAGAACGGACATATGGACACAGCGGGGGAAGGGGAGGGTGGGACGAATTGGGATATTAGGTTTGACATAAATACACTACCATGTGTAAAACAGTGGGAACCTGCTGTATAGCACCAGGAGCTCAGCTTAGTGCTCTGTGGTGACCTAGATAGGTGGGATGTGGGGGGAGGTGGGAGGGAGGTCCAAGAGGGAGGGGATATATGTATACGTATAGTTGATTCACTTCACTGTATAACAGAAACTAACACACCATTGTAAAGTAATTATACTCCAATAAAAAAATTAATTAATTTAAAAAAAGTTACAAAAAGGACAACAGGATAATCGCAAACTAAGCAAAAGGAAGGAAGGAAATAATAGAGACAAGAGCAGAAATAATGAAACAGAAAATACATATACGATAAAAAGGCTTAACAAAGCCAAAATTTAGTTCTAGGGCATGACTAATAAAATTGACAAACCTCTGGTAATGATCATGAGAGTCGGCCCAGAGAAAAGACTTGAGGGTGAAGAAGTGGGACTGTTGTCCCGCAGAGATTTTCTTATGAATAGAGACAACACTACAAATAAACTATAAACCTATGACAGTAGGTTTGAAAACCTTCACAGAATGAACATTATTCCTGAAAATATCTTACCAAAACTCGTTTAGGAACAAGTAGAACACCGGAGATGGATAACCCTTAAAGAAATTTGAATATGTAGTTTAAAATCTATTTACCATCCTCCCTAAAAAGCAGCACCAGGCCAGATGATTTTTTTAAATAAATGTTATTTATTTATTTACTTTTGGCTGTGTTGGGTCTTTGTTGCTGTGCACGGGCTTTCTCTAGTTGTGGCAAGTGGGGGGCTTTCTCTTCGTTGCAGTGCACAGGCTTCTCATTGCGGTGGCTTCTCTTGTTGCAGAGCACGGGCTCTAGGCGCGCAGGCTTCAGTAGTTGTGGCTCACGGGCTCAGTAGTTGTGGCACTCGGGCTCAGTAGTTGTGGCTCGCGTGCTCTAGAGCGCTGGCTCAGTAGTCGTGGCGCACAGGCTTAGTTGCTCCGCAGCATGTGGGATCTTCTTGGACCAGGGCTCGAACCCGTATTCTCTGCATTGGCAGGTGGATTCTTAACCACTGCGCCATCAGGGAAGCCCCAGGACAGATGATTTTATAAAATTCTACTATACATTCAAGGAACAGACAGTTCTGATCTCTTGTTAACTCTTTCAGAGAAGAGAAAAAGAAAGAAAATTCCCAAATGCCTTTTTATGAGTCTAGTATAACCTTAAAAACAAAAACTAAACCAGACAAAGACAATATGAGAAAGGAAAACTCTCGGCCACTTTTGCTTGTGAGCATAAATGCAAAATTCCGAAAAAAAAATTAACAAACTGAATCTAGCATTGAATTACAAAAATACCATACACAATGACCAAATTAAGGTTTGTCCCAGGAATTAAGATGGTTAAATGCTTTAAAAATCCATCAATATCATTCACCACATTAAAGACTAAAGGATAAAAACAATATGATCGGGCTTCCCTGGTGGCGCAGTGGTTGAGAGTCCGCCTGCCGATGCAGGGGACACGGGTTCGTGCCCCGGTCCGGGAGGATCCCACATGCCGCGGAGCGGCTGGGCCCGTGAGCCATGGCCGCTGAGCCTGCGCGTCCGGAGCCTGTGCTCCGCAACGGGAGAGGCCACAACAGTGAGAGGCCCGCGCACCACAAAAAAAAAAACAAACAAAAAAAACCCAATATGATCCTCTCAATAGATGTAGAAAAAGCAATCGCTAAAAATCAACACTTATTCTTGATTTTTTTAAAAAACAGCGACCTTGGAAGAAAACTTCATAGCCAAATAAATCGTACTTATCAAAAATCTACAACAACGATCCTACTTAGTGGTGAAACGTTAGAATTCCTTTCAAACTGGGAAAGAGGCAAGGACGCCTGCTACCGCCACTTCTAGTTACCAAGTGAAGGAAGACAAGAAAAAAAATGAAAGCAGTGAGGATCGGAGAAATAAAGTATCAGTATTTCCTGACAGTCTGATTATCTACGTAAAAAACCCTACAGAATCAAGAGGGGGAATATTAGAATTAGTTCAGAGGAAAAGCCGGCAGCTGGTGAGGGGCCCTTCCTCCTGTCCCACTGGCCTCTCTGGCCACCCTCTGTCCCTGTCCCCACCCTCCTCCTGGACCCTCCTCAGGACGACAGACCCAGATCCAAATGCACTGCTGAGGCTGGACCGGCCACCTGCACTTACGCCTGCAGCTGGGAGTCTATGTGTTGCTGGGAGGGGCTTGTCCACTGCTGGTGACCGTGGATCGTGGGAGTTCTGGCCTCAGGGCCAGGCCCTTTCGGTGAGATGGTGTGGGCAGCAAAGCCTCAGAATGCAGCTGCATCAGGAGTTCGGCTGGATTCTTGCTACAGCAGTGGGGTTGGGCACTGACCCTGCACAGGGACCCCTGCCCTCGAGGGCTCCCCTCCCTCTCTGTGGCATCACCTGGCAATTCTGTGCTCACCTCCTGGACCCCTCGCATGACAGTAGGGCCCTTCAGACCACAAGAGCGAGTGACCTGGCTGTGCTGGCTGGTGGTCCGACTGGAAGCAGAAAGTACTAGAATGCAGGGCCCCAGGGCCCGGGCACCAGCCGGCCTCAGCCGCACTGTCTTCCTGATGGGTGATTAACAAGTTTTTCACCCCTGTCGGGTCCAATCAGCCCTTGTCACTTCCCTGAGCAGCTAACCCCGCAGGGAAGCCAGGCACGCTGGGTCGTCAGGGAGTGGGCACGTGAGGCTGAGGGCAGCAGACCCTCACTGGGTGCAGAGCAGACAGACGAGGGCAAGGCCAGGGTCAGGGAGGGCTCTGTGCGGGTCAGGAGCGGTGAGGTTGTAGAGGAAGACAAAGGGCTCAGGCAGGAAGAACAGCAGCAGGGCCGCCCCTACCCAGACCCTCAAAGAGGGTGCTTCACGTAGCCGGGGAAGCCGGGGGGCTGTATCAGCTATAGATGCTGCTTAACAAGTTACTCCAAAACTCAGTGGCTAAAACAACAATACAGTTCACTCTCTCTCACTTGGGTCAGGAATTCAGGACCCAGCTGGCAGGGCGTTTCCGGCTCAGGGTCCCCTCATGAGGTCGCAGCCGACGTCGGCCAGGCCCATAGTCATCGGCGGGCTCACTGGGGCTGCGGGATCCACTTCCATGTGGCTCACTCCCTGGAGGATTCTTGGGGGTGGCTCCATAGGGGCCTCTCTGTTGGGCAGCTTGAGTGTCCACACAGCATGGCGACTGGCTTTTCCCAGGGTGAGTGACTGGAGAGATCAAGGTGGATGCCTCAGTGGCTTCTAGACCCACTGCAGAAGTCACCGACCTGCAGTCCATCCACATCCCTGTGGACCAGGCGTGGGTGCTGGGACATGAGGGTCACCGGGCCGTCTTGGAGGCTGGCTACCAGGCCTGAGGGGACAGCAGGTGGAGGGGCTGCAACGTTACCCAGGGAACTCCTTCTGCGCCCCTGGCCACTGGAGGATGAGGTGCAGGCCTTTCCAGGGAGCTGAGCTCTAGCCCTGGGATTCTGCGATTATATTTCCCCACACCTCTCTCCTCTAGGCCTCCTAGTCTGTGTCCCGCCGCCTCCCCCCACCCCCCGAGACATGATCCTGTTCCTTTCTCCTGCCCCCAATCCCATTCCCAAGCCCAGTCCCCTCACCTCGGCAGCTGAGGCCCTACAAGGCTCACAGGCTGAACGGCCTGCATTCTCCCTCTCTGACTGGGGGGAGGGGAGGTTCTGACCTGAGGCCCAAGAGCCTGCATTCCTGGGCAGCACGGGGACAGAGCGGGAGGGCACAGCTGATGCGGAGCAGCATGAGACCCCGACCAGAAGTTAAGGGTCTGCCGCAGGTGGCCTGGACCTGGAGGGTGGTTTGGGGAGCTGGAGGGGGAGCCCAGGCCATTCCTCTCTCGTGGCGCTGTGTGTGGAGTGGGTGGGAAAAGCTGTGAGAGGGCGATGGCAGGCTGGGTAGGGGAGCATTCTGCCCTGGTCAGGTGCCCTTCTGGCCTCACACACACAGACCGCAACCTTGCAAGTGCAGAGTGCACTTACGAAGGGCTAGGGGCCCCAGTCTCAGCAGAGCTCAAGGCCCTCCTCAGTTCCCAGAGCTCTCCCAGCCCGGGGCAGTGGGTGCGGGGGCCGAGCACACCTGAGCCCACTCCTCACTCCTGCACAGCGCAACCTGCACCCGGACAGAGGGAGGGGCTCTCAGCTGAGACAGGAGGGGAGAGTCCAAGCCCAAGCCAGCACCAAGGCTCAGCCTCGGCAAGGCAGACGTAAGGGAGGACCGAGGTGAGCGCAGGGGACACAACCAGTGGCCCTGGAGAGCCAGCTCGGCAGGAAGCCCAGCCTGGGGAGGATGCGGGTGGCGGCGGATTCCCAGGAGGAGCTCCAGGCGCCAAGAAAGTGGGGACACAGAGAGGAGGAGCGCCTGTCAGGTAAAAATGCGCCTGCCTAAGATAAGGGAGAAGGAGAATGATTACTGAGCACATCTGGATGGACTGATGGGGTCGGAGACAGAGGTGACCCCAAGCTGCAGAAAGTCCAGCTGAGTTCTTCTGGGCTTTGGCGTCCACTCTGCCATGGCGCAGGTGTGTGTGGGGGGGCTCTGTGGCCAGACACTTTAGACCTAGCTTGTAAATAAACTTAGCCAGCACCCTTCTTTGGGAAAGGGAAGGGCCTGGTGGGAGGGGGATTGACCCGGGATTAATAAACAGCATGAAAGGGTCTACTGAATGGGAGTCCACACGTGAACAAGCTGGGGTTGGTGGCTGTCTGACAACTTCCCCCTTCCAAGGCACCAGGGCTCCGGAGACCACTGGCCTGTGCTTCCCGCTTCTGCTCAAGCAAGGTTTCTGGGTTCTTCCACTAGGGCACAGGTTATGAATGTATGAGGAGGTCGGATGAGGGTAATAGGGAGTGGTGGAGCCTGTGGCTAAATGGAGAGAGCCTAAGGCATTTACTTTAGATTTTTTTTTAAATGCCAGACTAGCCAAACAAATCATAGCTGCCCGCTCAGGTCATCAGTTTAAAACTCGGTGCCAGAG
This sequence comes from Mesoplodon bidens, assembly GCF_964165515.1. Lineage (NCBI taxonomy): Eukaryota > Metazoa > Chordata > Mammalia > Artiodactyla > Ziphiidae > Mesoplodon > Mesoplodon bidens. Next base: position 2,423,181 of record NC_138167.1, on the reverse strand, counting down.
AGGAGATGACACCACCCGAAGTTACAACCAGCACTTGCTCCGTATGCACACGAGCGTGTACACGCGCACACACACACAAACACAGACACACACCCTCACACCCTTGAATCAGTGCTCTGGGCGCCTTAAAGAGTTGACACAGTTGCTCCCTGCCCATGCCGTGGACCTGATACGAGCGGGTTCCCGTGAGCTGTGCAGTGGCCTGAAGCCCCTTCCCTTGCTCTGTTTCCTCCAGCCCACACCCACCCATCCTGATGCCTTTGGACTCACGGGTCACAGAGGCTGTACTGGGTGCCAGGACAGGAAAGCAGTCAGAGAGAGGGATGTTACAGACACAGGCCTTCAGCAGTCCCCATGCCAGAGCAGAGAGGCTGTGAGTGTAAAGCCAGGGATCAGGGCCACTGAGAGAGCAGGTGAATTACAGGGGGGCCTGCGAACAGTCTGCAGAGACAGAGACGTGAGGCCCGGGGCCCAGCGAGCTGGAGAGAGCCTGTGCGCCACCCACGCACAGAGCTGCCCAACTGCCTGTAGCAGACGATGTGATGCTCCAGCTGCTCGGCACGGAGCACTCGGGGCAGGTGGCTGGTGGCCAAGAAGCCTGCTGGCCCTCACCCCGCATCCCTGGCAGCTGGGCTGCCCCAAAGGCAGCTGACTCTCTTGGGCACACCTGCCGGGGCCATGGGGAGGGGGTGTAGGAAGCTTTCATTTCCGGAGGGCGACAGCTTGCACGCGGAGGGGGAAACGCTCAGTCTGTCCATCTGTCCAGCGAGGGCAGGGGGTGGAGGGTGCTCAGGAGGTGGGAGGCAGGGCTGGGGAGGCGGCATTGCTCCCTTCAGCCACCAGGCAGCAGCAGAGGGCACCATGCCTGCCCCACTCAGGTCCCCAGTTCGGTAAATGAGGGCAATCTGGCTGGTGCAGACTTCCTCTCCATCCCCTTCTGCTGGACCTCCTTCTTTACCCACTGATTCGCCAATAAAAGTGAGTACCAGGGACTTCCCTGGTGGCCTGGTGGTTAAGAATCCGCCTGCCAATGCAGGGGACACGGGTTCGAGCCCTGGTCTGGGAAGATCCCACATGCTGCGGAGCAACTAAGCCCGTGCGCCACAACTACTGAGCCTGCGCTCTAGAGCCTGCGAGCCACAGCTACTGAGCCCACGCACCACAATTACTGCAGCCCATACGCCTAGAGCCTGTGCTCCGCAACAAGAGAAGCCACCGCAGTGAGAAGCCCGCGCACTGCAACGAAGTGCAGCCCCTGCTCGCCACGACTGGAGAAAGCCCACGTGCAGCAATGAAGTCCCAACGCAGCCAAAAATGAACAAATAAATAAATAATAAATTTTTTTTAAGAAGTGAGTACCAGTGCGCGAGCAGTCCAGAAGGAGGCGGAAGGGAACATCCAGAACCCAGGGGTCTGGACATCTGCTTGTGCCCAGGGTGCCAGCGTCCCTGTTCTCACAAGCTGAGAAGCCCTCGCAGATCTGGGCGAAGGATGGCGGACGATCTGAGGATGCCTGGGGCTGTCAGGCTGGAGCTCACCCCGGCTGGACCAGACTTTTCCTCATCACCAGGCAGCGACTTTTCCTACCTTCGCATCACTGCAGGCGGTGGCCCTTCTTCCAGACCCCAGGTTCTCCCCAGGACACTGTCCAGAAGTGGCCTACCCCCCACAGACCCCCCCACCCCTTGCCGTTGGAACACAAGACCACAGAGCCTCCTCCAGGAAGCCTTCCCCAGCCAGGGAAGGCTCTGGCGCGGTTTGGCAGGGGCCTGGGGAGAGAAGCACCCCACACCTCTCTCCGTGGGAGTCAGGGGGTGGCTCTCCCAGATGCCCAGGCAAACCCTGGGGGAGGGGAAGTAGAAAGTGGGAAGAAGACCAAAGTCCAGGGAGGAAATCTGGTCCGAGGGGTACGGGCTCGTGGAGGAGCTGCCAGGGTAGGGCTGCCAATCTGGGCGGGCTGCTCACATCCCGCCCCCAGAGGGGACTCTCTCCCTCCCACCCCAAGAACCACAACGAACAGAAAGAAGGCTGGCACACACGGCAGGCGATCCATGGGTGCTTGTTAACAAGGCAGGAGGGGGCAGTGGGAGGGTCACCGGCCTGAGAGCAGGACACCCGGCTTTAGTCGTGTCTCTGGCCCCGAGGAGCTTCAAGAACTCGAAAAGTCATTTTGTCCCTTGGGTTCCTCAGTTTCCTCATCCATGAAGTCGGGGTCGGGACAAAGGCAGGATGGCAAACGGAGCTGCCAGGGGCACTGTCTTCAGAAGGCGTCAGCTGGGGAAGAACCTGTGACCGACTAGCCATGTCTGTCCTGGGTGCAGGCCCGTGGTCGTGCCTATTTGCTAAGTGCGGGAGCCATCCTGAGCCCCTGCCACCCCAATGCTCTGTGCGTTGAGGACACCACTGCAAGGCGGGCGTGGAACTAGGGCTGGAGCTGGGGACACCTTGGGACACCGCCTCTGGGAAAAGGCAAGACAACGGCGGCCGTTTCTCTGGTTCCTTCCTGCGGGCTCCAGGACACTAAGCCAGGTGAGGGAGGCCTCCAGTGGCGCGTCAGGACCCAGCGTGGGGTGTTCAGTTGTCACATGCAACATGGCGTGCATCTCCGTGGGCGCTACCCTCCCCAAGCACAGGGGTCCTAAGTGCTAAGAGGAAGCCTCCCTACAGTGGGTGGTCCGCTGTAGCACACTGCAGTTGTTCTAACCAGACGGTGGGCTCCGGAAAGACCACCTCCTTCACAGATAAGACAGGGTGTTCCAACAGGCACGGCAGGCTCCGGCGGCACCGTCTCTAGCCCACGGGGAGGGGCTGCCCACGGACATCACAGAGCTTCTCGGCAGGGCTGCGGGAGGGGGAAGAGGTGAAGGCTGTCCGCCGTGGGGCACGGGGGCCCTGACCCAGCTTCCTGGCTCAGTAGCCACCTGGTTTCCGGCCACATCCTACAAGTGCGTCTCCTTCTCCCCAGCCATGAGACCCGCCTTCATTGGGGAGGGCCCGCAGTCCCGGCCACTGCCACCATCCAGACACAGGTGTTGCTTGGGCTGTGGCAGACTGGGGTCAGGGGTGACGAGCTGCCGCAGGCGCTGTGGGGAGAAGGGGAGTCAGTGGTGCCGGTGGCAAGAGAGGCAAAGACGTGTCCTCGTGCCTGTGTCCCCAGGGCTCAGCACACAGCTCAGCGTGAGTGAGCGAAAGGGCACAGAGCTCGAGGAGCGAGAAGAGGTAGTACCACGTGACTGAGCGTGGGAACCGCCTGGCTCCCATCCTGGCGCTGTTACTGACGCCTGTGCGGTCGTAGGCGACCCACTGAACCACACTGTGCCTCGTCTGTAAGATGACAGCTCACACCTCAGAGAACAGTGCCTGGCACAGGGGTAAGTGATCAGCGAGTGTCTAGTTTGTTCTTGTGGTTACTATTCTTACTGCTATTATCAGATGCTCAGGAAGCGTCTGTTATTGTTCTTCCTAGTAGTAGTCCTACGATTACTACTGTTATCGGTGCCATCTCCTTCTGGCTTTGAATGCAGACGTGATGACTGGAATCATGGCAACCTTCTTGTGACCATGCGGTGATAAGCATGATGATGAAGAGGCAACATGACCAGGATGGAAGTCCAGGAATAGAGGAAGCGTCTGGTCCCTAACAGCCTCTTTAAGCAGCTGAACCTAATGCCAGGAGCCCCTGTCTCTGGTCTTCTTGATAAGTGAGAAGAAACTAAGCCCGTTTGCTTATTGCACGTTGGGTTTTCTGTGACTTGTGGGCGAGATAGATTTCCACAAATGTAATGTCTTTGTGGGACACTGGCTCTATCCTTTCCAGGAAGACAAGTCCCGAACCCTAAACAGGGAGCCTTTTGCATATGGTTCGCAGGCAGGGTTGAGAGGAGGAGAGACGCTGGGAGCCTGTGTGGATGAACCGTGACGGCTGGTCGCCAGTTTCCATGAGCAGGAACCTGTGGTCTGCAACCCCCTGCATCTGGCACCTTGTGCTCTTGCTTGTGACTTACTTTCCCCCTTAACCCTTTGACAGCTGCCCTTGGTCAGCCTGCCCAGAGGATCTGCTGGAGGTCAGATTCTGGAGGTCTAGGACTCTAGGACTCTTGAACATTTCTGAAAAGGAAGCCCTTCTTCAAAGACCCTCTCCTTAAGATTCCCTTAGACCAAAGGGCAGCCCCGCACCCAGAGCTGGCCTGGCCGTGGTGTCCTGCCCAGAGTCCAGCCCCTTCGGTGCGCTCCTTTGATGTGCCACTTCCCCAGCCCCTACCTTCCTGAAGGAACCCTGGGTCTTCAGGAGGGCGACGAAGATGAAGACTGGGACGCAGCTCATGGAGGAGCCAGCCAGGAGCCAGCCGATGGAGTATCCCCAGGCCGGGTACACGTAGACGTTGTTGTATCTGAGAGGTGTGTACTTGCTCAAGGAGAAGAGGAAAGTGGCCTAGAAAGACAGCGGGAGGGGCCGACGCAGATGTGGGAGGGAGCCCGTGAAACCCTCTCCTTGGGACGGAGCACAGTTAAATATCAACACAGTGGGGCCTCTAGAGATGGAGAGCAGAGGCCATCACAGACCGTGGGCTCAGAAGGCAGGGAGGGGAGACCAACAGTTGGGAGATCACGCAGGCAGACAGACGGATGGAGGTGCCGGGGAGGAAGGGATGGAGCAGGAACTAGACCAGATGGTAGTGCTGGTAAAGCAAAGAGATGGCCGAGAAAAGGGGGGAGGGGAACCAGCACATAAGAGGGCACGGAGCAGCCCCTGCAGGTAACTGCGCAGGCAGGAAGGAGCCCCAGAACTCCGCCTGTGCCCCTCACCTCCCCAGACGGCTAGAGGCAGGAGGAGATGGGGGTGGTGGTGCTGGAGGGCACATACCAGGCAAAGGCCCGGGGTCAGGAAGAGCCAGGAGATCTTCACCAGGGGCCACGGCCGGTAGCCAATCATGTCCTCCACGTTGTCATAGAAACGGTCAGCCCCTGACCAGGCGGGTGGGGGGAGAGTGTGAGGACAGGAAGGGGACGGCGGGTGGGTTCGTCCTCCTCCCCGCACCGTGGGGGGGAAACGGGATCTGGACACGTGAGTGACACTGGAGCGGGGGAGGCCGCCACCAACAGACAGCCCCTAACCTCCCAGTGTCTCTCTGCTCTCAGGTCTACGGATGAAGACCCGAGTCCTAACACAGAGGAGGCTGTGAGCCAAAACGGGGCTCAGCGGCTACACACGTGCTTACTGCGTCGCAGAGGTGAACTCGGCTTCAAGTAAAAATAGCAAAACACCAAGGGAGCTGATGCTCGAGCCCAGCGCTGAGCCCTGCGGGGCGGGGGCGGCACCTGCACCCCAGACTCCAGGGGGCCCCTCTGTGCTCCCAGTGAAGCACAGAAGGGTCCTGGGCTGTGGCCATGGAAACGCTGCCTCTTGCCCTTGGTTTAACGTCCTTAGGTTTCCACGTTTGCTCCACCTTCTAAGAAGTAAAGAGCCACTGACTAGCCACCCCTTCACCACCACAAAAGGAACACTTCGAAATGCCACTGCTAGACAGTCGTCCCTTTGGCTTCTTAACATCCCCCCCAGGTGAAAAGCAGATACCGCTGCTGTAGGTGTAACATATTATCAGCCGTTTACACCTCGCTGTGATCGAGTTTGTCAGATCCTCTCTGAGAACAAGTGTTGAAATATAGCTAGTGGCAAGCAGCCGCGTAGCACAGGGAGATCAGCTCGGTGCTTTGTGACAGCCTGGAGGGGTGGGATAGGGAGGGTGGGAGGGAGGGAGACGCAAGAGGGAAGATATGGGAACATATGTATATGTATGACTGATTCACTTTGTTATACAGCAGAAACTAACACACCATTGTAAAGCAATTATACTCCAATAAAGATGTAAAAAAAAAAAAAGAGAGAAAAGCAGTGGGGAAATCAGAGCGAAAAGGTAGGAGACGCGTGGGGATGGAGGGACGTCAACGAGGAAAGCCTAGGGTAGTGAGATGAACCCTTCCTGTTCGCGGCTCGTCCTGAGGCCCTGCTGCGTGGCACCCACGCACCCTCTCTGCCCTGAGCCTTGGCACACTGGCAATCCGTTCCCCCAACTGGTGCAGTGGAGCCAGAGGGACCTGCGCATGATGACGGCGCCTCCACTTGCCCGCTGTGTGAGCTTAGGCAAGGGACCCAACCTCTCTGAGCCTCGGTTTCCCCCGTAAAGGGCTGTGGTGCAGATTACGAGACAGCACTCGGCACTCAGCCGTGCAGTGCTCGGAACATAAAGGCTCCTCCCCTAACCTCACCCCAGGCCGCCGCCTTCATCAGGCACGGTAACAGCCTGGATACCACGTGGTCAGCAGCACCGGCTGACTTCTCAGTGCCGAGGGGGCGGGGCTGTTGGTGGGAGTCAGTGGAAGCCAGAATTCACCAAAGTATCAGAAAGAAATGCACGACCACGACAACAGAAAAGGCTACGTCAAAAACGCAGGGATGAGCTTCCTGTCCGTGGAAGTGTTCAAGCAAAGCCTGGGAGATGACTTTGAAAGCGCACGTGGGAATCTCTGAAGGATCAGACTAAGTGGCCCCGGAGGTCCCTTTTGACTAGGATTCCCATGGGAGAAGGCCTCCAACAGCCTCTGCATCCAGAAAGCTGTGCACAGTTATTTATAATTATTCTCACTATTCAAAGAACTCCGTTGTCATTAGCCCAGCTCCACTGCCGTAATGAGAAACACCTGGGTTCCCAGCAACGGCTAAACCTCTCAAGTAAAAAGGACCAGGACAGCAGCACAAAGACCTGCAGAGACCGGCGGGCCCGTCCTCACCCTGGGCAGATCCTGCCCTTCGCGTGGCCCCAAGCCTCCCCCACGCACCCACTTACCATACACCCAGCCGATGCAGATCACTTCAAACACGGAAAGGAACAGCAGGCACGTGCCACTGCAGGCGTAATAATCAAACAGCTGGAAGATGTACATCCCGCCCTGTGGGGCAGGGGTCAGAGTGAGACCTCGGCCGGGGGGCAGGGGACACGCCCCAGCCCACACGAGATGACAGAAGCCCATCGGGGATGCCACCCTGCCCGGTCCAGGGAACTCATCCCTGGCAGCTAAGAAGAGTGTGCCCCGCCTGTCCCTGACTCCCAGCCTCCCGGCCCTCATTTGACAACATCTCTGGCATCTGTGAGGACCCCCGGGGACTGTGGTGCACGTACACTGTGCTGTCTGTCCAGCATCCCACCTTCCGGAAGTTGCCGAGTTGCGGCCACCTCACTCTGAGTGTGCGCCCCTCCCTGCTCCAGGCCTAAGGAAGAGCAATGGCCAATTCTCAGGGAAAGGGCCCTATCCCCCCGGGGTTGGTGGTGGTACAAGGGAACCCTGAAGCTGCCCAGCGCTGTCTGTAACATCCCAGGAGGGAAATCTGCCCAAGAATGACACCACCAGAGGAAAGGGGAGCCAGGAGATAGAGGGGAGCATCCCTGATGATGTCATTGGAGCTGCTGGATCCAACCGTGCCTGAAACCGAAGCATCTCTAGACTTTTCTGTTTCCTAACCAAAAAACTTCACCTTCCTGCTTAAGCCAGCTTGTTTGGTTTCTGTCACCTGAAACCAAAGGAGAGGGAACCAACACAAGAAGGTTCCGCCACGTGGTCCCTCCAACCTCGCAGCGAAGGGCTGGGCGGGCGAGGGGAAAGCGGCTCTGAGAGGGTCAGGGGGCCGCCAGCCTGCAGGCCGCCCCCGCCACTCACCTCAGTGACCAGGAAGAGCCCGATCAAGTAGCACAGGACCGCGACGGCGAGGATCAGGAGCTCCCGCCGCCCGCTCTTCCGGAGCTGCCTGGGGAACATGTCCACGGAGGCTGTCACCAGGCACTCCACACAGACAAACTGTGGGCCGGAGGGGGCTGGTAAGAGGGGCCGCTGCCTCCTCGCTCCCCAGCCCCACGCTGGCCCACAGAGCGCAGGGGGCCCAGAACTGGGGTGGGGCCAACCCTGCCTCAGCCATGTCTCCACCACGGAAGGTCCTGGCCGCGAGGGCTGGCTGGGCGGGGCTGGGCGGCCCCAAGGTTTGGGAGGGCGCGTCCGCATCTGCGCAAGGGTCGGGCCTGGGGGAGCAAAGCAGGTGGCCCCTCCCGGAAGAGGAGGCCGGGCGTCCCCCGACCAGCCTCAAGGACAGGCCCCGGAGGCCGGGGCCAGGGCTGGGAAGTCGGGCCGGGGGACAGCGAGGTCTCGGAGGTTATGGCGGCGGACGCAGAAGCTGGTAAGGGGGTCGCAGGGCGGGGGCGGGCGCGAACCTGGCTGTCCAGCCCGAGGAAGATGAGCATGATGAAGAAGAGGCAGGACCACAGCTGGGACAGGGGCATCATGCTCACAGCCTTGGGGAAGGCGATGAAGGCCAGACCGGGGCCTGCCGGGCACACACGCCGTCAGGGGCCCGCCCCTGGGTTCGCGCGCGTGTGTGCGCCTGCGTGCGTGCGCGCCTGCGTGCGTGCGCGCGCACGCTGGTTCCCGAGGGCCGGCTGACCCGTCCACTGCTCTGGGGAGCACGCTTTCCACTCGTGCGTCCGTCCTCCCATCCGTCCCCGCCTCCCTCCTCCCTCCCCTGGTTTTGGGGTTCTGCTCCGTGTCCAGCACGGCCGCCTGATACTGAAAGGTTCCTACAGTACCCAGCTTCTGGGACCCCTGCCCTCCTGTCTCCTGCCCCTCCTTCTCCCCGGCCCCAGGCAGCAAAGCAGCACCCACCTGACTCGGCCACCTCAGAGATGGGCACCCCCTGCTCCTGGGACATGAAGCCCAGGATGGAGAAGACCACAAACCCGGCCACGAAGCTGGTGGCGCTGTTCAGGAAGCAGAGGGCGATGCTGTCCCTGCAGAAAATGGGAAGGAAAAGGGAGAAAGAAACCCATCGTGTGGGGACATCCAAAGACGGTGACGGTAAAGAGGAGAGAGGAAAGGACGTGGGGGGAAGGAGCCCAAGACCAGGTACCAGAAGGTGAAGAGAAGAAAGGGAGGGAGAAAGACCAGGTCTGGAAAGGGGCCCACAGTGTCGGTTTTGCACAGCTTCGGGCCCCTGCTCACAAAGGAGGAAGGCCCCCTCCCAGGACCCTGCGCCCCGCTCACCTGTAGCAGTTGTTGTGGTACTTGTTGTAGCTGCCCAGGGCCGTCAGGCACCCCTGGCAGATGGCGAAAGAGAAGAAGATCTGGGTGCCCGCGTCCATCCACACCTGCAGGAGACCCCGAGGCAGCGGTGGGAGGATGGGGGGAGCCCGCCAGGGCCTGGAGCAGTGACCGCCCCGCACCTCCACAACCAGCGGCCCCTCCGTCCCCACAGCGCCCACAGTACAGCCCACGCCCACTAACGCATCCTCCTCTTCCCCTGGGCACGCAGCAGGCACCACGTAGGTGCGCGTGACTGTAACTTCTAGTTGGTTCACCACAGACAGTGAACCAGAGGAGAGGCCTGTCTGCAGGGCGGAACTGAGGCCCTGGCCGCCCTCAACCTGCACGTGCCCCCAGGCGGCCATGGTGGGCGGAGGCCACGGCCTTCAAATATAGAGAGAAGACACCAGGACTCCACGGGGGGGAGTGGGAGGGGAGGGGCAAAGAATGTGCTCAGACAAGTCCAGATGGGGAAAATGTCCAACCTCACACTAGTAAAAAAAAAAAATTAAAATGGCAACATGCTACTACTTTGACCTGTCAAAGGTTAAAATAAATTCTACTTGAATCTCTCATGGGCCTGCAGAAGGAAGGGTACCCACCAACATGGGCGGTCAAAGTCCACAGCACATGTCAAGAGCCTTAAAAGGTGCGTACTCCCTGACTTAGTAATCTCACTTCTACGTCTGACTACTGTCAGGAAATAATCAGAGATGTGGTCAAAGATTTAAACACAAGGTGTTCATTGCAGCTGTCTGTACAATCATAAAAAAAAAAAATACATGACCTAAATGTGCAGGAACGGGGAAGAACTGAGTAAAAGCCGACACCTGCCCCAGGTGTGGATGCGCAGAGGTCATATGGCCGGGTCTGTCCACCCACTGCCCACACCAGCTCTAGAGAGGTACCTGGACTTCTGGGACCACAGTACATCCTGGCTGGATGAGTGAGCGGATGGATGGGGGACGGAGGAAACATTATGCAAATGATAAAATGACATTTACAAATGGATTTAATAACAAGGAAGATGCTTACACTATAAGTGAAAATATATGTATCTCCACGTATAATTATCTCAACTATGTGAAAACACACACACACACACACACACACCAGCTAGAAAAAAAAATTGGAAGGAAATATACTAAAATGCTAACAGAGGTTATAGCTGAGTGGTGGGGTTACGAGAGGTTTCTAGTTCCTTTTTCATTATTTTCTTCTATATTATCTACTTTTTCCTCCAGTGGGCACATATTGCCTCTAAACAGCGAAAAGCAATCAAAGGTTTTCAAAAGTCCAGATCTGGTTTGGGGCGGGAGATGACTGGGAAACGGTCCCCAGTGAGGTTCCTACCTGGGGGTCCTTGAGCCGAAGCAAATCTGGTTTTAGATAGTAGATGATGCCCTCGTAGGCTCCGGGCAGGGTGATGCCTCGGATCAGTAGGATGACCAGCATCAGGTAGGGGAACGTGGCTGTGAAGTAGACAACCTGGAGGGGAGAAGACCAAGGTCACCCTTCCTCAGGCAGCACGGGCCGCCTTGGAGGAGGGGTGAGCACAGGAAACTTCCCACCCCTTCCTTTACACATTCTGGAGTGTCTGGGGCTCCCCAGCAGAGGATGAGACACACATCAGCAGGGCAAAGGGACAGGAGGAAGGACAGGGAGGGGTATGAGTTTCCACCCGTAACATTTCAAGAACTCTTTTTTTTTTTTTTGCGGTACGCGGGCCTCTCACTGTTGTGGCCTCTCCTGTTGTGGAGCACAGGCTCCGGATGCGCAGGCTCAGCGGCCATGGCTCACGGGCCCAGCCACTCCGCGGCATGTGGGATCCTCCCGGACCGGGGCACGAACCCATGTCCCCTGCATCGGCAGGCGGACTCTCAACCACTGCGCCACCAGGGAAGCCCTCAAGAACTCTTTTTGAATCCAGATTCTGGTCTCTCTTAATCCCTTATCCTGGTTGTTTGCCCGCCCCTTGCCCCCTGAAAAGGGTGGGACTCCCCCGCCCAGGAGGAAGGTGAGCAGATTTGTACAGTGATCAGTGGGGAAATTTAGACTGAACTTTTCCAGGCTTAAGGTTGGGGAGCAGGAGTGGCCTGAGCTCTGGGGGACGGGAGACGCACAGGGGGGCTCCACTTGCCCCTTCCCCGAGAGGGCGGCACTGTGCGTGTCGTTACTATTTTTATGTTATCATTATTATAACAATCCGTGGAAGAGGGAGGCTGCTTTGGGAGGGGGTTAATCAGAGAAGGTGGGACCCTGTCTGTTCCCGGCTGTAACAAGCGTGGAGCATCAGTGTCAGACTCCCTGGGTTGGAAATGATGCTCCAGTGTGAACTCTGTACACACAACAGGCCACTTTGTCCATCCTCAGCTTGAGCTCCTTCAGAGGTTGGAAACCCACCACCTCAAAGACTGTTCTGTTTGCCACTTCATCCTAGACGTGGTCTTGGTGTGTTGTTAAACAAGACAAGCACGTCATACGAGTGTGTGATCCTGATTGTGCAATATTCACACAACACACACACACACACACACACACACACATAAAGGGAGCTAGAAGCCAACCAGCAAAATGCTGACAGGGATGAGCAGACACCCCTCCAGCCCGCTGGTGGCTCAGCTCTGACACTGGGACTTTCATGGTTCTTATCTTGCTCTGCATGTCACTTACATAAACAGGCCTTTCAAAGTCATACCCAAAAAGAAAGCCTTCCCTTGTGTTGAGCTAAACCCTGCCTTCCTGCGATGTCCGCTGTTCTCAGCAGGCCTCTCCCTTTCACTGCTTTCTCTTTCAGGTCTCCAGAGGGATGCCACGTGTGTCCCCGTGGACCCTGGGGGCCACAGAGAGCGGTCCCGGAGCCAGAACCCCTCACCTTGCCCGTGGACTTGACCCCCTTCCAGATGCAGAAGTAGCAGACGACCCAGGCAAGCAGGAGGCAGAGGGCCAGCTCCCAGCGCAGGGCCCCCAGGTCGTGGATGCCGGAGCTGATGCCCAGAACACGTCTCCTGCGGACGGGGAGACACACAACCAGGTGAGGCCGAGGGGACAGTGGCCTCCGTCATCAGGTGTCCTGATCCTCAGAGCTGACCCCATGGGTCTCAGAGTCCACGCCTCCCTGCCCCCACCCCTCCCCTGCCCCATGGCCAGCACGTTCCCACCTGTGGTCTCTAAGCCCCTGGCCGTTAGACGACCAAATCACATAATCCCAAAGGTATCTGTCTAACTCATCCAGCTTTCTCTGTTGTCGGAGAGATAGAGACAGAGAGTGAGGGCAGTAAGCGTCTGAGTGAGCTCGAGCCCGTGGGGAGCAGAGACCCGTACGGGCAGTTGACGGGCAGGTGCTCGGGGAGCAGACAGAGGGGCTGGATGTGCGTCAGCATGTGAAGAGTGACCGGGATGATGGGAACACATGTGCACCGGGGTCGGTGGGCATGAGCACGGCGTGGATGCCGGGAGGGCGCCCCGGGGAGAGTGTCGGTGAGTACGTGTGGGCCAAGGTAAGTGTGAGGGTGGGTAGACTTGTATAAGTGCAAGGGTGGACACGTGTGGACGCTGGGGTGCAAGTGCTCGTGTGGAGGGTGCAGGCGTGAGTGTAGAAATTTGCCAGTTCCTGTGGTGTAAATACTCCCACTTTGGCCAATTTCAAGCCACCACCGGGACCTCAGGGCACATGGAGCTGGCGCAGACTCTTCCCAGCTCGCGCTGGCCGTTGGCCGTGGCTGTCTACATGCAGGTGGGTGTGTGGGTGCGGGTGGGTGACGAAAAGAAGGCACGTGGGCGATGCAAGTCACGTGGACGCGCCTGTGAGTCCAGGTGGACACAGGTGGATGCGGGGCGAGCGTGAGGGTGTGGACGGTAGGTGTGGAGGGTCCCTCATCTCCTAGTGACGTGAGTGCTGGAAAGCACGCACAGAGAGGTGTACACCTGCACCCCCAATCCCGGGCCCCAGACATCCAAATTCCCTCTGCCTGGGGCCCCCGGGAGGCGGCCTCCAGGCCGGGCACCTACTCCCAGAATTCCATGATGGGGGAGGTGAAGTTCACGGGCGGGGCCGCTGCGCCAGCTGCCGAGCGGTTCAGGAAGTCCATGCAGTGCTCTGAAGGGGACAAGAGGGGCGTCAGCAGCAGGCCAGGCGGGCAGAGGCGCCCTCACACCCCGTCCGCCCCCCTCTGGCCTCGCATTCCCAGTCCCCAGAGCTTCCTCTGGAGCCCCCGCTTTCCAGCATCAGGAGTTCCTGCTCGGGTGGCTCATGTGACCAGCCCCCGTCCCTGTGTGCCTCACACTGCTCTCGTCCTGGTGAATCTGGCTGCTCCTCTGGCCACGCTGCCAGACACCTCTGACCCTGTCCAGACCTCAGGCCAGGCCCCCATGCCCACGTGTGGACCTCACTCCCCAGTGATGGGGGGATGGGCTCGCGGGACGGCCCCGCCGGAAGTGGTTTTCACGCAGGCCCCTTCCCATCCTTCTGTGGCCACCCGTCGAAATCTGCCACTGCTCTGTCTGCTTGTCTGTTCCCAGCGCTTGACTGTCACTGGTGCGGGCTAGGCTGAATCACCTGGGCCCACCGCCGGGTCGTGAGGGTCTGGCATACAGTAGGCCCGCGGTGAACACTGGCTCGGTGGGGGGACGTTGGGGGGTGTTAGCGCCTGGCAGCCGCCTGTCACCCACCATCCCACCGGGTTGTCGGCTGTCCTAGCGGCTGGTTGGAGGTCCCACATGGGCTCGGCCAGCAGAGTGGCCACCTGTGCCCACCCAGCTCGGCTTGGGGGCTGTTCTGCCGGGAGCTCCATCACTGTTCGCCCGGCCCCAGCTGCCCCGTCCCAGGGCCGACACGACAAGTACCTGTGTTCCAGGAGTGGGTGCAGGCAGTCCAGGGCAGCTCGGAGGTAAAGGAGCTGAACAGGTAGAAGAGGGCCCAGGAGAGGATTATGATGTAGTAGACGTTCAGATAGGCCTCGATGACCACAGATGCCAGGCCAATGCCTTGTGGGGGGGGAGTAACAAGAGGGTCCCAGAGACCAGCGTCAGCCTGGGAGCCGCCCACCCTGCTGGAAGGACAGGGGCCACAGAGACACCGCAGGGCTCATTCACGGGCCTGAGAGGCCCTTTACTCCTTATTTTTCTAAGTAAGAAAAGCAGGTCACAGAACACCACCCTAGGCATTCTCCCAGTTTTATGATATATATCTGAACATATATATTTTTTTTTCATGAGAGAATCTCTGGAAGGAGCATCATCCAAAAGTTAACAAGTGGTTCTCTGGGTGATCGATTTCAGTTCACTTTTAAAAGTTCTTTTCTTTTTCTGGTTTTTCTAGTTTTTCTGTGACAATCATGCATCACTTGTGAAGTCGCAAGGGACAGGAGGAACAGAGGCACGAGGCCAGAGGCAGGAGGTTCCTGAGTTTGGGTCTCACTAGGCGTCCGAGCCTCTGGGGGGTGGAGGGAACCCACGCGTGTGTGGGCATCAGGCAAGGACCCGGGCAGCCTCGGTGGGGCTGTGGACCCCAGGGAGCAAGCAGAGGACAGACTCCACATGGACCACACACAACCCACACGGACCCCAAGGATCCGAGAAAATCATCCCAGAGACCCCACAGGGTCCCCATTCTGACCCCACAGGGAGCCCCCAAATCACCACATGGACCCCACATGGACCCCCAAGGACCCCACAAAACCATCTGACGCCCCAAGAGGGATGAGCACCAGACTAGCCGTACCCCGCCGCCCAGCCCCTGGTCAGGCTCCCCGTCTGCTCAGGAGCCAGCGTGGTTCCACCACGTCCACGCCGTCCAGCGGAGGCTTGGCGGCCCCCAGACAGGCCTGTCCTGGGCCCGGCCCCTTAGGGCCTGGCGTCCGAGGCGGAGTCCTCCCTCCCCCGCAACCATGCGAGGAACCGCTCAGGGACCAGGAGGCCCCTGGGTTTCCCACTGGCCGCCAGGGCCCCATCAACTGAACAGAGGGTGGAAAAGGACATCCCCACTGCTCACATCAGTGCCAACAGATCCCCAGAGGGAGGGCAGGGGCTGGGACCAGCTTAGTCCCTAACACAGGACACAGCACAAACCCACGGACACCTGGGTTAGTGAATGGCCTCATTTTCTCATCTTATGGGGGTAATGCAGACACTACCGGAGGGTTAGGTGAGGCCGCAAATGCACGTGACGTGCTGACGTGAGCCCTGGCACATCATCACCATCGTCACCACGATTATACCCTGCGGAGGCGTGTCTGGGTCCAGGCCACGCACTCGGGAGCACGTTTCCCACGAAGCTGTGAAGACTCAGCTTCAGGGTTCCTCACCGGCAAGGACCCCTCCCAAGACTCTGCACCTAACGTTGTGCCTAGTTATAATTTTGTATCGTCCTTCCTCGAGACTGCTTCCACCCAGGTTCTGGAAGCTTCGGGCCCCAGGAAGCCTGATGACACGTCCTAGCTCCTCTGCAGCCCTCAGCACGGGGTGGATGAAGGGAGCGGGGAGGGCGCTGGCCGGGCTGGGGGGCACTCACCCTGGAGGAGGGGGCAGATCTTCCTCCAGGCTGTGATGCTGCCCTGGCTTGTGTACTGGCCCAGCGCCACCTCCAGGAAGAACACTGGGATGCCGCAGGTGAAGAAGAAGATGAAGTAGGGGAAGAAGAAGGCTCCTGCCGAGGAGGAGGAGGGGGCTGAGCCGGCAGCCAACCCCGCAGCCACCCTCCGCAGCCCCCCCGGGCCCAAGACAGCAGCTGCCTCCTGTCTGTGAGCAGGGCCCTGCGGAAGGTTTCCAGTCCGCGCCCCACCCGGCACAGGAGAGACCTTCGAAGGGAAATGGATGATAATGTAGATGGAGATCCTAACATATGCCCTATTTATTTTCTCAGTGTGCTTCACAAATCTAGTCCATTTATTCTTTTTGGAACCGGAAACGTGTTCTGTATAATTTGATATGCTTATTAAATCATCAAGTTTGTTACGTTTTCGAGAAAAACAAACAAACAAAAACACCTTGGGAAAATGATTTTCCCTGTAATCATTTTCAGAGGGTATTTCCCCTCCCTCAGGCTCTGGTCTGAACTGGCCCCCCCCCCAGAAAAGGCCACTCCTCTGCTAGGGGAAATTCTCAGGGGGGACGTGGTTTCAGCAGCCTCATGAGAGGCTAGCCAGAGGGCAGACCTAAAGACCCCCAGCAAATTACAGCCCAGGGCGCCCACCTCCGTCACCTGGGAAGCATGTACTTGGGTGAACACAGATTACTGTCCATCACCCAGTCATAACACTTGGCCCTTGGTGCTTCTGTGTGTGAGGCCCTCTTCTAAATACTTCACTAACAGCAAAACCCTCACAAAGCAGCCTCCCAGGCCATAGGTACTGGTATCATCTCCATTTTACAGATGAGGAAACCAAGGCACAAACCCAGGTGGTCTGACCCTGAGTCTGGGCTCTTAATCGCAATGTGATAATGCCTCTCAAGCAACGCATGTTACTCTGTAGAAAAACAAAGTACAAAGGGAAGGAAAGGAAAAAGCATTGTATATCCTTCCAATTTTCTGACAAACACATACATATATATTTCCTTCTTTGCAAAAATGAGAACCTACTATGCTTGACTTGATAACCATTTTAAAAATGTATATCATGGACCTCTTTTTACATCAATCAATCCATATCTGCGTCGCCACTTTAATGGCTGTGTGGCTCCGTCTTACGCAGAGCCCCGCTGGCCTTTCTGGTCATCCTCCTGCTGCGGTGAGGACGGTTGCCCACATCCTCGTGCACTTGTCTTCTCTGCTCCTTAGTTTAAACTTCCAGCAGAGGAACTGCTGAGTCAGAGGGCAAGAGAAATGGACCTTTTTTTTTTTTTTTTGCTTTTTCTGTCGTAAAATGTACATAACATAACTTTTACTATTTTAACCATTTTTAAGTGTACAGCTCAGCAGCATTCAGTTCATTCACACTGTTGTGCAACCATCACCACCATCCGTCTCTAGAGTTTTCTCATCCTCCCAAACTGAAACTGTCTCCTTTCAACACTCACTCCCCATCCCCCTCCCCCAGCCCCGGCACCCACCCTTCCTCTTTCTGTCTCTACAAACTTGATCATTCTAGGCACCTCATGGAAGGGGAATCCTACAGTATTTATTCTTTCGTGACTGACTTATTTAGCATAATGTCTTCAAGTTTCATCCATGTTGCAGCATGTATCAGAATTTCCTTCCTTTCCAAGGCTAAATAACGATCCAGTGTCAGTATAGGTCACATTTTGTTTATCCATTCATCCACTGATGGACGTTTGGGTTGTTTCCACCTTTTCAGAATAAACTTTTTTTTTTTTGGCCATGCCACGAGGCATGCGGGATCTTAGTTCCCCGACCAGGGATGGAACCCGGGCCCATGGCAGTGGAAGCGCCGCAGAGTCCTAACCACTGGACCTCCAAGGAAGTCCCAGGGATGAACATTTTTAAGGTCTTTGACCAAATTGCCCTCCCAAACTCTTGTACCATCTGCCCTCCCAATAGCAACACATGAGAGCAAAGAAGGACTGGTGAGTCTTCCCGGGCCTGCTGCTACCAAACAGCTCCGTGGTCCCAGGCAAGTGGCTGAGGTCTCTGGGCCCCTGACCTCCTCTGTGGAACAAGGGCTCTGACGAGATCATCTTTGGTCGTAGCCACCTCTATGTCTGTGACACTGCGGCCGGGGCAAGAATATGCCACCACATCCTCCAGTGTTAGCTCTCACCCCAGCCCTGGCCTGCCCCGGAAGTCCCATTTCTATTTCTTTGGAGTCATCGGTTTAGGCAATTTGCAGTAAGAACTACAAGTTTTAAAACAGAGAGCAAGGGACTTCCCTGGTGGTCAGTGGTTAAGACTTTGCCTTCCAGTGCAGGGGGTGCAGGTTCGATCCCTGGTCGGGGAACTAAGATCCCACATGTCTTGTGGCCAAAAAACCAAAACATAAAATAAAAGAAGCAATATTGTAACAAATTCAATAAAGACTTTTAAAAAACGGTCCACATCAAATAAATGAATAAAAGGGGCTTCCCTGGTGGCGCAGTGGTTAAGAATCCGCCTGCCAACGCAGGGGACACGGGTTCGAGCCCTGGTCCGGGAAGATCCCACATGCTGTGGAGCAACTAAGCCCGTGCACCACAACTACTGAGCCTATGCTCTAGGGCCCACAAGCCACAACTACTGAGCCCACGTGCTGCAACTACTGAAGCCTGCACGCCTAGAGCCCGTGCTCTGCAACGAGAGAAGCCACCGCAATGAGAAGCCCGTGCACCGCAACGAAGAGTAGCCCCCGCTCGCCACAACTAGAGAAAGCCCATGCACGGAAACAAAGACCCAACGCAGCCGAAAATAAAATACATAAATAAATTTTTTAAAAAATAAATAAAATAGGGCTTCCCTGGTGGCGCAGTGGTTGAGAGTCCGCCTGCCGATGCAGGGGACACAGGTTCGTGTCCCGGTCCGGGAAGATCCCACATGCCGCGGAGCGGCTGGGCCCGTGAGCCATGGCCTCTGAGCCTGCGCGTCCGGAGCCTGTGCTCCGCAACGGGAGAGGCCACAACAGTGAGAGGCCCGCGTACCGCAAAAAAAAAAAAAAAAAAAAAAAAGTAAAAAATAAATAAAATAGAGAGCAAGACACGTGGTAGATGTTCACTAAATATTTGTCAAATTAAATAGAAACTGTGTTTAGAAGGATTTTCTAAACAGTGGTTATTTTTAAACAGGAATGTTCCTTCTTTTTTACCTTTCTGGAATGTTTCTAATATTCACATATATCATTTCCACAAGAGGAATACAGTTATTTTCAAAAGGCAAAAATGAATCTGGCCAGTCACAAATAAACTCATCTAAATGAATTATTCCATTTATGTGAAATATTCCAAATAGGTAAATCCACAGCCACAGGAAGTAGATGAGTGGTTGCCAAGGGCTGGTGGGGGGAGGGCTCGGGGGTGGCTTCTAACAGGTACAGGGCTTCTCTGGGGGGTAATGGAAAATTTCTAGAATCAGTCGTGGTAATGGTTGCACAAGTCTGTGAACATAGTAAAACCACTTAATTGTACACTTACAAAGCTGACTCTGATCCCTCCCCACTGTGCCCATGCTCATTTTTACTACCAGTGCTGAAAAATATAAAATTGTTTCTTTAGTTAAAAAAAAAATCATAGACAAGATAATGTCATTTCTTTGATCAACATTCCTCAGTGGCTCCCATTTCACTCAGAGCAGGGCCCGGAGGGGCCGAGCCTGACCTCCGGTTCCTCTCCCACCTCTCATTCCCCCCTTACCGTCCCCTGCGTTTGGAATGTTCTTCACTTGAACTGCATCCTTGAGACTGGCTCCTTCACCTCCTTCAAGTCTGGGCTCAAAGGCCACCTCCTGGACGGACCCTTTCCTGGTCCCCTCGTTTCCCATCTCGCGCCCCTCCCCGCCCCTCCTCCCCTCTCTGCTTCTGGCCCGTCCGCTCCCCACCATGTGACAGACCACAGTGGACGTATTCGTCTGTGGTCTGCTGCTCTTTGCTGGAGTGTAACCCGGAGTGTGTTGTGCTTTGTATCTAGCACGGTGCCTGGCAAGGGTGGCCCAGAGTGTGAGGTGAGTGAGGGACTGAATCCTTCAACCACGGACCATGGTCTGTGTGCGGCCAGGGACGAGAGGAGCTCACCGTGAGGAAACATCCCCATTTCACAGCGGGGTGGGGGATGCTGGAGTCAAGCTCCCTGCCAGCCTCCCTCCACTGCCCAGGCAGGAGGTGCCCAGGGGGGGACTGCTCTCCCCACCTCAAAGTGAACTCACCTCCCCCGTTTTTGTAGCAGAGGTAAGGAAACCTCCAGACGTTGCCCAGCCCGATGATCTCCCCGGCCACGGACAGCACGAACTCCATCTTGTTGCTCCACTGGCCCCGATCCTTCACCTGGTCCTTGCCTTCCTGGTCCAACTTCTCTCCCTCCTCAGGGACCCAGGAGACCACAGAAGGCCCATCCTTGGGAACTGCCACTTTTCTGTCGTCTGCAGCCATGGATGGGCTGGGAGGCCACAGATGGGAGTGGGCAGGATGGCAGGAGAGGCGTGGCCTGCGGGGACAAGAAGGAATGAGCTGGACAGCCCCAAGGACGCCCGTCACCCCCGCTCTCTCCATCCTAACCTTTCATTATTGCTGGCATACTGTCGAATAGTGTCAGACTATTGATTTTCTTCCCAAATTCTTGATGATATTTGCACCTAAAGCTACACTTTGCTCTCACAGCTCTGAGAACAAACAGGGAGCAGTTTGTTCTTCGTTTGCCCATTTTGCAGATGGAAAAATCCAGGCCTTGACAGATGAAGTGACTTGCCTGAGACCATTCAGGACTAGATCGGGATTGAAACCCAAGCTCAGGGACTCCTATTCCAAGTCTCTTCTGATCTTTACAGTCAGCTGCCGTCCCCGCTGGCCCTTCTGCCCAGCTGCTCAGTGTCCAGTGAGTGTCACCCGCCCAGTCTCCGGCCTCCAGGCCAGAAGGGATCAAAGGCTGTGGGGGTAACAGGAGGTCAAAGGGCAGGTGTGGCCAGGTAACTGCATGGTCTTCCCTGGGCCAGCTGTGTGCTCGTAGCTGTGCCAGCGTGATCGATTGCCTCTGGGTAAACATGGGAGCCAGCTAGCTCCGGGCATCTGATTGGGAGGGCAGAGGAGGGTGGGGCACAAGGCCAGGTGGGGACGGGAGCGGCCTTCGAGGGGACCCTGGTTCTTGAACCTCTGTCCTGAGAGCAGGCGGAGGTTCTGGTGGCAGAAGTGGTCACCAGAGGGATCCTCACTAGGGCGCTCACCTCCGGATCCGAGTGGTCCCCTCGAGGGAGACCCAGAAGTGACCGGTCACCACGGCAGGTCACTGCGCTTCCCAACTCCCTGCCCTCCTGAAGAGCAGCCACTCTCTGCTCTACCCTGTCCCTCTCGTGGTCTGTTTATCTGCTGCCAGGAGATAGACGGATGTGTGCTCTCTCCGGAATCCCTGCTGGCCTCCCCTCCCCACACTCCGCCACCTCCGCTCTTGTTTCTGCCAGGAAGACGTGCCGGGCTGCCAAAGGATCCTCTCCCCCAGGCCCCCCGCCTCTGCCTCCAAGGGGCAGTGGGGAACCAAAGAGACCAGGAGCTACCAAGGGCTCTGCTTCTCCAAGGTTCTAGAGAAACACAAGGGATTCTTTTTATTAAAAGAAGAGTCTGTGTTTACTTGTTAGTCCTTTTAACCCAGGCAACAACCCAAGCCCAAGTCAGTTAGAAAGGTGTGGCAGGGCCATCTGAGGTTATGGAAATTTTTGAAGGTGACTTGGAGGGTGCAGGTTATCCCAGGAATGGGAAAGAATGTCGGGGTGAAACTCTGGTACTGGGACCTACTCGGAGGCTTCCGTGGCAAGATCAGCCCAGGAGGGAAGGCGAGGAGAGAGGCACCCCGTGGAATCAAAGGCCTCACCCTCTGATACAAAGGAAGGGGCGGGGGAAGAAGGGAAGGAAAGAGAGCTCCAGGGTCAGAGAGACCAGCCAAACCCCAGGGGCTTTGAGAACCAAGCCTCAGGTGGAAAAAGCAGGGCAGTTTGGCCCCTGGGGACATCTGAACCAACTGTGGATATTGCTACAGAATGGAGGCTGGGGGACTCTGAGGACTGGCCCCTGAATCATTATCAAATGAATGAATGGACTCAAAAACATGGATGAAGAAGCATCAAACAGGAGACCCAGGGTCTGGTCCAGACCTGGCTAGTAATAGTAGAAGTTAACGGGCACTTCCCTGGCGGTCCAGAGGTTAAGACTCTGCACTTCCACTGCAGGGGGCACGGGTTCGATCCCTGGCTGGGGAACTAAGATCCCACATGCCACACAGCATGGCCAAAAAACCCCAAACAATAACAATGACAAAAAATAAAAATTAAAAAAAACCCCACTTTACTCCATTTCTTGTCCAACACTTGTTCTCCTCAAGATTGAGAGGTATCAGAGAAAAGGGAGGATTGAAACGGGAAACCAGCCCCTGTGTCCCTGTCCTTTGAAGTAAAGGCTTAAAAAAAAAAGAGAGGTTGACATTTGAGTCAGCACTGTGCTAAAAACATACACATCCTTACATGCATTATTAAGTTTCATCTTCATAAAAATCTTTGAAGAATTACTATTAACTCCATTTTATAAATGAGGAAATGAAGCTCAGAGAGATTAAGGGACAGGCCCTGACACCCCCAGCTGCTCAGTAAACTATTTTTGAATGGTTTGAACAAACTTACCAGTACAGTAACTGGGGAGCTGAGCGGCCACGTTGCTGTGTGACCTTAGGCAAATCACACCTCCTCTCTGGGCTTTAAGTCTCCCTGAAAGAGAGAATGACCCCTACTCAACTGTGGTGTTGGGAGGGCAGGGTATACACATGAGATCCATAAAAGACAAGGAGAAATACTGCCTTTGCTCGCCAAGCCAGAGCGTAGCCCAGCTCGGGGCCCAAGCATAGGGTCACCAACGGGGTGGCCAGGAGACAAGCCAAACTGTCCCCAGACCAGAGGCAGCTGTTTCAGGGCCAAGTTGTCCTCAACAGCTGGAGGTGGGGAGACCCGCCTGGGAAAGGAGTAAATGAAGGGAAAGCCAGAGGGGAACACAGGCTGAGGAAGCAAACCCCAGAGCCCAGGGTGGGCGCAGGATTTGGGAGAAGAGAACACAGATGAGCTGACCTTCACGTGACAAGTTTGTTCTTTTTCAAAAAGGCTGTTGAGAGGAGCATGAGTTATGGGTGAGAGTGAAAATCCGGAATGGCAGAATGAAAGCAAGAGCCTGTGACAAGGGAAGCTGGCCCAGGGCCACGGCAAGCCAAGGGGCAACGGGCTTACCTTGCAGCAAGCGGGACTCACGTTAGACGGGGTTAAAGGCCAAAGGACAGCACCCCACCCTCCTGCCCCCCTCCCTGCCCCACCTCTACTGTGCCCTTCTACCCCCGGCCCGTTTGCCAGGAATACTTAAACACAGTGTTATCCTCAGTCACGACGACTTCCAGAAGTCTCCACCGTCCCACGGGTGCACGCCAGCTCGCTCGCCTCTCCAGCCCCTAGCACCACCTGCCTTGCTGCCCATCTGCTCTGCCAAGCTGGGGCAGGGTGTGGGGCGGCCTGGATCTCACCACACGCCAGTGCTCTCCAGAAGCAGAGACACTCGCACCCACGCCGGGCTCAGGGCCGCCCGTGAAGGAGACCTTCAGGAGGCTGACGAGCCCCCAGTTCACCGTTTTCAGGGGCTGGGCAGGTAGGCGGAGGAGCGGACACAGGTGGAAATGCTGCTGTCCTTCACGCGCCCCCCACCCCCACCCCGGGGCAGCGGCCCAGGCCCTGGACGTCCCAGCCCCACTTCAGCGCACACCCACATACCAGCTCTCGTTCAGCACACACGCTGCTGCCGCTCCCGTCACGTCCCCTTGCACACACATACCTGTGTGCACGGCACCAAAACATGACCCCCGTCGAGTCCTTCACACCCCATGGGCCGCCTGCACTCCCGATGCCCCCCGGGGCACAGGCCGTCCTGCCGTGCCCACCCCTGTGTTCCCTCAGCCTCCTCCTCCTGGGAGCCCGCGGGGAGGCTGACGGGTCTGGCCCCTCTCCTGGCCGCTTCTTTCCCAGCTGCGGGGCGCTGTCTGTCTCCCTCTCCTCTCCCTCTCCGGCCCCGGGGTCGGGGGTCGCTCCTCTCTCCCCCGCTCCCTGGAGCCAGCCCCCTCCCCGTCTAAGGACTTTCCTGCTGGCCAGGCTTGTCCCTGAGCAGCTCAGATGCTGCAGAGGGGCTGGGGTGACCCCCTTATCCTAAGATTCCCCAACACCAGACTTCCCTCTGGCCCCGCTCACGGCACGGACGCACACTGCCACCCAGTCCCCCTCCCAGGTGTCGCCCCCAGCCACCCACCCCGCACCGTCTGCGAGGAGCTCACCTCCTCCCGTCTGGCTCCCCGGGTCCCGGGAGCCTCGCAGCCCCAACAGAGTCCCAGGGAAGCCGCTACGAGACCCGACCTGAAAGGGAAACTGTGCCCCACCTTCGCTCCTTCTCTGCCTCCCAGCTCAGAATCCCATCCAGTCGTGGTCCTGGGACCCCCAGACAGAAAGCAACTGTGTGTGTGTGTGTGTGTGTGCACACTCGAGTGTGAGCTGGTGTACTGGGAAGTGGAGAGGCAGAGAAATACCACGAGCAGCAGGAGGGACTGAGGCCAAAAGTTTGTGAGCCAGGATTACAACACCCAAGCTCAGGAAGTCAAGTTCTCTGTCCCCAGCGCCTCCCCACCTCCCTCCCGGCCAGAGCTCCCCCACGGGCGGGCGCTGTCCCAAGACGACCCCCCAGAGCTGGGCTCGGAGATTCACGCCCACCTCGCCTCCCCGCCTTTGCCCCTTGTCCCTCCCCCCCGCTCTCACCGTGCCCCCTCTGGCGCTGGCTCCTTCTCCTCCGGTGGGCACAGCCCTCTCTCACCGGGGCGGTAGGATGGGCACCACCAACAGCCAGGCTGGAAGCTGAGATCTTGGGGAGGGGAACTGGCCTCGCTGACGAGGGGATGGGAGGAGGTGAATCACTGCTGGACTTTTCCACCAAGTACCTGCCCTCTGTGGTTTCAAGGCAAGACTCTGGACCTCCACAGCCACAACCCCTTTCCTTGGGATTTTCCTAGAGAAGGTGCCAGAGCACACCTCAAGGCTCTAGAAAGGACCCAGGTTTGCAGGTAGACAGACCTGGGTCTGACGCCCTCCTTTGTCTGTCAGCCAGGCAAGCAGCTGAGCCTCTGTTTACCGACCCGACAAGGGGGCGTGACAACACCTACTTCACAGAGTTGCTGGGAGGGCTAAAGGCAATCTGGGAGACTGCTTAGGGTGTTGTCGGTGCTTCAGGGCACTTGGTGATGTTTGCTGAAGGGTCTTCTGGAAGCAGGGGCTGGGATGCTGGAGTGTCCCAGGCAGCAGTGACGATGCTCTGGGGACCTCTGGGCACTAAGCACACAGCTGGGACTTGTCTGATTGCCTGACGGCCATCAGTGGTGAACTGGCACTTGTTGAATAAATATCTGTGTCCCCACTACGTGCCCGGTGAGCTTCTCCAAAACGGGGTCCTCGTCGCTGGTTCTGAGATGTCCTCACGGTGCTCATACAGGACCGTCCGGGGCCATTCACTCAGGACAGACAGTGCCCCCTTCCGGATAATAAAGACACTTCTTCGGGCCCAGGTGGTGGTGGGAGGAGAAGCCGTGAGGAGAAAGGGAAATTTCCCTTTGCCTGTTCTTCCCCTGTGTGTCCTAGAACTTCCCCGCAGGGCTGGGGTGTGAAGCGCGAGTCTCAGTCTGTAGTTTTCCATCGAGCACCCCCGCTCAGTGTCTCCCAGGCCCCTCTCAGCATCTCCCTGAGGCTCCCTGTGGAGAGAAAACCAGAAGAATCCAGAAGCCAGGCGGGCAGAGAAGGGCTGGCCCCGGCAGAATTCACACTCTGTTTCCCCTGTGCTCGGCGGGGATGGGGTGATCGAGTTGCTGCAATGCCCTGTCCCTGTCCCCACCGTGTGTCAACTGTACAGCTCTGCTGCAGAGGGGCACCAAAGTCCGTGTGATTACCTGGCTGCAGCTACTCAGAACAGAAGACCCAGCCTCTCCGGGACGGGGCGCCAGAGGGAAGAAAACCAGGCTGGGCAGAGGGTGAATTTCCTAGCTCTGTCATTCATTCAAAACTGTTACTCCATGTCTACAGTGTGTGGGGTTTTCTGCGAGGACCTGGGGATACACATGTCACCTCCCCTTCACCTCACAAGAGAAGAGCTGCCGTGTTTGACCTTGGCTCCCTCTAACACTCGAACTCTCTCACTCAAGCCCACCCAACCCCGCAGCTTCAGCCCCCACTGGGCATTCAGAACAACTGGTGAACTCTTGGGGGCAGGAGACCCCATTTCACAACAGGTAGGGCCCCCTAAGTTACCTGGAAAGCCTACCTAAGACCGGCCTGTTTCCATACTGGGGAGGGCCCAGAGTCAAGATGAAATAATGAATCCGTTATCTTGCTGCAGTGAAACCCGTCGAATATTCTCCTCACCACAGTCTTCTTCTAACCCGTGCATACTTTTAGAAGGCCTGGCATGGAAGGAACCTAGTTCCTGAGCACCTAACTCAGCCCAGGTGCTTTACATGTCACCCCATTTTGTCCTCACAAGAACCTTGAAATGTAGGAATTATTAGCCCATTTTACAGATGAGAAAACTGGGGCAAATAGAAGCTAAATGATGTGTCCTAAGGCCTCATTGACTGGTGGTAAATGAGGGAGCTGGGATTTGAAGCTGGGCCTCTTGGCTCCAAAAATCTTTGCTTGCTCCACTGCAGCAAACTGTTTCCCAGACCAGGAGTATCTAGAGGGCAGGGGTCACTTTTCATAATTCTTTGTTTCTGCCTCTAGCATCTAATATAGTGCTGGCTCAGAGTAGGCATTTGGATGGATGATGGAGGGATGGAGGGATGGAAGGATGGAAGGATGGATGGATGGATGCAACTTGAGGGAAATTTTGATTTCAGTCTTCCCTCTTCTGAAAGGGCATTGCTCTCCCAGAAACAGGGGATAGACTAGGGCTTGGAAGGACTCACGTCTTGCTTTTCTTGGACAAAACTGCTGGTGCTGAGCAAGGCTCTCAGGCCACAGGGTGCAGGGTTCTTGTAGCTCTGCCCCTCTCTTGCCTCCTAGCAAACATGCTTAGGAAATAAATGTGTAGCCTTCTTTCTGGGACCTAATGCAACCTGATGCCTGTGGCTGGGGAGTCCAGGGGGCAGCAAGGATGTCGCTGAGCTCTTTCTGGGCTTTTCTGTTTCATTGACAGCCCAAGGCAGGGGTGGGGGGAGGGTGGAATCATGGAAAATAGGATGGATTTGCGTGAAGTATGTCCCCAAGGAAGCTGTCCCTACACCCTCCACTGGACTCTAACAACACAATGAGGTAAATACTACTATTCCCATTTTATAGAGGAGCAAATTAAGGATCGGAGCGATGAACTTGCCCAAGGTCACAGAGCACATAGACCTAAACCAGGCCTGCCAGCCTCTGTAAAGGGGTACGCCTGGCAGACTGTGGTGTCTGGGTCTATGCACATTCATCTGAGGAGAGTGAGGGACTGTGTGTGTGCACGTGTGTGGATCTGAGACCTGGGTGTGATCTGAGAACGGTCTGAGGTCTGAGGCTCCACGGCAGCCTGGCGGGTTCAGTGCCCCCTCCGTGGCTCCCCAATCTCCACGGGCTCCAGTCCTAACTCTCCGGGTACCGCTGTGCTTCTCTCTCCTTCCAGCTATCACTTGCCCTGAGGCTCTATGCCTGCCTCACAAGAACCTTGAAAGGTAGGAGTTATTAGCCCACTTTACAGATGAGAAAATTCGGGTGAATAGAAGCTAAATGATGTGTCCTAAGGTCTTCTTCTCTGACAGGTGTGGCCTTTAGACAAAGGGCTCCCCTTCCTTTTCTGTCTTCCTCCTCTGGGACCCACAGGATCCGAATCTGCCCTTCCAGGCAGAGCTCCAGGAGAGGGGACAGAAAGCGGCCCCGCCCCCACTACCCCTTTGAGGGGGTAAAGCCACGTCTGAGTATTCCTGCTCCCATTCCCTGACGTGACCCCTGGCTTTTAGAGCAGCTCCCCGTCCGCCATCCCCCCCCACTGGTCTCATGACCTCACCGTTGGGCTCTCACACCCATGACCCCATCCAGCCCTACAACAAACCCGTGTGGGGGCGGGGTGCCCAGTATTACCTCCATCTGCAAAAAAAGAAGACCTGAATTCCACCAAGAAACACAGCAGGTCCGAGGCAGGTGAGGACTAGAAGCCGTTATCTCCTGATCCTGGTGCCAGCGGGTTACTTTCACACTATATCGCGCCATCAACGAAGCTCCGAAATAGGGCTCAAATCACCATGACCGGACTCCTCGCCTCCCTCCCTGGGCCTAGCAGATCCCTGCAACTTTGATAGGATGGAGAGAGAGACATACCTCAGCCTCAGAGCAGCCTTCCCAGACCCCCAACCCTAGATCCTCAGGATCCTTCCCACGCCCACGTATTCTTTCTCAGAGACCTTGCTGTTCTTCCACAGCGTTTGTCATCCTTTGTCCTTCAAGAGATGTATCTATGTTTGCTCCTCATGACTCCTGAGCACAGCGCCAGGTAGTAGGTGTCCTGGAAATGCCCTCGGATGGGTGGAGAGGCCAGGTGTGGGACCTCGAGGCCCACACATGTCTCTAGCAGACGTGTTTCTCCCATCTTCGGACTGCCTTGCTCCTGGCACACTGTGTGTGGGGGGGGCCCAGCCACTGTCCAGGAAGGAACCACCGAGACCAACACACAGCAGGGCTGCTGTCCCCGAGTTTAAGAAACTCCCCCAACGGCAAAGAATCAAAACCTGAACACTTCAGTGCGTTTTCCCACTAACTGACTCGTAAGAAAATCACCCAGGAAATGCCCTGCACCTCCCAGGAACAGCTCGGGAAGAAGAGCTACATGAGCAGAGGTGGGGACACAGGCAGCCATGCGGGGGGAAGGGCTGCTGTGTGTCCCCGCTCCCCCATGCGCCCCGGACACACGCGCCCTATCCTGCTCCAGGCACCTGCCCAGAGCCAGGCTGCGGAGCACGTCTGTGGGCGCCGGGGGGGCGGGGGCCAAGGCCAGACCCGCTGACCCCGACATCGCAGAAGCTCAGCCTCCCACCTGGCTCCTCTCTGGGCGCATCTGCGCGCTCAGGCCCCGCAGCCGAGTGGAGGTCCCCGCGGTGCGCCGCCATCGTGGCCGCGCCGGGGCGGCCGCATCCGCATCTATCCGTCTTCCTTCCGAGCGGAGGAGCGTGGTGGTCCCGAGGCAGCGGCTCCCTCTTCTGGCCGAGCCGGGTAGTGCCCTGTTCCGCCCGCGGTCCCTGCTGTCCGCTCCCGTACCCCTGGCACCAAGCCCCTGGCGTGCGCACACACTTTGGACAGGCGAGGTCAGGCAAGGAAACGGCAGGGGAAATTGGGCAGGAAGAAGCCCAGCCGCTCTCCTCCTCCTTCCTCCAGCGGGGGCTCAGGTGCCTCCTCCTTCTCCCCTCCATCGCCTTTTTTTAAAAAATTAATTAACTGATTTATTTATTTTTGGCTGCGTTGGGTCTTCGTTGCTGCGCACGGGCTTTCTCTAGTTGCGGCGAGCGGGGGCTACTCTTTGCTGCAGCGCGTGGGTTTCTCATTGTGGTGGCCTCTCTTGTTGCGCAGCACGGGCTCTAGACGCGCAGGCTTCAGTAGTTGTGGCACGAGGGCTCAGTAGTTGTGGCGCACGGGCTTAGTTGCTCCGCGGCATGTGGGATCTTCCCGGACCCGGGCTCAAACCCGTGTCCCCTGCATTGGCAGGCGGACTCTTAACCACTGCGCCACCAGGGAAGCCCCTAAAGCCCCACTTTAAAGTGAGGAGGGGGGCAAGGCAGCAAGGAGGGGGTGGGGCGGGGCAGAAACCAGGCGGCACTGCTAGCAGCTGGTGAGAAGAACGCGGATTTAATGGAATGAAGGGCGCCAAACAGAGCTCTCCCCACCCCACCCCCACCTGCAGCTTCACCCAGCCTCCCAAGGCCCCTCTCGAAGGGCATGCTCTTGATCCTGGCCTTTCACACCTGTCCAGCCACCCCGGAGCAGGGAAGTTGGGGTGGGAGATGCCCAGCTCACAGGTGGATTCCAGCATGTCCCCTCTTATCTTGTCTACCCCGGGTGGTGCGGGGCAGAGAAGCACGGCAGAGCTGCTTCTGTGCCTTCCTTCTGCAACTGTCCCCACAGCCAGGCTCACTGGCCCGTTGTCCCAGGGCCAGGCTCACTGGCCCGTTGTCCCAGGGCCTGCCCCCTAGCAGTGAGACTCCAGTTCCGACGTCCTGGGCGTGGCCGGGGCAGAGGGTTCCGCTCGGGCCCACTGGGGCAGGTCCTCAGCTGGGCACATGAGCTGGCGAACTCTCTGCAAGCAGAGTGGAGGGGTCCGTCATGAGCCGGAGAGGGGGCAAGTCTGCCAGCGTCCCTCATCGCTGCCTCCCCAGAGGTGCCAGACCTGCTCTCCAGGTGCCAACACCCTAACCACAGCGGTGTCTTCGAGGCATCCTGTCTCTTCCTGAGACTGCTTGAGACTGCTCAGCACTCCCCCTGTCCCTCTGACCCTCTGACCCCACACCAAGGTCCCTGGCCCTCCTGTGTGCCAGCTTCTACCCAGGCAGGCAGCCGCCTGCCAACAAGGGGACCCCAGCTCATCCTCTGACTGCTTTCCTCCCCACCAGCTCCCTACCTCTCTGAAAGAGCCCTTGAGGGTGCTGAGTTTGTAGCAGCTCCAGGCGGGGATGCAGATCATGGAGGAGAGAGCCAGGAGCCAGCCCAAGGCATCGCCCCACCACGGGTACAGGTACTTCTTGTTGTAGGTCAGTGGGGTGTACTTGATCAGGGAGGAGAGGAAGGTGGCCTGAGGGTGAGAGTAGAAGAGACGCGGCTGGGGGAGCATGGGTCCCCCCGACCAGCTGGGCCAATCTGCCTCCGAACTCCATCCACGTCTGCTCAAAATCCACACCCCCAGGAGGTACTTCCGGGGCACCCACCCTGTCCCTCCAGGGTCCCCGTGCCCCTGGGCATCCTCAACTGGGACATGGCTTTGTGCCTGGCCATGAGCACCTGGAGGGCAGGGGTCATGCCTGGGTCCCCCCGGCCTCATCACACTTGGCACACAGTGGGTGCTGCTGACACAGGTAAAGCCAGAGCAGCAGCGTCTAGTGGCTCAGGCCCAGACTCCGGAGCCAAGCTGCTTGGGCTTGAGCCCCAGCTCTCGGCCACCTTCCAGCTTGGGTGAACTGCTTAACCTCTGGGGCTTCCGTTACACCTGAACAGTGAATATCATGGTAATTCTTACTTCGTGGGGTTCTTGTGAGGATTGACTGGGTTAAAGGTGTAAAGCATTTGGTTCCCAGCAGGAAGTGCATGCTCTGGAGCTGCTACTGTTATCTTGGTGCTTATCAGTATTGTTCTCAGCAGCCCGATGCACCTGCCACATTAGACTCACACTGTGGGGTTGAGTCTGACAGCCCTGGCCCTCAGTTTATCCTTCTGTGAAACGGAAAGGAAGAATCTATCCTGCTGGCATTTTCTAGAACCCAACAGGAGGATGAATGAAACTTTTAAATGATTTTCAATGCCCACGGATAGGTGCCTTCTAGGGCTACGGCCCGTCTACCCTCCTGCTCTACCATCTCTCTCCCTTCATCTGGCTTTCCTCCCAGAAGTTATCTTTTTTTTTTTTTTTTTTTTTTGCGGTACGTGGGCCTCTCACTGCTGTGGCCTCTCCCATTGCGGAGCACAGGCTCTGGACGCGCAGGCTCAGTGGCCATGGCTCACAGGCCCAGCTGCTCCGCGACATGTGGGATCTTCCCGGACCGGGGCACGAACCCGTGTCCCCTGCATCGGCAGGCGGACTCTCAACCACTGTGCCACCAGGGAAGGTCCCCGGAGGTTATCTTACTGTGCACACAGCCGGTGTGAGGAAGAGCCAACAGTATTTGATAAGGGGCCACGGCCTGTACCCAATCATGTCTTCAATGTTGTCATAGAAGCGCCCAGCTCCTGCCACGAAGAAGAGAAGGAAGGGGGAGAAAGGACATCCTTTAGCATCCAGAGCATCAGGATGGGGACCACACCAACCAGGAAGGGCAAGGACCAGTCAGTAAAAGACATCGTGGCTGTCTTCTCAAATCCCTGCTGGGAGCAGACTCTTCCCTGGATGGAATTCGTAGGCATAAACAGCAGTGGGCAGAACTTGGCTTAGGCAAAGGCAGGAACTTTCTGATGATCAAGGTTGTTAAAGGCTGAAAAGCTCTGGGTAGGACGGGACATGGGCCCACCTGGGTGGCCCGGGAGCAGCCATCACCAGGAGGGTGGACAAGGCCACCTCTGGAGGGCTTTTCCAATGGTAGCAATGTAGGTAGGATTCTTGAGATTTTTGAGGTTGGGAGGGAGAGGAGTCTGAGGAGAAGGTGGGTGTGAGCAGTGAGGTCTCTCTTTTGTCCGAGGGCCCTGGGCAGGACCACGGGAGGAGTCACTCACCGTAGGCCCATGCCACACAGAGGGACTCAAAGATGGCCACGAACAGGAGGCACATGCCACTGGCTGCGTAGTAGTCAAAGAGCTGAAAAATGTACATACCGCCCTGCCCAGGAGGAGAGAGAAACAGAACTTTATCCAGAGGAAACAGGCACCCTCGGGGCACAGAGCAGAGGTGGGGAGGATCACAGCAGACAGAGATTAAGAGAGCGCGTAGTTTGTAAGCTGTAAAGCCCTCAGCAGACATGGGACAATAATAATGTTTGATTATTGTTTTTGGAAGGAAGATGCATGAAACAGCCCTTGTTAGCTCACCCCTGAGAACACGCAGGGGTTGACCCAGAAGTCCAGGACAGTGTGCATTTTTGGCAGAGGGTCAGGATAGGGGCCGTCATGGGTGTCATCAAGCTGACGAACTCCATCTCCCTGCTTCTCCCTTGAGGCATCACTCAGAATGTCACCCACCCCAGGGCCCCCTTTCTGCCTTTGAAGTCTGTCCCTGGAACGTGGGTCAGCTGCCTGGGAACTCATGGGATCTTGCTGGAGAGGCGATTTTTCCCAGCCCAGCACTTCTATGCCTCTCAGCTTCCGTGGAGCCGAAGCACCCCTCAGCCATGCCCAGAGCCGGGTGGTCAGTGCTTCCTGGGGTGGGAAAGGACCAGGGCCCCCGGGCCCCGAAGCCCAGAAGGCGGTGACCTGAAACTACAGCAGCCTGCTCCCCCTGCCAGGTGGCAGTGGCCCAGCTGGGCTCTCCTCCTCGCCGGGCCCCACCTGCAAGCAGCCCGGCCCCTCACCTCTGTGAGCATGACCAGCCCGACGAGGAAGCAGGTGACAGACACCCCCAGGATGAGGACCTCCCGCCGGTTCTTCTTGCGGAAAACCCTGGGGTACATGTCCACCAGCGCCGTCACCAGGCTTTCCACACACACAAACTGGACGAGAGGGCGAAGAGTTGGAGGGCAAGAGCCCTCACGAGGAGCTCCATCAACCAGCTGGCGCCTCGCTCCTGGGGCAGCCCTGCCAGCCTCCTGACAGCCCCAGAGCGGACCCACCCTCCAAAGCTCCCTTTGTTCCCTGGCAGGGCATCCACGCCTGACACTCGCCCAGCCCCCAGCTGTTTTAAGGGCCTTCAGGGCATCGAGTTCAAGGTCCTGCCCGCTGCTCCCTGCCCCCAGCCCACACACACCACCGTCTCTCGGGCTCTGAGTGGCCACCTCTCGATACCTGGCTATCCAGTCCCAGGAGGACGACCATGAAGAAGAAGCAGCAGGCCCAGAGGGGCGAGAAAGGCAGCATCACCACAGCCCGGGGGTAGGCGATGAAGGCCAGGCCAGGGCCTGCGGCAGGGAGAGAGGGACACAGCCCAGGGCCACCCCGAGGTGGGCTTCCCAGTGTGGGACACGGGGCAGCGGAAGCCCCAGAGCTACCCCCCTCCACCGTCCTCACCCAGGAGGAGCCACCCAACCCTCGACCCGGTCCCCAGTCTCCAAGGCATCGCCCACTGTTTTCTCACTGGCAGGAAGAGAACCTAAAGGCTGTGAGTATTCTAGAGAATATTCCAAAGAAAAGAGGAAGGGGGTCTAGCACCTGCATTTCTGTAAGTTCTACCTCAAATCCTGGGGCTCACTCTCCAGATTTATTGCCCCCAAACCAGAGGTTTCAAACTTACAAAGAGCTTGGGGGCCAGGCAGGCCACGGACGTTTGTGAAGCTGCCGCATTGTAAAAGGAGGGAGTGGCAGGGCCCGACAGACCTGGAGCCATCATGCCCCCTGCAGGCAAGTGCCGTGTGGTTTCCGTAAAGTTCCAAAGAAAATACCTCCAAGACTAGATTGGGTCTGGGGCCACCGTTGGCCACCTCTGCGCCCCGAGCCTTTCCTGTCACCCTACAGCAAGTGAGCTGGCGTGAGTTTCAGAATACCCACGACACACATCCTCTCAAACACATTAATGTTGCCCTCAGCTGGCTCAAACGGCAGGAACAGGTCACATGCCAGTGCCCGGGTCCTTGATAGGAAGCTTCCTTTGAAAGGAAGGGTATGACTGAGGGACCCGGGGCGGTGGTCAGCTCCTCCGCCCGTCTCCCACGCTGCTGGGACCCGCCCCACGCACCAGCGAGCGCATGGCACCAAGCCTGGCACAGAGCAGCGCTCCGTAAAAGAGAGACACGATCGTTCTTAGTAAGAACCAGCGAGGTCAGTTTCCCGCTGCTCAGCGCCCTGTGTGACGGGGGGAGCTTGTGAACCCCACGATCAAAATCATCTTGTTACCGGTGCAAGTGGGTGGTCCACAGGCGTAGGGGATGAGCAAGGCAAACACTGGCCGCTTACCCAGATGGGGGATCCGTCTGTGATTTTATTTAAAAGCAAGAGCAGGGCCTTCCCTGGTGGCGCAGTGGTTGGGAGTCTGCCTGCCGATGCAGGGGACACGGGTTTGTGCCCCAGTCCGGGAGGATCCCACATGCCGCGGAGCGGCTGGGCCCGTGAGCCATGGCCGCTGAGCCTGCACATCTGGAGCCTGTGCTCCACAACGGGAGAGGCCACAACAGTGAGAGGCCCACGTACCGCAAAAAACAAAAAAAAACAAAAAAACAAACAACAACAAAAAATGCAAGAGCAGCACCGCATGGTGGGAAGGCAGGCGCTTAAAGGAGGAAACTCCACGTGCCGCGAGTTAACTTACCTCTGAGACACACTTTAAAGGGAACGAGACAAGGCAGGATGCAGGACAATGTACACGGCACGTTATCACTTGGTTGTTACAAGGTGTAAGAGACAGAAACAGTAATACGGACGCGTGTTTGAATGTGTATGTACAGATATGTGTGTATTCTTTTTCTCGTAAAAGCCTAAACTATTTCTGGAAGGAAAACCATGAACCTGCTAACACTGGTTGCTTCCAGCGTGAGGAGCTGGAGGCCGGGGTTGGGGGGACAATGTTCTCTGCACACCCGTTCATCTTTTGAAGCTGGAATTGCTGTTTAAGTCCATCCCAGGTCTTCCCAGGACGCAGCCACTGAGAGGTCACCCACAGTGTAGGTGACAATAGGAATGCCTGCAGATCCAGGCGGGCTGGCGAAGGTTCAAACAAAGCTCACAGAGTCCCCTGTCTTAGGCCCACCCCCACCCCCCAAAACACCACTCACCTGACTCGGCCACCTCAGAGATGGGCACCCCCTGCTCCTGGGACATGAAGCCCAGGATGGAGAAGATGGCAAACCCGGCCACGAAGCTGGTGCCGCTGTTGAGGAAGCAGAGGGCGATGCAGTCCCTGCAGGCGGGGTGGGAGGTGGGGACAGGAGGGTCAGAGGGGCAGCCAGCACCTCAGGCCGGGACGCAGGAACCCCAGGGGACGCCGCCGGCCTGGCAGGGGCAGAGGGAACCCAAGGGGCTGGTTCTGTCCCCAACTCCATGGGCTCAGACTTGGACTAAACCCACGGTCATTCTGCAAGAATGAGACCCTAAGGAAGTAACAGAATCTAAACATTACCCCTGGCCACACAGCTCCCCTTTCCTGTCATGCTGTCACTGCGCCTCCTGGGACACTACCCGTGACCCCGCGCGTGCCGGTACGTTAACAGAGAGGAGAGGGGCACGGAGACCCCAAGCAACAGATGCTCCGTACTCACCTAAGTTCAATTTTGAAACGCATGATGTGGTTTTGTTTAGCTAATACTAAAATTGGCTTCAATTCTCTGACATGAGCCAGGTGGGCCCGAGGCAACCACAGGGAGGGGATTCAGTGTTTGCTGGGGCGCAGGTACAGAGCAGGCAGGACTGGGCTCTACTGTATGACGTCACTCCCGCGCCGGGTTGCTTGCACACCTGTGCCCACTGCCCTCTACATTAGCCCCGGGCTGGGCCCTGCTGGAGGTTCCCGGCCACCCATCACCATCCCGTCCTGGGGGAAGGAATCCCTCGCCTGTGCTGCCACTGGCTCCTCTCACCACCTGGTAGCCCTGGGGGTTGGAAAATGGCGTGAAGGCAGGTGGGGCGTAGGGAAATCCATGAGCTGGTGCACCCTCCAAATCTCCCCTGATCTAGCACACCTGGAGGGATAGGCGCTCAGGCCCTGCGCCCCGCTCACCTGTAGCAGTTGTTGTGGTACTTGTTGTAGCTGCCCAGGGCCGTCAGGCACCCTAGGCAGATGGCGAAGGAGAAGAAGATCTGGGTGCCCGCGTCCATCCACACCTGCAGGGAAAAGGCAAGAAAGCTGTGCCTCAGGGGAGCCAGGCTGTCTGGGCTCCACGGACCACAAAGGCCCACAGCCAGGCCAGGCACAGGTTGAGGATGGCAGACCCCTGCCCTCAGCCCGTGCAGGCAGCCCCGCAGCCATGCTATTCTGATGCGCTTGACTTCCTGGGCCCCTAGACGGAGTTTCTCAGGCACCACCAGGATGGCACAGGCATCAGGCACTGGGGAAAGACTAAAGGACCCACGATGGAGGCCGATGAGCTGGTGCTCTAGAACCAAGTGAGGCCTGGCCCGTCTTTTCTATAATGGAAACAAAGCCCAGGGCTCTACCTCCACTTTCTCCCACCCCAGGCCCCTCTGGCAGTGTGCCGAGATTGGAAGGATCCCAGAGACAGGCTTTGCGGGGCTGTGGGTTCTCTGCATCAGTGCCTTCACGGGCACGTAGCTTTGCCCCTCACGCCTCAACATCCTCTGCAAAACAGGAAGAGTGAGCCTCAGGTCACAAAGAGTCAAGAGGATGAACAGAAGTCATCTGTAAAGAGTTTTGTACTCCTTGGGGGGAAGATAGCTCTCCAGCTAAACATAGGGTATGGCTGTTCTTGTTATTATCTCAGCTGGCTGGCCCAGCCTGCATGTTATGATTCAGATTTAACAGCTAGAATAACATCCCAAAGAGAAAGAAGATCAAGGCGAACGGGACGTGCAGTGCTGCAGACCCACAGGAGGTGTGGTCCTGGGGCCACAGAGCCTCCCTGGGCACCTCCTGCCTTCAGGGGACCTGAGCACCAAACCGTGGCCACGGACATCGCCAGGCTGGTGTCCTAACACTTTTGGGTCCCCATTTCTTGTCTCATGTCCACCCTCCTTGTTAGCCCCCAAACAGGCCCCTGCTCTCCTTCCACTAAAATCGGGCTCACAGGGCCCACGGGCGCCAAAGCCTCAGCTGCTTCCGTGTACAGG
Organism: Mesoplodon bidens; assembly: GCF_964165515.1. NCBI lineage: Eukaryota > Metazoa > Chordata > Mammalia > Artiodactyla > Ziphiidae > Mesoplodon > Mesoplodon bidens. The sequence continues at coordinate 2,385,857 of NC_138167.1, read as the reverse complement.
TCCTCAGCCCCTACCTGTCCCCTCCCCACATCCCTAACCGTCGTGACCACCCCTAACCTCCCTCCTCTCTCACCACTCACCCCCCCCAAACGCCCACTCTCCTCGGCATTGCGGTGCGTCTGAGGGAACGCATGCCAGCTGACAGCATCAGAACGCAGACCCCTCAGCCAGCATCCCCAGGTGGGACCCGGAACTAGGCCTAGAGGAGAACCTGGAAACCTGTATTGTTTCAAAGCTTCCTGGGCGACCCTAATGAACAGTCAGATGTGGGAATCCCTGCCTTCCAGCCGCTGAGAACTGGCATCCACCCCGGGCACTCTTTCCTCCTGCTCTCCTTCCACTTCTGCAGGGGTGGGGACAGGGCGGGAAAGAGGGTGAGGACAGGGGGAAGCTGTCTCTAACCTCCTGCCCCTCCTGCCCACGGGGACCCCCTCCCCAGGGTTTTAGGGAGGCAGGAGCTGGCACCAGGGACAGGGTGTCCGGGGCAGGAAGCACAGAGGAAGACCCCAAGGGAGGAGCCAGGGCCAGCAAGGAAATAGGCAAGGTCGAAACACCAAGGGGAGCTTCTTTTTTTGTTGTTTTTTTTTTTGTTTGTTTGTTTGTTTGTTTTGCGGTACGCGGGCCTCTCACTGTTGTGGCCTCTCCCGTTACGGAGCACAGGCTCCGGACACGCAGGCTCAGCGGCCACGGCTCACGGGCCCAGCCGTTCCGCGGCATGTGGGATCTTCCCGGACCGGGGCACGAACCTGTGTCCCCTGCATCGGCAGGCAGACTCTCAACCACTGCGCCACCAGGGAAGCCCAAGAGGAGCTTCTTTAAACCTCAGGAAAAATTATCATGGGGAAAGGAGAGGGGGTCTCCAAATTCATTTCAGAAGCTGGAGAAAGAAAAGGCAGGAATGAAAGGAGAGAAGCTGAGGACAGGCCACAAAACTCCGTGGACGCCCCAGGCCGAGGACGTGCCTCGGGGAGCCTGGTCGCTCCTTTGCAATGTCTCAAATCCTTTCCTCTCCTAAACCTGCCCCAGACTCTGCAAGGAGAGTCCTCCCAGGAAGACCCAGTGGCCTCTGGTCTGAAGGTCACTGTTCCTTTTCATTCATTATCGCAGCCCCAAGCGCAGGTTGTTGTGCCAAGAGGTTCTAAGGTTGTACAGGCAGGATCCCGCCAGGCTGGGATGGAGGGCCGGGGAGGTGTCTCCAGGCCGGTTATCCAGGACGCGGCCCCGGACCTGCCCAGCCTCAGGCCCCCGAGGCCTACTCCCTGTGCCTGGCGGGGCCCAGGCTGCAGCCTGACCCGCCGTCCACGCAGGAAACTCTTTTTCCTCGGAGATGTTCCGTGGCTGCGCACGTGCAGATCCCACGGTTAGGAAGTGTTGCAGACTTGGGCTTGGGAAGAAGAAACAAGCAAAACTGTGACTTGGCAGGTCACCTCGCCCGGAGGGGGAGAGACTAAGACTGAGTTGGGAGGAGAGGGTGAGGAGAACGGAGGAGAAGGCAGCAGGAGGCCTGAGAGCTCAGAGTGCGGGGCTCAGACTGGCTGGAGGCTGGCGAGCCGGCTCCGCGCAGCTGCTCCTGGCCAGCCTGCTGGGGCCGGAGAGCCACAAGGCCGCGGGAAGGGCCAGAGGACAGCAGGGCAAGCCATTCTCTTCCCACCACAGGCGACCTGCCACGTGCCCCGTCCGGGAGCCCTGATTTTGGGAACAAAGCTCCAGGGTGTGTTTGGCTGGCGCAGAAGGCTGCCCGACAATACAAGTGAAAAACGCTTCAGGGAGTGTGGGCTAAAAAGAGGTCTTGGAGGGGCGACAGAGGAAGAGAGAATTTCTAGAAGATCCAGGAAAGACGTTTTCAACCTGAGTCCAACCCCAAGGACTATTACATTTTCTATTTTCAGGAAGGCAATCGTATGTAAGCCTGGGCTTTGGAGTCAAACTGAACTGAGTTCAGTTCCTAACTCTGTTAATAACTAGCTGTGTGACCTTAGGCAAATCACTTAACCTCTCTGAACCTCACTTTTCTCATCAGGAAAATGGGTATAATAACAAGTAAAATAACAAATGGATATATTAAGAAATAAAATGGGTAAAATAACAAATAAAATAATGTATGTAAAATGCCTAACACATAAAGAAATATTAGTTCCCTATCCCACTTCAGGATTAATTCTAGAATAATAAAAATCAGCCCTTAAAACTCCCAGATAATTCATATTCTTTGGGAAATGTATATCATGGTGATTAAGGCAGAAGACCCCCAAAAGACAACTTGGGATGAAACCCAAGCTCTCCCTCCATGCTTGTTTTGTAGTTTGGGGCAAATTTCTTAACTTTTCTAAGCTCCAATTTCTTTATCTGTAAAATGAGGCTACACCTAACTCGTGGGATTAGTGTGAGGACTAAACTGTGTTGTGCACTTACGGAAGGGCCTGGCAGACAGTAAGCACATAATACATGTGTCAGCTATTGGCCTATTTGTCGTTGCTGTTATTTTAAAGAAGCAACTCACCTTCCAGTAATAATAAGGTCCCGTAGGTTTCAATGCACGACATCAAAATGAAAAGACTCCTTCTAATCAATGGCTCCAACCTCCTTCCCTAAATAAACCCTTCCTTCGAGAGCTTAAGGTAGAGGTTTCAGGTGTTCAACAAGGACTCTCTGGACACCCCGTCCCCAGCCCCTGTCCTTATGGATCTACCAAAGTGCAATGGAACAAAGGATCAGGGTGAGGGAAAGAAAAAGCGCCAGGACCCAGCACACGCTGCACCAGCGGAGTCTCCCGGGGCCGCCCCCCAGTGGGAAAGAGACGGTGCTGGGGGTGCCGGGAGAGGCGGCAATCCCCCACTGCACAGCAGCCTGGCCAATGAGATAAACTCAGCAGTGTCTCTGCCGGGCTTCCGTTCCAGACCGAGAGCTTGGCCAAGAGAGGCACTCTGGTCTTTGTGCTGCAGGGATTGTGCAACTTTCTCAAGTGCCAGGCAAATGCAGGCTGGCATTGTCACACTTCCTGGGGAGTGCCAACTACTGTCCATTAGGGCTCTGGCGGGGGGCATCCCGCCCTGCAGAGGCTGCTCTGCTCACTGACATAAAGGCGGGCTTCAGCAGGGGGCCAGGACCAGCCGTTAATAAGTCTGCTCGGAAGCTCAGGACCAAGCCTGGCTCTTGGAACATCTCCCTCCCTGGGCTCAGAGGATTCTGAAGACATCACTGCCTGCACAGCCTGCAGCTGCCCAGGTTGGAAGGATGGTGTCCTGGAGAGAAGACTGAAAGAGGTCTTATTCCCTGCAGTAACCCAGACACAGAATTACAGCCTTTTAACTCTCAGAGTTGAAGGTGCTCTGGTCCACCTTCTTCATATTTGCTGGCAGCTATTACATAGCAAACGTTACACCTAGAACATACCTGGCACGAAATAGATGCTCAATAAATCTTTGCTGAATGAATGAGCTGCGAGAAAAACAAAGACGAGCAGACAGGACTTTGCCTTCAAGAGACCATAAAACCTGTGGGACTTGTCATCATGCAGAACTGGATTCCAGGTGCAGGTGTGCGGATGGAAAGTTCTTTAAGCTCTCTAGGCCTTAATTTCCTGTCTATAAGATGGGGATGCCTCATTGGTCAGCGGTGAGGATTAGCTGAAATAATGCATGTGACCCTCTTAACGATGCCAGGGCCATAGCGGGCACTCAGCAGTTGTTAGCTAAAAAGCTGGTCAGGACAAACAGAGCGTCGATCACAGAAGCCATAGGTCAGTTCCAGAGACGCTGGACCCTCTCTCCCTTTCTTCTTTCATTCTACCTGCCTGTCTCCCAGCCTGATCCCCAGGCGAAGGCGGCTTGTGGCTCAGCCACCGGTTCACACCGCTGCTCCAGAACCGCAGCGGTTCCCTTCTGCGTGAGGGATCCAAGGCGAACCCACACCCGGCCTCCGAGGCCTCGCCCGGCTCTGCTGCCCTGCAACCTCCTGCGTGCTGCCTGCGCTCCACCACGGCACTTTGGGTCCCAGCCTGCCGTTCCTTCCACGTGACCTTGGGCCCTGTTTGCTCATCTGTGCAGCGAGAAGTTTGCAGAGATGACGTCGGGGGTTTTCTAGCTTCAGCAGCTGCGGTTCTACAGTTTGGCTCCGAGGCCCGACTGCAGCCCCTGGGTCCACGCGGAGACGAGGTGGCTGCCCCTGTGTCTCTATTGGTCTCAGAAACGGGGGCGGGAGGGTGAGCTCCCATCCCACTGGGTGTCGTGGGGAAAGAGCCCGGGCCGAGGCTGGGGAGGCTTCCGGGCTCGAGTGGTCTGCTGCTTCTGGGAGCCCTGGCAGCCGCAGGACTCAGGATGGAAGAGCTCATAGTTCGTCTGGGGGCGCTGGGAGGCTTGAGAAGAGCCACCCCAAATTCTGCACAAGGGGAGCCACTGCCTTTGTGGGAATGGTCCCCGCGTGGGAGGGAGCTGGGGGGCTGTTCCCTCCTCTGTTGCCCCCTCTCACCTCTCAGCAGTGACAGTGCCACTGCCTTACTATAAAAACGTATGAAAAGCCGTTCGATTTCTGGTCCGCCCTGAGCTGGGCGTCCCTTTCAGGGGCACAGCCCTTCCAGCCCAGGAAGAGGCCCCAGGAGGTGACCTCTGCCAGGGGAGCGGGCTCAGGCCGCAGCCGGGCCGGGCGGGGCTCTGGGCTGTGCTCACCCACGACCTCTCCACCCTCGGCCCCCTCCTGGCTTTGCCAGCCTTCAACACGGCTGCCAAACAGAGGACGAGACCCCGGCAGAGGCTTCTCAGTGCAGGCCCTGCCGTCCAGACCCTCGGTCAGCAGACACACCCCGTCCTGGCGGGTGGACCCTGAAGGAAGGGCCGGGAGGGAAGGGCCGGGGGCCTCTGGACAGCACACAGGAAACTCAGCACCACAAGCCAGCTGGCCCTGGGAGGGGCTGGGGGCCGTGGCCAGGAGCGGGCCTTGTGGGCAGAGGGCGGGACAGAGGGGCCAGTGGCGGGGTCAGGAGAGAGAGAGGCTGCTCCAAATGAAAGGAGACGCCCAGAGGGGATGGGAGGTAGTGGGAGGGGAGAGCCTGCGGGAAAGGCTGTTAGGACGCGTTTACAGCCCCCCAGAAACACTACAAAACACCACGAGGGCCTCAGGGCCCCTGGGTTCCCTGGCAGCTGTGAACCCAGGAGGGGGAGATGTGTGGAGACACCCCCTCAGCGTGGATGCCTGGGGTTGTCCAGGAGCAGAGATGCCCAGCAGAGCACAGGGACGGCCCCGTCTGTGCGTCTTACCTGGGGGTCCCACAGACGCGTGAGGTTTGGGTACAGGTAAAACTGAATTCCTTGGGCGGCCCCAGGCAGCGTCACCCCTCGAATCAACAGGACCACCAGCATGAGGTAAGGGAAGGTGGCTGTGAAGTACACCACCTGGCCGAGGGGCAGAGGAGAAGGTAAGGAACCGGGGCAGCCCCAGCAGTGGGGGGACGGGGAGGGGGCGGGGGAGGAGCCGCCAACCCCATGGTGGAGGTCACCAGCTCGCCTTCTGCGGCCTCCCGCTCACCCCGCAGCTGCTCAGCCCTCAGCCTTCAGCCCTCCCTCCCGCCCTCCCTCCGTCCCCCTGACACACACCCAGCAAATATCTGCTGAGTGACTGAGCGAACTTAGGCATGCTCCCAACATGAAGTTTAGAACAGTGGCAAGGGCCGTCAGGGACAAAAAGCTCTGTCACACGTGACCCCTGTCCCCACACAGCTCACAAGCTTAGCACAACCAGGCAGCCAGCTTAGGAGGGAAGCCTGGTCAGAGGCCGCCAGGGCAGGAGTCCAGGAGAACTCGGGATGCCCTCATGCACTCCAGGGCAACGAGTCTCCCCAGCGTCTCGGGGTGGCTGACAGTCATGTTGAGATTAACAGTCATAACGGAATTGCTTTCCCAAAGAACAGCTGTATGAAACGAGGAGCCGTGAACCGTGTTCAGTTTGCGATGTGCCCACACGCATGGTGCGTTCCAAGATCAGATTCCTCCCCACAGGTCCCTCCTGCCTCTCTCTCTCTCTCTCTCATTCCAGTTCCCCAAATACCAGAAGGACATACCATTGAATCCAGGAAAGGCACAGAATCAAAGGAAGAGAGACACGCGAAATCTTCGTGGGGTCATTCCCTCCCATCCCCGACTAGGTGCAACTTGGGGAACCCCTGGGTGGCTGAGCCCCCCGGGGGGAGCAGGGTGGTCCGGGGAAGGGAGGGGCCTGGGGCCCTCGAGCACAGACCTTGCCCGTGGACTTGACCCCCTTCCAGATGCAGAAGTAGCAGATGACCCAGGCGAGCAGGAGGCACAGGGCCAGTTCCCAGCGCAGGGCCCCCAGGTGCTGGATGCCGTCCGAGATCTTCAGGACCCGCCTCCTGGGGAGAGAAGTGTAAGCGACTCCACCTGTGCCGCCGGCCTCAGCTCGTCCGGGCAGTGGAGCCAGGCCTCCGGCTCTGGTCAGAAGGCTTGTCGGCTCCTTCACTCTGATCCGTGAGGCTCTGCTTTGCCCAGAGATGGGAGTAGACAGAGAGGGAGGCGAAGACAAGCTGTTCCCAGGTAGGTTTGCTCTGGCAGGCTGAGGACCAGTGTAACCCAGAGAAGGGGGTGCGAACACATATTTTCTCAACCGGAGGGTTAGGATGCTTTGATGTGAGGAATCATGTCTTCGGTGAATGTCAATATTTCAGGTAGGGGCAGTAGAAGCAACACACATGCAGCCACAGGGGAGGGGCGGACCCACATCGGGGGAGCGACGCAGGCCCAGCGCGAGGAGAGCCTCGGGAAGAGTCCTGCCCTAACCACAAATACAGGCACGGCGGGAAAAAGCCACTCGGGTGACGGCGCCACCGAAGGAGGAGGCAGAAATGCGTCCCCTGCAGCCCGTGGGGTCCCCAGCCCCGCGCCCGTCTATGGGACACGCCGCCCACACTGCGATGGCGAAGGGGCCCCACTTACTCCCAGAACTCGATGACGGGAGAGGTGGCGTTCTCAGAGCTCCCGTTCACGGAGCTGCTGGTCCCGTGGAACTCCACGCAGTGCTCTGCCGGGGCCCAGGGCGGGGCGGGGAGCGAGAGAAGCATCACTGGCCAGTGTGTAACACGAGCAGAGGGGGGGCGAAATTTCAGGAGACTGGGAAGCAAGGTATCTGGGCTGAAGGTGCCTAAACAAAACAGCCTCATAATAAAACACAAAACGAAACACATGATAACCTCAACAAAGCCACTGCTCCCTCTCCCACTTCTCCGGGGTGGAGCCGGGGCAGGGGGTGGGGGTTGGGGGGGGTGTAGCATATTCTCATTAAAGCACCATCGGTCGGCCTCAGGAAAGATGCTTTGCACGCCATCAGCTTCAAACATACGAATACTTCTGGGCCACTGTCCTGTAGAGAGTGGCCTTTGAGGAATGACCTTTGAGGAACAATAAGGATGCCTTCTGGGGAAGTGATGTAGCTGACAGCTAAGAGCACAGGTACAGATCAGAAGACTCTGGCTTGAATCCCTGGCCCCCTCCGGTTATTCGCTGTGTGGCTTTCTAAGCCTCACTTCCGTGGTCTCTAAATATACACGAGGGGACTTCCCTGGTGGTGCAGCAATTGGGAATCCGCCTGCCAATGCAGGGGATGCGGGTGCGATCCCCCTTCTGGGAAGATCCCACATGCTGTGCAGCAACTAAGCTCGTGCGCCACAACTACTGAGCCTGCACTCTAGAGCCCGCGAGCCACAACTACTGAGCCCATGTGCCACAACTACTGAAGCCCGCATGCCGAGAGCCTGTGCTCCACAACAAGAGAAGCCACCGCAATGAGAAGCCCGCGCACCGAAACGACGACCCAACGTAGCCAAAAATAAATAACTAAATAAATTTAAATAAATAAATGTACATGAGAAGAGCCCAGTGTAGGACTGATAAGTGGAGTAAATGAAAAGGAGACTGCCCGGCACTCCATAAATAGTGGCTCTTAATTACCCGTCTACGACTATGGACTTTTCACAAAGAGTGTTCACACTCTTCTTTACGTTTTATTAGGACAGTAATCCTGGGAAATAGCAATAAAGACAGAGAGCGTTTCCCCCACTGTGCACATGAGAAAGCTGATCTTCTTAGAAATGGCCTGTCATTGCTTGTCTGTGGTGAAGTGAAGGCTGGGATCCAGCTCAGCAAATTGTGTATGTTCCACCTTCAGAAATCTGGGACCTGACCCTTCCCGTTACACGTATGACCACCAGTCCGGTGCAGGTCACCATGGCTCCCGGGTCCCTGATGGGCCCAGTTTCTGCTCTTGCCTCCAGAGTCAATCTCCAGAGAGCAGCCAGAGTGGCTTTGCTCAAACTTCAGTCACGTCATGACTCTATGTCATGTCCCAGTTCAGAAACCTCCAAAGGGTTTCCCATCGCACTCAGAGAAAGAAGCCCAAACCTCACCACCGCCCCCAAGGCCCCAGTCCATCCACCCCTCTCCTACTGCCCCGCCCCCCGCTTACCCACTCCAGCCACACCTGCCCTGCTGCGCCCCGGATGCCACCCCACTTCTGTACTGGTGCTTCTCCTACCTAGTGTCTGCCTCCACACGCCCTCCTCCTTCAGAGCATGACCCAGCGTCACCTTCTTAGAGATGCCTTCCCCGATGACCCTATTTAAAATTATACCCCACCCCTAAGATTCCCAGTCTCTCCTCCCCGTTTAGGTTTCTGCACAGCAGTGCCTCTAGCATGACACATGGGATGCACTGATTTTGTTTCTGGTCTGTCTTCTGCCGCTAGAATGAAAGCCACGAGGGTAGGAGCTCTGTTTCTGCACCTTGCATGTCCCCGGTACTTGGAACAGAGCCTGGGGTACAGCCGGGGCTCCACACACATCTGCCGAACCACGGGGTATTAGCGGAGCCCTCTCTCCTCCAAACCAAGTCACTTTCCTTGAAGCCTCAGCACACCCAAAAGGGCTGTTTCTTCCGGACAGGATGGGATGTCCTGTATTACTAGCCAAAGCCCTGGGTATTGAATTTGCCTCAGAGATGCTCCCCCTGCCAAGTCAGCCAGAAGCACACAGGCCTGATGATGGCCTGAGGCCAAGCCCCTGGGCACCAGAAAGGCAGAAACTCTCTACAAGAGGAACTGCACTGAGACCTGGATAAAATCCCCATCTGAGAAGCTGGTTGTCAGGGCGGATTTTAGTGCACAGAGAAGAAAGAAAGAAAGAGAGAGAGAGAGAGAGAGAGGGAAGGGAGGGAGGGAGGGAAGAAGGAAGGCAGGAAGGAAAGAAGGGGGAAGGAAGAAAAAACACATAATAAAGAAAATATTAGAATAAAACAGATTTTAAAAACTTGATTCATTCCATGAATATTTTTTGAGAGCTCACGATGCTAAGTGCAAAAGGTGTAGAGATGAAGACACCATTTTTGCCCTCAAGATCTTGCAACAAAGAGAGGAAAAGTGGGGTGAGTGCCACAGTCAAGGGCTGGGGCCAGTGTAGGCACTAGCAGACACACTTGAGAAGAACCTAGCAGACCTTGGGGTGTCAGGGGCGGTAGCTCCAAGATTTGACTTTTCACTTGACAAGTAGTGGGACAAAGTGGTGACAAGGGAATGAAAGCCTGGAGAGACAGTATAAAATATGAGGGCGAGGGGGCCTTGATCACCAGGATAAACATGCAAAACCACTTCCCTGGCAAGTGAGTAAAAGATTCACACTCTAGGGCTTCCCTGGTGGCGCAGTGGTTGAGAGTCCGCCTGCTGATGCAGGGGACACGGGTTCGTGCCCCAGGCCGGGAAGATCCCACATGCCGTGGAGCGGCTGGGCCCGTGAGCCATGGCCGCTGGGCCTGAGCGTCCGAAGCCTGTGCTCCACAACAGGAGAGGCCACAACAGTGAGAGGCCCGCGTACCGCAAAAAAAAAAAAAAAAAAAAGATTCACACTCTAGCTCAGAACTGAGTAACTTATCTGAACAAGAAAAAGTTCATCATGGCACAGGTAGGGCCTCACTGACAGGCATGAGAGGTGTTTGGACACTGGGAGCAGGACAGTGTCCACCTGCGTGGTCCAATAGGGCAGTGACCAGCCACGTGTGGCTATTTACATTAAATTAATTTAAATTAAATAAAAACTTTAAAATTCAGGTCCTCACACGCACTAGCCATGTTTCAAGTACTCGATAGCCACGTGTAGCCAGTGGCTACCGTATCAGAGAGTACAAAGGACATTTCATCACTGCAGATAGTTCTTTTGGAAAGCAGTACCCTAGAAATTTTTAATTTTAATTTTTAATTTAACATTTACTTTCAATTCATTAGACTTAGTAGTTCTATCACCATAGAGGCTCTTGTCTTAAAAGAAAATCACGGGAGAAAATTAATTGCTATGGTAAATTATATTGATGCCATACAAAACAGCTTATCCCTGGTTAAATCCAGATGACTTGGGGGTTGGAAAAGCCTAAAATAGTATCAGAAAGAAGACATGAAGAATAAATAAATGAGAAAACAATATATCCATGCATCAAACTAACCATGTTTCACATCAAAATCCATAAAGGGCTAAACTGCACAAAAAGCAGTCAGTTCTATCTTCCTAATACATTGGCTGAACACATGAATGTTTTTGAAAAAGTCCGTGCTATTTTTCCTGTGGTGCTGGTGGCCTCTCGCTCTTATCTTTGACATTAGACCCCTGTCACCTCCTTGGCAGATTTCTAGCATGTCCCCACTGAAGCCTGGGGCCTGGGGACCAGGATATGGGGACAATCCCTCTCCTGGTCACCGCAGCAGAGCAGGTGGAGGTGACCTCACCTGTGTTCCAGTCGTGGCGGCAGCTCCCCCAGGGCAGGTCGACGGTGAAGCTGCTGAAGAGGTAGAAGAGAGCCCAGGCCAGGACGATAATGTAATAGATGTTGAGGAGGATGACGATGGTCTGGGACGCATAGCCGATACCTGGGCGGAGGCACACGGGGCTGGGGACACTGGGCAGGCTTCTGGCTCCGCCCACCCCTGCTCAGGAAAGGGTCTGTGCTCCCCTGAGTGTCCTGAGACACGGGGTATGGGGTCTGGGCTCCTGGCTCGCTGCCCCCTCCCGTCGTGCAGCCCTCCCAGGCCAGGCTGGGCTTCCTCCCGTCTCCTGCTGCCCTGCCCCGCTGCCTGTGCACTCTCATCTGCATGCCGCCAGCTCACTGATTCTAAGCTATCTTACAAATGTGTAAGGCTAACTCTGAGATCCCAATAGCTAATGTTCCCTGGAATTCGTCTGATATATTTCTGAAATGTAAAAACACGCGTTAAGGGACTTCCCTGGTGGCGCAGTGGTTAAGAATCCGCCTGCCAACACAGGGGACACGGGTGCGAGCCCTGGTCCGGGAAGATCCCACATGCCACGGAGCAACCAAGCCCGTGCGCCACAACTACTGAGCCTGCGCTCTAGAGCCTGTGAACTACGACTGAGCCCACAAACCACAACTACTGAAGCCCGCGCGCCTAGAACCCGTGCTCCGCAACGAGAGAAGCCACTGCAATGAGAAGCCCATGCACCGTAACGAGGAGTAGTCCCCACTCGCCGCAACTAGAGAAAGCCCGCGCGCAGCAACGGAGACCCAACGCAGCCAAAAACTAAAACTAAAAAAAAAAAAAAAACACGCGTTAAAAGCAGGAAGAGACAGTTCGCAGAGGAGCACATACACACAGGCAATGAACATCCTCAGAACACGCTCACCCTCCCTAATAATCGTAGGTGTGCAAAATGAAAAATGATGAGCTACCATTCTGCATCTGCAACACTAGTGAACACGTTTACAAGTGATATAACTCAGTGATTTCCAGACTTGTCCACATAGTAGCAGAATTACCTGGGAATATTTTTAAAATTCCAAAGCCCAGACCAGACCCCAGACCAATTTAATAACAATCTCTGGGGGTGGGGTACAGGCCTCAGGATGTTTGGAAGGTCCTGGGGTGATTCCACTGTGCAGACAAGTTTGGGAACCAGGGATATAACTCAGAGCTGTTAAAGATACGGAGGAAAGACGCTTACTCAAGTCTGGTGATGTGTACGTCAGCATAACGCTTCCATAGAACAACTTAATAAGCCAGGTCAAGAGACATCAACTTGGTTGTCCATTTGATCCAGTGATCCTAATCCTGGGAATTTATCCCAAAGAAATAACTCCAAAAAAGGGGGGTAAAGGCTACCTCTACAAAGATACATGATAGCAGAATATCAGTTTATCAGTGGTTGAAAATAAGCAAAAAGCCCAGAACAGAGAATTGTTAAGCAAATTATGATATATCCCTTTGATGGAAGTTTATGCAATCGCATGATTGTTGTGTAAAAAATGGAAAATAACACTAACTAAAAAACAGAGGGACTTCCCTGGCTGTGCAGTGCTTAAGACTCTGCGCTCCCAGTGCTGGGGAGGGTTCAATCCCTGGTCGGGGAACTAAGATCCCACTTGCCACATGGCGTGGCCACAAAAACCCACAAACACGACAGCAGCAGAAACTGTGTATATTTCATATTAATAGACATGTGACCTTTATAGAGAGAGAAAGAAAGAATGAAGCAAACCTCTCCAAACTGGAAACAACCCAAATGTTCTTCAGTGGGTGAATGGTCAAATAAACCATAGGACAACCATCCACACCACGGAATACCGCTCAGTAACAAAAAGGAATGAACTATTGATACAAGAGCCATCTGGGTGGATCTCAAGGGCATCATGCCGAGTGAAAAAGCCAGTCTCAAAAGGTCACATACTGTATGATTCCATTTATATCACATTCCCCAAGTGACAAAATTATAGAGATAGGGAGCACGTTAGTGGCTGTCAGAGGTTATAGGGGTGGGGAGGGGAAGGGTTAGTGTGACTATGCGGGGGCAGCAGGATGGAGATCTTTGTGGTCATGGAACAGCGGTGGTGTTTGCACGAGTCAACACAAGTGATAGGACTACACAGAATTATACGCACACACACACACACACACACACACACAAGCAAGTGCATGGAAACGGGTGCAATCCGAATAAGGTCTGAGGATTGTACCAATGTCCATTTCCAGGTTTTGATATTGTTCTATATAAGATTTTTAGGGCTTCCCTGGTGGCGCAGTGGTTGAGAGTCTGCCTGCCGATGCAGGGGACACGGGTTCGTGCCCCGGTCTGGGAAAATCCCACATGCCGCGGAGCAACTGGGCCCGTGAGCCAAAATTACTGAGCCTGCGCGTCTGGAGCCTGTGCTCCGCAACAAGAGAGGCCGTGACAGTGAGAGGTCCGCGCACCGCGATGAAGAGTGGCCCCCACTCGCCACAACTAGAGAAAGCCCTCGCACAGAAACGAAGACCAAACACAGCCAAAAATAAATAAATAAAGCAAACTGTCAACAAGTAAAAATAAAACACTATAAAAAAATAAAAATTAAAAAAAAAAAGATTTTTACCATTGAGGAAAATGAAAATGTCACTGGGTGAAATGTACACGTGACCTCTCTGGGCTACTTTTGCAACTTTCTGTGAACATATAATTGTTTCAAAATGGAATCTTAAAGAACATCCTATATAGAGAGAAATATTGAAATAAAACGTCCTAAGTTTTAAATAGCTATTGTGTCAAGATGGTAGAATTAAAAAAAAATTTTAACATCTTTACTGGAGTATAATTGCTTGACAATGGTATGTTAGTTTCTGCTTTATAACAAGTTGAATCAGCTATACATATACATATATCCCCGTATCTCCACCCTCTTGTGTCTCCCTCCCACCCTCCCTATCCCACCCCTCTAGGTGGTCACAAAGCACCAAGCTGATCTCCCTGTGCTATGTAAAAATTTTATCTATTTATTTATTTATTTGGCCATGCCACACAACTTGTGGGATCTTACTTAGTTCCTCGACCAGGGATTGAACCTGGGCCCCTGGCAGCGAAAGCACAGAGTCCTAACCAGTGGACCGCCAGAGAATTCCAAAGATGGTAGAATTATTAATGACATTTTTTTCTTATTAAAATTCTCTTTTTAGGGAATTCCCTGGCAGTAATTCAGTCTTGGGCCCACGGTGGAAGGTTTAACATAAAGACACAGAGTCTTATCTGCATCAGCACCGCTGATAAACCACCCAGTTATTCCAAACAAGGTTTATAACAACTAGTGCAGAGACTCTGGAGTCGGGCACAGAGCTACTCACCCTCAAAGATGGGGCAGATCTTCCTCCAGGCTGTGATGCCCCCCTGGCTGGTGTACTGGCCCAGCGCTGTCTCCAGGAGAAAGACAGGAATGCCACAGGTAAAGAGGAAGATGAGGTAGGGGATGAAAAAGGCACCTGCGGGTGGGAAACAGGCTGTCCATTATGCGGCACTAGCCTCCTCGTGGTCCACGGTCATCTCCCCCCATTACCACCCCATGCTTCTAGTCAGAATCCCGGGGATGGGGACTGCGCAAAACGGTGGGGACATCTGTCTAGATGTCTGGAACCACGGCAGAGATCAGGTGTCACCAAGTTACTTAGGACCTAGCCAGTCACTTTCTTCACTCTGAAGTTTCCATCCATACCTTCCAAGGTTTGCTCCCCATCAACTTCAGTTGCTGCCTAAATAACACATAGCTTGTGGCGACAGAAGCAGCTCATTGAGTCACAGATATCCAGGAGCATTCCCACAGCCCACAGTCTATAATTTCTGTCAAGGAAATGACTGCTCTCAATGTTAGAGAGGGGCTTTTAGCAGACTGAAATCAGATTTCCCTTAGTAATCCTTTCTGTTTTCACAGTCACTGCCTGAGACAAGTCTACTGATGCCAGAAATGCTGGCATTTGCTCCACCATAGACCTCTATCTGCTGGCAGCTGGGCAGGGGAGTTCACAGGATAGAGTCCCAGGGGGAGAGACGTGCACAGAGAGACCCAAGTGTCTGCAGAGGGTCCCCTACGAGCTTGAGTGCTGGTCAGCACATTGTGTGTGAGGACACTACCCAAGGAGAGGAAAGAATCCCTCAAGAAGATAGAGCCGGGCTTCCCTGGTGGCGCAATGGTTGAGAGTCTGCCTGCCGATGCAGAGGACACGGGTTCGTGCCCCGGTTGGGGAAGATCCCACATGCCGCGGAGCGGCTGGGCCCGTGAGCCATGGCCGCTGAGCCTGCGCGTCTGGAGCCTGTGCTCCGCAACGGGAGAGGCCACAGCAGTGAGAGGCCCGCGTACCACAAAAAAAAAAAAAAAAAAAAAAAAAAAGAAGATAGAGCCTGATGGTGCTCACGCAAGGCTGGGAACATTCCAAAAACTTAAGAAATGACACCAATTCTATACAAACCCTTGCAGAAAATTTAGAAGCAATTCTTTCCAACTCATTCTATGAAGCTAGCATTACTCTGATAACAAAAGTAGATAAAGACAAGAAAAGAAAATTATAGATCAAACTTTCATGAACACAGATGCAAAATTCTAAACAAAATTTTAGATATCTAACAATATATATCCAACAATATATAAAAAAAAGTAATACATAGTGGAGTTTATCCCTGGAATACAAAGTTGTTTTAACATTCAAAAAAAAATCAGTGGATCATATTAATAAATTTAAAAAGAAAAACCATATAATCATTTCAATAAATGCAGAAA
Source organism: Mesoplodon bidens (assembly GCF_964165515.1). Classification (NCBI taxonomy): domain Eukaryota; kingdom Metazoa; phylum Chordata; class Mammalia; order Artiodactyla; family Ziphiidae; genus Mesoplodon; species Mesoplodon bidens. The sequence continues at coordinate 2,370,291 of NC_138167.1, read as the reverse complement.
AGTATTTGACCAAATCTAACAGCCATTTCTGATTAAAAAAAAAACTCTCAGCAAATGATGAATAGAAGGAATAAAGGGCATCTACAAAACACCTACAGATAACATCATACTTAATGGTGAAAGACTGCTTAACCCCTAAGGTCGAGAGCAAGACAAGGGTGTCCAGTCTTACTATTTCTTACCACTTTTATTCAACATTGGTTCCATCAATATTGATTCTAGTCAAGGCAAGAAGGCAATAAAAGGAATTAAAAGTTATTCAGATCAGAAAAGAAGAAATAAAACTGCTTTACTTGCAAATGACACGATCGCCTATGTAGAAAATCCGTTGGAATTTAAAATAGTCAAACTCATAGAATCAGAAAGTAGAATGGTGATTACCAGGGTCTGAGGAAGCGGGAAACAGGGTGATGTCGGTCAAAGGGTATAAAGTTTCAGTTTTGCAGAATGAATGAATCCTAGAGATCCACTGTAACCATAGTGCCCATAGTGAACAACATTGAATTGTTTTCTTAAAATTGTGCTAAGAAGGTAAATCTTATGTTGTGTTCTTATCACACACAAAAAATTAAAGTGAAAAACAGAGGACAGAAGGAAACTTTTGGACGTGATGGGTATGTTTACGACACTGATTGTGGTGATGGTTTCACAAGTATATGTTTACCTCCAAACTCATCAAGTGGTATACATTAAATGTGTACAGCTTTTTGTACATTAGTCATACCTCAATAAAGTGTATTTAAAAAGAAAAGAACAAAAATCCCTCAGAATGTACCAAAGAGCTTCTGGAATAAATAAGTTAATTTAGTGAGGTTACAAGATATAAGATCAGCATAAAAAATCGATTGCATTTCTTCTACTAGCGGCAAGCAATTATAAATTACAATTTAACAAATAATACCATTATAGTGGCGTCAAAGAGATGAACTATTTAGGAATAAATTTGACAAAAGATGTGTACACTCATAACTGCAAAACATTGCTGAGAGCAATTAAAGAAGACCTAAATAAATGGTGAGGCATACCATGTTCATGGGTCAGAAGACTCGGTATTATTAAGATGTCAGTTCTTCCCAAATTAATCAATAGATTCACTGTAATCCCAATCAAAATCACAGCAGACCTGGGCCTCCCTGGTGGCGCAGTGGTTGAGAGTCCGCCTGCCGATGCAGGGGATACGGGTTCGTGCCCCGGTCTGGGAGGATCCCATATGCCGCGGAGCGGCTGGGCCCGTGAGCCATGGCCGCTGGGCCTGCGCGTCCGGAGCCTGTGCTCCGCAACGGGAGAGGCCACAACAGTGAGAGGCCCGCATACCGCAAAAAGAAAAGAAAAAAAAAAAAAAAAATCACAGCAGACTTTTTTGTAGAAACTGACAAACGGATTCTAAAGTTCATATGAAAACGCAAAGAACCTAAAATAGCCAAACAACTCTGAAAAAGAAGAATTAAGTTTTAGGCTTACCTCTACTTTATTTTCATATTATTATAAAGATACAGTGATTAAAACAGTGTGGTTTTGGTGTCAAAATAAATAGATCGACAGAACAGAACAGAGACCAGCAACAGGGCCATGCACATTTGGACAACTGATTTTTGACAAAGGTGTAAAGGCAATTCATTGGAGAAAGGATAGTCTTTTTAATAAACGATGCTAGAAAAAGTAGATATACATACACACAAAAAATGAATTTCAATCCATACCTTCATTTTATACAAATATTAACCCAAACTGGATTGTAGACCTAAATGTAAAACCTGAAACTATAAAACTTCTAAAAGAAAATATATGAGACCTTGGGTTAAGCAAAGATTTCTTTCATGTGACATCAAAAACATGAGTCATAAAAGAATAAATTCATAAACTGCACTTCATCAGAATTTGAAACTTCTGCTCTTCAAAAGACACTGTTAAGCAAAGGAAAAATATAAGACAGAATGAGGAAAAAAACTGCAAAATGCACATCTGATAAAGGACTTGTATCCAGAATATATAAAGAAGTCTCAAAATTCAATAGTAAGAAAACAAACGACCTATTTTTTTTTAATGGTCAAAAGATTTGAACAGGTTTTCACCAAATAAGATATGTGGGCTGCAAATAAGCACATGAAAAGATGTTCAACATCATAAATCAATATAAATTTAAGTGACAATGAGATAATGTTCACACCAATTAGAAAAGTTAAAATTAAAAAGACAGACCAAGTATTGGTAAAGTGGTGGAAAAGCTGGCACTCGGATACGCTGCTGGCAGGAACGTAAAAATGGTACAACCATGTTAGAAAAGTGTTTGGCAGTTTCTTAAAAAGTTAAAAGTGCACCTATCATATAATCCCGCCATTCCACACTTAAGTGTTCACTCAAAGGAAATGAAAGCATATGTTTATACAAAGATTTGTACACAAAAGTCCTTAGCAGTTTCATCTGTAATAGCTAAAACCTGGAAACAACCCAAATGTCCATCAACAGGAGAAGAAATAAATTGTAGTATATCCATATAATGGAATACTACGCAGTCATAACAAGAAAGGAACTACTGAGACATGAAAAAGATGGATGAATCTCAAAGTAATTATGCTGAGTGAAAGAAGCCACGTAAAGTATATACTGCATGATTCCACTTATAGAAAATTATAAGAAATGCAAACTACTGTATAGTTTGGAAACCACCTGGAAAACTAGGCCTGGAAACGGCCTAAGTGTCCCTCAACAGATGCATGGATAAAGAAAATGCTATATGTGTAATGGAATATTAGCCAGCCATAAAAAAAGAAGGAAATTCTGCATTTTGCAACCACATGGATGGACCTCAAGGGTATTACGCTAAGTGAAATAAGTCAGATAGAGGAAGTACATACTGCATGTCCTCTCTTACGTGTGGAATTCATGGAGGCAGAGAGTAGAATGGTGGTTACCAGAGGCTGGGGGGTGTGAGAAATGCGGAGACGTTGGTCAAAGGGTACAAATTTCGTTATAAGATAAACAATTTCTGGGGATGTAACATACAGCATGGTGGCTGCAGTGAACTATACTGTCTTATATAGTTGAAAGTTCTTAAGAGAGTAGATCTTAAGTGTTATCACCACCACAAAAAAAAAAGGTAATTATATGAAGGAATGAAGGTGTTAACTAACCTTATTGTGGTAATCATTTTGCAATATATACATGTATTAAATCATCATGTTCTACATCTTAAACTTACTATCCATAATATATCAATAAAGCTGGAAAATAGTTATATTTTTAAAAAACAAAACAGGTTTTTGGTTGCATTGGGATGGGGTAGGAGAGGTCAGGGGTTGGAGAAAGGGAAGGAGGAAATTTGGGGGAGTGATGGATACATTCATTATCTTGACAGTGGTGATGGATTCAAGGGTGTGTACCTATGTCGAAACGTATCAAACAGTACACTTCAAATGTGTGCAAGTTGTTGTAAGCCAATTATACCGTCATAAAATTGCTAAAACAAAAGTTAGTGGGGAATAGGCTTCTCCAGCTCTTTGCCTCTGGCTTGTAGTCCACGCATCCATAATTCAGGCACTGAAGGAAACGCTTGGTGACCACAAGGGCAAAGAAAGATCGTAAACAATTCAGGCACATGAGCAGATAAATCATTCCAAGGCTTGTTGGGCAGGAAGGGGAAATTAGGGAAGAGAGAACCCAGTAGCTGATATGAACAGTCCTGCTGGGAGCGGGAAACATCGCAGAGAGAGAGAGAGAGAGAGAGAGAGAGGGAGAAGACAGGGGGCAGGGGGAGAGTTTTCAGCCTGGCTCAAGCCCCTCCTCCCCATCTTTGTGCCACCTGCTCTTCCCCCATGAACCGAGCCAATGTTTAACCACACTGGGTCCGGTGGTCAGTCTGAGCCCCTCCCCCTCTGCCTCCTTGAGCTCCTGGGCAGTTGGCCAGAGGGGACAAGGTCCACACCCGCCAGGCCGAGTCACTGGCCCCAAAACCGGGGAGGGAGTTAGGGAAGAGATAGCGCCCAGGAGGGACCCAGGTGCCCACCAGGGAGTCCTGGGGCACTGCCTCTTTCCCCACCCAAGCCCCAGTCACCACCCCTCAAAGATGGAGCCACTCCTGGAGACGGAGGATGGAGTCACAGTTACCTGCTCCCCCAAATCCCCCGTTTAGTCTCCTTGTCCAAATTCTAAAATGTCCTGGCATTTTTCCCCATGGAATTCCCCAAGGAATCATTCTGCTGGACACCCTTCTCAATAGGAACACATTCTGTGGCATCACCTGTAATGCTCCAGGTGACATTTTTTTAAGACAAACTGACGATATGCCACATGAGCAACACAGCAGTGAACATGCATGAACATTACATGCTGTAATCAACACCACTGGACCAATACTTGGCATTGCTTCATTAACTAAAAGTGGTGACCAATTGTCACGTACTCATAAAATAACCGTGACTCTTACAGGAAGAAAAACGCTCCTTGTTTCTCTTCGTTCTTTAGTATATCTACGGACAGCCTCAAGGCAAACAGGGGCCATCTAATGCCCTTGACATTGGTGTCCCCATGCTCTCTCTCCCTGACATCCAGAGGTGGGCTTTACTTGGCTATGGCCCTTTCCTCTAAGATCCCGGCTGTGAGAGGTCCAGCTGTGGTACATTCTGCTGTAGCCTCACAGGGGTCTCCAGCCCCAGGCAGCCTGGGTGTTGGGCAACTCAGTCTGCTGGTAGCCGGGGTCCAGGGAGCTGGAGAGCTTCCGGCTGAAGGCCCAGGTTCTGAAGCCGCCAGGACTTGGGTATTTGGGTACAGCCAACAGTTATGTGAGAAAGAAGGACATCAAGGAGACTCCAAGATTCTTAGTCTTGTAACCAGTCTGCTTCCGCCCTTAGTCGCTTGCAGTCAGTTCTCAACACAGCAGCCAGACAACGTGCAAGTGTAAGACTGGCCCCTCTGCTCAAACCCCTGCCCCGCCTCCCCATCACTGGAGGGAAAGCTGGAGTCTCACAGTGGCTGACAAGCCCTGGGTGACCTGCCTCCACCAAGTGACTCCCCTCCTGTGGCTCCCCAGACACGCCAGCCAAACTCCTGCTTTAGGGCCATTAACACCTCTGTTTCCTCTGCCTGGAGCACTTTCCCCCTAATATCCATGTGGCCGGCTCTCACTCCCTGGCAAGACTTTACTCTAATGTTTTCGGTGTGGTCGCCCCCAGCCCCCTTCCTGTAGCACTCAGGGACTTCTGATATGCTATGTAATTTTCTTGTTTACTGTGTTTATTGTTTATTGTCTGTCTCTCACAGACAGACAATTTTTATTTATAGATTATCACAACAACACGGAATAATTCCTGGCAGGTGGTGGGTCCACAGTAAGTCACTGTTGTTGGGTGACACAGTCCGGGCTTGGTTGGCCTGACTGTAGAAAGCCATGGGGAGGGGGGCAGGCAGGTGCTCGGGGTGGACTGGGCACAAGGCCTGGACGGCAGGGAGGGCGCTTATCTAGGAGGTGGCTGAGGCAGGCACCCCCTGCACCCGTCTCCTGATGGATGCTGATTTTAGACAGGCTTCTTGGTATCACTTTCTCAGCATCTCTGGTTTTCGACTACAGTGTTTCACCGTTTCCCTGTTCCTCTATCATATGCTTGTCTCAGCCTTTTCCCTGTTCTGGGACTCACTTCTATTAGGATCTACCAAACGTTAAAGCTGGAAGGAACCGAAGAAGATATCACTTATATTTTTAGTTTGGAACTGAAATTACACTTTGGGGACATTTTCCTCCCCGACTTCCCCACCAAACAAACATTAATGATAATAAAGTCCCGAGTTTATCCCCCTAGACAAGCACAAAAGCGGCTATTTACAGCTATGAAGTTCAAGAAAGGGCCCAGAAAAAGCAGGCTGATAACACACGTGACCCCGCGTGGTTCAGCCCGTGACCCCAGCACCCTCCTGCAGAAGCTGCTCAGAACGTCCCTCTCACCCCCAGGAGTCCAAGCCCCCATCCGAGAACCACGGGTTTAAATAAAATCACTAAAGCAGGAGGATGGGGTCAAACCAACCTAGACGGTCTGCATCCTCCCCACCCCCCTCCCCATGTCGGCAGCGAAGGGTCCTGTCATAAGGAGGCCTCCGTCCCCTCTTGACAAAGAGACGAGAAGGTGACGAGATGAAGTGTGGGACCCGTGCTCTGGGGGGAGGGGACGAGAGGGTAAAGGGAACAGAAAGGGTGAGCCTCTGGGAACACCAAAACCCGGAAAGGCGGGCCTGTCTGGGTCCCTCTACAGGCCACACGGGTCCCGGGTTTGTCCCCTTCACGCTGGCAGGGGCGCCTCCCGCGTGTCCACCCGGCGGCCCTGGGTGACTCATGCCCTTCAGAGCAAACCCGGGCATCGGCCTCGGCCCCAGAGCCCCTCCGAGCACTTCCTCCAGCTGCTGTTGTCCATCAGGGAAAGAGAAGAGGAAGCCTGAGGCCTTGTGCCCTATCGGGGAAGAGACCGGGGTGGTGGCCTAAGGATTGTGCGGACCGTTCCATCAGCCCCGAAACGGCTCGTGGGGACCGGCGTGCTGGAGGGCAGGCTCTTCCGGGGCACAAGGTGGCCACCCTCCTGCCTCTGCTCCCCCCGAAGCACCCACGCGCGGAACCAGGGCCGTGGACACGCTTGCTCCCGGCCTGCCTTTCCCCCCGAGACACGGCCCCACCTCCCCGGGCCGCACAAACCCACACAGAGCCCCGAGGCGGAGCTCAGACGCAGGCCTGCCCGCGACAGCACGACCCCGTGTGCCCTGCCCAGGCCCTGCTCCCCGCCCCTTCCCCTCCTCAGCCCAGTGGCTGGCACCAGGCCTGGCACCCCTCTCCCACCTCTTCGTGCCACTCCTGCTAATTCCCCAGCCACCCTCACCCCATTCCTGAGAGGCTTGGGGAAAGCGGCTCACCTCCCGACCTCGCTGCCACGTGAGGAGCTAAGCTGGTTACCGGGCTCCAGACACAGAGCCCCAAGGCCCGGCTTAGCCCCCAGACTCCTCCTCCTCCCTGGACGAGCCCCGTCCCTCCGCCCTCAGGCCTAAATGCCTCAACAAGCCGGCGGAGGGTCCGGGGCTGGGTCGGGACCTCCCTCCGTCTCTCGCGATGCCAGCCGAGCAAAGTCCCGCGGCTTCAGGCTGCCGGCCAGGAAGTCTCGTGGAGCCGGAACGCATCAGCCCCTTCCCACCCCTCTGGAAAAATACAAGTTAACCTCCAAGCCCAGGGCCAGTCCCCGGTTGCCACAATCCTGAGAGTGAGACTCTGGGCTCAGGGCGTCTGTGTGCTCGCCCCCTCCTCACGCTCCCTCTTCCACCCTGCGTCGTGGGCTTTCTCTCCCCAAACCACTGAGACTGGGCTCCCACACGGAGGCTCCCACACCCCACGGAGGGGTAGGTGTGGCATTAGGGTTCCCTCCAGGCCTCGTGGCCCACAGAACTCCCACCCCCTCGGCCTGTCCCCGTGACCCACCTTGGCGTTGCCCCTCCTCTAGCGCAGGCTGCAGCCTCCCGTGAAACCAGCCCTGGGAGCCCAGCCCCGCGAAGCTCTACCCGCCAACGAGGGGACCTTCCGAGCCCACTGCTCGGCCAGAGCCCTTCAGCACCTGGGAAATCCCTCGGGGGCTCCCCAGAGGCCCAGAAGCGCGTGAAGGAGGGTCCCTGGTGGGAAAGTGACCAGCAACAGGGGCAGCGGAGTGGCTGCAGCACCTGGGATGGCGGAGAAGGAGAGGCAGGAAAGACCCAGGAAAGAGTTAGAGTTCATGCTCCCCCCACACACATTTCAGTGGGAAAATCTTAAAGGAAGAGCCACGGGTATCAAAGGTGACACATGGGGGGACACATGTCACAGAGCAGGGGGAGGACAGGAAGCCACGGCTACGGAGTCTCGAGACCTCATGGGACAGTTGGGTGCCGACATCCTCTTCAGCATAGCTACCGCTCATTAGGCCCTTTGCACACGTGACCCCTACACGTTACAACAGCCTTGAAGGGCAGGTGGAACTATCTCCGTTTACAGCATTTACCTGAGCTCCCAAGGTAAGGCTTGCCCGAGATTACAGGCAGTAAGTAGCAGAGGCAGAATCCAAACTCCCATCCTTCTGGTTCCCAGCCTATACCCATGTTTCTCTGGAGCCACAATAGGGACCCCCCAGGAAGTCGCCCCTCTGTCTAGGTGTCTCTCCTGCAGTGCCCTGAGCAGCCTCTAAGGGTCTTTCCAACTCCAGTGTCCTCTGCGTCCATGGGACTCCCCAGAAGGCAGTAAGTGCATGAGATGGAGACAGCCTTGGGGGGCCGAGGGTGACGCAGTGGGTCTCACCTCCCCCGTTTTTGTAGCAGAGGTAGGGAAACCTCCAGACGTTGCCCAGCCCGATGATCTCCCCGGCCACGGACAGCACGAACTCCATCTTGTTGCTCCACTGACCCCGCTGCAGGGCGCCAGCCTCCTCCGCCTTTTCCATACCTGGGCACACTGGTTTTGTCTCTCCATTACTGGTTGTGCTCGAGACCCTGCTATCCATTCCACCTGGAAAACAAGCAGGGCGCTCCGTTACTGCTGGGAAGCCTGGAAGGAAAGCCGCCCCCTTCCTTTGCCAGGAACTTCCTGAGGGAATAGAGCCCTGGAAGAGATGAATCCTACTCCTGTCCGCAGATCCACGTCCTCCTTAGCATCTCTTGCTGGTAAAGGCTGGGTAACAGCTGCTGAGAGTATATATTCCTTTCATGTGTCAGGAAGAAAGTGCTGACCCTGAGCCACAGACACTGCTCCCCTAGAAGGTTCCTTGGGTGGGGCTTGTGGACACGGGGTGTTCACGTGCCCCAGGTTGTCGGAGTTCTCCCTTCCACCCTACAGCCAGCTTCGTCTGCATTAGCATGTGCCTCAGTTTCTCCATTCCATGTACTGGGAGAGTCACAAGGATAGGAGTTGAATGTACCCTCAAAGTCACCAATTTCCCTTTTGGGAATTTACCTTAAAGAAATAATTGTCATGGTTGGTAAAGATTCAGCACTGAGGAAGGTCATTGTTTATAACAGCCAAATATTGGAAAGTATATAAATGTTCAAAAATGGTAAATAGGTTAATAAATTATGGCACGTACAATGGACTACTATATAACCATGAAAAATTGTGTTGCAGAAGAAAGTGTAGTGAAATGAAAAGTTCACAATGTGTGAAGTGAAAAGTTAGGAAATAGCACACATGACATGATTATGCTGGGAAAATACCTTATAAAGCATTCGTATGCATGAAGATTAGGATATCCACCAGTGGATGGGCTATAGGCATGTTTTCCTTATCTATATTTTCTACATTTTCATCGAAGAACATGTTTTATTTTGTAATAGGAAAATAAATGCCAGTATTTTTGGATCCCTGCAAGGGGGTGAGAGTGGTTGAGCGGGACCAAGCACTCTGAGTAAGATGAGCTGACCTTCCCCCCATCGCTATCTGAGAGCAACGTGAGACAAAGATGAACCATGGGCTCCTTTTTTTTTTTCCGGCTGCACCATACGGCATGGGGGATCTCAGTTCCACGACCAGGGATCGAACCTGTGCCCCCGTCCCCGACTGGGAGCACAGAGTCTTAACCACTGGACCACCAGGGAAGTCCCAAACTCTGGGCTCTTTTTCTTTTTTGGTGGTGGCCAGTGCACAGCTCTATTAAGTAGAGAAGACAACATAAAATGAATACAGAGCCGTAGTGCCACACCCTTCCTGGACCTTTCCTAGACTCGTACTGGGATTGAGGATGAGATTGGATGTGGCCCACGTTCAGTGAACAACTACTGTAGACTAAGTGCTTTACATACAGTTATTTCATTCAATCCACACAGCTCTGAGATGTGAGCAGTATTCCCTCTGCTTTGTAAGCAGGAAGCTGCAGTTCAGAGAGGCTGGGTGACACGGGTGCAGCCGTGTGGCACAGCCGGGACCTGACCCCACGCTGCCTTGCTTGTTCACTTACCTCCCTCAGTCATACTGGCTGGTGGGTCTTGTGTAAGCATCCCCGACTGTATACGGCGGCCCCCTCTCTGGAGAAGTGGGGACACGCACTTCTTTCTACTCCCCAAGAAAAGTTCATGTGAACACCACTTTCTCGCAGGAGCCCCAACTGGCCACAGATTCTCCTGTGGCTCTGCCTGCCCAGCGGGGTTCCCAGAGGGATCCAGAAAGTCAGAGGGAGGTCAGGAACATATTGCGTATTTGATAAATGAATGGGCTTCAAAGACTGTGGGTTAAGAAGGAGAAACCCAAGCAGCTGGCCCTCAGAAGCTTCCCCAGTCCTTTTGGGAAGGTCTCCTCATGTCTTGTGCAGGTTCTGGGGCTGATGGATGTCTTCCAATGATAAAGCACCATCTCCCTCACTCCTCCATTCCCCCAGACCCTAGAAGAACAGACCCCTAGGGACCCCTGGGTCCCTTAGCCGCGCTGGGTACCAGTCCTCAGAGGCAGCATTGTGCAATTGAAGGACAAGCCTGGGTTCAAATCATAGCTCTGCCCCAGAGACCACACGACTTCAAGGAAGTGAATTAATTACTCTGAGCCTCAGTTTGTTCATCTGTAAAAGCGAGGGTGACAGGATACACTCAGCCATGAAGATTAAATGAGGAGATATATATACATATATGCACTTCACAGTATAACAGGCACTCAAATTTTTATTTTCTTTTAATCCTGTCAAAAGTTTTATGTTCTTTCAACTTTCAATCTTGTCTCAGAAAAGAGAGCCTTGATTTTCTTAGAAGTAAACCCAAACGTCTTTCCTCTCCATCTGGGGTTCTCTTTCTCCAAACCACATTGGCCCTTAAATCAGCAGCCACTGAAGTTTCAGAAAGTCAAGAAAATAGCATATAGTCTTTGCATATCACACATAAATGTCATAGTTTCTAGGAGAGGATCCAAAAACCCTTTGATTGTAGGTCCCATGAATCCTACCCGCCTACAGTCTGAGACCCAGAAGCAGGAGAAAAAGAGAAGAAAACAGCACCAACCTTAGTGTAGTTGCTACCAGAGGTCCTGTCAGAGGGGAGAAGAGCTATCCAGGGGGACAGGGAGGTGCTGGCTATTTAAAGTGTGGTTCCCACTCCTCTGGCACTTGTAATTCTAAACTTGACCCCGCCCACATTCCGCCCTCCGTCCCCTGCTCTCCTCCCCTCCCCTCCGCCCCGCCCCGCACACTCACACACACACACAGACAGACACACACGAGTGATTCTGTGCACACCCACAGGTCATGCCAGCACGTGTGAGCTGGTGGGCAGTGCACTCTCCTCCTTGGTGGCCTCGGGTGTCTGTCGAGGGGTCCTGCCTTCCACCCCTCTCTCCAATGCAAGTGCCCCTATGAACCCTCCAAAAGTAGGCCTTTCTTTGGTCAAGTGCTGTGTAGGTTAATTAAACACATATTCATCTTACCCTTTTGCAGCTTAGGATTTGGAATAGACAGTGATTTAGAATAAAGATATGTAGATTACAGAACTCTGGACAGTTAGAAAAACTTCCCAAACACATACACACACACACACACGTGCACGCACGTGCACGAGCGCACTTGCACTTATCTGCATATAGAAAAGTCTGAAGAAATATTCGCCGAACGGTTATTAGTAGCTACATTTGGAGAGTAGGGTTGGGGTCAGGAGAGGAAGTAAAGAGACCTTTTTCACTTCTGCTTTTTAAGCTTTAGTATTGTTTGAATTTTTAAATAATGTGCTAGAATTGATTTTTAAAATAATTGTCTCCACCAACACAGAAAAGGAAGTGCCAAGGTTCACAGCAAAGCAAAGTCCTACCCCCATCATGGCACAAGAGCTGACAGATGGGGAAGAGGACAGTGGAGGGTGGAGTCATCGTAGCCCCAGCCCCACCGGGGCGGATGCGCAGAGTGCATGTGGAGCCTGCTCGGGCTCCAAGGCCCCGTGGTCCAGGGTCTGGGTCCTGCTCCTATCCCTTCCCAGGCTGAGGCCGTGAACAAGGTGTCCAACTTCCAAGAGTCCGATTTTCTCACCTATAGAAAGAGGAGAAGCGAATGGACCTGGAGGTGATCATACTAAGTGAAGTAAGTCAGACAGAGAAAGACAACTACCATAGGCTATCACTTATATCCTAAATCTAAAATATGATACAAATGAACTTACCTACAAAACAGAAACAGATTCACAGACACAGAGAACAAACTTACAGTTACCAAAGGGGAAAGGGGAGAGGGAGGGATAAATTATGAGTTTGGGATTAACAGATATACACTACTATATATAAAATAGGTAACCAACAAGGACCTACTGTATAGCACAGGGAACTATACTCAATATCTTTTTTTTTTTAAGTGTTCTTTTTTCTTTAATTAAATTAATTAATTAACTAATTTGGTTGCACCGGGTCTTAGTTGCGGCAGAGGGCTCCTTAGTTGCGGCACATGGGCTCCTTAGTTATGGCATGCGAACTCTTAGTTGCGGCATGCATGTGGGATCTACTTCCCTGACCAGGGATCGAACCCAGGACCCCTGCATTGGGAGCATGGAGTCTGAACCACTGCACCACCAGAGAAGTCCCTCAATGTCTTGTAATAACCTATAATGGAAAAGAATCTGAAAAAGAATAGATACACATGTGTATGTGTAGCCAAATTGTTTTGCTGTACACCTGAAACATTGTAAATCAACTATACTTCAATAAAAAATAAAAATTAAAAAAAAAGAAAGAAAGAGGAGAATATTCCTTACCTTGCAAAGTTGTGGTAGGTTTCAGGAGATCTGAGTGTACGTAAAGGGCCTAACACACAGCAAGCCCTGATTTACCCTTAAGAAAGTATTCGCGGTGAGCAAGGAAGTTTCCTGAAGGGGACGGGACTGAGAGACCCCTGAGCAAAGGGGGGTCCTGCCAGACAGAAGGAATGAGTCGGGGGGTATGAGGGGTGACTGAGTGGGATCGTACAGATGTGCCGGTAAGGAGGGTAAATCGGAGACTCTAAGGCAGCTTCTATCCCTCTCACCCCCCATCCCCCATCTAGGGCGCAGAAGCACGTCCTGAAAGCACCCAAGGAGCCTCGTGGAGATGATTATTCTTAAAGTTTCTGCCGTCCCTTCCCTCTCCCCTCCACCATCCATCCATCTAATGTAAGTGTGTGAAGCAATAGACAACAAGGGTGCCCTGAGAGAGGCTGCAAACTCATGCAAAAAAGCCCGTCTTCAAAAGCAATTAACTTCCATCCTTACTTATCAGTGAGCCGTACTTACTAATGACCTGGCATTTGTAATCTAAAGTTACCGGATAACTGTGGTTTACCGAGGTCTTCTGAGAAGCCGGATGCCGCGCAGCTGTTGGCGATGCTTCACAGCCTTCCTGTGTCCTGACGCAGGGGAGCCTCTGGGATCCCAGTGTCCAGGATCAGTGGGATAAGTCTGAGTCAGTTCTGAGTTGCTGCTCTTGTACTAGGCAACGTCTGGTTTTTCTTGTTGATCCTATTATTTTTGCATAACTGCTGCCATGTTACCATGTTGATTGCTACTTCGTTCCTCTCCAAAGCTTTATTCCTCTCCAATTTCTTTTTCTCTATAAAGCAGGAGTGATGCGGTAGGTCTTTTGCCCTGCCTAGGCTGACTAAGCTTAAAGAAGTGTGAGAACCCTGATAGATGAGTGCACACGACAGTTCCTCACAACTCTGTCTGGGGTCGAGCGCAAGTCCGGGAGGACAAGCCTTGCCTCCCTCGGGTCACTAGCATCTTTGGGTCTCCTGGGTGCAGGGTCTGGGAACTGGAAACAGTGCTTGAATCAGCATTCAAGGCTCCCTTCTCAAGAGGCTGCTAAGTTTCAAGACGCGCTTGAGATCGTTAGTGAGGGTGACTGGAGTCTTTCCTCCCAGAGCAGTATCTACGAAACAAGGCAGACCCTGGAGAAGCAGGCTAGGAGGCCTTGGTTTCTATCAAATTGACCCTGGGTTGTTTTTGTTTTTGTTTTTGTTTTTTGCGGTACGTGGGCCTCTCACTGTTGTGGCCTCTCCCGTTGCGGAGCACAGGCTCCGGACGTGCAGGCTCAGCGGCCATGGCTCACGGGCCCAGCTGCTCCGCGGCATGTGGGATCTTCCCGGACCGGGGCACGAACCCGTGTCCCCTGCATCGGCAGGCGGACTCTCAACCACTGCGCCACCAGGGAAGCCCGACCCTGGGTTTTTTAACTGCCAACATGCCATGATCTAGTCTCCCAACAATTTTTTTTGGTCTCTCCTAGGAGTGGAACAAGAGCAAATAAATTTTTAAAGGAGCATGATTCGTTTCAGAAAGGATTTTTCCAAGCAGCTTTGGTTTCAACATTGGAATGGGTTGGCCAAGGAAGTGGCCTGCGGGGGCGGTCCTCTCCTCGGGAGATCCTGTAAATTAATGGGCATAGTTCCGTTTAACCACAGGGGTGAGGGACCTTTCTGATCCCTGTTGACCTTTTTAATCTCTTTTCAAAGATCACACCAAAAGGGAAGAAAGGAGCAAGCGGAATAAACTAAACAACAAATCATGGTTTGCTAAAACTGGAACAATTTGAGCAAAAAAGTGAATGACGCTGGTCCTGAATTTTAACCCCAAAGAATAAAATACATTCACGAGTTCACACTAAAATAAATACATAATCCATTACATAAATAAATGGGGGGAGGAAGGCCAGCCCTTCCGTACAGTGGAATTCCAACTAATAAATGCAGAAGGAAAGAGAGAAATTGAACATCAGCCCTAGACAAATTTCACCATGATAACTGTTGTAGACAAGATCCACCAATGAATGCTAAAATCAGTGGGTAAAAGTTTGAGAGGGACAGAGTTTACACAGTTCCAAAGTATTTCCTCCAAGATATTTATTAACTACAAGGAAAGATAGGAACTTCACAGTAGAGAAAGCAGAAGGCAGTAGAGGTGGCAGAAGCCACCTGAACCGAGTGACCGAGGTAACAAGACATCAATATCCACATCCTGAACCGTGTCAGACAATTACTAAGAAGGACACAACGGTTCTGTGGTAGTCTTGCCAAAAATGTACTTCACTGATGAGAAAACATAAGACAAACCCAAAGTGAGGGACACTGGGCAAAATAACTGACCACTAACTCTTCAGGACAGAGGACTAAGGGGAAATTACAACTGAGTGCAGCGTGGGTCCTGGGTGGAGTCCTGGATGGGATGCCAGAACAGAGAGGGATGTCGACGTAAAGAGGTCTTACGTTTAGTTTAATCCTACTCTACCGGTGGTAATATCCTGAGAAACGAAGCAATAGTTACGTGATTTGTTAATGTGAGGGGAAGATGGGTGATGGGTATATGGAAACTCTCTGTACTATTTTTGCAACGTTTCTGTAAGTCCAGAATTAACTTAAAAAAAAACTTTTTTAAAAAGATGATGCGGTCCTGACAGTTGTCGTGCCAAGTACTTGCCCCTGCGTTGCTGACGCTCCTTTTCACTAGCATCCCACCTGCTCCAGTGGTCACCTGCTTTGTTAAGGGTCCTTACATCATGGCTGATGGCCACACACGTGGTAATCTGGTCCCACCCGCCCCACCTCCCCCTCTAGTAAAACTCTTTTCCTCGACGTACCCCGTTTGCTCCTGTCTCACGGGCCTCCCTCCTCCAACCCCCTCCTGGCGCTTCAAGACCCAGCTCACACCCCACACCCTCCACGCAGCTCTCAGCTGCCCCCCCCCCCAGCCAACCTTCTGTGCATTTAATTCAGCCCTTAGTCCTTCCTGGGTTGCTCTCTAACTGGTTCCATTGCGGGAGTTTGTGAACTCCTCAAGGGAAAAAGCTTAGTTTTCTCTATTCCAAGGAACACCATGGTGCTGGACACACCTGCCGATTGATCCGTGTCAGGCTCCCACCGCGGGGTGGGATGTGCATGTGAAAACGGAGGAAGGGGGAGGTGGGGGTGAGCATGCGCTTCTCCCCAGGCATCATGCAGCTCATGCTGTCACACGTGCAGTGCTTTTCACAGAGCGCCTGCCGAGGGGAGGGGCAGCTAACCCGGGAGCACGTGATGCTTCCCTGGAAAGTGATTCCCAGCACGGACTGCAGCAAACTCACTGTAGAGCTGTATAATTTATAGAGAGCTGAGTGTACCTATGCACAGCTGTCTAGCTAGCTGGCTACATATACATATTGTCCATAACTTATGTATAATTTATAGCCTGGGCCCAGCCTAAGAGCTTCTGAGCCAGTATCTCCAGGTTGGGGTCCAGATCTCTCGTACTTTCTGAGCCCCACGAGGTGCTGTTAATGCACAACCAGGGTTGGAGCTACTGCATCTGAAGAAGTTCCCACGTCGAAACCTGGCTCTCAGACTTTGTCCTAAACACCCACAGAGCTAAGAGTCTGTTATCCGCTGACGTCATTTGCAAGGAGGAAGGTCAGGTCACACCCCCCACTCCACGTCCCCCTCCCAAATCACATGATCCTTAGCAATTAGGCGTTTTACCTTCACCCTGAGCCTATGTTCGCAGCCGTGGCTGCCGCTATAATCACCGGGGAAACGTGAAGAAGTGACTGATGCCTGGCTCCCAACCCTAAAGACTGGGCGCCAGACCCTGAGGTGTAGCTTGGACACTGAGGTTTTTTAAGGCTCCGTGGATGACTCCACTGGGCGTGGAGCTGGAACTAACGTTGGAAATCTCTGCAGCCTAAACCCTTCGGCTGCTGCTCCCTATCTCTCATTCTGTCCTCAGGGAAGATGTACTACAGCTGGTCTTATATTTCAAACTCTTTTTGAAACTCACTCTCAGCTTTTTCCTATCCAAGATAAATAATCACAAACCCTTTCATCTTTCCTAAGAGGCCTTATTTCTTACCCCACCCACTGTTCCCTTCTCTCTTCTCTGGATGCTCTCCAGGCGCTAAACACCCCCGTCAGGCTGGAGCATCCAGGACGTCCTCCTGACTCCCCCAAGCCGTGTCCTGCTGACGCGCTGGGCTGTGTTCGCTCCAGCGGTGGCTCTGAGTTGCTGACTCAGTTCTTGGTTTACAGCAATGACGATTTCAGCAATTGAGGAACCCTCTGTACACACCAGCAGACTACTAGGCAGAAGCCTGAAGAAGTGACTATTGATACAGGTCAGTGAGCTCTGCAAGGCGACCCATGTGGGGGGAAAGGCAGAAAGAAAGGGCATAAGGAAAATGAGGCAAGAGAGCATTTCGGTGATGAGAACAGTGGATATCCTAGAGGCAGAAGCCACAATTCAGTCCTGGATCTGACGGCCTTGGGCCATCCATTCCACCCCTCAGGCCCCCCGTTTTTCACACGTGGGATAAGAGTGAGACTGGGTCATCTCTTGGTTTCCCTTCAGCTCTGAATCTTCCACAGCTGATCTCAGGCTGTGATTAAAAAAAAAGAGACGGTCTGCTCATTCCGCATCTCCCTGACCTGCCCCCAGTCTGTCTCCCAGTAACTCCAGTCGTTCCAAGAGGTATCACTGTCCCAGTTCTGAGGAGCAGGGAGTAAAGTCCAGACCTAGCGCCACTAGAATGAGCTTCTTTAAGGCAGTACACTGCGCCTTCCCGAATACAGAAATGTCTCAGAGCACTCAGGACATTCAGCAGATACTTGAAACATTTGAATGAACTGAAGATATTTTTCTCAGTCTCCAAGAATTAGCGCTGTAGATAATGACTGCAGTAAGTAGTGTTCACCTCTTCATCAAGAGCTATACCCACCGAAACACAGCACCATAGAAAGCCATCCATATTGCAGTGATGGCCCTGTGCTGGGCACTTCAACATACTTTTTCCTTAGTCTTTATTGACAACCCAGGAGGACTGGCATCATCCCTGATTTATAGGTAAGAAACCGAGCTTCTGACAGGAGAACCAAATTGCCCAAGATTCCAAACCTACTAAGATACACAGTTAGGATTTGAGCTCAGGCCTCGCGCAGACCCTCCCGCTTCACCCAGCAAAGGCCGATATACCGTTCATGGCCCCTCCCTTGCATAGGGTGCCTTCCAATCCCATGGCTAATTTTGAATTCTTAATTATGCACCATTTTGCATAAGGAGGGCCTCCACAATTGACTAAACTTCAGGTCCTAGAAAACCTAGATGTAGCCCTGCACGCAGCTTCCCCAGTTCACAAAAACACCATCTTGTGTAGTAATTTCAGTCTGAGGGCATTTTAAAAACATGAATTCAAGAGGAATCGTGCTGGCTTTCTTCTCTGTGAACGATGCTGGTACTTTTTTTTTTTTTTTTTTGTGGTACGCAGGCCTCTCACTGTTGTGGCCTCTCCCGTTGCGGAACACAGGCTCCGGATGCACAGGCTCAGCGGCCATGGCTCACGGGCCCAGCCCCTCTGCGGCATGTGGGATCTTCCCGGACTGGGGCACGAACCCGTGTTCCCTGTATTGGCAGGCGGACTCTCAATCACTGCGCCACCAGGGAAGCCCAATGCTGGTACTTTAACGAAGCAACAGAATGTGAATTCCCCTTGTACCATTTGAACGTGGGTCATTCACTACTCATTCTTTTCCCACCCTTTCTTGGTACCCATGGGATCCTTCCCCCATGACAGCTGTGGGTTTCCTTCCTGTCTCCCTGGGGCAGGCCTGCTAGAAGGAGTTTCACCCTGTGGGCTCTCCACTCTGGTTTTCACAGCCCCCTTATTCTGTCCCAGAGCCGCCCCTCCTGCTGCCTTGTTCTCACAGTCTGCTCTTTGGACCAGAGCCTGCAGCTGATGGGGATTGAGCCTCAGCTGCTTTTAGTAACCATCAAGGCACTGCCTGTTGGTCACTTGGAAAGGAATGACTTAAAAAAAGAGGAGAAAAGAGAAAGCATTCTATACCTCAATTTCTGTTACATGGGCCCAGAATTTTTCACATTTCATTCCACCTTCTTCTCTAACTCCATCAAAATGTTCTTGTTTTTGGCTGCGTTGGGTCTTCGTTGCTGCGCGCGGGCTTTCTCTAGCTGGCGAGCGGGGGCCACTCTTCGCTGTGGTGCATGGACTTCTTATTGTGGTGGCTTCACTTGTTGCAGGGCATGGGCTCTAGGCAAGTGGGCTTCAGTAGTTGCAGCACGCGGGTTCAGCAGTTGTGGCTTGTGAGCTCTAGAGCACAGGCTCAGTAGTTATGGTGCACAAGCTTAGTTGCTCCGCGGCATGTGGGATCTTCCAGGACCAGGGCTTGAACCCGTGTCCCCTGCATTGGCAGGTGGATTCTTAACCACTGTGCCACCAGGGAAGTCCCCCCCATCAAAATATTTTAACACTACTTTTTATCTAGGTTCCCTTCATCTAAACCTTAGTTATCGGATCCCTATTCTTTAGATTAAAACAAATTTTCCCTCTTTCCTCCCCTCTCTGCAAACCAGAGAGAGTGCAGATACAACTGTGGAAAAATACAGCTTAGAAAAGAAATACCTTGGCAACTGGGGATTTTGTGTGAACTCAGAACACCACCTGCTTCTCCCCCCACCCGTCCACTCACTGTCTCCATAGCCTCGATACCCCTGCACAATGGCAGCCATCTCATAAATCAGAAAAATCTTAGAAAGAGAAAGAGAGAACTTAGCTATTCACACATAATATTTCCCAGACACATTTTTCACACAAAGATTAGCCATCTTTGAGGAATAATTTAGATACTGGGTTGGCCACAAAGTTCATTTGGGTTTTTCTGTACCATCTTATGGAAAACCCAAACAAACTTTTTGGCTAACCCAATCCTACCCTACTGGCAGCAGAAGCTTGGAAAAACTGATATTAGGATGCCTGGAAATCTTAAGACTATATAATACTAAGACATGATTTAGTAGATCTACCTAGATCTAGATAGACAGGTAGATAGACAGGTAGATAGATAGATATCCATAGAACCTAGAGCAGTAGGGGACTTCCCTGGTGGTCCAGTGGTTAAGAATCTGCCTTCCAATGCAGGGGACACAGGGTTCGATCCCTGGTCAGGGAACTAGATCCCACATGCCACAACTAAGGTCCTGCATGCCGCAACTAAAAGATCCCGCACGCCTCAATGAGGATCTCACACGTGTCAACGAAGATCCCATGTGCCGCAACTAAGACCCGGCACAGCCAAATACATAAATAAATATTAAATTAAAAAAAGAAGAAGAGGGGCTTCCCTGGTGGCGCAGTGGTTGAGAGTCCGCCTGCCGATGCAGGGGACGCGGGTTCGTGCCCCGGTCCGGGAAGATCCCACATGCCGCGGAGCGGCTGGGTCCGTGCGCCATGGCCACTGAGCCTGCGCATCCGGAGCCTGTGCTGCGCAGCGGGAGCGGCCACAGCAGTGAGAAGCCCGCGTACCGCAAAAAAAAAAAAAAAAAGAAGAAGAAGAAATGCAAAGCAAACACACACGGCTAGCCCTGACCCACGCTCTGCTGAGGGGTAAAGTTGCCATAGGCAAGTGAATGTACAGGAATTGCCTGTCAGTAGCAGAGATGACAGTCTTATTACCTTATTACCTTGGAAAGGAATTATTATTAGTTTACAAACCTGGGATGAGATACTTTCAAACTCTGAATTCTGCTTCCAGTCTCCTCTCTCGCCTTACCCTTTCTTACCACATACCAAGAAATCAATTTACTAAGCTGCCTTACCCATCCCTAGGAACTAAAAAATAGGAACTCTCAGGATGAATGGGAAAGATAAGAGTCATTTCCATGATGAGGGAATCCTCCCATTTCCGTATCTGTGAATGGAGCTCGAGAATGGAAAATAGAACAATTTTTGCTGACAGCCTCCAAAAGCCTGAGGCTACAGAGGAAAAAAGAAAAACGTACAGAGAGGAAACAAATTTGCAAAGCCTCTTAATTACGCATACTGTGAGTCTTATGCATTAAAAAATTCAAGGAAACCTGATTTCTTCATCCAGAATTGTGACTTAAAGATTAAAAGAACGCTTTGCATAGACATTAAAAGGGATATGAACAATTTGGAGTGTGTTCAGAAGAGAACTACCAGTAAGATCAGGGAACTCAGAACACTAGAAATAGACTTGATGAGACTTGGAGGTTTCTGTTTCTCTAAGAAGAGAAAATGTTTGTTCTCCTGAATGCCAGAAAGCAGTTATGATTATCCCAAATTGCGGCGGTCTTATAAACGTTTAGCCCAAGTGAAAAAAGTTACTGCTTTTCTTCTCACGAACATGAGAGAAACAAAGCCATCATACTTTTCCTTTTCAATCTAACGTGAACAGAGTGAGCTCCGTTGCGCTTCCTTTCTCGGGCACTGCAGTGTGAATCTGATGCAGCGTCTGGCTCACAGGGACTGTGTGAGGTAGGCAGACAGATCCTGGGGACCCCTGCCTCCTGTGGTTCACGGCTTCTGTGACCTCCTCCCTGAAGTGTGGGCAGGGCCTGTGACTTCGAACCGGGAGAACGTGGCACAGGTGACAGGCCGTATGTGATCGCGTGTATGTGACCGTGTTATACATGACTGTGATGTCCATCTTGCTGGTCACCCCCTGCCTTGCTGGCTTTGAGGAAACAAGTGGCCCCATTGGGGAAGCGCATGAGCCCAGGAGCTGAGGATGCAGCCAACGGGACACGGAGGCCCTCAGTCCGACAGCCCACAAGGAACTAAATGTGATAACAACCACGTGGGCTTGGAAGCGATCCCTCCCCAGCCAACATCCAACAGCACGTTGACGACAGCCCGGGAGACCCCGAAGCAGAGGTCAGAGCCCAGCCCTGACTCCCGACCCACAGAAACTGTGCGGTAATAACTGCTGTTTTATGCTGAGACATTTGTGGTAATATCGTTACACAGCAACAGAGAGCCAACGCAGTGGGTACGTTGAGTGTAAACACACACACACACACACACACACAGAGCAGGTAGAAGTTTGGGGATGACCACTTTTCCACACGCGGAGACATGTTAGGTAGATGCTCAAACACTTTGAAGAGTGAATGCAGATGCTGTAGACACCTGAGAAATGTAGCCAAGAGAGGAATAATCTAAAGAAACTTGTCATTCCTCGCATCAATTAATTCAAGATGGAACAAAAATTTAGTGTAGACAATAAAACTATAAAAGTACTAAGCAAAATCGTGGAGATATTTTTATTATCTTGTAGAAGAGAAAGTCATTCTAAGCATGTCAGGAAAATTAGGAATTATAAAATTAAAGAGGTTAAGTTTACAGCATGAGATTTAATAACATCTATAGAGAAAAAATATAAATAAGGTTAAAAGACTAATAAGGTGGTCAAAATTTTGCAACACAAGACAAAGAAATAATGTCCTCAATATACATAACTCTTAAAAATCATTAAGATTCCATTGAATGCAAAACTATACAGCCATTAAAAACAATACAAATCTATATTTATTGTCATATACAAATGTTGACATTAAGTAAAGCAAGTTACAAAGCGGTACATTCATGTAAAGGTGTACATATCTGTAGATACGCATACCTAAATATACACAGGGAGCTGTCTGAAAGTAACTTTGCTTAAATCTTAATGTGGTCATTTTTGGGTGGAGGATGACTTTTCATTTACTTCTTTTTTTTAATATTTTTGAAACAAATGTGCATGTACTGTTTATTTAAAAAACAAGAAATATATTTCCCCAATTTTTAGAAATATTAGCGTATTTACAAAGAAAAATCTATATTTGGCAGAGAAGTTAGTCAGACAGCAAAACATCTGATAAAGAAACACCAATGTGAAGGATTCTTAAAGGAAAGTAACTTTATGCACTGGCTCGACACAGATACTTTGTAATCATCTTTGGAGACATCATCATCTCAGGGAGAATGCTCTAAGAGAACTTCTGTCGCTGTTAATTCATGAACCAAAGGGGAAAAAGCAGACTAGAGATGTTTTTAAATAGCATGGGGAGAGCATGGGAGGCAATTTTGAATTTGATACTACAAGGTATAAAGGGAAAATAATAGAATGGCCCATCAACTCCCATTATCAAGTTAATGATCTCATACTAGTAATGGTTATGTGTGCCGGCTAAGAGGGAGACAAAAATGTGAAAATGTGTGAAATACCCTCCTTACACACAGTTCTGAAAAAAACACTGATTCCTTATCATGCATTTAGTGCTGCGATTCTCAACCCTGGCTGCATTTTTAAAATCACCTGGAAGCTTTTTTAAAAATCCTAATGCTTGGGTCTAGAAAAGGTAAATCTATAGAAACGTAAGTAGATTCGTGGCTGCCTGCGGTTGGGGAGTGGAAACAGGGAGTGATATGAATGGGCATGAAGTTTCTTTTTGGGGTGATGGAAACACTGTAAAGTTAGATCGGAGTGACGGTTGCACAATTCTGTAAATTTACTGATCATCCCTGACTTGTACATAAAACAGCGTCATGGTGCTGTACCTCACTAAAGCTGTTCCAAAACATACTCCTGCTTGGTCTCTACTCCGAGATACTGTCATTCAACTGGTCTGGGGCGAGAGTGGCAGGAATGGCTTTTAAAAGTTCTCCAGACGATTCAAACGTGCCACCACGGCTGAGAACCACCAATGCAGTGACATGAAACCACTTTACAAAATTACTTGCACGTTACCACAGCCAGGTTCTTTGAGATGGAGCATATACGGAGCTTTGGACCACCTTTGGTTTCCACTGTCCATCCCCAACTCTACAACGGAACCTTGTCATGGTCATCGCGAATGCCACCTTGTTGGGGTGACTATACAGACATATGGTTCCACTTTTAGAACTGTAGCTTGAAAGCTAAAAGGATGCTCTGAATATATATGCTTAAGGTGGGTATGCAGTACGTTGGAGTTTGTTCAGATAAATCCAATGAGTTTGAATTTGAAGGCACTCAAAGTCACAGCACATGAGAAGGAATTAATATTAAACGGGAAGATTGAGGATGAAGGTCGGGAAGTAGAAATAATGGCCAAATGCTGAAAGGCTACCAAACAAGGGCGGTTGAACTAGCTTTCAGATTCTCTAAAGAATCAGGATTGCCATAGAAGGCCACAGGTGGATGGATTTCAGCTCTCTGCAAGGAAGATCTTTACAATAATCTTGTTCTAGGCATTGTGCTAATCCTGGAAATACAAACGCAGTGACTGAGAGGTTCTCCAATGCCAGCAGGCACTGCAATCACCTGGAGGGCTTGTTCACACGCAGGTTGTCGGCCCCGCCCCTGGAGTTTCTGACTCTGAAGGTCTGGGGTAAGATCCAAGAATCTGCATTTCTAACAGACTCCCAGGTGATGCTGATGCTACGGATCCGGGGACCACACTCTGAGAAGCTGTAAATCTAAATGTTAACAGAGCTCCACGAAAGGCCATCTAAATCAGACCAGGAGGAGAGGAGTGATGTGAAAAGACTTCTCAGCAGAGGTTTGGGGTGCGCTGAACTTTGGAGAAAGTACGAAGGCACAGAGTAATGCGCGGGGCGAGCGAGGGTGAATGTACAGCGAGAACACAGGCACAAACCTGCAGCCTCTCGAGTTATTTATTGGATGTTTCTTCTACACAGGGTTTGTTCTAGGTGCTGGGTGTGGAGGTAAAGGCAACAGAGCCCCTGCTCTCACAGAACTTATAAACAGTCACGTCGCATGCTGCAAAGTCCCATGAGGGAGCAGAACCAGCTGTCGGGAGAGAACAGGGGCCTCTGAAGAGGAGGCATTTACGCCCGCACCTCAAACATGAGACAGAAGCGTGGCGTGTTTAGGAAATGAAAATCCACGTGTCGGAAGTACAGTGGCTGAGAGCGTGTGGAAGCAGATGCACGTAGAAAGAGAAACACGAGCAGACTCCGGAGAACAGCGCAGTGAACATATCGGCTCTTTAGACGGTTTATTGTGTAGAAATTTGGAAGATCAACTGGAGATCGACCAGACTAAAGACTAGTCCGAAAAAACAGGTCAGAGTGGTGAGAACTTGAAGTGATGCATCACAACAGGAACGGAGGAGACGGAGATGAAGATGGGAGTGAATCTAAAGGATTCAGTGACCACCTCATTGCTCACGGGAAGTGAGCGGTCAGCAGGGATTTAGGATGGCTCGCAGAGTTTTGGCTTGGGCACCTAGCTGTGCTTTCAGTTAGGGTATAGAGAGGAACTGGTTTGGGGGCGAGAAGGTGGTAAGTTCAGGTTTTGACACAAAGAGTTTGGAGTGATTAAAACAAATACAAGTGGAAATGTTTACCAGTTGATTAAACAGCAAAGCCAGCCAGCCTGGGCAGGTGATTTTGATTTGGGAAACAGCTGAATTAAAGTGTTAGCTGGCAGGGGGCAGGGGACGAGGAGATACAGGAAGAGCCTCTGATGACACCGTTCGAAGAGTAAACAGAAAAGAAGACTAACGAGCAGCTGCAGAGAAGAAAAATTAGGAAAAAGTAGTGGCCAAGAAGCCAATGGAGGAGTCTCACCAAGGGAGTGGACAAGTGTCAGATGTCGTATATGAAGTGGAGTGCCCACTGGACTCGGCAACGTGTGGTCAGTTACGGCCTCCGTGAGAGCAGCCTCAGTGGAACGTGGAGAGGAGGGTCCAGATTACCGCAGATTGAGGGATCTTAAAGTGAGGTGGGGGGACACACGGGGCTTGGCTACAAAGGTCGGACTGAGAGAGCAGGAGGTGGAGACAGGGTCAGGAGCACGTCAGAGGGAGAGACCTGAGCTTACGCGCTGAGGGAGGGTGCGAGGTCTTTGGGGAGGTGACGTGGGATGGGACTCACCGGCTCGCCCCTTTGCCTACGGTCTGTGTTGGCCAGAGGACAGACACCTGTCCTGAGACAGATGTGGATGCCGAGCCCCCCTGCTGGCTTCAGTTTCCTCCGTGTTACAGGGGAGGCCTCTGATGAGGGAAGAGAGGTGGTGGGATGGGGACTGGACAAGAGACCAAGGTCTGAAGTGTCTTTAAGAATGGAAGGGGTTGCTGGACCTTCAGGGCTGCTGCCCTGCTCTGAGAGCCGGCCTCCTTGAGTCAGTTTGTAGAGCTACCCATCGAGGGCGTGTACTCGGCAGTATTCAGCAGCGACGACGTCGGATGGCGGAACAGACCAGGGATGAGGTCCTGCAGGGCCAGAGTGACGGAGAAACAACCGACCACGAAGCTTAGTGCCAAGCAGAAAGGATGGCAGGGTTCAGTCAGGAGACTAAAGCCACCAAGGCCCGGGTGGCCTACCGGTCTCAGCAGAAAGCGGCCCAGAATGAGGAGGGCAGGGGCCGATGCTTTGGCGAGGGGGCGAATTTCTCACTAAGGCCAGGTAGCTACCAACTCAGGAGGAGGGAGGGGCACAGTTAGGTCTGTTGGAACGTGTCTGATACACTCGTCTTACTGAATAGCACAGCAAGATACTGGTCTTGGGGCACACGTCAAAGTGTGTGATGAACTCCACAAAATTCAGACCCAAGTGGAGACTATGGGTGTGCTCTAATACGAACGTTAGTGACCGAGACTTACATTTTCTAACAACAGAATATTCAGTAGAGCCTGTGTGTTCCCTCCTCAGGGGTACGGAATGGGAATTTGGACTACATATCCAAAACCTCTCTACTATCCTCCCTTCTCAATTCCATCAAAGTTTTTGTAAGAAACATCCTTAGAAACGTCTCTTACCCTCCTTCAGGGAGAGGGGCTGTAACTTAAATTGTCTTTGTATCCACAAGAACCAACCCACACATGGTAGGTAGGAAACAGATTCCAAAAAGGGAAGTAAGCAACAGAACGTCATACAAAGAGCTAACACCCAGATCAGTTCATTCCTAAATCCAACATTCTTTCTTATGTAACCCTAAGTCCTCACCTGGGCTTTTGAAGTTTTTGTTTTGAGGGGGTGTTGTTTTTGAAACTACATTAGATTCTGAGCTCACCGCTATGTCCCTGGCAACTCACCAGAGTTCCTTACTACAAGGTTCACCAGCTGGAACCACCAAACCATCTTTAAGGCTGTTTGTGGCATCTTTATTTTGCACTGACAAAGATACATCCTGGCTCCACAGACGAGCTTAGAGAAAATCCTTGCCTAGTAAAGAAATTTCATGGGACTTTGTCACATGGAAACATTAAATCATCTTTCTGCCTACTAAAGGCAGGGCAGAAACACACTTTAAAGAGCAAATAGGTGAGAAGAGTCAAGAAATTCCAAATTGTTTGGTCACAGCATACAGTCCTTGAGTGTGTTCTTCTGTATGGTTTGTTCGTTGTGTTATCTGAGACTTCCCAATGCAAGGCTAAGCTTCCCATGAAGAGATTCTGGATCTTCAACGTACTGGTATCAACCACAATGCCAAGGCGCCAAGAAATACGTGGTCTAAACTGGGTGGATTCCACACTTTTCAAAAAGAAAAGAATTTGTCAATCTTACGAAATTTCATGGTTTTTTTGTTGTTGGCAAGAAAATTCTTTTCCAAGTTGCGATAACCAGTTTTTTCTTCCTCCTCCTTCCCACTAATTCTCCTCCCTAACACATATATACACAATCAAACACTTCATGTTTGAGGCCAACTCCACTGCAGGCAGAACCTTCACATTTTCAGCAATGATCTGTCCCTCACGCCTGCATGACCTGATAACCTTGGCAATGAGAGAAAAGGGCCATTTATTTCTCTGAAGTGTAAGGTGCAGTTTGAGCTAGTTTTAAGTACTAGGAGGCCAAAGGAAAAAGGAAGTATTTCTTCATCTTTCCTGCTTTTATTACTGGTTCGCTACAAAGGGATAAACCACTTAAGAAATCAACGGTGGGGAAAACGTCTGCTGGCCATCGCTGGACTCTTGCTGAAAAGAGAGAAACGTGAAATCTGCAGGAATCACTTCTTCTACTTCACACTTTCTGAAAACACTATTCTCAGCAATGTAACAGGCTAATCACACCACTGGTGAAGTTATTTGAGGCCAGTTCTTTATTTTATAGAGAGCAAATGCACATTAGAAACTGTTCTGCAACAGGTTAAAAGTGGCTCTCAGATCCATTACCAAAATCTACCTTTACTTGGTTACCACTTAGAGTTGCCACCAATGTGAATGACAGGGTAGGGGGGACCTGAGCACACACACAATTTTTTTAATCTTTTAGATGTAATGCAAATAGCCATACCTAACATTCTTTCAGAAAACAAAAGAAATGCAAAACATGCTCAAAAAACAAGAAATCAAGTTATACTTTTCATAAGGCACCACCAAAATCCCTGGTAAATTAGAGTCCATATAATATTTAAGTGTCTCACTAACAGGTAAATAAACATGTAAGAGAATAATCAATAGGTCTTGAGGCTTACAAAAGATATTCCTGTTTAGACATCTTGAGAGTATTGCAAAGGTAAGAATAAGCAGGACACATGTTTAAAAACCCGTCACATCCTTTCCCAGTGCACATCATTCGTTGCATAGTGGTGACTGGATATGATCCAGACCAAGAGAAGACTAGAATTCCAAAATATATTAATATCCATTCTTTCCTCTCATGCTGTAAATACTAAATGTCATGGCACATCCACATCCAAAGTAATGATATGCCTTAATTAAAAAAAAAAAGTGGGATTTCAAAAGGTAAAAGGCAAACCAATTGCCTGCTTTTAAAAATTTATACTTAGGGACGTACTGCAAAAGCAACTTCTTACACACATATGAAGCTAGTTCATATGTATACCTTTACTGAACCTGGTTATGAGTGGGACTTCGCTTAATTTTCCCACAATTTTCAAATCCCACTTAAAATTGCCACTTTCTCCTTAAAAAGTGGATAATCCCTCCCTCTGAAAGAAGGGCTTTCTCAGTTTTCCCTTTCACCTTCCTACTTTTAAGCACTGGCTGATATTCACACAAATATACTGTAGAATTAAAATATTGCCAAGTAGCGAGTTTCTCTTACATCCACTGAATTACATCAGAATCTAAAAATTAAGAGAAACAAACAAACTGACGTTTCTTGGACACGTGTTGAAGACAAAAGTAGAGAAGTGAAGCACAGGTGAAATCGTTCTCATCTCACAGGTCAGCCCTTGCTGGGGTTTTGATTATTCAAGTACATCGCATCACGGGCGACCCAGGTTTCACATCTGCCGTTTCAGTTATCTGAAGCGTGACGTGCAGTAGCTGTTGTTCCATGATGCCCACGTGTGAGTCAGGAGGAGCTGGGAGGCAGCCGCTCGGGAAGGAGCCTGGCCCTGCATCTCCACACATCTCTGCAGGGTCACTACAGGCAGCGAGGCCAACGCCGGCTGGAGGGACCACAAGAGAGCTGTCGTTGCACTTGCGCGGTTCCAAGGACCTACTCTTGACCTACCAGTTTTCATCTTCCTTTCTATAACCTTTGCCAAAATGGTTTATAATGAACGTAGTGAGAAAGTACCTTTGAAAGAATTAACGAATAAGTTAAAGAACGAGTGGTGCAGAACTGCGACTCTGAGGAGATACGAAGGGTAAAGAAACATTTTAAATCGTTTTAATACGAAATGTTACAACACCACAGAATGGAGTTACGTTGTAAAATAAGTAATTTCCTCTAAGTGAAAAAAACATCATTTCTTTAAGATGAATCTTAGTTCACTAATTACAAAATTACACACTTCTACATATTTTTCTTCTCTTTTTTTTAACTGTCTCTCATCTGTCCTCAACCTTTGGTCTAAATGGTCAAAAGTCAGACCAAATCCTCTGTGACTTTCAAATAAATACAGAAAATCCCACAGTATCAATTAAATGATATATTTGAGTTTCAAAATGTCAGAAGATAAACAGGGAGCTACTCATGGTTGGAGAAGATAAACAGGGAGCTATTCATGGTTGGAGACTGCCTTGCGTTTTTCTCTCAGTCAAATATGCAGGCAAATACCTATCATGAACATAAATTATTCCCTAAACAGCCCCTTATCCATCCACCACACTCCAAGCAGAGCACCTTAGCTGTCTTTCTCAGCACCTCATGCCCCTCCACTGATAGCTGAGGAATGAAGGAAAAACAAGGTGTTTTTAAATGTATTCCGGGCAGCCATCACTTAAGACTGCATTCAATTTTTTTTTTTTTTGCATTCAATTTTTAACCCACAAGCACTTGAAGACTTTTACAGAGAAGACCGAAAGGCAAAAAACATTGTGCTTTCTTCTATAATATCAACCAGATGAAATTCTTAACTAAGTAGTAGGATCTTTATGTATTGAGAGACTGGCAAAATGATAACTTATGAAACTGGTTACTTAGTTACCTTGTAATTTCCATTGCAATCTTCAGTCATACACACACTTGAGATGCGACTTTAAGATCCATGCACACCAACACTTACGAACCTCTGAACAGGCCAAGACACTCAAAATGTTATATGATATTAAGGGAGAAATGACTGAAACATAGGTAGTAGAACCACAGAGAAAGCATTTCCAGAAACTGGATTTTATAGGAAAGGTTTTGCTTTTCTTAGTAAGATGCCTTTTGAGTTAAATCTCATACCCACGCAAACTGTGACTGGACAGTACATTTCACTTCTAGTTACTAGAAGACATTTCTTTAAGAGATCGGGGCAAAAAGGGAAGACAAGACTGAAAGCTGCTCCCTGGGCCCACCCTGCTACCCCCCCTTTAAAAGGAAAACGGATGAACTGAAGTCAAACCACAGATCTTTACACCAAAATAAAGGGACACAGGATAGTGAAGACAAAACACCATTTTTAGTTTGTTTGGTGGGTTTTTGGGGGTTTTTGCCCTTAAAAAAAAAAAATTAGTCCCCTTCTAATAAGAGTTTCCATACAGCTTCCCTCACACCTTCACAAGGACAAAGAACACAACAGGAGGGGGGAGAACACAGCACCGTAGTTCCAAACTTTCACATACAAGACAGAACTACCATCACAGATACAGTATGACCAGGTTTCCCCACAGAAAGGGACAAGTCCCAACACACAAACGAAATATAATTACCTATTTGAACAAAACCAAGATGGAAGATCTGGTCAGGCTAGGATGGAGAAGGAAGTGCTAACTCCTTGTACTACAAGGAAGGAATGGGATTCCTTTATTAGAAAGCAAGACGAGAAAGCAAGCCCCCAAATGGATTTTTGATGCTGAAATTCTGTCATAAGCTGCTGGTAACAGTAAATATATATATATATATATATATATATATATATATATATATATATATATATATATATATTCATATATGTATATTAAAAAAGGAAAAATAATCTATTTATAGAACAGTCAGTAGTCAGAGACATTTAGAAAAAAGTAAAAACAAGTCCTTTTTTCTTTTTTTTAAAAATGCATTTACTAAAACAATTTTGTCACCCAGAGGTACTCTAAGCCCACGTCCTCTGATGAAGCCACGTGCTGTGCAACAGCATCTGCCACGGGCCACGTTCAGAAACGGCCAGTCCTGGAAACCACAGCCAGTGGGGGCCGGGCTGCAAGGCAAGAGCTGTTATTTGCTGGTCTTGCTCGGGGCCATGCTTGAAGCCTGGTGGCACCTGGTGCACTTGTGAATGAAGGGTTCCCCGAAAAGCAGGCACCGCTGTGGCTCAGTAAAACATTCTGACTTGTCTTCTTTGCTACCGCAGAAGCCTGGATCCACGTACCTGCTCTTCTTTAAAATGCAGACCCAAGGCAGCAAGACTTCTCAAAGCCAAAAAAAGGCTCCTTGCCTTGAAATAAAATCTCTTCTTCCCAGAATCCAATCTAGTCAGACTTCTGAACTAGATGCCATCCTCCTCCTTAGGAAGATGAGGTGATCTGCCTCTCAACTGGGGTTTTCTTCTTGGTACAAACAAGCACATGGAGCTGAGGTCTACAGGCTGTGCCACTACCCATGGCCTCTCACAGGACTATCTTCAGCCCTGGCCCTCTCCTAGCTGGATGTGTAGGGAGTCGAATGCCAGGGCAGAGTGGAAGGAAACTGCTACTGTATTCCTCTCCCACTGGCCTAACTAAGGAGATCCAAGTGATCACACCTCTGGATGGTGCTGGCTGCAAACCTCTAACTAGTACCAACTGGCCAGAAGCCGCAGCCTACATGCCCTGCCAGCACACCAATGCATTAATGCCAACCAGCCACCCTAGCGCTCAAATGTCTGGCCTTAATGTGACAAGCAATCTGAGAGGAGACACGAACTGAAACGCTGGCTGCTGGACCAAAGCAGACACCCTCGGCACAGATGTGCTGACAGAGAACGCAGATCCCACGTCCGTGCAAAGAGGAAGTCAGCTGGGAGGACTTGCTCAGGAGGCCATTCGTCTTTGGAAGCAACGTTCTGAGTGGATCTAAACCACTCTACTGACTACGGTCTCTGTGTGGTCCGTTTTCCCCCATGTCCCAAACTAACCCAGCATCTGCTAACTGGTCTCTTTAAGATCCTCCACTGGTAGTTTGTAGCTCATTATGAAAGAAGGAGGTGGTGCTGGACCTGGGCTATCTGGCCCCTGCTTCTTTGCACAGTTTGTACAGATGTAATCTTCATTTTCAGCCATTTCTGGAGATACACCCACACAAACTTGGTGAAACCACTCATCACAGCCACCATCACACTGCACCCAGTCTACCTGTTGGAGACAAGATCAGGGAATGTTTAGGTTACATACACATTAAGCCTGCAATACAAGCAAACCAAAAAGCTTTCTTGGCTTAAATGACAGCAAATAATTGGGATGCCCAGAGATAGACAATGACTTCTTATGGGGTTATTTTTTAAAGAAAGAAGCTGGGAAGTTAATACCCCCAAATTATTTTTCCCATATGTCCAAAAAATTAGGACTCTTAGGTTCTCCATTACCTCATCAATACCTGGGGCTCCTTGTGAGGCAGAAACATGTCTGAGAAAATTTGACAAAAAGGAACTTCTAATAGAGCAGCCAAGTAGTTTTAGCTAATATTAACAATTTCTAGGCTCTAAGACAATGCAAGTATCAATCAGAAGAGTACAACAATGTGAAGGCAATCCTGTGTATTAGCTTTATTTCAAAGATATAAGCCAAAGTACTTAGAGCATTAAATACCTTTTTAGAAAAGCAGTCACATAGGCCACTTTTTAAACTAATATTTTTTATTCTTCTCTTCTTCCGTTACAAATACAACTCCCTATAAAAAGTCAGCAAATATCAGAGGTCAAATCTTACAAATTAACCAAATAAAACAGTCAAAGACACAGGTCAATAGATCACTCTGAGGTTTAAAATTAAAGTCTGGGGAACTGATAGGTCAGTGGCAGATGCCAGGCAAGCTCTGACCCTTCAGAGGACATTGTGATTATAGGAGGCTAGAAAAGGACTACTGTTTGGTGACTTTAAGCCCGGGGCATATAGTGAACAGTGAGGTGATCTGGGGCTTTCCTATTTGGCAGCTGATTGGGGTAGTTTTTACGGCGGATTAGAACCTTTAAGATAAAAGAGCTACTTGCCCTTCTCTCCCCAGTACAGAAGTTGATAACTTCACTAGCAACCAAGTCACTTAACAACAATGAGCTTTGCCAGAAAACAGGGCAAAGTATGGAGTCTGAAGGGATCAATTAAGTACTTCAGTACAGCTTACGAGAAAGAACAGAGGAAGGAGGTTTGGGCTAGGGAAATGAGTCTCAGGAAAAGTGAGTAGTTTTCAAAACCAGTGTCCATATACTATAAAACTTATCAAAAGTGTGATACTCCTGGTTAGTAGTTTCCAGGTTTTTAGTAAAGGGTGGGAGAAATCATTTGTCAACATAATCTTTTTGCTTTCACCATTCCTAGAGTTCTGGTGTAAAATTTGAGGCAAGTCATTTAATCTCCCTAAGGCTCCATTTCTCCATCTGTAAAATGGAGATCAAATCTTGCTCACAGGATTATTTAGAGGATCAAGTAAAATAATGTCTGGCAAGACACCTGGTCCACAGCCTGGGACACTGAAGGCACTTTTTAAGATCACAGTCTCCTGGCTCTACTCACTATCCTACTTTCCACAAAGCATTCTCCACCTTCAAGCAACTGCCTGTGGCACTACTGGTGTCAGAATCACCTGCTGCGTCTGTTAAAAGCGTAGCTGAAACCCATCCCAAACCCACAGACTCAGGATATCTTGGGGGACAAACCAGAATCCTGCACTGTGACCAGCTCCCAGGTTAATTCTTAAATATTCTAAATTTGACCATCGCTGGCACTATGTGATCCTGCTTTCTGTAAGTTCGGAGTGACTTAATTACTTCCTAACATAAATGTTAGCTTTGTTCTGCAATTGTTTGTGTGATATTTAGCTTCTGAAGTCTGTGCAGTGAAGAAAACAACTGATCTAAATGTCCCTGCTGTGGCAAACTGTCCTGGAGACAAAAAAGGGAGACAATGACTCAAAAATACACATGCTACCAGCAGGTGAAGATTTATAAAGTGCTAATCTGACAGGGGGCGAGCTCAGCCCAACTGTCCGGCAATTTGGAGATGGTCAGCGGAACTGGGAGAGCTGTGCTTCTCTGGGCCGCCCAGCCTGGAGGTGCCACCCTGGTTGTGACAACCCTGAGTCAACAAGTAACTACTCCTGCCTCCAGTTATCTAACCAGTCCAGCCCCCACCGGGTAAGAGGGTTACCAGTTCACCACTATTTGCTGCCGAGAAAAGCGGCCCCATGTCTTTTAGAATCTAATTGTGCACTATACGCCCTGGCTTCTGGTCTCCCAAAATCACATCTATTGCTGTCTTTTCAATTTTCCTTTTGTGATTTTGGCTAGAGGTCCATTCCTAAGCCCAGCTCTCCCACCATCCCCAAAAAGTATATAACTTTTCTTGAGATGCTGTCCCAGCCTACATGTTACACAACAATTTACCCTAATAATCTAGCAGGGAAAAAATAGCCCTCTTGGACTTCCCTGGTGGCGCAGTGGTTAAGAATCCGCCTGCCAATCCAGGGGACACGGGTTCGAGCCCTGGTCCGGGAAGATCGCACGTGCCGCGGAGCAACTAAGCCCGTGCGCCACAACTACTGAGCCTGCGCTCTGGAGCCCGCGAGCCGCAACTACTGAAGCCCGTGTGCCGCAACCACTGAAGCCCGTGCGCCGCAACCACTGAAGCCCGTGCACCTAGAGCCCGTGCTCCATAACATGAGAAGCCACCACAATGAGAAGCCCGCGCACTGCAACGAAGAGTAGCCCCCTCTCGCCCCAACTAGAGAAAGCCCACACGCAGCAACGAAGATCCAACGCAGCCAAAACTAAATGAACAAATAAGTAAAATTATTTTTAAAAAATAGCCCTCTTTACGAATATCTTCCTATCACGTTCATCTACTTACAATCAAAATCCAGCTCTACTTTTGTCTGGAATATCAACTGAATCTGCAGACTATGCAGTAGCCTGAACACTCAAGAACAAAGAATTTGGCTAACCGCATAGTAAGTTCTAATAGTCATTTCCCCTTTCAGTACTTCTGGGAGATATACTTATCAAATCAAAAAGAAGTAATTACTGAAAAACTTCACAGCAATGAGCTGTTCAGATATTAACTGGTAAGACATTTAACTATAGTAAAAATAGCTTACTGGGTTTGGATTGGGGGAAACGTGTGCTTAAATGAGAAATATAATGTTAGTTTGGCATTTCATGTTTTGCTATATGGTTTCATATTTACACTTAAGAAAAAATATTTGAAAAAAATATATTTGGCACATTACATTTCTTGTTCATTTCTTAGCGCATATTACTACACTGGGAAAAAAGAAAGCCTCATGATTTAGTGACAGTCTTAGCTTAGTTACCCACCTGAGCTCTTTTTATTTTGGCATTCAATCTCTTTTGCACCGAAGTTTCTTGCAAAAGCCAGATTTCAAAATTAAAACAATTTAATCAAGTATGACACATGTTCACAATCCCCGTGTATGTTTTTTTGGTGATCTTAACAGTAAGTAACCAACCCTCCCAGTCTGCCCAAGATTAACAGGTTTCCCAAAACACAGGAATTGCGGTGCTAAAACCAGGAAAGTCGCAGGCAAGTTGGGACAGTTGGTTGCCCTATCATAACATCACCAGTTTGTGTGTGTCTCTGCGTGTGTCTGTCTCTGTGTGTGTGACTCCCTCATTTAAGTAATCCAACCTTTGATTACCTATGCCAAAAGGAGATATGAATGATAAAGCCACTGATAATGCAAACACTTTTGCTGAGACAACTCTCCACAAAAATCTTTTAAAATCAGAGTGGCTGGGACTTCCCTGGTGGTGCAGTGGGTTCGAGCCCTGGTCCGGGAAGATCCCACATGCCGCGGAGCAACTAAGCCCGTGTACCACAACTTCTGAGCCTGTGCTCTAGAGCCCGTGAGCTACAACTACTGAGCCCGTGCGCCACAACTACTGAAGCCTGCACACCTAGAGCCCACGAGCCACAACTACTGAGCCCACGCGCCACAACTACTGAAGCCCGTGCACCTATAGTCCACGAGCCACAACTACTGAGCCCACGCACCACAACTACTGAAGCCTGTGCACCTAGAGCCCACGCTCTGCAATGAGAAGCCCCCGCAATGAGAAGCCCATACACCGCAACGAAGAGCAGCCCCCGCTCGCCACAACTAGAGAAATCCCGTGCGCAGCAACAAAGACCCAACGCAGCCAAAAATAAATAAATAAATTTATTTATTTATTTTAAAAAAAATCAGAGTGGCTAACAAATAGTAAAAGTGAGAGACAGAACTTTATAAACATAGTTTCTCTTTATATATCGTGCCAAACTTCTTAGAGAGGTAGTAATGGGTAAGGAAAAAGCCCATAGTAAGAAGGTTAAAAAAAAGTAAAGGGAAAAAAATCTATTTTCATAAGTAAGATTAAATATTTATTTTAATGCAGAAAAATTGTTACTTAAATATTAGCTTGAAAGAATTTGCTCCTTCAAGTTAACTCGTTTAACTCTTGGTACCAATAAGATTGAATGAAAGTGGCAAAGTTCATGGAGAAAAAGATTCTGAACCTTAAAACTAATTTTTTGAAAACAATTCTTCATTATTATTTTTAAAATTAATTTCAACTTGAATTTGATAATGATGGAAGAGATAGTTTTGTTTTGTTTTTAAACCTTTTACATTTTCTGATAATATTTTTCTTTTTTCTTTCTAAAACATCTTGAAATTGAAGCTAGCTAGGTACACTTAAGTTATCCTTCAAAGTTTTCTCAATCTGCACATTTTTAGATAAAAATAATAGTACTTACTAGTTAGAATACATTTACCTAAATATAAATGAACCCAAGAAGTTGTGTGGGTTTTTCGCTACATGATATTTAAAGAACACAGACTTCCTTAAAAAACATTCTTTTCTTGTCATCCTTTTGTTCTGAAGATGCGTACCATGCATTAACTTGTTTTTTCCTTAGAGAAGCACTATACTTCAAGTTGAGAAAGTTGTAAAATTCTTTACCAAGTTTCTAAAGAAACATACCTTCCACTTAGTAAAACTGGTGTCAGAAACAGACTTGGAGAACCATAAAAATTGCAAAACAGGAATGACGGGCAAAATGTTTATAATCTGAAATAATTTGTTTAAAATGAAACACATTGGGCTTCCCTGGTGGCTCAGTGGTTGAGGGTCCGCCTGCCGATGCAGGGGACGTGGGTTCGTGCCCCGGTCTGGGAGGATACCACGTGCCGCGGAGCGGCTGGGCCCGTGGGCC
The DNA here is from genome assembly GCF_964165515.1 of Mesoplodon bidens. NCBI lineage: Eukaryota > Metazoa > Chordata > Mammalia > Artiodactyla > Ziphiidae > Mesoplodon > Mesoplodon bidens. The sequence continues at coordinate 2,332,821 of NC_138167.1, read as the reverse complement.
ATGGGTGCTGGGCCTGCGTGTCCGGAGCCTGTGCTCCGCAGCGGGAGAGGCCACAACAGTGAGAGGCCCGCATACCACAAAAAAAAAAAAAAAAAAAAAAAGAAACACATTATAGAAATACATCATTCATAAGTGTCTTTCATGTAGCTATTGACAGGTTAAGGCACACCTGCTCACCTGTGTATGTGTTCTGACAATTTTTGTACTAATCTTAACAAATTAATGTGTACAAATCTTTGTATGTTTTAAACAATAGACATTTTCTCTAAATATTCGGCTAAATCTACTTTTGCTCCATCAAAATGTAGATGATAACTTTCCAGATTTTTTTTTTCTTGGCCACGCCATGTGGCATGCAGGATCTTAGTTCCCCAACCAGGGATTGAACCCAGGGCCCCTGCAGTGGAAGTGCTGTGGAGTCCTAACCAGTGGACTTCCAGGGGATTCCCCTTTCTAGATTTTTTAAAAAAAAAACCTATAATGTTAGGAGTAAATCCCAGGGTTCATCTAAAAATAATGATCACATCTTAACACTTAAGTTGCATTTTTGGTTAACTAGTGCTTTCATATAGATGATCTCACCTTAGTCCTTGACCACCCTGAGAGGAAGCAGGACATGTGTTAACAATTCTATGGCAGATGAGAAAAAAACTGCCTGTAGTGTTTATATGCTACAGGAAAAGAACAGGGATAGTAGATGAACTGAACTGTATTTTAAATGCTGAACAGAGGAGAGGGGAGAGGTTATTAAGTGAAAAGGAGAAAAAAAGTGAAAGGTTCATGATGGATATAAACACTGTAGGAAGGATGATAGGAAAGCTGAAGAAGAAACACACCCTGTTGCCAGTCCTCCCACTGCCACACAATTAGTTAAAGGAGGAAGAAAAGGGAGAAGGTCCTGCCAGCACTAGGCTGCTAATACTTCAGACCCAAGGAGAAACTGCTAACCTGTCATCAGCCTCTTTTAATAAACAGATTCAGATGAGAATAAATTCAAATGAAAGATAACATGATACACGCACATATAATGTATCTACCAAAATGCTTTAAAATACTTATAATATAGAAAAATACTTACGAAATTAATAAAGCAGATACAAAAGTGAACAGACAGTATGACATGATATAAAACAAACTATACAGGAAAAGAATTGGAAGGAAACACACGAAAATATTTACAGCTGTGGCCCTCAGAAAGCTGGACTATGGGATATATATTTTACTATATATTCATTTTCCAAAAGTGAGTAGAAAACCTTTAATAAGTATAATTTAAATACGTGTCATTTAGTTTTGCACTGTGCTTTTGTACTTGCATCTCAGTTACCAGAGGGGTGGGGATATTAGCGGAGAGCACCTGGTCTGGGAGCCAGGGTTCTACTTTTGGTTTTGCCACTAATGAGCTCTGTGACTTTGGTCACATCATTTATCTTCACTCAGTCCTGGCTTCATCATTTGTGAAATGAAGAAGCTGGACAAGGGGACCTCTTCAAGCTCTAACAAGTATTTAACTGAGGAGGAAAGTAAGGGAATAGTGATGCAGCTGTGTTTATTCTGTTGATATATTCAAGTTGAGGAGCTATTAAAATTCTAAACATCAAGTGGTGTAAGGAGATAATAAAATTAAAACCATGAATTTACTAATAATCTTGATGGGAACACTATAATAGATACCTTCAGCCATTTAATGAACTAGGATTTTTCATAAAGTCCATCTTTCTCAGAAGTCTATAACATCAATTATTACCTTAAGAAAGACCATCATATCCTTGCTAATATTTAAAATTGAGGGCTGACATTTTAAAAATAATACCTTTAAAGGTCTTTATTTTTTGCAAGAGATGTGAAAATAATCATATTCTATTTAGGAGAGTATATACATAGGGCTGGGTGTGGGTAAGACACAGACCAAAAGGGAAGATTTAACCCCCTAGTTTTAGGTCTTCAGAACTGATCTCAATGCAATTTGCCACAGCTCTTAGGATACCGGCCCAGGACTTTTCGGGCCACTGCGGCTAACTGACAAGATGTCTAGTCCCTCGAGGCAACCTGCAGGGAAGGGACACGACTGCTCTGAGCCCTGCTGTGCCCACGCATGAGACGCACCGCTCCTGGTAGCACACAGCTTCTCTCTGCTCGGTCAAGACTATCACCACATATATGATTTCTAAAACACAACATTTCTTCTACTAAGAGCCTCATAACTGAAAATGTTTCTAGAAACTGAATTAAATGTGTGATGTCACAAGGCCAAACAGACCATCATTACCTCAAACCCAGGTGTGCCCGGCCGCTGCTCCACGTCCCCGCGCACACTTGGCGGGTGCAGCTAGACTCACCTTGTCCTTGCAGGGCCTCTGGCAGTTCCGCGCGGCACACACAGCGTTCTCGTCGTCAGACTCCTCCGCTCCTGACCAGTCGTATTTGGAGGGGATGTCCAGCACCTTCTTCTCTCTCTTCTTCTCCGAGCTCTCCTTCACAAGTTCAACTTTGGCTGCAGCAGCCTTCTCCTTCTTTTTCTTCCTCTCTTCTTCTTTTGCTAGTTTCTTGGCCAGTTTGTTCAGCTCCTTTGATTTTTCCGCACTTAATTTTAATTTCTTCTTTTTAGGTTTATCCATTTTCTTTAGCTCCTTGGACTTCTGCTTTCCTTCGCCAAAAAGCTGTTCTTTTTCTAGCTTCCGTTTCCGTTTCTTCTCTGAAGAGTCCTTTCCTTTTATTTTTAATGGTTTCTCTTCCATGCTGTCATCCTTCGTAAGTATAAAAATAGAAACAATTTTAAAGCAAGACATTTAAAAACTGTTTTATTCTCTTACATGAGGTATCAGGAATAGGCAATTTCATAGAGACAGGAAATAGAATATGAGTTACCGGGGCTGGGGGGAGGGAAATGGGATTTATTATTTAATGGGTACAGAGTTTCTGTTAGGAATAATTTTAAAGTTCTGGAAATGGATAGTGATAAGTTGTATACTATCATAAATATAATTAAAACAACTTAATTGTATACTTAAAAATAGTTGAAATGATAAATTTTATGTTGTGTACATTATACCACAATAAATATTCTGAAGATATTTTAAGAAGGCAAATATAATATTCAAAGAAGATAACAGCAGAAAATAATGGCAAGCCCTAAATAAAATATCTGACTTATTTTTAGCTTATCAGAGGGAAAAAAGGCAAAAAAAAAAGTGTCTGCATATATTAATATAGTCTGTAGCACCTCTACGTAACTGAGATGAAAACATACACAGAAAGCTAAATGTATACTAAATAATTATGTAATAACTCTTTGGGTCTCCACTTACCAGTACTAAAGTTCTTTATTAACTCAATAAATCCTTGGTGGTTAAGAAGTTATCAAAACTGTCAGCAAAACACAAAATTTTATCCATGATCTCATTACAAAGGGTATGTAGTGACTTTCACAAGAAAACAGTTGCTGTCACGAAGCAAAAACACTTGCCTTTTTTTTTCCAACTGTCTAATATTGTTGCTATTTATGTGCCAAGGTAGTAAACATTAAAGATTTTAATAGTAAAAGTGTGTCTAGTAACAGAAAGAACAAGGGGTAAGGTAGAAAAAGAAATATTGAAAAACATAAGCTTGATAATTACTTAAGAAATAACACTTGAGAATTTATTTTCCCACAGATTTGATACTGGAATATCTTTGACAGGAACTCAGAATCTGCAAATTCGTAAAGAACACTGGGTCACAAGTGTCTTAAGTCTATCATATCTTGAATAAGATATTTAACTTCTCAACACTTTGTGTTTCCTTATATGTAAAATAAAGATCAGATGAGGTAACGGATGTGAAGAAAATGCTCTGCGACTGGAAAATACTATCTAAGTTAGGCACCCTCAGTCTGATTTCTAAACCAAAGACAAACCACAGTGCACCACGCGTATCCATGTCAACTGCTGCTGACAGTGTACCTTCCGCCTCATGGAAACAGTCATGGAAAAGAATAATGAAAAGGATACTGGAGTCTAATGCCAGAGAGAGAACCCAGGTCTCTGTTTTTACTCCATGTGTGACCTCAGGCAAGTTTCTACGTCTCTGACCCTTACTTTCTTCACAGGTAGAATGAGCTAAATACTCGCCATGTCTATCCTTTCCCCCTCCCCCTCAGGATTATGGTGAGGATGAATGAGATCATGGATAGAACAACATGTATAAACTGTATAAATAAGAAACTGTGTGATTTAAAATTGTATAAAAGTGTGTAAATTGTATAAATGTATGTGGACTCCCCCTCCCAATCCACTTCTATTTAACCATTCCCTTGCTTCCTGTTTCAACCACTATATTGCCCCCTGCCTAACTTCTGGGCCTTTCACCAGTGTAAGTCTGGGCTAAGGAAGTTGTTCTCAACTTGTGAATTACAGTACCCCCCTTTCTTTTCGGCAGAAATGGCCTTTTTAAAAATTGATTATTACATAAAATCTCAATAAAGAAAACCACAAAGCAGAACTACTTTGGCTTAATGAGAAAGGACAATCAGAGTACTACCCACCCAGCCACCCCTTGTGGCAATCTGTGGTACCTCCAAGGAACCTGGACATTCTAATTGGTTTTAAAACCACTGTAAGTAAGCTTCAAAGCCATACCTCCATGATATGCAGGAATCTGTCTTCAGAGGGTGGGTGTGTGGCCTGCAAAATCCGCCATATGTGTTGAGTCTCATCCAGAGACACCTCCAGGAGATCTCCAACCATCATAAGTTCTTCCAGCTGGGCTTTAGCTCCAGGCGATAACTCTAGCACCGGAGGCTCCAAACTACGGGGCACCAGAGGGCTCTTCCGAGGTTGTTTCCTTGGGGTGCTAGAACCTTTCCCCCAAAAGATAAGACAAAAATAATGAAAACTATTGAAAAAATGTAATGTTTTGAAAGTAAATGTTTAGAAGAATGGTCCCCCCTCCTCCAACATTTAATTTAGAAGTTTGGGTTCACTGCATCAGTATGAAAGTGAAAATAAAAATTTTTTAAAATACAGAACAGAAAGACCTAGAATTCTAATGACCACTCTAAAAACCTGGTTTAGAGTAAAAAAACAGGTTCCTTATTGATTCTTTACCTTGTGACTGGAGGGGAAGGGGAATGGGAGAGAATCTCCTATCCCATGCTCTCTCCATTTCAGAGAATACCAAAAGACTAAGCATATAACTGCCCCATATGAATAATATCTACTTAACAAACAGCAATAATATGCTGTTCCATAAAATCCTGAATTTTACTGTGAAGAGAGAAATACTCTCCTTTTTCCAGAGGTGTGACCTAAAGCAGTCTGACTTATTTTCACTAGGGACAAAGAAAGTGAACATAATAGAGAAATTATTTACCAAGGGATGAAAAACTAACAAAGCTTTCCAAAACCAGAATGAATATTCTTAAAAAGCAGCAAGTCCCTCAACAACCGGTAATAAACAAATAGAGGATAAATAACTACCTATCAGGGATTTGATAAAAATAAAATGGGACTAGAATGGGACCAGATGGCCTCTGAAGTCCTTCTAATTAGGATTCAATAATTCTACGGAAATTTTCAGGTTATGACCTAATCACAGAAAAATGCTAACAGAGACTGGCTTTTCCAAAGTTGCATATTTTCAGGTTCTATGGCATTTCACTGCCAGGATTTGTACTGAAAGAGAGATTCAGTATGGTTTCAGGCTTCTCTTCTCCATACCACTACCAAGGGCCGTAATACCTTGAGAACAGCTCTTAGAAGCAGACGAATAAGCATGCTCAGCACAGAAGGAGGGTGCCGTCCACATGTGCGTGACCACCTCCTCGGACTTGATGGGAATCTCTTCATCACAAAAAAGGCTGGGCTCCAGACTGCTGGAGGACTTCACACTGGCTGTGTCCTGCAGAAGAAACGAAGCGGGTATGGAGAATTAGAAACAACTTATCCCGTGACAAGAATCTAAATACAGGCTTTCAGGTTAAAGTTTCTAATATAACACAGTATATATATTAAAAAAATAAATAAATAAAAGATCTTAAAATTAAATATATGGTATTTAGTGAGACAGAAAATGTCCATTGGGGAAAAAAACAGAACACACCAGTTTTTTTTTTTTTTTTTTTTTTTTTTTTTTGCAGTACGCGGGCCTCTCACTGTCGTGGCCTCTCCCGTTGCGGAGCACAGGCTCCGGACATTCAGGCTCAGCAGCCACGGCCCACGGGCCCAGCCGCTCCGCGGCATGTGGGATCCTCCCGGACTGGGGCACGAACCCGTGTCCCCTGCATCGGCAGGCAGACTCTCAACCACTGCACCACCAGGGAAGCCCTGAACACACCAGTTTTTCAAGCCAAAAGGGAAAGAGTAAAGCTCAAAAGTAATCCTCAGGGCTTCCCTGGTGGCGCAGTGGTTGAGAGTCCGCGTGCCGATGCAGGGGACACGGGTTCGTGCCCCAGTCCGGGAGGATCCCACATGTCACAGAGCGGCTGGCCTGTGAGCCGTGGCTGCTGGGCCTGCGCGTCCGGAGCCTGTGCTCCACAGCGGGAGAGGCCACAACAGTGAGAGGCCCGCGTACCGCAAAAAAAAAAAAAAGTAATCCTCAGAGATAATAAACCTACAAGAAAATTACGATTACATAATCAACTTTCTACATACAACTCATAAAAACTCCTGTAGCCACAAGTTAAGGAACTTTGACCCTTTAAGAAAAAATAAAATGGACTTAGGAGGGGAATAAAGGTTTAGATGTGACATCTTAAGGACACAAATTATTTAATCCTCTCTAAAGGTTTTCAAACCTAGATGCTTACCAACTGCTCTTAATATAATAAAGAGCCTGACAGTATTCGAGCTATACAATTCTGACAAGTCTAATTAGGGCTCAGACGATCCTCCCCTGCAGTTAGGAGAGAATAACCCACAAGTACAGCTTCAACGGTCACAGTGCAATCAGGCAGACAGAAATCACAGGAAGTTCAACAAGGAGAATTTAATAAAGTGAACTCATTAAATGTACATTAAAGTCTTGAAAAGGCAAAACAGAAACACCAAAGTAACACTAAGGCGACTGCAAGAAAAGAGTTGCCATCCCTAAGGGTTGAGGTAACAGAGAAAAGAAGTGGGGTTATTAGAACCAAGAAGCTCAGAGAAGGGGCCTGCAGAGTGGGGACACAGACCTCTGAGGAGGAAGTGCTGGTCCTGCTATCCCTAATAGAACACAGTATGGCTGGCTTCTGGAGTGTGAAAAAAACATCAACTAGAAATTGGAACCAGTTGCCACTGCCAGGGTCAAAAAACAAAAATCAAACAAAAGCCCCCCCCCCAAATGAAAAACAATTGTAGTTCAATGATGACAGGAATGGGGAATAAAACAGGGGAAGGATCAACTCCCTTCTCACTGCGCAGGCCTTTTAATGTTCTCTAATGCCCTTTGCTGGCGGGGGGAGGGGGAGGGCAGCAGGCAAAGGATAAATGTGTAGAGCAGGGGTTGGCAAACCACAGCCTGCAGGCCAAACCCAGTTGGCTGCCTATTTTTTTGTTTGGAGCGTGAGCTAACAATAATTTTTGCATTTTTAAAGAGTTGTTAGTTAAAAAAAAAAAAAGACTAAGGAGGAGAAGGTGTAACAGAGACCAAATATGGCTTGCAAAGCCCAAAATATTTACTTTACATTATATACCTATAGAATATCACTACATATAATGTATGCTAATATATACATGTATTACTCTACAGAAAAAGTTTACCAAGCCCTGGTGTAGAGTCCCAGACCTAGCATCACCTAGCAGAGTAGAAATGAGTAGCTTAGGAGACGAGAGACAACAGCTCAATGACTAACGTAACATCTGATTTTCTTTGTAGGGTGCATGGGAGGAAGGTCTATTGTTATCACGAGCCTATCCTTAATGAAACAGGATACTTAAAAGGTTTCATAAAAAGATTCTGGAAGACAGTGTCACTCACTGAGAATTCAGGAACAGCGCAGTTCATGTAAGTCTTATTTCCTATTGAAGAATTTAAGTCTTAAAAGGCAACAGATTAGGAGAGTACTTTAGTACTCGCCTACTGCAGTCCCCAGATGCGTCATCTCACTGACTGCAGTGTTTTTTTTTCTAACCTTGACTCTACTCACTTCATTGTAACTCATGCAGGAAACTTTCTGTTAAGCTTCCTAACTAGGAAGGAAAGTGATCAGAAAATAATGATTGAGGATTTCCCTGGTTCCCTGGTGGTGCAGTGGTTAAGAAACCGTCTGCCAATGCAGAGGACACAGGTGTGAGCCCTGGTCCGGGAAGATCCCACATGCTGCAGAGCAAACTAAGCCCGTGCGCCACAGTACTCAGCCTGCGCTCTAGAGCCCGTGCCACAACTACTGAAGCCCGCGCACCTAGAGCCCGTGCTCCGCAACAAAGAGAAGCCACCACAATGAGAAGCCCATGCACTGCAACGAAGAGTAGCCCCCGCTCGCCACAACTAGAGAAAGCCCGCGCGCAGCAACAAAGACCCAAGGCAGCCATAAATAAATAGATAGATACATACATAGAAAATAATGATGGAAAGTAAAGATAGGTAAAAATAAATTTAAAAAAAAATTACTTCCCCAGGGTGAAGTATGAAATATGAAGAAGTACTCATTGACTTTGGTAAGTTAAGGAGGCACTGTTAGCCCCAGAGCAATCACTGAAAAAAATAAAAAGGGGTATAGGTAAGAAGCCAATAAAGGAAATAAAATGAAACCTTAAAAAAATTGTCCATTAACCCAAAAGAAGGCAGGAAAAAGCAACAGAGGAACAAAAACAGAAAAAAATGAAAAATAAAGATGGTCAACTTAAATCCAACCATGTCAACAATTACATTAAATGTAAATGAACACCCCCAATTAAAAGACAGAGATTGTAATACTGCCTAAAAACCAAGATTTAACTATGTATTTTACAAACGCATATATATGCAGAATGACACACCAAAAAGAACCCTACCACATGTGCTGTCTACAAAAGACACATTTTAAATATAAAGACACAGATAGGCTGAAGGTAAAACCACTGATAACAGCAAGCTTAAACAAATTACTCTTCCTAAGAAGGAAAATTACAGTTCAGTCCCACTAATAGCAAATATGCAAGAAAGGAGGAATGGCTTCTCAGTGAGAAATGTGTTTCACACACAGATCTGTCACTCCACCTTATCTGATATTAGCAGGACTAAAGTCTCAGACAAAATCTACTCTACAGTAAGTCCCCTACATACGAACGAGTTCTGTTCCGAGAGCACCTTCCTAAGTCCAATTTGTTCGTAAGTCCAACAAAGTTAGCCTAGGTACCCAACTAACACAATCGGCTATACAGTACTGTACTGTAATAGGCTTATAACACTTTTCACACAAATACATAAAAAACAAACACACAAAAAAACATTTTTAATCTTACAGTACCTTTTTAAAATACAGTACCTTGAGAAGTACAGTAGTACCAGCTTTTACGCTTGTTTCTGGACATCCTGGGCTTGAAATAAAGATACTGTACTACTGTACTCTATACAGTACTATACAGTAAAGTACACAAAAGCACAACCACTTGTAGATCCCAAATGCCGCGGAGCAACTAAGCCCATGTGCGGGCTTAGCTGTCACACATGTGACAATGTACGCCAGACACGTGAACAAACTTAGGTGACCGGATATGCAAATGCACGTTCACATCTTTCAAAGTTTGCAACTTGAAGGATCGTATATAGAGGACTTACTGTATTTCCACCAAAGCTCAAGCCACCCAAGTGTTAACAAGCATAGAGAAGAAAAAAAATGAAAGAATCCAACTGCTTAACTTACCTTTCTGTAAATTAAGCAACTACCAGGATAAAAAAAGAACTTCCTGGGAGATAATACCTACTACTATTTTATACCCTCCTTTCTGGTGTGTAATTGTACACATGTATGCATTTGAAAAATATAAACTGTAATATGGACAGACAGTTCCAGTAAAGGTAAACACTATGCCTTAAAAGGAAATAATCATATGAATATCTGAAAGGTTATCCCAGACACAATCACAAAACACCTGTGACAGACTTCGTTTCATTAAATATATATTTTCCTAAGTAACGAGTTTCTTGAATTGCTTGCTCCGATTATTTTAGTGATCACAGGGTATCACATGCAAAATGAAGTAATCAAACAATGCAAAGCACAAACTGTCTGTTTTAAACATTTCAACGCTATGATAACTAGGATTAAATGACTGATTTTATTTTTCTTTATAATTACCTACTCTTCTTCCTAAACCAGCAGGGGCTCTTCATCCTAGCAAAGATATTAAGTTTGAACTATTTTAAGGATGACTTCATGGTCACAAGCAGGGGAGATGATATAAAGGGAAAAATCACCAAGCCAACTGCAAATAAACTGGCAAATAAGATTTTCATTACACAATCGGTGCTTGAGCTGTAGGAAAATCCTCAAGAGTATAATTTTTTTAGTGCAAAGATTACCGCCGTCAAGGTAAATTTGACCTTGAATTACCATGTCTTGCCGCCATTCTTCCACTGTCCTAAGCTGTCAAATACACTAACATTATAAAATCCATAATCTTTATCTTTCTACCCTTCCAACACCCTCTCCTCAGATTGTAAGCTAAGACACCCATATATATTTTGCAAACAGAGGACTACTCCATACAACCGTATCAACCACTGCTTTGATCCCTAGCCCTTGAAATCATATAATACTTGTGATGTTTTGTTTTCATAGGTTACCAATCTGCTTCCAAGCGAAGTCCATCCTGTTTAGCAATTCTAGAGTGCTGGCTGATACCTAATGTGCTAGAAAGATAACAACCCAGGTACTGAGGGCCTCTAAGCCACGGCAAACAGGCAATTCTAGTACTGGCTAACTTATACGTGGCGTGGGCAGCATTCCCTTTCAGCTGCTCCTGGTCATTCTACCAACTTTATAAATAAAGATGGTCATTAACCGCAAGGATAACAAGGTGCTTAGGAACCTTATTATTATTTTTTTGGTATTTTTGGTAATTAATTAATTAATTAATTTTATTTTCGGCTGCATTGTGTCTTCGTTGCTGCACACGGGCTTTCTCTAGTTGCTGCGAGCGGGGGCTACTCTTTCTTGCCGTGCGCAGGCTTCTCATTGCAGTGGCTTCTCTTTGTTGCAGAGCACGGGCCCTGGAGTGCGCAGGCTTAAGTAGTTGTGGCACGTGGGCTCAGTAGTTGTGGCTCACAGGCTCTAGAGCACAGGCTCAGTAGTTGTGGCACACGGGCTTAGTTGCTCCACAGCATGTGGGATCTTCTCAGACCAGGGCTCAAACCCATGTCCCCTGCATTGGCAGGTGGATTCTTTTTTTTTTTTTTTTTTTTTTTTGCTGTACGTGGGCCTCTCACTGTTGTGGCCTCTCCCGTTGCGGAGCACAGGCTCCGGACGCGCAGGCTCAGCGGCCATGGATCACGGGCCTAGCCGCTCCGCGGCATGTGGGATCTTCCCGGACCGGGGCACGAACCCGTGTCCCCTGCATTGGCAGGCAGACTCTCAACCACTGCGCCACCAGGGAAGCCCTGGCAGGTGGATTCTTAACCACTGCGCCACCAGGGAAGTCACTTAGAACCTTATTTTAAATGCTAATTCAAGTTTCAACTTTTCTCAAGTCTTTAATTCATGTAAGTTTTAAAAATTCCCTCATTAAAGCATCCCCTTGATCCATTTTTATCTTGAGAAAAACATCTTCCAGCGGGTAATTTACAAGCATCTATGATGGATGGTTTAACTTTATATCCTAGGAGTTCTAATGCTGATGGTATTCATGCTCTAAGAATGAGCTTACCTAGTATGCTGAAAAGACAAAGGAAAAGACAGTGAACAGACTGGGAAGAGAATACACCCTAGTTTTTTCACACATCAGAGTACGAACTCCCCGGTTACAGGCACAGATGCTAAACATTAGCTCAACAAGGAATAATACAAAACAGATCAAGAGATTAACTGTAAGCTGGCAGAGTGTCTGCCTAGATCATGATGTTATTACTAGACAGAAGACAAAGGTCTTGGGCCTGACACAAAACAACAATAAAAGGCCAAAAGGATCCAACACAAAACCTTCCCTTCATCCCAGTGTGATGTCATTATCAAAACAATCATATTGAGGGCAAATACTTTGTTCTAACTGTGACTGTAACTCCACAAATTCAAACCATGGGCCCAAGTATAACCCACCCCTGAATATGACATGCTGTCTAGCACCATTCAGATAGGAGATCAGAGAAAAAGACTCGAAGCAAAGCTAGAATGGGATTCTTAAAACTACAGAGACTTTAACAACCCAAAGGAAAAAACAATGAAATCAGCCACGAAAGTTTTCAATAACTTAAATATATCATTTTTCTAGTCCCTCTAAGCCACAGGGTGAGGAAAATAAATACAGATTTTAAACACTTCCATCCTTTAAAAAAAAATTGAGTTTCATCAATCTATATTTTTTTTGGAGCACTGAAAAAATGCTATCACCATAAACTAGGATAGACAGATGACTAGCTTTCTCTTCCACTTTCAGCCTTCAAACACCAGTGTTCAACAGCTTTTTTAACAAACTCAGTGATCAAGTACGTACCCACACAGCCTGTCCCTGTAATTACCTTCATGTCATAGCCATATGTCTCCCGAATGTCTTCATCAGAATCTGTCTCTTCATCATCATAGTCCACCGTTTGCCGAGGGGAAGAAGATACACTGCTCACCACCCGGTTAAAAGCAGACTGCTGGAAACTAGGTAAGTGTCCCTAAACAACAAGCAATCCCAAGATGAGCAGAGAGACACACTGAAAAAACATGAGTAATTAATGTACGCTTAAGACCACCAAAACGTAACGAACTTGCAAACTGGCTAACAGAATTCAAGTTAGTACAGATCAAATTATTTGATTATAACGCTAAGGTCCACCTGAATGATATTTCCAGGTAATACTTCACTGAAACGACCTTACGTATATACCCAAAGAAAATCCTATGGGCGTACATGCCAAGAGGAAATTATGTGTAATATAGTTGCTAGCAACTTACTGTTATTTTCCTAATCTACTGGTAAGATAGATTTGATTTACTACTTACACGCTGGCAAATATTATCCCATGAAACAGGAAAAAAAAGAAAATTCTAAACTTGCCTGTAAGTCTGGATTGGCAGCGGCCTTTTGGAGCTCTGCGCTGATGATCTTTTCAGTTTTCTCCCGAGCTGCCTGCTCCACCATCCGCTGGCTCAACACAGAGAGCTTGGCCAGGGCAGAGGACAGCTCATCTGTGGCCAGGGCTTGCCGGGCCCTGTCCTGCCAACTCATTGCACGTTCTGTCAAACACTGAAGGGCCTCTCCTTCGGGCAGCCGTACAGGCAACTTCTGAAGGGATACCAGGAGGGACAGAATAGTCTCTAGCCTCGGTCTTCGAGACCGCATACAGAGAGGGCAAAGGAATTTTACTTCTTTGGCCTGCCAGCTAGACCCTTTCTTCTGGGAACTTGACTTAGGAAGAGGAACACAGCTGTTATGAAACCAGTCTTTGCAGAGCTCACACTGGAGCATAAACCCACTCGCTGTCTTGCGGCAAATGCAAAATTTTACTTCTTCTATGCGGTCTACCATTGTCATCTTGGCTAGGTTGGCTGCTCTGAGGGAATGCATGGCTTCAATCTCTTTTTGCTCCCGTTCTTTGAAAACTGCCACCTGTGTACAACAAACATTTAAGTGAAGGGAGTCACTGCAAAATACTCCAGAAGTACCAAATCTTCAAGGCTAAGGGATCACCTCCATGTTGTAGCCTCACGGTGACAGAGAACTTTTTTTTTTTTTTTTTTTTTTGGCCACGCTGCACAGCATGTGGGATCTTAGTTCCCCGACGAGGGATCGAACCCGCCCCCCTGCACTGGATACACAGAGTCTTAACCACTGGACTGCCAGGGAAGTCCAAAGCATTGTCCTTTTTTAAAAAAAAAATCAGCAATGTCTTAAAATTTGGGGCAGCGTGACAGTTTCTAGGCAAACATTCCTCACCTGCAGAATCCACAAGTACTCACAATTCGCATCAGTAGAGTACTTTGTAATTCTTCTACAGGGCGCAGCAGAAAGATGGTGCGCCGTGAAATCAAGCAGCCTTGGTAGGAGGCCTGGCTCTTGCACTTAACAGACCCCTGATCCGGGTTACAAGTTTTCTGAATCTCAGTTTTCCGAAAAATGAGACCACTACTAACCTCTTTTTGCTGTTTTAAGGATTAAATAAGATAACATATGGAATGCCTAACCTGGTGCCTGGCACAAGCTAAATATTCAATCAATACTGACTCCTCATCCCCTTGTAATTCATTCTCTGGGGGAAAGTTTGATACAAATTGATTTTTATTTCTTTCTAGGACTTTCCAACTTATGTAGAAGAAGAATAACAAAGCCTGATGACTAATTATAACAAGGTTTTAAGTAACTCATTTCAAAAAAGTATATAATAACAAAATTTAATTATTATGAATATTGTCAGGGCATTTTCTTTTTAAACTCTGGCAGCTTTGAAGCAATTCTGAAATAATGTCCAGTGCTATTTTTCTGGCAAGACTAACTTATTAGGCAGGCTCTCTAACAAGAAATTACTTCCATTGGCCTCGAAACGGGGTCATTTGTAGGCAGGAAGAGCCATGTGAAGTCACTTAGTCTACGCGAGTCACTACTACTACATATCGCCCAAACTCCTTTTATTTTCTACCTCCTCAGTCTCCTTGTAATTGTAACATATTCCTCCTACTCTCCAATAAAACCCACAATTTTAAGTAGCTACAAACATCTTATTGCACACTCACTATACTAATGAATGCTACCAGAAGAGGTAGACACTGCAAATAGCAGCTGCTGTCAGTCAGCTGGTGTGAGTCCTTTGAAAAGCACAATAGCACTAAGCACCAAATGCTCTGAAATTCTAGCCCAGTAATCCCATTCCTAAGAGTCAACTGTAGGAAAATGATTTGAAAAAAAGGAAAAGGCTATACAAAGAAGTTCACTTTGCTATTATCCACAACAGCGAACTCCTAGTAACAACAAAAATGGTCAATATCAGAAAATTATGGATAATTTGATGGAATATTAGATGACTATTAAAATAACAATAAAGAAGAGAGACGGAAAAGCCAATGTTAGGGAGAGAGAACAGTAAACTTTTTATATTCTTTGATTCCAAATATGAAAAAAGATGTGAAATATGTATAACCATAAAGCCAAAGATAAAAGTACACAAAAATAAAAATAGTTAAGAACATTAAAAAACAGTGATTCCGCTAATATCTTCACAGAATTCTGTATTCACCAAGCAAATTCAAGATGCACTACATAATTTCTTACCACTGTGGCTGTATCTCTGGTTTCCTCCAATCCCTCCTCCAGATCACTCAGAGGTTCAAGGTCCAGATCCTTTTCTTTTTCTTTTTCTATTAGTTCTTTTACTTTTTTCCTTCTATTTTTTCCACTCCCATAAATACCAATGTCAGTTCGGGGACTAAGCACCTACAAAAAATAAAACCAAATATGGAGCTCTGGTTTAAAAAAAAAATCTCAAAACTGAAAATAAAATGAACCACTTACTGACCACTCACATGTCCTAGACATGTTCTTATGAACTTCATATGCATTATCTAATTCAAAACTCCCAACAAGCCTCTGAAGTAGGTGGTATTATCGGCACTGTACAAACGAGGGAAACCAGAAAGGCAACAACTTGCCCACAGACACAGGGTTAGCACTAGGAAGTCAGTCCTCAAACAGGAAAATACCTTACTCCAAAGTCTATGCTCTTAACTACTATGTTCAACTGTTCAACATGAAAAGGGTACTGAGTATTGAAATCTGTGCTTCTCGCTATTCACAACAGCCAAGACACGGAAGCAACCTAAGTGTCCATCAACAGGAATGGGTGAAGAAGATGTGGTACATACATACAATGGAATATTACTCAGCCATCAAAAAGAATGAAATAATGCCATTTGCTGCAACACGGATGGACCTAGAGATTATCATACTAAGTGAAGAAAGACAGGGAAAGACAAATATTATGATATCACTTCTATGTGGAATCTAAAAAAATGATACAAATGAACTTATTTACAAGACAGACACAGACTCACAAACATAGAAAACAAACCTATGGTTACCAAAGGGAAGAGGTGGGGGGAGGGATAAATTAGGAGCTTGGGATTAACAGACACATACTACCTGTATATAAAATAGATAAACAACAAGGTCCTACTGTATAGCACAGGGAACTATATTCAGCATCTTGTAATAACCTATAATGGAAAAGAATCTGAAAAAGAATATATACTTGTGGGACTTCCCTGGTGGCGCAGTGGTTAAGAATCCTCCTGCCAACGCAGGGGACACAGGTTTGATTCCTGGTCCGGGAAGATCCCACATGCCTCAGAGCAACTAAGCCCATGCGCCACAACTACTGAGCCTGCACTCTAGAGCCCACGAGCCACAACTACTGAGCCCGTGAGCCACAACTACTGAAGCCTGCGTGCCTAGAGCCTGTGCTCCGCAGCAAGAGAAGCCACAGCAACGAGAAGCCAGCGCACCACAGTGAAGAGTAGCCCCCGCTTGCCACAACTAGAGAAAAGCCCACTCACAGCAAGGAAGACCCAACGCAGCCACCAATCAATCAATCAATTTAGAATATATATGTATAAATGAATCACTTTGCTATACACCAGAAACTAACACAACATTGTAAATCAACTATACTTCAATTAAAAAAGCTTTTTTTTTTAGTTTGTGCCTCTGAGAAATAAGATCTTTCAGTGACAGAGTCCATTATAACAGCAGAGATAAGATCAGGCTGACTTCTTTTTCTAGACATAGATGAACTGGAAACAAGTCTGCCCAAGGTTCCAGATTACTGGTCAACATCTGATATTACCCAAAACGGAATCACCTGTGTAACCATGACCAGATAAACTGAAAACAACCCTCACCTCAGGTATTAAATCAGCAACTTCTGATGAGGGTGCTGAAGTGCACACACATAAAGTAAACCGCCCCTCACCTGGAGCAACGTGTGGCTGGAATTCTTCTTAAGAAAGGTCCTCCCAGTCCGTTCTCTCCAGGCCCGTGCTGCCGCCACTTGTGACTCCACCTGGGGCAACGCATCAAGACGCACAGGGAGAGGGCGGCCTTTAGCAGATAAGCTTTCCAGCTGCTCCAAGTAAGCATAATTGCTGCCACTCTGGAGAACAAAGGGCATCCTTACACAATTTGCAATCTCTTAGGAAGTCTGGCGATATATTGTTGGTAGACCTCACAAAGACCTTAGCGTTAATTTTTTCATTAAATATTATTCTTTGAACCTAACTGTATCAATATCTCTTGAATTAACAGAGCCTTCCAACGTCCTTTAAAAAAAGTTTGCGTAAATTCACAGTCAAAGATTTTTGTTTTATTAATTAACAAGGGACCCAGTGAGATGTAAAAACTAGTTCAAAGGACAATCTAAAAACAAACATATATAAATGCAATTAGGAATGAGGAAAGGAATTTGCTAGTAGATGGAAACAGGTATTTAATATCATACCCGTCAATGGAATCATCTTTTCTACAGTGTGGAAAATCATTTGTTCCTTACAAATTTAATTGCTTTTCTACAGACTAATTCACATTACTATCATTTTTAAACAACTGAGAGAGTTGTAAAATAGCTTGGTCAAAGAAAGTCTAAGGCATACACTCCTAGAATCAAATAATCCTGGATGGTTCGCTAAACAACATCCACCGTTCTACAGAAAGGGCATCAGTAATCTCGTCTGCCTGTTTCAAAGTCTTTCACAATTTTTCCAACTACTACAGAGCAGTATTTTAGTTCTGATAACCACCTCCATTTTATGTCCTACAAACACAAACAAGAATGGATATTTTCCTTCTAAGTCACAATGTTTCAATATTTCCACGTAATGAAGTGATTATTGTCTTTCGAATTTATACGGCTTTAAATTCACCAAATAACTGAATCATTACAGGAAGTGAGAGTTAACGAGTAATCCATTCCAGGGACTTGGCAAGAATATCAGAAGTAGTAGGTTGGCAGCCTGCAGACAATAATTCAGCATGACAGCTCAGAGTGCATCAATCCCCCAGCAGACAGAACACGTAACCTTTCCTATAAGAAACTGTGTATATCCCCATAACATTCATCACTATTCAGAAGCTATGAAGGAAAGGCATAGTGTTTCGTGCTAAATTGACATGCCAATAGTTACTTCTCACGTATTAACTGACATATTTGCCTATATATCCATTTTAGAAGTTACAATGAAACAGAAAGACAAGAAACTTAAGTCCAATTTTTAAAAAGAATAATGAGAAGGTTCTAGCCATAAGAGATATTATAATGGTATCATTAAATCACTATGATACTAGGATAAGAATAGACAGAGAAGAGAATAATTGAAAGAGAAAAGAAAGCTCAGATACAGACAGGCTCAAGAAATATCATATGTACTACTACTCCCTTTCGTGCCCAACTACAGCCATCTGACTATAGAATACCTTCTGGCTAAGCCCAGACATAGACAGCCTCGCCCAGGCGTGTACCCTAAAGGGCAGCAGAAGCTGTCCACTCTCTTAGAGCTGACAAGCCAGTCCTCCCACTGAAGGGAAGAGCTTGGTGAGGAACAGTCCTCTATAATCACACAGGAAAACCATGACAGCTACCTCTACTTGCAGGCTCGGTCCTTCAGTCAAAAGCAGCCAACTAAGGACTATCAGTCATCTGAGAACAACCAACTGCCTGAAATAGGTCGAAGATGAAACAAACAGAGGAGCTATCCTGATGAAAATAGATAATTTTAAAAAACAGAACAGAAAGAGTAGCAGTTAAGCAGGTCTCAGAAAAAGTCAACTGAAAAGAAAGTAAAAGAGAAGTCATTAGAACTTGACACTTAGAATACTCTTTCTAAGGCCAGCAGTTTAGGGGGAGAGTTGGCTTCCTGTTTCTTTCAGTGTAGTTCTACAATAAACAGTATTTACATACTCAATACGGTAAATGCTGCTTAATGGTTTTGTAATTCAGAAGAAAAATTATGTATTCAAGCACACTTTCATCTCTATCTAACACTTAACTCTTTGTTTTGAACTACAGATGTATGATGTATGTCTCGCCAACTAGAATATGCAATTTTGAGGTCCAGGGTTCTATCTTTACACCCTTCCCTTACATTTCTACTCCCAAACAACCAGAAGAGTACCAAGAGTATTGTGGGGTTCAGTAAATGTTGATTTCATTTTCTTTTTCTGCCACTTATTTTAAAAGTAGTTGGGGGACAGCAGGGTGGAGTGGGGGGAATAAATTAGGAGTTTGGGATTAACATATACACACTACTATATATAAAATAAGTAAACAACAAGGACCTACTCTATAGCACAGGGAACTATACTCAATATCTGGTACTAACCTATAATGGAAAAGAATCTGAGAAAGAATACAAATATATGTATAACTGAATCACTCTGCTGTACACTTGAAACTAGTATAACACTGTAAATTAACTATACTTCAATTAAAAAAAACAGTAATTGGTGTACATGGCAAACAAGTCAAAGAACACAGCAGGAAATAAACTCCTACTGCTAAGCATTAACTAAATGGCTAATTCTGTCATCTTTCATAGCAGGGAGTCAACAGAAACAAGTAAAGTTTAAACAGGTAATATATATTCTGAAATAAAAATCAGATGGAAAAACAAGTGAATTTTAAGTACATAATTATTTTAGTATAGTTATTCTATTCTAAGAATTAAAGGCTTAAAGGATTCATCTATGAGACAGCATTACCTGAACGGTAGGACAATTCAAAAGGCTCTTTACCTGAATAGCTTCCACTTTAGTTGTCCATTCTCGAGCCTTTTGTAAGGCTTCTTTCAGGGACAACACATTGGGTAGAAAGGCTGGAATGTTCTTAGCTTCATTCACGATGCTTTCTAAACTTGCCACACTGTGCCGTGGTCTTAAAAAAACACAAAAATAGGGTGGATGCATGAGGAAAAGTCAAACTACTACTACCAACACTTAAATAACATTTTAGAATGTGTAATGAACTTTCATACACACGACTTCACTTAATTCTTACCATAATCCTATAAGGGAGGCAAAACAGGTATTACCTCTATTTCTATTTTACAGACAAGAAAAGTTTACGTCAAAGTAGATCAATTATTTTCCCCAAAGTCATTTAAAGTAGTAAATGGCACACATGAAACACTGACTCAGAATGAATCTCAGATCCCATGCTCTTTTTTTCACTACACTAAATTACTTCTACTTTAGTTCTCCACGACATCTGAAATTGTCAGAGATGCATATTAAACAGCTATGCAGAAAGCAGTAGGCTAGAAATCCATTAACGTTGACCAAGTATATTTAATTCAACTACTTTCATTAACACCTTGTTACACAAAGATGAATAAAACATAGACCTTATCGTCAACTCATCAAAATACACGGTAAGAATGATACTTATACTGGGAACTAAGAACAAATTACTAAAGGTTCACTACCACCAGAAGCAGTAATTAATTCTGCCTGGGAGAGTTGAGAAGGGTTTTGAATTAGGCCTTAAAGAAGTATAATGTGGTCAAGTGAAGGGTTAAAGGAAAAACAACAGGAATATAATGAACAAAGATATAGAGAAAAATTTAAAAATAAGTTAAAAATAAGTTCAAGATGGGGGATGGTGAGAATGGGAGGTGGGGCAGGAATAAAAGCAACAAGCAGGGGAACTTGGCAGGAAAGAAAGACGCAGATTGAGAGGTCTTGAGAGACATGAATGTTCCTGTGTGAGCAACAGGAAGCTACTAAGCATGGAAACAGTTTGACCATCCATAAATCCTGCTATGTGCTGGGCATTGTGCTAGGTCCTAGAGATGATGAATGCACAAGACCGACAGAGTCTTTGCCTCAGAAACTTTTTCATCTGGGGGGAGGTGATTATTAATAAAAAGTTACGATACACTGTAAGTGCAATGCTAAAGGAAAGTAAAGATGCTATCAGAATATACAGTGGGGGACTTAATTGACTTGGCAGTGAAGGAAGAATTCCCAGAAGTGACCTCTAAGCTTGCTTACCCTTTCTTAATAGGAACTATTCAGGAAAGCTGGGACCAGACACTGGGTAGGGGTGGTGGAGGTGCGCCACAGGGGGTGGGCAGAGGGCAAGAGTGTTCCACAGGGGAATAAAATAAACATGTGCGAAGGTTCAGAGACAAGACAGAACACGGCAGGTCTGAAGAACCGGGGGGGAGGAATCACTATGTTTAGAACACAGAATGCAAGAGGGAGGATGGCAAGGGGTGAGGGTAGATATTTAAGCAAAGGGCTAGATTACAGATGGCCTTATAAGTCAGGTTAAGGAAATGTGAACTTCATCTCAAGGGGAATGGGAAACAGTGAAGGGCTTTAAGCAAGGGAGTCGAACAGTCAAACAGTCATTTTCCTGTATTTTAGGAAAATACTAGTTTCAGTGCGGACAATGGCTTACAGAGGGGTGAGGTCATAGACAGAACCTGGTGCTGTGATCCAAGCCATCCGTGACAACAGTCCAGAGAAAAAGAATGAAAGTGAAAAACACCGAGGAAGTATAATCAGCATGACTTGGTAGCTAACTGAGTCTGACGGCAAAGAAATAGAAGAGTGGGGTCAAAGTTAATTTCCAAAGTTCTGGCTTGTTCAAATGAGTGAAAGAGGGTGTAAGTCAAAGAAAACAGGAACAAAGGGAAAGAGCACGGGAAGGAGTTAACAAGGGTAATTTTGAATATGGGGAATTTGAGGTACCGATGGGACATCCTGTGGAATTATCTAACAGGCAGATGGTATCTACAAAAAAAAATCTATGTTACAGATGAGAATTTGGAGTTAATCAGTATAAAGATGGTAAATGGAGACAAGAAATTAGATGAAATTTCCAAGGAGGTGTAAGAGTGAGAAGTGGTCTAGGCCAGAATCTTGAGGAAAGCCATTCTGAAAGAGGCAGAGAGAGATGGTCAAAGACAAAGGAGGAAGAATGGTGAGCAGTGAACCAATGCTAAGAGATGAAGAATACGAAGTATGCGTTTCAGAAAGACAACTCAACAGGAGCCAGAAAAGGGAGGATTCACCTTCCCACTAGCCCCACCAAGCCCATCAGTCCTCTCTTTACCAACTTTATTCTCTTCATGACACTATCTGAAATTCGCTCACTCATTCACTTATTCACCTGTCTCTCCCCACTACGTCGGCTCTATTTTAGAGCAGGGACCTTGGGTGTCTTTTCCCTATGGCCTCCACAGCACTTAGAAACAGCACCTGGCGTGTAGTAGGTACTCCATAAATACTCACTGAATTGCAAAGATCAAGGGAAAATGTAACAGTTCTGTAACTAGGTCAGTGAAAGTGGAGTTGAAGAAGAGAAATTCAAAAGGCATTCTGGAGGCAAAAATCACTAAAACTGGTTAAATGTAGGAAAATGGGAAAAAGAAATTTTCTAGTATCACTACCAATAAAATTTCACTCAGCAGACTACTGTCAGTTGTATCAGGTATACCAAATCATAGTCTGCATTCCAAGGTTATTTAACTTTTCCCATTTAATACACTCCCACCTCCTAGAACTATCATGAATCTGAAGACATAGAGTAATTTGAATGTTTCAGATAGGAAAAGCTGTAAACTTTATTATGTATTCTCAGTGGCATCTGGAGAGCAAAATATCCAGCACACATGGAGCCTTTTCTTGGCTGAACAGAACTGTGTTGATTAAATCATCTAAGGGAAAGCCTATCAAATGCATCCAAAATAAGTGACTGGCAAAGTAATTAAGTACATGGAGACTTTGGAATGAAGTGGAAAAGGCTTTAAATTTGTGCTGTTATTTGACAACTATGTGATCTCTGTAAGCGTCCCGGTTTCCTCATCCTCACAAAGGAAATTACATTCCTACTGATCTTAGGTGCTGAAAAAATACTTTCATAGAGAGCATTACAGTCAAACCGATGGATGCTTTACTTCAATCTCACAAGTCCAATGGGTGCCAATGCTAACGCCTCACACTCTCCTGCCTGATGGTCATCTCCCTCCACCTTCCTGCACGAATCCCCCACTCATGTAAAGACCACTTCACTTTTGTCACCTGAGCACATCCTACACGTTCCTTAAGCTTAGCTTAGGATATTTCTCTTACCTCCCCTTCCACTTCAATCCCACTCATTCTTCAAGGCTCTACGTAAGCTCTTACCTTTCTCTCGAGCGTCTCTTCTGACCACCCAGGCTAACAATGACCTCTCCTCCTCTGAATCCCTCTAGCATTTGTCTGGACCTCTCAGTGAACAACATACTGCTACACAGCTTTCTATTTCTTAGCTCCTAACTAGAGTATCAGTAATGGAAGGGCTCTTATTAAAACAAGTACTCTGCATACAGTGTGCACACAATACTTGAAACTGTCTGTATGCAGCCCCATCTGGTAACTTAGTGACCAGTCAGGGAAGGCACAAAACATTTAATTAAGACCCTCATGTCCCTCCTCCCTTTCCACTCTCTAACCTAGTTATTAAAGACGTGACAATCACCAACGTATGTGTTCACCTTGCCTGCAGGCAGACCTTGGCCTTTTCCTCCCATCGCTCAGAGACCGTGAGCAGCTCCTGAAGCTCGGCCATCGCTTTCTCCACCGCATGGTGGGGTGCCAACCCCACGCCAGAGTCTATCAATTTCTTCATGACATCCAAAGTGACCTGTTGTGGATCTGACAGGGTCAGTCGTACTTCATCCAACCATCGAGCCTGCTGTAGCTCTTGCTTTAGTCGGGCTAATTCAGGTAGCTCCACGTAGAGACCAGAGCCCATATCTATCAACATCTGCAGTTTGGAAGAATCTGGGGTTTCATCCATCATGGCCTCCTGAGCACGTTCATGAAACTCTTCCACATCATCCAGTAGATTCTGAAAAGATCAAAAGAAAAAAAAAACAAAACTTAAAAGATACAAAATGAGTATGGAATACATACAGTTCAGGCAACTACCAAATTCTAGACTATCTAATAATCTCAGCATCATAGCACCAAATAGATATGATAAAGGCAAAAATATGTTTCTCTGTAATTACATCTCCTACTTTTAAATATGATTAATTCACTCAAAAAATATTTAATGACCGCTGACTTAGTTACAGGCACTATTCTAGGCATACGGCATTAAACAAAAGTACAAAGTCCTTGTCTTCAAGGAACACATATTTTAATGTAAGTGGCCAGACAGTGAAGACATGAATAAAATGTTCTGGTTAGTTTTAAGTGCTCTGAAAATCAAATAGGGCAATACAATACAATATAATGCAAAAGTGATCAGAGGGGATGCGGGGGAGGGGCATATTACTTCGCAATGACGGTCACAAAAGACTGATGAACCAAAAGTAACATGAGGTGGTAGAGGAGGGGACCGCATGGAGACCTGGCAGTGAGTAGTGCAGGCAGGGCCAATAATCACTGCAGAAGCTTGTAAAGAGGAATGAGCCTGTGTCTCGCTCCTAAGTGGCTGATGGGGAGCAAAGTGGAAGCAGGAGAAAGTAGTTAAGGAATAAGCAGAGATCAGATTACATAGTGCCTTGTAGATTAATTACAATGAGTTTGGATTTCATTTGAATGGCTTTGGGGAACCACTGGGAGGATTTTAACCACATGGAAGGGGTATGATTTTATTCCTGTTTTATTACATAATCACTCTGGCTACTGAATAAAAAATAAACTATCGGGGGCAAGAGCAGAAGAACAGAGACCAGTTAAGAAGTTGCTGCAGTAACCTAAGTGGCAGATTCCAGTGGTTCAGAGCCTAACTGAAGCAGTGGAGGTGATGACTCGCAGTTCACTCTGGGAGACGTTTTGGAGATAATACAATAGGAACACCTGTTTAGAGATGGAATGTGGTGTGCATAAGGCAAACAAAGGAATCAAGAATTTTGATTCATTAGAAGGCTTTTAAGATGTCTTTTAGTCTGCCAAAGGCAAATGCAGAGTATGCAACTGGATGTACGAGTCTGCAGAAAAGAAGAAAGGCAGTCAGAGCTGGGAATCAGCTGGACATAGCTGGATATTTAACGTCACCAAAGAAGGTATTAAAGAAAGGGCCAAGACTCCCAATATACTCCAAACTTAGAAGCCAAGCCAAGGAGAAATCAAACAGCTTCCCTAAAGAGAAGGAACTGTGAATTGTGAATCTAAGAAACCCAGAGAGTATGGTGTCAGATGTTTAGAAAAGAAAGTCTCTCAAGAAGGAAAGCACGGTCAACTAGCAAAACGCTCTTATGACACGGGGTTAAGACAACACAAGTGATACTGGATTTCACGGTTGATAATCTTGGTAAAAACCATTTTAGATACACAGCCATCACCAAATCACAAAAACACACCACAAACTATCAAAAGATTACTAACTATGCAGATTCATGTATTTGATACTTTTGAGATCTTACATATTCATTAAACCATGAGGGCCCTGGTAAGTTCAGAGTTCTGCGTTTTTAAAAGTTCATGAACTAGTAATCACTGACACATTCAGATTCCTTTAACTAATTTTTTACATTTCAATTACATCTAAGTTAAATGGAGGTTCTGGCTTAAAATTAATATAGAAAAAAATACTCTAAACTAGCCTTAGTTCCAGAATTTTAAAGGGGGAATCAAAGACTAAGAATGAAGCCAAGAGATTCTTACTGCCTACTAAAAAACCTTAAATAGCAGCACTTATTTGAGAAAAGAAACAAACAGAACAAAAAAATGAATCTAGACACACTATTCTCTTTACCCAAAACAGGAGCCCATACTACAAAGGATATTACCCAAAAAAGAATGTGATACTCCACCTTTACTTGTCGAGCTTGGCTGATGACACATGGAAGACTAAAAAGCTGTTGGACAAAGGCCTTCAACTCTTCCACTGTCAGTTTGGTCCGAGTCCTCCCACTATCTGGGCTCTGCCTGATGTGAAATAATATTGAGACGTAAGTAAGAAAAATTCACAGTCATTCCCATATCAAAGGGGCTTCTAGTCTCTTTAGAATTCTAACCCAAGAAATCCCAGAATACTAGTGTGTGAGGGATTTCACTGCAATGGTGATCACTTCCAAATTAAGTGTTTAGCTCTTCGGGTAATGAGTCAAAGATTCAACTCTCCAAGTTACAGTTCCTCCAATCTCACAAGTATTAAACATTTCAAACATTTAATAAATTCCTCACAGTAAAATGTTAAGTTCACTGATAAAACTAAATCTTCTACCTTAAGAAACTTAAGATATAGAACAAAGACCTTAAAAACCTGGCTTAGGAGACCATAAACCCTCAGAAACTGATTCAAAACTATGTCAGTATGTGCATTTTTCTAAGAAAAGGGTCTCTAAGCTTTTGCCAGATCCTCCAAGGGGGTCAGTGACCCAATGACAGGTGAAGGGTCACTGATCAATGTTGCTAAGAAAAGTTCTCTGATAAAACAGAATATAAAAAAACATATAAAGTAATTAGAGACCCAATGTGAACTGCTATAGAAAAAGGCATTCAGATACAAGAAACGTGTTGGAATTACTAAGAAACAATACCACAGGGAATTAAACACACGTGAATTACTTGAAATTAAGGGCACATACTTCCAGCTCCGTAACAACAGCCTCCCCGGGACCCAGGTTACTCTTTGCTGCCACCTGCCTTCAGCCTGTAGTATCGTTTATTTACAAATGCTTAGTACACACCTACGCTGTGCCAGGCATGCTTCAACGCACAGCAATAAGAAAAAGGATGAAAATCCCCAACATTCTGTCCTAGCATACCTCCTAGTGGGGTTGGGAAAGGAAGAAGGAGGTAAGATAATCAATAAGTAAATCCGTCTATCAGGAGGTGACAGGGACAGGAGAAAAACAAAGCAGGAAAGAAGAATAAAAAGGCTGCAGTTTTACAGAGTTATCAGAGAAGGCATCTCCAAGAATGCAACGTCTGAAAAAGACCGGAAAGAAGTGAGGGAATAAGCCACCTGGGTATCAGGGGAAGAGAACGCCAAGCAGAGCCAAGAGCAAGCGTGAAGGCCCTAAGCAGGAAGACACTGGTGTATACAAAGAACAGAGGGAGAGGGTTCAGGGTGGAGCAAGAAAGAAGGGAGACCAGTAGGAGACAAGGTTAGGGCATTACTGGGGGAGGGAGAACACAGCCTCAAAAGACAGGGCAGGACCTCACAGGCCAGTTAAGACTTTGCCTTTATTCTGGTCAAAACAAAACAAAACAGAAAACCACTGGAGAACTCAGCTCTTCTTAGTCTTACCTGTGCTTCTGCTTTTTGCTCAGAAGCAGCTGAGCCACAGAAGCACAGGTCTCAGCTTCTTTTACAGCATCCCTGAGTTTTCGAAAGAGATCATTTTCTGGATATTTCCTATCCTCAGCATCTTCCAGCATTACTCGTAATTCAATCAAATCTGTAAGAATAAATAAAAAGCTATATACTATGACCACAGAAAATAAAAAACCATTCACCAACCAATTAGCAGAAACACACCACAGCTGTGAAAATCTCACCAATACAACAAAAGCTTATGACCAGGTGCTCGTTTCTAATCCTTATAAGACAATTTCTCTTTCTCTATAAGCCTTTAATGTTAGTCCACTGGTAACAATGGGGTTCCCCAAAATATATGATACATCTACTGCAAGTTAGCTATTTGTCCCATTTTACATCAACTTTTTCACTTAAAAGAAGATTCTCAAACAGGAAATTAATTCTGTAGTGGACCAACCCATTAGTCTCAAATCTCATATGAAGCCTAGGATTTTTCCTTCCTGGAGGAAAAACACATAAAACAAAACAACACCTCTTTCAAAGTGACAACCATTTCAGTGTATGCTTAAAAAAGGAAGAAACTTAACCTTTCTTGTGGTTGAAGTTGGCAGATAATGCTTCTGTAACACGACTGACCCAAGTGTCATAGGACTGTGCCCTGACTTTCACACCATACAGCAGAGAAGGGAGGTCCTCTAATGGGTAGCGATATCTAAAAAAAAAAAACAAAACACACCACACAAGAAAATAAAAACTTCCAAAAACCAACAACTTGAAAATAAATTAAAATTGACATACACAATTAGCTTAAGGAAAGTAAAATGGCCAGGGGAACGGGGTTTTAGTATACACATAAAGAGAAAATCTCAGAAGCCCACAGAATTTTAATTCAGGGAGAGACAAGGAACATGTGATATCAACTTGATAAAACAACTAACTTTAGGTGCCAAGTTTAGGGCCAACTTTAATGGGCTGGTCCTCAAGCAAGGAGGCAAACAGACAAGAGGTTACCAGTCCAAACACAGGGAAGGGCTTTACAAAGGATAGTACTGACATGAATTTTAAAAGACAGTACAGAAGTTTTACAAGAAACTTCTGGATACCTAAGACACTTTTTCTGCATGGGGCAGGGGCACAGATCAGCTGGATGGTGGAGACACACAAGCCGCTCGGGATTACAGGAACACGTGAGAGCAGAGAGGAAACAGGTGGTTCTGCACGCTGAACACTGGCGCTCATCGTCAGGAACAAGCTCAAACACTTCTTCTTCCGACATCAGGACGCCCTGAAACACAACTGATGTCACTGCATCAAGTCTTTCCAGTCTTTCAAGCATCAGAGAACTTAAGTTATTAAATTTTTTTCTACTCTGACAATATAAACATGGGAGGTACAATGGCACATCATCAAAATACTTTCTGAAAACACCACCAATTTTTTTTTTATGAGCAAGACTAAACCTTAGTGTCTAAGAATGCACATGTGACTGAGGAAACATTTTTAAATACAGGAAATGATTACTACAAATGTTAAAAGTCATTTTTTGAGGGAAGGAAAGGAACCTGTAATTGGGAGGTACTTTGAAGATGGCTGACAGATTTTTTTTAACACAGTTAAGCCAATATTTTTTTATTTACTAGCATTATTTTCTAATATATTTTGCCCAAAAAGCCTTTTTGTATACACAATTTTTACAGGTTACACTCTATTTATAGTTATTACAAAATATTGGCTAGCTGATAAAAGTTCTATTTCCTGACCATACCTGTGATGACAACAAAGTTTACTACATAATAATTCATGAAGTTCTGTTTGTCTTATGTGGTTTTGTTTCCTATATAAAATAAGAAAAAGATAAATCGAAAATAAAAATTACTGTCCCCAGGGACAATATACCCTTGAACCAGAAATATTAGTAATCTATAATCTAAAAATAACACTGATCAAACATATGCAAGGATAAAGAAATGTAAAATTAAACTATACAAATCTAAATATAATCTACTTCAAAAAGGCATCGAAAAGAAAGTTAATCTTTTTAAACAAATTTTATTCTATTTTTTATTTTTATTTTTTGGCCTCCCTGTTGCAGCTTGCAGGATCTTAGTTCTCCAACCAGGGATTGAACCCTGGGCCCTCAGCAGTGAGAGTGCGAACTCCTACCACTGGACCACGAGGGAATTACCAAGAAAGTTAATCTTTTATATACAGAATGGATAAACAACAAGGTCCTACTGTATAGAACAAAGAACTATATTCAATATCATGTGATAAACCATAATGGAAAAAAGTATATATGTAAAACTGAATCACTCTGCCATACAGCAGAAATTAACAACATTGTAAATCAACTGTATGTCAATAAAAAAAAATCAAAGTTGAAAAAATAAAGGTTATCAAATTCAGCATGCCACTTTAACAAAGTAAAGGCACTTGAAGTGCATTTTACAAAGACTTCCATTTAATAGACAAGGGGGTTCCGTTTACAGTTTCTACTTACTTGAGCAAGGTACTTATACACCAGTAAATAAAGAAGTAATCTGGGGGAAGGTAAATGCTGTGTATTATATCCCTTCCAACTTAGAGATTAACAAATACCAGCATATTAACGGATCAGAGAAGTTTTACAGTAAAGAATTCCATTCATTGGGCTTCCCTGGTGGTGCAATGGTTGAGAATCCGCCTGCTGATGCAGGGGACACGGGTTCGTGCCCCGGTCCAGGAGGATCCCACATGCCGTGGAGCAGCTGGGCCCGTGAGCCATGGCCGCTGAGCCCGCGCGTCCGGAGCCTGTGCTCCGCAACGGGAGAGGCCACAACAGTGAGAGGCCCACGTACCGCAAAAAAAAAAAAAAAGAATTCCATTCATTTTATCTTGGTTCTTTGAAAAATTCAATAAAATTGATAAGCCTCTAGCCAGGCTAACTAATAAAAGAGAACATCACTACAGATGCCATGGACATTAAAAGGATAATAAAGGAATACTAAGAACAACTCTATGCCCACCAATTCCTTGAAAGACACAAGCTGTCAAAACCTACACAAGAAGAAATAGACAACCTGAATAGGTCTGTATCTAGAAAGAAATTCAAACAATAATTAATAACCTCCAAAAACAGAAAGCACTGGACCCAGACAGGTTCACTGGTGAATTCGACCAAAGATTTATGGAAGAAATTATACCAATTCTCTATAATCTCTTTCAGAGGATGGAAGAAGATGGAATATTTCTTAACTCATTCTCTGAGGCCAAGCATTACCTTAATACCAAAACCAGACAAAAACATCACAAGTAAAGAAAAATACAGGCCAATATCTCTCGTGAACACAGATGCAAAAATCCTCAATAAAATGTACGCAAATTGAATCCAACACTGTATATACACCACAATCAAGTGGGATTCATCCCAGGTATGCAATGCTGGGTCAACATTCAAAAATCAATTAAAGTAATCCTATTGATAGGCTTCAAAAGAAAAATCACTTGATCACATCAATAAATGCAGAAAAAACATTTAACAAACCCCAATTCCTATAGCTGGTAAAAACTCTCAATAAAGTAGAAATAGAGTGGAACTACTTCAACCTGATAAAGAGTATCTATTTAAAAAAACCTATAGTTAACATTACACTTAATGAGAAACTTTCCCACTAACATCAGGTACAAGGCAAGGACGTCCTCTCCCACCACTCCTTTTTAACATCGTTCTGGAAGTCTTAGCTAAGCAATAAGACAAGAAAAGGAAATAAAAGGTATACAGACTGGGAAGAAAACAACAAAACCATCTTTGTTCACAGATGACAAAATCAGCTATGTAGAAAATCTGAAAGAATCAACAAAAACACTCTTAAAATAAACAATTATAGCTAGGTTACAGGATAAAGGTTAATATACAAAAGTCAATTTCTTTCCTATATACCAGCAATGAACAAGTGGAATGTGAAATTAAAAACATAATGCCATTTACATTAGCACCCCTAAAAATGAAATACAGTTGAACCTTGAACAACACAGGTTTGAACGCTGTGGATCCACTTACATTCGGATTTTTTTTCAATAGTAAATACTACAGTACTGTACAGTCTGTGGTTGGCTAAATCTACAGATGCAGAACCGTGTGTGCAAAAGAACAGCGTATACAGAGGGCTGACTATAAATTTTTTTTAAGTAATTTTATTTTATTTATTTATCTTTTGGCTGCATTGGGTCTTCCTTGCTGTGTGTGGGATTTCTCTCTAGTTGCGGCAAGTGGGGGCCACTCTTTGTTGCAGTGCGTGGGCTTCTCATTGCGGTGGCTTCTCTTGTTGTGGAGCATAGGCTCTAGGCATGCAGGCTTCAGTAGCTGCAGCACGTGGGCTCAGTAGTTGCAGCACGCGGGCCCTAGAGTGTGCAGGCTTCAGTAGTTGTGGCTCACGGTCTCAGTAGTTGTGGCTCGCAGGCTCTAGGGTGTGCGGGCTTCGGTAGTTGTGGCACACAGGCTCAGTAGTTGTGCCTTGCAGGCTCTAGGGTGTGCGGGCTTCAGTAGTTGTGGTGCAAAGGCTTAGTTGCTCCACGGCATGTGGGATCTTCCCGGACCAGGGCTCAAACCCATGTCCCCGCACTGGCAGGCAGATTCTTAAACACTGCACCACCAGGGAAGGCCCTGACTATAAATTCTATGTGGATTTTCAATTCAGTGGAGGGTTGCCACCCCTAACCCCCACATTATTCAAGGGTCAACTGTACTAAGGTATCGAACAAAATATGTACAAGGAAGAAAACTACAAAACTAATGAATGAAATCAAAGAACTAAGTAAATGGCGAGATGTTCCACATTCACAGATAGAGAAACTCAATATTGTCAAGATGTCACTTATTCCCAACTTAAATCTGTAGATTCAGTGCAATCCCAATCAAAATTCCAGCAAGTTATTTTATGGATATTGACAAACTAATTCTAAAATTTATATAGAAAGGCAAAAGACCCATAAAATCCAACTCAACACTGAAGAAGAACAAAGTTGGAGGACTGACACTACTCAACTTCAAGACTTACTATAAAAACTACAGTAGTAACCAAGACAATCTGGTGGTATTAACAAAAAAATAGACAAATAGATCAATGGAACAGAATAGAGAGCCCACGAACAGGTGCAAGATTACGTCCACACAATAACCTGCACACACATGTTTACAGCAGCTTTATTCATATTACCAAAACGTGGAGGCAATCGATGTCCTTCAGCAGGTGAATGGTTAAATAAACCACCCAGACAACGAATTATTATTCAGTGCCAAAAAGAAATGAGGAAGCCAGCCAATGAATCTGCTTATCTGAATGTGTTTCTGCAGAAATTTAGAAAATGCTGGCAATAGGAAAGCCATGTTAAGAGCCTTAAAGACATTGAAGTCTTTAAGGTCCCTGAAAATGGCTATAAGACATTTTAATGGTGGGAAGCATTTTCACGAGACGTGCTGATTTTTTTAAAAAGCTTCATTATAAACTAGTGCTAACAATTTAGTCGAGTTTCTAAATTTTAGATAAATCACATGTTTTTTTTAGGACTATGGCAAACAGTCTCAGGCCAAGGATGTCATCGAGGAGTACTTCAAATGCAAGAAATGATCAAATAAAAAAACTAGGCTCTAAAAAAAAAAAAAAGAAATGAGGTATCAAGCCATGAAAAGACACAGAAGAACCTGAAGCACATATTACTAAATGAAAGAAGGCATTCCGAAAAGGCGACATACTGTATGATTTCAACTATATGACATTCTGAAAAAGGCAAAACTATAGATAGTGAAAAGATCAGTGTTTGCCAGGGATTTGGGGGGCAGAGAAGATAAACAGGGAAGTGAAAATACTCTGTATGGTACCTTAATGATGGATACATGTCATTATATATTCATCCAAAGCCATAAAATACACAACACTAAGAGTGAACCATAATATAAACTATGGATTTGGGGTGATTATGATACGTCAATGTAGGTTCATCAATTATAAAAGACGTCCCACTCTGGTGGGGGATACTGGTAACACAGGAGGCTGTGCATGGGTGGGGCAGGGGATAAATGGGAACTCTCTGGACCTTCTCTCACTTTGCTGTAAACTTAAAACACTCTAAAAAAATAAAGTCTTGTTAAAAAAAAAAATACAAAAGGTTAATAAGAAAACATGATCAGGGCTTTCCTGGTGGCACAGTGGTTAAGAATCTGCCTGCCAGTGCAGGGGACACGGGTTCGAGCCCTGGCCCAGGAGGATCCCACAAGCTGCGGAGCAACTAGGCCCATGCGCCACAACTACAGAGCCTGCGCTCTAGAGCCCGCAAGCCAGAAATACTGAGCCCGCGTGACAAAACTACTGAAGCTTGCGCGCCTGGAGCCCGTGCTCCACAACAAGAGAGGCCACGACAGTGAGAAGCCCTCGCACTGAAACAAAGAGTGGCCCCCGCTCACCACAACTAGAGAAAGCCCACGCACAGCAACGAAAACCCAACACAGACAAAAATAAATAATTTATTAAAAATAAATAAATAAATAAATAAATGAACATAATCAAAACAAAGCTTTAAGAATACAGGTATAAAATGAGAATAGTAACTATCAGGCATATATTAACACATCCCCAAAATGTAAAATAAAATGTTTTAAGAAGATGCATTTGTATCTTACTCTTTCTTGTTTCTTTCACAGGTAATTCAAGTAAATAGAAAAAGAAATCTAACCATTTAGCAAATATTCTTATTTCTAAGTTAACTTAAATTCTTAAAAATAACCAGCATTAAATATTTTGTAATAATAGTATTTATATCATTTCTAAAATGTATAGTTATATATTTTGGTTTATAGGGTTTTTTTCCCCCATTTGTGCCAATAAGAAGAGTAGTTAAATTGCATCAGCTTTACTTTTCAGATCCAAATTGCTAGTCCACTGTATTCTTCCTTAGCTTAAACCTATTTTCATTCTCTTAAGACTTCAGATCTAGGGCTTCCCTGGTGGTGTGGTGGTTAAGAATCCGTCTGCCAATGCAGGGGACACGGGTTCAAGCCCTGGTCCAGGAAGATCCCACATGCCACGAAGCAACTAAGCCCGTGCACCACGACTACTGAGCCTGCACTCTAGAGCCCGTGAGCCACAACTACTGAGCCTACACACCTAGAGCCCATGCTCTGCAACAAGAGAAGCCACCGCAATGAGAAGCCCATGCACCACAAGGAAGAGTAGCCACCACTCACTGCAACTAGAGAAAGCCCGTGCACAGCAACGAAGAGCCAACACAGCCAAAAATAAATAAATAAATTTATTTAAAAAAAAAAAGAAAGAAAGCGGACTGTACAAGAGCAGGAGGAAGCATGGTACAAACCCAGTGAGGCTACCTATGTAGTGAGGGTTAGGGAAAATGGGCCTAGATGTGGCTGAAGACATAGATTTTCTCATTTACTATCCATTTCAATATGATGAATGTTTAGTTTATTCTAAGCATTCAAAATCCCAACACTGGGTTATTCAGTCCTTCTTATATTCATTAAAAACTCAGAATGCAGAGAAACACAGATTGATTAACTCTGACAGTCTGCAATCACCAGAAACATAATTTTTATTCAATTACAAAGCTGAGAGAGAAAAAAAGAATTTGAATTTTCTTGCTTAAAGAAGTAATACTATATGTAGGAGATTTTAAAAAATATGTACATACCTAAGAAATTCTACCTGATAGGATTGCATTTTAAAAACTCTGGAGATGAAGACATCAAGATTCCTAAAACTTTTTCAACTTAAAGAAACCAAAACGGCAAGTACAGAAGTGTGAAATGTTCTCCAAACCAGTAATTTTTTTTTTTTGCGGTACGCGGGCCTCTCACTGCTGTGGCCTCTCCCGTTGCAGAGCACAGGCTCCGGACGCGCAGGCTCAGCGGCCATGGCTCACGGGCCCAGCCGCTCCGCGGCATGTGGGATCCTCCTGGACTGGGGCACGAACCCGTGTCCCCTGCATCGGCAGGCAGACTCTCAACCACTGTGGCACCATGGAAGCCCCAAACCAGTAATTTCTGCGTTCAACTTCTAGAGGGATCAAAGATGAAAATGGATTCTTTCCACAGGTTTAAATTTTGGTATATCCCGTGAGCAGTATCAACTACAGGCAACGTGCTCAGCAAACTCACCATCTGCATAACAGACTCCCTTAACCGTGTCTCCTCTTCAGTCAGGAGAGTCAACTCCTTGCACACCATGGCGGCAAGCCCCACGTCCAAGCATTCCGGATCTGCTGCCATCTTGAAAATTAGTTCCTCGTGCGAGAAGACACAATGGCGCCTCAGCCGACGGTAATGACTGACACACTGACGGCCGATGGGCAACTGAAAACAAGATTCTCAAATTAAATTACTTGCTTATAACACATTACAGAACAGAACCACTGCTTACCCCCCAGATCCTCTCTTTTATTATAAAGAACAGAGAATAACAATGTCCATTTGAACATAAGACGCAACTGTAAGTATTAAACCTTTACCGCCCAGCAAGAATTTCAAAGGCCTTCCCACAGGAAATTCCCATAATTTGAGATGTTGAGCTTCTGGCCTAAGCTGATTTTTCTCCTCATTATGTACCTCAAGAAGTATGAGTTCCTTGATATATAACTGAGGCAGCAAACTCTTTCAGACCAGTCTAGTATGAGACTGCTCTTATAGGAAAAAGAAAAAAAAATTCAGGCTATCAAGGGATAACTGGACATATTCGGCATTGGTGTTTCCACAGAACAAACAACAGATGCTACTATCAATACAAGGCAGGGAGGGAGGGAGGGGAAAAAAGCACTACTTAAGCAGTTCACACGGACTAACTTTATTTTTTATAAGGACCAAAGCAAAAGACAACTTAGATTTTAGCATCTAGAGATTATTTTTAAAACTACCAGTCTGGCCTAAAGAGAATTCAAAGTGAAACCATGAGATTATATACTTAAATTTTCCTAAGTGAAATAAATCACTAAATGATCACTTTTCATAAATCAACAGCTACACTTTTTAAGATAA
Organism: Mesoplodon bidens; assembly: GCF_964165515.1. Classification (NCBI taxonomy): domain Eukaryota; kingdom Metazoa; phylum Chordata; class Mammalia; order Artiodactyla; family Ziphiidae; genus Mesoplodon; species Mesoplodon bidens. Next base: position 2,296,472 of record NC_138167.1, on the reverse strand, counting down.
CTTCTGAAAATCTATCAAGCTTTCAAACAAATTGATACTAGCTATGCTACACAAACTCTCTCTCTCCAGCCTCTTTCCTTCCCTCAAGTGGAAAAACCTCGTGTCTGAAGTTTTGGTTTGTATTTGAAAACCGTAATATAAAAGAGAAAAAAATTAGAAAGTGGACCTTTAAGAACACCTTTTAGAGCTCGCCTCCATTCAGAGTAAGGCAGAAGGGAATCACAGGAATCAGAGTTCCAGAGTACTATCTCTGAATCAAGCATTATTTCCATACTCTTCCAAAGAAACAATCATTCCCAAGAAAATATATATACTGAGCTTATGATTGGCGACTATCTTGTCTAATAACAATATACAATTCTTTCATTTCTTAATTCTCAGAAATTTACTCTTTAAACATTTCTCAAATACTTAAAACAAGAGCAAGAAGAAAAACAAAACTGTAGGATTTGCAGTTTTTAATTATTATTGATACAATATACAAGGAAGCCACATAAAATAGAACTGATTGTCCATTGTGGCTTATAAAAATCAGATATAAAGCTGCTTTTACTTTTCATTTATATCACCCTTCTCTCACAAATATCATCTCACTTGTTTGAGGTTAAGTGAACCTTAGCATCTTTACATAGTAGGGAAAAAAAAAATTAGGACCAGTGAAATTAAAAGTGCTGTCCCGGGACTTCCCTGGTGACGAAGTGGTTAAGAATCCACCTGCCAAGGCAGGGGACACGGGTTCCAGCCCTCGTCCGGGAAGATCCCATATGTCGCGGAGCAACTAAGCCCGTGCGCCACAACTACTGAGCCTGTGTTCTAGAGCCCGCAAGCTACGACTACTGAGCCTGTGCGCCTAGAGCCCGTGCTCCGCAACAAGAAGCCTGCACACCGCAACCAAGAGTAGCCCCGGCTCGCCACAACTAGAGAAAGCCTGCGTGCGGCAACGAAGACCCAACAGAGCCAAAAAAACCCACAAAAAACAAAAAAACAAGAAGTGCTGCCCAAGGGACTTTCCTGGCGGTCCAGTGGTTAGGACTCCATGCTTCCACGGCAGGGGCTGCGGGTTCGATTCTTGGTTGGGGCACTAAGATCCCACATGCCACATGGCACAGCCAAAAAAAAAAAAAAAAAAAAGCGCTGTCCAAGATCAAACATCAATAATAGTCATCACATTAAAGGCAGAAATCATCTCTAACTCATCTCTGAATCACCTCCATTTCCCACCCTACACCTACCTAGCCAAGGAACAAGTAAATCATAAATACATAGTACATGTCAGCTGAGGTTTTAAAATAGAGTTCAAGTCCAAGGCAAAGTCCTAACCTCAGTCTTGCTCCTGTTGCTTTCTAACAAGTAAGAAGTTTAGAATTACTAGGTCATATAAGATTGTTCATTATACAATTTCATTCATTAGCCAAGGAAACAATATGGTTAATCATGAAATTTAACAAATTAAGGTGCCCACAGAAAATGTAAGATCCAATATTACTAAAAAATATCCCCCCAAATGTTAGGAGAGGTGACAAAAAAACAGCCTCACTAAAAGAAAAATAGAGTCAAAGAGTGTATGATAGGTTTGCAGTCTTTTCCCCACTGACATGACGTAAAAATAACTAATTACTTTTTGATATCTACCTCATTTAAAAGCAAAATAGCAATCAATGGCAAGACCATTTACACAAAAGTGCAGCCCACAAAGATCTCAATATTATAGCTACCCTTTAAAATAAATTTTTTTAAAAGAATATAGAAAACATTAAATAGCAGGAAGAATAAAATCTCCTAATTATCTATAAGAAGAAAAAAATAAAGGAATATTTTAAGATAAAAATCAGAACTGGGTATTTTAAGATAAAAATCAGAGCTAGATATTTGTAAACGTGGTACAATTAATTCTTGAAAAGATGTGGTCACCCTTCTAAAATCCAAAAGCGCTCAGAGAAAGCAAAGACTAGAGGAATTACATTCTCAGAAAAAGATTCAGAAAACATCAACTGCCCATTTAAAATTCAAATAAAATGAGAAAGTAGCAAATGAGACGTAACGAACTATAAAATCTTCCAAATAAAAACTACCTGGAACTCTGTAAACGGCAACAGACATTCGAGTCTCCATGGGCCCTCCCTCCCCAGCTAAGCAAGCACAGCAATTAAGATGCATTTTCCGGGGCTGTTAGTAGACACAACAGCTACTTGCTATCGAACAGACCCAGTCAGCAGTACAGAAGTTCACAGCCTCAGCGAAGTTGTAGCCTTGATTAAATCCAGAGTGATAGGCCCGAGGAAACGTCACAACAAACTCGCCAGCACACTGATTGGTCCTATACACCTAAATGCAAATTGGGAACAGGGTACAAAAACAAAACAGAAGAAAAACAACAAAAAAGGGAGACATTTTATGTCAGTTTCAGAAGCATTTTTCAAACTTGAAAATAATAAAGCATTAACCTACACAGACCAGAAAACAGTATCAGGGTTGAAGAAGCAGTCAGAGTTTCACCTTCTTAAAATAGTCACTGATAAATTATAGTAATTCATGACAAGAGTTCACGGCCTAAAGAAATGTTCAAGGAGAAAACGCTGCTCTCATGAGCTACTAGTTTCCTAACCTAATAAAATTTTTACAGATAAGAGAATTTTTCTTTTATTCCTTTCATTCTTGTGTTGTAAACAGTGGGAAAGGATGGAATTTCATCCTACTTTTGGATAATTTTTTCTGGAAACTAATTGATTAGCTCATATGTCATATGGAGAGACCCCCCCCCCAAATCAGTTATCCTGAATCTCTTTGTTTTATGACAATACTATGTCTTCTGAAAAGTCCCAGATTCTGCATAAATTTACTCTTTAAAGACAAAGTAACATTACTATCACTCGATCTACTTTCTCAGTAAGGTTATGATGACTACTTGACTACATGTAGCAAACATTAAATTTATACTTTATCAGGTGTTCGTAGCTTAAATTTAATAATCATTTTCAAACCTAAAAGTTTAAAAGCAGAAAAGGTATTCATTGTATATTTTTACTTCATTATCTCATGTGAAAAAGAGGCTATGAAATCTTTATACGAAATATGGGAATATGATCTCCACAAGGATAAGCATTAGTTATTAGAACTACCACTTAAAATACTTATACTTTGGTTAAATGGGGATAATAAAGAATATGAGGTTTTTATTAAAAGCAGGATATACTGAAAACATGGCTATTCTGATAGGTTGCTATACGTAAGGTAAATGTGGTTCATACTTTACAACACCCCATTCTTCATCAAATAAATGCTGTTCCCTTCAGAGTATAAATTCTAATTTGGCTCCAAGATGATGTGATCTTTTATTTCCCATTACAAAACAAGCATATACTGTGACTCTAATCAAAAGCGTACATAACTTTAAAATACTGAAGGGAGATGCAAAAAGACTCACAGGCACACCATGCTCCATTAGCACATTGGGGTTCATGATGGTGACTAACTGATGTAGGAGATCAGGCTGGGATTCAAATAACTCAGGGGCCAGCTCCCTCATCACCTCCTCCAGTTGTTCTGCAGCATGAGATGGCACACCATACCATGTCTTTGGCTCCCCCCTAGCAAAAGAAATAACTGTTTATCTAGGTAGAGCATGGTGCCAATGAGGCCAGGGTCTCTGATTCAAATCCACTAAATTATAATTAACTTTGTCTTGCTCCATGGCCATAGGTTATATGCCCTGAATCCTAGCAACCATCTCAAAAATCTGTGCTATTATTCATAATAGGGGGCAAGGCAAGAGTATATGGATAAGTAGGTACGTACTCATCACTACAGAAAAGTAATTCAAAGTATATAAACTCTTTCAGGTATCTTAAAGCATCTTCAAATAGGAAAGATGCTATATGAAAAGCAAGCATTGTTCCAAAGGATACTGACATACTGCCTGATTCACGGGTCCACTGGACATTCCAATTATCCCCACAATGATCAAAGTAAAAGTCACTGCCCTTCAGAGTACTTTTACATAACTTCATTGAGTTCAATTTTACTATCCAAGGACATAAGCCAAGGCGAGAAATTGTTGAAACCCTGAATATAGTTCTGTCTATGAATCTTAAGACCAAACACTTGGCATCATTAATACACTAGACTTTAGTGGACTAGAGTTTTATTTATAATACTAAGTTGAACTTTACGGAACTGGATTTAATTAGTCATGCTATCTACAGCTGAATTTCTTAACCCTCATACAATTAACCGTGCTGTCTCTATAGAAACTTACTGAGATGACTGAAAATGTTCTGCATCTATGCTGGGTAATACAGGAGCCACTAGTCACAAGTGACGATAAAGCACTTAAAATGCGGTTAGTGCAACTGAGGAAGTAAACTTTAATTTTACTGAATCTTAACTAATTTAAATAGCCACACGTGGCTAGAAGCTATCATATTACACAGCACAGCGATGAAGCAGAGAAAGAAAATCATCAGAGTTTTCCAATGCATAGTGTGATCTGAGCAGTATCTTTCAAATGGAGAGAAATACATCATTTGGTTAATAAGATCAGAATACTGGACAAGGAACTGGATAAGTAAATAAAAGCTGTGGGTGTGACACAAAAAAACCAGCGAAAAGATTCAATGAATACACATGCGACATAGGCATTTTTAGAGAAAATGTTATTAAAAAGGAAAAAAAAAAATCAAAAATTTCAATTTGAAATTTTTCACATCTCAACCTTAAATACTGAAGGTTAGTCAGATCTTAATTATATAAACTTTAAAAAATATCCTGCCTAGCATTTCAAAAGGTATACCAAAGATATTTTCATGTACGCTGAATGTAAGTATCGTTGGGTCTGAAACTCGAGGCGCTGCTGCGTGCACAGACTTGAAGAGGGCAAGTGTCTGACATGTTGTACCCTGAGACCTCTACACAGTACATGATCCAACGTTGGGGTACAAAATACGTTCAAGTAAGCTCTCCCTGACACATCATCTAACGCTGTTACACCTTTAGAAAGGTCACTGAGTACGTGTGCTGGTAACAAAGGCCGTGCGTACCAGTGCAAGTAGTTGATGGAGTAGCTCCAGTGATCTTCGATGTGCCAACAAAAGGAAGAGAAGCACATTCCCACGTAAAGCCACGGCACCTTCATGCCAGAGATGTCCACGTTGATATGTGCAAGAACAGACTGCTCCAGAACAGGCATGTTATTCAAGTTCCAACCAGAAAGCGCATATTCCTACAAAAGGAGAAAAATGTAAATAAGAGATCAGAGATGACAAGTGCCCAATAGAAACCTCAAGGGAGTCTTCAAAAACAAAAGTAAGAATTTTATAATAATTACAATAATCTAGTCCATAGAATCTATGCTCTTTGCTCTCTACATGTAAGTTATATTCCTAAGTATTTAATCTTATCTCCTAAGTGTTATTTATATTTCCCTTTAATGATTTCAGATATCTCTGGTTTACTCTGAAGCATATAAGGCTTTTTATTACTCCCCACCCGCCCCCAGAGCTTACCAGTAAAATACTGTAAGACTCATTTTAATAGGTCGCTATTATATTTCTACTTTATCCCCGGTAACATAACTTCCCAAAATGTTTACCACTATATTTACAGAATGGTGCCAGATACAGTGAAGACAAAACATAAGATACAGAATCCTGAATCTGTGGCAACACTGAAGACCAAGATGGTGCAGAAAGCATCCCCAACTCCCATTACAAACACATCTATTTACAACACCAAAAAAAATTTTGCTTCATAGATGAACTCAAGAGAAAAAAGAATTCGCAGTTTCCAGAAACAAAGAAAGAAAGCACAGCCAGAATGAAAATGGAAAGCTGTTGTCTTGAGTTTTCATAGAGGTTTCTAACTGGACATAAGCTCCAGACATGAGTTTCAAACACCCACCTCTCAAGTGGTATGCGGTACAGACTTAAAGTGCTATTATCCTGTGCAGAGCAGTCCTCAAAGTGGGGTCTAAGGAACCCAAGCCTATTTCAGGGGACCTGCAAAGTCAAACTATGTTCATAATAATTCAAAGATGTTATTTGCCTTTTCGCTCTCATTCTTGCAGAAGTGTAGTGTGAGTTTTCCAGAGGATATGTGATGTGATATTGCAACAGACTGAATGCAAAAACGGGTAAGAGAATCCAACCGCCTTCTATTAGAAGGCTGATAACTGTTGAACCTGGATGCCAGGTAGGGAGGGAGGGAAGTTCGTTACTATGTTTAGTTTTATACATTTGAAAGTTTTGATAATACGGAGTTAAAAATAAAACCCTCAAATTAAGAGGTTAAATAGCCAGTGACAAAGCTGAAGGGAGAATCTGTGAACCAGAAAACTGATTTGAGGATATCATCCATAATGCAGCACAGATAAGGGAATTATGAAAGTGTAGCTAAGGGCTTCCCTGGTGGCGCAGTGGTTGAGAGTCCGCCTGCCGATGCAGGGGACACGGGTTCGTGCCCCGGTATGGGAAGATCCCACATGCCGCGGAGCGGCTGGGCCCGTGAGCCATGGCCGCTGAGCCTGCGCGTCCAGAGCCTGTGCTCCACAGCGGGAGAGGCCACAACAGTGAGAGGCCCGCGTACGGCAAAAAAAAAAAAAAAAGGAGACACACCCAGATTCCAAAATACAAACAGCTTCAAAGTAGAAGAATGGAAAAGATATGCCATGCCAATGGTAACCCTAAGAGACCTAGAGTGGCCATATTTTAAATTGTATATCCTTCTCCACTATGTAACTTTTTTTTTAAAACCATGTGTTAACTCTTTTAATAGGGGATAAAACTCTCAATTACTGCCAATTATAAAGGGAAAGAAAAGGTGACAAGGACCAAAGTAAAGAGAAAAAGAAATAAATGATCATCTTAATTCAGGTTTACACACAGAGGTCATCTCCTAGGTGACAGTACTTCATTATCTGTCACAGTTTAAATGCATATTTGAAAACCTACCTGCCCAGGTTTTAAAGGAAAATTAATTGTGGACCTACCAGTAAAATGAAATTTTTTAAAAAAATCTTACGTCACTTGCTAGATTTCCAAACAGAAAGAGCTAGGCAAAATCTTAACTAAAGTTAAAGTTTTAAAACAATTTAACTGGTTTTAAAATGCAAAGTTAAGGGCCTCCCTGGTGGCGCAGTGGTTGAGAGTCCGCCTGCCGATGCAGGGGATACGGGTTCGTGCCCCGGTCTGGGAGGATCCCATATGCCGCGGAGCGGCTGGGCCCGTGAGCCGTGGCCGCTGGGCCTGCGCGTCCGGAGCCTGTGCTCCGCAACGGGAGAGGCCACAACAGTGAGAGGCCCGCATACCACAAAAAGAAAAAAAAAAAAAAAAAAAAAAAAAAAATGCAAAGTTAAATAATATTTAACGGTACTTTGAATTTATTGTTTTCAAAACTGAAGATTATTTTCACTGTCCAAATTCTACATATTTAATATTTTAAATGAACGTGGTCCCTTAAGATTAAAGAAAGGCAGTTTTCTACTCCGTAAAGGCTGAATCAGCTTCAGGGTAAGAAATCTGGATACTACTATGGGCTCTGCACCTCTTCTTCTGGCAGCATCTTTCTCCGACCATCCTTTACAGGAAATCCACTTCCAAAGTCTTTTGAGGAGATGTCAGCTCCATACTCTACGATAACATCTTCTTCAATGCTGCTCACCAGCCGCCAGAATTCCTTCTCCACTAGTTCTGTGGGAACCATCTACACAGGGAAAACAAAGATTACAGATTACCACCTCTCTATAACCATAACCCACTAGGACATAATACATAGGTCAAGTGAACAAAAGCCCATGAAAAAACAGAAAACCTTCTCAATTCCCAGAGCTGAAAAGACTGCAGTCCTAGCTTTTCTGACTGACGATGGGAAAAAGCTAAAGACAACTTAGATGTGTTCAGGAAAACATAATGAATTTGAACTGCCTTCTTCTGCAAGCGGCTTTCCAACCAAGAAGGATAAAGATGACCCAGGACATAAGGAAGGAAAAGGAACTACAAACATCAAGGCTGAATTTTAACAGCTTTGGAAAATTATTTCGAAAGGGATTTTTAAGTCCAAGATCCCCCAGGAAAAGAAGCAAACCTCATACTACAAATAACTAAACCAAAGCAGCAACTGCCACGTCCCCCATGCTTGTCTGTACAGGACAGCGCTCACAGAGCACTAAAGAACAAGTGGAAGACAGAGGTCAGTTTCTCCACAGTGCACACTGCCACGACAGAGGGTACAAGAAACAAAAACAGATCCCAGGCCCCTGATCTTCAGATCTGGTGTTCTATCATCTTCTTTATGCTGTCCCTGTTTTCTACAAAATAAGGAAGGTTTTTAAAAAGCAACGCAAAAGCTTTGGAATCAGATAAATCTTTCATACTTCCCCAAAGTGACCTAAAAGATAGATACTCACATGAACTGGCATATTGAAATAGTCAGACTTAAAATTATCTGCCATCTCTCCAAAGCTCTGAAGTGTATACTCTCGTACAGCTTGTTCAAATCCAAAGGCTTCTCTAGGTTTATTACATTCCTGGGAAGAAAAAGTATCTAAGATTAACTTACTGAAACTGAACTGAAGGACGCATTAAGGCCCTCAGGTACTACCTTCTTTGATCATTTCCCTAGGTGAAGCAAATCCAGTCAACTCTAGACCACAAAACAAGTATTAATGTGGAATCAGGAAATAATGTTCTTAAACTTCAAATGCATTTTCACACCTTCCAGTAGGAAGGTGGCAATGAGACAGTTTTAGGCTTTGGAGTTGGCATTAAGCTGTGGCACCAAGACAAACACCTGGAGGACTACCAACCTGGAATCAAGCCCAGGGATGTCTATCATCCTCAGTGGAAAAAATTAATGTTCACGGAGGGAGGAAAGGTAAAGGACAAAGGGATATTCCCCGGGTTGTTAGGATATTTAGCTAGAAAAATGTTTTTTTTTCATACTATCAACCACCATGACCAATTTCTTAACACAAATACTGACTTTGAGTAGCACTGAATCATCTACCCTTGAGAATAATAATAAAAAATAATTCAAGGGACTTCCTTGGTGGCACAAGTGGTTAAGAATCCACCTGCCAATGCAGGGGATATGGGTTCGATCCCTGGTCCGGGAAGATCCCACATGCCACAGAGCAACTAAGCCTGTGCGCCACAACTACTGAGCCTGCGCTCTAGAGCCCACGAGCCACAGCTGCTGAGCCCGCGAGCCACAACTATTGAAGCCCGTGCGCCTAGAGCCCGTGCTCCACAACAAGAGAAGCCACCGCAATGAGAAGCCTGCGCACCACAATGAAGAGTAGCCCCCGCTCGTCGCTACTAGAGAAAAGCCTGCACACAGCAACGAAGACCCAACACAGCCATAAACAAATAAATAATTCAAAGGCCATAAATATCCATCTTTGACTACATCTAGATATACCCAGCCATCTCTTTCCCTTCAATGTCCTATCACATTTTGTTAAAATAAGTAAACAGACCAGACATTTCATGATAATGACATCATTATAATCTTTCAATAACAATTTAGTACAATCAGGTCAAAATTTAAACAAGTTAATAGATACCACCAGTTTATCTGGTAGCATGAAAACTGGATGCATGAATCCTAAGTTCTAGAGCTTCATGTCTGATTTTTACTTTAAAAAAATAAATAAATAAATAACAAATAACCTACAGACTTTCTTCATTTTTATTGTTTTCCAGGAATATGAATATTCTGAGCAAAGTCTGCAGCAATAAACAGAATTATCTAACCAACAGTCAGAAAAAGACCCTTTAAAAAACAAACTGCCACAGTAGAACTGTTACATTTCCAGTCACTATCACTCTTTAAAAATCCTGGAGATTTCAAACACTTTAGAACACAGAGAGAGGAGAAGAAGCTTCACGGGATGTGTTCACTGTCCATGTGTATGTGTGTGTTATGGTTCTTAATTTAAAAAGGTAAGGTTAGGCTTATACCTCCGCAACACATTTAGGACACCTCCAGTCTCCTTTGGGCACATCAGGTAGTGGGGGAATTAAGCAAAATGTATGGTAGCTGTCATCACATCCATCACACAACAGCAATTTATCTTCATTATTTCCCCGACCACAAAACATACAAACGTAAAGATCAACCTGTTAAAAAAATAATACGTTTATTTTCTGTAATAAGTAATATTAAATTTTTACCAGGAACACCTTAATTGAAACAAACAAAATAATGTACACTAAAAAGTAAACATAACTTAAATCCTTAATATTTATTTTAAATAACTGTATTTAAATAGCTTTGTATAAAACTTCCTAAATTTCCTCAGAGCTTCTACAAGCAAATTAATAAAAGCCTATCAAGGTCTGAGAATAAAGGAAGACTACAAATCTAGGGTACTTGAAAGTCAATTTATATAAATAAAATATACCACGTCACCCTTTCTATACACAGATACTCTTTACTGGTAGAGGACTGAACACTGAGCATTAGTCCAGCTAAGGATTTACAGATTCACCTCATCCTCTCACTCACTCACTTACAAGGTATAAGACTCAGGGAACAGTCTGTGTATACGGGACAAAGCTAAGTCAGTATTATATAAACCGAAGCTGCAAGTTCAGATGCACCATCAAGTCTTACAACTAAATGAACTAACTAGATGACATACTAAGATACGGCAAGGTAAAAAGTGCAAAACAAAAACATAAATAAATCCTTTCCCTCCTGACACATCTCAGAGCACTTACAAAGTTAACAGAGAGAGTTCCTTTCCGTTGTCTCATTTGCATGTTAAATGCGTCTGACCTGCTGGTAACTTTTCGTCTTCGGGAGACCTCATCTTGAAATAAAAATAGTTATATAATAATAATAGTAAAAACTAATGTTGAGAGCTTACCACTGACCAGACACTATTTTAGATTATTTAAATCAGTTAAAATCTCACAACACTATTAGATAAACTATTATCCCCCACTGAAGATAAAGAATCTGAAGCACAGAGAAGCTAGATAACTTGCCCCAAATCACACAGCCATTCAGTGGCAGACTTGGGATTCTAGTCCAGGCAATCAAACTCCAGAGAACTTAACTAATAATTCTACACTGCCCATATGTAGTACTTATCAGGGACCAATCTGGGACTAGCTTTGAGATCACTGCCAGCTAATACAGTTACAAACATAAAAAAGATAAAGTACTTAATCTTTTAAAAGAGCAATAGTAAACATTATAATGTATCTAGCAAGTCTTATCACACTGAATGTTTTGAGAGTGATGGAAGAATATTACCTGATTATCCAGAGTTCAATCCATAATCTGAATAAAGACTTAGTCATATCATAAAATGCACAGTAATCAATATGACTTGTGATTATAGCAATTCATTAAATTCTTATACAGTAAAAACATATCCAACACAATCTTTGTTAAACTGAGCTTTAAAACTGACATGCACATAGAACTGTGACACTTGATCTCTGCATTAGCAATGTTACTCACAGAAGTTTCTAACATGCTGACCTGAGCCTACACTCTTCAAACAGGTTACTTCAATGAAGTGTCATAAAACACAAAGGCGATTAAAGGAAAATCTCAAAATTACGGTTAGCATCCAAATCATTAGCTCTCCCCAGTATATTTTGATACTGAAGGTCAGAGAAATCCTCTATTTCTCTTTAAATTTAAAAATAATAAGCTTTAGATCACCAGGTGAGAACCATTAATTTTGCGATTCTCTTATAAACTAGCCTTTAGAAACTACAATTTCTGTGTCATGTGTTAGACATGGAGGAGGAACTTTCTCTCTTCCAAAATATTACAAAAATCCAACATAATATGGCTCCTCACACCTTAAGGTTATCTGCCACTAAAAAGGTGATCTGTCTAGGAACTATGTTGCCTAAGAAAATCCCAAGGCAGACTACGATCGAATATCACGTGAATCTTGTTATAACCATATTGTTGTACCTTAGTTCTTTTCGTGACCAAATAACAGATTTACCTTCTTTATCTTTTACTCCCATTGCCAAGCCCACAACCTTAGGCCCAGCCCCAAAAATCCGAAGTTTCTTCAGTTCCGTGTTTCTATTCACTTCTCCAGATTCTGACTAAAAAAAAAATAAACTCACATTAGTCTAGTTATTGTGATTCATAAATTTATTTTCTTACCCAAGAAAAGTCTCAAGATCCAATTCAAAATGAAAGAAAATTTTATTTTCATTTTTCTAAATCCACTTGCTGCCTCATTGCTGAACAGTCACCAAAGCACTCTGCAACACCAAGATTCCTTTCCACAAAAGAAAACCTACCTTTCATAAAAGCATAGTTGTCAATTAGGTTCTGTCCAGAGACAGACACTACTGGTAATTACTGGTGTAACAGTGGTAATAACTCGATAGAAATGTCCACTTCTAACTTGCTAATGGGCACCCAGCTTTGATTAGGGCAATTACGCCCATCCTAAGAGATGAATAATGACTGTCCTAAGACAATCATGCCAATGCCGTTCCTCTTTGTTGGCGATCACCTAGCTAAGGGTGGGAATGCTATCGTGTTCTAGCCAGTGAGACATAAGGAAGGTCTACTGGAAACCTCTGGGCAAGATTTTCATCTTCTAATGAAAGAGAAAGCATCTCAAAGAGTAAGTCCTTTTGACCCAACTTCCTTCCCCACTGCTACAAGACTCAGTCTGATGGAAGCACAGCACTGGACTCTACAGCAGCCACAATGCAATTAAGAGGAGATATATATATCACCCATACACTGAAGAAGACCAGGCAGGAAGATGGAAAGAGCCTGGCCCTTGATGACAATGTGAAGTTGCTATACGAATCCTAGAACTACTTATCTCTGAAAATCTAATGTGGAAAATGTGTTCGCATGTGAAAACTGTGTTGTCCATGTTTAAGCTACCGTCATTTGGCATTCTAGTACTTGAGGATTAGAGCATCATGAGAGACACCAGTGTTACATCTTGAAGTTAGATAATCTCTGAATGCAGGGTAATAACCAAAATTTACTTAAAATATACTTAGTCGATATGAATAAAAATAAACCAGGATAAAATACAGACTACTTTATAAGTCTACGGCGACCTAACAGCATACAGACACAGGCAGCCTGGACTACTAAAAGAGCATATTAAGAACCAAACCAACCAAAATGGCATTTCAAAATTTATCTTTAAACTTTGGTAGGCTGACTTGGTTATATTAACCTACAGTCAGTCCAATGAAAAACATTAACACTACACATTCTTTACCACTGTTAAAGCAAAGTACATAGTAATAAAAGCTAACACAGTGAGTACATAGCATGTGCCATATCAAAGTATTCTAGTCAATTAATCCTTACAACCACCTTTTCAGACAGACAATAAAGTCCCCAAAAGTGGAAATAATATAACAACATTCTCTGATCTTACTGGAATAAAGCTAGAAATAACATCAAAAATCAAAAGGCCCTTCCACCTGGAATTTTTTCTCTATATATACACATACCATATATCAGAATCTCTGGAACAAAGGAAAGAAGTAATCACAAGAAATTCTCAGTCTTAAACACAGCAATCAAAGCAAAAGAGCAGGAATAAATCAATTAAGTTCTCAACTCAAAATGCTAAGAAAACAATTACAACATAAATCAAAAGAACTTTGTGATGCTGGATTAGGACTAGAATTACCAGTATAAGCTGAAAATATAAAGTCCGAATTTTTAAAAATTGATTTCCCAGCCCTGACCACCAGAAGGGGCTACAGGCAACGGTATCCCAGTAGGAACAAGCACACCTTGTGCTCAAATCTTGGCTTCTAAATACCATTTCCCACTAAAATGAACCAGCATTCCTTGGAGAAATGGCTGATTCCAGGTCTAAGTCACGGCAAGAAGACAATGGGATTCTTTGTGCTAGAAAGTAAGTGCTCAACAACTGATGGAGAGGGCTTCCCTGGTGGTGCAGTGGTTAAGAATCCGCCTGCCAATGCAGGGGACACGGGTTCGAGCCCTGGTCTGGGAAGATCCCACATGCCGTGGAGCAACTAAGCCCGTGGGCCACAACTACTGAGCCTGCGCGTCTAGAGCCTGTGCTCCGCAACGGAAGAGGCCACGGCAGTGAGAAGCCCGCGCACTGCAATGAAGAGTGGCCCCAGCTCACCACAACCAGAGAAAGCCTGCGCACAGCAACAAAGACCCAACACAGCCAAAGATAAATAAATAAATAAATTAATTAATTAAAAAACAAAAAAAAAAACTGATGGAGACTTGTCAAAGAACATATCAACCTCTTGAAGGGGCTCCCATCAGCCAAATTTGGAACAATTCGAGTATCAAAAAGGAATAAAAAGTAGTAGTAGGTTATAAGACATTTATCAAAAAACAGTCATGCTCTATAGTGAGACTAAAAAGGAGGAGGGTCACTCAAGGTTGGTTCCACAGGTATATACAATCATCAAAATTCATCAAACTGTACACTTAAGATACACACATTTTACTGCATGAAAAATAATCAAGCGTGGGAGAAGAGTTTTTTAAAGAAAAACGCTAACTAATAAATGTAGAAGAAATGATAGAACCAGAAAATCACCTAGTTTGCAACCACCAACATAATTAACTGAGACAAAGATTATCAATGAATGTTAAAACTATTGGGTAAAACAAGTTAATGGAATAATGGAAATATCGCTATTGAAAAATAATGGAAAGTTAATGGAAAACAAGTTAGTCCCACAGTCTTACAGTTTACTCTGATTACTTTTATTACAAGGAGAATAGTACATTATAATGAAGAAATGCTGGCTCAAACTTAGTGTCACCAAAAATGGGACATACTGGCATTCTAATGTATAAGTGTTACGGGTTTGGTCATTCTTGATATGAACAAACTGCACTCTCAGCTTTCAAGGAACTCATTCTAGTGAGGTCACAGATGACAAGACAATTAACGCAGAGTATATCAAGTGGTGTGATAGAGACAGGAAAGGGCAGTAGGAGAACTTTCTTAACTTCCATTTCTTACTTGGGAGACTATTTGACGGCTGTGCTTGTCACTATCACCAAGCTAGAAAGTATGTTTTAAAAAAAACAGATTTAGGGGCTTCCCTGGTGGCGCAGTGGTTGAGAGTCCGCCTGCCGATGCAGGGGACACGGGTTCGTGCCCGGGTCCAGGAGGATCCCACATGCCGTGGAGCGGCTGGGCCCGTGAGCCACGGCCGCTGAGTCTGCGTGTCCGGAGCCTGTGCTGCGCAGCGGGAGAGGCCACAGCAGTGAGAGGCCCGTGTACCGCAAAAAAAACAAAACAAAACAAAACAAAAACCAGATTTAGAAAAGGTGATGTTTGCGACATACTGAGTTTAGCTGTGTGTGGCCACCAAGGCATACATATACACACATGCACTCAAGAACCCTGGTGAACAGGGAAGAAGCACGGATGTCATGACTTACTTAGGAGTCCTGAGAGATATAGGTAGTAACTGAAATCACAGGGTGGAAGAGACAGCTGGGTAGAGTGAAGATGAGAAAAACGGAGAGCACTTCGTGAAGGGCAGAGAGAAGAGATAACAAAGGTTACTGAGGAGTGGTCAGAGAGTGACGAGGGAAAAGAGGAGAGGTGTCACAGAAGCCAAAGAAAGATCAAATTTCAAGAAATGCAAACATCATCAGAGACGAAGTAGGTTAAGAAATGAAAAAGGGGCCTCAGCATCTGACAATTATTAACTCAGTGGTAACCTGAATAGTGTAGTTTCAAGGAAATGATTTAGCTCGAAGTCAGATTACAGGGTTTAAAAGCTAAACAGATACTGAGGAAACTGAGAAAATATAGATGATTTTTCAGGGAACTTCTTCATGAAAAGAGGCAAGGAGTAAGGAACTATCTAGAAGAGGGCTTCTGTTTTTAAAGCCGGAAAGGATGGGAGAAGGATTACCCTTGGAGAAAAAGGCACACTCTGCCCACAGAGATAGGTAGAGATTAAGAATGAACACCAGAGAGTTTCATGTATGGGGCAAGAGGCTGAAGTTCTACCAGAAAGCCTTTACTGTCTTTCTGAAATAGAAGACTAGGAACGAGGCAGACTGGCAATATTAATTAAGGACAAACTACAAGTTGAAGAAATTCTTAATTGCAAATCCTCAAATGGTTCTACTTTCTATCTAATATCAACCAATCTGACTATAGCAACAATTACTGCAATGGGTAAAAGCATTCTGTGCAGTCCCTATTCTAACATAATGAATGGCAATCATTATATAATCTGATGAAAGGCAATCAGAAATAAGCAGGACTTTTTTTTCATGGTTTCAGAAGGAACATCAAGAGATTTCATCACAAGCTGGCAACTGATTAAATGGGCCCACTTGGGGCAACTCTTCAAAGTTGAGTCACCATGTCAAAGAGACTACTCTTCAAGTATTTCAGGTCTTAAGACAGAATCTTCACTATATACCCCCAAACGATCAGAACTTCTGAGATCAACCATGGTAATAAAAATCACTTAACGACTAAACCAGAGTTTACTAATTTAAAATAGAGCTATTGGGACTCCCCTGGTGGCGCAGTGGTTAAGAATCCGCCTGCCAATGCAGAGGACATGGGTTCGATCTCTAGTCCGGGAAGATCCCATATGCCACGAAGCAACTGAGCCAGTTTGCCACCGCTACTGAGCCTGTACTCTAGAGCCCGCGAGCCACAACTACTGAAACCTGCACACCCCAGAGCCCGCACGCCACAACTACTGAAGCCCACGTGCCGCAACTACTGAAGCCCGCATGCTCTAGGGCCTGCGTGCTGCAACTACTGAGCCCAAGTGCTGCAACTACTGAAGCCCACGTGCCTAGAGCCTGTGCTCCACAACAACAGAAGCCACCACAATGAGAAGCCCGTGCACCGCAACAAAGAGGAGCCCCCTCTCGCCGCAACTAGAGAAAGCCCGCGCGCAGCAATGAAGACCCGATGCAGTCAAAAAAAAAATTTTTTTTTAATTAAAAAAAATAAAATAGAGCTATCACTTTCCAAAATTTTCCATTAAATTCACACGCGCCATTCAAGACACCTACCTTTCTGCTATCAGAGTACCTAAGAAGCTAAATTATTAATCAGGAGGTTATTTAGCGAGCATAAACTCGGAACAAGGAAAGTAGACATGGCATGAAAGAGACATATCCCCTGAGCTACAGAAAAGCAAGATGAAGTATCATTAGCCTGCCTCTACAGTGACAGGACTCCTCACAACCCTAGATCCAGGATCTCTTGTTAATAGTGAACCCACTTTCTATGTGAACCACTTCCATCCTTAAATGTGTTTAGGACCCAGGTAAGCTGCTATTCCAGTTCACCCATGTGTTAATTTATATGGGCCATATCTCAAGAGTCCTAAGGGCACCTCACTCTCCCCAGCCTACAGACTGTCTTTACCAAAAACCTTTAGAAACACAACTTCGAGGACCACAAAGAAAGGGGAATAGGAAAAAGGTAGAGGGGAAGAGGGGCAGACAAAAAGAAATTAGGGCATTTTTCTTCTGATGTATTCATTAGGCTTTAAAATTATTCCAGGTCACAAGAACACTGTGGAAATTACACTGGAATGGTTCGGAGACTAAGAAACTTATCCACTGGTTTTTAAAGGAATGATGAGTAAAGATAAAAACCACTCTTTCCTACTCTTCTCACTTATACTAACCATGAAAATAAAATATACTAGAATTCATCAGCATGTCTATGAAATTGGCCCTACAGTATCCAGAGTCACTCTCTGAACCACCACCCCTGTCAAAGCTGTTCAAAATTAACAAAGAACTCTCTAAATCAAATCAGACTGAAGTGTACAATCCCTTCCTCGTTCATCTCAAAGGTAATGGAAACACGTCTCCGAGTTTTAAAGAACGACAGCACGTGAATGACCTCCCAGAGCCAAGTAAGTGTTCTGCACAGTCAACGTTCTAGAAACGCCTGTCAAAAGCGGCCCGTGGAAACTGATACCTGAGACTTGACACGCCTTGTTCTCTTCGGCAGAATGTTCACTCTTGTGCCCGGCTCTGGGGGAGTTTGGACATCAGTGCCAAGAACCTCAGGCTCCACTTTTTCCTTAAGATCTAAATTAGGCATTTGTACACCCTGAAGAATTGAGAGCACAGGAAGAGGGCAGATTCACTTATAAGAAATCAGGTTTGAGAATAAGGAGAAAAATAATAAATTTCTAAAAAAATCCCTAGAACTACATGAAACGAGATGACAATTCTCCCACCAAACTGATCTATAGATTCAAGACAATCCCTATCAAAACCCTAGCAGGCTTTTGTTGTAGAAATTGAGAAGCGGATCCCAAAATTTACGTGGAAGTGCAAATTGTTTGGAAATTTTGAAAAAAGAGAACCAAGCTGGAGGACTTACACTACCAGATATCTAAACTTACTCTAAAGCTATGGTACTCAAGACAGCGTAGTATTGGTGTTAGGGTCAAACATACAGATCAAACAAAGAACAAAACAGACTAGAAATAAACCCACATATTTATAGTCAACTGATTCTCAACAAAGGTGCCAAGGTAAATCACCTTGGTAAGGTAAATGGGAGAAGGGTTGTCTTTTAAACAAATGGTGCTGGAACACTTGGATATTCCTATACCCCCCCCCACTGCCCCCACAATGAACTTATACCTTTACCTCAGACTAAACACAAAAAAACAACTCAAAATGGGCTACAGACCTAAACATAAAAGCTAAAACTATAAAAAAACAAACACCTTGGCCTTAGGTGAAGAAAAGATTTTCTTAGATATGCTAACAGAAGCACAATCCATAAAAAGGGAGAAAATCAATAGATTACTCTTCAGATAGACACCATTATAAAAATGAAAAGACAAACCACAAACTAAAGGAAAATATTTATAAAATCATACATCTGATAAAGGACTTATATCCAGACTATTTAGCAAAATCTTAAGTATAAAATGACTGACAACCCAATAAAAAAAAAGATTTGAGCAGACAGTTCATCAAGGAAGATATACAAATGGCTAATATACACATGAAAAGATGCACAACACCATTAGTCATTAGGGAAATAAAATTAAAACCACAATGAGATACCACTACACACCCACTAGAATGACTGTAAGCAAAAAACCTGACAATACCAAGTGTTGGCAAAGATGTGGAGAAACTGGAAGCCTCTACATTACTGGCGGGAATGTAAAATGGTTCAGCCACTTTGGAATACAGTTTGGCAGTTTCTTAAAAAGTTAAATATAAACTTACCGTATAACCCAGCAATTCCACTCCTAGGTATCTACCCAAGAGAAATGAAAACGTATGTCCACACAAAGACTAGTACATGAATATTCATAGCATTATTCATAACAGCCATAAACTGGAAACAATCCAAATGTCCATAAGTGATAAATGAATAAACAAATGTGGTCTATCCATACAACAGAATATTATTCAGCCATAAAGAGGAATGAAGTACGAATACTAAAACATAGATGAACCTTAAGAACATCAGGCTAAGTGAAAAAAGCCATACACACAATCATACTGTATGATTCCATGTATGTGAAATTTCTAGAAAAGGCAAAACTATAGAGCCAGAAAGCAGATCAGGGGTTGTCCAGGTTTGAGGGTAGAAGCAAGAACCAGCTATAAACAAACACAAAGGAATTTTGGGGGCTGATGGAAGTGTTCTAAAACTGGATGGTGATGATAGTTGCCTAAATGTATAATTTACTAAAGCTTATTGACTGTGTACCTACAATGGGTGAATTCTATAGTATGTAAATTATACCTCAATAAAGCTGTTTAAAAAAAAAATACATGGGGCTTCCCTGGTGGCGCAGTGGCTGAGAGTCCGTCTGCCGGTGCAGACGACACGGGTTCGTGCCCCGGTCCGGGAAGATCCCACATGCCGCAGAGCGGCTGGGCCCGTGAGCCATGGCCGCTGAGCCTGCGCGTCTGGAGCCTGTGCTCCGCAATGGGAGAGGCCACAACGGTGAGAGGCCCGGGTACAGCAAAAAAAAAAAAAAAAATACATGAAACCAAGTGGAGGAATTTTTTTAAAAGCGTTAAGTCTTGCATAAGCTTACACATTTTAAAAAGAAAACTTTCTTCATTCCCATTAGCCTTTATCTTGTAAACCACCAAAAATAGCTGTGATTCTTAAACTACACCTTGCTCCCCCCAAATTTCAGTACCTGGTGAAATCATAGCCAACTGCTAACTTGTTATAGTAAACAATCTAAAGTTTATATATGGCAGAGTGGATTTATCCACTCCTAAGAAAAGTGATGCATCTCACCATAAGGCTGACACCAGACTGGAAAAGCTCATATGGGTAGAGAATTCTTTCATAATGTGACTTCAAAAGAGACCCAGTTCCTTTTCCTGGCAGATATCCCAAGCGGCTACCCACTTTAGACCATTTCTTCTCTTTGGTGACCATTTCAAAACCACCTTTGCTGGCAACAATCTGAAAAGAAAGTAAAAATTATTTAGGGAAAGAGGTAGATTCATGTATTCTGACTCTACATCTTGTCTGCTAAATGGAAAAATTATTCTGGGCCCAGATTTTAAATTTCCTTTCAAGAAATATGTGAAAAAATTGAAACTCATCAACATTTAAAGTATGGAAAAGAGACAATAACTTCTGGAAGTTTTAAACTCTATTACTGGTCACTGTGCCTACCTTCAATGAACCAAGCATTCAAAAATATTTAATGAGTTTATGCTTTGCATATTATGCACCTGGAGAAAATTAAACACATATATGTACTCTATATCCACATGGAATTCAAAATATAAATAAAAATTAAAAACAGACCAAGCATAGACATGTGAATGTTATTATATAATGTAAAATTAATGTAAATCCCGATACTAGAAAATATAGCAACTAACTTACAGAATTTAACAAAAATGTCAAACAAACAGTGGATTCAGAGGATATTTTGAAAAAGAGGCTATCATTTTTCAAAAAGAGAAAAGTTTTACACGGAAGATTATAAAGAAATGATGGGGAAAAATAAATTCCGGAGATGTACTAGAACACAGCACAGAATGTACTAAGGTAGGAAGTAATGGGATAAATTGGCCAATTTTTGCTGAATGCTCACATCCAACCAGCCACAGTATAGAACAGACATGTGCCAAGGCCCCCATCTTCCAGAAGCTGATATGTACATCTCTCACACTCTAAAATATAGGCAGTTTTCAGTTTCACTGATGACAGAATAAAGAGTGTGATGAAGTTGAATTCAAAAAAATTTTCCTCTTTGAGTGTACACTACTGTATTCTCCTATACCAAAACGTTAAGAGAAAAATTAAACAGAATTACCATATGACCCAGCAATTCCACCTCTAGGGAGACAGCCAAAAGAACTAAAAGCAGGGATTCAAACAGTACTTGCATACCAGTGTTCACAGAGCATTATTCACAATAGTCAAAAGGTAGAAACAACCCAAATATCCATCAAGAGATGAACGGATAAAAAAAATGTGGTAAAGCCATACATGGAATATTATTCAGCCTTAAAAAGCAATGAAATTCTGATACATGTGACAACATGGATGAACCCTGAAAACATTATGCTAAGTGAAATAACACAAACACGAAAAGATGAATATTGTATGGTCCCATTTAAATGAGATAACCTAGCATAAGCAAATTCATAGAAAGTATGATAAAGGTTTTACCAGGTGCTACAGGGAGGGGAAAGTTCTGGAAATGGGCAGTAGTGATGGCTGTACAACACTTTGAAAATACCTAAGGCCATAAGATTGTACACTGAAAAACAGTAAACAGTTATGTATGTTTCACCACCATTTTTTTTTAAAGGCTAAGAGCATGGACTCCAGAGCCAGATTACCAGAGTTCAAATCCCAGCTCTGCTAACTCAATAGCTGTGTGACCTTGGGTAAGTTACATAATTTGCATCTCAGATTCCTCACCATTATTAAAAGAGTAATAATAACAGTATCTATTCCTTATTATGAGGCTGCTGTGAAGACAAATGAAATAAAACATGAAAAGCACCAGGACAGGGACTTTCCTGGTGGTCCAGTGGGTAAGACTCCACGTTCCCAACGCAGGGGGCCCGGGTTCAATTCCTGGTCGGGAAACTAGATCCCACATGCATGCCGCAACTAAGAGTTCGCATGCCGCAACAAAGATTCCGCATGCAGCTATGAAGATCCCGTGTGCGGCAACTAAGACACAGCGCAGCCAAAATGAATGAATGAATGGATGGCACCGAGACACAGCAAGCACTGTATCAATGTTGGCTGTATTATAAATGTCTGTGTGGGGGTCAAGTTGGGGGTGGGGGGGAGAATATACATGCTATAAATAAGTAAAGGACACATTTTCTACTTGTGCTTAGGATTTTATTATAGCAAAGATGAAACTATAGCCAAAGCAAAATTCTCCTCTAGTGAAGTATCTGAAAGCTTGATAGAAACACAGAAGTTCATGTGCACAAGAGTGGAACCCATCTTCAATTCTTTAGCTTTTCTTATTACATCCTCAGACAAGCTCTCTCTGTTAATGAGAGCCAACCAGGGAAAAATCATGTAGAGAAAAATATTTATTTTTCAAATTTTGTAGTGCAGAGAAAGACACATTAAGGGTGATTTGGATAGAGGGCTGTCTGGAAGCAAATGGATGAGTGAGAATGCCTTTCATTCATAGCTTCCCAGGGTTTCTACTCTGTCAGCTACTGTTCTAGGTACTGGAAATACACCTATGAATAAAATAAAGATCTTTGCCCTGTTGGAGCTTACAGCCTAGTGGAAGACTAAACATAACATGACAATTTTGAAGTGACAAATGCTGTGAAAAAAATTTTAAAGCCTCCCAAAAGTAGGAGAATGAGGGTAAATTGAAGCATCAAACAGTCACAAAAAGCCTCATTATAAAGGTGAAACTTGAGCAAAGACTTGAAGGAGGTGAAGCAGTTACCCAAGCAGATACACAGGGCAGGGAACAGCCAGAGTAAAGGCCCACAGGAGAAGCCTGCCTAGCATGTTGAGGAACAATAAGGAAACCACTGTGGCTGAAGCAAGTGGGGAGAAGCAGTAAAAGTCTGAGAGGAAACAGAAGCCCTCTCAGTAATCTGTATTTCCCAACACAATTACCACCATTACATAATAATCTGCTTCCGTCAGTAATGATATAGCTGCACGGATCCAGTCATGCTTCCCACCCAGCTCTGACCATTTCTGGCACACAGCTGTGACAATGACAGCACCATAATCGGGGATGGCCAAGAGTAAGACAAAACTAACAAAGAAATCAAAGCCATGACTTTGGCTTCATGTTTAAATACTCTATAACAATCTAACTGGGCCTAATACTATAAAAACACACAAAACCTTAATACTTGCTTTTCTTCAGCTGAGAGATTCAAGGATTACCATGCATAATTTCAAAGTATAAACCATTTATTCCAAACATTTGCCATGCACTATATCACACCACTGTCATTAGAAAAACATCACAGGACCCATGCCCTATAAAGAAATACATGGCATGCACTTAAACTGAACACAATGAAGACAACCCCTTAATTAAAACTTAACAAAAGAGTAATGTCACTCAAGGCCAAAATTTCAGTCCAATGAAAAACTAAGTCCAGTTAGCAAGAGACAATTTTAACAGACAAAAAACAGCAGCCATCTTCTACTTAAAAGCTCCCTCTCAAAGCTCCACTAAAAAGGAAGGGACAAAAAGGCATACTCCCAAGAGGACAAAAAGACCAAGAGAAAAGCAGATGTAGGAATGATAATCTAGCAAGCAAAAACAAAAAACAGACAAAAAAGCCCCAAGCACTTGCAACGGAAGGAAGCTAAAGAGAAGCTTTCGCAACATAGAACCTGGAAAGGCTTAAGAAATGGAAGCAGCAATACCTTTAAAATTAAATTTAAAAACAACAGTGTTGACTGAAAACCTGTATAAAAGCAATCAGACCTCCCCCAGTCAGCACGCCAGGCAACCATCCCTCTCCAACAACAGCAGAAGACTGGTGATTTACTCTCAGGAGAGTTTGAGAAGAAGGGGCTCTTAACCTAAGAAAGAAACAGGTAAGTAAAGGAGAGGATCGGTCTAACAGTCTCACATCCAACCAATAAGAGTTCAAAAGGAGAGAAAAAGTAAGTGGAACAAACTGTCAAAGAATTAACACAAGAAAAGTTACAAGAACTCAAAGAGGTGAGTTCAGATTAAAAAGGTCATCAAGTGCAATAAACGTATTCACTGAAAATTAACACACACCTGCGCATATCCACTGTGAAATCTCAAAACACTGGGAATAAAGATTAGACCCTGTGTCTTCAAGAAAAAGTCACAAGAATTAATATAGCATCATTCTTCTCAACAGCAACACTGCAAGCTAGAAGACTATGAAGTAAAGCTTTCAAAATACAATTCTCAAGTAAAATGATTTGCAATCTAGACTTCTAAACCCACCAAACTACCAATGAAGTTTGAGTAGAACACTTGTAGACAAGCAAAAAATTGACATTCCATTTACCTTCTTGCTCATCAAACTAGCAGAAGAAATGTTTTACTAAAATAGGAATAAACCAAGTAATAGGAAGACTTAAAACAAGGAGAAAGACAAAGGGAATTCCCAGAATGATAATCGTGAAAGAAGTTCTAAGCTGAGAGCCTTAAAAAAAAAAAAAAAAACTAGTCTGGACTGGAGTAGGAAAGAACTCCAGAGGAAGGGATCCAAGAAGGAAATGAAACTGGCAGATTTTCTAATGGGTGAAAGCATACTGAGAGATTTATACTTCTGGAAAATCTGAAAATAAATTTTTAATAGTCACAAAGAAAACTTACAAAATGAAAAAAGGCAAGGGGACTATTAACTCCAAGGAAAATAAAAACTGGTAACATAATTATAGCACACTATTAACATGAGACACAATCACAGCACACCATTAGGCACAGGTAAAAATAAATTTGTATTTACACAGTCACAGCAATAATTTCTGGTTAATAAAAAATTGACCTAACTACACTATAAGGGAATGGGGGACCTGAAGTCCGTAAGAATTTAATTTTTATACCCATTGCCAATCTCTAATGGGCAATCAGTACGTATATGATATTTAACACTTAAAAATGAAGAAATAGCATAATGAGCATGTTTTTTGGCAATATGGAGATCTAAATCAAACAGCTAAAAGAAATGAAAGTGATTAGCTCTAAGGAGTAGTAAAGCGAGTGGAGAGATGAAGAAGGAAGAATGCTGGTTTTTATTTTAAGCTTTTTTTTTATGTATTACTTTGACAAAAATTTCTTTTAAAAATGGCTAGAATAAATGTTCCTTGCTGCACTGATTATAAACAGTAATTGTTAATGCAGAATTCCACTAAATTACAGACATTCCAAATAACACTTTTTACTATCAAAAATAATAACCAGGGAGAAAGACAAAGTGACTTAATCAGAACAGGAAACAATCACATTGATAATTTAATGACTCAGGAGATTGAAAATCTGCTTCCTGTTAAAAAGTAGTGGAGGGCTTCCCTGGTGGCGCAGTGGTTGAGAGTCCGCCTGCCAATGCAGGGGACACGGGTTCGTGCCCCGGTCCGGCAGGATCCCACATGCCGCGGAGCGGCTGGGCCAGTGAGCCATGGCCGCTGAGCCTGCGCGTCCGGAGCCTGTGCTCCGCAATGGGAGAGGCCACAACAGTGAGAGGCCCACGTACCACAAAAAAAAAAAAAAAAAAAAGTAGTGGAAATCAAAGTGTGTCAAAATCACGTCTAAAATAACAAATTCAAGAGATGCTCATCAGCTGTGAGCCAAAAATAATGTTTTTTCAAAGTAAAGGGCATACCTAACAACCTAAAAATATCAGAACTCTCAGTATTTTGTGCAGTTTTCAGCCTGAGCCTCTTGCTAGAAGGTAAAATGTCCCTACGCCATTCACCAGTGATGGAGGGCAAAACAGCAGTCACCTTTGGGGAGAAGTACTGACTGGGAGGGAGAGGAAGGAGCCCACGAGAGTGCTGTAGACGCTCGGTGGTGCTTACACAAGTGCACACATACAGAAAGATCTACCCAGCTGGACATTTAAGACTTGTGCATCCCACTCTACTTTAAGCCTCAAGGTAAAGAAAAAAGTTCATGCGGCAAGAAGCAGCAATCTCACTATGACATTTAAGGAACAAAAGTATTATAAAGTATAACAAAATAACTACAAATCAAAATGTCTGCCTTTAAGCTTTAAATCTCAGATTTATAAGCATTCTCAAGGTTAGGGGAAAGAGATGTCCATGGGCACTTAAAGACGAGCCTCCAATAAACCCCAGGACAATCAAACTTAACCTCTAATCACAATACATTTGCTGATCAATATATACTTTATAAGCAGTAGTCCCTCTCTGCACAAAAAGGAATTGGGTTTCTCAAAATGGAGTTAAACAGTCCAGATGGCAAATGTTACACAGAATTATAAACAACTAGGTATTCAGATTAGGTTACTTCTAAAGCCTCTTCCTAATTTTGAAATGCTGTAACTCTGTAAAACCAAGAATGCAATCTACCATCAGTATAACCTAATGTTTACCCCTTAATTGGGAAATTAAAGATACAGGAACAGCTTCAATCTAATAGATTGTCTGCTTATATATTTATTCTATCAAATTCCCTAGGGTATTAAAAAAATAAGGTACATGGCATGAGTTTTGGTTGAAGATTACCACAACACTACTGATATTAATAACTAATTTTTGAAAATGTTTTTGTATTTTATTTAAGCTGCATAAATCAAACTAAACATATTCAGAACCTTAAACAGCATCACATAATAAAAGTTAGTAGGGCTTCCCTGGTGGCGCAGTGGTTAAGAATCCACCTGCCAGGGCTTCCCTGGTGGCGCTGTGGTTGAGAGTCCGCCTGCCGATGCAGGGGACACGGGTTCGTGCCCCGGTCCGGGAAGATCCCACATGCCGCGGAGCGGCTGGGCCCGTGAGCCATGGCCGCTGAACCTGCGCATCCGGAGCCTGTGCTCCGCAGCGGGAGAGGTCACAACAGTGAGAGGCCCGCATACCGAAAAAAAAAAAAAAACGAATCCACCTGCCAATGCAGGGGACACGTGTTGGAGTCCTGGTCCGGGAAGATCCCACATGCCGCGGAGCAACTAAGGCCACGAGCCACAACTACTGAAGCCCATGTGCCTAGAGCCCGTGCTCCACAAGAGAAGCCACCGCAATGAGGAGCCCGCACGCCGCAGTGAAGAGTAGCCCCCTCTCGCCGCAACTAGAGAAAGCCCCCGCGCAGCAACAAAGACCTAACGCAGCCAAAAAAAAAGTTAGTAGGTAAGTTTTCACTGAATAGAAATGTCAAAAAAGAGAATTCTCAAAACAAATTTTTTATCCTAATGGTTTCCTACAAGACAAAAACCTATCTCTCAAATTCACTATAATTTGCCCGTTGGTATCACAGTTTTTTTATACAACTGCATGAGATGATTTTCACACAGTCCTTAATTACTGATATCATTACCTTACTGATAAAATAAGCCTAGCACTGTTATTTTAGCGTAAGACTATACTTTCCAAAATGCTTAGTACTACATAAAAGAAAAATTCTAGAGAATTCTGACCTGACATTAATTTTTAAATGTATCATAAAAAATAATTTAAGTATAATTATTCTAGCTTTTTTTTCCCCTTGAAAGTGGAAGCTTCCTAAAGTGAGAATAGATTTTTACTTCAAAACAGCCTATCAATCATAGCATATGAAAGGCCACAAAAATAAGTTGTTTTGGGACATCCCTGGTAGTACAGTGGTTAAGAATCTGCCTGCCAGTGCCAGGTACACGGGTTCGAGCCCTGGTCCGGGAAGATCCCACATGCCGTGGAGCAACTAAGCCCGTGTGCCACAACTACTGAGCCTGCGCTCTAGAGCCCGTGCGCCACAACTACTGAGCCTGCGCGCCACGACTACTGAAGCCTGCACTCTAGAGCCCACAAGCCACAACTACTGAGCCTGCAAGCTACAACTACTGAAGCCCACGCACCTAGAGCCCGTGCTCTGCAATGAGAATCCACCGCAATGAGAAGCCCGTGCACCACAACGAAGAGTAGCCCCCGCTCACCGCAACTAGAGAAAGCCCACGCGCAGCAACGAAGACCCGACGCAGCCATAAATAAATAAATACGTACATAAAAAATAAATTGTTTTGCAAAATTCCTCAGATAATCAAGCTATCTTCATTCACAAGTCAGAGCAGTCATAGATTTTTCTTATTGTATTAACAAAATATGTCATCAAGGTAATCGTTACAAACCCTGTTGCAGGTCAGTTAGTTTTTTTCACATTAGGGAACGTAACATTACAAAGTTAATATTCATCCTACTGGATAATGCTGCCCTCAGTTAACCACTAACACTACTTACAGGTATTAATACAACTGGTATGTACCACACATGAGAATGCTGAGCAACATTAATCTCTTTAATGTACCAAATTTTCAATTAAGAAGCAGAAAAAAAGCTGACAAGCTCAATATAGGACACTGTTCATTTCATACAAAATAATATTAGGAGGTTTGTGTCATTTCTTTTGCATACTGTGTAAACAGAACCTACTAATCTGAGTAGTTATTAAATATTAATCTCATAACAAACTATAGATTTTAAAAATAACTTGGAAATCTATCATTTCCATTTACTCATGCTTGCATTTCATTGTCAAACAAATCCTACATAGGAAGCGATGTTTTCCATCAAGTATATCTGAAATTCCTAATTTCATAAATTCACTAGCCCCTGTTCAATTTCTTAACAAAGTACAAGCCTCACCTTGCTCAAAGCATAGAGATCCAGAATTTTTCTCTCCACCACAGGGATCTTAAGGGTAGACCCCTGAAGCTCCCAAAATTTTGCTAGTTGATCCAAGAAGTCCAATCTCACTCTGGTCATTGCCTAAGATTATTAAAATATAGAAATGAGAGATAGGAATTAAGTTTTGGTGAAAGTAAATGAGTTTTACTTAACAAAGGTACTCATTTCTTTAAATAAATTCAGACTTCTCATTACTGCTTAGTCCAACCTTATAAGTCAATAAAAAAGAAGCAAAATACTTCTATTAAACTTTACTAAGACAAAAAAGTTACTCTAATATATGCGAAAAGTTCTATTATCAACTAAAGCAATTTTTGATAAAAGTTAACTTTAATCTAATCAGAAAATTTAGTAAATCGAACTATTTTTTCTAAGCATTCTAAACCTGTCATTTCATCTAGAGATAATGTGCATACTTCAAATACACCAACTCTCCACCTCACTGATATTAAGATCCTCCATCAAGTATCTTATAAGAGACTAAAGGGGGGAAAAAAAGGTATTAAAATCTCAAAAAATAACTGTTTTAGGAGCATCAAGGAAAAAAAAAACAAACTCAGCATGACACATTAAGCCCTAACTGTCTAAGATTTCTCTTTTGTACTCTGGAAGTTTTTTACCACATTGAAGAATCTTCTGAAAAATCTCAGAAACAGGAAGAGCAACTATGTAAACAGATTTCAACTTAGAAGTTTAAGAGACATTCAAAATGTTTAAAGGGAGATCTTAATAAATCAGATTAAGAGTCCTAGAAAAGTTCTGTTAGAGCAAAAAACCAAACAAACATACAAAAAACACTTTTGAAAACTAGTTTTTTTTAATAGAAGAATTTTTAAAACTATTTTCCAAAGACTACAAGATACAGAATCTTCCAACATTAACAAAAGAAAAATTTATCAGAATAATTGGCACTGAAGAAAGTAGAATTTAAGAATTCCAGTTCTGGGCTTCCCTGGTGGCGCAGTGGTTGGGAGTCCGCCCGTCGATGCAGGGGACATGGGTTCGTGCCCCGGTCCCGGAATATCCCACATGCCGCAGAGCTGCTGGGCCCGTGAGCCATGGCCGCTGAGCCTGCGCGCCTGGAGCCTGTGCTCCGCAGCGGGAAAGGCCACAGCAGTGAGAGCCCCGCGTACCGCAAAAAAAAAGAAAAAAAAGGAATTCCAGTTCTCTAAAGCTAAATACTGGATATTTCCACCATGAAAAACATGGCTACAGATAGTGTCTCACAATCCCAGTCAAGCAGAAAAAACTGTAATAACTACTATCAACATTTTTTTTTAATCGGAAACTTCCTTCCATTCAGTCCCAATTAACATTAATTTTGAGCCCTGGTACATGAGCTTCTTAAAGTTCTCTACCTGGAGTCCTGATATAAAGAACAGATCAGGAGACAGAAACGGGATGTAACAACACTTACCTCAAGTTCATTCAGACGCTGGACTCTGGGAGTAAAACGGAAGCTTTTGACTTCACATGCAAATGGAGGCTGCCAATCCTAAATAGAAAAAATTTCTTCACCATGTTGGTTAATAAGCAAGGAATGCACTATTCATTCCCTTAATTTAAGGGGTGAGTTGCCACAAATCAAGATGACAACAGATCAACTTACAAGTCTTCTTTAGTTAGAGACCAAAAGAATAATATTTAGAGAGAATAATTTATTATTACTTATCTCTAACATTCTAATACTAAGCTTATTTTATCAATTTTCTCCTCAA
Organism: Mesoplodon bidens; assembly: GCF_964165515.1. NCBI lineage: Eukaryota > Metazoa > Chordata > Mammalia > Artiodactyla > Ziphiidae > Mesoplodon > Mesoplodon bidens. The sequence continues at coordinate 2,265,944 of NC_138167.1, read as the reverse complement.
ATCTCACAGTCCCATTATTTATATCTGACAATTACGCTTTCCCCAATTACTCAAGTGGAATGCAATAAGCTCATCTCAATACAGCATCTAGTAAACATCCAAGTTTATCAAAATAAAAAGAAAATAGAATTTGAAAGAAATAAAAAAAGGTAAAATTAAAGACCAAAAGGTAATGTTTTAAAAGTACTTATGTAATTGGACAATGTGTTTTTTCATTCATGTGGAATGTGACACAGCACTTTAAAGTCTATGTTATATAAATGTTTTGTTCAAAGCCCAGCTTCTGGGCACCCAAATTTTCTTTTTATTAAAATTTTTTTAAAAATTAGCAAACCCACAGAACAAGGACAATTTCCAGATTGGAGATGTGGTATAACTGAAATGAGACAACTCATTTCAAGTAGAGTTCCAGAGACCATAGTTTGATTTAGCCTAAATAGTAATCTATTTAAAAATGTGAAAAGTACTAAAAAATTTTTATCTTACCTTGGAAACTAAAGAAATCCACCAATATTGAAATTAAATTCTGCTTGTAAACAACACTTATTTTCAATAATAACATTGTGACGCAAAGAGAAGGTATATTATTTCAACCTTTTGTAAGTAACAAAAAGCTATACATATATATATATATTTTTTTAACTAGAAGGAACCTTGAATAGAATTTCTAATTCATTAAAGCAACAGAATAAATGAAAATATGGTTTAGGAAAAGCCTCAGTGCTTAAGGTTTTGTCAATATCAGGTAATCTTGATAGAAAAAGAATTAAATGAAAATAAATTTTTCATAAAAGAGTTAAGTGAACTTTGGGGAGGATGCCAATACACGTACCAACACTCATCATAGCAATTATTTGTTAATCCTTTGCTTGCAACTGATAGTCTGTAATCTTAATCAAATTCATTGAGCATAAGGGAAGTGGCTTGCCTGAGTTTTAGAAACAAATAGATTGATCTAGATTCAAAATCTACTTTGCCATTGCCCAAGATCACACATCTGATAAGTTATTTAACTTATCCAGACTTGTCGCATCTGTAAAATGACCTTATTTACCTACTGAGGCTTCAAAGAATATTAAATGAAAACATCTGTAAATGCTACACTAGCTGCTCCTCCTCCTCCCTCAATCTAAGCTCTTTTTATTCACTGTGGTAGTTTGCACACTTCTGTGGTAGTTTGTGGTGAGAGCAGAAGCTTTTTAAAATGCAACAAGGTGTAAAAGGACTGTATTTTATTTTATTACTAGTAGACAAAACATAAAGCAAGATATCCCTTTAAGGAGCACTAAGGCATGGTTCACAAACTTTAATGTTCATTAAGAATCAAGAGAGTACTTGCTAGAAAAGCAGTTTCTAGAACTTCCATATCCCGAAACTGATTCCAGTCTGGGAATGAGGCCTAGGAATCTGCATTTTCACAAGCATCCGGTCGACCCTAGTGCAGGTGGACCAGGAACATCATTTGGAAAGCACTGGACCTGACGGGTAGAGAAAAAAACCTTTTGACCTTGAGCAAACCCTCAACCTCTTGGGGCACTAATTCCCGCAAAACAAAGAGTAGTATCAGCTTTCCTCACCGTAAAGACTGAGAATCGTAACTAACCTAGAGGCAAACCCAGTTATGTGCAATAACTGCGATTCTTATGTTTTTTTTAAACCTCTAGATGTTTAAAATAATTGCTGCTTTTTCCTTCTCCTCCCCCGGGAAGACTTTTTTTCACTGCAGCAGTAATCAGTCTGGGGTGCTTGTTTGGGGATACCACACCAAGGGACAACTAGAGCTCAGATTACCATTTAAGAAACCTTAGCCCTGAGATGAGGCCTGCAGATACTTAATAAATCAAGCGTCAGCAAGGCTAGGAGAAAGCAAGAGCCGACGGAACGGCAGTTTTTCCTATCGCACTGTAACGAGGATTATACGCGAGGGTAGGGCTGTCGCGTCACGATACTTCAGTCACCTTACGGCCAACGAAAGGCCGAAAGCCTTTGTTACCCTTGCCCACAACCCAAGAGGGGAAGAAAAGTATCGGTTCCCAAGCTCTTGGCGGATAGGCCCCGGGACACGACTCTCTCGCGTCCACAGACGTGCCTACATAAGACCCCAAAGAAACCAAAGCGGAAACACGGAGAAACTTAAAGTCGAGGTGTCGAGAGACCAGGGCAAGCGAACGCGAAAGGGCAGCGGACCGGGAAGTCGAGCTAAGCCGATCAGACTCCAGTACCTTGGGCGGTCGGATTTTGCAGATGCCGGTTTTCTCCGCCAGGGGCCGGATGCGGCCGATGAAGCTGAGCGGGTCTGTGAACTCCTCCCAGCTGGGCTCAAAGACCGGGCACTCCGGAGGCGGCACGAACTCCGCCGCGTAGCCCCCCGGCCCCACGGCCGCCATGGTGGCACCAGGGGCCCACGGGGAGAAGGGCTGGCTGGGGCCCGGCGATCGCGCTCACGTCCCCTGACAGGGGCCGAAGCTCATCTTCTCGGACGACACCCGCTCAACACACGTACCCCAAAACCGCTTCCTCCTGCGTTTGTTATTGTTTCCTTCGGGGCTTTTCCTCTCGGGTCGGGGCTCACCGGAAGTCAGCGTGCGACCAAATCCCTCCGCCACCAGAAACAGGATCCCTCCGCAGCGACGTGTCGCCCCGCTGCGCGACCTTCCTTCCTCCTCCCTCCCCCGGCAACGCAGGTCGCTCCCTGGCTTCTCGTGCGCCCAAGTTCCGCGCTGCCGACGACTCCCGGCTGCACAACCCGGCGGCCCAGCCGCCCCTCCTACTGGGCGGTGGGGGAAGCGGCCGGACCGAGCGGGGCGCTCTTCCGGCGCGGAGGATGCGTAATGCGCCGGGGGCAGAGGTTCTACTTCCGGCGAGCGGAGCCCGATTCCTCCTTTGTGTACAAATGGACCGGAACACAAGCAACCGGACCTCGCAGGGCTGCCTGTTTCAGCCTCCGTGTCTGTCTGTTTCCAGATAACTACCTTTTCCGGCATCGCTCTTTTTTTAGTCCTTTCACTGTTAGTGTCCTTTTCGAATAATCTCGTTCGGCCACTTTAATCCGCCCCATCTCCATAGCAACAGGTTCGGGTCCAGCCCACCCGCCCGAATCTCCCCGTGGGCCGGCCTTCGCCACCATCCGGGAATTGATTTCGTCCTCAGAGAAGCAACGGCTGTTGACCTTGCTTTTCCAACCGTTGAAGCCTTTCTCAGTTTTCAGTGACAGCTACGGCAGCTGTACTGGCCCTGCTTGTCGAACATCTCTGTGCCGGCGGGCGTAGACGCTTCCTCCCAAGTTGCTGAGAATGACGCAGAAAGTACTAAAGAAGAAACCGTGAAACAGTAGTTCTTGTATTATCTATTGGAAGGAAGACTTACTTCCCAGGGCTCGATCTCATGCTCCCTGTTCAATCTCAGCTTCCCCCAGGACCTAAATTGCCAGCTATGGCTAATGACTGCCGAATCTGTACTTGCAGCTTGGACTCCTCTCCTGAGTTACAAGCCAGTACATCTAGCTACCTACTGGACAACTCCACTTTGGTAAACTAAATGTGCCTTGAACTCATAGTTCCCCACTGTTTTTTCAGTGTTTCCAGTTTCCACGGATGACTTCATTCATCTATTCAGTTGCCTAATCCAGAAATCCAGAAGTAATCCTTAAACTCTTGCTCTCTCACTACCCACATACAACCCTGTGTCAAGTCTGGAGATTCTATCATCTAAAAACCTTAAATCCACCCATGTCTCCATCCAAATTATCACGATCCTAATTTAAATTCTCTCTCCCCTGGACTGTGATAACAGCTCAGTTCTTGCCCCCTGTCATATCTCTTTCCACTCATTTATCAGGTTGCTTGGTCTAAAGTCCAGAATTCACCTCGTCACTTTTCATCTCCAAACTCAACTCCAGGGACTTCCCTGGCGGTCCAGTGGTTAAGACTCTGTGCTCCCAATGCAGGGGACATGGGTTTGATCCCTGGTCGGGGAACTAAGATCCCTGCAAGCCACATGGCAGGGCCAAAAACAAACCAAAACCAAAACCAAAAAAAAAAACAAACTCGCCAACTCCAAACTCCTTTATTGTTTGCTGTCTTACCCCCAAGCTTCCTCTCTTATGCTTCTCCATGCAGTACAAAGAAATTTTTCTTTTTTTTTTGCTGTACGTGGGCCTCTCACTGTTGTGGCCTCTCCTGTTGCTGAGCACAGGCTCTGGACACGCAGGCTCAGCAGCCATGGCTCACGGGCCCAGCTGCTCCATGGCATGTGGGATCTTCCCGGACCGGGGCACGAACCCATGTCCCCTGCATCGGCAGGCGGACTCTCAACCACTGCACCGCCAGGGAAGCCCCACAGAAACTTTTGTGGTGACTTCAATGCACCATGATTTCTCACCTCTGAGCCTTCACAGATAATGTTTCCCCACCCCCACAGTTTCCTATATCCCTTTTCTGGCTAAATTCCTACTCATTCTTTATCAGATGAAGTTTGAAGGCAGTTTGCAGGATAATTCCATCTTGCTTGAGGAGGCTGGCTTTTTGTTCTAGTCAAGCCTTCAACTGATTGGATGAGGCCCACCCACATTAAGGAGAGCAATCTGCTGTACTTAAAAGTTCATTGATTAGATATTAATCTCATCCAAAAAAACACCCTCCGAGTTAACACATCACACACATTAACATAAATATATTTGATAAGTAATAACAATATTCTCCAAAAGAAATTTAGTGAAAAGAGTGGCATTGGTTTACAGTTTTTGAAATTTTAAAAAAATATTTAGCTTAGTGGCATCCAGCTAGATTCTCACATCTATTTCTGCCCTCAATCTGTTGTGATATGTTGTTTGGTTTAAAATATATGAAGAAAATCCAACACCACACAGGTGTGAATGGAAAAGGGACAAGTATTTTTTAAAATTTTAGCCTTTTCAAATCATTGTAATTTCTTTGAGGCTAGCAATGTGGAATCTAAAATTTTATCAATGAACTTTTTGTACTCTGTTGTATTAAAATGGTAGTCAACATTTGTCCTTGAATGGACTTTTTACCCAGTCATTTTGTAACATCATGCATTGATCATTTCAAAAATGTTGGTTCACTGAGTTATACAGATCTTCCAAATGTTGATGCATATCATATATTATTTTTTAAATCACAAAAATATTACCATTGAACTTATAAAAAAATTGGGAAGCTGTCAAACTCATACTGACAGAAACAAGTTTCCAAAATTACAATTTTCACTGGAAAAGCTCAAATATTCAATCAATAAATACCATCCATTGTTTCCACTGAAGAGATGGGCTCACATTGTTCATCTTCAAGAAAATGTCTGTCAAAAACCTAGATCTGAATAACTATAGTTTGTCTGTTAGGCCTTCTGGTGTTCCATGGAAAAAATGGCTAGTTTAGCTTGTGTTTTCCCTTGAGCAAACACTCCCACTTCTGTGTGCAGAAGTACACCACGTGTACTTCCCATTTCATCACAGACTATTAGAAAAGACATGTATTAAAGAGTCAAGGTTTATTAAAATGTATCATTTTTACTGCTTCATCTGGTATTCTTAAGTAAAACTGGCTTTTTTTAAACCATGAGTGCATGTGATGAAGACCACTTCTACAGTGTGTTGGTGCCACTGTGATGTGTGTGTGCTACAGGACCAGCAATTTCACCCACCATCGCATTTGCACCATTGGGACAAATATCATTGGTGAAAAAGGAAAATAGCATCTTAGTATTAGTATGAAAATACTTTTGACTGCAAGACCTTCAGAAAGTATCTCAGGAACCAAAAGGTCCTGGGGACAAATAGGAGTCTGTAGACCACACTTTGAAAACTGCTGCTTTATCCTATAATTTGAATTAACATAATAAAGGAGAAAGGACTGGAAAAGACCTGCTTTAAAAAGAGGAAAGAGGGGCTTCCCTGGTGGCGCAGTGGTTGAGAGTCCGCCTGCCGATGTAGAGGACACGGGTTCGTGCCCCGGCCCGGGAGGATCCCACATGCAGCGGAGCGGCTGGGCCCGTGAGCCATGGCCGCTGAGCTTGCGCGTCTGGAGCCTGTGCTCCTCAATGGGAGGGGCCACAGCAGTGTGAGGACCGCGTACCGCAAAAAAAAAAAGAGGAAAGAGGGACTTACCTGGTGATGCAGTGGTTGAGAGTCCGCCTGCCGATGCAGGGGACACGGGTTCGTGCCCTGGTCCGGGAAGATCCCACATGCCGCGGAGCGGCTGGGCCCATGAGCCATGGACGCTGAGCCTGCGCATCCGGAGCCTGTGCTCTGCAATGGGAGAGGCCACAACAGTGAGAGGCCCACGTACCACTGCACTCTAGAGCCCACAAGCTACAACTACTGAGCCTGTGTGCCATAACTACTGAAGCCTGCATGCCTAGAGCCTGTGCTCCGCAACAGGAGAAGCCACCACAATGAGAAGCCTGCGCACCACAATGAAGAGCAGCCCCCGCTCGCCGCAACTAGAGAAAGCCCGCGCACAGCAACAAAGACTCAATGCAGCCAATAAATAAATAAATAAATAATTTTTTAAAGAGGAAAGAAAAGTAAATAACCTATTAGAGCAACAGTCTCAACAACAGATCTTTGATTCTTAAATATTTAAACATTTAAGTTTTTACACTGTATATGTCACTAGGTTCTTCTAAGATGCAATAAAATGGGTTCTCTGACATACTTTAACATTACAAGAACTCAAGTGTAATTAACAAACCCTTAAATTCATTTAGGCCAAAATAATGACAGTTCATTTTGTATCTGGTGGTCTTTGATTGAATTCAATTATGTTCAATTCAATAAACATGTCTATGAATATTGGGTTCCCACCCAACACTACGTTTGATCACTTTACTCCAGTGCTTCTTAATGTGCGTCAGAATGGAGTCTGGGGAAGGCATGTATTTGGACCTAGCAAAACCAGACTTAGTATTTAGAAAAGAGACAAAAATTGTTATTTGTACTACGAAGTAGAGAAAGTAAAAGCCAACAGAGTCAATTAATAGGAATACATATACTATATACTTAAGACACATTTTTAAGTGGGGTTTGGGAAGACAGACTCCAAGTACTTCATAGGGGACAAATCAGAATAGGAGGGAGAAATTCAATTTTTATGAACTATACAGGTTGAAAAGCTATGGCTTAAAATATTCCTTCTTCCCTTATCATGATGTTTTTTGTTTGTTTGTTTTTATTTGGCTGCTCCAGGTCTTCGCTGCCGCACACAAGATCTTCGTTTTCCCATGAGAGATCTTCATTGTAGCATGCGGGATCTTTAGCTGCAGCATGCAGGATCTAGTTCCCTGACCAGGGATCGAACCCGGACCCCCTGCATTGGGAGCATGGAGTCTTAACCCCTGGACCGCCAGGGAAGTCCCTATCATGATGTTAATAAGGAAATAAGCTGACCCTCGAACAACACAGGGATTAGGGGCAGCAACCCTCCATGCAATCAAAAATCCACTATGATTTCCAGTCCGCTGTGTCCATGGTTCCTCAGTATCTGCAGTTTCTCCTTATCCACAATTCCACATCCATGGATTCAACCAACCTGGGGTCATGGAGTTCTGTAGTATCTACTATTGAAAAAAAATCCACATATAAATGGACCCATGCAGTTCAAACCTGTGCTTTTCAAGGATCAACTGTAAACATCACTTGAAATATTGCATGAAAAAAATCTTCAGATCACGTTCCTACCAGAGCCGTTGAATATGATGTAGGCCTGACACTTACAAGCGATCTCCAAATTCTTATGAACTGCTGCTGTGCAATATTGAATTAATCCCTTCCTTTATAACTTCCTTTTCTGTATCTTAATGTTTAAATGAAAGATCACTATGTTAAAAACTCTGGGGACTTCCCTGGCAGTCGAGCGCTTAAGACTCTGCACTTCCACTGCAGGGGGCACGGGTTCGATCCCTGGTTGGGAAACTAAGATCCCACATGCCATGTGGTATGGCCAAAACAACAACAACAACAACAACAACTCTGATATAAATGTATTTTCTTAACCAAAGCTCCTCTATATTTACCTTCTCTTTCCTCTCCTGGAATACTATGCTGTACTAACTGAACTTATTATTGGCTTCACCATTGCCTTAAAATTCCACAATTTTTGAAAAAAATTTAAACCTTGACATATTCTTCATATGTAATTGATAGTTTTATTTTATCTCTTCTTCAAGACAATCAATGAAAATATTTGTACCTTAATTGAAGTCAACAGAAACTACTTGCAAATTATCACTTTTTTTTTTTTTTTTTTTTTTGTTACGTGGGCCTCTCACTGTTGTGGCCTCTCCCCTTGCGGAGCACAGGCTCCGGACGCACAGGCTCAGCAGCCATGGCTCACGGGCCTAGCCGCTCCGCGGCATGTGGGATCTTCCCGGACCGGGGCACGAACCCGTGTCCCCTGCATCGGCAGGCGGACTCTCAACCACTGCGCCACCAGGGAAGCCCAAATTATCACTTTTTATTGTCCTCCCTTAATTAAGGTATCAACAACTACTTTCAAATCATATTTAAACACTCATATTTAATCTATGGCTACCTTCCCTCAAAGTGTCCACAGCTTATGCTTTACCCAAGATATAAGTATTAGTTACTTCACTATGATTTAATTTGTATGACCTTGAATGGATTCCTAATCACCTATCCTTTTCCACTGAGCAAATAAAGGACTGCTGTAAGGCGAGGAACATCATTATCGATGAATTTAGCTAGGTGCCAGGCAATCTTCTATGTGCTGGATATATGGGCAGTGAGCAACAACAACAAGAAGACAAAGTATGTCTCCTCACAGAACTTAGATTCTAGCGGTGAGGAGAGACAAAATCATGAGCACTAGCAAATATATACTATTCTAGGCAGTGATGAGGTATTTTAAAAAGTAGAGAAGGGAGGGTGTGGAGGGTGTTGGGGGGGGATAGGGCTGTCAGAGAAGGACTCAAGATTGATGACATCTAAATAGAAGCTGTGCTATAAAATATATAATGACAACTTGCTACAGAATATCAAAGGGAAGGAATAACAACCGATTAAGGAAATGGTATTTGCATTGGCCTTGGTAGAAATGTATGAAGATGCATGGAAAGGGTCAATCCAGATAGAAGCGTGTGAGCCAAAGCTGGAAAGTACATGTTGCATTCAGGAAATAACTAGTTATTTATTATAATAGAGAAAGTATGGTCAGACTGTGGCAATGTTTGAGTGCCCTATTACTATATGGATTTCATTCTCTGTGGGGAGTCACCAGAAGTTATGAGCAGGAGTATTGAGACAGGCTGGGACCTGGGACCTGGGACCCCTTACTGCAGTGCTTGCAGCTGAACAAACATCTTCTCCTCCAGCAACAGACCACAAAGAAACTATAAGGAACTAAAAATAACTGCATGCATCTGTGGTCGGGGCAAATTATGAACAATAAGATACAAAAAGGCCAAAACCCACCTGCCACGATCCCTGCACACAGCACCACCAGGGGGGTGGGCAGACGCCCTAAGCCACCCCTCCGGCCGATCCACCGATCCATCCATACCCTTACCCCAGTTAAGGGACCATCTCACCACCCCACCTTCGGCGAGCCAGCAAAGACACCTGTTTACTTGTTTTCACTACTCCCTGCTGAAGCATGAGCTCCAATAAAGCCTTGCCTGAATTTCTCTTCTGGCCTCATCAATTTCTAATGATTAAAGAGTCCAAGAACCCAGGTCGGTAACAGTATGACCTATCCAGAAGTGTGCTTTAAAAAAAAAAAAAAAAGAGCAGCAGCTTTTAAGGAATGGATTGGAGAAGTAAAAAAAAAAAAAAGCCTGAGGCAAAAACACCAGTTAGAAGCCTATTGAAGTAATCCAAGTTAAAAGGAATGAGACACAGAGTGGAAATAAATAAGCAAGATATAAATTTGAGAACTAGTAGGAAGGTAAGATCACCATGATTTGTTTTTTTAAAAAATGCAGGTGCCAAAAGAGAGACAAAAATAGTGAGCCAAGGTGTCTGGGAAAATCTTGATGTAACTAACAGAAAATCACAAAGGGGGAAAAAAAGCAGATTTAGAAGATGGCAAGTTCCTTTTAGACTTCCTTAGGTCTCAGACCAGTGAAGAGTCCCAGCTTTTCCGTACCAGTAGTGTTACCAACCAGGGTCCTTGGATTTTTCAATCAACAGAAATTGGTAAGAGGCCAGACGAGGAATTCAGGCAAGGCTTTATTGGGACTCATTCTGCAGCAGGGAGGGAGTGAAAACAAGTAACAGGTGCCCTTGCTCAATCCCGGGCCGGAGGGGTGGCTTAGGGGGTCTGCCCACCCCCTGGTAGTGCTGTGTGCAGGGATCGTGGCAGGTGGGTTTTGGCCTTGCTGTATCTTCCTGTTCCTGTTTTGCCCCAACTGTGCAGGCATGCAGTTATTTTTAGTCTCTCATAGTTTCTTTGTATGCTGTTGCTGGAGGAGACGTTTGTCCAGGTGCAAGCATTGCAGTAAAGGGTCCCACATCCCAGCCTGTCTCAGTAGCTGCAGCTCTGAGATTAAAGTGCCTTTCCCCCTACACCCAACTCTTCCGCAAAGATGAGACCACAATTAGCCTTTGAACTAACATATATGATTAAAGACAGTTTCTCACACCTCTCAGGAAAAGGAGGATGTGTCTGCTACCTGATAATAACAACATTTATATACATACTCCTCTGACTGTAGAAACTGATCCACAGGTCCTGTCTTAGCTCTACGCCATCAGGTCATTGAAGGAGAAACTATCTTCTTAAGACTCTTCACCTCCTTGAGATAAACTCGTACATTCCAACTCATAATAATCCTGTGATTATGCACAGCATTTCTGCATCATCTTTCATGAAAACAAGCTAGTTGAGAAAGCCTAAACTGGGAGCCCTAAAGTGCGCCAGAACTAGGGCGTCGGACCCCAAACATCAACACCACCAGTACCGGGAGGCGCTGGGTTGCTGCCGGGCCACCTCCTCCATCCAGAGAGCTGTGTGCAGAAGGAAAACTACATTTCCCGGAGACCTCTGCGGGGCAAGGCGCGCGAGGGAGAGCGGGAATGGGGCGGGCCTCTGTGTGAACAGCTTTTCTATTGGTGCGCAATCCAGAGGGCCGTGTAAACCAGTGGGCGATTGGACGGGCTCTTGCACGTTCCGTGGCGCCGCGACGCCCGGTAGTTTGACTTGTTTTTCGGTTGGGCTCTCGGCGTCTGCGGCTCTGAGCGGCGTGAGTAGAGTTACGGGTTCCGGAAGGGGGGTCAGGGAAGGGGTCTGGGGAGGAAAAGGTGGGGTGCGGGGAAGTAACTGCGGGAAGAGTGCGAAGGGGAGGGGTGTGAGTCTGAGAGGGCTCGTCGGGAGGCCGGAGGGAACCGTTAGCATCTGCCGGAGGGCTGGTGGGGGGCGGGGAGGGCGCTGGAGGGCTTGTGGGGGTGGAGGGAGGGCGCTGGAGGATGGGGGGCTGTGGTCACCAGGGGTCAAGACGGGGAGAAATGGAGAAAAGCGTACGGAATGTGGGCTCCTGGAATTCCCTCACCCCCGCCGGTCTCAGCCTCACTTTCCTCACTTGTAAAGTTGAGGGGTAATAAAAATGCTAAACAGAGTTGTGGAGTAAAGAAAATAATAAATGTTCAAGTGCTAAGCAGATGTTAATTGTAAATAGACAAGCTATAAATATATATATACCTAAACAGGGGTATCACAGGGATGGATAGAAGCTGGCTGAAACTAAGTAGTTTGTCTATAAACAAGGGTATCGTTCTTTAGGGAGATAGAACCATGTTCCCACCTACAGGGAACGTACACCATCGTGGGAGAGGTGGTAGCCACAAAGAACTCTACTGTGTTCAGTTTTAGACAATTACAAATGGGATTCTTTTGCAGTTAGTTCATTTTTGGATGGAGAGATGCAGAGAAGAGATGGAGGAGGTAGTATTTGAGTTTTCGTGCTGAGATGGGATTTCATTAAGTGAAATTATGAGAGTGGAGGGAAATGTGGTCCAGCTGGAGGGAGGCTCATGAACAAAGGCACGGAGGCAAGGTTATCTGGAAACCAAGGGCACGTTAGAGAAGTGGAGGGAAGTAAGGTAGGAGAGGTAGGTTTGGTCCTTAAATTTAAAAAGGCATGACGTTTAGGCAGAGTTTGACTTAGTGCATTAGACTCTCAGGAGCCATGGATGAATGTTACGACTTATTAGAAGATGGTCCAGGAGAGGGGCGGGGTGGTAAAACAGTTAAGCCATTGTAGTAGGGTGGGTAAGAAGATGTGGAGATCCTGAATTAACATGGCCATTGTCCGAATATAGAGGATTTTCATACGGTTGGATGAAAGGGTCAAGAGAAGGAGTAATGAAATGATGAATTTAAAATTTCAAGTCCAACGTAGAGTATGGATACCAAGGGGGAAAGCGGGGGTGGGATAAGTTGGGAGATTGGGATTGACATATATGCACTATTGATATTATGTAAAAAGATATCTAACGAGAACCTACTGTAGAGCACAGGGAACTCTACTCAGTGCTCTGTGGTGACCTAAATGGGAAGGAAATCCAAAAAAGAGGGGATATATGTATATGTAGAGCTGATTCACTTTGCTGTACAGTAGAAACTAACACAATATTGTAAAGCAGCTATAATAAAAATAAAATTAAAAAAATAAAATTTCAAGTCCAGGTGGTTTGGAAGATGCTGAATTATTAACTAAAATATGAAAGAAGGAATATGTTTGGATGACAGAGATGCTGTATTTGATTTGGGAAGTGTTAGCTCTGAGGTGCTAAAAAATATGTGACTTGAATGATTTTTTTTTTTTAATATTAAGGAGTTTCATAGGTAAATTTTGACCAAATCTTTGGGTTCGTGACCCAAGAGTGAGCTGCTTCAGTCTGGGATTTTTTTTTTTTTTAAGTGAAACATTTCAAGCTCCAGTGGGACATATAGGTGAAAATGTCTGTTACATAATTGGGAATTCAAGTCAGGAGATGGAAAGAGATGTCATTTATTCATTAAACAAGTACTTGTTAGTTACTCTTTGCCAGGTAGTGTTTTAGATGATAGCGGTAATCATAAAAGCAGCGGGAATAATGATGTTCCTGAAGAAATGGATAGAGGAAGTAGTCAAGAAAGTTGAAGACAGAGCCTTTTTTTTTTTTTTTTTTAATTTATTTAGCTCTGCCGGGTCTTAGTTGCAACATGCGGGACTAGTTCCCTGACAAGGGATGGAACCAGGTCCCCTGCATTGGGAGCGTGGAGTCTTAACCACTGGACCACCAGGGAAGTCCCTGAAGACAGAACCTTGTGAACCAAGGGAGTAAAATTTTCAGTGAAAACAGCAGTCATCTGCATTTATTGAGTGCTTAAATGTGTTGGACATGTGCTCAGCCCTTTTGTTCATTTAATCCTTACACCAACTTATGACATAATGCTATTATCCCCATTTTCTAATAAGTAACTGAAGTTTAGAGAGGTTAAGTAAAAACTTGCCTGAGGTCACACAGCTAATAGGGGACAGAACCTTGACTCAAATCCAAGTCCGTCTGATTTCAGAGCTCTCAACGACAAAGCAGTATTTTAAAAGGGAGGTTAACACTCTCAGACACACAAATCCAGGAGTGACTTGTTGAGTGGAGGAGGATGGGAAACAATGGACACAGCACACCAAATAAAGATAATATCAATGGCTTTTTATTTACCTTAAATTTAGCATGATGGGTCCTCTACCTTAATATCCACTTAATTTCTCTTGGTTATTAGAAACTTTTCTGCATCTCCCTCTCCTATAATTTCAGCAAAAGGATTGTAAATTTGTTTTGCATGTAAATTTGTTGCAGTAAACCTTCATACTAAGGCTGTTCTTTTGTGTGCTTGTCCATCGAAATACTAAATGCCATTCTGATTTTATTTGAAAATAATAATAAGGAAGAATGCCTTCATAGAATTTCAGGATTTGGCACTACTTTAAAGAATACTACATTCTAAAACATCACATTCTGGGGTGTCCCCTGGTGGTCCAGTGGCTAAGACTCCACCTTCCAATGCAGGGGGCATGGGTTCGATCCCTGGTCGGGGAACTAAGATCCCACATGCCCAGCAGTGTGGCAAAAAATAATAATAAACAAAAAATAAAAATAAAACATCACATTCTGATGCTGTTGGAAGCACATCTGATGCTGGTGGGGAGGGACCTGTCTGTACGTCCTGTGGTTTTTTTCTGTTCCTGACCCCTCATTCTGAGTTTTTGTGTATTTGACAGGTGGGAAAGGACAGCATGAACTTTACCCCGATGCAATCCCCTGTCTGCAGAAAGTAAGACATTTGCTTATTTTTGAGTTGTTGAAATAAAGAATCCAGACTTCTGTCACCTTAGTACACATGGGCTTAGGAACTAGAAGAGTTTTGGATTTGGACTGTATTAGACCTCATTTCTCTAATTATGTGGAATTTAGATTAAAAACTAGGACATAGTAGATGTTAACACAAGGATACAGGCATTTTATGTGGGCCTCATACGGTGCCAGTGGACCCTTGGATGACAGAGGAAACAACCCATAGACAAACACAGGCGACTTTGGACTCTGCCTCTGTGTCAACCTGCATGACGCCTCATCCTCATCCTCACTGCCACACTCTGGTTTGCAGAATCTCAGAAATACCGCTTAGTTTATCTATTAACCTATATCCCAGAGTTATAAGGCAACACCCTTTCAAAACATGAAACTAAGTACAGTAATATTTCTGTTGTGAGCTTTTAATGATTGAGAAAATATTTGTTCTTCATGCTAGCTGAAAGCGGATTTTAATGTCTTTCCTGTACGTGCTCACTTATTAAAAGTGCTGCCCATAACCTTCATTAACTACAGCTCTGGGCTTCTGGTATAAAATTTCTCTACTCTGTGGTCTATTTTGTTGTTGTATAATAAATTGCAGGCAGTTAGCCAAAGTGGATTAATTCTCACGTGAGGATTTCTCCACTTCTGTATCATTTGTTTTCTAACTTTCATTGTTTTCAGCTTAAGTCTCTTGTTTGCTAAAAGCAAACAAACAAAAAAACCCTCTGGTCCAGCCTTTGATTAGCCTTTGATCTTGGCTGGTCTTGGTCCCTGTAATTCAAGTCTTTGATGCTAGACACTAGGGTCTGATTGGTCCTGTGGTTACTGACTAGGCTGTATTTTCTAATCCTGAATCTTTATCATTCCCTTCCTTAATAATTTTCCCACTTATATATCTACCCCTAAAAATAAACTGTTCCATTATGCATGTTCTAATCTTAAATGGCAATATCGTCTGTATATGCATCTACATACATTTTTGCATTTAATATTTGGATAATTCATTCATATTCATACATGTATCTGTAATTCATAGTTTCTATAACTTTGAGAATATTCCACTGTATGAATATACCATAGTTTATCCACTATCCTATCAAACAGACGTTGGAAGCTTTACTGTTTTTGTTATCACAAATAATGTTATTATGAACATTTTTGTATGTGTTACCTTGTATGTCTGTGCGGACAAGAGAAATTGCAATTTTACTAGATTGTGCCAATTTACTGTCTGTAGTTTCACCAAATTACACTCCATCAACAGCATATAAGTGTTCCTATTGCTGTATGTCTTATAGTATCAAATTTTCTGACTGTCACTATCTGGTCTTACTTAGTTGATATTCCTTTTTTTTTTAATGATTTTTTTTACTCTCTAACTTGTATTTTGAATCCAGCCTTAAACCTTTAATACCTGGAAAGCAGTTCATAAGATTATTCACGAACCTGTAACATCAAACTTTCAAGGTTTGTGAGCACCTTAATTATAAGCACTTTAAGGACATAAACCCTGATTTTTAATTTAAGAAATTGTAACATCTCATAAATGTTCAGTTTATGAACGTGTCCTTCCTAATCTCACACAGGCTGACGGCTCTCCCCAAGCATGAAGCTGCCGGTGGCTTCAGTGGCCCCACCAGGTGGAAGGGGGTGTCTTTCTCCGATTCCGTGCAGTCAACTCCCTTGCCTTCAGTGGAAGATCGTCTGGCCGTCCTCTGCCCTTCTCAGGAACTTCTAGAATATTACCAGAAGATGATGTCTGAGTGTGAGGCAGAAAACGAGGGCCTGTTGAAGAAGCTGGAGCTGTACAGAGAGGCCTGCGAAGGACAGGTGAGGAGGAGCCGGTGCACCCTCGCGCCCTCTGAGTGAGCCCGTCCGTTGCTGAGAAGGCCTTCGAGTGCCAGCTGGTGTCACAGTACACGTGTCAACGTCCTCTTTATGTATTTATTTATTTATTTTTGGCTGCGTTGGGTCTTCGTTGCAGTGCGTGGGCTTCTCATCACGGTGGCTTCTCTTGTTGCGGAGCACAGGCTCTAGGCTCACGGGCTTCAGTAGCTGTGGCTCGTGGGCTCAGTAGTTCTGGCTCACGGGCTCTAGAGCACAGGCTTAGTAGTTGTGGCGCACGGGCTTAGTTGCTCCGCGGCACGTGGGATCTTCCCGGACCAGGGCTCAAACCCACGTCCCTTGCTTTGGCAGGCGGATTCTTAACCACTGCGCCACCAGCAAAGTCCTCAACATCCTCGTTTGATCCCCTCCACCCCAGCCGAGCTGCGTACCCTCTAGGTGCTCCGTTGGATCACGATGCCCTAGAGTGCTCCAGCTCTAAAGTCTTCACTCTTTGTCTCAGCCTCTTGTGCACCTCTGGTTCTCTCTCCCTCACACCTGACTTCGCTTCGGTGTCGCCTCCACAGCTCCTGGCTTCTCAGTGTGCTCAGGGCAGCAGGGCAGCTTCTGGCCACCATGTCCCGCTTCTAACCCGAAGCCCATGGGCTTCTCTCCAGTAGTCTAGTCGCTGTGCTGCCTGCACGCGGCCCTGCTCATCTGTGCCCCTTGCCCGGCAGAAGCCCTCCCTGTGGCTTAACCCCATCCTCGACCACCTGTGTCCTGGAGCAGGGCTTCTCAGCCTCGGCCTTACCGACGTGAGGGCTGATGATTCTTTGTTGTGAGGACTGTCCTGTGCATGCAGGATGTGTAGCAGCATCCCGGGCCTCTACTCGCTGGATACCGGTAGCCCACCCCACCCCCAAGTTGTGACAATCCAACATACCTCCAGACATTGCCAGATTTCTCCTGGAGGCATAGGCAAAACCACCCCAGTTGAGAACCACTGTCCTAGAAAGGTCACAGGTCATTACAGGATAAATTCCTGGCAAACAAATCATCTGTATCCTCAGTCACCACGCAGCAGTTTTCTTACCCATCAGTGGTCGGCTCCCTGTCCCTGCACGCCTGTGCCCTGCCTTCACTGCTCTCCTCCGGCCCGCAGGCTCCCTCTCTCCTCAGGCAGCCTTGCTTCCCAGTTCACAGAGGGAACACCAGCTTCCTGCCCATCCACACACAGTCACCTGCGTCCATATCCATCTCCTCCTCCTCACTGATCCAGGACCATAGTGAGCTGAACCGATCCAGCACTTTCTCTGTTCCCCACCCCCCTTTCCTTCCTGAGAAACCCTGCTTTGCTACCTCGCCTCTTTGTGTTCTGTTTTTTTTTTTTTTTAATTTATTTTTTGGCCATGCTGCACGGCTTTCAGGATCTCAGTTCCCCGACCAGGGATTGAACCCAGGCCGTGGCGGTGAAAGCCCTAAATCTTAACTATTAGGCCATCAGGGAACTCCCCTTTGTGTTCTGTTTTTAACCTCTTGCCTGACATTGGCTTTTCCTCCTCAGTATATGGACAGATTTAAGTCTTTCCCAACAAAAGAGAAAGGCACCCCTCTAGCTGCACCCCCAGCTACTCTCTCAGCGGGGGGGCGCCTTCCTTCCCAGCCACCCTTCCGGAATAGTTTGACTTCATCACCCACTCGGCGACTCCTTGACTGCAGTGGGGTCCTGTCCTCGCTGCTCCACCTGTGGACTCCAGGACCTCATCTCTCTGTGCCCTTTGCAGTGTTGGTCACTGTCGACGTCTCCTTTCCCCAAACTCTGCTCCCGTCTTGATTCCGGTGTCATTTTTCTTTCCCAGTGTCCGTCCCCCGCCTCTGACCGGTTCTCAGTGTCCGTTAACAGCTCTCCTTCCTTAGTCCTCCGAAGTTGTTCCCAATTCCACCGTAAACGATCTCGTTTCATCCGTGCATTGTAGTTCTGCCTATGGGACTGTGACATCCAGGTAACTAGTGCTGACTCGTTCTCCTCCTGAGCTCCAGGGTGGTGTGTCTGTATCTGAAGGAACCTGCTTTTCCTCTCCCCACCCACGCGTGCGCACAGACCGCTGCCATTTCCCTCCATTCACCCCGTCTCTTCACTCTTCTTTATTCTGCGGCTTCATGACTGGCGTCATTGCCTGCAGTTCTGCCCAGGCCTCCGTTCAGTCATTCGCTAAGACCCATTGATTCTGCGTCCTGAATGTCGCTCAGTCCCTTCCAGCCACCTCATCACTGCTGCTGCCGCACTATTCAAACTCCAGTTTCCTCTCACCTGAGCACCTTCCACGGTCCCAGCCTCCAGCGCCACACCGCCCCGGCCGCCTCTCGCTTTCCACTCCAGTGATGCTGAGGTCCTCGTGGTCGGCCAAGCATTTCCGGCTCTTTGCTGGTTCGTGCTGGTTTACCACGCTCTTTCCCGAGAGCACTGCCCTCTGCTTGTCTCTTAATGGCCTTCCTTTCAGGCTTCAGCTTACTGGTGGTGGACTCTGACTTCCCCGACACGCTCCAGAGATTCTTCTCCTGCCATACCTTCCCTCCCTCTACCATTTTACCGTGCGTGCTTCTCCATTAAATAATTCTTGCATTTTAATTGTTGGCATGTCTGTCTCCCCACACAGTTCCTCAGCTCTGTGGGCAGGAATCATAACTTTTCATCTTTGTTTTCCAGAATTTCATAACAATGCTTCTTACATAGAAAGCATTAAAAGTGTGACTAGAACAGGTGGATCATGTGGCGACCTGGGTTCTCTCGTCTGTAAAAGGAGCCGTGAGAGCTCTGATGTTGATTGCAAACATCATGCTCACTTTGTAGTTTTAAACTTGTCTGTACACAGCCTGTTGTTGTCATTTGGATCCTGTATTACTGAAACCATCCACTTTGTAACATTTCTACATGAACTGACTCCGCCGCATCCAACGAGAGATACTCCTGTGAAGCCCAGTGTCTTTTCAACTACCTTTTTCCCCAGCATAAACTTGAATGGGATTTGCAGCAGAGGGAGGAAGAGATTGCTGAGCTGCAGAAAGCTCTAAGCGACATGCAGGTCTGCCTCTTCCAGGAGCGGGAGCATGTCTTACGCCTCTACTCAGAAAACGACCGACTGAGAATCAGGTACCAAGTGAGAGAAGAGAAATGTTGGGGGTATATTTCTAAATCAGACTCAACAAGATATATTTCTCTGTGGTCCTTCTCTTAGGTTGCATTCCCAGGGGACAGGCTCTGAGATGGAGATTTACCTGCACGGTGGTTAGCAGGGAGGCTCTTAGGAAGAACAGCTATGAGCGGATTTGGGTTGAGGGAGAATTTGAACTGTGGTAGAGTCCACCGAGGTAACAGAGGCCTTAGCCAACCCCACAGGGAGTGGTCAGTCATTGCATGCAGGCTGCCACCAGGGAGATAAGCTCGGGAGAGGCAGCCCCCTTCAGCCAAGGGCAGCTCCCGGGTTATGGGCATCTTGGTCCTAAAGGCGGCGTCTGAGCAGTGTTCCATAGCATCCACTACAGTGCACTTTTTTTTTTATTGTGGTAAAATATACTTAACGTAAAATTTACCATTTTAATCTTTATTTTATTTTATTTTATTTATTTATCTTTGCTGTGTTGGGTCTTTGTTTCTGTGCGAGGGCTTTCTGTAGTTGCGGTGAGCAGGGGCCACTCTTCATCGCAGTGCACTGGCCTCTCACTATCGTGGCCTCTCTTGTTGCGGAGCACAGGCTCCAGACGCACAGGCTCAGTAGTTGTGGCTCATGGGCCCAGTTGCTCTGCGGCATGTGGGATCTTCCCAGACCAGGGCTCGAACCCGTGTCCCCTGCATTGGCAGGCAGATTCTCAACCACTGCACCACGAGGGAAGCCCATTTTAATCATTTTTAAGTGTAGAGTTCAATATCAGTACTCACATTCACGTCATCGTGCAGCCATACCACCATCCACCTCCAGAACTTCTTCATCATCCCAAACACTAAACCCTAACTCCCCATTTCCCCTCCCCCAGCCCCTAGTAACCACTATTCTATTTTCTGTCTCTATGTATTTGACTATTCTAGGCCTCGTATAAGTGGAATCATACGGTATTTGTCCTTTTGTGTCTGGCTTATTTCACTTAGCATAATCTTTTCAAGGTTCATCTACATTGTACAACATATGTGTCAGAATTTCATTCCTTTTTAAGGCCAAATGATATTTCATTGTATGTATACACCACATTTTGTTTATCCATGCATGTGTTGATGGACATTTGAGTTGTTTGAACGTTCTAGCTGTTGTGAATAACACTGCTCTGGACGTGGGTGTACAAATACCTGTTCAAGTTCCTGCTTTCAGTTCTTTTGTGTATCTATCCAGAAGTGGGATTGTTAGATCAAATGCTAATTCTGTGTTTAATTATTTGTTTTGAAGAACCAGCATACTGTTTTCCACAGTGGCTGCACCATTTTACATTCCCACCAGCAGTGCACAAGGGTTCCAATTTCTTCTAAAGCACGCCAGCACTTGTTTTCCATTTTTTAAATATTTATTTGTTTATTTTTGGCTGTGTTGGGTCTTCATTGCTGCACACAGGCTTTCTCTAGTTGCGGCGAGTGGGGGCTACTCTTTGCTGTGGTGCGCAGGCTTCTCATTGCAGCGGCTTCTCTTGTTGC
The DNA here is from genome assembly GCF_964165515.1 of Mesoplodon bidens. Classification (NCBI taxonomy): domain Eukaryota; kingdom Metazoa; phylum Chordata; class Mammalia; order Artiodactyla; family Ziphiidae; genus Mesoplodon; species Mesoplodon bidens. The sequence continues at coordinate 2,245,128 of NC_138167.1, read as the reverse complement.
GGAGCACAGGCTCTAGGTGCACGGGCTTCAGTAGTTGTGGCTCGCGGGCTCTAGAGTGCAGGCTCAATAGTTGTGGCGCAAGGCTTAGTTGCTCCATGGCATGTGGGAATCTTCCTGGACTAGGGCTTGAACCCGTGTCCCCTGCATCGGCAGGCGGATTCTTAACCACTGTGCCACCAGGGAAGTCCCTGTTTTCCATTTTTTAATAATAAGCCATCCTTGTGAATGTCAAGTAGTATCTCATTGTTATTTTGATTTGCATTGCCCTAATGATTACTGATGATGAGCATTTTTTCCATTGCTTATTGGTCATTTGTATATTTTCTTTAGAGAAATGTCTATTTCAGTCCTTTGCCCATTTTTGAATCAAGTTGTTTTTTGCTGTTATTTAGTTTTAGGAGTTCTCTATATATTCTGGATATTAATCCCTTGTCAGATAAGTGATTTGCAAGTGTTCTCTCCCATTCTGAGAGTTGCCATTTTACGCTTTTGATAGTGTTCTTTGATGCACTAAAGTTTTTTTTGTTTTGTTTTGTTTTGTTTGGTCTGTTTGTTTTTGCGGTACGCGGGCCTCTCACTGCTGCGGCCTCTCCCGCTGCGGAGCACAGGCCCCAGATGCGCAGGCTCAGTGGCCACGGCTCACGGGCCCAGCCGCTCTGCGGCACGTGGGATCCTCCCGGACCAGGGCACGAACCCGCGTCCCCTGCATCGGCAGGTGGACTCCCAACCACTGTGCCACCAGGGAAGCCCTGCACTAAAGTTTTTAATTTTCATAAGGTCCAATTTGTAGATTTTTCCTTTTATTGCTTCTGCTTTTGTGTCAAATCCAAGAAATCATTGCCAAATCCAGTATCACTATGTTTTTTCTAAGAGTTTTATAGTTTTCTTTTTTTATTATTTAATTTATTTATTTATTTATTTTTGGCTGTGTTGGGTCTTCATTGCTGCTCGTGGGTTTTCTCAAGTTGAGGCGCGGGGGCTACTCTTCGTTGTGGCACGTGGGCTTCTCACTGTGGTGGCTTCTCTTGTTGTGGAGCACAGGCTCTAGGCGCGTGGGCTTCAGTAGTTGTGGCACACAGGCTCAGTAGTTGTGGCTCACTGGCTCTAGAGTGCAGGCTCAGTAGTTGTGGCACACGGGCTTAGCTGCTCCGTGGTGTGTGGTATCTTCCTGGACCAGGACTCGAACCTGTGTCCCCTGCAGTGGCAGGCGGATTCTTAACCACTGCGCCACCAGGGAAGCCCAGAGTTTTATAGTTTTCGATCTTACATTTAGATTTTTGATCCATTTTGAGTTAATTTTTGTATATGTATCAGGTAAGGATCCAACTTCATTCTTTTGCACGTGGATACCTAGCTTTCCCAGGACCGTTTGTTGAAAAGACTTTTTCCCCATTGAAAGTTGAAAATCATTTGACCATCTATGCAGGACTTATTTCTGGGCTCTCTGTTGTATTTTGTTGGTCTGTTTGTCCGTCATTATGCCAATACTGCACTGTTTTGTTTGTGTATATGTGTGTGTGTTGTTTTGTTTTGGCCACGTTGCATGGCATGCACGATCTTAGTTCCCTGACCAGGGATCAAACCCGTGCCCCCTGCAGTGGAAGTGTGGAGTAGTAACCACTGGATTGCCAGGGAATTCCCTTTGTTGTTGTTTGGAGTAGCACACTGTTTTGATTACTGTAGTTTTGTACTGAAGTTTTGAAATCAAGCAGTGTGAGCCCTCCAACTTTGTTCTTTTTCAAGATTATTTTGAGTATTTGGAGTTCCCTGAGGTTCCATATGAATTTTAAGGTAGATTTTTCTATTTCTGTAAAAAAAAGTTGGGATTTTTATAGGAATTGCACTGAATCTATAGATTGCTCTGAGTAATATTGACATCTTAATGTTACATCTTCCAGTCCATGGACACAGAATGTCTTCCCATTTGTTTATTCTTTCATTTCTTTCAACAGTGTTTTCAGTGTGTAAGTCTTTCCCTTCCTTGGTTAATTCCTGCATGTTTTATTCTTTTTGCTGCTATTGTGTATCAAATTCTTAATTTCCTTTTCGGATTGTTGGCAGTGTATAGAAATGCATGTTGAATTTGTGTTATGCTCCTTTGCTGAATTCACTTACTAGTTCCAAGAGTTTTTTGCTTGTTTGTTTTTTGTGGAACCCTTAGGGTTTTCTATATATAAAATCGTGTCATCTGTGAACAAAGGTAATTTTATTTCTTGCTTTCCAATTTGGGTGTCTTTTCTTTCTTTTTCTTCTCTACTTGCTCTGGCTAGGACTTCCAATACTTTGTTAAATAGAAGTTGTAAAATGGGCATCCTTGTCTTGTTCTTGGTCTTAGAAGAGAATTTTCAGTCTTTCACCATTGAGTATGATGTTAGCTGTGGGTTTTTCATGTGTGGCTTTTATTATGCAGAGGTTGTTTCCTTCCATCCCTAATTTGTTGAGTGTTTTTGTCACAAAAGGGTGTTGAATGTTGTCAGATGCGTTTTCTGTATCAGATGATGATGGTATGTTTTCCTTCATTCTGTTAATGTGCTGTATTACTTTGATTGATTTTCACATGTTGAACCATGCTTGCTTGCATTCCAGGAATGAATTCCACTTACTCATGGTGTATAATCCTTTTAATATGCTGCTGAATACCAGTTTGCTAATATTTTGTTGAGGATTTTTATATCAGTGTTCATAAGGGATATTGATCTGTAGTAGTTCTGTAATGTTTGTCTAGCTTTGGCATCAGGGCACTGCTGGCTTCATAGGAAGTGCTAGGAAGTGTCGCCTTTTCTTCAGTTTCTGGAAAAGTCTGAAAATGATTGGAGTTAGTCCTTCTTTAAATGTTTAGTTGAATTCACCACTGAAGCCATCAGGTCGAGGGTTTTTCTTTGTTTGGGAGGTTTTTGATTACTGATTTAATCTCCTTAATAGTTTCAGCCTTGACCTAATGCAGAACTTCCCTGGGCCATACTGAAAGCTCACCTTCCACGTCACCTGATTTATGGGTCAGAGTAATGTTCCAAAGTATGGAAAAGTTGTCTCCAGAAACTGAGGAATTCTTCCTGCATTTTGCTTCCTTCTTGGTGGTGGTAGGTGTGAGATGCAGGAATTTGTCCTTGCCAGTATCCTGGCAAGCCTAGATCAGACTCCTAAAACTTCACGGATGTGCTTTGTAGGGTTTACCTCTGACCCTTTGGAGCTCATGTGAGGTTCTAACACACTCGCCACTTCTTGTCTATCCAGTCTGATTTAATATGATATCTCAGTAGTGAACTGATACGATGTGTGGAATGGCCAGATCCGGGTCCTTTTGGACAAGTTTGATAGAGAGCAGAAGAGTGAACGAGGTCCTAGGGAAGCCTGTAAAAGTGTGCTGTTGTTCACCTCACGTGAATGAGAACTGCTCTGGTCCTGTTACGAGTGGGAAGGAATACGTTTGCTTAATCAGTAGCCACATGCTGTGTACCTAAAACCAAGTTAATTTGCTCTAGCAAAAATTCTGCTACATCTGGCACAGTCACCGGAATTGGACCTCCTTGGTAGTAGTCCACTGTTACTGTGTGGTTTTGCATGAGTCATACTTGTGAATTGATGGGGATTTGATGGGGACCTCCACCCCTGCATCCTTTAGGTCTTTATTTACCATCATGGCTGGGGTTGGGGGGTGCAGTTTCAGAGGCTGCCACTTGCTTTAGCACAGAAACAAAGAAAGCAATTTGGAGGCTTTGCCAACTACCAATTATGTCCATTCCAATTACACATTTGGAGATGGGGGAAATGACCACTGACTGGGTCTGGATCCAGTGGACCCACTTTGAGCTTGAGCTGGACCTGGACCAAAATTCCATTTTTTGCATGGTTCCCAAATGCCCTAGATAATGCTCATGTCACCAGGTGTCAGAGTCAGCTCAGACTCTGTATCCAGCAATCCTTGAAATGTCTGGGTATTTCCTTTCCCACAGTGTACAATTACTTGAATAAATGGCATAAGCCCTTGGAGGTAATGAGGGAATCATTACAATGTACACTTGCTGTGGTATCACCAGGTCTTACTTCCTGGGAGATACAGCTTCTCCTTTAGGTAACAGTCTCTGGGTCTTAAAACTAGCAGAGGTGTGGAAAATGGGTCAGAGGTTGTGAGTTTGTATAGAATATACAGCCCCCAGCTCCCCCCCATTTTTTTTTTTTTTTTCTTTTTTGGCTGTGCCGCGCAGCATGTGGGATCTTAGTTCCCCAACCAGGGATGGAACCCATGCCCCCTGCAGTGGAAGTGCGGAGTCCTAACCACTGGACGGCCAGGGAAGTCCCCCCCCATCTTTAATTTTATTTAATTGTTTAAGCTATACCCTGTTGACCACTCATCTGTCTTGCTCCTAAGAACACTGTGTTCTGTAACACATCGTATCACAGGCTCTGAAATGTCATTTTAAAATTTGCTTCCTTGGTCCATTTCTGGTATCAACTGTCTTTGGTTGGGTTCCCTGGAAAACAAACTCTGCGGTGGAGATTTGCTTGCAGGAGGTGCGTTGGGGAGTGCTCTCAGGAATAAACCACCTGTGAGGGAGTAAGGGACGTCTGAGTGGGCAGAAGTTGAACTGCGACTCAGTTACAGCAGGCCTCAGTCACTGCCATGGGATTGACATATATACACTAATATGTATAAAATAGATTAATAAGAACCTGCTGTATCAAAAACTAAAATTCAAAAAAAATTAGAGGTAAGGTCTAGATAAATCCTATTTAATTTAATTTAGTTAATTAATTTTTTGGAGCCTGTTGCAGTTGCTGACTCCTCTCTGTTGACCTTTTCTTTTTTTAATTTATTTTTGGCTGCATTGGGTCTTCGTTGCTGCGTGTGGGCTTTTCTCTAGTTGCGGCGAGCGGGAGCTACTCTTTGTTGTGGTGCACGGGCTTCTCATTGCGGTGGCTTCTCTTGTTGCAGAGAACGGGCTCTAGGCTCACGAGCTCAGTAGTTGTGACTTGCAAGCTCTAGAGCACAGGCTCAGTCGTTGTGGCGCAAGGGCTTAATTGCTCCACGGCATGTGGGATCTTCCCGGACCAGGGCTTGAACCCGTGTCCCCTGCATTGGCAGGCGATTCTTAACCACTGCGCCACCAGGGGAGCCCTGACTTTTTTTTTTAATTGATGTATAGTTCATTGACAGTATTTCAGGTGTACAGAAAAGTAGTTCAGTTATACATATGTATATCTATATGTATGTATGTGTGTATACATATACATCTATTTTTCAGATTCTTATATGTTATTACAGAATACTGATTAGAGTTCCCTGTGCTATACAGTAGGTCCTTGTTGGTTATCTATTTTATATATAGTGGTGTGTGTCTGTTAATCCCAAACTCCTAATTTATCCCTCCACTGCTTCCCCTTTGGTAACTGTAAGTCTGTTTTCTATGTCTATGAGTCTATTTCTGTTTTGTAAATAAGTTCATTTGCATAATTGTTTTAGATTCCACATATAAGTGATATCGTATGATATTTGTCTTTTTCTGTCTGACTCATTTCACTTCATATGATAATCTCTAGGTCCATCCATGTTGCTGCAAATGGCATTATTTCATTCTTTTTTATGGCTGAGTAATATTCCATTGTGTGTATATGTGTGTGTGTGTGTGTGTGTGTGTGTGTATGTGTATGTATATGTACCACATCTTCTTTATCCATTCCTCTGTTGATGGACACTTAGGTTGCTTCCACGTCTTGGCTATTATATTCAATAAATAGTGCTACTGTGAACACTGGGGTGCATGTATCTTTTCAAATTAGATAGTTTTCATCTTTTCCAGATATATGCCCAGGAGTTGGATTGCTGGATCATATGGTAATTCTATTTTTAGCTTTTTAAGGAACCTCCATACTGATGTCCATAGTGTGTGTACCAATTTACATTCCCACCAACAGTGTAGGAGGGTTAATCCTATTTAATTTTAACTTGAGGTTATCATTGCTTTAAAAATAAATGAGGGACCTCCCTGGCAGTCCAGTGGTTAAGACTCCGTGCTTCCATTGAAAGGAGCATGGGTTCGATCTCTGGTCGGAGAACTAAAGATCCTGCATGCCAAGTGGCACCACCAAAAAAAAAAAAAAGTCAGAAGGGAGAGCCTTTAAACAAAAATTTACTTACTCTGGACACTGTTTGCTTATTCTCTATGAGAATTGCAGGGAGCTAGAAGACAAGAAAAAGATTCAGAATCTCTTGGCTCTTGTGGGAACAGACACTGGAGAAGTGACCTATTTTTATAAGGAGCCTCCCAACAAAGTAAGTAATCCTTTGTATAGCAGGGTGGGCATGGCTTTTACAAAATACAAGCTGGAGTCCATAATCAGAATAATTTTGGTTCTTGTTAAAGAAGCTAGGAGAATTAGCTATGGTAGTCTCACATTTACCTAAGTTTTCAAAGCATTTTCTCTAATTACAAAGAGCTTTGTGATTTTTTTTCTTTTTTTTCAAAAACCTTGGAAGTAACATTGTTTACCCCATTTCACCATTTGGAAACCTAAAGCTCAGAGGAGAAGATGTTTTGGATGAGATTACAGAGAATAGCAGGAGCAGACTTAGTGTGGGAACAAGTTTCGGTACTAGTTTCTTTTTAAATCTTTGTTTATACTGATGACAAAATTCATGCATGGTCTTTGTTAAAACAACACACATATTTCAGGAATCTAATATAAAAGTGGCAGTCCCCCATAATTCTGTACCCCAGATATAAAGCTCTTTTTCCATTCATATAGAAATATTTGTGTATTTGAGATTTCCATTTTTTCACTTCTGTAAGCAGTTCTTCAATGAGCAATTTTTATACATATCTTTATATGCATACTTCTGTGTTTCTGTTACTTTCCTAAAGGACCTTGTCAAAGGCTGCTTTTTTTTTTTGGCCGGTATTGCCAAATAACCCTGAGGTTTTATTTTTTCATTTATATCACCAACACTGGTTTTATCCAATTTATATTCAAAACACTGGGTTTTATCCAATTTGTTACTTTGTCCACTTTGGTCTCTCATATGCATGACATCCTCATATGATTGTATCAATTTTGACCAATTTAATTTATGAATAATGTTTAATCTGCAGAACTAAAGCTAAAAAGTGAAATATTGCATTTATAAGAAGGCTATTTCTGTACCTTTTTTTTTCTCTTTTTTTTTATTCTTCAGGTCAGCATTCTCCAAAAGACTATCCAAGCTGTAGAAGTAAGTGAACAGAATGAATCTTCAGCTTTCAGAGCAGGTACCAACCACATTATTAGAAATTCTTATTGATGCAGAGTTAAAAAGCACAGTACAAATAATTAGAAACTTTTTCATACCATACAGTGATAATGAATGTTCGTACTGATGCCTCTGGTGGTCTAAGATCTTACTGAGCTGCCTTGTTTTTTAAACCTTTCCATGATGTTTTAATGAAGTAGAATAAAAAATATATAATTAACATGCTTATGGTGATAAGTCATACAACAGATTTGGACAACTTCTGGAATCACAGACTATTAATTAGCCTCTCTAAGCCTCAGTCTCCTTGTCCTTCTCTCTCTTTTTTTAATGGAAATCCCAATTTTCTTTCTTTTTCTTTTTTTTTAGTTGAGATATAATTGACATATAACATTAGTTTCAAGTGTACAACATAGTAATTTGATATTTGTATATATTACAAAATGTTCACCACAGTAAGTCTAGCTAACATGCATCACTACACATGTGGTTACAAGCTTTTTTGTGTGTGTGTGATGGGAGGTTTTTTTTTTTTTGCGGTATGCGGGCCTCTCACTGTTGTGGCCTCTCCCGCTGCGGAGCACAGGCTCCGGACGCGCAGGCTCAGCGGCCATGGCTCACGGGCCCAGCCGCTCCGCGGCATGTGGGATCTTCCCAGACCGGGGCACGAACCCGTGTCCCCTGCATTGGCAGGCAGACTCTCAACCACTGCACCACCAGGGAAGCCCTGATGGGAGGTTTTAAGATCTACTCTCTTACAAAGAAAATGAAAACTTTAATTTGAAAATATATGTGCATCCCAATGTTCACAGCAGTATTATTTATAATGGCCAAGATATGGAAGCAACCCAAGTGTTCATCAGTAGATGAATAGATAAAGAAGATGTGGTGTATATATATACACAGTGGAATACAACTCAGCCATAGCAAGGAATGAAGTCTTGCCATTTTCAGCAACATGGATGGATTGAGAGGGCATTATGCTAAGTGAAATAAGTCAGACAGAGAAAGACAAATATCATATGTTATCACTTATATGTGGAAGGTAAAAAATAAAGCAAACTAGTGAGAATAACAAAACAGAAACTGACTCACAGATACAGAGAACAAACTAGTGGTTACCAGTCGGGAGAGGGAAGGGAGGAGAGGTGAAATAGGGGTAGGGGATTAACAGGTACCAACCACTATGTATAAAATAAATAAGCTACAAGGCTATATTGTACAGCACAGGGAATATAGCCAATACTTCATAATAACTATAAATGGAGTATAATCTATAAAAATTTTGAATCACTGTGTTGTACACCTGAAACTAATGTTGTAAATTAACTATACCTCAATTTAAAAAAAGAAAAAAATAAGCTTTTTTTTTTTTAATGTTTATTTATTTATTTTGGCTGTGCCGGATCTTAGTTGCGGCACGCAGGATCTTTGCTGTGGCATGTTTAGTTGCGGTATGCAGGATCTTTAGTTGTGGCATGCAGGCTTCTTAGTTGTGGCATGCACTTGTGATCTAGTTCCCTGACCAGGGATTGAACCCTGTCCCCCTGCATTGGGAGCACGGAGTCTTACCCACTGGACCACCAGGGAAGTCCCTAAATAAGCTTCTTGAATTATCTAAAGAATTAAATTATGTTTAGTGCAATTTTAGTGTTGCTTATTTTTAAAATCATCTTGTCCATTGAAAATTAGGTTATACATTCTAACTAAAATGTTTGGATTTAGTACTTTTATTCATTACCCTTTCTAATTAAATAAGGTTTTACAAAGAAAATAGACAACTCCAAAGGAAAATTGAGTAGTGTATTCTTCAGAAAGATGAATATTACTATCCAGATGACATCCTAGCAGAGTTCCCTTAAGAGATTCCTCTTTGAACAGTTTAGCACTATAGTTATTGTACGTTGTCCTTTTTCTTCCTTTCCTTCCCTTACAGATAAAGGAAACCAAACTCCTCTGCAAAGGTAATGTTGATGCTTGAATAGCAGAAAGAAAAGCTAAGTAAAGGTCTTGCCTCACTTTTATGTTCTATTTTAGATTCTAAAGGCAGCAGGAGAAAACCAGCAGTGAGACAGAAGGAGGAGAGTGCCCAGCTGCACCAGAGGGACGTGCAGACCCTCATCCTGCAGGTACAGACCACAACCATTTCTGTCCACCAGCCTGGCTCGGGCGCCACATGTGCCGAATGCCTCCTTGCCCACATGGTCCATCCAGACGCCATGTGATTGGAAGGCTGAGGTTCCTAATTTCACAGGGTTCTGTGTTACAAGCGTTACCCTGTATTCCACCATTCTAGCAGTGCTTTTCTGAACCTGCAGTTTGTTCAGCTCGTAGGCCGAGTCCTCCCAACAGAGCCATCACGGTCAGAACTCCTTCAGCTGGCGCTGGGACACAGAGAGCTGCAGTTGTCTGTCCCGATACACTGACCTTTGGGGATGAGTCCATTTGTCTGGTGCATGTGTTCTAAAGTCTAGCGAAGTAGCAAGTCATCCTCTAACCACCTGGTCTCTCTATGTCACTTGCACCATGATTTTTCATCTAGTTGCATTCAAGTTCCTGTCCTTATCAGGGGGCGTATTGATTTAAATGACTGTTTCTACCTTTGGCCAGTAGCTCCATTTGGGGTTGTGACAGCCAGACTCAGAGAAGGAAATTACATTATACACATTCTGCTCTACTTTTTAAATTTAACAGTGAAGAAACGAGTCATTCTCTGTGCAACTAGGAAGTCTTAAAAGGGAGACGGTCCTAAAAGTCCAGAAAGGGAGATGGTGAGAAGGTGAGAGTCCCAGGTAGGGGAGACTGGCTTTTCCAGCTTTCCTGGTGTGATGTAGGTGTTTTGCTTGGTGTGGACGGAGTCTATTCTTGTCTAGCCTAAGCCCACTTGTAAGACAGTGAAGAGGAGTCCAGCTGAGGTTTTTCTCCTGTTTGTTGTGCTGCTGTGCTTTTGTTTGTGGGGTTTTTGTTTTTAAATTTTTCTGGAGAAAGGCTCACTTAGGGGTGAGAAGTGAGTGGGGCAGGGCGGGAGTGGACACCTCTCCCCTTTGGCCCGTCCAGGTGGAAGCGCTGCAGGCCCAGCTGGAGGAGCGGAGCAGGCTCTCGCAGGAGCAGGTGGCGGGGCTCGTGGAGGAGCGGCGGATCTGCATGGAGGAAGTGCAGGCTCATCAGCAGAGGGATCGGGAGAGAGTCGCAGAGCTCACCAGAAAGTGAGTGTTCAAGAAGACCACACCCAGTGGGTTTAAGGTGTTTGCCCGCTGGTTTAGAAGGTGGCAGTCCTGTCCGCTCGCAGCACAGGGTCCTGGCGCTGAGGACGTGTCTTGTCAGACGCCCGCCTCTCTCCAGGCTCCTGGGTGCGCAGATGCTGATGCTTCTCCTGAAGGGCTGGGGGGGTTCCACACACTGCCTTCAACCCATTTGCGGGTTTTAGCTTGATCTTATTGTCAGGAAATGTCCTTTTCTCCACTGATGTGTTATGTGACTCAGTATAACATACCTGCACAAGAAAATGGAAACTATCTGAACCTGCTGTTTGGCCCCAGACCTGCCTGCCTGTCCCCGCCGCTTTCTGCAGTCTGCTTTCGTCCCCCCATTTTACTAAGTGTGCCCTCTCTGACATCATCACTGATTTCTTAATTTCTGTGACCAGTTACCTCTGCACAGTCCCAGCTGTAATGAGTGTCTTTCTATGTGTCTGGCCCCTTTCATCACCCCCTCTTTGAAATTAGTCTCCCTTGGTTCCTTCAGCACCTGTCTTTCCCTCCTGTCTAACCCTCCTCAGCCTTCTGTCTGCTTCCAGTGGCCAGAGCTGGGCTGTAAAGACATCTTCAGGCAAATATGTTTGAACACCTCAAATTTACTGATTGAAACTCAACTTTCTCTTTCCCAACGAGCGCCCCTCCCCCACCTCAAACCTGCTACTTCATTCTTTTCCCGTTTCTTTTTTTGTGTGTGTAATTTATTTTATTTTATTTATTTTATTTTTGGCTGCGTTGGGTCTTCACTGCTGCCCGTGGTCTTTCTCTAGTTGTGGCGAGTGGGGCTTCTCATTGCAGTGGCTTCTCGTTGCAGAGCACGGGCTCTAGGCACACGGGCTTCAGTAGTTGTGGCACATGAGCTCAGCAGCTGTGGCTCGTGGGCTCTAGAGCGCAGGCTCAGTAGTTGTGGCGCACGGGCTTAGTCGCTCCGCGGCATGTGGAATCTTCCCGGGCCAGGGCTCGAACCCGTGTCCCCTGCATTGGCAGGCGGGTCCTTAACCACTGCGCCACCAGGGAAGCCCCCCATTTAGTTTAATGCCGTCACATCCACCTAGTTTACCAAGCTTGGAACCTCAGGATGACCTTCGACTCCTGGCTCTCCTGTTCCCTAACTCCAGACCCTGTCAGGTGTGAGCCTGGGAAACCTGTCCAGTCCATTCTCTGCCCTGTTTTTCTTACCACCTCGGCCCAGGCTGTGTTCTTGTTTAAATTGTCGCCGTAACTAACTGCGCTTCCTGGCACTGGTCCCCTTGTGCTCTGCAGGCTTCCTCACTGCGTGCATCTTCTGATGGATTCCTGCTGTGTCAGCCCTTAGGAGCCTCAGCCCTCAGTCTCTGCTCCTCTGGGGCTGTAGTTCACCTGGTTCTTCAGTCAGACTAGTAACACCGTTGTTCACAGAGCACTTGCGGTGTAGCAGGCCCCTCGCTATGCCGTGTCACCCCTCCTCTGACGCCTTTCCCAAGCAGAGGTACACGTCTCCTCCCCCGTTTCCCGTGGTGACCAGCATGACTGCGTGGTGGGCCTGCTCCCAGGGTCTTGCTGTAGCCTCTGCCCTGCCCCGTGTGCATAACAAATAATTCTTGAACACCTGCTGATCTTTAGCTTACCTTCTCTTTCCTGCATTAAACTTCCTACATTTTAAAATATTTTTTCACGTTGCATTCTTCGTCCTGTTGTGTTTTTTATTTGTCTTCTCAGACTTCTTTTAATGTCTCTTCCTCCATTTTAAAGTGTGGCCACTAAAATTGGAGGTGATACTCAAGTTGAGCTCTCTGATCAGAGCAGGTAGAAGATGCCTCGCAGCCCTCGGCAGGCTCTGCTTCTTTTAACATAGTGTCATGTTTGCATTTGGCTGGTACTTCTCCGTTTTTATTTTTGGTATTTTTTTTTTTTAATTTATTTATTTATTTATTTATGGCTGTGTTGGGTCTTTGTTTCTGTGCTAGGGCTTTCTCTAGTTGTGGCATGCGGGGGCCACTCTTCATCGCGGTGCGCGGGCCTCCCACTATCGCGCCCTTTCTTGTTGGGGAGCACAGGCTCCAGACGCGCAGGCTCAGTAATTGTGGCTCACGGGCCCAGCCGCCCCGTGGCATGTGGGATCTTCCCAGACCAGGGCCCGAACCCGTGTCCCCCGCATCGGCAGGCAGACTCTCAACCACTGCGCCACCAGGGAAGCCCTATTTTTGGTATTTTGTGCTTAAGTATAGCAGCTCCACTCTTTGTTGGGTTTTAATTGTTTTTAAGGGAACAGTATTTTTAAATTGTCGTAGCAAATTGTAATTTGATATCTGTCTTCCAGATTATTCATAACCATCCTAGTTTAGCGTCACCTGCGTATCCGAGCACACAGTCAGCTCCTTCCATTACATCATCATCCTGAGAGTATTGAATGACGTGAAATCCAAGGCTATTAATGGCTGTCCTTTAGGTGTCACTTTCAAACCATTTGTACACTAACAAGATCATGCTTTCCCAGTTTGTAACTGAGACCATAACATAAGATAGAGTAAAATAACTTGTTGAAAGCAAGAGCAGTCCTTGTGGTAACTGAATCAATTTCTCCCTCTTTATACACGTGTGCACATACCTAAATAAGGATATATATGTGTATTCTCTGTATATAATATATATATTCCTCTGGTGACAGTTAGCTTTCTGGCATTATGTTATCATTTTCCCCTTATCTCTGTACTGTGTTACTCGTGAAAAGAACTACGTGCATCTGACAACATTTGTTCAGTGGAAAACTGCAGCGGTTGCCTCACGGTATTTAATACCCTTTGCAAGCAGTTTGATCATTTGATACAGTATTTTTCTAGCTGTTGATATTAAACTAATGAGTTCTAACTCTTAGGGATATTCTTTTTTGAAGATGGAAACATCATTTGCCTTTTCCTAAATCTCAGTCAGCAGGAATCTATTTAGTACCTGAGTGTATCCAGTAGTTGGTACTGTCCTTGATGATCTAGTGGTATCAGGGCAAAAATAAATGATAAGTAAGGTTAAGCAAGTGTCAAATTACAGCACAGGGACGTAGATTTAAAGCGATGGGGAATTTCAGAGAATGGAGAGACCACGTGGGCTGAAGTTGTTGAGGCGCCTCCATAGAGGAAGTTGATCTCGAAAAAAGGCCAGGATTTGATGCTGGGCAGCTTACATGTGGAGCACAGCACAGAAAAAAGCAAAGCTGTTTTGACATTTTAGAACTCGTGTTAACCTTCATTCAGAACACCATGGTTTAGTTCTTTATTGTAAAGTCTGGTGCCTGGGAAAAGTCCATACTTAGGCTGTGTGTAAATATTTCTATAGTCCTTCTAATTATATAACCTGAAATCAGCGCTCGGGATAATATCTGTAATGACCAGTCTGTGAACCAGTGTAGATGCATTATACTTTGTCCGATAAAATATGTAAGATTGCCAGTGAACAGATGAAACGTGTTTTTAAAACTGCTAATAATATTTTATAGAATTTACATATTGTGCCATCTTTAAAGGACCTGTGTCTTTGCTTTGTTTGGAATAACTGTGTCACATGTGCTGTAGAAGCATCTTCATGTCCACATTTGTACATTCTTTCCTAGTCTCCATCACACCAAGGAACTGCTCTATGAGAGCACCAAAGACTTTTTGCAACTCAAATTTGAAAACCAAAATAAGGAGAAGTCCTGGATGCTTGAAAAGGATCATTTGATGTCAAAGATTAAGCAATACAGGGTGCAGTGTAAGAAGAAAGAAGATAAAGTTGGAAAAGTTTGGCCAGTTCATGAGAGTCATTACAACCAAAATGAATACATTAAGGTAGTTTCCTCTATCTTTTACAGAATTTTTTTTCCTGGAATTGTTGAAAGAACTCAGAGAATTTCAAAGAACCTAATAATTGTCAAATAAGATCCATTCAGTCCGGGAAGCTGTTGTAGCAACAACCTCAAGAAGTAGGTTTCAAAGAGTAGCTCATCATTATAGTGTTTGCAGATTCAGAAAATTAAAGTATGGCTTGATCGATAAATTCATTCAACAATTACTTGTCGCAGTCCTACTTTGAGCTAGGCCCTGGGGCAGTAAACAAGCTATTACATTCTAATGGGTGAGAAAGAACAGCAACATTAACAAGTAACCAAGAAAATGATGGGTTATAAAAAAGTGGTACTGGGAGTTCCCTGGTGGCCAGTGGTTAGGATTCTGGGCTCTCACTGCTGTGGCCCCGGTTCAGTCCCTGGTTGGGGAACTGAGATCACGCAAGCCACGTAGCGCGGCCAAAAAAAAAACAAAAAAAAATTTTAATTAAAAAAAAATTAAGTGGTACTAAGGAATAAAAGGGTTGTATGAAGATTATATATTGTTGTTGGAGGTGTACTTTTGTAGAGAAGCACAGGCATACCGTCTTAAGTCTGGTGTTTTTGCTGAGACCTGAAAAATGGGACTGAACTTGCCAAACAGACCTCAGGGAAGAGCATCAGGCAGACGGGGAAGAGCCGGTGTGAGGGAGGAGGTCGTGGTGGGCGTGGAGGAGTGAGCACGGAGGTGGGCGGTGGGCGGCCCTTGCGTGGGGCCTTCCCGGTCCTGCTGAGAAGACGCAGCTCTCAGCTTTTCTATGTCTTTGAAGGATTGTGTGTAAGGAGGTGACTTCTGATTTGGGTTTTTTTCAAGATCATTCTGGCTGCTCAATGGAACATGTGTATTTTAAGTGTTGTTGATGTTTCTTCCTTTCTAAAGGAGGACTTCAGAAATGTGTCCCAAAACGTATGTTGTAATGTCTTACTTGGTACAGTTCTGAACTCCATTATCTGATTCTTCCCAGAGCCAAAAATATTTGTTTTATTTTAAAGAATTTCTACTGTGTACACTTCAGGAAAAAAAGCTAAGAGAATCCTCTAGAAATAGGTTTTCAAACATTCTCCAGAGTTCCTTGCTGGAGTCTTATTGCTTAACTCATTTTGTACTTCTAGAAGTCCTTTCTTTCCTTTCTTTACCTAAGTGCTATATGAGTTGTCTGAATTCCAGAACAGAGTATTAATTTCTTTTTCCTTTTGACCTACAGTCCCTGAAGGAAAAGATAGTACAAGAGAAAAAGCTGTCCAGCATGTACCAAGAGCAGTGCATTTCCCTAGAAGAACAACTTGCCCAAATTCGTGAGGAGGAGGGAGTGAGGAGAGAGATCTTTAAGGTGTGAAGTTCTCTGCACTCGCGACGGGGTGGGCAGTGCAGCTGGCGCGGGGCTGCTGCCTCAGCTCCACCAATGCCCTCCCGTGTCCCTGTGTTTAGGATCGCACCAACAAGATGGGGAGGCGTCTACAGGTCATGACGAAACGCTACGAGGCCTTGGAGAACCGACGTGTCTTGGAAGTAGAAGGCTTTAAGACGGATATTAAGGCTCTCAAGCAAAAACTGAAGGACTTGGAGCAGATGCTCTATAAGGTAATTGATCCTGAATTACCAAGAGGGAGAAAAGGGGTGCGGGTGAGCAGACGGGCACAAGGGCCCCTCAGAGGAAAGCTGGGCCGCACCCCCACCCTTTCACTCCCACAAAAATCAGTTTAAACAGTGCGTGCCGGGGGGAGGACAGCATAGACTGAGGTAATTGAATGACGGCATCATCTATCCCCACCTCAGCTAAACTCAGCAGAAATGTTCGTCCCGCCCAACTCAAGGAGTAGATTAAAAGAACTGTGTCTGTGGGGAACTCCCTGGCGGTCCAGTGATGTGTACTCGGCGCTTTCACTGCCAGGGCCGGGGTTCAGTACCCGGTCGGGGAACTAAGGTCCACAAGCTGCACGGCGCGGCCGAAAGGAAACAAAGAACTGTGTCTGTTTTACAAATGGGGAAAGTGAGTAGCTGAGTTAAAAAGCAATTTTTCCTGTCAGACCTGGCTTTGTGTAGAATCCGAGTTGCCCTCCTTAGAGAGGTTGAACCGGTCATCCACACACCCTGAATGATCACTGTGTGACAAGCAGGTTAATGACGGAAAAGAAGAGATGCTTTCTTTCATTGTTCGGCAAATTTACTAATGTTTATATTGGTCTCTTCTTTTTACTCACTGTTAGTTGCTGATTGACCTCGATCTCAAGGCTCCTTTACTATCGTGTGGGAAAGCAAAGCGTCTCATGCCTTTTATGCCTTAATTCTACTCCATATTTCCCTTCTTTTAGCTAGTCACTAAACTAAGGATCGAAGCTATCCTATGTACTAAAAGACTCATAAAAAGGAGCCAACAGGGGCTTCCCTGGTGGCGCAGTGGTTGAGAGTCCGCCTGCCGATGCAGGGGACACGGGTTCGTGCCCCGGTCTGGGAGGATCCCACATACCGCGGAGCGGCTGGGCCCGTGAGCCATGGCCGTTGGGCCTGCGCGTCCGGAGCCTGTGCTCCGCAGCGGGAAAGGCCACAACAGTGAGAGGCCCACATACCGCAAAAAAAAAAAAAAAAGGAGCCAACAGAGCCCGGTCTTTATGACTGGTTTCTCTCCTCTGGCATCTGCCGTAATAATTTCTTCTTCTTCTTTTCAAATCTCTAGGCAACACTTAACACCCGGGCAAACCAGGATCTTGCCATCTTGTATGAGGTTCGTGACAGCAACAGACGAGCACATAAGATACAAGGAGAACTGAGGAACCTCAAGTCCAAAGTATTCAGCCTGGAGAACGAACTTAGACTCTGCTGATGTTTACTTTTTAGGACTGGCACATATCTGGAGTAGGTCTGCTTCCTGAAATGTGAGGAGAAGGTCACCTTCTCCCAGAAACTGTAGGCACAGAGTTGTCTAGAGTAGTGGTATCCATTGTTACAAAGGTAAGGTGAAGATCAGCTTTTTTTGCATCCTAAGCTTTATGATTTTTGCTGTCCTGTTAACCTTTTCTGTGTTTTTTTTTTTTTTTGCGGGGGTGGGGCTGGGGGTGTGATTTGATCTGGATTATACTCTGAATTACTTACAGACTTTCCCACATTATTTCTCCCATTTATAATGACAGGGTTTTGGGTTTTTTGTTTTTGTTTTTTTTTAAGAAGGCAATGACAAAAAAGAGCATTTTTGCTGTGAGCTTGGCTGAGTGTTCGTGGGAGGAACGCCTACCCCAGGAGATAAAGGCGCTGGTCTCAGTTTGACTTTCTCCCCGTCAGAGGGCAAAGGCTTCAGATCACAGCCTGTCACAGGCCACAGTTCTGTCGGCCCTGAGCTGTAGAGCCTGAGTTCCTTTCTGGACACCCAATCTCAGGAAGTTCCACCAGAGGGCACCAGAGGCCCTACTCTTAAGCAAAATGTTTGTCTAGGAAAGGAAAGGTGCCACTTCGGTAAGCATGAGTGAAACTTCAATGAGCCTTGTATGAAAATTTCAGTATTTTACCAGTACTGTGGTTTTTTAAAAATAATGTATATATTTTAATTTAACTATTTTTCAATAAAATATATAATTGAACATATTCTATTTGAGTTTTCTATAATTTCTTGTTAAAACCACGTTTATACTTTATTGAAGACTCAGTTTACTTACCTAGTCCATGGTTTCTACAGTGCTGTACAAGTATTAAAGTTCTCCTAAATGCATCCCTTGAAATCGTCTCGTTTTGGAGGTAGCAAAGATAGTGTAAGATGATGACACTAAAATTGTGTCCATTTTTTCCATCTCTGTCCTTTTTCTCGGCAAATAGCTGTGCACTTGGGGGAAAGTCATTGTGAATGTACCTGGACAGCCTCTGGGAATTCAGTTGGTCTTGGCTTAGCATAGCATCATTCTCTTACCCACGACAAAGGGAAGAACTCAGGGTTTCATATTTGTGTTAAGGAAAAGTGGTGATTTAACTGCCAGTAGGAGATACTGCTTTTTTTTTTTTTTCCCCAAAGCCTATGATAGCAGATCAAGTGCCTTTCGCTAATAAACTGAGACAGATTCCCAGAGGGACCAGTCCTGGGCTTCAGAGGGATGTACGTCAGTGGGCGGTGCTTCCTTTTGTCCTAATAACACTTAAGGCCTTAGCTATCCAGGACTGTTGCTCTTTTGATGCTGGGCAAAACAAAAAGGCTTATCAAATCACAGGATTTCAGAATAAGAAGGAATCTTAGAGATTCTATTTCATATGCGACTTAGGCCTCCCCCCACTGGGTTCAGCAGTGAGTCAGTAACGTTTCTAGCGCCCTGGCCTCAACTCCAGCGACGTTCGTTGGTCTTCATATTAACCACACACTAGTGTAGCCGCTCTCTAAACCTCACTGTCAGTTAAAGCTACTCCGTCACCAAGAGTCAGTAAAGAGTAGTGGGAAGAGCACAGGCTTTGGAGACCCACAGATGTAGGTTCTGTCATGCCTCTCACTAGAATTCCAGGCTCTAGTCTCTACCTAAACAATGGAGATCAAGCTACCTGCTTAAGCAGGGTGATTGTGAGGATTAAGAAAGAGAAAATCTAGTAGCGGGAGTATGTTAAGAATTCTTACAACTCAGCAATAAAAAACAACACAGAAAGTGGCCCAGGGATCCAAATAGCCATTTCTCCAAGAAAATATACAAATGGACAATAAGCACATGAAAAAATGCTCAACATTAGTTACTAAAGAAGTGGAATCAACAATGAGACACCACTTCACACCAACCAGGATGGCTAGAATAAACAAGATAGTAGTGCCAGCAAGGGTGTGGAGAAACTGGAATCCTCATGTATTGCTGGTGGGATTGTAAAATGGTACTGCCACTTTGGAATGCAGTCTAGCAGTTACCAAAAGTTAAACACGTGCCAAACAGGAAAGGGTGAGGAGGGATAAATTAGGAGTTTGGGATTAACATATACACACTACTATATATAAGATAGATGACCAGGACGTCCCTGGTGGTGCAGTGGTTAAAAATCCGCCCGCCAATGCAGGGGACACAGGCTCGAGCCCTGGTCCGGGAAGATCCCACATGCCACGGAGCAACTAAGCCCGTGCGCCACAACTACTGAGCCTGTGCTCTGGAGCCCGCAAGCCACAACTACTGAGCCCATGCGCCACAACTACTGAGTCTGCGCTCTGGAGCCCACGAGCCACAACTACTCGCGAGCCTGTGTGCTACGACTATTGAAGCCCATGCGCCTAGAGCCCGTGCTCCACAACAAGAGAAGCCACTGCAATGAGAAGCCCGTGCACCGCAGCGAGGAGTAGCCCCCGCTCGCCGCAACTAGAGAAAGCCCACGTGCAGCAACAAAGACCCAATGCAGCCAGAAATAATAAATAAATAAATTTTTAAAAAATAAAATAGGGGCCTCCCTGGTGGCGCAGTGGTTGAGAGTCCGCCTGCCGATGCAGGGGATACGGGTTCGTGCCCCGGTCCGGGAGGATCCCATATGCCGCGGAGCGGCTGGGCCCGTGAGCCATGGCCGCTGAGCCTGCGCATCCGGAGCCTGTGCTCCGCAACGGGAGAGGCCACAACAGTGAGAGGCCCGCGTACCGCAAAAAAAAAAAAAAATAAAAAAAATAAAAAAAATAAAATAAAATAAAATAAAATAAAATAGGTGGGGCTTCCCTGGTGGCGCAGTGGTTGAGCGTCCGCCTGCCGATGCAGGGGACGCGGGTTCGTGCCCCGGTCTGGGAAGATCCCACATGCCGCGGAGCGGCTGGGCCCGTGAGCCATGGCCGCTGAGCCTGCGCGTCCGGAGCCTGTGCTCCGCAACGGGAGAGGCCACAACAGTGAGAAGCCCCCGTAACGCAAAAAAATAAATAAATAAAATAAAATAAATAAAATAGGTAACCAACAAGGACCTGTATAGCACAGGGAGCTATACTCAATATCTTGTGATAACCTATAAGGGAAAAGAATCTGAAAAAGAATATATACATATTCTTACATATAAATGTATGTATAACTGAATCACTGTGCTGTACACCTGAAACTAACACAACATTGTAAATCACCTATACTTCAATGAAAAAAAAGTTAAACAGAGTTACCATGTGATCCTTCACTTTGACTCCTTAGGTGTGCATCCAAGATAAATGAAAATACATATCCACAAAAACTGTACAAAGATGTTCAAAGCAGCATTATTCATAGTAGCTAAAAAAAGTGGAAACAACCCAAACGTCCATCCACTGGTGAACAGGTAAACAAAATGTCATTCATCCCGACAATTGAATATCGTTCAGCCCTAGAAAGGACTGAAGTCCTGACCTGTGCTGTAGCGTGGGTGAGCCTGGAAAACATGATGCTCCGTGTAAGAAGCCACACACGAAAGGCCACATGTTTAATGATCCATATAAGTGAAACATCACAACAGGCAAATCCATAGGAAACGAATGTAGTTCATTCCCAAGGAGAGGGAGGAATGCGTAGTGACTGCTAATGGGTACAGGGTTTCTTTCAGGTGACGGTTTGCAAATCTGTGGATGTATGAAAAGCCACTAAATTGCATACTTTAAAAGGGTGAATGTTGGACTTCCCTGGAGGTCCAGTGGTTAGTATTCTATGCTTCCACTGCAGGAGGGCACAGGTTCAATCCCTGATTGGGGAACTAAGATTCCGCATGCTGTGTGGTGCGGCCAAAAAAAAAAAAAAAGGGTGAATTTTATGTGGGTTGTTTATCAATTTTTTTAAGTCTATGAAACGGCTTAGTTGTGTGCCTCGCATACAGTGGGCACTCAATGACAGTTAACTATTTTCTATATTTTGGCTTCAACTGACTTCCTATCTATTTCCCAACATTGTCATTCAGATTCCAAGATGTATTTAATACCATTCATTCCTTCATTCAGCATTTTTTTTTTATGTGCTTTGTACATCCTAGAAATTGTGCTGGATCTTAAGTTTACAGAGAAGACAAAAACAGTGTTTGTGCTCCAAAGGTTGGTGGGAAGATGAGCGCTGTTGGTGCAGAGGACAGAAAGCAGAAAAGGTGACTTAAATGAGGTAATGTTTGAGCTGAACTTAGAGGTAATTTTGGAGTCAGAGGACTGGGCATTTCAGGTGGAAAAAGAACATGTGCAAAGGCAGGGAGAACGGAAAGTTTGGAGAAGTAGGATACAGGAGACAGAGTCCTAGAACATGGGGCATAAGAAATGGTATGAAATTTCACTTAACAGAATAATGTAAATCTGTTACATATTTCAAGACCTTTGCAATAATTGAAAACATTTGGTTTTGCTTTAAAATGGAAAAAAAGACCCAATAACCAAAATCAGAAGCATCCTGGCAGTCTAGTGATTAAGAATCCGCCCTTCCACTGCAGGGGCCATGGGTTCCATCCCTGGTTGGGGAACTAAGATGATGCATGCTGCGTGGTAGGGCCAAAAAAATTTTCTGTTTTTAAAGATAATAAATAAAAATAAATTTAAAAAGAAGCATAGTGATATCAATTCATGCATGAAGAAAGAATCTGAAGTGCAAACTCACTTTCTTAAAAATTAGGGGTGAGAGTAAGCATGATGCAATAAGAAATCTATGAAATGTTTATTTCTTGGGAAATCTTTGTACTGTGAATCAGGGTAAGGCACAATCACTAAATACCAGGGCTTATTGCAGTATCTGCAGGAACCAAGCAAAGGATGGTCTCTTTTTTTTTTTAATATTTATTATTTATTTATTTGGTTGTGCCGGGTCTTAATTGCAGCCACCAGCTCCTTAGTTGTAGCACGTGGGCTCCTTAGATTCGGCAGGCTGGCTCCTTAGTTGTGGCTCCAGGGCTCCTTAGTTGAGGCATGCAAACTCTTAGTTGCAGCATGCATGTGGGATCTAATTCCCTGACCAGGGATTGAACCCGAGCCCCCAGCACTGGGAGCGCGGAGTCTTATCCACTGCGCCACCAGGGAAGTCGCAAGGATGGTCTTTAGATCTTCAGAAAAGAGCCATTGGTGTCATCTGCTTTGCTTTTTAAATTTTCTGTTTATAGGAGTTGCTTAGGAATAAATCACTTTTTTATCCATGAAATTTATGTGATTTTTCACAACATAAAATCGCCTCTGGCCATGTTATTTTTGGTCCAGTCTTATGATTCCTACTGCGTCTCCACCCACACCACACTAGGTTGGCTACCAAGATTCCCTGTAATATTTGTAACATAGCAGACTATGCTCTCACCACTCACGGTACATGAGAACAGAAGAAAGGAGATGGCTACAGCCCTGATCCAGAAGAGAAATTCCCGGCCTGAGCTAGAGGGAGACTTCAGGAATAGAGAGGAGGGGACAGGCCTGAGGGACACTCAGGAGTAGAAAGGACTTTTTTTTTTTGTGTGTGGTATGCGGGCCTCTCACTGCTGTGGCCTCTCCTGTTGCAGAGCACAGGCTCCAGATGCACAGGCTCAGAGGTCATGGCTCACGGGCCCAGCCGCTCCGCGGCATGTGGGATCCTCCTGGACCGGGGCACAAACCCGTGTCCCCTGCATCGGCAGGCGGACTCTCAACCACTGCGCCACCAGGGAAGCCCAGGACATCATTTCTTTGTGGTGGATGTGAGTGTTAGGAAAGAGTTAAGGGTAGTTCTCCAACTCCAGAGTTTCTGGCTCGAGGAACCATGTGTACAGTGACACCATTAACTGAGATTTAGCAGTGGGTTTCCAGTAAATTTGAGAATAGGGATATGGAGCTCCGAAGAGAAGTTGGGATTAAAGATAGAAATCGTGGATCCAAACTATGGATGTAGGTGAGGGGGAAACCTTAATGGTCAGAGAGATGGCTGGTAAGAAAGGAACGGTCTGAATAACGAGAAAACAGTGTTCTGGAAACTTAGGGGAACGAGAACTTCAAGAAGTGAGAGGTTGGCAGCATTGCCAAACACTGCAGAAAAATAAGCTAAACTAGAATTGCGATATTGGATTTGGTGATTTAGTAGCAGGTGAATTTAAAGCAATTCCAGTGAAGTGGAGACGGAAGTGGGCCCCTATTAGGCTGAGGAGTGAGACAAGGAGGAAGATGGGAAGTAGCTCTGGAGATGATAAGACCAAGGAAAGCAGTTTTCCTTGGTTTCAGGTTGGGGAAGACGGGATCACATTTATAGACTGAAAGGAAAAAACCAGAGGACGGTACTGAGGGCAGAGGGATGAGGGGGTGTTTGTGAAGGAAGAAGCTGCAGGAGGGTGAGAGCCGGTGCAGATGGAGGCCAATCAGAGCAGAGAAGCAGGTAGCTGTGGAAGGGTGGCTGCCTCGCTTTTCATATAGAAAATAAAATCAAAGCCGTTCACCGAAAGTGAGATGGGGCACTGATGTGACTGGAGCTTGAGAAGAGTGGCAAGACAGGAAAGGGTGACGAGGGGCAGGTGGTAGAATTGTTAAGAGTAGGTCTTGGCGAAGGACACGGAGCTGAGCTGACTGCCGATGGAAAAACGCCTCCGACTGTAGCAAGCCAAGCCAGTCTGCTTCACGCACCCTCCCAGCTTCCCCAGGATACGGGCACAGAGCCCCAAAAGGATCGGAATAGGCAGACCAGGCAATTCCCTGGTGGTCCAGTGGTTAGGACTTTGCACTTTCACTGCGGAGGCCTGGGTTTAATCCCTGGTCGGGGAACTAAGCTCCTGCAAGCTGTGTGGCGTAGCCAAAATTTTTTTTTTTTTTTTTTTTTTGCGGTATGTGGGCCTCTCACTGTTGTGGCCTCTCCCGTTGCGGAGCACAGGCTCCGGACGCGCAGACTCAGCGGCCATGGCTCACGGGCCCAGCCGCTCCGCGGCATGTGGGATCTTCCCGGACCGGGGCACGAACCTGTGTCCCCTGCATCGGCAGGCGGACTCTCAACCACTGCGCCACCAGGGAAGCCCCCAAAATTTTTTTAAATAATAAGTAAAAAATAAAGTGTTTGGACCTAGCTACTCAAAAAAAAAAAAAAAAAAAGAGGGACTTCCCTGGTGGCACAGTGGATAAGACTCTGTGCTCCCAATGCAAGGGGCCTGGGTTCGATCCCTGGTCAGGGAACTAGATCCCACATGCATGCCACAACTGAGAGTTTGCATGCCACAAATAAGGAGCCCTGGAGCCACAACTAAGGAGCCCATCTGCCGCAACTAAGGAGCCTGCCTGCAGCAGCTAAGACATGACACAACCAAATAAATAAATTAATATTTTTTTTAAAAAAAGGGATAGGCAGAGCAGCAGAACAAAAGGTGGAGCTGGAGGGAGGCTTGGCTGCCAAGCGAAAGGAGAGGCTCAGCAAAGAAAGTGTTTGGAAAGGGTTTTTTTAAGTCTCGCTATGAAAACATTGCTTGATGGTTCTGAGCTGTGAAGGCCTTCCTCTCCTGCACTGGCTAGTAGCCTAGTTTCAAGTTAGCCCTACAAAACGCTGGTGTGGATACAGCCTGGACTTCTGGAGAATTACTTACCTCCTAAGGTGACAACACAGTACACCCACGTCACTGTGTATAGAAGCCTATGCGCCACAGCTACTGAAGCCTGCACGCCTAGAGCCCATGCTCCACAAGAGAAGCCACCACAATGAGAAGCCCGCACGCCGCAGCGAAGAGTAGCTCCCTCTCGCCGCAACTAGAGAAAGCCCGCGCGCAGCAACGAAGACCCAACGCAGCCAGAAATAAGTAAATTAAAAAAAAAAAAAATCAACTGTGTTATACTGACACAGGAACAGACCAGCCAATGGCAAGGAATATGAGGTTGAGAAATACACCCAATTTACATTGGAATTTGGGCTATAGAGGCATTTCAAGTTGGCATGCTAAAGATTTTTTTTTTATTTTAGACAAATATTTATTATAAAATAATATGCTTGATACGTCAGCTTACCTCTACCTACCTACCTACCTATCTATCCATTTTAGATAATTGTAGATTCGCACATGGTGGTAAGAAAGAGCAGAGTGATCCTATGTACAGGATCCAGTCTCCCCGCCATTCCATGTGGACATGGTTAGTCTGCAGTTTTTGCATCTCAGTAACTCCAGATTGGATCACAATGTTGGGCCTTATGCTGGTTTTGTGACATTTTCTTCTCCTTCTGGCTCCCAGTTGTCTCAGATCCACTAAGCACCTTAGTGTCTAGCAACGTCCGGGCTACTTTTAAATGAGCACCATCTTGATATTGCTCTGTTGACAGTTCCAGAGTCTCTTCATTGGCCACCTCAGCTTGACATTTGAACAGTGATCATTAAATATGAACTGACCTATATGGGAAAAGCACCTAAAAAAGAGTGGATCTGTGTAGAACTGATTCACTGTGCTGTACAGCAGAAACTAACAGAACATTGTAACTCCACTCGACTCCGATAAACGTTAATTAAAACAATAAGTACGAAATAGAGGGACCTACAACCTGGATGAGCTACTGCAGTAGGTGCTCTCATGCAGGTTGTTACAAGATTCCCTTTGGCCCCAAGCTCGGTGATACATAGATTGAACTGGTCTGCCCAGGAGTCTTTCACTCAGAGCAATTGCCCACCACAGCCCTGCTTTTCTTGTGTCACTCCCCAGGCCCAGCCAGCACCTGATAAGCTTCTGCAGAAAATAGCTCTGTTCTCTGTGGGCAAATAGCTCTGTTCTCTTTCTCACTTCATGTCAAACCAACGAACACCAACCCCCCAAAAAACAACCGTATAAAACTCTTCTTTCTCTCTATGTTCTCTGCTTAAATCCTAATAGCTTTGGGATTCTGAGTGTCACCTCGGCTCAGTCTGACCCGACCCCTCTCAACTTCATCCCTCCCCACCTCCCTGTGGTCAAAGCTGGTCCCCAGCCTCACCTCCCAAGTGCTGGCATTTGAGATGTGCCGCCCTGTCCCCACCTGCCCCGCCCCCGCCCTCTGCCCCTTTGAGCCCTGTTCTCGACAGACTCCTGTGTCTGCTGGGCGGGCCCCCTCCTCACCTCTGACCCCTCTTCTGTGCATCCCATCAGTGTTGGTTCCCAGGGTTCAGACAGGCTCTCTTCACAGCCCCTCCCCGCCGTGTGAGCTCATGTTTTTCCACAACTCCAACTACAAATGGTGAGGATGTGGGATTTCTTCTGGAGGTCTCTGAAAGCAGGGGTAATTGCCCTTGAGAACGGTATGGAATTTAAGGGAAATCACACCTGGAAGAAAACTATTCCACCTAGAAAGCCAGGATCACACTAGGATTGGAAAATGGATAGCAAAGGAGAGCTGACCAAGATGAGAAAAATAATTCAGAGACGGATTGGTTGTCTCTGAGGTCACCTTCTAAATACTGTGAAGGACAACTGAGTGTGCAATGTCCCCTAGAAAGACCTGGGATGACAGAATAAAAGATTTTCCACACACGTCTCTCAGTGACCTGCACGGACAGCCCTCTTTGGACGGTAAGAGGTAAGAGGCCTGGATGAAGAGCAGAAGCTTTGTCAAGGCAGAAGAAGTTTTCATCAGCTCTGAAAGCTTAGGAAGAACTCAGCAGGTCATGTTCTCCACAAGACGGGTCCTTAGGCCGAGCACCCTCCCCAATGGCCCTCGGTCACCACCACCTATACGTGGTGAATGTGCGCAGAACGTGAGGGGCCAGGAAAACAGAACCCGAACCGCATCCCCTGACTCGTTTCACTGACTGTCTCCTTCCAAGTTCTTAGACGGGGCTGGTCTCCTTTCGCCGGAGCCTGGCCAGAGGAGAATGTTCTATGTTCGTCGGTCCTCCTAAACGGACTTGAAATCAGTCCCCTGCCCTCAGCACTTTAGTACTGACCTGGAAGGAGACAGGCGCCTCGGCCCCTGCTCAGAGGGTCAGAGCTCGCTCCTGGCCCCGCCCTAAGCCTTCCCAGTCCCGACAAGCCTCAGTTAATGGGGTTTGCTGCCTGCAGAGGGCCTGGAGAGGAGAGCAATGTTGCTCTTAACTTTCCCTCTCCAGGGCCAAGCTAAATTCCGGAGAACCACATACAGTGGGGATTTGTATTTTCTTTTTTCCATCCCCAGTCCGGGTGGCGGCCCAGCTCAAAGAGGAGTCTGTTCTGGGGAAAAGACAGCGTCTGCCTCTCTCCCAAACCAGCCCCGATCAAATCCCAAGCAGCCGGTCCTTAGATAACACAGCTGAGAAACCTGAAACCAACAGCTCAGCCCCATCGGTGCCCAGCTTCACTGTCTGGAACCTGAGTCGGGCCGCTGAGATGCTGCAGTGATTGAACGCTAAGTGGCGTGACTGGGGTTCTCGCACAAGGGTTCATAGCCTGGACCTGTGAACTCAGACAAAGAAGGTTTTCAGAAAGTCTGTCTGGGGCTGGAGCACTCGAGCTGCTCTGTGGCACTCGGCACATGTCCCGGGCTTTGGGATCATTGTTATTCCCCAGCAAAGCCATTAGGTAGGTTGACATTGCCCCGCAGATCCCTTGCCTGGGCGGCCTGCAGCGCCCCCGGCAGAGGAGTGGCTTCAGTGGTATTTGAGGCAAGGGCAGGGACATCCATGCTCCCGTTTCTGCTTTATTAGAGGAAGGCGTCCTTACATGAATGGGCTTTAAAAGAGGCGGAACCTCCTATGAGCAGGGAGTAAGAACATGTTCCGTGATTACTAAGTGTTTATGGAATGACTTCTGGGCTGGATGCTTCAGAAGCAGTACAGACTATAGAATGTAGGACAGGTGTGGTCACCGACAAGCCCTGTTGGGGACAGGAGAAGTTGTGAAGTCAAGAGTGGGAGACGTACATGAAAGAGTTTCTTTTTCCAGGATCAAAGAATAGAGGCAGGAAATCCAGCTTCGCTCAGAGGCCTGGAGACCTACAGGTTATTCAGCAAATGCTGAGAGAACACCCTCAGCGTTGCAGGAGGTGGTGCCAGAGAGCTAAGGCGTGAAAAGCTGCCATCTGTGCAGCCCCCAAAGGGGAGTGTGTGTACACCTGTGTGTCTGTACTCGTAGGGACCCGGTCTGTGGAATGTGTCCTTGGGAGAAAAGACGGAAACCCCAAGACTTCACTCAGAGGTACGGGCGCTGTGGACCGTGGGTCTGGAGCCACTGTAAGTCACACAGCTTCTAGACGTCATACGTTTACTCAGAACCATGGGTCGTCATCCTCAGCTTCAGTGCAAAGCTCCTTGCCAGTATCTGTAGTAGCAGGCTGGAAGATGCAGACAGGAGAGACCATCTTCCCAGAGAAGGTGAGAGAATATCTTTCCACAGAGTTTAGTGTCAGAGAGACAAGGGGCGGAGCTTCAGGGAGAGCTGATTTAGCTTCTGTTTCAGCAACAACGAATGAGCAACCAAGACTACTGTTCACCCTTTCTCCTTGTAGGTTTCCCAGCAAACAAGCAAACCTGAGTGGAGGGAAATAATTGGTATTACTCAGGTGAAAACTGCACAAGTCAAAGTTAGTTTTTCAACTTGGGTAATTGTCTATTGACTTGCTGGGGAATCCTCTTTCCCGGGGGCAGAATGCTGGAAGAGAGCTTGTACTGGTTTGGAGGCAATCACAGTGCAGGCTGGAAAGGGAAGCCCGACCCAGCCATAGATGCCAAAAAAGCTTCAAAGCGTATAGTTCTGGTCTGGGTCACGCCTCGAGTTTGAGGACTGCATTCAAGACTCATTTGCTTGGGAGGGAGATGAAGTTTTATGCTCTCAGTACGTGAACTGCCTGGGATCTTTCCCAGCCAATGAGCTTTGTTCTGACCCTTCAGCACAACATCTCTGCCCTCTTCCTCTGGTTCCCTTTACTCTCTGTGATGTAGTCTTGCACAGATCCTTCTACAGGGATGGTAAATATTCATCTGTTTCCCAGTCCAGTATGCAAAATGATTTAGGACCACAGATGGCGGAGCTAAGGCTAGGGGCTTGGCCCGGGCTCATACAATTCTTTCTATCAGCCAGAGAGAAGAGTTCAACTGCATTGGAAATCAGGAGAAGTAGCCAATAAGAAGCATTCAGTGAGGGTCTCCACCTTCTCCTGGGGTTGACCACTGCAGTAGCAAACTCTTCAGAAAGATTTGTGAAAGATGGACTCGTGGAAGAAAGGGACAGGAAAAAAAAAAAAGACGTCTTTAGTAAAGAGCCGCCCAGGCAGCATGAGTGAGGGTGAGGAGGTGAGGGTGGGGAGGAGAGGATGAGAAGAACGATCATGTGGCCAAGTGGGTTACGGACTTACGGATGTGCTGAGAGTGAGCTCACAGTTTCCAGGGTGAATATATTTCTCCAGGGTAGCAATATGTGCAAAGGGAGAAAACAAAAAAGTACCAGGTCTGAACTTCGAAAGCCTGAGTTTGAGTCCCATGTGAGATAAGTTTACCTACATCACCTTGAGTAAGTTATTTATCGTCTCTGAGCCCATTTCCTACGTGCAAAATGGGATCAGAGAAACCTACAGCTTCGGGTATGGATGAGTTACATGAGTTGACTGTGGCCCTTGGGGATCACTTCAGCACTGTTCATTTCTCTCTCAGGATTTCTCTCAAAGGATCTCAGGCCTCTGTGTCTCAGTTGAAGACACTGGCTTAGTGATGGCCCAGAGTTCCTCACTGGTTTATCACTGGAATTTCCAACCAAGGTATCTCCATGAAATACATTTGAATAGCAGGGCAGCTCCCGTAGTAAAAGAGAAGAGGAGGGTGAGGGTCTGTGTGGGTAGAAAGCAATATGGAGGGTGGGGTGGGAGAGGGAGGACTCTCTGGGTGCAATGGGAAGAGCGCCAGAGGCTTAAGATCTGGTTTTAGTCCTGATTCCATCGCTTACTGGTCACGTGAACTTGGTGCAGGTCACCTTCAAGAAACCGAAGCTTACTTGTGAAGTCTGTCTGTAAAATGGAGAATATTTCCCCTGTTAGTCTCCTGTGACAGTGAGAAATAAAACACACGTGCTGTAAGCTCAAAGGTGCTGCATTACTATCATTAGTATTCTTTTGGCCATGCTGCGTGGCTTGTGGGATCTTAGTTCCTTGACCAGGGATCGAACCCAGGCCCTCAGCAGTGAGAGCGCAGAGTCCTAACCACTGGACTACCAGGGAACTCCCCCAAGGTGCTGCATTATAACGTAGACATCAGATTTTAGGAAAGGGGAAGGGTAGCGCTGGGGTTACGGGATTTAGTATATTCTGACATCCCTATAGTCTAGAGTGAGAATTGCTCTGGATACAAGAGTTCTGCTCTTATACCTATAGGTCAGTGGACACCCCTTCCCTTTTACAAATCAGAATTTTTGCTCCCTGTGCTAGCCTCGGCCCATTTTAGAAAGCTTAGGTTGACTTCTCTTAGAAAGCCTCTGTAATTTGGGAGAAGAACCTTTGTGGTTTGGCTGGACTCTGACATCCTTGCCAAGCCAAAGACACAGTCTGTCCCATCAATACTACAGGTGACATGCTGGAACTTATTTCCTCCTTTCGGGTACAGTTTGTGTGATATGGCCCTGGGCCACTGAGGGCAGGTGCCAGGGCTGAAGTGGGAGAGTGAAAGGATGGAGAAAATCATCAGAAGAACCCGTGAGCATCCAGTTAAATGGACACGACGATGAGCAGACCTCGGTGGCAATATTATGCCACCAAAAATTGTCACCACAAATACCTCTGGATCTGAGGGAGGAGGACAGCAAGCTCAACTGATTGAGAAAGGAATTTGGGTCTCAAAGTCCAGATCCTTTCCTGCTGTGATGTCGCTAGGAGTCGAAAAGGGATTTGGAGCAAGTGGTGTGAAATCAGGGTCTAATGTGAGGCAACCACAGCAGGAAAGAGAACAGAAGAGGGAGGGAGAGTCCCAGGAGTCTCCTGGCCTCCTCACCCCTCCCCACCCCTGTGCCCTCTCACCAGAAGCAGGAAAGTAACCATCTGTTCAAGCTATAGGAACAGAGGAGGAGTGAGAAAAGGAGGGCACAGAACTGAGAGGTGCAGACTGATCTCTTTCGTTTTCTGAATTTCTTTGGAATTCACTATTTGGACCAGAAACTCTACCTTTGAAGTGTCACTTTTCTTTTTTAGTGGAATGTCTTTTTCCTCAACTGGATGGCATGCTCTATGTTTTATATCTCTGCCAGTTCCCACATAATAAACACTTCAAGGGTCTGGTAGATTGAAGTGGTGGTATACTTCTCCCCAGAGGGCCAGTCTTTAAGGAGAGAATCGTGGGGCTGCCACCGATTTTCATACAAAGTCCTGAAAGTGATTCAGCCTAATGTCCAGGGTGGTTGCCCCCAGTGAGAGAGAGAGACTCCATGTGCAGGGGCCCTGGTCACCTCCCACCTGTCTTGGCCAAGCTTGTACCCTCTGGCCGCTCCTGTCTTGGTCTTTTGGAGAGAAAGAAGGGGTGGGAAGTGCACACAGCTGTGGTTTGGACCTTCACAGAGACATTTCCCTGGGGCTATTAGTAGAGAATTGTCCTTCAGATTCACCTTTTGCTGAAGAACTACACTGAGAATTCTGGGGGACTTTCCCTCCTGGGGCTACCTCCCTCCTCAAAGGGTACCAAGTGACAAACAGACGCTGTGCTGCATCCTGAGGATGCACAGTTCTCCCCCCCTCTTTTTTTAAAATTAATTTTTATTGTAGTAGAGTTGTTTTATAATGTGTTAGTTTCTACTGTGCAACAAAGTGCATCACCTATTCGTACACGTATATCCCCTCTTTTTTTGGATTTCCTTCCCATTTAGGTCACCATGCTATACAGTCAGTTCTCATTAGTTATCTATTTTATACATAGTATCAATAGTGTATATAGGTCAATCCCAATCTCCCAATTCATTCCCCCCACACCCCGCCCGACTTCCCCCTTGGTATCCATACGTTCGTTTGTTTGTTCTCTACGTCTGTGTCTCTATTTCTGCTTTGCAAATAAGATCATCTATGCCATTTCTCTACATTCCACATATATGCATTAATATACAATATTTGTTTTTCAGTTCTCACTTTTGAAGCCCTACAGGGAAGTTGGGGGACTATACTCAAACTCAAAGGGAGAGTGCACCTACCAGTGGGTGGGTACACATCAAGCTGCCAGTTGTGCTAAAGCTCCAAGGAGGATGGGGTTACTCAGGACTGGGCGGGTCCAAGAAAGCTTCATAGACCTGAAATGGACCTTGGAGGAGGGGTCAGACCTGACCAACTAGACCAACTGGAAAGGAAAATGTGTTGGAGGGGGTGAATAAACTCATTTTAGCTGGAGCAGCTTTCACGTGGCCACGTAAAGTTGGAAAAGGTTTCGGAAGACCTTGAATGCCAGATTTACAGTTTGCACTTTAATCAGTAAGCACATTTTCAAGCAGGTGTATGGATGCATAGACGATTTTACAAAGACGATCTGGTGGTAGTGGAGGAGATGGGGGGGTGGCAGGTGGGGAGCCTGGAGTTGGGGGTCTAATTAGAAAAGTTCCAATAGTCCCGTAGGGCCTATGGGATGGTTGAACATCCAGGTACAGTGGTAGCAGAGGGAAGGGGAAACCACTCAGTTATGTGAACAGCTGTGTTTCAACAGTATTTGCACGTTGTTCATTTGGCTTAAAAATGTCCGGGAATGCTTTTGACCCCCTGCTTTCTCCATAGTCTCCTGAGCATTGTCCCCAGGAGAAAAAGCAAAAAAGAAAACTGCAGTGTTCCTCGATGAATGACCTTAGGCAGTCCACTGTGCTCCTCTGGACCTTAATTCTCTCATTTAAATCAGATAATAATGTTTTACCTGCCTGAAGGCAGAGAATTGGAATTCAGAATATCTTGATGAACTTTTTTAACTCTAGGAGTGAGTTTGTGTTTTTGTTGTTGTCGTTTTGTTGGTTTCTTTTCTGATTTGTAATTTTTCCTCAGAACCCTCCAACATCCATTCTCCCCCCAGGCTTTGTCATCCTCGTCTGGGAGCAGCTACTTGGGTTTACCCTGGGGGCCGTATAACTCTCCCAGGGTCTCTTGGAGATGTGGTTGGGAGAGGAGACCGCGGCTGAATTGAGGCGCCAGGGTTCCCCAGCTCCGATGTCTACTCTAAGGCAGGAGTAGGGTCGCTGCGGACCACGAAACGCCCCAAGCCGCAGCCTCCCCAGCACTACCCCCGACCCGCGCCCCGCGTCTACAAAGCTTCGACCTCACTCGTGCTTGGGGAGCAGAGTGCAGATCACACCTGCCCCACGCACCCCCGGCTGGCGGAGGCGCCGGGGATTGACCAGCGAGGCCCGAGCGGCCGTCCCCCTCCCGGCTCCGCTCGGGGGCGGGGCCCACCTGTGCCGCGGAGGCGGGGCGGGGCGGGGCCGGGGGCG
This sequence comes from Mesoplodon bidens, assembly GCF_964165515.1. NCBI lineage: Eukaryota > Metazoa > Chordata > Mammalia > Artiodactyla > Ziphiidae > Mesoplodon > Mesoplodon bidens. The sequence goes on along the minus strand of NC_138167.1, from coordinate 2,211,618 downwards.
GGGCAGGTGGGCGGTGGGCGGAGGCGCGGGCGGCGCGGGCGGGGGCGGGGCGCGGCGCGGGGCGGGGCGGCGCACCTGGGTAGCCTCCTCATGGGCAGCCCAAGAGCGGGCAGCGAGTGAGGAGCGGCGGGGCGGCGAGTGAGGAGCGGCGGGGCGGCCGGCAGCGAGCCCACGTCCGGGCGTGAGCAGGAGCCGGCGGGGCCTCAGGAGGAGCATGAGCCGGCGCCCCGCGGCGGGGCGGCCGGGGCGGGCGGCCGGGGCGCGGCGCTGAGAGCCGTCCGGGGCCGGGCCGGGGCCGGGGGCGCAGCGCCATGGGGGGCCCTCGGGCCGCGCGGCTGCTGCTGCTCCTGCGCCCGGTCAAGCTGCTGCGGAGGCGCTTCCGGCTGCTGCTGCTGCTCGCCGTGGTGTCCGTGGGGCTCTGGACTCTTTATCTGGAACTGGCGGCGTCGGCCCAGGTCGGCGGGAACCCCCTGAACCGGAGTGAGTAGCGCCGGGGCCGCGGCAGGCGCGTAGCAGGGAGGGGGCAGGGCCGGCGGCTCCCGCTTCGGGGGGGACCCTCCCCCCATCTCAGACCCGGTCTTCATCTCGCTGGGTCTCCAGGTGCCGGGCGGGAAGCCGGGAGGGAAGCCGGGGGAGCCTCGGGGCCACCCCTGGCCGCGCTGGGCTCGCAGACCCGGTGCCAGAGAAACGCGTCCACGCCGGCTGAGGTCCGTGTCTGGAGCGCCCTCGGCCGCCTCCACCAGGCCGCTCGCTCCAGTCTGCGCGACCCAAACTTTGCTACCCGCCTTCTCCGTGGCTCGCTCCGTTTGCTCCCCTGCGGCGTTTTCGGGGAGGGGTCCTTTATTTTAACGATACCGCCGTTTGCCACTCGCCTCCCCAGCTTCCCACAGGCCACTCCCCTCCCAGCCCCTTCCTCTTCCTCCAAGTCTCCCACCTCCCTCGAGCGGTCCCCTCTACTGGTCCTGGCCACCCCCCACCCCCAGCGGGTTGTCTGCAGCCCCCCTCGGGAACCCTGCGGAATGAGCTGAACCCCCAGACCCTGCTCAGGGCAGCTCAGTGGGCCGGGCAGTGGGTAGATTCCTGCTTCTCTTTTTCCACGGAGCCAGAGCCACTTAATCTTTCTGTGTCTCAGTTTCCTCCTAGGAAAAAGGAGGAGATGCTCTCTTTCTCTTTTTACTTCAACAGGCATGCCTGTCCGAGGTGATTTTCAGTTTACTACTGACGGAGTGAAGTAAAACCTCCGAAGTGTCAGGCACTGTGTAAAGGGTCGCTGCAACAGTTGGAAAAAAGAGAAACTCCCAGAACTACTAGGTGCCCTTCCCAAGCCTGAAGGGTGGAGGTTTATAATTCCAGACAACGTATGGAATTATAGACATTCCCCCTTTCAGGAAACCTAAGGGACGACTGATGAAACTCTGGTGAGAAGATGCTCTAAGTTCTTGTGTCAGCTGTTCTGGCCAGGGCTGGGTGTGGTGCTTTGCCTCCTCTTGTGGCCAAAGACAGGGAATTACTAGGGTCAGTAATTGAGCTGGTTCAGGACAGAGATGGGTATTTATGGCGGAACCTCTCACTCTGTGGCTGCTGAAATATTTCTGGCTGTGTGTTTGGAGACTGGGCTTCCATTCCTGGTTCTGACGCTAACTAGTTGGGAAATGCATGCGCAAATGGCAGCTTCTCAGGTAGAAGGAGGGAGTTGGTTCCTTTCAATGTGAACACTACGATTGTGTGATCTCCCCGCCTGAGCATTTCCAGGGTCAGGGAGCCCAGCACACCACGAGGAAGGGTCTTCCCAAGTCAGGTCCACAGGTCTCAAGTAGGAAGAGTTCTTCCTTCTGAAGACCGATCTGCCTTCCCTCAGCTCCCCAAGCCTTTCTCGCTCCTCTGAAAGACAGAGTGTATCCACTCTTCCATACGCGGCCACTCAGAGAGTCCCCCGTGGATGAGCCCAGGTGGAGTGTGGGTGGATGGGAGGCCCTGGGAGGGATCTCCCTTCTCACCTCCTTGGCCACCATCTTGTTAACCTGGTAGCCAGTGGAGTCCTCTGCACAGATTAAAACCAGAGAGGAGAGACTTCCCTGGCGGTCCAGTGGTTAGGACTCCACGTTTCCACTGCAGGGGGCACGGATTCCATTCGTGGTCAGGAAACTAAGATACCACATGTTACGGCATGGCCAAAACAAAAAACAAAACCAGAGAGCAAAGCAGTTGCTTTGTGACCCTGAAATGAATGGCCTCCCTCACCCCCCAGCACATACTTTTCCTTCACCCCAAGTGAGCTTTCTCCTCAGAGTCCGGGAGCGGTTTGCCATAACTATCATCTCACACCTGGCTCCCAACCTCTGCCTCCTGTTGGCGGTCCCATCCTTAGCCATCAATTCCTGGGTCAGTTTCTTTTCCCTTCGAGATGAATCTTCACTTTCTGACTGGGTTTCCTTATTCTTTGTTTCCTTTTCCAAACTGACCCTTCTCCAGAAGAATGTTCTCAGCGTCCTAGTCCAGAATTGGCTTTCCGTTTCCCTAACTTGTTTATAACGGGGGTCCAAGCCTGGGCACTGATGGATCCCTTGTATCTTCTTTTCAGCCTCTTAGAACCCTGAAGCCCACCTGCTATCAGGGTGGCTTGTCATGCCGGGCTGTCCCATCGTATTCTACTGATTCCTTGATTTCCTTTTGGAATGAGATTTAGACAGTGGCTGTGCTTTCTGGCTCCTGGTTCCCCACCCTTTGTTTTTAAGAAGCTCAGACATCATGCATCAAAGTCCTGTCTTGTCTTATAGGTCTTACTCCCAGCCATTCCTCTGGAGGGAGAGTGGGGGAGGAGGGGTTAGAAAGCAGAGCGGTAAGAGGGTTGCTAGCCTTCCCTCCCATACACCCTGGCATACAGCAGCAACCAGAGCCCCAGCTTGGCTCTGCTTGCCAGCAAGCCACCCTGCCTCTCTCTAGCAGCCCCTGCCAGCTCACTGCACCACCAGCCTTCCTGTGATCTGTAAGGCCAGCCTCCGTTACCAGGAACCTTTCATTTGCCTGTCCCTTTGTGACTGCCGCCCTGATCTGGTGCTGGGAGAAGTGTATGGAGAGCTGGTACTTACAAACTCCAGAGCGGTCAAGTAATGACAGGGAGCGTGCTTCCTGCTTCTTATGGAATAACCCTGTAGTTTGAGATGGGTGATATGCAGTTTGGGCTCTATCTGTAGAAAAAGACACAACCACATTTGGAATAACTTCAGGGAGAAGCCACCGAAACTGTTCATGGATAGAAGAATGGGTCCCTTGGACAAAAGAACGAGAGCTGTTTACTCACTCACGCACTTATTTATTTGTTATTATTTTTTATAAATTTATTTATTCATTTATTTATTTTTGGCTGCGTTGGGTCTTTGTTGCTGCGTGCGGGCTTTCTCTAGTTGCGGTGTGCGGGCTTCTCATTGCGGTGGCTTCTCTTGCTGCAGAGCACGGGCTCTAGGTGCGCGGGCTTCATACTCACTCATTTAAACAAGTATTTGTCTAGCACATAGCTCGAGCAGGGCATTGTGCTCGGTCACTTAGATGTGGTGATGGCTCTGTTATGGTTTCTGCCTCTCACAGCTTTCCCTCTAGGAGGGGAGTTCAGGTGCGTATGAGAATAATCATAATAGGAGACAACCATTAAGTTTTACAGAGGTAGAACCTACACGTTGCTGTGACACTTCTGGAAATGAGACACGGCTCTTTCAACTAATATTTCACGGAAGTGGTGACATTTCAGGAGATCTTGAGGAGTTGGTAAGACTTTAGTGGACGCAGAAAGAGAAAGCTATTCCAGGCAGAGAGAGCAGCAGAAGCCAAGACCAATAGTCAAGGAAAAGTTAGTGTTTGGAAATGTTGAGCATCTGGGTTTGGTGAAACAGAGGGTGTGAAGGAGGATAGGGGATGGTGCCATAGTGTGAAAGACTTTGAATAACAACCTTAAAGGGTGGCGTTTATTCAGTAGATGAGAGAAAGCAGTCGAAAGTTTTAGAATAAGGTAGTGTTGTAGAATGGATAGGGAAATAGTCAAGCTGTTTAACCATACTGTACTTTGGTATGGATGGTGGTGCTGGGATGGGGCGGGAGGTTCCTTGCTGTGGCTGGCATTAGTCTTTAGCTGCTGGGTCATGGAGCTCTCCTGAGGACAGGTCAGGGCTCTAGTGGGACAGTCAGAAGGCCTGGGGCATTCACTATATACCAACACATTCATAAGTGTTCCAGTATTTTGAGAACTGGCACAGGTGTACCGGTGTGTACTGGCTGAAAGCAACCCCGGGCACAGACTATTATTGGAAGTTAAAGACCCCGTCCTGGCAGCTTTTAATGAGCTATACCCATTTGTTCAGACTGGATTAGCTACGTCCTGCCTGAGGGCAGAGGTCTGGACTAAAATGGTTTCTAGGTTCTTTGCTCTATAATTGACCTGCTGCTGAGACCAGCTTGGTGCTGGAACCAAGCGATCACAGCTGGCCACAGAGCCAGGGCCGAATGGTGGTGCACACCAGCCTCTTTCCACATCTCACAAGGCTGGGTCTGCAATGTCCCCATTTAAGTGTCCAGTGTACCTGCTAAACCCCAAGGTGTTTCCAAGCCTGAAACCTATAACACATCTGCCCGGCTGGCCCCTGCGATTCCTAAGTGACTCTGAGTGGGCTGCGGTGGCATAGCCACAGATGTCAGGCGGGCCCTGTGGCTCCCGGGGTCACCACAGACATTCCGATTTGGAAGGGAGACAAACCCTCCAGTGACAGAGGTAGCTCAGGGCAGAACGGTAATCTGAGATGCAGGCCAGGAGAGAGGGAAAAACAGATGAGACAGATGTGTGGCAGAGCGGGAAGGCCGTGGCTTAGAACTGAGCCTCGGAGCAGAGGCAAGTGTGGAGGGCAGCACAGCTGCTTCGTGGGCCCCTTGGGCCCGGGTCCCTGTCGCATGTCGCCCTGGCTGGGCTGCCCCTCGTTCCCATGGAGCCTCTGGCTCCTTTTCCTCTGTCCTACTTACCTCTCTTTATGCTGCCATTCTGGCCACCTGGCTGCTGCATGGAACTTCAAGCCAGTATTCAATTCAGGGCAAATACTAGGCACTCAAATACCTTCTGGTTATGGATGGTAAGCTCTGCATTTCCAAGCACCTGATATTTTCCACTGGCAGATACTTGGCTTATCAGTGATGGATCCAAGAATAGAACCTCGGAATTCTTGTTCCTCGTACCATAATACATATAAACAGCAATAGCCTTTAAACACAAATGCAAAGGATAAGACTTAAGCCGTCAGTGCTTTTCCTATTAAAAGTATGTTTCCTTTGGACCAGCGCCGTCTGTACCAGGACCACAGGGTGTGAGGACAGGGGCCCTCACCCAGCCTTGGCCTCTCCTTTCCTGGTCTCTCTAGTCCTTTCTGACGTGGCCGCAGAATCCCAGCAGCACAGCCGGCCCCGCTATCCTGCCGTCACCCAGGGATCCTCGTGTGGGCTGAGGCCCCGATCTCCTGCTCGGTGGTGGTTGGGCTGCCGGCCGCCCCTGTCCTGGGAGGTGTCCAGACGCTCCGCACGGTTCTGACTGCTTTGCAGCACGAGGCCTTTGAAGCAGCCACTTCTGTGCTGGCTTTAGGAGTGGCTGGTGGCGCACTGCAGTAGTTTTCCAGGCCCCAGAGCCTGGCCTGGGCTTTATGGAGCGGAGCGGAGCAGCTGCCAGAGCAGCGTTTGCTTTGGAAGGGGGCCTGGAGGCTGTTCTTGCAGTTGGCCGCTGACTGTCTGCTTCTCTACCGAGTTCCACCGCTCTCAAATCCTACCCTTTTAATTTCCACGAGCACGCTTCCTTCTATCCGAGGATGATGAGGTCTCAGCTAGGCCCAGCATACGTTCTGAGCTTTCAGACAACCCTCCTTTGACCTTGTGATCCACAATTAATAGATTTATATGTTACCTGATATAAAAAGTACTACTGGAAGGGGTGAGAGTAGTTTGGATGGGGTGTATATAAAGGGTCCTGGGCTGAATATGTTATACATTTGAGCAAAGCATGACGGATAGATTAAATTTTTACAGACTCTTAGGTTCCAACAAGCACTGCTTTCAGTGTTAGAAGTATCCATGAGATGAGCAAAAATGAATATTTTTTTAAATCTCTGTGATATTTTAGTATGTAATTTACTTCTTATGCTAAACTTAAAAATTTTTTTTTACCATTGACCAACTTTTTTCGAAAATAAGCATGCAAATTGTCCATGTGGTCCCTGTTTTGTTTTGTTTTACTTTTCATGGAAGTACCTTTTTTGTTTGTTGGGGTTTTTTTGTTTGGTTTGGTTTCTTTTTTTTGGCCGCCCCACGTGGCTTGTGGGATCTTAGTTCCCTGACTAGGGATCGAACCTGGGCCCCTGGCATTGAAAGCCCGGAATCCTAGCCGCTGGACCACCAGGAAATTCCCATGAGAGTATGTTACATGTACAGAAAAGTGCACACGTAAGGGTACAGCTTGATGAATCTCCACAAACTGAGCATACCCTTGTCACGAACACCCTGATGAAGAAACAATGGTACCAGCGATTTCTGTCACTACCATAAGCATAGATTAATATAGTCTATTTTTATACTTTATGGAAATAGAATCACAATGGAAATGATTATAAAAACAACACATGTTCATTATACCAGATAATCGCTGTGTATCTGGACCACATTAACCCCTATAAAATTACCTTTTTTGTGCATTAGGCACCTAGTACAACTGATCCAATAACTTAAGGAGGGGCAAGACCCAGGACCTAAGTGCTATGAGATATAGCCCTGTGAAAGTCTCCAAGGATGGGATTGAGAGTCATTGCTTATCCTGTGTTTGAGAACCTTCCAGAAACGTTTCTTCTGGTCTTTTTTTTTTTTTTTCCAGTTTTAGAGGTATAATTGACATAGTAAAATGTACAACATAATGATGTGATGTATGTATACATTGCAGAATGATCACCCCAATACGTTTAGTTAGTATCCATCATCACACATAATTACAATTTTTTTTTCTTGTGATGAGAACTTTTCTTCTGATCTTGATATTAGAACTAGCTCTGCTCTCTGAGCAATCCGTTTGTTTTCATTTTTATTGGCCATGTACATTATATAACCACTCAGGTTTCTCCCTTTGTGTTGGTTACTAGAAAGCTTTAGAATTCAGTTTTTGGTTCGTTTGGAAAAAAGTGTAAAAGATTTTATGATTTTCACTTTGGTACCAATTTGATTCCTCTGTCTTTTTCTTTTTTTCCCCACAACTACTATTAGTTTATGTCATCTTATATTCTGTGGTACTTGCAAGCCACTTTAACTTTTTCTGGACCAAATCAAGGCATAAAGAAATCAATAAAAGTGCTATGGTATATATAAAAGTATGAAGAAGAAACTGACAGTCACCTATAATCCCACTACTCTGACCTAGAGATTCTTGAAAAGAAAAAATAAAGTATAATAGCTGTGATAACCAGATGCTGGATTCTGGAAAGAATTCTAGATTAAAAAACCCCCAAAACATGAATTATTATTTTCCTGATTTTTTTTGTTTTTAGTCTATTTAGGTATTGAAAAATTGAATGACATTCAAAAATAAATTCTCACGTCCTTATGTGTGAAGTGGACATCAAAAGCTTGGAATTTACTGACATGCTGGGGCCTGAGCCACTGTCATTGGAAACAATGACATAAATGTAAGGAAAATTTAATAAAGCTTGGGGCACCCCTGACAATACTAATTAAAAAACCGAGGGGACTGGCCAGGAAGGCCAGGAACCTCAAGTTTGTCCTTTGGGCTTCCGACCTCCCCCCAGGCCAGTGGGGGGACCAGGAGTGTGAAGAGCTGTGGCTTCTGGATGCAGAAAGTCACAACCATCATCCGTCCAGCCCCTTTACTAACAGATGAGAAAACAGGCCAGGGGAAGAGGTGTTATCTGCCTCCTACCCATTTCTTCCCTTCCTTTAAACTGTGTTTTTGGGAATTCCCTGGTTAGGACTCGGCGCTTTCACTGCCAGGGCCCAGGTTCGATCCCTGGTTGGGGAACTAAGATCCCAATAAGCCATTGCAGGTGGAATTGCGCTTTATGGCACCAAGACCTGGGAAGAGGGCCCAAGGTGGGAAAAGGAGAAGGAAAGGTGGGGGTGGGAATAGAGAAATGATATTCCAGACAAACCATGGATTTTATAGAGGCAGACCTGGGAGATACTGTGGGTTCAGTTCCAGACCTCCACAATAAAGTGAATATTGCAAGAGGGTCACACAAATGTTTTGGTTTCCTAGTGCATATAACAGTTATGTTTACACTATACTGTAGTCAATTAAGTGTGCAGTAGCATTATGTCAAAAAAAATCTACATACCTTCATTCAAAAACACGTTATTGGTCGAATTCAGGGAAAAAATTTATTGGTTATAAAAATGCTAACCATCATTCTGAGCCTTCAGTGAGACATAATCTTTTTGTAATAGTGACATCATTAAAAAAAAAGTAAGTAACATCAATGATCACGGATCACAGATCACCATAACAAAGAGAATAATAATGAAAAAATTTGAAATACTGTGGGAATTACCAAAATGTGACACAGAGACACGAACTGAGCAAAGGCTGTTGGAAGAGTGGTGCTGATACACTTGCTCGACACTCAACGCAGGGTTGCCACAAACCTTCAATTTGTAAAAAATCCAGTATCTGAATTGGGCAATTGGGATTGACATGTATACACTGATGTGTATAAAATTGATGACTAATAAGAACCTGCTGTATAAAAAAATAAATTAAATTAAATTAAAAAAGAAACTAATACTAAACTTTTTTGGGGTTATTTGTATGGAAATATGTTAATATAAATGTTTCAGACATTACAGGAAATTCCTAAAAATCTTATATGTTCTGGTATAATGTTATAAGTCATAATTCTAGTTATTATTTTAAAATGTTTATCTCAGAAATAACTAAATTTCCTTGTCAATTGCATTATTATGAACTTTCATCAAATCTTTAACCATGGTCATTTTTAAGTCTTTTGTCATTTACAGACAGTTCTGGGTGTACTCTGATGCTTTTGCAAAAATGTTCCTATAAAAGGGTTTCATCTTCAGGGAATTCATGGAAAAGACTCTGACAAGCACAGGTTTCTGGTAACTGACTATACTGCTGAACTGAATGAATAAGCATCTTTAGAACTCTAATGGAAAACTGATGAGTTCATAAAAGTGCTAACAAAAGATCAAGATGAAAAAATTAATTACATGGGACTGAGTGAACTGGTGAGGATGATTATAATTTTTGTGACTTTCTGTTTGAATAAAAAAAAAAATCCAATATCTGCGAACTGCAGTAAAGCCAGGTACGCCCGTATAAGTGCCCAGGAAATTGAGTGATGTGTAGTTTTCAATTCTTTTCTATTTTTTTTTTTTTTTTTTTTTTGCTGTACGCGGGCCTCTCACTGCTGTGGCCTCTCCCGTTGCGGAGCACAGGCTCCAGACACACAGGCTCCGCGGCCATGGCTCGCGGGCCCAGCCGCTCCGCGGCATGTGGGATCTTCCGGGATAGGGGCACGAACCCGTGTCCCCTGCATCGGCAGGCGGACTCTCAACCACTGCGCCACCAGGGAAGCCCAATTCTTTTCTATTTTGCAAATCTTGAATGGCTGCAGAGGTGATATATTTTAAAACTTAAGTAAAATGTTTATGGAGCATTTAGTTTTTTGTGGGGGACTGAATGGGATAAAAAGCATTGATGATTCCTGGAAAAACTTATGGAATTTAAAGACAGGGCAGGGTTCGAATCCAAGCTTTATTTCTCACCAGCTGCAGGACTTTGTATAAAGTACTTATTCCTTTTCAAGCCTCAGATGCTTCATCTGGGTAATGGGGTTATATGACCTCCCTGTGGAGCTTTTCTTATGATTCGATTTGATAAGATTTAGCCAGCCTTGCACATGTGAAGTGCCCAGTTAGATTGAACATAAGCCTTGCGCATGTCAGGAGCTAGGAGAGAGTTGGCTCCCATTTCTTCCCCTTCAGAGTTTACAATCTGGTAGGAATTAGAAAAAGGCGGGCAGGCAGGAGTATGGAGATGCATTCCTCAGCAGGCCCTCTTGCCACTGTCTCTCCAGCTTCTTGGCCCGTGACACAGCTGTGCCCGGTCCCTCCACCGTCTCCAGGCCATCCACGCCTGCACCTGCCACCACATGCACATTCTGCCACCAGTCTCTTTTCCATCCTCCATCTTTCTGTCTGCACCCCAGACACAGATCTGCACTGATGGGGAGGGGTGGGTTAGAAGTCAAGGGTTTTGTGGAGAATGAGAGCCATTTGGTGACGGGCCAGGGCACCAAAGTTCAGCAGTTGGGCAACGTAGCCTGTCGCTCTACTGCGTGTCCCTGAGTATGCTCGGAGGACTTCCGGGACTCAGAGGCAGGAACACTGGGCTTTATCTCTGTTTTAATCCAAGCTCTGAAGCTGACTTATCGTGGGTGCTTGCACAGGTCCTGTTTCTTTTGAGGGCTTCAGTTTCGCAGTCTTCCATTCAATGGGATGCTTGTTTCCGGGTCTGGTTTGGAGCCACTACCGTGTCACAAAGGGGCCAAAGGGCCAGTCCGTCTTTGGACTTTGGGCTCCGGTCTTTCAAGACTCAGTTGCCTGGCGGAGGGGTGGCAGTTATCCCAGCGCTTCTGGCTATTTGGCCTCCAAGGTCATCCCTGACAATGTGGCCTCCATTCAAGCAGTTGCTTCAAAGATTAAAGGCCTCTCTGCTGAGATCTTCTTACAAATCCCCTGATCCTCTCCTTTCCACCCTTCCTGCCAACCGGGGTCCAAATGGATGTTTGCAGGCCTGTGCACATGCACAACCCCCTTGCCCGCCAGCTGATCTCTGGACCTCTCATCACCACCTCTTAGCCAAAGATTTGGGGCGGGGGGGGGGGTTGCGGTGAGGACTTGGAAGGCTTCCCCAGGAGCCAGGCACAGAGTGTCGGGGTGAATTCTCAGTTCCTGGTTCTGCTTCTTTATTTCAGCTGAGCAGAGGGCTGGGAAAAGGGAGAGGCTGAGAGCACATCTCAGGTGAACAACTTCCAGCAACAGAAGGCAGGCAAGCTGCATAGGCACAAAGAGGGGTAGAAAATTAGGGAGGGACATTGAGGCAGAGGCATCTACCCCATTTTTTCTTTTGGTTCAATGACTGTATTGTTCATATCTGTAAGTTTTACTTGGTTCTACTTCAGATTTGGTTCCTTTTAAAAATTGTTCCGTGTTTAATACTCTAAAATTAATTTTGCCTAGTATGTTATCTAGAGCTGCACCAATGCTCACATCTTCATTTTTTGACCCCTGGAGATTGCCCTTACTTTATGGAGCCCTTAGCTATGTAAATAAGAAGTTTGTCAAATTTTATGCAGCATTTCTTAGTGTTCTGCTGTATTTCCCCAAAAGAAGAGCTCTGGCTTGAAGTTTTTTATTTTTATTTTTTATTTATTTTTTAACATCTTTATTGGAGTGTAATTGCTTTATAATGGTGTGTTAGTGTCTGCTTTATAATAAAGTGAATCAGCTATACATATACATATCATGGCTTGAATTTTTACGACCTCCTCCAGCTCCAAGAGTCTGTTGTTATTGGGGTGTGTGTGTGTGTGTGTGTCTAAGCAAAGGTGGCTATTTGGAGGGGGTGTCTAGCATAAGCTAGCTAAAAGTTTAGGGAACTCAGATCCTGAGGGCAGAGGCTCCCACAGTGTGAAGGAGATGAAATTGGAAGGGTGGACGTGATTGCAGAGTCTCAAGTGCTAGGGTGCTGCACATTTGAACTTGGTAGAGAGCAATATAGAATTTTTTTATGTCTTTTTTTCTTTTTTTTTTTTTTTTTTTTTTTTTTGGCGGTACACGGGCCTCTCACTGTTGTGGCCTCTCCCATTGCGGAGCACAGGCTCCGGATGCGCAGGCTCAGCGGCCATGGCTCACGGGCCCAGCCGCTCCGCGGCATGTGGGATCTTCCCGGACCGGGGAGCGAACCCGTGTCCCCTGCATCGGCAGGCGGACTCTCAAACACTGCGCCACCAGGGAAGCCCCTATGTCTTTTTTTCAATTGAAGTACAGTTGATGTACAATATTATATAAGTTACAGGCGTACAATATAATGATTCACATTTTTTTTAAACTTTTTATTTCATGTTGGAGTATAGTTGATTAACAATGTTGTATTAGTTTCAGGTGTACAACAAAGTGATTCAGTTATACATATACATGTATCTGTTCTTTTTCCAATTCTTTTCCCAGTTAGGTTGCTACAGAATATTGAGCAGAGTTCCCTGTGCTATACAGTAGGTCCCTGTTGGTTATCCATTTAAAATATAGCCATGTGTATATGTCAATCCCAAACTTCCTAACTATCCCTCCGCCCCACATTTTCCCCCCTGGTATCTTAAGTCTGTTCTCTAAGTCTGTGAGTCTGTTGTGATTCACAGTTCTTAAAGGCTATACTCCATTCATAGTTATTATAAAATATTGACTGTATTCCCCGTGTTGTACAATATATCATTGTAGCTGATTTTTATTATACATAGTAGTTTGTATCTGTTAACCCCCTACCCCTTTATTGCCCCTCCCTCCTTCCCTCTCCCAACAGGTAGCCACTAGGTTGTTCTCTTTATCTGGGAGTCTATTTCTTTTTTGTTATATTCACTAGTTTGTTGTATTGCAACATAGATTTTTGAAAGCAGGGATTTGATACGATGCAGGCAGCGTTTCTTATTTTCATCCACGGATTCATGCTTTAATTCTTCAGACACTTACTGGACACCTTTTTTTCTTCTTTTTTTAAAGCAGTTCTTTATTTATTTTAAAATTTATTTTATTTACTTTTTTTGGCTGTGTCGGGTCTTTAGTTGCGGCTTGCGGGGTCTTCGTTGCAGCACCTGGGCTTCTCTCTTGTTGTGGCGCACAGGCTCCAGAGAGCGTGGGCACGCGGGCTCTCTCGTGAGGCGCGCCAGCTCAGTAGTTGTGGCATGTGGGCTTAGTGGCTCCGCGGCATGTGGGATCTTAGTTCCCCGACTAGGGATCGAGCCCACATCCCCTGCATTGGAAGGCAGATTCTTTACCACTGGATCAGCAGGGAAGTCTGTGGACACTTTTTATGTCCTAGGAACAGTGATTATTGGCAGATGAAGCTGCTGGAGGTTCGTAAGATGGTTTGGCGACAGAGGCCACCTAGGTGGTCACTGCAGTGACCTAAGGTGTGGGCGATGAGTGCCTAGCTGAGGAGGGTGACAGGAAAGCTGAGACCTGTCAAAGAAACACGTGACACTTTGGCAGTATTGTTGATGCAGGAGGTGATAGGATACTAAAGTTCTGGGCTTCACATGTGGTCCTCTGGCTATGCTCTGCCGTGATCATTTAAATTAAGGGCCGCCTTGCACATCCAGTATCTCAGAAGTGGTCTCTGGGGAAGAAAGTGCCTCTGTTTCTTCTTACACTTTCCTCTGGGACTGGGATGCCGTGCTGGTCCTTCAAGAGAATACATACAAAGGGACAGGAGACAGACACTCATTCACCAAATATGTAGTGAGTGTGCGTATGTGCTAGGCAGTGTTGTAGGTATTAGGGATGGAGAAGGGAACCAGACATTTCAGGGCTTTGCTGTCATGGAGCTTACATTTCATGAGGACAAGACAGGTAATGAACAACACTTCAACAAAGAGATGAGAATTTCAGATGGCGGTGAGGTCTTGGGAGAGAATGAAACAGGTGATGGCACAAAGTTTTTGGACGGAGGGTGGGAGAATTGAGGCCGGGAGAGTGAGGGGCTCCCGAGGGTCAGTGCCACAAGCACCCCAGGAATTCAGAGGATAGGAGCTGGCAGAGGGGGGAACGGGTGGACCAGGGTCAGCGCTCGTTTCCAGGAAGAGTATCTTCCTGCCACCTCCCATAGTCCTGGAGCAGTGTCCTCCTTCCCCCTCCTGCTGGGAGTACCTGAGCCAGGGGCTCTGGCCAGGGGCTCTGTCTAGGCTTGGGGAGAAGTAATACAGTAAGTCCTCTACAAACGAACGAGTTCCGTAAGTCCGATTTGTTCCTAAGTCCAACAAAGTTAGCCTAGGTACCCAGCTAACCCAATCGGCTATATAGTGCTGTACTGTGATAGGTTTATAATACTTTTCACACAACTAATACATAAAACCAAATAAACCCAAAACTTAAAACATTTTTAATCTTACAGTACGTTCCCTTGAAAGATACAGTAATCCAGCACGACAGCTGGCACACGGGGGCTGGCGTCGAGTGAACAGGCAGGAAGAGTTACTGACTGGAGGAGGGAGAGGAGGTGGGAGATGGTATAGCTGAAGGGTTGTCAGCAACAGGAGACGGAGGAAGCTGCAGTTTCACTCACGCCTGACGTTGATGGAACGCACGATTGTATCTGAAATTTCGCAACTTGAAGGTTCATATGTAGGGGACTTCCTGTAATGTCTGTTTTTCCTTCTTTGCAAACTTGGATCCCAAAACTGGGGTGTGGGGAGCACATCCTATGGGCATCCCTGTTGGAATGAACCTCTGCCCCCCTCCCTCACTCTGCTTTTTTGTACCCCGTTAGGGTACTTCTCAGAGGCTGCCTTGCCTGAGTTATTCCTGTTTATCTGTCTTCCCCCACGAGATTGCATTTCTTGAGTGCCGGACCTGGGCACTTTCCCCTTGGTCTCCCTGGTGCAGAGATTTTTAACCTTTTGTGGCTTGTGTACACTTGTAAGAATCTGATGAGGAAACTGGCGACCCTCTCCCCAGAAATTTGCCTCCCCTCTCATATTTTGCATAATATTCTGGGGAGCTGCACAGGCCCCTGACACCCCTCCGTGGATCCCTAGTTGAGAACTCTGCCTGAGTGCCTTGCCCGATACCTGCACATGGTAAATTCTCAGGGTTTGGTTGACTTGGGGACATCCTCCCAATTAAATCCCTCTACCCTAGTTGCGGTGGTGGGGAGGGGGACAAAGAGCCAGGAAGCAGTCCGGCTGCTAGGAGATGCAGAAGAGCGTGTATAAACTCTGGGAGTGACTGTCCAGAG
Organism: Mesoplodon bidens; assembly: GCF_964165515.1. NCBI lineage: Eukaryota > Metazoa > Chordata > Mammalia > Artiodactyla > Ziphiidae > Mesoplodon > Mesoplodon bidens. The sequence continues at coordinate 2,196,566 of NC_138167.1, read as the reverse complement.
AGCAGTAGCTTCACGGTCGCTTCTCGCCATGGGGAACCGGAGCTGGGGTCTCCTGTCCCTCGGGCTGGTCTTCCTCAAACTTTTCACTGCTGCTCTGCAGGCTCACGATACCCTTCTGCCTGCCGTTCATGCCCCTGCCCGTCCTGTCAGCCTCATCCCTTTCCTGAAGCCTTCCTCGTTGTTTCTGTGCCAGACGACCTCACCCTTTCTGGAACGTCTGTTGAACTATCTGAAACTCACAGCTGGTATTTTCTTTGATGCCTCCTTTGTCTGGGTTGGTCCTGTGAACTCCAGCTTAGGTTGTCAGAGAAGCCAGAGGTGGCTCCCAAGTGTCCGGTCATGGCAGTTTGCTTCACCCTCCCCACGAGCACCCATGGAATTGATAGAATTCAGCACTGATAGAATTCAACCCGCACAGCCTTTGCTGGGCCTGCATTTCCCCTGTGTGGACACTGCCAGCCCTTCTGCCTTAACTTCTGAGGTTGCTGTGGTGTCCTCCACGCCACCTGCCAGTGTCTTTACTCTTCCCTTTCTCCCTCCCTCCCTTTCTTCCCTCCCTCCCTCCCTCCTTTCCTTCCTAGCGTATGACTGAGCAAGAAGTCTCTGAAGTCAGACTACCTGAGTTTAAATCTGTGAGCAGGTGACTGAGCATCAATGTGTCCTGGTTCCTTATCTATAAAATGGAATTATTAATAGCAGTACCTACCTCACTGGGTTTTATCATGACAATTAAGTGAAGTAACACATATAAAGTATTTAGAACAGTTCCTGGTACATACTGTTTAATAAATGTTAGCTATTATTATTGATTATCACTTAGTCAGCTTGTAAAGCCCCTTTGTCTCTCTTTTGATTGGTTTTTGGGTGCTTTCTCTCACATATCATAAAGAATCCTAGGATAGGAATGGAGCACAGAGATTTTAAAATTCTGAGATGGAAAATACCTGCATTTCTTATTCCGGGTCAGTGGCAGGCATCTCCAGTAGAACATGAAATTCTCTTCCTGAGCCCAGTTGCAGACTCAGAATTTTTCTCAACACAGCTCGCCAGGCTGTCACTACAAGTTGACTGGAGTTGCCTCTTAAAGTGCAGTGTTTGCCCAGCCTTCTGATTTTACCAGTGAAGGATTTAAGGCCGAGAGTGTTTTCAGCACCTGCCCAGGGAGCAGTGCTGGGCCCAGAACTCCCAGTGCCCACGCAGTGCTCTCACCATCCCTTTCTGTTTGCTGAGAAGCTTCCTTTTTTTTTGCGGTACGCGGGCCTCTCACTGTTGTGGCCTCTCCCGTTGCGGAGCACAGGCTCCGGACACACAGGCTCAGCGGCCATGGCTCACGGGCCCAGCCGCTCCGCGGCATGAGGGATCTTCCCGGACAGGGGCACGAACCCGTATCCCCTGCATCGGCAGGCGGACTCTCAACCACTGCGCCACCAGGGAAGCCCGAGAAGCTTGCTTTTAATGTCTGAGATTCACGTGGTCCTTTTTCCCTGATGTGTACTAAGTACGCATATGACTGGTTCTCAGATCTATTTATCTTGCCAGTTACCTAGCTGAAGTCATTGCCATTTAGCTGGGGGTGGATCATGTGTCCAGCTCAGCTGCTGTTGGGCTGATGTGTGGGTTTTCTGAATTTCTCCAGCGACACTCTGCATTGATAGTGCACTGATAGCTGAAGGTCACCTGCAAGGAAGTTCTTACTGGTGTTGCATTCTCATATTGCAAAGGGCGGCCAAGACGTGACAGTCCTCACCCAGCAGGTCCCTTTGTCCCTTGCACCTCCCATCCCCCAAACAGAGCCCATTCTGCTAAAGAAGCATAGACCTTAAAAAACAACACAAACGCGTGGAGTTATGATTTCCTATCTTACCTCCTTGAGTTGAGGAGGGGTGGGGACTAGGAATGGACAAAGTTGATTGACTGATTGATTGAATAGATCTTTATTGGAGTATAATTGCTTACAACCACTATGGAAAGCAGTATGGAGGTTCCTTACACAACTAAAAATAGCACTACCATACGACCCAGCAATCCCACTACTGGGCACATACCCTGAGAAAACCATAGTTCAAAAAGGGACATGTACCACAGTGTTCACTGCGACAAAGTTGATTTTAAATCAGAAGAATCCAGAAGCACGTGAATCATGAAACCCTTTGGTGGGAAAATATGTAACAAATTTTGAAAAATGTGATCTTCTTTCTTCTCTGTAGAAGGATACAAGCGGATGAGGGCTGATGTTTTCATAATCCTAGTACTAGGATTATGAAAGTCTGTAACTGGCAATTCTTTTTGGGGGTAAAAGATGAAATGGATGACAAGTTGAAGAAAAATTGCAGGTAGACAGCAATAAGTGGGTTCAGAACGTGTTTGGAAGAGTGCAGAGAGGAGGTGGAAAAAATAATATTAAAGCTTGGTTTAGCCTGTTGAATAAGAATTCAACTTTGCTCTGATGCATGAAAATTGGAAAAATATTTGCATAAGTAACATTCTACAATAGTGAAGCTTTAATTATATTACTTAGGAAATACCACCTGTCTGTTGCAGGGAAACATTTACAGAAGCAGGTGCTATTAAATTGGAAGTTGATATTTACCACTTTGAGAAAAAGAAATGGGCATAAGCTGCCCAAGGTACTTGCTGATATAAAAATTGGGGGGGGGGTTGGGGCGGGGGAGAGGCATGGACGTGTATACACTGCCGGGCGTGGGGTGGATGGTTGGTGGGGGGTGGCCGCGTGGCACGGGGGGGATCGGCTCGGTGCTTTGTGGCCGCCTGGAGGGGTGGAATGAGGAGGGTGGGAGGGAGGGAGACGCAGGAGGGAGGGGATGTGGGAACAGATGTATATGTATGACTGATTCACTTTGTTGTAAAGCAGAGACTAATTAAAAAAAAAATTAGGGGGGGTTCGATTTCTGGGAAATGAAAATATACTGTAATATTTTTAGGGAAACAACTATGGAATATTTTTGGCACCCCTTACAGATCCAAAGTAGTTTTCTCTTAGTTTAGCAAGATAAACATGTATTGTACATAACTTGGTTTGTACAATAAATGATTACGCTTGGTATATTTAGACGTCGGGAAGCCTGAAAGGCAGAAAAAAACCCCAAAGTTGTTTCTTCTAAAACCAAGAAAAAAAAATTCTCAAGAAGGAGTTGTTTTTCTATACTTTTCTGCTCCTTTATGTCTCTGAGAAGGTTTGGAAACTCCCAGGGCGGTGAGCACTTTCCCCAGCTGGCAGGGCTTTCATGAACCAGTCACGTGAGGGACGCATGGATGCCTGGGGAGAACAGTGGGCCTTGTTTCACGTGGAACCTTCTTCCTGGGAACTTGGAGCCAGTCAGGCTGCCGGCATACTTTGGGATTAGAGGCTGCAGCCCCTTTTCCCGAAGGAAGATTAGTCATTTCCACCTGTCTGGGAGGGTGTCCTCGGCCAAAGTCTATGGGTGGGGGACCATTTGCATGCTGAACCTTGGAATTCACGGGGAAGACAGCAGATAGGGCTGCTCCTTTATTAGAGAGGGCAGGCAAGAGGTGCCAGCTTAGACAAACCCGTGAGACCCACTGAAGGGTCTCTCCGACTCTCAGAACAGGAGAGAGATGCGGATGGCTCGGGCTCAGCGGGCTGCAGTCTGTGGTCCAGGCTCTCCCCTGGGCAGCTCAGCTCCTGCGCAGGGCCTTTGGGTGGTTCACGGCTGTGCCTTAAGGGTGTCACTGTCCTCTCCTGCCCAGAGCCCTCCCCTCCACCAGCTGATGGATGGATGTTCCCTGGGCTGCCAGAGCTGGAATGGGGGAGTGGGATGTGGAATCTGGTCTTCAGCAGAAGGGGCTGCACCTGCGGGGGCCTTTGGCTGCCCACAGCCAGCCAATGAGAGAGACAGAACGAACCGTGAGGGAAACGTGGAGGAGGAGTCGTCGTGCTGCTAAGGAAGAGATGAGCAGCGGGGTCAGGTGCGGGTGAGAGGTCCCGAAGGGAGGCCTGGCGTGCTTGGCCAAGCAGCAGGAGGTCACTGGTGAGCTGGCTGATCGACTGAGGCCTGTCCTAGCAGAAGGAGGAGAGGAGAAGCCATGTTACAGAACCGGAGCATCTGGGCTTTCTTTTCAGCGCAGTGTTGGGGGAAAGGACCCTGGGCTGGAGCCAGGGGACCTGGGTTCCAGTCTTGGTTCTTATCTGAACTGGCTCTGTGACTTTGAGCAAGTCAGTTCTGTCCTGTGGGCCTCAGTTTCCTTATTTGCAGATGGAGCGGGCTCCGCTCCTTTGTCCTTGAGGTGCTCTATGGCTCTGACGTTGTTCGCAGAGGCAGTGGTGTTTGCACTGAGGGTTCTGAGCTGGAGGTGGCTGGAGAAAGATTGGAGGCGAGAAGGTGCCGGGTTCAGAGCCCATCTCTACTGCCTTCCTAGCCGTGCGACCCTGCCTTCCCAGGCAGGCAGAAGTGGGAGCTGGGCACTGGGTCCAGCTCTTACTGGCGAGACAGTGGCCGTCCCCCACCTTCCCCTCCCCCACTCCCCTGGGGGTAGGAGGATAGGCTCCCCAGGTGGGGTCAGTGAGGGAGGGGTGAGGCTGGATGAGCCCTGGGTAATGGGCCTTGGGGCGATGGTCTCGGAAGCCTTTGGCTGGAGGGGCTCAGTGACCTTGCGAGCATCTCACAGCCCCTGGTGACCACGGTCATCTTCCTTGTAGCCCTCCTGCTCCTCTGCATTTCTGAGCAGTCCCCCGCCCCAAGCCTCCCCGCCGTCCCTCCCTGCCCCTGGGCAGCCCTCTGTGTGCTCAGCCCCCAGAGGCAGGCCTGCTGCCTGGGATTGGCCTCTTATTTTTGCAGCGCCAGCCACAGGCTTCCTGACCAGACCGTCAGAAGCCGGGGCGCTTGGAGGTGGGGGTCAGGGAGCCACGGGCTCGGGCTCGGGCACTCAAAAGGTGCCCCTCCTGGAGGAGATGCCCCTCCCAAAGAAGGGGGCGGGCACTTCTGGATTCTCCCTCCCAAGGTCCCCGGCTCAGGTCAGCTGACTCGGCGAGCGTCCCCATGGTCTCTGTGTGATGGGAATGATGATCCTGACCCCACAAGGCCGTGGTGGCCATTGAGGCCGGGGCACATTTAAGCTCTCGGGAGAGTGTGTGTTCCTTTCCTTGCTGGACCTCGAGCTCAGAACAGGACAGCGTGTACCCAGAGGTGCAGACGCGGAGGGGAAGCTGAGCTTCCACACACACATGCTCCTGTTCCCGGTCCTCAGCCCGAGGCCGACCCTGCGGGGGAAGCGGGACTCTGCTGTGTGCTGGGTCCCTGCCCCCTTGCTGTCCTGAGGCTCCCAGGCTCCCATTACCTCACCGCAGGGCCCATCTGGCAGAGGGAGCGTGGAGCTGCCTGGGTGGAGAGCAGGATGCTAATTTTAGACCTGGGGACTCCCTGCCAACAGCTGTGGCTGCCTGGCAGTGGGGCTGGGCTGCCTGCCGGGAGCCCTGGGCCCAGCCCTCCAGGTCTGCTCTCGGGAACACATTCCTGCCTCTGTCCCAGCTGCAGGGATGGCCTGGGGGGACAAGGGTTCCTCTGCACAGGGGGTGGGACCTGAAGCCACTGCTTTCTCCAAGTCTTCCTTTCCCCTTCTTGCATTAAGATAGTTCAGTCCTCCATCTCTTTCTAGGTGGCTTTGTACCCCGGAAACTACTGATAGGGCACCTCCATCGTGGGGCAGCTGGGGCAACATGGAGAAGAGAGAGAATCCCCAGACTGTCCTGGGTTTATGGGCTAAATCCAGCCTCCCGCTCACCACCAAGCTAAGTCTAATATCGTTTTTCTCAACCTTTTCCTCTTGGCACACGTCAAAAATGACGGAAGAAGATATTTGCATCACATATGGAGGTAGAGAGATAAGCATATTTGTGGCTGGAGACAGCCAGCCCTAGGGTTCTGCTGCCCCGGGAACTCAAGGGGTTGATACTGGCACCTGTGTCACCCACGCGAAGCCCACCAGTGGGTCAGGACACACCTGTTGGAGGCTGTGACATCATTCTCCAGCATGCCAAGTCCCAGCCCCAGGAGACAGCTCCTGGGTTAATCGTAGACTTGTGCTGGAAGGGGACCCAGGGAGCATGGAACCTGTCCTCACCTTTTACAGATGAGGAGACTGAGGACTAGAGAAGCTTGCCCAAGGTTCAGCAGATGAGAATTAAAAAAACCAGTCCTGGTTCTAGTTCTGCTAGGACATTTCTTCATTTATCCAATATTTATTGAATACTGTAAAGTTCAATATTCTGGGGATACAAAGATGAAAAATAGTTGCTGGGACTCAATCTCTTTTTGGTGAAAAGAAAATCAAGGAAACAACAACAAAAAGATACCATTTTTCCCACCGTCATATTGGCAAAAATTAAAGATTTTGACCTTCAAAAAAAAGATCAAGGAAACAGTTCAGGAAGGTGGTTATTTTGGGGGAGAGAGATGGGAATGAGATTGGACAGAGACACAAGGGGCTTCAAAGGAATTGATTATGTCTACTTCTTAGGCAGACTGATGGGCACACAAGTGTTATTCTTTTTTTTAAAAAATAAGTTTATTTATTTATTTATTTTTGCCTGCGTTGGGTCTTCGTTGCTGCGTGTGGGCTTTCTCTAGTTGCCATGAGTGGAGGCTACTCTTGGTTGTGGTGCACGGGCTCCTCATTGCGGTGGCTTCTCTTGTTGCGGAGCACAGGCTCTAGGCGTGCAGGCTTCAGTAGTTGTGGCACGTGGGCTCAGTAGTTGTGGCTCACAGGCTCTAGAGCGCAGGCTCGGTAGTTGTGGCGCACAGGCTTAGTTACTCCGCGGCATGTGGGATCTTCCTGGACCAGGGCTCGAACCCGTGTCCCCTGCATTGGCAGGCGGATTCTTAACCACTGCGCCACCAGGGAAGTCCAGGTGTTATTCTTTAAACCATTCATCTATATTCTTTTATATGTATGATATAATTCTTTTAAAAAGTAATTTTAAAAATACAGGGAGTTTACAAACTACAGAAAAATGGCCTTTGGGGAGCTTGGGTAAGGAGAAGAGGGACAGGTCAATCAGTTATTACCTGGCAGGTGAGGAGTGCTAGTGCAGAGCTATTGTAATAATAGCCCACCGTGTGTACTTTGCAAGGAGCTCATTCAGTCTTCACAATGGCTCTGGGGGGGATGGGAGCCTTTACATAGATGCCACTTTACAGGTGAGAAAACTGAAGTTCAGAGAGGTTACTTACCTTGTTCAGGGTTTTGTGGTGAGTCATCTTTGCAGTCAAGTTTGAGTGCAGACATCCTAGCCATTACATGGGTTGATTTTGCAGTCAGTTGGCCTATGGGGTTGGGTGGAGGATGCAAAGGCAGGAAGGTTACTTAATCTCTCTAAACTTCTACTTCCCGGTCTGATAAGTGGAACTCATTTTACTTGGTGTTCCTTCTTGTGCAAATAATTTGAATCTAAAAGCACTGTATCAGTGTGAAAGATGACTCTTATTGAGAAATAATGCTGTGCCAGCTACTTCTCAGGTAGTACCTCCTCTGATCTTCCCTCTGCCCCACCGAGAGCACCAGGCAGTCTGCCTTCTTGCTCTCAGCATTCGTCTGTTAATAAAACTCTCTTCTCCCTGCCTTCTCCAGGGGAGCTGGCTTCAACTTTGCCATGACGTCCATTCCGGAGCTGAGATGCTAGAGATACAAAGCCCTAGCCCACCCCCAGCGTGAGCGATACTGTTCTGTTGGCACACGCCAAGTTCTGTGGTTATCTCTGGGGAGGCACCATCATCCTCAGCTGAGAAGGGGAAGGCTTTGAAATCCTTTGTCTGTCCCAGTGGTTCTCAATCTGGCTGCACATTTGAATCACCTGGAGAACTTGAAGGACTATCCTTACCAAGACCTCACCTCAAGTCAATCAGTTAGGTTGGGGGGTGGATGAGGGCTAAGCATCAGCTTTCCAGGTGATTCTAACAAGTAGCCAAGGTAGACCACCTTAGGGCTGCGGTTTCTCTCCACATGGGATGAGCTAAGAAATAAAGGGCCATGAAGAGGAAGGGAGTACACAGCTGAGCAATGACCAGGATGCCGCTGGGCCCCAGGCTAGTCCAGGATTAGGCCAGGGAAGCCTGGAAATGGGACAAGGAACAGGGAAGGAAAGACAGTGAGCAGGAAAGGAAAGAGGAGAAAATGAAAAAAAAAAAAAAAAAAAAAAAAAGCTTAGTGTTGGAGGATGCTAAATTACCCCCTGTGATGACCCCATACCTGTCCAACAGTACCTGTTCTGTGAGTTCAGGTCCAGTCAATGAACATTTGGTAATTCGGTGTGTGAGAGCTGCAGCAGGTACAGAGAAGTGTGAACCCCACCCTGCTGGTATTGCAGGAGCTATGGTGTTCTTGCACAGACAGATATGTACATCAGAAATAGTACATCCCCTTGGCTTGTTCTCCCCAGTGCCCAGAGACCCCCTCACCTTGGGTAAAGCTTATTACTTTTTTTTTTTTTGGGGGGGGTTTCGCCGGCCTCTCACTGTTGTGGCCTCTCCCGTTGTGGAGCACAGGCTCCGGACGCGCAGGCTCAGCGGCCATGGCTCACGGGCCTAGCCGCTCCACGGCATGTGGGATCTTCCCGGACCGGGGCACAAACGCGTGTCCCCTACATCGGCAGGCGGACTCTCAACCACCGCGCCACCAGGGAAGCCCAAGGTTATTACTTTTGTTTAGACTCTGTCATGTGAGGGCAGGAACCATATCTGTTTTGGGTCTTAGTTCTGGTATTGCCCAGAACCTAGCATTATACCTTCTTCAAAGAAAGCCCTCAGCTGATTCCATATTTGTTTAATTGAATTTGATTGTTTGAAATAACTAGTGCAAGGTGAGTGCTAAGGGAACCTGGAGCATGATTATGTGCTCAAGTGCCTGGTACAGGTAAGAGAAAGAAAATCTAGCTGGGGGAGGAAGGGTTTGTGGTGGAGGTGGAATTTGAACTGGGACTTAAATGATGCAGAGAACTTAGATAAATGGAGGTGAGGGACAATGAAGACAGAGGGCCAGGCCAGGCTCTTCCTCACACCCTGATGGGAGCAGAGGTAGCTGCATTCCCCAGGGAAGATGGGCAGGGAGAGGAAAGAGGTCCTTACAGTCTCAGGGTGGCTAAAATTGAGAGATGCGGAGGGAGGAGCCAGCTATGGGAAATGGCTACAGGCTCAACAGATATGTGAGAGATAGCTGAGGTGACCATTTAAGGAAATTTTGTGTCCACTTTGAGCTGGATTCTATAATATTAGGAATCAGCAAATAGGTACTCTTGTGGTGGGTGGTGCTCACAGAGGTTCCATCCAGGAGCAAGAGATGTGAAGAAACCAAGACCCAGAAATAAGTGAATAACCTCAGAGTTGGGAGTCCCAAGCCCTTGGCTGGCCACAGAGAATGACAGAGCAGTGGTTCTCAGCCCCAGCTGCATGCTAGACCATCCAGGAAGCTGAATAATCCAGGCAAAGGGGTGGAGGTTATACAGGCATATACGTTTGTCAGCACTCATGCAACTGTTTACTTAAAATGGATACATTTTATTGTATATTAATTATACTCAAAGATAGTTAATTTAAAAAGAAAACATAGTGGAGCAGAAAGCTCCATAGGAACCAGTGCCAGGGTAGGAAAACCTAACCTGTAATTGACAAATTGCTGGAGGCTCCGTGTAGACAAGTCTGAGAGTTGAAAACTTCAGGGGGGAGAGCTAACACGTAGCATAGTGATTACGGTCAACAGTACTGAATTATAAGCTTCCAAGTTGCTAAGAGACTTGATCATAATTGTTCCCACCATACATATGTGACATGATAGAGCTGTTAGCAAACACTACGGTGGTAATCATATTGCAGCATATAAATGTATGAACTCAACATGTTGTACACTTTATGCCAATTAAATCTCAGTAAAAGAAATGAAAAAAAACCAAAACTTAAGGGGTGCCCAGTCATGGGGGTGGGAGGTTACACTTCTGTGTTTTTACTTCCTGGAGCTCTACCCGGTCCTCATTCACCTACAGTGAACACTGGAGGAAAACACCCATATGCTTCCGGCAGGGGGAAGGGAGAGGACCACTTTGAAATGTGCCAGAGCACCCTGTACTTCTTAGCGAGGTCTGCCCTAAGGAGAAGGTATTTTCCCAGAGCCTGACATACCTGGGGGAAGGGAAATACCCAACTCGAGGCCATTCTAGCCATCCTGTATTAGACCAGGAATTAAAAAATCTATGGTTAATGTGCTAAGAGCTTTAATGGGAAAAGTAGACCATGCAAAAGCAGATGGATGATGTAAGGAGAAAGATCAAAATTCCAAGAAAGAATGAAAAAGAAATGCTGGAGATCAAAGCCACTGTAACAGAGATAAAGGATGCCTTTGATGGGCTCATGAATAGACTGGACATGCCAAGGAAAGAATCTCCGAGCTTGAGCATGTGATGATAGAAACTTCCCAAACTGAAAAGTAAAGAGAAAAAGGACTGAGGAAAACAAGACAAAACAGAACAGGATGGACTATCCAAGAACTGCGGGACGACTGTCAATACAAAATGCATAACATGTGTAATGGGAATACCAGAGGAGAAGAGAGAAAGGAACAGAAGAAATATTTGAAGCAATAATGACTGAGAATTTCCCCAAATGAATGTCAAACATCAAACTACAGATCCAGGAAGCTCAGAGAATACCAAGCAAGGCAAATCCCCTCCCCCCAATCATATTCAAACTTCAGAATATCAAAGATAAAGAAAAACATCCTGAAAGAAGTTGGGGGTGGGTGGAACGCCTCACTTATAGAGGAGCAAAGGTAAGAATTACATCTGACATCTCAGAAACCATGCAAGCAAGAAGAGAATGCAGTGAAGTATCTAAAGTGTTGAGAGAAAAAACACCAACCTAGAACTCTGTACCCTGTGAAATTATCCTTCACAAGTGAAAGAGAAAAACTTTCTCAGACAAACAAAAATTGGGGGAATTTATTGCCAGTGCACCTACTTTGCAAGAAATGTTACAAGAAGTTCTTCAGAGGGAAGGAAAACTATATAGGTGAGAAACTCATCTATATAAAGAAAGGAAGAGTATTGAGAATGAATACATGAAAGTAAAATTTAAAAAATTTTATGTTTCACAGATAACAGTTCAAAATAATAATAGCAACAGTGTATTTGATTATGTATGCTTATATGTATGCTTTAAACATCAGTGGGTCTAAATACACCAGTTAAAAGACAGATTGTCACATGGATCCAAAAATAAGATGCAACCTACATTGTCTACAGGAAACCAACTTTAAGTATAAAGATACATATAGATTAAAAGTAAAAGAATGGAGGAAGATATACCATGCTAACATTAATCAAAAGAAAGCAGGAATAGCTATATTTCAGACAGAGCAGATTTCAGAGCAAAGAAACTTATCAGAGATAAAGAGGGGCATTAGATACTTATACAATAGGAAGACATAACAATCCTTAATGTGTATGTGACTAATAGCAAAGCATCAAAGTATGTGAGGCAAAAAATGATGGAATTGCAAGGAGAAATAGATGAATCCACTAAGATAGTTGGAGACTGTAATACCCCTCTATCAGAAGTGGCTGATCCAGCAGGCAGAAGATCAGTAAGGACATAGTTGAACTCAACAGCATCATCAGTCAACTGGGTATAATTGACTTTTATAGACTACTTCACCCAACAACACCATATTACGCATTCTTCTTAAGCTCACACTGAATATTCACCAAGATCACTTTCTGGGCCATAAAGCACACTTTAACAAATTTAAAAGAGTAGAAATCATACAGTGTCTGCTTTTGGACTGCAATGGAATTAAACTAGAAATAAATAACAAAAAGATTGCTGGAAAACTTCAAATACTCGGAGATTAAACAACATACTTCTAAACAATGAGTCAAAGAAGAAAATTTCAAAAATATTTTGAACAAAATGAAAGAAAATACCGCTTATTAAAATTTGTGGGATACAGTGAAAGCAGTGCTTAGAGGGAAGTTTATAGCATTGTTTTAATGTATGTATAAGAAAAGAAGAAAGATCTGAAATCAATAACCTAAGCTTCCACCCTAGGATACTAGAAAAAGAAGAGCAAATTAACTCCAAAGTAAGCAAGGAAAGAAATTTTAAAGATTAGATCAGAAATATAAGTGAAATTGAAAATAGGAAATCAGTAGAGAAAATCTATGAAACCAAGAGCTGGTGGTTCTTTGGAAAGATCAATAAAGTTGATAAGCCTCTAGCCAAGCTAAGAAAAAAAGAGAGAAGACACAAATGACTAGTATCAAATGAAAGAGGGGACATCACTATAGATTTCATGGACATTAAGAAGATGATAAAGGAATATTATGAACAGCGCTCTGCCTACAAATTTAATAATAATAATAATTGTTGAACTGGACCAATTCTTTGAGAGATCCAGTCTGCTAAAACTTACATAGGAAGAAATGGACAATCTGAATAGGTGTATATCTATTAAACAAATTCAATAAATGATTAATAACCTTCCAAAACAGAAAGCACAAAACTCAGGTGGGCTTACTGGTGAATTCTACTAAACATTTAATGAAGAAAGTATACCAATTCTCAACAGTCTCTTTCAGAGGATAAAAGCAGAGGGAATACAGTTGACCCTTGAACAATGCAGGGGTATAATTTATAGTTGGCCCTTAGTATCTACAGTTCTTCTGCATCCATGGATTCAACCAACCACAGATTATGTGGTACTGTAGTATTTACTATTGAAAAATGTCCGTGTATAAGTGGATCCACAAAGCTCAAACTAGTGGTGTTCAAGGGTCAACTTTACTTACAGTTCATTCTATGAGGACAGCATTACCCTAATACTAGAACCAGGGGGGGGAACTTACAAGAAAAGAAAACTGCAGACCATTATCTCTCATGAACATAGCTGCAAAAATCCTCAACAAAATATTAGCAAACTGGGGGCTTCCCTGGTGGCGCAGTGGTTAAGAATCCGTCTGCCAATTCAGGGGACATGGGTTCGAGCCCTGGTCTGGGAAGATCCCACATGCCGCGGAGCAACTAAGCCCACGAGCCACAACTACTGAAGCCTGCACACCACAGCTACGGAAGCCTACGCGCCTAGAGCCCATGCTCCGCAACAAGAGAAGCCACTGCAGTGAGAAGCCCGCACACCACAACAAAGAGTAGCCCCTGCTCGCTGCAACTAGAGAAGGCCTGCGCCCAGCAACAAAGACCCAACACAGACAAAAATAATAAATAAATAAAATAAATAAATTTATTAAAAAATAAATAAAATAAACGTCTTAAAAAATATTGGCAAACTGAATCCACAGTGTATAAAAATAATTATACACCATAGTCAAGTGGAATTTATCCCAGGTGTGCAAGGCTGGTTCAATACTCAAAAATCAATTAGTGTTTTCCATCATATCAACAGGCTAAAGAAGAAAATCACATGATCATATGGATACATACAGGAAAAACATTTGACAAAATCCAATATCCATGATAAAAAATCTCAGCAAACTAGGAATAGAGGTGAACTTCCTCAACCTGACAAAGAACATCTACAAAAACACCCACAGCTAATATTGTACTTAATGGTAAGAAGCTCAAAGCTTTTGTCAAGTTTAGAAACAAGGCAAGAATGTCCCCTCTTACCACTGTTTTTCATTATACTGGAAGTCCTAGCTAATGCAACAAGACAAGAAAAGGAAATAAAAGTACACAGATTGGGAAGGGAGAAACAAAACCACCTTTGTTCACAGATGATATCGTCTATGCAAAAAATCTGAAAGAATCGACAAAAAACCCTCCAAAACCCCCCAAATTCCTGGAACTAGTAAGCAAGTGTAGCAAGGTTGCAGGATACAAGATCAGTATACAAAAGTTAAATCTCTTTCCCACACGCCAGTAATGAACAAGGAATTTGAAATTAAAAACACATTATCACTTACATTAGAACCCCCCCATGAAATACTTAGGTGTCTAATAGAATATGTACAAGAGTTATGAGGAAAACTATAAACCTCTTATGAAAGATATCAAAGAAGAACTAAATAAATGGAAAGCTATTCTAAGTTCATAGATAGGAAGACTTAATATTGTCAAGATGTCAGTTCTTCCCAACTTGATATATAGATTCAATGCACTCCCAGTCAAAAACTCAGCAAGTTATTTTATGGATATATACAGTCTGATCTAAAGTTTATATGGTGAGGCAAAAGACCCATAATAACCAACTCACCGTTGAAGGAGAGGAACAAAACTGGAGGACTGATACCACTCAACTTCGAGACTTACTATAGCGCTACAGTAGTAATCAAGACACTGTGGTATTGACAAAAAAAAAAAAAAGGAATAAAAAAAGAAAAGCCAAGTAGGGCAACAGAATGGAATAGAGAGCCCAGAAACAGACCCACATTTAGTCAACTGGTCTTTGAGAAAGGAGCAAAGGCAGTAAAATAGAGCAAAGATAGTCTTTTCAATGAATGGTGCTGGAACAACTGGACGTCCACATGCGAAAAAATGAATCTAGGGCAGACCTTACACATTTCACAAAAATCAGCTCAAAATGGATTACAAGATCTAAAACACAAAACTATAAAACTCTTGGAAGTTAACAGGAGAAAACCATCTCATGTTAGGTATAACAAGGACTTGAGATACAACACCAAAGGCACAATCCATGAAAGAAATAATTGGTAAACTGGACTTCATTGCAGTTAAAATCTTCTACTCTGCAAAAATCAGTGTCAGTAGGATGGGAACACAAGTAACAGACTGGGAGAAATATTTGCAAAAGACACGCGTGATACTGTTACCCAAAATACACAAAGAACTCTTTTTTTTTTTTTTTTTTTTGCCGTATGCGGGCCTCTCACTGTTGCGGCCTCTCCCGTTGCAGAGCACAGGCTCCGGACGCGCAGGCTCAGCGGCCATGGCTCACGGGCCCAGCCGCTCCATGGCATGTGGGATCCTCCTAGACCGGGGCATGAACCCGTGTCCCCTGCCTCGGCAGGTGGACTCTCAACCACTGCGCCACCAGGGAAGCCCCTACAAAGAACTCTTAAAGTCAACAATAAGAAAAGGAATGGCCTGATTTTAAAAAGTGGGCAAAAGACCCAAAAAGGTATCTCATCAAAGAAGATATCCAGATGACAAGTAAGCATATGAAAAATATGTTGAACATCATATGATATTAGGGAATTGCAAGTTAAAACAACAGTGAGATATCACTACACACCTGTAAGAATGGCCAAAATCAAAAACACTGAGAACACCAAATGCTGGTGAGGATGTGGAGCAACAGAAACTCTCATTCATTGCTGGTGGGAATGCAAAATGGTACAGCCACTTGGAAGACAGTTTGGCTGTTTCTTACAAAACTAAACATACTCTTACCATCTACTCCAGTAATCATGCTCCTTGGTATTTACCTAAAGGATTGTGTGCACACCAAAACCTGCACACAGATGTTATAACAGCTTTAGTCACAATTACCAAAACTTGGAAGCAACCAAGATGTCCTTCACAGGAATAAAGATGCAGACGTAGAGAATGGACCTGAGGACACGGGGAGGGGGAAGGGGAAGCTGGGACGAAGTGAGAGAGTGGCATGGACATAATATACACTACCAAACGTAAAACAGATAGCTGGTGGGAAGCAGCTGCATCACACCGGGAGATCAGCTCGGTGCTCTGTGACCACCTAGAGGGGTGGGATAGGGAGGGTGGGAGGGAGGGAGACGCAAGAGGGAGGAGATATGGGGATGTATGTATATGTATAGCTGATTCACTTTGCTATACAGCAGAAACTAACAGCATTGTAAAGCAATTGTACTCCAATAAAGATGTTAAAAAAAAAAAAAGATGTCCTTCAGGAGGTGAATGGTTCAAATAAACTGGTACATCCAGACAGTGCACTAAGAAGGAATGAGCTGTCAAAGCCATGAAGACATGGAGAAACCTTAAATGCAAATTATTAAATGAAAGAAGCCAGTCTGAAAAGGCCACATGCTGTATGATCCCAACTATTTGACATTCTGGAAAAGGTGAAATTGTGGAGACAGTAAAAAGATCAGTGACTGTCTGGGGTTAGGGCAAAGGGGAGGCGTGAGTCAGTGGAGTACAGAGGAGTTTTAGGGCAGGGGATAAAGCCCCTCTTCAATCAGCTCCTCCTGGGCAACCACTGTTCTGATTTCTCTAATAGATTCGCTTTGCCTGTTCTTGAACTTCATTCAGATGTTCCCTGAATTATGATGGTTTGACTTAACGATTTTTCGACTTTACGATGGTACAAATGCGAGAGGCATTCAGTAGAAACTGTACTTTGGGGAATTCCCTGGCGGTCCAGTGGTTAGGACTCCATGCTTTCACTACCAGGGGCCCAGGTCAGGGAACTAAGATTCCGCAAGCCTCGGGGCATGGCCAAAAAAAACCCAAAACTGTACTTTGCATTTTGAATTTTGATCTTTTGCAGCAGTAGTAATACGTGGTCTGATCCTCTCTCGAGATGCTGGGCAGCAGCAGCCACAACTCCCAGGCAGCTCCGCAGTCATGAAGGTGAAGAACTGATACACTTAGAACCATCCTGTAGCACCCAGACAGCGGTTCTGTTTTTCACTTTCAGTGCAATACTCAATAAATTACATGAGATATTCAACACTTTATAATAAAATAGGCTTTGTGTGAGGTGATTTTGCCCAACTGTAAGTTGATATAAGTGTTCTGAGCATGTTTAAGCTAGGAGGGGTTAAGCTGTGATGGTTGGTAGGTTAGGTGTATTAAATGCATTTTCGATTTCTGATGTTTTCAACTTATGATGGGTTTATTGGGACACGACCCCGTCATAAGTCGAGGAAGATCTGTGTGTGAATGGAGTCGTGCAGTAATGGACTCATGTCTGGTACTTTCACTAGAAATGGTTTTGAGATTTGTCCACGTTGTTGTTTGCAACAGTTTTTTGTTTTTGTTTTTGTTTTTGCAGTACGCGGGCCTCTCACTGTTGTGGCCTCTCCCGTTGCGGAGCACAGGCTCCAGACGTGCAGGCTCAGCGGCCATGGCTCACGGGCCCAGCCACTCCACGGCATGTGGGATCTTCCCGGACCGGGGCACGAACCCATGTCCCCTGCATCGGCAGGCGGACTCTCAACCACTGTGCCACCAGGGAAGCCCTGTTTTTTTTTTTTTTTAATTGATGAGTAGTACTCCGAATTTTGGCTAAACCACAATTTGTTTATCCATTCTTCTCTTGATGGGGATTTGGGTTCTTTCCAGTTTGGGCTATTGTAGATAAAACTACTATAAACTTTCTTATGCAAGACTTTGTGTAGACATGTACTTTTATTTCTTTTGGGTATATAAGAGTAGAATTTCTGGGTCATAGGGTAGGTATATGTTTGATTTTTATAAGAAACTGCTAAACTGTTTTCATAGTATCTGTATCATTTTATACTCTCACTACTCAGGTATAAGCATTACAGTTGGTGTACATCCTTACAACATTTGGCAATATCAGTCTTTTAATTTTAGTAATTCCAGTGGTTTTGAGGTGGTATCTCATTATGGTTTTACTTTATATTTCCTAGTTGACCAGTGAGGTTGAGGACCTTGCCATTTGCTTGTTGGCTATTCCTGTATCTTTCATGAAGTATTTAAATCTTAGGTCACTTTTAAATTGAATTGTCTTATTGACTTGTAGGAGTTCTTTTTAATATTCTGGATACGAGTCCTTTGTCAGACACATTTTACACATTTCCCCCTCACTTTCAGGCTTTTTCTTTGTCTTTTAATGAGCAGTTTTTAGTTTCGATGAGGTCCAGTTAATTTTTTTTGTCTTTTATCATTAGTGCCTTTTATGTCCTGTGTAATAAATCTTTTCCTATCCTAAGGTTATTAAGCTATTATCTTCTAGATATATTTTCTTCTAGAAACTTAGCTTTTGACTTTAGTTCTGTGATCCATTTTGAATTAATTTTTCTGTATGGTGACAGATATGGATTAAGTTTAATTTTTTTCCATGCAGATATCTGTATGTTCTAACTCTATTTTAAAATATTTTCCTGTTTTCCTTTCCCCATTGAACTGCATTGGAATCCTTATTGAAAATCAGGTGTGTGTGTGTGTGTGTATTTCTGGACTCTTCTATTGGACTATCCAAATTTGATACCCATATCATACTGTTTTAATTGCTGTCACTATTGTAAGTTATGAAATCTTATAGTGTAAGTCATCCAACTTTGGTCTTTTTCTTTATGATTTTCCTAACTATTTATGGTCCTTTAGCCTTCCTACAGATTTTAGAATCAGCTCATTATGAAGTTCTAGAAAAAGTCTGCTGGGATTTTGAATGGAATGAAATTGTGAGAGAATGGACATCTTAGTAATACTGAGTCTTCCAATTAAAAATGTAATATTTCTCTACTTATACAGGTTTTCTTTTTTTTAGGGCATCTTTCTTTCTTTTCTTTCTTCCTTCCTTCCTTTCTTTCTTCCTTTCTTTCCCTCTCTCTCTGTCTCTCTCTCTTTCTTTCTTTTTGGCTGTGCCATGCAGATTGTGGATTTAGTTCTCTGACCAGGGATTGAACCTGGACCCTGTCAGTGAAAGCCCCGAGTCCTAACCACTGGACCACAAGGGAATTCCCTGCAGGTTTTCTTTAATTTCTCTGAACAATGGTTTGTAGTTTTCAATGTCAAGTTCATGCACATCTTCCACTAAATTTATTCCAATGTGTCTGACGTTTTATTCCAATGTGTCTGATACTCTTGTAAATATTGTATTTTAAATTTCATTTTCAATTGTTTATTGATAGTATGTAGAAAATACAATTGACTTGTATATTGACCCTGTGTCTTGCAACCCTGCTAATTAATTCATTAATTTTTTTAAACACTTTAAAATTATTTATTTATTTATTTTTGGCTGTGTTGGGTCTTCGTTGCTGCGTGTGGGCTTTCTCTAGTTGCAGCAGGCAGGGGCTATTCTTCGTTGTGGTGCGTGGCTTCTCATTGCAGTGGCTTCTCTTGTTGTGGAGCACGGGCTCTAGGCGCGCGGGCTTCAGTAGTTGTGGCACGTGGGCTTAGTAGTTGTGGCTTGCGGGCTCTAGAGCGCAGGCTCAGTAGTTGTGGAACATGGGCTTAGTTGCTCCGTGGCATGTGGGATCTTCCTGGACCAGGGCTCGAACCCGTGTCGCCTGCATTGGATTCTCAACCGCTGCGCCACCAGGGAAGCCCCTAATTCATTAATTTTAATAGTTTTAATAATTTCTCAGTTGCTTTGGGTTTTCTAAGTACATAATCTTTGAATTAAGAATAAATGCAGTTTTATTCGTTCCTTTCCTGTCACTATGCCTTTTATTTCTTTTTCTTGCCTTACTGTGGTGGCTAGTAAGTTCAGTGTTGAAATATAATGAATGTTGTTTTGATCTTAGAGGGAAAGCTTTCAGTAATTCACCATTATATCTATCAAGAGTTTAAAAACTGTCAGTATATCAGCCACTTTCCTTAGTAGTTCCTACCTTTATCTAGGAGCTTTTAACTTGGCCTCAGGTACATTTTCCATCTCATTTAAATGTGAATCATCAAGATTTGGAGATAGTTAAAAAAATTAATAAAAGTAACAATAGCCATCAAGGTGGGTGGTGCGTTTTCTACATCACCTGGAACTGATGGCCCAGCAGCATCAGAGTCCGTGCTGGGAGGTTGACCATGCTTCTGCATCGGTCTCTCAGCCTGAGGTCTTCTCAACGCAGTTCTCATCCTCATGGGCATAGGTCACCTTTAGAAAAGGGCCTTATTGTCCATTCTGCAAAATGTACCATCAGTCAGAGAGTTCACGTTGCAAGCTCTGGCATTTCAAACAGTATTTATTTATTTATTTATTTATGCATTCTTTCATTCATTCATTTTTGGCTGCGTTGGGTCTCCATTGCTGTGCGTGGGCTTTCTCCAGTTGTGGTGAGTGGGAGCTACTCTTGGTTGCGGTGCGTGGGCTTCTCATTGTGGTGGCTTCTTTTGTTGTGGAGCACGGGCTCTAGGTGTGTGGGGTTTGGTAGTTGTAGCACGTGGGCTCAGTAGTTGTGACTCATGGGCTCAGTAGTTGTGGCTCATGGGCTCTAGAGCACAGGCTCGGTAGTTGTGGCGCACAGGCTTAGTTGCTTCGTGGCATGTGGGATCTTCCCGGACCAGGGCTCGAACCTGTGTCCCCTGCACTGGCAGGCGGGTTCTTATCCACGGCACCAGCAGGGAAAGCCAGTGGCCCTTTACTTAAGCTGAACTCTGCTCACTTAGCCATACCCTGAATTTAGGAGCCAGGAGGCCAGCAGGTGAGTCCTTGGGCTCTGAGTTTCTTCTCCCTCCTCCCCACTCTGTAGCAGCGCTGCAGGATTGGAAGGGACCAGCTTAACATGCAGGTGTAACTCATATGGCTTGGGAGAACTTCCGGAGGGGTATGACTTTCCTTGTCTCAGAGACCCGTGAGTCGTACTGGAAGCTGAGGCGTTAGGACAGGGATGAAGGAAGACCCGCCGATCGGCCCCTGGTCACCAGCCGTGGCAATGAGCAAGTGGCACGAGCACCAAAAGCTGGAGCACACAGGGCCTCTAGGGCAGCGATGGGAGAGTGGAAGGCAGGCTGCCTGTCTGATGATGGGGGCCTAGGTTGTTTGTTTTTTTTTTTTGGCTGTGCCACGAGGCATGTGGGATCTTAGTTCCCCGACCAGGGATCAAACCCATGCCCCCTTCAGTGGAAGCACAGAATCCTAACTGCTGGACTGCCGGTAAATTCCCTGGGGTGTCTTTTCCTTGGTAACCCAGAGTCATTAATCAGAGCATTTACAGGGTTTAGGATCAGATTTCACTTGTTATTTTGAGAAATACTGTGAGAGTCCCCACCTGGCTCCTTTGGTTAGGAGTTAGAAATCTGGGGGTGTAAAGGGAGACCTAGAGTTTGTTAGCTTCAGACTCTGGCATAAACAGGATTAGTAATAACTGGTATTTGTGGAGCACTTTCTGTGCAATAGCTCATTTAAATCTTTTTTTTTTCCACTGTTCAGTCTTTTGTCTCTTGATGTCTAAGGCCTTTTTCAAAAATTGAGATATGGTTAATGTACAATATTATATGTTTCAGGTGTACAACCTAGTGATTCACAATTTTTAAAGGTTATACTCCATTTATAGTTATTATAAAATATTAGCTATATTCCCTGTGTTGTACTATACACCCTTGGAACTTATTTATTTTATAGATAGTAGTTTGTACCTCTTAATCTCCTACCCCCATCTTGCCCCTCCCCTCATTTAAATCTTAAAAGCCCCCTTTCGAAGTAGGTATTATTTTTCTTTTACAGATAAGTAAACTGAGGCTCAGAAAGTTTAGCACAGGCCAACTGTAACAGAGTCAGGATTTCAATCCAGGTCTATCTGACTTCAGAATCCATGCTCCTAGCTACCTCAATATACTGCTCTTAAGTGCTTTTGGCTTAGTGGTTCACTTAACTGGGGGAGGCTTTCCAGTTGCCCTCTTTGAGGCTCCTCATTTCCTCTGGAATTCTTGGGACTTTCTCTTTCCCGTTTATCACTTTGACTTTCATTGTAAGCCTTCACTCAGTTGACCAGTGCACCCTTCCCCAAATGCACCATCTGAAATAAGAAACTGAAGGGTCGCCTAGACCTCAAATATGCCATAGGTGAGATGTGATGATGTCTAAGTTTGCTTCCTATTTTCAGCACTTAGGAAGTATCCATTATGTTTCCAACCTGTGCTCAGGGCTTGTGTGTACAGTTGTGCAGGTTGTATATTGCACAGATGCTCCCCTTCTGGGGAGTGTGCGGGGACAAAATCTAGCATGAGCTCCACTTACCAAGTTGCGTGCCCAGAGGAAGGGCACAAAGGTACCAGATAGGTTAATGGTAGTCCTGAGTATGCTGGAGCAGTTCAGGGTTACGTCTTGCCTTTGGGTAGCTTTCTTTTTTCTTTCTTTTTTTTTATTGGAGTAAAATTGCTCTACAATGTTGTGTTAGTTTCTCCTGTACAGTGAAGTGAATCAGCTGTATGTATACACCTATCCCCTCCCTCTTGAGCCTCACACCGTCCCCCCACCATCCAATCCATCTAGGTCGTCACAGAGCACCAAGCTGAGCTCCCTGTGCTATACGGCAGGTTCCCCTAGCTATCTATTTTACACATGGTAGTGTATTTATGTCAATCCTAATCTCCCAAATTATATCCCCATGAAATGATGGAAGCAAGGGCCAGGCGGTTATGAAGAGAAGAATTACAAGAATATCAATGCTCATGGATGATTTATATTTTAAAAGTATATATACATTGTTACACTTTACTGGTAGTATATATTTTGTGTTCATATATATATCTGTAAAATAAAAGCGCTTTCATGACCTTTTCCCTCACTTGTATTCCAGTACTCTTTCTTGAGGCATGGAGAAAAGGTTGAAATTCTTTAGCTCCTTGAGAGCTGCAAAGAGCCCCAACTATGCCCAAGGATGTGCCATGACAGGTCACCTGTCAAGGATTATGGCAGAGAAAAGGCTGAGAGCAGTGGACCTGGAGAACAAGTGATGGTAACTCAACCCCTTGCCCACCTCTAGTTCCTGTTTTCTCTTTTGGCGTCTCTCACACTTGTTCCCTTACTGACTTTATTCATTCTTCTTCTTCTTCTTTTTTGTTTTGGCTGCATCGTGTCTTAGTTTCGGCACGCAGGGTCTTCCTTGAGGCGTGTGGGATCTTTCGTTGCGGCACGTGGGCTCTTTGTTGTGGCATGCGTGTTTTCTCTCTCCAGTTGTGGTGTGCAGGCTCCACATGGGCTCTGTAGTTTGTGTCACGCAGGCTCTCTAGATGAGGCACACGAGCTCAGTAGTTGTGCTACGTGGGCTTAGTTGCCCTGCGGCATGTGGGATCCCAGTTCCCCAACCAGGGATCAAACCCGCGTACCCTGCACTGGAAGGTGCATTCTTTACCACTGGACCAGCAGGGACGTCCTTTCTTCTTCTTTTTTTTTTTTTGTGCTACACGGGCCTCTCACTGTCGTGGCCTCTCCCGTTGCAGAGCACAGGCTCCGGATGCGCAGGCTCAGCAGCCATGGCTCACGGGCCCATCCGCTCTGCAGCATGTGGGAGCTTCCCGGACCGGGGCACAAAACCGTGTCCCCTGCATCGGCAGGCAGACTCTCAACCACTGCGCCACCAGGGAAGCCGTCTTTTTTTTTTTTAAATGAAGGGAAATTCATGTAACACTGACCTTTTAAAATGTACAGTTCAGTGGCATTTAGTACATCTGCAGTGTTGTGCGACCATCACTGCTGCCCTGTTCCAAGATGTTTTCATCACCCCCAAAGGAGATTCCGTACCCTTCAGGCAGTCACTTTCCATTCCTCTTACCCCCAACCCTGCCAACCTCTAATCTGCTTTCTGTCTCTATGGATTTACCTATTCTGGATATTTTGTATAAACGAATTCCTAGAGTATGTGACCTTTTATGACTGGCTTCCTTCACTTAGCATAACGGTTTTAAGATTCATCCATACTGTAGCATGTTATTAGTACTTTGTTCCTTTCTCTGGCTGAATAATATTCCATTGTGTGGAACAGACCACATTTTTGTATCCATTCATCCGTCGATGGACATTTGGGTTGCTTCCACCTTTGGCTATTGTGAATAGTGCTAAACACTGGTGCACAAATATTTGTTTTGACACCTGTTTTCAAGTCTTCTGGGTGGACACCTAGGAGTGGAATTGCTGGGTCACATGGTAACTCTTCTTCCTGAGGAACGGCCTCTGTGCATTCTCTCTGAGCACTTGGTGCCATGCTTGGCTTCCCCATCTCCATCCTTCCACCTTCACTTCGTCTCCCTGCCAGGATGTAGACACCCTGTCCTTGGTGAGGCCGGCTTGCCGTCTCCCTGTTGCTCCTCTCTTGTGCAGTAGGACAGCCATCCTCCAGGGGGTTTGCATTTCCTGCCCTAAAGCACCTCCTAGCCTGTTTGCAGTCACTGTGATCCTTAAGACCCCTCCTGGGTACAATGCCCACTGGGTTTCTTAGTCCCTGCCCTCCCCTGCCCCCCGACTTGGACGCCCATCCCAGATTTCCGGTGCAGTGACTAAACAATAAACAGACCTGCTTCTGCTCCTCTAGCCTTATGTCCCTCCCCCGCCCTGGCCACTTGCCAAGTCCTCTGTGCTTGCTCCTGGGCTTATTGATACCTTAGCAGTGCCTCGCAGTTGACCCGAAGAGAGATTGTTTTTCCCTCTTCCCGATTGATGCTGCTTCTGAAGAGTATCGTGAGGTTGGCCTTCATACCTCTTATGCTGAGCGGTGGCTTTGAACGAACGAGGCGCTGACGCGTCACCCCAGCTCCCACACCCCCGTTTCCACCCAAGCCCACTTGCCACCCAAAACTAGACACTTAAGACTGCAGGTCACTACAAGGCCATACTCTGCTGGCTTTGGATGCTTCAAACCAGTGCCCTGTACTACGTGCTGGAGGGATGCTCTCAGACCCACGATGATTTTTTTTTTTTTTTTGAGGTACGCGGGCCTCTCACTGTTGCGGCCTCTCCCGTTGCGGAGCACAGGCTCCAGACGCACAGGCTCAGCGGCCATGGCTCACGGGCCCAGCCGCTCCGCGGCATGTGGGATCCTCCCGGACCGGGGCACGAACCTGTGTCCCCTGCATCGGCAGGCGGACTCTCAACCACTGCGCCACCAGGGAAGCCCCCACGATGA
Source organism: Mesoplodon bidens (assembly GCF_964165515.1). Taxonomy (NCBI): domain Eukaryota; kingdom Metazoa; phylum Chordata; class Mammalia; order Artiodactyla; family Ziphiidae; genus Mesoplodon; species Mesoplodon bidens. The sequence continues at coordinate 2,171,839 of NC_138167.1, read as the reverse complement.
ATTTTAATAGCTGCATCTGTGTGCCCATTTAACACTGACTTCCTGATTTTAGTTGGTTCTTGATCCATTCCTTGGTTTGTGGGGTTTTTTTTCTTTTTCTTTTTTTGGATCCACACCCATGTTGTTGGTTTTTGATAAGCTCTCGGGAGTTGAGGATTCCTGCATGTGTGGGATCATAGGTCGGGGTGGTGGGGAGATGCAGGATGGCTGGGTTGGTACCTATAAGAGAAGACAATTTCCTGATTGCAGCGACAAACTGAGGGCAAGAATACCCAGAACCCCAGAGTCGAAGAGTTGGTGTTGATAAGGCGACATTTATAACGTTGTCTTCCTGGATGTTCCCAAGTCCATCCTTAAAAAGGCTCCTTCCAGGAGCTGGACAGCCAAGGGGGCATCGGCCTGCCCTGAAAAGAATCTCAATGACGATATCTCTTTGACGGTGGAATTGGGAAATCCAATTAAATGGCGAGTTGGCGAACCTAGGGACCTGGCAATGGAGCTTTGGTGTGGCCGGAAGATGGAAAATCTGGTGGGAGTGATCTGGGTCAGAGCCCAGGGAGCCCAACAATGTAAAATCTGCGGACAGACCTCTTTTAGAGGTCAGGAAGCTTGAGCTGGTTGGGTGTGGCATCATGGGAGTCGCCTACCTGGCTGTGGTCATTCTGACCTTTGTACGTTTAGCTCGGGTGCCAGGTATCAACAAGTTAAGGTCCAAGCAGGTGACTTATGAAGCAGGCCCTGTGTGGGTGCGGACACACGCAGGGTGGGGGGTGAGGACTGGCCAGCTGGCAGATGTGAACCAGAAGGAATTTCTCAGCCGGCTGGGGTGGGGCCTTCCCGGCCCCCCACCCCGTGTTGCTGCCTCTGTCACACATCTTGTCCCACCCCCCGGGAGGGATCTAGGCCTCCCCTAAGGGCGAGAACAAAGGCCAAGGGGAGAAGGGGCCCGAGCCTCTTGGGCTTCAGGATAAACCAGACACGCAAGGTGAGGATTGGGTGTCCTTCCAGGAGGGGAGATCCGGTCCAGGCAGATGAACTTGTTTATGGGTGGTTTTGCCATCACCTCCCTTAGGGCATGGGCCCAGTTGGCCGCCTGTGCAGGCCACCTGTCGACAGCGGCCCCAGCACCCCCAGCACCCCTGAGCTCTTGGCGGGGCTCTGCCTACAGCAGCTGTTGCCAGGGCCCTTCGCCTGCCCGGGGCTGGGCCTCCCCCGACGGAAGCCGTCGTCACAGCCTTGCGGGGTCTGCTCCCAGTGTCGAGTTAGTCCCAATGATCAGGACCATCAGGACGTGGAAGGTGGTACAGGGGACGTGGGGTGGAGACACAAGTGCAGAGGGGTCAGAGGAGGGAGGAGAGACCAGTGGGAGGAGGGAGAGGAAGGGACAGCAAAGCCTCAGGGAGAGAGGCCACGACAGGCCGGGGGAGGAGACGGTGAAGTCTGGGAAGGTGGGGAAGAGTGGGGAGGTGCCCAGCACCGAAGCGGACAGTGTGGCAGTGCTTCCCATCTTTTCAGGACGGGTGACATCTTTCCTTTCTGTTTAAGCAAGTTCCCGAGGAGCAACTCCTAGGCAGGTGCAGTGGCTCAACAGAGGCGAGCGGGAGGCTGAGGCCGTATGGGGTTTGCACCCACTGTTCCTGGCATTGCCCAGGGTGAGATCTGGGTGCCGCGGCCTGGCCCACCTCTTCTCTCTCCTGCACCCCTGTCCTCCACCCACCCAGGGCCGCACCCCGTGATCCCACGTCCCAGCTGTGCCTCCCCCCTCCACCAGGGCCGTGCCTGCAGCTCACACACACCCCTGCAGTTCACACGCCCCACCCCTGTAGCTCACACGCCCCCCCAGCAGCTCACACGCCCACCCCACCCCCCTGCCCCACAAGCCCACCTTTCCCGGGAGCCCCCGACATCACTGCCATCGGGGGTCAAATCCTCCGCGGCTCTTGCACAAAGCGCTTCTCCTGTCTGTGTCTCAGATTTCTGATCGCTGCTAACCCTCCTTGCAGTGTGGAGCCCTGAATCCATGTCTTTAAGGAACTTGGGACTTGTCAGATGAAAGATTGTCCGAAGTCGGCTCCTGTCCTCCCCCACCGCCCCCAGAAGCCCTGCCCCCACTTCTTCACCGTCTACCACGCAGACAAGCCCTGATTATCTGGGCAGGTCCCCCCAACCTGGGGTCCGGCAGACCCCACTTCTCCAGGCCTCAGCCCACCAGCCTCGGCAGCATCCGACGCCGCTGACCACCTGTGTCCTTCTTGTTAAAATTATACAAGTAATGCATGCCCGTTGTTAAAAAAAGAAAGAAAGAAAGAAAAAGATCCAACATTGTAGACTTGAATTTAAGTAAACTATAAAAATCTCTAGTCCTCCCACCTCTCCCGTATAATCACGAAACGTGTCTCAAATCCGGCCCGCTCTGTCCATCCCCTTCTCTAAGCATTTACCAAATTCACATATTTAAGTGTCTGTTAGCTCTTATTTGAGGTCAGGGACTCTTCATCTTTATCTGTGTCTTCAGTGCTGGGCACGATGCCTAGCGTATGGTCGGCATTTGTTAGGTATCCTTTGAAAGAATAAATGAATGAAGGAATGGGTGAATAATAAGAAAATTGGACTAGCGTTCAAATCTTTGCTGCTTCCTTGTTGGGTGAACCTCAGTTTCTTCACCCTTAAAGCTGGAATAATAATTCATGTTCTTGGGCTTCCCTGGTGGTGCGGTGGTTGAGAGTCCGCCTGCCGATGCAGGGGACGCGGGTTCATGCCCCAGTCTGGGAAGATCCCACATGCCGCGGAGCGGCTGGGCCCGTGAGCCATGGCCGCTGAGCCTATGCGTCCGGAGCCTGTGCTCTGCAACGGGAGAGGCCACAACAGTGAGAGGCCCGCGTACCGCAAAAAATAAAAAAAAAAAATAATAATAATAATTCATGTTCTTTTCAAGTTAAATACGATGCTAGTGATGGTACCAGCACGGTGCCTGGCATGGCACGAGCCTTCAGTAAGAATCCTGTTGAATCGAATTCTAAAGGGACCCAGCTGTCCTCCCTCCACAAACCTGGACCTGCTCCCCTGCTGCTGAGTGCCCCCCTCCCCACCCCATGCAGGGCCTCTGCTGCCAGCTATTGAGAAAGGGATAAGAAGCTGCCAGCTGCCCTTGGGGAGCTTATGGTTGGACTGGGGAGGTGTAGGCAAGCCCCAGACAGTGGATTGGAATACAGATGCTGAGGCCAAGCCAAAGTCCCAGTGTTGGGGGAGGGCAAGGGAGTGCTGGGGAGCATGTGTGGTGATGGGGCCGGGTTGTTTGAGAAGAATGAATGAACGAATGTCAGGCCACCGTTTACAGATTCAGACAGGGTATTCCATGTAGGGGACGCATGTGACATCACCTGCTCACTCTTCCCCAGATCTTAGCTGATCCTTCTGGGTCAGGGGCTCAAACCTTTCTACCATGATCCACAAAAAAGTGCACTTTGCATTGCCAGTGCAAACACACACTTACCGTTATAGATGTAACTGGAACAATTTAACAACACAATACTTCCTTCAGCTCAAGGGGTGACTGTGATGCTTTCCTTTCTTTTTTTTTTTTTTTTGCCGTACATGGGCCTCTCACTGTTGTGGCCTCTCCCGTTGCGGAGCACAGGCTCCGGACGCGCAGGCTCAGTGGCCATGGTTCACGGGCCCAGCCGCTCCGCAGCATATGGGATCTTCCCGGACCGGGGCACGAACCCGTGTCCCCTGCATCGGCAGGCGGACTCTCAACCACTGCGCCACCAGGGAAGCCCCACCTTTCATTTTTTTTTAAAGATACTGTTTGTGTTCCACTAAGTTGATTTCATGGACCACTGATGGGTGGCGGTCCTCAACTCAAAACACACTGCCCAGTTCAGCGATTCCACGTGAGGTTTTCTTTCGGTTCCGTTCTGTTGGAGCTCGTGAGGTCCAGTTTTCAGCTCAGGGAGGGTCAGAATTTGTCCAAGGATGTTTACCAACTAAATGGCAAAGCCAGGAGTCAAACACAGGTCTATGACTCCATGGCCCACTGCTGGGTTGGGTCCCTTTCTCTGACACTTTGCCTGGGGGTTCTGCCAGCCCCCTTCTGGGCCACGGATCAAGGAATGTTAAACGTGGCCCACTTCTTTGTAGCCTAGGACGCTTGGCCAAGGTGACAGCTAAGCCTGCCTTGTATCATCAAGTGCCACACAGCCTAAAGCTGAGCAAGAAGCCCTTTGACACTGAGATTGTAGTATCAGCCAACCCCTGCCCACTGCTAATATGCAGAGTTTGTTATAGAGAGAAGGTACAGTAAGATTAACCTGCTGCTGGGACTTTGCTGGCGGTCCAGTGGTTAAGACTTCACCTTCCAATGCAGGGGGTGCGGGTTTGATCCCAGGTTGGGGAGCTAAGATCCCACATGCCTCGTGGCCAGAAAACCAAAATATAAAACAGAAGTAATATTGTAACAAATTCAATAAAGACGTTAAAAATGGTCCACACCAAAAAATCTTAAAAAAAAAAAATTAATCTGCTGTCTGTCAGCCAAAGATAACAGGATAAAACCATGTCTTCACTGCACACAGCACTGTCCTCATACCCCTCCCTCCTTCCTTTGGAACCCCTCACTCAGAAATCAGGGGGCGGTCTCCTGGGCTACCCCAGGGAAAGAAGGAAAGCTGAAAAAAGGCAATTAGAGAGGAAGGGATGAGTTGGGAAGGAAAGGAGCTGAGGGAAACCAGGAGTACAGATGGAAGATGGGCCTTGGGCCTGCAGTATCTGAAATCCTAAAGCTGCCAGAAGGCAGTGAGTTTTATAGGGAGAAGGAGGGGATTAAAGGGGTTGTCCAGTCACAGTTTTAAAATCATGGGAGGGGGAGAGGGACGGGGGTCTGGGTGCCCTGTTGAGATAAGGGTGAAGTGAGTGAGACTGGGGGCAGAACTGGTGTCTAGCCACGCTGGTCTGTCTCCCTTTTTGTGCCAGGCAGTGTGGGTCATTGATCGAATTATCGTGCATGCTGACAAGCTCAGGCCAGAAGGAAGTGTAGACCTCATAACAAAGACCACTGTTACGTTCGGTTTGCCTTTGAAATCTCTTTTATTTCATATTGGAAACTAACTAACAGAACTTGTTTGAATTGATCTTGGTGCTTTTTCGTTCTGTGGACTTCAGAGCACTAATTATATATATAATGGTTTTTTTGTTTGGTTTTTTTTTTTCATTGATTCTTGTAACATTCTGGAAAGGGCAGGGGTTGTTATTCTTTGACACAAGCTAAAACAGAAAATGGCCCACCACTGAAGAGTGGCAGCATGGCTGAGGGGCAGAACCAGGATGAAATCTAGTTCTGATTTCTAGGTCCAAAGTTCTGTCTGCTTTGAGCCAGGGCTGCCGTGGTCAGGGCAGGAGGGCCTAGGCTGGGCTTACACAGATTTACCACTTGCGAGGCTAACTCCATGCACTTCTAATCACTCCATTATTCCATGCCCACTAATCAGTTTGTATTACATTAATTAATATAGTTCAATACTTACTAGTTTAAGATTTGAGCCAGTTACGCATCAGCTTAATACTTACTAGTTTGCACTATATTAATTTATATTTGTTGGTGCTTTTGTAAAAGACTCATCTTTTCCCTTTGTATTCACCACAGGGTTTAGCAGACTTCTACACTATGTAAGCGGTGAATTAGCTAGTTATCTGGTACCTCGGCTTTGACTCTCTTCCTAGAATAAATTAACATCAAGTGAAAGGGTAAAGACAGGGGTGGGTGACCACCATGCTGACTGCCCCCCGGGAACTGGCAGTGGCACCAGTGTCCTTTCCAACCCTGAGAGCCCAGCCAGGGAAAGGAAGGCACATCTACACTGTCTCCCCGCCCCCATCCTTTTTGGATTGGAGAGTTTCTTTGGATAAACCCCAAATCGATTAAGAACTGGCTCTTGCTGAAATTTGCTAGGGGGAGAAATTTGTCCCCATCCTTGGGTTGCGCTTTTGCGATTTCTGGCCTTTCTCACGCTTTCTCGTCCCATTTTCGGAATGTTCCCACTGGATGTGATCCTGTCTCCCCGCCACACTCCATTGTCGAGTGAAGACCCTCGTTTCACGTTAACCAGGCCCAGGATTGCTATCTGCAGAGAGATAGGGCTCTGAATAGGTCTGCCTCTCAAATCTCCTGGGCATCCGGCGTTGATAGGAGTTGGGGGCGGTGCGTGGGGAGCTGGAAACAAAGCTCTGCAGAGCCGCCAAGGATTTCTAGCCCTCTCCCATGAAGAGCCCTAGTTTGGGGACAAGCGGGAGGACTGCCATTTGCAACTCCACCCATCTTTTTTGTCTTCTTTCATTTGCATAGATTTGAGCCAGTTAAGCATCAGCCAACTCTTCTTATAAATCAGACTGTAACCCAATTTCTCTCTCATTTTTTTAACCTCTAAAACTGCATAGGTACAGTGTACCTGTAGACTTGTCCCTGAAAAATTCTGTGCAGTTCAGAATTTTTTTTAGGGACTGAAATATTTTAAATGTATTGGGGAAGGGGTCTTTAATATTTAAAGAGGACCCATGATGGATCTGCCAGCCACATGCAGTTTTCATTTATGTGTGTTTATCATCAAATCACAGAAGGTGACATTTGGAATATCCTTAAATGTCATCATTTGATAGGGAAGAAAACCGAGGGTCAGAGAGGTCCCAAAACTAGTGAGAGAACAAGGACAAAACCCCGGCCTCCTGACCCCTGCCCCAGTGCCCTTCCTATCACAGGACAGTGGAATATAGCAAAGGTTTCCAATTTTGATTCTCCTCTATTTTTATTTCCATCTCTTTCCTTCTACTTAAAAGCTATTTTTTTATTTTATTTCATTTATTTATTTTTATTTTTGGCTGCATTGGGTCTTCGTTGCGGTGTGCAGGCTTCTCATTGTGGCGGCTTCTCTTCTTGCAGAGCACGGGCTCTAGGCATGCGGGATCAGTAGTTGTGCCGCATGGGCTCAGTAGTTGTGGCTTGCAGGCTCTAGAACACAGGCTCAGTAGTTGTGGCGCACGGGCTTAGTTGCTCCGTGACATGTGGGATCTTCCCGGACTAGGACTCAAACCTGCGTCCCCTGCATTGGCAGGTGGATTCTTAAGCACTGCGCCACCAGGGAAGCCCAGCATCTTATTTTTATATTTCCCCTGTTTAACCCAGATTTGTTCTCTGTAGTTGTCCCTTGGAACACCATAGCATCTGACCTGCCTTAAACACTCCCCACCATCCCAAGCCCCACGTCCACTGCCTTAGCCCTGGTCTTTTCTCTCTGACCTCTGACCTCTCCTTTACACAGGCCCCAGTAGCAGAGCTCCAGGGCCCTTCTTCCCCTGGCCAGGGATTACAAACGGGCTCCTTTTAGGCCTGACCTTCTCTGCCTTGGGACTTAGACAAACCAGAGTAAGGGAAGAAAGAGACAACCCTCTGTCTCCTTCCACAAAGCCCCCAGCAGGCTTCCCACACTGCAAGATAGAATAAGTCCTTTCCCAGAAAGGAACAGGGGAGCCGACGTCCTTTCCTCCCATGCAGCCCAGGGAGGCTGACCAGACAGTGTGTAACCCACGCCGGGCAGAGGTGCCAGGCTCCGCTGGGAAAGGTGGAGACCGTACTGGCTTTTCTCACCCGACCGGGAGTCTCTGCCAGGCCCCAGCCGGGATGCTGGCTTTCTCATCACTGCCTGCTTTCCAGCCCCTCACAGATGATGGACAACTTATCCTGAGGCCGATGGGGGCAGAGGACAGATATCTGTACCTACTGACCTTCCCTTGGTCGTTGCGTCCCCTCCTTCTAAAACTCAGACCCCGTTTAGGTGGGTGGATGGGCTTGTTGAGCAAAAGGCTGACAGCCTAGAAGTACTTTGCAAAATGCAACTGCTTAACAATAAATGAGCATTAGAGGGTGGCCGGGGACTGCTGTGTTTTAAGAAACTCTGCACTGAGAGGACAGGAGACCGGGAGGTTCCCAGGGTAGGAGAAGCTTGGGGGACAGCGCTGAATGGGGGAGGGGAGCCCTCCTGGGGGATTTGGATGGCACTGGAAGCCAGACACGGAATAGGAGGGAAAATACCAGCTTTGCTCCCAGGATTCTTTACCCTCCCAAATGCTGATTTCATCGACCCAAATCAGGTCTCTGCTCCTGTTTGCTGGGACCTATTTTAAGAGAGTCTTATAAATATACAAAGGCGGAAGTTCCTGGATGGGGGGGGGGTTGGCAGGAGAGGATGTGGTTCCACTCCAGGACAGGATCTGACTCAAATCACACCTCTCTCCCGGATTCCAAGCTGTCACGGGGGGCTGCCTCAGAGGTAGTGCTTGGAAGGACATGCTGAGAACAGATCAGGGTGGTTCTAACTGTGGCCTCCACCGTGTGCAGGGTGGGGTGTGGAAGCCGGGAGCAAAGGGGACCCGGGGCCCTCTTGTCCACACACCCAGGGAGCCCCTGCACTGTCCTGAGAGTGTGTCCTTGGGAGTCAGCCCTCCCATCCCCCGCTGTCTTCCCCGGGGATGGAGACCTTGTGACAGTTGTCCCCTCCAGGGCCCGGTGAATTCGGTCAGTGTTCATGGAACTGAACAGTCACGAGTCTCAGAGCCCGGAGAGATCATCCAGACCCTGACCCTTGTTTTTAGGTAAGATGAATGAGGTGGTCCGCCTGCTTCAGCCAGTTAGCTGCAGGGCCTCTCCACGGCATGCAAGCCAAGCACATCTTGACAGGGATGGAGCACCCGAAGATGGGGCAGCGAGGTGCCCCGTGTGGGGCTAAGATGTGGCAGCAAAGGGTGCTAGATACCCTCCCGGCCGTTTTGCACAGGGACAGGTTTTGGGAGAACCAGGAGTTCTACGAGCATTTGCCCGGAGGCTGGGCTGGTGGCCTGCTGGCTTTGTAAGCAGTGGAGATAAGGCTCTTTTTGTCAGCTCTTTGAGGGATTGGTGTGGGCGTCCTAGGGGGTGAGAAAGCACAGTGGGCGGGGGCAGCAAACCGCCCCCCCATCTCAGGCATCCTCCTGCGACCTGAGAAATGCTTTGTTGGGGGGTGGGCGGGGGGGAGGGCCTGGTAAAGAGAGTCTGGGCTGAGAGGGAAGCAGGCCCTTTCCAGTACAAGTCAGACTCTTTTGTGAGCTGTTTACCCGCCTCCTGCCCAAGGGTGCAGCGTGAGTCATTTAATCTAATTGGTTTAATAAGTAAACGATCTGGGTACAAAGTAGAGGGGGTTGGGTCTGAGCGGGGTGGGGGGGGCGCAGTGCTATCGACAAACCCTACCGGGCAGCTTTGAAAAGAAGCCTGTTGCCAGCTCTCTAGGGATGAGGATCACTGAACTGGAGGTGGAGATGCTCGGGGAGGCGTGGGGAGTGGGGAGCCTCAGATGTTGGGTGGAAAGAGAAGTAGAGGCCATGTGGGTGTATTTGCTCATTAAAGTGTACAATTCAGTGGTTTCAGTATATTCACGAGGTTGTGCAACCATCACCACTATCTAATTCCAGAGATTTTTCATCATTTTCAAAAGAAACCCAGTACCGCACAGTAGTCACTCCCTATTCCCTTCCCCCAGAGCACTGGCGACCTCTCATCTACTTTCTGTCTCTGTGGATCGGCCTCTTGTGGACTTTCACGTTAGTGGGATCGTACAATACGTGGCCTTTTGTGCTGGCTTTTACTTAGTATCGTTCGAGGCTCATCCATTTTATAGCCTGGATCAGCATTTCATTTCTTTTTATGGCTGAATAATAATTCCATACTGTGGATACACTACTGCATTTTGTTAGTTGTTCACCACTGATGGACATTTGGGCAGTTTCCACTTTTCAGCTATTATGAATAGTGATGTTTTTGTTTCTCCCGGGTGTGCACCAAGGAGTAGAATCATGGTATCTACGTTTAACCTTTTGAGGAACTGCCAGACTGTCCTCCAAAGCGGCCGCCCCGTTTTGCATTCTCCCCAGCAGTATACGAGGGTTTCCATTTCTTCCACCTCCTCACCAGCACTTGTTGTTTTCTGTCTTTTTGAGGACCACTATCCCACTGGGTGTGAAGTGATTCTGTACTTGTTTTAATGTACGTTCTACCTTCTCTTGCCGATTAAGGTAGGTCAGCGTCTTCGCTCCTAGATCAGTTGTCCCACGTGGGAAAGAAATGTGCTCCAGGACACAGAGGTGAATTGCATGAGGTAAGCAGCAGTGTTTACAACAATTGAAAAGATGTCCATGGTACTATCGTTGAGGGAAAAGAAAGGCAAGTTGCAGGATAATATGTATAGTGTAAGTTCACCTGTGTTTTAAAAAACACATACTTCCATCAGATTGGCAAAAATTTTAAAGACGAACCTGTGGTGCTGATGAAGTTGCCTGGAAACAGACGCTTTTAAATCACGCTGTTGACAACGTGGATTGTTTTCAAACCATTTTGAAAAGTAATACGTCAATTACTAAAAATTTTAAAAATACATTGTACCTCGACGTCTCACTTTGAAACTTGATTGTAGAGATCGTAGCAGCCACACGAGCTGGAAGCATCGTTTGGAAACAAGTGAATGGCTGTCGGTAGGAAAACAGTCTGCTAACGTGTGCTATAGCCATACCATGAAATGTTATTGCAGCTATTTTTAAAAAATGGATTATGTTTTAACCTAGAGAAATGTCCACAATGTGAGGAAAGCAAGTTCCAGAGTAATATATGTGTAATATGAATATATCTTTTAAAACAAAAAAATTAAGAATTCTGTTAGAGTGCAAACAAGTGCAAAGGTATGGAAGTTGGCCTGACTGTTACCAGTAGTTGTGATGAGAAGAGAGAGAAGGAGCAGAGATACTTTAAACTCATATGCAATTGACCCTTGAACGAGGTAGGGCTTATGGTGATGACTCCCCATACAGTCGAAAATCCGAGTATAATTGATAGTCAGTCCTCCGTATCAGCGGTTCCTCCATCTCTGTGGTCCTCTGTATCTGCAGCTCCATGTCCACAGATTCAACAAACTGCAGATCATGTAGTACTGCTGAACTATTATTATTATTATTACAGTAGTACTAGTACTGTATTTACTATTGACAAAAATCTAATCTAAGTGGACCCACACACTTCAAACCCATGTGGTTCACGGGCCGACTGTATCTCTCTGCAGTTCACCGGTTGTGATGAACACTTGGAATTTTTAGAAAACAAAAGGAACCACACATAGGAAGAGTTTGTAATCAAAGCAGAAGAGTGGGTGAGAACAGAGGCTGGAACCAGAGACCGTGGGATCAGATCCTGGCTCTGCCACTTACCGGCTGTGTGGCTTTGGGAAAGTTACTTAGCCTCTTTGAACTTCAGTTTCCTCATCTGTAAAATGGAGATAATGACAGTACCTACCTCAAAGGGTTTCTATGAGCATTAAATGAGATAATATTTAGAAAATGTTTAGAACACTGCCTGGCACATATTAAATGCTAAATGTTTTAACCCTTGTTTTTTCTATTATTATCTCCTGTATTACTGAGCACTTACTATATGCCACTCTCATTTGATCCTCATAACCAGTAGCCCCGTAAGGTGTAAATCCTACTAATATCATTGTTTTAGAGAAGGAAACCAAGGCTTAGAGATTGAGATCATGTAGCTATAGATACCATGGCATCTGACTCTGCAGCTCTTCCTTTTAACCGCTGTGTGGAGCTGGATGGATACTCTTAACAGTGACATCATTTCCTCAGCAAGTGCCTACTGTGTGCTAGGCATAATACACAAAACAGGTATGGGGAGAAGATAGATTTTATACACACACACGCATAACATGTCAAGTGGTAATAAGCGCTATTAAGAAAAGTAACGGGGACTTCCCCGACGGTCCAGTGGTAAAGGCTCCGCGCTTCCACTGTACGGGTTGCGGGTTCTGTCCCTGGTCGGGGAACGCATAACATGTCAAGTGGTAATAAGCGCTATTAAGAAAAGTAACGGGGACTTCCCCGACGGTCCAGTGGTAAAGGCTCCGCGCTTCCACTGTACGGGTTGCGGGTTCTGTCCCTGGTCGGGGAACTGAGATCCTGCCAGCCATGTGGCACGGCCAAAAAAAAAAAAAAAAAAAGAAAGAAAAATAATGCAGGGTAAGAGAGGGTGCTACCTGGGGGCAGAGAGAACTGTTGTAGATGGGATGACCAGGGAAGAGAGAAACAGCCATGTCCATGTCTAGGGGTGCGAAGACCCTGAGGTACTGCATGCCTGGTGGTGGGAGGAACAGCAAGGAAAACAGAACAGCTGGAGCGGAACGGTGATGAGGAGATCGGGGCAGAGATTTAACATGAGAGGCATCTTCAGTCGAGTGACCCTATCGTCTGTGGGACACTTTTTTTGTTTTTTTTTGCGGTACGCGGGCCTCTCACCGTCGTGGCCTCTCCCGTTGCGGAGCACAGGCTCCGGACGCGCAGGCTCAGCGGCCATGGCTCACGGGTCCAGCCGCTCTGCGGCATGTGGGATCTTCCTGGACTGGGGCACGAAGCCGTGTCCCCTGCATCGGCAGGCAGACTCTCAACCACTGCGCCACCAGGGAAGCCCCTGCGGGACACTTTTTAAAAAATTTTATTTTATTGAAGTAGAGTTGATTTACAGTGTTGTGTTAATTTCTGCTGTACAGCAAGGTGATTCAGTTATACATACATATACATTCTTTTTCATATTCTTTTCCATGATGGTTTATCCCGGGATACTGAATATAGTTCCCTGGGCTCTACAGTAAGACCTTGTTGTTTATCCATTCTCTATATAATAGTTTGCATCTGCTAATCCCAGACTCCCAGTCCAGCCTTCCCCCACCCCCCCCACCCGCCTTGGCAACCACAAGTCTGCTCTCTGTGTCCGTGAGTCTGTTTCTGTTTCATAGATAAGTTCATTTGAGTCATATTTTAGATTCCACATATAAGTGATATCATATGATATTTGTCTCTGTCTGACTTACTTCACTTAGTGTGATAATCTCTAGGTCCATCCATGTTGCTGCAAATGGCATTATTTCATTCTTTTTTATGGCTGAGTCGTATTCCATTGTATATATCTACCACATCTTCTTTATCCATTCCTCTGTCGATGGGCATTTAGGTTGTTTCCATGTCTTGGCTACTGTAAATAGTGCTGCTGTGAACATTGGGGTGCATGTATCTTTTTGAATTATAGTTTGTCTGCATATATGCCCAAGAGTAGGATTGCAGGATCATATGGCAGCTCTATTTTTAGGTTTTTTTTTTTTTTTTTTTTTTTTTTTTTTTGCGGTACGCGGGCCTCTCACTGTTGTGGCCTCTCCCGTTGCGGAGCACAGGCTCCAGACGCGCAGGCTCAGTGGCCATGGCTCACGGGCCCAGCCGCTCCGCGGCATGTGGGATCTTCCCGGACCGGGGCACGAACCCGTGTCCCCTGCATCGGCAGGTGGACTCTCAACCACTGCACCAGCAGGGAAGCCCTATTTTTAGTTTTTTGAGGAACCTCCATACCATTCTCCATCGTGGCTGCACCAATTTACATTCTGTGGGACACTTTTGATCGTGCAAGTGGGTGCTGATAATAAGGCTGCCAAAAGAAACAGTGTAACCTGGGTCTGCCCCCAGTAAACCTCACTCATAGGATCCAAAGGACCTTGGATTGTATTCGGAGTGAGCTGGGAAGGAACTGGAGCGTTTGAGCAGGAGGTTGACGTGGGCTACATTTTGGTGGGGTCACTCTGGCTGCTGAACTGTAGGGGGTGAGGGTGGAGGCACAGGGACCGGATGAGAGATGGTGGCCGGGACGAGGTGGAGGAAGTAGAGGTGTCGGAAGAAGTCAGACTTTGGGTAGCTTTTGAAGGCACAGATGAGTGGACCTGCTGATGGATTGTATGTGGGGAGAGGAACCGAGAATGAGTCAAAGATTTCTGACCCGGCAGTTGGAAGGCTGGAGTTGCCGTTACTAAAATGGGGAGGACGGAGAGCAAGCACGTTTGGCAGGAAAAATCAAGAGTTTGGTTTCAGGCCTGTTGAGCTTGAGATGCCTCTCAGATCTCCAGGCAGGGGAGTGGGTTCGTAAATCAGAGATACAGATGTGGATTTCGGGGGGCGGGCGGGGGCAGCTGGGGAAGTCATCCACGTGCAGACGGGATACCCAAGGACCAGAGAGTGGGGGCATAGACAGGAAAGAGGATAGTCCAGACTGAGCCCCAGGGTGGGTTATCCAGCTGTGAAGGTAGGTGTAATGAGGGGCATTATTAACAAGAGAACTGAGCGGTGGCCCGGAGGGGGCGCAGTGGGGCTTGCAGGGGTCATCGCTTTCTCTTGGTGAACCTCTGCACTCTGACACTGGGGGAGGGTGGTGTTCATAGGCTACTTTCATCTTGGTAAAAGCTTCTGTGTTCCACGCGGGGAGCCCAGGTGGGTGCCTGGGTGGGGCTTGGAGATGGAAACAACCCAGGTTGCCCTGGAAAAACCATGACTCCTTAGGGGCGGCGACTTACTTCCATTCCCAGGCCCAGCACCTCCACCCGCCTCCCAGAGCCCCTGCCCTGGCCCTCCTTCACCACGACGTCTTCCCGGACCACCAGGATCCTCCTCTCTGAACTCCAGGGGCCTCGCCGCGCCCTGCGTGTGTGAAGCAGACTTGTGTCGTGGAAGCACAGGAGGCCTCAGACCTGTGCGTGGAAGCGGAGCCCTCTGTGCGTTAGCAGCGCTGGCTGAGGCTCCTCCTTCCGACCTGGGCTGGGTCCTTTGCCTCCGATTCCCCCCGGCCACGGCTCCATAGCCACCGCCGTCACGGGGCTGCTGGGAGGGTCGACCCGGCAGTGGTGGGACGACTGTGAACTTTGGAGCCAGACAGGTCTAGTTTGAATCCCAGTTTGGCCACTTTTGGGATCTTGAGTAAATCATGTAGATAGACTCTTTATAAAGTTTTATTTTTATTTATTTTATTTGTTTATTATTTCTGGCTGTGTTGGGTCTTCGTTGCTGCACACGGGCTTTCTCTAGTTGCGGCAAGCGGGGGCTACTTTCTCTAGTTGCGGCAAGCGGGGGCTACTCTTCTCACTGCAGTGGCTTCTCTTGTTGTGGAGCACGGGCTCTAGGCGCGTGGGCTTCAGTAGTTGTGGCGCATGGGCTCAGTAGTTGTGGCTCGCGGGCTTAGTTGCTCGCAGCACGTGGGATCTTCCCGGACCAGGGCTCGAACCTGTGTCCCCTGCATTGGCAGGCAGATTCTTAACCACTGCGCCACCAGGGAAGTCCCATGTAGACTCTTTAAACCTGAGTTTTATTACTGGGAGAATGGGGAGAGAAATATTTACCTTAAAGGGTTAGTGTATGTTGGAAATTAATGAATGAAAAATGCCGGACGGGGTAAACAATTGGTAAATAGCAGCTGGTACTGTGATGCTGAGGAAGCTGCCTGTTACCCCGTCTGCAGGGAGCAAATGTTGGTTTAATTCATTCAAGGATCTAATTAATCTTCCTAAGGGAAAGCGGGGGCGGTGGCGAGCTGACTCAGCTGAGGCTCTGAGAGGTTAAGGAACTTGCCAAAGCTCACACAGCTGGAAGTGACAGGGCTGGGGCTCGATTCCAGATCTTCCTGGCTCCCACACTGGCTCTTCACATAGAGCCGGGCAGAGCGGCTACGGGTACATACTAGATGCTCAATAAATCCAGCTAATTGACTGCCTGCAGCTTCCGCTTTAATTCCACAGGTCTCTTTTTTTTTGAGCTTCCTTCCCACTATGAACCATTTAGTGCAGCCCTCGCAACTCTAAGAAGCTGATCCAAGAAGCCACTTCAAAATAAATAAGAGACTGTGCCTTCTTTGTCCGAAGCCTGCATCTGTTTTTGTGTGCTGGTGAGCTCTGGGGAAACCTAGCGCACTGCTCTGCCCACTCTGGGGAATATTTGCGTCTTACTCTTCAAATTGCCCACAACAGGCTCTTTGAAAGATGGAAAACATATTCCCCTAAGACCTGGGAATGCTAAACAGTTAATAGATCCCCAAGGGTCTTCTGGATTACTAGGATACCGACCGCTATCACGGGTCATTAAATATCAAAGTTTATGCTCAGGAGGCCAAAAAATAATCTAAGTTCTCAGTGCCTCACTTGTCTTCACAAGTACCCCAGAAACCATTTAGGTATCACACAGGTAAAACGAGAGCTGCTCCGACCAAAAGGTTGCGATCTCAAAGGTTGATCGCAGCGCGTGGCTCGGTGGTCGTGAGCCCCGCCTCCGCGTCTTTGGAGCGTGCTTGTGGGCCTGGCTCCTTCTCCAAAGCTCTCTCTTTCACCTTCTCCTATTTTGGGAAGGATCAGCACCGTCCATCTGTCTGATTTCGGGCACGAGTCCTTGAGTTCCTCTTTGGTTCCTGCTGGACCTTGATTTGTTGGTTTGCTGAGGTTCTTTAAGACACATCGGGCACACATATTCGGGTTGGGTGACCGTGTTTCTTAGCTCAGTATCCTCAGCAAAAAGCGGGTAGAGGGCTTCCCTGGTGGCGCAGTGGTTGAGAGTCCGCCTGCCGATGCAGGGGACACGGGTTCGTGCCCCGGTCCGGGAAGATCCCACATGCCACGGAGCGACTGGGCCCGTGAGCCATGGCCGCTGAGCCTGCGCGTCCGGAGCCTGTGCTCCGCAATGGGAGAGGCCACAACAGTGAGAGGCCCGCGTACCACCAAAAAAAAAAAAAAGCGGGTAGAGTGGAGCCTCACCTCATCTTCCGTAGTGCTCGTGGCCATCCTGGGGACATTTACTCTGAAAGTCTTTTTTTTTTTTTATTTGCCAGGGGAGCCACTTAGACATCGTTGGCTTTCTACTCCTCCATGTGTCCTTGATGTGGGGGAATTTCAAAACATACCTGGCCTCACAGTGATTCTGTGCTGCCCCCTCTTGTATGGTTTGGACCGGCTGTCCCTCTGTCCAGCATGGCCTGTGTCTCAGGGGGAGGAGAGTGCTGGGGAAATGGTGAGGAGCTGGGGGTGGGGGGGGGTGAGGGCACAGCATGGGGTACAGGGTCTTGGAATGAACTTTATCCTCTCGAGCTATTTGTGCATCTTTGGCCAGATTCCTGTTAACCTAGCTATAGATAGGCTAGATCGAGTTATACAGATCAGTCCTGTCTGGTCATTTCACCAGTGAGTTTAGCAAACTTGGTGAGGCTAAGACAATGGCGATCTGTGAAACCGATAATTTAGTGTCAAATAAACAATGGGACTGTTTGGCCGTGGTTTCCAGGAAAGATGAACTGTTGCAGACATGCTATTGCCTTGGTCAGACCACAGAGCCGGACTTTGGGTTCAGAAAATGTGGTCACTGACACATCAAATAACCAGTTGACTTCATCAAATTTTCACTCTCCTATTTATTGCCCTTTTCTCTATAGACCTAGAGCTGGTGTTTGACTGTTAGGGATATAAAGACCATATACTAATAGTTTAATCAGCCCTCCTAGAGGGCAATGTTTCACTGCATTTGTGTGCGTGTGTGTGTTTTTTTTTTTTTGGCTGCGCCACACGCCACGTGGGATCTTAGTTCCCCGACCAGGGATCGAACCTGTGCCCCCTGCAGTGGAAGCACAGAGTTCTAACCACTGGGCTGCCAGGGAAGTCCCCATTGCATTTGTGAAGCTAAGAATAGCCCGGTAGAGATTCTCTTATGGCATTTAGCTCAGTAGCATTGGCACTAATGTAGTTATTTTAACAACTACACTGTAGTCCAATGAGCAGAGTCTTATATGTGAAGGTAGAAAACAGACATAACATCAACCGAGCTGACCATCACTGCTCCTGCCTGGCTCCTTTCCTACCAAGTCTAAATTCCTCCCTATTCTCACCTATACTTACCTTTGTTTATTTTAAAAAGTGGTCGTTAACTCAGAGAAGAGGGTATTTTTTTCCTTCCATGTAGAAAGTTGATAGATAACCTGGCAAAGGAGTATTTAATGTGCTTGTGGATATTTCTGTGTATGTGGATTAAATATTTTTTAATAAAGGTGCTTAGAGGACAAGCTGTGGTAAAAACAATGAAAGTTATTTCCATGAAATCATTAGTCGTTCGTCGAACATCTTCATTTTTTTAATGCCATAAGTTTATTTACAAGCGTATCTGGTACAGTTGGATTTGTTCTTAAAAGTAGCTTTCTTCTGAACTTTACTACAGCCACTTATTAGATCACATACAGTAAGTCCTTCAAGTTGTGGACCTTCAAGTTCACATACGCACCTTCAAGTTGTGAACTGTCAAAGATGCAAACGTGCGTTCGCATGTCCAATCACGTAAGTTAGTTCATGTGTCTGGCGTACGTTGTCACGTGTGTGCATCCCCTACAAGTGGTTGTGCTTTTGTGTACTTTACTGTACAGGACTGTATAGAGTACAGGAGTACACTGTCTTTATTTCAAGTCCAGAACCTGTGCCGTCACCGTCAGCCGTGAGTGTAAGTGCAGCTTCCTCCGTCTCCTGTTGCTGACGACCCTTCAGCTCTACCATCTCCCACCTCCTCTCCCTCCTCCAGTCAGTAACTCTTCCTGCCTGTTCATTCGATGCCAGACCCTGTGTGCTAGCTCTTGTACTGTACTACTGTACTTTTCAAGGGACTGTATGGTAAGATTAAAAATGCTTTCTTTATTTTTTGTGTTTGTTTTTTATGTATCATTTGTGTGAAAAGTATTATAAGCCTATTACAGTACAGTACTAAATAGCCGACTGTGTTAGTTGGGTACCTAGGCTAACTCTGTTGGACTTAGGAACGTGCCCTCGGAATGGATCTCGTTCGTATGTAGGGGGCTTACTGTACTGGAAAACATTGCATACAGAAGTAAGCTTGAGTAAACATTTGAGTGTTATGCATTATAATATACCAAGCTTATTTTATGTTATTTATTTTAAATTTTTTAAAATATTTATTTATTTATTTGGCTGCACTGGGTCTTACTTGTGGCATGAGGCATCTTTGTTGCAGCATGCGGGCTCATTAGTTGAGGCAGGTGGACTCTTTGTTGCGGCACGCGGGCTCCTTAGTTGTGGCATGCGGGATCTAGTTCCCCGACCAGGAATCGAACCTGGGTCCCCCTGCATTGGGAGCGCAGAGTCTTACCCACTGCACCACCAGGGAAGTCCCATACCAAGTTTATTTTAAATGCAGATATTGCTTTAATGGAGTTGAGTATTTTAAACTGAAGTTTGCAGTTTGTGGGTCTCCCACCCGGCGGTTATGGGATTTGATTATATTGTGAAAGTGCCCCTCCTACCATCTCACTGTGGCTTCTTTGTTTTCGGACATAGAACATCTCTTTTGGTAGGTTCCAGTCTTTTTTGCCGATTGTTGTTCAGCAGTTCGTTGTGAGTTTGGTGTTTTCGTGAGAGGAGGCGAGCTCGGTGGGGTCCTTCTACTCCACCATCTCGTCTCAGAGGAAACCGAGCAGCTTCATACTTAAAGCTGTGGCTGAAGGGGGTCGGAGGTGCATGTGGCACAGCTCTGCTTCTGAAGGGCTCTGAGGCCTGCCTTTATACACTCACAGCTTCTACGTCGAGAACTGGTCTGGACCCAAACGAGCAAGCTCTCAAATACCCAGAGAAACACGTTCTCCAGGCTGCTTTAGACCATGGCCAGCTCCTCAGGAGGGGCCACGCTCAGTCTTAGGATCACAGACCACAGAGTGCTGTCACCGGCCCCACTCCTCGCCCCAGGCTCATCACGGGACAGCCAGGCTATTCCTGCGGTCTGGACGGAGGATCCTGACCTGGAAGGGAGCAGACCTGGGTTCTAGTGCCGGCTCTGCCTCTGACTTGCTTTGTGACCTCAGGCAACGCGTCAGGTTTTTTTATGTAGAATGGGGGGGGCTGCAGTGATGATTTCTCAGCTCCCCTTCGACTGCAGTGCTTACATTTTTCTTTTTTTTGTTTAACCAAGGTTAAAATGAATTGATGAAGTGTTACTTTCAGAGGCTCTGACAGCTGATGGTTTTACCTCTCTTCCCAAGAACGGTGTCTTGAACGTGGTGTGTCTGTATGAGTCTGGAATT
The DNA here is from genome assembly GCF_964165515.1 of Mesoplodon bidens. NCBI lineage: Eukaryota > Metazoa > Chordata > Mammalia > Artiodactyla > Ziphiidae > Mesoplodon > Mesoplodon bidens. The sequence continues at coordinate 2,151,849 of NC_138167.1, read as the reverse complement.
TACTGTTCCTGAGGATATGCTAAATAATCCACTCTCCCATCTGCCCCTTATTCTGTAAAGTCTTCTAAGTATTATAGAACCGACTCTGTCTGTCTGCGTCTTTCATACTTTCAGCTCTATCTGCATTTTATGTGCCCCTGCTTAAAAAATGGGACTCTCCCACAAGTCCCACTTTTGTTTTAGGAATAATGGTCAATTATTGAGTTCAGCTATTTTCACATGGAAGATTCAGAAAATCCCCGCTGGTTTTCACATGGAGGGAGGGAGCAGTCTCCCTCCCTCCGCCTGTTCTTCTAGAGGAGTTGCAGGGGTCTCAACCCCCCTGCCCACAGCACGTCTCCCTTCACCACTGGAGGGGCACCCGGCCCAAGCTGGGGCCGCTCGGACTCTTTCCTGGGAATCTGTATTCTGAGTAGAGACACACAGATATTTGGAGCATCGTTGACCGGCTGGTGGGGTCTCCATCACTGCCCTGGTTCTTGGCTTTTCTGGAGCCTGGTTGTGTGCTTCTTGCTGATTCTGTGAGCCACGCTGTAGTCTTTCCCCAAATTGCCTTTCGTCCAAATTAGGAAGGAGGAGAGGGAAAGGAAGGAAGACAGGCAGGCGGGCCCCTGATGCTAACTGAAGAGACTATCTTGAGTGAAGGGCCAGTTTGTCTGCTTCTTGATGTTGGCTCCCAGCCTGTCACAGGTGTGGTCTTACTACGCGTCACCAGTAAGCAGCTTGCAGCCCTCACGACTCACCGTGGGAGTTTGAGACATCCAAAGTGGTTCACACCGCACTGTCCTATGTTGGTGTTACAGAAATGTCAGCTTGCATCCACAGGTCCCCAATGTTTACTCTAAGCTCCCGTACCTGTCTCCTTGAGGATGGGTAGCCCCCAGTTTGTGGACCTGTGTTGGCACTGGGCTGGAGTTCTAGGGGCCCAGGTAACTTAGCCTGTCTCAGAAGCTGGGATGTGTTGAAACTGCTCATCTCCACAGAGGCTAGTGGACTAGGACATCGCTGTCCACGCGGAGGGCCCCACCCTGGGCACCCTCGGAAGTTCTGCTCTCCCTCTTACCTTGTTGTCTGGGAGGCTCCACCCTGCTCCCACCCACGGTCCACAGACTTCCTGCATCCTCAGGTGGACATGAGGTTTCCCACCATGTCTCTGCCATGAGGGCAGCAGCCTGGCCCCCCTTGGCCTATCTCTGGAAGAATGGACAAAGTTTTTAGCAGTTTAAAAGAGAGCGCCTTCCCAAAAGAAGAGAATGCAGGGATTCGAACAGACACTTGCCCACCCATGTTCATAGCGGTGTTATTCACAGTAGCCAAAGGTAGAAACAACCCAAATGTCCGTTGACAGATGAACGGAGGAACACAGTGTGGTCCATCCGTATGATGGGATATGGTTCGGCCTGGAAAAGGAAGGAAATTCTACCACACGGATGAACCTTGAAAACATTAAGTGAAAGAAGCCAGACCCAAAGGCCAAATATTGTATGATTCTACTTATCTGAGGTGTCCAGTGGTCAGATTCATAGAGACAGGAAGTAGAATGGTGGTTCTAATTCCAGCTGATTTACACAGTGTGAATGTAATGACGAGACCTAGCTCCTGCCAGTGCGGTGCTAACGCTCAACGCTCTCCTAGACTGAGTCCAGCCAGGCTCCCTGTAGCCCACTGAACCCAGCAGCCATGAGTGAGCACGGTGCTGTGATGCTCTGAGCCTCAGGCCCAGAATCAAAGGCCTCAGCTCTAGCGTGGTCTTAACCCTGACTCCCCTTTGATGGTAGACAAGTCCGTTCACTTATCTGTGGGTCTCTGTATCCCTGTCAGCAAAATGGACATGACTCTAGGATTGGGATGAAAATATAAGAGAGAGCTTGGACCTGAAGGCATTGGACGGATGGATCGTGGTGGGATGCTGCTGACTCAGGGCTGGGGGCTAACACAGGACGCCGGCCTCCGTCCTAGGTGTGGTCTCACCCTTGAGCTTCTGCTAGTGTGATATGCTGGAGGAACGCGGCGCCCGGGTCCTCAGCTGGAGACCAGAGCTACTACCGGGCATGCCTCCCAGTCTCAAACTTGGCCCTCCTTCCCCAGGACAGGTTACAACAACCTCAGCTTGGCTTTGGCACGTCAGCTCCATCAGACCTCACCAGCTAGCGGCTGGCAGCCTTCAGATCAGATCCTTCATCTTCCTTGTTCTCAAGGCTGATGGAGAAGAGAGGAGGGTTCATCTTGAAAGAGTACATTGTTCTCAGCGGAGACATCAGGGGAGAGAGGCCTGGGGGTTGGTGGCTCTAGGTTCCAAGCCTAGTCCCTGTGTGGCCCTAGAAAACTTCCTTGGCCTCGGGGTACCTCTCTCTTCCCACTTCCTTTGGATTCCATTGTTTCCTCACTCAACAAACAAAAAGGTCTGTATTAGATACCTGTTAAGAAATCTTTTTTTGTTTTAAAGGAGTCAGATGATGGGACTTCCCTGGCGTGGAATGAGTCAGATGCCCTGGGTTTGAGAATCCCAGCTCTATTTTCTAAGGGTTCTGAGGTCTTCAGCAGATTGTACTCTCTCTCTGAACTGCCCAGGGCCTCAGTTTTCTCACCTGTAAAATAGGAAGAATATTAGCACCATCCTGACAGGATTGTACGAAGATTAAACTAGACAATGCCTGTCTGGTGCTTAGCACACGCCGGCCTGGGCAAGTGCACACATGTTAGCTGTGATGGTCACCGTGTAATGTGCACAGGGTACCAGCCTGCTGCTGGGTGGGCGGGTTAATGGGTGGACGGGGGCTTTGGAAGCAGTGCTGCTCCCCTTCCCGGTCCCCTCTGGCATTTCACTGTGGTCTCCCCATGGTCTTCGTAGTTAACTTTGCTGTCTCATGTTTCCCACTTCTCGCCTCCCGTGTCTGTCGTTAGTTGGCTGGGTGACGCTCTCTTCTTTTTTATTTTTAAAATTTTTAAAAATAATTTCATTTGTTTGTTTATTTATTTATTTACGGCTGTGTTGGGTCTTCGTTGCTGCGCCCGGGCTTTTCTCTAGTTGCAGCGAGCGGGGGCTACTCGTTGTTGTGGTGCGCGGGCTTCTCACTGTGGTGGCTTTTCTTTGTTGTGGAGCATGGGCTCTAGGCGCACGGTCTCAGTGGTTGCAGCTCGCGGGCTCAGTACTTGTGGCTCATGGGCTTAGTTGTCCCGTGGCATGTGGGATCTTCCCGGACCGGGGCTCGAGCCCATGTCTCCTGCATTGGCAGGTGGATTCTTAACCACTGTGCCACCAGGGAAGTCCCTCTCTCTTCTTTTTTTTTTTTTCTCTCTTCTTTTTTAAAGGCACATTCCCAGTGGAATCTCCACTCCCCCCTCCCCCAATCTTTTTTCCAGTGTTCAGTTTAACTATGGAAAGTACCCCTCCCACCTCTATCCAGTCGGGAAAGAGAGTTCTGGGATCTCAGGCCTCCACTTCTCTGTCCTTCCACCTGGAAAGGCACGGGAGCAAGAGCATGGACTTTGACTAGCTGCTGGGCCGTGGTCCGCTGTGGCTCCAAACCCCAGAGCTTCTGTGGGCTGCGTCAGGTCTTCAGGTGGGTCCTGGTGACTTTTCTGCTGGGATGACTCCAGGGCCATCTTCTGGAACCAGGGTTTTCTTCTCTCTGTGTTGCTTCTCCAGAACTCTGGGATCTTGGAGACCAGTTCTCTGGTCCCAGAAAATGTTTGCAGAGTACTTTGTCTGAGGTTCCTGCACGTCTGGAAAATCATCACAGCATCACACCATCAGCGTCTGGTGAGCTCAGCGGCCTGAGGTGCGGCTGTCTGTTGCCTAAAGCAGAAATGGCTTGTGTGTGCCCTGCATGGAGCGTGGCGTGGGTCCAGAGCACATGCACGAGGCCACAGTCACGTGGATCCCTTCGTTCACCACGATGCCCACCCCAGGTGTGCCAGGAGTGGATGGAGCTGAATGTCTCCTTTTGTACTTTCTCCCCATTGCAGCAGTTAGCAGGGCACTGAGTATACAACAGGCGCTCAATAAGTGCCTGGGGATAGGTTGGTTCATTGATTGATGCATTCAGTCTTCCCAGCCTGCTATTGCTTACCCTTGACCGCCACTGAACTTCCTCTTTGAAAGACTCCAGGAGGGGAAAGGATCGCCCCACTGTTTCTCCACGTTCAGAAACTTGTCTGTGTCCCAGTCCAGCGGGATGACTGGACAAGAGAGTCTGACCCATGGGGTCCTTGACCAGGTCCACCCGAGGATTAAAGCACCTCTTCAGTGGGCATGGACCAGTTTTAGAAATCCTGGACCCTGTTACCTCTAGATTTTCCTGAAACCATCCCATTTCATCCGGGGTCTTCGTCGAAATTCCCCATGGACAGAACTGTGTTTGTGGCTCTGACTGTCCTGTCATGACCCGGATGAGTACATGGCGCCTGAAAGGTTGTGGGGTTTGTTTTGTTCTTTGTCACGATGATGGTGACGATGATGATATCCTGGAGGTGCCTTGGGCCCCGGCCAGACCTTCGGGGGCCTCTGCGGGTCGATCCGCAGCTCGGGGGGTGGGAAGTTACAGAGCGGGGCTGGGTGCAGGCCTCACCCACCCCCTTAAAGTCTCATGCTCAGATCTGGATGTCCGGGTGAGCAGGACACAAGCAGCAGGGCTGAAGTGCACAAGCACGTCCCTGGCACAGCTCCGATGCCACCCGTTGGGCCCCCTCGGTTGGCAGCCGGCAGGGCAGTGGGCACGGCCCCTTGCGCCTTGCTGACGAGCCCCGGCCTGGCCTGCTGCGGCCCCAGCCCTACGGCAGCTCAGGGTGGGCTCGGCAGGGAGCTGGGGGTGGCTGGCTATTCTGCTCTGAGCCTAGGAGCCGGTGGGCAGGGGGGAGAGGCTCGTCGGGGCCCTTTCCGTATTTCTGCTCATCAAATTGAAGAGTGGCTGGGGAGACCTCGGGACCCCACCCGTCTCCCGCCCTGCATACCCTCCGCCCCGTACCTGTGCTACAAGGGAGCGTGAGACGGAGCTGGACCCACACTTAGGACCCTCCTTGGGGCCCACCCTGCTCCAGACCCGCAGCTTCATGGTTCACCCTCGTGTCGAGAAGGAAGAGGCTCAGAGGCCGGGGCGAGGGCAGCAGGCCTACTCGCAGGTGCTTTCTGCCCAGTTTTCCAGCTGTTTGGGGGTGTTTGGGTTTCCATGCGCCCTCTTGCTCTTATTTGGCTTATATGGGGAGGTGTTATTGGCGTTACTGGCGTTAGAGGGAGTGGGGAGCTAGTCTGTGGGGTGTCAGGGGTTGTGGGCGGGTGAGTGGGAGGTAATCGGGGAGGGATGGGCCGGTGACTAAGGTGTGCCTGACACCAGGTGATGAGGAGGTGGCATAGCTGGACCAGGTTCTCAAGTCTGTTCCGTAGAGAGGCATGGAATTCGAGACACAGCGTTCAAATCTTCTGTCACTTACTATCTCTGGGACTTTCAGTGAGATTTTTATCCTCTAAGCCTTATTTTCCTGTAGGGTTGTTGTACTAAATAAAATCATCTATATTTCATTTACTATAAATATAAGTATATGCCCGACACGTAAATGTTAAGGTTACATTAATAATAGTTCCTCTTGCATCACGTTCTCTGGGGTGTCACGGCTGGAAAGGAAAGGCCGTGTCTTTGCTGTCAGAGATTCTGGTTTGCCTTAGAGACTCTCTCCCAGGTGACAGTCCCTGGCTTCATCCCTGACTGCCACCTTGGGTTTCTGGTGGCGTCCAGGCCCTGCTGGAGTCCAGCCACGGCAGCTTTGCTCTGCAGAGCCCACATGACTGGCCCTCGGGTGCACTCCAAGGTCAGAGCCTTGCTTTTTCATCCCAGGACTCCGTGCTGGTTCCTGGCCTTTGTGGAGCCGTGCCCGGGTGTCATGACCTCCTGTTCCCTGGACAACCTGCTGTTCTCTAGTGGGACAAGGGCTCTGTCTCTGCTCAGCTCCTCTGGGGTTCACCACCTTTTCTCTCTACAGGCGCTGAGCTTCTTAGCAGATCGTCTGCATTCACCCCAAATCTTTGGGTCCTTTACACCTATGGAGCCTATGGGACCAGCCCTCCTGGCTTGTCCTTGAACCCCACCTTCCTACAGCCCTTGAGGGTGCAGGCCTTCCCCTCTCGCAAAGTGCATCTTAGGGCAGGTGGGAGCCCTTTCCAGCGGAGCCCTGCCCAAGCTGGAGATGGAGCTTCAGAAACACCACGTTCATTGCACCCCCTCCCCGCCATGCTTCCACTTCTCTCTTAGGCATTCCTCTCAGCCCTGCCTCTCCTCTGACACCCATCCTCCCCATCTCAGTAAGCGCCTTCCAACCTTCCAACGGCCAGGGCGGAAATCCTGAATCGTTCTTGATTCCTCTCCCCATGTCCAGTCCCTCAGCTGAAACTTCACAATCTATCCAAAATCTGTCTGAGCAGCCAGGGGCTGCCTTTCCCCCTTGTGTGAATGTCCCTGTGGACCACATGACACATCAACAAGAGAGTCAGACCAGAGATCAGGAGAAACAATGCAAGTTTCACATCTGCAATGCTGTGACCGATCATAAACTAATGAGCTGCAATGTGTTAATTGCTTGTTGTGTTCCAAGCACTAAGTCCTTAACATGGATTATCTCATTCACTGTGTGACTTCACTTCTCTGTTTCCTCATCTCTAAAGAAGACGACAACAGTTCACAGGGAGTTGGTGAGGATGCAGGGAAACAATGTAGGTGAGAGTGTTTTTTTTTAAAAAAAGTAGCAAGGGGGACTTCCCTGGTGGCGCAGTGGTTAAGAGTCCGCCTGCCAATGCAGGGGACATGGGTTCGACCCCTGGTCGGGGAAGATCCCACATGCCGCGGAGCAACGAAGCCCGTGCACCACAACTACTGAGCCTGCACTCTAGAGCCCTTGCGCCACAACTACTGAGCCCGTGTGCCACAACTACTGAGCCCGCGTGCCACAACCACTGAAGCCCACGTGCCTAGAGCCCGTGTTCCGCAACAAGAGAAGCCACTGCAATGAGAAGCCCATGCACTGCAACAAAGAGTAGCCCCTGCTCGCCGCAACTAGAGAAAAGCCCGCGCAGCAATGAAGACCCAACGCAGCCAAAAATAAAATAAATAAATTTAAAAAAAGTATCATCTGAAAAAAAGAGAAAAAGAAAGCACCAAGGGCTGTACTTATGCTGTATTTTCACCAAAGAGCCAAAGAGACGCTCTCCAGGCCTTTGAAGAGTCCCCATAGCACAGAGGAGAGATGTTGGCAGAGTTCCGGCTGATGGTGCATTTGATAGCCCAGCTTTGTGAGGGCAGAATGTGAGGCCCACGGTGGTGCTTTATCTGTCACCTGAGATCGGGGTGTCTGTCTCCTGGCACAAATGTGACACCTGTTGCAGGAGAAAGGGGCCCTGGCAGCTGGTGCTCTGGCCAGGAGCAGGAGTTCACTTACCCGAGGGCAGGTGACAAGTGTCAATAGTTAAATCAGCACATTCTTTAGCTCCTGGTTCCCCCAGGGGGCTAAGCGGGGCCAGGGTACCTCGGGCAGGGTTAACACAGCGGAAAAGCTCCACACGTGCCTGACGCCTACTATACACTCAGTGAATATTAATGGGGTTGGGAGGATAGGTGGGTGACGGGAGGGGCGCCGAGAACAGCCGGGCAGCAGAGAGGAAGTGCTGTCTGTTACCCCCACCACTGAGTCGCTGCTGCCCATGGTCCTCTTGCTTCTCTGCACAGAGGAGAGAGGTGGCGACTGGCTGTTCCCAGTTTTTATAAAATTCTCGAGGTGCTGGGACTCACATCTTCTGACGCCCAAGTCCAAAACCCTGAACTCAGACATTGTTGGGGGACGGGGTGCTAGCTGTGTCTGACACGCACAGTGTTTAATCCTCACGGCAGGGGCAGGGGTCTTATCTCCACCAGCCAGAGAGATAAGACCAGAGAGGTTCAGTTACTTGCTCAGGCGGTTACCATTTATAATGGTGGCCATCCATGGAGATCTTCCTGACTCCAAGCCTTCTTGTCTTTTCCACACTGTGAAGTCTGCCAAGGGCGTTTCCTGCTCCTTGAACTGCTAAAGGCTGGGCTGTTGATTGTCTTGCTGCAAGTAATTTCAAAGCCATCCAGACGCACCTGTGACCTGGGCCGGGCCTGGTTAGGTTTAACCACTGACCTCCCCTCCCTTCCGTGGATTGTCCTTGTTTACTGGGAGAGCCACCTGTTACCCTCTTTTAAAGAGAAATAGAGCCAGGCCACAAGTTAAAGGTGATGGACAGGTTTCATTCAGTACTATCACAGTGTGGGAAAGAGACTGAGGTATCGAGGTGAGCTCAGTTCCAAAGGCAGCCAGGGATTTACAGCCCACAAGCAGCGTGAGGGGTCAGTGGATGGAGGATTGCCAGGAGAAGACATCAGGGTGGGGGGTTCTTGCTGGCCCGGCCTAGCAGCATCCTGGCTACCTGATTGGGTTCAGGTATCAAGGGTGGAGGGTTTTGTAAACAGAGTTAACAGGATTCTTCCTAAAATCTGGGCTGGGCAGGCCAAGGACAGAGCCCAAGGGCCATGGCCTAGTCGAAAAGAGTGCTCACAGGAGCCCTTCCAAAGTTTGGTCCAGGAGAGGGTGTTCCTTGTCATTTCCCAGTAAATGCGAGGACACGGCATGGTGAAGACCACGGGGGGAGAGTCCATTGACCTTGGGGTGACTTGTCTCACTTTCCAGGAGTCAAAGAATTTGGCTGGCACTGAAATCTAGTGTGTGGGAAAGAAACTGCCTGGGAGACACGCCGGAACTCCCTCGGATGCGGCAAATTGATTTTTTTTTTTTTTGCGGTATGCGGGCCTCTCACTGTTGTGGCCTCTCCCGTTGCGGAGCACAGCCTCCGGATGTGCAGGCTCAGCGGCCATGGCTCATGGGCCCAGCCGCTCCACGGCATGTGGGATCTTCCCGGACCGGGGCACAAACCCGTGTCCCTGCATCGGCAGGCGGACTCTCAACCACTGCGCCACCAGGGAAGCCCGGCAAATTGAATTTGTAGGGTTATATCCTCACAACCTTGTCTACAAGTAGGTCGTTTTCAGCCACAGAGCAAAGTCCAGGAAGAGGTGACCCAGTCGTTCTGAGGCAGAAGCAAGGCAGCGCCTCCCCTCCCCTCCCACGGTGCGACTCATTTGTCCCCCAGGCCCCTGAGCCTCCAGCTACTAACCCGCAGCCCCCGGGGCCTGGGCAGGGATGGGGCTCCTTTGTTAGCAGTGTCTTAGCCGGGTTAGCGCAGGAACACCAGGCAGGAAGGTAGGGCTGGGTCTGGGAACATTCTTTCTCTTTCTGTCTCCCTCCCTCCCTCCCTCCCCCTCACGTCACCGCACTGGCTCCGGGATCCTCTTCCGGAGAACATCTCTGTGCGTCGAACTAGTCTGACTTGTTTCTGCCTGCCTGCTGGCCAGCCATGGAAACAGCAGAGACCTTGAGGGCAGCAGGATAAACCTGCGGAAGTCCCGATAAACATAACACGAGCAGATGGTTAGTGTCTGCGCAGAAACCCAGGGGCACAGACCCCCAGCGGACGCTCTGCCCCCGGGTCTCCTCCAAGTCCACACCAAACAGCATCCACAGGAGAAAATGTAGGTGGGAAGAGGTAACGCTGGCTGGTGAGGCAGACAGGCTCTCTGTTCCGATGCCGGCTTCGAAACAACGGACTCTGTGACCCTCAGCCCTGGGCTTCTCTTTCCCCATCTGTGAAGTGGGGGTAATCAGACCTGGCCCAGGTGGGATCATGCCTGTGAGGTGCTGAGTAAACCCTGTGGAGCACCCAGCATGTAACTGGGTAAGAAAAGCTCCCCCGCCGCGCCCCACGTTCCACCCACCTTCCTGGAGGTATTCACACACACACACTCTGGCAAAGCGCTGATGTCCACCTTCTGTGGGCTGTGCTCTTTCCTCTGTGTCTGGTTGGCTGGCTGTGCCTCTACTGGTGCCCGCCTGGGGCTCCTCGGATGCCTCTGCTTCCAGGCATCTCTTGGCTCACCGTGGCCAGTGGTGCCAGTCTAACTCCCGGGCAGCGCCCAGTGCAGTGTCCTGGGAGCATCTTGATGAAGCTGTTGGAGAGCTTTCTGCGCTTTTGCAGCCCCATGGGTTCCCTCTGAACTCTTGGGTTCTAGCCTTAGCTTTGTCACTACAGTGGTCCTACCTGAGCCATGACTTCACTTTCAGCGGTTCCTGTTACCCAAGGTCAACCAGGGTCTGAAAATATTACATGGGAAACTCTAGAAACAATTAATAAGCTTTCAAGTGTGTACCATTCTGATCGGCGTGATGAAATCTCACGCTGTCCTGCTCCATCCTGCTCCGTCTTGCCCAGGAAGTGAGTCACCCCCTTTCTCCAGCCCCTCCCACTGTTAGTCATTTAGTAGCTGTCTCAGTTACCAGATGGACTGTCCTGGCATCACAGTGCTTGTGTTCAAGTGACCCTTATTTTACTTAATACCGTCCCCACAGTGCCACGGCAGTGATGCTGGAAATTCACACTTGCCAAAGGAGAGCCATAAGGTGCTTCTTTGAAGTGAAAAGGTGAAACTTAAAGAAAGAAAACAAACTGTATGCTAAGGTTGCTAAGATCTACGGCAAGAGCGAGTCGTTTCTTCATGAAGTTGTGAAGAAGGGAAAGGAAAGGTTTGCTGGGTTTGCTGTCACGCCTCAGACTGCAAACGCTGCAGCCGTAGTGAATAAGTGCTCCATTAAGATGGCAGAGGCATTCAATTCGTACAATAAAATAGTTTGAGAGAGACTCATTCACATAACTTTTATTACAATATATTGTTATAACTGCTCTATTTGATTTTTAGTTAACATTATTAATCTCTCACGGTCCCTAATTTGTAAATTAAACTTAATCATAAGTATGTATAGGAAAAAACATCGTATATATGGGGTTCAGTACTATGGTTTCAGGCATCCACTGGGGGTCTTGAGTGTATCCGCTGTGGACAAGGGGGTCAACTGTGTTTGCTAAGTGACTTCAGATAGCTGGGCTTCCATTTCCTTACCTGAAATGAGGACTAGGTGGTCTTGAAGGCCCCTCCCAGCTCTTGGTGGCCTGTGATTCTGCCTTATGGTTCCACAAAGTCTCCATCCTGCCCGAGTGGCCCCCATGACCTGTGGGCAGCCCCGGCCCCCAGTGGACAGCCGTGCTGACCACTGAGCTCTGATTCTCCCCCGCCGAACCCTCGGCGGCTCCTTGCCCCTTTGCGTGGCTGTGAACGCACGCACATCTCCCTCATTCTCACCGTGGTTTGGCTGTTACCTTCCCAGATGTGTGAAAGCCGACAGGCTCCAGGGCCTCGGGGCACAGATGTCAGCCGTCACACACAGCCTCTAGATGCATCCAGGAGGAGCTGGGCCTCAAATCTCATATCTTCAGCTGTTTATAATTCTGACAGGCAAACGCCAAGTCCTGGCCCACGGTCTCGTGGCGCCCCCAGCTCTGGGTCCATCCAGCAGCCCGGCGACTTAACGGCGGGCAGGGGGAGGGCCCCCCGTCAGATAGCCCCACCGGCTCCCTGGCTCGGGGGCAGGGAGGTTGTGAGGGGAAAGCTCAGCTCGGCCGCCGTGCACCCAGTGGCTTTTGGGCGAAATTGGCCTCGACAGGCAGCCTGTGGTGGTCACATGGCAGGACAAAGCTCCGGGTTCCCCTGGCCTGCTTCCTCCTCTGAATTAGGAAAGACAGCGAGTCCTAACAGGAGATGAGCTCATGCCCTTGCCCTCTGCCGTGTTGACCTTGGCCGAGGTTGTAACTGTCCCCCTACACTCCACCCCACTTCACACCCACCCCAAGACGAGGGCTCGGGAGCCACAGAAGGTACACGATTACCTCTGTTATTACGCCCTGAATCTCACAGATTTATGAGGTCTTCAGGTCGTGCTGACCTTCTTCCTCTCTTCTTCTTTCCCTTCCTCAGGGTATGGCAGCTGGAGAGAACTGGCCAAGGCTCTGGCCAGCAGGAACATTCCGGCTGTGGATCCAAATCTCCAGTTCTACCGTCCCCAGAGGCTGGGCCTCAAGGTAAGTGGCAGGGTCAGCCCGTCCTCCCTGCTGGTGCGTTAACGTGGGTCCTCGGCTCCCCCTGCCCACAGAGCCTTAAGGGCACCCTCACGTCCTGTGTTAGGAGAGGGCAGAGCAGAGGGAGTCCCTGGATGGCAGGCTGGCCTCATGGGCTCTCCTAGCTTCACAGGTAGAGACGTCCATCCTGCCTTCCCCAAAGCCTTGTCGCATAGTTCAAGATGCCCAAGTCTGAGCCGTCCAGGCATGTGGCCTCCATCAGCAGCCTGAGCCGGACCAGCACCTCTCGCCTCTTGCCGGGATGAGGACTGGGCTGGTACTTTAGTGACAGTCCCAGGTGCTTGCCGCTAAGAGTCAGAGATGATGCGGTAGAGACGACCCCTCCCTGCAAATAACTGGGGGACAGATTTGTACTGGGGCATTTTCCCTATGGTGTTTCTTGGGCTGATGGTCCCTAGAAGCTGCCCTGGGTGGGATTAGGGAACTTGAGGTCCAGTTCAGCCTGGAGCCCTAAGGTTGAGCCTCTGAGCCTAGAACAGACATGGATCTCCAAGGCCGGACCAGAGCCAAACTGCACCCATGGACCTGCAGGGTAGGGAGGGGTTGGGGTGTCTCCCCCAAGGGGGCTCCCACTTGTTAGGACAGATGAGTCACAGAAGAGGGAGGCAAGGTCCCTGCCCCCAGGAGAGCCTGGTCTAATTAGAAAAAATTTTTCTATATGAGAAGACTGAGAAAAGTCAGGAAAGTAGAAGCACCTCAGGGGTATACATTGGAGGTATATTCCTGAGGGATATAGTGTGAGCCAGAAAGGGGAGTGTCCGTAAGTTGATAAGCCTGGGTCTCCTGACCCTCTGCTTCCACAGGCACTTTCAAGGGGCCCCGATCCTGTTGTCACCCTAATATTCCCACCAAGTTCATTCTTCTCTGTTCTGCCAGGGCCAAGACTCTGCGAGAGGTGGCATGGGGAACAGCAGCTACCTGAAGTGGAATAAGCCGGTCCCCTGGCTGTCAGAGGTGAGGCTGCTCTTGGAGAGGGTTAAAAAACAGTGTTTATAGGTAATTCCAGAGGCTCCAGAAAATTTTCTTCTAGTGGTTGTTATCAAAAATTTTCATCTAAAAAAAAATTTTTTTTTTCATCTAATTTGAAGAAAAAAATGAAAGGGTTCCAGGCTCATTGAATTTTCTTCCTTTAGAGAAGCTCTGACACTTGCAAGGGGCCTACTGGGTGCCAGGCTTTGTGCGTAATCTCCTGTCAGCTTTATGACCCTATAGGATAACACAATATCCTCATTTTATGGGTGAGAAAAGCAAAGCTGAGGAAAGCTACAGGACTTTCATGTCCGTGTTAATCCCCAGTTATAAAATTCAGCTTCCCAAACTGTCTTTCATGGACCATTAAATCCCCTAAGATATTCCAGGCAGAAAGGAATCCACTGTTAAATACGGTTTCAGATCTATAGACATCCACTCCCTGGAAATACACATTAGCACATGAAAGGCTCTGAGTTCTGCGGTCATGTGTTTGACTTGGTTTATTAGCTCAGCACGTACCAAACTTATTTGCCTCCTGAACTACCGTTTCCCGTGAACCATTAATATTCTATGAAACCAGTGTTCTAAGAGACATATACTAGGAAACTCTGCTTTAGAGAATTTTTATAGGAAGCAGTTAAACATGTGAATGAAAGTTGTCATAAGCATCATCATACCTTTTGTGTACATAGGATTTGACAGATTCTTTTTCTTTCAGTGAAGAAGCAGAAACTCAGGAGGTTAATCACATGCACAAGATCACCTTGAGTAAAAGCTTGTGCACATACTCCAGAGCAGCGTGGTGCTTTGGGGGTGAACATTTTAAATTTAGGTTTTGTATCATGCAACTTGTCCAGGCCTTTCTTGCCTGGGTGCTGTCAGCCAGCCCGTCATCTCGTCCACACCTGTCACAGGTTGACCTCTTCCGCCTGGGTGATTTTATTTCCAGTCCACCCATTTGCCGTGGGGCGGGCGTGAAGGATGCAGTGTCATACATAATGTGATGGTAGGTTATCTACACCGTGAAACTGCCTCTGTTTAAACCCTGAGAGAGGATGGATTACAACACCGGCACACCTGTACCAGGTGATATCATCAGGTAATTAGGCCCTGCCCTGCCCCACCTGGAGATGGCATGGTGAAAATCATTGCTCCAGCGATCCAGCCTTCTGTCCTTCGAGGACAGTTGGAGTCTTTACTTTTTTATTTTTTATTTTTTTTGCGGTACGCGGGCCTCTCACTGCTGTGGCCTCTCCCGTTGCGGAGCACAGGCTCCGGACGCTCAGGCTCAGCGGCCATGGCTCACGGGCCCAGCCGCTCCGCGGCATGTGGGATCTTCCTGGACCAGGGCACGAACCCGTGTCCCCTGCATCGGCAGGCAGACTCTCAACAACTGCGCCACCAGGGAAGCCCGGATTCTTTATTTTTTATTTTTGGCCTCGGCTCTCGGGATCTTAGTTCCCCAGGAATCAAACCCGTGCCCCCTGCAGTGGAAACGCAGAGCCCTAACCACTGGACCGCCAGGGAAGTCCCTGGATCATTTTTCTTAATGAACCAATGATTTTGAAAGATTATAACTACATAATATTCTGCATTTATTAATCATTAGTTTTCTTACCTCTTTTTGGCCAATCAAGGATGGAGATATATACGTATATATCTCCATGACAGCAGTGACAAACAGTAAATAGTGATTAAAATAGGATTGACTTTTTAAAGAAATAGTTGATCTTTTAGTAAGTGTGTTTAGCCTTTTGGTGGTAAATGCCTGATTTCCACGGACTTTGTCCTTTTATTATTAAAAGTGGCTTATAGGGAATTCCCTGGCGGTCCAGTGGTTAGGACTCTGGGCCCTCACTGCCGAGGGCCGGGGTTCAATCCCTGGTCGGGGAACTAAGATTCCACAAGCCACGCAGCGTGGCCAAAAGAAAAAAAAAGTGGCTTATAAAATCCTCATTACGGTCTTCATGGATCTTCAGGGAATCACTGATCCAGTCTCCTTATCTTACCAGCAAGGGTAATTAGGCCCTGTTTAAATAACTAGCATATGCCGTCTCCCAGCTGCAGTGGTGCCCTCTCCTCCAGCCCGTCATGGGGACCTCGGTTCCCCTCTCCTTACCTGTCTCCTGCCTTTTGACATACGGTTTCAGCAGGAAGTGCTCAGGTGAAGGACACATGTCATTTACTGAACATCTACTAGCTGTCAGGGCTGGCAGGTTGCACTGTTGTTGCCCCTTTCCTGGCGATGGCTCCAGAGGGGTTGACTCAGTCACTCCCCCAAGGTGGCGTAGCTACTGCAGCCCTGCCCTGCCGGTGAGCACGGAGAGAACACGGGAAGGCTGACCGTGGTCTCTCCCTTGACCGTCTCCCCGCCCCAGCCCTTGGCCGCCAGCAGTTCAGGGTCTCCGAGGCCAGCAGTCTCTCTCAAGCGAAGCAGGCTTAGTCAGTCCACTCCCTGTCAGACCGGGAGTGGACGGCTGGTGGGCTGGGCTTCATGGGGTAACCGCTCTCAAAAACTTGTCCCTGTCAGCCCAGATCATAAAACACTGACTAGCAAACCCCACTAATTAACAAACCTCAGTGCCAGTTTATTCACTTACCAGTCAGTATACGGTCCACTGGCCAGACACTGTCTGCTGCTCAGGCCGCTCCCCCCAGAAAACCAAAATAATTATAAGAAAGATATTTGGTGAACGCAGAATCAGATCAAAGCAAGTCAGAGTCCATGGGTGACGTCATGCGGGCTTGGTGAGGTGGTGTCTCTCTCCTGAGAGGAGGGCTGGGACCTTGATTCCCCTACTCAGGCTCCCCCCGCTTTTTTCTCAGTTCCATTGAGATATAGTTCATATACCATATAATTCACCCATTTAACCTGTACAATTCAGTAGCTTTTAGTATAGTCATGGAGTTGTGCATCCATCACTTTCAATTTAGAACATTTTCCTCACTGCTAAGGAGACCCCTCACCTGTGGGCCATCACCCCTTCACTAACCCCCAGCCCCAGCCCCCAGCAAGCACTAATCTACTCTGTCTCTCTAGACCTGCCTGTTCTGGACGCTTCACATAAAGGGAATCGTATGCTCTGTGTGGCCTTTTGTGTCTGGCTTCTCTCACTTGGCATTAAGTTTTCGAGGCCCATCCATGTGGCAGCATGTATATCAGAACTTTGTTCATTTTTTTGCTAAATAATCTTCCACTGTGTGGATGGACCACATTTTATGATCCTCGATAGATGGGTATTTGGGTTGTTTCTGCTTTTGGCTCTTGGGAATAAAGCTGCCGTGAACGTTTGTGTACGGGTTTCAGAGCAGATCAGGCTGCCCTTTATTCAGGGCCCTGAACCACCACCATCATACACGTTGTCACCGTGGGGAGACACAAGTGACACCACAGTTCAATTACAAACCATCTGTTCCAATGGGGATAATTCCCTCCATCAGAATTCCACCAGACGGGCCTCGGGCCCTGTCCTCCAAATCTAGAGCCACCTCTTATCCTCTTGGAGCCGGGACCCCCTGGATTCCCAGTGGGAGCTCCCTCAAGGGGCAGGTGTGAACAGGAATCGAGTAGCTCGGGTGGGCTTCCCTGGTGACGCAGTGGTTGAGAATCCACCTGCCAATGCAGGGGACAAGGGTTCGAGCCCTGATCTCGGAAGATCCCACATGCCGCGGAGCAACTAAGCCCGTGCGCCACAACTACTGAGCCTGCGCTCTAGGGCCCACGAGCCACAACTACTGAGCCCACGTGCCACAACTACTGAAGCCCGCGGCGCCTAGAGCCCGTGCTCCGCAACAAGAGAAGCCACCACAATGAGCAGCCCCCGCTTACCGCAACTAGAGAAAGCCCGTGTGCAGCAATGAAGACCCAACACAGCCAAAAATAAATAAGTAAATAAATTTATTAAAAAAGAAAAAATAGTAGCTCAGGTGCTAGAAACTCTGAACGGGAGTCCGGTGTGTAGGAACTGGTGACCTCATTGTCCTGCTGGGTGGAAGTCACGTGGTCCAGCCAGGTGTGCTGGTCTCGAGCTGGCCGAGCAGCGGCATGGTCTGTGCTCACACCCGTGCTGGGCTGCTCACCCCTCCTGGAGGTGGACCTGGCCACCCCGCCTTCGCGCCCTCTGCATCTCAGCCTCTGCAGTAGCCCTGACAGAGGTGGCTCGTTTGTCTGCGTGTCTCTCTCCTCTGAGGAACCCTTTTCATCTTTGCGTCATCACGGGTACAAAGCAGACATTTGGTGCTTATAGAATAAATGAAGGAACATATGGTTCCAGACTTAGCTTCTCCAAGCATTTGTTCACTCAGATCATTAAGATGTGCAGGGAACCCACAGAGGGAGCTGGAACTCTGCCTGGGGAAGTTGCAGAAGCCTAGGGAGAGAGATTTGAAAAGAACCTTGAAGGGTGAGCTGGAGTTTGCAGGGTGGGGAAGGAAAGGGCCTTCCAAGCAGGAAACAGCATCTGCAAAGGCACAGAGGCGTGTGTGCGCTGGGGTGTAGGTATGACCGGGAGTGGGGTGAGGTGGGGCTGGGAAGACAGGGTGAGGTTTTGTTCAGAAGCCTCAGGGAACTCTCGGAGGTGTGAAGCGGCGGAGTGGCGTGATCAGATCTGTCTCTAGAAAGACAGTTCTACAGGCAGTATGAGAAGTCAGTGGTGGGAGACGCCTCCATCCGGTTGGGAGGCTCTGTGAGCCCAGCGAGGCTGGCAGAGACCCTGTGGTGGGTGGAAGGCAGTGGACGTGGTGGGTGAGCACCTACCAGGCTGCATCCGCACCCCCAGAAGCCCTCCCACTTCCACAGGGTTCATTGCTGTGTGCCCTTAGGGGCTCAGTTTACCTCTCTGGGCTTCAATATTCTCACCTCTAAAATGAGAGGGTTCAGGGGACTTGCCTGGTGGTCCTGTGGTTAGGACTCCGAGCTTCCACTGCAGGGGGCGCAGGTTCGATCCCTGGTTGGGAAACTAAGATCCCGCATGCCGTGTGGCGTGGCCAAAAAAGAGAAAGAAATAAAATAAAAAATAATAAAATGAGAGGGTTCAACAGGTATTTTCTCTACTGCTTGTAGGCGGGGGTTTCCAATCCATCTTTGGCCGTGGACGTGTTCTGGGCATGGGAGTAACCAGTGCTCTTCCCTGGGCCTTAGCTCTGCTGGCCAGTGGAGAGAGGGGTCAGAGGGCAGTGCTGACAAGCCAGAGTCCCACGTGCCTGCCCGACACAAGCTTCTCCAAAGCTTGGAGGGACATGGGCCCTGGGTGGGGGGCAGGTCACCAGTCAGGGCCCGGGGAGGAAGAAGGTGCCCACTGGTCCCTCAGGGATGGTGTCCATCCCCTCCTACAGCCTGAGGGCAGGTGGAGCATGGCTGGAGGGCTGGCTCTGTGCTGAGTCAGGGCCTAGCCCCCGGGGATGTGGACTGTCCTCCCCCTGCCTGGGTTTCCCCGCAGCACCTCAGGCCCCGCTGCTACATAAGCAGGGCCCTGAGGGGCAGGTGGGTGGGGCTAGCCCAGCTCCTTCCTCCTTTCCCTGCCCAAGCCCTTGTAGCCTCTGGCCTCCTGGCTGAGCACAGCAGACTTCTGGGGGCGTGCCCCCTCCCAGTTTGCCGTGGACTCAGAGTCTCCCGGGAGGGGCATGGAGGAGACAACTGAGTCTTGTAAACGGGACTTAGGAATTTCCCCAGAAGTAGCACAATGTCCCCATTCTTTCGTTCCAAGAAGCCCTAGCCCGCCCCCCACCTACCCAGCCCACATTCTCTCTCCCACCCGTCCCAGCGCCCCACTCATATTCTGGGGAGCGACGGCTGCTACCCGCGGCCCCGGGAAGAGCCAGGTTGCTGAGGGGACAGGGTGACGGGCTCTCCGCGTGGGGACAGGACCGTCCTGTCTGGGGGCTCTCCCCGGCCCCTTCTTTCCCCCGTCATCCCTCCCTGTGGGTCTCTTGCTGAAGCCCTTCTGTCTGGGCTTCCAGTCTGGCTGTCCTTTCCTCCGCTGTCTTCCTTAAGGGCGGCTTGGATTTTGATACCTGAATATCTGAGGGCTGGAAGGGCAGGGCATGTCTGTGTGGCCTGATGGGGGCCCACCTCCCGCACCTGGAGATGAAGCTGGGGAGGGGTGTGGGAGTGGGGAAGGGCTGAGATGGGGTGATCTGAATCCCTTTGTCAGGATAACTTGGGACACTGTCCCCACCCCCTCCCCTCTCCCACTCCCCACCCTTCCACCCACTCAGGGTCCCGGCTGCTGCCCTTGCCCTCCCCTCCCCTCCCAGGGGGGCCCTGTGCTCCCGGCCTCCAAGCTCAGTCCCCTGCCCACCAGCCCCACAACCGAGGAGGGGAGGCAGGTACCTCCGTGCTCCTACCTTCCCAGGGCTGCCCCGAAGGCCCAGGCACCTGGTGGGCATCCCGGCAGAGGCCTGGGCAGCATGAAGCTCTGAGCTCCCAGGAGAGCCGTCAGAGCCCTTCTGCCGATGGGGCCCCCAGACCTCCTGCAGCTTTGCCAGCTGCTTCCCCACGAGGGCAGCCAGTAGCACGAAGACCACGGGTGGATGAGGTTTCACCCAGACAGCTGTGCGGGTGTCCTCTTACGAGGCAGTAGAGGCGGTAGGGGAGGGAGAGCGGGTCCGGCTGGAACCCCAGCCTGGCACCTCCCTCCTGCCATTCTGTCCTGGCTGGTACTCCCCCTGCCTGGGGGATGCAGACCAGCCCACTTCCTGCATGGAAAGAGCCGGGAGTGTGTGTATGTGCGTGTACATGCATGTGGGCGCGTGGACACGTGCAAGGACAGAAAAACAGCCCCAGGCCTCAGGGCCAGGCCACGGGGATGAGCTTCCCCAGGCAGCCGTGGGTGCCGAGGATGGGAATGGGACTGGCGTGGACCATGACCTTCAACAGTGAGGGGCGCTCGGGCCGCGGCTGCAGGCCGGCCCCGTCTCACGCTCACACCCTGTCCCTGTCCCGTGCAGTTCCGGGGCCGCGTCAACCTGCATGTGTTTGAAGACTGGTGCGGCAGCTCCATGCAGCAGCTGCGGAGGGACCTCCACTTCCCCCTGTACCCACACGTGAGTGCCTCCTGCCCCGCTCCCCTCCTGCCGCGCTCCTGGCTCTCACCCCTGCACCCGGCTTCTGTCTTCCTCACCTTCCCTTGCTTTTTTTCTGGCTCGTTTCCTTTCCTTTATCCCGTGGACCCCCTTCTAACGCCCACAGTGTCTCCCTCGTTCCCTTCCCGGGGATTTCCTTGGCAATATAGTTTACCCGGGAGGCCGCCACGTACGGTTGTGGGGCTGTGCACTGTTCCAGGTCACCTGGATAAAGAAGCAAGTGGGAGCGGGAGGCTTGCCTGCCTCACTCCCTCCTCATCCTCCTACCAGCCCTGAGCAGACCAACCTCTTCATATCCCTCTTCCCTCTTCCGGGTAGTGATTCCCCTCTGGTTTCCTGGCACAGATCCGCACAACCCTGAGGAAGCTGGCCGTGTCCCCCAGGTGGACCAACTATGGCCTCCGCATCTTTGGCTACCTGCACCCTTTCACCGACGGTGAGGCCAGCCCCGGATCCCGCTCTTCCCCGTCCTGCCCGAGCTCTCAGGGTGCCCGGAGCACATCGCCTGTTAGCCTACCCTCGGGGAGGGGGAGGAGTTTGGCCGTGGTGAGGGCTCACGCAGGCCCCCAGGCGGCCACTTCACGCCCTGATTTGAAGGGTCTGGAACTCGCTTGTCCTTCCCTGTAAGTCTCCATCTCCACGGGGTCTCCCAGGGTGTAGAGACCCCCACTTTACAAAGAGGGGAGCCTAGCAGCAAGCCCCCAAAGAGGATTTACCCTGAGACATGAGAGCCCGCTATGCGGAGGCCCGTCCTGCTCTCACCTGGAAACTGCCCTCACGCCCAGGGGAGATCCAGTTTGCCATCGCCGCCGACGACAACGCAGAATTCTGGCTGAGCCCTGATGACCAGGTCTCAGGCCTGCAGCTGCTGGCCAGCGTCGGCAAGGTAGGGTCCCCACGGCCCCATTGGCCCTCCCACTGCCCCCAGGAGCCAGGTCACCTGCCTCCATCAGGACAGTCTGGTATGACAGCAGGGAAGGGGCATGAGAAGCAGCATTCTCCCCCGTTGCCTCCCATCCTACAGAGGGATGGACTGGGTGTGGCCGGGAACAGACCCCGGGAAGACTCAGGACTGGGCCACACCCATCCTGGGTGCTCTGGTCCCGATGCTGAGGACTCACGCGGTGGGCGCGGCTGCTGGGGGAGGGGAAGTTACTTCCCGAGTGGTCCCACGTCCCCTCCCACCCTCCCCAGCTCCCCGCCCCCCTCCTCCCACTCTCCCCCTCTCTCCTCCTGCCTGTGGCCCCTCACTCACCACTTCCCACCCTCCATACTTTGCCTTTGCGTCCGCCCTTCTCTTCCCTTGCTCCCCACACCTCCAGACTGGAAAAGAGTGGACTGCCCCTGGAGAGTTCGGGAAATTTCGGAGTCAAATGTCCAAGCCCGTGAGGTGAGTAGGGAGCGTGGTGACAGGAGCGGCAGAAACCCCAGCCTCCATCAGGTGCCTTGAGGCCAGCTCAGGGCAGGGGCCCGGGCCCGGGGGGCACTTCCCCACTCCCCGCCCCCCCGCCCCATTACAGAGGTTCAGTGAGCCAGGGCCACGTGCATTCAGGTAAACCAAGTCTTTGATTAGAGACCACCTGGCCCATTCTTCCTCACTTTACAGATGAGGAACTGAGGCCCAGAGAGGGCTGTGACTTAATGAGGGTCACACAGCTGTTCAGTAGCACTCAGGACTGGAAGACAGAATGGGTCTCCTTTCTCCCCGCCCTTGCTTGCCCGTTTTCTCCATCCCGGCAGGGTCCACAGCTGGACCACCGCTGCTCTTTCTGAGCTGCAGAAAGTTCCGAACGGCGGGGGCCCCTGGGCAGGCTGGAGGGAAGGCCTGTGGTGGCTGGGATGGGAACTATCCCCGCCCCCAGAGCGCCACCTGGTGGCCCACACACACTGGCGAGAACACGTGTTGGCTTGAAGGTTCCGGTGCTGATGTTGATGGTACCGAGACAGCACAGCTTGTCCAGAGCACTGACCGTGCCAGCCCCCGAGGTCCCCACTTCCCGTGTGACTCAGCACGGCAGCCGAGGATGAGGGCTCTAAAGCCAGACTGCCCGGGTCCAAACCCCAACTGTGCCCCTTATTACCTGGGGACTTTGGGCAAATTACCCAAATTTTCTGCGCCTTGGGGTTCTTATCTGCAAACAGGGATTACGTGAGTTCATGTGTATAAAGCACTTAGCACGGTGCCTCCACATAGGAACAGCTCTCTGAGGGTTAACAGAGAGCTGAGTATCCTGGGAGGTTAGTGCTGTTGTTATCCCATCTCACGGGAGAGAAGACTGAGGCCGCCCTGTCAGTAAGCGGTGATGGGGCTTCTGACCCAGACGCCCGCCAGCAGGTCCCTGAGACCAGGAGCAGGGAGGGAGGGACGGGGCGTGTGCGGCGCTGGGAGCGGGCTCAGGCGGCGTGGGGGCCTGGGAGACAGCCCCCTGTTCCCTGCCCTCTCCTGCCAGCCTGTCAGCCGCCCGCAGGTACTACTTCGAGGTGCTACACAAGCAGAACGACCAGGGCACCGACCACGTGGAAGTCGCGGTGAGCCCCCGAGGTCCCCTCTGCCTCTGTGCCTGGCCGCCCCTCTGCCCAGGCCCTGGAGCCCTGTTCCAAATCAGCCACCTCCAACCTGCCGCATCCACCCTCTCTCCTTTCCCAGTGGCGACGGAATGACCCCGGGGCCAAGTTCAGCATCATTGACTCCGCTTCCCTGTCCCTCTTCACCAGTGAGTGTCCTGCCCCAGCCTGGGGACGGGCCGCGGTGGGGCTGGCTTGGTGGGGCCAGGAGGGCTGCTTGGAACGAGCTGTGGAGGGTCCGGACCAAGGAGCAGAACCTGAAGGGGCGCTACGGTCAGAGGTCCTTAGCTCCCGGGGGGTCGGTGACCTGTGAGCGCCTTCCGGAACCTCTGCGAGCCCTCGCCCCAGAAAAACGCCCGTCCGCCTCCACACGGTGTTGTCTGTATGATTTCAAGGGGATCCAGAGACCAGGACGCTCACTCCAGATGAAAAGCCTCTGAGGGAGGCCAGTCCCTATTTTGCAGATGAGCCGCCATGGTTCTCACACGGCTGTGGCCAGAGGAGAGACAGCGTTGCCACCTCTCTCAGGCTGCAGTCAGTGGACTCCCCGAGTATACTTGTTGTTGCTTATGATTTCCCCCTGCCTGGAGGCCCCACTGAGAAGTCACCACTGGCAGGTGGGCCGTGTGGGCCCAGGTATAGGAGGAGCTGGCAGAGCAGAAGCCCTGGCGAGGAAGGGAAGGTGGGTCTGGAGGAGACTGGGAGATGGTGGGAAGAGCGTATGCGTGGAGGGCAGGATGGAGAGCGGAACGGAAGGTCTGGTTCACAGGAGAGGGCGGCAGTGAGGAAGGGGCGAGAGGGGTTGGGGGAGGCTGCCGGTGACCGAAGCAGGAGGTCAGGGCAGAAGGGCCAGTTGGTGCCAGAAGAAGAAGGGAGATTGGAATCCATAGATTGAGTGTGAACCAAGAAAAAGGAAGCCCGAGGCAAATTCAGGTAAGAAACCAGTGAGATGGGCCAGAGGTAATGGAGCTCTTATCTGGGGCCACGGCAGATGATCTCAGGAAGCAGAGAGCAAAGACAAGCAGCCAGCCCCCGGGGCTGGTCAGATAGGGGACAAGTAGTCTTGAACACCAGGCCCCCAGACGGAGGTGAGGAGTGGGTGCTGGAAGCCTAGGGGCTCCCTGCTTGGTGGGCGTGGGCTGGTCTGCTGGAGAGGCTGAGACACACGGCCTGGGTTCACTCAGCTTTGTGTGATCTCAGGCACGTGACTTCGCTTCCCTTTGCCCAAGTTCCTTGTCTGTAAAGTAGGAATGATGATAATAGTACATAAGCCACAGCAGCTCTGAGGATTAAATGTGTTGATATTTGTAAGATGCTTGGGTCAGCGCCTGGCTTATTATTTAGTAAGTGCCCTTCGTGTGTTTGTTAAATAAACAGACTTCTAATGATGAATTTCCAGCAGATAGCAGTTAAAACATTTTGAGGAAGAGGTGGCTTTTTCCAGCTCACACAAAACTGTGGTGTGTGCTGGCGCTGGGGCTGGTGGAGGGGGTCCAAGGGAGACCACAGGTTGTGGAGGCAGGGCTGGGGGGAAGCGGGATTGAGTGCATCCCATACTGTACCAGCCTGGGGATACGGAAGCCTTCAGTCGGCCCCTTCCTGGCCCCTCCAGGAGGCAGGGGCCTGGCTTCTGGGCTGACTTTCTCTGGGAGTCCAGCTGCCCTCTGTTCTTTCCTCCCTGGGCCCAGATGAGACAGTCCTGAGGATGGATGAGGTGGGCCACATCCCGCAGACAGCAGCCAGCCATGCAGGCTCCCCAGACCCTCTTTCCAGTGATGAGCAGCCCCTGGCCGACATGCTGCGGCCCGACCCTCGGGACACCCTCTATCGAGGTACGACCTCACCGCGGGCTTGACCTCCCTCCGGGGGACGCACTGCCAGGTCCACGGATGTCGGGGAGGAGGCCTCTGTGCTACCGCAATATCCCCAAATCAGAGACTCTTTTCTTTTACTTGTATGAGATATAACATGCATACAGAAAGCTACAAAAATATAGATGTACAGCTTTGCAATTGTACAAATCATTACCGTGCAAACATTACAGGACAAGAAATAGAGCCAGAACCCAGGTGTGCCCTCTGCAATCACGTATATGGGTTTCTTATTGGATTCTAGCTCTTGCCTCCAGTGAGAGAAGTACGTCCCCACTAAGGTGTAGGAGTCTTAAGCTGTCCAGAGTGTTTACATTTTAAAAGACGACAAAGTGTCCCCTTCCAGCCCTGTCCCCCCACCCCACCATGACCCCCGGAAGGGAATTCAGTTACTGACACCACACTAGGGGGAGGCTTCTTGGCCTCGCTGGGAGTTTCTAGGCCTGTTTTGAGGCTGGCCCTTTACAGCGATCCCAGCACTGTCCTGTGCCTCGAATCAGGCGCCGCGTGCGAGCTCTCTGCCTCCAGCTGCCCCTGGAATCCACCCCCACCCCCAAGAGTGGTGGCAGTCTCCGCTTGGTGGCCTCAGCTGCCGGGCTGGGCGCTGCCACGAGTGAATACAGAAATGTGTGGGCTTGGGGCCGCAGGTCCAGCCCTCGCCCCGCAGCCGGGAGGCTTTGTGGCTGTGAGCCGGCCTGTTTCAGGCTCCCTCACCCAACCTCACCCCGCCCCCTTCTGCCCCAGTGCCCCTGATCCCCAGGTCCCAGCTCCGTCGCATCCTGCCCGACTGTCCCTACAAGCCCAGCTACCTGGTGGACGGGCTTCGTCTGCAGCGCTACCAGGGACTCCGGTTTGTAAGTCTCGGGCCAGGCGGCAGGGACAGGCGTGGGAGGGGGCTCGCTGCCCGTGACCGGGACTGCAGAGGCTGGCCCCTCCTCCCCACGCCACATGCCTGCGGGCGGGATGCCTCCTGGGGCCCAGAGAACTGACATTTCTCTGTGCCCGGCCCGGATGGGCTGCCCTGCGGAGCCCGGAGCTGTGCGGGGTGGGCTGGCTGAGGCCTCCCACCCTCCACCCCGAGGGTGGTGGTATTTATTAAACTTACAGACAAGGCGCTGGTGAGGTGAAGCTCCGCTTTAGA
Source organism: Mesoplodon bidens (assembly GCF_964165515.1). Lineage (NCBI taxonomy): Eukaryota > Metazoa > Chordata > Mammalia > Artiodactyla > Ziphiidae > Mesoplodon > Mesoplodon bidens. The sequence continues at coordinate 2,126,129 of NC_138167.1, read as the reverse complement.
GAACCCCTAGCCCACACGGAAGCCCCAGGGGCAGGACCCCGCTGCGCCCCCGGGTCCAGAGGTGATGGCGGGAGAGGCTGGGGGCAGCCGTGGGGCAGGGCTGAGAAGGCTTTTGGTGGCCGAGGCCTCGAGCTATGTTGAAAGGGGGCAAAAGACAGTGCAGGGAGTAACGGGTTGTCTCGGGACTGTGGGAGGTGGCAGGAGAGGGAAAGGCCGCAGGAGGGACGGGGGTGGGGTGGCCTCGGCTGCAGCTGCGGAGAACGAGCCAGGGCAGGAGACGGAGACGTGCACCCGGGGAGCTTGACTCGGGCACGTTCTGTCCAGAGCCCAGGGGAGGGCACGTCAAGGGTGGGGTGGAATCCAGATGCTGCGTCCACAGCAGCCCTGCTCTCCGCCTCCAGGTTCACCTGTCCTTTGTTTACCCCAATGACTACACCCGCCTGAGCCACATGGAGACCCATAATAAGTGCTTCTACCAGGAAAACTCCTACTACCAGGACAGGTGAGACACTGATGGGGCAGGAGCCGGGAGGGCTGCCTGGACCAGAAGGGCCACAGAGACCCTCCACCAAGGAGCCTTGGCGCTTCCTGGGTGCTTCACACAAGCACACGTGCACACACGCAGCCTCCCCGCTGCAGCCCCGGCCAGGCGTGACCTCAGGCCGCCCCTCCCGCCCCCGCCATGGCCTGCGCAGTGCCCATGCCAGCCTCCCTCACTCCTGCAGGCTCAGCTTTCAGGACTACATCAAGATTGACCAGCCTCCGAAGCAGGGGCCAGAGCAGCCAGGTACAGAGTGACAGCCGAGCTTCCAGGCCAGGCCGGAGGGTGACAGTCCAGACTGTGCCAGCCGCCCCCTCCCCCCGCAGGAGCTTAGAATGCAAACCCCACAGCCCTTCCCCTCAGCCCCAAGGGTGGGGGGAGGAGCCCTTCTCCCCCTCTTCCTTTCCAAGGCACATGTAGAGGACGAAGGGCCCTGGGGGACGCCCGAGGGCCTCGCTACCCCGGCCCATCTTTAGGGAAGCTCTGCTCTGCAGAAGCACCGTCTTCCTGTGGCCTCTCTCCTTGCAGCACTGGGGACTGAGTGGGGCTGTCTGCTGGGTCCCTGCACGTGCCAGGCCCCGGCTCGTGCTTTCTGTCTTCGTGTCACTCACTCCTGACAGCAACTCTATGGAAGAGGGAGACCCTGGCTTTAGCTGAGGTTGAGTAACTCACCCCGGGCCCAGGGCAGACCCCGCCAGGGACCCCCACTGTCTCACCCACTGGTCCTCAGCCGTCTTGTGGATCTTGCTGGGGAGAGGTTGAAACCCCACACAAGGGATGGTCGTTGTTGACAGCAGGTTCCGAGGAAGGCCTTCTAGAAGAATCCCAGTACGGAGAAGCAGCAGAGGACACCCCTGCCCCTGACGGCCAGAACGCCAGGACACCAGAGGGGAAGCAAGGGCCCCCGACAGCCCCCAGGCAGAACGCCACCAACCGCCGCCTCCGAAGCCTGCGGAGACTTCTGGCTCAGCCCCAGGCGGGCCTGGTGGTGCCCTCTGCCACGCAGAACTCCACAGCCCCCTTCCCAGCGAGGACCAGCACCATCCCGGCCCAGCCAGCAGAGAAGAAGGCCAGGAAGCCCAACCCCGAGCCCCATCAGGCCCCACGGCATCCTGACAAGTGGCCCCCGGGACACCCAGCAGGGCACCCGCCTCCAGTGAAGAGGCCCAGACCCGCGGGTGGCAGCCCCGGGAAGACGCTGGGGCAGTCCCAGTGGCTGAATCAAGTTGAGTCATACATTGCAAAGCAGAGAAGGGGTGACAGGATGGAGCCTCTGGACCCCAGGGGGGGTTGGCCTAAGGAGGGGGAGGAGGTGTTGGCAGCAGCTGCCAGCCAGGAAGGACGAGCGGAGGGAGAGGACGAGGGCGAAGAGGAGGAGGAGGAGGAGGATGTGAGTGAGGTGTTGGAATACCTGTCCATGTTCGACCCGGTGGTGAACTGGGACCAGACCTTCAGTGCCGGCAACCTCGACTTCCAAGCCCTGCGGACCGACTGGATTGACCTGAGCTGTAACACGTCTGGCAACCTGCTGCTTCCCGAGCAGGAGGCACTCGAGGTCACGCGGGTCTTCTTGAAGAAGCTTAACCAGCGCAGCCGGGGGTAAGGTAAAGGGCTCTCATGGACTGGGCAGGGGGGGCCCTGGCCGCAGGCGCCTGGGAGGATGAGTGCCTGTTGGGTCCCGGTCCCACCATCAGGCAAGGTCTGAGATCCCTGGGGCCTGGCCCAGGATGCGGGCTGAACACTGGGAAGGCTCTCAGGGAGGGAGCTGGTAAAGAGATGGGACAGGCAAAACGGGGGCTAAAAAGACACCTTGAGACCCAGATGTGGGCTAGAAGGGCGGGGGCAGAAGACATGGATGAGTGCTTTGTTCTTTCGTTCATTCGTTCAACCCACCAACGTTTTTCTGGTTGAGATAAAAGGCACATACCAATCAGTTCACCATTTTGGAGAGTACAATTCAGTGGTTTTTAAGTGTATTCAGGATGTTGTGCAGCCGCCACCCCTATGTGATTCCAGAACATTTTCATTGCTTTTATTTTTTTAATTAATTTTATTTTTGGCTGCATTAGGTCTTTGTTACTGCATGAGGGCTTTCTCTAGTTGCCACGAGCGGGGGCTACTCTTCGTTGCGGTGCGCGGGCTTCTCATTGCGGTGGCTTCTCTTGTTGCGGAGCACAGGCTCTAGGCGTGCGGGCTTCAGTAGTTGCGGCACGCAGGCTCAGTAGTTGTGGCTTGCGGGCTCTAGAGCGCAGGCTCAGTAGTTGTGGCGCATGGGCTTAGTTGCTCCATGGCACGTGGGATCTTCCCGGACCAGGGCTCGAACCCGTGTCCCCTGCATTGGCAGGCGGGTTCTCAATCACTGCGTCACCAGGGGAGCCCACTAGGTGCATTTTTAAAGATGGCAGCAGTGCTCACTGGAGCGGGTAAGCATCGTGCGAGCACGTTAGCCAACGGCAAAGCTGGGCAAAGACCAAGGTCTCCTGACGACTGGCCTTGCTCCCACGTGTGGGAAGAGTGACCCAAGCCCCGCACCCTTTCTGCCAGGAGGTACCAGCTGCGGCGCATCGTGAACGTGGAGAAGCGTCAGGACCACCTCCGTGGGGGCCGCTACCTGCTGGAGCTTGAGCTGCTGGAACGAGGCCAGCACCTGGTGCGGCTCTCGGAGTTCGTGTCCACGCATGGCCGGCAGGGCGTCGATGCCGCTGGTGGGGAAGAGGCTGAGGCCCGGAACCTGCAAGGCCTGGTGTGGAGCCCACACGACCGCCAGAGACATGTCCTGAGTGCCCGGGCCCCGGAGCCCAAGCTGTGCTGGCCCCAGGGCTTCTCCTGGAACCACCATGCCGTGGTCCACTTTGTCGTGCCGGGTGAGCCTCCTGCCACCTGGGCGCTGTCCGCGGAGCAGGGGCCTCTCGTGATCCCGAGCCCCCGGTCTCTGCTCCCTGATGTGATTTCACAAGAACTCGTGGGAGAGGCCACTTTGGGAAACTGGGGCTCACAGGAGAAAAGTAACTAGTCTGAGGTCATGTGGGTAGTCAGGGCCGGAGCTGGGAAGGACGCTGACTCATAGGCCAGCGGCTCTTCTTACTGAACCAGCATTCAGGGTTGGATGTGAAAATCAGCCGGGGCTGCTGGCCTGGGCTTTACAGCTGGCCTGGGGCAGTGAGACAGGGAGGGCAGGCTGGCTGGTTTTTATAACAAGAAAGGGGAGCCCATCAAGGAGTGTAACCGTAGGGTCGGACGGAACGTGAAGGCTGACCGTAAGATGGACAGCTAGAGGGTCTGAGTGTGAGAGCCCAGCAGGGTAACCGTGCCGAGCTGATGACAAGCCCCAGCCCCTGGCCTTCCCACAGAGCCCTCCCTGGGAGGCTGTGTGTGTGGGGGGGGGACGTAGAGGCCCCTGTAACGGTGAGCTCTCCCTCTGCCCTCCGTCCCCCGCTGCTCTGCTGACCTTGCCCGTAGCCACATTACCCTCAGCCAAAGTCTGATGGGACTCCTGAGCGCGCAGGAACCGGGAGTGGAGGTGCCCTCCTTTGCGTTACCTCTGCTTCTTTCTCCCCGCCCGCCCTGCCTGCCCCACCGGGCAGTAAAGAACCAGGCACGCTGGGTGCAGCAATTCATCAGAGACATGGAGACCCTGTTCGGTGTCACCGGCGACCCGCACTTCAACATCATCATCACCGACTACAGCAGCGAGGACATGGACGTCGAGATGGCCCTGAGAAGGTCCAGGCTGCGCAGGTGAGGGTGTTCCCGGCAGGGCACAGCTTGAGCCATCTCTTCCTGAAGCCCCGCCAGCTTCCCTGATTCCCAGCCTCTAGCTTTTCCCAGAGGCCGCACCCGCCTGCCCGTAGGCCCATCCCAGGAGCACGCGCCGCCTCTTCTCTGCCTGCCAGCTTCCACCTGGGACTGCCACAGCTGGGCCCTGAGGCTCAGCCCCTCTCTGCTCTCCCCGCAGCTACCAGTACATGAAGCTAAGTGGGAACTTCGAACGCTCAGCCGGGCTTCAGGCTGGCGTGGACCTGGTGAAGGTAAGCGGCCTGAGAGACGTGACTAAGGCTGCTGAAGAGACGCACAGACGGCTGGCTCCTCGGGGAGGAAGGGTCGAGGACACGGGGGCCTCTCTGCTGCGCCGCAGGCCTGGTACCGGGGTGGGAGCGTTCGTGCGGGGTCCTCGGAGTCCATGAAAGGTCGGGGAGGAGTCGGGATTCCCTCTGTGATGGTGAGAACAGTGCCCTGATGCCCAGTACCCTGGAAACCCATCCGACAGTTTGTTTCACACAAGTTTGTCAGTCACTGAAATGGGAAAGAGCCTGAGGATTGTCCTAGAGAGCGGCCTGGCCTCCTCGCCGGGGTCTGTAGGGGCTGCTGACCCTCCCACCTCTGTCCCCAGGACCCGCACAGCATCATCTTCCTCTGCGACCTCCACATCCACTTCCCAGCTGGAATCGTCGACACCATCCGGAAGCACTGTGTGGAGGGCAAGATGGCCTTCGCCCCCATGGTCATGAGGCTGCACTGCGGTGCCACTCCCCAGTGGCCTGAGGGTGAGCCTGTCCTGGGCTGGGGAGGGAGGAAAGGCCCCTCTGCCTTGCTTCTTAACCCAGAGCTGGAAATAGTCATGTCTACGATGGCAGCACCTCTCCCCACCCTCCCCTTCCGCTCCCCTGCCCGCCCTGGACAGACCGCAGAGAAGTGCCCCCAGGGCTGAGCTGACGCAGCAGCAGCAGTGATGAACACTTCCCGCCTCATCTTCCCCTTCTTTTGTTCATCAGACCTTTATTAAGCACTTACTCTGTGCCAGACAGCGCGCTGTGTGAGGATACAGAGATGGGAGGAAGGTTCCCCACGCCCTGGGGGCTGCTGCCGTCAGAGCCTCCTGTAGGGCTGCCACCAGCCCTTGGTCCCTCCCTGGTAGGACTGCTGCCTTCCCTGGACCCGGAACCTTAGCTCGGGGGGCTTCCCCCCCAAATAGGCAAGGGGCTCGTTCAGATGAGGGTTTTCAGCCTCAGTCTTCTCTGTCCTCCTGGCCCTGGGTCAGCTCATCTGGAGCTTGTCTGTCCACAGGCTACTGGGAGGTGAATGGATTTGGGCTGCTCGGCATCTACAAGTCAGACCTGGACAGGATCGGGGGCATGAACACCAAGGAGTTCCGAGACCGCTGGGGTGGAGAGGACTGGGAGCTGTTGGACAGGTGAGTGGGGAGCGAGGGCACCTGAGAGACCTGGGGTGGGGGGCCCTGGGATGGGGGCAGGGCTCGATCCCCCCCAGGCCCAGCACCGCCTCTTGGGGGTCAGATTCCTTCCCTGGCTGAGACTGCATCTACTGGAGGGGGTACTGCCTCTGCCTGTGTCACAGGGCGGGTGTGGTGGGTGCCTGGCAGACTGTCAGGGGGAAGAACACAGACTCCGAGCTGTGTGGATGTGAATGGGACTGTTCTCGGCAAGGCTCCCGCCTGCCCACTTGGGAGAACACGGCTGGGGAGGAGGCTGAGCTTGTGGCGGTGGATAAGAGACCCGGCAGAGTGTCGGGAAAAGAGCCAGTGTGGACCATTAAAGGGCAACAGGTATCCGGGAGGTTCTGGGTCCCTGGAACCTGGTAGAAGGGAGTTGGGGGGAGGAGGACAGGGTCTGTGGTATGTAAAGAAGAGGCAGGACCAGCCGGCAGGGCGCGGGTGGGAAGAGGGCTTGCAGCAGAGAGCAGGCTGGGGGGACCCCAGGGTGAGGGGATTTCAGAGCACGTGGGTGGTGAGGAAGTGGAGGCTTCGTCTGAGATTCCTCCTTCAAGAACTTATTGCCAAGAGAAGGGAAGGGAAGGCAGACGATCCCTTGAGATTTGAGCTTAAGGGGTGGGGGCAAAGGAGGGAGAGGGGAAAAATCCAAGAGAGAAAGGGTGTAATTGCTGAAACAGTGCCCAGAGGAGGTGGACAGGCAAGGTCAGGGGCTCCGGGGGAGAGGGGACCTTGACAGGGAAGATACGCTCTTCTTCCTGAGAGACAGGGCACTTCCTCACCCACCCATCACTGGGCGCCTGTACTTGGCAGGTGATTTACATCCATCACCTCCTTTATTCCTCCCCAACCTCTGTGAGGTAGGTGTGATTGTCTCCGTTCTCCAGGTGAGAAAACGGAGCCTTGGGGAGAAGTTAACAACTTGCCCCAAATCTCACAGCTATGGCTGTTGGAGGCTTAACAACCCGGTCTGTTTGTTTTTTCCCTAGAGAGCAGGCAGGAGGGAAGGTGACAATACTAAGGGAATTTAAGGTGCAAAGGAGGGAGGGTGAGGGAGCTTGTATTAGATAACGCAGCTCCCATAAAGCTCTGTCAGTCAGACCCCAAGGTGGACAGAAGCCTAGGCTGGTGTTACCTCCACCACAGCCAAGAGGCAGACCTCGACCAGTCCTGGACCTCCCTGCCTCCTCTGAAGCCCGAGGAGAGAGAAACGGCTCCAAATTCCAGTTATTTCCACCTGCTGGAAGCGCAGGCCTCCCAACAGGCCATGCATAGGGAAAGGGGGCGGGGAGGGATGGGAGAGGCCTGCTTTGTGTCCTCCACCCCCCAGCCCCATCCCCCGCCTCCATCATCTCTGGTTCTCACCTCACCCTCACCGTTATCCAGCCCATCGTTATCTTTTCTAGAGGGAGAGGCTCTGGAAGATGCCGTGCCTCATAGGTCCGGAGCTGGGCTTCCAGCCCAGGCCCTTTGGCTCTCTTTGCACGCCCCACCCGCTCCCCTGCCCCGTGGGGAGTAGCCAGAGGGTGACAGGGACAGGGCCTGGCGGAGACGTGGAAGGCAGGCTCCTCGGGGGCCCCCTCCCCACCCCCGCCTCTGTGCACCTGTTGCTCATCCCACCCCTTCCCACCCAGGATCCTCCAAGCAGGCCTGGAAGTGGAGCGTCTCTCCCTCCGGAATTTCTTCCATCACTTCCATTCCAAGCGAGGCATGTGGAACCGCCGCCAGATGAAGACTCCGTAACCCCGGGGGTGGCCCGCTGGACCCACCGCTTCCGGCCCCTGCACCACGGTGGCCTGGCCAGTGCCCGCTTGCTGCCGGAGGGGGAGAGGGCGGGGAGCAGGGGCCGCACTGGGCCCGAGGGGCCTCCGAGCCGACACCCCCTGCTCCGGCAGCTGTCCTCCATGGGAGGAGGCCAAGGCCTCTCCCCACCTCTGGGCCTCTGGGGCCAGGAGATGGGAAAGAGACGGGACAGCTCCCGGGAAGGGCGGCAGAACTGGGTTGAGGAAGGAAAGCCCTTGCCTGGGTGACACCACCCTGACCGGGAGGTCCCTTCCAGCGTCCACCCTGGGCTCCTCAGGGGGCAGTGGCCGTGGACTGGGAAGCTCTCCTATTGGATGTATTTTATTGGGGTTTTTATTTTTTTAACAGAAAACCAAAACTGTAACTGTCCAGATCCAGCACTGACTGTGAGTGGGCAGTCGTGCATTTAGGGGGGCCCCACATACCTCAGACCCACAGGTGCGTCCCTCGGTCCTTGACCAACAGCTGATTTGTAACCGAGGAGCCGGCCTCACGTGGAGCCGTTCTCAGCTCTCCCGCAGGCATGTGACTCCAGGACACGCATATCTCTCCCAGGTGGCCACCCAACAGCTGGCCACCAATTAGGGCATTAACCTTACCCTCCAGGTGGCACTAACTCCAGACTGGCATCCTCTTCCCGGTGTCACGATGGGCAGGGGGCTCCTGGCCCCCTGGTGTTGGGTGAATAGGCCGTGTATCATGGGCAAAGTGGGGAAGGCAGGGACGAGAAGCCCCTTTCTGTCCCAGCGGCCTGTGAGCTGGGCCTTGGGGACCATGTGAAGCCGAGCCGGGAGAGGATGAGAGGAGGGGTGGGATCCAGCGGGAAGGGATGAGAAGGGAAGTGGGAAGCTTGAGTCCTCACAGCCCAGCTCCCTCCTGCAGAGAGGGCCCCAGGCCGGCCCGGTGGGGAAGACGAGGAGGAAGACACTCGGAACTAGGGAACAGGGACCCCGGGGGAAGGTCTGGGGAGGCGAGGGCATCGCTCTGAACTACTTGCTCACGTGGAAGGGAGCAGGGCCGGAGGGTGAAGCTGTTTCAGGGAACACAGCCCCTGACCGTCGTAGTCTGGGGCACCCTCTGTCACCTACGATCACGCACTTATCTTGCACTAACGATCCCAGACGCCTTCTGGGGCTGGGGATTCGTCTACCACTGCTGCCTCTGCCGCGCTCTGATTCACCAACGGTGCATCGCACACTGCATCTCGAAGCCCGGTGTCTGTGAGGAAGGGCGTAGGGGGAGGTGCAGCAGGGCCCAGGGGGCCAGTCAGCTGGGCCCAGGCTCCGTGCTGTGGCGGAGTCCAAGTCACAGCACGTGGAGCTGCAGGGTCTACTTGGTGGGCCCTGCATTCACCAAGAGCATGAACTTGACGTGTGGGAGAATGGAGCCCCTCGAGAACCTTCTGGAGGTTGAAGAGAATCCCTGCCTCCCTCTTAAGAAATCAGGAAGGACACAGGCTTTTCAATTCATAGACTGTGGTTTACGGAGGCCATATCTGCCCTCAGGCCGTGGCTTTTTATGGTCCCTGCTCAGGCTCCGTGCCTTGGGAAAAGGGCTGTAGGGAGTAGGTGAGAGTGGCAGTTGGCTGGCTGCGGTGCCAGGTTTCTTTCTGGGGCCACTCGCATCCCTGGGCATCGCCCTGCAAGGCCCAAATCTACCCAGACAGCCCTCCCGCTTCACCCCTCCTGACGACAGGAGCCCGCCCAGCCTCCCCACCCCTCCTGACGACAGGAGCCTGCCCAGCCTCCCCTGCCTGATCCATCACCCCCTCTGCCCCAGCCAGTGCCTTGTGTTTGATGTTTGTTACCTCCACACCGCCTGCCTTAATGGAGAGGGCCTGGCACGGCCCCTACTCTGTAGGGAAATGTGTAGGGTGGGGGGAGGGAAAGCATTGAATACAGCATCTTCTCAGAAAACAAAACGCTCTTGTGTTTTCCTCTTGCCCATCAGGGTGGGAGAGGGCTGGGCCCAGGGTTCACGCCGCCGTCCTGCAGCTGTCAGGCCTCTGATGGACGTGCCAGGGACCCTCCACCCTTCACCGCCTGGGGGGTGGGGCCAGCCCTCCCTGGGCTGAGGTTTACTCGAAGGGGCGCACCTGGTTCCTGTCTGAGGAGCATTTTCTGAGCACTAGATTCATGGAGGTTGGTGGTTTTAGTTGAGAAAGGATGGTTGGGTAAACAGTGGAGAGAAACTGAGGTGTGGCTTATCCTAAAAGAGCAGATAGGGACTTCCCGGGTGGTCCAGTGGTTAAGAATCCAGCTTGCAACGCAGGGGACGCGGGTTCGATCCCTGGTCGGGGAACTAAGATTCCACATGCCACGGGGCAACTGAGCCCGCGTGCTGCAACTAGTGAGCCCACGGGCTCTGGAGCCCGCGCGCCGCAACTAGAGAAGCCTGCGCACCGCAATGAAGATCCTGCGTGCCGCAACTAAGACCTGATGCAGCCAAATAAATAAATAAAATGTTAAAATAAATAAAAATAAAAGATCAGACAATTGAAAAGTCATTTCTGTTTGAGCTGGGGGTGCCCTGTTGCTGCTTTACAGGTACAAAGGTACTGTCCTAGTCATATTTGGTCTAGGCAGAGATCAAAATTAGTTTGTATTCCTTAAACTCATGCCCGAGAGAAGGTCCTGCTGTGAAAGCTGGGGAAGCCTATAGTAGGTTCTCAAAAAGCATCATGCGTACACACACCAATCCAGAAATGACTCGTCTGCCACTGATGCAGCAGATGGTAATTAGCCCAAGGCACTTGGGCCGGGAAATTTGACTCAGCAGGACCCAGAGGAGAGGGAATGACTTAAAAGCCTCTTCTCCCTCCAGGCTAGGGGTTGCTCCTTTGAGCCGTTTCTAGGACACAGATGGAGAGAGCAGCCCGGGTGCTCAAGCCTCCCCAGCTGAAGACATAAAGACTTACAGTGGATTTGCGGAAACCTTTATAAAGAGAAATCATTCCATCCCACAGAAAGGGAAAACAGGCCTGGAGCAGAGTGGAGGAATAGGGTGGGGTCAGAACCAGAGTCCTTAGGCTGGGCAGGCCCAGCCTTCGGTAGGCATGCCTGAGGTACAGGAGGTGCTGCCAGGAGGAAGGTGGGTGGTACCCCAGTCCGAGCTCAGGACACCAGACCGAGATGAGTTCACTTAAGCTGGTAAAAGGGCCCATCTTTGTTCCAGGGCCGAGGGTAGGAAGCAAGGGCATCTACGTTGCCCTTCCAGGAGCTCTCCCAGGGGCTGTGGACTGTGCCCATCAGCCTGGCAGATCAGCGGGGGAGAGAGCAGGAAGCAGTGGCCGGCCCAGAACCTGTAGGGAAGCAGAGAGATGGTGAGGAGGGCAGGTCAGACCAGTGCCTCAGGCTTAAGTGTCCCACGATTGCCCTGGCAGGCTTCTCAGGACGCAGGTGCAGGTTCAGATCTGAATCTGAAGCAGGGCCTGAGGCTCTTCACTGCCGGCCAGTTCCCAGTGGTTTTGTTGCCGCTGCCGGCCCGTGGACCACGATTGGAGCTGTACGGGCTGCCGGACAGTGCCAAGGAGAAAACCCACATCTCCCTCCTCCTCCCACTAACCACAGCCTCCACCCAGCCCAGGCTGGAGAAAAGCCCAGCCTAAGAAGAGAGAGCACAAGGGGACCCTGGTGAGTCCCAAGCCAAGCTCTTCTCCAAGAGCCCGTCCCTGCCTCAGGTCTATATTCTTCCCCTTTTGCTTGGCAAGGCTCTCTCTCTCTCAGCCCAATCCCCCAGAGGTGAGAAGGGCCACCTGGGGACCTCCCATCCTCCCTCACCTGCCTTCTAGGCTGTGTTCAGAGAGGGGTCCTTGAGGTCCTGGCAGTCAGGAACCCAGTCTTATGTGCCCCGAAGGCTGTGATGAAGACGTTGATGATGACAGTGATGAAGACCAAGGCGGTGGCTGCATTGTTGAGCTGGTTTACTCGCCACTGCTTTTCTACCTCGTTGAGGTTCAGTCGAGCTGTGGAGAAGGGGGAGTGGCAGGTAAGTGTGCGCGGGGCGGTGGGGGGGTGGTGGCCACAGCCTGGAGCTTCCCCCACCATAGCTGCTAGAGTCCAGAGAAAGTCTGGTCCCTCAGAGATCAAGGGAGGTGGCAGCCATTGTGCTGAGATGCTTTCTCCCCAACTGATCGGTGTGGGCTATCCATGTGGTACTCAGTAGAGCCAGGATTTGCGAAGTTATACTGGGTCTTCTAAGAGTAGGGATGCACGCTCGCACAAGAGGCTCAAAGGAACGCTGCTATGAGTTAGTGAGCGTAGTCATTCAGCAGGTATTATGGAGTGGCCACTAGATGGGATACCAGGAGGTGGGACAGGGTGCCTCCCCGTACTGTGTGGTTGTTACTTGGGCATTTGAAGGTGCACAGGGCTAACAGCAGGTTATGGCTGAGAAGGTGGCCTGTGCAAATGCAGGGTGTGACAGGGAGGCACTTGGGGCTTTTCTTCCCACCGGGGGGGCATCCCCCCACCCCGAGGCCAATTCCAGGCCTGGGCTCCTTACCAATGACCAAGAGGAGGATTCCAATGACCACCTGCAGAAGCAGAGAGATGCTGATGAGGGTGACCAGGGTGGTGTAGTGATGCGAGGATGGCCCCTGCTCCAGCACCGCTTTCAGCTGCGTGGCGTTAGATACAAAGAGGGCCACGTCCAGCATGCTCTCTGCCACGCTCTTCTTGGTGGCATAGTGGTTCAGGTTGATGGGCGGGCTCCTCCTGGGGCTGGCGTTCCCAGGCTGTAGGGGACAATACACAGGCTTACCTGGGAGGCTCCGGAGGGAAAGTGGTTGAGAGGCTGGGAAGAGGAGTGGGGTTTTAAAGGTCTCCCCTCACCAGGTGGGAAAGGAGGGCAGGTAACCCCTTCTCGGTGCTGTGGTCTGAAAGAATAGAGGTGGACTAGAAAACCCTTACGTGCGTTTGAACTTGGAAATGATGCTGTGTTGTAATTTCTGTTTCATGGAGGGTCACTCTGCTTCACACCTTCACACATGGAAAGGGAGGAGGAGTCTGGGCTGCTTGTAAACGAGCGGTCCTCATTTTATTCGCCATTTTACCTAGGCCAGGCCTGGCTTTGGGTGGCTCTTTTCCTCCGAGAGTAAAGCGTCTCAGCTCTGAGGCCTGGCTGGAGAAGGAAAAGGCACCTCTTCTTCCACAACGATGCGGCCCCGAGGTGGGGTGCAGAGCTTCACAAATGGAACAGGAGCTGCCTGTGGGTCCCACTCGGCCCTCGTGGGGAGCTCTGGAGCCGCAGCCCTGCTCGGGCACATGTCTGTGTGCCCACATGCACGCACACAGCAAAACATACTGGCCAAAAGCTCTTCGTTGGTTTTTCTATTACTTTTTGGTGAGAATTTATTGAAGCATAATTTACATTTGATTTGATTTTGAAATATTAAAACGAAGCTCTTCTTCTTGAGAAGTCACTCTAAACGAGAGAGTCACGATGCAGTGCCTGTGGTGTGGGCCTCTGTGCTGGACCAAGAAATTCAGACTGGGTGGTGCAGGCAACCCTGCAGTCACTCAAGAGAACCTGGGTAGGTTTTAGGGAGATTCATTTAGTATGGCGCTTGGGATGCATCAGCTCATGAAGGCCCGGAGACAGGGAGACCCACTGAAAGGTTATGGTCTTGATTTAGGGTCAGGCTGTCAAGGAAATGAAGGAGAATGGGGGTGAGAAAGGAGAGGAAGGGAGGCCTCGGAGATGTTACAGCCTGGATGGGATGTCTTTTGAGCGGGCGGGTGCGCGGGTGGTTGGATGGGGCAGGTCTCAGAGGGTTCTGGGTGCCCCTTTTGGATGCTGGGCTTGTCTGGAGCTGGCTGGCCTCGTTGGTTAGGGCCAGGGATGCCAAGGCCAATACCCCACGAAGCCCACACTGTCCCTGTCGGCCCTGAGGCTACAGCCTGTGGTCCTAGCTTACCTGGTAAATGTTTGTTCTGGGTATAAAATGCCCTCACAAGGAGAGAGAGTCCATGGGGCAGCCCCCGGCTCTCTCCACGACGCAGAGGCCTCTGCCAGGCACAGCTGTGAGCTGGGGCTTCTTTGCCCCCGTTCCCCACCCCCCACCCCCACCTCCAGTTTGCCCATAGCAACGAGCTTTGCACTTTCTCCTCCTTCCAAACCCGGCTCTAAGTCCAAGACCTGATAAACTGAAATTACTAAGAAAGCTTCAGGGAGAGACCCCCCCGCCCTTCCCTGAAAAGTTGCATATGAACAGTGATGAAACCATAAATCCCATAGTGGTGTTCCGTTGTTTTGTTTTGTTTTTGAGCATCAAGCAGATAGTGCGTGGAGGCAGGCAGGGGTAGCAGGGGTGGGTATCACAGGCACAGGTCTTCCAGAGCCTCAGCAAAGACGGCTGTTCCTAGGTTTTTTGTTTTGTTTTTGTTTTTGTTTTTGTTTTTTGCGTTACGCGGGTCTCTCACTGTTGTGGCCTCTCCAGTTGTGGAGCACAGGCTCCGGACGCGCAGGCTCAGCGGCCATGGCTCACGGGCCCAGCCGCTCCGCAGCATGTGGGATCTTCCCGGACCGGGGCACGAACCCGTGTCCCCTGCATCGGCAGGCGGACTCCCAACCACTGCGCCACCAGGGAGGCCCTGTTCCTAGGTTTTAATAGACCTGATGGGCTTTGGTTGTTAAGTGATCTCAGGGCCATCGCTTCACAGAGGATGTGGGATCCCAGGAGCACAGGAGGGGGCAGGCCTCATCCTCTCCTCTTTAATTTAGGGCCTGCTTTTATTCTGATTTGTGCCAGTTCGGGATGCTTTAACTGAGAGTGGTGGCGGGAAGCTCTCAGGGTCCCCTCTAAATCCCCCAGGGCACCGTTCTCCCGTGTCCACGTGGTGGCGCTCAAGGCCCGGAGGAGCACCTTTGGTACGAGCTGCGCGGCGTTGCGGGGCGGAGTGGCGAGGGATCCACGGACAGGACAGGACTGGTGTGAAACCTGGACCCCCGTGGAGGCCCGGGACGGGAGCCTGTTCACAGGTCTGCCCAGGCCGGCCTAAAACCCACCAAGCGTGTCAAATGAGGGTTCAAATGATCCAGTCCTGATATTGGGGCCTGCATGGATGGGTCACCTTGCAGGGTGGGGAGTTGGTTAGAAGACAGATGGCTGGGAGACCCTGGGAGACGCTGCCTAGAAAGGGGTCGCCCCGTGGCAGTATCTTTAAAAAGCAGGAAAAGGGTTTTCTTAATCCCTCTGAGCCACTTTACGTGCAGCCCTGACCTGAGGCAGAGGGATGATTGAAATGACCTGAGGGCCCTCCCTTATGGCCTGAGGATTCGATTGGATGAACCCCTGAATCCTGCAGGACGTCCCCCTTTCTGCCGACAGCCCGGAGCCCAGGAGCGACCCCAGGAGGAGTGGGGGCGGGGGCGGGGGCGGGGGCGGGGGGAGGCCGCCGGGCGCGCTCCTGCCTCGGGCGCTGGCCCTTTAAGGCCGGCGTCCCGGGAACAAAGGCCCGGCCTGAGCACCGGCCTGAGTCACTTCAGTTCCTCCGCCCGCGCCCTCCCCGCCCGGCCCCTTCCCACCCGGGACTACCGGCGGCTCCGCTTGCGCCCGGGGGTCTGCGGAGCGCGCGGGCGCGGTGGGCGCTGGCCTGCCCAGGCCCCTGTCGTCGTCTGACTCCTCCGGGCGTGGGCCGGGGGCTGGCGGCCGGGACCCCCGGCTCTGGGCCTCCCACTTTGGGCCTCAGTTTCCACATCCACAAACCGGGGAGATCCCTTTCTGGAGGCCGAGTGAGCGGGCTCCTCCCCAAAGCAAAGAGAACTCCGAGCCTCGGACTTTTCCCGTCTGAAGTGCGTCTTGCCGTGACCCCTGACCCTCTGTGTCTATGTCTCAGGCCCCCACCCCCGCCCTGCACTGTTCCTCTAGGACAGCGGGGCGCCAAGCCTGAGACGAGCCCCTGCTGGAGAGGCGCGCGCCCCTCAACCTGCCCACCCGCGGCAGCTGAGCGTCTAGGCAGGGCCTTGCTGATAGGAAGTCCGGGCTCCGGGGTTCTGGGCGGCCAGAGGACCTGGGTTGGGAGATGGGGTGGGATGACACCACAGACCCCTCCCCGGGTCCCCCGAGTTGCCCCCCGCCTGGCCCTGCCCCAGCACAGCCGTTTCCCTCCCTTTTCCTCGCCCTGCCCACCGTCCCGCTCAGACTTCGCTGTTCCCGGGCTCTGGCTTGCTTGCCAAGTCCCAGCTCCCAAGGCTGGTGTGGATTCCATCCCTTGAAGTCACGGATTGCTCCATTGTTCTGCCAGACAATTATTTATCCCTTAATCCTTGCTAGCCTATGTTTTTGTTTCTTGACAAAACTTGAGTTGGATGGGAAAGGAATAACTCTTTTAAAAGAAAAGTAAACACAATTTTATATTGTTTATTGACCCTAAGGTCCGTGGGAACACCAGCTCCAACAGATCATTCTGCCCTTTCTTGGAAACAAGATTCCAGGGATGTTCTTCCAAAGGGGTAAGTAACGGTCCTACCAAAAAGCCACGGGATCCGCTGCTCAGAGTGTTTAGGACCTGGAGCCCGAGGCAGGAGTGAGGGCTCTGTGGTTGGAAGGCCCAGAGGTGGGGAGCTGCAGCGGTCCAGAGGGAACCACAGAAGTCACGGCAGGTACAAATCCTGCTCCTGCAACAAGCTGGCTGTGTGCCTGTTCCCATCACCAGGTTCCCTTTCTTATCTGCGAGACGAGGGAGGTGGGATAAATGATTTCTTGGCTCCCTTCCAACCCAGAGCCATCTAGGAGCGGGGAAGTCCCCTCCTCTGCCTGGAGTCTCAGGGGCCGAGGACATGGCTTCCGAGAGGCAGAGGCCATGAGTCACTTGCCCTCGGCAGCTCCAGGGCAGGGGTGACCCTCCAGTGAGTCATCCCTGTCAGCCCTGAGAAAAGCCATATGACAGCTTCCCCGTGTATCAGTTCAAACTCAGGGCATTAGACAAAATAGGCCCAGAGGAGCTGTGGGCTGTCGGCCCCTCTGTCAAAATGCCCAACTACCCAGAAAAAACACCTGAAAGGAGATAGTGAAGAGCCGGCCTTTGGAGGGCTGGTTTCACAAAAGGGAAGGGCAGATCCCAGCCCAGGAAGAGCGAGCGATTGGTTCAGGTACATGGATGTGAGTGACCTACTGCGCCGATTTGCCTTTGATGAGGTGCCTGAGATCCCTGATTCTCTGTCAGGATTAAGGGTGAAAGGGTGCCCAGGTCTGTCATACTGCAGACACACGCGGGCCCCAGAACACGGGGAATGGTGGCAGTTCCCACTTACAGATTACAGACCTTGTGCCTGACACACTGCTAAACACGGGACATAGGTCATCTTATCCAGTCCCCACAGCCCTGTGAAGTTGGGGAGGGCATCCTTGTCGTAGCTGAAAAAACAGGGCCTCAGAGAGCCTAAGTAACTTGTCCCACAGCACAGTTTTTATCCCAGTTCTCTATATGCCAGAGCCTCTAATTTTAACCCCTACTCTATGACCTCCCAGAAGTTGAAGATAGACTCCCTGTCTCCAAGGAGTTTAGGCTCTAAAGATAGATTTATGTGGCCTCAGATGAAAGAAGACCAAATGGACACTTGCTCAGAGGAGGTATAACACCCCTCCTGGGGTGGCACTTATGTTGGGCTTTCCTGAATCTACAGGGGGGCTGTGTCCTGAGCCCCTGCCCCACTGTGGCAGAAAGGGCCCTACACCCATAGTCAAAAGGCTTGAGTTCAAACTGGTAAGAGTTGACCCGGGCAGCTGGAAGAATAGGGTTGACAGAGAAGCTTTCATCCGGACATTTTGAATTTTGACTCGTGTAAATGTTTGAACTATCTAAAAATAAATAGTAAATAAATAAATAATAAAACAGAAACGGATATGCACCCCAAAAGGCCAGTGGTTTATATAAAGCAGAATTTATAACTTCACCTCACCTAGGCCTTAGCTTCTCCATGTGTGAAATGGAATAATATGCCCTGTTTAGCCCAAAGTGCTGTTAAAAAGATCAGTGAACTAATGTGGGTGAATGTGCTTTGAAAGCTGTGAAGCCTTAGAACAAGGATGAAGTGAGAGAGAAAACCCTCCTACTCAGGACCACACTCCCACCTGTGGGCCTGGAGGCATTTAAGTACTAGGTGCTGACTCAGCCCGACCCAGCCCACATTCCGAAGGTTTGTCTTCTCAGCAGCACCCCTGGTCTTTGAAACCCTTCTCTACCCATCTGGGAACCTGTCTCCTCGCCCACCTGGGGGACGCTCCCCTGCAAGCTGCTCCAGGCCCATCTCTCAGGGAGGGAAATTCTCAGACAAGCCCACCTACACTGGGTCCCCACGGTCCCTGCCGTGCAGAACCCCCAGCTGGCGTCCACCTGCGTCTCCAGCTGGCGTCCTGCCCCTCTGCCCTCCCTGGAGGGGCTGAGGGCTCACCGTCCTTACTGGGCCATACCGCGTGACTCACTGGTCCCTGAACATGCCCCAGCCTTCCACCTGCTCCTGCCCCCTCCAGGACTAAAGGCCTTTCTTCCCCGTGCCCCCTGGGAGGCCGGCCCTCCCTTCTAGACCCTGGGCTGTGCTCGGAGCCCTCCAGGTGGCCCCTCCGGCCACCTGCTTTCCTGTGGGGAATCCATCTTCCGTATTCCTGGGTCTCCACGGTGCCAGGCTCAGTGATTTGCCCACATTAAATGCACAGTAAATGATCACAGCAGGGAATTTTTTATATGAAAGAGTTACTTCAAAGAGTTTTTTTGAAAAAGATCAAAGAATGGATCTCTGAGGGTGGGATTTCAGGCCCAAGGACTGAGGAGGAGGGTGAGGAGGGTGCTGTTTGGACAGTGAATCTGTGCCCCTGGTCCAGGGAGAGCCCTGTTTCCCCGGGTATCCTGCCTCAGGGAACCAGTGACTCAGGCCGGCTGCTGCCGCTGGTCTTCAGGCCAAAGCCTGCCAAGGCCCGGACCCCTGAGACACTCAGCCTGCAGCGTTCCCGTGCCAAGAGCAATGGGTCTCGCCCTTAAATGTCAACAGGCTCTGATCCACCGCGGATTGGGTGTCCGCGTGCTGTTCCTGTCATAACACCAAACTGGCCCAGAAATCTCCTCTGAGCCCTGGGTGCAGTCTTACGAGGCGCCAGCCCTGCCCCAGGTGCACACGGTTGCGTGAGCCCTGGGGCAGCCCAGCCTGGCCAGGGGCCCCAGGGATTTTGATCCCCCTGTGAGTCCAGAGGTGACAGGCTTTCTCTCTGACAAAAGGGGGCTGTGGACACGCAAGAGCAGAGTGGGCAGGCAGGGACGGGAAGGCGCGGGGGCTGTGATAGGAACCCCGTGGGGCCTGCTTCCTTTTTCTTAGGCAGCATTTTCCACCTCCCCTGTGAGAGGTCACCTTGTCAGCCAACTGGGTCAGGGTCCAAAGTTAATTGTGGATTTGCCACATAGAAACTTCCATAGAATTGGAAAACGAGTTCTTTCTGAATTAGCACATTGCTCTGGGGCTTCCAGATCCATCCAGCCCTTTGCTCCGGGCTTTGGGGTTCTCAGCTGCATCCCGCAAGCCCGCCTGGCCCATCTCTGCTCATGCTAATCCTACCCATCCTTCAAGGGCCAACAAACTGAGCCAAAATTCAAACAATAATAACTAAATACTGAGAATGCTGTATGCCAGGCACAACCCCATGAAGTTGGTTTTTTTGTTTGGGGTTTTTTTTGGCCACACCGAGAAACTTGCAGGATCTTAGTTCCCCGACCAGGAATTGAACCCGGGCCCTCAGCAGTGAAAGCCCAGAGTCCTGACCGCTGGACCGCCAGGGAATTCCTGTGAAGTGGGTATTAAGAGTCCCATTACAAGCAAAGACATGGAGGCTCAAAGAGATTAACTGCCCAGAGTCACCAGACACTGAGGGATGGTCCCAGCTCCCAAATCCTACACCTGAGTTCTCCCTTCTCTAGACCAGTGCTTCTCAAAGTATGGTCCCTAAAGCAGCAACTGCAGCATCACCTGGGAACTTGTTGGAAATGCAGATTCTCAGATTCTACCCTAGACCTGCTGAATCAGAAACTCGGGGTGGTACCCAGCCCTCTGTGTTTTAACAAGCCTTCAGGGGAGTCTGATGCACCTCAAGTGTGAGGGCCATTGGTCTACGTTGCACTGCCACACTGAGCTCGTGGCCAACGCCTCACATGCTTACAATCTTCTAAGCTCCGTGCTAGACACTTCCATCGACTGTCACTGAGTTCTTTTAACAACACCTGTTTTACAGATGAGAAAGTCAAGGCTTAGAACAGTTCAGTACTTTTGGCCAGGATCACCCAGCTGTTGAAATTAGAGTTGGGATTTGAACCCAGGCAGGCTCTGGAGCCTGTGTCCTTTTTTTTTTTTTTTTTTTTTTTTTTCTGGCTGTGCCACACAGTATATAGGATCTTAGTTCCCCAACCAGGGATCAAACCCGAACCCCCCGCAGTGGAAGCACAGAGTCTTAACCACTGGACCGCCAGGGAAGTTCCAAAGAGCCTATGTCCTTAACCACTACAGTCTTTAGTCCCTGGAAGCGTAGGTCCCAAAACCCCTCAGAGGTGGACCCTGAAGGATGCAGAGGGTATCTCTCCAGACCTCCCCGCTAAATGGCGAATAAAACCAATTTATTCGTTTGGCCCCAGCCGCACATGCCAGCAGCTCCCATCCCCAGTGCCGGGTCATGCCCACCACGTGCCTGTTTACAGGTCCTGACGCGTTTATCCTTAGACCCTCTTCATGTCTTCACTCAAACATTTACTGAGCCTTTCTTGGTTTTGTAGAACCTTAGATTTTGCGGCGGAACCTGTGTCCAGATAGGAAGCCTACACACGGGTAAGTGAAAACGACTCTCGGAACAATTCATCATAAAGCAAAATAGCAACATTCCACACGACAGTGCGTATGAGTTTTGTACGTTCCCACTAGAGGATATGTTTGCAGAAGGCGAGCGTTACTTCCTTGGCACCTCAGGCAATTAGAATGAGAAGCAGTGAGAGCTGTGCCGGCAGTCCCTGGCTTCGGTCCAGGGGAGCACACCTCATCGGGACATCATACCTGTCACGGACATGGGAAAAGGGAAGGTGGTGAATTTCCCACCCCACCCAGCCGTGCGCAGACCTGCCAACATCCTACGTGTTCTCCGCTCCTAGCATGTGCTGGGCAGCGAGGATACCACGAGATTGCCGCCTTCCCGACACCCCTGTTCCCCTAATCCCCTAAAATGACAGGGATTAGTAGAGCATCAAGTGCATAAAGGGGGAAGCATAAGGGAGATAAAAAGACCTTTTCAGTCCCACCCCAGTAGATAAGCTTTACGGAAACAAGGACTTTATCCGTGTTGCTCGTGGCTGTATTCCGGAGCCCGGCACCTAGCCTGACGAGCCAACGATGGCTCTGGCACCCCTGTATTCATTCACCAGGGGCTGAGGAGGGAGGACCACTGTGAGCTGTTCTCCCCGGCTGGGCCTCTTACACGGAGCCCTCTGTGGGTGCAGGAAAGTGCCTGTCTTCCATAGGCGCGTCCACTTCTGATGCGGCCTTCCGTGCTGCATCACAGCCTCAGTGCGTGTGCGTGTGTGTGCGTGTGTGTGTGCATGTGTGTCCATTGTCCCTGGGGTCGGCACTGCCAGGGGCCGGGCATAGACAGGCAGGCACAGAGGACGGGGGATGCTGTTGTTTTCACTGGAAGAAGCCCAGCTGCAGCTCCAGGTGGGTGGGATCAAGATGGTGAGGCGTCCCCAGGGCACTGGGTCCCAGATAGCAAAGCCAGGGCAAACAGCCCTCAGGGTCGGCCAGCCCTGAGTCAGATGCCCTCTCGGCCCAGAGCCTGCCTGCCAGGATTGCTGCCACCCCCGCCGCAGCCCCAGGAGTCACCGCTCTCCCCCCAGGCCCAGCAGACCCCACTTCCTGCCTCAGGATCACAACTCCCAGCCCCAACTCCTGCACCCTGAGCGGCAGCTCTGGTGTCGTGGGCCAGGGTCTGGGGGAGATGAAGGTCAGCAGACGGGTGGCCCTGGGCTTGGGGCCGGCTGCCATTTCTTTCCCCGGTGACCTCAGGCAGCACCCACAACCCCACTGCTTCCCAGCCTCCTCTATGGCAAAACGAGAGGATGCCGGCCCCTCCTTCACTGTGAGGGGCTAGCGTGTGGTGGAAGGGGTGAGCCGCTGCCAGGCTGCCAGACCCTTGGCTGAAGGGCCGTGAAAGCCCCAGGCCCGTTCTCAGCCAAGCCAAACCCCACCGCATCCTCTGGAATGATCCAGCCGTGATGCTGACCCTGCTGGGCAGCCCGAGCTCCAGAATGCTTCCAAAGGTACAGCCTCTCTTTCCATAGCTGCGTTTATCCAGCCCTTACCAGGTTCCAGGCCTTCTTCTAAGTGTGTTTATGCACTATCTCATTTGCTTCTCATAGACCTTAAGAAGAGGGGAAATGCAGGTTCAGAGAGATTAAGCAACTTGCCTGAGGTCACACAGCTAGAGATAGGGGAGTCAAGATTTGAACCTGGGTCTGTCTGAGGCCAGAGCTCTCGCTCTTGACCACTATTGTTCCGTAAGCCTCTGGTCAGCTCTCGTTCTTTTGCCACCTTCGTGGAAGGCCAGGGCCCTGAGGAAATCTTTCCTCTAGTGCCTAACTCAGTATTTGGCTAGTAGTGTGTGCTCAGGAAGGAGGGAGGGAGGGGGGAGGGAAAGAAGGAAGGGAGGCGGCCGGTCCTGCCCTTAGCCACCAGCCTGGACTCAGGCTGGAAGCCCCTTTCCACTGCCCAGGGCGTTGCCCAGGCAGCGAGGCAGTTGCTAGGTCACTGCTGCACCCTCACTTTTTCTAAAAATACAAACAGACAAGCCCTCCAAGGCCACCAGACAGATATCCAATTGCTCTCTAGGGTCACTGCTGTGTGGCCCGGTCCTGCCACCTGACACCTGCTCCCTCTGGGCCCCTGCCTGACAGCTGACCCCGTATCCCTGTGACTGTTTACTGCCAGACAAAGTCCAGATTTGCAGAGGTGGGAACTCTGAGCCACGGGCCTGGCCCTGCCCCGCCCGTGCTGAGCTGTGGGATACCCAGGCAGTTTCGGGGTGTTTTCCCTAAAGCCCAGTCCGAGCAAACCCTTCTTGGCTGGGGCTCTGTTCCCATGGCCATCAGCCCCTCCGGGCCCTGTGGAGTCCGAGTAGCAGCCGGATTCAGGGATACAGACACCAGCATCAGAGTCAGGACACCAGAGTCGGGCCCCAGCACTACCCCTAGCAGCTGTATGACCTGCGACCTCTGTTAGCCTCCTGTAAAACTGGGAATAATAAGATTACAAAGCAGTGACAGTGTTATCCTGTTTTGAAAGGTATATATTACGTACAGAGATAAATCTCATGAGATATGGACGAAAATGTTAACAGTGTCATCTCTAGGCCCTAGGATTTGAGGTGTCCTTGTTCTTTGGGCTTTATCTGCATTTCCTAATTTTTCCTCCAGGAATATACTCAGTGAAAGGAAAAATGTTAGAACAACAAGCCACAGTTGGTATTTGGAGTATTCATGTTGACTTGCAAGACCGTTTGAGGAGAAAGTTAATGAAAGCGGGTTTTAAACTTTAAAGGGCTTTGCAAGTGTCGGGGGTTCTTAGTACCCTTACCTGCAGGGCATTTTGGCACTGGAACCCCAGGGCTGGGGAGGGAATAGTCCGTCCACCTCCACACCAGGAAACCCTGGCCTGTCCTTCCTTCCTCACCAGGTCGGAAGGGGAGAGAATGATGGTCCGTGTGATGCCTTGGCTGAGGACAGGCACGGCCATGTGGTGCAGTGCCCCAGCCTGCTCTGTGCATGAGTCAGCAGCAGCATGGATTGAGCACCCACTGTGTGCACTGCCCTGTACCCTGTTCTGAGAAGATAGCTCTGTTTGCTTTCCTCAGTCAACAAACATTTATCGAGCATCCTCTATTTTGAGGAAGTCAGAGTACAGAGGGCACGGCCTGGGGGTGAGGAGTCTGGGATGAGTTACAGAAAGAGGTGGGTGCCGTGTGAGAGAGACAAATGAAGTGGGGAACAGGAGACCACCCACCTGGGGAGGCTGGAGGAGAATTTGTGGACTTGTATGCCGTCTCAGCTGATCTTGAGGGACTAGAAGAGTCCTTCAGGATGTCCTTCCTCTGGAGATCAGAGTCCTGCCTTGGGAACCAGTACCCTAATGGAGAGACTGGTGAAAGTTTCAAAGTGGGTGTTCATAGAATCCTTTGCAGGTCCAGTACGAAATGAACCTGAGGGCCCCTAGTTCAAAATGTATTAGGAGAGACTACCCTGGCGGTCCAGTGGTTAAGACTTCACGTTCCCAATCCAGGGGGCACGGGTTTGATCCCTGGTCGAGGAACTAAGATCCTGCATCCCGCATGGCAGCGGAAAAAAAAAAGAAAAAGAAAAAGTATGAAGAATTTCAAGATGGTAATGGCATTAAACCAAGCACGGGCCCTTTCTCAGTGCTGACCCTTCTGAGCAGGCCCCTTGAAGCCAGCCCAGTCTGCTAGTAAGTGCAGGGGAAAAGGTTTAAGGATTTCTGTTGCCAAGAGGACCACCGCCCTTGGGAAACGCAGTGACTCTTCACTGCATCTTGGGTTAAGGTTGGCCTCCAGAGGTGAGATAACCTGCCAGATCTGGTTCTGTACTTAGCTCTTCCTGTTGGTGGCCAGTGGCATTTTCTGCCTCTCTTAAATAATGGTGCCACAAAGGCCAGAGGCTCCTAGCTCCTTTCCCAAGCTCCAGGACTGGGGAGCAGCAAAGAACACAAACACAGATGCCTTCCATGGTGGAAGTGGCAGGAAATTCTTCTCATGGGAAATGCCGGCCTCACTTTAGGGTGTTCAGCCCCAAACCAACCGTGCACACTTCTGTCTGCCAGCAGGGCATCAGTTTCAGCCCTGTGCCCGACCCTCTTTTTTACCAAAGAAGAAACCGAGAACCAGAGAGGGCAAGGGACCCGTCCAAGGTCACATGACCAGCCAGTGCTGAAACTGGAACCCAGGCTCCTGAACTCCCACCAAGTGCCCTTCCCGCAAAGGAGCCCTATACATTGGACCGTGGGTGCCAGGCTCGGGGGCTGCCCTCCGCAGTGGTCTTCAGACCTCCAGGACTCTGCTCTCCTGAGGCAACCACTGCCGCCCACTGGAGGACACTGTTGGCTGGGCTCTAGTGGTGTGGAGAGGAGTTGAGGTCCGGATGCTCGCTGCCCTTTCACCCTTAATCTGAGCAGATGGTGGAATTGCCAGAGATGGAGAGGGCCCACACTAGTGTCTGGGGAAAACAAGGCCAAAAGCGCCTGCGAGCAATTTCTAATCCTGCTACCGAAACCTGTCAGGGGAGGAGGCTCAGCCCTTCCTGGGTGGGAGCTTTGTCAGGGTTAAAGGGTGCTGGAGTACAGCCCTGATCTGGGTCAACAACAGGACTAGGAGAGTCGGGTGGAGACGCAGGCAACCAGGAAGGGGTGCAAACATGGAGGCCTGGGTCCCTGCGAAGCTGCCCCACTTCAGGGAGCAGGGCGGAGCCCCAGGGAAAGCAGCGGCCTAACCCACAGTGAAGCCCCCAGGCAGGAACAACTGCAGTCACCAGTTAGCAGCAGAAAGTGCCCGAGGGTCTCAGATATTTACGTTGTACAGGACAGAATGTTTGCCCATGTGTAATCGTATAGAATTTGCACAGCTGCCTAAGGACACAAGCTGAGGATGCATTTTTTTTTTTTTTTTTTTTTTTGCGGTATGCGGGCCTCTCACTGTTGTGGCCTCTCCCATTGCGGAGCACAGGCTCCAGACGCGCAGGCTCAGCGGCCATGGCTCACGGGCCCAGCTGCTCCACGGCATGTGGGATCTTCCCGGACAGGGGCACGAACCCGCATCCCCTGCATCGGCAGGCGGACTCTCAACCACTGCGCCACCAGGGAAGCCCTGAGGATGCATTTTAAGGATGAACGAATGAGCGCGGAGGAGTGAAGTCACTTCCTTAAGACCGTCTGACTAGTTAAGTCCTGGAGCTGAGAGAGAAGCCAGATTTCCTGTCTTAGTCTCGGCTCCTTGCTCTGGCCTCTGGCTGGTCTCCACCTAGCCACCTCCTTCCAGCACCACACCCCAGGGGACTGCGGGCAGAGGTAGCGGGAGGCTCTGGCATGTGTTTGCAGAGTCTTGATGGAACATCCTGTCCCTGTGTTGGGAACGTCCTCTGCCCCCCTCCTCGCCACCACCCTGTAAGTCTCCTCCCATCAGGGATGCTTTCGCCCCACGAGGCCTTCAGTGACACCTTCCGTCTGATGAATAGTCTGTTCTCATGTTGGACTATGAATTCCTTTAGGGTCAGAAACTTGGCATGAGGCTGCCACTTATGGACAAGCAGAAGTGGTTTAGTTAATGAAGCAGGGGTGACCGGCCCAGGCCCACCCTTTAGACATGAAACGACAGCTACTGTCATCCATTTCCCAAAGCACTGTGCCTTCTACCTTCCCTGGTCCTTGCACATGATGGAAACACAGGCAGGCCTCCCCTTTAAAACCATCCTGAATTGACTTAGAAGGAGCACAGTGGGGGAGGGCTGGGGAAGGGAGATCCATTCTGCAAATGGACTCTCCACAGACTCCTTTAAATGGCACGCTTGGTGGATATTTTTCTAATCTTAGATTGAGGAAAGTCTTTGTAAGCATGACGTGAAATCCAGAAGTCATAAAGTATCAGTGAATTTGATTGTATATAAATGAAAGCTATTTGAATACAAGATAATAATAACAACAGCATATACCCCCATAGCACTTTTTTCATGCTAAGCACTGTGCTGGACCCCTTCTACACATTTAACTCATTTCATTCTCATAAAAGCCCATGGGGCTTCCCTGGTGGCGCAGTGGTAGAGAGTCCGCCTGCTGATGCTGGTGACACGGGTTCGTGCCCCGGTCCGGGAAGATCCCACATGCCGTGGAGTGGCTGGGCCCGTGAGCCATGGCCGCTGAGCCTGCGCGTCCGGAGCCTGTGCTCCGCAACGGGAGAGGCTACAACAGTGAGAGGCCCGCGTACCGCAAAAAAAGCCCATGAACCCAAGGTTAAGTAACTGAATCTTGGTCACTGAGCTGGTAAATTAGAGACAAACAAGGATTACCTAGTAGTCTACCTTCAGATTCTGTTCTGTAGCCACTCACCACACTGCCACACAACGTAAAATGTCGGAGGACAAAGACAAGTGAGGAAAAATTGCAACACATAGGACAAAGGACTGATTTCCCTGCTTTACACAGAAGTTTTTAAAGAGAAGCCAATAGAAAAATAGAGAATATGGACAAACAAGCACTGAAGAATAATCACAAATAGCTATATCGTGTGTGTGTGTGTGTGTGTGTGTGTGTGTGTGTGTGTGGTGTGTCCTTTTAGATTGGCAAAGATTTAAGAGACTGATCGTTCTCAGTGTTGGTGAATGTGGATAAACAAGCATTTTCACACACTTGGTAGGAATGTAAATTATTACCCAAATTACCCAAATTTACTACGATCTTTTTTGAAGGACAATTTGGCAATTATCTATTAAAATTTAAAATATTCTTATCCATTTACCTAATAAGTCCACTGCTAGGAGTTTCTCCCACAGAAGATGTTCCCCAAAATGCAAAAAAGACAAGATATTCACTGCATCATTGTTGGGAATGCAAAAAAATTGGAAATGACCCAACTTCTAACCCATGACATGTTAGCTAAATAAATCAGGCTATATCCACACAATGAAATACTATGTATGTCTTTAAAAACATTGAGGTAGGACTTCCCTGGTGGCGCACTAGTTAAGAATCCACCTGCCAATGTAGGGGACGTGGGTTCGAGCCCTGTTCCGGGAAGATCCCACATGCCACAGAGCAACTAAGCCCGTGCTCCACAAGTACTGAGCCTGCGCTCTGGAGCCCACGAGCCACAACTAGTGAGCCCGCGAGCCACAACTACTGAAGTCCGTGTGCCTAGAGCACATGCTCAGCAACAAGAGAAGCCACCACAATGAGAAGCCTGTGCACCACAATGAACAGTAGCCCCCGCTCGCTGCAACTAGAAAAAGCCTGTGTGCAGCAACAAACACCCAACACAGCCATAAAAAAAAAAAAAAATAAATAAGTAAATGTATTTAAAAAAAAGTTTAGGGCCTCCCTGGTGGCGCAGTGGTTGAGAGTCCGCCTGCCGATGCAGGGGATACGGGTTCGTGCCCCGGTCTGGGAGGATCCCATATGCCGCTCTCCGCGGCTGGGCCCGTGAGCCGTGGCCGCTGGGCCTGTGCGTCCGGAGCCTGTGCTCCGCAACGGGAGAGGCCACAACAGTGAGAGGCCCGCGTACCGCAAAAAGAAAAAAAAAAAAAAAAAGTTTAAAAAGATTGAGGTAGGTGTGGGATCCTATGCAAAGATGTGGGAAGATACATACCATGTAATATGAAATGTATTTAAAGGGGACAAGTCATTATGAATATAATATGATGTTTTCAATTGAAGTGTGGTTGATTGACAGTGTTGTGAAAGTCTCAGGTGTACAGCAAAGTGACTCAGATAAATACACACACACACATTCTTTGTCAAATTCTTTGCCATTATAGGTTATGACAAGACACTGAGTATAGTTCCTTGCGCTCCACAGTAGGTCCTTGTTGTTATCTATTTTATATATAGTCGTGTGTATATGTTAATCCCAAATTCCTAGTTTATCCCTCCCCCCCTCCCTTTTGGTAATCATAAGTTTGTTCTCAGTGTCTGTGAGTCTACTTCTCTTTTGTAAATAAGTTCGTTTGTATCATATTTTAGATTCCACCTATAAGTTGTATCATATGATATCTGTCTTTGTCTGGCTTACTTCACTTAGTGTGATAATCTCTAGGTCCATCCATGTTGCTGCAAATGGCATTATTTCATTCTTTTTATGGATGAGTAGTATTACATTGTGTATATATGTGTGTGTGTGTGTGTGTGTGTATACACCTATATACCACATCTTCTTTATCCAGTCCTCTGTCGATGGACATTTGGGGTGCTTCCATGTCTTGGCTATTGTAAATAGTGCTGCTATGAACATTGGGGTGCATCTATCTTTTCAAATTAGAGTTTTCCTCTTTTCTGGATATATGCCCAGCAGTGGGATTGCTGGATCATGTGGTAGCTCTATTTTTAGTTTTTTAAGGAAGCTCCATACTGTTTTCCATAGTGGCTGCACCAACTTACATTTCCGCCAACAGTGTTGTAGGGTTCTTTTTTCTCCACATTCTCACCAACACTTGTTATTTCTTGTCTTCTTGATGATAGCCACTCTAACAGGTATGAGGTAATACCTCATTGTAGTTTTGATTTGCATTTTTCTAATAAATAGCGATGTTGAGCATCTTTTCATGTGCCTGTTGGCCATCTGTATGTCTTCTTTGGAGAAATGTCTGTTTAGGTCTTCTGCCCATTTTTGGATTGGGTTGTGTTTTTGATATTGAGCAGTATGCGCTGTTTATAAGATATGATCTTTATTATTTACTTTATTTATTTATTTTTCTGGCTGCACCAAATGGCGTGTGGAACTTCTCCGACCAGGGATCGAACCCAGGCCCCCAGCATTGGGAGCGCAGAGTCTTACCCACTGGACCACCAGGGAAGTCCACGATATGATCTTATATTGGTAAAAACTAAACGAAATATTCAGAGTATCTATTTTATACTACTGTGCATTCGTGTAAGCATAGTATAAAATATGGAAAGAATTTATCTCGCAGTAAGGACTTCCCCTTTCTAAATTATATATTCTCTCAATTTCAATTTTTGACAACTAACACATCTTTTTTTTTTTGGTCTGTCATGCTTTATTTTAGATGAGCACAGAGAAAATAGGTAACAACTAGGCAAGGCAACTATAGTTATTATAGAGTAAAAAGTGGTTAATGAAAAAAATGGTTGAAGTAACTCATTGTAGGGTACAGTGAAGATTTGACCTAGGTGTGCTAAAAACAGTAAAACATGAAAACCTCATTCCTTTACGATTCCATGCCAGACATTAAATGCAAACTGTGGTCATTCCAAGGGTATCTACAGGAGCTTAACCTGGTGTTGATGACTGAATCTTACTTAAAATTTCTAAATTCTCTCTTAATAAGCATGTAAATTATTGTTGCATTTCTGCTTAAATTTGAGTGCAAGTGAGCTCTGTGGAATCACCGACATTGTCTCCAACATTGAACTTAGGGTCTGAGCTATGAACACAGCAGGTACTCAATAAATGCTTATTACTTTGTAGACAACATACTTTCAGTGTGGTGAATGCACTCGTTCTTCTTTTCTCTGCCTGACTATGGAGCCTCCAACAGCTCCTCAATAGAAGGGAAAGAAGCAATAGAATACCCGCACATCCTTCTTTTAGAATCAGGAAAAATATAATAAAGATTAAGAATACAATAAATAAATAGCAGAACAACACCCTCTCCTGGATATTCATTTATTCTATAAGCAGGTTCCAGGTGCACCGGCTGAGTCCTGGGCACTGATGCTAGATGTTGGGGCTGCAGAGACTGAGGAACACAGCCCCTGCCCTCAGGGAACTTCTTCTCTACTGGGGGAGACAGATGGAAGATCTAGGGGAGTCCTCAGGCCTGGAAGGTGCCAGGGCAGGGAGAAGCGTGTTCCAGGCTTAGTTCTCCTGGAGTGGAGGAGGAGCCAGAATCTCAGGGAGGGAGCAGCGGGTTCAAGCTCAGGACCCAAGGGGTCCTTGGGCGTGGATACAAGGTGGCAGGTTATAGGAGAGGTGTGGGCATCTGGGGCAGGCTGGGCGGTCCCATAAGGTCCTCAGACTTTATCCTGGAGCCCCGGGGAGCAGTGAGAAGTGATAACCTTACATTTTATTTTTTATTTTTCAATTAATTAATTAATTTGTTTTTTACTTCTGGCTGCGTTGGGTCTTCGTTGCTGTGCACGGGCTTTCTCTAGTTGTGGCGAGTGGGGGCTGCTGTTGGTTGCGGTGCGCCAGCTCTAGGCGCATGGGCTTCAGTAGTTGCGGCACGCAAGCTCAGTAGTTGTGGCGCACGGGCTTAGTTTCTCCGCGGCATGTGGGATCTTCCCGGACCATGGCTCGAACCCGTGTCCCCCTGCATTGGCAGGCGGATTCTTAACCACTAAGCCACCAGGGAAGCCCTCCTTACATTTTAGAAGGCTCACCACGAAGGCAGCACCAGCTTGGACGGGAGGGCAGAGTCAGGAGTCCGGGAGACAGGGCGGGGTGCTGGGGATGGAAGTGGAATGGGGGGAGCTGCTGAATGATGGAGGCGGAGGGTGTGGGAAAGGGAGGGGTAAGGATGACCCCTGGGTTTCTGTTTGAACCCGCAGTCTGGGATCTCGCCTGCAGCAGTGCAGCCCTGTAGGATTCAGCTCATGAAAGGCTTTCCAGGAGCGCGGCTCTGCATCAAGTGAGGGGCACCTGTTTGCCTGGTGCCGATGACAACAGTCTAGCAGGGTCACTGCGCCAGGGCATCTAGGAGCCTGTCAGGGGCCAGAGTCCACCACCCAGGGCAATACCACTTCCAAGCAGGTGGCAAATCGTGCATCACCGTCCAGATCATGGGGGTGGTGTGATGGCCCCCGGGTCCTCTGGCTCTTGCCTGGATGTCAGGGTTGTCAGGGCCCCACTCCTTCCATGGTTTTTGTGAGCCAACAGCAGAGGCAGCTTTACATCCTACAGGCTGATGGGGCCCCAGCCCTCAGCAAGATCCCAGCGGCACTGCGCCTAGATTTCACAACTCCCTGCAGCATCACCCCTCACCTCCTGCCTGCTGACAGCACTCTGCTGCGGCAGAAATGGCCCTGCACGTTCACCACGCCAGCCCCGCACACGTCAGCCATGTGAGGGCTGACTCTCCTGGTGCAACGGTCCCTGCTCTCTCCCAGCCGCAGCTGCTGAGAACCCCCTGCCCAGGACTGCAGGCTGGCTCATCTGCTGCCTTGGCCAGAGCGTCGGGGGCAATTCTGATTGCAGAAGCCTCTGGAAGGG
Source organism: Mesoplodon bidens (assembly GCF_964165515.1). Classification (NCBI taxonomy): domain Eukaryota; kingdom Metazoa; phylum Chordata; class Mammalia; order Artiodactyla; family Ziphiidae; genus Mesoplodon; species Mesoplodon bidens. Next base: position 2,094,596 of record NC_138167.1, on the reverse strand, counting down.
CAGCGCTTATCGGAGCTCCGTAGAGCTGGTCTTAAACCAGAGGGCTCTGGGCTGAGCCCTGAGTCCCTGGAGGGATGGTGTCTGCTGTGGACGGACGTCATGGAGGGAGCAGTCAGGCGTCACCAGGCTGGCCTCTTTCCCGAGGTCCCTCCTCGTGTCTTATCTCATGGTGCAGCTGGGCTGGGGGCGCTGTCAGGCTTCGTGGGGGCAGGGCCTGGGCGTCATTTTAACGGGAGAGCTTTCTGAGAGCCGGAACCAGCTAACAGCAGGTGTGCTCCGTGAAATGAGCTGGCAGTTTTGAGCAGAGAGAGATCCCCCATTTTGGCCAAGTCACCCCTCACTCCTCCTGCTCTCCTCATCCCTCCAACTGTCTAAAATCTAGGCCAGGCTGTAGCCAAAATGCATATCTTGTTTGCATTCTTGTTGCATTCTTGCAAGAATCTATAATAGATAAAAATGTGGACTTTGAACTCAGAGTGGGGTCAGGCCTGGCTTTCCTACTTGCCTGCCTGGTGACCTTGGACAAGCTGGGTTCCCTAAGCCTTAGTCTGCTGAAGAGGGGGACAAATAATGGTTCCTACCTCACTGGACTGCTGTGCAGATGAAAAGGGAAAATATATGTAAAATAGTGCAGTACCTGTGGAATCATACCAGAGATGTTACTACCAATGATAATTACTATCATTGCTGGAGGTATTCAGCTTTTTGGCTTTTTTCACCATTGCTAGAGACTCTATTTTGTTAGTTTGTTAATATTTCAAGTTTACTTTGATAGTCTCTGTTCTTCCTCTATCCTTTCAATCTTCTTTATTCCTTTAAGCATATTAGTAATTCTAAGTCTGTAGAATTCAGTGTGTATTTTACACTTAGAGCACACCTCAACTGGATATTTATATGCAAAAGGCTGAACTTGGACCCTGGTCTCACATCATATACAGAAATTAACTCAAAATAGAATATAGACCTAAATTAAAGAATTAAAACTATAAAACACTTAGAAGAAAGTATAGTAGTAAATCTTTCTGACCTTGGGTTAGACGGTGTTTTTTTAAGAAACGACACCAAAAACATAAGTGATAAGAGAAAAATTAATTGGACTTCATCAAAATTAAAAACTTTTGGGAATTCCCTGGTGGTCCAGTGGTTAGGACTCCGTGCTTCCACTGCAGGGGGCGTGGGTTCAATCCCTGGTCGGGGAACTAAGATCCCAAATGCCTCGCAGCGTGGCCAAAATAAATAAATAAATACATTTAATGAAGCATTAAAATTTTTTTTTTGTTTGTGTGCTTCAAATGACACCATCAAGAAAATGAAAAGGGAACTCACGGAATGGGAGAAAATATTTACAAATCATATATCTGATAAGGGGTTACTATCCAGAATATATAAAGAACTCTTACAACCCAATAAATAAGAAGACAAAAACCCTAATTTAAAATGGCCGTTTTCTTTAAAAGCTACATGAACAGCTGATAAGCACATGGAAAGATGCTCAACATAATTAGTCATCATAAGTTACCACTGCAAATCAATGAGACACCATTTCACACCCAGTAGAATGGCTACAGTAAAAATGATTGAAATACCAACAGTTGATGAGGATGTGCAGAAACCGGAACTCTCATTGCTCGTGGGAATGTAAAATGGTGGAACGAACCACTTCGGACTGCTTGGCAGTTCTCCAAAGGCTAAACAGAGAGTTACCATGTAACCCAGCAATACCACTCCTAGATGTCCACCCAAGAGAAGTGAAAACATTTGTCCACATGAAAACTTGTACATGAATATTCATAGCAGCACTGTATTCATAGTAGCTGTAGTAGAAACAACCCAGATGTCCATCAGTCAGGGAACAGATAAATCAGATGTAGAATCTACATACAATGGAATGTTTTTTGGCCATAAAAAGGAATGGAGTTCTGATACAGGCCATGACGTGATGAACCTTGAAAACATGCTAAGTGTAAGAAGCCAGACACAAAAGACCACGTGTTACATCTTTCCATTTATATGAAATGTCTGGAATAGGCACATCTATTGAGATAGAAAGTAGAGCAATAGTTGCCAGGGTCGGGAGGAGGGAGGAGTGAGAGGTAAGTGACAACAGGTACAAGGTTTCTTTTAGGATAACAGAAATGTTCTAAAATTAGGTTCTGGTGCTGGTTGTACAGCTCTCTAAACTGCACACTGTAAACAGATGAATTTGATGGTATATAAATTATATTCCAAAAGTGCTGTTTAAAAAAAATCATTACAGCCTCTCTTGCCTTCCGAGATGGCCCACACTCTGTCTACGGAGTGTGTATCTCCCTGAATAAAACTTCCTTCTCTTTAAAAACAAAAATCATTTACAGACTCCTTAGCTAATTATGAGAATCAGAACATATTATGGAATGTAGTCAAAATTGTATTAAAGGTAAATGCTGCCAGTATAAGAAATGATGAAAATAAGCAAACTGAAATTCACCTCAGAAAAGTTATGAAAAGAACAGTTAAACACACATAAGGAAAATAGAGAAAAAGAACAAAATAAAGATGATTCCAGAAATTTGTGACATTACAGAGCATAGTGTCAACAGATTTAGTATATAAACCTCTGGGATTGATTTTTGTTTTTTGAAAGAAGAGTATATTGGGAATTCCCTGGTGGTCCAGTGGTTAGGACTTGGCGCTTTCACTGCTGTGGCCCAGGTTCAGTCTCTGGTCGGGGAACTAAGATCCTGCAAGCTGCGCAGCATGGCCAAAAAAAAAAAAAAAAAGTATAATAAACCATTCTCTGTAAATGTAATCAAGAAAAAACAAAAAGAAAATACAAGTAGACAAAAGGACAATTGATAAAGATGTTACAAATATGGTAGAAGATGATTTTTTTAATGGAAAAAATTAGAAATCTGAATATCTTAAATATGTCAACTCTCCTCAAAATAATTTGTTAGGTTTATTGCCAAGCCAACTTGATGTAATAATTCTATTGTTCATTTGGCAAAATATTAAGACATTTTGGCAAAATGTTAAAACACTTAGAAAAAAAGACTGAAGAGGGAAGACTTGCCCTACAAAATAACATCTATTAAATAAACAGATCAGTCAACAGATCTTAAGGAAATATCAAAACTTACCCCAGGGAAAGGGATACATTATTCGTCGAATAAATTTTAAATAGCTCAAATTGCTAAAGGTAAAAAAGAAACAATAAAACCAGAAGACAAGATAATGACCCTTTAATGGGGAAGGATTTTTTCAAACATTAAAAAAAAAAAACCTGTGACTTCATGTGGCAGAAATCACAAAGAAAAAAATTAATAGATATCAAAATGTTAAACTTTTCTGCCACATGAAGAACTTCTTAAAAGTAAAAGGCAAATATTACAAACTTATATCCTGAACAAAGAAACACACAACACCTATTAAGTATATCTATGATCCCAATTTTCTAAAATAAAACAAAATGGTTTACATGCACAGGTAAAAAGTGGACTGCTGTACACTAAAATGTTAGCAGTTAGAGGTGGGGAGCTCTTGAGTACTGTCTGGTGCTACCACCTGTGTGACCTTGGGCAAGACAGTTAACCTCTCTATGCCTCAGTTTTCTTACAGGTGAAATGAAAATAACAGTAATGCCTTCCTGATAGGGTTGCTGTGAGGACTAAATGGGTTAATGCACTTAAAGGACTCCCAACAGTGCCTGGCACATAGTAACTGCTCAATGACCCTTAGAACTGCTGCTGTTACCATATGCTCTGTTACAGACGGGCTTCTTTTTTGTGGACAGGGATGCTAAGGGTTGTACCGAGAACATGGTAACACGTTGACACTGACAGACTTAACCAGTTATAAGGAATGGACAAGTGAAAATATATAAAGAATGGACAAGTGAAAATAGGTCAGACACATCAAGGAATAAAGGTAGCGCTCATTATTCATACTACATAAAGTCAAGGAGATGTTTTATACATATGATGAAGTGAAAAAGTCTCCAAAAAATTGTACCTTGAGACAATAGGGCCAAGTGCAATTCCCACTTCTTGTCGTTGGCCAAGAAGATGTCATAGAGGAGGAAGGGGCATTTCCTAATTGGAGTTACCAGCAGCAGTTAGCACTAGGAGATGACGGCATAGGAACTGTAGCAGGAAAAGTGGAGGGAACTCTGAATGGAAGGCGAGGATGGACTGGGGTGAGGCTGGTCTGCAGGGATGTTGGACTGTTGCAGGCCCGAGGGCCCGAAGACTTTTGCCTGGCTGTGCCTCTAGTATAATATCGAACCTTCCAGCATAAGGGACCTTTTGTGATCACCAATAGGGTTTTTCTTTGTGACTCTGGGCTCTTTTGTTTAGGTGGGAGGTTCCCTCCAGAGACAAGTTAGTCTCTCATACATAAACACATCTCACAAGTATCTGAAGATAAGTTTTCTGTCGAGAAACGAGCATGTTGGTAGATGGGGTGGGGGCGCTAGGGAGCTTGGTGGACAGAATCCAGGTGCTGATGCCGTGTGTGAGCCCATGGCTGTGAACCCCATGTGTGTGTGGATACGTACAGATAGTACTTTCCAGTGACCTGACTCTCGTGTGCCCTAGGAGGATTCCAGACTCGGCCATATCACAGGGGCTTTCACTCACTGCCCCTGGGCAGCAAGGGGCTGAGTGCCAGAACGTGCGTCCAGCAGGTGGATGTCTCCTCTGCTCTGTTCTGGTGGCCCTTCCCTCCTCCTGTTCCCGGGGAGGGGACTGGCGCTGGATCCAGAGAGGGGCCGAGGTGGCCTCCCCAGCTTGTCTGTGTTGCCAGCTTGGCTTGAGCCAAGTATGCGGATGGCGCAGTCCTGGCCACAGGCAACCTTCAGAGAAGGAGCTCTCTCACGACTCAGCCTGGGCTTGTGGGGAACGACGGAAAGCGGGGAGACGTTTAGAAAGTGGCCATCAGTTGAGTCCAACCACTTGGTGTCATGTGAGGTGCTCCTGATATACACCAAACTGTTAGTAGCATTATCTCTGGACAGTAGAATTCAGGGAAATTTAAATCCTTTTTAATATATGTTTCTACAATTAAAAAAAATTTTTTTGGACAAGAATGTATTTCTTTTATAAGTAGAAAAAGAGAGAAATGTTAAACAGATAAAACACGAACTTAAAAAGTATTTCCTTCCCAGTTAATTTGTGAGTGGGTCTCAAAGGCCTGACCTAGTAGTTCCATTTTAGAAATTTATCCTGGGAAAATAATTAGAAATGTGTGCAAGGATTTAGCTTTAAGAATGTTCATGATGGTACTGTGTGTAATAGTGAATACCGGATGTAACTAACAATACCGGATTGGTTAAGTCATTATGCTATAATCATACTATGGGATATTAGTATTTTTAAATGCTAGTTATTTTAAATGCTTTTACATAAGTATTATGATGACATGGGTAATGTTCGAATAATTTCATTAGGATACAAAGTAGGACATAAAGATGTGTAATTTATCATACTATGCACATAGAGCAAATACTGGGAGGCTATACCTGAAAGTGTTAACTGGTTGTTTCTGAGTGGTCAGATTATAGATTATTTTGATTTTGTGTTGTTTTTTGAAAAATTTCAAAGATCTATAAGAGGATGTATTACTTTGTAGTCATATTGCAAAATAAGCCTTTTAACGTTAAAAAAATTCTACTCCCCGAGTGATGAGAATAACAAAGCTGACTCCAAGAAATTTAGGGGGATCGCAGCCCCTGAGAACAGGGTAGGTGTCCTAGACACACCGCAAGCCACCATTCCCGAGAACCGAGGCCGTGCCAGACTTTACAGCACGTCTCTGACCCTCAAACCTTCTGCAAGGCAGGGACTTGCCTCTGCCGAGCTGGGCACGGCGCCCTCTGCCCCCCTCCTTTGGCCTCTGCTGTGTGGTTTCTGAGTCGTGTGGAATGCGCCCTGAAGTGAGCTGGAGCTGGGATTCACGTTTACTCCTTTGGCCCCCACCCCAGGCTCCTGAGCAACTGGGGAGTCCTGGCTGACACCAGGCTTCAACACTTCAGGCCTCAAATTCTCAGTGAGTCTCAGGAGGTCCTTTGAACTGGCTCCTCGGAGAGACATGCAGCGAAGGTGGACAAAGCTCTGGGGGAAATGGAGCTGGAAGCTTTAAAAAATGGGTGGAGTGGAGAAAAGTTTTGAAATTAGATTGATGGGGGAGGGCCAGGTGGCAGAATTGCTGTAAACTTCCTTTTTTTCCATTTCTGTTAGTCTTATTCTAATATTTATGTAATTTTAAAAACTCAACCTTGAGTTCTCAAAGGGAAAAAAAAAGATGGATAGACCTTTCTCTGAACGTCTCAGTAGTTAAAACAGCACCAAGTCCTCTGGCAGGGATATCTCTGTCCTTTGACACTGACCTAAAGGCTTATTTATTTAGCTCTCTCCTCTCTATAATTTGTTCACCATTGCCTTCACGGAATCTGGTAGAGTAGCCAGTGCATAGTAAATGCTCGATAAATATTTGTTGATTAAATAAATGAACTGGGTTTGTATCCTCATTTAAGAATGCATTCCTAGGCTGGCAAGTAGGCAGGTGCTCTTTGTATTATTTGCTTTTAATAAAAAGAGATCTCTTCTTTTTTTTTTTTTTTTTTTTTTTTTTTGCGTTACGCGGGCCTCTCACTGTTGTGGCCTCTCCCGTTGTGGAGCACAGGCTCCGGACGCGCAGGCTCAGCGGCCATGGCTCATGGGCCCAGCCGCTCCGCGGCATGTGGGATCTTCCCGGACCGGGGCGTGAACCCGTGTCCCCTGCATCGGCAGGTGGACTCTCAACCACTGCGCCACCAGGGAAGCCCAGATCTCTTCTTTAAAAATAAAAGAAACCGTTTCCTATGTAATAAGAGAGTGAAGTCAGGCACAGTTTATTAATTTGTCTGACTCAGTAAACACCATTTTTAGGTACATCCCCTAATGAAGCCAATAGCAATCTGATAAAGTACCATTAGGTTAAGAACAAATGAGTGACTTCGGATTTGATCCCCTAACATGGTGATAACTGAGAAGCCCTGTACGTGAGACATGCTGGAGACGCCCACAGTCAAAGCTGATGGCACTGGAGACCTGCAGTCAGATCTGGTGGGCCAGATCCGTTACAACCACTTTATGGACATACCATACGATTCACCTATTTAGAGTGTGCGATTCAGTAGCTTTTAGTATGGTCACAGAGTTGTGCAACCGTCGCCACAATCCATCTTAGAACATTTTCATCACCCCTAAAAGAAACCCTATACCCATTTCCTCCCCGACCAACAAGGCCCCAGACTAGGCAACCACTAAGCTACTTTCTGTCTGTATAGATTTCCCTATTCTGGACATTTTATGTAAATGGAATCATAGAAAAGTGATCCATTGTGACTTTCACTTAGCATAATGTTTTCAAAATTCATTCACGTTGTAGCATGTATCAATGCTTTATTTCTTTTTCGTTGTTGAAAAATAGTCCATTGTATGGATGTACCACATTTTATTTATCCATTCTTCAACTGATGGACGTTTGAGTTGTTTCCACTTTTTAGCTATTATGAATAACGTTGCTTTGGACAGTCGTTCATTGCGTGAATATATATACCTAAGAGTGGAATTGCTGGGTTATATGGTCTACGTTTAACTTTTTGAGGAACCGCCAGACTGTTTTCCAAAGTGGCTGCACCATTTTACATTCCCACCAGTAGTATGTGTGGTTCCAGTTTCTCCACATCCTTAACAACACTTGTTATTATCTGTCTTTTTGATAATACCCTCCCAGTGAGTATAAAGTAGTATTTCATTATGGTTTAAATTTGTATTTCCATGGTGGCTAATGACGTTGAGTATCTTTTCATGTGCTGTTGTATATCTTCTTTGGGAAAATGTCTATTTAGATCCTTTGCTCATTTAAATTTTGAGTCATTTGTCTTTTTATCATAGATTGTAAAAGTTTTTAAAAAATATATTCTGCATACAAGTCTCTCATCAGATATATGATCTGCAAATATTTCTCCCAATGTGTAGGTTCTCTTTTCACTTTCTTGATGGTGTCATTTGAGACACAGAAGTTTTTAATTTTCATGAGTCCAATTTATTTTTCCCTATGTTACTTGTGCTTTCAGTATCATATCTAAGAAGGCTTTGCCTCATGAAGATTTACTCTTATATTTTCTTCTAAGAGTTTTAAAATTCTAGCTCTTACATTTAGGTCTATGATTCATTTTGAGTTAGTTTTTGTGTACGGTGTGAGGTAGGTGTTCAACTTCATTCTTCTGCATGTGGATATCTAGTGTCTCAACAACACTTGCTGAAAAGACTATTCCCCCACCCACCCCCGCATCAAATTGTCTTGGCACTGTTGTTGAAGATCAGTTGATCATAGAGCTGAGGGTTTATTTCTGAACTCTCAGTTCTATTCCACTGACCCATATGTCTATCCTTAGGCCACTATCACACTTGATTACTTGATTAATGTAGCTTTGTTGTAAGTTTTGAAGTTGGGAGATGTGAGTTCTCCAAACTTGTTGTTTTTTTTTTTCAAGATGATTTTGGCTATTCTGGGTCCCTTGAAATTCTATATGAATTTTAGGATCAACTCTGCAAAGAAATCAGCTGGGATTTTGATGGGGATTTCATTAAATCTGTACATCAATGTGGGGAGTATTGCCATCTTAACAACAATATATGTATTTTTAAAAGTATAAACTGCAAGGGCAAAGAGAATGGGAACAGAAACAGGTAGCATGAGGAGGTGTACATGACTCTGCTGAGCAGTAGATGCTGTGTCCTGATGCCTGCAGAAAGGACATGAGCAGTTCAGGAAGGCACTAGATTTGGAAACAGGGTACCAAGGCGTGTGAGAGTGAAGTGCAGAGCTGAGGTGGGGGATGGCCCGAAAGCCTATTTACAGAGCAGTTCCACCCTCCAGATTCCCCCCCGCCGCCCCGCAAGCCTGGTGGCAGCTCCTCCTCAAGGCAAGAATCTAGAGATTTGTTCTTTTCTAGAGCAGTGCTCTCAGAGTGTGGTTGTGAACTGGTTTAGGTCCATGGACTTTGTTACCAGCCCCAAGAAGATACAGAAGTACAAAAAGTAAGAGTGTTTAGAATTTTTATAGAAATCTGAAATTGCCTCAACATTCAGGTGTATGCTCAGTGGCTTCTTGCTGGACAGGATACAGGCCACTTTGGATGTTTGACCCCCTACTGTGGATCACGTATGGTGGGTCACGTGTACTATCATGTGCAGTAGGACTATGTGTGGGTCCTCACAGATTGGGAGATTAATAACTGGTCCTTCAGCACAGATAGTTTGAGAAGCAGGTGCTAGAGGCCGACAGGTCGGTTGTATGTGTAGCTGGGAGAGGGTTGAGGTCCCTGCCTGAAAATCTGCATTCTGAACGGTGGGATTTTCAGCCCTCCTTCCACCCTCATTCAAGAAAACTGTCAGCCAGGTGGATACCCTCCCCCAACACCTATCCCCAGACACAGGTCTAGAAGATTCTCATCAGAAAAGACTTGATGACACAAGAGAAGAGTTTTAAACACTGACATTTAGAAGTCCCCTCTATTTGTCTACAGTGAAGTTCTTCAATGGATGAGCTACACCCATGCACATAAAGCTTAAAATAAACTTTAAAAACTTTTGTTTTTTGAATACACTTTCTGCTAATGTGGCTCAGAATTCAAAAGAATGAAAAGGGTACAATGAAGTGGTCTTCTATCTGTCACTACTTAGTTCCCCTTCCAGTAAACTGTTTAGTGCCTCGCCCTTTTTTTTTTTTTTGCTGTACGCGGGCCTCTCACTGCTGTGGCCTCTCCCGCTGCGGAGCACAGGCTCCAGACGCACAGGCCCAGTGACCATGGCTCACGGGCCCAGCTGCTCCGTGGCATGTGGGATCCTCCTGGACCAGGACACAAACCCGTGTCCCCTGCATCGACAGGCGGACTCTCAACCACTGCACCACCAGGGAAGCCCCTCGCCCTTTAATATAAATAGAAAGTTACATGAAAGAGACCATAAGTAAGAAACCAGAAACTCAGAGAAAAGAATGTAGAGAGAAAAAAACTTCAAAACGGGAAAATAATAATAATAATATCCCTGGAGACAGTAGAGAAGCTATTACATCAATGAAATAAGAACAGTATTCCGTTAAAAGAAGGAATAGGGACTTCCCCAGTGGTCTGGTGGTAAAGAATCCGCCTTCCAATTCAGGGGACGTGGGTTCGATCCCTGGTCGGGGAACTAAGATTCCACATGCCATGAAGCAACTAAGCCCGCGTGCCATAACTACTGAGCTCGTGTGCCTCAGTTAGAGCCCACATGCTGCAAACTACAGAGCTCACGTGCCCTGGAGCCCACGCGCCACAACTAGAGAGAGAAAAACCTGCACGCCACAACTAGAGAGAAGCCTGAGCACCATAATGAAAGATCCCGCACGCCGCAGCAAGGATCCTGCATGCTGCAAATAAGACACGACACAGCCAAATAAATAAATAAATATATATATATATATATTTTTTTTTTAAAAAGGAAAAGAAGAAGGACTATTCCGAGAATAACAACAAAAAAAGAACTCTTGGAAATTAAAAATATGAAATAAAAATATAAATTTTTAAAACTCAACTTGAAAAGTTAGAAAAAGAGGTTTGTGAAACCTCACAGAAATTAAAACAAAGAGATAGAGATGGACAATTAGATACAGAAGATAAGAAGATTGAAGGATCCTGTCAGGAGGTCCAACATCCTAATAACGGGTTCCTGACAGGTTGAACAAAGAAAAGAGAGGGAAAGAAATAACCAAATACATAATAAAAAAATTTTTTTTTCTAGAGCAGGAGGACAAAAGTTTCCGGGTCATAAGGACTCGTCAAGTGCCCAGTATAATGAACGAGGAAAGACCCACCCCAGGGCGCACCACTGTGAAGCCTGAGAACACTGGAGAGCAGAGAGAAGAATCTAAAAATGTTCAGACATGAGGTATAAAGGCTAGAGAATGGAAATGGCATCGGTTATCACAACAGCCACTCTGGAAGCTAAAATTCTATACTCGGGCAGATTGTCAATCAAGTGTAAAGATATTTTCAGTTACGTAAGTAGCAAAAATTTTGCTTCCCTTGCTCACTTTCTTAGGAAGTTACTGGAAGATATGCACGACCAAATCAAAGAGTAGATCCAGGAAGAAGACACAGAATCCACAGGCCTGTGGGGAGTGTTGCTTGGCACTAACCAGAACAGAGTGGACGGAAGGAAGGGACCGAGGAAGAACAAAGCCATGAAGTGGGCGCGAGGAGAAAGCAGAGTCCGGAGGCCGGGAGAGTCCTCCCGGGCGCCAGCTCTTCCCGAGGCCCAGCTTTCGTGCCGTAGCTGGCCTTGTGAGACACTCGACATCCTTGTGATAAATTCATCTTCCTGCTTAACCAGTTCACATTGGATTTCGGTCACTTGCAACCAGAATGTTCCTCCTGATACATTTGCTCCTCGAAGAGTTAGAACCAGCAGCATCGATATCACCTGGGAGCTTGCTAGAAATGCAGGCTCTCAGGCTTTCCCCAGACCTATTCAGCCAAATCTGCGTTTTAACAAGATTCCCCGGTGACTTATATGCACATTCACGTCTGAGAAGCACTGTCCTAATAGATCAACCTTGCGAGGTTGGGTGCTGGGTGGATTAAAGATACTGTCTAAAATACCTGACCGCATAGCCAGTCCTCTGCAAGGTATTCTGTAGATGATGATGGTGAGGATGCTGGTGGAGCTGGGACTACTTTGGGGTGACCATCTCGGGAAGCATCCCTGGGACCGTGGCACATGGTGCTCGGGACCAAATTACAAAGACAGGCGCACAGCAGAGAAGGCAGAAAGCATGTTTGTAGCAGGAAGCAGGTGACGGCTGTACTCCAGGAACCTGTCAGGTTAGTCAGGCCAGGTGTTGATGTGGGAAAGCATGAGGAACGCCACCTCTCAGGTGTGGCTGTGAGTGAGTGAGCCCGGGATGATGCCTGGCGGGTGGGCTGGGGAGGGGGCGAGGCTGAGCTAGGGCCACCTTCTCAGCAGAGCAGGTGTCCTGCCCCAGCACTCGGGAGCGGGTAGGGTTGGGATCGTATCCCACTCTTGGCAGGAGCAGGGCTGCCTGCACCACAGTTTTCCTGGCTCTGGTCCTCTTGGCTTTCAGCCACCTTCTTTGTGCTGAGGGTTCCGTTGACTTTCCAACGCTGAGCAAATTTGAATAAAAGCTGGGATTTTAAAGATTTTTAAAGGAAAAGGAGATGTGTCTGTAGGAAGCTGATGTCCCATCTCAGCCCTCAGGGTGTGTGGATAGAGGACATCCTCCCAGGTCTGTACCTCCCCAGGAGTTATTGGTCACTGTTTTCTAACCGTCCACCAACTGGACGGTCCTGTACTCAGTCCTTGACCGTCTCTACGGGAGAAGCGCCCAGTCCTCCAAGAGTTTGCAGAGCCCCCAGTCCTTTAAAACACCTGTGGGAATCTCGTCCTATCTGGAAGCAACAAACTCCACCATCAGCAAAAGGCTGTCCTGTGAAGGCCAACTGTAGTCACCACCTCTATAAAGGTCTGACACTTAGGAGCCTCAAACAGCCGCAGACACTTAACTACGTGCACTCTGTGCGCCAGGACTTTCCTAAGCACAGCAGCCTTGTGACCTGAAATACCATCTCGATCCCCATTTTCCAGATGAGGAAGCTGAGGCATAAAGGGATGAAATGAAGTTATGTAGCTCATGAGTGGCCGACTCCGACTCCAGCCCAGGCAGTCTGGCTCCAGAGCCCCTGCTCCTCAGCCTCTGTACTTGAGCCCCAGGCACCGGTGCCCTGGTGGGCAGGGATCTGCGACAGCTCTCCTGCAGACCGGTCCCTTTCCAGCCTTTATGCTGTTGGCCAACCAAGCTGGGGACAGTGCAGTGAGGGGTGGGAGCAGAGGCACTGGAGGTGGAAGATCTGAATCCAACTTGGGCACTGCCACTCGGAGAGGAAGGGCCCTGGTGCTGATGGGCAGAGGCCCGTCCTGACCGGGGCTCTCCAGGCCTGTCATCCCCTCTGGCCCGTGTCACCTAGGCCAGTCTCCGTCCCTTGCTGGCTTTCAGTTTCCTTGCATGTAAATGGACCAGTCGATCCCAGGGGTTCGGTCCACACGGTGCGCACGGAGGGGTCACTACACACACGGAGGTGTGTCCAGGTGCAGTGCTGAAGGGCATGGAGACCAGTGAGCACAGACCTCGCCTTTGCCGGTGCTCTTCATTGTGTAAATCCTTAGATTCAACAAGACAGTTATTATCTGGGTTTTTTGTTTGTTTGTTTGTTTTATTTTTGGCTGCGTTGGGTCTTTGTTGCTGCGCACAGGCTTTCTCTAGTTGTGGCGAGCGGGGGCTACTCTTCGTTGCGGTGTGCGGGCTTCTCATTGCGGTGGCTTTTCTTGTTGTGGAGCACGGGCTCTAGAGCATGCGGGCTTCAGTAGTTGTGGCACATGGGCTCAGTAGTTGTGGCTCGTGGGCTCTAGAGCACAGGTTCAGTAGTTGTGGCACACGGGCTGCTGACTCTCCTCCCACCCTGGACGTCACTGTGACCGAGAGCTGCGAGGTCCACCCCTAGTTCCTGCTCCTTTATCCACCCCCCGCCTCCCCCATCCCGACACCCAACAGGCACAGAACCAGTGCTGCTCAGGGACGGGCATCGGCCCCCCTGGCATCTCCTCTCTGGCCCAAAGCGCAGTGCAGGGCGGTGACTGCTCAGCCGCAAAACTGCCCTGTTCACCATGACTCATGACCCATCCATTCGCTGACGCCAAGCCTCTCGCCTGTCAAGTAAGTACTGGTGAGCCAGAAGCTTGTGGCTGAAGAGAAGGTCAGGCTCGCGGGGCCGAGAGGAGGGACAGTGGGCTTAGCCTCCCCCGCCACGGGTCCCGCCCAGCAGCCAGCACCTGCCCTGCATGCAGTAGGAGCTCCGCACGGCCTCACTGCTGGATCAGCTGCTCCCAACACAGCCGAGGGACGGGGTTGCCCAGCAGGAACACAGCGTGTGGGTCCAGTGCTTTCAGGAAGAGACTTCCGCTCCCCTAGGCAAGCAACCCGCGCTGGGGCTACAAGAACTGCAGCCCTGGAAACCACCTCTTTACAGGACCCCGTGTTATCACCCTGACTTCCACAACCTGGCCCAAGAAAGTCCTGTTCTGCACCCTGAATTAGGGGAGGGGAAGAGGCACTTCCTCGCCGTGGTGTAAGAGAGCAGAACGTTTAGACATCGCTGGTGTGAACTCGGCCAGCCCATCTTCCTTGGCAGGGCCCACGTTGACGATCTTCCCGTGCTGGCCACGCTCTTCCGTGGCATAACTTCCTCCCAAAGCCACAGTCAGGAGAGATAGACACCTCCCTGAGTTCCCAGGAGCCAAGGCCATATTGCCCCATGTAGGATGTTGTCCCCAGCATCTACTTGACCTCACAGGTTGTTGACTGGGTGCAGGACCACCTAGCTGGTCATCCTTTCCCCATCTCTCTCTTGCACCATGTCCACATTACCAAGTTCTGGCCGTTGAGAAGTTAGCAGCAGTGACTGTGCCCTTGGAAGGAAGGCCCATGCCTTCCCTCCCCGTCTTTCCTTGACTGCAGATGTGGACATTGTGGGGAGCCATCCTCACCCATGTGCACAAGGCAGACATCCTGAGGGAAGAGCTACAAGCAAGAGGAGCCTGGGTCCCCAACACTGGGGAACCACCGTATTATCCCTGGGCTGTTTGCACTGACACTGCTACCCACGGAGAGAAATAAACTGTCGTCTTGCCTAAGCCTCTATTCTCTGGGGTCTGGTTACAGCAGCCAAACATGTGTCCTGATGGACACAACCCCCGCTGGGCTGTCAGGCCAGTCACAACCTCCCCTGCTCTGAGGTCGCCCCCCCCACCCCGCCCCCCATCCACTCACCAGGAGGTAGCCTAGTGAGATCGTATCTACAGGATTATCACAGTGGCCTATGCATGCCTGGCTCCTCTGGCTGAGGCTGAGTGGACTCAGCATCCCACCAGGGCAGGGCCAATTAGATTCTCTCTCCCCTGCGTTTGGAAATGAGATCACGGTTGCCATGAAGCCTGTGCTGATGACGTGAACCGCGATGCGCAGGGAGGAGCAGGAGTGGGGCACAGGGAAGGAAGCCGCTGGGGCCGCAGGGTGTCCTGGCTTCTGCTTCCAGTGATGGGCCCCCTGATCGCCCTGCCTGTGGTTTCTGGGAATGACCCTGCCACCTGTAATAAATCCCCCTCCTGGTCTTCGATACTTCAGGTTCATTTCTGTCCCATAACCAGAAGCGCCTGAGTCTCCTCTGATCCTTATAAAGATCTGGGTATCCTTGTGAAATGGGGGCCTCCGCCTCTGCAGCCCCCCTACCCCTCACTTGGGGTGCTTTCATCATTGTGGCGATAGAAGTGTCAGAGGTGAACTAAATGGATGGGTAGATTGATTGCCTGATTGACTGGCCAGCAGACCAGTCCATGAACTGTCCAAGGGATGATGCTGGGGGTCCTCATGGAATCGCAGAATCGGGGTGAAAGGGACAAAAGGCACCAGGCAAAGTGTGGCCACGGAGGTTAAGTGATGCACCCAAAGCCACGCAGTCCAGTGGCTGAGCCTGGATGGGACCCTGGCCCTGGCCCTGGCCCCAGGGTTCCTCCTCACACCCCCTCCCCTGCCCCCCAGGCTGGCCTGATTTGGGTGCTCTGAGCCACCCACCTGCTGACGAGCAAACCCCACGATGGCTGTGTCTAACCTGCCATTTCTGCGTCTCCTAGAAAAATGCGAACAGATCCTTTTCTCTTGTTTCTGGGTCATTCTCTCTACTTCTAAGTCTCACCATGTATTTTAAAGAGTAAATGGCTTTTCCTCCACCGAAGGAGTAACGAGAGTGTGTCCACTGCGTGCCAGGCGTGGCGTGTGGCACTGTCCAAGGTGTTGTCTCATTTAAACCCTGCAAGTGGGGGGGAGGGATAAATTGGGAGTTTGGGATTAACACATACACACCACTCTATATAAAACAGATAAAAAACAAGGACCTGCTGTACAGCACAGGGAGCTCTGCTCAGTATCTTGTAATAACCTATAAGAGCAAAGACTCTGAGAAAGAATAGATGTATAAACTGGCATCTCTTTGCCGTACGCCTGAAACTAACACAATGTTATAAATCGGCTATACTTCAATTAAAAAAAACCCCCAAACCCTACAAGAACTCATCTTCCAGAAGAGGAAAACGAGGTCGAGGGAGGAGAAGCAGCTCGCCTGAGACGCGCGACTGGGGAGACGGTACCAGGGAGGGAGTCGGTGGTCTAGCGGGAACGGCGGGTCTTTGATGCCGGGTCGTACTCCTCCTGAAGACCCATCCCTTCTGTCTTTCTGCCTTTGCTTTCCAGCCTTCTCCAGGGGCACCTGCTCAGCAGAGCTGGGCTGTGGGCCCCAGGGCGGGCTGGGGAGGGAGGTGTGCCCGTGTCCGCAGGAGCCTTGGCAGGGGGCCCCTTCGCTGGCCACGTGCTGCCCTCTCACCTCCTCCCCCAGTCCTGGCCTCTGCCCGCGTTTCCCGCTCACCCGCGGCCACCCTCCCCCTCCATCCCCAGACGTCCTGACCGATTCCGCCTCCCTCTTATCCGCTACTCCGCAGCCGCCCGAGAGCTGCCTTCTTCTGAGAGGTCCTGAGTCAGCTCGCTTTTTCCTCAGACAAGGAGACGGAGGCCTCGGACCTCAGGGCCCAGCCTGCCTGCTCTTTTCGGGCTGAGTTTGCACCCAGAGCTGAGTCTATCTCTAGCTCAGGCTCCCCGGGGCCTGAGGGCAGGACTGTGTCTTCACACGCCGGGTGGCATGCAGTGTCAGCGCCCTGAGAACAGCACAGCTCTCAGGCAAAGACGAGGAAGCTGCCTGGCTCGGGAGGCTGTGGTCCAGTCCAAGGTCTTGACCTCTCCCGCTCACATGCTCACGCCCCTGACGTTACCACAGAGGCCAAGCAGGGACCCCAGGGAGGTTCTCTGAAGAATCAGGGGTGAGCAATGGTGTGAACGTGCAAAAGGTGTGTGTGTGTATGTGCATGCACGGAGGAACCCTTTCTGGTTTCACTGTGATGGTAGAAATGACAATCTATAGTTATCTCTCACTTTAGTGAGTGATTCTCAAAGGAGAGATGCAGGCCCCACGAGGAAGGCACATCGGAATCTCAGGTGATAGAGTGAACGTGGCAACTTAGTACGTTTATCAAAAGGAGCATGATTTTTTAAAAGGACTGATCCTGCCCTTTCAAAAGCTGTACCTGTCTCCTGTTCTTTTTTCTACTTGAAGAAACCCCACTTACCCTTCAGAGCCCAGCTCAACTGGGAAGCCTTCCTCAGCCCCGTAGGCTGAATCTATCCCTCTTTCTCAATCCTCCCAAAGCATCGGGTTCATCCCCCAGGACAGTGTGTACCATGGGGTAGTGCCGAGGGCTACGTGTGAGACTCAGCCCGTGGGCCGCGCGCTCCTGGATCACAGGAAATGTGCCCCACACAATTTCCTATACCTGCTTCAGTACCCGCGGATAGGCAAGAGCAGGCCCGGTTGATTGGTGTGGGTGTGGGGAGCACAGGGAAGGACTGGGCTGAAAAGTGCGGACTGCTCTCCGAGCCACGGGTATCCATCCTAGCGGGCCCCGTCTGGGGGTGAAGGGCTACAGAGAGCTCTCTTAATGGGATGGGCTAGAGGTAAACTGGTTTAAAAAGCTGATGAGAATTCCTGGGGGCAGAGGAAGTCCTCAGGAAGGTGAAGGACTGGTGCAAGGGGATTTCTGGGTGTGGAAACCCAGAACCACGCTGCCATGCTGAGTGGCTGCCCGGCTGAGACTGAAGCAAAGTCCTGCAGACAGAATAGTTCCAGGAGCAGACCTGGACTTCTCCAGGAGTCGGGGCCAGAGGAGGGAGGCGGGAAACAGAGGCAGTGATGAGGACCTGGTCATTGGGGTTGACTGTGTCACGCTGCATTGAGCAACTGGGTAGTGTACCTACAAATGACTAACCTCTCTCTGGTTTGTGCCTCAAGATGCCTTGCGTTCTGCTGATTACGTATGGGTTGCACTGCAGGGAAAAGGAATATGTGTAGGTTCACGGGCCTGATCTAGGGAGGACCCGTGTCTGGATCCGTGGGCAGTAGCAGCACAAAGTTTTCAGGGATGGAATGCCGGGAAATCATCCGTACGCGTGCTCTCTTCAGGACGGTGGAAGTGTACGCTCCGGTCCAGGGCAAATGACAACGACAGTGTTACAGTTTCACCAGGAAACCCACCCCCGCCCTGTCCCCAAATAGGAAGGAGGTCAAGGTGCCAAGATCGGGGGCCTCTTAACTATGACGTGGGCCCATCTCGCAACTTCTAAATTAGAAGCAAGACTTGTGAACGGTGCAAGGAAACTGCACGGTGCTCTCCTTCCTCAAATACCTTTAAGATTTGTCCCAAATGGAACACCCTTCCCATACAGCAGCCTCTTCTTGACCTAATCCTGGAGATGAGAATCCCTAGTTATGCCAATAAAGGATTAAAAATCCCCAGGCGCTTGCCTTCCAAGATGAATGTGGCAAGTCTCTGGCACTTGCAATGCTCAAGTTGCCTGCATTTCATGATGAGTGTGGTCACCCCTGCTCTTGTCCTGGGTCCCCTAACCTAGGAAAGCTGTTGTTGTGAAGCCTGGCACATGCCTAGATGGCGTCAGGAGAAAGACGCTAGGGACCAGCGTGTGCCCCGCACAGGCTCCCCGGGCTCCCTCCCTTGAAGCCAAAGCCCCGGCTGAGCTGAGAAACCATGCCTGACACCTGCTCCCCAGAACCCACTGCCCACGCCCCTCTACCTCCAGACCTGTCTTCACGACAGCTGCTGAGGCCCGTGACCCGGCCGAAGCACAGTTCACCTCCCCTTCCCTCCTGGGCGTGTAATGAAGGGGTGTCTGTGAAGCCCTCCAGCTCTTCGGGATGACAGGACCAGTCTGGCCCCTGTGCTTTTTCTCCCGGGTCCCTGAGTCTCCAAGGAGATGACTGCAGGCGGAGGCTTGCAGGGTGTCCCTGCCCGCCCATGGTGTCGGCGTGTTCTCTGTCCCCTGCTTGCACCCCAGGATGTTCTGATTTCCTCACCCCAGCTCTCTGTTGAACCACAGAAGTTGGGCAACTGCCCTGGGTCCTCGGAACTGGCTTCTGCTTCACAAGTTGATCTGAAGCCACTGCTGTCCAGAGGCCTCAGTCGCTACCAAGCCTGGCCGTCCCTGACTCTGGCTTCTCCTCTGGGTGTCACGGGTCAAAGACCCCCCACGTGGAGGCAGCGCTGTGCTCTGGGCAAGAGTGCAGGCTCCGGGTCACCCTTCCTGAGTGTAAACCTGGCTCTGCTGTGGGCTAGCGACCTTGACCTTTACCCCCTGTAAAACGAGGTCCCAAAGAGTTCCTCTCTTACAGAGATGTTGCGAGGTTTAAAGGAGATGATTTTAAAGTGTCTAGCCTTGAGTAAGTACAGCGCAGTGGTTTTCTTATCTAAGAAATGTTGTCAATTGTAGCTCTGCGGTCACCCGATGGATTCTGGTCAGCAAGTCTTCCTGGGATGACCCAGATGAGTGGCTTTTCCTGCCTGACCCAGGGCTTTTCCTGCCGCAGGGCAGCTGACTTCCTTCCTGTCCTGGGGGACAGTATATAAAGTTGTAGAAGAGCTGCCCCGAGGTCACCTGACTTGCCTCTCCAGATGGTACATGATGTGGGTATAGAGGTCTTACATCACCTTCTTAAGGGTCACCTCGTTTTCCTTTGCCCAATTTAGGTGATTGTATAGTTTAACTTGGTCACCATTTTCAACGTCTTTCTGGAGAGAAGAATTAGACTCTGCCACATTCTAGCAGGAGGCTCGGTCCCAGCGGGGCCCGGCGCATGCGAGTCAGAGAACTGGGGCCCGTGGAGGGGTCACAACCGGAGCTCCCTCCCTCCCTCCCTGCCTTCCTGGGGTGAGGGCAGCTTCGTGAAGGACCCAGAGCCTGAGTCCGGTTCTCTTTTCCTGTCCAGCGCTGGGCAGAGCTGCAGGGTGCGGACAGGAGCCACATGTAGCAGCTCTTTTTTCTGTGCCCTTCGCCGGCCCAGGTCCCCGCTGCTGTTCCCACTCCCTCTCTCCCCTGACAAGAACTGTCAGGAGAGAGAACAAAGCAGGCTGGAAATGGCCCCATATCCGCTTCCTCACAGCCTCCTCGGCTTTCTCTGCTCCCGCTTGTGAGAAGGGATTGAATGAGAGCTGCCATGTCCCTTTGCAAGAGGCCTCCAAGCTCTTGGCTCAAAACCTCCAGAGCCACACTTGCGTGTTATTTGCATATAATTTATATATTAGCGAGATTGTTCCTTCAGATGCTCCACTGACCTCTCCTGTGGTGAAGTAAGAATCCTTAAAAGGGTGTGTATTTGCTCCTGGCTTCCAGGAACCTATGGTTTCTATTGGGACATTCATTCTCAGCGCTGTCATTCTGGTTGGGTAACTTAGGTAAATCTGACCATTCATCTGGTCTATAAAATGGGAATAATAATCCCTGTCTTCTACATGGGGTTGTCGTGAGGATTTTTAAATTGAGTTAGTAGCTGTAACATCATTTCATAAACTGTAAAGAAGAGGTCAAATTTTCAGATGTTTTTGTTATTAAAATTATTCAGTGAATAATAGTACTGCAGTAAAAGGTAACTTTTAGACTACCAAAAGGTAACTTTTCCAAAGGTAACTAGGGGAGAATCTGACTTACTGATTCATCATCAAACTGAGTAAAGGCCCCTGTGTCCCCGCCGCCGCCGTGCGCCCCAGTTTTCTAGGGCGCTGGATGGCGGCAGCCCTATTCTGTCTACAGGCCTATCCCAGCGCATGGGAGCTCCTAGCTGGACGATACCGAGGCTCTGCCCTGACTGTAGTGAGGTTAAAAATCCTGGGGCAGTCGGTGTCGGGATGGGGGAAGCAGTGGGGGAGGTGTTGAGAGGGCCGTGTTATTTTAGGGCCCTAGAACATTACTGCAGGGAGGAGTCTAGTGCTCAACGGTGCCCAGCCCCTCCACTTTACAGATCAAGAAACTGAGGTTCAGGGCTTCCCTGGTGGCGCAGTGGTTGAGAGTCCACCTGCCGATGCAGGGGACACGGGTTCGTGCCCCGGTCTGGGAAGATCCCACGTGCCACGGAACGGCTGGGCCCATGAGCCATGGCCGCTGAGGCTGCGCGTCCGGAGCCTGTGCTCCGCAACGGGAGAGGCCACAGCAGTGAGAGGCCCGCGTACCGCAAAAAAAAAAAAAAAAAAGAAAAAAGAAACTGAGGTTCAGGGAGGTGTGTGGCTGGCTCAAGACTCCCGCAGGCCTCGGTTAGCGGTCTGGGCTGACCCAGCGAAGGTCCAGGGGACAGCACCACGGCCAGGGGCCCACTCAGTCACGGTGCCAGAGAGCTGGGCTTGGGGGAGACAGGGGTGTCGGAGCAGAAGCTGAACTGCCTCTTACCCCGAGACGTCCCGTCTCAGTCTGCAGAGAAAAAGAGGCTCTCAGCCTCCCAGGGTAGCAAGAGGCAAACGCACTTGGTTCACAAGAGCCCTGGAGAAGTGACAGGAGTGGAGGTGACCACGCCTTCCTCGTCTCTGCTTCTGACCCACGGCCCTGGGCTCCGGAGCCGCGGAGAAACAGGTCTTACGTCTTCCAGGCAGAGCCACGGGGGCCCCACAGACAAAAGGTCCTCGGAAAGGTCAGGTTTCTTTCTGAAAAGGGGCCAAAAACAAACCCCAGCAGGTTCATGAGCCTCATGGGGAGGGGGTAGGGAGTGGGGAGCCCGTAGCATCTGGAGCGAGCAGTAGCCCAAATGATATGTCCTTCTGGAGGGAGGACATTTGTTCTCAGCACCATCGGATTTAATTCAGCAAGTTCTTATTTGCGGGCCATGGTGTGTCCAGCCCCGAGCCGGGAGCTTGGGCCTGGGGAGACAGAATACGTCTAAGACTTGGCCCCTGCTTTCAAGGAGCTTGCTGGGGTGTAAGACTCTCACGCATGAGTCAGAAGAGACAAAAGGCAGAAGCTGTGTTTAAGGCCAAAGAGAAGATGCTTCGGAAGGAATGAAAAATCAGTGTGGAAGCACGTGGTTCTGAAGGGCTTCCTGGGGAAGGGAAGCCTTTACCTGGGCCCATTCCCTTTAGTTAGTAAGCGAGCTGGGGAGGGGGCATCTTAGGACGGAGAGCGGCCTGAGCAGAGCTGGGAGCGAGCAGAGGCACTGACCCTCTCCAGCCTCCTTTGTCTGTGACTTTGAAAGGCTCAGCGCCTCCGCCCTCAAGGGTGGAGTATCGTCCCTGGAAGGTGTGGCGAAGATACCCCCTGGCTCCCGGAAGAGAGGGGCTTCTGAGTTACTGCTAAGCTGCGCCTGGGTTTAGAATGATTCCCTGAGCGCCGGGGTAGCAAAATAAGTTAGTCCTAAAGTGGGACCAAGAATCCAGAGCCCAGCCAGCCTCACGTGCCGCAACATTGCAAAGCGGTCACCAGCTCGGGGTCTGGATTTAGACTTGGCTTTGAATCCTCTCTCTGAAGCCTTCAGTGACTGTGTGACCTTGTCATTACCTCTTTAAACTTCCGTCTCCTCCTCTGTAAAATGCAGATGATAAAGATAATACGTAACTCTGTTGTGAGGACTGAAGGAGGTGGGCTTTCCCAGCCCATCCACCCTCAGCCCATGGCGGCCATCGTCGGGGCTTTGTGGTCTAGTTTGCTGCCAAGGCCTGGCATTACATGGTTGACTCTCTTCTCTGATTGTTTCCCAGACCCCGCAAGCCCTGAGGAGTCCTTCCTCCCCTCAGGTGCCCTTCAGAGGCGTCTTAGTGCGGGGAGCAGATGTGGGAGGGGGGGCAGTCCCAGGGCTCATGGGAGACTGGGTGCCCTAAGAGCACCCCACAGAGAGCCCAGGAGATAGTTAGGGGACCTGGGTTCTGTAATGAAGCGCTTCGTTTTCTAGACCACAGTTTCCTCAACTGTGAAGTGAAGAGCTGAAATTAGACCAGTGATTCCCGCTTTGTGAGATAGGGGAGGGTCCTCAGTTACAGTAGGGGGTCCTTGACACTACCTGCACACTAAGCATTGCCTCTAGACCAAATAAATCACCTTGCAGGTAGGTGCTGTGCTGTTTTCCAAGCACACAGAGATGCTGCTGTAATTTTAAAAGTACATATTAAAAGGATTATTGAATGCCCTGTAGCTTTCTGTCAGCATGTAGCTTTTCATTCGCGGACACTAAAAGTCCAGTGACAATTACTTGGAGGAATCCAGAGGAGTTTTTGAAGCGTTTAAGGGGTACAAGCTTGAGGAGTTTGGCTCCTATGGGATCAGATGAAGGGCGTGCTCAGCCTTGCCTGGACCGGCTCCTATTCCGGCCTGACAAACGAGCCCCCTCCCCTCCTGGCCTCGGTGCCCTTGCACAAGGAGCAGAGAGTGGAGTAGGCGGTCCTGTGGCCGTGAAGGCAAGATGGAAGGATGGGGACAGGTGAGACGGGCGGTGTTACTGGAGGGGAGGAGGACAACTTTTATAAGAAAACCCCGGAAAGCCTCAGCATGCTGCCCGTTTGAAGGTCTTTTTTAAAAGGTGGCCTGTCACTTCCCTGCATTTGTCATTGTTTCCCACTGCACACATGTTTGCAGCACATGGGAAATGGGAGGAGTTGGAATGTCCTACAAATTCCCCTGACACTCAGTTCCCACCTTTATCCTCTAGAAAAATGCTTTGTGTTGTTTTGTTTAACTTTTCAGGAGGTCACAGACCTATTAAGAATCTGATAAAGGTTACAGACCCTTGTTCCAGAAAAAAATGCAGCCACACCTACCCGTACATGGATAATTTTCACACATAGTTTCAGCGGGTTCACCATCCCCTGAATTCCCCGTGGACCCCGGGTGAGGAGATCCTGCTCTCACGTGGGTTGCTTTCAATAAGTTTACATTTACCTTCTCCTCGTTTTCCACAGACCTAAGCCCTGAAGTCCCACAAGACTTTTAATGGGACCTCAAAGCGTCCCATTTCCCAACCTGCTATTACAGGCTCCTTAAGTTTGGAAAGACACGTCAGGCTCAGGCTGCGTGCTTTAAGGTGGAGCATCGCATGTGCAGACCTCACCTGGAGGCTGGGCTCTCTGGGCAGCAGGTGCAAGGTGAATGGAGCCAAGAAAGGGGCCGGGGAACAGAAACCATCTGAGAGGCAGGACCCCTCCCCCGACAGTGCCGTTTTTATACATTTCTACCCTCGAGACTGTGGGCCTGCAGCCCTGTCATCCCAGAAATGGAAAGCTGGTCTCATCTCTGAGAAGGATCCCCAGCTCCCAGGGCCCCCCAACCCCGCCCAGGTGCAGCTCCCCTTTCACCTTCAGATCCTGTGTAAAGACGCGTGTTCTGGGGCTCATCCTCCTGCTGAGACAGCCCTCTCAGCATGCTCAGTGCTGGGAGACCCCGAATGAATGAGCTCAAGTCAGGGAGGGGCTTTTCCTGTCCACACAAGACATCGCTCTGAATCTAAAGGCCCAGTGGTCATTTATCAACCCGGGCCCAAGCTCGACTGGCCCAAGAGCATCCATCCTTAGACTTAGTTCACATCCATCATATGCCCCGGGATGAGTGAGGGGGCAGGACGTCTGGAGGGGCTCAGAGGAAAACCAACCGGCCCACCAGGGAGAGTCTAGGCTGCCGGGCTTGGCGAGGGTGCCACAGTTCACACCGGACAAGGGAGGTACATTCCCCAAATACCAGGATGTTGGGTAATATTGCAAAGAATGAAATTCATTTCTATTACAGCCTTTCCTCTCCCCCACCCTAAACTCTAGTCCCATCCTTTTCCTGAACAATGTGCTGTGCAAATGATGCATTGTTCTCCACAGTCTCACCCTGCTGGGTTCAATTCTGTCCCAGCTTTCTAGGACCCTAAACATATACTTGTCTAGATATCTTTGCAAATCGTGTAATGGTAGGAGCCCCTCGAAGGCAGATTGGCAGGGGAGGACCCTACACATTCAGATCCGCCCACTGAATTATTTTATTCTTTGATTTTAAAAATTAACTTATCCAATAAATATTTATGGAGCGCTAATCAGGTTAGGATGCTAGGATATGGAAGAACATAAAGATATACTAGGGGTCTTCCCTGGTGGCACAGTGGTTGAGAGTCCGCCTGCCGATGCAGGGGACGCGGGTTCGTGCCCCGGTCCGGGAAGATCCCACATGCCGCGGAGCGGCTGGGCCCGTGAGCCCTGGCCGCTGGGCCTGCGCTTCCGGAGCCTGTGCTCCGCAACGGGCGAGGCCACAGCAGTGAGAGTCCCGCGTACCGCAAAAAAAAAAAAAAAAAAAAAAAAAAAGATATACTAGGATATGGGAAAATAGAAGACCAAATGAGATTTGGATTCTGCTTTCAAAGAACTAGCTGTCCACTGGAGAAAATAAGATGCATAAATAAATACATGTTTTTAAAATATATAAATAAATATACTCTAGCTTAGTAATTGTCTGTCACATAGCAAGTGACATTTCAGCGGGACCTTGAAGGGTGGGTAAGAGTTGGAGAGACCAAGATGAGGAAGAGATTCTAGGTGGACGGAGTGGCCTGAGGCGATCAGAAGCAGTGGTGGTGAGGGCACACGGAAGAGCAAACAGTTCTGTTTGGCAAGAACACGAGGGAGGGGGCAGAAAGGAGGCTGGAGAGCCTGGACGGACCTGGCCCCGGGGACCTTGAATGTCAGGCTTAAGAGGAGTTTGGGATTTTTAGGGGGATCACTGAAGGTTTCTGAGCAAAGGAGTTCATGATGATCATAGCTGTATCTTAGAAAGGTTAATTTGGTAGTTCTGTGGAGGCTAGCTTGGAGAAAAAGTTAAAAAAAAAAAAAAGAAGAAGGAAGAGTCATCTAGAAGAGACTTCTACAGGATCCTCTTCCACCAAGATGCTCTGGTCAACTAAGCCAAAAGTGACCTTGACCTCAGTTTTCATTGGTGCTCAGTCTGAACCTCTCAAGAGAACAGCAGACTCCAAGGTCCAACAAACCTGGGCTTGAATCGTAACTCTGCTACACATTAATTTCTCAGAGCTTTAACCACCATGTGTGGAGTGGGGATAATTATATCCAGATTTGCTATAAAGATTAAATGAGGTAAACTCTATTAAAACGTTTATTAGGGGCTTCCCTGGTGGCGCAGTGACTGAGAGTCTGCCTGCTGATGCAGGGGACACGGGTTTGTGCCCCGGTCCGGGAGGATCCCACATGCCGCGGAGCGGCAGGGCCCGGGAGCCATGGCCGCTGGGCCTGTGCGTCCAGAGCCTGTGCTCCGCAACGGGAGAGGCCACAACAGTGAGAGGCCCGCGTACCGCAAAAAAAATAATAAAATAAAAAAATAAAATAAAATAAAACATTTATTAGCACAGATGCAAAGGGTAAGCAGTTAATAAATGGTTGCTAGGATAATCATTATCACACAGCTCACGTTGTAGCTATGTGTGTCTAGAGCTAGAATCATCTCCCGTATGGGACTGTAAGCTGCTGGAGGGCAGGAAGCCAGGTTTTGTGTGTGTGTCTTTGGTGCTTACATAGCTTCTTATACTAAGCAGGCGATCAATGAATATGAAAGAAATAGATAACATGATAGGTGAGTAACTAGCACATGAGCAAGGTTTTCATTAAGCTTCAGGGAATCTGTCCCATGAATGAGGACAGATATTTTCTTGCCTGAAGTGCTCTCTGTTCTCAGACGTACAACCCCTGTAACTTGGCAGATATGGTAAGAAATCCCGATGATGCTGGAGGCTGGTACATCTGGGGGAGGTTGAGTCTGTCCTCAAGACGGAACATTCCTGGTTCCAGGCGCTGTTTGTGTCTCCCTGGTCCTGGTAAGCATTAACCTGAAGTTACTATGGCTTCTGGGCCTGTTCCCAGTGGGCCTACGTCACATAAGGCCTCCTAAGGCCTAGCTGGATGCCTGCCTGGTCTGGGCTGGGGGCAGGCACGGGGTTAGCAAGGAGGCAGTGTGAGCTAGAAGTCAGTACAGAGCAGTGTCTGGGCCCTGCCTCCTGGACTCCTTTCCCAGTTCTGTTGCCCCAGACCTAAGGATTCGTGGGCGACCCCCTCTCCTCTGTGCTGCTCAGCCTGTTGGCCACAGCCTCCCTGGACACTGAGCGCTCACGACCTCCACACAGCCCCACCTACAGAGGCCGCGACACACCAAGGGCTGCAGGGCTGTGAGGAGGGATGAGACGAGGTGCCTGCCTCTGGGGGTTTCACTCCCGTTGGACGGAGAGGGCGAAACCCTGGGCAAATACGGCACAGAGGCTAAGAGCAGAGCAGCCGAGTCAAGCAGCCTGGTTCACACGCCGGCTGTCTCGCGAGCTGACGCTGGGCAATCATCTAACCTTCCTGCGTCTTAGTTTCCTTATCTGTAAAGTAGTAATAATAGCGCTTACATTACAGGAGGAGTGTCACAGGTCAAATAGTCCACGTAAAGTTCTTAGAACAGGACCAACACACAGCGAGTACCCCTCAATTGTTTATTATTACTGAGTTAAATAATACCATCAGACCTGAAAAGCAACATATGGCAGGAAGGAGTTTTCCAGGCCACCCCTTTAGAATCTAAGCTTCTTGATAGAAGATGACCTTTCCTTCTAGAGATGTCCCTCAACACCTCCCCCCCGGTGCCTTGCAGTCAAACGAGTTCTCCAATATTGGGGGACGTATAATTAAGTAAATTCCTAATTTCCAAGTGAATGGAACAGGTACCTAGGAAGCTTAGGAGAGTGAGACTGGTGGTGTGAGCTGGGCAGGCAGGGAGGGCTTCATGGAGGAGGTGAGACTGACATGGACGTGACAGATTTAGGTAGGATTTGGATGGACAAAGTAAAGCAAAAGGACTCAGATTGTAAAAGCCCAGAGAGGACTGGGGCTTCAAGAGAGGCAGGGGCAGACTTAGGGGACATGGCTGTGGCCCTCCACACACACCGAGGGTGGCGCCAGTGAGCCCGGAGCCTGGGCTCTGAGTGCGGGGCCAGGCCTGGAGGCGGAGCCAGAGTCTCTGGGGCGGATTTCGGGCCCAGTGACAGGAGCCCATCAGCGAGCTGCTCGAGGGACCCTGGCCAGAATCTCTGTCAGTCGGCAAGGCCAAGTTCTTTTTTTTTTTTTTTTTTTTTTTACTCATTTAGTATTAGTCTTTATTTTTTTATCTTTGAATTTTATTTATTTTTTTATACAGCAGGTTCTTATTAGTCATCTGTTTTATACAAAGTAGTGTATCTAGGTCAATCCCAATCTCCCAGTACATCCCACCACCACCCCTGGGTGTCCATACGTTTGTTCTTTATGTCTGTGTCCCTCTTTCTGACCATAAGGCCAAGTTCTGTCAGTCCTCCAGCTCCTCTTTCACACCCCACGCCAGACAGGAGGCCGCCCAGCGCGAGGAGTGGCCGGCCGTATCAGAGGCCTGCAGACCCCTCCACAGCTCCCTCCGACCCCGGGCTGAGCTGGCGTCCCGCTCGGGGTGGGGAAGTGCCCCCGGGCCCGAGCCTGTGACAGGCCTCTGTGTCATGGCCCTTTCCACGAGGGAGAGTGGGGAGCGGGTTTCTCCCTTGTTGCGTATTTTCTGGGAGCCTCTCTGGGAGTCTCGGGCCCTCCCAGAGGCTGGGAGCCAGGCCCTTCCTTCCCTGCACGTCTCCTCCTGGCGTCACCCACACACAGTGGACACGCTTGCTGTCCACTGGGCAGAAGGACTGGCACAACAGTTAATAGCATTTCCTCAGTTTACAGACAAAGAAAGAGAACGTATCATTATGGTGCTGCTTATGTGCTATAGGTCAGTGCCCGTCCTACACAGCCGTCCGGTAAGGTAGGTGCCACTGGTGAGGAGCTTGCCCAAGTTCACACAGCTAGTAAGCAGGTCTCACAACCAGCAACGTGGGGTTTGAACCCAGGCTGTCCAGCTCCACTGGCCGCTGTGCCAGCTGGATGGAGAAAGCACAGGTCTGCAAAGCGGGCAGTAGCTCGCCTTCCCGGTCCGTCCATACAGCGAACCGAGGCTCACTGACCATCTAAGTGATGGACAGGCTCTCTCCAGCCCCTCAGAGAAATTGGACCAAACTCCTCCCAGGCTCCTTCCTCAGGAGACTGAGTGCTCCGGGGCTGCCTGCCTGTGAGGCTTTAAAGAAAATGGTAAACGCCTGAAAATAGAGCTTTGAAGGAAAGTGGCTCTCCAGTCACAGTTATAGCCAGAGTGGCCCTCTGGCCTGTACTAGCAGGATAGCCAGTTCTAAATAGAGCAGGACGCCGACCCTTCCCTGCGTGGGCGTCCTCACTCAGGGGCTGTGCGTCTGGGCCAAGGGCCCCCTTCCGAGAGACCCCAGCTCAGCCTCTTCCCCTCCCGGGCGGGGAGCAGCCAAGCCACCCACCCATGTGAGGGCGGATCGGCTTTATGCCTGACGTTCTGGACCGTGCATCTGAAAACATTTAGGCATGCCTCAACAGTCGAGCGAGGAGGGGGTTAAGCCTGGGATCTCAAGGAGGAGGAGGAGGAGAGGCAAGTGCAAAGGGCGTGTGGGGAGGACTGGGCCACAGCTCCCGTGTCAGGCTCCCACCGGGCCTTGAAGCTCAGTTTCTGTTTCTAACCCAGTGCCAGGCCCTTGAGCACGGCTGTACTCAACCTAGCAATTTGGCGATGGCCGTGGGTATGTATATAACAGAACAGGATGCTCTCGGGACGAAAGTTCTAAAAGAAACCCCAGACGGGAGGCTGGCCCCCCCGCCCCCGCTGGGCAGTCTCTAATGACTGGGAATGCTCTGGACGTGCGTGGGCATCTGCAAATTTACTTACCTGAGAGCTGCCTCTACCTCCTGACCCCTGGGAGCAGAAGCAGGAAGGGTAAAGACGCCTCATAGTGCGTGTGCTGTTTTCTAATCATTCTGATTCACAGCCCCTTTTCATGCTCCTCACCCCATCTTCAGTTAGAGGGAAAAAGAGGTGAAAAATATAACGCCAAAGCACAAAGCTTTCTAAGACATCTTGTCTGAAACTCCTGGAAGGCGGCAATGAGGTATGAATAGGGTAGAACTCCAGATTTCTGCAACACCCCTTAGGGGGCTGAGCTTACTGTATGCCCTTCAAAGTTAGAGACTTTTCACCACTTCAGAATTATACCAGAAAGGCATGCAGATCTGAAGATACATTGTGAGGAAGCCCAAAATATCTGGTAAGGATGCTCAAGTTTGGGGAAGTTCAGCTGAAATATCATCTGTGGGTGAAATATTAACCAGGAATTGGCTGCAGAATCACCCACAGATTGAAGGGACGTTGGGGGTGAAGGGAAAGGATGAAGTTTGTACCAGGCTCAGGATATGGAAAAGGATTCAGTAAAGCTAGGAGTCCAGTGTGCTCAGCGTTTAAAGTCCTAACCAGCCCCAGGGTGTCTGAGGCATGATTGGTAAATAGAATCAGAGATTCCATTCAGCAAAAGCAGACAGGAAAACAAACCCCTTCTCTTTGTTTGTCCTGGTTGAAAACCAAACACGGTAGCCATCTGAGGAGATGCCAGAGTTGGGAGTATTCAGTCAGGGAGGGGAGGGTAAAAATGCAGCTAGCCTCTGACCACAGGGGATGTCAGCCTGATGGTTCTCCCCACGGCGTCGTCCAGTGCTGCACTCCAGAATGTTCACTGGTGACCTTGCATCTCTCTGATTCTAGCCCACAGGACACTTTCTGCTTAGCTTCTGTTTTCCTGTGACCCCCAGAATGTCACCTGGCAAGGCTCAACATTCCTGTCTGGGATGGGACACAGCGGCTTGAATCCCTTGTGTGTGTCACAGGCAGTTTTCAGCTGTTGTGGGAAAGCCTTGAGTGAAGAGGAAGCACCAGGTCCTGATGAGGCTCAGCATCTTGGGCAGGGAGGTGGGAGGAGGGGGAGAAACGGCGAGAAGGCTCTAAAGGTCAGCTGCAGCGTCCCCCAGTTTTCCTGCACCTTCTCAGCACAAATTCCAGCCGACCCACTAATAGCTTTAGAAAACTTGACCTTTTGTAAAAGAGAAGAAACTAAAATGACAGCCCTGCCTGTAGCTTGGAAGCTTTGGAAGCATGGCAGCATGATGAGGCAGTCTGGGGAGGGCGCCAAAGCAAAACAGAACCGGCAGTGGGAATTTCGTGCCACAAAAGGTTAGTGGGCTGGGCTGAACGTGGGTAAGACCTCATAGGATCTTAGATCCAGTTCATTTTCTAACAGCAGATTTCAGTAAGAAGGGTTGCCAATACACCTCAGTCTGGAGTTGGACTTGGGGCAGAGAGTTACTCCTTTTCTTTACAGGGAAGCCCTAATGAGAAATCAATCAATTCCTCTTCTCCAGTAATCTATCCCACATCCCCTCCTGGACCAACCTACCTAAAACAGGACCCCACTCCTCCATTCAGAAAATTAATCACATCATTTAAGAACTTTTAAGGGTGACCTACTGTCTGACCAATCAGGCACACATTCCTTTGCCTGGGTATTTAAAATCCGACATAATTTGGCCGCACCCCACCCATCCACTCGTGCTCTCGCACACACATCTGCCAATCTAGTCGGGCTGCCCTTCTCACTGTCCCCAGAGAGCTTACTCATTCCTGCCTTTGTGTTTCAGTACCCAGTATTCTTCACTTTCAACCCTGAATCTCAATATACCCTTTCTCTGGAACAATCCCCTGAAGACCCCACCTCTGGAGATTTTGCCAACTATTTCAGTTTTCATCTCTCCCATCTCCAAGTACTCATCAAGTCACACGTATATATACATACTTTGCCTCTCCAACTACACTGTAAGCCACCATGAATATGAATTTTATGTTACAGTGCCCCACATAAAGTGTACTCAGTAAATAACTGTGGTTTATTTGCAAACCTCCTTCTTCTGTGAGTTAAAAGCTAAACACACAGGGCTTCCCTGGTGGCACGGTGGTTGAGAGTCTGCCTGGTGATGCAGGGGACACGGGTTCGTGCCCTGGTCCGGGAAGATCCCACATGCCGCGAAGCGGCTGGGCCCGTGAGCCATGACTGCTGAGCCTGCGTGTCCGGAGCCTGTGCTCCACAATGGGAAAGAGAGGCCACAACAGTGAGAGGCCCGTGTACCGCAAAAAAAAAAAAAAAAAAAAAAGCTAAACACACATACGACATCAATCTCATTCGCATTGTGTAGGATTTCAAAAGAACATGGCTTGAAGCATATTTGAGTCCTCTAAGTTTGGTAACAGGGAAAAAAATGTAGAGAATGTTTGTGCCTTAGTAAGTGGATGGATTCAGATAGAATACATAGCTTGCTCAACACCAACAATTTGAATGTTTATCTGAAAACTGGGCACCTCAAGAAGGTTGCACGTGTCCCAGCTTTCAAATCCAGACCCAGGGCCCCATAACATCAAATTCCTTGGTGGTTAAGACTTTTCCTCCTCATTCTCCTTCTCTTTGAGGGAGTGGATACAAGTATTAGGAGGAGGTTGGAAGAAGCCATATACGTCTTGAAATTGAACAGAGCAGGCGCACAGATCAATGGAGTAGAGAACCCAGAAATACTTGACTTCTGACGAAGGTGCCAAGACCATTCAGTGGGGGCAAGGGCAGTCTCTTCAGCGAACTGGAAAAACTGGATATTCCCACATGCAAAAGAATGAAATTGGACCCTTACCTTACACCATATACAAAAATTAGCTCAGAATGGATCAAAGACCTAAACTTAAAAGCTAAAACTGGGCTTCCTTGGTGGCACAGTGGTTGAGAGTCCGCCCGCTGATGCAGGGGACACGGGTTCGTGCCCCTGTCCGGGAGGATCCCACATGCCATGGAGCGGCTAGGCCCGTGAGCCATGGCCGCTGAGCCTGCGCTTCCGGAGCCTGTGCTCCGCAACGGGAGAGGCCACAACAGTGAGAGGCCCGCGTACCGGAAAAAAAAAAAAAAAAAAGCGAAAACTATGGAACTCTTAGAAGAAAACATAGAGGAAAATCTTTGTGACAATGGATGAGGCAATGATTTCTAAGATAGGACACCAAAAGCACAAACAAAAGAAAAATAGATAATTTAGACTTCATCAAAATTAAAAACTTTTGTGCCTTAAAGGACACTATGAAGAGAGCGAAAAGATGACCCACAGAAAGGGAGGAAAATATTCGCAAATTATATACCTGATAAGGGATTAACACCTAGAATATGAAAAGAACTTCTATAACTTAAAGAAAAACAAACAACCCGATTAAAAAATGGATAAATGACTTGAATAGACATTTCTCCAAAGAAGATATACAAATGGCCAATAAGCACATAAAAAGACGCTCAACATTATTAGTCATTAAGGAGATGCAAATCAAAACCTCAATGAGATACTACCTCTTACCATTAGGATGACTATTATGAAAAATAAATAAATACAAAAAAAAAAAAGGCTGGGCAAGGATGTGGAGAAATTGGACGCCTCATGAGAATCAGAAGCTGGTGAGAATGTAAAATGATGCAGCCACTGTGGAAAACAGTCAGGCAGTTCCTCAAAAAGATAAACAGGGGCTTCCCTGGTGGCACAGTGGCTGAGAATCTGCCTGCTAATGCAGGGGACACGGGTTCGAGCCCTGGTCTGGGAAGATCCCACATGCCACGGAGCAGCCAGGCCCGTGTGCCACAACTACTGAGCCTGCGCATCTGGAGCTTGTGCTCTGCAACAAGAGAGGCCGCGACAGTGAGAGGCCCAAGCACCGCGATGAAGAGTGGCCCCCGCTCGCCGCCACTAGAGAAAGCCCACGCACAGGAACGAAGACCCAACACAGCAAAAATAAAAAAAATTAAAAAATTAAAAAAGATAAACGGAGTCACCATATGATCCAGCAATTCCACTCCCAGGTATTTACCCCAAAGGAGTGAAAGCAGGGACTCAAACAGATACTTGTGCCCCACTGTTCATATCAACAGTATACACAGTAGCCAAAAGTTGGAGACAACCCAAGTTGTCTGTCCACAGATGAGTGGATAAACAAAATGTGGTACATACAATGGAATATTATTCAGTCTTAAAAAGGAAGGAAATTCTGACCCATGCGACAACAGGGATGAACCTTGAAAACATTATGCTAAGTGAAATGTCAATCACAAAAGGACACATATCATATGATTCTACTTATATGAGGTACCTAGAATAGGCAAATTCATAGACACGGAAGGTATTAGAATAATAGTTGCCAGGAGCTGGGGGTTCAGGCTATGGGGAGTTAGTGTTTAATGGGTATGGAATTTCTGTTTGAGATGATGAAAACATTCTGGAAATGGATAGTGGTGATGGTTGCACCATATTATGAATGTACTTAAGGCCACTGAATTGACACTTAAACATGGTTAAAATGGTAAATTTTGTGGTACAGATGTTTCACGGCCATAATTTTAAGAAAAAGAAATAGAACCTACTTTTAGTCATGAGAAAACAGACAGATCCAAATTGTGGGTCATTCTCCAAAATGACTGACCTGCACTCCTCAAAAATGTCAAGATGATGCAACGGAAAAAAAAGGGGAGTAGGGCCCTGTTACAGATTAAAAGAGACTTGAGAGACAAGGCACCCAAATGCAATGACTAATCCTTGATTCTATTTCAATTTTTTTTTTTTTAAAAGGAGAAAAGCTATAGAGGGCATTGTGCGGACAATTGGGAAAAGTGACTGTGAACTGTGTATCAGTGTTCAGTTTCTTCAGAGTAACGTGATATTGAGGCTGTGCAGGAGAACACTTTTTTTTAGAAGATCTGTGCTGAAGTATTTAGGGATGGTATCTGCAACTTACTTCCAAATGAGGGGGAAATGTGTAACTATAGAAAGAGATAAAGTAAATGTGAGAGCATTGATGAATGTAGGTGAAGGGTTTAAGAATATTCATTGCACAAGCCTTTCCACTTTTCTGTATCGGAAAATTCAAAATTAGAGGAAAAAGTGGGATAGTCATTCAAATGACCAGGGAAACACTGACTTCCTGTGACCCTGTGACCAGACTTGGATCTGTTTGCTACACTGGGTCATCCTGTCCTACTGAACTCACTCCCCAGAGATGCTGACGTGGATTCTTTGGGAGGTGAGAATAGACGCTCCTGTCAAGAGCGTCTTGGTAGGGGCCCTCTGCTCCCTTCCACGTTGCTTCTCTGCTCTCCCACGCCACCAGCTGTGACCACTTGGGGACCTACTGTGTTGCGTTCCTCTGTGTATCAAGGTATTAAGCCCCTAAGGCAGGACCCTGTCTCTCTTTTCCTATAACCCTCCCTCCCCCCAAATCCCTAACCCCATGCTTTGTATGAAGTTAAATCCATAGGAAGTACCTAGTAAATATTTTTCTGTTCATTGACTGTTGACTTTGTCCATACAGAGGCATGTGTGGAAGCATAAGTGGTCAAGGATGAGGCTGAAAGGTTTACTCCCACTAAGGTATGAAAATGTCGCTGGGTAGGGCCTCGCGGAAGGAATGTCAAGTGTGGGCTTTGACACCACCTAATTCTCTGAGGCAGCCAAGTGTTACTGATTTAGGTAGTGACTCGTGCTCAGGGCTGGGGTAAAAGAAAGACAGCCTCAGCAAATGCTTCTGAGTACCTACGCACAGAATGTCCCCAGCCGGGCCTATGGGGCAACTGCTCTCACGACCCAGCAAATTCTTCCCAAGGAAGCAGAGCCAAACGGAGGACTGAGGACCTCAGAGAAGGGAGCTCGTTCTGGCTCGTGGAACAGAGTTGCTGCGCCTGGAGGGCTCGGCACCGCCTGGGATTCAGGGAGAGCAGCACGAGCATTCGTCAGAAGGTGGAGGGGAGGACGAGCCCCTGCAGCGCGTTAGCAGGAAGGGGCTGCCCACCCCTAGGCAGCTGCAGGAGACACCAGGCCTGCAGCATTTCACCTCCAGCTGGGACACCAGTGCTGCTGTGTCGCACTGTTGTTAAGTGAGTGCAGGCTGGAGCTTCCTGTCTTGAGTAATTTTTCAATGAGGCTGGAAGAATTAATGGGTAAATTTCCTCTCTATCCCAGCCAGGGCTTCCAGGAGGCAGGCCCTCAGCTCCACTGTTACAATCTGTAGTTATTCCTGTTAAATCACTAGCATGGACACAAATTCAATTTGATACTTTATTATATACTGTCTTGTACTTGTACTTATCTCTGATTATTTAATCTAAGTCCTGAATCCCCCCACAAAATTACAAGCCTCTTGGGGAACAGGCTCTATGCTTCTTTGCCACCTGTGCTCCCTTCCACATCCTACATGGACACAGAAAACATTAGGTGCACAAGAAATATATGGGAATGGGTAAAGAGTCTATTTATATCCATATTATGTAATACTGCACAGCAGTTAAAAAGAACGAGGTGGATCTACATGTTCTGACATGGAAAGATTTCCAATTCATATTACTGCGTCAAAAAAGCATAATCAGGCATAGTATGAAACCCTTTACATAGAAAGGACTAATAGAAGAAACAAAGCCTTGGTCCAAATATGTTTACTTCCTTTCTTATATATTCCCCCAGTCACAGACATTGTTATAACTAGTGTAGAACTCAGTAACTTCCTGTATTTTCCTTTTCAGAAGGAATTGTTGATAATGTTAAATAAGTAATACGTGGAAGGCAGTTAGCACAGACTCGCCATGAGAACAGTCACACTCACAGAGCACTTATATGGGGCAGGCATTGCTTTTGGTGCTTTACATCAATTAATACATTTCACCCTCATAATAGTCCTGTAAGCAACTGAGGCACAGAGAGGTTACGTAATTTGCCTTTGGTTAGCACAGCAAGAAAATTGAAGACCCAGGATTCAAGCCCAAGCAGTCTAGCTCCAAAGCCTGTTTTCTTAACCACTGTGCTGAAGGTGTTGAAAACTGTGCCCTTTCCCACCCCTTCTCTTCCTTCCCTCAGTGATGGCACTCAGAACGTGGTGTGACAATTAACTAAAAAGAAAAAAGAATCCTGTGTCCCACCCTAACCTATGGCTTTATCTGTGGATTTGAAGGTTTGAGGTACCTATAAGGAGCTTCTGATGCCTTCTGGAAACTGTGTGGGTTGCTACTGAGAGATCATGACCATTTGCCGTGATTGTGTGTAGTCATGGGATATACATAGATTATCTGGCAAGTGCCTCCTGAGGACGATTTTAGTCCCAACTGTGGATCCTATTAAGTAGAACCTCGACTTAGCAGACAAGGCTGATGGTTAGGGGTGTAATGGCCCCCACCTGACGGAAGGTAGGGTAGGCCTGATAACTGTTTGAGGATCGTAGGTAGGCGAAGGCTCTTGGCGCCTCCAAGGCATGACAACCAATGCTACCTGAAAATGAATCGGGAGGCTCTACCCCAGGCCCAGGCCCCCAGTAGCCTATTGGGGACTGCATTGTGATTCGTGCTGTTTCAGGTTAAACCAGCATGCCTCAAGTTTGCCAGACCTAGCATCCCAACAACATGTACCCCCAGCTCACGCATGGAATGTTTGCTCTGTGGCAGCCAGATGCACTTGGAACCGGCACGGATGATCTCATAAAGCAGGGAAGCTGAACAGTTAGTCAGATGATTAACACGTTGTTGAGATGGAGGAGGTGAGCGTCATTTAATGAAAATATCTGGACGCTGCAGAATCAGGAGTTTCCAAATTGGGGGCAGCTTAGGGACCATCTTATCCGAAGTCCGTATTTTACAAATGTGGAAACTGAAGCTTTAAAAAAGGTTAACTAGGGGGGCTTCCCTGGTGGCGCAGTGGTTGAGAGTCCGCCTGCCGATGCAGGGGACGCGGGTTCGTGCCCCGGTCCGGGAAGATCCCACATGCCGCGGAGCGGCTGGGCCCGTAAGCCATGGCCGCTGAGCCTGCGCGTCCGGAGCACAATGGGAGAGGCCACAACAGTGAGAGGCCCGCATACCGCAAAACAAAAACAAAAACCAAAAAAACCCAGCCATGGCCTTACTGATGTCTCATCAAAACAAAAACCCTGTCTTCCACGTGTACAATGTGTCTGATTTCAAAGCTGTCACTTATACTTTCTCACACAGTCCTGCCCTCTCACTGAGAAGAGGTTTTCCTGGGGGTGTGAGATGTGTTTACTCCGTGGGGACAAGTGGGAGAGGACCTGGGAGACTTGTCCTTCTCAAGCACTCTGCCCACTGGAGGGGGACTGCCCAGAAGCGCCCTGTGCCTTACTTTCCCCTTCTCTAGGTTCATGATGTTTACGCCTGATTTGCAGATGAGTTCCCACTGGAGAGGCTTTGGACAAATGCGGTGCCTTGTTCTTTCTCTGCAGGGTCAAGGGGCGGGAAGGGGCATGAGGAGGGGAGGCGGAATGTGCCCCAAGCCTGGGTGCTTTCTCGCAGAAGCCAGGAAAGAATTCCAGATCACAAGCTTTGATTTAGATCCCTGTGCTAAAGAAACAGGCTCTAGGGGAAATCTTTTCTAACAATTCCCTGGAGCTGGGTTATTTCCTAGCCTGGCCCCCCAAATGTGACTCCAGGGCAGAACGGGGCTGACCACAACCATTCTTCAGCATGGTCCTGGCATGGCCTCACCCGGAGGGAGGGCAGCCAGGGGTAACGTGCACAGCGCTGCACTCAGACAGCAAGGAGGTGAATCCCAGCTGAACCACTTCTTAACTGTGACATTCAGCAAATTAAGTTCTCTGAACTGCACGTTTTCTCTTTTGTAAATGGGGGTTAATGATAGCCGCACTGTTGCCCTGAAAAGTCAGGCAAAGAAATACGCAAAGGGCCTGCTTGACGTAAAGTAAGTGCTCGGAAAGTGGTTGTCTGTGGTCACTAATGGCCTAAGGGAATCGCAGGGAAACTCAGCAGGAAGCCAAAGACTCGGGGCAGAGAAGGAACCGAAATAGCCCCGTCGGCCCCGCCCACGGTCAGCGCGTCCGCCTCGCGAGGCGCGGCGGGAAGAGGCCCCTCTGCCCTCGGGCCGGAGCCACGGGGTGGGGAGGGGGTGTTTTGCTTCAGAAAAGAGCGAGGGCTGGCCTCGGCCTTCTGCCGCGGAAGGAAGCAATACAGCCACGTAACAAAAGCTCAAGGCCAAACCCACCACCCGCCCAGCGCCAGACCTCGGCTTCCTCTCCACGGGCTCAACCCAGTCAGCTGACCTCGCTTTCGCTGGGCCGGGCCCGCGGAGTGGTCCAACGGGTCCCCTCGCAGCCAATCGGCGGTGGCCCGGCTTCCTCTCAACCAATCGGCGACGGCCCGGCCTCCTCGCAGCCAATTGGCATCTGCCCGGCCTCCTTGCGGCCAATCAAAGGCGGCCCGTCTCCTCGCAGCCAATCGGCGGCGGACCGGCGCGCGGCCTCCTGGCCCTGCGCCGGCTGGCCTCTCGTGGCGCGTCGGGCGGGAAAGGCCAGATGCAGGGGACGCCCTGTAGAGGACGTGGTAACCTCCGTGTAAGGAGTGTTCTCGTTTGTAGAATGTTCTCGTTTCCACGGGGCCCTTGCCAGCGGCTGCACTGGGCCAGGTCTGCTCTGGGGCCCTCAGAGCATCCGTTAGGGGCTGCCCCGGCCCGGGAAACAGCGCGCCTTCCCTTCGCTCCAGAACCAGCCACTCTCGACCCGGCTCACCCCAGCTGACCGCCCCGCATCTTGCTCGCTGACAGGCTGTTTCGGCCGCTCAGCCCCGCAGCCCGGGCTGGGGGGTGGTCTTTGCAAGTACATATCGGAAGAAATGCTTGCAGCGTCAGAGGTCCAGCCCACGCGGGTCCAGATGCTGCTGCACAGCCCAGAACCCGGGAACCCTTGCCTCTGCCCTGCTGTGTTCCTAGGACTGGACCTCCTGCCTTTCACTTAATTCTTAGAGGAACCCTGTAGGGGCATATCATTTTCGTCCTGCAAATGAGGAAACCAAGGTGCCCAGCGTAACAGTTCTACAACTACTGAGGGTCAGTTGGCAACGTAGCCAAAATTTCTTTTAAGTGACTGGGCTTCGTACCAGGACACCACGTAGGGTCCAGACTTAAATCCCCATGGCTCCCTTGTCTGCCTGGGGGAGCAAACAGCAAGGCCAGTCGATCTAGACCTACGTAGTAGATCTTTGCTCCCTAGAGCAAGGTTTAAGCCCTTTCCAGCCCCTCTCACGCTGTGGGAGCAGTCAGTCCACCGTTTAAGTAGGAACCACACTTTGGGGGTGAATCCTGAGTGACCAGCTCGTCTTGCAGCTCTTAGATTTAAATAGCACTTTCCTTGACCCAGCAAGCCGGGGTCAGCCGCCGCTGAAGCACCTCTGCATCCTTTTCCCGGTAGCCGGTGTCACGCCACCTCCTGCAGTCACCTCTTTCCCTCTGTCTCCTGCAGATGGAGGGAGGCTGCCTGAGTGCAGGAAACAAACACGCCTCGACTGTAACCTCAGCATTTAGCTGGGGTGCGCCCAGGATGCCAGTGTGCCCCAGGAACTCCGTTTGAAAACCACTGAACTAGAGTTCGGAAGTTAAAAGTAAGTCAAGAGGGGAAACCGGAGACAACTGTGAAAGTTTGACCTTTAATAGTCATGACAATAGTAATCAACACGGCTGTCATTTATTGAGTGTTTATTAAGCAACAGGCATTTTCATAAGTGCTTTAGTGCAGTGCTTCTCACACTTAAATGTGCCTTTGAATCACAGGGGGATCTTGTTCTGATTCCATCCATCTTGGGGGCGGGGCTGAGATTCTGCATTTCTAACAAGCTTCCAGGTGATGGTTCATGAATCATACTTCATGTATTAACTTATCCTCTTAAAATGTATCCTATGAGGTAGGTATCGCCATTATTCCTGTTTTATTAAAACGTATTTTACACACAAGGAAACTGAGAGGTTAAGTATCTGTGGCCGTAGGTCCAAATAAATAAACTGCAAGGCAGTGAGGGAGGGGAGAATGGCGTGAG
Source organism: Mesoplodon bidens (assembly GCF_964165515.1). Lineage (NCBI taxonomy): Eukaryota > Metazoa > Chordata > Mammalia > Artiodactyla > Ziphiidae > Mesoplodon > Mesoplodon bidens. The sequence goes on along the minus strand of NC_138167.1, from coordinate 2,053,735 downwards.
TACTTAGAGCTGTAGAAGGAGAAACAAAATTCTAGGCAGAGTAAACAATATTTAAAACAGGGACGCAGGGAAGGTGGCCCCGGGCTACCCAGAGGGCTGTTTGACCCATTAGGGCACCATGTGCATAATGCTTATAAGCTTTCCAAAGGCCCCAAATATTTGAGGCCTGAAAAAAAATGCATTGGCACCTACATATGAAAACTGAATATTTAAATGAATCATTTTCAACGTTCAAATTATTAAAAGTCCTTTCAAATTTTTGTACATGAAAAAATTCATAGTTAGTGAATGATATGGGTGTATTTTAGTACATTTTATAAAAAATGGGGTAGGGCCTGCCTACTAGGCCTAAGGTCTACTAAGGATAGGAGAGGCCCTGGCCACACTGGGTCTGGATGTAATCCTGAGGGCAACTGGGAACCACTCCTGGGAGCAGGAAAATGTTCTCTGTGGCTACAGTGAGGAGAATGGCTTGGAGGGGGGCCAGGCTGGAGGCCCAGCAGCTCGAGACCAGATAGCCGTTTACGGCCTCCAGACTGCAGGACAGCTTCTGCTGAGTGCCAAGAGGACAAAACGATAGCATTATACAGCCCAGTTATTTTTTGATTCCTCCAGCCCCAATCTGACTCAGCACTCTAAATTTACTTAAGATTTGGGGACACAGGTTTTGCCAAATCCTTTCTCACTAAGGCCAGTGATGCTACAGTCCAGGGGAGGTGTTTAAGAGCACATGCCTTGAGTGGACAGCCATGAATGTGAACCTCAGCTCTGCTCTTAGCTGCGTGACTTTGCATAAATGATTTAACTCCTCTGAGCCTTGGATTCCTTTTCGGGCATATTACATTCCTCGCAGAATTAAGTGAGATAAACTACGTTTACAGCGTCTCCTGCAGAATAGGTAGTGCTTAGAAGTAGTGGCTTTTATCCTGTGGGTGCCATTGTTGAGACCTAATCGAGTTTTCTTTAGGAGGGAACAGAGGGTGGGGTAAATAACTTAATCTTTTCATCAGTCTTCTGAGGTAGAAATTCTTATCCCCATTTTGCAGATGAGGAAACAGGGGCTCAGAGATGAGATACCTCAGCTCTGTGGACTAGGGGCAGACAGTGGGGAAGCTGCGTGAGCTGGCATTTTGTTCGGTTTCCCTGTGTTGTGCGCTCTCTCCAGCAGTCGGTATCTGCTGCTCCGCCACTCCTTCTGCGCCCCATACCTCTTCCCCTTAGTCATGGCATGACTCGGGCCTGATGGCCAGCGGCCACCGCTGAGCACTGTCCTCCAGTGCCACCTACCTCTATCCCCCTTCTTCCCAGCCTTGCCTGACCTCCCTACCACCTTGCCCCCCGATTTTACAGCTTCTGGATTTCCCTTATTAAAGAGCTCGTCTCTTTGAAACTGAGAACTGCCCTGGACTGGGATGCCTTCCAGGGTCCCTCCCTTTAAAGGGTGTAGATAAGTAGGTCACATCAGGGTGGTGGGGGAGGACGCTGACATCTTATGGGAGGAGGAAAAAATACTGCAGGTCCCATGGAGAATGGAAAACAAAATAACAGCGCTCCCTCTGTCCCTGTCTCTGTCCCTCAGCCTCTCTGTCCCGCCGTCTTTTTTTCTGTCATCTTTATTGGAGTATAATTGCTTTACAATGGTGTGTTAGTTTCTGCTTTATAACAAAGTGAATCAGTTATACATATACATGTGTTCCCATATCTCTTCACTCTTGCGTCTCCCTCCCACACTCCGTATCCCACCCCTCTAGGTGGTCACAGAGCACCGAGCTGATCTCCCTGTGCTGTGCAGCTGCTTCCCACTAGCTATCTACCTTACGTTTGGTAGTGTATATATGTCCATGCCTCTCTCTCGCTTTGTCCCAGCTTACCCTTCCCCCTCCCCATATCCTCAAGTCTATTCTCTAGTAGGTCTGTGTCTTCATCCCCGCCGCCGCCGTCTTGCACAGAGACAGTCCCCTACGGGCTGCTGTTACTGGGAAATGCATGTCGGGACAGTGCAGGCGATCCTGAACTCTTGGGGTCTGGGGACACCAGTGGACGCTGCACTGAACAGAAGCTTGTCTACCCCTTTCTCTCCTCCTTCCCCCTGCCTCCTCTTCCAGCTTCCCGCACACCCGCTAGGCTGCTGGAGACGAGAGATCTCAGCTTTCACCCAGAGCCTGCAGCTTCTGCTCCTTGAGCGTGGCAGCCTGGAAGCCGCCTGGGGCCGGGAAGGCCCTGGCTGTCTGTCCGGCTCACAGAGGCTGCTATGGCAACCAGAGCAATGACGGGTTTGGCAAGATCTCCTGTTTCCCCACCCCCACCCCTCCCCCTCCCGAAGGCCGCTCACAGCAGGGGGTGTGGATGAGCATTAAATCACGTAGGTTGCTGGGAAAACCAGTAAGGCCAAGGCAGAGACAGGGCGTGGCACTAAAGGTCCATCACTGCCAGCCCCGCTCTGCCCTGCTATCCACAGGGACTGAGCGCTGTTTGAATCATAAGACTGGGCCGCCACATTTCTAGGAAACTGCAGCTGAAGGGGAAAGGTCCCGGCTGCGTGAAGGAGAGCAGCCTGGCTGCGTACAGATTAGGACTGAAAACGTGTTCCCCTGGCACGAGGCAAGCACACAAAACAAAGACCGAAGCCTGAGCCTCGCACCCGGGGGTGAACTACCCCGGTTCCTGGATGGGGGCCGTGGAAGCAGGGAGGTCACCTCGGAGAGGCCCAGGGGTTTCCCATTTTCCTGGCTGGGGCCTGGCGAGCTCCCAGCTCCGAGGCTGGCCGTCCAGGACACCGCAGCCCTTTTGTAGTGACGCTCCGGATTGCATGACCCCACCTGGCTGGTGTTTGAGAGCTGCCCCTGCCCTCCCTCCTCCTGTCCCCAAGGCCCTGTGCCTTTTTTTCTCCACCCCAAGAGAAAGCGAGCACCCCCGGCCCCGGGCGGCCGTGCGGGGTGCCCTGTGGGAAAGTCCCACTCTTGCCCGGAGTTGCCCTCCTCGCGTAGATGCAGGGCTGGGTGATGGGGGAGAGACATCCATCTTCACCGGTGCCCTTCATCCTGCTTAATCTCCCTAGTGGGGTGGGCCTGTCTAAAACACCTGTTTCCCAGGCTGCAGTAACCCCAAACCATCTCTCATCAGAGTGGGTGTAAATCCCCACAAGTAGGTGGCAGGCAGGTAGCAGCAGTGACAGTGCGGGGTGCCTGCATCAGAACGAGAAGTTTGGACTTGTGAGGCTCAGAGCCTTTGTGCTCTCAGAAAGTGACTGGCAACCCCGCCTCCCTGGCATCTGCTCCAGCCTGGGCCCTTGCTTTGCCACCCTCCCTGCCTGACCCTGGGTGGGCTGCGTTCCTCTAGGTCTGGTGCCAGTGCTACCCCTTGGCTTATCGATCTAGCATTACCTGGGAGAAACGGGGCCAGTCTTGGGGCCTCCATACTGCCCGCTGTCCCAGCATCAATCAGCCATGTCTCAGCAGTGGTTCTGAAACTTTATGTGCATCAGAATTACCAAGGGACATGTTAAGATACAGATTGCTGGGCCCGGTGCCCAGGGTTTCTGCTCCTGCAGATTTGGAGCAGGGACTGAGAATTTGCATTTCTAACAAGCTCCCAAGGGACGGGAAGCAGCTGCACCAGGACCACATCTGAAAACCACTGAGCCAGAGCCGAGCAAAAAGAAAACCTAGATTTGAGTCCTGCCCTGTCACTCTCCTGCCCTGATGCTGCGTGTGGCTTCCCTGAGTTTCAGTTTCTCCTCCGTTAAACGTGGAGTCGTGGCCCTGGGGTGGGTGGGAGGTTTATTTGCTTCTAGTATTCGAAAGACCCTTTCACTGTGCCTGGCAAATTGCCTGGCAAACTCCTCAGTAAACACTGTTATCTGTTAACTCACCCTTGTATGTGGGTATTGACTGAGGAGTTTGTCTGCTGTCTAGATAACGCGGCCCAGTGTGGTGGCTGATTTGGACAGGTGTGAGGATTCTAAGGCCCAATTAAACATCACACATCTCTGGACCTCAGTTTTCTTCTGAAGGCCTTCGGTCTGCTAGGTCTGCCCCTCCACGTCCCATTTCTAAGCCCAGCTCTGGGAGGGGGTTAGGTCTTGGGAGTCACAGCCACGTTTTTCATTCCTTTCCCACCTCTTTCCAGGACCTCCATCATGAGAGCCCAGGTCATTCTGCAAAGCACAGAGCATCCATCACCAGAGTCATTGGTCACTTCATCCCAGAGGATGGTGACCCGGCCTTCAGGGTCCATCATGATCTGGTTCCAACCTACCTCTGTAATCATATTTCTCGCTGTCTCTCCTCCATTTACCATGTAGTCTAGACGAACTGGGTTGCTCATCCTTCCCCAAATATGCCCCATGATTTTCTGTCTTTGTTCACACTGTCCTCAACACTAGAATGTCCTCTGCTGCTCAGGGTCCTGTTCGTGCTTCCGAGCTCACCCAGTGACCACCTCCTCCAAGAAGGCATCCCAGATCTTTCTGTCATCCGTCTGTCTGTCTAGCTATCACCTCTGTATCTTTCTATTTAATACAAGTGATTTTTACATTTTTCTGTGGGTGGTAGCTGGACATGTTACTAGAATTGTCAGGTATAGAATGTAACTCAGGTATGCAGCCCCCCACTCTCCAACTCATGTCTGATAGTATCCCTCTGAAGGGGCTCAGTGGTCTGCAGGCCTGTCCCTGGATTTTACATTTCTGAAATCTGTTCTCGGAGCACTCTCAGATGTGAAAAACAAGAGTTGCGATACTACGTAAAACTTTTAAAAAGTGGGACAACCACTTAAAAGGAGAAGCCTACTTACATAAAAGATTAGTCAGCTGTTTATTTCTGTGGTAATCAGAGATGGGGAATTAATACATATGTGTGTATATATCCGCTGTGGCTCATGGTCACAAACCTTCTCATTTGCGTATAGGCACATCTGCTTCTTTGATTTTCTTTTTTAAACTGCAGGTTTTTTTCTCTTCTAAATATAATATATGGGTTGGTAGAAAACATGTAGAGGAAATAAAAAGTAAAAATGTAATAAAAGTAAGAGAAGAAAATAAGTATTTATAATCCAGAAATAACCAGTATTAACATTTTGGCGTGTGTGTCTTGTGAATAGTTTTCCTGCACGTATTTACTCTACATGATTTTTAAAGGAAAGTGGGATAAATGTTTATATACGTCTGTATAAACATTCTGTATATATTACTTTTTTGAATTAAGATATAATTAGAATTTTGGTATTCCTTTAAATGGTCTTCCCAAATATTGAAAAAAAATATTCCATGATATCATTCACAGATGTACCAAAATTTACTTAACCATTCCTTCAATGTTGGACACTCCATTTTTGTTACGAATAATATTTCAGTGAACATCCTCACACCTCTGAACATGTGTCTGATCATTAGGCTGATTCTAGAAGTGGGGTTACTGGGTCATTTTTAAGTCTCTTGATACGTACTAACAAGTTGTTTTCTGGACTTGCATTTGAAAATATTTCCCGAGCACTTTGTCTACAGCCTCCTATTCATGAGTAGTTTTTTCTCCATTCCCATTGCATTCTATCCGTCTCTTGCTGTACTTCACCCCTTCCACACTGCATTTGCATTTGGTATGTACGAGTCTTAGTTATTCTACTAGGAGACCATCTCCGACCATCTTCCTGCCTGCTTCCACATGCAGCACAGGTGGAAAAAAGGGGGCGGAGGACCGAATCTGTTTAGGGGAATCTGCAAACAGGAGAAGAGCTCAGTTTGGGAAGGAGTACGGAGGGCAGCTTGGACTCCGCACTCCGGGTCAGGGTGCAACTCTGGTTGAAGGGGAAGAAAGGGATTGTCCTCACCCCTTCATCCATCCAGACTCTGGGAGCTGGGGAAAGATGGAAAACAAGTCAAGTCCAGAGCCTGGGAGAGGGGTGGGTCCCGTCGTTCCCCGGGTAGAGGCAGCCTGCTTTGAGGAATGTGTCACTCTTTTTCACTTGGAACTGTCCCACTACAGCCATCCCAGGCTCACAGGTCCTGACCTGGGAAAGCACCTGCAGTGTTGATTGCAGAAGCTTAAATTAATGCTTTTTAGATGGGAGTTTCCCAAACTTCAGCTGTACCTCGTTCGAGATTTCAGTGTTTTAGTGAAAAGAAACCAGCAGTACGCACAGACACACACACACCTGTGATTCATATCATCTGAACCATCACACTTCTGAACAGGTAAGACGTACAGTTGTTCAACCATTCAGGGTGTGACCACGAGAGTCGCAAGGGCTGCCTAAGGTGTTAAAGTGTATCATGCCACTTACTTTAGTGTCATCCTAAGCAGTAAAAGTTTTGAAATCACAGGTTTAATGGATTAGTTACACTTTTTGTAATACACACTAAAACTATAACGATAACCGTGACAATAAAAAATTGTCAGGGACTTCCCTGGTGGCACAGTAGATAAGAATCCGCCTGCCAATTCAGGGGACATGGGTTCGATCCCTCGTCCAGGAAGATCCCACATGCCGCGGAACAACTAAGCCAGCGTGCCACAACTACTGACCCCACGTGCCACAACCACTGACCCCGCGTGCCACAACTACTGAAGCCCACATGCCTAGAGCCCGTGCTCCACAACAAGAGAAACCACTACAAGGAGAAGCCCGCACACCACAACAAAGAGTAGTCCCCGCTCGCCGCAACTAGAGAAAGCCCACGTGCAGCAACGAAGACCCAATGCAGCCAAAAATAAATTAAATTAAAATCTTAAAAAAAAAAAAATCTTTTCAAAAAAATTGTCAGCCATTGGTAGAACCTTTTCTACCCATCGGTGGTAATTATACTACATCTTTGGGAAACACTGTTTTAACTAAACAGTATATTATAGTTAATTGTGTATATTTCCTTCACTTAATTATAAGCTTTCTAAGGTCAGGTATCATGGTTTCTTTGGTGCTTGGAGTGCTGAAGCACAGTAAATATTTTTCTTCCTTTGGTTTGGTTTGTTTTGGTGATGGGGTACTGAGCAATAAGATTTAACCTAGGTACTTAACATAAGTGAAGTCTCTAAGGTCAGGATTATAAAGGGGAGAACCATATTTACATGGTAAAGAAAGTTGCCTGGTTTAAATACTGTGCTCTCGTTGTTTGGACTGGGGTGACCAGGATGGACAACAGTAAATCGTTCACATTCTAGCTGTCATTCTTGGAATAAATAACACATTTACAAGTTTAAGAATTAGTCTTGGGGTTGTAGAACAGAGCAACATTATTTAGCTCATACAGAAATTCAACCCACTATATTGACCTCATGAAATAAGATAACTTTTCCATACCTAGCAAGCGTGGAGTGAAGTATATTGTCATCCATTGATCAGAGGACACGAGTTGACTGAATGGATAAAATGCTGAGTTACAGTAATAGAGCTTTACCACCCGTGGGAAACCATCCCCCAAACAGAGCAGGAACTATTTATTCAGTCAGTAATATCCCAGGGTCTTTATACATGGCTCTCCTCTGGATTTCACGTGGCAGCTGCCATGTGAGGAGAGGGTGAAATCGTGCCACGAGGTGACAGACACCTCCACCTGTCCTTAACCGAAGCTCACCTTCTCAGATGAGTGCAGTTTCCCCAAAAGGATCCAAGACAATGTGATCCAGAGAGCTAGTCGGGAAGTTGTGGAAACTAATGGATAACCTTCTGACCAAGTAAACAAATGACCTAAGGGAGGTGTGAGTAAGATTCCAGAATAAAAGAGTATATTAGGGACTTCCCTGGTGGCGCAGTGGTTAAGAATCCGCCTGCCAATGCAGGGGACACGGGTTCGAGCCCTGGTCCGGGAAGATCCCAAATGCCGCGGAACAACTAAGCCCACGTGCCACAACTACTGAGCCTGTGCTCTAGAGCCCACAAACCACAACTGCTGAGCCTGCGTGCCACAACTACTGAAGTCCGCGCACCTAGAGCCCGTGCCCCACAAGAAGAGAAGCCACCGCAATGAGAAGCCCACGCACCGCAACAAGGAGTAGCCCCTGCTCGCCGCAACTAGAGAAAAAGCCCACGTGCAGTAACGAAGACCAAAAATAAATAAATAAATAATAAAGATAAATTTTAAAAAAAAGTATATTAAGAGAGAGAGAATAACTCTCCTTCTAGTGAAGAAGAGAAGGGCACCCTCACGGCAGCTACCTGCCAGAGGTAGAGATGTTTTTCAAGGCCTGGCTGGTCCTTCCTCCGCAGTCCTACCGATCTCTTTCTTTCTGAACCTTTCTTTCAAGTGCAGGGTCCTTAGCCTGTAACTTAGGATTGTTTAACCCATCCGCACGTAAGAAACTTGTTCTTCAGAGACTGAAAATGAACAATACTGTTTCCTTAGGTACTCAGGATCCAGTGGAAGCAAGAACCAGACGAAGTAAAAAGAGAAAACACCCCTGGTCAGAAAATTGTGTTGGAGTCCTGAACTGACGACCTTATAGTTGACCCCCTCATGGTTTCCTTAACTCCTTCATTGAACAGATATTTTCTGAGCAACTGCTGTGTACCAAGTGCATCCCTGGACACTGGGGATCCAGCAATAAATAAACAGAGGAGGCCCTGCTCTCATGGAGTTTATGTCCTAATGAGAGTGATGAGGTTGAATAAGTAAGCAAGAAACAAATAGCATAACTGCAGATAGTGACGGATAGGGACAAACTGGGAGGAGGTTTCCTCTGAGAGGGGGCAGGGAAGGTCTCCCCGAGGCAGTGGCCTTCCAGCCAAGACCTGAATGTGTTAGAGGAGACCAGGCAAGCAAAAGAGCGTCCCAGGTGGAGGGACCAGCAAACGAGGTGGGACCACGTTTGGGGCTGGATGACAAGGAAAGTCACACTGAGATGTGGTCATACTGCATCAATGGTTTGGACACAGTTCTCCAAGCAATCCTAGAACCTCCCTGGTTTTGTCCCAGGGGTGGAGGGGCCGAGGCGGAGGCTCCCACCACCCTGCCCCACATGCCCAGCAGCTCCCCTTTGATCTGAAGCATGTATGGGGTGCTGCTTAGGATTGTGCTTGAAGAACAGCTTCTGTGATCAAAAACCCTTGACCTCCAGAGTCCTTCTCTGTCCTTCAACTGTTCGACTCTGAAAGTTTCTCATCAGCCCCTGTGGTCTCTAAATTAGGAGGGTCGACCCTGTTCAGTAGACAGAGTCAGAAAGTACTGATCCCAGCGACCTGACCCCTTCCCACCAGAAGCCTCCTCTGCCTCCTGCGATGCTGGACTGGACCTTCGGGTGCCGCCACACCTGTCCCGGGGAGGGGAGCACAGATCTCTGCTTCCTCCTGGTCAGTTACCCTGGTGTCCTTCCCTTGCCCGGTTCAAATGAGACGCTCTGTCCTGTGGGGAGGTTTGGGGAATGGCTCCAGTTCTTTCCAACCTGTGAAGTGCAGAGCTGGCTAGCTGCCCCCTCCCTAACCCCAAACTCCTGTCTTTCCCCCTCTCTGGAGAACTGCCTGGCAGCCCTCAAATAAGTCCTGGGGTTTGGGGAAAAGCGCCGTTTGGAATGTGAAATGGGTTTCTGGTAATACCAACATAATTAACTCTTTGACAGGAGGAAGCAGAGGCCAAGAGGGATTTAAACAGTACATTTCTCACATATTTCAGAACAAGCAGAGAACCAGGCAGGGAAGCAGAGACAAAGGGAATAGGCGCAAGGGGAGAATATCAAGTGACCAAGACATTCACCCTTCCTCCCCGACTTCACCTCTTCTCCCCGTCTCCACTCCCCTTTCTCCCACAGAGAACTTACTTGAAGGTCGATGATTCCGCTTTCTGGTTCCATCCTGCTGCCTTCACAGGCCAGTGTTGGTCGGACTGCGTGGGCTGCCCAGGCTCTGCTGTCTGGTCTCTGCTGTTTTCTCTGGGTGGGAGAGAGCTCCCGGCTGGCGAGACAGACCTGCTATCCACCCATCTGATGTGGGATGCCTTCCTGGCCTCGGCCCCTGGGGAGTGTACACGTGCATACACGTGTGTGTATGTGTGTGTATGTGTGCCCACGTGTGCACGCTCCAGGCAGTGGCACGTGGCACGCTGACAGGTGGCCTTTTGGGTTGGTGGTGACAGCATTGTTTTTACCCCAGTGGCCCCAACGCCCCTCCTGCCCCAGAGGAGCCGTCTGAGGTCACCCAGTCTGCTTTGAGCTAGAGCTTTACTAAACCCTGGGGATTTATCCTGGAAATTGAGAAACAGCCAGAGGACACCGTCTGACTTCACGCTGGTGGAACTGAGTGGGGTCTCCAGTCACCAAGGGTGGGTGGCCTCCAGCATATTCCCAAGACTGAGGCTTAGGGATTTCTGCTCTTTCCTGTGTTCCCTCTGTCCCTAAAAGTTACAAAAAAAAAATTGTAGTTTACCTAATAGACCCAAAGCATAGGCCTTATTCTATGAAGTGAGTGAACAATACATTTTTATTGAGAGGTTGGTTGTCATTTTCTCCCTTGATTAGCTAGAAAGAGAGCAGAAAAATGTGCTTTCAAATTCTGTTTATGCAAGGAGTTGCATTTTCCCTGCTTTTAAAATAAAGCTACCAGGAATGAGTCTTTTTTTGGGAAAGGTTTTCTTTCTCTTGTTTACCTAAGAGCCAAAAACTCCTCGGGCTTGTTCCTGAAGCTGGTTTTAGACACCAGCCTGTGCATGTGTGGGCGTGAGAGGCGACATTAAGCGTGTAATCCAGTTTGAAGGTGGGGGGAGAGTGGCAGAGTCACAAATGTACTCCCGCCACCCTCAAATGTGCAACAATAAAAAGGGGAATTTCTTTATTTCTACTGAATGATCTAATATGTTTATAAGTCCCCATCCTGCTGGACAAGTGGTGAGAGGGAGGGCTGGACCATGATATGAGGACTATATTTCAACCTAATCTAATAAACATACTTAGATTTTTTTTTAAAGAATTATTTATTTATTTTATTTTTGGCTGCGTTGGGTCTTTGTTGCTGCGCGCGGGCTTTGTCTAGTTGTGGTGAGCGGGGGCTACTCTTGGTTGCTGTGCATGGGCTTCTCATTGCAGTGGCTTCTCTTGTTGCGGAGCACGGGCTTCAGTAGTTGCAGCACATGGGCTCAGTTGTTGTGGTTCGTGGGTTCTAGAGCACAGGCTCAGTAGTTGTGGTGCACGGGCTTAGCTGCTCTGCGGCATGTGGGATCTTCCCAGACCAGGGATCGAACCCGTGTCCCCTACATTGGCAGGCGGATTCTTAACCACTTCGCCACCAGGGAAGTCTGAACATACTTGGATTTAATTTAAATAGTAAACAGTTTGGATAGAATACACAGTCTTTCCAGTTTCCACCCCTCTTCCCCACAGGAGAGGGGTGTGGTTTCCAAATGCTTGGTGGTGGAGGGGTGGTGGCCTGTCCATCTCTGCTGCTTTCTACTCTGGAGTTGTTGGCAGGGGCCAGGCGCCCCCTGGATTGGTGACTGCTGGGGTGAGGCTGGGCCTGCTCCTGGGCCTCCTGCTGGCGTCGGTGGCTGATGGCTGTGGTCAGGATAACGCGTGGTCCTTCTCTCTTTGCTCTTAGGGACGTGGTGGGCTCCCTTGCTGACTCTGCCCCATCTGGGCTCTGGTGGTGACTGGACCATCTGAGACCTGCTATGACTCAGATGCCCTCCCAGTGGTCCCATCCCAGTGGTCCCAGCTCAGTGGTCTCCTCGCCCCCACTCCCACCCCAAGACGATTCCCTCTGGAAACCCTCCTACCAGGCACTCGGCTCTCGGTCCTGAGTCGCTGGAGGACAAGCTCAGCCCCACTTCTGGTGAAGAATTTGCTTTGATGGGGCTGCTCCAGGTTGGTGCAGGGGCAGCCTTTGGGGTGATCTCCTTCCAGACCCCAAAATGAGAGTGAGAGATAGAGCCCACCCTCTTCTCAGCATTCCTTCCAAGATCTTCTGTAACATCCATCCCCCGCATCCTCCACCACAATGCCACTAAGTAAACAAACACTATTCTAAGCTCTTCAACACTCACTCACTCTGTTCTCATAACAATTCTGCAAGGAAGGTAATACCATTGCCCCTGTTTTACAGATGAGGAAACAGAAACACAAAGAGGTTAAATTGCCCAGGGTTGAACCAAGATTTTAACCCAGGCAATCTGGATTCAGAGTCATGCTCTTACCCATGATTTTGGCTCAGAGAGGGGAGATTGACACCCATGTCGGAATACCTGCTTTCTCTTCCTCTGCTTTCCTTCTTCCCACAATCTACATAACCTAGGATCAGAAAAGGTGGGCTTTGTCTTCTTTTTCTGTTTGGTTGGGACTTGCCTTATGTGGGACTCTATGATAATAATTCAAAAAGGAAATAAAGAAATTTAGAAAATCCTCATTCTCAACAAAACCTAGCTATCAAAAATATCATCTTGCTGGAAAACCTTATTTTGGATGTCAGAAGCAGAATATCAACTATTAATTTCTCCTTGCAGTTCTGTTTGTAACAATCCCAATCATCCTGTAGACAATATGGATGCATCTGGCTAAATAGAGGGGAAATCAGAACATGAAAATTAAAAAGAGAAAATCACCTGAATATATTCACCCCCCGAATCCTTATTAATAAGCACATTGGTTTTAAAAGGAAACAGCTGTGATTGGCTATAATAATGGTTTTAGTTTGGAAGATTTTTCCTGGATTTGGACCTTTCCCCACCTCATAAGCATCATTTGGAAGTAAATAGCAAGCAGGATTTAGAAAGTGGTTTATCTTCTGTGACTCTGGACCAGGGCTCAGCAAACTTTTTCTGTAAAGGGACAGAGAACAGATATTTTTTAGCCTTTTAGGCCATCTGGTTTCTGTTGCAACTACTCAACTCTGCTATTGCAGCCTGAAAGCAGCCATAGACCATATGTAAATAAGGGACTATTGCCATGTTTCAATAAAACTTTATTTACAAAAACAGATAGTGAACCCAGTTTGGCCCTACAGGCCATAGTCTGCTGACTTCTGTTTCTAAGCAGAAAGAGGATCTGGAGTCTTCATTATCACAGCCATGTCTAAGCTCCCAGACCAGGTCCTTTTTTAGAAAATGTATCTTATTTTTTATAACCTTTTTTTTAAAATTGAAGGATAGTTAATTTATAACGTTGTGTTAGTTTCAGGTGTACAGCAAAGTAATTCAGTTATATGTGTGTGTATATATATGTGTGTGTGTGTGCACATACTTACATATGTGTGTGTGTGTGTGTGTGTGCATATATACATATATATATGTTCTTTTTCAGATTCTTTTCCATTATAGGTGATTACAAACTATTGAATATGGTTCCCTGTGCTCTACCGCAGGTGCTTGTTGTGTGTCTGTTTTATATATAGTAGTGTGTACGTGTCAATCCCAAACTCTTGATTTATCCCCCCTGCCCCCCCCCCCCGTCCCCATTGGTAACCATAAGTTTGTTTTCTATGCCCGACCACATCTTTCAAGTCTTATTCCCACTTGAGAGGTAACAGCTGCGCTCCCACTGCAAAGGACAATATGAGACACAATAAAGAGACATACATGCCCTTGTGAGACGCGCGCATGGAACGTTAAGCTCTAGTGGAGAGTGCTTCTGCCCTTTGGCTGTAATACTGAAACTGTACCTACAGGGAGGCTCTTCAGTCTCTTTCTCTTTACTGCCAGGGTGACTTCTGCAGTGGGAAGCCCAAGGGACAGTTTTAGGGAAACTGCCTCTTGGGAAGTTTTTTTTTTTTTTTTTTAAATATGCTTGAACTTGTAGATAAGTAAACACTCAGAGCAACTCAGAAAGTGGTCACGGAATAGGGGGCCTACAGTGAGACCTGAGGGCTGTCTTGCTATGTAGGGGGAGCAAAGATCCGTCGGGTCCTACAGAAGCCAGCACTGAGAAGACCCCTTAATGCTGAATTGTGAGAGAAGCCCTGGGGTGAGAACCGGGGGACCTGGGACCCTGCGTGTGCTGAGTCACTGTAGGCTCTCAGGCACATCACTGAACCTCTCTGGGTCTTATATTCTCCTTCGTGAAAAGTGATGCTGTCAAAAAAGATGATCCCTAAATCCCTTCAGCTCTTAAATTCTGTTTCTAACGTGTGTTTATATTAAACACTTCTCGCGTAACAGTAGAAGGTCTCAGATCCAGGTCTGAATCTTAGTAAGTAAAAGTTAAGGATTTCTCAAGGAGTCTTTATGTAATTAGGCAAATTTTAGGAAAAACTATCCCCATCTGTTACCTCTGCTAGTGGAGACAGGGCAGACATACAACAAACAAGATACAGAAGTGAGATTAAAGGCAAACTTCAGAACATACTTACAAACTCATTTGTGCTCACTTATACATGAATTCAGCCACTTCCAAAGTCACTGCTCCAGGAATCCTAGAGCTAGGATGGATGGGAAAGGGAAACTTCTGGGGGGATCTTTGGAGAGAGCTACCAGTTCAGGGATGGATAAGGGGCCCAGTTGGCCAAAGGGATCATTAAGAATGAGATTGGGTGACTCTGGCACTTTCCAACAGAACATTTCCATCTTCACTGTTTGGCAAAACAGCCATTAGTCACATGGAGGAATTGAGCACATGAAATGTGGCTAGTGTGACAGAATCTGAATTTTAAATTTTATTTAATTTCAGTATGTTTACGTTTAAATAGCCAGTAGCTACCATATTGGACAGTGAAGTTCTAAACCAAAATTCGTATATTCAAAGCATTGCTGAGCAGTGGCCACCACATATTAAAGATTCCCACCATGGATGTGCATCTCTTGATGGATGTTTAGTAGGCAAAGGCTGATGTGACATAAATAGGAGCTCAGGGCGCACAGCCCTCACGGGAATGCCCCACGAGGCCCAGGGATGCTCTTGGTAGTGTAAGTAAAATCCCCGTGTTCTTTTGCATTCAGAGTAGGGGGATTTTAACTGTGACTCACAGTTCACTGAATGATTAGTAACAGGGCCTCCTCGTGTTGGTATGAAACACCTCTCACCTCTGTGATTAAAAGGTGCCTGGCACTCTCTTGGGGCTTGAGGGAGAATAATAGCTGATGTCTTCTTAGTAGTAGGAGAGAGAGACTGCAAACTTTTCAAAGCAAGGGAACCGTTTCTTAGATGAAATCTTGTACAGATATTACCATAAAGCAGGTTAAAGTGAGGCTGCTGGGACCCTGGAGTCACATCACTCCCGTCTCACCTGTCCCACCCTCTATTTCTCAAGTTATCCCTTAAGGTACCTCCTGGGATCCCCTCGAATTCTGAGCGGGTAGCGTGGCTCGTAAGCCTCTAAGGGCCTTTGGGTGTGTCGGGGCTGGGTGATCACAGGTCACACAAAATTGTGTGGAGTTTTTCAAGTCTTGAAATGACATATTAGGGGAAAAAAAGAACAGGAAGAAGAACATTTTAAAAGCACAGTCAAAATTATGGCCGTTTACCCCAGCAGCATGTCGATGCTGGTCCACAGAGCCTCTTTGCTGACAGAGTGTCCCCAGACAGTGAAGTCTGAGTGTCACTGTGGCACCAGGACTTGGGCTTGGGTGTGGGAAGGATGGAGGCCAGCAGGTGCCGCTAAATCTGATCATGGACGTAAAGCAAACTACCTGCCCGGCACGGAGTAAGAAGAACTCCATAATGGAGCTAACGATAATTTTCACTTGAGGATCACCGGCCTGAGCCTGGCTGTTTAACTCTCCCGAGTGCTTCCCCTGTTTTCATCTCAGCCCAGAGCCTCGAGTCTGAGCCTAGAAAATTCTGCCCGAGATGAGTTCTAAAGGTCCTTAAAGACGCTGGTCTACGAAGGTCTGGTCCTCGGAGGAAGCAGTTTGGGTTAAGTGGGATAAAGCGTGCGGACCTTCACGGGACATTCGTGGTGGCAGGGTGGGGGAATAGCACCAAAAGTTCGGATTTGGATGCTCAACCAAGAGAAGCAGGAGGGGAAGAGGAAGCGCAGGAGGGGAAGTCAGAGGGCGGGGCTGGCTGCTGCTCGGGCTCTGAGTGTGAAATAAAGAAACCGTCTCGGTGGGATTTTGTCAGAGACCCTTAATGCCGCGAACTGTGGAAAATACAAACGGGATTATCCTGCGCATTTATAACCCCCTCCTCCCCTCTGCTCACCTCTGGATACCTTCGAAGAGGGGAGCGGGTTGGGGGTCCTTCAAAGGAGCCAACTCCAGCGTCCCTTCTGTTTTCCTGGTGAGCAGCCCTACTGAAAAGGCTTTGTGCTCAACGCTCTCAGTTGCTCTCCTGACAGCCAGTTCCTCCCCCGCTGTTCTCGCAGCATCTAGAGTGCGCACAGCAGTATTTACTTCACCATCTTGTGTACAACTAGTCTGGAAACCCTTCGAGAACAGGACCGTGGCTTCTGCTTCTGAAGCTCCCAGAGCAGTCAGCCCGAGTGGGTGCACCCAGGGCAGTGATCCCGGGCTTCTGACGGGTCATTCTGCAGAGTGTGGTGCTGGTTCCCAAAGCAAGTCAGAGGCCCAAAGAGACTCTTGCTGGAAACACTGGGTAACTCAGACCCGAGAGAGGGTTGCAGAGCTAGAAGCCCAGTTTCCTACTCGCACGTCAGAATGTGGCCTTAGGTGAGTCATTTCCTATCTGTTATCTTGGTTTTACTCATCTGCAAAATGGGGAGAACAGTTTTATAAAGGAACATGTATTCATTTTTTTTCTTGATTAAAAAAGTAATATATGTTCATTACAGAAAATGTAGCATACACAGAAGGATAAGCAATAAAATAAAAATCACCCAAAGATAAACTGTGAACATTTTGGTTTATTGCTTTTCAATCTTTTCCGTGTGTGTGTGTGTGTGTGTGTGTGTGTGTGTGTGTGTGTGTGTTTTCCGAGAACTAGCTCTGTAATTTGCAGGTCCCAGTGCAAAATGAAAATGTGGAGCCCCTTGTTAAACAATTATTACAAATTTTAAGATGACGGCAGCACAGCATTACACCACGTTCGGAGCCCTGCCAAGTGCCAGGCCCCGTGTGGCCGCAGTCATATGCCT
Source organism: Mesoplodon bidens (assembly GCF_964165515.1). Classification (NCBI taxonomy): domain Eukaryota; kingdom Metazoa; phylum Chordata; class Mammalia; order Artiodactyla; family Ziphiidae; genus Mesoplodon; species Mesoplodon bidens. Next base: position 2,036,800 of record NC_138167.1, on the reverse strand, counting down.
GGGAGGCTGGCTCTTTCTAGTCCCTCCTCAGAATAAGTTTAAGATCATTTATTGGTGCTTTCTATGTGTCAAGTATTTCACTTAAATTAGTTCTAATTTAAGTCAACTTTCCTGAAATAAATGTTCTTCTTTCCCCGCCCTCTCCATTTTGCAGATAAGACAATAGGGGAGCAGAGAGTTTATACAGGTAGTAAGCAGCGGAGACCATATTCACACCTTAGTTTTTCTGACTGCAGGTCCATGCTTTCTCCAGCTATGACACACTGCCTCTCATACTAACTTATAACTCAGTAAAAAAAAATTTTCATAAAATTGAGATTATACTATAGGTAAAACCTTGCATTCTTTCCATTTTATACCATGAGTACTTTTTTCCTAACATGCCTGAGTCAGTTCGGGCTGCTATAAGAAAATACCACAGACTGGGTAGCTTATGAGCAACAGAAATTTATTGCTCCCTGTTCTGCAGGCTGGAGGTCCGAGATCAGGCTGCCAGCGTGGCTGGGTGAGGGCCGTCTTCCAGGCTACAGACCTCTCTTTGTAACCTCACGTGGTAGAAGGGGCCAGGGGCCTTTGTGCTTTTATAAGAGCACTAATCCCATTCAGAAGTGCTCCATCCTTGTGAACTAATCACCTTCCAAGGCCCCGCTTAATAACATTACCTTTGGGGGTTAGGATTTCAACATGTGAATTTGGTAGGGGACAAAGACATTCAGACCATAGACTATGTCATTAAATACAGGAGAAAATTAGGAGTGGCTATCTGTGACAAATAGTGAAGTTCCAGATGCACAACACTGAGAATAATTCCACTGCAAGCTGATATTAAATACAAAGCATGAATGATCCAAAGCAGGAATATGTAGCCAGTGGAGACTGAACCTACATCCCCCATCTGATAAGTAGACCATAAACATCTCACTCTCCCTGCTCAGAATGCCCTCCATGTTAAGGAAGATATCTTTGCATATCCTCAATAACCAAGAAGATGTCTGTCAAATTTTACTTTCTACAGTTTGCCAAAGGAAATCAATAGGGTTTGTTTTCCAACCACACATAAAATTATTATATTGAATATAATTTCAGCCTTCCCCTTGGAGACACACCTACACATGCACGCACGCATGCTCAAATATCCCTGTAGGAGGTGTGCACTTACCTTCTCCCCCCTTGGCAATCACTGAGCTACATGTAAAAAACCCGTTCTGAAACTAATACTAAAAACCTTACCATACACCATTCCAGACTCTGGGAAACGTAATCTCTCTAAGTCTCAGTAGCCACATCTGTAACATGGAGCCCATAAGAGCTCCTCCAACAGTGTAATGAGGAAAGGTCCTAATAGGTAGGCCTTTCCCAAAGCTAGGGATTTCTAAGCCAAGAGCCAAGCTTAAGTCACTGCAAATTAGAATTTCTTTGGAGGCCTTAGTTCCTCAGTGAAAACTGCCATCATATTTGTGGTCCCAGGGATCAGGAACTGGGGGCTGGGGGGTGGGTCGGGCCTGAAGGCCTCCTCCTATACGTCACACATGCCACGATTTTTTTTTTTTTTTTTTTCTGGTGAACTGTGGTTTAAAGGAAGACCGTGTACAATTAACCTTTTAGGGAAAAGAAAAATTACGAAATGCAGCCTTAGGGGTGCGTGAGGGAAAGAACACATGTGTCGTGGCAGTTGTCACTCCCTGGAGTCAACCGAGTCTTGGGGAGCTGAAGCAGCTGAGTCAGGGACACCAGCCTGAGGCCAGTTTCTTCGATAACAATATCCGGTGATGTCATCCCCTCCCCCCACCCCGAAGGTGAAGGGCACTGGGGTAGACCTAGATGACGTGGAACCCTTTGCTGGCAAGCACTCTTAACCCGATGTTCGTACAAGGAGATCTAATGAGGAATAGCGTCATTAGACTTTAGATAGACACGGTGCGCGTACAACGTGTTCTTCCCCCAAGTCGCCGTGTCCTGAGTGTGCCCCCCGGAAGATGGCCCCAGATCAGTCACAGAAGAAGGCGGGGACAGGCATGGATTGGTCCCCGTGTTGTGTGCACTGCTCTCTGTCGTGGGCAGCGTTCCCGCCCTGCCCCCGGCTTGGAGCTGTTTTTCTCTCCGCTGTTTGCAAAAGCACTGGCACCCTTTTCTCACTAGTAATAACTCACCTGAGTTATAAAAGGGGACTTCAGCGTTTACCAAGTGCTTTCACAGACGTCGTTGCCTGTGGGGCTCATGACAGCCCTGGGCGTGACCTGCGTTTCACAGGCGAGGTTGAGTGACCTACCCACGGGCAGTCAGAGCCCCGGCTCACACTTTTTGTGCACCAGATCTCCTGGCCTTCTTTCCCCGTACCTGCTGCCTTGCTAGCCAGGCGTGAAAACCTCTTCCAGGACCCCCTTGAACTTTGCCTCCTCCCTCCATTCTGGTCCTCCCCCTCCATCACAGCACCTTAAGTCACAGCATTTGGGCCACTTCCTCCCCCATCCTGGGTGAGCCTGCAGGTTTCTAGCACTTTCACATTGACTTTGAAAAACTTACAAACGGGAAAGGCCCTCATGCTTTTCTTTGATTTCTCCCTCCACTTGAAGTAAACGCCTAATTGAGAAACTGAGAATCCTTGTAATCGCAGTGGGTTACATTTTGGTTTTGTTTCTCGTTATGATTTCTGAATTATTAATATAGTATAAGTCTATTATAGGATGTTTGGGAACTAGAGAAAAAGAAAAAAATACCATAAAAACGTCATGATCCTAATACACTGCTGCACAGAGTCAACTTTAATAATGACGAGGTTTTAGGAAAAATTTGAATCTCCGCTTACTGCTATACTCACCACAGTAATTTTGCCCTTAGAATGTCTTTTAAGCTAATGTTCTCTTTTCAAGACACTATCGACAGTGCATGAGCACAGGGCACCATTGACTGCTCTGCCTTGGTCTGTTAGAGAGTAACCACAAATCCAGTTTCATTTAAAGGACCGGTCAGCTTATTTTAAACAGTTCTTTTGCCCACGAGGTCAGAGAAGTCCTCTGTGAAGAGGGCATTTGGACTGGCTGATCTTCAGGTAACAGTAACTGTGTGTAACAAACACAGCCGTGTCTAGATCTGGCCATTCCAAAGTTCTTTGTAATTTAGGCAAATCCAGAATATGTCCTCTGTTCAGGGAAGAGGTTACTTAGGGATAGAAGCAATATATAAAATGCATCTGTATATTTAGTAGAACTCTTTGTAGCTTGGTTTAAAATGTCCTTGGTTTGGGTGTATATATGTATCTGTATCAAGTCATGATATGGATACATAAAATGTTAGAGATTAAAATGACTTAAAAAAAAAAAAAAGAGGAGCTTCCCTGGTGGTGCAGTGGTTAAGAATCCGCCTGCCAATTCAGGTGACATGGGTTCGATCTGTGGTCCAGGAAGATCCCACATGCTGCAGAGCAGCTAAGTCTGTGTGCCACAGCTACCGAGCCTGTGCACACCACAACTACTGAGTCTGTGTGCTGCAACTAGTGAAACCCGTGTGCCTAGAGCCCGTGCTCCGCAGCAAGAGAAGCCAGTGCAATGAGAAGCCCGTGCACCACAACGAAGAGTAGCCCCCGCTCGCCGCAACTAGAGAAAGCCCGCGCGCAGCAACGAAAACCCAACACAGCCCCCCAAAAAAGTAATGACTTTAGTGGCGGGTGATGTGTGGGTGGAGGAGGTACCAGAATCGCCTGGAGATGGCCACATAGTAACAGATGAACCATTAGATTCACAATGTATAACAACTACTACAAATCCACAGGAAAAACATAACCCAGAAGAGAAATGGGCAAGGAATTTGAACAGTGTTGCACAGAAAAAGAAATGCAACTGCTAACTATGAAAAAATGCTCATTTCACTGGTAATCAGGGGCACATGACCTAAAACAATGAGATGCTATTTCCCACTCATGGGATTGGCCACAAGTAGAATATCTGACAATAGCAAGTGTTGACATATGATCCAGCATCCCACTCCTGGGTATATACCCAGACAAAACTAGATATGTGCACCCCTATGTACATAGCGGCACTATTTACAATAGCCAAGACAAACAACCTAAATGTCCATTGACAAATAAGTGGATAAAGAAGATGAGGTATATATATACAATGGAATATTACTCAGCCATAAAAAAGAATGAAATAATGCCATTTGAAGCAACATGGATAGACCTAGAGATTATCATACTAAGTGAGGTAAGTCAGAAAGAGAAAGACAAATACCATGTGATACCACGTATATGTGGAATCTATAATACAACACAAATGAACTTACCTACGAAGGAGAAATAGACTCACAGACTTGGAGAAAAGACTTGTGGTTACCAAGTCGGAGGGAGATGGGGGAGGGAAAGTTTGGAGGTTTGGGATTAGCAGATGCAAACTATTATATATCGGATGGATAAACAACAAGGTCCTACTGTATAACACAGGGAACTATGGTCAGTATCCTGTGATAAACCATAATGGAAAAGAATATGAAATAGAATATGTATACGTATAACTGAGTCACTTTGCTGTACAGAAGAAATTAATACAACATTGTAAATCAGCTATACTTCAGTAAAATTTTTTACTAATTAAAATAACAAGTGTTGGTAAAGGTGTCAGAAAAAGAGAACTCATTCACATCTGATGGGAATTACAATTTTTGGAGAACAATCTGGCAATACATAGAAAAGTTGAAAATGTCCATATTTTAAAACCTTGCCATCTACTTCTATGTTATACTCTCAGCAAATTCTCATATGGGTTCTTCATGACCCAGGGAACACAGTTATTTGAGTGACTACTTTCTCAGCTCTCCCAAGGATTGTGCAGACTGGTATTATTCTAGGTGCTTAGGAGGGAAGTTAATTCATTACATACAGTGGTTGCATTTTGACATTTGTCTTGTTAAACCCAGCTGAGACAGACTGCCAGGGGATACTCCCAAACATATTTACAGTACACACTACCAGTAATTATAAAAAGTTAGAAACAGTTTGTTCATCTGTAGGGGATGGATAAATAAGTCACAGTCTATTGATGGTATGGAATTTTATGCAGCAGATTAAATAAATGAGCCAGATCGATATGACTCAGCATAAATAAATCCTGAAAACAAAATGTTCATTGAAAAAATTGTAGGATAACATAAAAGTGTGATATCATTAACAAATGTTTTGTGAAACACACAAATTGATGGTATATATTATTTATAAATGCTTCTTTGCAGTAAAAATATAAAATAGGGTCTAGATATGCACCTAGTTCATGGTAGTGGCTGGCTCTGAACAGAAAGGAAACTATCTGGGGAGAGAAGCACAGGGGACATCGTCGGGTCTGTTCATGAATATTCTGGCTTTCCTCAAAGGCTCTGTAGGACTGTACTTCCTCACATTCTCAGCAGGTAGGAATGGCCCTATGACTTACCTTAGCCAGAAGAATGTGAGTAGAGGTGTTACTTCTGTGTGGAAGGTTTAAGAAGCACGGGGAACTATATTCAATTTACTGTGATAAACCATGATGGAAAAGAATATTAAAAAATATATGTATATATATGTATAACTGAATCACTTTGCCATACAGCAGAAACTAACACAACATTGTAAATCAACTATACTTCAATTTAAAAAATGTAAAAAAAAAAATAAAAAGAACCACATGCACAATTTACTGTGCCTTTTTCCTTTTGCTGTAGTGACTAGCGATGTTTCAGGCTACTTCTTCAGCCTGGGTCCTGGACTGAGGACAGCGCACAACAAAGTCCCCAAATGCCCCACAGTGAACATGAAGCGTGATCGAGAAACAGACCTTTGCTGTTTTCAGCCCCTAAGATGATGGAACTCTGTCTGTTACTGCAGTAGAGCCTAGCCCATCCTAACTGATACAGGGACTTCATCTTTTTTTTTTTTTTTTTTTTTTTTGCGGTACGCGGGCCTCACACTGCTGTGGCCTCTCCCATCGCGGAGCACAGGCTCCGGACGCGCAGGCCCAGCGGCCATGGCTCACGGGCCCAGCCGCTCCACGGCATGTGGGATCTTCCCGGACCGGGGCACGAACCTGTGTCCCCTGCATCGGCAGGCGGACTCCCAACCACTGCGCCACCAGGGAAGCCCGGGACTTCATCTTTATCTGTAATGTTTTATTCCTTCTTTTTACTTTCAAGGTCTAAAGAACATACGACTAAATGTTAACAGTTGTTCATTTTAAGTGGAGAGTACGTGAGTGTTATGTTACCCTCATTACTGTTAAGTCATCTGGAATGATTTTTCACAAAGCATTTGATGTGCAGGTGGTAGGGAAAATGTAAAAAACGTGTATTTTGAATAAACTCGCAGATGAATTTGATAGGTTTTCCTACCTCTTCTCTGATCTAAAAGGCAATTCCTTCATTTTATAGGAGAGGAAACTGAGGCCTAGAAATAGTAAGTATCTTGCTCTTCATCAGAGACCAGTCTGATGCCATAGCTTGTTTACAGGAAACAAGCTTAGATTGAAAATTTCTGCATTTATTATAAAGCCACTGTCCAGGACATTGTCCATTATATTGCACAGTGGCCCCTAAAATAAGGTCTTAGGTGAAAAAATTTTTTTAAAGAATTTAGTTCCAGGAAAATCTTTTTCTATTGTGGATAATTGGTAGGCATCCACCTTTCTTTATAACATGTTTCCCTTTTTGTTGCGGTTGCCAGAAAGCTCAGAGACAAATGTATCCTCAGTGTGTATGGTGGGCTTTCTGCTTTGCTTCCTCTTACTTTCAACAATCCTGATATTTATGGTGTGCATGTCCTTTTTCAAGCTGTCTCAAACCTCTTCAGAAAACAAAAGTGCATAGAGCATGAATCCTCTGTCACATGACCTCCTCTTCAGGCTCTGTCTGTTGACTGTGCTCCATTTCTCCTGCAGCGAGGGAGCCCCACCTTCGGGGTGGGGATGCTGCTCATCCATCCTTAGCATGACCACTAAACTAAGGAAGAGCCTGACATAACCAAGGTGACTCTCTACCCGGGATTGGTTCTCATCTTCCTCGTCGGTATAACAAGAGGGCTCCCCTGTGGAGATATATTTTTGGATCCACTTTATATTTCTAAAGCAGATGTTTCCACGACTGTCTCTTCCTTCCCTCCCCACACAGTATTTCATGCTAAACATCCAAATGAGAAACACAGAGTCTGGATAATTCAAAGGGCTCAGTCATATGCCTAACCTGCACATTTAAGCCAAGGAATCACTTCAGTAGTGAAAACCGGCCTTGAGCCAGGAGACAGGATACTTCACTTCTGTTTCTAGGAGTGCTGTGGTCTTTTTAAAAAAAATTTTTAATTTAATTAAATTAATTTTTTGGCTGCATTGGGTCTTCATTGCGCGCAGGCTTTCTCTAGTTGCGGCGAGCGGGGGCTACTCTTCATTGCGGTGCGCAGGCTTCTCATTGCGGTGGCTTCTCTTGTTGCGGAGCACGGGCTCTAGGCGCACGGGCTTCAGTAGTTGTGGCTCACAGGCTCTAGAGCACAGGCTCAGTAGCTGTGGCACACGGGCTTAGTTGCTCTGCGGCATGTGGGATCTTCCCGGACCACGGCTCGAACCCGTGTCCCCTGCATTGGCAGGCAGATTCTTAACCACTTGCGCCACCAGGGAAGTCCCCATTTTAATTTTAAAAAGGACCAAATAAAGAGCTGAAATATTGCACATTAGTAAGTGTGTGACCAAGGCAAGCCGTGGAGGGAATCAGCTCCCCGGGTGTGTAATGACTTGTGATACAGGAATGAGATCTTAGTCTCCAGGGTGGGACCAGAGGGATGCGGGAGTAGAATAACTTCAGACATGGTTATTTTTCAGCATTCCAAGAGCAGCTTGAATTTATAATGGAAAGGAATCAGCTGAGTAGAATTCATACCAGTATCCTCAACTGAGGCCCTGCTTCTAAACTAGTGCTCTGAGGAAAACTATCTTAAGAATTGCTAAGTAGGTAGGGCTGTGGTCACATCTGCAAAAGTAAGTATTCTCTGTCTTTCTGTTGGTGAATCCTAATGCACATTGGCATGTGAAAGGTTGAAGTGCTGCAGAAAAGAAGCCAGTCGTAACTGTGTTTAACCCAGTGATCCCATTTTATTTGAGCCAGAACACTCTTCCTGCTCACTTCTGGAAGACTCGCATGACATTCCACGTCAAATGGGAAGTGGTGCACTAAGGCAGTATCGTGGCCTCTGAACCGGGGGGCCTGGGCGCTTTTGTGCGGCTCTGTCACAGAGTTGCTGATAACCAGACCAGGCCTGTTAGGGCCTTGATTCCCCCACCTGAAAAACGAGGAAGATAACGCTGGTCCTCCCTCAGTAGGGATGAGTTAGACAAGGTCTGTGGGGCTTTGAACCCCCTAGGAACTAGGTTCTATGGAAACAATGTCATTATCTCAGCCACTGCTGCAGACAGAGCAGTAAGTCACATCATTAGATACCACAGATCTGGACCAAGCAGAGGCTGCATGCTTAGCTTTCTATCCTGGCCACTGAAGGGATTTGTATAAATTCCATACACTTCAGTAAGCAAACCCATTTCATGCTGGTGCCTGTTTCAAACCTCAGCTGAGAAGAGAAGAAAGGAAATAAAGAGGAGCGAACAAAGGGAAGGAATAGAGGGTACAGTACCGACAGCAACGGTAGTTGACGTCCACCAAGTACGTCCTGTGTGCCAGGCCTTGTGCTACACAGATGAAATATGCTATGTGTGATAGCTTTGCATTTGTTAGAAAAAATATAATATGCATTAAAGCCTGTGGTTTCATTCATGAATATTATAGGTTAGGAGAAACAAAATTTTAAAAATACATATATTTTTAAATAGTAAGAAAATTATAGTACAGGTGGTATGTGGAAATGTCAAAAATCCTGAAAGCAGTGCTAGTGACTAAAGTTGGAGAATCTCGACTCCCCAACAGAGATTAGAGGCAAAAAGCCAAGACCAGTTGGATTCACTTTAATAAGGCTTTGAGCTTGTTTCTGTCCCCAACCAAACAAAAGTGTCCTCCAGGTGCTTCAGAGAGAAGTGCGTGAGGGGCAGTTAAATTGTGTGAGTGCTGAAGGCTGGCAACAGTTGCTGTTTACCTGGATGGGGGTGGGCCCAAGGGAAACACCTGTGCTTGAGAGCTCTGATTCACAGAAAATCACAGCCTGACCAGCACTACCACCTGGAGAGAGGGAACCAGTCACTGCCTTCCAGTCCTGGGCAAGCCTCTCCCTGACCTCCCAGCCAGGGGCAGCTGCTCCATTCACCTCTCAGCTCTGGGACGAAGGGGAGGGTCTTACTTAAGACTTCCTGGTTGCAAAGGAAACCCACTCAACTCGTTCAGGCCAAAGGGAAAAAAAGGAAGAAAGGGGAATAGAGAGGGCTTAGTGGATTTATTGGGTTTCCTACAGACCACAAAGAGCTGGGACCAGGAGTGGGAATCAGGACCCAAGATCACTGTCTGTTTCTTTGAGTGTCTTACCTCTGCTTCTCTGAGATTCTGCTTCCTTCTCTCTTTCACAGCTTCATCAGGCATGGCCATCTGGACCCTAGGTTTACATCACTGCACAATCCTAGCCTCCAAAGGACACATACCAGAGTGTTAGATCTCAGTTCTAAACTGCCATTAGAGAGTCGGATTGGCCCAGCTTGAGTCAGGAGTTCCTTGCTGCCAGTACATGGTAGCCAGGGTGTAATAGGCTCTTCTGAAATCCAGCACCTTCACACTAGTTGGTATCAGGTCCTGTGAGTCCTACTAGACAAGACTTGGGTCAACTTCCATGATATTATGTCCCATATGAGCCCCATCTATCAGGCTCTTTCAGTTCAGCAAGTTGTATTTTGATATTTGGTGTTTCAAATAAAGGAGTGGATCTCCTGCCTCAGTAGCAACGTGTCTTTTATTGTACCAACTCTGGTCTCCTTGAGTTTTGAGGGTGATGGACATTCATTGGGTGATAAAGCTGGAATCATTTGGGATACAAGGAAAAAGAGTTAAGGGGCTGGGCCATCAGTAATGGTTACAGGGTATGCACTGGCACCGTGCAGGGTGCTCTGGGGAGCTGCTGAGTCGTGCTGTTGATTGACATTATGATAATGGTAATGGTGACAAAGGATATTAGAAGATGGGACCTCATGTAAAGACATAATATTGATTGAGAAAAGAAGCACAGATAGAGACTTCCATGCAGTAAAAACAGAAAATCTTGAACTACGGACTCAAAGACTTGAGTTCTGGACATGGCTTTGTTCCTTAACCAGTTTAGGGACCTCAGACAAATGACTTAGCTAGTTGGGGTCCTTATCTATAAACATTGGGATAATCCTGTAAGCCAGAAATGGCTATGGTCCTACGGTCTATAATTCTTTGCTTGAAAGAGAAAGAGGATCTCGTAGTAAATGGGGTGATCCGAGTCAGGTGAGGATCAGAAAGGTCTGATTTCTCAAAGAAGATGAATTTTCAAGAGACATTTGACAGGTTTGAGGGCAGTCTTTGGTAGAAAGGAGAAAGCAAGGTTTGGAATTAAGGGAAGGCCTGAGATAATGGCTTAGGAGTCGGAAAGAGAGATGTGATGCTAGAGAAGGAGCCCTGGACCCAAATGTGATCTGGGTCAATCACCTCTCTTTTCTGGGTCTCAGCTTCCTCCAGCTCTGTTTTTTAGAGGAGGAAATTGCATGGGGAAGGAGATGGTAATAGGTGTGTCCAGCTGAAGCAGAGTCTGAGTTGAAGCATAAAAAAATTAAGGTGAGGAAGGTTGGTGAGATATCTCGAAACCTGTATTAAGGAATTCCCCTGGCTCAGAACAGGGTAGTTGGTTTTTACCATTAAATTCCTGCTGGTTTTTACCCCTAAAATTCCAAGACTGCAACCCTCTCTTCCTCACTGTAAGTGTCGGTTAGCCTGCTGAATGCTAACTGAGCCTAATGCGTTACCAGTGCTCGGGGGCGAGGAATCAAGACTGTGGCAAACTATTTTATACGCTGGCAGCAGTAGCAGGTCTACAGGAAGGTAGTGTCACTGCAGGCAGCCAAAGAAGATCGACTGCAATCCTAGGAGGAGCCAAAAAAGGCAATTTCCAACATGCAGAATTAACATTCTGTGAACACGGCACCTTGCTGGGCGCTATTTTGATTTTAGTGACCGTGTGGCTCAGGGTTAGGGCTGGCAAGTTGCAACCTGGATTCTCCCTCACCTCCATCTGGGGGGCTGGTGGTGGGGGAGGCGTTGGCAGTAGACTGTACTGACCCCTTTTTTTTTTTTTTTTTTTTTTTTTTGCCGTACGCGGACCTCTCACTGTCGTGGCTCTCCTGTTGCGGAGCACAAGCTCCGGATGTGCAGGCTCAGCGGCCATGGCTTACGGGCCCAGCCGCTCCGCGGCATGTGGGATCTTCCCAGACCAGGGCACGAACCCGTGTCCCCTGCATCGGCAGGCGGACTCTCAACCACTGCGCCACCAGGGAAGCCCTGACCCATTTTTCAAATAAAGCCCTCAAGGATCCTCGCAAGCCAACTGAAAGGAATTCCTAGTGCCTTCGGCTAAAGGAGAGCAGAATGAGAAGTTGCTGAGCAGAGGCAGAAGACAGGGAAATAGAAGGAATGTAAGGAGTCCAGGGACTGACGTTTTGCCTGTTTATGAAGGTAAAGGAGCTCAGTGAAACAGTCTGAGTTCTCTTTAAAGGACACCAGTGTGTTTTCCCCCCTCTAGCTACACTGAGAGCAGAGTCTCAGCTTTCCTTACAAAGAGAGAGAGAGAGAAGCGGGGTGGGGGGTAGGGAATGGAAGGGGAGGGAGAGAGTGATGAACATAGTAATTGTTTTCTCTGAGATAAACCCCAAGCTCTGTTCTATTCTGAAGAAAGGACACTGTCTCTCTGGGGTTTTTTTCATCACCCATCATGTTTCATTCAGGAATGAATAATGAAAGGGAGGGAAATGAAAGAATACTAACATTTCCTGCGGGCCTCTCATCTACCATTTCTTTTAATCTCTGCATTTTCACAGATGAGGAAACCGTAAGGTCAGAGTATCTCAGTCATTTACGGTCTCCCCGTTACAAAAGGCAGAAGTGGGATTTGACCCCAATTTTGACTTTGAAGCCCTGGCTCTTTCCACAGGGAAGGACAGCGAAGCAGGCCCACCACAGGCCAATAGCCACCAGGGGGACCAGCTGAGTTGCATGGCTTAGAGCAGTGTTGTCAAACTTGCGGGCACAGCACAATCTCCTGGAGGGCCTTTTAAAACCCAGATTGCTGGATCCATCGCCAGAGATTCTGATCCTGTAGATCTGAGTAGGGCCCTAGAATTTACATTTCTGTTATTTTTTTAAATTGAAGCATAGTTGACTTACAGTGTTGTGTCAGCTTCAGGTGTACAGCACAGTGACTCAGTTGTGCATATATATATATGCACACACACATCCTTTTTCATATTCTCTTCCATTATGGCTTATCACAGGATATTGAATACAGTTCCCCGTGCTATAGAATGGGACCTTGTTGTTTACCCACTCTATATGTAATAGTTTGCATCTGCTAGAGAATTTGCATTTCTAACAGTTCCATCCAGGGCCATGCTTTGAGAATCGCTGGCTTCGAGCTAGTGCATGGCCAATAACAGAAAACCATCTCCCAATACGTGGTCTCGGGACGGTGGAGTTAGGGAACGTGGCATTGTCACTTCTGTGCACGAAGGCTAGTGCATCCCGAAGTGTACTTGGAACAGAATCCTCCACGTTCTGAAAGCTGAAGAACCACGTCTTCTTGATTTCTGCTTACATGCAAGATTTCACCCACAAAACATTTGCACTCTCTACTTTGTACAGTTATAGGATTCTGTATTTGTGAATTTGTCTACTTGCTAAAATGTGTTTGTAACCCCAGAGTCAGAGCTGGCAGGGCTTCTGAGGTCGTGCAGACACGCGCAGAGCTGTCCCAGCGCCCGCGTGGCCCCAGCTCTGGTGGGTGGAAGCAATGCTCTCCTTCTTGGTTCTGCTCCCTTTGGAAACAAGTGTCTTATTCACTCTTAAACAAGAGGTCCACGCTGTGCCACATTTCCGCAGTTTTGTGCTTTTTGTTGGTGTTTTTGCTGTAGACAATGGCCTCCGGGCACAGTGCTGAAGTGCTGCCTCGTGGTCTTAAGTGCAGAAGCCTGCGCTGTGCCTCACAGAGAAACTAGCGCTCCCGGTGAGCACAAGTTATGTGCTGTGGGCCCTAAGTTCAGTGGTAATCACTTCAGTCGACGAAAACCTGGCCAGAGGCGTGCAGGGCCCTAACCTGCAGCGACTTCAGAGAACATACCTACCCTGGAAAGTGCAAATTCACTACATATCTAAGGAATCCGAGGGATGGCGGTGCAGAAAATCACCATAAACGTTAAGAAAAAAAAGTAGAAAAACTTGAAAACTGACTCAGAGGTTACATAAGGCTTGGCAGATGCCAATATATTTATATAAATTATGCAAAACTATGTTGTTTCTCTAGTTATTGCACATGCAGAATATAGGAAAATATTAGTGCTAATGGCTCTTGTGACTTCTCAGCCTCCTCCTACTGTTCCCTTGCAGGTGATCTTTTGTGTGTAACGAGTGGTCTGATGTCCCCATCTCCATGACTCTGTCTTTGGAGAGCTGTCAGAACCGGCTGTACTGAGGCGGGGCTTCTCACATTCCGCAGCTGGGCCTCCGAGGCGAGGCGGAGGGGCAGGGGCCTCACAGCTGCTGTTTATCCCACTCGTGTTGCAGCCCGAGAACAATGCGTCCTGCTGACTGAGGGAGGAGAGTACTGCTCCGTTGTTGGCGCGGTGGCTAAAGGGGGGCTCTGAGCGTGGGCATCTCTGCATGCTCTCTCCCTTCGTCCGCAGTTTTCTCAGGAGCTTAGCCGCTTTTCTAAGATGTGCTGTTACGCTGGGAAGTCGGGGGGAAATCCAGTATCCAATACAACGCCGAACACACACACACCAGAACTCAGACCACACTTAGCCCAGAGGAGGCCCTTCTCGCAGGTTTGGGTGGGCTTAGCTCTGCAGACTCCTACAATCCTGAGCGAAGCAGGAGTAAGACGTCTAGGGGGAGAGGTCCAACTCACGTGCACGCGATGGTGCAGGACTCCAAGTCAGAAAAACTAAAGATGGTTTGTCAGTCAAGTGTATGAAGGCGCTCTCATTTTTTTTTCTTCTGTTTTGCTTTATGTTCTAGCTTGAAATGTTTTGACTTTTATACACATTGTGTATCGCTCTTCTTGTCTCATCTTCTCCTTAACCTGCTTCATGGCAGCATCCAAGTCCTACTACATTTGTGCTTGTAGTAGATGTGCCTACAGGGGCAGTTCCTAGGCGTGGGTCACTAGGGGTTGGGTCTTGAGGAGGAGGAGGAGGATGAAAAGTAGTGGGGTGACTGGAAAGAGGAAAGGGAGTGGGAGTCACAATTTTGCTACAAGTAAGATCCTTCAAATATTCAGAGAACCAATTCCCTGTGGTGTTTTTGTTTTCAAATTGGTTAATTTGTTGCCCTTTGATTTTCAGGTTCACTTGGACAGTCTTTTCCCAGCCATTTTTTTTTTTTTTTTTTTGTGGTACGCGGGCCTCTCACTGTTGTGGCCTCTCCCATTGCAGAGCACAGGCTCCGGATGCGCAGGCTCAGCGGCCATGGCTCACGGGCCCAGCCGCTCCGCGGCATGTGGGATCTTCCCGGACCGGGGCACGAACCCGTGTCCCCTGCATCAGCAGGCGGACTCTCAACCACTGCGCCACCAGGGAAGACCTCCCAGCCATTTTTATTATTTTCTCTGTGTGTCTCATTTCTCACTAGTGCTGTGCTGCCTTGTTCATTTTTTAAAAATTAATTAATTAATTTTTGGCTGCGTTGGGTCTTCGTTGCTGTGTGCGAGCTTTCTCTCGTGGTGGTGAGCAGGGGCTACTCTTCATTGCAGTGCGCGGGCTTCTCATTGTGGTGGCCTCTTGTTGCAGAGCACGGGCTCTAGGCACATGGGCTTCGGTAGTTGTGGCACGTACGCTTTAGTAGTTGTGGCTGGCGGGCTCTAGAGCGCAGGCTCAGTAGTTGTGGCTCTCGGGCTTAGTTGCTCCACGGCATGTGGGATCTTCCCGGACCACAGCTCGAACCCATGTCCCCCGCAGTGGCAGGTGAATTCTTAACCACTGCGCCACCAGGGAAGTCCCTGCCTCGTTCATTTTCATTGCTCATTTTGCACCTAGCTCTCTGAATCCTCACCTTCCTTCCAGTTTACCGCGGATTCTGTAGGTTCTAAAGCCCCTATCTTCTTTCAGAGCTTTCAGGAAACTCCGTATATCTGTGAAAACAGTTACACATACGGTGCTTGTTATGGGTGTGACACGATGGCAAGCGCTTACATGAGACAGATTCTAGTATGACCCCTCGTCTCAGGAGGAAACTGAAGCACAGGGAGGTTCATAACCTGACCACGGTCACCCAGCTGGGAAGGACAGAGCGGAGGATTCCCACCCGGGTGGTCTGTGCTCTTCACCACCACACACAGACCCTCCTACTCACAGCGAATGACCTGCTTTGTACTAACACGGCCACATTTTCAAAAATGTATTTTTATTGAAGTAGTGTTGATTTACAATGTTGCGTTAATTTCTTCTGCACAGCAAAGTGATTCAGTTATACATATACATATTCATTCTTTTTCATATTCTTTTCCATTATGGTTTATCACAGGATATTGAACATAGTTCCCTGTGCTGTACAGTAAGACCTTGTTTTTTATCCATTCTGTGTATAATAGTTTTCATCTGCTAATCCCAAACTCCCAAAAACCTTGTTTTTTATCCATTCTGTGTATAATAGTTTTCATCTGCTAATCCCAAACTCCCAATCCTTCCCTCCCCCACCCCCTTCACTCCCTGCTTGGCAAGCACAGGTCTGTTCTCTATGTCTGTGGGTCTGTTTTATAGATAAGTTCATTTGTGTCATACTTTAGATTCCACATATAAGTGATATCATATGGTAGCATGGCCTCATTCCCGCTGGTGCCCGTGGACCATGACCTTCTATACTTCTGAAGCTTTCCTCAGTAGTCTTTCCCAGAAACTACTGTGGTGGACATGGTGATCTGCTGCCGACTCCCCTTCAGGGATGGACGTGTGGCCCCAGCTGCTGGAATGTGGCTGACAGCTGCTGGCTCCAGAACCCACCTCAGCTGCAAAGGGTTCCCTAGCTCAACGTTGTGTCCTTTCCAAGGCAGCCCATATTCAGTGACCAAGGAGGGTATAAAGGCTCCACTGTTTCGGCCCGACATGGAATTTACATGATGAGCCATTTTGGAGCCTGAGCTCCCTGTGGGGCTGGGTGAGGCTTCCGTCACACCTGCCATCATGCCTGCGTGGCAGCTCCACTCCTCCTTCTACTCACTCCTCCTTCCTCCTCTGCTGTGGATCCCAAAGGCACTCTCCAACAGACCGAGACTGTTACCAGAGGCCTCGGGTACTCAGAGAACTGTACCATCTTCACTCTGTAGGCTAAAACGAAAGGCAAGAGACGCGTCTAAGGAAAAGCCAAGGACAAAGAAAATATTGATGATGAATTTTAAAGATGCCGAAGATATCATCTTGCATTACTTTAATCCAGTCTCCTCCATTGATCATTTCTGGGTGACTTTGTTATCCTCTAAAACTTTTATGTAACAGTATAGCAGTTCCTAAAAAAAATTAAAAATAGAATTACCATATGATCCGGCAATCCTGCTGCTGGGTATATACCCAAAAGCAATGAAAAGTATTCATACAGCCATGTTCATAGCAGCATTGTTCATGACAGCCAAAAGGTGGAAACAACCCAAAATCCATCAACGGATGAATAGATAAGCAAAATGTGGTGTATATGCACAATGGAGATTCTTACACATGCTACACCATGGATGAACCTTGAAAGTGTTATGCTAAATGAAATAAGCCAGACACCAAAAGACAAATATTGCACGATTCCACTTACATGAGGTACAGACTAGTCAGATTCACAGAGACTGAAAGTAGAGCGGTGGTACCAGGGGCTGGGTGGAGGAGGGGGAAGGGGAGTTTCTGTTTAATTGGGACAGAGTTTCAGTTTTACGAGACGAAAAGGGTTCTGGGGGTTGGTTGCACAACAGTGTGAATATATGCAACACTACTGAACTGCACACTTAAAAATGCTTAAGATGGTAAATTTTATGTTTGGCGTCTTTTACCACAATTAAAAAAAAACTTTCATGTGGCAAAAATGTCAAAATTAAATTTCATTAAGAGAACATTTCTCAGACTTTTTCCCATGCACACAGTTCTCTGAAAATAGTCATAGATCTGATGCTGCCCAGCATAAGCCTTTGAAAGAGAGAGCTAAATCCCCCCACAGGATACAAGAGACAAAGCCTTGAAGAATCACGGAAAAGAGAGAGCAGGAAGTTCTCAGGGGAAATAGTGTCACATGCAGGAGTGCCCACCACGGGGCTGGACGTGTGGTGGCTGTGAGGACAGGCACTTCTTGTGTCCAACAAAGATAGTCTGAAGGCAGAATGCGGAAGAGAGTGGAGAGAACGCCTGGATTCCTGGCCGCACACCAGCTGGAGCAGGTCGTACGCCACTGTCAAAGGAAACTGCAAGGAAGGCCCATTTGCTGTGACTCTCGGAGGGCAGTCACAACAGCAGGTGCGAAACATGAAGAACAAGAACAAGGGTTCTGAAGCCCATTCAGCACCTCTGGCAAAAAGTGCCTGGAAGGGCTCAAAGTCTGACGTTTGAAAAGCAAAGATAACACAGCAGGATCAATAGCAGCCGGTGGCAGAAGATGAAGAGACACTCCTGAATCCTGGCTGCCAGGTGGGGATCTGGCCTTGGTCTTGGCTCATTGCAACAAAAGAGCAGCCAAACAATGAGGTCAGTAGGAAAGCTCAACCTCGCAGGGGTTCGATTTCAGAGTAACCCTAGCCAACCGCCCAACTTGAAGCTGCTTTTCTCAAAGCATTGTCACTACCAGGCGCGGCAGCTATAGATGCCCCACTTGACACACAGGTGACAGTCACCTGTCCTGCTCATCCAGTTTGCCTTATTGCCTATTCCAGAGGCCCCTAAAAATTGTTTTATTAATTTAAGACGTTACCAATTTGCCCTGGATGTTGCTGAAGGGGTCCCTTTGAAGAACTTTCGACATCATTCTGTTCCCTCCTTCCTTCCTCCCTCCCTCCCTTCCTTCCTTCCTTTTGGCACTTTTTAAAAATTGTGGTAAAATACATGTAACATAAAATTTACCATTTTAACCATTTTTAATATGTAATTCAGTGGTAATTAATTACATTCACAGTGTTGTGCAACCGTTACCAATATGTTTCCAAAACTTTTTTGTGACCCCACGCAGAAACTCTGTACCCACTAAACAATAACTGCATACCTCCCGCCCCAGACCTTGGTAACCTTGGATCTGCTTTCTGTCCCTATGAATGTGCCTATTCTAGGTACCTCATATAAGCAGAATCATACGGTATTTGTTCTTTTGTGTCTGTCTTAGTTCACATAGTATAATGTCTTCAAGGTGCATCCATGTTGTAGCATGCGTCAGAATTTCCTTCCTTTTTAGGACTGAATAATATTCCAGTGCATGGATGGACCACTTTTTTAAATCCATTCATCCTTGGAACTTGTGGTTGTGTCTCCCTTTTGACTGTGGTGAATGATTCCTCTATGGACATGGGTGTAAAGTATCTCAGTTCCTGCTTTCAATTCCTTTGGGTGTATACCCAGAAGTGGAATTGCTGGATCATATGGTAAGACTATGTTTAGCTTTTGAGGAACTGCCAAACTGTTTTCCATAGCGGATACACTATTTTACATTCCCATCAGCAGTGCACTAAGGTTTCAATTTCTCCACATCCTTACCAACATTTTTCACTTTCGTTTTCTTAAAAAAATACGTATAATAGCCATTCTAATGGATGTGAAGTGGTATCTCATTTTGGTCTTGATTTGCTTTTTCCTAATGACTGGTGATGTTGATCATCCTTTTATGTGTTTATTGGCCATCTGAATATCTGCTTTGAAGAAATGTCTATGCAAGTCTTTTGCCCATTTCTGTATTGAGTAGTGTGTTTTTTTGGTTATTGAAATGTAGGAGTTCTTTATATATTCTGGATACTAATTCCTTATCTGATATATGATTTGCAAATATTTTCCCCCATTCTATAGGCTGTCTTTTCACTCTCTTGGTAGTATTCTTGGGTGCACAAATGTTTTGAATTTTGATCAAGTCCAATTTATTTACTTTTTCTTTTCTTGCCTGTACTTTTGTTGTCAGGTGCCAAATCACTGCTGAATCCAATGTCATGAAAATTTTCCCTATGTTTTCTTCTAAGAGCATTATAGTTTTAGTACTTATGTTTAGGTCTTTCATCCATTTCAAGTTAGTTTTTGTGTATGGTGTGAAGTAAGGATCCAACTTCATGCATGTGAATATCTAGTTTTCCCAGCACCATTTGTTGAAAAGACTATCTTTCCCCAGTCTTATTTTCTTTTATGTTTACATGTTTTTAAGTTTCCTGCTAAGATAAGGAAAGTGAGAATTACTTAAATTGTAAGCAATATGTAAACAAAATATATTTAAGTAAATACAGTAATGAACCCAGGTATTATATGGAGCTATGTTAATATTACAAGTCTAAGCTTTGCCTCTTTCATGATTCCCTACTTCTTCAGCCTGAAACAATTCCATCTTGTATTGATCTCTTAACTTTCATTGCCTATTTTTTTTCACACATTTAAAAATTTTTTATTTATTTTATTTATTCATTTTTGGCTGCGTTGGGTCTTCATTGCTGTGCACGGGCTTTCTCTAGTTGCGGCGAGCGGGGGCTACTCTTCGTTGTGGTGCGCGGGGTTCTCATTGCAGTGCATTCTCTTGTTGTGGAGCGTGGGCTCTAGGCGTGTGGGCTTCAGTAGTTGTGGCACAAGGGTTCAGTAGTTGTAGCTTGTGGGCTCTAGAGCACAGGCTCAGTAGTTGTGGCACACGGGCTTAGTTGCTCCATGGCACGTGGGATCCTCTCGGACCAGGGATCGAACCCGTGTCCCCTGCATTGGCAGGTGGATCCTTAACCACTGTGCCACCAGGGAAGTCCCTTTGTATGCATTTTTTAATTGAAATGTATTTGACATTAACACTGTGTAAAGTTAAGGTGTTATAATTTTTTTTTTTTTTTTTTTTTTTTTGCGGTAGGTGGGCCTCTCACTGTTGTGGCCCCTCCCGCTGCGGAGCACAGGCTCCGGACGCGCAGGCCTAGCGGCCATGGCTCATGGGCCCAGCCGCTCCACGGCATGTGGGATCTTCCTGGACCAGGGCACGGACCCGTGTCCCCTGCATCGACAGGCGGACTCTCAACCACTGCACCACCAGGGAAGCCCTATAATTTTTAAAAAATTATTAATTGGCTACCTTTTGCTCCAGCCTCCCAACTTTTTTTCTCACAAACTACATAAACTTATTTTTCACAGTGTTTGGTGAGGGCTTATTTCCTAGACTACACCTTCTCTATAGCTACACCTTCTCAGAAAATTGGTGCTGGCTGTTGGCAGGAAGCCTTAGATCTTCTTAGGTTTTCTCTATAGGGCTGCTTGAGTGTCCTCACAACATGGTACTTAGCTGTCCCCAGAGGAACAGTCTAGGAGACCAAGGAAGGGGCTCCTATGATCTCTCGGTAGCTGCACAGCTCATTATGACTCTCTTTTTTTTTTTTTTTTTTTTGCGGTACGCGGGCCTCTCACTGTTGTGGCCTCTCCCATTGCGGAGCACAGGCTCCGGACGCGCAGGCTCAGCGGCCATGGCTCACGGGCCCAGCCGCTCCGCGGCATGTGGGATCCTCCCAGACCGGGGCACGAACCCGTGTCCCCTGCATCAGCAGGCGGACTCTCAACCACTGCGCCACCAGGGAAGCCCCTCATTATGACT
Organism: Mesoplodon bidens; assembly: GCF_964165515.1. Classification (NCBI taxonomy): domain Eukaryota; kingdom Metazoa; phylum Chordata; class Mammalia; order Artiodactyla; family Ziphiidae; genus Mesoplodon; species Mesoplodon bidens. Next base: position 2,015,869 of record NC_138167.1, on the reverse strand, counting down.
CTCTTAATGTCAGGTTAAGCATGTACGTTAGGCATGATTTTACATGCATCCAATGTCCTCTAATGCAATGTCAGGCTGAGAAGTCTCACAATCTGCTGTCAGCAAGATGGAGGCCATGGAGACCTGGTGGTGCAGCTCCAGCCCAAATCTGAAGTCCTGAGACCCAGGGGAGCCAATGGTGTAAGTCCCATGGAGAAGCCACCAACTTTTCTTGGGCGCAGTTCTTGTATTCTGCCCCAGAACTCAGAGACTGAGTTGAGGGATACCTGCAGAATCCACTCAGCACTCACAGCCCAGAAGTGCAGGGGAGTCAGTGCCCTGTGGGGAGAACCTTGACCAATGGGATCAAGAACCAGTCCTTCCCAATCTAAGGTGCATAATTCTGAGGCCATTCAACATGGCTTCTCAGAAAGTCCTAAAGAGACAGAGACTCAGTTTCCTACAACAACCCTTATGAAAACACACCTTTGTACCGGTTTTCCCTCCTTTCCTGTTTTACTTTCCCCAGTTCCATGAGATTACTGCCCACCTGGCCCCCACCAGCTCCAACGCTTTTACTCAAGCCTTGGTCTCAATCCTTGCTTTCCAGGAAGAACACAGGCTAATACAGCAACCTTAGTCTTTTGATATATCTTTTTTTTTTTTAGTCAAAAATAACAAATGATTTCTTGTGACCAGCGATATAAGATAAAAGGAAAATAAATGTTAAGAGTCAGCAAGGGGCTTCCCTGGTGGCGCAGTGGTTGAGAGTCTGCCTGCCAGTGCAGGGGACACGGGTTTGTGCCCCGGTCCGGGAAGATCCCACATGCTGTGGAGCGGCTGGGCCCGTGAGCCATGGCCGCTGAGCCTGCGCATCTGGAGCCTGTGCTCCGCAATGGGAGAGGCCACAACAGTGAGAGGCCCGTGTACCACAAAAAAAAAAAAAAAAAAGACTCAGCAAGGAAGGATTTGGCTATGTGGTTAAGATAGAAATACTTGGTTTCTGTATTAGGCTAAGCAAAAGCAATAGCCTGAAAATAGCCACTGTTATGGAATCAGCTATTTTAAAGTCACTTCCAGTTGACCCGAAGCTTTCATCTCTCCTGCCTGTCATTATAGCTCCTCACAGCGCATTGTTTTGTACAGGGGCCGCCAGTGTGATAGCTTCTCCTGTGTAGCTGGGTCACACGCCTTCCTTTTGCTTTTTTAATCAAAGGTTTATTTACTAATTTGTTTTTTAAGTGTACAATTCAGTGGTCTCAGTATAGTCACAAAGTTGTACAATCATCCCCACCATCTAACGCCCAAACCTTTTCATCGCTCCAAACAGAAACCTGTATTCACTAACCGTCACTCCCAGTTCTCCCCTCCTCCAAGTCCCCACGAACCACTAATCTGCTTTCTGTCTCTAGAAACTGGCCCAATTCTGGACATTTGATATTAATGGAATCATACAATACATGACCTTTTGTGTCTGGATTCTTTCGCTTAGCATAATGGCTTCAAGGTTCATCCATGTTGTAGCCTGTGTCAGTACTTCTGAGTTCTTTCTTCCTGACACCAGCCAATTCTTTGCCACCAGCTGGGTGCCCTACAGTTCAATTCAGTTTTTCCACTAACTCCTGGAGTGAGCCCCAGACCCCACAGATTAAGGGCTCAGTCCCACAAGACTGCTCCCACTTCAGACACCAACTGCAAATGGGGTGCCCAGGCTACCCACATTTCTGCCCAGGAAACTACAAATTCAGGGGTTCCCATGACCACTCCCCCGCTTAAGTTTGATAATTCGCTAGAATGACTCCGACTCACAGAACTGAGGAAAGCACTTCACTTAGAGTAACCAGTTTATTATAAAGGCTCCAGCTCAGGACCAGGCAATGGAAGAGGTGCATGGAGCCAAGCATGGTGAGGGGGGGCCCAGAGCTTGAAGCCTTCTCAGGGCATACCACCCTCCCAGCACTTTGATGTGTTCATCAACCCAGAAGCTCTCTGAGCCCCATTATTTAGGGGGTTCTATGGAGTTTCATTACGTGGTTGATTAAATCAATAGCCACTAGTGATTGAACTCAATCTCCTGCCCCTCTTCCCTCCCTGGATGTTGGGGATGGAGCTGAAAGGTCCAACTTTCTAATCATGGATTGGTCTTTCTTGCCACCAGCTCCCAACCTGAAGCCTTCTAGGGGCCCACCAAGAGTCAACTCATTAGCATAAACTCAGGTGTGGTTGAAAGGGGCTTGTTATGCATAACAAAAGACTCCCCTGTTACTTAGGAAATTCCAAGGGTTTTAGGAGCTCTGTGCCAGGAACCAGGGACAGAGACTAGATATATAATTTTTATTGTTCCATAATACTTTATTCCTTGTTATGGCTGAATAGTATTCCATTGTATGGCTATACCACATTTTGTTTATCCATTCCTCAGTTGAGAGACATTTGGGTTGTTTCTACCTTTTGCCTATTGTGAATAGTACTGATGTGAACAGAACATTCATATACAAGTTTTGTGTGGACAAAACTTGGGTAAATACCTAGGAGTAGAATCAAATGGTAACTCCATGTTTAACTGTTTTAGGAACTGTCAAACTGTTTCCTAAACACTTGTATTTTTTTAAAGCTTTCTTTATACACTATTTAGGCTTTATCTCCCCATTAACTTTATAAACTCTTTGAAGGAAGGACCAGTGTTTTCCACTCCCCTGAACGTGCCACAGTATTTATCGTAAATGCCTTACACCTAGTAGGAGCTCAGTAAGGATTTGTGTGTGATCATGTCATTACGACAATATGCCCTTTTCCCTGGGAGTCAGTAGCAAAAACAGTCTTACTGTCAGTTGGTTGGTGGACATAGCTATGGCTCTCTTTGCTTCTTTGCTGTCCACGCTGGAGAATTTCAGGCAGTGGTTGGTGTGTGTATGTTGTGGGAAGGGACAGGGTGTGGTGATGGTAGCTGGGTGGTAGTTAAGGGAGTGGAGTTAGGAGGAGCGGCTGCTCCTGGTCACGTGCTTATACAGCTCCCTGGAGAACGTAGATCGGGTCTCGTTCCAAGTGAAGTGGAGGGCTTCCCTGGTGGCGCAGTGGTTGAGAGTCCGCCTGCCGATGCAGGGGGCGCGGGTTCGTGCCCCGGTCCGGGAAGATCCCACATGCCGCGGAGCGGCTGGGCCCGTGAGCCGTGGCCGCTGAGCCTGCGCGTCCGGAGCCTGTGCCGCGCAGCGGGAGCGGCCACAGCAGGGAGAGGCCCGCGCACCGCAAAGTGACGTGTCTCGTTTACAGCACAGTCACATTTGGAAGGGTCGTCTCTGCCATCAGCTCACCTCAGCTCTCCACCCGTGTGCATTATAGAGCCTTGCTCCGGGCATTTGGGACTCTTTCATCCACAAGTGACAGAAAACCGATTTAAACTCACTCGTGGGAAAAAAAAAAAAAAAAAAAAAAAAGCGGAGGAGCAGTTTCTTGGCCTGTAGCCAAGACGGTCAAGTTCTCGTCTTCGGCAAGGCCGGGTCCCCCGTCCTCAGATGGGCCGCTCGCGTCCACTGTCTCCCTGAGTCTGTGGACTCTGTTTTCTCCTGTCTTGACTTCATTCTCAGGAGGATTCTTGCCACCAGGCAGCTCCATCTGCTGCTCATGATCTCTTTGACATAAATACTGGAAAGCAAGGCAGCTACCAGGAGCTCGGCTAAATTCCGTTTCCCGTCGTGCTGGGGGCCGTGGTGGCCTCACATCAGGCTGAAGCTTATCCCTCTCAGGGGGAGACCTTGGACATCCATCCAAGGTCTGCTCTCCTCACCACGACTTCCCGTGGACATCCGTGTCTAGCCCCCCCACCCCCGCATCTCCCGTGTGAGAGCCAGCACCTCATCCTGTTCTTGTCAAGGACACAGGCTGAGTAAAAAGAAACGAAATTGAGCTATTTGTAGTGAGGTGGATAGACCTAGAGTCTGTCATACAGAGTGAAGTAAGTCAGACAGAGAAAGACACATACCGTATGCTAACACATATATATGGAATTTAAGAAAAAAAAGTGTCATGAAGAACCTAGGGGTAAGACGGGAATAAAGACACAGACCTACTAGAGAATGGACTTGAGGATATGGGGAGGGGGAAGGGTAAGCTGTGACAAAGTGAGAGAGTGGCATGGACATATATACACTACCAAACGTAAAACAGATAGCTAGTGGGAAGCAGCCGCAGAGCACAGGGAGATCAGCTCGGTGCTTTGTGACCACCTAGAGGGGTGGGATAGGGAGGGTGGGAGGGAGGGAGATGCAAGAGGGAAAGGATATGGGAACAGTATAACTGATTCACTTTGTTATAAAGCAGAAACTAATAAAAAATAAATAAAAAATAAATAAATTGGATGCCACTGTGGAAAAAAAAAAAGGACACAGGCTGAGATCAGCTGCGGAAAGGCCGGAAAACACGGCGTCTGGGGACCCGTTCTTCAAGACCTCCTGCCGCGCTTTGCCTTCTCTACATGCACCTTTGCTGCGCTTATCAAGCCCACGGGAAGGCACCTGGTACTGCCGGGCAGTCATTCATGAAGAGGAACTTGAGAGGCTGGGGAGTGAAACCCCAGGCGTGCAGGGCGCGGGTGCCGGCGTGAACCTGAGCGCTGTCCTCAGTGGGCCCCAGCTTTCCTGCATCTTCCCCGATCCTGAGGACTGAACCCCCATCGTGATCATAAAACCAGGATGTCCTCACAAGCCCGGCTTGGCTCAAGGGCAAGATTTGGAAGTTCTCTGTCCCCAGTGCCTTCCGTCCCTCTGTGGCTACTGCCCCATCGCGTCCGAAACGTCTTCAGCCACGAATGGGGAGAGACGTGGAGAGGACTGGCGGCCGGCTCACTTCACACTGTCACGTTCCAGCGAAAACTCCAGATTTAAACCAAGCCAGCGTTACGAAAATATGTTTGTCAAAGTAGAAGGATATAAGATTTTAACAGCTTGTGAGCCTAAGTTTTAAACTTTAAATGTTAACTCTGTCGTGTGTTTCTTTGTCTGTATTTGTGCCTCGAGCCCTGCAAACGCCGGAAACAGACCTGCCTCTCTCTCTCCTTCTCTCGCTAACTGTGCCCGTCTGCTGTCTCAGGCCCCCTCAGGAGGAGGAAGGGGACCGAAAGCCCCAGCTCTGCCCAGTCCGGTCCTGCGTCTGCATCTGCTTGTACCTCTTGCACGGGGCAGTCACTGACGGACCCAAGCCCTAGCAGAGACAGCTTGGGAGAGAGAATGATGCGATCGACGTATTTAACCCTCATTTGGAAAAGGCTGTTGGTGGAAAAACGAAGAAAAAAATCCCATCGGTGGGGTTGAGAACAGAAAGCCTCAGCTGCGGGAAACCAGGGCACGCTGAGCCGTGATGCCCCAGACGCCGCCGAGGGCTTACTCTGTGGCAAGAGTCACCTGGTCGGAGGAGCCCACGGAACTCACGTTCATTGTCCCATCACCCACCTCGGAGGGGGTTCGTCGCGGTGACTTGAAGATGAGGAAACGGGGGCACCACTGAGTCAGGGATTACAGCATGTGAATTGTATCTCAGTTTTCAAAAAGTCACATATCAGCATAACTTGCAGGGCCCAGTACAGAGTGAAAATGTGCGGCCCCTTGTTCCGATACTATGAGGAACTTGAAGGTGGCGACAGCACGCCACTAGACCGAGCCCGGGGTCCTTCTGAGCCTCTGAGGCCACGCAGGCCACACTCTGTGACGCCCGCCTGGCCTCGAGTTCCCGTCCCGAGTCCGGTGTGTGAACGCCTCCAGCACGTCAGTGACTCTCAAGCTGGGGACCCAAATTCCTGGGTCCCTCTGACAAAATGTTTCATGTCTTGAGGCTTTTTTCATTTATTGTCATCACTGAAGTTCGAGAAACCCTGGGCCGTCTCTCCTCTTATCAAACGTCAGTCCCTCCATGCTGGGGGCGGGGTGTGGAGGAGCCAGGTTTTGCGCGGCCCCGCGGCCTGTGGAACTTGGGGGCCCGCTTTAAGAAAAAACACAAAATTACAAATCGAAACGAGGCCTTGAAAGGGCCGCAGGCAGGGAGGAGCCCCGAGGCTGGACCTTCCTGCCCCCGTGGCCCATCATCTCTCCTCCACCACTGGAGGGCTATGTCCCTTTGCTCACGCCTGTCCCGTCCTGTGTCCTTAATCCCACCCGGCTATCACCGTTCCCGCACTCTTCTTCTCTCTCCGGGTGCCCTCCTCGAGCCAAACCTCTTGGAAGAGTTAAGTCTTCACCGCGGACTGCCCCTCCGTCCGCCACCATCTCCCTCCCTTCCTGCGCCGACAGGTGGCCTCGTCGGGTTCAGCGCTGGATCCGGCCCCACGTAGCCGGGACCTCTGGACTCTGTCGGTGCTTCTCTGTTGGACTCTCCGGCTAGTGGTCAGCGCTGGGAACACTCTTTCTCAGGCTCCTCCCTTTGTTCGGTGGCACCACAACTCCCCTGTGTCCCTCTTAGGTCTCTGTTCCTTTGCTCCCTTTGGGGTCCCTTGTCTTTATGACGCATGAACTAACTGGCCCACCGGGGTCCCGTGCTCCAGCCCTCTTCTCTTTTTCTCTACACCATCTTCCTAACCCCCTGTACCTCTTATGTGCTCAAAATTTTCTCTCTAGTCTAGTCCAAACCTCTCCTCTGAGCTCCGGCCTCAGAGCTGCCAGGTTGACACCTCCTTTGGGAGGGGCTATCTCAGTATGTCCAACACTCGGCTTGGGATTCCCTTCCCACCCCTCCCCTAGTTTTACTCATCCCAGTAACAGCCCTTCCATGTAACCTGCTGCGCAAGTCAGAAATGTGGGAGTCATCCTTGATTCATCAGTAAATCCTACAGATCCACCCCCCATCACCACCAAAAACCAGACCTCAAATGTATTTATTGATACTTCTCTCCATTTTCCATGCTAACACCCTCGCCATCATGATAACTAGCCCATCGTTTCTGAATTCCAGCAAGAGCCTCATCACTGGTCATCTCACTTCCCCCATTGCTCCCTCTCAAGTCTGCTTTTCTTTTTCTCTTTGTCCACACTGCACAGCTTGCGGGATCTCAGTTCCCCAACCAGGGATTGAACCCCGGACCACCTCCGTGAATGCACCGAATCCTAACCACTAGACCACTAGAGAAGTCCCTCAAATCTGTTTTTCGTAAACAGCAAGAGCAGCAGTGTCCACAGAAATAGAACATGACCACGTGTGTCATCAAAATTTTTCCAGTAGCCACTTTAAACTAAAACAAAACAAAACAAAACTGGTGAAATTAATTTTAATCATACATTCTATTAACCTAATATATTCAAAATATCATTTCAATGTGTAATCGATATAAAAATTATTAATGAGATACTTTACATTTTTAATGTCATTTTAAACATACCAAACCATGTACACTGTACACTTGCAGTGCACCTCAGCTCTGACGTGCCGTATTTCAAGTGCTCAGTGGCCACATGTGGCTGGTAGCTGCCATACTCATACAAGAGTCAGAGTGAGTTTTTAACAAAGCACGTTGGATTAGGTCATCACCCGCTTAATAACTCCTCAGTGGTTGCACGGTGCACAGAGACCTGCAAGGGGATCCACGGTCTGGCCTCATCTTGCCAACATCCTCAACATCCTCGAGGCCTTCTTCTTGTCGTTCGCTTTGCTCCAGCTGCCTCGGCCTCCTGTCAGCTCTGAGAACACACCAGATCTCCGTGTCCGTGTGTGCCGTGGCTGACTCTTCCTCACCCTCAAATTTCAGCTTAAATACTTTCTCCTCAGACAGGCCTTCCTTGCCCATATCGAAGAGGGTCCATCTCCGTTATCATCTGTCACAGTATTCTCTCTGTTACCTTCATAGTTCTTTTTCCAGCTTGTAACTGTATGTTTACTACTCAGTTTATTGTGTGTCTCCCCCAGGAGACTGTGAGTTTCATGAAGGCGGGAGTTATCTCCAGTGCCGTATAAGATCCTGGCTCTAGTCGGCACTCAATAAATGAATATCTGAGCACCCTCTCTCCCCTGACTAAGGGAACTAGCAAACAGATTTATTTCAGTAATGCTACACATCAAATTACAATAAATGCACAATGAATAAATGCATCATGGCCGGCAGAGCTTCCTTCCTATTAAACAAGGAAGGTTTGACTATAGGCAAAATTAGATTTGGTTTATCTTTGAAGAGATCTTAATTATTCACTCTGCAAACAAGGCAGTTTCCTTGAAAAACTAAGGGGAGCTGTGCCTCTAGGTGTCCCAGATCTCAGTTGAATGGTTCCATGAAAGTGAAGCTCTTACTCTGTGAGCCAGAGCCAGGGACTCCAAAGCCTGGGTAGCTCTGGGGAGATGGGAGATGGTGGATCTCCTTGATGCCAGCCCAGAGGGATTCGTCACTGGTTCATTCATTCAGCAGACGTCTGTGAGCCTGTGAACACCTTTCCAGCAGGCAACTGTGCTAAGCTCTGGGGCTACAGCGCTCAACCAAACAGACGAAGATCCCTGCCTACATTCTAGTGAGGGGAGACGGATGCTAATTAAGAAACAAGTATGCTGTTATTTCTGACAAGAAAAATAAAGTCAGGAACAGGGGTGGGGAGCATAGGGCTTACAGTGTTAGGTAGGGTGACCAGAAAACGCCTCCCTGAGACGGTGACATTTGCATAAAGATCTGAAGGAGGTGCAGGACTGGCCCGTGGGGCCGTCTGAGGTGAGGGAGCTCCGGGTGCTAAGGGGACGGCGAGGAGGCCAGCGTGGTGGAGGAGAGTGAAGAGCAGGGAGAGGAGCTGGAGGCGAGGTCACAAGCGTTGGGGTGGGCGGGCACCTCACGTGGAACCAGAAGTCGGCCACTGTGAGGACTCGGGTTCTCACTCTGGGCGAGGTGGCAGCTCAGCGGAGGGCTGTGAGCCCAGGAGTGACACGGTGCTGACTTGGTGTCAAAAGGATCCTCCCACACGTGTGCGGAACGGGAATGCACGAAGCAAGGAAGAAAAGGGGAGAGCTAGCAGGCCTTCACTTGGCACCCAAGCAACAGCGCTGGAAACCGCCTCTTCAGAAGTGTGGCTCCGGATTCACCACCTCCCTGCGCTATAGGCCGGGGCGCTGGCGCACGGGGCCTGGGCTGTGCTCCGGGAGGGCAGGCAGGACGCTGGAGCTCGTGTGACAAGAGGAGCTGATTGCTGGTGAGGCTGCAGGAGGTCCTGGAGCAGCTTCTTTGTCGCTGGGAAGCTGACCCTCCTGGGGGCGGTCATACAGTGATGGCCGTGGCCGGGGAGGGTTGGGGAAACCAGCTACATCTACCGTCGGCCTCTCTCAGCCTGGACAACCTTTGAGAGAGGCGCGCCTCTTTTGAATTTGCACAGATGAGATGCGGCAGAAGGGAGAACTAACATTTCTCATTGGTGCAGCGTGCAGACTGTGTCAAAATGTGTTGCTGAATCTATTTTGCTCCAACCGTGAGAAAGCAAGACTTACCGTAAACAGAAGATGTAATTGTGGGGTTGAGAATTTAAGGAGCTCCAAAGTGGCTCCTCTAGATAAATTCATCTCTGCTAATCGTTGTTTACCTCTGCTCCATTCTTTTACATTTTCTGTTTTTTATTTGAATGGAAACGCACGTTTTCCTGGTCTCAAAAAACAAGACATGTACATGGTTAAAAAGTCAAGCAGTACAAAAGGGTAAACAATGCTAAGAAATGATATTGACATGTAGAGTCCCAATTATACAAACATGTAAAGTCTTCTTAAATTCATCTATATATTTGACCCCCCAAAAATGCCATCCGAACTTTTCTAGAACTAGACAAGGCAATGCTAAAGTAAATGCTGAAAGGTAAGCGTGCAAAAATTGTGATAAAGTTCTGAAAAGGAAAAATAACAGGGTAAGATTAGCCCTAGAGGATTGAAATGTATTATAAAATTACCATAATTAAAAGTTTGCCAGTGGCACAGGAATTGACAGATTAGTGGTATAAAAGAGTATCCAGAAATAGACCCAAATATACATGAGAAATGTGTATAAGAAAAAGGTAGAGGGCTTCCCTGGTGGCACAGTGGTTGAGAATACGCCTGCCAAGGCAGGGGACACAGGTTCGATCCCTGGTCCGGGAAGATCCCACATGCCGCAGAGCAACTAAGCCCGTGCGCCACAACTACTGAGCCCGCGCTCTAGAGCCTGTGGGCCACAACTACTGAGCCCGCGTACCTAGAGCCCGTGCTCCACAACAAGAGAAGCCACTGCAATGAGAAGCCCGCGCACCGCAATGAAGAGTAGCCCCCGCTCGCTGCAGCTAGAGAAAAGCTCGCACGCAGCAACAAAGACCCAACACAGCCAAAAATAAAATAAATTTAAATAACTTAAAAAAGAGAAAAAGGTAGAATGTCAAGATTTGGGGGGTAAAATTATTAATAAATGGAGTTGAAACATTTAACTTACTATCTAGAAAAAAATTTAGATCCCTACCTCATTCCTTATACCAAAACAAATTCCAGATGGATCAAATATTTGGATGTTAAAAATAAAACCATTAAAAGTAAAACAGTTGGAGAATTTAAGGAAATAATCTTGGATGATGTTAGGGGCTGAATTGTGTTCCCTCAAAATTCATATGTTGAAGTCCTAACCCCCAGTATCTCAGAATGTGACTGTTTTTGGAGATAGGGAAGGTAATTAAATTTAAAATAAGGTCATAGCAGTGGGCCCTAATCCGATATGACTGGTGTCCATGTAAGAAGAGATTAGGACACAGACAGGCACAGAGAGAAGACACAGGGAGAAGACAGCTGTCTAAAGCCAAGGAGAGAGGCCTCAGAAGAAACCAACCCTGACGACACCTTGATTTGGACCTCCAGCCTCCGGAACTGAGAGGAAATAAATTTCTGTTGTTTAAGCCACCCTGTCTGTGGTACTCTGTTATGGCAGGTTTGCAAACTCATACAGGTGACTAAAATCTTTCTGAGCGAGGTATGAAATTCAGAAGTCATAGAAGAAATGATTGATATATTTGACTACATAATAATTTAAAATTTCTGCACAGAAATAAAAACAAATGACAGCAATTACAAGCCCCCCCAAATTAAAAAGACAGCACACCAGGAAAAAATATGACACCCAAAGGGCTAATTTCCTTAATTAAAAAAAAAGAGCCCTTGATTATCAGACCTTCCTTCCCGCCTTCCCTCCTCCCTTCCCTCCCTTCTTTCTTTCTTTCTTTCTTTTTCTTTCAATAAAAGCTGAAAATCCAAAAACGTATACGGTACTTCCTGATGGTTTCCCGTCGAATGCTAATTTCAGTTGTAAGCGCAGTACCATCCGACACTGCGTGGGGCTCCTAGCTGAGGACCTGTAGTCTAGATGCCCACCACAGGGGGCCTTGCCTTAAGCAGGTCCGCTCAAAGTGGGCCTGCGTCCTTTTAAGCTCTCACTGCCCTTGAGAGATGCAGAATTAGGGTTTCTTCCTAGTCATCCAGAATCACAAGCACACTCACACGCACACACACACGACTAATATTAACTCTCCAGTACGGTGCTCTCCGGAGCAGCCTTATAGAAGAAACCATTTCCCCATAAACAACATGATGCTTTCTGACCCAAGTGGGAGTAGCCTTAGTGTTTTGGTGCAGAGCTGTGGCAGCCAATTCCTTTGTCCTCACCTTACAAGAGGCCCATCTGCCTGGGAATCATCCTCCACAGAGCTGTCGTTGATCGATGGCTACACTGAGAGCCTGAAGAGGCTTAAAAAAACCCTTCTCTGTGCTTTAAGCCAAATCACATTCCCAGGCAGACATCTCCAGAAGGGAAAGAGGAAACGGGAGGATTTATGATCCCCAGGAACCCCCTCCCATGAGCAAGTGTGAGGTGAGGGTAGGGACAGTGCGCTGTCTGCAAGCGTGGGGAGGATGGGCTGGAAAACTTCACACTTCATGCTGTTAACTGTGGTTAATCTCTGGTAATGAGATTTGGAATGGTTTTGCTTTTCTTCTATTTAATTTTCTAAATTTTCTGCAGTGAAATTGTATTGCTTTTCTAAACAGGAGAACGAACAATAAATGTTATAAAAACCATTTTGTATGTTAATCTTATCTTCCTAACTAGACCATATAAACTCCCTGAAAGAGAGGTCACATATTTTTCTTTTCCTCCTTCTTCTTCTTCTCCTTCTTCTCTTTCTCTCTCTCTCTCTCTCTTTTTTTTTTTTTTGGCGGTACGCGGGCCTCTCACTGTTGTGGCCTCTCCCGTTGTGGAGCACAGGCTCCGGACACACAGGCTCAGCGGCCATGGCTCACGGGTCTAGCCGCTCCGCGGCATGTGGGATCTTCCCGGACTGCGGCACAAACCCGTGTCCCCTGCATCGGCAGGCGGACTCTCAACCACTGCGCCACCAGGGAAGCCCCTCTCTCTCTCTTTTTAAAAAAATTTGTTTATTTTATTTTATTTATTTATTTTTGGCTGCTTTGGGTCTTCGTTGCTGCACGCGGGCTTTCTCTAGTTGTGGTGAGCGGGAGCTACTCTTCGTTGTGGTGCACAGGCTTCTCATTGCGGTGGCTTCTCTTGTTGCGGAGCACGGGCTCTAGGCATGCGGGCTTCCATAGTTGTGGCACGTGGGCTCAGTAGTTATGGCTCATGGACACTAGAGCGCAGGCTCAGTAGTTGTGGCACATGGGCTTAGTTGCTCCGCGGCATGTGGGATCTTCCTGGACCAGGGCTTGAACCTGTGTCCCCTGCGTTGGCAGGCGGATTCTTAACCACTGCGCCACCAGGGAAGTCCCTTTTTTTTTTAAGATTTTTTTTTTCGATGTGGACCATTTGTAAAGTCTTTATTGAATTTGTTACAATATTGCTTCTGTTTTATGTTTTGGTTTTTTGGCTGCGAGGCATGTGGGAATCTTAGCTCCCGGACCAGGGATCAAACCCACACCCGCTGCATTGGAAGGCGAAGTCTTAACCACAGGACCGCCAGGTAAGTCCCTCTCTCTCTCTCTCTCTCTCTCTCTCTCTCTTTTTTTTTTTGTGGTACGCGGGCCTCTCACTGTTGTGGCCTCTCCCGTTGCGGAGCGCAGGCTCAGCGGCCATGGCTCACGGGCCCAGCCGCTCCATGGCATGTGGGATCTTCCCGGACTGGGGCACGAACCCGTGTCCTCTGCATCGGCAGGCAGACTCTCAACCACTGCGCCACCAGGGAAGCCCCCTCTCTCTCTCTCTTTGATATCCTTTCCCATACCATTGTTCAGGGCTCGTGGTGTGTACTTTATAAACTCTTGCCAACAGTCATTAATTTGGAGTGTTTCCCAGACTAAAGTCACCTGGGCAGGAGAAACCTTGCCAGGGTCAGAATGACGCTGTGGAGCCGCCTGGAAAGCAGAATCTGTGGGTTGGACATGTGTTACCCTCTCCTGATCTCATAGGCACGTCATCATCCCCATTGCGCACCCAGCCTCATGATACTGTATTCCAGGGCTCAGTTACTTGGTGCTTTTTTTAAAAAACAATTTATTTTTTTTGGCTGTGTTGTGTCTTCGTTGCTGCGCATGGGCTTTCTCTAGTTGAGGCGAGCTGGGGCTACTCTTTGTTGTGGTACGTGGGCTTCTCATTGCAGTGGCTTCTCTTGTTGCAGAGCACGGGCTCTAGGCGTGTAGGCTTCAGTAGTTGTGGTGTGTGGGCTCAGTAGTTGTGGCGCATGGGCTTAGCTGCTCTGCGGCATGTGGGATCTTCCTGGACCAGGGCTCGACCCCGTGTTCCCTGCATTGGCAGGCGGATTCTTAACCACTGTGCCACCAGGGAAGTCCCTTGATGCTGTTTTTTTTGTTTTTGTTTTTGTTTTCGGTACGTGGGCCTCTCACTGCCGTGGCCTCTCCCGTTGCGGAGCACAGGCTCCGGACGCGCAGGCTCAGCAGCCATGGCTCACGGGCCCAGCCGCTCTGCGGCATGTGGGATCTTCCCAGACCGGGGCACGAACCCGCGTCCCCTGCATCGGCAGGCGGACTCTCAACCACTGCGCCACCAGGGAAGCCCCCTTGGTGCTGTTTTAAACTTTAGATGGTACTTACTGGTTGACAAGAGGGTTGCCACTCACAGGTTTATTACTGGTCAGTGTGAATATCATCAACTTGAATGCTATTTTATGCAAGAAGTCTTCTCTGATTTCCTCACCTAGAAGTAATCTTTCCTTCCTCTAAATTTCACCACGCATGATTTCTACCATCAAAGCATCCATCACTTTCTAAATTTGTATTGTTATTTACACACACATCTTATATCCCCTCCCAAACCATGTGTTTCCTGAATCAGGATCCTGATTGTTTTTACATAGACAATCCTATTTAAACCTCACAACTACCCACCACCCCATGACATAGGTGCTTTATCTCTACTTTACAAGTGAAAAACCTGAGGACCCAAGAGATTAGCAATACCTAGTATAGTAGATTAATATCTAGTATCTAGTATAGTAGATCTTGAATAGGTCACGCTGCTCCTAAGTGATGGAGCCTGGGTTCACACTCAAGCAGTCTGACCCGAGTCCATGCTCGTCGTTCCTGGGCCTCAGCATCCCCCAACCATGCTTCCTGCACATGGTAGGCAGTAACAGTGCAGTAAATACTCGTTAAATGAGTTCATTAATCCGTTATACAACAAGAAGGTTGGTCAGCTGGTAGGAGATTCTCCAAGTTTCTGATGCCTCCTCCGACCTACAGCATTAGGACAGTTTAGACTGTAAAGGATTTACAGTCTAAAATTAGGGGTTATTGAAGGGCTAGATCTGCCTCCAGACCACTGTCGGACCAAGTTTGACCAATACGGACATAAGTTGCATTAGAATTAGCCTAGGACGCTGCTTCACAATCATACGGAAACCTAGCTAAGACTGATAACTTCCTAAAGAGGAGAGGTTACACATCTTAAAGAACTAAATTATGTAACTCTTTGAACCTTGGTGTTGTGTGTGTTTGGAGGGTGGGGGAAGGGCATATATATTGTATGTGTAATATATATACACACATATATCTACGTATATACACACACACATATATATCTTCCAGGTTTATTGTGAGGTTTAATGAGATAATGTGAAGCGCCCAGCACAGTGCTTGGTACACAGTAGGAACTCCATCCGTGTAAGCACCGCCCTCCACTCCACCCTCGTTTCCCACTTTGCAGCTAAGCCGAAAGAAGGCACAAAGCCAGAGGAAAGATGAATGGGTGACAGCTGGCCATAAGAGACATGTTGGTCAGATTCCACAAGAGAAAGTGGCTGTGAATCAGAGGTGGCAAAGTCCACTTCCAAGACTCCAAAGAGCAGCTCTTATTCTTGCAAGAAAAGTTAGTCAGGAGAGGGACAAGTGGGAAGTCTCCTGGAAGAAAGAGGAGGGAGTTATTCCCAGCAGAGCGTGAAATTGGCTCTTGGGAGGCCTTCCCTGTAATAAGTGACTGTTTTGCCGGGCAGGATTGGATTAGCTCAGGGGTATTTAGCAGTCTATATATCTCGCTGGGTCCTGGCACTTTACTGAGGAATAGGAAGATTAATTGCAGGCACCTGTCTGCTCACTCCACATAATATAACCAACACTGGAAGGTTCCTCTCATTCCAGAAACTTCTCAGTCTCCCGCCTCTGTGAAGTTTGCCCATCTGTCTGGAAAAAGGCAGTTCAGGCCATGTTTTTCCCAAGCAATAGAAAAAGCCAGTCTCAACAAAGTGAGAAGTTTTTCGTAAGAAGCTGAAGTTTACTTCAAGAGATATTTCAACAACCTATGTCTTCGGTAAGTCTCCCCTGAAACAGACTCCTAGATGGAGACATACATACAGGGTGTTGGGGTTATTTTGTTTTTTGTGTGTGTTTTTTGGAGGTGGAGTGTATTCTTAGGAATGAAACGTGTACGGCAGTAAAGGAAGCAGAATTGGGCAGAGGGAGAAGGTGAACTTTGATGCTGTGGCACCAGGGGCCTCAGCTGAGCCCGTGGAGGCTGGATAACGGTGCAGAGTTGTCCCCACTAAAACGAGGTGTGGCCTCACATCCCCAGTGACCAGCCATTTGATGCTGGTGGCCCCAGGGAAGGGTGGAACCTTGGCCAAGGCAGCTCCCTCGCCAAGGGTCCTTCAGAGGGAGCTCAGCTGTGAACCACCAACAGCCAACACTGCAGCTGCTATAACCTGCTCTAACCTACCGTGCAGCTGTGAGCCACATTCAGAGTTCAAAATCTAGGGAAAATGTTGAACTGTCATGATGTCAGACATGATAGATTTCAGATGGACAACTGTCCTAGATTTCATCTAGGAGCTGAGATTTGGGAAGGGGAGGAGAAAGGGCCATCGTGTGACTGGCAGTTTTCCGCAGTGGAGATGGGCCAGAGCCAGGCCTAGATGGCCTGATACAAGCCAGCTCTGTCTGTGGCTTGATGGAGAAGTCTGTGTTTTTCTTCTCAACTGCAGAAATTAAGGAAGTAGAATAACTGGACTGCTACACCTGGAAACTTAACTCCATAGCCCAGAATCAGAGTAGGTACTCTACACATGTCTTTTTGCATTGAATAGCATTTCACTGGTTTGGTGTTTCTGACTGAGGAATCCATTGGCTCTCTTTACAGAAAGTGGTGGAATTTTTCTTGGAGTATACCTGCACCAGTATGCCCACCTTGATTTAATCGTATGGGGGTCTACAAGTCTTGTTTGTAAAATGTGTCAAGCTCGAGGAAGAAAAGGTAAGAAGATGAGTCTATTAGACCTTGGCAAAACAAAGCAAACAAAACACCACAACCAAGCAAACAACCTCATCCACCTGTGGTTCCCTCCATGGCTGACACTTTACATTCCCATAGCATTTTCCTTGTATATATCACTTAGCATCTATCTTTTGTTAAAGGGCTTCTTGATTTTGTTTTTTTTTTGTTTTTGCGGTACATGGGCCTCTCACTGTTGTGGCCTCTCCCGTTGCGGAGCACAGGCTCCGGACGCACAGGCTCAGTGGCCATGGCTCACGGGCCCAGCTGCTCTGCGGCAGCCCAGCCGCTCCGTGGGATCTTCCCGGACCGGGGCATGAACCCGTGTCCCCTGCATCGGCAGGTGGACTCTCAACCACTGCGCCACCAGGGAAGCCCGATTTTGTTTGTTTTTAAAGCTGCTGTTCTATCAGGTTGTAAATGCCTGGAGAGGAGGACCTCCAGACATCCTGCCTTGTTTTCTTCACAGTCAGGGATGATATTCAAGATAGTTAACACCCAGTACAGAACAGGAACCAACCAAATCAAATGGACACTGGTCTCAGCAATTTGTACAGCCATACTGGCATATACAGCTGAGTATGTTTTCTGCACACAGAAGGCTTCCAATAAACGATTGTTGGATTGAATTTAATTGCTTTGGTGTCCTGGTCCTGGCATCTAATGGCTTTCTTTCAGAATTCAGGCCACTTTTTCTTGCCAAGATATGACCATAACCATTTTTCCTCCTTGATTTAATCCTGCAAGAGTCTTTGAGTAATTGTGAAGAACTTTGTGAGTTCTTCAAACTTGCATTGTCCAGTATGGTAGACACTAGCCACATATATAACGTTGCTAGTTAAAATATAGGACACCCAGTTAAATTTGAATTTCAGATAAATAAAGAATAAATTTGTAGTGTAAATTTGTCCCATGCAATATTTGGGATATACTTAAACTACAAAATTATCTGTCACTTATCTGAAATTAATAATTAACTGAGCATCCTATATTTTTATTTGCTAAATCTGGTAACCCTACACACGTGGCTATCTAAACTTAAATTAATTGAAATGTAATAAAAAATTTAAAATTTATTTTCTCAGCCTCACTGGCCACATTTCAAGAGCTCTGTAGCCACATATGTGGCTAATGGTTCCCATCTTGAACAGCACAGACATAGAACATTTCTATCATTGCAGAAAGTTTTACTGGACACTAACTTTGCCAAGCAAACAATAGCAGGAAAGTTTTGTGTATTTTACACATTAAAAATATATATATTTGGAGCCTAGAAGACCCCTTCTAACATAGCCAAGTAGCCACATTCTTCATGTTTCGGTTTGTTACTTTTACTGAATATGCAGGATATTTGTTCCAGATGAATGAGCCTGTATGAGAGAAGCAGCTCCTGCAAACGTACGTTTTTGGACGCTGTTGTCCTGCTTTTCTCCTGGGACTACCAGGAAATGTCAGCTGTCAGGTCAGAGCAAATCAAAATTCAAAGAGTCCTAAATGAAAACTAAATGTGTTGTTATTTGACTTAATAGTCTCATTATTCATAGATTTTCTTAAATTGATAAGCAGATAACATTAGCACCTAGAATATTTGTTTATAACCCAAGTCTGTGATGAACCTGAAGCAGAAGTCTTCCCTCTCTTAATTAGCCTTTTGGGAGAAAACCTGTTTTGAATCACTGCCTGCAGCCCCGGGAGCCTTATAAGGAGCCACAGAGTAGATTAAGCTCTGGGAGGGGCACATGCCAGAGAGCTGAGTTTTACGTATGACTTGGTGAATCTCAAACAGAAACTGGCTAACATGCCAGATGTGACCTGCTTCAAAGTGACAAGACTACATCAATGTCAAGGGCAGGGATCTAAAGGATTTGATACATTAAACAGTTGTACACTAAAATATTATAAAAAACAAAGTTAAAGACAAATGACTTAAGCTTTAAAATTTTGCTATATGTGTGACAGAGTTGATGCCATCTGTACATAAGAAATTCTCACAGATAATAAGAAAAAAGACAAATGCCTCAGTAGAAAAATGACCAAATGATAAGAAAGTCACAAAATAAAAAATACAAAAGGCTAATATACCTTTAGTGTCTAGAATAGTGACTGTCACACAGCGGGCACTCAGTAAATACCCACTGTATGAATGAATATCTATGAAAAACATTTGATTTCAGGAATAATAAAGAACTGCAAATTAAACTAACAGTGAAATAAATTGTTTTCACCAGCCAGCTTTGTAACACTGAAAAAATTAAAAAGTACCTGGTGTTGGTAATGGTGAGGGGAAATGTACCAATTACCCACTGTGGGTGGGAGGGTGAAGTGGTATCAACTTTTCAGTGGAACAGTTGACAATATGAAAAAAGCTTTGTCTAAAACCTTTGACACAGCAATTTACAGGAAGTTATTATGAGAAAATACTTACAAATGCCCAAACCTACGTGTACAATAGTAAGGTAGATGATATACATTTTTGATTGTTGCTTCTTGGGTCAGCCTTTTAACATACCCTCTAGGGCTTAGTGGTTGGTGCATAGACATGGGATACATCCAAGTCAGGCCCCTCCTTCCACCGAATTATCCAAGGTGGAGATGGAAAAGGAGTTCTGTCTTTGTCTTTGGCATGCTGGCTGTCAGGGTGGGCTCTAGAGCTGACAGTGGCTGTGACCTCCACTTGAATGTGGCCAAAATATAAAAGTAGAAATGAGACAGACAGACAGAGGGAGAGAGAAAGAGAAAGTGTTCTGGTGAAACTTGAGTCAAAAAATCCAGTCAACTTTAAGGCCAGTATACTTTCTTCCTTTCTGTGGTTTTGTGAACCAGTTAATTCTACTTTTTTGCTAAATTTAGCATGAGCTTGGACTTCCACTTCCTATCAAGATGGAGTAAAAGGGGCCAAATTTACCCACCCACCAGAAATAACTAAAAATCTAGACAAAATATATTTTTTAAATAGCCATTTTTGAGATATTGGACATCAGGCCTGATGAAATGGGGAACAAATGAGGTAAGCCCTGTGAGTGCCCAGCCTACTGCCTTGAGAGATTTTCCAGATGGTGGCATGGAAAGGTGAAATCTGGGTAGAGCCTCGAAGATTCCCTGAGGTGAGGAGCTGAAGCTAGAGTCCAGAGAGACCAAGACAGCTAGAGTTTGCAAGACAGAATACCAGATAGGAGAGAGCTACACAGACAGAAAAATGACAACAACAAAAATCTACGGATCTTCAGAGGGTCCCCCTTAGGTATTCAGTAGAATACTCACCAGCACATGAGTGTGAGGAAACTGTTCAAGGTCAGGGAAAGAGCCACCTGAAAGTATTATGCGAACAGTAACAAGAACTCATACAGGACCTGAATAGTGCCTGTTCCCGCTAGCCAGATTGGAAATCTTATAATTCACAAGCCATTAGGCAAAGTACTCAGAAGGATTTTGCCTCAGTTGTGGGGCAAAATTGGCTCTCGACTAAATGCTGCCCTGGTCCTGCCTAACAAATTAAAAAAAAAAAAAAAGACTTGAAAGGATCAAACTGTATCCAAACAACTGTGCCCCAGAACAAACTCAAGAATTCGGACTACAAAAATATCCAGCACTCAGCAAGGTAAATTCACAGTGAATGGAATTAATGAAAATTTAGTGGGCATACTGGGAGTTATGACCCGTAATGGGGAAAGTAAACAAACTGACTCAGAACTGATGCAGATATTAGAATTAGCAGGCAAAGACATTAAAATAGCTATTATAACTCTGTTCCATAGCTTCAGAGGCTCAAGGAAGGATTGACTACATTAAGTAGAGATGTGGAAGATATTTTTAAAAGACCCAAAATCAACTTCTAGAAATAAAAACTGTAATGTCTGAGATAATGAGTATACTGGATGGGATTAACAGCAGATTATTCATAATGTTTTCAAAGTCCATCCATGTTGTAGCATGTGTTAGTACTTCATTCATTTTCATGCCCGAATTATATTCCATTGTATGGATATACCACAATTTATTTATCCATTCATTGGTTGATGGACATTTGAGTTGTTTCCACTTTTTGGCTATTATGAATAATGCTGCTATGAACATTCATGTACAATTTTTTGTTTGGACATGTTTTATTTCTCTTGGGTATGTACTTTGGAGTGGAATTTTCCTAAGCTTTTTTATCCTCTTATCTCCATTTATCAAATATATAAATAGCATAATTCCAGCTGGAGTTGCTGGAATTGCATGGTAATCCTGTGTTTAACCTTTTGAGGAAGTGCCAGACTGTTTTCCAAAGCAGCTGCACCGCTTTACATTCCTAACAACAGTGAAGTCCAGTGAATCTCTTTTTTCTTGTTGTTGCTTGTGCTTTTGGTGTCATATCTAAGAAACCATAGCCTAGCTAAAGCTCACAAAGATTCACTCCTAGGTTTTCTTCTAGGTGTTTTATAGGTTTTGCTCTTACATTTGGATCTATGATTCATTTTGAGTTAATTTTTGTGTATGGTATGAAGTAGGTATTCACTTTCTTTTTTTTGTCTGTGGCTATCCAGTTGTCCCAGCACCATTTGTTGAAAAAACTATTTTTTCCCATTGAGTGGTCTTGACATTCTTGTGGTCAACTTATCACAAATGTGAGGGATTATTTCTAGACACTCAATTCTATTCCATTGATCTATCTGTTTATCTGTATCCCAGTACCACCTTACCTTGATTACTGTAGCTTTGTAGTATGTTTTTGAAATCAGAAAGTGTGAGTGCTTACATTAATTCTTTTTTTTTTAAATTTAAGATATTTATTTTAAAAAGTTACACTGAGATTTTTATACACTGTTGAAAACAATGACTAGTTTATTTGTCTAAAGGCAGCAGTACTTCCCATTTCTCCCACGTTATAGTTAAGCCTCCGTTTAGTCCCAGAAAATACATAATAGAGTAGATTTGTCCTGATCTGTCTACTGAAAAGGAATTTCAGAGCATGAAGGTAAAATGAAGCAGAAATAAAAGGACATTTTTAGATACTGACAATTTGTCCTGAGAATTTGGTTAAATTTGGCTTCTTCCCAAAATTCTGTACTCATATCCACAGAAGTAAATTTCTATTTTAGTAGCCCTAAAAGAACTGGGTGAGAGAAGATGATTAGCTATAATAGTAAATAGCAAATACTTTGGCAAGAGTGAACAGGAGCACAAGTGAAGACATTCACAAGTACATTTTTAATGTCTCTGATGTGGTATGAGCTACAAATCAGAATGAAAGCATTACGGTCATCTGATTTCAGGGTGCAGGTGGGCATTAACAATGTAGTCAACAGGTCCATCCTGTACAAAAGTGGAGATTCATGGGAAAAAATAAGCAAAGTGGTAGGGGAGAATAAAACACAGAAAAAACCATAAATTTGAGAACGTCCTCTCTTTTTGTCTGAAGAAAGGAGTCCTTGAAGCATGGAAAGTGTTTATCAGTGGTGTGCTTTTCTATTCCGTTGTTGGTGGAGGGCGTGACGCAGGCTCTGGCCAATCGTACACATCCGGCAGCATGGAATCGTATTCACTTCGCCATATTCTTTCTCAAATGTATCTGGCCTTGTCCTCAGGTTCCGGGTATCGGAAAGCCATTTTATTAGCATATAGATATTCTGTAACTTTAATAGCAATGTTAATAGAAACTTTCTGAATATTAGCAAGTGGCGGGTAAAGTCTCCCCTGAGCTAGCTCTTTATCTGTCAATTGACTTGTCAGAGCCTTTGCAGCTTCTAGGAAAACATGGTCACTAATATGCCGGGTGTTACAGAGAATAACAGCTAAAGCCACACCTGGAAAAATATATACATTGTTTCCTTGACCTGGTGTAAAGACTTGCCCATCACTGAGTTTCACTGGCTCAAATGGACTGCCACTGGCAAACAAACATCTTCCCTCTGTAAGTGTATATGCTTCTTCAGCTGTGCATTCAGCTTGTGCTGTAGGATTACTTAATGCAAATATTATAGGCCTTTCATTGATATCAGCCATGGCTTTGATTACACCAGGAGTGAAAAGTCGGCCAGCTCCTGCAACTCCAATTATAGCTGAAGGCTTAAGTTTATTTACTGCATCTTCAGAAGTATCAGGTACGCTCTCTGGGGCTAAGTGAGCAAATGGTTCCTGATGCCTGTCTATTGTAGCTTTCCGCCCCTTAAATAATAAACCAAATTTGTCAACCATCCAAATTTTCTTTCGTGCCTCTTCTTCTGAGACGCCATTTTCCACCATAGCCATAACTATAAGATTTGCAATTCCAAGAGCAGCCTCTCCTGCTCCAAGAAATAAGATTCTGTGTTCTGAGATCGGTTTACCAATGACTTTGGGCTGCAAGCAGACCGGCTAGAGCAACTGCAGCCGTCCCTTGAATATCATCATTGAAGGTACAGTATTTTTCTCGATATTTTCTCAAGAACCTGAATGCATTATGATTTCCAAAGTCTTCAGACTGAATAAGTGTGTTCTGTCCATATCTGTCAGTAATGGCCTTCATAAACTCATCAATCAGATCATCGTGGTGATTGATCTCTTTTCTGATATAAACCCATGTAAAATGGATCTTTTAAGAGTGCTGGATTATCAGTTCCTACATCAATACACACAGGCAGGCATCTATCAGGCTGTATTCCAGCACAAGCTGTATACAAACAAAGTTTTCCTACTGGAATTGCCATTCCATAGACACCCAGATCTCCAAGACCCAGAATTCTCTCTCCATCAGTCACCACAACAGCCTTAACATGATTTTCTGGCCAGTTATCCACAATTGATCTAACATGACCTCTGTCTGAGATTGAAATAAATAATCCCCTAGGTCTTCTAAAGATGTGTCCATACTGGGAGCAGGCAAGACCAACTGTTGGTGTATATACAATTGGCATTAGACTTTCAATATCATCTTGCAGTATTCTGTAAAACAACTTCTCATTTCTTTCTTGTATTCCCATTATATAGATGTACTTTTCCAAAGGGCCATTCAACTTTTTCACGTTTCTGTGGAATCGTAAGGCTTGAATATCTTGTGTCTCTATTTTGGGAGGTAGAAGTCCTTGAAGACCAAGCATTTGTGGTTCCTGTAATGTAAATGCCATCCCCTTGTTTGTTCTTGGGTTCAACATAAGTGGCTTGCCTTTCTCTTTTATGTGCAAATGACGACATGCCTGAGTACAAGGAGTGGCAACTATTTTAAACCTGTACAACATCGTTTCTCCCACCCTACAAGTCTAGCCAGGCGACAGGTGGTGCTGCCGGCGGAGAGGCCGCGGCCCCGCAGCCCACCTACATTAATTCTTTTTTTTTTTTTTTTGCGGTACGCGGGCCTCTCACTGTTGTGGCCTCTCCCGTTGCGGAGCACAGGCTCCGGACGCGCAGGCTCAGCGGCCATGGCTCACGGGCCTAGCCGCTCCGCGGCATGTGGGATCTTCCCGGACCGGGGCACGAACCCACGTCCCCTGCATCGGCAGGCGGACTCTCAACCACTGCGCCACCAGGGAAGCCCCTACATTAATTCTTGATTACATTAATTACATTAATTCTTGCTTACATTAAGCTAAAATATGTCTCCTTGTAACTTCTCCCAGTCTGCCCTTTGGAGACACCCAGTTAGTTTGTCTAGAGAATACATGTGCTTATACAGCTTTGTGTTTTAAAAATCCCAAATTCTTGGACTTCCCTGGCAGCTCAGTGGTTAAGAATTCACCTGCCAATGCAGGGGACACGGGTTCGATCCCTGGTCCGGGAAGATCCCACATGCTGCGGAGTGGCTGGGCCTGTGTGCCACAGCTACTGAGCCCATGTGCCACAACTACTGAAGCCCATGCACCTAGAGCCCGTGCTCCCCAACAGGAGAGGCCACCACAGTGAGAGGCCTGCACACCGCAACAAAGAGTAGCCCCCACTCACCGCAACGAGGGAAAGCCTACACACAGCAACAAAGACCCAATGCAGCCAAAAATAAATAAATAAATAAATAAAATATGTATCCCAAATTCAGTGTAAGGAAAACTCTTGGATCATCATCTGCAAATTTAGTTTCCTCTCTCAGGATTTCTGCCCTGGTTCCAGATTGCATATCTGGAACATAAAGAGAACGAAAGAGCACCCTTAGCACTTGCTATTTGCCCAGAAAGGTATACTTTCAGATAGGAAGTTTCTTTCTCACCAGCAAATACGAGGGGGAAAGAATCCGTAAGATCCAATGCCTTGGTCTAGCTGGACGTTATAATTTGGATGTAAGAGAACCCACTGGTCTAGTTTAGTCACTGGCTGGGTGACCAGGGCCACACACTTCCCTTTCTGTTTCTTTGTTTTCCCACCTGTTTTATCTCATCCCCCTCCCTTCCTCAAAGGGAGTGTGGGAAAATGAAAATAAGAGTACGACTATGTGAAAAGCTTTTAGTTTGAAAGATACTAGGAAAATACAGGATGCTATTAGAGTGGATCTGTCGTGAACAATAACCATTAAAGACCAATTAACACATTTTAAGAATTAAAACTACAGTAAAATAACCAGTTTGAGTATGTCATTGCATCACCTTTCAAACACACAGACATGCAAACCCAGCTAGAAAACTGTTTAATCCTAAATTAAATGTGAGGATTAGGACTGCTGGCCTCGTTTAGATTCAGTCACTCAAATTGCCACTGCAAGTTCGGTGACTACTGTCAATTTTTAACTGTGCAGTGGACTCTTGTCAGGATTAAGCAGGTCAGACTTTATTCGACACAATATTGACTGTCCCTGGTGCCTTATTTTTACCTGAAAAAAAAAATAAAGGAAGGCCTTTAAAAAAAACCTCTGGTTAATAATAAATACTGAAAGATTATAGTGTGTTAGAAGCTGACAGGTATCGTAATACCTAAATGGATTTGTTGACCTTTAAATGGAGCTTGGCTCTCATGTCTATTTGTCACGATTTCCTACTTATTTCCTTCCCCACTTTTTCCCCATTGTCAACTCTTGTTATTCTCAATGATCACGGAAAAAGAAAAATGTTAGTTTGAGGGACTTAACCTGCCAGTCTGTGTTGTTTTTGTCACATTATCTCTCCTCCTTTACTGAAATATTTCTCTTCTTCCTTGTTTTTTTTTAGTTAAGGTATAATTGACATACAACATTATATCAGTTTCAGGTGTCCAATGTAGTGATTTGGTATTTGTATATATTTCAAAATGATCACGGCAATACGTCTAGTTAACATCTCTTAACTGAACTACGTCTAATCGGGCTCATTACAGAGCCTCTAACAGTAAGAATTAAAGGCTCTAATACAAGCTTGTACCGACAAACAGAATCTCATTAAGAAGTTTGTTTTTGTCCTCCCCCCCAGCTCCTCAAGAGAACGCGCTAGTGATAATATCCAGTCTAATTATGTATTTTCTACATGTGATTACAGTGCAGCAGGATTATCGGATTGCATAAAGTTTGAAGTGTTCTTCTCATGAAGTGAACTGTCATTAGTATTAGGGAAGACAGAAACCAATTTTTGGAAAGGAGGAATGAGTGTAAAGATGAGTTGGGCAAATTGGATGACTGGGTGAGCCACGCTGGGATGCAGAGGTAAAGAAACTGAAGCTCTATGTACTATATTTAGTATTTAAATAATGATAATTTAAAAGATCGTTCTTCAGGGAAGTCTGTTGATGTGCTAGGCCTGGAAGAGAAGAAGGATGTCTCTGTCATGGTGGAGTCAGCTCACATTTTTACCCTTTCTCTATTCCCCACCGCACATAACTTCCACTCATAGGCCTGGGGATAGAGACAGATCTTCCACAAGCATCTTGTATCTAGTAGTGAAATACTAGTAACAACTTAAAAGTCCCAACTGAAGTAGTGTTTAAATAAGTTTTAGTTCAGCCGTGTGATAAAAGATTATGCTGTCACTTAAAATAATATTGTATATTTAAAAATTAGTGATAATTTTGATGGAAATATGATTATAGTGTTAGGTTAAAAAATAAAACATGTTCATGAAGTAAAAAAAAAAAGAAAGGAAGAAACGTACATAAAAGTAAAAGCGGGGCTTCCCTGGTGGCGCAGTGGTTGAGAATCTGCCTGCCAGTGCAGGGGACATGGGTTCGAGCCCTGGTCTGGGAGGATCCCACATGCCGCGGAGCAACTAGGCCCGTGAGCCACAACTGCTGAACCTGCGCGTCTGGAGCCTGTGCTCTGCAACGGGAGAGGCCGCGATAGTCAGAGGCCCGCGCACCACGATGAAGAGTGGCTCCCGCTTGCCACAATTAGAGAAAGCCCTCGCACAGAAACGAAGACCCAACACAGCAAAAATAAATAAATTACTAAAAACTCCTACCCCCAACATCTTCTTTAAAAAAAAAAAAAGCATAGAAAAATATTGGAAGGAAATATATCAAAATGTTAATGTGTTTCTCTGTGGTAGAATTATGAGTGGTTTTTACACTTTTTTTTTTTTTTTTGCTTATCTCTGTTTTGTAAATTTCTAAAAATAAAATGTATACTCCTGGAAGAATAAAACAATGAAGGTTAGTTTTTAAAGAGTGTTAACAAATAAAATGGTTTTCTGGCCTTTATAGAGATAAAATAATGTAATTTTTAAAAGTATGTCTTTTGCTGTTCTGATGAACAGAATTTATTAGAGACCTAGTTTGTTGTGTGTGTGTATGAAAGTGTGTGTGTGTGTGTGGGGGGGTGATATTGGATACACAGAGTTAAATTTAACGTTTTAAATTAATCACATGGTTGACATCTGCTATGACCAGGGCCCCTTCCCAGATATTGCAGAGGACACAGTTGTTATGAGGCACAGACCTTGTTTACAGAAGGCCTATATCAGATGTGGAAAAAAGGCTTAAACATGTGGAAAAGTCAATAACATCCCCATAGCAAGCTGATAGGTTTTTCCAGAAGTCATTACAAGATGTTCCATTCATGTAATTTGATGACCAGAAGATGCTTCCTGAGAGGACCTGTCCACTTGAAAACATCTTAGTCAGTCTTTTTTGGAATGTTTTCTGTCTTTAGGTAATAACCGTGTGTCACAGGAACCTGCAGAGGTAAGATTTTTTTCCCATTTATTAAAAAAATTTAACC
Source organism: Mesoplodon bidens (assembly GCF_964165515.1). NCBI lineage: Eukaryota > Metazoa > Chordata > Mammalia > Artiodactyla > Ziphiidae > Mesoplodon > Mesoplodon bidens. Next base: position 1,988,153 of record NC_138167.1, on the reverse strand, counting down.
AAAGTTTATTTGGCAATAAGATAGGGGCGAAGTCTCTACAAGGGCTTTAACTTTCTCTTTGGGCCAGGGTTCAGCCTTTTGGGCCCCTTCTAATGACTACCTGTGACTATTTTTTCTAACCAAGGTCTAGCCCTTACATCCTGATTCTTGGGTAGCTGATCCAGCACTTCAATCTGTCCTGGTTTGTTACAGGCAGACATAAGTGATAAGATTCCCCAATCCTATTCTGTCATAGCTTAATACCTCTGTTGAAGCTCAGGGATAAGAGCTGCAGAGATGCACGGATGGAGAGCTGAAGTCAGCCTGGCAGTTGGAAAGGTCTACTGTGACAAGCTGCTCCCAGGGTGCACTAAGCTGTGAGGTAGCACCGCCTTGTCTTTCTCTAGGGAACCCCCGCGTTCCAGACTTAGATTCCACATGCACATCCCTAACCTGGCCCTTATTAGCATCATGACTTGTGTTAGTGTTTAGCACTCTTATTCAAGAATTAAGATCATACTGCATATAAAATGTGAAATCAGACATGCTTCCTCTCCAGTGGTCTAGAGATCCACACAGAAGAAATGGAGAATTAGTTTAGGAGAGGATGACAGAGTGAAAGTAGTGGAGGGGGAAAGAAGTAATCATTTCAGGATTTTCCTAGAGAAATTATAAAGAAACTTCACCGGAAGTCCCAAAGGGAGTAGGTTGAAGCAACTTGCCACCCTGACAAAGGAAAACCAACTGATGATGAATTCAGTTCAGCGAAGGGCCCGGTTCTGCTAGTCTCATCACTACAGCCCTAGATGGCCCGGGTTCCTCTTCCTTCATCACCTGCCCCGATTGTTTCCTTGTATTGTGTATAACTTTATGAGCTTTGTGATTAAGTTGGAGAAAAATGAGACTACTATTTAAGGACTCTTAGTATTGTCTTAAAATAGTGTATACTTCTGTCTACTCTAGATCATTACTCAGTGTAGAACTTGGAGCTCTTTACCTAATTCTCAGCCATTCTAAGAGAGCAAATTTACAATGTCTTCAATTGGTCTAAACACATACGGACATTTGGAAGATGAAATATTATTGCTGCTGTTACTGAATTTGCTGAATACTCTTTCTAGTTACAGAGTAAATCTGACTGTGGAGATTAATTAAGCAACATATGTTCAGTAAAATCATCATCTTAAGAGTCAGAAAGTTAACACTACATCTAAAATTATGAATGTTAAAGTAGCACATATAATTTTCCTTGATCATAAATGACTAATTTTGGTAGAATTATATGCCATTTAAAAAATCTGCTTTATTGCAGTGTAATCTATGTACAACTAAAATTCACCCATTTAAAGTGTACTGTTCAATGAGTTTTGAATGAATACAGTCCCGTAACCGCAACTAAAATCAAGATAGAAAACATTTCCTTCACTCAAAATGTTCCCTCAAGGGACTTGCCTGGCGGCCCAGCAGTTAAGACTCCATGCTTCCACTGCAGGGGGCACGGGTTCCATCCCTGGTTGGGGAGCTAAGATCCAGAATGCCCCACAGTGCAGCCAAAAAGAAAAAAAAGAAAGAAAAAAAGTTCCCTCGTGCTCCTTTGCAGTCAATCCCTGTCCCCCCTCCCCCCACCAACCCAGGAACAGATCTGTTTCTATAATTTTGCCTTTTCTAGATTGACGTATAAATGAAATCTGTAGTCTTTAGTGTCTGGCTTCTTTCAGCTAGCATAATGCTCTTGAGATTCATCCATATTATTGTACATATCAGTAGTTTGTTTCTTTGTATTGTTCAGTAGCATTCCATTACATGGAAATACCACAGTTTACTTACCCATTCATTACCTTTTTTTTTGTTTCTTTTTTTTTGTTTGTTTTTTTGCGGTACGTGGGCCTCTCACTGCCGTGGCCTCTCCCGTTGCAGAGCACAGGCTCCAGACGCGCAGGCTCAGCGGCCATGGCTCACGGGCCCAGCCGCTCCGCAGCATGTGGGATCTTCCCGGACCGGGGCACGAACCCATGTCCCCTGCATCGGCAGGTGGACTCTCAACCACTGCGCCACCAGGGAAGCCCCCATTCATTACCTTTTGATAGGTATTTGGCTATCACAAATAAAATTACTCTGAAATGTCTTTGTGTGGACATACATTTCCATGTCTCTTGGGAAATAACTAGCAGTGGGTTTGTTGGATTCTATGGCAAGTGTATGTTCAACTTTATTAGAAGGTCACACTATTTTCCACACTGGCTGTACCACTGTGGTCCCATCAGCAATGTGTGAAAGAACCAGGTGCTCTGAATCCTTGTCAACACTTGGTATTCTCTGTCTCCTTTAGTCATTCTAGGAAGTATGTGGTAATATGACGCTGTGGTTTTAATTTTCACTACATCAATGACTAATTATGATGCAATACATCTGTTCATGTGCCTATTTGTCATCCATTTATCTTCTTTGGTAAAGTATCTGTTCAAATCTTTTGCACACTTTTTTTTTTATTAGTTTCTGCTTTATAACAAAGTGAATCAGTCATACATACACATCTGTTCCCACATCCCTTCCCTCATGCATCTCCCTCCCTCCCACCCTCCCCATCCCACCCCTCCAGGCGGTCACAAAGCACCGAGCTGATCTCCCTGTGCTCTGCGGCTTGCACACTGTTTTTTTTTTTTTTTTTTTGCGGTATGCGGGCCTCTCACTGTTGTGGCCTCTCCCGTTGCGGAGCACAGGCTCCGGATGCGCAGGCCCAGCGGCCATGGCTCACGGGCCCAGCCGCTCCGCGGCATATGGGATCCTCCCAGACCGGGGCACGAACCCGTATCCCCTGCATCGGCAGGCGGACTCTCAACCACTGCGCCACCAGGGAGGCCCCACACTGTTTTTTAATTGCACTATTTATCTTAATGTTGAGTCGTAAGAGTTCCCTACATATTTTGTTTACAAATATTTTTCCAGGTATTTGTTTTGCAATATTTATTCTGTGGCCTTTTCATTTTTATAACATTTATTTTAAAAAACAAATATAAAAAAATTTTATGAAGTCCAGTTTAACAATTTTTCTTTATGTGCATTTTGTGTCCAAAAATTCTTTGCCTAACCCAAGATCACAATGATTTTCTCCTACGTTTTGTTCTGGAAGTTTTACAGTTTTAACTCTTATATTTAAGTGTATGACCCAACTCAAGTAAAGTTTTATGTACTGTATGAGGAAAGGATTGGCTACCCAATTGTTCCAGCATTATTTGTTGTAAAGGCTACCCTTTCTCCTTTGAATTACCTTGGCACCTTTGTCTATTTGTATTTTGGCACTCACTATTCTGATCAACTGATCATTTGTCAGTCTTTATGTTAGGACCACACTGTTTTGATGACTGCAGCTTTATAGTGAGTCTTGAAATCAGGTAGTGTAAGTCTTTCAACTTTGTTCTTTTTCAAAATTGTTTCTGCTATATCAGGTCCTTTTATTTCTATGTAAATTTAGAATCAGTCTGTCAATTTTTTTTTAAGACTCCTCCATTATATGCTGTCTTAAAGTATTACAGTGGCTGTATTTTCCTAGTCTCTTTTACACGTAGGTATTGAAAAAATCAGAGCAGTTTTCTTTTCTTTTTTCTTTTTTGGCTGCATTGGGTCTTAGTTGCAGCACACAGAACCTTCCGTTGAGGCCACGGGCTCTTTTGTGGCACGCTGGCTTCTCTCTAGTTGTGGCGCAGGCTCCAGAGCACACGGGCTCTGTAGTTTGCAGCATGCAGTCTCTCTTGTTGAGGCACACGAGCTCAGTAGTTGTGGCTTACTTGCCCCACGGCATGTGGGATCTTAGTTCCCCACCAGGGATTGAACCTGCGTCCCCTGCGTTGGAAGGTGGATTCTTTACTACTGGACCACCAGGGAAGTCCCTGTCAATTTTCATTTTTAAAAAGTCTGCTGGGATTTTGACTGAGGTTGCATTGAATCTATAGATCAATTTTGGGAGAACTAACATCTTAACACTATTGAGTGTTCTGATCCAAAACAGGATATATCTTCCCATTTATTTATGTCTTTAATTTCTCTCAGTAATATTTTGTGGCTTTTAGTATATAAATCTTGTGCATAGTTTGCTAAATTTATTCCTAAGTATAGTATGTTCTTGACACTATTTTAATTAACACTAAATTTATTTATATCTTTTAAAATAAAAATTGTATATATTTTTGATGATTTGATTTACATATCCATAATGAAATTATTAGTATAGTAAAGCTAATTAACATATCATCTCAGATAATTACATTTTGGTTGTGATGAGTTTGCCTGAAATCTACTCTCTTAACATATTTTCAGTGTTCAATACAGTATTATTAGGTATAGTCATCATGCCTGTAATTAGATCTCTGGACTTATTCATCCTACATAACTGCAGTTTTGTACCCTTTGACCAACATCTCCTTGTTTCCTCCACTGCCACTGCCCCCCCCATTCTTATTCTTTGCTTCTATGAATTCAGTCATTTTTTTTTCCAGATTCCATATGTGAGATCATATAGTATTTGTCTTTCTCTGTCTGGCTTATTTCATTTAGCATGTTTTCAAGGTTCATCCATGTTGCCACAAATGGCAGGATTTTCTTTTACCTCATGGCTGAATAATATTCCATTTTGTATATATACCTCATCTTCTTTATCCATTCATCCATTGATGGACACTTAGGTTGCTTCCATGTCTTGGCTGCTGTAAATAATGCTACTACGAACATGGGAGTGCACATATCTTTCCAAGTTAGTGTTTTCATTTCCTTCAAATAAATACCCAGAGGTAGAATTGCTGGATCATATAGTAGTTCTATTTTTACTTTCTTGAGGAACCTCCATACTGTTTTCCATCATGGCTGCACTAAGTGACATTCCCACCAACAGTGCAGAAGGGTCCCCTTTTCTCCACATCCTTGCCAACACTTATTTCTTGTCTTTTTGGTGACAGTCATTCTAACTGGTGTGAGGTGTTACCTCATTGAGGTTTTGACTTGCATTTCCTTGGTGATTAGTGACACTGAGCACTTTTTCATATACCTGTTGGCCATTTAGATGTCTTCTTCTGAAAAATATCTATTCAGGTCCTTTGCTCATTCTTAAATCAGGTTATTTGTCTTTTTGCTGTCGAGTTGTATGAGTTCCTTACATATTTTAGATATTAATCCCTTATCAGCTCTATGGTTTGCAAAAATTTTCTCCCATTCTGTAGGTTGCCTTTTCATTTTTTGATTACTTTCTTTGCATTGCAGAAGCTTTTTAGTTTGATGTAGCCCCACTTGTTTATTTTTGCTTTTGTTGCTTGTGCTTTTGGTGTCATACCCAGGAAATCACTAGTTTCATTTAGTTGTTTGTATTTTCTTATATTTCACTGAATTTCTTTAAGAGGATTATTCTCAATTTTTGGTCGGACAGTTCATAGCTCTCCATTACTTTGGGATCAGTTATTGGAGCTCTATTATTTTACTTTGGTGATAGCATGTTTACTTGATTATTTGTGATCCTTGTGGCCTCATGTTGATGTATGTACACTTGAAGAAGTAGGCATCTCTTCTAGTCTTTACAGACTGATTTCGACAGGGAAAGCCCTTCACCAGGCAGCCCATCCAGAGATTCTGGGTTGCACATCTGTTGCTTATCTCCAGGCTTGCTCTGGAGCCCTTCAGCAAGCAAGTCTGGTGCCTGGGTCAACAGGTGGGCAGGCCTAGTGCCTCAGTCCATCATGGGGTGGGCCTGAAGCCTGGGTCCACTGGGTTGAGCTTGGCACTTGGATCCATGGGGCAGGTCTGGTACCTAAGGCTGTGGTGGTAGGCTGAAGACCTGAGTCCACAGAGGCAGGCCTGGTGTCTAGGACTGTAATATTAGGCATCAAGCCTGGTCCCATGGGGGCTGGCCCAGTGCTGAGGTTTGCTGGGGCAGGCCGGGGCTCTGGTTCTGCTGGAGCCTGGGGCCACAGGGGTCAGTCTGGCATTGGGGTAGGCCTGGTCCTGGGGCCTTAGTAAAGTCAAGTGTTCATTTCATTCACTTTCTCCCACTGGGAGGGTGTCTCTCTTCACACTGGGCTGCCTGGGGTTGGGGAAGGGGTGACAGAGACAATATGAAACTGTCTTTCCTTCCCTCCTCAATGCATCTTTTCTTACTGCTGTGCTCCACCCAGGTGCTCTAACCCCCACGTGGAATCCTTAGCTCTTGTGAAGGTATTTTTGCATGTGGATATTCGTTCAAATTGATGTTTCTGTGAGGGGACAGTCACTGGAAACTTGCTGAAGTCTGAAAGCCAAGCGATATATTTAAAAAATTTTAATTTTAGATTGTCCATTGCTTGTATATAGAAATGCAATTGATTTTTGTATATTGACCTTGTATCCAGTGTCCTTGTTAAGTCACTTCTTAGTTCTAGTAGTGCTATTTTTTTTTTTTTTTACATTCCTTAGGCCATCTGTGAATAAAGGCAGTTTTACTTCTTTCTTTATAGTCTGCATGCCTCATCTTTTATCCTCTCTTGTTACATTGGGCAGGACTGCCAGTACCCTGTTATATAAAGTAGTGGGAGTGAATATTCTTACCTTGTCTGCCATCTTAGAGAGAAAGCATTTGTTCTTCCATCATTAAGCATGATGTTAGCTCTAGGTTTTTTGTAGATGAACTTTATCACATTGAAAAAGTTCCCTTTTATTTATAGTCAGTGGAAGGATTTTTTTAATAATGAATAATTGTTGAGTTTTGTCAAGTGATTTTTATGCATGTATTGAGATGATCATATGAGTTTTTTGTTTGTTTGCTGATATGGCCAATCACACTGATTATTTTTGTATTATATTATGTTTATTATTATATCTTGAGATAAACCCAACTTGAACATGATATATTATCCTTTTTTAAAAAATATCACTGGTTTTCCATTTACTAAAATTTTGTTCAGGATTTTTGTATCATGTTCATGATAGATATTAAACTGTAGTTTTCTTTTTGTGTAATATCTTTGTCTGGTTTTGGTAACTGGGTAATGCTAGCCTGATAGTATGAGCTGGGAATTGTTTCTACTCTGTTTTCTGAAAAGTTTGCAATACAGTTTGTATTATACGATTATATTTCCTTATGTGCTTGGTATAATTCACCAATGAAGTCATTGGGCCTGGAGTTTTCTCTGTGAGAAGATTAACTATAAATTCAATTTCCTTGATATAGGGCCACTAAGTTTTCTTTTTTCTTGAGTGAACATTAATAGTTTGTGTTTCAAGGTATTTGTTCATCGTATTTGTCAATATATTGACATAAAGTAGTTCAGCATATTCTCCAATTACTCTTTTAATTTCTGCAGGATATACTATGATGTCCCCACTTGTGTTCCTGACATTGGTAAGTTGACTCTTCTCTATTTGTGATTAATCTGGCTAGAGGTTTATCAATCTTTTCAGAGAAGCTTGGAGGTTTCATTGATATGAGCTACTGTTTTTCCACTTTCTATTTCACTGATTTCCACTCTTCATTTAATATTTTCTTCTTGCTGCTTACTCTGAGCTAATTTCCCATTTTCTTTTTAATTTTTTAGGATAGAATCTTGAGAAGTTGATTTTAGATCTTTCTTCTTTTCCAATATAACCATTTAATGTTGTACATTTCCCTCTAAGCACTGCTTTAGCTTTATCTTGCAAATTTTTACCTTGTACCATATATCTGTAATGATGTTGTCTACTTGCTCTATAATGAATGAAGAATTTTGAAATATCCTACCATAGTTGCAAACTTTGTCTACTTTTTCTTTTCAGAGTTTTTGCGTCATGAAGTTTGAAGTCCTGTTATTAGGTGCATACATATTTAGGACTGAAATGTCTTCTTGATGAGGTGACCCTTTATCATTATGAGATATTCCTCTCTATCCCTGTTAATAGTCCTTTTTAGTATTAATATAGCTACTCTTGTTTTCCTTTGATTAGTATTTGCATAATGTATCTTTTTTCATCCTTTTACTTCTAATCTGTGTCTTGATATTTAAAGTGTTTTTTTTTTAAATAGGCAGCATATGGTTGGATGTTGCTTTTTTTATCCACTCTGTCAATATCTTCCTTTTAATTACAGAGTTTAGAAGAGTTTAAACCATTTGCATTTATTGATACTGTCAGTATGGTTGGATTGAAATTTTCCTGTTGCTTTCTGTTTTCTAGTTGCTCCATGTGTTTTATTTTTCTTCTTTTTCTGCCTTCTTTTTTTTTTTTTTTTGTGGTACGCAGGCCTCCCACCGCTGAGGCCTCTCCCGTTGCGGAGCACAGGCTCCGGATGCACAGGCCCAGCGGCCATGGCTCACGGGCCCAGCCGCTCCGCGGCATGTGGGATCCTCCCAGACCGGGGCACGAACCCACGTCCCCTGCATCAGCAGGCGGACTCCCAGCCACCGTGCCACCAGGGAAGCCCCTTTCTGCCTTCTTTTGATTTAAGTATTTTTTTTAATGATTCAGTTTTATCTTTACTATTGGCTTATTAATTATAACTTTTATAATTTTAGTGATTCAGTGTTTACTGTATATATATATATATATATATATATATATATATATATATATACATTTTTTTTTTTTTTCCCCCGGTACGCGGGCCTCTCACTGTTGTGGCCTCTCCCGTAGTGGAGCACAGGCTCCGGATGCACAGGCTCAGCTGCCATGGCTCACGGGCCCAGCCGCTCTGCAGCATGTGGGATCTTCCCGGACCGGGGCACGAACCCATGTCCCCTGCACCGGCAGGCAGACTCTCAACCACTGCGCCACCAGAGAAGCCTTGTATATATTTTTAGCTTATTATAATTTACCCTCAAATAATATTATGCCATTTCACATATTGTGTTAACTTTATAATGGTATTCTTCCATTACCCCCATCTGTCCTTTGTGCTGTAATTGTTATCCATTTTCTTTTATATATAAAAGTAATTTATAAATTTATAAAGGTAAATTATATACATTATTATTATGTTTTCTTTAAATTGATATTTATCTTTTAATGTGATTTAAAAGAATGCTTTTCTATTTCCCAACAAATTTATTTTTTCCAGTGTTTCTCATTCCCTGTTGAAATCCTAATTTACTAATCCATCTACTAACATTTTCTTTTCCTAAATAACTTAAAAACCCCCCACTTTTATTGTAGTGCAGGTCTGCTTGCAATGAATTATTTCACCAAAAATACACCCAGGTTGGGTGGGGTGGTGGTGGTGAAACGCTCCAACCGGTGTATTTTGTAATAGCTTCCTAGGTAATTCTGATAAATCTCTTCTTGTAAGAACTTGGTAAGGCCTGGAAGATGGTATGGATTCCCATATCATTTTGGTGGGTATTGCCCAGACTTTTTCTCTGTGCATTTAAATACATATAGAAACATAATTTAAAAATATAACATATGATCTAATACCTATTATTCTGCAACTTGAGTTTTTTACTATTTTTATGTGACCACATATATATTTACTTCCTGCTCTTCTACTGCTGCATGGTGTTGTCAAAATTAAGTATACCATAGTTTATTTTCTTGTCAACATACATACAGATTGTTTCACTTTTTGATTACAAAGCTGTAGTGGACCTTCTCATTTTTCGTGCACATGCGCAAGTATTTCTCTCAGGTGGGTACCAGAAAGGGAGACTGCTGGATCAATGGCTATGCACATTGTACATTTTAACTAACAAATTGCCCTCAAAAAAAGTTGTACTAATTTATGTTATCATTAATAGCACGAGTTTCTCCACACCCTTGCCAACACTTGATATTATAAATCCTTAAAAATTTTGCTAATTTTTTTGAAGAATAAATATATATCTTATTTTAGCTTGCACTTCCCTAGTTACTGGATTCCAGAATTTTTTCAGTCATTTGCATTTCCTACTGTCTGAATTGTCTTTTCCTATCTTCTCCCCCCTTTTCTATACAGGTGTCATTTTCTTTGTGGTTTAAGGTGTTATTTATGTATTTTGGTTATTAGGCTTTTGTTATATAGGTTCTAAGTTTTTCTGCCAGCTCATCATTTGTGCTTTATTGACCAGAATTGTCAACTTTGATAATAGTCAAATGTTTTTCTTTATGGCTCTTGGATTGTTCTTTGAAGTCCTTTCCTATCCCATGTTCCCCTATATTTTAAAAATTCTTACAGCTCTTTAAAAAAAATAGCTCTTTAAACTGTGTGGATATTAATTTTGTAAATGGTGCGAGGTAGACATGTAACCTAATTTGTTTTTCAAACTAATAACTAATTGATCAAGCACTGTTTATTAAGCTTTCCCCCACTGACTTGAAACGCCATCTTTGTCATTTATGGGATGCTCATACACACATGGAACTCTAAATACACGTTTCTGTATTCTCTCCATTATCTATGCTTATCTCAATACCATACAGGTTTAATCCTATGGTTTTCCAATTTGCTTTGATATAGGGCAAGTCTCATCCCCCTTTATTTCATTTATAATTAAAAAAAGTTTAAAAATCTATTCTTCATTGTTTAACTGTCTGATTCTCCCTTCTTCCTTGAGTTGCAAATAACAAGGAGGTAAAATAAGAAGTATCATAGACAAAAGAGCATGAGAAATGAGGGAAAAGAGACAAAAAAAGAGGAATTCTCTTAAGATGGTATTTTTTTCCTCTACACTTCAAGGTGCTACCCTATGAATTATGCCACATACAAAATAAAATAGATTTTGTGTATTCAGCCACTGTCTAAATCACAGGCATCTCTGGCTTTCATTGCTGGCCAGTTACCAATGGCAGGGACCATGTAAACATAAAATGTGAATGGATGGGAACTAGAAAGAAACATGAATCAACGTGAGAAAATGAATAAGGACTAAAGTGAATTAAGAATATGATGAGAGAAAATAAAATACTTGTATTCTTAGTATGGACCTACCCACCAGGAAGTCAAATCTCTGAGCTTAGTGCATCCATGGTGTCCTGGGTTCTTTCTCCTACCTCTTGATGTTTTATATGGATTATAGAGAGGTCAATTCTTTACTTGATAATTGAAGTGACAGAGAAAGGAAAAGAACTATTAGGAATATAATAGTAATGAGTAATAGAAAATACCATGCTAACTGAAAGTGGGTAAGTGTTGAAAAGGGAGCGGAACACATAAGTGTCCGTAGTAAAATATTCACATAAACAGTTTAAGCTTTAAATCTAACATTGTACCTGTGAAGCTAACATAACACAAGTAGGAAAAGCTGTCACATGGGCAAGCCTAGTTTTAAGTCAACAGTTAATTAAATTATTTACAATGAATTTAGTTGTTCCCTGCTGAAATAACATGTCAATAGGGCATGGTGGTTGTCATGGGACTTGTGTCCAATGCAGTGTGGCCAAAGGTTCATGGCCCAGTAAGCAGGGCCAGGTAGTAATAAAGGCTTTTAATGACCATTCACACAGAAATATCCTCATTTTTCTTATGGTGCCAAAACACGAACATTGTGATTTACTGATCTCCCTTTAACTCATCAATTTATAATTAGTTGTCTCATGTTTTAAAGTAGCCTGCTTTTCCTAGTAAAGCAACAATTGTGCAAGTTCTAAGAAGCTGCCTCAATAAGTACCATACAAATGTACTTTAAAGTCATTTCTCCCCTTGCTTTGCACCGAGTTTACGGTTGAGACAAACCACTTAATACATATACCATAATGATATTTGCCGTTACCATAGGAAATGAGTGAAGGGGATATTCTTTAAAACAATGGAACTCTAATATTTGAAGACTCAAGTGGCCCCTACTAAACTCGCATTTTAAAATGTTCATAATCTTCCACCTTCATAAAACCTAACAACCATCGGTTTTACAGCAAATTTTTTTTGTATACCTCAAAGGGTAGCTTTTGATAAACAAAAAATTGAGAAATAGTGTAACTATTCTACGTATCAGATTAATTGCTATAAATTGTAGAGACAAACTTCTCCAAGTGGAGCTCATGCAGCCCGTTTGGGCATTTGCTAGGAAACTAAGCGCTAAGGTATCTTAACGTCCGGCTGCTTCCAACCGCTGTCCTCCCTGTGCGGCCGCGCGGGCCGTGCGCTCCGGAGCGAGTGCCCAGCGGTCTCGGGGGCCGGAGACTGAGAGGAGCGCGCGCGCTCGGCGCGGTTGCGCACGTTTCAGCGCTTCCCGCTCCTACCGTTGGGCTAGGCGTTCAACCGCCATCTGGGTTCGGCTTCCTCCTCTGTCGGGCGCCCCCTGGTGCTCATCACCTGCACCATCTTGAGTGGCTGCGAGGAGCAAAGGTCCCGGGAGCCCAAGGATGCTTTCGAGAAAGCCGCACGTCCAAAGCCGTGGTGTCAATCACACGGGTACATGCAGGCACCTCTAGAGGAAGCTGGATGCTGTTTTACTAAGCACCAAGCAAACACAGGCGGACATCAAGTTTCATCCGAGTCAACTCGGCTCTCAAGTTTGTGATAAAAGCCGCAAAGATACGTTAGACCCCGTCTCTTCTTGAATCCGCCCCCTCCCGCGCGCACTGCGCGCTTTTTCCGGGCGGAGTTCGCTGTGACCCTTGACTGCAGTGGGGCGGCCCGTCTCTTGAGAGCCAGAATATCTGTCCTGGGCTGGAGCCTAGGATGCGGCCTTAAGTGCCGTGGAAGGGAGGTTCCCTAACCTATCCAATCAATGTTACGCACAAAGTCTGTCGCCCCAGGAAAGGGGTCGAGCTACCCCGGCTCTCTGCCCACGCCCCGGTCGCGGCACCAACGCCGCTCCACATTTAACAGGAACAGCAGCTCTTTTTCCATCCATGGCAACCCCAAGAGCTCGCTCTCGCCTCGGCACAGCATGGTGGGAGCCTCTCCCCTTGTCCTGCCTCCCTCTCCTTTTCTTCTCCCTTCCTTCCTAACACAATTAATGGCTAAGTCATGATTTTCCTAGCTAGCGCCCACTGAAGGATGGGGCTTAGCGACTCACGGTGACGCTCCCATCCGCCTTCCAGAAGGGGAGGTTTCAGAGAGAACTACAGCTCCCGTCAGGCATCAGCCTAAGCCATTGCAGGGCGTCACGGGAGTCGTAGGCGCCTTCCTCCTCTGTCCCATTCATTCCTCAAGGCGCCAACTACAAGTCCCAGTGGGCCTTGGGGCGGGCACGCCTGCGCGAGAGCCCCGAGAGCGGTGTGGGGGTGGGGCGCCACGGGCAGCGGGGGGCGGGGCCCGAGCGGGCTGTGTGGAGGCTTCAGACTCCCGGCGCCATTTAGCGCCGAGTTTCGCCCGTGGACGCCGCGTTTCTCGTGGCGTCTCTGCACCCGTCTTCGTGACAGAAGGTGCCCAACCGGGTGACTGCCCTTCTTCTCCCGGCCCTCCTCAGCCCGGAGGAGCAGCAGGCTCCGGCCCTCCCACGCCAGCCCTCCCTCCGTCAGCCCCCGGCCCCGGCCCTGAGAGGACGGGGTCCGCTCGGCGCGGGGCGGGCGGCGAGGCCTGGGGCCGGGGGCCGCTCCTCCGCGTCGCGCGTCGGCCCCTCGCGTCGGGCGATGGGCGGCCTCTGAGGCCGTCCAGCAGGGCGGGGAGGAGGAGCGGCCGCTCGCCTGGCCGCGAGCCCCGGCGCGGCCTCCCCTGCCTCCGCGCCGAACCGCCGCCGCTCGGGGGTCCGCGCGCGCCGCCGCCCCAGGGCCCAGCCCGCCCCGGGCCGCGGCGGCGTCGGGCAGCCGGGCCGCCTCCGTCTGGACTGGTGCGGGCCGCCGCGCCGCCCCCATGACCGCGCGCCCCCGCCGCTCTAGCCCGCCCGGCAGCCGCTTGCCGCACGATGGCTGCGGGCCGTGAGGCGCCAGCCCCCGTGCCTCCGCCCCGCCGCCGCCCCCGACCAGCGCGCCTCGAGAGCCGCAGCGGCCGCCGCAACCGGGCCCGCGGCCCCGCCTCCCGCTCGGGCCGCCGAGTCAGTGCCGAGTGAGGGGCCGTCGGCCCGCAGCATCGCCGCCCCGGGCCGGCCCCCTTCTTCCGCGAATTCGAGCCGCCCGCCTCGCTCCCGCTCCCGCTCCCACCATGTCTGGCGGCGCCGCCGACCAGCAGAGCAGCACGCCGGGCTCCCTGTTCCTCTCGCCGCCGGCGCCTCCCCCCAAGAATGGCTCCAGTTCGGACTCCTCGGTGGGAGAGAAACTGGGCGCCGCGGCGGCCGACGCCGAAGCCGGCAGGACGGAGGAGTACCGGCGTCGCCGCCACACCATGGACAAGGACAGCCGGGGGGTGGTCGCGACCACCACCACGGAGCACCGCTTTTTCCGCCGCAGCGTCATCTGCGACTCCAACGCCACGGCGCTGGAGCTGCCCGGCCTCCCCCTCCCGCTGCCCCAGACGAGCGCGGCCGCGGTGGTCCCGCAGCGGAGCCCCCCGGAGCCCCAGCGCGAGGAGACCCTGACCCCCGCTGCCGCACATGTGGCCCAGCAGCCGCCCGCCGCCGCCGCTGCCCCCGGGGAGCCGGTCGCCGCGGGCCCAGCCGCCGCCTCGGCCCCGGGCAGCGCCGGCAGAGACCGTCAGGTTGCCCAGCCCGGCCACGCGGGGAGCAAAGAGGAGCCCCCGTCGTCGAGAAGTGGCAGCGGCGGCGGCAGCGCCAAGGAACCCCAGGAGGAACGGAGCCAGCAGCAGGATGACATCGAAGAGCTGGAGACCAAGGCCGTGGGAATGTCCAATGATGGCCGCTTTCTCAAGTTTGACATCGAGATCGGCAGGGGCTCCTTTAAGACGGTCTACAAAGGTCTGGACACCGAAACCACCGTGGAGGTCGCCTGGTGTGAACTGCAGGTATGCCCCACCTACTTCTTTATTTCTCGGTGGTTTGGATCCCCGATTTGGCTCGGTTCGGCCAGTTTGCCGAGTTCGCCCTTTGCATGTCTTTCTCTGATTGTTTGCTCCGAAATGGGGGGAGCCCAGCTTTTGGAAGAGAAACTAGAATTTGGGGCATGCACCTAGGTGTTTGGGTAGGATAGGGGTTAGTATTGGTAGCCAAAGAGCTTTGCTCCTAGGGAGGAGTGATGAAAGTCATCCTGATAACAAACGCATTGCCTATTCGTCATTGTTTTACTCGTCTGGCAGGAAACGGAATTAGTGGGGAAGTTTTTGAATTAGGAAAGTACAGTCTTCTTGCCTTGTGCTCCTCAGGGGGTCTGCAGTGATGAGCTGCTGGTGTGTTAGATGCGTGTTTCCGTTCCTGAGATCAGGCTGTCCTTTTAAGTTGAGAACGACCTTGTTCCTGACTGACTTTCCTTTGGATATATCTTAGTTGGTGATCACACAGGCTGTAATAAACTGTAAGAAAGGCTTCCTTCTCTGGATAAATAATTTGGGACTAGAAGGTAAGTGGTTGATACTGTTTCACCTAATGGTGCATAAACCTTATGATAGCTAGCAGTGATCTGACGTTGTTAATTAAAACTAGTATGTCTTCAGCCCATTCACTGTACTGTGGGTAGTGGGTAGTACAGGAGCTTATGTAAAATTGTATTTGTGCTTTGAGAATCGTAATGTCATTATCGTTGTTTTAACTTTGTTGTAAAAAGTTTTTAAGCCAGACTTTCCCAGGAGTACAAAGGAGTCACAAAGCTTCCTTTTTCACCTCTCTGGGAGATTTTCATGGTGTAAATGAAATGATTTTCATGGTGTGTCATCCTGGTTGACAAGGATATTCTAGGTTCAAATAGCTGGGTTTCGGCTACTTGTTGCTTGACCTGTAGCAGCTTGATTGAATGTTGTCCTCACCGGCAAGTGAACATACATAGGTTATTGGAAGAAGCAGAGTTGAACTGAATGCAAAAGCCACTTACATTATACATGAAAAATGCCAGTATCCATATTCTTCTTGCCAAGAAAATGGACCAAGCTGAATTAGGATATGAAAGTACCTGAGTGGTCTAGGAATTTACCTATTATCCATGAACTAATATGTTAACACTTAACCCTTTGAATGTCACCTTCCAAATGACCAAGGCCATATCAAGTGTGAAGGGAAATTAACATGTGGAAGGAAGTAAACTTCAAACCTGACAGGTTTTTTTGGAATGTAATTTCTTAAGTTTTATAGTTAGTGATATAGAACTTCTAAGGCACTGTGAAATAAAACCTACTCAATTTTATCGTGTTTTAGAGTTGGGAAGGTGGCAGACCTTTTTTTTAAAAAAATTGTGAAACTATAACGTTATTCTGGTTGGTCAGTCATACTCAAAAACTTAGGTCTGATTTCTTTTGGTTTACAGGCAGACACCTGTTTCTTTTTTGTACCTCGGGTGCTTATTGCTACTGATCCTGGATTTTATTCTTCTGTAGTTTCATATTTGAATAGGTGCTTTTTGTAACAGTTTTTTTTTTCCGTAATTAGTTACCTTACTCTCTTAAGACTAGACCCAAGTAAATGTTGAGCACTTTATGGATGTAATGTGTGTGTTTTATTTTTTTGTCATTTGGAATTTTCTGATAGTTTATTATCCTGAAACTAATGATACAGTGGGGAAAAAAACCTCAATTTGTCTAATGTCAGAATAAGAATTTTGTCTAAGCTTCTCAGTTGTTCCTAGAACTGATGACTTTTTTGTTTTGTTCTCTACCTAGGCATGGTCATGGTTAAACCAAAGAGTATCTGCTATCCTTACATATAACAATATCGCCATATTATTTTTATGTTAGTTCAGGGTTTGGCTGGAGAACCAAATGAATCCTAGTTAATTGAGTGGTACCCTGGTTTGGAACCTTCCATATATGTCATTTGACCCTACTTCTACAATTTTTCATTTTGGTTTTTAAAATGTGATTATCTTAGCCCCAGGATCCTTTATAGCAGTAGTTGGACAGTGTTTATGATTTTTTGGCCAGAACTTTTGCCTGATAACCTATTCAATAGGTTAGTGTTTGGGTTTTTGTCTTTGGATCTAAACTGAAGGACAAGCCAAGGGATTACTAAATCACTGGGAAAAAAGGAAAGCTTTTTTCACTAAATGTATATTTATTAATACGCATATTTTTCTGTAGGAGGACTGGAGAAATATTGTGTTCAGCTGTTGAGTTAAAAATCTTGTATATTAAAACTGGAGGAAATCTTAGGTTATTCTGCCCAGGTGCTTATTTGATAAATAAAGAACTTGAAGTCATAGAGCAGGTAAATGACTTGCTTGGGTTGATAAAGAATGGAAATTAAACTGGTTGGGATCTAATAATTTGAGAAATGTTAAAGCATTTGTAGTGCAGTAGATGGTTAATTAGTAAATCTCAAATGAAGCTGTTCTGTTTTGGCGTGGAAGTTACTGTCAGATTTTTGAAGAAATGCTATCCTGTAACCATGGCAAATTCCAGACTTCTGATTTGGGTGTTGATTTTATCACTTCAAATGGAGAAATAAATAGGCTTTTTGGGGTGGAGAATGGGTGAGTGTGGTATACAAGTCAAATTTGTTTTCATGAAGCTTATTTTTAGAGTCACAATATGCATAGTTACTTAGTAAAACAAATATTGACTCTTAATAAATAATATATAGGTAATACTTCGAAACCACAGGATTTTAAGAGATAACTGAGATATTTTAAGGTGAAAATTTCTTTACCTGGTTTTATTAGGTAGGCTGTGCTTTAATTTTACTTCTCTGTTGGCTTGGTCAGAAAATGTTATTGCTGCACTTTGCGGAATTTATGTTGCTTTTTTAGGAAGGGTTCTTCTTTGCTTTTTGTTTTAAAGAAACATAGCATAGTTTGCTTGAAGAAAACATGGAGATTCAAGAATGGTTGCTTTACTCTAAGCACTTTTCTCCCCATGCAACTTCTAAATACTGAGTTCACTTGATATATTGATGAGATTGTTTCCAGACCTACCTGAAAGGAGAGGTCAAATCATAAATTTTGATTAAGCTCCAAAATACTTACTGTCTACTTTTCTCTGGCTTTTTGCAAGTCAAGGCTTATGTCTCATCATGAGTATATGATATTAATGTTTTATGAAAAGTTTGTCAGTGCTGCAGAAATTGGATGTGGTTCTGTGGTTAAGAAACCATAACATTTCTTTGCTATAGTTCTTAAAATAATTCATTGAACTGTATCTTCCCATTTGAATATTGAGGATTTTTCTTACCTGTATTTTTAAAATTTGTGCCACATTTCTTGTTTTTTAGGAACCTGCAGTAACTTTTAGTTTCAGGAACTAAATTTCAGGGAATAGTCTTTGGAGTTTTTCTTGTTTGTTTTTAAATTCTCCGAGTCAGTGATTTTTGGAGTATGGGCAGAATTCAGGTAACTCAAGGGTAGCTGCTGAGCAAATTAAAGAATGATTGGTGACTTGTTCGAAGTAATCCTTTGTCCCTTCTAAACAGGACAGAATAGAATTAAGGACAGGATAATTTTGGGTAGGTAAGATTTAATTTAAAATATATGTAGATTTATTGCCCTAAGAAGTAACTTTGTGGTACAGGAAAAAGAATTACATTTAGGTTGATTTTTTTTTTTTAATATAGTTAGTTCTTACTTAGTCTTAAGGGCTTAAGTGTTTTCCTTTTCTCTTATTTACCTTTAGTATCACAGTTGTTTCTAGTGTAAGAACTTGGAAAGAGATTTTTTTTTTAAGATTTGTTTTTGATGACCATTTTTTAAATATAGATTGATTGATTGATGGCTGCGTTGGGTTTTCATTGCTACACACAGGCTTTCTCTGGTTGCAGTGATGGGGGCTGCTCTTTGTTTTGGTGCGGTGGCTTCTCTTGTTGCAGAGCACGGGCTCTAGGCACGTGGCTTCAGTAGTTGTGGCTCACAGGCTCAGTAGTTGTGGTTCATGGGCTCTAGAGCACAGGCTCAGTAGTTGTGGCACACGGGCTTAGCTGCTCTGTGGCATGTGGGATCTTCCCAGACCAGGGCTTGAACCCGAGTCCCCTGCATTGGCAGGCAGATTCTTAACCACTGCGCCACCAGGGATGCCCAAGAGATTGTTTTTGTGTAAAATAAATGGGGAATCTTTTATTGCCTGGTGACTCAGTTCACTCTTTGACATTTGGATGCTAGTGTAAGGTCCTGGTCATTTGAAAGTCATCCTAGTTAATCCCTGTAGAAACGTTCAACTAAAACGGGGCTCTCATTTTCAGAAATCATCTTAAACCTGTTATTTGTGTTTTCTGGTAACTTCTAAATTTTTTAGATAAAGCTGTAAAAACAGCAAGAGTGGTTATGTTCAAATTAAAATTTCTGAAAATGTTCATATACTAGGGGAAAATTCACTATAATTAGTTACCAGGTTTTGTTGTAGCAGTTCTTTATATTTACTTATTGTTAGCATCTTGCATTTTGTTTGGTCCTGTGTTTAAGAAAAGTCAATCAAGTGTGCAGGAATAGGTGAGACTTATCATTACCTGAATTTGGAGAAGGCACTATTTTTCTGCAGTGTAACACAGTGATTAAGAACTTAAAATGCCTGACTTTCAATTCAGATCCTGGCTCAGCTAATGATTGTGTAACCTTGGGTAAACTTCTGTGCTAGTTTCTTATCTGTAAAATGGAATGTAATAAGAGCACTTATTTTACAGAGTTGTTGTGATGATTAAATGAATTAGTATATATAAAAAACATTTAGGACAGAGCCTGGCACATAAATATTAACTGTGATGATGCAGCATCTTTTTTAGGCTATCTTTTTGAGGGTACTGATGAAAATTTTGATTTGTTTACATTTATGCTTGAAAAATGTAGCAGAACTCTTACTTTGGCTACCATACTTATCGGAGAAATGTTGGAGCTGAACATGGTGTCATCAGTGTTTTCAGATTCCTTAGCTTTAGCTGTCCTCTGCCTAACTTTCTAATTTTATGACCTGTCACCTTCCCAAATGGCAGCCTTTCTGAATTACTAGTTTCCCGAATTTACTAGGATCTTTCCTCTTGGGATCATTCTTATAGTTTTCTTCACATTAATTAAAAATCATGTACATTCTCTGTCTACTCCACTAGTCTTTGGGTTTTTTGAAGATATAAGTATCGATAGATGCTCAATATACTTTGATAAATATTAAGTTTTTTCTGTTATTAAGTTAGAAATAGTTGTAGATCTCAGGGTTGTTTCATCCATATTCCTTGCCTTTCATTGGGCCACAGCAGATTCTCTAATCTTGTATTTGGAGATTGACTCTGGTATAATACAACACTGTATAACGGAAACCAACTCAAAGGCGGAAAACTTTGTTACCCAATTACCTGACCCTGAGTAAGGAACTTAATCTGTAGCACTGATTTATTAGCAACATGTCTTACTGACTTCACAGGATTGTTGAGAAGCAACTGAAGTACTATGTGAAGGTACTTTGAAAAATGTAAACGATGATGCTTTTTAAAAAATCCATTTTGAAGGCTCTAAGTTATCACTTGTTACAAATTATTTTAAACTTCTTAGTTAAAGTTGGGTTTTAGGAGCTTTTTGTTCTGTCAGTTTAGGGATTTTATTAAATCTTAAGAAGAAGGGGAGTAGTTTTTCAGACTGAAGAGAAATTGCCAGAAGCTTTCCTTAAGAGTGTTTTTTTTTTTTTTTTTTTTGCGATACGTGGGCCTCTCACTGTTGTGGCCTCTCCCGTTGCGGAGCACAGGCTCCGGACACAGGCTCAGCGGCCATGGCTCACGGGCCCAGCTGCTCTGCCGCATGTGGGATCTTCCCGGATCGGGGCACAAACCCGTGTCCCCTGCATCGGCAGGCGGACTGTCAACCACTGCGCCACCAGGGAAGCCCTCTTAAGAGTGTTTTTATTTGGAAGAGGATTATGCCTTTGACAGGTGGCAGGCTTAATTTTGTGTGTGGCTTTAAAAAGATTGGTTATTGATATGTTCCGCAGAAGAGGAGAAACTTTAGTATTTGCTTGGTTTTGTGGTTGACTTAATTGATTGTATAATATCCACCTTAATTTGTATTAATTTAGACTTTTCAGGTGGGCGTTCATAAAGAATTTAGTTTTTGATGTTGTGACTTGAGTCTTGGCGTTACAAGATTGACATATTAAATATGCTGTGCTACATTAATGTGCTTAATGATTTTTAGAAAAGAATCATCAGATAAGCTGTCTATCAGCACAAGCAAATACAGTTTTCCCTGGAATTTAAGAAATCTTAAGAAATGTAAGAGTTTAAGAATAATTTAAAAAAGTGTTTGGAAATCTACTTGTTATAATCGTCATATTCGGGTTAGTTAAGTAAAACCACTGTTTCTGTAGATGCCTTTTGTGCAGGCAGGGTTCAGCTTCTCAATGACAGGTGATCTGTGTTTTGGTCATTATGTACATGGTGAATGGTCTTGTGTTAATCAAACACTAATATATAAACCAAACAGTGAGAGGTGAAGCGAATTAGTGAATCGAATAATTATTGATGTACACATTTCCTCTGTTAGTCGATAGAAGTAAACAGGTTGTTTGGGATAATGATAGGATCATCTTCATGGCTAGTAGTTTTGAGCTAAATAACATGATATTGCAGTCGCTCTCATATCTGCAGGTTCCGCATCCACAGATTCAACCAACTGTAGATAGAAAATATTCAGGAAAAAGAAATGCCAGAAAGTTCCAAAAAGCAAAAGTTGAATTTGCTGCACTTGTAGCAACTGTGTGCATAGCACTTACATCGTGTTTACAACTATTTATATTAGCATTCACATTGTGTTAGGTATTATAAATAATCTAGAGATGATTTAAAGTATACAGGAGGATGTGTATAAGTTATATACAAATACAGCACTGTTTTATAGAAGGGACTTGAGCGTCCGTGGATTTCGGTATCCATGGGGTGGGGGTTGGGGAGCATCCCTGGAACCAGTCCCTGGTGGACACTGAGGGATGATTGTATTCATCTCTTTGTGGATATCCTTTTTACTTGGACTGGTAGATCATTGTGGATTAAGGTAAGTTTGGGAAATACAACATATCATCTCTTTAACATGCTGAAGAGTTCCTAGACATTATCATATTTACATGTTCTTCCAACTGTTCTCACACCCTTCCCACACAAATGCTCAGCTGTAGGTGGTGGAGAGAATTTTAAGTAGAGAAGTTAATTGGCAGATTTGCATAGTAGTAATTGTGGAGAATGGATTTAAGGAGTACGAGGGATGTAGAGTTTAGTTTTATGTGTGGGTATGAGATTTCTAGGGCCTGAACTAGGACAGTAATAGAGGAGTGGAATCTTTAAATATTTAGTAGATAAAATATGCAGAGTTTAGTGATTAAGTGGAGTTTGGAGGAAAAATGAAGCATGGGTAAGAGAGTGGGTGGGGATAGATGATGGTTCGGTCAACTGAGGGAGGAAATAAGAAAGAATAGGAGTTTTGTTTTTTTGAGAGGGGAAGGGGTATGAAGATGTATTCAGTTTGACATGTTGACTTTGAGATACTTGTGAAACCTCCAGGAAGTTCAGCCAGGCTGTTGGATACATTCATGAAGCTCAAATAATGGGTCTGAGGTAGAAATAGAGGCTGTTTATATTAGTCATAGCTGAAATAATGGAGGTAAATGGAATCATTTAAGGAGAGGATATATATGAAGAGAGAAGCAGAGGAAGAGACAGGGGAGAATAATGGGCCTAGGGCAAAATAGGAATAATTGATGGGTGGGCAAAGGAAAAAGGAGCCCAGGGGTTAGGCTAAGTAGAACATTAGGAGAATGGTAATATCAAGGGAATAAAATTCCAGGAAGGAATATAGCAGAGAAGTCCAATTGGCATAGTAGTAGTTGTGGATAATGGATGTTAGAAGGCATAGAAAAAAAGTGTAGAGATTAGTTTAGCCAGTTGAAGTTGTTTATTGCATTTGGCTATTAAGTCATTAACCAACAACATTCAAGATTATCTACATGAGAGGGGAGGTTGCATAAGGGAGGAGCGCATAAGTAGATGCATAAGTCTCTGCTAATATCCTAGATTTCTGGGCTGGTCACTGTCCAATAAAGTTCTCTATCTATAAAGCCTTAGGTGGCAATTTAAATTAAAATTAATTAAAATGAAATAAAAAATTTAAACTTAATCCTTCAGTAGTACTGGCCACATTTCAAGTGGTCAGAAGCCATGTGTGGCTACCATACTGGATGGCACATATAGAACATTTCCATCATGGCAGAAGGTTCTGTTGGAATGTGCTGTATCTAGATCGTGTGTTAAGTTGTGCTTTAAAAAAGAAATAGCTTGGGCCTCCCTGGTGGTGCAGTGGTTGAGAGTCCGCCTGCCGATGCAGGGGATACGGGTTCGTGCCCCGGTCCGGGAGGATCCCATATGCCGTGGAGTGGCTGGGCCCGTGAGCCATGGCTGCTGAGCCTGCGCGTCCAGAGCCTGTGCTCCGCAACGGGAGAGGCCACACCAGTGAGAGGCCCGCGTACCGCAAAAAAAAAAAAAAAAAAGAAATAGCTTTATTGAGATATAATTCACACCACAAAGAACATACAGTGTGGTGCTTTTATAACAAGTGTTAAATATTTTTAAAAAATGTGTTCTCTATTAATAATAATAAGTACTTCCTTTTTTGGAAAAGATATACAAAGGATGTTATCACAAACTCACATATACATGCAGAATTAATAAAAATTAACATTATGTCACATTTGCTCCAGATATTTGGTGATCTTAACAGTTTCAGAAGAGTGGAAACTTTGCAGTGGGTTTAAAGAGTGGCGGAGGGAGGTTAAGAAGTAGAGACAAAAATAGTAGGCCAGGGCTTCCCTGATGGCGCAGTGGTTGAGAGTCCGCCTGCCGATGCAGGGGACGTGGGTTCGTGCCCTGGTCCGGGAAGATCCCACATGCCGCGGAGCGGCTGGGCCTGTGAGCCATGGCCGCTGAGCCTGTGCGTCCAGAGCCTGTGCTCCGCAACGGAAGAGGCCACAACAGTGAGAGGCCCGCGTACCGCAAAAAAAAAAAAAAAAAAAAAAAAAATAGTAGGCCATTTCTTTAGACAAGTTTGAACAAATACAGGGCAAGAACGATTGGGTAAGTAGAAGGCGTGATCAAGGGTGATGTGGATAGATGGATGATCAAGGAAAGGCCTAAAAAGTTGAAGCATTGAAATATAATATTTCGTCTGCTTTCTCTGCCTCAGTATCTATCGTAAGAGTCTATTCTAAGCCAGTTAACTGTTTTAGTTTTGGTTATTCTTTATGAATGGTTAAATTCAACCTAAAGAATTTTCATACTTCATATGCCATTTATCAACTAGTTTCCAGAATACTCAGTTGTTGGGAGTGATGTGCTGATTCTTAAAACAGTTTGTTTCTCTCCTGGCATTAATGCTACCTTTGCGTATTAGTCCAGTGATACATACTTTATTAGTGGAGCATCTAAAATGACCGTCTTTGTGTGTCACTTGAGGAAACAGATCTCAAATGAAACTCCATTACGAGAAAGATTCTTAATTATTATACTGTTTCTAGGGTGTGGTCAAAGTGGACTTTTTTACAACAAAAAGCCTAAATAACTGCATATACTTTCTTCAGCCCTTGTCTTTTTAAAAAAATTTTGTTTATTTTATTTATTTATTATTTTTGGCTGCGTTGGGTCTTCATTGCTGTGCGCAGGCTTTCTTTAGTTGAGGCGAGTGGGGACTACTCTTTGTTGCGGTGCGTGGGCTTCTCATTGCAGTGGCTCCTCTTGTTGGGGAGCACGGTCTCTAGGTATGCGGGCTTCAGCAGTTGTGGCTCGCAGGCTTCAGTAGTTGTGGCTCACAGGCTTCAGTAGTTGTGGCTCACGGGCTCTAGAGCGCAGGCTCGGTAGTTGTGGCGCACAGGCTTAGTTGCTCCATGGCATGTGGGATCTTCCTGGACCAGGGCTTGAACCCATGTCCCCTGCAATGGCAGGCAGATTCTTAACCACTGTGCCACCAGGGAAGCCCTAGCCCTTGTCTTTTTGAAGAGTGTTCCTTGCTAATTAATCTGAAAAGTATTAATAATTACTAATACTTACCTACCTGATAGGACTTTTTTTTTTCTTGTGACAGGCACAGTGCTATGCCCATATCATATTTTTTGTTATTCTCACAACAACAATACAAGGCAGATATGTTCTTACTTTTATATTTGAGGAAGCTAACTCAGGTTTAATAACTTGTTTAAGATCACATGGCCTGAGTCCTTGTTTTTTCCACTGCAGAATACTTCAGTTAAACCAGGAAGAAGTTTGAGTTCTAGTGGAATTCTAAGTCCTTTTGCTCTGTTTAGCAATTATAATTTGTTGTTGAGCAACATGTACCTTTTATACTTTGAGTTCATGAAATAACTCTCCACTTAAGTGGCCTTTTAGCCACTGTACTTATATAGATGCTATAAGGAGGGAGATGGCGTGTTTGTTTTATTAACTTCTTGGTGTGTCCAAGGTTTTTTAGATGTTATTTACATTGGTTATTACATTGGTTATTTACATTGGATATAGAATGTTCTGTTTATTTATTTTTATTAGTTTTATTTATTTATTTATTTATTTGGCCACTCAACGTGCGGGATCCTAGTTCCCCGACCAGGGATGGAACCCGTGCCCCCTGCAGTGGAAGCGTGAAGTCTTAACCACCGGACCACCAGGGAGGTCCCTAGAACGTTCTGTTCAGACTTAAATCTTTAAGGAGAAGGAATATTATTTCTAGTGTTCTATGTGTATCAAATTTCTACCTAATAGAGACAAATTGGAAGGTTATAGTGTTAGTAGGATTTTGGTCAGTGGTCTTTTTTTTTTTTTTTACAGAAGGTGTTGGGGGTAGGAGTTTATTAATTAATTAATTTATTTATTTTTGCTGTGTTGGATCTTAGTTTCTGTGCGAGGACTTTCTCTAGTTGTGGCAAGCGGGGGCCTCTCACTATCGCAGCCTCTCTTGTTGCGGAGCACAGGCTCCAGACGCGCAGGCTCAGTAGTTGTGGCTCACGGGCCTAGTTGCTCCGTGGCATGTGGGATCCTCCCAGCCCAGGGCTCGAACCCGTGTCCCCTGCATTAGCAGGCAGATTCTCAACCACCGCGCCACTAGGGAAGCCCTGGTCAGTGGTCTTTAGATGACTTCTGTGTATACAGATTGTTCATTTTCAAGTCTTACATTGTTAGTAATAATTAATTGGACTTACAAATTCCTAAAATTGTATCAATGCTGCCTTTTACTCACCAGGAAAGCAGACTTAAGGATATTGGATCTACAATGAATAGATAACATGTTAATTGCTATTATATAATTTCCATAGGACTTAGTTTTATTTACTTTGGAGATTGAGGTTATAGTTTGTAGCTTTAGTGCTTGATACTGACAGTATGAATTGACTTTTTTCCCCTGATTTTTTTTTTAATGTTACCTCTTCTTTTTCCTTCTCTTCACTGTTTACTTTGACATTTTATATATACTATTGAGAAGTATTTGCCTCTTTTGTTTCTATGAACTCCAAATAGAAATCTTGTATAAATTACGTAATTATGTTTTGAAATCCTCTGGAACATTTAATTTATTCAGCATTGTTATGGAAATAAGATGTTAACTCATCTCCAGCAAGATTGCCAGGTAAGTGAAGTTTTCTTCTCCAAGTAGCAAGACTTTGTATTAAGTTTGGTAATACTCTTAAAGTGCATTAGTGGTATTTGCTTATATACCTACCCACCAGCACAGAATAATAAGCATATCATCCCATAGGCCTGGATTCCTGGATATTCTTTAGGCTAAAATGGTTCTTTAAATCAGACAGTCCTATACCATTACAGCAGGGGTAACCATACTTGGGGCACACAAGATGTCACCTCAAAATATGACAGATTTACAGAATATTACTGTTGTGGTTAGAGTAGCTGGGCCTCTAAGGGTTTTCAGCTTCACCTACACACTGTGCAAGTCGCCCCTCCCTCTTTCATCCCCAGGCATAGGGTTAGATTTTCATTCTCTTTTATTTCAAGGTAAGTTGCGTCATTGTGTATGTATAACATGGGGGAAACTTGGCTGCCAGTGGACCTCATTCAGGGCCATTTAAGTCGATCGGAGAATTTCTAATAACAGTAAACTTAGAAGGGAACGCCTTGGAGTCTTAGTTGCTTACCAGAACACTTTCTGGCCTTTTTTTGCATACTTTCTACACACTTTATCTTAATTCAGGACTATTTAATATTACTCATAGGGATAGCTTTTATCAAGTCAGAATGGAGTCTGCTGTGTACCCTTTCTCTTGGTCCAGAGAATTTGCTTCAGTTACACACTGAGAAGGTCCACTCAAGTGGTTCTTCCAGAAAAATGATGATGACTCCAAGGTACATTGCTTTTTTGCCTGGACGAAAGAAAAAACCACCAGAAATTTTTAAATATTAGACTCTCAATTTAAATATTGGTTCTGCCTAACCGAGCACTCTACTACATAGAGGTGCTAGTTTAGATTTTACTTTTCGTGAACAAACTGTCTGTGTTGCATTTGTACCAGTAGTTTCTTATGTCTCTACAGATTTTTTTTTCTTGGACGTAAGTGGAGAGGGGAGGGTTAGTGATATGTTGCTGGTGAGCATCTTATGGCTAAAGCATAGCTTTGATTTCTGTGCTGAGAATCTTGACTGTTTTCCATTCCTCTTATAAGGACAGAAGTGAAACTGCCATACTTCCCATAAATACCACCCTTACAGGCTTTCATAGATCTTACTGAGTGTTCACTTGGTTTGAATACCTTATTAGTTTAGTATTTTAAACATCTATCATCCTTACCCTCTACAGTGACTAAAGATGACTTTTTTAACAACCAGTACTTAGCTAAATGTTATACAATATAATTTTTTCCCTCTTCACATGATAGACAGATATAGTAATACTTTTTAAAAAACTCTTTACTGTGAAATACTTTCAAACATAGCAGTTGTCCCACATCTGGCCAGAAGCTGCTTCCTGTGTCCTTTTAATTAACATGATCCTATCATTTTTGATTATAATCTTACTTTTTGTACAAGATATTCCAGGTTCTTCTTCCTCTTTCTGCATCCCAGCAGTGGACCAGCCATTTCTCCAAGGAGCCTGGTTCCTTTTATGGTAGAACAGAATTCAGAAAATGAGATCTGGGGGTCAAGTGTGCACAAGGCTCCTGGGGCATCACTGTTTCCAGACTCTTCTAGTGAAGAGTTAGGAAATACTTATGTGTATGCATGTGTTTTTGCCTCTGTGTGTGTGTATACATCTATATCTATTGAAAACTATGAGTTCATGTTGATATCTCTAATGCTCATTCAACACAGAGTTCATTCTAGCTTTCCCCTTTTCCATATATGTACACCCCACTTCTCTGAGAGTGACAGACTTGCTTCTCATTATCCTAAATGTATGTATGAATTGACATAGTCTAGAAATAATTTATGTGATTTTTACCCCTGATTCCTGACAGAGCTCCTAAATGGCTTGGAAGTTCCAGAAGGATGGGAGTATCTTTTGCTCTAATGAGGTGACTCTTGACTGGCTGGCCCTTAGATGGCTTCAGGGTAGGGGCTGGTCACCAGAAAGACCCTGCCATGATTAGAGGGTTGGAGCTTTCAGCATTATTCCCACCTCCACCTCTGTGGGAGGAGGGGAAGAGGAGCTGGAGATGGAGCTACTCACTGATGGCCAGTGATTTACTCAGCCAAGCATATGTAGTAAAACCTCCATAAAAACCCCTAATCGGGGCTTCCCTGGTGGCGCAGTGGTTGAGAGTCCACCTGCCGATGCAGGGGGACACGGGTTCGTGCCCCGGTCCGGGAAGATCCCACGTGCCGCAGAGCGGCTGGGCCCGTGAGTCATGGCCGCTGAGCCTACGTGTCCGGAGCCTGTGCTCCGCAACGGGAGAGGCCACAACAGTGAGAGGCCCACGTAACGCAAAAAAAAAAAACAAAAAAAAAAACTAATCAGCAGAGTTTAGAGAGCTTCTGGGTTCATGAACATTTTAAGGTGCTAGGAGGGGGTACATCAGAGAGGGAGGGCATGGAAGCTCTGTGGCCCTCCTCCTCCTATACCTTGCCCTCTGCATCTACTACATTTGGCTGTTCCTGAGTTCTTTGAGCCACTCTGGCAAGTTGTCAAACCTGAGGAGGGGGTCATGGAAACCCCGGATTTATTGTTCGTTGGTCAGAAGTATAGGTGGCAACCTGGGACTTGCAAGCATCTGAAGTGGAGACACTGTTGTAGGACTGAGCCCTTAATCTGCGGAGTCCATGCTTACTCCAGGTGGTTAGTGTCAGAAATGAATTGAATCTGTAGGACACCCAATTGGGGACCAGAGAGCTGAAAAATTTGTTGGTGACATGAAAAACACCATGCCATTGGTGTCAGGGTGTTGAGAGTACAAACAGTTCGGAGTAGCCATTCTCTTAGCTCCTCTGAGCT
The DNA here is from genome assembly GCF_964165515.1 of Mesoplodon bidens. Classification (NCBI taxonomy): domain Eukaryota; kingdom Metazoa; phylum Chordata; class Mammalia; order Artiodactyla; family Ziphiidae; genus Mesoplodon; species Mesoplodon bidens. The sequence goes on along the minus strand of NC_138167.1, from coordinate 1,958,918 downwards.
GGTGTCCCTCAGGCACCCTTCTCACTGCAGTGGGGCTACCATCCCTTCTCCCTCTAACATCTTCTCTGGCGGCAGTAATCTTTTTTTTTTTTTAATTTTTGAATTTTATTTAATTTATTTTTTATACAGCAGGTTCTTATTAGTCATCTATTTTATACATATTAGTGTATATATGTCAATCCCAATCTCCCAGTTCATCCCACCACCACCCCCACCACTTTCCCCCCTTGGTGTCCATACAGTTGTTCTCTACATCTTGGCAGCATTACTCTTTTAAAATTAATTTACTTTCTGTCCTTTTACATTCTCTCTGCTGCTGCTTTTGGGGATATAATGCAGCTTTTTTTTTTTTTTTTTTTAAAGCCTTACAAGAAAACAGGTGACATGAACTGCCATGAATTTGCTATAAATACAGATAACTTCTATGAATCTTAATATCAAGATTATTCATAATTAGTGTTTTCTAAGTTTTTTCTGATGAAAATTTAGCATCCAGATTAAGACACACTGTGTATAAAAAAGACATATTGGATTTTGAAGGCTTAGTATTTTTTTTAAAGTTAAAATATTCCAATTAAAAAATTGATTACATGTTAAAATGATAATGTTTGGATGTATTGGGTAAATAAATATGTTATTAATTTCATCTGTTTCTTTTTACTTTATTTAATGTGGCTGCCTGAACATTTAAAATTGCATGTGTGGTTCACATTATGTTTCTGTTGGCCACCACTGACCTAGACTATTCTGTTAAAATAAAATGTTGTAAGAGAGCTGATGCTGCAGTAAATTAAGTTTACTACTTCCTTTTAAAAAATATCTTAACACCTTCCTTTTTGTGGTTTCTTTTTTTTTTATTAGTTTCTGCTTTATAACAAAGTGAATCAGTCATACATATACATCTGTTCCCACATCCCTTCCCTCTTGCGTCTCCCTCCCTCCCACCCTCCCTATCCCACCCCTCCAGGCGGTCACAAAGCACCGAGCTGATCTCCCTGTGCTATGCGGCTGCTTCCCACTATCTATCTACCTTACGTTTGGTAGTGTATATATGTCCATGCCTCTCTTGTGGTTTCTTTCATTAGCACCCTTTGCAAACCATAATTCTTTTACTGTTGCTGAACATAGAAATTTGGTGTTTTGTTCTTTTTATTTATTTATTTATTTATTTAGGCTGCCCTGGGTCTTAGTTGTGGCATGCATGCGGGATCTAGTTCCCTGACCAGGGATCGGACCTGGGCCCTGTGCATTGGGAGCGCGGAGTCTTACCCACTGGACCACCAGGGAAGTACTGAAATTTGGGTTTTTAAAGTCTTTTCTTTTTGGTTTGTGGTGCTTTTAATACCTGATTATTATGAAAATTGGCGTCCAGTTCTTTAAACTTTTATCTTTTGTTGTTTTCCAGCATGTCTGTATCAGAAATATTTCTTATGGTCTTATTCTTTGGGTACTTTAGTTGTTGCCAAGAGAACGTTAGAAGTCAGTTTTTTGGCAAATATCTTGAAATACTTGTAAACACTTTTGTCTATTTCAAATAAACTGCTAATGCATGTTTGGATGTATATTGAACGTGTAAACTTGCTGCTTTATTTATATTCTTTGATCATTACTGGCCACTGTGGCTCCTTAACCTGGTTGACCAATTTAGTGCCCATATTCCTGTTTTCATGATGTCGAGAAATAGTTTTCATGACTTTTGGTGTCTTTTGCTCCTAAAAAGAGACATTATTTATAGTTCAACAACTTATTTGTGTTATTTTTCCAAAATAGTTAATTTTTTGAATAGCTGTTCCTGTACAATAAATAAGGATGAGAAGATTACTGAAAATGTAGCTAACTGCTTTAATAAAGTTGTAAAATATTTGAGATGCCAAGACAATGCTTTTCAAACTCTATATGGTAATTTAATGGCCCCAGAAACCTGTTTTCCTTTTGTATAAGGACCTTTTGATAGTCATTTTTTAGAGCTACATGTTAATTTGATTTTGACTCAGTTATCTGAATTATAAGCTTCATTTATTTCTACCATAGTTGTTATAATCACACACAAAAAATATTTATAAGAAAATTTTATAAAAGTAACACATTCTCATTATAAAAATTAGTAAATTAGAGGGAAAAAGGAAATAAAAATTACCTGGAATGTATCTCTTCATCCAGAGATAAACATTGTTAACATAATTTCTGTGTGTTTTTCTTCTTATAGTTGTGATCATACTGTATGGTGGTACACTTTGCCTGTTGTACTGCATAGCAAAAACATTTTCCCATTTAAAAATCTGAGGTTTTTACAGAATCCAACAACACATTAAAAGGATCATGAACAAGTAGGATTTATCTTGGGGATGCAAGGATTCTTCAATATACGCAAATCAATCAATGTGATACACCATATTAACAAATTGAAGAAGAAAAACCATATGATCATCTCAATAGACGCAGAAAAAGCTTTTGACAAAATTCAACACCCATTTATGATAAAAACTCCTCAGAAAGTGAGCATAGAGGGAACCTACCTCAACATAATAAAGGCCATATATGACAAACCCACAGCAAACATCGTTCTCAGTGGTGAAAAACTGAAAGCATTTCCTCTAAGATCAGGAACAAGACAAGGATGTCCACTCTCGCCACTATTATTCAACATAGTTTTGGAAGTCCTAGCCATGGCAATCAGAGAAGAAGAAGGAATAAAAGGAATACAAATTGGAAAAGAAGAAGTAAAACTGTCACTGTTTGCAGATGACATGATACTATACATAGAGAATCCTACAGTTGCCACCAGAAAACTACTAGAGCTAATCAATGGATTTGGTAAAGTTGCAGGATGCAAAATTAATGCACAGAAATCTTTTGCATTCCTATATACTAACAACGAAAGATCAGAAAGAGGAATTAAGGAAACAATCCCATTCACCTTTGCAACACAAAGAATAAAATACCTAGGAATAAACCTACCTGAGGAGGTAAAAGATCTGTACTCAGAAAACTATAAGACACTGATGAAAGAAATCAATGATAACACAAACAGATGGAGAGATATACCATGTTCTTGAATTAGAAGAATCAGTATTGTAAAGATGACTACACTACCCAAAGCAATCTACAGATTCAATGCAGTCCCTGTCAAATTACCAGTGGCATTTTTTACAGAACTAGAGCAAAAAATCTTAAAATTTGTATGGAGACAAAAGACCCCGAATAGCCAAAGCAATCTTGAGGGAAAAAAACGGAGCTGGAGGAATCAGACTCCCTGGCTTCAGACTATACTACAAAGCTACAGTAATCAAGACAATATGGTACTGGCACAAAAACAGAAATATATATCAATGGAACAGGATAGAAAGCCCAGAGATAAACCCACGCACATATGGTCAACTAATCTGTGACAAAAGAGGCAAGGATATACAATGGAGAAAAGACAGTCTCTTCAATAAGTGGTGCTGGGAGAACTGGACAGCTACATGTAAAAGAGTGAAATTAGAACACTCCCTATCACCATACACAAAAGTACACTCAAAATGGATTAGAGACCTAAATGTAAGGCCAGACACTATAAAACTCTGAGAGGAAAACATAGGAAGAGCACTCTTTGACATAAATCATAGCAAGATCCTTTTTGACCCACCTCCTAGAGTAAGGGAAAGAGAAACAAAAATAAACAAATGGGACTTAATGAAACTTAAAAGCTTTTGCAAAGCAAAGGAGACTACAAACAAGATGAAAAGACAACCCTCAGAATGGGAGAAAATATTTGCAAACGAATCAACAAAATAACAATCTCCAAAATATATAAACAGCTCATGCAGCTCAGTATTAAAAAAACAACCCACTCAAAAAATGGGCAGAAGACTTAGAGATTTCTCCAAAGAGGACATACAGATGGCCAAGAGGCACATGAAAAGCTGCTGAACATCACTAATTATTAGAGAAATGCAAATCAAAACTACAGTGAGGTTATCACCTCACACCAGTTAGAATGAGCATCATCAGAAAATCTACAAACAACAAATGCTGGAGAAGGTGTGGAGAAAAGGGAACCCTCTTGCCCTGTTGATGGGACTGTAAATGGATACAGTCACTATGGAGAACAGTATGGAGGTTCCTTAAAAAACTAAAAATAGAATTACCATATGACCCAGCAATCCCACTACTGGGCGTATACCCAGAGAAAACCATAATTCAAAAAGACACATGTACCCCAGTGTTCATTGAAGCACTGTTTACAATAGCTAGGTCATGGAAGCAGCCTAAATGCCCATCGACAGACGAATGGATAAAGAAGATGTGGTACATATAACAGTGGAATATTACTTAGCCATAAAAAGGAACGAAATTGGGTCATTTGTAGAGACGTGGATGGATCTAGAGACTGTCATACAGAGTGAAGTAAGTCAGAAAGAGAAAACAAATATCGTATATTAACGCATATATGTGGAATCTAGAAAAATGGTACAGACGAACCGGTTTGCAGGGCAGAAATAGAGACACAGATGTAGAGAACAAACATATGGACACCAAGGGGGGAAGGTGGTGGTGGGGGTTTGAGGGGGGATGAATTGGGAGGTTGGGATTGACATATATACACTAATATGTATAAAATAGATAACTAATAAGAACCTGCTGTATAAAAAATAAAATGCAAAAAATAAATTTTTAAAAAATTTGAGGTTTTTAGATCAAAACCAACAAATACTGTTTATAGTCATAATTGGTGTGTGTGTGTTAATATAGCTGTGATTATGCTATTAAGGTGGCATAATTTGCTTGACTTATCTCATAGAAAATGGCATTTCTTATGTTAAAAATTTGAAATTTTAGGGCCTCCCTGGTGGCGCAGTGGTTGAGAGTCCGCCTGCCGATGCAGGGGATACGGGTTCGTGCCCCGGTCCGGGAGGATCCCATATGCCGCGGAGCGGCTGGGCCCGTGAGCCATGGCCGCTGAGCCTGCACATCCGGAGCCTGTGCTCCGCAAGGGGAGAGGCCACAACAGTGAGAGGCCCGCGTACCGCAAAAAAAAAAAAAAAAAAATTTGAAATTTTAGATAAAAAAGTACTAAGTATTTAGATAAAAATAAGTATTTGTGCACTGTTATTATAATTGGTTTTGACTTTTTACCACTGCACATGCAGTTATGACATCAGTTTCAGAACTAACATTTTGCTCTTAAGTTAGTATGTACAACACTTGAATTCCTACTTGAGTACGTATTATTTCTTTTTAATTCTCAGTAAGAGAAAATCAGTTAGAATGTTTGGCTCACAAATGCCAACATTTACTTTTAGCTAAATCTTGGAAACTGATCATTGATGCATTTGATCACCCTGAACAGAAGTTTAAAAGTCATGGTTGGTATATTGCAAAGCTGATTAGTTTTTTCATTTTCAGCCTTTGTTGAGAGATTAGCAGAGAGTTCATTCACTGCCTCTTATGATTTTGGGCATGGTCAGAATATTTTAAATCAGTAGTTTGCTTCTAGAACAGTTACTGTGGTTGTAAAGTTTATAAAAGTTGAGTATTAGGGGCTTTAATAATGGTACATTAAAAGTTCTTTGAGGAAGTTTAGTTTTGTATATTGACTAAACTACAAAGGGTAAAAAACCTTAGTGTGCTTTTTCTACTTCCTATCCACTCCAGATAACTTAAATCTGCTTCCTTTATTTAAATTTTCAGCTAAGTGTACTCTAGAGCTGCTGTAGAACTCTACAGAGATGTTTTGAAAATATAGGAAATTCTTAATGCATTTAAAGTGGACTGCTTCCTAATTGTTTTTTTCCATTGTAGAAGGTATGTATATGCAGAGACATCTTAGAGGACAGGGAAAAATAGAAACCAAAACAACCCCTCTAAATTTCTATCACTAAAAGACAATGCTGATGTATCATTTTGGAACATTTTCCTTTTGTTTCTCCCTACCCCTCAAGGTGGGTTTTATACTTATTCAGGAAATATTTATTGAATTCCTATGTGCCAGGTACTTAGTTGGCAAATAGAGGAAAAACCCTGCCCTCATGGAACTCATGTTCTACTGGAATCATAGGTATGTGTGTATGTGATCATATATATTTAGATTTAAAAAAAGGTGTTGTTTGTGCACTGTTATAATTGTTTTGATACTGAGTACTACTGCACATGCAGTTGTGACATCAGTTTCAGAACGGGCATTTTGATCTTAAGTTAGTATGTACAACACTTGAATTCCTATTTGAGTATGTATTATTATTTTTTTTAATTCTCAATAAGAGAAAATTAATTAGAATGTTTGGCCCACTAATTTTATACTATGATAATTTTGTAATTCATTGTAACATAAGAATTAGTATAAATACTTTTAACAGCGGTATGATAGTTCCTTATGTGGAAACAGCATAGTTTACCCACAGGGTTATATTTTTGATTATAAATACAGTAGGCATGGGGCTTCCCTGGTGGCGCAGTGGTTGAGAGTCTGCCTGCTAGTGCAGGGGACACGGGTTCGAGCCCTGGTCTGGGAGGACCCCGCATGCCGCGGAGCGACTGGGTCCGTGAGCCACAACTACTGAGCCTGCGCGTCTGGAGCCTGTGCTCCGCAACGGGAGAGGCCGTGATAGTGAGAGGCCCGCGCATCGCGATGAAGAGTGGCCCCCGCTTGCCGCAATTAGAGAAAGCCCTCCCACAGAAACGAAGACCCAACACAGCAAAAATAAATTAATTAATTAATTTTAAAAAAGAATAAAATAAAATAAAAAGAGTGTAATGATAAAATGTATAATTAAAAAAAAATACAGTAGGCATGAGTCTTATTTTATAGGTTGTACCTATGAAATACCATATTCGTATTCTACTAAAATTAATCTGTGTTGTGTCCTCACCTAATTTAGTCGGTTGTTATTCTGCTGTACACCTCCTCCTTCCCCCAATCCTTGGATAGCTTCATATAGTCCAGAACCTTATCAGGAAAGGCCTTTCTAGTCTTCTGCCTACACTGCTTGTCATTGACATGCTTGTTTATGTTAAGCCTGGAAGGTTCTTTTGAAGGCCAAGTTAGAGAGACTATTGGGTAATAGGATCTTCTCTAGAAGCTTCTAAAACACAGTTCTTACCGTCATTGTCTCTCCATTACCTGCTCACCTCCCTGTGGGGCTGAGGGTATTGATCTTGGTCTGGGTGAATCCTCCAATCCCCTTCTTTCCCTCCAGTTTCCTCCTGCTCAAACTCCTCATTCCTTTCATCCCCGCTTGCTCTGGTTACTCTCTTTGGGCCTGGGCTTTCTCAAACAGAAGCCAGCTGAGGGGATTGTCTTCTAATTGCTGGTTCTAAAATAACACAAAAGACCCTGAGGCTAAGGACTTCAAAGGCTTGGAATAGGGGAAAGGAATTTACCTATTGCCTTGTGAACAAAACACAAATTAATACCTCTGATTTCACTGTTGAGAACTATTTTCTTAGTGTTAAATTCAGAAATAGAATTATTGTTTCTAAGAGTATGAACATTTAAGTACTTTCTGCATATTGTGAGATTGTTTCCCAGAATAGATACAGTGACCCAAGTGAGAGTTCTTATTTTCACTGCCCATTTATCAATATATTATCTTAAAACTTTCTCATTGCTTTATATTTTATGTCTTCAGGACTTGTCCCCATTTGCTTGATAAGAAATTGTATTCCCTCTTTTGTCTTTTGATATATTTTGCCTACTTTCATGTGCTTTTCTCCCCTAATCAATTTTCATAAATTCTTCAAATCAAATTAATATTATTAAAATTAATATTAATTATATTTTCAGCAAATCTTTTCCAGTGCTGGGAACTGATTGTCAGCGGTACAATATTCTTTTTTTATTTTTCTTCATAAGACTTAATTTTATAGAGCAGTTTTAGGTTTACAGCAAAACTTGAGAGGGAGATAGAGATTTCTCAATATACTCCTTTCCCCACACACATACATACCCTCCCCTATTATCAACATCAGTCACCAGAATGCAGAATGGTACTTTTTTTTTTTTTTTTTTTTAAACTGAGGACAAACCTACACATCATAATCACAGTTTTGGTGTTATATATTCTATGGATCTGGATGAATGTATAACTACATATTATATTATATCATACAGAGTATTTTCACTTCCTAAAAGTCTTCTGTGCTCTGTCTATTCATCTCTTTCCCATCCTCACCTCTGGCAACCAGTAATCTTTTTACTGTCTTCATAGTTTTCCATTTTCCAGAAAATGATGTAGTCGGAATCATGCTGTACACGCAGCCTTTTCAGATTGGCTTTTTTCACTTAATAATATGCATGTAAGATTCCTCTGTCTTTTCATGGCTTGATAGCACATTTCTTTTTAGTGCTGAATAATATTCCATTGTTTGTATATACCAGTTTGTTTATCCATTCACCTCTAAAGGGCATCTCCGTTGCTTCCAAGTTTTGGCAGTTACGAATAAACTGCTGTGAACACCTTTATGCAGGTTTTTATGTGGATCGATGTTTTCAACTCCTTTGGGTATATACCAAGTAGCATGATTGCTGGATTGTATGGTAAGAAATGTTTAGTTTTGTTATGAAACTGCCAAACTGTCTTCCAAAGTACCATTTTGCATTCCCACTAGTAATGAATGAGAGTTCCTGTTGCCCCACGTCCTGATCAGCATTTGTGTTGTTGGTGATCCAGGTTTTGGCCATAGGTGTGTAGTGGTATCTCATTTTTTAAATTTGCATTTCCCTGATGACATATGTGGGTTTTTCATGTGCTTATTTGCCAGTTGTTTATCTTCTTTGATGATGTGTCTGTTAAGTTTTTGGCCCATTTTTATATCAGATTGTTCGTTTTCTTATTGTTGAGTTTTTTAAGAGTTTGTATATTTTGGATAACAGTTTATTTCTTGCTAATTTTTTTTTTTTGTAATCTGTGGCTTTTTTCTAATTCTTTCGTATTGTCTTTGATTCTGTTTTCTTCATTACTTTTTCGTTATAGTGAGTCTTCCCTCTAAAGTTGATACGTAAGATTCTAATTTCTTATTTTTCTGATCTTGGTGTTAAAAATTGTTTTGTCGTTGTGGACATATTTATGCTATAGTATTATGATTCAAATTTTAACTCTATATACAGAAACAGATTTTTAACGAATGTATAGCTTCTCGTCAGTGTTTAAAATTTTACTTTTACAGTCACATTAGTCGTTCTTCCCTCATTTCTATTTTCATTATTAGCATTTAGAGAGTAAGACATTACTTAATGTGATGAGGTAAACGGCACATCAAGTAATACTGTTTTTTGTGACACAATGATTTTTCATTCAGTTTGCTTTAAATTTCTGTCTTATTATGACAAGTTGTGTTTTCATTAGCAACTCCTTCTAGGGTCTAATGTGAAGTCTGATAGAAAGTTTGAAGTGTATGTTTCTGTTTAAGGGACTTGGGAGAAGGGTGAGGATTTGGTACTGTTTATGGACCAAGCACTGTGTTTTACATACATTCTCATTTAATTCTTGTGACACAGAGATCAATCACCATTTTACAGGTGAAGAGGCTGAAATTAAATGAGTTGCCCAGATCACAACTAGCAAATGGTAGAGGTGAGAGTTGAGCTCAAATCATTCTTGTTTCTTTCTATTTTTTGCCTTTTCATTCTTGTTTTATGGTTTTTCTTTGTTTGTTTCTTTGTTTTTGGCCGGGCTGCGCAGCATGTGGCATCTTAGTTCCCGGACCAGGGATCAACCCTGTGCCCCTTGCAGTGGAAGTGCAGAGTCTTAACCACTGGACCGCCAGGGAAGTCCCAAGTTCTTCTTTTAAAAGCCAGCATGCTTCTTTTCAAACTTTATAATTACCTAGTAGTGTACATTAAAATGAATAGTTTAGGCTGTCTGTGTGTGACCCAAAGACCAAATTGGTAATATTTCAGTTTTTAATCTGGCATTTGATGTTATGTCTTAAGTACATGAAGTTAAAATTGAATCTCAATGTGTTCTTCTTTGTATGGCATTTGTAACGGGGCTGGTGCTTTTGGAGAGAAGTTACTTGGTTTTCCAAGGACTTCTAAGAGGCAGTAAAAAAAAGGGGGGGGATTTAGAAAGGAATATGAACTGTAGAAAATTGCTCAGTAATCCTCTACTTGAGTTGTAATTGTTGACTAGAATGTTTACAAAGACCTATTCATAGAAGTAGGTGCTCATCCAGAAGTTTGGAAGATAAAGGACTGGTCTTCATGACCATAGTCCCTTTTATTGCTATTGTGGAATTCTCAGTTCTCATTTTTTTTCAGTTGACACTAGTGTTCTGTGATTTATTGAGAATTATTTGCATATGTTAAACCCATTCCATGATGTACGTTGTTACTTTTGGTCACTGTTTTCATTGGATAAAATCAGTCAGTATCTGTGCTTTTCATTTGCTGTTTTTAAATAGCTAAAGAGTTAGAGTCTGTGTGAAATCAAGATTTTGTCATAGAGTTAGATGCTTGTGTTACTTTGGGACAAATGTAGTCTGCTAGAATTTTGACATAGAGCTAGATATGGTCTACTGTGGAACTTTTAGCCAGCTGCGTAATTTCTCAAGTAATTGTGATACTACGGGAAGCATTCGAAGAGAGGGAAAGCAAAACTTGCTATAAGTGCTTCATTTCTTTCTTTCTTTCTTTTTTTTAAATAGATCTATTGGAGTATAATTGCTTCACAGTGCTGTGTTAGTTTCTGTTGTACACCAAAGTGAATCAGCCATATGCATACATGTCTCCATATCCCCTCCCTCTTGCGTCTCCCTCCCACCCTCCCTATCCCACCCCTCTAGGTGGTCACAAAGCACCGAGCTGACCTCCCTGTGCTCTGCGGCTGCTTCCCACTCGCTCAGTATTTTACCTTCTGTCGTGTATATATGTCGATGGTACTCTCACTTCGTCCCAGCTTCCCCCTCCCACCCCGTGTCCTCACGTCCATTCTCTATGTCTATGTCTTTATTTCTGCCCTGCAACTGGGTTCATCAGTACCATTTTTTTTTTAGATGCCATGTATATGCGTTAGCATATGGTATTTTTCTCTTTCTGACTGACTTCATTCACTCTGTATGACAGACTCTAGGTCCATCCACCTCACGACAAATAACTCAGTTTCGTTTCTTTTTATGGCTGAGTCATATTCCATTGTATATATGTGACACATCTTTATCCATTCATCTGTCGATGGACATTTAGGTTGCTTCCATGTCCTGGCTATTGTAAAGAGTGCTGCAGTGAACATTGTGCTACATGGCTCTTTTTGAATTATGGTTTTCTCAGGGTTTCTTTTGAAATGACAGATGGTATCAAACATTTAGTATCAAAGTTCACTGTAGTTGCTCAAATAAACAAATATTAATATTACATGGTAGCTATATTTAAACAATAATTTACCACAGGCCCGGGAAACTTTAGAATGATTGGCATACAAAAATTTACAATATTTTTCATCTGTCTTTGTGTCCTGTTGAGATATGGCAGAATTGTACTGTTAAAGTTAAGCTTTGGGTGGTATTTAATTTTGAATTGTAGCCACAGGGAAATGTGACTGAAACATAATTCAGAACTTCTGGCGACGGATACCTTGTTAGTGGCTATAGATGGATTTCAAGCCTCACTTCTTATTTAGTGCCCAGCTTAGAAATCTGTAAGTAGTAGTAGCTGGCTCCTGGTTTCTTAATGATTTCAATTATAATATTTTCACTTAAGGGGAATTATCTTCCAACCTAAGTGATTTCACATCTTTGCTTATAATTAGGCTAAATTTTGTTTAAACTGTTTACTTAACCTGTGAGAAACCAGAAGAGAGCTGTTGTCTTATAGTATTTAATATTTAGATTTTTCATACCTGTGATTATGATTTGGTGCTTGAGTTTTAAAAAAATTTTATAAAGACATTAAAATTTGTGTAGAAATGCTAATGGTAAGATATTTTAATGAAATATAAATATAATATAAACCTAGAAAAGTTGACATATTGTGACTACTTGATTATCATACTAGGTGAGTAGTTTGTTATTAAAAAGTGAGTTGTGGAAATCGGAAGGAGACACTTATGGTGCTAATACTCATTGTGATTAGTGCTTAAGATTATGAATGACTTAATAATATAGGACAGGACATATCAACTTTGCAAAGAGATTAACATAACCAAGCTATGGAAAAATGAAAGATTTTAAGAAAAAACCACTAGGAATATGTATTTTAAACCTTAGAACAAAAATGTTAAATTCTTCTTAGTAATACTGGTAGTAGTCTAGTAATAGGTGTGACTTCTCCCTGGTAACATGGTGAACCCCACCACAGGGCCAGGGTGGGGTTCTAAAAATATTATTATCAAAATCACATATTGCCAGGAAGCTCAATTTTAAGAAAATTTTGGAACTGAAGGAGGAATAAACATGGGAGGAGTAAGCAACTATGGGAAATGTTGTTGGAGGAATGGGAGTTTGCAGTTTTGCTTATTTTACTACTCTAAAATGGAAAATGGATTGTCTGAGGTTTTTTTTTCCCTTACACGTTCAGGAGGATAGCATTCTCTTCTGTTAAAACTGCCACTGATTATGTATTTCTCCTAACGGTGATGATCATATTGTCTGCTCTCTCAAAAGAGTTGAATAATATATTTATTTTTGTTATATTTTAGAAAAATGAGTGAGTGAACTTTGGCAGCTCTTCTGTTTGCATGTGAGTGGTACTTGCTTTCAGATTTAGAATTCCCTGCTGGGAAAATAATCTAAGATATGTTGCTGTGAGTATAACTTTAAAATATACACATACACACATATATTTATATAAATTCCCTTTCCTTTAATCTTCTAAGAGAAAAATTCATATACAGTCTTGTGAATTGACTGGACTGGAATACAAATACTGGTTTTTAAAAAATATCTCTCCCACTATACTGGAGGTTTGAGAAATAAAGAATAACTAAGACATTTTCTTTTGTTTGGGTGTGAAGGACACTACCTCATTCAGCTTCCATTTCCTCTTCCGTGCATTTGTTTGAAATTTCTGTGTACTACCTTGGTTTGACTACTCAGCATAAGGCTCAGAAGTCAGAAGAAATAACTTCATATCTTGGCCATTCCCAGTGTTTAGCAATTTTTTAAATCTGGAATTTTGTTGGTAATCATTAACAATTGTTTAAGGGTGAACAATTAATGTTCTTTATAGAAATAATTTGGGGCATCTTTTTTGGGGGTTCTTTGCAAATAATACTATGACTTTATTATGGATATTAGGAGAAAGGATATAGAAATAAACCATTGCTTGTAGAATGGAATGGTGATAATCTACCCACCACTTGCAATGTTTAATCTTTCTTGCTCTTTGTAGAGAGATCACCTCTCTTTAGACTTCAGTCATTACATGTTTCTTTTCTTTTCTTACTGACTCAGTTATTGGTGAAGATTTATTTGTCAGGAGATGAGAATGAAGCATTTTGCATATATACCCAGGTTTATTGTTGTGAATGAGACCACTTAAAATATTTATAATGTTTCATTATGAGTGAGGTACACAGAGTACCAAAAAAGCCCATCTGATTTAATTACATTTTGTAGCACTTCGCTTCTAAAATTTGGACAGAATATAGTTTAGGAAATTTTCATTTATATTGTGGCCCCGGCCATGCATTTTCAAAAGCAGTGTGTTGCATTCCTAAACTTGGTGTGTTGCATGCACTACTGAGCATAATGGGAAAAGAAAAGTGCCATAAAAAGCTAAGTACCAAGTAACTAGCTGGGAAAAGCTTTTAACGGGAAAGCTGGTGTGGTCATTAATCTAGTAGAAGAGTACTTGAGGAAATGGTTGCATGTTAAACTGCAGTTTCTTTTGGTTATTAGGAACCAAAATAGGAAATTCAGAATTATCCATTAAATGCTGATAATGTCTTTTAAAGTGGCTTTTTGCAGCCTAATTTAGTGCAAAGAGAAGTAAAATGGGAAACTTGGTTCTAATGCTAACTGTAGAAGAATGACCTTGGGTAAGTATGTTGTCTTATTGATAAAATCAGTGGTAGAATTGTTTAAGGATCCTTTCAACTTTGGTCTGTTGCCTTAAATTTGCTTTGTGTTCTCTTGAACAATCAAAAAGGAAGATTTTTACTTTGATTCAGCCTGATTTCCCCAACACTTCTCCAGTTACTTAATGTATAGTAGCTTTGCTATAGACAGACTACTTTTCAGTGGCTTTCAAATCTTTTTAACTGAGCCTCATTCTAAGAAATACATTTTACGTTATGACCTAGTACATACACATTTTAAATGACAAAAGTTTCACAGAATACTTACCTTAGTAGTGATGAGTTATGTTTTCTATTTCATTTTTTTTTACAAGGTGATTTACAATCTACTCTTTGAAAAACCCTCCATTTAGAGTATAAACTTGGAGCTGGGTCCTTTTTTTTTTTTTAACTTGTTAAATCAAGCAGTAAGTTGTTGATGAGTATTTTCCACAAAGTGAACATGTAGTGGCTGTATGAATTTTAGCTCCCGCCATTGTTTGTTAACAGTGGCAGCAAGAACACAAGCTCTGAACATGGTGTTCATTCTCAGGAAGGAACAAATGATAATGATTTTTCGTAACAGCCAAAGTTAGGCATATGCTTAGTCTTCAATGTAGATAATTTAATGATCTGTTAGTTTTATTTCTGCTTTTTATTTAGTCCCTTATTAATAGACACAATACTGGCATTAGCTATGACACAAACTGGTGGCACAAAAAATCTTCAGCACCTTTTTGGATTTGAGTTTTTAAAGGTATTTTGTAGAAAACACAGATTTAATTTTAAGGCATACATGTGCTGTTATTTTAATAAGTTCTTTGCTTCTGTGTTCTAATCCTCAAGAGATATATAGATAGATAGATCTATATCTACCTATCTATATATATGGAGACAAAGAGATATTTAACTCAAACTTGACAATCTTTTAGTTCTATCAGATTCCTTTATCTCCCCACAGGCCTCCCCTGCCCCCAGGTTTGAGTTCTTATGGAATTTGTAGCTTACTTTTTTAAATGTAAGGACTAAAATAAAGTTTTCTTGGAATAATACTTAATATTTGTGACCCTGGACCTCTCACTCTCTTAAATTCTAAGCCTTTTTCCTCATCTCAAAATGATAATTTATGTACTTGACTGGGTTATTTTAAATAAATAAATAAATTTATTTAAAGAAATAATCCAAAATGCAGTATACTCACAGTACAGTGTGAAATTTTATGTAATTATAAGTCATTATCATAGTCTTTGGATATTAACTTCTGGAGGTTTCTGGCCTGAAGTGACCCTGAAAGTTCACGACCTAATTTTCATTTCATTGAGTCTTGAATTTGAATCCTGAATTCTGAGAAAAAGTTGTATAGTAGCAGTTAACATAGCTAACTATTTAATAACACAGATGACTATTTAATCTAGCAAGTCTATAACAGTGCCACTTACTCGTCCTGTAGTACATCATTTCATTCAGTTCTCTCAGTAACCCTGCATATAGTATGTTGTCATCCCTGTTTTATAGATGAGAAAACCAAGGGAACTATTTGGTGGAATAATGTTTCTAAAATTGAGGATCCTCCCATGGGGCTTTGTTGTAAATATATCATTGAATATATCACTATGGGGTTCCTAAGTCAATGAAATTGATTAGAGTTTAGAAATCTAAGTGAAATTCAAGGAAAACAAGGTGGAAATAAAATTGTAGTGAGAGATTTCATGACTAATTAAGTAGGTTTAAAAAATTAATGCCCTTAATCAGCACTGTCCAATAGAAATATAATGAGTACCACATATGTAGTTTAAATTTTCTGGTAGCCATGTTAAAAGAAGATAAGAAAGAGGCAGGGCTTCCCTGGTGGTGCAGTGGTTGAGAGTCCGCCTGCTGATGCAGGGGACACGGGTTCGTGCCCCGGTCCGGGAAGATCCCACATGCCGCGGAGCGGCTGGGCCCGTGAGCCATGGCCGCTGAGCCTGCACGTCCGGAGCCTGTGCTCCACAACAGTGAGAGGCCCGCGTACCGCAAAAAAAAAAAAAAAAAAAAAAAAAAGAAAGAGGTAGACTTAATTTTAATAATATATTTTATATAACCCAGTATATCTAAATATCATTATAACATGTCTATAAAAGTTCTAAAGATACTTTATATTCTTTTTCTATTAAATCTTCAAAATGCAGTATATATTTTACACAACATAGCTCAATTCACACCAGCAACATTTCTTTTTTTTTTTTAACATCTTTATTGGAGTATAATTGCTTTACAGTGGTGTGTTTCTGCTTTATAGCAGAGTGAATCAGCTATACATATACATATATCCCCATATCTCCTCCCTCTTGCGTCTCCCTCCCACCCTCCCTACCCCACCCCTCTAGGTGGTCACAAAGCACTTAGCTGGTCTCCCTGTGCTATGCGGCTACTTCCCACTAGCTATCTTATTTTACATTTGGTAGTATATATAAGTCCATGCCACTCTCTCACTTCGTCCCAGCTTACCCTTCCCCCTCCCTGTGTCCTCAGGTCCATTCTCTACATCTGCGTCTTTATTCCTGTCCTGCTCCTAGGTTCTTCAGAACCATGTTTTTTTTTTTTTTTAGATTCCATATATATGTGTTAGCATATGGTATTTGTTTTTCTCTTTCTGACTTACTTCACTCTGTATGACAGTCTCTAGGTCCACCCACCTCACTACAAATAACTCAATTGCGTTTCTTTTTATGGCTGAGTAATATTCCATTGTATATATGTGCCACATCTTCTTTATCCATTCATCTGTCGATGGACGCTTAGGTTGCTTCCATGTCCTGGCTATTGTAAATAGAGCCGCAGTGAACATTGTGCTACATGACTCTTTTTGAATTATGGTTTTCTCAGGATATATGCCCAGTAGTGGGATTGCTGGGGTCATATGGTAGTTCTATTTTTAGTTTTTTAAGGAACATCTCTTTTTAAAAAAATTTTAATTGAAATATAGTTGATTTACAGTGTTGTTAGTTTCAGATGTACAGCAAAGTGATTCAGTTATACATATATATATATCTAAGTATATTCTTTTTTTTACATTCTCTTCCATTATAGGTTATTACAAGATATTGAGTATAGTTCCCTCCCAGCAACATTTCAAAGAAGTATTTTACTAGCCATATTTATCTAGTGGCTACCATCACTGGACAACTCAGTTTTGTTTTTTTTTTTGCGGTACGCGGGCCTCTCACTGTTGTGGCCTCTCCCGTTGCGGAGCACAGGCTCCGGACGCGCAGGCTCAGTGGCCATGGCTCACGGGCCTAGCCACTCCGCGGCATGTGGGATCTTCCCGGACTGGGGCACGAACGACAACTCAGTTTTTTTTACTCCTGAATCCTAAGGACCTCTTGTTCAACTGTTCTTGAGCAAACTTATCCCACCATCTCAGGAAGTTGGTGATAAAAGTTTTATATTATGCTGTATCAGTAGTGAGGCTATGGTTGCAGGCATTGGTGAAATCTGATTCTCCTGAGTTCTCCTCAGTTTCAAGTTGAAGAAAACGTATTTATTTAAAATATTTTCATTATTAGAATATTAATATTCTCTCGATATGCACATTTTGGAAGATCTGGAGGTGAAAGGAAAAACTACCTGTGTTACTTATGAACAATGAAATATTCAGCCATGAAAAAGAATGAAATCTTGACATTTGTTACACCATAGATGGACCTTGCAGGCATTATGCTAAATGAAATAAATCAAAGAGAGAAAGTCAAATACCGTATGATCTCATTTATATGTAGGGTCTTAAAAACCACAACAGCAGCAGAAATTGAGCTCATAGATAGAACAGATTGGTAGTTGTCAGAGTCAGGGTGGGGCGAGGGGGCGAAACAGATACAGGGGGTCAAAAGGTACTGACTTCCAGTTATACAAAAGTAATGAGATTTAATGTACAGCATGGTGACCGTAGTTAATAATACTGCATTGCATATTTGAATAGTACTAAGAGAGTAGATCTTAAAAGTTCTCATCACCAGAAAAAAAGGTTTTTGTAACTGTGTATGGTGATGGGTATTAACTAGACTTACTGTGGTGATCATTTCTCAATATACACAATCAAATCATTATGTTGTATACCTGAGACTGATGTAGTGTGATATGCCAGTTTTAACTCAATTAAAAAATAAAACGACCTGAGTTTCAGCCATCCAGAAATAATACTGGTAATATTGTAGTGAATTTTCATATGCTATGTTGTGTACGTTTTTCTTATGGTTTTGTTCATTTTTGTTTTTCATGTGATTATGAGTGTCTTACATAATTCAACTTTTTTTTTTTTTTGCGGTACGCAGGCCTCTCACTGTTGTGGCCTCTCCCGTCGCAGAGCACAGGCTCTGGATGCGCAGGCCCAGCGGCCATGGCTCACGGGCCCAGCCGCTCCGCGGCATGTGGGATCCTTCCAGACCGGGGCATGAACCCACATCCCCTGCATCGGCAGGCGGACTCTCAACCACTGTGCCACCAGGGAAGCCCCCCCAAAATTATATTTTTAATTTATTTATTTGACTGTGCTGTGTCTTAGTTGTGGCACGTGAGATCTTTAGTTGCGGCATATGAAGTCTTAGTCGTGGCATGTGGGATCTAGTTCCCTGACCAGGGATAGAACCCGGGTCCCCTGCATTGGGAGTGTGGAGTCTTAGCCACTGGACCACCAGGGAAGTCCCGCCAAAGGTCTCTCTTAAAATAGAGAACTTTAACTTATTCACATTTATAGTGGTAATTGATATGTTTGGAGTTGGTCTTCTTCCTGCCTTCTATGCATTTTATTTCTGCCTTTCCTTTCTTTAGCCTGATTTTCTTTGATGCATTTTTATCCCTCGTGGTCTATATGTTTTATATATTTTCATTATTCAACTGATAACCCTAAAATTTGTGTTGAAATATAACATTTTAGTACTAATTACTATATTTTTTAAAATGATACTATTTCTCTTATTTCTTGGGTATAACGAAAAAGTGCACAGCCTCTAGATCAAGACAGCTTGTGTTTGGATCTTGGCTTGGCTTTGCTACTTTTTGACTGTGACCCATTTGTGCCTCCATTTCTCCATCCTTAGAGAATAATAACAGTACATACCTCACTGGGACGTTGCTAAGTTTAAATGTGTTAATATATATAAAACACAGAACAGGGCCTGGCATATTGTAAGGACTCGATAACTGTTAGTTATTATCATTATTAGATGTCAGTTATTAACAAAAGCTTGAAACTATGTTAAGTAGCATAGTTCTTGTGGGTCCCATTTGTTGATGCATACCTGGTCCTTAATCCGTATTTGCTTTCTGTATGTTTTAAGAAATTCATCTTCATGCTTTTTACAGTTCCATGTTTATTATTCTGTATTGCGTGTTGGGTGCTCTCTAGTAAAGACTCAAGTCAGTCTTCTGTTCAGCTGAGTTTTCTACTTTTATTTATTTTTTTATTTTGGCCACTATCTGTTTATTCCCTCTCTTTCTCCCTTTATCCCCTCTTCCACCTTCTGGATAGGTTCGACCAAAAATATTAACATCTTGGATGGTGTCATGGGTATCTAAATGCTTTAATTACATAGTATGTGTGTGTTTGTGTAAGTGTACTTTGGGTGTGAGAGGTAGTGTATCAGTCAGGGTTCTCCAGAGAAATAGAACTAATAGGAGATTATTTACTGTGTGTGTTTTTCCCACACTGCCAAGCAATTCTTCAACACCAGCTGGGTGTCCCACAAATTTAACTCAATTCAGATACTGTCTACCTGACAGTAGTGTCAGATCCCACAGGTTAAGGGCTCAGTCCCACAAGACTGCTCCCACTCCAGGGTTGTTACCTTTGCTTTTCTGACCAGCTGGCTATAAATCAGAGTTTCCAACAACCCCCTCCCCCAGTTCAATTAATCTACCAGAGCAGTTCACAGAACTTAAGAAAACATTTTGATTACTACAATGCTGATTTATTATCTGGTTTATTATAAAAGGATATATAACTCAGGAGCACCCAGATGGAAGAGGTGCATAGGGCAAGGTATATGGGAAGGGGCATGGATCTTCCATGCCCTCTCCAAGCATGCCACTCTCTCCAGATCGCTACATGTTTCCACACCCAGAAGCTTTCCAAACCTGTCCTTTTGGGGGCTTATGGAGGCTCTGTTATCAATACATAGGCATGATTGATTAAATCTTTGGCCACTGGTGATTAATCTTAATCTCCTGCCCCTGTCTCCTCCCCAGGAGGCCAGAGGTGGCACTGAAAGTTCCAGCCTTCTAATCCCATGGGTGGTTCCCCTAGCAGTCAGCCCCCATCCTTAGGTTGCCCAAAGGCTTTCTAAACATCACTTTTTTAACATAACAAAAGACGCTTTAAAAATTACTTTGGAAATTCCAAGGCTTTTAGGAGTTCTGTGCCAGGAATAGGGATGAAGACCAAATGTATATTAATATAAATCACAATATCACATATTATAGATTTATTTCATTTCGAGGAATTAGCTTATATGATTGTTGGAGCTGGCAAGTCTGAAATCCACAGGGCAGGGCAGGGCAGGGCAGGCCATCAAGTTGGAAGATCTTGGAGAACCTGATTCTGCAGTCTTGAGGCGGAATTTCTTCTTCCTCAGGAAATACCAGTTTTGTTCTTACTGCCTTTCAAATGATAGGATGAGACCCACTCACATTATTGAGGATAGACTCCTTTACTTAAAGTTAACTGATTTTAGGTATTAACTACGTCTACGAAATACCTTTACAGCAACACCTTGGTTAGTGTTCATTTGAATAAGTGGGGACTGTAGCCAAGTCAAGACATTAAACTGTCATAGACAGACATAGAGTTTCAGGATAGATTGTCCTTGCCCATCAGCCTCTTGAAATTAAAAAAGAAAAAAGTTACTATATGTAATACTACATGGAAATTAATCATTATCCAGATTTTTAGTAAAATATAATTTTACAGGTATACAGTGCTAACATGAGGTCAGCTTATGCATATATAGATCATATTCTAAAAGTTTATGGGTCATTTGTTGACTTTTAAGTGAAAAAGGCCTGTAATGCCAGTACTAGAAATGATTGTTCCTGGAATAGCCAGCAAAAGCTGATAGCCACACATTGTCTGAAATGTGTTACGTATGCAAGAGAAACCTATTTAAAAATGGAAGAGAACAACATTAAATGCTATCTATTTATCTGCTTGGTTACCAGTAACTTTAAAAGTTGTTTAGACTTTAACCTCTGTTTATCACACTTTTTGTGGAAATACTTAATAGTTTAATGCTCAGATATGAAGACCACATGCTCACTTCAACTAAGGCATTAATGAAAGAGGATACCGAGCTTACATTACATCTTTGCTGGTGAAACCGGGGGTGAAGGAGAGGGTAGGGACTTGGAATAGAAATAGATTGGGAGGTGAGGGGGTAAGATTCATAGGCAGCCTGTCACTTTGGGAGAGGGTCCTTTTTTGTTGATGGCACCTAACAGGGCTGCTGTTTTATAATAAGAATCATAAATCGGAAAAAAGATGTAGCACAAAATCCCAGTGGTTTTTCATTGTAGTTATTGAGAGGCGTGACAGTGTACAATATATAGACAGTTAATATTAAAGAATAAAATAAAACAACACAGAATGTTTTCTATTAAAATTAAAGCATAACTTTTAACCAGGATAGTATGGTGTGGTAAATAATGTGCCCTACTAGTCAAAAAATTTAGATTCTGTCCCCAATTTTACTACCTATATTAGCCCTTCTTTCTCTATTCAGTGCTCAGGTTAATTGTGTCACATTTCCTGAGGTAGAAACTGTGTGGTTATATTTCAACTCTTGTTTCTTCCCATTTAATTAAACCCTACCTATTCTCTCTTTTCTGTTCTCTTTTCCCCTCTCCATTGCCTTGATTTAGGCCATCATCTTGTTTTGATAATCTAGTCAGCATTCAGCTGCATCACCCCTTGCATGTACCCACCATACTACCCCACCCAATCATACATAAAAATCTTTTGTTTCTGCACTGCCACCAGACTTGTTTTTATGAAACAAACTTGATACTTCATGTTACTTTCCATTGCCTAAAATTGCTTTTTCCTGACTAACATTTGGGAGTTAAGAGTGCATGTTGCGTATTGTAGATTCAGAAGAAGTCCTGCATTAAAGAAACCTGTTTAACTTAGGTTTACCAACATTTCCCAAATGCATTTGGTACTCTTTCTTGGTATGTCTGGTAATGTGTCAGAACAGTGTTCTATGTGACACCATTTGGGGAAATCATGGCCTTTTACAAGATAAGTTTAAATTCCTTAGCTTGGTCGGTTTTTGCTGCAACTGACATTTTTAGCTTCATCTCCTTCCTACCTTACACACGTACACCAGCACAGTCATTCGCGGGACACGTATTGAGGATATACTCTCAGCCCAGACACTGCAAAGATCAAGAAGCCATTCTAAGTTGCAAATAGTCTTTGTGAAAAGTCCTGTGATAGTATTTTTAGATACATCTACTTTGATAAAGTGTCTTCTGAAAACGCTGAGAGTTCTCAGGATGTTTCTGGTTGCAAGTAGCAGAAAGGCCTACTTTACTTTTATAATCTTTCATAAGAGGTAGGCCATTTCCAGGTAGGTTGATTCAGTTATGTCATCAAAGATCTCTTTGCAACTCTCAGACCATTGCCCCTTATGGCCCCAGTCTCGAGCATCACATGCATCCTGGAGTATTCAGCAGCAGAAGAAACAGTTTCTTTCTTTCTTTCTTTTTTTTTTTAAAGATTGATTTATTTATTTAGGCTGCACTGGGTCTTAGTTGCAGCACACAGGATCTTCATTGCGGCACGTGGGATCTAGTTTCCCCACCAGGGATTGAACCTGGGCCCCCTGCATTGGGAGAGTGGAGTCTTACCCACTGGACCACCAGGGAAGTCCCAGAAACAGTTTCTTTCAGATTGTCTAATGTTTCACTGGCCAGAGTTGTGGTCACATGCCCATGCCTAAATCAAGTATTGGAAATGGGACCTCTGAGATTGGTTTAGGCCAACCATGATTCATTCCCTTGGACTGGAGATAGGACCTACTTTTCTTCTATCACAGGATAGATACTTGAACCAAATAAGTGAATATTGTTAGCAAGAAGAAGGGAGTTTGGGAATGGCTGGTAGACAGCTGACAATACCTGCTACTTAACTCAGTCTTGAGTGATGGGGAGGAAGTTAGAGTAGAAGGAAACCACTTTTGGATAAAGTGGTTTCTAAACTGAGTTTTGTGGACAGGGGGAGATTAGTAGGAAGACTTTCCCTTATCCTTCTAAGCTATCCTCATTGCTGCTTGTGTTTTCTTTTTTTAAGAATAGTAAACATGGGCTTCCCTGGTGGCGCAGTGGTTGAGAGTCCGCCTGCCGATGCAGGAGACACGGGTTTGTGCCCCGGTCTGGGAGGATCCCTCGTGCCACGGAGCGGCTGGGCCCGTGAGCCATGGCTGCTGGGCCTGCGCGTCTGGAGCCTGTGCTCCGCAAGGGGTGGGGCCACAGCGGTGAGAGGCCCGCGTACCACACACACACACACAAAAAGAATAGTAAACATGTTTAACATATTTCCCTAGGAATTTGTCTTCACCTTCTATTAAAAGGAGCATGTAGCAACTGGTTTAGTTGAATGAAATGTGTTCTGTGAGATAAAGGCCTTGTAGGAAACTGCTAATCACTGTTTCAAAATGACAAAAATCTTTTGATGTCCCATACTTTAGTATTAACTTTTTTTTTAACTTTGGGAGATAGAGTTTACAGCCTAAATGATATTTTTGTCTCTCCCTTCCCTCCCTCACTCCCCTTTCCTTCCTTCTTTTCCCTTATCTTCATTTTCTTCCTTTCTCTCTCTCTCTCTCTCTCTTTTGGAATGGAACTTAAGTACATCTTTTGGTTCTGCCTTATCTTGTCCTTCTGATTTTAGAGGTGAAGATGTAGAAGTCCAGAAAGGTTAAATGATGTGCTTGATATTATTTGGCCTGTACAGCTAGGTTTAGAAGCGGGGTTGTTCAGGGAAATGAGTTGCAGCTGTAGTGGAAAACTAAGGAAAGGGTGCTCTTAAGATGCTGGAGACAATTGTCTTTGATCTTTTTAAACCCTAGAGAGCCTGATATGTTTAGAAGGGATTAAAATTGTTTCTGTTAGGGTTGGTGGGTTATTATAAATTTTGTGGATGTCATAGTAGCACAGTATATAGTAATTGTCAAACTTGGAAAAGAAATCTAGAAATGTCAGTAATAGAATTTTACTATGTTTTTTTTTTTTTTTTTTTTTTTTTTGCGGTACGTGGGCCTCTCACTGTTGTGGCCTCTCCGGTTGTGGAGCACAGACTCCAGACACGCAGGCTCTGTGGCCATGGCTCACGGGCCCAGCCGCTCCGCGGCATGTGGGATCTTCCCAGACTGGGGCATGAACCCGTGTCCCCTGCATCGGCAGGCGGACTCTCAACCACTGTGCCACCAGGGAAGCCCTGTTTTTTAAAAAAAATTATGAACATATAAAAAAGGTCTTTCTTGTATCTGAGAGAAAAAGAGGCAATTACTGCATGAATAGTGAGGCCCATCTGGAAATTTTTATGTGTATATACAAAATTTTAGTAATACCAGGATGCTCTTATAAATATTGGTTCTTTGTAACACTTATGTGATAAGAACTTCTTGTACAACACAGTCCTTGATTTACCTGAAACCTAGATCTGTGCTTTTCTGTAGTTCCTGGTTTAAGTTTGTATTTGGCCAAGCAAGTAAACTCTCAAGCAATTTATATTTGCTTGAGAGGGCTTCTTCTTCTTTTTTTTTTAAAAAGGTACATTTCATGCATAACCTGCCATAAAATGGTGAGCCATTTTAGTTTGTCAGGTATTTATTGATGATTTACTTTGTGAAAGATATTGAGGAGGGCAGATAAAATTGTCTGTTTTTGTAGTTTATTTAGCACAGAGCATTGTACTTAAGTATATAACATTAACTGTTAATATGATTGATATGTCCTTTCCTGATAATTTTCTCTCCATTTATAATTTTAAATTGGGAGAATGTTTGTTGTTTTCAGTCTGTATTTTTTATACATATGGCAACACAAGAGTCAGTTATTAGTCCAGGTTTAAGTACACATCAGAATATCCCATTTCGGGGCTTCAGTGAGGAATAGCAGTTTCATTCTGCTCAGGACTTAAAGCCAGACTGATCGCAACAGAAGAGAAGAATTATGGGATTTCCCATTACACTAAACTGTCTGTCTGCCTTTTCGCCACTGAGGCCTAAGGACAGGAACTTTCTTAACTATCTTGGTAATACTGAAACACTGCTACTTCCTACCCCCCAAAAGTGGGAGAGTTTGTCAAGGAAGTTTTCTGGAGGAAGAAATTAGCCACATGAAAGCCTGGGAGGGAAAAACGTAGGTTATAGGCTGAGGAAGAGCAAAGATCTAAAGGTCAAAGAGCTTGGTGCAAAACTATAGTAGTCTTAGTTCTGGTTAATAAAACTCTTTTTTTCTATTTTTGTAATTTTGTTACTCTTGTAAGAAAAAACATGCAAATAGGAATACATTTACATTGTTTAATATTAAAGCTATATGTAAATGTTTACAGCAGAACCTGAAAGTTTCTTCTTGCCCCTGCCTTCCTGCTTTCACTCCTTTGCCCAGAGGCAACCTTGTATTTCATATGTTTTCATGTGCTTCCAGTTCTCCATGCCTTTACACAAATACATATTCACATTTAAAAAAAAATTGTAAACATATTGTTCTGTGACTTGCTTTTTCATCCTTAACTTTAACTCGTGGAGGTTCTGTGGAACTCTGAGGAAAAGAGACACAGTTTGGATTCAACTGCCAGCTAAGCCATGAAAGCCTCTGTTTTCTTCATTTGTTAAGAGAGGATAATGATAGCATGTACCTTTTAGGGTTATTACAAATACTAAATGAGACTACATATGGCCTCTCTAGCATGGTAACTAGTTCTTGGTATACTAACATATAGTAGCTACTATTATTAAGAAATAAGGCCAGGACACTTCTGTATCATCCTTCTATAGCTAAGAAATAAACTTGTAACAGTAGAGCACAGTCAGCCCTCTGCATCTAAAGAATAAAATCTCTAGGGGGTCTAGCAATGATGGCTGTTGCCAGATGGTTAAAGGGCTGTGTCATGAAGAATGAATGAGACCTTTTCTTTGTGGTTTTTAGAATCATTGAGATACCAAATTGTTAGCTGTCTGTGGAAGAACTTTATAAAGCAGATCTTGCCAAAGTTGGATGACCTGAAAAGTCTATATAAAATTATGAGGGAGAATATATTATTATATTGGTCTTCCTGTCATCTATTAAAATGACACATGCACAAAAGAACTAAATAGTAAATTGAGGATAAAAATAAGGATAGTATTTCTCTGTTCAGTGGCTAGTAAACATTGGAACTAATTATTGCAAGTACAAAGAGAGGCTGATAACAGTTCTTTAAAGGATTTAGATGAGTGATAGTACGGCTTTAGAACTCTCTCCCTAATCTTTTCTAAAGGAAATGGACCGTTTCTTCTTACTCTGTATATGGTTTATTGTTGTTTTCTTGGCACCGTCAGGGACAGAGCACTGGATTAGACAGACCGTAGGTTTGACTAAATATGGCGGCTTTTAAATTCATTTGATGGTGGTTTGTGTTATTTTATTAACTTGCCATCTGCATTTTTTAAAAGCAGCTTTGAGATAACTCACGTACCATACCATTCACCCATTTAAAGTATAAAATCAAGTGATTTTTTAATATATTTACAGAGTTGTGTAACCATCATAACAATCAATTTTCGAACATTTTCATCACCCCCAAAAGAAACCTCTTTTCTCTCCAACCGTCCAGCTGTGGGCAACTACTAACCTACTTTCTATCTCCAGTGATTTGCCTGTTCTGGACATTTTATATAAGTGAAATAATACAATATGTGGCCTTTTGTGACTGGCTTCTACTTAGCATAATGTTTTCAATCCATGTTGTATGCATGAATCAGTACTTCACGTATCAGTATGTCATTCTTTTTTATGTAATATCCATACAATGAGTAATATTTCAAAATATGTGACATTTTTTTATCCATTCATCATTGATATTTGTGTTGTTTCCACCTTTTTGGTTATTATGAATAATGCGGCTATGAACATTAATGCCACTAGTTTTTGTAGGGACATATACTTTGTTTCTCTTGGGCTGATACTGAAGATTGGAATTGCTAGGTCATAAAGTAACTCAATATTGAATCTTTTGAGGAACTGTCAGTCCGTTTTCCAAAGTGGTAGCACCATTTTACATTCTTATCAGCAGTGAATTAGGGTTCCACTTTCTCTGTGTCTTTGTCAACATTTGTTCTTGTGTATCTTTTTTATTTTAGCCTTGAATGGATGTGCAAACCTCAGATCACTGGATTTTTTTTTTTTTTCCTTTTGCGGTACACGGGCCTCTCACCATTGTGGCCTCTCCCGTTGCGGAGCACAGGCTCCGGACGCAGAGGCTCAGCGGCCATGGCTCACGGACCCAGCCGCTCCGCGGCATGTGGGATCCTCCCGGACCGGGGCACGAACACGTATCCCCTGCATCGGCAGGCGGACTCTCAACCACTGCACCACCAGGGAAGCCCAGATCACTGGATTTTATTCAGAGTAGTAATATAAGATTTCTTTTAACCATAAATTTAAGGTTTACAAGAAGATGGATTTTTGAGGGAACATTAGGTTAAAAGAAAAAAAGTTCGTGATATTATAGCAGCAGCCCTAATGGTGGTATGGAAATGATCAGAGTTTAAATGGTTTCAGGGGCAACTTTAGATAATCTACCTATGCCACACGCTTCGTTATTGTCCCATCAAAGGCAGTTTCTGTTCTACTTTGTAAGATGAAGATAATACCACCCGTACCATCTTCTCTTCAATTCTACCGTCTAACCTTCATTATATGTATTTTAAATTATCAAGATGAGTAATACTAACATTGTCTCTGTGCTTTAAAAATGTCTAGAAAGTGAAAATCAAGTATTTATGACCGTCCATATCTATCTCTGAGCCATGTTGTATGGATACAGTTCCTTTTTGTACTAATGTGTACTGCTTTGTTTTTCATGTAGTTTCCAGTTGCCTTGGTGTTTTTCTTAGCACATTTTCAAAGCCTTCTTTACATTGTCCTACCCGATACATTGAGTCTTCCTTTCAGAGTTTTCTATACCCCTGTTCTGGACTTGGTGCTCTCTAAGTATGCTGCACAACTGTGTGTGGCTTTTGTTTGTTTTTCTTAATGGATTGAATATGTTTCCTGAATCCCTTTTGTCCGTCTCTTTTTTTAAAATTTGTCAGTATAAGACAAATAGAAGAAAGTATGGTAATAAGTTTGCTAATAAGAAAGAATGCATTATGGTAAACTTTGAATTCTGGGTTTGTTTAGGATTCTGTTAATATCATTTTTTTCTCCTTGGTACTGCTGATATTCCTCCTCACCCTCTGGATATTTTTTGGTTTTGTAAACTTACAGGAATGGGCGTCCTTTCTGTTAGTTTTGTTTTTACTTTGTCTCACCATCCGTTGTGTTGGGTTGTTTGTTAATGGACCCTTGAAATGTTTCTCTGCTTTGGGGAATGTTCTAATTTCTACTCTTACTTTTCCCTGTTCTCTTTTTTCTGGGGCATATTTATTTGTATGTTGAAACTCTTGTAATGACTCTGCTCCTCCCCCACCCCCACCTCCTTATCTCTGCCACCAACCCCCTATCTGCTTTTTTTTTTTTTTTTTTTTTTTGACTGGGTCTTAGTTGCAGCACATGGGATCTTCGTTGCCGCGCAGCATGTGGGATCTTATTTCCCCGATCAGGGATCGAACCCATGTCCCTGTGTTGGAAGGCGGGGTCTTAACCAATGGACCACCAGAGAAGTCCCCCTTGTCTGCTATTTTTTTGTTTTTTTATTTTTTATTTTTTTTGCGGTACGCGGGCCTCTCACTGTTGTGGCCTCTCCCGCTGCGGAGCACAGGCTCCGGACGCGCAGGCTCAGCGGCCATGGCTCACGGGCCTAGCCGCTTTGTGGCACGTGGGATCTTCCCGGACCGGGGCACAAACCCGTGTCCCCTCTATGGTTAGGTGGACTCTCAACCACTGCGCCACCAGGGAAGCCCTGTCTGCTATTTTGATTTCGCATTTATTTTTGCAAGCGTTCATTGAATTTTTATTTTGATGAGCATATCTTTAATTTCTAAGAGTTACTTCTAGTTCCCTGCCCTTTCATTTGCAGTTTTACTGCTTTATAGTCACAATATTTGTTAATGTACTCTAAAAAATTTTTTTAAAGAAATTATGAAAATATATATTTACATGAAATGAGAGAAGAAATCACAAGTTACAAACCTAAAAGATCTAATTACCAAAAATTATCACAAAATCCAGGGGAAAAATTTTTTATTAACTATCTGACATAGTTTTAAATCCTTTCCCCCCCGCCCTGCATTTTTGGCTTCATCTTCTTCAATCACCTTTTCATTGGGCAATGAATTTGTGGTATTGTATGGAGAGAGAGTAATAAAATCATTCAGCTTTTCTCTAGCATTCAGGCTTCTTGCTGGGTGGCTGTCAATTTTCCCACCCAGTCACCTGCCTCCCACATGTGTGGCATACAGTGGGGCTATAAACACAGGTTTGGAAGATCTATCCTTGTTTAAGAAAGAGCCAAGGGCCTCCCTGGTGGCGCAGTGGTTGAGAGTCCGCCTGCCGATGCAGGGGATACGGGTTCGTGCCCCGGTCTGGGAGGATCCCATATGCCGCGGAGCGGCTGGGCCTGTGAGCCGTGGCCGCTGGGCCTGCGCGTCCGGAGCCTGTGCTCCGCAACGGGAGAGGCCACAACAGTGAGAGGACCGCATACCACAAAAAGAAAAAAAAAAAAAAAAAAAAAAAAAGAAAGAGCCAAAAGAAAAAAGCATGGGTGTAAGAAGAGAATCCAGAAGAACCATGCAGGATCCAAAAGTATAAGTTAAAATGCCAACATATTCAGTAAGATACATGGAGACTTGACTTTTGGCATGAGAGAAAGAAAATCAGAATATTTTAAGGAGGGCTGGATAAAGCAATTCAAGAAAACAATAGCAGAATATAAAACCACGTTGAACTTGGTAAAAAAAAAAACAAAAAATCTAATGAGTGACAAGGAGGTTACTTTCAGAATGCAGATGAAAGAAGAAAGACAAAAATAATGAGAAGTGAATTCAGAGAAGAGAGAAACAATTTATGGATAATTGAGATTTCTAAGAGACCAATAGCTGATAGACTAGAAGAAGACTCTTCTGAGTTAAAAACAAAAAAGTTATTTGTATACAGATAGAACTTACTTCATTCTAGTCAAAAACCAAGAAGAGACCCACATCTTACACAAAGAATCTAGCAAAATAATTGAACTTTAAAGATTGGGAGAAGGGCAGCTTATAAATATCCATGTAGAGAAATACTGTTACTTACTAAAGATCTAAAATCAGACTCTTCACTCCAATATTAGATGCCAGAAGACCATGGCATGTACTGTGTTTAAAGGAACTGGAGTATTGAAACAAGAATTAAGGCATCAGGGCTTCCCTGGTGGTGCAGTGGTTGAGTGTCCGCCTGCCGATGCAGGGGACACGGGTTCGTGCCCCGGTCCGGGAAGATCCCACATGCCATGGAGCGGCTGGGCCCATGAGCCGTGGCCGCTGAGCCTGCGCGTCCAGAGCCTGTGCTCTGCAACGGGAGAGGCCACAACAGTGAGAGGCCCACGTACCACAAAAAAAAATCAGAATATATAAAACAGTACAGTATATCATTCATGAATGTGTACATATGTTGTAAAACTATAAAAATATACATTGGCATGATAAATGCCATATTCCAGACAGTGGCTAGCTATGTGGAGGGGGAGGGAAGAACAGTACTATTATTTCTTACAAAATAATCTAAAGCAAATATGGCAGAACATTAAGATGTGACAAATACAGAAGGTGCATACATAGATATATGTATATTGTACATTTCTGTATTCTTTAAAAGGTTTATGTAAAGTTTTAAAATATTTACATTCCCTGTATACCCACTGATCATGTTGTTAACAGTGATATTTTAAAAAAGAGATACATTAAAATCAATTCATTGGGTGAAATGACAGTTGGATTAGGTTATAATAATAATAATATTAATGCAAAAACTAGTCTAGTTCCTAGTTAAACATATGAGGAGATCGGTATTGAGGTAGAATTATTTACTTGCCTTGAAAATAAGAAAATGTGAAACTTAGAACTTATTTTTCTCTTATTTAGGGAGTTGATAAAGGTGATCAGTAGACATTATTTTTCTCTTAAGTGTAAAAGAACTATATACAATATCTCATATTTCAACATACGCATCAAGTACTTATCTAGTATAGGAAGTAGAAACATGGTTTATACTTTTTGAAGTTCTCAGTGGGCTTCTCCCCAGTAGCATCCCCCTGCCTCACCTACCCTGAATTGAATTTTGTACTTCATTTACTTAAGTGTCAAGAACAGGGTTCCACAAAATCCAGTAATGTTTAGACTTGTAGGGGGTTGGATATAGACAGCATCAGTTTTCTAAAATTTACCATTTTGTAAGTGTATATACAATTGTTAAGTTATTAACAATGCGTTGTGCAATCATCACCACCATCTATATTCAGAACTTTTCATCCTCCCAGACTGCGAGTCTGAACTTATTGAATACTTACCTCCCCATTCTCTCCTCCCCGCAGCCTCTGATGACCTCTTTCCTACTTTCTGTCTCTGAATTTGCCTATTCTAGGAATCTCATATAAGTGGCAGTCATGTATTTGTCCTTTTGTGTCTGTATTATTTCACTTAGCATAATGTCCTCATGTTTCATCCATATTATAGCATGTATCAGAACTTCTTTTTTAAGGAAGAATAATATTCATTTCACATATTTACCAGGTTTTATTTTCCATTCATCTGCTGATGGGCAGTTGGGCTGTTTCCACCCTTTGGCTACTGTGAATACTGTTGCAATGAACATTGGTGTACAAGTTATCTGTTCTAGTCTCTGCTTCAGTTCTTTTGAGTATAAACCTAGGGGTGGAATTGCTGGGTTATATGGTAATTATGTGTTTAGCTTTTTGAGTAAATGCCAAACTTTCCACAGTGGCTGCACCATTTTATATTCCTACCAGTAATGCACAAGGGTTCTAGTTTCTCTGTATCTTTGCTAACACTTGTTAGTCTCTAAGTTTTTTTGTTTTTGTTTTTTGTTGTTAACAGTAGCCTCCTAATGGATTTGAAGTTCTATCTCGTTGTTAGACATGTTTTAAAGGAAAAAAAATTATGACACTTAGCGTGACTTAAATTATTAAAATATTACTTGCATAGATAGAAGAAAAAATATATACACCCTGTGCTTTATAGATCTTACACAACTATAAAATCAAAACAGACTTTCAATTTAATGCAAATTAAAACCAACTAATGTCAAATTAATGTTTACTTGCCAGCCTAAACCCAATTGTTACAGTCTTCCTTTATAAATAACTTATTCTTATGAGAATGTCATTTTCAATTACAAATTAAAACTGCAGAAATATTATCTTCAATTGGTAAAGGACTTCTGAGTAACTAATGGGGAAATTTGCTGACATTAGGGCATGTGTGCCCAACCTGCTTGCAGCCAGCATTAATTTATTAATGAAATTAACAATTAATACATTGAATTTATAATTTGCCACTTAGGTTATCATTTGGTTGCTAATGTAATTAAAAAAGCAAAGTGCCTTATGAAAGAAATCTTCTGGTCCATTAGTTGAGCCAGAATATACATATATAAATTTGTAATTAATTGTCTCAGTTAGAGCACAGAATTCTTTTACCCACCCCTGATATGTCTGTAGTCCCAAATTAAGAAAATGCTAACTTCTCCAGATGACTTCTTCAGGTAGTCTGTTCCACTGCAGTGTAAAGACGGCCAAATGTGAATTATATTCAGGAGTAGGTATAGAGGAATAAATCGCTATGAATGGAGTATCTGACATAAAAATTATGTTCTTTGTATAATTATTTTCACAGTTTTAAAAGCTCACATGCAGTATGTTGAATCCTGAAAATAACTCTTAGCTACTAGTCAAGAAAGATGGTGTTTCCATTTTACAACAAGGAGAAACTTAATGTCAGTTTCTTTAGTTATAGGCATGTAGAAGAAGAGATGAGTATGCCATGTGAGAATATAGGATTCCCTCCTGCCTGTGGTGGGTTGTTTTGGAAAGTGTTGAAAAATAAGGTGGATCTGAGTGGCTTTGGAATATGGATTTGATGTCATAGAGGATTTCCCAAACTTACTGGTCATAACAGGTTCTTTCACCTGTTGATTGATTCACTAGGTAATGCCCTAGAATCCTTGGTTAAGGAGCGCCCCAGAAGATTCTTGTAATTGGGTGAAATTGATTGGCTAATTTTACACTCACTATTTCAGAGCAGGGGACTTGGTGTGATTATAGAGTGTTTTGGAGATCATCTGCATCTAAGAGAGAGATTGAAGCAGGAAAAAAGTAATTAGGCAATAGTTATTTTGATAGGAGGTAGTTGTACCTTTTACTAGGTTGCAGTAATGTAAATGAGATGTGGAAAATGATGGAATTTCAGAGATTAAAAGAGATTCCAACTTTACTGCTTGGGAAGACAAAGAGAAACAGGGAAATTGAAGTGGATAAGCTGACTTGTGGAAGAAACTTTGTAGGGTTGGAGGTATATTGAGTCTTTGGTCGTAAAATGTGCAGTAGACATTTGTAAATATTAATTTGAACTCCAGAATTAGTAAAACATTACAGTAAAATAGTCCGACCTTGGTAATAAGCATGAGGATATCAAGTATTTATTCTCAATATAAAACTCTGTTAGGGCAGATGTGCTTGTGCAAATCAGGTTTTCAGGGTTTTGTTTGTTTGTTTGTTGTTTTTTCCTTACTCTTCAAATCTTACTGCTTTCTGCACTTCTGGGTTTCCTTGGAAAGCTTAAATATTTATTCCATGCCCCTCAAGTGGTATGGTAAAGAGAGAGAGAGGTTAAGACTGAGTTGATTAGAGGGTTCTAGAAGAAAAGATAACATAGGAGTATTTAAAGTTACATGAACAGGTATGTTAAGGAGTCCTCCCTCCTTTTTTTTTTCCTAATTAAAAAAAATTTTTTGCATTCTTATTTTCTTAGATGAATATTTTGTCATGCACACTGAAAAGCTAATACATTGTGTTCTTATATACTGGACTTTATTTTATTGATTTCTTTCCTGAACAAAATGAAACAAGTTTGGATATCAGGCTCTGAATTCTGTGATGAGATTCTTGCTGTTTTTGTGATTTGTGCCCACCACGTTTGCTTTCCTGTGGTGGCAGATTCTTAACAGGATGACCCACTTAGTTTTTGCTTTCTTGGTCTCCCCCTTTGGCAACCCTTCATTACCCCATTCAAAAAAACTTCGGACACTGTTTTCTATATCCATTGCAGGGTAACATTTGTCTCTGAAGTGTAAAATTTTCTTCCTGTAATAAAAATTTTTGGATCTTTGTGCCCACATTCATCTCCCCTTCTTGTCCCCTCCTTGGCCTTTTTGTTTTCTTTAGAAAGTTTTAGTATAGGGCCCTACCTATAACAATTGAAATTTAGCCTTGTCAGTTAATTGCCTTCACATTCAAATGAATCTAATTTATCTAAATAAAACCTTTTAAAATTTATGAGAATGGCTATGGGTAGTGTTCTGAATTTTGCTACATTATATACAATGGATATTTTTAGTCATTTAGTGAAAATAGTTTGCTGTTTTCTAATAGGACTAAATGTGTTTACATTTTTGTGGTTCAGGTGTTAAAAGTATCTGCTATATTTTTAGCATTAACATAAAAGTTTCTATATGTGCCAGGCTCTAGATATTTTTGAGTTCCATTTGGTTTTTGTGCCCCTGAAAAGAGAGGGGTGAAGAGAATCTCAGGCCCCAGATTTATATATTTGTGGCCCAGGTTTGGGGGTGAAGTACAGGATGCTTAGTGGTAGAACTATATAAATTGGCACACATCTGGTTTGAGAAAGCACTGTAGATTTTCTTGTGTAAGTAATTATTTTTTCTTCCTGCTTTGATACAGAGAACCTTTTTATAAATAAATTTTAAAAAAATGCAAACAAAGATGAGCCAGAGGAAGAAGGGATCAGTGGAGGAGGAGTTAGATAGAACAGCCAGGTTCTTTTTTGCTTTTCTTTTGATGACCTTTTTTTCTGTCTTTATGAAACTGGGACTATTTCAGAATAGTTCTTAGAGGATGCTAGGGAGAAGCAAGGGACACAGTGTCATTTTTTAAATGTCCATCTACTCCCTGCCCCTGCCCCGTAATTATCATATCTATTGACCTATTGAGGAAAATTCAAGTAGACTCTCTTCTCTATGGGATAGACCCTGTTCCTCTTTAAGGGTATCAGACTGGAAGGTCATAATGAAATTTGTAGTAGGAGTTTACTCTGTAGATTTGGCTACATAAAATCCAGGTTTAATTTTCATATTGTATTTCAAAACACCTTAAAAGCCTTATTAATCTTTGTCATTGTTGTTAACAGTTAAGAGTTTTTGCATGAGCATCATTATTCTGCTTCTATGAGTTATTTTTCCCACCTTTCCCCAGGCCTTCAGTGTCTAATTATTTGGGAGTTTTCAAGAAGAATAGGACAAAGTATTTAGTAGATAGAAATATTTAGAGTACAAAATACTTTCCTGCAGTCTTTGAATTGTTATTAGACCATGTAGGCCTATGAGAGATAGGTATGCCAGACTAAATAGTCATTTATGTGATTCCTTCTTTCAAAATGCAGAATAATTTTTAAAATTTTTGGTAAATGTTAACTGGAACCCATGCTGCATTGGAAAGCAATGTTTCAAACTGCTGTTCTCTCTGACTGAAGACAAGTTTTTATTTCCGTATTCCAACACCCAACAGCTAGTATCACTTTAAAAAATGGAATAGATGCCTAGGTCTTTGCTAAGTCAGTGTGGTGCAGAAAATGATAAGTAGGGAGGACTCCAATATTGACCTAAAATATTCTAATCAAGGAATTCCAGATACTTCTCCACCCATGTTGTGATATGTAGACTTATCACATGTGGTCTTAATTTAGTAGTAAAACTTTGAATATTGCTAAAAATAAAATGCAATAGAAGTTGTTACTAAGTCTAGAGGGTCAAATTTTCTGGGGGTACAGATATTAGCTAATAAAGTGAATATTTCTGGTTTAATTTAATGAAAATCAAGCTCACTGTTTCAGTTGCACAATTTATTTGGAAGGTTTGCTTCTGGGGCTGATAAAATAAGCAATAGGAAGGCATAGGATTGTTACTTCAGAAAATACCGAAATTTAGGGATAAAGAGACTAGAGGATATTTAAAATAAAATAACAAAGCAAGGAACTGAAGATGTAAAATTGCTGTAAGGCCATTGTACCAAATACTAGCATTGTGTTTCTCACTCACCCAAGAAGAAATTGCATCAGCAAATAATCTACTGAGCACTGTTATTTGGATGGTACTGAGATGAACAATTGTTTCAGTTGTTGGGCCCCCACCTCCACCCCTTAGCCTCCGGGGGCTGTGCATGTTATGGGAGGTCATGTGACAGTGATCCTTGGTTTTGTTCATTTAGCCTGTCAAAACAATTTTATGTAGGTGGAAAGAAATGAATGAAATGAATAGAGCGTGTTAGCTGCATCAGCTCTCGTTTGCCCTGAAGGTAATGAATGTTGCAATTGGGATAGTATATCAAGCCCCCAGGAATATCCAGTTTGATAATGCTGGAGAAGAGGCACCAAAAAGCAGCAGTCGTGCTAATCTGTTCTCAATCTCATTTGATACTTAAAATAAAAAATAAATTTTATCATTGTCTTCACGATAATTTAACACTTGGTAATGCATTGTCTTCATGATAATTTAACACTTGGTAATGCTTTTTTAAGTGTTGAAGTCTTTAATTTTTGATACAGTTTTTTAAAGGTTACAGTCCATTTACAGTTGTTACAAAATATTGGCTGTATTTCCTATGTTGTACGATACATCCTTGTAGCCTATGGTACACCCAGTAGTTTGTACCTCCCACTCCCCCATCCCCTAGGTTAGCCCTCTCCTCCACTGGTAACCACTGGTGTGTTCTCTATATATCTGTGAGTCCACTTTTTTGTTATATTTGACAGTTGATAATGTTTAAACAATATATACTCCTCTTATTTTACCTTCAGCTATAACTTATAATTTAGTAAAGTGCCTAGTTCTTTTCAGTGATCCCTGGTTAATAGCAGAAATATCAACGTGGCTTTTCTGAAAAATGTTGTAGAAGAAATTAAATATGTTTGTCTAGTATAGTGAATGGAACATGAGCTATGAATCAAATTTTCAGTTAGTTCATGGTTCTGCTTTTCATTGTGAATTGGAGGAAGATATTAACTTTCTCTGAGTGTGTTCATCTGTTAAAATAAAGTAATATTTCCTAATATCTCACAAGGGTTTTCTGAGAATGAAAACAGAAGTAAAACAACCAGTTAGTGTAAATAGCAAACACCCAACAAATATTATTTTTAAAACCCCAGCTGTTCTTACAGGTCTATTTGCTTATGTTAGTTTTGATCTATTTGACTTCGTCTTAACCAATTCTTTTGGATGCTAAAATAGTATAGTTCTCTGAGATACGAAATGGTCCTAGATTTTAAAAATAGAAGACTTATAGATAGAACAAGTTGACAGATTATTGAAAGAAGCACCAAATTATTTGTTTGGGTTTTTTCCCTACTTAGTTGAGAATCTGTACTCATTTCTTTCTTTCTTTCTTTTAAAATTTATTTAATTTATTTGTTTTTGGCTGTGTTGGGTCTTCCTTGCTGCGCACAGGCTTTCTCTAGTTGCAGCGAGTGGGGTCTACTCTTTCGTTGCAGTGTGCAGGCTTCTTGTTGTCGTGGCTTCTTGTTGCAGAGCCCAGGCTCTAGGCGCATGGGCTTCAGTAGTTGTGGCACACGGGCTCAGTAGTTGTGGCTCACAGGCTTAGTTGCTCCGCGGCATGTGGGATCTTCCTGGACCAGGCCTCGAACCTGTGTCCCCTGCATTGTCAGGTGGATTCTTAACCACTGTGCTACCACGGAAGTCCCTGTAGTCATATTTCTACTGTTAAAAGTTTAAAGTGAGGTTCTCAGACCCCTTAAAATAAATCATCAGTAGCTTTCAGGGAGGATAAAAATCTGTAATAGACATATAAAATAGCCTCTGTTTACAGTATAGATGACTTCTAGGCAAAATTAGGTAAAAGTTAAACACAGTAAATCCATAGAATTTTAAGGTTGCCATTCAGTGTATTTATTCTTCAGAAGAAAATTGATTGTAGGTTTTTGGAAGAAGGAAGAAGTCCCTGTTTGGTCCCCCCGCCCACCCTATTTATACTTCGCTATAAATAAGTAGTTGGCAGATTTTTTACAATGGCTTTTTTTTTTTTTGCAGTACGCGGGCCTCTCACTGTTGTGGCCTCTCCCGTTGCGGAGCACAGGCTCCGGACACGCAGGCCCAGCAGCCTTGGCCCACAGGCCCAGCCGCTCCGCGGCATGTGGGATCTTCCCAGACGGGGGCACAAACCCGTGTCGTCTGCATCGGCAGGCAGACTCTCAACCACTGCGCCACCAGGGAAGCCCTACAATGGCTTTTAACAAATACTTTTTAAAATCAGAATGGTGGCAGCATTGACCATTGCAGGTTGGTCATAGTGTTTGAGTTGTGTTAAGTTACTGAGTCTCAGAGGCCCAATTTCAATCCTCACCTTGCTTTTAAGTCATAGGAATTTCTTCTATTCCTGGGGAAATGCTAACTACTTGTGAAAAATGTACACACACACTTTTTTTTGGAAAACACATTCATGGATTCATTCAACATATGGCAATTGAACAATGCTAGGTTGTCAGATGCTAAAGATGGAACACTGAAAAAGGCATTTTGTCACTGCTTTTAGAGTAAGTCTCAGTATATTGTGATTAAGAGCTCTGAAAGAGGCATATACATAGTTCATGAAACTATACATATATATGGCAGGGGGTGATTTAATCTAGAGTGAGGGGCAGCCAAGGAAGGTATCCCCGTGGAAATGACAGATCTTTGAAGGATGGCTGGGCATTAACCAGGGAAAAAAGATTGATGGAAGGGCATCCTGTATGGAGGGAACAGCGTGTGTGAAGGACCTGAGTGGGAAGAAGCATGACATGTCTGAGAAAGGCACATGAGAGTGACAAATTAGGCTCGAAAAGTGGGCAAGGATTGCATTGTGTGGGACCTCATTGGTCACAATGATTTTCCACCTTTATCCTAACAGGATTAAGACATACAGTACTTCACTGAGTCTAAGATTTCAATTATGTGATACATTCTAATTTCAGAGATGTTTAAAATGTGGAAAACAGTATTTCTAAGAATTAATAAAGTACGCATACCGCAGAATTGATTAAGTTGACCTTAAAATATTTTGGTTGTATTTGGACAGAGTGGAAAAACACATTGTACAGGGAGAAGTTTAGCCGTGTGGAAACAGCTAGTAGGTTATTGCAGAAATCCAGAGGAGACCGTGACGGCTTGAAATAGGGTGGTGGTAGTAGAGACAGACACGAGTGAATTACTTTGGTTTGAGTTTCTGCAGAAAGGGTTTACAAGCCTTGTGTACTTTAAAGCAGTTTTGAAAACTTGGAATTGTAGATGTGAAAGAAACAGTCTTTAAGTAGGTTTTAAACTAAAATTAAAATTTAGGTAACCATGTAGAATGATTAGGCTACAGTTTTTTTTTTTTTCCCCCTGCGGTATGCGGGCCTCTCACCGTTGTGGCCTCTCCTGTTGCGGAGCACAGGCTCCGGAAGTGCAGGCTCAGCGGCCATGACTCACGGGCCCAGCCGCTCCGCAGCATGTGGGATCCTCCCGGACCGGGGTGCGAACCCGTGTCCCCTGCATCAGCAGGCGGACTCCCAACCACTGCACCACCAGGGAAGCCCAGGCTACAGTTTTGGTTAACGCCTAGTGACAGTTTCTGGCTAAAGTTATATACCAGTAGAGAGAAAGCATTTCATTGGCTATTAAGTACTGTATACTACCTTATCCTGTATAATGTATATTCCAAGTTTCAGCTACAGTGGTCTACTGTAAGTGATAGACTTTCTAGAAGCTCTAAACTCTGAGTGAATAAACAAATTTAAATAAATAAATTTAAATTCTGTAGCTCACTGTTATTAAAGTTGTGAGTCTCCTCGCCTCCAGTCTGTCCTGCATTTCGAAGTTTGCCTTTAGCACTTTTTACTGACTCTTGTGGTCTTAAGCATTTCAAGTATTGTAAAACTAGAACTGTGGGTACTTTCATGCTCATGATCTCAACCCTTAGGGTAACCTGCTGATATGGGGGCTAACACTAGCTTGTGCACACAGAATTGGGTCTTTTGTGATATGCTCTCAAAGCACTCAGTTTTTTCTCTTTATAATACCTAATAAAATTAATGCCTCTGCCTCTTACATTGTAAGGTCTAGAATAGCAGGAACCTTGTCTCTAATGTTTGTCCTATCCTGTTGTCTGACACAGGGTACTCAAGCATTTGTTAAAATTTAATTAAACATATATGAATATATACATTAATTGCTAAAACTGAAATGAATGTTGCATGCTACAGAAAATAAGAGTAGTTATCAAGACAATCAGGTAGACTGTATATTAAAATATAACAATTAAATATCACTTAATGGGAGGTAGAATATTATAATTCATTTGGCTTGTGATTACTGTCTTCTGATTGTTTTGAGAATAGCTTAACTTTTCACAATTTCTTTAAAATAAGTTTTTGTAATTCAGCAGTAATGTATAAGAGAGTCAGCAAGTGATCTAGATTTTCCTTCTTTTTTTTTTTTCAATTTTTTTTTTTTGCGTTACGCGGGCCTCTCACTGTTGTGGCCTCTCCCGTTGCGGAGCACAGGCTCCAGATGCGCAGACCCAGTGGCCATGGCTCACAGGCCCAGCCGCTCCGTGGCATGTGGGATCTTCCCGGACCGGGGCACGAACCTGTGTCCCCTGCATCGGCAGGCGGACTCCCAACCACTGCGCCACCAGGGAAGCCCTTCCTTCATTTTTTGAATAAAGTTTCCTTAAATGAGGAACATTTAAGAATATATGGTAAACAATATTTTTAAAAAAACATATATTGGGGAACCCTATTGTCAGTAAATAGAAAAACAAACAAGCTGAAAACTCTTCCCACTGTAAAATACCAGACATTCTGAAAATTTTGATGAGAGGAACTACAGAAACCTATCCTTTTAAATGCATAGCTGAGCTTATAAGGCTGTCAGGATAATTTCCAAGGTCTGAAAACTAAGAAGAAACTAGAAACCAGAGTAGGAAAAGCATGAATTGACACTAGGGTTTTTCTTGGGACAATTGCCAATCTTGTTAACTAAGACGCGTGGTTTTACTGTCTCCCAAGGATAGATGAAGTCTTAAGCCCGAGCAGGTATTGGAACTGAGATCCAATAAACTTGTTCTTTAAAAGGGAACAAAACCTTTAATATTATAAAGACAAGAGAAAATTTCAGTTTCTGAGTCAGGGAAAAGACAGTTTTTCCCAAGTCAGCTGAAAAAAGTTTACCCTGAGAATACATAAACAGGGACCTGTATTCATAAAAGTATGAGATTCAAATTTGAACTGATTACATGCAGGC
Organism: Mesoplodon bidens; assembly: GCF_964165515.1. Classification (NCBI taxonomy): domain Eukaryota; kingdom Metazoa; phylum Chordata; class Mammalia; order Artiodactyla; family Ziphiidae; genus Mesoplodon; species Mesoplodon bidens. Next base: position 1,917,204 of record NC_138167.1, on the reverse strand, counting down.
ATCACCAAGACTAAGTAATAAATAAGCAGCACTAGGCATAAATAAACTCAGAGCCTGTCCACAGCAGTACACCCACAACTGAGGATATTCCAACAGACAAATCACAGTTTAAGATAACCATATTATCCACTGTTGTTAATCATGTGAGGAAACAAACCACCATGAATGAATGTCAGCAGCCAAAACACTAGGCAAAATTAGATCCCCAGTAACTCAGATAAAAGTGTTATTGAATTGAGCCCCTAAAGCACATTATTTTAAAAGAATTAAAGGATTAAAAACTAAAACCACAGAAACATCAAGATGGTATTGGAGGGGGCAGTGAATGACTGATTTGATAAAGATCCAAAAAGAGCTTCAAGAAATGAAAATGTATTGCAATTAAAAACTAAGTAACAAGTGCCGCTTTCCTCAGTCATCTGGCCCCAGATACTTTGACTTGTCCTTTGGCCCTTTGGCCGTCTGTTCTCTGGGAAGGGAACAGTTTAGGAAGATAGACCAAGATGAAACAGCTATGGATCTGAGTCTCAGTGGACAGGGTATGTGACTTGTGGATGGTTGCAGCTTCAGGTTAGGAGTGGGAATAAAAGTGATATTGGGCTGTGAAAGTGGGCTTTTATAGAACTTTGAGAGAAGGCAATCTTGCAGTGATGATTTGGAGATGGAAATAATTTTGGAGATGAACCCTGAGAGGGAGGAAATTCCAAGGAGGATGCTGGGAAAACTTGTCTGTTCATGAAGCAGGGATGGGGTGGAGGTTGGTGGGGATCATTGCAAATTGAGCCACCAGTTATCATTTCTCATTCAAAACCCCATGTGTAGGGTTACCACTGAGTGGGGACAAATCCCTCCCCCAGGCACTGGGCCTAGAGAAGTGGCAGGAGAATTCCTTCTCCACTGGAGTCTTTAGTTAGTGCCCAACTTTTTTTCTTTTTCTTTTTCCCCCCTTTTTCCCATCTTGCTTTGTTTTTGATGCTAGCTGGGAAAGTAGGGACTGAAGTAGTGACTGAATTCCCTTTATCAAACCCTCTGGTGGGTACTTTTGGTGACAGACTGACTGCTTGACCTCGTTTTATTCTCTGTACAGATGTCCAAATGTAGTCTGACTCACCAGTATACCCAGCCCTTGAAGACTTGTATGGCTAGTTGCAAGTGTCTAGTTTGTGTTCATCTATTATTTCTGGAGCAGGGACTGAGACCTTGCCACATGTCCTTTGCATCTCTGCCTCTTTTAGACTTTAAAGTTTGATTAATTAAAAAAATTTTTTTAAGGTAATAAGCAGGTTAGATGTGATAATAACTTGAGAGAATTCATGAACAAGAAGGTAGATCTGAGAACACTGCCCAGAAGGCAGCAGAGAGAAAGAAACGGAAAATGAGAGAGAAGTTAAAAGATATGAAGGATTGAGTAAGGTTTCACGCACACACACCCTTACACATAACACATACAGACATACATAGAAAAACTTAGAAGAGAATGGAGAATGGAAGGAGGCAGTAATCAAAAAGGTAATCGTTGAGAATTTTCCTGATGCGAAGACAAATACCTGAAACTTTGGGCTTAAAAAGCACAATTAGCCCCATTATGTATAAAATAAACCTTAGATGCATGGTAGTGAATGAGTAGAGCACAATTTTTTTTAAAAGTCTTCAGAGTAACCAGAGAGAAAATACAGATAACCTGCAAAGGAGGACATGGATACCGAGGGCTACAGTAGATGCCAGAGAACCATGAAACAGTATCTTGGAAGTGCTGAAAGAGAACCAACCTAGAATTCTACATCCAGCTAAACTATCACTCAAGAGTGAGAGCAATTAAGAAAGTGTGGTATTAGCGCAGGACTAGACAGACCATGGAACAGAGTGTAGAATCCAGAGACAGGACTGTACTTCTATGGAAAGGATGGATTGTTCATTAAATGGTATGGGGGCCATTGGTTGATACAGAACAGAAATAACAGCCAGCCCTTCTTTTACCCAACCAAATAAATTCCTCAACAATTCTCAGATGTGGCAAACAAAACACATTTATATTTTAAAAAGGAAAAGAAAAATATTTATGACCTTAGTGTCTGGAAAAATTACTGAAGACATAAAATCCACCTACCACAAAGTAAAAGATAGATGAATTGAAATACAGTGAAATAAAAACATCTGTAAATCAAGACATCATAAACAAGGTGAACATACAAACCACAAATTGAGAAAAGGTATTTGTAACTCATAAAACCAATAAAGGATTAGCATCCATAATCTATTAAGAACTGCTACAAGTCAGATAAAGCATCAGTTCCTTGCAGAAGAGGGGTCTTAAGTAGTCTGCAAAGAAAACAAAGTTTCTTACACTTTTTGGTGACTCTGAAAATGTAAATTAAACTATAGAACATGACTTACACCCATCAAATTGACAAAAGTTAATCTCTGATAATACCAGTTGCTAGTGACCATGTACTGCAGTGGGAACCTTCATACAAAGTTGTTGGGAAACTCAGTTGGTACAGTCCCTTTGAAAAGCAATTTGTTGATACCTGTGAAGACTGAAGATGCCTATTCCCTATGCACTTCTACCGCTAGCTATATATCCTAATAGGTGTACTTTCTCTTTTTTGTGTGCCCCAGAAGGCTAGTGAAGGCTAGAAAATGTTTTAAGTCCATATAGTAAAATACATAGGATTATATTGGAAACAAATTATATTAAAATAGTTATCAAAACTTTTAAATTTGTGATATGGTATGCATTATTAGTGTATATTAATAAGATCTACTGGAAGATCTAATAGCTATCATAATTTCGAAGTAATGCCTAGTGTGGTATTTTGAGATAATCTGCAACCACTGTTACGTGATATGAAAATACCTAGGTCTGTTGGTGACAAATCACAGGTACTGCTGAATGCTATTAGGTACATACATTCATTCAAGGAAATATTAAGTTTCAATTCAAGGTTAATGAAAAATAAAGATATATTTGTTTTCACACATGTTCACAAACCTGCCTTAAAGGGGTTTATAGACTCCAAGATAAGAGCCTGCACCCTAGAGATTAACACTGCAAAACCTTTGCCATATTGTAATAGCAAAAAAATGGGGAAGCGCCTAAAGATTGATCAGTAGGAGATTATATATAAATTGTGGTGTATTCAGACAGTGGATAACTGCATAGCAGTGATAATGAATGGAGTTACAGTAATATGGTAGATATCTTGTAACATCTCCTTGTACCATCATGGATGAGCTCAAACAATGTTGAGTGGAAAATAGCCACCTTCCAAATAGTACACGCTCTATAACTTCTTTTTATGAAATCTTAACATTTCACCTAAAGTGTAAAAACCCATATGGGAATGGTATATCTGATCAGGGTAGTAGTTGTTATTCAAGGGTGAGGAGTAGTGATGGGAAAGGCCATCTAGTTACATAGGAAGGTTTAAATTACATCTTTAATGTTTAATTAATTAACTGTATCATAGACACATTACGTTATTGTATGCCTGGACTGTTTCGTTAAAATACGTATTATGTGCTTTGATAGAGTATTATATGACAGTTTCAATTTTAATTTACAGGACAGTACAGAGCTTGTGTGTATGGGACTCTGTTAAGGGAAGAACAACAGGTTAAGTGCTTTTCTCCAGTTATCTCAGATAAGAAATGAATTAACCTATGAAGTGCTAGGCACTTTAAATAAATCTACCTAGTAGACTAAATTAAATTAAAATCTACCTAGTAGATTATTTAATTCTTACAAGAGTCCTATGAGGTGAAGGTATACACAGTCATCCCTCAATATCCTGGGGGGGCGGTGGGAATTGGTTCCAGGACCCCACCCTCCACCCCTGTGGGTGCTCAAGTCCCTTTTATAAAATGGCACAGTATTTGCATATCTTCCCACATACTTTTAAATCATCTCTACAGGTTTTGCTTTTTGGAATTTTCTGATCCCCCCCGCCCATTTTTGATTTGCAGTTGGCTGAATCTGGGTATGCGAACTCATGAATACGGAGGACTTGACTTTATTCATGAAGGAAATTTTAGTTGAAGCGAAGACAGAATTTATATTTAGATCTCACCACTTCCAAAACCCATACTTGTTCCATTATTAAATTGCATATCTCTGTCAATAGGTGACTTATTTTGGAAGTGGTAAATTAACTGCACCTAAAAAATGTGTATCTGAAGCACACATTAACAGTAAAGATACTAAAATAATCTCAAGCATGACTTTATTTTATTAAGTTATTTATTTATTTTTTGGCTGCGTTAGGTCTTCGTTGCTGCATGTAGGCTTTCTCTAGTTGTGGTGAGCAAGGGCTGCTCTTCGTTGTGGTGCCCGGGCTTCTCAGGGCTTCTCATTGTGGTGGCTTCTCTTGTTGCAGAGCACAGGCTCCAGGTGTGCGGGCGTCAGTAGTGGTGGCCTGCGGGCTAGTAGCTGTGGCGCACAGGCTTAGTTGCTCCACAGCATGTGGGATCTTCCCGGACCAGGGCTCGAACCCGTGTCCCCTGCATTGGCAGGTGGATTCTTAACCACTACACCACCAGGGAAATCCCTCAAGCATGACTTTATAATCAAGAGTTTTCTTAAATAACACTTTAGCCTGTTCTCACACTCATATAACAGGCTGATGAAATTATTAATTATTAGTAACTTCAGTGTTAGGATGTTTTATTTTAATAGTATTGGTCATTATAATTTAGTACATGTTTAGCATCTAAGTGTAACTTTGTGACTTGGAGTCTTATTATCTTAAAAGCATATTCTGTTTGTTTTTTCTTTGTTTTTGTTTTAGGTGTACAGCAAAGTGATTCAGTTATACATATACATGTATCTATTCTTTTTCAAATTCTTTTCCCTTTTAGGTTATTACACAATATTGAGCAAGAGTTCCCTGTGCTGTACAGTAGGTCCTTGTTGGTTATCTGTCTTAAATATAGTAGTGTGTACATGTCAATCCCAAACTCCCAGTCTTGAACTGTATTCTGTCTTGCTTTTTGATTTTAGGATCGAAAGTTAACAAAGTCTGAGAGGCAGAGATTTAAAGAAGAGGCTGAAATGTTAAAGGGTCTTCAGCATCCCAATATTGTCCGATTCTATGATTCCTGGGAATCCACAGTAAAGGGAAAGAAGTGCATCGTTTTGGTGACTGAACTTATGACATCTGGAACACTTAAAACGTAAGTTCATCAATATTGTAAAAGCTGACCAAGAAGTATGAGAGAACTTGAATTTTCTTATTTCAGGCCTTATCAGTTCTTCTGTTGTTGCCCAGTATACTAAGGAGGGAATGAAGAGTTGCTCCAAATGTTAGTATATGAGCACATTTTCCTGCCCACAAGGTCCTCTGGTGTATAAAGTGGTTTGATAATTATGTATTGGTAAGTATTTAAATGAGAAGTTGTTGCAGAATAAGCCTAGTTGCTTTAAGTTATGGTGATTGGCATTTCTAAAATTGAGTGGCTAAGAGATCAGAAATCAAATGACAAGGTAGCCCTCTAGTGGTTAAAGTGAAATTGAAGCTTATTGACAAGCTTTACCCATTTATTTTATCACCTCATATTGGGCAGTTTTTGCTACAACTATGCACATATTGTATCAAATGCAAGTTGTATTGTGACATTTATCACTAGATAATTTCATTTCCCAAAGCATCAGAAATTGAAGCCAAAACATCTAGACCTATCATCCCTTTCAGGAATATGGATAGGTTAAATGCAGAAATTCCCTGTATGCCTTTGGAGTCCCATGTCTCTTAGAGTATCTATTTGTACTCAGGGAGGAAAGTAGAGTAACTTTTATGGTGTAAATTTTTTGTGGAAGAATTGGATTGTGAAGAATTGTCTCTGTAGTGTGTATTTATTCTTTATAACCTTCTGTAGTTAATGCTACTGAGTTGATTAATCCCAGATCTTTGAAACATAGTCTTGTATTTCCTGGATGTAGAAAATCCTGGATGCTCTTGGATGCTCAAAATTAACATGTTGAAAAGCCAACAGATTATTTCCCTCCTGCACATTCTAATTTTCCCATCCAACTTTTCTAATATTTATGGCAACATCTTTATCCTAGTCATCCATGCTTCTTATTATTCACATGCCTGTTTCTTTTCCTAGACTGTGCTCCCTAGCATTATGCCTGAAACTTGATAAATATTTGAATGAATTAAGGAAAGTTCTGTGGTAGTAGTTGTTTATATAGCTGCATCTTGAGATTCTTTTTCTGGTTTGAATACTTAGTGGGTTGTCAGTAGTCTGTCAGTAGATAGAAATAAAGTTAGGTTTTTAAAAAATTTTTTGATGAAATTCATATAACAAAATTAACCTTTTTAAAGTGTACAATTCAGTAACCACATCTGTCAAGTTCGTAAACATTTTCATCACCTTAAAAGAACACCCCGTACTCATTAAGCAGTTACTCCCCATTACCCTTCCCACATAGTATATTTTCTCTTTAATTGCACATGATCTAAGTTTCTAACCATTTTTCTTTTAAGTTTAAAGTTCTTTTTTCCCCATCATTATCTGTTTCAGTTTCTGAGCCTCAAAGCAAATGCAGCAAGAGGTAAAGTAGAAAGCACTAGACTTAGAGTAGGAGTCTGCTCTCTGCTCTGACTTTGACCAGCTGTGACTTAGGGCAAGTAGATCCCCTTCTCTGGCCCTCAGTTCTCCATGTGTAAAGTAAGTGGACTAGCTGATCTCTAGGATTTATAGATGGGTATTTTTTTTTTACTCTGGTAAAAACATATACAATTTACCATCTTAATCATTTTTTTAAAATTTATTTTATTTATACTTATTTTTGGCTGTGTTGGGTCTTTGTTGCTGCGTGCGGGCTTTCTCTAGTTGTGGCGAGTGAGGGCTACTCTTCTTTGTGGTGCGCAGGCTTCTCATTGCTGTGGCTTCTCTTGTTGTGGAGCACCAGCTCTAGGCGTGCGGGCATCAGTAGCTGTGGCACGCAGGCTCAGTAGTTGTGGCACACGGGCTTAGTTGCTCCACAGCGTGTGGGATCATCCCAGACCAGGGCTCAAACCCGTGTCCCCTGCATTGGCAGGCGGATTCTTAACCACTGTGCCACCAGGGAAGCCCTTAATCATTTTTAAGTGTATAGTTTAGTTAAATATATTCATGTTGCTGTGTAGCCAATCTCGAGAATTCCTCATCTTGCAAAACTAAAACCCATTAAACAATTCCCCTTTCTTCCTTTGCCCCAGCCTTTGGCAACCACCAACTATTTTCTGTCTCTAAGGATTTATCTGATCAAGGTATTTCATATAAATGGAATATAAAATATGTGTTTGTGTTTGGCTACTTTCACTTACCTTGTTTTCAAGGTTCATGTTGTAGCATGTATCAGTACTTCATTCCTCTTCATGACTAAATAATATTTCGTGGATATACCACAATTTGTTTATCCACTCACTTATTGATAGACATTTGGACTGTTTCCACCATGAACATTTGTGTACAAGTGCTTATTTGAGTACCCGTTTTCATGCCTTTTAGATACATACATACCTTTGAGTAGAATAGCTGAGTCATATGGTAATTCTGTGTTTAACTTTTTGAGGAACCACCAAACTGTTTTCCACAATGGCTGAACCATTTTACATTCCCACTAGCAATGTATAAGGGTTCCAATTTTTCCATATTCTTGCCAACAGTTGGTTTTTTTTGTTTGTTTTTGGTTTTTTAATAGCCATCTTGCTGGCTGTGACATGGTATCTCATTTGATTTGCATTTCCCTAGAGAGTAATGATGTTGAGCATCTTATCATGTGCATGTTATACATCTTTGGAGAAATGTCTATTCAACTCTTTGCCCACTTTGTCCATTTTTAAATTGGGTTGCTTGTCTTTTTGTTGAGTTGTAAGAGTTCTTTATATATTCTGTAAGCTAAACCCTTATCAGGTACATGATTTGCAAATATATTTTTCCCATTCTGTATATTCTTTTCGCTCTTTAATGACGTCATGTGATGCACAAAGTTTTAAATTCTGATTAAGTCCAGTTTATCTGTTTTTTTTTCCCCTTGTTGCTTGTGCCTTTAGGGTTATATCTAAGAATCCATTGCCAAAACCAAGGTCATGCAGATTTACCCCTAACTTTTCTTCTAAGAGTTTTATAGATTTAGCTCTTTTATTTAGATCGTTGCATTTTTTTTTTAATTTGTTGATATTTCCAAATTGTCTTTTTTTTTTTTAAAGAAGATGTTGGGGGTAGGAGTTTATTAATTTATTTATTTTTGCTGTGTTGGGTCTTCGTTTCTGTGCGAGGGCTTCCTCCAGTTGTGGCAAGTGGGGGCCACTCTTCATCGCGGTGCGCGGGCCTCTCACTATCGCGGCCTCTCTTGTTGCGGAGCACAGGCTCCAGACGCGCAGGCTCAGTAGTTGTGGCTCACGGGCCTAGTTGCTCTGCAGCATGTGGGATCCTCCCAGCCCAAGGCTCGAACCTGTGTCCCCTGCATTAGCAGGCAGACTCTCAACCACTGCGCCACCAGGGAAGCCCTAGATCGTTGCATTTTTGAGTCAACATTTGTGTATGTGTGAGGTGTGGGATCCAACTCCATTCTGTTGCATGTGGATATCCAGTTGTCCCAGCACCGTTTGTTGAAGAGACTATTCTTTCCCTGTTGAATGATCTTGACACCCCTGTCAAAAATCATTTAACCATAGATGCATGGGTTTATTTCTGGACCCTCCATACTATTCCACTGTTGTATGTATCTATACTTATGCTAGTACCACACTGTTTTAATACTACAAAACCTAGCTTTGTGATATGTTTTGAAATTGGAAAAACTGAGTCCTCCAATTTTGTTCTTCTTTTTCGATATTGTTTTGGCTATTTGGGGCCCCTTGTAATTCCATATGAACCTGAGGATTAGCTTTCCATTTCTGCAAAAAAGCTGTTAGAATTTTGATTGCATCTGTAGATATAATCAAATCTACCTGTAGATATATCGAATCTGTGGGTCACTTTGGCTGATATTGCCATCTTCACTATATTAAGTTTTCCAATCCATGAACCCATCTCTCCATTTTATTTAGGTGTCCTTTAATTTCTTTCAACAGTGTTTTCTAGGTTTTAGTGTATAAATCTTTCACTTCCTTGGTTGAATTTATTCCTAAGTATTTTATTCTTTTGGATGCTGTTGCAAGTGGAATTGTTTTCTTGCTTTCCTTTTCAGGTTGTTAATTGTTGGGGTGTACAACACAGCTCATCTGTGCATGTTGATCTTGTACTCTGGCAATTTTGCTGAATTTGTTTATTAACTCTAGTTGTGTGTGCATGTCTGTATGTATTCTTTAGAATTTTCTATATATAGGATCTTGTTATCTGCAAATAGAGGGAGTTTTACTTCTTCCTTTCCAATTTGGGTTCCTTTCTTTTTCTTGCCTAATTAATCTGGCTAGAGTTTCTAGTACAACACTGAAGAGCAGTGGTTATTCTTGTCTTATTCCCAGTCTTAATGGGAAAGCTTTCAGTGTTTCACCACTGTAGTATAGCTGTGGGTTTTTCATAAAATGCTCTTTATCATGTTGAATATATTCTCCACTATTCTTAGTTTGAGGTTTTTTTTTTTTTTTATCATGGAAAGGTGTTGGATTTTGTCTGATGCCTTTTCTGCATGAATTGAAATGATCATGTTGTTTTCCCCTTTGTCCTATTAATGTGATACCTCACTCATGTAATCGAAACTGTTAAGATATAGAACATTTCCATCATCTCAATACATGCCCTTAAACCTCTTCCTACCCAGCCCTTTCCAGTCAGCCCTTTCCTCACCCTCCAGAAGTAACTCTGTTTTTATATATATTTTTAAAACCATAAAACCAACTTTCACCATTAGTTTTCTTTAATTACCTCATATCCCACCCAGGTGAAGCAGAGTTTCATTTTTTAATTTATTTTTAATATTTCGTATTAGTTTCTGTATTAGCTTTTTGGTTAAACTCCGTGTGTGTGCGTGTGTGTGTGTGTGTGTGTGTGCGCGCATTTGAAATATCTTTTTTAGTGGTTGCTTTAGATACTGCATTTATATCTTTAACTTTTCACAACATGCTTAGGGTTGTTACTGTACAATTTCATGTAAAATAAAGGAAACTTGCAAAAATATAGGCCCATGTATTTCTAGTACTTATACTTTATGCTATAATTTTCATATGTTACATTTATTGTTTAGATCCTGGAATACAATGTTATAAATTTTCCTTTAAGTAGTCATATGTGTAACATAAAGACAGTAATAGGAAAATGTAGTCTTTTATATTTACCATCAGTGCTCTTCATTTTTTCCCTGACTATTTCCAGATAAAATAGTATCAGAACTCAGTTCATCAGAAATCTCTGTCCTGTTCTTTTAGCATTAGCTGGGCTGCTTGGACTCTGCTACACAGACACATTTCAGAGGTCAGCCAGAGATTTAGGCAGAGTGAATATACAGAATTTGGAGATCTCCTTCTATACCTCTTTCTTTTTTTTTTTTGCGGTATGCGGGTGTCTCACTGTTGTGGCCTCTCCCGTTGCGGAGCACAGGCTCCGGATGCGCAGGCTTAGCGACCATGGCTCACGGGCCTAGCCGCTCTGCGACATGTGGGATCTTCCCGGACTGGGGCACGAACCCGTGTCCCCTGCATCGGCAGGCAGACTCTCAATCACTGCACCACCAGGGAAGCCCCGGCAGCCGGATTCTTAACCACTGCACCACCAGGGAAGCCCCTGTACCTCCTTTCTGGGATTACACACCACCCGCACCCTCCAACCCCCCACCCTGCCTCCTTTACTTTCTAGATCTCTGCTGTCCAACAGAACTTTCTGTAGTGATGGAAATGTTCTGTAATCTGCACCATCCAAAATGGTAGCCACTTGCTACAATGCAGTTGTTGAGCACTTGAAATGTGACTAGTGCAACTGGGAAATGAAAATTTTTTATTTTAATTAATTCATTTAAATATGAATATTCTTGGACTTCCCTGGTGGTGCAGTGGTTGAGAGTCCGCCTGCTGATGCAGGGGACACGGGTTCATGCCCCGGTCCGGGAAGATCCCACATGCCGCGGAGCGGCTGGGCCCGTGAGCCCTGGCCACTGAGCCTGTGCGTCCAGAGCCTGTGCTCCGCAACGGGAGAGGCTCACATACCGCAAAAAAAAAAAAAAGAATATTCTTATTTGTCTAGTGAGTATTATATTGGACAGACTGTCATTGTAGAAAGTTCTGTTGAATAACATTGTTCTAGACCCTGCGGTAATCTTCAACTGTATCCTCGTATTCATTCCTCAGCCAATAATGCTCCAGGATTCAGTCCAGGTTTGAGCGAACCCCACAGACTAGTGCTTTCCCTTTTCCCTCGTGTGTACTCCCTTCCAGCTTATGCCTGATTTTGATTCCACCAGAGCTTTCGAGTAGTTGTGTGTGTGTGTGTATTCACTAGAGTTCATAATTACATCTGCATCCAATAAGAGTTGCTTCACCATTACCAGAAGTCGAACTCTGCCTCTTAACTTCTAAATCATTTTAGCAGTGATCTGATTTTAAGGAATTTATTTTTTGTGCTTTGTTATCAGAATTTGCTTGCCAACTACTTATTATCCTGTCCCCTTTAACCTTACTAAAAGTAGCACTAACCTAAGCTTACTGAATCTTAATATTCTGAACTTGATATTCCCATCTCAGATATGCTAGAATTTAATGGAATTCTTCAAAGTAATAAATGCATATCATTGATAACCTGTTTGGTGTACCTTGCCTTTTCTAGGTACCTGAAAAGGTTTAAGGTGATGAAGATCAAAGTTCTGAGAAGCTGGTGCCGTCAGATTCTTAAAGGACTTCAGTTTCTTCATACTCGAACTCCACCTATTATTCACCGGGATCTTAAGTGTGACAACATCTTTATCACTGGCCCTACAGGCTCAGTCAAGATTGGAGACCTAGGTCTGGCAACCCTGAAGCGGGCTTCTTTTGCCAAGAGTGTGATAGGTATGTTTCAGGTGTACCTTGCAGTCTCACTGGCTTTCTGACATTCCTTTTATTTAGAAACCTGACCTTGTCAGAGCTTTTATTATGTGAAATAAACCTTCAGAAATTCAGAGCTTGAACCCAGAAAGTGATGTGGAGTTCTCTGTTTCTTTGCCTCTAGAATCATCTTGAAGACCATTGTTGTTTTGTAAAGTTATATGAAGAGAAGTAAGGTGAACTTTGCTGACAAAACATTATGTAATAATTGTTAACCTTACTGAGTCATTTCATTGATACTTAGTATCATATACTTACTTATATAACAGATAAAGTATGTTACTTTCCCCATAAAAGAAATTGAATTTATATGTAATTTAGTTTCTGAAGAAGTCTGTTGGATATATGTATATTCAAAAATATCTACCTATTAAAACTTTATTTTAAAATGTGAAAATATGATGGTTGATTATCAACTTTTTTCCTACTCTTCAGAAGATATACCTGAAACAGTTTTCAGCCTCAGTACTATTGACATTTTGGGTTAGACAGCTCTTTGTTATAAGGACTGTCCTGTTCATTGTAAGATGATTTAGCAGCATCCCTGGTCCTACTCACCGGATGCCAGTAGCATGTCCCCTTGCCCACTTCTCCCCAGTTGTTACAACCAAAAATGTCTCTGGACTTTGCTAGGTGTCCCCTGTAGGGCAAATCGTCATTCTTGAGAATCACTGATCTACACAACAAGTCTGTCCTTTCAGCCTTTAACTGTATGTTAGAGAGTTGCAGCTGGAAAAATAATTTAATGCTGATTATTTTATAAGCTTTCACTTTCTGAAGAGGGTATGACAATTTGAAAACTTGAAATCTTCACAAACACTCTACTCTCCCAAAAGGTGACAACAATAACAACAACAAGAAAGCCATTCATTTTTAAGTGAGCAGAATCCTATGTTTTAATAAGAAAAACATTGAACACCAGTAATTTGCACATCCTTACAAAATAGTGTTCCTGGGAAAAGAGTTATTTAAAGATGAATTTCCTTTTTGCCCTCCTTATAGGAAACAGTTCTTTGATTGTCTTTGGCATCTTAATCTCTGTCCCAAGAGGGTTTTTTCTTCTTTTTTTGTTTAAACCATAGTGTGCAAGCCTGTTCTTAGAAATGTCCCATAATTTGAGGTATTCGGGCTTAATTTCTTTGGAAACATTGGAAACCTGGTGTGTGGAATCATACACTCTATGCTCATAATTCAGTCTGAGAACTCAAGTGCAGACCGAATTATTTGTGTGTGTCTATAGGATGTGCCTCACTACACTTCTTACATCTGCAGTAGGTTTGTGTACTGCAGGGGGGGTGGTAAGTGTGTGAAGAAAAGGGCTCTGGTGAGTGGCCTTTATAGACAATTACAGTTTATTTTATCATTTTAAAAATGTATTGAATATCAGGTTTTTTTACTGAAAAGCCACCTTAAAAGTGAAACTGATCAGATGGAATGTTAATGGCAAGAGACTAGCGATTATATGAATGTTAACCTTACAGCTACCGTACAGTAGGGGGCAGACAAGTATTTTGATCTTTTTTAACCCATCATCCTATCTTATAGGTAGATGCCATTATATCTACTTTATTCCTTGGTAGTCTCTTACCTTTTCCTTCCGTTTGTTTTCAATATGAGTTTTATGCAAGGCTCTATTTTGACATTGTATAACACTAATCCATTTGAAACAGTAAATAAATAGACACTTGATCCTGTGCCAGTTTTTTTAAAGGAGTTGTCGTGTAAGATCTATAACATATTTGATGGAACAGACTAAGATGATTTCTTTCCTCTCCCCCCACCACCTACCTACCTACCTTTCTTTTTCCTCCCTCACCTCTTACCCCCCTTCCACTTTCTTCTCTCTCACAGGTCAACCCCTCTGCTGTTGCCCTCCCCATGAATCGCAGCTTCTCCTCACACTAAGTCTGAATCATTCTTTTAATTTAAGGTACCCCAGAGTTCATGGCCCCTGAGATGTATGAGGAGAAATATGATGAATCCGTTGACGTTTATGCTTTTGGGATGTGCATGCTTGAGATGGCCACATCTGAATACCCTTACTCCGAGTGCCAAAATGCTGCGCAGATCTACCGTCGAGTGACCAGTGTAAGTCTTGTCCTAACTGACTAGTGATCTTAGGCCACATCTAAGAAGCTGTATAACATCAAACCATGCAAAAGGGAACAACACTAGAAAGCATCACATGGAGTTCACCCCTCATCTGTCTGTGTCTCATGTCTCCTCTTCTTATAAGGACTGGTCAGATTGAGTTGTGGCCACCCAACTCCAGGTTGACCTCATTCTAACTAATTATACCTGCAGTGATCCTATTGCCAAATAAGGTCACATTCTGAGAAACTGAGGATCAGAATTTTAACATATCTTTTGTGGGGGTGGGGGCAGGGGACACAGTTCAACCCGTAACAGTTCATGGGTTCGTCCAACAAATATTTAAGTCTCTATTATGTTCCAGACTTCTTTCTAGATCCTAGGTATTGAATATTATAGTTAAGTAAAACACAAACCTGTCTCTCAAGAGTTTATTACTAGGCGAAGGAGAACAAACAAGTAAACCAGACTGTTACCGTAGGGTGTAAAAGCAGTTATTCTAGGGATAGGTACGTAACAGAAGCACATAGAAGTAGTGCCTAATTGAGTTTGGACAGGTTAGGAAAATTATGTTAAATAAATAGGGAAAGACTAAGATAGAGTTGCATGTGAAAAATCTTTGTATGTCTACAGTTTGAAAATAGGAAAAAGAAGAGACAAGGGATAAGGGAGGAAAGTGAAAGTTTAGACTACACTTGAGCACTGGGGGAACGATTGCAGCCTCTATAAGACTTGGTAGGTGTTGTGGGAATTCCCTAGTGGTCCAGTGGTTAGGACTCCATGCCTTCACTGCCAAGGGCCTGAGTTCAATCCCTGGTCGGGGAGCTAAGACCCCACAGGCCACGAGGTGCAGCCCCCCCCCCGCAAAAAAAAAAAGACTTGGTAGGTGTCATAAGATCAGACTTAAATTTTTAAACGATTATTCTGGCTGCAGAGTGGAAGGTGGATTTATGAGGAAACACTAAAAAGCTGAAAACCCAGTTAAGTGGCTATTGCACTAATCTGAAGGAATAACCAATAGACTGAAATAAGGAGTTAAAGTAGAGATGGCCAAAGTGGATGGACAAGAGATTGATTTTCTTTATGAATTTGAATTCAATTAAGCTAAGGTGTTCTTTTCCACCTAATATTTATGAAAACAAATAATAATGTGAAAATACCCTTTGTAAATACATATCTTCTTAAGGAGATCAAACTGAATATTAAACCTGATTAAGAGGTTAAATACATTAAATTTTAGGACTATAAAATTTACAATTTGTATGTAAAATGGTTTGTGTAATTTATTTACTAACTTACTGTCTATAACTTTTTCACTCCATCACACTCTAAACCAGGGATTAGCAAACTTTGATCCATGGGCCAAATCCAGCCTCCTATCCATTTTTGTACAGCCCATGAGCTAAGAATTCTTTTTACATTCCTAAATGGTTGAGGGGGAAACCATAAGAAGAATAATATGTGATGACCTATGAAAATTATATAAAATTCAAATTTCAGTGTCCATAAAGAAAGTAATGACACAGCCACTTATTTGTTTCTGTATTATCTATGTCTGTTTTCACATATTACAATGGCAGAGTTGAGTAATTGCAACAGACTGTGGTTCAAAAATCCTAAATTATGTACTGTTTGGCTCTTAACGGGGAATGTTGCTGACTCCGATTCTAAACACATGACACCAGAAAGAGAAAAACAAATATCGTATATTAACACATATATGTGGAACCTAGAATGGTACAGATGAACTGGTTTGCAGGACAGAAATAGAGACACAGATGTAGAGAGCAAACGTATGGACACCAAGGGGGGAAAGTGGCGGGGTGGGGTGGGATGAATTGGGAGATTGGGATTGACATATATACACTAATATGTATAAAATGGATAACTAATAAGAACCTGCTGTATAAAAAAATAAAATAAAATTCAAAAATTCAAAAAAAAATCAAACACATGACACCAGAACTTCATTAAAAATTCTCCTCTGAAGAGTTCTGTAACTAATTTCTAATCTGCAAAAGTGGTGATAATGTTCTATTAGAATGCTGTTAGCCTCTGTACTTGGAGTAGGCAGGAGAATCTCAGTGTGAGCAAGTAGTTACTTAAATTATTAGCTCTGATAATTTGTGGGCAGTCTTTTGTCTCTGTTAAGAGTAGAACTATCACTTTAATTCTGTGGCGAAAACATAACAGGTTTTAATGTAACACCCATTTTTCACTGGCCATATTTATTATTTCTATTGCCTAAGAATAAATAGCATCTTAAACCCAGTACTACTGCTTGAGGTGATCATTCTGGATTTTAAACACAAAGACTTATTAACAAATATCTTTCATTTTCCTGCCAGCAGTACTGAATGTTTTGATAGTGAATAGACCAGAAGAATGAAGTATCCATCAGATAGCCATATATTTAAACATTCTCTACTGTCTCTCAGCCACCAGCCTTCTTTGTGGGTCTTGCAATATTTCTACTTTGAAACTTGGTAGATTTTGTTATGAACCATCAGACAGTGCTTTGCTGTTAGAGACACTGCCTAGGCATTACCGGGTTGTCTAGTGATAGGTGTCTCTAATTAATCTTGTGAATTCAGTTCCTGATTATTTCTCTAAACAAATAAAGGTTGGTACTTAAAATATCTCGAGGGATCATAGAATTTTAGTTTCTTTATGTAAAATGAAGTCTAAAAAATAACTCTGCTGTTTAAAGAAATAAAGTTATAAATTATATGGTAGGACTTTTTTTTTTAATGCAGAATTTATGGGTGACCTGTATTAAATTCTACCTTGTTCTATACCTTACCCACCAAATATGTTAAACTGGTTAAAAATAATGACTGTGTAGGATGAGTAGGTGAAAAATAGTGTAAACCCTATTGATTAAATCTACTCAATGGAGGCTCAGGGCTAAAAGCAGTGTTCTTTGGCTTCAGACTGTCAGGCACAGTACTGCCATAAAATCAGATAAAAGTTTATATAAAAAATTATTTGATAAAAGTAAAGAAAACAAATTAATTTGATTTTTAAGATAATACATTTGAGACACTGTCTAATCAACAAATGAATCTTTATTTGCAAATGCAAACTCCAGCTCAGTTGAGAAGAAAATCCCCTTCTCAAATGAAAAAAGTGTTTGGCATTAGTTTAATAGACCCTAGAAAGACCAATATCACTGTTTCCATAGTCTTAGTGTAGTATTTACCCTTTTTTCAGTTTGTCAATGGGTTGTGGTTTTTTTTTTTAAGATAGTTCACATACCATGAAATTCTCCATTTAAATCATTTGAACGTGTAAAATTCAGTGGGTTTTAGTGTATTTACAGTGTTCTGCAATCATCACCACTAATGCCACTCCATCACCCCAAAAAAGAAACCCCACACCTGTTAGCAGTCACTCCACATTCCTCTTCCACCCAGCCCCTGGCAAGCACTAATCTACTTTCTGTCTTTATGGATTTGATTTGCCTGTTGTGGACATTTCATACAACAGAATCATAAAATATATGGCCTTTTGTGTTACACTTTGTTTTTGTGTTATGCTTTGATTTAGCGTAACATTTTTAAGGTTTAGCCATGTTTTAGCATGAATCAGTACTTCCGTCCTTTTTGTAGCTGAATAATATTGCTTTGTATCAATGTACCACATTTTTAATGTTCAACAGGTTTTATTTCTTTCTATTTCTGTAGTTTCTTCCTCCTTTTCTCATTGTTTAAACTGTTTGAACCTATAGCCACCCTCACCTCTGGAGAGGAATTGGGAACAGGAAGGATGAAATATACAGTGTTTTAAAAGGTGTTGTCCTAGAGCCCGATTTATTAAATCTTTGTTTGTAGTTTTGTGTTTGTAGCATAGCATATGGCACATTGTAGGCACTCAGTGATACTTTGAAGAATAAATGATTCAATTAAAGGAATCCCAGATATAGTCAAGTTAGACACTATGTCAGTTTGGGACAGTTGAGTTTACCCTGCAAAATAAGGTCACCTTAGAAATACTAAAATTATCCTACTAACGTGGAATTGAATAGTAGCAAGTAGAAACTGATACACTTTATATATGTACGTATACAATATATTTTTGTAGACTGGGAAAAGCTATTTGGTACAACTAGAGCAGAAAACAATAACTTTAATAGAGTCAAAATTCCAGGACTAGAAAGGCATTTGAAAAAGTCATCTATTCACATGCTCTTCCGTCAATTCTCAAATCACTATTGAGATCTTTGCTGTGCAAAGTGCAGTCCCCACAACCAGCAGAATTGGCATCCTAGGACACTTGTTATTATAAAAATGTAAAATTTTAGCCCCGTCCCAGACGGATTGAGTCAAAACCAGCATTTTACAAGATCCAAAGATGATTTGTGTGTACATTAAAGTTTGAGAAGTGTGAGCTACAACAGTGATCACCTCAGGTCCCTTCCAGTTCTGTATACCTTATTTTTGGTTAAATTTAAAAAAAAAGACTAAATATTATAGTATCAAGCATTATTTGAATAAATTTTTGTTCCATTGTTCATGGAACCTTTTTACTAGCATTATAAGTAACCAAGTTGACTTAGAAATCTAACCCTATTTAATTGCATTTTTTCCTGCCTATTCAAGAGTTGCTTTTTAAAAACGCAAAATAGTAAGTCAAGCCATGGAAAAGCTGGAATAAAAAGCTTGAGGAGTTAAGTCAGTTGGAATTTTTGGAACCCTTGGTCTCTGAGGATACTGCAGGCATTTACTTGTTCTTTGTTTTTCCTCACAGCTGTGAAAACTGAGCTCTGTATTATCTACAGTCCGTTATTCTGTACTTCAGTTATTATATTTCTTATCTGGGAAACTCTGTCTTGGTTTCACTAACCTCCATTCCCATCTTCTGGCTTCCAATGAAGAATAAAAAGGGCTATGTCCTTTTTTAATTTTCTAAAGTTTTTCTCATGTTTTGGGTGCTGAGATAAATGTGTGGGGAGTTTACCTTGATTATACAATGATTTATATGATTGTATAAGCAATAGTGGTGACTCTGTTGAAATACACCTTGAAGTATTGTACTTTCCCTTAAGTTTGCTTTGGGTGTAAATTTAACTAATTTTTTTAAAGGATATGTCAGCATATCCTAACGATTGCATAGCGATTGCACATTTATTAAGGAAACATGTTTGGCTATCCATCAAGAGATCATCAAACTCCCTAATGCAAACTGCCCCCTGCCAGTCCAGATTCCTGGTTTCCATCCTAGATCTACTACGCACCCCCTGTTTACCAAGAGTAGTCAGTGAACTGCCCCCTCCTAAACTCACAAGGCCTCCTATGGGTTTCGTACTATCTTAGAAATGGGATACAAAGAAGAGTGTTTAACAGCTCAGGGTTACTTTTTTAGGTTTGAAGATCACAGACCTCTAGTCAGTTGAACCATAAACTCTAGTTCTCAGTTTCTTTTCAATTTATTTTAACGATTATTCACGTATTTAACAGCCATTAGTTAGGTGTCTTCTGTGTGCCAGGTTGAGGATATAGCAGTGAACAAGACATATGCTTCAGTGTTCTTTCACCTTCTTGTAGGGAAGGTAAACATTGAAGTCATAAATATAATAAAGCACGTGGATTTTATAGACATAATGAAGTACAGGGTTTTGATCTCATTGAGAGAGTCAGAGACAGTATTCCTGAGAAAGTTGGTTTAAATTGAGAGCTTTATTGGCCTCTGTCAGGGATGCTAAGGCAGATCTGTATGAAGGAATGAGCCAGTAACCCCAGTCATCTGGAGCTCTTTACCAGAAATATTTCTAGGGTTCTTTTTTCTTTTTTTTGGCTGCGTTGGGTCTTCGTTGGTGCACATGGGCTTTCTCTAGTTGCAGCGAGCGGGGGTTACTCTTTGTTGTGCTGTGCGGGCTTCTCATTGTGGTGGCTTCTCTTATTGCAGAGCATGGGCTTTAGTAGTTGCAGTGTGCAAGCTCTAGGGAGTGTGGGCTTCAGTAGTTGTGTTGCGTAGGCTCAGGAGCCGTGGCACATGGGCTTAGTTGCTCCACGGCATGTGGGGTCTTCCCAGACCAGGGATCAAATCCGTGTCCCCTGCATTGGCAGGCGGATACTTAACCACAGCGTCACCAGGGAAGTCCTAGGATTCTTGAAGAAAGTCATGCCAATATTGTTGCCCCTTAAGTATTTCCATCATACTCAACCTCTGTCTTATTAATATACTATAATGATAATTATATTGATACTAACTGTTGTCCCCCCACCATGAGAACTGAGCCTCTCAAGGACAGGGTTTTTTTTCCTCTGTAGACCAGTTCACTACTACATGTCTGGCCTTGCAGTGGTACAACTGCCATGTAAATAGCAGATGATAGCAGTGTAAATATTAACACATATACATCCTATGTCTCAGACATTGCATTAAACACCTTGCATATATTATGTAATTTAATTCTTCCAACAACCCTCATTGGGGGTGGTTTACTAGTACTGTTGTCTACACTTTTAAATAAAAAGTCTGAAGCCCAGGATGGCTAGCCCATGATTACATATCTAGAAAATAACAGAGTTATTCTGTTATTCTGATT
The DNA here is from genome assembly GCF_964165515.1 of Mesoplodon bidens. Taxonomy (NCBI): domain Eukaryota; kingdom Metazoa; phylum Chordata; class Mammalia; order Artiodactyla; family Ziphiidae; genus Mesoplodon; species Mesoplodon bidens. The sequence goes on along the minus strand of NC_138167.1, from coordinate 1,896,558 downwards.
CCAGCTCCCCTGCTCATGTCAAAATTCTGTACTGAATTCATAAATTTCTAGTACAGTGTCAGTCTGTGACCTGAGAGTATTTAAACCTGTCTGTGTAAGGATAGGATAGGTAAATGTGTAATGTACCGGTTTAATAACTATATTCTATGGTGCGCTGATAAAGAACCGTTGTGTGTCATTGTTCTGCACATGCATTTCATTCAGGTCTCAGAGAGGCCTTTCCTGCCCATCCATCTAAAACAGTCTTACATGTGCACACACTTTACTTCTATCCACTATGGTTTTATTTTTCTTCATGGCTTTTATCACAGCCTAACAGTGTTTATCTAAAGCCCCAATTAGAATATAAATTCTGTGGTTGGGGGTTTTATTTGAGTTGTTCTTGGCTGTTTTCCTAGTGCTTAGAGCCTGGCAGGTAATAGGCACTCAGTCAGTGTTTGCGAGATGAATACACGAATACAGAACTATAGTGAGTGAAACACAGTGTTGCCTGTGGAGGAAATGGGCTCTGGAGTTGGGTCTGCTTGAGTTCAGATCCCAGCAGTGTCATTTCCTAGCTGATACCTTGGGCAAGTTAATTAACTTCTCTGAGCCTAAGCTGGTAATGAGGATTACATGAGAAAAGTGCCTAAATCAGTTAGCAGTCAGTACTTATTAGGTGTGGCCATTATTACCATTAACATCATTATGACATGCTTAGTAGTGAAATAAGTTGTCTCTTGTTCTATTCTTTTACCTAGCAACATTCAGCAAATAGCAGTGTTTAAATTGTGTTTAATGAACTTAAAGCCAAGTTTTTTTTTGTTTTTTTTTGCGGTACGCGGGCCTCTCATTGTTGTGGCCTCTCCCTTTGCGGAGCACAGGCTCTGGACGCGCAGGCTCAGCGGCCATGGCTCACGGGCCCAGCCGCTCCGCGGCATGTGGGATCTTCCCGGACTGGGGCACGAACCCGTATCCCCTGCATCGGCAGGCGGACTCTCAACCACTGCACCACCAGGGAAGCCCAAGCCAAGTTTTAAATGAGTGAAAATGAGCTCACATTTATTTATCATCTTGATTCTTGCCAATCACCTTGCAAAGTGCTTTACATATACTATCGTATTTTAATCTTTTGTGTTTTGATAAGTAGATAATACCTTCATTTTACAGGTGAGAAGATAGATTCAGAGGTTAAGCATTTTGCCCAAGGACATGAAGGAGAAATACTAATAGTAGGGTCAGAAATCAAGCATCTCTAACATAACACTAATACAAACATTAAAACGTTTTCCTTTTCCTGTTTCTGTTTTGTAAACTTTTCCCCCTAGATTTCAAGGGAAAAAAAATTTAGGGTACGTGGGTAGCATAAGTCTCAGATTGGTGTCACAGGTTTGAGCCCCTGTTTTTTTTTTTTTTTTGCGGTACGTGGGCCTCTCACTGTTGTGGCCTCTCCCGTTGCGGAGCACAGGCTCCGGATGCGCAGGCTCAGCGGCCATGGCTCACGGGCCCAGCCGCTCCGCGGCATGTGGGATCTTCCCGGACCGGGGCACGAACCTGTGTCCCCTGCATCGGCAGGCGGACTCTCAACCACTGCGCCACCAGGGAAGCCCCTGAGCCCCTGTTTAACAGGGTTCATGATCCCTGTTCAAAAGAGAAAAACTTATCTTGAAGTTTTCTGCCATTGGCAATGAAAAGATCCAAATAAGAGTAGTAATGTACTTAGCACAATTTTTGTCTGCTATTAAAAGAATAGAAACTACGGTAAGCAGTGACATCAGTTTTTTATATGGAGGATAGTGCATTTGAGATTGGAGCAGTACACAAGCTTTCATGTATCCAGAGAGTAATGAGCCTTGGGGAGTCATGAGGTCAACTAATTTCCTTGGATAGAGCTAGTTGGATTTGGTAGGGAGTTTGAAGAGGCTTGTTTTCCAATGGGATCATAAGGTATGTTCAAATTCCTGTAAACTAATGGTTCATACCAGTAAGAATCTGGCTGGATCCAGCCTCATAACAACCAAGTTAGAAATAATGGGGATTTTTAATTACTTTGTTTGTGTAATTTGACTTTGTCACTGATTCCATTAGCCTTTGGATTGCAAGGTTTGAACATTCTGTCTGGGAAAAACAGAATTAAAGCAGTTGGGGTGAAATTCCTTTTGGCTTTTATATAACAGATTGCATTTCACCCTACTTTTTTACAGAAACAAGTGAAGCTGATTCCTGATTATAGATAGGGTTTGAAAAGTTAGGAAAAACTTTGTATTTTTTTCTTTAGCAGTTGGATTTTGTGTGTGTGTGTGATATCCCAGAGGTCTAAATCCACTGGAATTAGCTGAAATGATTCCTTTATAAATTTTATTCCTATTTCCATCCAATAAATTTAAATTATACACATAAGAGGAAACTTGGTGTATCATAGGGTGTATCTTAGGAACATTTTGCATGATTTTCAAAGTCATTCTATTACTGTCCTGTGATTTGATTAATATTAAAGGGTCTTAGTCAGACCATTAATCTTAAACCAAACAGTTGGGTATCATTCCCAACATTTTCGGTGCTAAAAAACAATTGTGAAATCCCTATTTCAGAATTTCACAGAAAAGCTAGTTTTACTTATCCCAACTGAATGTTGATCTATAATTCACACAGCATTAGACTACAGAATAAAAACTGATAGGATATAGAGAGATGGTTTCTACTGTGCTTAAGTAAATTATAATAGTATTGAGTTTCTTGGTATCTTGTAAATAATTTATATGCCAGAAGATTCATACAAATACTTTGTAGTTGCCACCTTCTCTGTATGTGTGATTTGAGGTATACCTTGAAAGAAGGGTAGGACTCAGTTGACTGAAAAAGGGGGCAGTAGAAAGAATATTCTTGTGAAAATGTGCATTAAGTATTCAGTGAAAAAGTAACTAATTTGGCTGGACTTATTTGGGGGGGATAGGAGTACAGAGGTAGGTAGAAGTTGACTTGTGAGGGCTTTTCACCCCAGATTAAGGAAATTAAATTAAAAGCACTATAATGTGGGCTAGAAGTAACACTGAACTAGACATTGTTGAATCTGGATTCTAGTTTTTGCTTTACCATTGACTATGCCCTTACCCACTAGAATATAAGCTCTATTTGTTGTATTCTAGGTGCTGAAGGTAATGCAGTATATCTAGTAGGTGTCTTATACGTACTAGACTAGACTGGACATGACACCTCATAGATGCCAGTGAATTAATGAATTAATTACATCTTTGACATGGCATTAATCTCTTTGATTTACAGTTTTCTCATTTGAACAAGTTGGGACTCTAACTCAGATTCTTTCTAGATCTGTGATCCTGTGGTCATCTTGTAGGTGTGGAGAACTGTTAACCATATTTGAGTAACGTGTTGTGAGTTAAATGATGTCAGATGATTGGAAATGGTTAATTAAATGTCAGATGATTAGATGAAGCCAGATGATTGAGCTGGCCACAGTGTAAAATACAAATTGGAGAGAATAGAAACAGTGAGACCCATCTTAAATTGGTCTAAGTTTAAAGAGGTGAGGTGTTGATAATCTGGATTTTGGTGGTCACAGTTGTTATGCAGAAGAAGCAATGATTTTGAGAAGTAACAAGCCAGTAAAAATCTCATTTTGTCCAACCAGAGATCTTTGGCTTTTGGAGGGGCAGTAGGAGTACTAGCAGCAGAACTATATACAAGCTGTTTTAAACATTTCTCATTGTTTAAAGAGCTCCTAGAGAATAATAATACTTAAATATTGTGGGAGAAGAAGCATCCAAGAAGACTAAGGTTTCTATTTCTGGAAATAATGATACCATTGAAAGAAATGGCGGAAATCCAGAGAAAGACACTGACTTGAAGAGAAGGAAGTAGAGTTTAGACATATAAACTGTTTACATTGAAAACGTTTATTTTGATATATAAAAAAAGCCTCATCTTCATAGATCTAGATATTTGTGCCTACATTATACCATTGTCCAAAAAAAGCTACCTCATTTTTGGTTTTGTTTGTTGCACAGTAAAGTTTAAAAACCTACTCATGTGTTTATGTCTGATGAACCTCTGAAGCAGGGAGCATGGTGCCCGTTTTCTGGCTCTTCCGTTTTCATTTAGCTTAGCATAGTCCTAAGCAGCTTTGGTCAGACACTTAAGTCAGAGGCATTGGTGGACCACACTGCTGTATTTATGAGCAATAGCTGGCATCCTACACTGCCTACTTAGTGTACTTTGTAGTGACAGATTGTGTTGAGCAAGAGATCTGTGGCAACTACTTTGAGATAGCTTGTTAGAAATAATAGTCATTTCTAGCCTTTAGAGTAGAAATAATCCTACCAAATAACTTCTAAGCCCTTATCCTCCTGTTACTGAGTAATTAAAGCCTTAGTACCCACTGTCTTGATGGGGATTCAGGCTTACCAAATTACAAGGGATAGCACTTTGTTATGTTATCCATTATAATATTGCAATGAACAGTGCTTTTTCTACCATCTTTGTTAATGGCATGAAGAAAAACCTTTCCTTAATCACTAAAATCAAAGTAGTAGCCATTTGGCTCCATGAGATCTTCCTGGCAAATAGAAATGTCTTTAGGTAGATCTTCATATTAAGGCTTTTAATAATAGGAGGGAACGGAGAAGGATAAATTCTTATCACTTCTGGGTGATAAGAAGCTGTTCACAGCTATTTAATTTTTTTTTAATGTACCATGAGACAGTGGTAAGGCAGTTTACCTTAATGTCACCACTTTTTAAATTAGGTTAACAAGAACTGTTATGCTCACTTTTCAAGTGAGTTTAAGGAATATGGCCCAGGTCACACAAACTTGGTGCATGAGAGGTTGAACTAGGAGCTCATTCCCAGTATTAGGATTTCCTTGTCCAGTGTTCTTTTGGCTATATATTCTTAGTTTACATTTTGGTCATTGAATTCGTTCCCCATTTTCTTTTAAAGCATAGTTTCAACATGATTAAGGGGAAGGGAGTGTTTAGATAAACAGATTTCTGGTGTAGGTTTTGCTGTCAAGGAGGCAGAACCTGTGGACATAATGGGTGGAGCTTTGAGCAAGTAAAAAAATCTTATTTTGCTTGTTTAGGGATCTGCTGCTGTTGGAGGAGAAGCAGGAGGAGGAGTAGCAGACTAAGTTTCCCTGCTGTTTGGCATGTAGTTTTGTTTAAAGGGCCGATCTAGAATAAGTACATTGTTGGCTCAGAACAAACTTATGTCTGAGAGTTGGGGAAGCATGGCTAGTGTTAAACAAGAAACTAAACTTCAGCCTGATTTTGATGTCTGCCTTGCTTATGCTGTGGGCTAAGTTACTCTGTTAATTTACATCTTATATATTTCCCCCTTCATTTTCCTCTAACTGTAACAAGTCTATTTTGCCTTTTCTGATGGATTTTACAAAGAGAGATTTTTGCTCAGTGTTTGTCATCATAAATTCTCATTGCTGCTGCTGTCCTCAAAAGGATTGTGTAAATGAGGTGGGTAAGAATTTCCAGTGTATACAAAAGGTATGTTGTAGCCATTTGATGATATGTGTGGAAAGTTTCAGTTAAAGTATTGAGAGTGTTTAGTTCAGAATGCTTTTAAAAATAATTTAGTTAACTTACACAACATTTTGTATGAGGAGGACGGAGACTTTTCTCAATTCTGAATGGTTAGGAAAAGTTTTGCTTTTATGAAAAGGAAAATGTTACCCTAACACATTTGAAACGTAAGTTTTTAAGAAGCAAGTGCTGACACTTTTTAAGAGCTAGAAGATTGAACCAGAGAATACTATATTATGACTCACTTATATTTTTATTATGACTCACTTTTATTATTCCAGCAGATTAGTTGCAAACTATAAGTATATAGAATTGACAGAAAAACTTAGTCTGTAAGATGCATGTATGTGTTTGGGATTTTTCTTAGTTTAAATAAAGCAACATATTTTATAAACATTTTTATCAACTCTTTTTTTTTTTTTAATATCAACTCTCGGTGTGCCCTTGGAGAGTCACAATTGTTGTTATTGTTTTCTTTTTGTACTCCATTTAAAACTGCACAAGAGTCACCTTTGTTTTTTTGTTTAAGAGAATATATAATTTTATATAATCGCAAAAGTGTCTTAAATGAATGTACGTTAGCCGTTCAAGAAGTACTTTTGTTTAATGCAGAGAAACATGTTACTGTCCCATGTCAAAAAACATAATATGGCACTGCTGCCTAGAGAGAGATCCTGTGAATTACAACAGTAAGGAAGAATATTTCTAGAGCTGGCAGGTTGCTAGCTCTGGAAGGATGGAGTGACAGGGTGCGTGTCTTTGACTAACTTAATTTTTCTTATATGTAAAACATTAGCCCAATTTATCTGCCTTAGCACTTTTCTGTTTTGTATTTTTGAACCTCATTCAGAATAGGTGAGCAAAACTTGGCTTCTGCTGGTCAGAACAGGACTAGAATAGGACTCTCTGGGGCTAAATCAGACAGTATAGAAAAGAGGTGACATTTGAAGGATTTTCAGACTCATTGATTATCTTTGTTGAAATACATAAATTAAAAGGAAAAAAGATGAAATATTATCATTAAAATATTTTCTTATTATTTTGTTCTGTCTGGTGCTTAAATCGTGTTTTAGAATAATCTTAAACCAACTTTTTAATTTTAAAAATTATCAATTATAAAAAAATAGAGTTCTCATCTCTTTTTTAATTTTTTAATTTAATTTAATTTATTTTTTTATACAGCGGGTTCTTATTAGTTATCCATTTTATACGTATTAGAGTTCTCTTATCTCTTAAGAACAAGAAGCCTCTAAGTGTGATGAGTGCTGTGTATTGAAACCTGTGCTTATTTTAAGTAGCTTTCCATCATGTGTCCCAGATGCATTTTCTGTAGGTCACTTTCAGGGTCATTGACATTTCATGCTCATTGTTACTTTTTTTTTTTTTTTTTGGTCATTTTTAGGATATAATCCCTATATATTCTTGCTTCTTTGCAAATGATTCAGAATACTTCTGTTACATACTTTGATAATTCTGGTTTCTTGATGGTTGCTGAGATTTCTTCTTGTCTTTTTCATTATCTCAGTGGGTAATGTTTTAATACCAGATGCTGGACTGTCTCCGTTTTATTGGCTGTCTTGGCACCTGCAACATTTTTTAAGGCAGCAGTGGCATCTGAATATGTTGTGTAGCATTGGTATGGAATTTTCTGTACCTAAGACTTGGCTATACGTTGAGAAAGCAGCTTAACCTAGTAGAGTCAATGTGTTATATGATGCGTAGTTGCTGGTTTTGTCATTACAACCTTATATCTCATTTGTTCAACTAGCATTTCTACTTGTAAATAGGATTTCCTGTTTGGAAAGTCATGAATGTAAGTATGTCTGCATAGGTAGGATTAACAAGAGGGTTATTTTTAAGGATAACCAAGGATGAAAGCAGGTTCACTGTGGATCTTGGTGATTATTTTTTGAAGAGAATTCTTTGCTTCCTTTTAACTGTAAGCTTTATTATCTTTGGTGATGGCCTTTGAAGTCAGAGGTGTGTCTTAGGTCAGCAAACTTAATAATTCAAAGAGATTTCAACCTAGATAATCACATATGATTCTAGTTCCCATGAATATTGTTGGACGGGTATTATCCCCATTTGCTAGACAGGGACTCTGAAGCTCAGAGCTGCTTCTGCTTGTCCAGTTCACAGTGATTTCAAGTCTTCTATTACATCCTTTGATCTTTCCAATATGCCTATGCTAAATTGAAACGAAGAGTCTTTTAATATAGTCAGTATAGGTGTGATTTATTAACTCAGTATGTAGAGTTTTATTGCCAGAAGGCTAAACTACATTCCTCTAAAGTGTATGTGTTTATGGAAGTAGGAACATTTTTTCTAATCATAGTCTATACCCTCTTTTAACTACTTCCCTGTAACATATGGAATGTCTTTACATGCAAAGGCCAACTGTGTATTTTTTTTTTTTTTTTTTTTTTTTTTCGGTACGCGGGCCTCCCACTGTTGTGGCCTCTCCCGTTGCGGAGCACAAGCTCCGGACGTGCAGGCTCAGTGGCCATGGCTCACGGGCCCAGCCGCTCCGCGGCATGCGGGATGCTCCCAGACCGGGGCACGAACCCGTGTCCCCTGCATCGGCAGGAGGACTCTCAACCGCTGTGCCACCAGGGAAGCCCCCCAACTGTGTATTAATGTCCAATTTTAGCAAAGAACAGTCCTTCAGATAATTTTCTGCCAGTAGTGAATGTTCTAAGAACTTAATATATGGTATTCTAATTGTTTTTCCCATTATATTTATAAATAGCATCTTAAAAGTTTGTTTTTTTACACTTTTACATGTTTATTGTAGAAAAACAAATATAAAACAAAATCTCCAGTGTTTCTACTACCAGAGAACTTTTAGTGAGCATCATCCTTTTTTTCCTTATTAAAACAGTTCCTGTTTTCTTTAGCTTTAATTTGAAATACCATACCAGCTTGCTCAGTTAAAGCATTCTTTTGCTTCAGCAGCATTATTTTTTGTTTTCATTAGAATGATTATGTGAAGACAAAGACTAGTTGGAAAACTTAGCTGGTCTTGAAAAATAAAAAGATTGAGGAAAATACAAATACTTATCTTTGTAGTCATTACTTAGAAACAAACATTTTAATTACATGGATTTTTAACTTTAGGGTCAGCCTTATTAGACAGTTTCGTGTTGTGGAAAGTTAGCCCTAGAGGGAGAATCCTCCAAATCAGGACTTTTTTAAAAAAAATTGATTGATTAATTGATTATTTATTTATTTATTTTTGGCTGTGTTGGGTCTTTGTTGCTGTGTGCGGGCTTTCTCTAGTTGCAGCGAGCGGGGGCTACTCTTCGTTGCAGTGCATGGGCTTCTCATTGTGGTGGCTTCTCTTGTTGCAGAGCACGGGCTCTAGGCGCACGGACTCAGTAGTTGTGGATCGCGGGCTCTAGAGCACAGGCTCAGTAGTTGTGGCACATGGGCTTAGTTGCTCCGCAGCATGTGGGATCTTCCCGGACCAGGGCTCGAACCCGTGTCCGCTGCATTGGCAGGCCAATTCTTAACCACTGTGCCACCAGGGAAGTCCCTTCCCCTTTTTCTGGATGAACATTTTTTTATTTTTTATTTATTTATTTATTTTGCGGTACGCGGGCCTCCCACTGTTGCGGCCTTTCCCACTGCGGAGCACAGGCTCCGGATGTGCAGGCTCAGCGGCCATGACTCACGGGCCCAGCCGCTCCGCGGCATGTGGGATCTTCCCGGACCGGGGCACGAACCCGTGTCCCCTGCATCGGCAGGCGGACTCTCAACCACTGCGCCACCAGGGAAGCCCTCCTTCCCCTTTTAAAATTAATTAATTAATTTATTTATTTATCTTTAGGACTTTTGAATAATGTAGTGAGTAATTGATGAGAATTATCCCACCACAACTCTAGTATTTAAAGACTTCAGAGCTAACCATTTGATATATTTCATTTCAATCTGAGAGATTACACACATCTCTGTGATTTATCAAATTATATCACTAATTCTAATATATATCATCACTGAGACAGTAGCTGATTATAATTTATAATATATTCTAACTTCTCTAGTCCTGTCTCCTGTTTCCTACTCCCTGTGTGTTATGTGGTTATAGACTTACAGGTGTTGCTACTTCAAATCACTCCATGTGGTTACTTAGATGAGATGAGGCAAGAATAGATAATATGTTTTTCTCCACACCACCTCTCAGACAGGAGTAGTTTGTTATTCTTCTTTCTTATATATATTTTCCATACACTGCTGAAATTTTATTTGCAAAGAATTTACACTTTGTGAAGATTCTAAAATACTACTGTGATGCTGTTTAGTATTATATATAATAGTGATATTGAATTTTCTTCAGAAATTAATTGGAGAGCTTGTCTTTCATATGGGTCTGATGTATCACTTGTCATTTTATGTTTCATATGTACAAAACAATTTGCTCTTCAGTTATCATGCCAAACCAGTCCAAATTCTTAACTTCTGGTTGAGGTTGTTAAGGTATACTATAATAGTAGAATACTTGCCAAACTAAGCATGCAAATTCATGCCCATAAATGTTATGTTGATTAATGTGTTAGGGAACGAGGTTGAACAGAAGATCTTCTAACCAATTAGAACATTTGGCCTTCTTTTTAGCCAGTAACTTCCATTACCTGAAACACAGCAAAAGATGTTAGCAATAGCCTAAATTTTTTGCTAGCCATATGAAGCTATGGAAGTAAGTGACTCCACTATCTTAACTACTGTTATCTCGTAGGGGCTAAATTGCCACTTCCAAGCTCTGACCCTGCATGGACTAGATCTTGCAGGCAAATCAGAAAAAAGCCAGGATGGTAAGAAGGAATCTAGTAGAACCTTAAGAGACAAGTAAAAATAAAGTTCAAAGTCCCTGTCTTCCTTAATGTGTTTCTGTCACTATTTTTATGATTTTCAGGGGGTGAAGCCAGCCAGTTTTGACAAAGTAGCAATTCCTGAAGTGAAGGAAATTATTGAAGGATGCATACGGCAAAACAAAGATGAAAGGTAAGTTGCCTCTTTTGACCTGGGTACTGCTTAAACAAAAACTTCAAGTGTAATAGGCTCTCAATAGAACACTCAATCTAAGGTGTATTTAATACTTTACTTGTGATTAGTTTCTCTGTTTATGTCTTGTAACATCTTTAGAAGTAGAGTTCTGTCCATTGAAGGTAGTATTCAGATTTGGTATACTGAAATGTTGTAAGAATGTGGTTTGGTAGAGTTTAATTAAACCAAAACCACCTTAAACATAGCTGCTGCATTCAGTAAGAACTACTTACAACATCAACATGATTTGTAAAACTCAGTAGGGTTCTGTCCTTAACGCAGTAGATCTGTTCCTTAGTCCTTTACCCATTGAATTCTAAAAAATGAAATAAAATATTGGCTCTTTAAAATCAACTCAGCTATGTAGGTCTTGATTTGCTGTTACTATGCTAGAACTGAAGAAGAGCAAAATGTCAAAATTCCTTTGAGTAAAAAGAGATGACTTCACCCAGAGCTTGGGAGGAGATCTGGCTTAGTCACTTATGCTTACAGAGGACTTTTCTCAGAGGAGGGGCAAGTATCTGATCTGCCATATAGCTGATTCATCACCCGTTAGGCATGGCAAAGGTCCAGTGTCTGTTTTTGAAAAATAATCTACTTTCACCATCCCCCCTCACCCTCCAGAGAAGAAAAAGTAGACCAGGTAGTGCAGATAGAAATTGTAAATTGAGTATAATCTACCTCCTGAAGAATGCAAGTGATCAGGTACATCAACCAAATTAAAGAATTCCATATCTTCACTTCTCCAGTCTCATATTCTTTTCATAACTTTGTTATTTGGAAGAACTTAACATCATGATCTTTAAGGCTTTTTAGTAGAAATTTAGTTGGGTTTCTATTTTCATATACACTGCTTGAAAAGGAGAGTCTTTAATCTCTTTAAGAACTTTTAAAAAAACTATAAATAAAGGAATATTTGTCTCCAGTCTTAGAGTGTGTTACTCTTGTTTCTTTTCTGGATGGAACAGTTTACTGGATTACTGGTATTTTGAGACCATTTATCTAGAGAAAATTGTTCCACAGTCAGACTTCTGCTTGCCTAATACACAAGGTGTTGAACAAAGAATTGAGAGGATTTATTGGAGTAAATAAAGGTTGCTGTAGTAGAAGGTAATGTACTAGAAATAAAAAGATTTTCAAGTTTTGATTCCACCATTTATGACTTTTATAACTGTGAGCAAGATTGTCAGTCTTTCTGAGGATCCATTTCCTAATAATCAGGAAATGATATTTCATTGGATGTTGGTCAAGGATCAGATGAGATCATGCATACGAGATTTTTTGTTAACTATAAGCATTATGTAAATGATTATGTGGTATTTTGAAGCTATGATATTCTATGTATTACTTGCTATTATTAGTACACTATTAACTAAGATGAGATTAGATCATTAGATTTTAAAAGTATCACTTTGAGCTCTTATTCATAAATGAGATTGTTCTGATGTTCTGTAACTTGAATAAAACTATAATCACTATTCAAATGGAGCAATGTAGAATGAGTTACAGAATTTCCCTTTTTCTTCTTTTTGCAGTCTGTTTTCATTATTCCAATAACAATAATCAGCCATACTTGAAAAGTATCTTTTATTTTATTTTATTTTATTTTATTTTTTTATTTTTTATTTTTTTTGCGGTATGCGGGCCTCTCACTGTTGTGGCCTCTCCCGTTGCAGAGCAAAGGCTCCGGACGCACAGGCTCAGCGGCCATGGCTCACGGGCCCAGCCGCTCCGCGGCATGTGGGATCCTCCCAGACCGGGGCACGAACCCGTGTCCCCTGTATCAGCGGTGGACTCTCAACCACTGCGCCACCAGGGAAGCCCGAAAAGTATCTTTTAAATCTAATGGCATTTTGTTTTTTGTTTCTTTCCCCTCTCTTTTGAAGATACTCTATCAAAGACCTTTTGAACCATGCCTTCTTCCAGGAGGAGACGGGGGTACGGGTAGAATTAGCAGAAGAAGATGATGGCGAAAAGATAGCCATTAAATTATGGCTACGTATTGAAGATACTAAGAAATTAAAGGGGAAATACAAAGACAATGAAGCTATTGAGTTTTCCTTTGACTTGGAGAGAGATGTGCCAGAAGAGGTTGCTCAAGAAATGGTAAATTAACACTAATCAGCCATTTAAAAATTGATGTAGACTTATATACATTGATACTGTTGAGCAAAAAAGCAGTTTATGAAGCAGTGTGTATGGCATATTCCACTGATATAAAATTGTGTTGATTAATGGCCCTAAAAGTTATTTTTATTTTAGGAGAATTGTATAGACATAGATATGTGTATTTTAGGAGATGTGTATAGACATAGATACGTATAAGGATGGATGGACAGACAGACAGGCAAACGGGCAGACAGACATACAGAAAGAGAGAGAGAACGAACCAGAAAACATTCTGAAGTAATTTTGAAAGTCTGTAAGGTTGACTGACTCCTAATTAGTATAACCTATTTAGTTAGAATGACATGGTATGTTTTCTAAATACTGATACAGCAGCCTTTGATCAGTCATCTGGACAAACCCTATAAATAGATCACACATTGTTTTTACTTCAAAGGGAGTTTTCAAGATCAATTATTAGTAGGCAGCCCTTGGTGAATCATTTTTGAAGTATGTCTAAAAGATCACTATTCAAAAAGGAAACTCTTAAAAAAAAAAAAAAAAGGAAACTCTTCACCCATCTTAGGCTTGCCATGGTGCCTAAATAACCATTTACTGTGCAAAGATACTCACAGACTGTCTCTGCTAGAATGTGTTAGAATCATTCAGTACTACTTACCTCTGAGAAGGGGTCAGGTATGAAAGAGGTACTTATTTTTAATTGTCAGGTTTTTATACTGTTTGAGGTTTTTGTTTTTAACCTTCATATATTTACCTCAGTTGTTTTATCTGGTCAAGTGGTTGTCTAGTGAAAGGAAGTAAAAGCAACACAGGTTAATATTAATATTGATGGTTGGGTTACATGTGAGTGGGAAATAGAGTGAATATAATGGAATGAGCCTTTTGGTTTAAAAACTTTGATGTTGGGACTTCCCTGGTGGTGCAGTGGTTAAGAATCTGCCCTCCAATGCAGGGGACTTGGGTTCGATCCCTGGTCAGGGAACTAGATCCCACATGCATGCCGCAACTAAAGAGCGCCCATGCTGCAACTAAGACCTGGTGCAACCAAGATAAATTAAATAAATAAAAATTTAAAATAAAAATAAATAAATAAAAACTTTGATGTTTAGGTTCCCCATTGTTTTGTTGTTATAGTTAGTGAAGGTACATGTACCCCATGAGTTTCTACAAAGATAATAGCACCCACCCCATGAGTATCTCGGAATATGGTGGCGAAGTGCATAATGCAGACCAGTAGTTCCACAGTTTGGTTAAGACCAGTCCTTAGAGAGTTCTTTCTTCCCCTTCTTCTCTACTTTTCTCTCCAAAAGTACCTTTTTTTGTGTTTGGTTTGTTTTCTTTTGATATCCTGTTGCTTCCTAATGTACCCTTTTATCCTTCAGGTAGACTCTGGGTATGTCTGTGAAGGTGATCACAAGACCATGGCAAAAGCCATCAAAGATAGAGTGTCATTAATTAAGAGAAAGCGAGAACAGCGTCAGTTGGTGCGGGAGGAGCAAGAAAAAAGAAAGCAGGAAGAGAGCAGCCTCAAACAGCAGGGGGAGCAGCAGTCCAGTGCTTCGCAGGCGGGAGCCCCGCAGCCCCCTTCGACGTGCACTGGCGGACCCGCTGCCTCTACCACTTCAGCTTCTGTTTCCACACAAGTGGAGCCGGAGGAGCCCGAGGCAGATCAGCACCAGCAGCTGCAGCACCAGCCACCTGGTGTGTCTGTGTTGTGTGAGTCCTGGGGGAAGCGGGCAGGGTTGCTGAAGATACTCCTAGTTGACTTTTTATCTTCTCAGTCATCATTTCACACTGACCTCTTGGTTTTGAAGTAGAAATCTAATGTGTAAATAAGAAGTTTGAAATGGTTGCCATCTACCTTTCTTACGTCCGTAGCTAATAGAGTATGGATGGGACAGTGAGGAAACAGGATTAGGATATAAAACAATTCTACAGGTTCCAACATCTTGAAAGTTCTAATTTGTAGATCTCTACTTTTTATAATTCCTTAAAATATAATTAGTAGTGAAAAATGACAAGTTTATCTTAGCTGCTTATTTTTGAACCCACTAATCCGGTTCAGCTCTTTTAGCAAAGCTGAATAACGTATAAACTAGAAACTAATGAGACTGCTAGTTAGTATTTTGAACTACCTTCTCAATACTAAGAACCCACTGGTCTCCACAGTTAAGACTTTGGAAGCTGTGTCAAACTTCAGGCTGACTAATAACATTCTGTTTTATTCCCCTTGTTCTTCAGGCGGGAAAATACTGCGATAGCCAGGGAATTTTTTTTTTTTAAGACAGAACTTTTTTCTGTATGGATCCCTCATTTAAACATGGAAATCTACTTAGTAAAATTAGTATTTATTTTTTATTTAGTTCAGGTCTGTGCAAAGAAAAAAACCAATTAACCCTAAAATCAGGGGTTTATGATGGGAAAATGTGAACCTTCTTTTCATGATTTGTCTCTTTGTCTTGTTTTTTGGCAATTTATTTCTCCTTCAGCTGACGGGACGGTTGACAGTGGTCAGGGATCTTCTGTCTTCACAGAGTCTCGAGTGAGCAGCCAACAGACAGTTTCGTATGGTTCCCAGCATGAGCAGGCACATTCCACTGGCACCCTCCCAGGGCACACAGCGTCTGTTGTCCAAGCACAGGCTCAGCCCCATGGGGTATATCCACCCTCAAGTATGGTGAGTAGCCGTGCAAGAGAGTGTAAGCCTATAATGTGTTCAGTTCAGACTCTTCTGCCAAATTAGTAACAGCATGAGTCCAGAGTAAAAAATACAAATGGCGCATTTCCAAAGGAGGCAGGTTTATCATAGAGTATAATCGGAGTCATTCAGGCAGGGGAGGATACCTACATTAATGTGTGAAGACACTGTTTACAAGATTTAAACCGATCTGCGTTTGATTAAAGATAATGCTCTCTTTAGCCCTTCAGTGTTGAAACTGTTCCAAGCAGTGTAAGACGGGCACACAATTTGGGGGAGGGGGCAAGGAGAGTTTTTCAGAAGTTACTTAAAAGAATTACTGAGTGTTTTCTGTAAGGTGTCTTAATGTATAAAACACAGGTAAGACTTCAGGCCATGATAGAATGCTGCATGTGAGTACTCTATAGTGAAGGAATGACCATTTAATTTAGCGCTTGTGTTCAATCATCAGTTGCTATGCGTGTTCTTGCCTTAAAGTCTGTGTTGGACGCGAGTTCCTTCCCCAGTATATGTTCATTTGCTTTTTCCCTTTATTTTGGTATCTGTTTTATGACTGATTTATTTTCAGCATCAGCTTATAGAAATTATATCCTGAAATATTTTATACATTTATATCTATGCATATATACACATACATACACACATATATACACACATTATTACCAGTGTTTTACATTAGCCACTCTTGCTTCTCATATAGAGAATGTTCAAATAGATCATTAGATAATACCCCATTTCTTATGTTGACCCTCCGTGAAGTCTTCAGAGGTCAATAAGATGCATTTTCTGCCTCAGGAAGGAGCTGAGAATTACTCGTCACTGTAGGGCCCTTGTTTAGTGAGATCTTTAGGCAGATAGATTGTCCCTCTTTCTCAGAAAGCTTTTAATCTGAATTCGTGGAACTCTTGCTCTTCATTAAATGAAACTCTATCTTTTTCTGGTAAGAAAATACTTCTGCTTGTTGTGGTCTCTTATCCTACAGCTTAGAATAAAAGATGTTTGGCTAGGTCTCAAGAATGGATGGCCACAGTAACAGAAAGAAAACTTCCAATGTACTAATGTTCTAACAACCTACTTCTCTAACCTTTAAAATAAGTAGGTAGGGTAGAAGAGCTTTATACAGACTGTACAGGTGTATTTCTGTGATCTAACAAATATTATTTGTCAGCATTTCTTGTCACTTTCTACTCTTGTTGATTTCTTCTGGATCATCATAACTATAGATTTTTTAAAAACTATTTTTAATCTCTTGGCTTCCCTCATCACAGGGTTTATGAACTTTGGGTCTCTGTTTTAGAAAAGGAAATGGACTGATCATTTATGAAGATGTTAAATATTTGCGCCACAAATATAGCTACATTTGATGCTCTAAAAGCAGACTTTAATGAAATATGACAGACTTCTTGCCTTTTTATGACAATATTCTGTGGAAGTATTATGAAGAATTATTAAATATTGAGGATTTTTCAAAACTTTTATAATTATTCCTTTCTAATTCCAGAAAGAATTTACTGTGGCTTACAACAGTATGTATCAATTATAAGTGGAATTAAAAATAAAAGAGAAGCAAGAGTGGGAAAAAAAGAAAATGTAATCAATTACACAGTTCACAATATCTAAAAGGAAATAACAAACTTGCTCAGGACAGCCTTGCAGCGTTAGATTTACTGCTTTGTAGCTATATTAAAACCTTTATGTTAAGGTGCTTCAAACCTTCTAACTTTGTAAACCAAAGTTGAACCTCTGATGTGGCTGAAAAAAATGTAATGTTATTCTTTAGAGATTCACATTTCAGATATTTTTCCATTGACTACTTTAATGAAAATACAGAATGTTTCCTGTATCTATTATGAATTATGTCTAGAAAGCTAATGCTCTTCCTAGTAGGGAATGACTTTTTAACTTTATAGATAAAGATAGGCACGTGTAATAAGTAAAATACTGTGAGCCAACAACTTTTTTATCTAATGCCTTCTAAAATAGAACTGAGAAATCTTTTATGGCTGAGGTTTCCAGAGCTCCTGCAGAGCAACCCAGGTTTAAAATCTTCTATGTTTTATAATGTACGTGGAACTAATAGAATTCGTTCTTGTTCACTCTTGATAAGTTTGCAGACACTGCAGGCCACCGTTCATCGTCTGCCCCGTCTTCTGCTGCCTCAGTCAGTCGGTCAGTCTGACTCGTACACTCGTAACAATGAATGTTACTGCAGAATGTTTAGGAAGATACTTGGTCATTGTTGTGGCTGTTCATACGTGACCAACAGTGCAGAGAGAATAGTTACGATCTGCCAAGGGTGCTTTGCGGGATTCCGTCTCCTCAAAAAACGGCTTTGGGCCGTTGAGGAGGGTGGAACATTTCTTTACGTCAAGTATATGCCCTGTTACCATTGTACCTTTGGTTATCCTGTTTTCAGAGTGCCATGTTTTTCATGTGTGTGTTTGTTTTCTGTCTAGCCTCGTCGTGGCCGTAGCTTGTCAGTTTGTGTCCCCCATCTTTCTGCTGTTCCCTCTCTGTCCCGCATCTCTCCCAGTGCTCCTTCCACCCCACCACCAGTGCTGTCTGCACCTCCTTCTCCTTCCCTCCTTCGGACTGCCCCTGAGGACACCTTTGCCGAAAAGCTTTCTAAAGCATTGGAGAGTGTCCTGCCTATGCACTCTGCCTTTCAGCGCAAGCACCGACGCTCCAGCCTGCCTTCCCTCTTTGTCAGTACTGTATGTAACATAAACTTCCTGACAAAACTTATTACCAGTGAATACATCCAGGCATCAAGAATTTTAATACGAATTAAGTAAAGAACAGGGCTAGACTTAGTAATATATTATGCTTTTACGTTACCAGTTTTTCCTATGGTTCCGTAACTTTTTGTTATGTAAGGCTTTAAGGGGGAGAAAAGCAAGGGGGTCATGAGAGAGAATGCTTCTAACACCCTTGGCATCTATCAGCGGGGAGCCATAAAATTGAGCTTTTGTTATATTCTCCTATCCCCCACCAACGTATTCAGATCCTTGCATTTTCATATCTTAGCAAAAAATGTGTGTATTATTTAATTTTAAACTCATTGGCTTAATCAAAAGCAAATTTTCTCTTTATCAAACATTACCCAAACATGTTTTCTCCTCACTTTATTGCAAAGAGACACTAATGACACTGGATGAGTCCATTTTTTTTCCAACAGTGAGTGAAGAATAATTGAAGAGGGAAAGTTGCTTTTAATTTGTTAGCTGTTTAAAATGAGGTGTCAGCAAACTAAAAGGCCCCACATAATGTTCCCTCTTGGAAATTTTTTTTCTTTGAATAAGGTGGGATCTTGACTCTAATGGAATACATTAGATACACATATAGTACATGTGATTTTCTTTGGCCCCATTAATGTCTATGGAAGGTCTATCTTTCAGAGTTGTTTTAAATACTGTGGTACTTTGCTGCTGCTTTTCCAGATAGAGAATTTAGTTAACATTCTGATCTAGCAACCCTCAAATCTTGAGATTTTTACCTAGGAGAATGATTAACTGTATAGTGTTTTATGGCTTTGGGATACTCTTTGAATAAACAACAGTAAAATGGAGCATTCTGAGTCAAAACAGAAACCTCCTTTTAGCTGTTGTGAAGAAGTAACAGTGGAGCCATTTTGCCTATTTGATAGGGGTCTTCCCTATTGAAAGAATGAAACTGATCTACCCTTTTAAAAAAAGAGTCCGTGAAAGTGAATTATTACAGTGTGTACTGTTTGCATTTGACAGGGTACGATTCTAACTTTAGAGTTTTTAATCTAGAACTGCCTCTGTGACAGAAAGTGCTATTAAATCAAGTTGACTCTTATTTAAATTATCCTTTTCACCTGATTTGAACACCAAATTAGTCAACACAGCTAGAATCAGAAAAGTGGACATTCAATGATTTGGCATCTGTAACATGTTTCATGTAGTAAAATTAACTGCATTTGGTTTGGGGCAGACAGGGGAAAGGCATGACAGTCACTGGCCAAGTTGTGTATATTTTACTATCCACCAAAACTCTCTTCTGATTTCTAGTCAGAAGACATACTGCTAGTTGACCAGAAATGAACCCTTGGAGCCTCTAACACACCAGCAGACAATAAGGCTTCAGAGTAGGAAGACTTGGTACAGTTATGAGTGAACATACAAATTGTAGGTAAAAGCAGAATAATCACTTAGAAGGTTAAATTCTTCCATTTCCTTTGAGAGGGGAAAGTTGTGGAAAAGCAGCTCTTATCTAATGCAAAGAGTCCCACAGAATAATTTTATTGACCCTGGATGTATTTAATGGATTTTTACTATGCACATAATTTCCAAAAGCATTGTTATTTCTTTATTAATTATAAATTTGGTGTAACCGTTTCATAGCATTACACAGTTACCCAATTGTGCATGTCAATGTAATTTCACATATGAATGTATGAATTACTTGTCTTATTCATGTTGATACAGCCTCAGTCCATGGCGCATCCGTGTGGGGGGACCCCAACATACCCAGAATCACAGATATTTTTCCCAACTATTCATGAACGTCCAGTTTCTTTTTCACCACCTCCCACCTGTCCACCGAAGGTGGCCATTTCCCAGCGGCGTAAGAGCACCTCCTTCTTGGAAGCCCAAACTCACCACTTCCAACCCCTGCTGAGGACTGTTGGCCAAAATCTTCTTCCACCTGGTGGCAGCCCAACTAACTGGACACCAGAGGCTGTAGTTATGTTGGGTACTGCAGCCAGTAGAGTCACTGGAGAGCCATGTGAGATACAGGTCCAACCTATGTTTGAACCAACTCAAGTTTACAGTGACTATAGACCTGGACTAGTACTTCCGGAAGAAGCTCACTACTTTATTCCTCAGGAAGCAGTGTATCTAGCTGGGGTACAATACCAGGCCCAGGTGGCAGAACAGTTTGAGGGTATTCCATACAACTCACCAGTCCTGTCAAGTCCTATGAGACAGACATCTGAACAGAAGCCAGGGCAAGGGGGCCCTACCTCAAGTTCTGTCTTTGAATTTCCATCCGGACAGGCTTTCGTGGTAGGACACCTCCAGAATTTAAGATTAGATTCTGGACTGAGCCCAGGATCTCCTCTCTCTAGCATTTCTGCACCTATCAGTACAGATGCTACAGGCTTGAAATTTCACCCTGTCTTTGTTCCTCATTCTGCACCTGCTGTGTTAACTCCTAACAATGAGAGCAGAAGCAATTGTGTATTTGAGTTTCACGCTCGTACTCCACGCTCCTCTTCAGGAGAAGGAGGAGGAGGAGTTTTGCCTCAGCGCATTTACCGAAATCGACAGGTTGCTGTGGACTTGAATCAGGAAGAACCACCTCCTCAATCCACAGGATTACACGGCCGCCTGCAGCCTGTGACTGAAGAACAGCATGATTTCCAGGCCCCAGAACTGACCGTCTCTGTGGTAGAGCCCACCGGACAGAGCTGGCCCATAGGAAGCCCAGAATATTCCAGTGATTCCTCACAAATCACTTCTTCAGACCCCAGTGATTTTCAGTCACCTCCCCCTACAGGGGGAGCAGCTGCACCTTTTGGCTCTGACGTCTCATTACCCTTTATCCATCTGCCTCAGACAGTGTTACAAGAATCCCCACTTTTCTTCTGTTTCCCCCAAGGAGCCGCATCTCCGCAGGTTTTATCTGCCTCATTTTCTTCAGGAGGATCTGCACTCCATCCACAGGTTATAGGAAAACTTCCACGGTTCTTTTACACTACCCTACTGTGCACCGTTACGTTTAAGTTTTCTATCCCTCCTTTCCATTCATGAGGGATATTGTTTAATTTTATTATGGAGTTTCTCCATTGGGGGGGGTGATTTTAAACTACTGTATTTAAGAGCAAAATATGAGACAGAAGCGGCCTGATTTACCTATAACGTGTACACCCTTGGAAAAGAGAGCACAAAAACTAGACTTTTAGTTACTCATCAAAATCAGTTACTTCCGTCCATATGTAGAGTGGACAGAGTTTTCAACTAGTAGTGAACACATAAATGTCTGTGAAGTTGACTGAGCATTGATTATTTACAAATATTAATGTGAAGTATTTCTCCCTAGAAACAAACATGGCTAGTTTTTAAAAACATAGAGAAGATAACATTTCTTTTCCTGTAAAATGCAAAGAATGAAAAATAGGGAATCTTTTTTTTTTTTTTTAAAGTAGTGTTAGGAATATACAGAGTTTTCATTAGTATGGAAGGATCTTAAAAGACAGAGAGGAAACATCTTAGGAATTTGTCTTAACAAGTGAGGATGCCTTTTAAAAATGGCATTAATCAGGGCTTCCCTGGTGGCTCAGTGGTTGACAGTCCGCCTGCCGATGCAGGGGACACGGGTTCGTGCCCCGGTCTGGGAAGATCCCACATGCCGCGGAGCGGCTGGGCCCGTGAGCCATGGCCGCTGAGCCTGTGTCCGGAGCCTGTGCTCCGCAACGGGAGAGGCCACAACAGTGAGAGGCCCGCGTACCGCAAAAAAAAAAAAGGCATTAGTCAAACAGGTCACTGTGTGTTATATGTTCAAATAAAATGTTAATCCACAAAATTGACTGATTCTAATTTTTAGCAACTAAGTTAGAATCTAGTGTGGGTGGCGGGGTTTTTTTTGTTTTTGGGATTTGTGGTACATGTTTGCAGGGTAAAGACCATTAGATACCTCAGTTCTTAGATTTTTCCTCAACAAATTTACATTTTGTTGTTTATGAATATGAGTATATGCACCCTCTTGCAAATAAAGACAAAGTGATGGATGTAATAGCATTCAAGAAGTGGAGTCAGTAATGACTATTTCATACATAATTCCTTTGATACATTTTGTCAAATGTGTAAGTCTTATAAAATTTATGTGGGAGACTATGCAGTTAAATAGGAAACTTTGCAATTATATATTCAAGATATCATTTGGATGTTTTAAATATCCCGCTCTTCTATAAAGAACTATATGTTCTTCTTTGTACTTTCTTCCTATGTTCTTCCCCCTTCAGGGGCATAAATTAACCCCCCAAAAATACATAAAGTATCAGTTACTTAGAGCAGTACTAAGCAAAAAGATCCAGAAACTTGAAAATCTACTGTGTGTACATGCGGTATGGTACACTCACATTAACACACTGGTTGCCAGCCCATACTGTGAACGTGTATGCACTGCCAGCCTTGCTCCTTTAAACTTTCCAAAATGAAATTTCAAACATCAGGTAGTTTACAGAAAAGGTGCAGAAAGAATGTATACTCACAGTGGTTAAGATGCAGTAGAATGTGATGTTCTATCCAAGTAAGCTTCAGAGAAGCCCCTCTAAACTGAAATGAAACAGCAAAGGTGGGCCTTTTCGTTTTCTTAGCTCACCTATTATCAAGTCCTGCATTCAGTTCTCACCTTCTAATTTATTTTAACTTAAGATCTCTTCTAGGTGAGGGTTTCTCAAATTCCAATCGTATGGACATTTTAGGTGAGATGGCTCTTTGCTGTGAGGGCTGCCCTGTGCATTTGTAGAGTGTTTAGCAGCATCCCTGGCCTCCCCCCACCAAGTACCAGAAGCAGTTGTGACAACCAAAACTAGCCCCAGACACTGCCAGACATCTTTGGGAAGGGGCATGGGGTTCCCAGAAGTGCCCCTGGTTGAGAGCCATTGCTCTAGGTACTTGGCAGGTAATGATGATGATAATTTTTTTTTACATTTTTGACAAAAGTCACTATAGCACTACAAGAAATAGCAAAAGGAACCAAATAGCATTATTAAATACCCTTTTTTCTTTAATTGTTTGGATAGTTCTTTCACACTGATAGTCTTATTATTTTTCCTGATTACTTTCAATAATAATTTTATTTTGAATCTTACTATTTTACAAAAATAGTACAAAAAATATAGCCTGAGCAGCAGGGTAGGTTAGGTTTTAACCATCAGTGGTTTTTGCATGGAATCAGAGTATGTTCTGTAATATGATCTTTCTCTAACCTTCTCTTTAAAAACATGCCCCAGCGGTCTCTCCCTACATACTTAATCAAGCGAATGTTTCATCTTGCTCAGGCAGACTCTCAAGAGCTCACATATTTATTGCAAAATGCTGACCTCTGTATAAACATACCTTTGGGCTTCTCTAATTTTTTGTATTCACTTCTCTCCTTCAGGCACAGGGGCAGAGCCAGGGTCAGCAATCTTCAAGTAGTTTAACAGGGGTTTCATCCTCCCAACCCATACAACATTCTCAGCAGGTGAGAGCAACTCATTGCTACATTTTATGGATTAGCAATAGCCAAAACACTGTTTTACGTCTTTCATGAATTGGATTCCTGATGTAAATGGCTTGCTAAGTTTTTGAAAGGAAAATCCAGAAGCATAACATTTCCTGTCTTCAGTAACATTTTAGAAAATCTTTTGTTTAATGTATTTTTGAATGGTCTATTAGATTAGACATATATTGAAATTCAAAAGAATTATTTTTACTGACATACTTTATGTGCCTTCTTAAACAGATGATTCTACACTATTTTAACAATACGGTTGACCCTTGAACAGCACAGGGGGTTAGGGGCACAGGCCTTCTGCACAGTCAAAAATCTGTGCATAACTTTATAGTGGGTCCTCCCTCTCTGAAGTTACACATCGACAGATTAAACCAATCTTGGATCGCATAGTACTGAAGTATGTACTTATTGAAAAAAATTAACATATAAGTGAACCCACGCTGTTCAAACCCGTGTTATTTGAGGATCAACTGTACAAAGAATGTCAATTTTGTGTCTCTCTATTTCACGATTTGTCCTCTTGTGAGCATTTTACCCTTGCTTTCATTGTGCTTGACCCCAGTAATGCTCCACTCCTTTTTAATTATTTCTAATCTGTGGGGTGGGGCATCAGGTTTTATGCTAAAATGAATGAAAGCCTAAGAACAACTACTTCAGGAACTTTGAAAAAATGTTTTAAACTTCTGATTTGGGGAATTTGTTCCCAAAGGTTCAGAGAACTCAAGGGATTAGTATAATGCTGATGTATTCAACAGCAAAACTGGTAATTGTAAAATTAAATATCTGTAGTGCATCACTGATATTAACAGTAATTATTTACATGGAAATAATGCTTTGGGGGCACAATCGAATATTATCTGTTTCAAATAAAATTTATAGCCACTACATATGTCATAAAAACTTCCCAGTCAGGCTTCCCTGGTGGCGCAGTGGTCGAGAGTCCGCCTGCCGATGCAGGGGACACGGCTTCATGCCCCAGTCTGGGAGGATCCCACATGCCGCGGAGCGGCTGGGCCCGTGAGCCATGGCCGCTGAGCCTGTGTGTCCGGAGCCTGTGCTCCGCAGCGGGAGAGGCCACAGCAGTGAGGGGCCCGCGTACCAGAAAAAAAAAAAAAAAAAAAACTTCCCAGTGAATTATTTTGTTGATAGTTCCCTATGCAGGTGTTTTCAAACCACCAAATTCTAAATTGGCTTGTTTCTATCAATTTTTGAAACTAAGTTTTCAATTCTCCTTACAAATGGCCTGCTTACAGTCCAGCATGTGATCATGTGGTCATTTGATGCTGGTTTAAGATTAGATGTTCCTTGTACAAGATTAGCTTGGTTATACAGGCAAACCTCGTTTTACTGTGCTTCGCTTTCTTGTGCTTCGTAGGTACTACTTTTTTTTTTTTTTTTTTTTTTTTACAAGTTGAAGATTTGTATTAACCCTGCTTCAGGCAAGTCTGTCAGCACCATTTTTCCAAGAGCATTTGCTCATTTCGTGTCTCTGTGTCACGTTTTGCTAATTCCCACACTTATTTCAAACATCTTCATTACTATTATATTTGTTATGGTGATCTGTGATCAGTGATCTTTGATGTTACTATTGCAAAAGGATTATGACTTGCTGAAGGCTCAGATGATGGTTAGCATCTATTAACAATAAAGCAGTTTTTAAATTAAGGTGCACACATTGTCTTTTTAGTCATGATGCTGTTTCATACTTAATAGACTACAGTGAGGCATATGTACTAGGAAACAAAAAAATTCATGTGACTTGGATTATTGCAATATTCACTTTATTGCAGTGATCCGAACCAAACCTGTAATGTCTCTGAGGTGCCTGTATATACATTTTCGCTGTGGCCAACACCTCTATCTTATAGAATGGAAGGGCTGGGAATTACACGTTTTGTCTTGCTCCTGCCCTTTCTTCCAGACAAGTGTCTGAATCTGTATATATTTATAGTTATGTTCAAGTAGTGACATTTTTGCCAACCTTAACGGGTTTAATTATATTAACAACCCCTGATAAGAATACAAATTAAAAGTTACATAAAGCTGGGTGAGGACAGAAACGCTATCATGGATACCAGTCTCCTAATTTACTTATCATTGGACACAGGCCAATACCAATAAAATGTGCAGATTTAAGTGTATGCTCTGTTTTTCCTTTTCCAAAGGAATTTGTTATGAAGCAGTGAAATAAGCCATTGAGTTTAATGGTGACGAAAGTATGCACAGTCGGGAGGCAGGGGGCAGCTCCACAAATGTCAGGTTAAAAGAATCAGGTGCTTGACTCTTCTGGGAAAAGATCTGACTAAATGGCTATCTCTACAGTACAAACAAAAATTCCCGTTTCAGTGATGCTTTTTTCAGATACTTTTATTTTGTGAGTTATTTTAAATATAGGATGAGTTAAGTAGAATCATAAAATTGAGCCCTCAATCTAAATAAGTGTATGCAGTCTAGAATATTTAACTTTCCCAGGGTTGCGTAGCCAATAGATAGATAGAACTAAACATTACAAACCAGAATCCAAGATTTCTACAGTAGTTTTCTTTTTTCTGCATTAAAGTTCTACGGGGATTCATGATTCTGCAAAGGTACCCAAGGAACTGTATTTATTTGTTTTATCTTCTGGGGAAAGATTTAAATCCAGAAAAGAAAGATTGTAAACTTTCTGTACTGTACAGTTAGAGTCTGTTTTTAGATCTGATGTTTGTTTTGCATACCGTCACGTCCCAACACCACCTTAGGAAACAGTCTCTCTAATTTTACTAGTGTGAGGAAAGAGATGAACTTTAGCTTAAATTTACTTTACTTCTTGTGTTTCTGAAATATACTGAATAAAGGATTGCTTCTTTTCATGTTTTTATCAAGAATCTTTTCTAGTGGTATATCGTGTCTTAATGAGGTACCAGAAATAGCTTTCTCCTACTGGAAATCTGAGTATTTTGCTGCCACGAAAGGTCATGAGCTACCCTGCTTCCTTAATAATTTCATCCATAGGGCACACGTAGAGTCTGTAGGTATCTCTTACTTTTTGTTCAACTAAGGCTCATGAACATTTTTTTCAAGCACCCTTGTCCAACAGATAGTACACGGTCAGTACAGGCTGTTTTCAAGAGGCAGTTTTATGCAAAGCATGATGCCAAGTTGCTACGCTAAACAGTACTTATTTGGCTAAAGTGTTGATTATTAGCCAGTGTGATTGTGTAAAAAAAAAAAAAACCACACACACCATATACTCCTGTCCTATCCAGAGGTGCCACTTCTCTATAAATGCTTTAATGTATAAGTGGCATACATGCCTCTCAATTATTCTAAGCAAGGAGTGAGAGTATATGTTTATAAAACTGCTCATTTTTGGGCCTCCCTGGTGGCGCAGTGGTTGAGAGTCCACCTGCCAATGCAGGGGACACGGGCTTGTGCCCCGGTCCGGGAGGATCCCACATGCCGCGGAGCGGCTGGGCCCATGAGCCATGGCCGCTGAGCCTGTGCATTCGGAGCCTGTGCTCCGCAACGGGAGAGGCCACAACAGTGAGAGGCCCGCGTACAGCAAAAAAAAATAAAAATAAAAAATAAACTGCTCATTTTTTACAGTACACACACACAGCTACTTAAACAGCTTACACACACACAACTAATTAAACAGTTTTTTCCTAACTGAGTTCATGCTCTGAAGGACCATGTGCTAGGCACTGATGGACTACCAAGATGGATCATATAAGGCTACTTTCAGGGAGCCTGAATAATCTGGTAAACATATACGTCAACTCCTACAAAACAAGTAAGGATAATAGCTAACATTATATACAGTGTGCAAAGCAATCTACCTGTGTTTTTATTTAATCCTTCTATGAACAATATAAATATAGGTACTATCATTATTTCCATTGTACAGATGGGAAAGCTGAAACGAGATCTGGAGAAGCTAAGTACTTTACCCAAACTTACACAGCTTCTGAAAGATAGAAAGAATTTAAATCCAAGTAGTCTGACTCCATGAAAGGAGGAGACTATATCTCTCCTGAGCAGGGAGGGGGATATCTGTAGGTTTATGAAAGAGCATTTGAACTGGACTCTGATTATGAGTTAGATTCAGATGAAGGATAAGGAATATTCTAGGCCCAAAGAAAAGGGCAGGGGGGCAGTATAAGCAAGGTAGAAGGCACAAAGGTAGAAAGCTGTGAGACAAACAAACAACCCTTGGGTTCAGTGTAGCTAGAATACAGATAAGTCAGGACTTATGGTTAGGACTCCGTGCTCCCAATGCAGGGGGCACTAGTTTGATCCCTGGTCAGGGAACTAGGATCCCACATGCCACGTGGCACGGCCTAAAACATAAAAAACAAGTGAAGGTGTGAGTTCAGGAAAGAGCTGATTGAGTCCAAATCGTGATGTAAGCAAGGGTCTGCGTTGATGGGGGTGCGGGAGGGAGGTAATTGTGCGCCCAAATATAAGGGGGGGTTTTGCTCAGATTGAACCCTTATGAAGAAGGGAGATCACCATGTAGTCAAACCTTCATGAGGCTCACATCACGGGGCTCTTACTGGTCTTTGCTTTGAACAATAAAACAAAAAAATATTAATGGAATAAAGTGAAACTGTTGAGAACAAGTGTGCCTGTAAGGACCTTAAATGGTGTATGTAGTTGGAAGTGTTTACAGGCAATATCTGACAGAATTGGTTTTATATATGCCAAGACATTAAACATAGATTTTGTCCTTCGGGGAACAACTTCACTGCTCCAGGTTCATTGTAAATAACATTTAAAGATCACTTAAAGGTTACATGAATATACACCTGTAAGACAATTGCAAAAACAATAGAATTGTCCTAATACTAATAATCAAGCAGATGCTTGTCACTGCAGATTTTACCTCAAGACACAACTTAAAGAAAAAGTACTATGTTATGCGCCAGAAAAGCGAGATCATTCATAGTGTAGCTTCCCTGAAGATAAAAATGCTGATGTATAATTACAATGTGAAGAATTTGAATGAGGCAAGGGGAGCAACATTTCCGAATTAGTATATTTATATAAAAGACGATCTTATTTAGGTATGAAAATTAATGGCTTAGATAACTGTAGATAGTTCACAGTGAATTCCTTAAAGTTTAAATATATTCAAGTTAATCAAAAAGGTTTTCTACTTTCTTGGTTCTTCTTTCTTAGTGGGAAAATGGGCAAAATTGTCTTATATGCAGAGCTGCCTTACAGTCGGATATGTATGATATATCTTAGTTGCTGAAAATAAATTTTATATAATTCAGCCATTTGTTCCTAATTTTTTTAAGTTAATCCATTATCAGAAATAAATAAGGATAAAACATGACTACTGTCACTGTTATACTTCAGGATTCTTTTGATGGTTTTAATTGGTATGATAAGAAAGAAATGAGGAATAAATATCAGGAAAGTAAAAATATTATTTGCAGATTATCACCAAACAAAATCTAGGATGCTTTTTAAGGTGGGTAGATGCATAATAGACATAAAAACAAAAATAAATAAGTCTTGGGGATGCAATGTGCAGCATAGTGACTGTAGTTGATAATACTGTATTATATGTTTGAAGGCTGCTAAGGCTGCTAAAGGCTATCATTGGTTGCAGCATTATTTTAAGTAACAAAATTCAATCAACCAAAGTGTTCATCATTAGGATATCAGTGCCATTGATAAATAAAATGAAAATGGCATGTCAGAGAATAGTATTTATAAAATGGGTGTGTTTTTGTTTTGTTTTTAAAAACAAAATCAGCTTGTGTGTAAATGACCACTTATGCCTAGAAGGAAATCCATAAAGTCAACGCACCAAACCACTAATTTGTGATTGCCTGTGGAGAAATGAGGTTGGGTATTTTCATTTAACTCTATTAATCTAATATATTGCTTAAAATTTTTATTACAAACAG
The DNA here is from genome assembly GCF_964165515.1 of Mesoplodon bidens. Lineage (NCBI taxonomy): Eukaryota > Metazoa > Chordata > Mammalia > Artiodactyla > Ziphiidae > Mesoplodon > Mesoplodon bidens. The sequence continues at coordinate 1,867,006 of NC_138167.1, read as the reverse complement.
GTGTTGTTTTGTATTTAAAAATTAAAAAATTTAAATTAGTTATAGGTATTAAAGAGTCTTGAAAGTCAGCTATGAAGTTCCGATTTTTGTTAGGCTAGAGGGGGCCATTAATTTTATGGCAAAATTTAGTGTTTGGGTACAATTACATGCCATTCATCAAGTTTAGGTGTATTATACCAGAGTGCCTAGCACATGCTTGATTTCCAGATGACATTCCCTTTGCCGTACGTTGAGTTGAGTGATAGTATCCTTGTTTTCAAAGAAGGAAACCTCATTTTGGCAGGAAAATGAGCAATCTCTAAGGTATCACTGATACTCTAAGGTATCAGCTAGTAAATGGTAAAGCTGAAGTTCAAAATTCAATGCTTTTCTCCCATTTTGTAGCCATTATCAAAGCTATTCTTTAAGCAAATTACACAGTTGATGAAATATTGATAGATTAAAGGAAGAGATTGGATTAGTTAAATATAGGACCAAAGTGAGAGCTGCTATCAAGAAATGGGAACAAAGAGGGAGGAATTTGGAGGAGAGAGGGTCTGTTTGGACATGGTGTCTGAAGGTGTTTGTAAATACCTGAGCTGCTACTGGGGCAAGGAGCCTGTTAGGTGAAGAGCCAGTGGTGACTCAAACTTTGAAACATGGGTTAGTTCTTGGTTGTACCATCACAAATAAAGAAGACCATATGAAAAAGAAAAATGTGTAAAAAGGGGAATTGGTGAATTTGGGTTTGTGCATGTCTTGATTACTAAAATTGCCATCTTTTACAGACACTGATAGGCAAACATACTTCCTTAGAAACATGCTGTTAATGACTTGAAATAAAACTGAGTGATGGTTTTCTTCTCAGCAGCAAGGAGTGCAGCAGACAGCCCCCTCTCAGCAGACAGCGCAGTATGCACTTCCCCAGACGTCAGCCTCCAGCGAGGCCATGACTGCACAGCCCACAAGTCAGCCTCAACCTCCACAGTCCTTTTCGCATGTGTCAGCAGGAAAACAGGTGAACGCTTAACTTCTAGAAAGGAGTGCCACATGACTTCTACCTTCCCTAATGGTGAAAATTGGTTATTTTCACTGCAAAAATGAAGTGAAAATTGCTGCTTTTGTGTGTATGCATTGGTTAATATAAATGTGTATATACAGCAGCGATAATCCAAAAATGTTTAACTTTTAGGTTTATCAGCCTAAAATCAGTTTGACAGGTATAGAACTGATAAAGGTGCTGTAGTAATTGAACCTATGACATTTTCTAGAATTGTCAGTTGTACCTATCATTCTAGGTTTGCAATTACGCTGTGTTTTCACGTAGATTTATGCATTGTTTCCTTCCTTCATTGCCTTCTGAAGTCATAAAAAACCCTTATATGGAATGATTTTTTTTTCTAAGTTATCCTTCTAGTCACTTGAAAAGTAACCCTGGGGACTTCCCTAGTGGCCCAGTGGCTAAGACTCCGTGCTCCCAATGCAGGGGGCCCAGGTTCGACCCCTGGTCAGGGAACTAGATCCCGCATGCTGCAACTAAAGATCCTGCGTGTTGCAACTAAGACCCGGCACAGCCAAATAAATAATAAATAAATATTTTTTTTTAAAAAAAAGGAAAGAAAAGTAACCCTGTAGAAGATAAGCTCTTCTGAATGACCTTTTTTCAGCTTTAACATGGGGGCTTGTGCTTGTATTGTTTCTGTCATATTTCATCACATCTGAGATACTGTCAATTGTAAAATGCACCATTATTTTATGTAACACTGAGAACTGACATACCATTAATTGTAAGATATATCTTAATGTCCTAAACATTAAAATGACCAGGTGATGGAAAGGGATGATTGCATCATACAATCAGTGAAATATAGTAATTAGACCTACTTTTACAGGCCTGTGTTAGACTTAAGAATTGTGGAAGCACTATGGATGAGCTCTTACTCCACTGGGAAGGAAGTCCTTTGAATTTCAGTAATCACTGTAGTATCAGTTGTAGATTCAGTGACAGCAAACATGCCAGTGGATTATGGTATGTGAAACATATCTCAGCCAGGCTGTAAAGAAAACAACCTTTCGTATGGAAGGGTTGTCTTTATTGGTGAACGATGAAGCATGAGCAGAATTCCTACCACAAAAGATTTGGAACAGCAGCCAGTCTATCAGCCTCCTGTCTCCTGTCGTCCTCTCCCTGCTCTTATGTGGCACATTAACTTACACTAATGTATGCAGGGGTTTGGTGTTTGTTTTAATTTTCTTTCTTTTTGGCTAATACATAAGTCTTGCTTTTGGCAGCCTTGCTTTTTTTTTTTAAAGTCTGTCTGTTTTGTTTTTCTTTACCTTCCCAGCTTCCAGTTTCCCAGCCAGTACCAACTATCCAAGGCGAACCTCAGATCCCAGTCGCGACACAGCCCTCAGTTGTTCCAGTCCATTCTGGTGCTCACTTCCTCCCTGTGGGACAGCCACTCCCGCCTTCCTCACTCCCCCAGTACCCTGTCTCTCAGATCCCCTCAGCTCCTCAGCCAGCTTTCTCCCCCCTTCCTGTCACCATGGCAGCTGGCGTTAATCAGCCTCTGCTTACCTTGGCTTCCTCTGCTCCAGCAGCTGCAGCCCCAGGGGGACCCACCGTGGTCCCTAGTCAGCTTCCCACCCTCCTGCAGCCTGTGACTCACCTGCCAAGTCAGGCTCACCCGCAGCTCCTGCAGCCAGCAGTTCAGTCCATGGGGATAGCCGCTAACCTCGGGCAGACTGCTGAGGCTCCACTCCCCTCTGGAGATGTTCTCTACCAGGTACCGTGTTGGCTGGTGAGAAGGAGGGCACCAGAGGGTTTGGTTCTAATGATAGAACATCAAGGACTTAAAAACCTAATAACTGAATATCAGAATAACTAACAATAACAAAAGTTGCTGATCTCAACCAGAGATGCTAAAATAGTAAAATTCTGAGAAAGGACAGGGCGATGATGTCTGATGACTCATTTCCATTTTCCCCAAGACATCTCTTGGGAGAAAAATGGTTCTCTCAATATTCAGTGTAAGCTGATTGAAAGCTAGATATGGCTAATAATAGAATATATCAGGCTACTTTTTTTTTATGGGAAGAGTAAATATGGGTAGCCAACATGGTATCAGTAAAAAGCTTCAGGGTTTAGATTTAGAATATTAGCAAGTCATTATATGACTGGAATGACTGATACCTTGAAGAGTTTTTGCATTCTCCTGTTTGATTGGGTAGAAAGTAGGTATTTTCTAGAAGGAATTATGTCTATTCCTCCTATTTAAATAGTCTCCAGGAGGGGAAAAAATAGCAACTTAAAAGTATAGTTGTGTACAGTCCCGTCCCCTAAATTGAAATCAGTTAACCATTTCATTTCAAGAATCTTCTTTAAATTATATTAGAAAGAGATCAGGCTACTTTTCTTCGCTATGTTCCCTTTTTTTTTTTCTTTTTTCTTTTTTTTTCCTTGCTTGTCTTGCTGTTTTGCTCATTTGATGACCCAACCTGCACTAATTCCCCTTCCTCGTTTCTGTCACAGGGCTTCCCACCTCGACTGCCACCACAGTACCCAGGAGACTCAAATCTTGCTCCCTCTTCCAGCGTGGCTTCTGTGTGCATTCCTTCTACAGTCCTGTCCCCTCCCATGCCGGCAGAAGCACTGGCTGCACCAGGTTACTTTCCTACAGTGGTGCAGCCTTATGTGGAATCAAGCCTTTTGGTTCCTGTGGGCAGTATAGGGGGACAGGTTCAAGTGTCCCAGCCAGCAGTGAGTTTAGCACAAGCCCCCACTACATCCTCCCAGCAAGCAGCTCTGGAGGTAAATGGAATTCCTGCATGTTTATGTCTAAACTGTATGTATAATGGGATAAAAATGACAAAGGAGAAACATAGGTTCCCCTGGTTTAGAATGCACTTGGAAACTACCGCAAACTCACTTCTGAATGACTTCCTCTTGCAGCCGAGTGAAATGCCCGTGTGGGGCCTTGTTGCCACTGGCTGCTCTGTCGGGAGGTGAGCGGCCTTGGAGGGGACAGCCCTGCTAGCACGTTGCTTCTCTAGCTGTCCCTTCAGCCGCTGTTGGTAGCCGTTCACACACTCCTGCCATTGGCAGAGTCACCAGAATACCTGACCCTGCTGTGCTCCCGGTGGTCATTTTTGCCCCTCTTGGAGAAAGCTCTGAGCTGTCTTTGCACTTTGCTCTGCCTGCCTGTTGCACATTCTGGTGAGATGCTGCCTGCACGGCAGGCTGTAGTTTCTCACTACCTAGAAGCTGTTTTTGCTGATGACACACTGTGCAGTCTATACCAGAGACTAGCTTCAGAAATTTCCTTTGCAACTTTAAGATGACTGTCTGTAGATGCTGAATATTAAGAATTACTAGTAAATGTAGTGCTTCTAGGACTTAGAGGAGGGATAAGGAAAAGACGAGTAGCTTCTTGGGGATGGTCGACAATACATCCAGTATGTCACTGCCAGGGTGTGAAGTATCCTTTCTGTTCACAGATCACTCAGGGCGTCTCTCAGGTGGCTCCTCCAGAGCCAGTGCCAGTGGCTCAGCCACAACCCACCCAGCCTGCTACATTGGTCTCTTCCGTAGACAGGTACGTGACAGTCCAGTTCTCCTTGCTTGACTGGTAGATAGGATGGTAGGAAACTTTAAAATGTCTCATCTTTAAATCTCATCATAAACTGAACCTTTTGTCCCGAAGTGCACATTCAGATGTAGCCTCAGGTATGAGCGACGGCAATGAGAATGCCCCATCGTCCAGCGGGAGGCATGAAGGGAGGGCTGCCAAACGGCATTACCGAAAGTCCGTGAGAAGTCGCTCTCGTCACGAAAAGACTTCACGCCCAAAATTGAGAATTTTGAATGTAAGTATTGCTGACTTCTGGGTTTCATATAGCTAGTTCATACCATTTAAATACTTCTAAGGCTTGGGTGTATTGATGAAAGTTTAGGATCTTGTATCACCCAAATGATATTCTTAAATTGCATATTTCTAAAAAAAAAATAGTTTTTATTTGTAAAACAAAGATCTTACATTCTTACCAGACCCTTCAGTGGAAGATGTGTAAGTAGCTGAAAGGCTGATATTTTCTTAAGGTTTTCTTGCTCCTAGTTTAAGAGGCAAAGTAGCAGTGCTTCAAGGAATAGTGGTAACATTCGGCTTAAGTTAACCTATGTTACTTTGTCACATTCAGTAACAGATCTGAGCATTGTTCTTCTGAGATATGAAGTACCTTTTCTTTTTTCTTTTCAGGTTTCAAATAAAGGAGACCGGGTAGTAGAATGTCAATTAGAGACTCACAATCGGAAAATGGTTACATTCAAATTTGATTTAGATGGTGACAACCCTGAGGAGATAGCAACAATTATGGTATGTCTATTTTTGGAGTTCCAAATTTTTCCTTCATACTTTATCTTCGTATCCACTGCCCTAGGCGCATATGCAATATTTTGTAAACTATTTTGACAGTTAAATATTTATTTCAATGTGAATATAACTAGCACACCAAACCTGTGATTTAGAGGTGCTTTTGTGTAGGGCATGTCTAACTAGGTATTGAAGAACTAACTTACATATTAAATATTAACTAAATAATAATACAGGTGGTATGCAGATAGGACAGAAGTCATGAAAGTGGTGATTGAATGACCTAAAGCTTGGGAAACACTATTAATTAAGCTAATGTCACATTTCTTTTACAGGTGAACAATGACTTTATTCTGGCAATGGAGAGAGAGGCATTTGTGGAACAAGTGCGGGATATTATTGAAAAAGCTGATGAAATGCTCAGTGAGGACGTCAGTGTGGAGCCAGAGGGTGACCAGGGATTGGAGAGTCTCCAGGGAAAGGATGACTATGGCTTTGCAGGCTCTCAAGTAGGTTCAGTGTTCCCATAGTGAAGCTTCGTTTATGTTAAATATTTGCTAAATTTGCCTTGCACGATGTCCAGCGGTACCACATTACACCTGTAACTGAGATTATCAACATTTATGTTCTTTTTGCATGTGGCAATTTGCTTTGCCTGCTCATTAAGATTGAGTGAGAGAATGAATTTAATCACTTTTGTTTGTTGTAGAAATTGGAAGGAGAGTTCAAACAACCAATGCCTGCATCTTCCATGCCACAGCAAATAGGTGAATTTTTTTCTTTCCACTGTTTGTTCTTACCTTTGACCTAAGAAGTTTTGTGCTAATAATGGAATCTTGAAGCTTTGTGTGAGTGACAATGTATATAATAATAATGCAATTAAATGGTTTGTTTCTTTTTAAGCAGGCCTTCCTACCAGTTCTTTAACTCAAGTTGTTCATTCTGCTGGAAGACGGTTTATAGTAAGTCCTGTGCCAGAAAGTCGATTACGAGAATCAAAAGTTTTCAGTGAAGTATCAGATACAGGTAAGGAATTGCTTCTACCACATACATATATAAATCCTGTGTCTCTCCTTTATTGGAAGCTTGGTCATCAAGCAGTAGTTCAAATGATGACATAGACAATAAAGAACAGTAGAAAATTGAGACTGACCAACAGATAAACATTTGGAGACAGGGAAATAGGTGATGAATAGAGAGGATTTGAGCAAAAGGGCACAGAAGGGTGGCCATACTAGATACAGCCCGTGTGATTGATACTGTGTAGATTCAGCACTGTGTGTTTGTATCTCCATTTAGCACTGCTGTATATCGTTTGAGGTTACTCCGTGTTTTTTCAGAAATAGGTATTCATACAAGATCATTTCTTTTGCTGGAACTGCTATATCACTTAGCCGTTTTAGAGCCTATCATGTCCTTGGGGGAGGTTTTATACCTTGTTGTTATGTGGCATTGCTGGGAATCCCAAAAGTAGATTGTTCAGACAGTCTTTTGAACCCACCTCTTTAAAAAGAACTGATGCTGAGTTTTTATTTTCCTTTGCAGTTGCTGCTTCTACATCTGCTGGCGCTGGAATGAGCTTGTCTCACTCTGCTTCATCCCTTAGTCTACAGCAGGCCTTTTCTGAACTTAGACGTGGGCAAATGGCAGAGGGGCCGAGCACAGCACCTGCCAACTTCCGTCCAACGGGGCCAGCGTTCCCAGCAGTGCCCCCTTCCGTGATCAGCCCTGCTGGAGCTCCAGCCACAGCGGCAGCCGTACCCTCGGCAGCCCCTGCCACGGGCTTCCCTCTTAGTGACGCTTCCACATCAGCCGTTCAGTCTGAGGTGGCAGTGCCCACTGAAAAGGGCATTGCTGGAGTTGCCACCTGCACAGGTGTAATGCCCTCCAGTGGTCTCCCTGTACCACCTGCATCTGAATGCCCGGTACTTCCCAGTGTGGTGCCAAGCATCTCAGTGCCTGCAGTTGTCTCAGTGTCAGCGACATCCCAGTCAGTGCAGGCTCCCACACCTGGGAGCGTTGTTTCCAGTACAGGCACGTTCCCCTCTGTACCAGTCGCAGTGACGGTGGCCTCTGCAGTGAGCAGTGCTGCTGCCCCAGGCGCTAAGCCTTCACCTGTATCGTCGCAGCAGGTAGCGGGCAGCATGGCTGGGGCAGCCGCGCTCACATCCGTGTCGGCCACCGCTCCAGTCCCGAGTCTAGCTGCACAGCCGTCCCTTCCCCCCAGCAGCAGCACCTCTGCTCTTACTCGAGCTGAGACTGTAGTGGTTAGTGCGCACGCACTGGATAAGGTATCTCACAGCAGCATGACCGGATTGGCTTTGTCCCTCCCCACGTCATCTGCCTCTCCCTCCCTGGGAGCAGGGGTATCTAGTGCTGTTTCTCAGCCTGGTGTGGCTCATCCTTTGGTCATCCCATCAGCTGTGGCTTCTACCCCTGCCCTTTCCCAGGCAGGACCTACTTCCACACCTTTACTACCCCAAGTAGCTAGTATCCCACCTTTGGTACAACCTGTTGCCAATGTGCCTGCTGTACAGCAGACACTAATTCATAGTCAACCTCAACCAGCTTTGCTTCCCAACCAGCCCCATACTCACTGTCCTGAAATAGATGCTGATACTCAACCCAAAGCTCCTGGGATTGATGACATAAAGACTTTAGAGGAAAAACTGCGGTCTCTCTTTAGTGAGCACAGCTCATCTGGAGTTCAGCATGCTTCTGTCTCGCTGGACACGTCATTCGTCATGGAGACCGCCGTCACACCAGGCCTCCCAACCACTGCTGTTGCACCAAGCAAACTCATGACTTCCACTACAAGTACTTGCTTACCACCAACCAGTTTGCCCTTAGGAACAACTGGTTCGTCAGTTATGCCAGCGATCACTCCTGGGCAAGTTTCCACCCCAGTCAGCACTGTACCAGGAGTGAAACCTGGAACTGCTGCACCAAAGCCACCTTTAACTAAGCCTCCAGTAAGCTGCTCGTTTTGAAATAGTTTGAAAAATATGATCACTCTTCTCCCCCTCCCCTTTTTACAATACAGCCTTGCAGTATAGTTATAAAGATGCCTAGCTTGTGGTAGGTACTCGGTATTTATTAAATAAATTGATTGAAGGTGATTTTAGGATGTATGTACATGAACATGAGGGGTTTTTTTTTATGAAATATGGCAGGATTGGGGGTTAATTATGTTGTAAGATTTTCTAAGAGTGTATAACAGTTAGGTAAAATACAGGCATTATTTCTGAATTGGTACAGACTGAAGAAATCCGTGTCCCGAAAGGGAGCTGAATGTTTCTGCTGGCGATTGTACATAGTGACAGCAGTTCACAGTTTTTGTTTCCATGAGAATGAAGCAAATTTTCTGCCTTGCTCAGATTCCATAGATGTACAATTTGAGGTTTATAAAACATTGGAAGTTGGTGATGACTTCGATGTGGTGGAGGAGAAATTAATCTAATGCTAGGGATAAAATAACTAGAATGTGTTTTCTGGTTCTGCTATGGTGGCTTCCTCTCATTCTGCCATATTCAGTCTCTCATCTTCTCCAAATAACAAGGCTGTGTTTCTCCTACTGTATTGTATGCTTCGCCCATCTTTCTGCATTGCCATTGATGTGAGACTCTTTTTACAGCAGGGTAATATAGAGGCTTCACTCAGACAAAATACAGATTACTTGATAGTATTAGATTTCTGATGCCTTTCGTTATCAGACCTGCCCCATGGTTATTTCTGAACTGTTTTGTTTTCCCAGGAAAGCCTGATAATACTGTACCAAATAAGAGGCTCAGGAGTATCTGGACTGTGCCTCTTGTGTCTAAACAGCCTTTGTTCTCTCTACTTTCACTAGAGATAGCCTTTTACTAAACTTTTCTGTTCATTTATTGGTATGTCATAGTAACCCCTGTAATGGGTACCATGGTTATAATGTCCTTTATTTAAGGTAGATACCAGAGCGTAACCCAGGTGACAAGCTTGCCTTAACTAGATACATTTTATTCTTATGCTTCTGCATTTGAATTAGTTGGTTTGCTCTCCAGTGTGCAGTCTTTACTCTTAGTTTCTCATGGACTTGAATTTCCCTTCGTGTCTGTAGGTGCTGCCAGTGGGTACTGAACTTCCAGCTGGTACTCCACCCAGCGAGCAGCTGCCACCTTTTCCAGGACCTTCACTAACACAGGTGCCCTAAGACTTGGCAGATTTCTTTTTGTGCCTCTCCTTTCTTTCACAAAGCTTATTTAAATTCTCCATTGCATGATCTTGCCTTCTGGCTCCTATTTGATTTTTGACTTAGTAAAAACTTTCTTTTAAAACACCATAGCTGATGATACAGGCCCTACCTAAAGTAAGAAGCAAATCATCTAAAAATCATTTGATATTAATATTTTTTCATATCTTAACGAAAAAAGAAAATAGCAAATGTGACAGTTTGCCAAAAGAAATATAATTCCTCTGTCATTCATACTTTTGTAGAACAGTGAAAGATTCGACCATTGTGGAAGTGAAAAATTATATGTCATCAAAATTAACTGTGAACGTTCCTGAGGAAAGGGTACCACCCTGATAACTGGTAGCGCCCTTTTTCTATGAGTTCAGTACAACCTGTTTTTTCTTGAATGTTTGACATTTTTTTTCAGTGACCACCGAATGAAGTAATTGGGTGTAAGGGTCATGTTTATAAAAAACAGGTATTATATCTTAAAATACAAAAACCACACAGCTCAGCTAACATGAGACTGCTCCAAGAAGAACTGAGACCGGTGACGTGAATGTGAGAGTCCCATCTCACACTCAGTTCTGCTCACTACGGGTCAGAATTGCCTGCACTATTTAAATTATTATTTCCCTTTCCCACCCTACCCCCCACCCTACACATTAGTTGAATTCCCATAAATAAAGTACTTGGTGTGATCCCATTGTAACTATGAAAAAACTTCTGACATGGGACAAGCTAGTAAACATTGAAAATAAATTAGGATTTTATTTTAGAATAAGATATAAGAAAAACATGGTAAATTGCTAACTTGAAGTCTGAATTTATCCTACTTCTTTAATCCCAGATGTACAGTAAAACATAATTTAAGGAACTTGCCATAATAAAGTAATAACTACAATAGAGAACCGATTCCATAGGCTGCTAAATTTTGAAAAAAAAATGCATTGTGAAAGTCTTGAACCTATTTTCTCATTAAAAACATGTATTCCAGTTCCTAAGAGGGCCCAAAATGTGATGAGAAACTGCAAATTAGATACGTAGTGGGTAAGGATAAGTGGATGGTGCTGCATATAGAGGGAGAAGCATAGATGAAGGCTGGAGAGGCATAGGTTGATAGAAGCCAAGATAGTGACAGAGTATGTTAATGCCATCTTTTATTCATAAGGACAGGCTCTCAGAAAGATGTACCCAACTGAAAAAGAAAATAGGGAACAGTACAGTTAATCTACCAATCAATCTCGATACATGTTTCAGAATATATTTTTAAGGAGAGGACAAATAGTTAACTTTTCTATCTCTAACATCAAACATAGAAGGTTAAGAAAGAAGACTTCAAAACTGTAAAAACATAAATGTAACTGAGTTTTTCTGTGGCTTGAGAACTTGACAGTAAAATTTTGAGAGCTTGGTAATTGATTTAAGCAGTACAGCTAAGTTGAACTTAAGATATTGAGTTTCATGTTGAGTGAGCAGACGCATGTTATGTTGTGTGGCCCTGACGCAGGAAGCAGTGTGTCCTGTGTAAGCCGGCTCTGGCTGTGCCCGAGGCTGTGCTCACTGTGTTGTGTCCTTCAGCCCCAGCAGCCCCTGGGAGATCTGGATGCTCAGCTGAGAAGAACGCTCAGTCCAGAGACCGTTGTGCTGACGTCTGCAGTTGGTGTGAGTTCTGATAAAATCGCCCCGCAACCCTAATATATTATATTCCTGGAATATAAGCTGTAACCTAGACCATTATTAATACCTTTATCGCCTAATCAGAGTCTTTGCTTGTTCCAGTCGACAGAAATGAGACGATGAATGAAAGAGTAACACTGACCCAGTAGTGTAACTATGGAAAAAATTTGATTTGGGAGACACTTTTCTTGTCTTACCTGTGGTTAGAATCATACCACAGATCAGTTCTATGGACTTTGTGTTTATGCTTTGGAGGAGGCTATACTTTAAGTTCGAAGTCTTAACTTCTTCCTTTTAGGCTTGTGACACGATAATGTTCTGAGTAAAACTACTTTTTCTATTAATATCCAAGTTATGCTTCTGAGCATTCCATGAAAAAAATTAAGAAAGCAGTTTGGAAAGGTTAAGACTCAAAATTTCTTTTAAAAATCTCTAAAATGCCTGTCTTTCTTTACATCAGACTTATTTTTAGGTTATAAAGTCACTCTTTTTTTTTTTTTTTTTTTTTTTTTTTTTTTTCTTTTTGCGGTATGCAGGCCTCTCACTCTTGTGGCCTCTCCCGTTGCGGAGCACAGGCTCCGGATGCGCAGGCCCAGCGGCCATGGCTCACGGGCCCAGCCGCTCCGCGGCATATGGGATCCTCCCAGACCGGGGCACGAACCCGTATCCCCTGCATCGGCAGGCGGACTCTCAACCACTGCGCCACCAGGGAGGCCCATAAAGTCACTCTTTTTAAGTCACTGATGCTAAAGATGTTGTGTATCTGTGTGTGTTTGCAGCCCGTGTCCGTGGTGGCTCCAACAGCAGTTGTGGAAGCAGGAGCCCAGCTTCAGAAGGATGGTGAGAAGCACCCTTCTTCCTCTGTATTCCCACTTCCAACCTTCCTGTAATTGATGGTAGAGGTTACTATTTCAAAGACACGTTCTCGAGAGTTCGTAGGTGTACTTGAGACTGTGTTGAACAACATTTTTATGTATTTCATGATTGAGGAGCATTTATACTAATATTGAGAGCATGTAATATCAGCAAAGTTGTGAATTTTTTACTTTTTTTTTTAAGGGGTAGCATGCCAGGGAGTAATGATAGTTTCTTGGCATAAGACCCTTTGTTATTATTAGCTCAGCCAAATCCTTGGTAAGAGATACAAGGAAATTCAAGCATATTTATAAAAGTTAATATATTGGCCACCTCTTGGCTTTTGAGATGTATAGAAATATAGATAAGTTTGAACAGCATGGATGGTAGAAATACAAATGCAAGATTTCAAATCATCACTTTAAACATTATTATTTTATTTTTTTGGCTGTGTTGTGTCTTCATTGCTGTGCGTGGGCTTTCTAGTTGCGGCGAGCAGGGGCTACTCTTTGTTGTGGTGCGCGGGCTTCTCATTGCGGTGGCTTCTCCTGTTGCAGAGCATGGGCTCTAGGCGTGCAGGCTTCAGTAGTTGTGGCACACAGTCTCAGTAGTTGTGGCTCGTGGGCTCTAGAGCGCAGGCTTCAGTAGTTACGGCACATGGGCTTGGTTGCTCCACAGCATGTGGGATCTTCACAGACCAGGGCTCGAACCCGTGTCCCCTGCATTGGCAGGCGGATTCTTAACCACTGCGCCACCAGGGAAGCCCCCAGACATTTTTATCTGTTTCTGGAGTCTCTAGAATTGGTCTGTCCATAAATATCTCTTTTTTAAAAAGGCACATTTCCAACTTAATTTTGTAAAAATTGTCCATACCAAGAACTTCAATGTTTTCTTAGAACTTCTATCACCATGTGCTTAGTCCTAAGTTCATTATCAACGACTAGTGCTGTGAAGTTTTGTTGTAAGTCTCTTCACCATCAGTCCCACAGAACCTGGGAAATGTAACACTTATTTTTTGTTGCCTTTTCCTTCAGAATCATTTATAATCAAAAGTGAAAATAATTGAATGAGATATGCTTAATGTAATTTTATATAGCACATGCTTAATAATAATTTCCCCTTTTATTATATCCATTCTCCTCAACACCACTTGACATAAATGTAATTCCCTGTGCAACTATTAATAAGATTACCTGAATGCTCTTACTTCTTCCTGTCTTCCTTAAGTGCTAAATTTCACTTAAAACCTTTCTAAAGTAAATTATTTTCAAGGCAGTCACAATCTGAATTGGCTCTCATTTTAAAAGAAGTGACTTGAAAATCAGTGGAACAGATTAGAAATGGACAAACTAAAATGGAATGTAGAAAATGAAAAAGGTGGCCTTTCAAATCATTGAGAAAAGGGGATATTTCAGTAAATGGTTTGGGACAACTGGACAGCCATTTGGAAAAAAGTAAAGATAGATCACTAGCCTAGGCCAAAGTAAATTCAAAATGGAACAAAGATGGAAAATGAGGTCATAAAATAGAACTGTACGAAAACAAAAGGAATCTCTTTTTTTTTTTCCAGCTGTCTAGAGCAGGGTTGACAAACTTGTTCTGTAAAAGGCCAGGAAGGGAATATTTTAGGTTTTGCTGTCCATACAGTCTCTGTCACAGCTACTCAAGTATCCAACATATTGTAGCCTAAAAGGAGTAATAGATAATAAATAAAGGAAGGAGTTTAACTGTGTTCCAATAAAATTTATTTATAAAAACAAGCAGTGGGCTAAATTTGGTCCACAGATCATAGTTTGCTGCTCCCTGATATAGAGAAAGATGTTATTATTACATTTAATCCCCAACCCAGAAGCATTAATAGATTTTAAACTTATGCATGGGGGAAAAAAGTACTGTTATGTCCAAAGATAAATGGAAAACTGGGAAATGTGTGTGTTGTATATTCGTATCACAAAAAGGACTAGTTTGGGGCTTCCCTGGTGGCGCAGTGGTTGAGAGTCCGCCTGCTGGTGCAGGGGACACGGGTTCGTGCCCCGGTCGGGGAAGATGCCACATGCCGCGGAGCGGCTGGGCCCGTGAGCCATGGCCACTGAGCCTGCGCATACAGAGCCTGTGCTCTGCAATGGGAGGGGCCACAACAGTGAGAGGCCCGCGTATAGCAAAAAAAAAAAAAAAAAAAAAAAAAAGGACTAGTTTTGTTAATATAAAGAATTTCTGTAAATTTGGCATGGACCAAGAAAAAATCAAAAGATACGGAAAAAAAAGAAACTTAGACATGAAGATACTTCCTTTATGAAACAGAAATGCAGAATAAAACTACAAGTGATCATATTTCTCGCCTGTCCTTGGTAAATTCAGAAGTTTAAAAGCCACTGGTGACTTGGTACAGCCTTTTTGGAGATCAGTTTATGTTTGTCAGCATTTTAAATGACAGCGATTCAGTGTTGGGTTGGCCAAAAAGTTTGTTTGGGTTCCTAAATGAACTTTTTGGCCAACCCAATACTTCTATTTTTAAGTATTTATTTCACAGATCTATAAGAATATACATATTAGAGCACTTTTATAGTAAAAAAGTTTGGAATAAGTTAAATTTCCATCAGTAGAAGCCTGGATAAAATATGGTACATTTAAAATTTTTTCATATGTATATAACATATACATACACTACAACACCATGCAGCCATTAAAAAGAATGAGACTGATACGGAAAGATCTCTAAGTTACATCATTAAATGAAAATATCAAAATCAGTATTCTGCTAGTTGTATAAAATAAAGAAAATGCTGATATATATTAATTATCTCTAGAAAGAAACTCAAACAAGTGATTGTCCCTAAAGAGGAGGACCTCGGTGGCTTTAAAGTTGCTCAAAACTACTTACCAGTGATTCTGCCACTTACACTGTCCTGTTCCAGGATTTTGCTTAAATGTTGCCTAAACCAGTTTGCCATAGCTGGTTTTCATTTAAAAATGGGTCTTTAGTATCCTAGGTAAAATCTTATTGTTCGCTTCATTTATTTCTGTCTTTGAATTATAGGATGAAATTGTAGTGTCATTTCCTGTTAGCCTTAGTTTTTTTGTTTTTGTTTTTTGTTTGTTTGTTTTTGCGGTACGCGGGCCTCTCACTGTTGTGGCCTCTCCCGTTGCTGAGCACAGGCTCCGGATGCGCAGGCTCAGTGGCCATGGCTCACGGGCCTAGCTGCTCCGTGGCATGTGGGATCTTCCCAGACCGGGGCACGAACCCGTGTCCCCTGCATTGGCAGGCGGACTCTCAACTACTGGGCCACCAGGGAAGCCCAGCCTTAGTTTTTATAGTATCTCTTCATGTTTGAGTTAAGCCGTGAAGCCGCCTTGCTGCTGTGTGACTTTTATTCCTCCAAACAGTGCCATGTCCTCTGTGCGAGTGTACAAGGGAAGGTAGAGGGTTTCACAACGATACAGTCTTTCACACTCAAGGTGTCTAGTAGGAAAGCAAACAGTAACTGTTTCCCCTTGTTGGACAGGGTCAGGGAAAGGGAGGTAAGGAAATCTCCCTTGCCTGTAACAACTTTCTTCTTCTGATAGTAGTCTCATTTTGCTGTGTTTCTGGCTGAAGCAAAAAGAAGCCAACTAAAAAAGGATGCTGATTTAAGTTCTTTTCCTCCTCCATGTACTTGTTTCAGTGTCTCAAGTCACAGAAGGTCCTATCCTAGCACCCACTTCAGGAACTGGTGTTTTTAAGATGGGGCGATTTCAGGTAAGACAGTCACTGCTGGGGGATTGTGTATATAATAAAAAAGGGATTCCCAATTTGGGGGGAGTGTGTATATAATAAAATTATTATCTACCTTTTGGGACCTAATTGCCATCAATGATCTGTTTCTTTTATATAAAGCACTTTTTAGCTCTTTATCATTTTCCCCTCTTAAAAATAATACATGCTAATTAAAGAAAATAAAGAATATTTAGAACAGTAGAGAAACAGTAGATAGTCACACTGTCTGCCCATCCTTCCACCCCACCCCTGGGATTACTTTTTGGGGTGTGTTTCTTTCTATTCCTTTTGCTCTGTACATGTGTATATCTAAAATTGGCCCTGCTCTCCTCTGAATGATATTGATACTTAGTAGCTTTTTCCCATCTAGTAGTAGGTTTATCTAACCATTTTCCTACTGTCAGTCATTAGGTTGTTTCTAATTTTTCCAACATAGTAAGTAAAGTAACAGTGAATGTCTTTGTATATAAAAACATTTTCCATGTTTAGGATAATTTTCTTAGGATTAATTTCCAAAGGGAAAATACTGAGTCATCATCAAATAATACCATCTAATTGTATTTTCCCAGTTGGGAAACAAGTGAACATTTTCTGGCTTAGTACATAGGGCTATACAAGCTTTGAAAATCTTTTTTTTTTTCTTTTTCTGTTTTCACACCTGCTTTCTTATTATTCTCATGATAGCACTTGAAGTTGGGGTATTAGGTCATATTTTTCTCATTTGTAAACTGAGGTTCTCAGAGCTTGTCGCCGCCCTGAGTTTGTATTTATAATACATTGTCGAACTAGGACAATGATCTAGATCCTTCTTTTAGCACCAGCTAGTTGTGCTGATTCTTGAAGCTTAGCTGGCATTTAACATTTATTGGATTTAATGTTTGTAGTTTTTCTTGTTCACAAGCAACCTTCAATATTCCATGACCTGTTGTTATTTATATTTTCATTAAGATGTAATCTGAGTCCTGTGCACAACATGAGATACGAAAGTAAATAATTTACTTAGTTAGCTTAGCCAGCCGCTCAGAATCTACATCTCATCTGTACATCTCAGTATAGATATGTCGTGCTCTACAGTGAATGGTATTCAGTTTATTTTCACAGTCAGAGATGGAGGGGCTATGTAAACAATCAGCCTACTCAGACTGGGAAATAAAGTGATTCATTTTTGGTCTCTTTCCGTCAGGTTTCAGTTGCAATGGATGATCCCCAGAAAGAGGGTAAAAATAAGTCAGAAGATGTAAAGTCTGTTCATTTTGAATCCAGTACTTCAGAGTCCTCAGTGCTATCAAGCAGTAGTCCAGAGAGTACCCTGGTGAAGCCAGAGCCCAATGGGATAGCCATCTGTGGCATCTCTTCAGATATGCCGGATAGCACCCGTAAAACTCCTGCCTCAGAAGCAACGTCAGAAACTGGGCAGCCTACCAAGGTTGGACGTTTTCAGGTGACAACTACAGCAAGCAAAGTCGGTCGTTTCTCCGTTTCAAGAACCGAAGACGAGATTACTGAGGCAAAGAAGGAGGGACCAGTGGTATCTCCTCCTTTTCTGGATTTGGGACATGATGTCCTTCCTCCTGTGATACCAAAGAAAGAGAAGCCCGAACTGTCAGAGGCTTCACATCTGAACGGGCCGTCCTCTGACCTGGAGGCTGCCTTCCTCGGTCGGGATGCGGACGATGGCTCAGGGAGTCCGCACTCCCCACAGCTGAGCTCACAGAGCCTCCCTGTCCAGGGCCTGAGTCATTCCTTCAACTCCTCTTACATGAGCAGCGACAATGAATCAGATATTGAAGATGAGGACTTGAGGTTAGAGCTGCGGCGGCTACGAGAAAAGTACGTGCGTTTCTCCTGTGAAAGGGTACCAGCAGAGCCGTATGAAGAGCTGGCCCCCAGGGCTAGAGGGTGGGGTGTACAAGAGCTGGCTGTCTGAAGGTAGTTCTTACAGAGCTGCTTCAGCACCTTGGCGTGACTCGTAGCATGTTACTGTCGTCAGTAGCTCTTTTGCGTTGTGAACCTCATCTTAGCTATTGTTGGTCTACCAGATGGATCTGGTAATGACCCTGGGATATAGATTACGATAGCAGGTTTTCTTGGTCACATTTGATGAACTGGGTCCGATTTGCAAGTTCAGTATTCCTGTGTAGAGCTCCCAAGTCGGGAAATCTCTTTCTCCTAACACATCACCAACCACTTGTGGTTGGCTAGGAGCTTGCTGGAATTTGGCTTGGGTAGTGGAGGCCAGCGAGAGGAGCTGACACACACGAGTCACAGGTGGCAGCAGTTAGATCCAGTACATTTGGGGGAAAAGGGCTCACTGGTGAGTGAACACGTGGGCGGAGGGTAAATAATGTTGTTCATTCCTGTGTGAACAAGGGTGGTTATATTGTCTTTCAGTCATGCTTGGTTATCTTCCATAGACATCTTAAAGAGATTCAAGACCTGCAGAGTCGCCAGAAGCATGAAATTGAATCTTTGTATACCAAACTGGGCAAGGTTCCTCCTGCCGTCATCATTCCCCCAGCTGCCCCCCTTGCAGGGAGGAGAAGGCGACCCACCAAAAGCAAAGGCAGCAAGTCTAGTCGCAGCAGTTCCTTGGGGAATAAAAGCCCTGGACCAGGTCAGCCATGGCCGTCCCATCTTATGTTTTTGTCTCCAAATGTGTATATAACCTACAGAACATTTGTTAAATTTCGAAGGCGTTTGACTTCCCTAATATGCTTGCTTCCTTGCCTTGTCTACTCCCCATATTTATAGAACGTCTTTTGAGTTTATGGAAGACAGGTCAGTGCTATGACCTGTTCCTTTGTAATCCATATTGCCTCCGTTTATAGTTGTTGATGAGGATAAGACACTTAGCTTTGCCTGCTAGCTCATGGAGCTCACATTTCCCCAAGCTCGTAGGCAGTTGAGAGAAAATTCATTGTTCTCTGTTAGTAAAGTCCAGGTCGATTCTTCCTTTTTAATGAATGAATTGGTCATAATTACGACTGGGATGAATGTAAATTTCATATAAGTATTTGGGTATGTCATATGATAATTTCCTTGGCTAAAGTTTTTGTTTTATTTATCTATATTGGAATAAAGAACTTGCTAGTGTTTATAAGCAAAAAAATAGTTAAATCATAATCTCTGGAAATGAACTGTAGTTTGCCTATTTTTTATTATGATAGCAAGTTTTTACCCTTTGGTGAAATTATGGTAATGTTAACAGATAACTAGTTGAAAAGTAAAAGCAGCTAAAATAAGTTTATACCTCATACTTGCTCTACAGTTCTAATATAAATATGTTGGAAAGCAGTTGTAAACTTAACAGCTTTCCATTCTCTGGAAGCTTTCAGAGACCCAAACCTTTTCTCTAGCACATGAGAACCAATTCATTAGGAGACATGTGATGATAAGCAATAGAAGCTAATTCAGATTCTGATCCCAACTTTGACCTTCTTTTTGCTGGACTTCTAGTCCACTAGCTACTAAGGAATAGAAAAGTTAGTCCATTTCAGGCCACCTGGCTAACGACTGAAAGCCACCTTTTTTTTTTTTTTTTTTTTTTTGTGGTACGCGGGCCTCTCACTGTTGTGGCCTCTCCCGTTGTGGAGCACAGGCTCCGGACGCGCAGGCTCAGCAGCCATGGCTCACGGGCCCACCGCTCTGCGGCATGTGGGATCTTCCCGGACCGGGGCACGAACCCATGTCCCCTGCATCGGCAGGCGGACTCTCAACCACTGTGCCACCAGGGAAGCCCTGAAAGCCACCTTTTAAGAATAATTTTAAATATGCATTACTCTCCAATCCCGACATCATTTTCGACACCTCTTTTGTACTTGATCTGACACATGTACAGGAAAGACTAAGCAGAGACTGTCTCTGGAACCAATTAGTATCATGATCCAACTCAGTCTTTATAAGAGGGTAAAAAAGGCAATGCTGAGATTGCAAAATGGAATTCTCTCATGTCCACTGCACGTGCTAGTCTTCTAACTCAGCTCAGACTTGGAATCATCCAGGCTGTCTATGGCTCAGCATCTTCAGGGATGGGGTCCTGTAGCCCTGTTGCCTGTTGAGTCTCCTGCTATGTCTCACTTCCCCTCCTGTCAGTGAGACCCTTGCTCTTTGATCTCCTATACTTTTTGGCCCATTATTAATCCGTCAGTGGGACACATTGGAGGAAAAACAGTGCCTGTCAGGTACGGTTGGAAGGCTGTGCACGTTCCCTCATGCCGCTGTGTCTTTTGGCAGGTAACCTGTCTGGCCAGAGTGCAGCTTCAGTCTTGCACCCCCAGCAGACCCTCCCCGCTCCTGGCAACATCCCAGAGACGGGGCAGAATCAGCTGTTACAGCCCCTTAAGCCATCTCCCTCCAGTGACAACCTGTATTCAGCCTTCACCAGTGATGGTGCCATTTCAGTACCAAGCCTTTCTGCTCCAGGTCAAGGTAAGAGATCAAAGCAGCCAGCATCTTCCAAGAACATTAAAATGGAGATATTGCCATACATGGGACAAAAGCCTGCTGAGGAGCCTGTTGAGGTGGGTTGGAGGAGCAGCTGATGAGGAGCCAGCCGCACGGGACCCATGTGGCTCTTTGGGCTGTAAGGGGAGTGGGTGACGGCTAGATGAGGTGGGATCACTGCTCCCATCGGGTGGAAATAGGGTTTCTCAAGGGGCTACAGTAAAAAGTGACATCTGTGCCCTGTGAAGCCTCAGTGAAATGAGTGACTCCTTTGGGATTTGGAGCTTATGCTTTAATACTAGACTGGGATTTCCTGGACCACATTCTAAGGAGTTACAGCCATTTCGGAAAGTTAATGCATTTGATTAGTCAGTGTAGACTTCTAAAATTTCTAAGTATGAGAGACACATACTAAAATGAATTCAAGTCCATTCAAGTTTTTACCCATAATCTACTTCCCAAATATAGGTTAATAAACACATGTTTAATAAAATGATCACTCAGAACGTTCCTGTAGAGGAAAGACCTTCTGGTAACATGAGAACAGAAGCTGGAAGGAGTTGGGCCTGTGGGCGGAGAAGAGGGAAATCAGGAATCTAGGTAGTGAGGTAGGTGCTTCCGCCACAGCGCCACGGAAGTCAGGCGTCAGGCCGCCTCCCCAGCAGGGTGAGTGTACTTGGGGGAGGCGCTCGGGCTGGGCGGGTGGCGGGACTGCGCCTGACCCTCCTACCCCACGTCCGGGCCTGTCCTGGAAGCTCGTTCCTCTGTGTGCTGTCCTAGCGCATCTCACTCTCCAGCCTCGGGTTCTAACGTCTCGTAGCTATGTTCTGTCTCTTCTCTCCCCGTTATCCCCCGTCCTTCCCCTCTCACAGGCTGTGCGAAGTCTAGCTGTGCGTCTGAGCAGGCGGCGCTCAAGCCTGGTGGCAGGAGGACCCGATTTCTGAGTACGCCCTGCTTGGCTCTTTGTGTGTAACACCTTTACTCCTTCCTGTCCTGTGTTTCTGCTGCTTGGACCTGTTGTTTCACGCAGTCCATGTGCATCTGTCTTGGCTGAACTACTATTACCCTCAGAAGTTTGGGTCTCTTAATTATAATGAAAGATGTAGAAATAACAGTAGGTTTCTGTAAACGCCAAAATAAGTTTCCGGAAGAATTGCCTCTTCCTAGGCCCATGACAGAGGGCATGCACTGCCCCCTGCTGCGGCATTAGAAGCCACAGAAAGCATCTTGGCCACTGGTACCAGGAAAAGTTACACCCTGTTTTTCTCTTCTTCTTCAGAGTAGGTTGGAATCTTTTTTTTCCCCCCTCAATTAAGCGTAACCATCTATCAATTGAGAACATGCTAGAATCTCTTCATTGGATGTTTTCACCACCACTACCCTGTAACTCCATAAAATCAGAATTTCAGAAAGGGTTTCAGTGTAGTTCTTCTTATAAGGCTTACTAAAGACCGAAGGGCCACCTGCAAGCAAAAATGGGCTTTTTAACAAGAATGCTGGGATTTCTCAGCTTTCTTCCCCCAAACAGGGCACAATAGCAAGTCACCAACCTCTCCAGCCCATCTCCCCATGTGTGGAATGCAGGTGGTCCTACACAAATCAGATAAGATCACATGCACAAGACATTATTTCTCTCTGATTAAACCACACCTACCTGGCACGTAGCAGGTAGTCGGTAAACGTATGTTGAAATAAAAATTTTTTAAACAAAAATAAGGCTCAAGTAGAAAACCTTGGTTAGAGTTCAGGTAAAGATCCTCTCTGTTAAGGCCTCAAACTTCTGATGTGGTTATTAAAGTGCTTTTTAAATGCATGTGCTCGGACCATTGTTGTTTTTGAGTATGGTTCAGAGGTCCTTGGGCACTAGTCTAGGGCTGTTTAACAAAGAGGGAGGTGGAAGGCTTACCCAATTTGGTAGGTTTCTTTTTTTTTTTTTTTTTTTTTTTTTTTTGCGGTATGCGGGCCTCTCACTGCTGTGGCCTCTTCCGTTGCGGAGCACAGGCTCCAGACACGCAGGCTCAGCGGCCACGGCTCACGGGCCCAGCCGCTCCGCGGCATGTGGGATCTTCCCGGACCGGGGCATGAACCCACGTCCCCTGCATCGGCAGGCGGACTCTCAACTACTGCGCCACAAGGGAAGCCCCAATATGGTAGGTTTTTGAGCACTGAGATCAGTAGCTTTTCTGGCAAGGCTAGGCTGGACCAAGAATATTAGCTCCTTGACACTTAAGTAAGCATTTAATTTATATGTCCAGCTAGAAAGAGGAAAAGACATTAACAGTAGGAGACGAGTGTTTTGAAATAAAATGTGATGTGTCAGGCCTGTGTTATGTAGCCTGAAATGTCTAAGAGGGAAGAAAGAGAACCAAGGCTTTTTTGTGAAGGAAGTGTAGTGTGACAGGTACCACTTCAGATTAAATAATTCAGTAAATTCTCATCACACTCTTAAAGGTAGGTGGTATTACACTGTTGTTCAGGTGAAAGTGGTTAGAAGTATTAAATTTTATCACTTCCTTTTGGGTCTTAAAATGAGAGGCCCTACCTCTGTTGAAGGCATGTCACTGTACATCACGTAAGCCTTGATGAACAAATCACAAGAGGCAGGTTTAAAGCAGATATGGAGGGCCCATGGTTAGGACTCGGCGATTTCACTGCCGTGGCCCCAGGTTCAGTCCCTGGTCAGGGAACTAAGATCCCATCCTGGAAGCTGCACAGCGAGGCCAAAAAAAAAAAAAAAAAAACCAAAAAGCAAATATGGAAAGAGAACCGGGGTTCACAGGCATGGGGTCTTAACTAGTCTCTGATGCTTTACTCTATGCTTTCAAAATAGATAATGGTTTGGAAGCACGGCTTGGCTTAATGCTTTATTTATGTTCAAAAGTTGCTTGTTTTCCACATATTTTTAAAGATTTTTCTAGGAGGGAAAGGGTTAGTATTGTATGTCTAGGATGTGGAAATAGAGTATTAGCCAATTTAAATTAAAACTGTAACAATGGTATCATCTGTCAGCCTCCTGTGGTAGAATTGTTAATGCATTTAATTGAGTGCTTTGTTAACAACCCAGCAAGAGAAGCAGGAGTGGGGGACAGGGTCAGTGGAGAGACTGCTTGGGTGTTTGAAATTCAAGCAGTGAGACCCAGAGAGAGACTGGGGTTCATCCTAAACCTTGGTGCAGGGCATCGCTCTTCTAGGTACAAAGACTGGGTGTGGAAACTCACTTCTGCCAGCCGGGAACCAGCAGCCAGGAGGTTCCATCATTCAGAATGGCATCTGTGGCAGGGCTCCCGGGTCCCTCCAGTCTGTCTCCCCTCCTGCTTTCTCTTGCTGGGACTTTGTGTGCTGTTTGGAGATTCTAAATATTTTACACTGATGTTTCCTTATCTTTAACACATTGCTCTCTCTTTGTGCTTCAGGGAAGATGGTGAAAAAAGTCTGTCCTTGCAACCAGCTCTGTAGTAATTATCCTTTCTTTCTGTTACTTCGGGCCCTTGATTGCAAAGCCTGTTGCCCTTGAGGTCTTTGAATCCCGAAGCCTCATGACTCTCGGACTCCCAGCTCCCGTCCGGCTAGTCCTGCACCCTTTTCTGGTGTCGTCTTTAACATGCTCAGTTGCCGCCACTGGCTGTCCTTCCAGATTCAAGGTCGCCTCATAGTGCTCTCATTGACGGCCCCGTGCCCCGGCTCTGTGACAGCTGTGGGTGGAAGCGCCTGTGGATGTGCGTAGGGGCCTCGGGGAGGCCTGGCTCCTTGGGAGAGAGTCCTGTAGTCAGAAACGTGAGCCCGCCACCATGCGCCCACGGGGATTCAACCGGAACCGCGGTCTGCGAGAGCCCAGGCCCTCACATCGCAGTGGGAGCGGCTGCTGGGCTGCTGAGGACAGGGACACTCCGTGCAGACAGGAGGCTTCTCGTGAGAGCGAGGACAGTTCAGCAGCTCAGCAGCCTCCGAGAGGCCCCTCCAGAAAACTCTGTGCTTGGGAGACTGGGCAGTAAGCTGTGGTTCATAGTAGGCGTTGTTACTAGGATCCAGCGGTGGGGCGGGGATGGGATGGGGGCGTGTATTACGGCAGGAGAACATCAAATTGAATTTCTGGTGGTAAAGGATGCATGACTTGTAGAGCTTTCAGCAGAACTGAAAAAGGTTCAAAGGATAGTCAGTATCCTCTCGGGAAGGCAAGCAGTGTTCTCAGAAATACCTACTTTACCAGTGCTCTCCAGCACTTTAGTGCTACAGTGGGCCAGACACACTCCCCGTTCTCCTGGGTTTTATTAGCCAAGTCATCTCTTCCCAGGAGTTAATTCCTGGTCAGAAAGGGATGTGTGTGTTTGTCTGTGTCCTTTAATGGGAAAGCTATTTTCAGAAGCCAGAATGAGAAGGTGAACTGTGAGGCCGACTCTCCCCCGTGGTGTAAACCCCACATTCAGAATCCAGTGTCGTGTAACAAGATGAGGCCATAAAGGGACCTCAGCATCAGCGGCGACTGGCATGAGACCAGAGGGTGTGGTTCTAGCACGAGCAGTTTGTGGCCAGCAGTGCTCAGCTCTGCAAGCTTCTGAATTTGGCTTTTGACAGCTCTGCTCACTTGTGATTATGTTTTGTTTCCATCGTCTCACTCGCCATCCAGCTCGCGAAGCAGCTGTCATTCAGGGAGGCTGGTGGTCCTCACGCATGTGATGTGCTTTGCTCTCGGGCTCTCGCCATTAGCACGACCGCCATCCTCGCTGCCTGCGCCTCCCACCCCAGCGCTGTCTCACTGCTGCTGTTCGAGGAACGTTGTCTCCTGTGCTTTTCCACTTTGCACCTGGGCCTCCTGTTCCACAGGGAGCTTACTCTTCCCTTTACACGGTGTGTGTGGTAGCAGCAGCCCCCGTGGCTCTGGCGGGCACTGAGCGTGAGCTGACGACATGTGCAGCCGTCCCGGGCTGTCTTGCTGTTGGTGATAAGAAGCACGTGCCCCTCTCACTCTGCAGCTTCACCTCAGAATAGCTGTTCCTCTAGGACACGCGTGCTCGGGTGTGCCATTCCCGGGTGGCAGGGTGCAAACTGGCCTCGAGAGCAGCAGTGGATTACAGGGGGCTTCTGCGTGGCGGAGTTGCTTCCGGTGTGCTGCTGTGCTCTGGTGCCGCTTGGATCTTGAAAGCAGGAAGATGCATGTATTTAAATATCTAGCCCTGGCAGTATTTGGGGATCTTAAGTCCTGACGGCTCACAGCCTACCCCAGCAGCTTTCATTTATTGTGCAGCAAATGTGAGCTCTGGTAAGAAAGTGGGGGGTGACGGGAAAACACAAGACGTGACTCTTCTTTCCCTCTTCCCTAAAACTCGCCTCTTCGAATAATCGCCAGTGTGCCCTCCAGCAGAGCCGAAATCAGGCAGGACACAGACTCCTTTCTTTCTCATCGAACCATAGAAATAGAATTCCTTCATCACAGCCCCAAAGCGTCCTCCCCCTCCGCACCCCTGCCTCAGCCCGGCGCGCATGAGAGTGCTTGCTCTTCTGGGGAGTGGGGGCCGTAGAGGCCTTGAAGCAGCGGAACTGAGGTCATCTTTGGGAAGCCATGCCTTCCTGGAGCTGAAAGACTCAGGCACACTGTAGAGAGCCTTCCTTCTGAGTGCTCCTGGTTCTTTACTCAAAGGAAATGGGGAGACGTTGAAGCCTTAACTCCCGCAATTCATGTTTATGGGTCCAGGTGAAAAAGGTTTCCGACCAGAGCACGCTTTCTCTTGTCGCCCCTTTCTGTGAAAGAATGGCTGAAGACCATGATGGTCCCACGTGGTTTGGGAGCCCATCTTTCCTGGGGCTTGTCTTTGCGTTCCTTTAACTCCTCCATGAACCCTGCCCAGTGCTCCAGGGATCCCCTTCTCTTGCCCTGTTCTGCAGCATTCTAGAGCAGCCAGGCTCACTGGCCACACCGCACAGCCCTCCTCTCCCCCAGGTGATGCTGGGCATAGAGGCCCAGCAGCGAGTGTCCGTGCTCCAGGATGCCATGAGAACGGGCAGGAGGAGGTCCCCGCCCTCTGTGTGTTCCCTTGTCCGGAGTCGTTCAGCCTGGTCTGGAGCTCCTGAAGAGAACCTGTTTTCATTACCCTGTGATGCCAGAGCATTTGGCTACATGAGAACCTTGGAACCTTCCTTTTCTTGCATGGCTTCCCACTTCATCTTCCCCATTCTGTGGTTTGCCATTCATCATCCTCGGAAGTTTTTCCTCTCCCTGAAATTACAACCCAGGCCTCTTTTAATGGTTGTTCTCTGTTGCTTCTTCTAACTCTAGGGACCAGCAGCACAAACACCGTTGGGGGAACTGTGAACAGCCAGGCCGCCCAGGCTCAGCCTCCTGCCATGACGTCCAGCAGGAAGGGCACGTTCACAGATGACCTGCACAAGTTGGTGGACAACTGGGCCCGAGACGCCATGAATCTCTCAGGCAGAAGAGGAAGCAAAGGACACATGAGTTACGAGGTCAGTCTGCCCCTTTTGCCATTTTCCAGGTCCATCAGAGTATCAGTGAGCACGCGTCTCACTCACGTGAGGGACCTTCTTCAGTAGCTCATGAGTTTTACCATTTTCAAAAAACGACAAAAATCACCCAGGTCCCCTTTTAGTTTTCCTGTGCTGAATCCCAGGCTCTGTATCGGTCAGCCCAGTTTTTTCTTCCCTTTTCCTTTCACACTCTGAACTACACACACATGACACCACCCACCTCCAATCAGAACAAGTATTTGGTAAATATAAAGAGCCAATAATTATGATGGAAGGTTGGCTGGGTGTTGTTTTCACTGTCCCCTGCAAGATGAGAGCAGCCCGCTTCTGGAATTCTGTCTCAGTTCCACCCATTTCACACCCACACCAGCTTCACACGGCATTGTTCTCTCCTCAGGGCCCTGGCATGGCAAGGAAGTTCTCCGCACCTGGTCAGCTGTGCGTCTCCATGACCTCAACCCTGGGTGGCTCCGCCCCCATCTCTGCAGCATCAGCTACCTCTCTAGGCCACTTCCCCAAGCCCATGGGCCCCCCACAGCAGTACGGTTTCCCAGCCCCCGCCTTTGGCACGCAGTGGAGCGGCACGGGCGGCCCAGCAACGCAGCCACTTAGCCAGTTCCAACCTGTGGGAACTGCCTCCTTACAGAACTTCAACATCAGCAACTTGCAGAAGTCCATCAGCAACCCCCCAGGTTCCAACCTGAGGACCACTTAGACCTAGAGGCGTTAACGGAGTAGATTTGGGGGCAGGAGGTGGAATGGTGAGGGGCAGGTGGGAGGGGGATGGGAAACTACATACTAACTACTAGCACTGCATTTGACTGGTTATTTCTTGCCAGACAGGAATATGTTTAATACCGCTTAGAGCCCTCAGAGTGGAGAATCTCCCTCTGCTTTCACCGTTTATTGGAGTGGGATGAGAAGGAAAGAAAGAGCAGGGTTCTTGTGTGTATGCTTTGTTATCTCTCCCCAACGGTGAGCACTCGGAAAGAGAATCGTGTTGATCAGAAAGCTTCTAGAGAGCTCAGTGGAAAAGCAAAGCCCATCTGTGTTCTCTAGTAGTGGGGCTCTTCATCTTGGTACCCACCCCAAACCGCAAGACAAAAAATTAAACTATTGGGCTCTCTCCTACCCTGTCCCCACCCCAGCCAATCTTTAGAACCCAGTGAAAACACCAGGGGACGGAGGTTTCAACCCTTTCTTACAATAGGTCATTAGTGCTTTAAGCAAATGATATTCGCAGCTTTGACTGCAGCATTAGCCATTAGGAAAAAAAAAAAATAATTAAGTTCCCTGCGGACATGTAACTTTGCCATCAGTTTTGATGTGGAAACACTGTGATATATAAATGTTGTTGGACAACAGTAGTTTTAAGAGTAAGATATGAAAGGTTTAAAAAGT
Source organism: Mesoplodon bidens (assembly GCF_964165515.1). Lineage (NCBI taxonomy): Eukaryota > Metazoa > Chordata > Mammalia > Artiodactyla > Ziphiidae > Mesoplodon > Mesoplodon bidens. Next base: position 1,838,835 of record NC_138167.1, on the reverse strand, counting down.
TGAAAAAAGCTAGCTCTGTCCTTTACCTATTGAGACTTTACTTTCTCCTTTGTATTTCCATTGTATTAGGTAAATAAATGTGAATGTAAAATTGTATAAATTACTGTACTTGAATACTTCTGTTCTCCCAGTATTGCTTGCTGGATGTTTTAGTGCCTTGGACTTCTATTGCTTCTGCCGTTAACATCAACTTCTCATCAGACCCCAGTCAGCAAAAGGGCGTATGGAAGGAGACCTTGGGTCCATGTGACCTAGCAGTGGATTATGCAATAAGGAAATTGAAAGAGTATTTTTTTTCAAGTCATTCAACAATTTTGTCTAGAGCAGGTGTAGGATGAGCAGGTGAGAAGTTGACAGTAGTGGTTACAAGCAGGAAACTCTGTTTCAGGACGGGTGAGGACGGGTGTTGTTACAAACTCGGGCAGTTGTGAGCGTGGTATGCGATAAGTGATGAAAGAAAAAGAAAGACTACAGGATGGGAGAACAGACTTGTTTTGAGGATAGGTGATGCTTGGCCAGTGGCTGCCATAAGCCTTACTTACCTGAGCTGGGCTTGAGCAGAGGAGACCTGGAAGAAATGGCTGAATATAAAGGGAAAGGCACGGGGTGGGGTGGGGGGGCGGCACTAGGTTTTAAGCTGGGAAATGTGATAGTGAAATGTCACAGATGGAGGAAGTTGTTCTAAGAAAAATCATTTGGATTGCTTCCCTCTTGGTGCAAATGTACCATGTATTTCTCAGCTTGGGGTACTGTAGTTTGTGGAAAGTGGACCCACATCTGAATTAAGCATTGTAGGAAAGAATGCTTATTCCTACCCACTTCCTATGTAATGTCCGAATGGTTGCAGGATCATAATCTCTTGCGCCACCTTATTTCTAGAATTACAGCTGATGTTCTCACGTTCTCTGTAAACAGATATTCCCCTGAAGTAATAATAACTGCAACCAACCAGTATTATTTAGTGCTGTGCCTAGTTGTAATGGGCAGTTCTGTTACTTTCAGAACTTTCAGGAAATACTCTCCTCATTGCCCGAGTTTGGGATCTCTGTTCTCCCAGAAGGTGGGGAAAGAAGCCTGGACTCTTAATTTTGGGGTGCTTCTTGTCTTGACTCTTGAGCTGGGAAACTGACCTATTTCCAACCTCTTACCCACCTCAGTGGCACATCCCAGGAATCCCCATGACAGGAAGAGCCTGGATGGCTGTCCTGTCCTCCGTTGGTCATTTTCTTTATTAAGTTAGCCGAGACCCCAAAGATGCAAATGAGAGCTGAAGGTTTTAGGAAGGTAGAAATGAAAAGGGCAGGCTTTGCTTTGAAACTGTTTACTTACTTTTTCTCCTGCTTATAATCCTCGGGAGATGACAAGAGTAAGGAGAGAACAAGAAGTGCCAAGGAAGTGGGGGACGGACCCCTGGGCAAGGAGGCAGGACTCCTCAGCAGAGGAAAGGGGAGCCAGAGTGCAGCACGTGACTATTTGGTTTCTTTGGTTTAATCATTTTGAGATCTCTTCATTCACAGGTGGAAAGTAAGAACTGCTTTTATTTACTGTTGATTTTTTTTCCCCTCCTGTGGATGAAATAACTGAAGCCTAGAGGAATGAACCTAGTGCTACTGAACTGTTTAAATTATTTTTGTGTTAATAGTACACTTTGAGTATCTTTTTCCACATTAAAAAAATTCTTTCTGAATTATAAATGTTTTCCTTACATTATTTAACAATGTACACTGTTAAAAAAAAAAAACAGACTAAATTCAAACCTCGGGGATTCTCGGCAGCCCGTCAACCCGTGAGTTTGGGATAAACCCCGGGGGTCGCGCTTTCTGCTTCCGTTTGTTACCGTTGTAGATGAAACCATTCAAATAAACCAAACTTGCTTTTCTTGAGCTGTGGGGTTTCATTTTCAGCACACGTCTTTTTCGTGATCTCATTAGCTCTGATTTGACTTGTGTGCAATTTATAACTGGATTCCTATTTCCAGGACCTTTTTTTTTAACAGCAGTTCTGACCTGAACTAAGATGCTGCAGACAGGCAAGATATATTTTCTGAAGACCATGGTAAGGATATGAAAATCAGAAGATGAATCTATGCCCAAAGCTGTGCAGCTCAGGTGAGGTGGAGGGAGGTCGGGGAAAGCCGCCTGCTCGTCTTCCAGAGGTGCGGCGGTGGCCTAGGGGCACAGCTTCCCACAGATGGGCCTGTGCTCCAACAAACTCAAGACTGGGTACAAGGCCCAGCCCAAAATGCCCTTAAAAAGTAAAACTGCGCACACATTAGTTGGGGGAAAGGATTATGAAACATCTAAACACTTAAAAGAATTTATGTTAAGGTGGGTGATAATCGCACATCCGAAATAGCTAAACAGTTGCTTATGTCATGCAGATTTTTGTGGTTTTCCAGTACATATAAACGTTTACACTATAGCCTGTTATGTCTGGAATAGCATTATATCTAAAACAATATATACCCTTTTTTTAAGAATATATTTTAAAATATTTATTTATTTACTTGGCTGCACCGGGTCTTAGTGGTGGCATGCGGGATCTAGTTCCCTGGCCATGGATCGAACCCGGGACCCCTGCCTTGGGAGTGTGGAGTCTTAACCACTGGACCACCAGGGAAGTCCCTAAAACAATATATACTTTAAAATGCTGTTGGGAAAATGCTCAACACAGGGTTGCCAAAAACCTTCAATTTGTTAAAAAAAAAAAAAAAAAAAATGCAAAGTGCAATAAAAAGAGGTATGCCTGTTATTTTGTTACAAAGTAGGATTTTATTTTGCTTTCTTAAAATGCCTTTTCTTTGGTCTTAGATTATTTCCTTATTAGGAAAAAATCGAAGTAGTTTCATGATGAGCCTGTAAATGACAGATTGTTGTAGATGAGTGGCAGCGAAAGGGGTCAGAGGTCACACAGAGTGACAAAGCGCAGGCCGCTGTCGAGGTTGGTGCGTGGGGAAGGTGGCCACTGTGATTCCTAGAATTTCTACCTTTATTAACATAAAAGCTTAGGAATAAATAGTGAAGAGCCAAAGAAAAGGTGTTTGTTTGTTTAATCTCCGCAGGGCTTCCCAACCTGCCCAGCTTGATCTGCGTCAGGTTCCAATAGTGAAATCCTCTGGCGAAGTTGAGCATGAAGCAAGGTAAATCCCCGGAGGTAAAGCTCATTCCCTAGGAATGATGAGTCATTTCATGACCAAGAAGCAGTTTTTGAAAGTCCCTGTGTGACAGAATCCAGTGAGGTGAACGGAGCCTTGCTCAAGATGGATCCAATTTCCTTTTCTTCGTGTCCTGGTTCTTCCTATATGAATCACAGTCTCCTATGGAAGAGAAGATTGTTCACATACAGCTGCCATGATTTAAAAATAAGGAATAAACTGACAGCTAATAACTTTTGAATCGTATTAGTTAACTGTCCTACTTTAAACTAAAGGCCAAGAATGAAAATTGTTATGAGGGGGACAGGTCCCACTGTTAACACTAGACCAAGCTGCAGTAGAGATCATGACAGGCCTGCTTTTAAGAGGAAAGCTCTTAATGCAGCCATGCTTCAGCGTCCCACTACTATCAGCTAGAAAGAGCTGCACCTCAGGTCAGGACCCCAAGGAAGACTTGCGACTCTTAATCCAGTTACACTCCATTTTCTTAGACTGCTACTGGTCTGGCATGAGTCCCCTCCAACTTCTTAAAACGGAATGTCATTCTTTCTTTACGATTCATAGAATTATACCCAGGTTCTCCCTTCCATTTCTGTTCCTAAAACACTTTGCTACCTGTTACGTGTTGGTTAAGGTTGTAAGTTTGAAGGTGCCAGGGTCCAGATTTTGCCTGTGGATTCTGGTGGCAAAGGCTCTGTGGGGTCCTGTTCCAGGTCTCCATCTCGTTCTGCAGGACGGAGGCGGCAGGGGTCTGTGGCGGTTCTGGTTTAGACAAGGGCTTGACCACACTGTCCCCTGCATCTAGAGCCATGTACCACATTTCAAGACTGTCTGCAAGGACAGGGGTCACAAGCAAATGCAGCATCAACAAACGAGGTGCTGGAAAAATAACAGGTCGTGAGAAATGCCGTATCATGAGCGCTCTATACGATGGCGTTGGGGATTTCTCTTTCCCCGACCCATGAAAGTACACCAAAGCTTCTCTCGGGTCCAGACAGCGGAGGAGCTGCATATGTGCTATCAGTCAGCACTTTCTACAAAACCAATGGAAATGAAGATATTTTATATGCCTGTTTTGAAATGTATTTGTGACCACGGAAAGTATACAGCACAGTAACTTACAGGCACTTGATAGGTATTTACTGATTAGGACTGAAGTCATTCCTTTAGCCCTCCTGACCTGGAAACACGTCTGTCTGGGTGAGCGGCTCTGAAGCAGCAGTTCCAGCAGGTGGCACCGGTGGCAGCGCTGCTGCAAGAGAAAGGACAAAACCACGTAACCAAGCTGGGCCAGGGGCGGCCTTGGAAGTGTGTGCAAAGCTGCCTGGGGTTACACTCGTCGGCACGGCCAGCAGTAGAACTCGGGACCCTGCATCCTGGTCCTACCTACAGATCTATATAAAATAGGACTGACGATACTATATTCTTTCTTCTCATCAAACTGCGAAAAAAACCTGAGAAGTTTGTTTCTTCTTTAGCAGCAGAAACAGAAGAGTTATTGTAAGCCGTCTTGTCCAATTTTTACTATTTGAAGCTATATAACCCTTGTTCAAACAAAATCTTAAGCAGAAATGAATATGTAAAACCAAGATGATGACTGTGTGATTCGGGATGGGGGAAGTCCTGGAGATGACTCCTCCTCCACCCCTGATCCCCAGAGCTTCTGCAATGGTTTGGAAGCTAAAGACCTAGAAGAATAATTCTTATTAAGAGCATCCCCAGCACAGTAAGTTTTTTGGGTTTTTTTTCCCCTACATTAACCTCAGCCTGCCAGTAGTGCTGAGGGGAATTATAAAGAACTAAACATGAAGCAAGTCCTCTGAACCTTCTTTGTAATTTTTAGGGAGAAGCTGGGCAAAAATCCACTTGGTCTTTCTTTGTTTCTAGTCTCTGAGAAAGACTCCAAGAAAATCTGTATCTACTACTCCCACTGAACCTGGACTCTGAAATAAAAAGTTCAGGGATAAAGAATTGCCAGAAACTCATTCTCTTCAAACCCAACTTTGCTTTATGTTCAGAGACAGCTCAGGGGCTTCCCTGGGGGCGCAGTGGTTAAGAATCCACCTGCCAGTGGAAGGGACACGGGTTCAAGCCCGGTCCAGGAAGATCCCACATGCCGCGAAGCAACAATGCCCGTGCACCACAACTACTGAGACTGCACTCTAGAGCCCGCAAGCCACAACTACTGAGCCCACATGCCACAACTACTAGAGCCCGTGCTCTGCAACAAGAGAAGCCACTGCAATGAGCCCGCACACTGCAACGAAGAGTAGCCCCCGCTCGCCACAGCTACAGAAAGCCCCCGTGCACAGCAACAAAGACCCAACGCAGCCAAAAGTTTAAAAAAAAATTAATTATAAAAAAAAAAAAAAAAGGCTCTGTCCCCTGAGACATCTAGTTCCAGGTTATGTCAGGGCCCGCCTCCTTCCCCCAAAAGACCAGTGTCTTCCTTCAGTCACGGGGCAACGCAAGGCAGGACGTGACGGTTTGAGCCCGTAGCCGCCTCTGCTGTGTGCAGACCCGATCTGCTGCAGAGTCGGGGGAGCAGGGTCGCCCCTAGAGCCCGTGCTCTGTCCTCTCACCAGGACCCTGCTTCTCGGCGGGTGGGCCAGACGGGGGTTCCTGCTGCTGTTTCTCCATCTGCTCCCGGAACCGCTGCTGCAGCTGTCTTTGCCGGAGCTTCCGCTGGTACGTGGCATCGCTCTCTGTGGCGGCGGAGGTCGGGCTTCTGCATCAGGAGAGCAACAGGGAGGTGAGTTCCTGAGTTAACTGGTGAGCAGCAACACACAGTTCCCAAGGGAGCACACGGGCCAGCCTGTGTGCTGGCTCTGAAGTGAAGGCAGGAGTGGGAGGCGGGGGGAGACACCTGGGAAGGAGCAGGGGTGGGGAGGGCACGTGGCCTGCACCCGGAGCTGCTGTCCTCATCCCCTGCATCACAACGTGGTGGCTTGGTATGCAAGGGGACGTCACCTCCTGTGGTTTGGGGGGTCCCAGAGTCAGGTTCTGTCGGCAGCTGCTATATCTGGCTTGTTCCACAGATGGTTCAAAGTCTTGTCTCTTCGCTTTAGTTAAGTCCACTTCAAGAGGCGGCTAATGAGGGAAAAAGGGAGAAAACTTCTTCCAACTGCTCTTCCCCCTCCCTCAAGGATCTGGATACCTGAAAAATGGCATTTCACGATCCTCTATCCACCATTCCTTCTAGGTCCTAAGGAGCTGGGACAAGGGATCCATCAGTTCAAGTCATTTTAATTATAGGAGGAATAAAACAATTTCATTTTCCACCTATGCCATTATGTATTAATGAAGTTTTGATAAGAAGGAATCATACTTCAGTTTTTATTTAGGGCAAATGCTCTGTAAAATCTAATTTGAATCTTTTCTTGGCAACCGGATCTGATGCTGTCTACTTTTTTTTTAATGGAAATGATCACACATCATCACACTACAGAAACCCAGAGATTTTTCACTTGGGAGAGCTCCTCTCTCAATTAATAATATGATGCTGATAGAATAAAGGAATATGAGGGATTGAGATGACTACATTTTGGATACAGATAACATGAAAATGAAAATTATACTGTGAAATTTCGTACTGACATTGAGAAGTAAATAAGTTAAACAGGGCTTCCCTGGTGGCGCAGTGGTTGACAGTCCGCCTGCCGATGCAGGGGACACGGGTTCGTGCCCCGGTCAAGGAAGATCCCACATGCCGCGGAGCGGCTGGGCCCATGAGCCATGGCCGCTGAGCCTGCGCGTGCGGAGCCTGTGCTCCGCAACAGGAGAGGCCACAACAGTGAGAGGCCACAACAGTGAGAGACCCGTGTACTGCAAAAAAATAAAAATAAAAAAATAAACAGAAATGAGCTTATGCGGGGAGTTCCCTGGTGGCCTAGTGGTTAAGATTCTGGGCTTTCGTTGCCGTGGCCAGGTTCATTCAATCCCTGGCCAGGGAACTGAGATCATCCTGCAGGCCGCATGGTACTGCCAAAAAAGAAAGAAAGAAAAGAGAAATGAGTTTATGCTATGACATGGATGAACCTTGAGGACATTCTCCTCAGTCAAAGGGGCCAGTCACAAAAGGACAGGCAAGAGATGACTCCACTGACATGAGGCCCTTAGAGTAGCCAGACCAAAGAGACAAAGTAGATGGTGCCCAGGGCTGTGTGGAGAGGGGTGCTGGCGTCATGTTTAACGGGCCTAGAGTTTCAGTTAGAGAAGAGCTACAGAGATAGATGGCGGTGATGAGTATCCCACATTATAAATGTATTTAGTACCCCTGAACTGTACCCTTACAATGTCTAAGATGGTACATTGTGTTATGTATGTTTTACCACAGTAAAAGAAATTGGGGGAAAAAATGAGCACTGAAAAAATTTTAAAAGACTGATGATGCTAAGTGCTATTGAATGTATAGAATAATTGGAACTCATACACTGCCAGGTGGGAGTGTGAGTCAGTACAACCATACTGGAAAGTGGAAGAATCTACTAAAACTAGGCATATGCCCAGCCCTCTGAGCCGACCCAGCAGTTCCCAAGGTAAATGGGTGAGTGTGTGCAGCGAGAGGCGCACCCAAACGCTGACGGCCGCCCTGTATCCAACACAACCAAAGGCTATGAAAACCGCAAACGTCTGTCAAGTCAGTCTGGGGAAGTCAACTGTGGTAGAGACTCGTGCAACAGAGAAGATACAGCACTGGAAATGCTACTACATGCAGCTAAGAATGAATCCCACGCACGTGTGGAATGAAAGCCAGACACAAAACAGTTCAACTATTGGATCGCAAAAAGTACAGGACAGTCAACACTAACCTATGTTGTCAAAAGTGGTTTTCCTCGGTAATGATGAGAAGGGGAGGCCTCGGCAGCAACTGCAAGGGACACACAATTGAGACATTCTGGGACACGGGGATGCTCCACCGTGACTCAGGTGCCGGTTATGTGAGTGTGTCTGGTCTTAGAATTCATGAAGCTGAACATTTATGATGTGTGCATTGTCTGCATGTCTATATGTACTTTTAAATACTTCAGTCACTTTTTGTAAAGCATAAACTGTACAATCCCATTATATAAAGTTCAAAACCAGGAATAAATCTGAGACTAGAAGTCAGAACAGTAGTTACTTTTGAAAAGATAAAATCAAGGTAGTGAATGGGAGGGGGCAAAATGGGGCCCTGGAGTGCTGATAATATTCTGTTTCCCTGTCTGGTTTGTAAAAAATAGCTGTGTTCACTTCTAAAACTTCATCAGGCTGTGCCATTATGATGTATGCCGTTTTCTATATATATGTTGCACTTTGTTTAAAAATTCATTGAAAGAAAAAAGTGACAAAGAAATGGAGAGTGACGTCAGCACACGGCAGGCCAGAAGCTCCAAGTCTCTCTCACAGAGACGCCAAGCTGGCAGCAGTACACAGACCCGACACCTCTGTACGGACCCCAGTGGCCACGCGAGAGGCCACAGCACTCAGGCCGACACAAAACCAAGACAAGGTTCCAGCAAACGAGGGAGCCAAGTGCACGGCATTCTGCATGCCTGCCCGCCCACGGCCGTGCCCCTGCCCCTGTCTGGCACAGAGCAGTACAAGCAGAGGAAACCTCCCACACTGGGGCTCTTCCCTCTGGGTGGAAACAGAAGAGTGGACTGTGCATCTGAAGTTACCGGGGCTTGTCTGGAGGCTGCCCAAGGCACTGGTTTCTGTCTCACCTGACAAAATGCTGACAGAATCGGGAGCAGAGTTTGAAAGTCACTAAAAACAGGTGAGCGCCACAGCACATAAGAGCTGCAGTTCTGCAGTCGGATGCCAGAAGCAGCAGGAGACTAAAAGACCTGAGAGGTCCTAGAACCTCCAGCTGGGCTGACTGGCACAGATCTTCCCCTGCACAAAGCCAGTACAGAAAGACTGGGAGAGGTGGTGGTTTTTTCAAATGCCCAAATCTCAGCAAAAGATCACATATAAAGAAACAGACATGGCCCAATCAAAGGAACAAAATGAAACTCAAAAAACTCACCCTGAAGAAATGAAGAGCTATGAGCTGCCTGACAAAGAAACTAAAATAACTCAAGGATGCTCAATGAACTAGGAGATCACAGACAGACAGCTCGAAGAAATCAGGAAAATGATGATGTATATACAAAATGAGAGTATCAACAAAGAGAAATGAATTACTGGTGAAAAACTTCCAAAATCTGAGGAAAGAAAAGATGTATAAATTCAAGAAGCTCAAAGAACTACATCTAGGATGAGCCCAAAGAGAACAAGGCATATTGTAATCAAAATGTCAAAAGTCAAAGACAGTACGATGAACTATCAGAAAGAGAAATTAAGAAAACAATCCTATTTACAATTGCATCAAAAAGAAACACCTGGGAATAAATTTAACCAAAGAGATGAAAGACCTGTACTCAGAAAACTAGAAGACACTGAAAGAGGTGGATACAAATAAATGGAAAGATATTCCACACTCATGAATTGCAAGTCAATATTATGAAAATGTCTATACCCAAAGCAATCTACAAATTCAATGCAATCCGTATCAAAATTCCAAAGGCATTTTTTTCACACAAATAGAACAAACAATCCTAAAATTTGTATGGAACCACAAAAGACCCTGAATAACCAAAGCAATCCTGAGAAAGAAGAACAAAGCTGGAGGCATCACACCTCCTGATTTCAAACTACATTACAAAGCTCTAGTAATTAACAGAATGGTATTGGCACAAAAACAGACATAGATCAATGGAACAGAATAGAGAGCCCAGAAATAAACCCACACATACATGGTCAATTTATGACAAAGGAGCCAAAAATATACAATGGGGAAATGACAGTCTATTCAACAAAACTGTAAGAAACTGGAGAGTAGGGACTTCCCTGCTGGCGCAGTGGTTAAGAATCCACCTGCCAATGCAGAGGCACGGCTTCAAGCCCTGGTCCGGGAAGATCCCACATGCTGCAGAGCAACTAAGCCCATGCACCACAACTACTGAGCCTGCACCCTAGAGCCTGTGAGCCACAACGACTGAGCCCGCGTGCCACAACTACTAAAGCCCATGTGCCTAGAGCCCGTGCTCTGCAACAAGAGAAGCCACTGCAATGAGAAGCCTGCGCACTGCAACGAAGAGTAGCCCCCACTTGCTGCAACTAGAGACAGTCTTCGCAGCAACGAAGACCCAACACAGCCAAAAATAAATAAATTTATTAAAACAAAAACAAAAGAACTGGACAGTCACATGCAAAAGAATTAAACTGGACCACTTACACCATACACAAAAATTAACACTGGGTTAAAGACCTGAAACCATAAAACTCCTAGAAGAAAACATAGGCACAGTAAGCTCCTTGACATTGGTCTTTTTTTATTTTTTATTTTTTGCGGTACGCGGGCCTCTCACTGTTGTGGCCTCTCCCGTTGCAGAGCACAGGCTCTGGACGCGCAGGCTCAGTGGCCATGGCTCACGGGCCCAGCTGCTCCGCGGCACAGGGGATCTTCCCGGACCGGGGCACGAACCCGTGTCCCCTGCATCGGCAGGCAGACTCTCAACCACTGCGCCACCAGGGAAGCCCAACACTGGTCTTGATGGTAATTTTTTTGTATTTGACACCAAAAAGCAAAGACAACAAAAGCAAAAATAAACAAGTGGGACTATATCAAACTAAAAAGCTTCTGACAGCAAAGGAAACAATTAACAAAGTGAAAAGGCAACCTACTGAATGGGATAAGAAGTTTTCAAATGATATAACTGATAAAGCATTAACATTCAAAACATATAAAGAACTCATACAACTCAGAAGCAAAAACAAAACAAAACAACAATCCAATTAAAAAATGGGCAGAAGATCTGAATAGATATTCTTTCAAAGAAGACATACAGATGCCCAACAGGTACATAAAAAGATACTCAACATCACTCACCTACAGGGAAATGAAAATCAAAACCACAATAAGATAGCACCTCACACCTGTCAGAATGGCTATTATCAAAAAGACAAGAGACAACAAGTGCTGGTGAGAATGTGGAGAAAAGGGAACCCTTGTGCACTGCTGGTGGGACTGTAAACTGGCATAACCACTATGGGAAAAACTATGGAAAACAGTTTCCTGAATAAATTAGAAACTAAAAATAATAATTATTATAATAATAAATTAGAAAATAGAACTACCATATGATGCAGCAATTTCACTTCTGGGTATTTATCCAAAGAAAAGACAAACAGTAACCCAAAAAGATATGCTCCCCCATTTTCACTGCAGCATTATAACAGCCAAGACATGGAAGCAACCTAAATGTCCACTGATAAAGAATGTAGTATATGTATCTACAACGGAACATTATTCAGGCATAAAGAAGAAAATTTTGCCACTTGCAACAACATGGATGGATCTTGAGGACAATTTGCTAAGTGAAATAATTGAGAGAGAAAAATAAATACCATATGATCTCACTTATATGTGGAATCTAAACAAACAAACAAACAAAAACTGAGCTCATAGATAAAGAGAACAGACTACTGGTTGCCAGGGTTGGGGGGTGGACAAAATGGGTGAAGGGAGTCAAAAGGTACAAACGTCCTGTTATTAAATAAATAAGCTCTGGGGATGTAATGTACAGCATGGTGACTATAGTCAATAACAATGTATTGTATAATTTGAATGTTGCTAAAAGAATAGATCTTAACAGTTCTCATCATAAAAAAAACTGCATCTATGTGTGGTGATGGAATGTTAACTAGACATTGTGGTGATCATCTTGCAATATATAAAAATACTGAATCATTATGTTGTACAATTGAAACTAATATACAGGCATACCTCAAAGATATTCCAGGTTTGGTTCCAGACCTCCACAATAAAGCAAATATAGAAATAAAGCAAGTCACACAATTTTTTGGTTTCTTAGTGCATATAACAGTTGTGTTTACAGTATACTGTAGTATGTTAAGTGCGCAACAGCATTATGTCAAAAAAAAGCAATGTACATACCTTAATCAAAAAATAATTTATTGCTAAAAAATGCCAACCATCACCTGACAATGCAGTTGCCACAAACCTTCAATTTGTAAAAAATGCAATTATCGGGCTTCCCTGGTGGCGCAGTGGTTGAGAGTCCGCCTGCCGATGCAGGGGACACGGGTTCGTGCCCCTATCCCGGAAGATCCCACATGCCGTGGAGCGGCTGGGCCCGCGAGCCATGGCCGCGGAGCCTGTGTGTCCAGAGCCTGTGCTCCGCAACGGGAGAGGCCACAGCAGTGAGAGGCCCGCGTACAGCAAAAAAAAAAAAAAAAAAAAAAAAAAAAATGCAATTATCTGTGAAGTGCAATAAAATGAAGCACTATAAAACAAGGTATGCCTATAATGTTGTATGTCAATTATATCTCAATTTTATTAAAAAAGTCAAAGACAGAGAAATCTTGAAGACAGCGAGAGAAAAGCAAATCATCACATACTGGAGTGCCTGCCTAAGATTATCAGATTCCTCAGCAGAACTCTTACAGGCCAAAATGGAGTGGGATGATATATTCAAAGAATAAAAAGAAAAAAAGAAAGAAAAAACTGCAAGAAAAAACTTAGCCAAGAATAGTGTATCCAACAAAAGTATCCTTCAAAAATGGAGAAACTAAGATTTTTTTCAAATAAACAAAAGCAGAGGGAGTTCATTACCACTAGACTTGCTCTACAACAAATGCTAAAGGGAGTCCTTTGAACTGAAACAAAAGGATGCTGGGCAGCAACATGAAAATAAAATGTTCTCCAGTAAAGGTAAATACACGGACAAAAACGGTAACCTGTATCGTTATAATTTTGGTACATGGAATTTAAATGAAAAAAACCATTAAAATTATATAATGAATACAGATATTAAATGTAAAAACCATTAAAACTTTTATAACTATCAATCTATGTTAGTGGACATACAATAATATGAAGATGTAATCTGTAACATCAATAACATAAAGTGGGGTTGTAAAGGACTAGAGTTTTTGTATGCAATTCAAGTTATCAGTTTAAAATAGAATGTTATAACTTTAAAATGTTTTATATAATTGCAATGGTAACCACGAAGAAAATATCTATAGGATATACACAAAAGTAAACAAGAAGGGAATCAAATCATGTTACTACCAAAATAATCAACACAACACAAAGGACAGCAGTAAGAGAGGAAAGAAGGGACAAAAAAAAAAGCTAAGCTACAGGACATACAGACAACGATTAACAAAATGACAATACTAAGCCCTTCCCTATCAATAATAAAGGTAAATGGATCAAACTCCCCAACCAAAAGCCATAGATTGGCTGGATGGATTCAAAAAACAAGATACAACTACATACTTCCTACATTAGACTCACTTCAGATCTAAAGACATAACACAGGCTGAAGGTGAAAGGATGGAAAAAGATATTCCATGTAAATGGCACCCAAAAGGGAGCAGGGGAGGCTATACTAATATAAGAAAAAATAGACTTTAAGTCAAAAACTGTTACAAGAGACAAAAGAGGACATTCTATAATAATAAAAGGGTCAATTAACTGTGAAGCTATAACAACTATAAATACTTATATACCAAACATCAGAGCTCCTAAATATGTAAAGCAAACTTTGACAGATTTGAAGGGAGAAATACACAGCAAGACAATAATAGTAGAAGACTTCAGTACCCTGCTTTCAGTAACAGATAGAACCAAACAGAAGGTCAATAAGAAAACAGAAGATTTGAAAACTACAGACCATATGGACCTAAGACATATAGAGAATATTCCACCCAACAACAGCACAATATACATTCTCCTCAAGTACAAATGGAATATTCTCCAGGAGAGACCACACGTTAGGCTACAAAACAAGTCTTAAATTGAAGAAGACAGAAATTATACAAAAAATATCTTTGCTGATCACAACGGAATGAAACTGGAAATCAATGGCAGAGGGAAAAATGGAAAATTCACAAACGTGGAAATTAGTACTTTCTTAAGACAACCAATGGGTCAAATAAATCACAAGGGAAATTAGAAAATATCTTGAGACAAATGAAAATGAAAACACAGCATACCAAAACTTACATATGCAGCAAAAACAGTACTAACAGGGAAGTTTCTAGCTGACACAAGCTAGGAGAAGATAGGAAATAAAGCATAGGGCAGGGCTTCCCTGGTGGCGCAGTGGTTGAGAGTCCACCTGCCGATGCAGGGGACATGGGTTCGTGCCCCGGTCCGGGAAGATCCCACATGCCGCGGAGCGGCTAGGCCCACGTGCCATGGCCGCTGAGCCTGCGCTTCCGGAGCCTGTGCTCCGCAACGGGAGAGGCCACAACAGTGAGAGGCCCACATACCGCAAAAAAAAAAAAAGATGATGAGAATACTATGAACAGCTGTACACCAACAAATCAGATAGCCTAGAAGAAATGGATACATTCCTAAAACACACAACCTACCAAGACTGAATCATGAAGAAACAGAAATAGACCAGTAACTAGTAGAAGAGTGTTTTAGTAAACAAAAACCTAATAACAACAACAAAAAAAGCCCAGGACTAAATGGCTTCACTGGAAAATTCTACCAAACATTTAAAGAATTAACACCAACCGTCAAACCCTTCCAAAAAACTGAAAAGGAGGGAACACCTCCAAGTTCATTCTATGAGGCCAGCGTTATTCTGATACCAAAGCCAGGCAAAAACACTATAAGAGGAGGGTGGAAAAAAAGACACTACAAGAAAACTATAGACCAATATCCCTGATGAATATTGATGCAAAAATCCTCAGTGAAATACCAGCTCACCAAATTTAACAGCACATTAAAAGTATTATACACCATGACCAAGAGAGGTTTATTCTTGAAATGCAAAGATGGTTCGACATACACAAATCAATCAATGTGATCCATAACAAAACCACCTGTTCATCTAAATTGATGCAAAAAAAATGTCTGACAAGATTCAATATTTATTTCATGATAAAAACATTCAACAAATTAGGAACAGAAAGAAACAACCTCAACATAATAAAGGCCATATATGAAAAGCCTACAGTTAACATCATACTCAATGGTGAAGACTGAAAGCTTTTCCTGGAAGATCAGGAACAAGGCAAGGATGCCCACTCTCACTACTTCTTAACATATTGGAAGTCCTAGCCAGAGCAATTAGGCAAGGAAAAAAAAGGAATCCAAATTGGAAAGGAAGAAGTAAAGTTATCTCTGGTTGCAGATTACTTGATCTTCTATGTAGAAAACCCTAAAGACTCGACAAAAAAACCCTGTTAGAATTAATAAACAAATTCAGCAAAGTTTCAGGATACAAAATCCACATAAATAACAGTTGTGTCTCTATACACTAATAATGAACAATCAAAATTAAGACAACAATTCCATTTACAATAGCATGAAAAAGAATAAAATACTTAGGAATAAACCTAACCAAGGTGAAAGACTTGTACACTGAAAACTATGAAACATTGCTGAAAGAAATTAAAGAAGGCACAAATAGATGGAAAGACTTCCCATGTTCATGAACTGGAAGACTTAATATTGTTAAGATATGCATACTACCAAAGTGGTCTACAGATTCAGTGTAATCCCTATCAAAATTCCAATGGCATTTTTTGCATAAATAAAAAAATTCATCTTAAAATTTATAAAGAATCTCAAGGGACTTCAAATAGCAAAAATAATTTTGAAAAAAAAAAAGGAACAAAATTGGAGGACCTCCTGGTTTCCAAACATATTACAAAGCTTCAGTAATCAAAACAGTATGATACTGCCATAAAGGCAGGTGTGTAGGTCAATGTAATAATACAGAAAGCCCAGAGATAAATCCTCATGTATGACCAAATGATCTTTAGCAAGCATGCCAAGACTACACAATGGGGAAAGGAGTCTCTTCAACAAATGACATTGGAAAAACTGAATATCCACATGCAAAAGAACGAAGTTAGACCTGTATCTTACATCATATACAAAAATAAATTCAAGATAGATTAAATACCTAAATATAAGACCCAAAACTATAAAACTCAAAGAAGAAAACACAGGGGAAGAAAAACTTCATGACATTGAATTTGGCAATGATTTCTTGGATATGACACCAAAATGCAACAAAAAAAGCAAAAATATACAAATGGAGCTATATCAAACTTAAAAGGCAAGCTATGGAATGGGAAAAAACTTTGCAATCATATCTCTCATAAGGAGTTAATAGCCAGAATATATAAAGAACTCCTACAACTTGACAACAAAAAAATCAAATAGCCCAATTAAAAAATGGGCAAAGAACCTGAGTAGACATTTCTCCAAAGATGATACACAAATGGGCAATAAGCACATGAAAAGATGTTCAACATCACTAATCATCAGAGAAATTCAAATCACACCCATTAGGATAGCTACTATCAAAAAAGCAGAAAACAACACATGTTGGCAAGGATGTGGAGAAATCAGAACCCTTGTGCACTGTTGGCTGAGTTGCAAAATAGTGCAGCCATCATAGAAAACAGTATGGAAGTTCCTCAAAAAAATTTAAAAAAACCCACCATACGATCCAGCAACCCGACTGCTGGATATATATCCAAAATAACTGAAAACAGAGTCCTCAAGAGGTATTTGCACATCTATGGTCATTACAGCAGTATTCACAACAGCCAAGAGATGGAAGCAACCCAAATATCCATTGATGGATGAAGGGATAGAGAAAATGTGATATATACATACAATGGAATATTACTCAGCCTTAGAAAGGAAGGAAATTCTGACACCTGCTACAACATAGATGAACCTTGAGGACATTATCCTAAGTAACACAGCCAGTCACAGAAAGACATAAATTGTATGACTGCACTTATATGAGGTATTTAAAATAGTCAAATTCATAGAAACAGAAAGTAGAATGGTGGTTGCCAGGGGCTGAAGGAAGGGGTAAAGGGGAGTTTATGGGTGCAGAGGTTTCCATGTTGTAAGTTCTGGAGATGTGTTTCACTACTGAACTGTACACTTAAAAATGGTTAAAACGGTAATTTTCATGTTATGTGTTTTTTACCACAATGTTTTAAAAAAAGAAAAAACTACAATATCCCTCATAAATATGGCAGAAATCCTTAACAAAATATTAGCAAAGTGAGTCCAATAATATGTAAAAAGGATCTAGAAAAAGGAAAGAAATGGAGTTTTTTTGTTTTCTGGGTTTTTTTGCGGTACGTGGGCCTCTCACTGTCGTGGCCTCTCCCGTTGCAGAGCACAGGCTCCGGACGTGCAGGCTCAGCGGCCGTGGCTCACGGGCCCAGCCGCTCCGCGGCATGTGGGATCTTCCCGGACCAGGGCACAAACCCGTGTCCCCTGCATCGGCAGGCGGACTCTCAACCACTGCGCCACCAGGGAAGCCCCAAGAAATGGAGTTTTGACAGCTGCCAATTGACACACACCTCTCTTAGGGGCAGCACAAGAAAAAGAACCCCTCAAGTACCAGAGAGGGAAGGCTGCCCAGGGTGGTGGCACTGCAGGGACCCAAAGAACCACAGGCGAAGCAGCCACACTCTACCAGGCAACAGGAATGCTCCAGAGCCTGACTGGCCCAGGCATGCTAAACTCCAGACCCCATTCTCCGAAGGCAAATGCACAGATCACATGACACGCAAGTACAGAAACAAGGGAGAGCTAAACCTTAAAGACACCCGAGCTAAGGAAGAGCAGGAAGGTTGAACGGGTGAGGCTCTGAGTGTTTGTAAGAAATGGCAGTGGTGCTGCAAGGGATCTGTGCTCCTTCTGCCTCACAGACCACTGCCAAGCACGGTTCTCTCTACATAAGAGACAAGTAACACAAATGCTCCAGGCTTCAATTTCCTCATGGGTACATTAAGGTAATTGGTTCCTGCTGGCTCTTATGTTCAAAGTTGTCTGAAATACATCCCAGCCAAGTCTTCACTTTTTCTCTCTCCATCACCAAATACTCACTCATGACACAAAAGCATCATCAGTTTCACCTTTACTGCAACGCATTCCATTCCCCCACTTCTAACATACCTGGTGTGGAAGCTTGTTTAGTGACCTCAGATAGTCTTTGTCCAGAATACAATTTCCAAGTGCATTCCCGAAACTTCTAAGGGTAAGAAAAAAAGGGGGAACGGGGTTGAGAACGTTATATGTAAATATCAGAGGACAGAACTACACCCTTTGTACAAGCTGCTTCTCAACACAGCAGAGGAAATGGACTCTGATAAGCATTCAAAAATGTTCATTACGCATCTGCATCAGGTTCTGAGAATACAGCAGTGAGCACAACAGTCACAAACCCCTGCCCTCAGGACGGGCAGTGAGCACAGGAAGGCTGAGCAAGCACGCACAAAATCCCACTAGCTATACCTCCCAACGCGGAACACAAATTCCACAGCAGAGAATGTCTCCCAAGGACTGCTCCAATTCCCCAGTAATAGTGAGCACGCACACTTTAGGGGCACAAACCTCCATGACCAAAGTTCTTTACTTGGGATAGCTGGATTCCCCCATGGGTTATGGTACTGCACATTTTTAGTGCATGTTTTACATGTATTTTTCTGGTAATTCAATTCTCAAAGGCATCTATGACCCCAAAAAAGGTTAAAAACCCTGGTTCACGAAACGAAGTTAACTATGTTACATATACATAATGAAGAACTGTGTAGGTGTATTAAAGAGAATGAGGAAACAATCTATGTGCTCGTGTGGAAAGGTCTCCAAGACACACTGCTGATGAGAGGGGTGGGGAAGGCAAGGTCAAGTACAGAACAGAGAACACAGGATTCTGTCACTTATTCCCCCAAAAGTGGGCCCTCAGCATAAAGAAGCACTGGGGAAAGACAGAAGAGAGCAGGAAAACAGGCTGCACAAGGCCAAGGGTGGGAGGAAGACTTATGTTATTTCGACTTCTGAACCACGTGGATGTTATTACCCAGAGCTGAGAAGAACAGGATCTGCCTACCTCAGTGCTCGCTTCAGCCCATCGGTCACTGCCTCCTTCCTCGCCTTCTCCAAAGACAAGGCTTTGGACTTGAGGCCCTCGCTGACACCATAGCCCACATCCTCATGATACGAACCATCCTGGGGACAGAAAAGGAGTTCAGGGTCCAACGTTAGGAGCTGCAGCCCCGTCCCTGGCTGCAGAGCTCTCCTCTTCCTCAAGCGTCACTGTTCAGACTGGCTGGACAGAGCCCAGGGCCTGGAACACAGGTGGAGTTGCCAGAGTCCATTTCCAGGGCTACTTCCTGGACCGGATCTGCCTAGAGATGTGCCTATGCTCCAAGTGCAAGACAATTCTCCTTCCTCTTCACATAACCAGGCACACACCTGACCCGCCTCACATCTTACTAAGACACATTACCCACACTATGAGAACCTCTGGGGCACCAAACCAAAAATTTGAAATATTATATTTAACAGATTCTAACGACTGGACAGCAAATCCTCTCACAAGTCAGGTGGTACCTGTTTCTCGGCTTCTACCAAAAGTGAAGGTGGGCCTGATCAAGCTGTTGGCTGACAGGGCTGAGTATAATGTTTGATGACAGCATTGTGATTTCTGATAGGTAACTCAGAAGGAGTGCAAGGAATGACTGACACTGTAACGAAACTCATTCATTCTCAGGTTGTTTATGTGAATAAGGTTCTCGGTAGTATTTATAAAAATAAGTCAGAATAGAATTAATGCTAAATGTTTAGTCTAGGAATAAGTAGTATTAACTATGGATATACAAACTAACTGAATAGAAAACAGCTCATCCATCTTATCAAGAAATGCATTTTCCATAAAATTTTATTAAATATATATATTTTGATGTAGTTATGTTGTCTCTTCAACATAAACACAACTGACTAAATTGTGTATTAATAGCACCTGTAATATCAATAGTAACTCAATCCAGAAGAAATTTCTCAATAGTTAGAGCCTTAAGGTCACTGGAAATTTATCCCCTAAAATTTTTACATACACACACACACACACACACACACACACACACACACACACACAGAAGTATAATAAGATTATCATTAATAAAAGGTTTTCAATCATATATCTTATATTAGGATAAAAGCCAGAGGGGAAATGGAATGGAAATACGTGTTCAAGAAGAAACAACGTAAGATGCCTGATGACCGAAGAATAACTTGCTCAAAAAAAGGAAAAATAGGGACTTCCCTGGTGGTCCAGTGGTTAAGGCTCCATGCGCCCAACGCAGGGGGTCCAGGTTCAATCCCTGGTTGGGGAACTAGATCCTGCGTGCGCAGCTAAAGACCCTGCACGACACAACTAAGACCCAGTGCAACCAAATAAATAAGTATTTAAAAAGAAAGAAAGAAAAAGAAAAATAGCTTGCGCATGTATTTTTTTAATTGGATGACAGCATTTAATCCCCTATGGTATTTAGAATACATTGGTATGTGTTAAAAAGATGTAACAGATTTATTTTAGAATGTAAAATTTTACAATATGCCAAAAAATACACCCTTACAACTGTTTATATATATGGTGAAAACTGAGTCAACTTAAAAACATGCAAGAGAACAGAGTTCCTCAAAATTCTCTTAGGGGCACATGAGGGAGGATGTCTGAACAACCCCACCCCCTCTCTGGGTCCCGAGGCCTCCGTACCTGCTCACTCTCCCACCTGCCCCGTGCCTGCAGGCAGCACGTCCCCTCCATCACCCTCACCTTCAGCTGGACTCTCACAAATGCACAGACGCCCACGTAGAACTTGCCATTGTTAAGGTCAACAAAATCTAGGAGTGGGAAAGAGAACCAGTTGAAGAGGATACTGATCCCTGTGCCTCACCTGTATTCCTCCTGCTGGCGACTGAGCACACCTTCCCTAGGTCCTTGCCTACAAAACACTCCTGCCAGAAGTCAGCCAATGCCAACGAAGGGAAACGAAGAAGCAGCCACTGCCAGGAAGCATACTCACCCACATTCTGTTGTGTGATAGAGTGTGCCCAGCCATTGTACCCAAACATCTCATTGGCCAGATTAATTACCCTGTGACCCTCGATGTAACACACCTGGAAAAAAAATTTAAAGAAGAAAAAAAAGCTTGTTAAAATTCCTTGCCATACTTAAATGTGGATCAAAATTTACTTAATCTGGGCTTCCCTGGTGGCGCAGCGGTTGAGAGTCCGGGGACGCGGGTTCGTGCCCCGGTCTGGGAAGATCCCACGTGCTGCGGAGCGGCTGGGCCAGTGAACCAAGGCCGCTGAGCCTGTGCGTCCAGAGCCTGTGCTCCGCAACAGGAGAAGCCACAGCAGTGAGAGGCCCGCGTACCGCAAAAAAAAAAAAAAAAAAAAAAAATTAATTTATTCCTTACCAGCTTTTTTGGCAAAACCACCCTTAAACATTCCAGAGAATTTCTCAGTGAACTTAATTCAAAGATCTTCCAGAGGAGCCAATTAGAACTAGTGTCTTGGGCCAGGCCATGCTTGGGCCACTGCAGATGACAGTGAAGGCTGGAACCCATCCCCGCCCAAAGACACAAATAAACGTCCACTAACAGTGAATGAGAGACCTTCTGAATCCATGAGGATCAGAGAGGGAGTTGGCAAGTTCATGGAAATGGTCAGCACTGTGGGCGCCCACTTTTCAGGCATGTAAACTCTTACCTTCTGGCCTCCTCCAGCCATGCGGCTACTTATGTATTCTGGGCCCAGCCTCTGCCTCAGAGCATTCTGGATGGCCTGGTACTCTTCTGCTGTGTATTGGTACTGTAATCCAGAAAGGGAAAATTAAACTGACATTTCCACCATTCCTTATCAGCAAGTCTCCAACTTTTTGGTCTCCAGACCCCTTTACGCTCTTCAAAAGTACTGAGGATCCTATGAGCTTTTGTTTATATGGGTTATATCTATCAATACTAGGAATTAAAAATGAGAAACTCTGCAGGCACACATTCCAGTAACCATCAGAGCAATGATATCAGCACATGCTATACGGTCTCTGGAAAACTCCACCCTCACTCATGAAAGAATGAGAGTGAAAAAGGCACAGAGTATTTTAGTATTATTATGAAAATAATTTTGATATCACAGACTCTGAAAGGCCTTGTGGACCCCCAGGGGTCACTGGACCACATTTTGAAAACCACTGCCTTAGATGTTATTAATATGTTACCATCCCTACAAAACTTTCTCGAGCCAGAACTGGGAAACTGGAACTTCCCTCCTCGGAGTCTATATGACATGTATATAGGCAAGGGAGTAGGAGAGGAGAAAACATGACAGGAAGCCTTGCTTCCATTTGTCCTCTTCTCTAGCCCAACAATGTCCCATCCTACACATAGAGAAATACACTCCTACTTGTTTAGATTTTCATCCCCTCAGTACTTTTCCCCTTGCCCTATTTAAATGGAATAAGTACACACAAATAGATTTCTGGTAAGACAAAGATACAATTTGGGGGGACAAAGCAAGAATCTCCCTTATATGCACAGAACATCTCCACAAAGAGTACAACATCAGAAACCTTGGATGCCTCCAAAAAAGAGATCTGGGTGACATATGGACAAGAGTGATAGGAAATAGACTTTTTACATACAGTCTGTTTCATTTTGAATGTTACAGCATATGAAAATGTAATCTATCCAAAAAATAAATAAAATTTAAATCTAAATGTAACCCCCAGTGCTGCTAAAGTTCCAAAATGCCCTCAGAGCTTGTCAAAGACTCCCAAATGATGCACTTAAATGAAAAAAAACAATAAAACCGCTTACATGTGTATGATGGCGCTCTACCAATGGCTTCCCCATACCTTTTTCACTTGACCTCATTAAGTGAATCATTAAGTGAATCATTAATCATTAAGTGAATCACCTTGCTGTACTTAACCTTATTCCTTCCAGGTATGAAAAAAACACACGTACCTGACCAAAGCATAATACAGAGTTGCCACCAGCAGGATGGCCACTAAGAATTGCTTCTTCAGTCCCAGACATGTTGATTCAGGCTGACCTCTAAATAAAAAGAAGATTAAAAAAATGATCTCAAAGAATGCTAGTGGTAAAAGGCAAGAGCCTCTACTAAAAATCAGATGAAGTAACTTTCCTTGCATACTTTAAACACTGACCCAGTCAAGGGCCAAGTTCCTCAGTGCTTAGCTATCACCTAACAAGCCACTGAAAATCCTTTAGGGTCTGCTTCTACCTTTCTGCTAAAATTTTGCTAGCATGGTGGTGCTATTAAAGGTGATTTTTACAATAAGAATGTATTGTATGTTATAATTACAATGTTCATAATTGAAAAAGTCAAAATTACAAAAGCATGCTAGGGGAGAGCTAACAACCAGCTTATGACCACCTGCTATATGGGCATCGTGACCCTGACCTCTGTGGGGTTGAAGAGGAAACACAGGCCACGGTAGCTGAACTGCTGTTGCGGAGCCAACACGCCAGCAGGCGGGAGGAGTGTAACAGACGTGACGCAATGGAAGAGCCAGATGGCACAGAAGACCCTGTGTTCAGAAAGGGCACAGCATTAAACCACTAGTAGTCCCTGCAGTTTCTTTATCGCCTGGGACCTTGTTACAAATGCACATTCTCAGGCCCCACCCCAGACCCACTGAATCCAAAACCAGAGGCGAGGCCCATGTTTGAGTGCTGGACCAAGCCCACCCCATGATTCTGACACAAGCTCCAGTTTGAGAGCCACTGCATTAGACTGAGACCACGCAAGTGTGCAGTCTATTAGAAAAGAGAATTACCCTCAGAAAAAGCAGCTGCAGCTGGCTGACAGGCTACCTGAGTGCCCCACCCGCCTCAGATCCAACAAAGTTGGGCCTCAGCACATCTGCATGCTATAAATCTTCAGATTGTTCACTCACAGTAGGACCACAAGTCTATGAACGTCAACCAGTATGATTCCCCACGCAGTGTTCCAAGACGGTGTTTAAGAGCTGACATTTCAAATGGTGATTTCTGGCTCCATCACCCACGAGGTCTTGACCAAGAGAAAAATCACATAATCTCTCTAAATGATGTTTCATCATCTAGAAAATGGAGATAACAATAGTATCTACATTTCCTAGGGGTTCTGTAAAGATTAAATGAGAAACTGCATAAAAATTGCATTAATGCAACTAGAGATTATCATACTAAATGAAATTAAGTCAGAAAGAGAAAGATAAATATATGATATCACTTATCTGTAGCATCTAAAATATGACACAAATGAACCTATCTGCAAAACAGAAACAGAATCACAGACATAGAGAACAGACTGGTGGTTGCCAAGGGGGAGAGGCTTGGGGGAGGGATGGAGTGGGAGGTTGGGGTGAGCAGATGTAGGCTTTTATATATAGAACGGATCAACAACAGGGCCTACTGTACAGCAGAGAACTACATTCAATATCCTGTGATAAACCATCATGGAAAAGAATATAAAAGAAAGAATGTGTGTGTGTGTGTGTGTGTGTGTGTGTGTGTGTGTGTATATATATAAAACTGAATCACCTCGCTGTACAGCAGTAATTAACACAACACTGTAGATCAACTCGACTTCAACTTAAAAAAAAACTACATCAGAAGAGTGCCTGGCACATACGAAATACTAAATAAATGTTAGTTATTGCTAAGTTCTTGTTAATTTTCTTACATACATGATGATGAAAATGCAGAAAACTAAATGATCATAAAACATTACCTTTCAGGACTTCCCTGGTGGCGCAGTGGTTAAGAATCTGCCTGCCAAGGCAGGGGACACGGGTTCGAGCCCTGGTCCGGGAAGATCCCACATGCCGCGGAGCAACTAAGCCCGTGTGCTCTAGAGTCCTCGAGCCACAACTATTCAAGCCCGCGCACCTAGAGCCGTGCTCCACAACCAGAGAAGCCACCGCTACCAAGAGTAGCCCCCGCTCACCACAACTAGAGAAAGCCCATGCGCAGCAACGAAGACCCAACACAGCCAAATAAATAAAATAAATATATAAATAAATAAATAAAATACAAAAAAAGTTCTAAAAAAAAAAAACATTACCTTTCAGCTAAGAAATGGTAAATTTATTTATAATCTTGCACTAAAAAGTAGGATAGTGGCCTATACTAGGTTAGTCAATAGTTAGTGTCTAGGGCTTCCCTGGTGGCGCAGTGGTTGAGGGTCCGCCTGCCGATGCAGGGGACATGGGTTCGTGCCCTGGTCCGGGAAGATCCCACATGCCGCGGAGCCATGGCCGCTGAGCCTGCGCTTCCGGAGCCTGTGCTCCGCAACGGGAGAGGCCACAACAGTGAGAGGCCCGCGTACCGCAAAAAACAAAACAAACAAACAAATAGTTAGTGTCTAAAATTGTTGAATCAAGAAATAGTGGAATGAGGATATTACTTAGAACTATAAATGCCAGAAAAGACAAGTAAAAGAACGAAATGCCAGAAAAGACAAGTAAAAGAACGAAACATCTCTTAGGAGTGGTGCTGGTGTGAAGAACAGTGCAGCAGGGCTCGCCTTTTTAAAAATAAAACTTTTAGTGCTATTTCCTTTTCAAATATGTGCATGTATTATTTTAATAAAGATAAAAACTTAAATACCTGTTCCATAAAGCAGGGGTCAGCAAACTTTTTCCATAAAGGGCCAGAGAGTAAATATGTTAGGTGTTGCAGGTTATATGGTCTCTGTCACTACTTCACTTTGGCGTTTTAGCGTGAAAGTAGCCATAGACAATACATAAATGAATGGGTGTGGTTGTGTCCCAATAAAACTTTATTACACAAATGAACTTATTTACAAAACAGAAAGAGACTCACAGACTTAGAAAACAAACTTATGGTTGCCAGGGAGGAAGGCCGGCGGGGAGGGATAGATTGGGAGTTTGGGACTGACATATACACACTGCTATATTTAAAATGGATAACCAACAGGGACCTACTGTATAGCACAGGGAACACTGCCCAATATTCAGTAATAACCTAGATGGGAAAAGAAATTGAAAAAGAATAAATACATGTATATGTATTACTGAATCACTTTGCTGTACACCTGAAACTAACACAACACTGTTAATCAACTAGGCTCCAATATAAAATAAAAATTTAGGGACTTCCCTGAGGGTCCAGTGGTTAACACTCGGCACTTCCACTACAGGGGACATGGGTTCAATCCTTGGTCAGGGAACTAAGATCCTGCGTGCCACACAGCATGGCCAAAAATAAATAAATAAAATAAAAACTAAGAAACAAACAAAAACTTTATTACAAAAAGAGGTGGCAGGGGCTTCCCTGGTGGCGCAGTGGTTGAGAGTCTGCCTGCTGATGCAGGGGACACGGGTTCGTGCCCCGGTCCGGGAGGATGCCACATGCCGCGGAGCGGCTGGGCCCACAAGCCATGGCCGCTGAGCCTGTGCGTCCGGGGCCTGTGCTCCACAACGGGAGAAGCCACAACAGTGAGAGGCCCGCGTACCACAAAGGAAAGGAAAAAAAAAAAAAAAAAAAGAGGTGGCAGATTTGGCCCATAGGTCACGGAGTGGGATACTAAAAAGTTGTAGGTGAACAGGATATTCACAAAGTTTCAAATGAGAACCTATCTGGTTATCTGTTAAAAACAAGGGTATACACTGCAAATGTGCTAATGCCACTGAACTGCATGCTTAAAAATGGTTAAAATGGTAAATTTTACATTATGTACATTTTACCACAATTTTAAAAAAGGAGGGAAATAGCTTAACACAGAAAAGATTTCTATCTCACTCACGAGAGATTTAATACAGTCTGGCAGCCCTGTCCATCTTATAGCTATGCCGTCTGGCATGTGTGACCCCTGAGGTCATCGCTGCAGGAGTAGGCAGAGCTGGAGCAGTCACACTGGCTCATAGCTGCCTTAGCTGTGACATGCATCACTCTGGTCACAGTTCCCTAGACAGAACTAGTCACATGGCCCCAGAGGCTGGGAAATGTAAGAAGGCATTTAAATCTTTGGTGAGTACTGTCTCTAGCACATCCATTTCTCCCCACTCCAGTAGGAGCCCCTAGAAGGTGGGGAGTTCTTCCTGACTCTCTGTGGCACCCCCAGGGCCTAGCATAGTACCTTGCTCATAGTAGGTGGTCAGGAAGGGAAGTGTCTGAATATTAAATGAACGGATACACCAGTGAATGAAATACATAATGCAGGATATATAGACAAAGTACATATTTTAATTCTAGAAACTAATTTTATAAGGCAAGTTACACTTCTCACATTTAAAAAGCAATTTGTTTCTACTTTTCTAAACAATCTTATAAGATTCAATATATTGGGCTTCCCTGGTGGCGCAGTGGTTGAGAGTCCGCCTGCCGATGCGGGGGACACAGGTTCGTGCCCCGGTCCGGGAGGATCCCACATGCCGCAGAGCGGCTGGGCCCGTGAGCCATGGCCGCTGGGCCTGCTTGTCCGGAGCCTGTGCTCCGCAGCGGGAAAGGCCACAACAGTGAGAGGCCCGCATACCGCAAAAAAAAAAAAAAAAAAAAGATTCAATATATTGAAAAAACGACAAAACCAGTCTCTGTCCATAGACTAAAACATGGAATTATTCTTTTTTTAAAAAAATTTATTTATTTATTTTTTGGCCACGTTGGGTCTTTGTTGCTGCGTGCGAGCTTTTCTCTAGCTGCAGCGAGCGGGGGCTACTCTTCGTTGCGGTGCGTGGGCTTCTCATTGCGGTGGCTTCTCTTGTTATGGAGCATGGGCTCTAGGCACGCAGGTTTCAGTAGTTGTGACTCATGGGCTCTAGAACGCAGGCTCAGTAGTTCTGGCGCATGGGCTTAGTCGCTCCATGGCATGTGGGATCTTCCTGGACCAGGGCTTGAACCCATGTCCCCTGCATGGGCAGGTGGATTCTTAACCACTGCGCCACCAGGGAAGCCCTGGAATTATTCTTTTTGCCAGTTTTAACTTTGGAAAAAGTGCTTACTGCTCCGCCTCCCTTTCTAAAACTGTCCACAAACCATTTTCCTGTTATAAAATTAAAATCTTTATTGTAGAAAGCTTTAAACATATCAAAAATATGGGAAGAAGTAAAATGTGGCTGGATCCCCACCAGCAACAGATAGCTGTTATCTTCTTCACATATGACTGTGCTTGTATATGTGTGTTTTATGTGTATGTACATGCGTATCTGTTAAACCAAAGTAGATTCCCAATGTATCAGGCGTATCTTACGCAGGACCTCAAGTCTTGGCCCTGCCTGTCTCTGAGGCCTCAGACCACTGTCTCCACCCTGGCTGCCATTAGGAGGACCACATACGCGAGGGCACAACCCTACGGCCCCTACTTCCTGCTCACAGGGATGCCTCTTACCTCCCACCCTTGGCCTCCCTCCTGCATTTGAGGTGTGAGAACCCGTGGGACCCACCTGATGTCCACACATGCACAATCTGCACATCTGGGGGAGGTGATGTACCACGGGGCAAACCTTTTACCAGGGAGACAAAGGCGCTGAGGAGTAAATCCTCTCCTCCCCTCATATAGGTGGCTGTCCTGGGGTGTGGCTCTTTATACCTCCTCCAGGGAGACAGCTTAAGGAAACCAAGCAATCAGCTGTCCTTGTTACCAAGGGGTGGCCAGCTTGGAAATGCACGCTTGAACTGACTTCATCTTCCATCTCTCCTCAATCCCCTTTTCCTTCACTTCTGCTTCCTGGAATTGCACTTCCTAAAAATTAATAGCACATAAGCTTTTGCCTCAAGCTCTAGGTCCTGGGGTCCCCAGGCCTAGCAGACACTAGGGGTGCTGTGCTAACTATCCCATCAGCTCTCACCGCAACAGCACATGCCCAGCCTAACTTCCACACGCCAACACCTGCATCTCTGCCTGCGGGCTTGCTTGGCATCGGGCCCATTCTGCACCTGTTCAGGGTAAGCTGCAAGTACCAGAGAACGGATGCCCCTGGAGCAGCCCTCAGTGACTGACGGGAGCTGGCATTTAAAGACCCTAGATTTCTCACCCCTTCTGTAGGATAAGCTAAGCCGTGAGTTCTGCGCTGGCTCCAGGCTCCTGGTGGAATCAGCTTGGGTTGCACCCTTTGTTGACTGCCTTTTCCGTCCCTTCTCACTGCCTCTCTGTTCTCCCAGTATGTCTTGAGGTCAGTCCCCAAATACACTACTTGCACTTGGAGAAAAAATGGAGGGGGGCAAAAGACACCCCCACAATGGAGAAATCTGGCAGCCACCTTAACCAAGCAGTCAAACATAATAATATCACCAACATCTCTACCAATCTAATCATGGCTCTAATCATGAGGAGATAATCAGACAAGTTGAAATCTACCAGGCCTGAACTCTTCAAAAATATCAGTGCCTCAAAAAACAAAACCAAGCAAAACAAAAAGGATAGTGAACTCTTCTAGATTAAAGGAGACTAAAGAGACAGGACAACACACTGTGTGACCCTTTATAGGATTTTAGATCAGAAAAAAAAAATCTGTAAAGGATATGACTAAGGCAGTGGGGGAAATCTGATGATGAAGTGCATATTGGACAATGGTTCTGTATCGCTGTCACAGATACTGAGTGTGATAACTCTATCATGATCATACAGGAGAATGAACTTGTTACTAGGAGACACATGATGAGGCATTAGAAAAAACTGTTATGTTTTCTGCAACTTACTCTCAAATCACTCAACTAGTGAAATGTGTGCATGGGTAAAGACAGGGAGAGAAAGAGATAAAGTAACAAACCTATGAATCTAGGTGAAGGGTATGCAGGCATTCATTGTATAACTTTCCTAGAGGCTTCAAATTTTTCAAAATAGAATGTTAGGAAAGACTTCCTGATAGCCAAAGTTATGGCAGCTACATAAATCTAAATATCCCAATACATCTGCCAAAACCTATATGCACCAACAAAAGGAACAAATAAAACCAGAAATATCCTGTATCTCCTAACATAATTAGAAGACTGAAAATGGAAGTTTCAAATTGCCTAGAAGTAAAAAAATATATATATCAATTTCTGGTGGAGATAGTTCTCGAACTCTCATCTCGACTTTTTGAGGAGAGCAAGGTGGGACCCAGATGGGAAGAGAAATGCATAGAAGGGAGAAGAGAAGGATGCAGACCCCAAGATAGAACTAAAATCACTCCCGGAAAAAGAAGACCCACACTAGGTATGAAGAAGATACCGACGAAACGTTCTGGGAGATGAGTGCAGCCTCTGGAGAAAGAGCCAAGTGTGTGTACAACTCGGTGAGGCAGAACTGGCAAGGCGGGGCTTCTGAGAAGAAGGAAAAGGAATGACGGATGCCCTTTGAGACTGTCCTGTGAAGGGCAAAATTTAGGATCCTATAAGACAAGAGAACATTTAAAAGTCAAAGGAGGGCTTCCCTGGTGGCGCAGTGGTTAAGAATCCGCCTGCCAATGAGGGGACACGGGTTCGAGCTCTGGTCCGGGAAGATCCCATATGCCGCGGAGCAACTAAGTCCATGTGCCACAACTACTGAGCCTGTGCTTTAGAGCCCGCGAGCTGTAACTACTGAAGCCCAAGCGCCTAGAGCCCGTGCTCCACAACAAGAGAAGCCACCGCAAAGAGAAGTCTGTGCACTGCAATGAAGAGTAGTCCCTGCCTGCCACCACTAGAGAGAAAGCCGGGGCCCAGCAACGACAAGCCAACGCAGCCAAAATGTAAATAAATAATAAAATTACTAAAAGAATAGGAAACACTCGAAGAAGGAATCTTGTAAATCACCCCAAACTGTCAATCCTGTCCACAAAATGCAAAATTAGATATAAAAAAGAACTTAAGATAGTTCAATAGTGAACTTAAGATAGTTCAAAAGAAATTAAATAATCTGAAAAAGAAGAAAAAATAAAAGATTGAAAATAACAAAGGAGCTTCAGGGTCCTGGGGGAAAACATCAAAATGGCTAACACATATAATCAAAGTCCCAAACGAAAAGGTTAAAGAGAATGGGGATAAAAATTTTTTTTAAATAATGGCTCAAATTTTCCCAAATTGGGTGAAAGGCATAAGTTTATAGATTTAGGAAGATCTGCAAATCTCAAAGCAGGATAAACACAAAGGAAATCACACTTAGATACACCACAGGCAAAATGCTAAAAACCAAAAATAAAGAGAAAACCTTAGAAGCAGTCAGAAAAAAATGGCACACTGTATACAGAGCAACAATGTGAATGATGGCTCCACTATGAGTTAAAAAAACATACTTAGGAGTAATTTTAATGAACAATGCATAAGACCTCTTCAAACTATAAAACAGTACCAGAAGAAATTAAAGACCTAAATTAAACAGGAGATGCACCACGTTCATACATTTGAAGACTCTATACTGTTAATATGTAAATTCTTCCCAAATTGATCTAAAGATTCAATGCCATTGCAATCATAATCCCACGAGACTTTTTTTAGAAACTGGTAAGATGATGATTCTAACATTTATGTGGAAAATGCAAAGGATCTAAACTAAACAAATCAAACTTGAAAAACAACAAAGTTGTTGACCTACACTGCACAACTTCAAGACTTACTATAGGGCTTCCCTGGTGGTGCAGTGGTTAAGAATCCACCTGCCCATGCAGGGGACACGGGTTCGAGCCCTGGTCCGGGAAGATCCTACATGCCATGGAGCAACTAAGCCCGTGCGCCATAACTACTGAGGCTGTGCTCTAGAGCCCGCGAGCCACAACTACTGAAGCCTGCGCACATAGAGCCTATGCTCCGCAACAAGAAAAGCCACCGCAATGAGAAGCCCATGCACCGCAACAAAGAGTAGCCCCCACTTGCCGCAACTAGAGAAAGCCCGCAAACAGCAACAAAGACCCAACGCAGCCAAAAATAAATAAATAAATGAATAAATGTATTTATTTATTTATTTAAAAAAAAGATCTACTATAATTAAAACAGGGTGGTACTGACATAAGGACTGATCAACGGAACAGAAGAGTCCAGACATCAACTGCCATGTGTACAGTCATCTGAATGTCAACAAAGGTACCAATGCAGTAAAATGGCATTTTCAACAAATGATACTGGAACAACTGGATATCTGTATGGGAAGAACATTTAATATTCTTCACAAAATAATTTTCACACCATTCACAAAAACTAGAGATGGATCATAGGCCTAAACATGAAAGCTAAAACTATAAAATTTCTACAAGAAAATACATAAGTGTACCTTCACAACCTGGAGGTAACCAAGATTTCTTACTTAGGACTCAGAAAGCAATAATTATAAAAGAAAAAATGACAAATATGACTACATCAAAATGTAAAACTTTGCTTATCAAAAACAGCTCTAAGAAAATGAATAGGCAACCACGAAGACTGATATCCAGGATCTAAAAAGGACATATAAAGAACTCCTACAACTCAATAATAAAGAGACAATTAACCCAATCTTAAATGGGCAAAAGATTCGAGCAGGCATTTCACAAAGGAAGATATAAAAATGTCAATAAACACAGGAAAAAGTGCTCAACATCATTAGTAATCAAGGACTAAAATTAAAACCAACCATAATGACATACCACTCTACACCCACTAGAATGGCTAAAAATAAAGACCGACAATACTAAAAGTTGGCAAGGATGTGAAGTAACCAGAATGCTCATACACTGTTGGCAGGAAACAGGCTGATAAAACTACTCAGCTATAAACACATGGTACACTTCATGAAAAAAGGATGGCTTGAAGATGAAGCCAGCATGCCAGAGTTTAGAGCAGCAGGCCACAGAGGATTAGTCTCAGGCCTTGAACCCTAATGGTTCTTTATATACCTTGGATATCAGTTCCTTGTCAAACAGGTGTCAGAGCTTGTCTATTCATTTTCTTAGTTACCTTAAATGAGAAGTTTTCAGTTTTGATGCAATCCAATTTATCTTTTTTTTCCCCCAGTGGTTATTGCTTTCTAAGTCTTGTCTAAGAAAGCTTTGCACACCTCCAGGTCATGATGATATTCTTCCATATTTTCTTCTAGAAGCTTTATGGTTTTATCATTTTTGAAACAAATCTGACAATTTCTTTAGAAATTAAACATGCATTTGCCATATGACCCAAGAATTCTTCTGATAGGTGTTTTTCCAAAGAAATAAAAACATATGACCAAAAAAAAAAAAAGACTTTTGGGGGGGTGAGGGGTAAGAGCCTTAGCTAAGATAGTGGCTGTAAGCACGAAATTGATGAATTCAAGATATTAAGAAGATTGGCAAAAATGTTTTTTATTCTCATCTATTTCCTTATCACCTAAAAGCATTTTTCTAATTATATGTGGAGGGAGGGAGAAAGGAAGGAAGGAGTAAAGAGGAAAGAAGGCACGCTACATAAGGATAGTTTCCTCTTTTGTCTGACCTCATCTTTATTAAAGACAGGGCAGGGTATTATCATGAAGGGTTAAATAAGCCACCTTTAAAAGCTTAAAACTTTAGTTTGTAAACGTGGGAGAGCAATGGAAATTTTAGGCTGAGAATTAAAGGTCTGTGTCAGCAGCAAATAACTGATGGAGAGAGCAGCTGGAGTCTATGTTACAACAGTCCAGAGAGGAAATGACAGAGGCTCAACCAAGAAAACAGCCACGGAGAGAGAGGGTGGACTCTGGATTTGCATCACAGGCAGAAGTGACCAAGCTCAGTGACCGGTGAAGTTCTGACTGTGCAGATCAAGAAGAACAGGACTGGGCTTCCCTGGTGGCGCAGTGGTTGAGAGTCCGCCTGCCGATGCAGGGGACACGGGTTCGTGCCCCGGTCTGGGAAGATCCCACATGCCGCGGAGCGGCTGGGCCCGTGAGCCGTGGCTGCTGAGCCTGCGCGTCCGGAGCCTGTGCTCTGCAAGGGGAGAGGCCACAACAGTGAGAGGCCCGCCTACCGCAAAAAAAAAAAAAAAGAAGAACAGGACTGGGTATCAAAATTCTTTATTTTCATTTATGTACGTGCTACTCTCATGTTCGTAATACTTCTTTCAAAATTTAGCAAGAGTAGAAAAAGAATTATTTAAGTAAAAAGAAGGAAACAGATCTCAAAATGTCATCTCTTCCTTGAAGCCTTACACACCTCACTACACTCTCAACAGAATTAACCCTATGTTCCCATAGCATTTAGACATTTATCACAGCACACCATAACCCACACTCCGCTGCTGGAGAACAGCGGGGCCGTATACTAACTACCGAATCTCCAGGACTGAGCAGAGTCCCTACCCAGCTTGCAGAATAAAGAGCATTTTAGCTTTATTTTAGCTCCTCTTCGCTTCAAAACTGCCAGAACGTTATTAAAAATG
Source organism: Mesoplodon bidens (assembly GCF_964165515.1). Classification (NCBI taxonomy): domain Eukaryota; kingdom Metazoa; phylum Chordata; class Mammalia; order Artiodactyla; family Ziphiidae; genus Mesoplodon; species Mesoplodon bidens. The sequence continues at coordinate 1,804,490 of NC_138167.1, read as the reverse complement.
AATACCTTGAGGAGCTGCCCTGGTGGCGCAGTGGTTGAGAGTCCGCCTGCCAATGCAGGGGACGCGGGTTCGTGCCCCGGTCCGGGAGGATCCCACATGCCGCGGAGCGGCTGGGCCCGTGAGCCATGGCCGCTGAGCCTGCGCGTCCGGAGCCTGTGCTCCGCAACGGGAGAGGCCACAACAGTGAGAGGCCTGCGTACCGCAAAAAAATTTAAATAAATAAATAAATAAATAAATAAAATAAATGAATACCCTGAGTGGAAAAATGTTAAAAGTCACAGAAGTTGAATCAATATCCCCACTAGGCTTTCTGCCCTTGAATAACTAAATTGGTTACATAGTCCATTCTCACTATTCATGATACTCATGTTCTACAGTTACCATGAACACTCAATAATCCAATACCGAGCCACTGCTCTTAGCAGAAATACAGGCCTAGGTTCCTGCGAGCCTCCAGTCACTACATTTTCATTGACCAGTCAATACAAAAGCTTGCTTTGCCTGCTTCTGTCTATTAAAGGCACCCTATTTAGTATGTATTGTTGATGCATAACTACTGAAATCACAGCCAACAGCACATAACTCAGCCCCGAACAAAGCTCATCTAAGAGAAGCTTGCCGTGCGTGTCTCTGTAAGGCACATCACAGCCACCCTGCACTTAGGAACACCACACAGCACTTCAGCACTAAGCTTGGAGAACATTCTAAACCGTGAAATCACAGCAACATGGATGGACTTGGAGGGCACTGTGCTAAGTGAAATAAGTCAGAGAGACAAAGACAGATACTGCATGATATCACTTATATGTGGAATCTAAAAAACACAACAAACTAGTGAACAAAACAAAAAAGAAGCAGACTTACAAATACAGAGAACAAACCAGTGGTTACCAGTGGGGAGAGGGAAGAAGGGAGGGGCGAGAGCGGGGCAGTGGAACTTCTGAACGCTGTAAAGAACTATAGAATTTAAAGAATTCCTCATTCAATTTTTAAAAAATGCGTTAAAGAAAGAACGTGGAATCACTAACGAAAAGCATAAAACTGTGGCACTAAACATGCCACAACAAGGACGCAGGTTTACAGTGTGAGCGGAGACAAGAAGGCAGGGGGACGCCTTGCTGGACCTGAGCTGGGGACGGGCGCGTTGGCCCTGCTATCTACTTGGAAGCTCCCGAGGAGTGTTAGCCGGGCCGTGCATCCGCAAATAACGGAGATGAACGGGGCGTGCTCGGAGGTCAGACGTCTCTCTCCCACAGCTCTCAGCCACCTTCATGCGCTCATCTCCGAGTCCACCAGGTTCCTATCACGCGCCAACAGGTCTTGGCGGCATCGCTGATGACACCCGCACACCGACGCTTCTCTGCCTGTGACCACCACAGCCGACGGCCGAGCAAGTGCTGAGCCGAGGACAGAAACCCTGGCAAACTTTCCTGCAAGACAGCTGACCCGACGCCACTGGACACGACCTGGTCCGATCCCAGAGTTCAATGTTGGGAGAAGGGTTTTAAGTTGACTGTGCCTCCGACTCTGAGTTCCGTGGAGGAACAGACCTCAAAAGGTCTCGGAAGCCAAAAGGTGCAAAAACCCAAATGCCCATCGACTGACGGAGAAACACAACATGGTCTCTCCCTACGCTGAACTAGTATCATTCGGCCGTAAAAAGGGGCGAGCGCCGACCACTGCTACTGCGGACGAACCCCGAGGACCTAGGCAGCGCGCAAGGAGCCGCCCACGAGAGGACGAACGCCGTCTGACTGCACTGAGGTGAACTATCCTGGCCCCGCAAACTCAGAGACAGGAAGCGGCCCGGTGGGGCTGGGCAGCGGGACAGGAGAAGCGTCTGCTACGAGCTCGGGATTTCCTTCCGGGGCGATGAAACGCTCTGCAATTGGACAGCGGTGATGGCGGCCCAATAATCCCCTGACTAAAAACCACTCAACTGGTCTCTTTAGAAGGATGAATTTAGTCGTATGTGAATTCTCTCTCAATTTTTAAAGAAAGGTCTAGAAAGGCTGAAGACGCGCTCACCTGTCAAATCCCTCCTAAACGGTTAACTCCGTCCCCGCCGTAGCCTCTCCCGCCCGGCGGCCCAGCCGCGGACACCCTCCATCCCCGCCCGCGGGCACCAAATACCCCGCGGCCCAGTCCCCGCCCCGCCCGTCCCGGCGCCCTCGGGCCCCAGCGCCCTCGCGGTTCAGCACACGCTGCTGGGCCTAGGACCATTGGGCCGGGACTCCCAAGACGAGCTCCCCACCCGGCGGAGACCCCACTCACGAACCTCGGCCACGCAGGGCGCAGGAAGCTCCGTGCCGACTGAACGCGGGCAAGGGCGCTCGCGCACAGCCGCGCAGAGGACGCTGGGAAGGAGGTCCAGGCGGGAGAGCGCGCCTGGCTGGGGTGGGCTGAACGCGGAGAAGAGGGCTCCGGCACGACCGCGCAGAGGACGCTGGGGAAAAGGTCCGGGCCGCTCTGCCCCGGGCCATAACTGCGTGAACGCGCGGAAGGGCCCTCGGAAGAAGGTCCGACCGAAAATGTGCCGGGCCGCTGCCGGGCACAGGAAGAGGAGCCGCAAGTCAAGTCGGAGGGGGAGCAGAGCCGTTTGTCGAGAGCCGCAAAAGCAAGCTAACAGCGCGAACCTGACCTCCGTGCCGCCGCTCCCTCCGCTTGGCTTCCGCGGACCCTGCGCTGCCGGGATCTCTGCTGCCCCCTGGCGGCCGGCGAGCTCGCCCGGCCTCGGGGCGCCGCCCTCAGCGCTCCCAGCCCGGCAGCCCGAGCCCGACGAGGGGCGGCAGGACCGCTCGGCGCCGCTCAGTGCCCCTAGGCTGCTGCGGGAGAGGACCGTTCCCCTGCATCCTGCTAAGGCCGGTCGTCAGAGCGCGGCCTGGATCGCAGGCCGAGGAGCCCGCCGGCCCAGGCCGCGCCCGCTCCCGCCCGGCACACGCCAGTCACCGCCCCGCACACATCCCAGTCTCCGTCCCGGCTCCACACGCCCACCTCCCCGCACTCCCCCCCCCACCCCCGCCCCCGGGTCTGCAGGACTCCCAGGCGCTCGCGTCGGGAGACGCTGCGTGGCGACATGCGCTCGGGACGTCTTACAGCACCGAGCAAAGCAAGATTAAAAAGTTGTCATCGCGACTCCGAGCTGATTGCGGAAAACTCCAACAAAATCAGTCTCTGCGTTTTCCAGCTGTTGCCCCGGCGCCCTTCTAGCCGCGCGGACCCCTATGTGAGCAGCAAAGCCCCGGGCGAGTCACTTCCTGCTGGGCTGACTGCTCACTCCTCCCGGGAACACCCCCGCCCCCCCACCCCCAATGCATTTGGTAAAGAAAGGAATGTTGGCTTCCAAATGGTGCTGGGACAGTTACTGTTTGGGGTTATATTCCTTATCAAAATATGCACTGAAATAAATTACAGCTGATTTCAAGGGCGAAATGTTAAATATACGCAGATACACATAAAACAAAGTAAAAAACATATGCAGAAGAATATCCGACCTCAGAACGCAGAAAAAAGCTTTCTAACTATAAAAGCTGATAAAGTAATCATGAAGTAAAAGATGGATAACTGTAGCTACCTACATTCAACTTTTTTAGCTTCTGGAAGTAGAAAATAAACAAGAAAAGGGGAAATATTATTGACATGTATGGTGAAGAGAATTCATATATAAAAACTTCTAACAACTCAGGAAATATAGACAAATGAAGTGAGTGGATATTTCACAAAAGGAGAAAGATAATAAATAGGAAAAAAGGTTTAACTTTAATAAAACCAAAAAGCATACATATTAAAATAAGTATATAAATATAGATGCAAAAATCCTCAACAAAATACTGGCAAACAGAATCCAACAACACATTAAAAGGATCATACACCATGATCAAGTGGGATTTATCCCAGAGATGCAAGAATTCTTCAATATACGCAAATCAATCAATGTGATACACCATATTAATAAATTGAAGAAGAAAAACCATATGATCATTTCAATAGATGCAGAAAAAGCTTCTGACAAAATTCAACACCCATTTATGATAAAAACTCTCCAGAAAGTGGGCACAGAGGGAGCCTACTTCAACAAAATAAAGGCCATATACGACAAACCCACAGCAAACATCATTCTCAGTGGTGAAAAGCTGAAAGCATTTCCTCTAAGTTCAGGAACAACACAAGGATGTCCACTCTCACCACTATTATTCAACATAGATTTGGAAGTCCTAGCCACGGCCATCAGAGAAGAAAAAGAAATAAAGGGAATACAAATTGGAAAAGAAGAAGTAAAACTGTCACTGTTTGCAGATGACATGATACTATACATAGAGAATCCTAAAGATGCCACCAGAAAACTGCTAGAGCTAATCAATGAATCTGGTAAAGTTACAGGATACAAAATTAATGCACAGAAATCTCTTGCATTCCTATACACTAATGATGAAAAATGTGAAAGAGAAATTAAGAAAACACTCCCATTTACCATTGCAACAAAAAGAATAAAATACCCAGGAATAAACCTACCTAGGGAGACAAAAGACCTGTCTGCAGAAAACTATAAGACACTGATGAAAGAAATTAAAGATGATACCAGCAGATGGAGAGATATACCATGTTCTTGGATTGGAAGAATCAATATTGTGAAAATGACTATACTACCCAAAGCAATCTACAGATTCAATACAATCCCTATCAAATTACCAATGGCATTTTTTTACAGAACTAGAAAATTTAAAAAATCTTAAAATTTGTATGGAGATACAAAAGACCCCGAATAGCCAAAGCAGTCTTGAGGGAAAAAAACGGAGCTGGAGGAATCAGACTCCCTGACTTCAGACCATACTACAAAGCTACAGTAATCAAGACAATATGGTACTGGCACAAAAACAGAAATATAGATCAATGGAACAGGATAGAAAGCCCAGAGATAAACCCACACACCTATGGTCAACTAATCTATGACAAAGGAAGCAAGGATATATAATGGAGAAAAGACAGTCTCTTCAATAAGTGGTGCTGGGAAAACTGGACAGCTACATGTAAAAGAATGAAATTAGAACGCTCCCTAACACTATACACAAAAATAAACTCAAAATGGATTAGAGACCTAAATGTAAGACCAGACACTATAAAACTCTTAGAGGAAAACATAGGAAGAACACTCTTTGACATAAATCCCAGCAAGATCTTTTTTGACCCACCTCCTAGAGTAATGGAAATAAAAACAAAAATAAACAAATAGGACCTAATGAAACTTAAATCTTTTGCACAGCAAAGGAAACCATAAACAAGACGAAAAGACAACCCTCAGAATGGGAGAAAATATTTGCAAATGAATCGTCAGACAAAGGATTAATTTCCAAAATATATAAACAGCTCATGCAGCTCAGTATTAAAAAACCAAACAACCCAATCCAAAAATGGGCAGAAGACTTAAGCAGACATTTCTTTTTTTTTTTTTTTTTTTTTTTTTTTGCGGTACGCGGGCCTCTCACTGTTGTGGCCTCTCCCGTTGCGGAGCACAGGCTCCGGACACACAGGCTCAGCAGCCATGGCCCACGGGCCCAGCCGCTCTGCGGCATGTGGGATCTTCCCGGACCGGGGCACAAACCTGTGTCCCCTGCATCGGCAGGCATACTCTCAACCACTGCACCACCAGGGAAGCCCCCTAAGCAGACATTTCTCCAAAGAAGACATACAGAAGGCCAAGAAGCACATGAAAAACTGCTCAACATCACTAATTATTAGAGAACTGAAAATCAAAACTACAATGAGGGCTTCCCTGGTGGCGCAGTGGTTGAGAGTCCGCCTGCCAATGCAGGGGACACGGGTTTGTGCCCCGGTCCGGGAAGATCTCACATGCCACGGAGCGGCTGGGCCCGTGAGCCACGGCTGCTGAGCCTGCGCGTCCGGAGCCTGTGCTCCACAACGGGAAAGGCCACAGCAGTGAGAAGCCCGCATACCGGAAAAAAAAAAAAAACTACAATGAGGTATCACCTCACACCAGTTAGAATGGGCATCATCAGAAAATCTACAAACAACAAATGCTGGAGAGGGTGTGGAGAAAAGGGAACCCTTTTGCACTGTTAGTGGGAATGTAAATGGATACAGCCACTATGGAGAACAGTATGGAGCTTCCTTAAAAAACTACAAATAGAACTACCATATGACCCAGCAATCCCACTACTGGGCATATACCCTGAGAAAACCATAATTCAAAAGGAGTCATGTACCAAAATGTTCATTGCAGTTCTATTTACAATAGCCCGGAGATGGAAACAACCTAAGTGTCCATCATTGGAGGAATGGATAAAGAAGATGTGGCACATATATACAATGGAATATTACTCAGCCATAAAAAGAAATGAAATCGAGCAATTTGTAATGAGGTGGATAGACCTAGAGTCTGTCATACAGAGTGAAGTAAGTCAGGAAGAGAAAGACAAATACCATATGCTAACACATATATATGGAATTTAAGAAAAAAAAATGTCATGAAGAACCTAGGGGTAAGACAGGAATAAAGACACAGACCTACTAGAGAATGGACTTGAGGATATGGGGAGGGGGAAGGGTAAGCTGTGACAAAGCGAGAGAGAGGCATGGACATATATACACTACCAAACGTAAGGTAGATAGCTAGTGGGAAGCAGCCGCACAGCACAGGGAGATCAGATCGGTGCTTTGTGACCACCTGGAGGGGTGGGAAAGGGAGGGTGGGAGGGAGGGAGACACAAGAGGGAAGAGATAAGGGAACATATCTATATGTATAACCGATTCACTTTGTTATAAAGCAGAAACTAACACACCATTGTAAAGCAATTATACTCCAATGAAGATGTAAAAAAAAAAAGCACTTAGAAATTTAAAATATGATACCTAACATAAAAATTTCACTAATAAGTTTGGAAGATAAGGTTAAAAAAAATGTCTCCGAAAGTTGGTCGAAGAGATGGATAATAAAAGAGAAACAATATGAAAATTAAAGCATCAGTTCAAGTCCAACATCTGACAAATAGGTATTCCAGAAAGAGAGAATAAGAAAACACCTGGAAGAAATTAATACAGAGAAAACACAAAAAAACTCTTCAGACCTGAAAGACATACATCTTCATATTGAAAGGTCCCACCCCAGGCCTCAGAATGATGAATTAAAAAGGAGCTACACTGAGAAATTTTATACCATAAGAGGTAGAGGAAATACTTTAAATGAAAGTATTCAGAATGCAAACCAAAAAAGTATGTTACATACAAAGTATCAGGTTACATCAAAAGTATCAGGAATCAGACTGCATTTGGACTTCCTCCGTGCTGCAACAGAAGCTAAAAGACACTAAAGATTCCAAGGGAAAATAACTTCTAACCTAGAATTCAATACCCAAATTATCAGTAAAGTGGATGAATAAGTAAAGATATTTTTAGACACACATATGCTCAAAAAAAATTAACTTGTTGCCTACCTTTTCTCAGAAAGCTAGAGAAGAATGTCTCTTCTCTTCAAAACTTAAAAGGAAACTAAGAAAGAGGAAGGCACAGGACTCAGGAAACAGGATCCAACACAGAAAAAAGGCCATGAAATTCCTTAGATGATAAGAAGTGAAAATCTCAGGAAGGCAGCTGCGCAGCAGCCAGGGGACCACGAGTCTGAAGTGGAGGAGAGGACGAAGAGCTCCAGATGGAATGTCCACAGGGGGAAAAACGGTGCTGAGAGATTTATCTGACTTTTGGGATATGTGGAAAGTTGTACTGAGAAGAATTGATGAGTCCTTCCCAATTAAAAAAAAAAAAAACCAGAATGACAAGGGTCAACTGGCAAATGTTGAGGAGGTGCTGGAGTTGGAAAATTATCATTTGGCTACTGTCGTGGTAAAGATTGAATCAGGCAAGCATCATCAATGGATGTTAAATCTGAGGGGAAATTTGGATGAGGAGAATACTGGCATGATCTTAAACTGTCTCCCCATAGACATAAACTGCAAAGGAGGAAGGAAAAAAAAACAACAACAGTAATAGTATGGTGGAGAAATTGGGCAAACCTTGACTAGGTGATCAAATTAACATCACCAGTGAGGATAGCGGGACACTGTCTCCAGATGCGATGCCCTGAGGAGGACACCGCATCCCCTCGCCGTGTTCCAACAGAGAATGCATAACCTCAGTCTAATCACAAAAAACATCAGACAAATGCAGAATGAGGAACGTTCAGTTACAAGAGAAAAAGTGTGTGTTAGGCGCAGGGGTGGTAGACACTGCCTTCTTCAAAATGTCAGTGTCAGAAAAGATAAAGGCTATGAAAACGTCCCAGGATCAGAGAGGGTAAAGAGATCTGACAAACAAATGTAGTACCCGACCCTAGACTGGATCCTGTGCTGGAGGGGGAAAATGCCGTAAAGGACGTTTTGGGCTCAGTTGATCATGCTGGAGTATGGATGATCGATTACATTCTTAAATCAATGTAATCTTATGAATTTATAAAGCTGACAACTATGGTTATGTTAGTGGAGAAAAACCCTTATCCTTAGGAAATACACACTGAAGTATTTAGGGTTAAAGAGCTACGATGGATGAAACTCACCCTTTAATTATAGATAGATGGATGGATAGATAGATACATAGAACACAGATAAAGCAAATGGAGTGAAGTGTTAACTATAAGGCATATCTGGGTAAAGTGTATACAGGTATTCCTTGTCCTATTTTGTTTTTAAATAAATTTATTTATTTACTTACTTACTTACTTACTTATTTATTTTTGGCTGCGTTGGGTCTTCGTTGCTGCGCGGGCTTTCTCTAGTTGCAGTAACCGGGGACTACTCTTTGTTGTGGTGTGCGGGCTTCTCATTGCAGTGGCTTCTCTTGTTGCAGAGCACGGGCTCTAGGTGCACGGGCTTCAGTGGTTGTGGCACACGGGCTCAGTAGTTGTGGCTTGTGGGCTCTAGAGCGCAGGCTCAGTAGTTATGGCCCACGGGCTTAGTTGCTCCGCGGCATGTAGGATCTTCCTGGGCCAGGCCTCGAACCCGTGTCCCCTGCATTGGCAGGCGGATTCTGAACCACTGCCCCACCAGGGAAGTCCTCATTGTGGTTTTGATTTGCATTTCTCTAATAATTAGCAATGTTGAGCATCTTTTCATGTGCCTGTTAGCCATCTGTATGTCTTCTTTGCAAAAATGTCTATTTAGCTCTTCTGCCCATGTTTTGATTGGGTGGCTTGTTTTCTCAATCTGTATATTTTGGAGATTAACCCCTTGTCAATCACATCATTTGCCAATATTTTCTCCCATTCCACATGTTGTCTTTTCATTTTGTTGATGGTTTTCCTTTGCTGGGCATAGAAGAACAATTTTTTAAAAGGAAAGTGTTCATTCATGTAGTTAAAATGGTCTTAAGCTTCCGTGTGAGATATGTGGCTTTCTTCTGTTTTGTGTAGAGTGCTGTATAACATGTCACTTCACAATATTTTACCAGTTAGGGGTTCCCATAGTATAGTAAAGGGTGAGTATTTCTCATTCATTCATTTATTCACCTTTCATCAAATAAATATTGATTAAGCCATTCCTATGTGAAAGACACCAATGCAGGCAGTGAGGATGGAGTGAAGAACAAAGTCCAGGATCCCACGGAGCTTGTATCCTAGAAGGCAGAGAAAGGTCGAGCAAGCAAACAAATACACGGTATGGCTGGTAGAAGGAAGGGCTATGATGAAGACTGAGGCAGGAGCTAGCATGATGAGAACGGTGGTGCTGTTTAGATGGAGTGATGATTTGGGGAAGGCGTCTCTGATAAAGTGACTTTGCAAAGAACGAAATGAAATGAGTGAGAAACTATAAGGGAAAAACTACCCTCTTCCTCCTGTGTATTTCTCCTTTACTCTCATAATATTGACACACTCACTCTTCCAACACCAAATGTGTGGGTTTTCCACATATGCAATTCCCTACAACACCAGCTGGGCGTCCTACAACGCCATTCAGTTCTGACACTAACTGGAGTTAGGCAGACTCCACGGGTTAAGGGTTCAGTCCCACAAGACTGCCCCTCACTTCAAACGCCATTTGCAAATAATAGGTCCCCAAGCTATCCACCAATTCTGTCTGAGTTGTCTACAAATCAGAGGTTCCCCCTACTGGCCTTCTTGGATTTGATCATTTGCTAGAAGAGGTCACAAAACTCAGGGAAACACTTAATTAGGTCTACCAGTTTATTATGTAACAAAGGATATGATAAAGGACACAAGATGAATAGCCAGATGAGAAGATATGTAGGAACTGGGTCAGGAGGGTCCCAAGCGCAGGAGCTTCTGTCCCCATGGAGTTGGGGTGTGCCGCCCTCCCAATACATGGATATGTTCACCAACCATAAGCTCTCCAAACCCCAATTTTGGGATTTTTATGGAGAGTTCATCACATAGGCATGATCGATCATTAGCTCAGTCTCCAGCCCCTCTTGCCTTCTCAGAGGATGGGGGGTGTGGTCTAAATGTTCCAAACTTCTAATCATGGCTTGGTCTTTCTGGTGACCAGCACCTCCCCTGCCCCATCCTGAAGTTATTTAGAAACCCACCCAGAGTCACCTCATTGGAACAAAAGACACTCCTATCATGAAGAGAATGTCAAAGGATTCCTAAATCTCTGTGTCACGAACCAGGGTCAACGACAAAATGTTAGAACAAAAGATGCTTTTAGCACTTTTATCATTTAGGAAGATTACAAGAGTTTTAGGAGCTCTGTGCCAGGAAGCAGGGACAGAGACCAATATATATTTACACACTTTTCTTTTTTTTCCTTTATTACATTATGTAAGTTTAAGGTGTATAATATGATGATTTGATATACATATGTACTGTGAAATGATTACCAGAAAAAGGTTAGTTAACCCATCCATCACCTCACATTGTTACCTTTGTGTGTTTGTGTGTGTGTGTGGTGAAAATTTTTAGTATGTACTTTCTTAGCAACTTGAAGTATACAATGCAGTATTAACCAGTCGCCATGCTGTACATACACCCCCAGAACTTATTCATCTTATAACTAGAAGTTGGTACCCTTTGACCATTTTCAGACATCCTTCCCCACCCCCATTCCCTAACCACCAATCTACTCTCTGTTTCCATGAGTTTGAGGGTTTGGTTAGATTCTACATATAAGTGAGATCATACAGTATTTCTCTTTCTCTGCCTGACTTATTTCACTTAGCATAATGCCCTCAAGGTCCATCTATGTTGTCACAAATGGCAAGATTTCATTAATTTTTTATGGCTGAGTAATATACCATTGTGTATATATGTACCACATCTTCTTTATCCATTTATCCATCCATGGACACTTAGGTTGCTTCCACATCTTGGTTATTGTAAATAATGCTGCAATGAACATGGGGGTGCAGATATCTTTTCAAGTTAGTGTTTTTGTTTCCTTTGGGTAAATACCTAGAAGTGGAATTGCTGGATCATATGGTAGTTCTATTTTTAATTTTTTTCCATAGTGGCTGTAGCAATTTACATTCTCCACGTCCTTGCCAACTGTGTTATTTCTTGTCTTCTTGATAATATCTATTCTAACAGTTGTAAGGCAGTATCTCGTGGCTTTGACTTACATTTCCCTGATGAACATCTTTTCATGTACCTGTTGGCCATTTGTATGTCTCCTTTAGAAAAATGTCTATTTAGCTCCTTTCTCTAATTTTTAATCAGATTGTTTTTTTCCTATTGAGCTGTAGGAGTTCCTGATATATTTTGGATATTAGTGCCCTTACCAGATATGTGGTTTGAAAATATTTTCTCCCATTCTATAGGTTGTCTTTTCATTTTTTGGATTGTTTCTTTTGTTGTTCAGAGCTTTTTAGTTTATCATAGTCCCACTGTTTTTTTTTGTTTTTGTTTTAACATGCCACGCAGCTTGCAGGATCTTAGTTCCCTGACCAGGGATTGAACCCGGGCCATGGCAGTGAAAACACTGAGTCCTAACCACTGGACTGCCAGGGAGCTCCCAGCTATAGTCCCACTTATTGATTTTTGCTTTGTTGCTTGTGTTTCAAAAAATTGTTGCCAAGACCAACGTCAAGAAGCTTTTACCCTACGTTTTCTTCTATGAGTTTTACTGTTTCTGGTCTTACATTTAAGTCTTTAATCCACTCTGAGTTAATTTTTGTGAGTGGTGTAAGATAGGGATACAGTTTCATTTATTTGCATGTGAATATCCAGTTTTCCCAGCACTGTTTATTGAAGAAACTATCTTTTCCCTGTTGAGTATTCTTGGCTCCCTAGTCAATTATTAGTTGACTGTATATGCTTATTTCTGGGCTCCAAATTCTGTTCCATTGGTCTATGTGCCTGTCTTAAAGCCAGTACCATACTGTTTTGATTACTATAGCTTTGTAATATAGTTAAAGTATAACTATATTAATAGTAAATACTGGTAATATACTAGTAATATAGTACCCCTATAGGGATACAAGTTCAGTGGGGGCAGAGAGTTTGTCCACTATATCCTCACTATCATGAACTATACTTTGCACACAGCAGAAATTCAATAAATAGTTGTTGAACAAATGAAGAATTAGTGAGTTTTGTAGGAAAAAAATACATGCTTTTAGGGGGGTTTTTTTGTTTTTGTTTTTTTTGCATCCCAGGAACACCAAAGAATTATTTAACATTCCAACAATGAGAATTGATTCATACCCAAAGTAAAATGGTCAATAATTTTATTTAAATGAGAATTGGGTGGGATTGCACTAATTGAATTATATATGTGAAATGTTAGATAAAACATGAAAATATTCACTTATATATATTCACAATTGAACATGTTATTTGCTTTACAAGAATGCAAAAAACAAGTATGCTTTTACAATATTAAGTGTGAAGTACAAAATCTAGAAGGGGCAAAATGAAGAAACTATGTAGAAAGGTTTACTAGGCACAATATCTATCTATCTATAGGTGATAATTTAGGAACTGTTACCTCCATTCTATTGACTTAAATGTCACATCAGTGAGCACTGAGAAAGGTCTTCATACATCCCACCTACACTTCCAGTGATATAACTGCAATTTAGTCTTGGTTTCCAGAGTCACAATCATTTTGCTGATTAGTGTGGTCACTGGATTCTTATTTAGCACAATCTAATACAGTCACGAAGCTTTCCATAGTTTAAAATAAAAAGCAAGGGATTTGTAACCAAAAATGAGGGAATATTTAACCAAATGACTTCCTGAAAGCCTTGCAGTTTGGAAGTTTGGCCTATGAGGAATGGTGGTTGACAAAGATAATTAGCTCTCAGATTAAAATGACAACTAGAAAGAACAGCAACAAAGCAGGAACTGTAAAATGTTGAATTAGAAAGGCAGCTGGGAGTGGGCATTGTGAGAAGTGACTGCAAATGGTAATTTAGAATAACATCTGGGAGTAGGTGGCTCACGAGACAAGGTGGTATCTGAAGAAAGTGAACTAACAACTGAGTTATTTTGGATGGGGTATCAGAGTAATTTGAATGTTCTATTAGCTACATTTCTCATCGATAACCAAAGCCAGGTACATCCCTTGCTGAGATCTTGAACCACAAAAAATACATGTATGATTATATATAACTACTCTCATTCTATGTAAATATTTACAGCTGTATAAAGTATACTCAAGTGTGCGTATATAAGCTATACTTGTATTCATATTATTAGAGGATAAAGAACGTATTGCGGGCAGGGGCATGGGACTTTTAAAAAGGGCAAATAGTCATGGAGGCAGAGAAAACAGCCTTTCCCTCCAGCATGAGAATCTATAACCACGATAAAAGCTAATAAACAGGACTTAGAATCCAGAACTTGTGAGGCCGGTATGACACTTAGTGGAGGAACATAGGAAGCACTGTCTAAAGTAGGTTACTAAGTTCACCTTTAATTAAGGTCAGCTAAGGATAGGTCAGAACCAAAAAGGTGAAAGAACCTGAGAAAGCCTGTGGGTGAGATTTTAATTTTTTAAAGTAATATTTATATTACATTAATTAATTTATTTAAAAATACATTGATGTTCTCATCAGAAGGAAAAAAATTTTCTTTTTCTTTAATTTTTCTATCTACATATGGTGATGGATATTCACTAAACTTATTGTGATAATCATTTCACGATGTATGTAAGTCAAATCATTATGCTGTACACTTTAAACTTATACAGTGCTGTATGTCAATTACATCTCAATAAAACTGAAAAGAAAAAAGTGACATTACTATTGATGGTTATAAATAAATATGGAAAAATAATCAATTTTTCTAGTCTTTCTTATAAAATTTATGGAACAGTTTAAACGTAGAATGCCTAGCAGGACCATCATATAACTGGTGCCCTCTACATAACTGGTTTAAATATTTTGGAAAACAATTTGATTATTTTTATTAAAAGCCAAAAAATGCCTTTACCTTCCTATTCAATAATCTCATTTTGAGAATTATTCATAAAAGGTATTAATCATAAAACACGGAAAGAAAATGCACAAAGCCTTGTACACACAAAGCTTGAAGCAACCTGAATGTTCAATATTGTTTGCTGGGACTTCCCTGGTGGTCCCGTGGTTAAGAATCCACCTTCCAATGGAGGGGACGTGGGTTCGATCCCTGGTCGGGGAACTAAGATCCCACATGCAGCAGGGCAACTAAGTCTGCGTGCCGCAACTACTGAGGCCGCGCACTCTGGAACCCATGTGCCACAGCTAGAGAGAAGCCCATGCGCTGCAAAGAAAGATCCCGTGTGCCGCAACTAAAACCCAACGCAGCCAAAAATAAACACATAAAATGGTTTCTGTTAAAAAAAAAAAGATGGAGCAGTTTGTGTCACGGCTGCAGTCTGGGCATCAGGCAGTTAGCTTTTTTTTTTTTTTTATAATATTATTTGCTCATTCATTTACTCATTCAGCATTTTTCCCCCAAGTGTCTAATAGGTTCCAAGCACTAGGGGTAAAACAGGGAAAAAAAGAAAGTCCCTTCCCTCACAGAACTTACATTTCTGTGGGGGAGACAGAAAATAAAGAAAGAAGCATAGTACATCCATGTATATAAATACACATATATAGCATGTTAGATGGAGAAGACTAAAACAGCGAGGGGGGCAGGGAGTACGGAGAGGGGCAGGGATGACTTCAGGGTGGTGACATCGGGGACTTGAAGGAAGTGAGGAATCAAGCCTGGAAGCTCTGTGGCAGAAGACTGTGCCCATCAGAAGAGTCTTGAGGTGGGAGCATGCTTGGCATGACTGAAGAACAGCAAGTAGGTCAGTGCAGCTGGGGCAGCCTGAGCTAGAGGGCGAATAGCAGGCAAGGGAAGAGTCGGAGAGGACCAAATCTCTTAGAGGAGTTACAGGCCATGAGAAGAAACTGGGTTTTACTCTGAGACTGGAGGGTTTTGAGCAAGAAGGTGACATAATTATGATCTAGCTTTTGAAAGGATGGTGGAGGAGAAAGTGGAGAGCGGTCAGGAAACTACTGAAATAATACAGGGAAGAAACGATGGTGGGTTGGGTCAGAATGGTGATGACAGAGGTGATGAAAGCGGTTGGATTCTGGACAGAATCTGAAGGTAGATCTGACAGGATTAATTAACTACAGTGTAATTGAATGGGATGTGTAAGACAGAGGAATTAAGGAGGACTCCAACATTTGGTCTGAGTAACAGGAAGGATGGAGTTGCCACCTACTGAGATGGGGAACGTGTGGGAAGAGCAGGTTTGGGGGTAGAAATTAGAAGTGGTTTTTTTTTTTAAGTAAATTTATTTATTTATTTTTGGTTGCATTGGGTCTTCGTTGCTGCACAGGCTTTCTCTAATTGCGGCGAGTGGAGGCTACTCTTCCTTGCCGTGTGTGGGCTTCTCATTGCAGTGGCTTCTCTTGTTGCAGAGCTTGGGCTCTAGGCACGTGGGCTACAGTAGTTGTGGCACGCGGGCTCAGTAGTTGTGGCTCGCAGGCTCTAGAGTGCAGGCTCAGTAGTTGTTGCGCACAGGCTCCGCAGCATGTGGGATCTTCCCAGACCAGGGCTCGAACCCGTGTCCCCTGCATTACCAGGCAGATTCTCAACCACTGCGCCACCAGGGAAGCCCTAGAAGTGTGTTCTTGAATGTGTAAGATTTTAGATGCCCTTTATTAAAATTTTTTTTTCCATTATGGTTTGTTATAGGATATTGAATATAGTTCCCTGTGCTATACAGTTGGACCTTGTTGTTTACCTATTTTATATATAGTAGTGTGTATCTTCTCATCCCAAACTCCCAATCCATCCCTCCCCAAACCCCCTCCCTCTTGACAACCACAAGTCTGTTCTGTCTGTCTGTGAGTCTGTTTCTGTTTTGTAGATAAATTCATTTGTGCCATATTTTAGATTCCACATATAAGTGATATCATATAGTATTTGTCTTTCTCTGTCTGACTTACTTCACTTAGTATGATAACCTCTCAGTCCATCGATGTTGCTGAAATGGCATTATTTCAATCTTTTTTACGGCTGAGCAGTATTCCAGGTATATATGTACCACATCAGATGCCCTTTAGACAGCTGTAGCAGCAAGCTGGTGCCTCGCCCATCCGTGCCCCTCACGTGGACCACATCAGTGCACTTAGGACTGCCTGACCACCAAAAGCCAGCACCTCCATTTCTTAGCCAGAGGGCTTTCTCAAACTAAGACAATCTTGAAGAACACAACACAACACACAGAGTGGTGGTTTCCTCCCTAAAAGGAGAAAGGCGCAGGGGCAGAGATTCTGTTTCCTTGCCTCCTGCTTTCTGCCTTTGAATGCCTTTGTTTGAGAATGTGGTGATTGGTGATGGTGTAATCATGAGGGAAAGTCCAAGGGAACTGAAGTGAAGCCAAGCCCTGGCATTGTAGCAATGAGCAAATTTTAGCAGCCACCTATATTCAGGGTGTCTGCTGTGTGAGCAGAACAAACCCTTCTTACTGAAGCCACTGTAAGTCAGGTCTTCTCTTACTGACAGTTGATTCACTGCTTAGTAATAACACTAGTTAACTTTATCAAGGACTTACTATATACTTAGTAAGTGTTTACTAGTCTAAGCACTTTACATGTATTTCCCCATTTAATCCTTATAATACCTTTACAATTATTATCTCCAGTTTAGATGAGGAAATAGGGCCTGGATAGGTTAAGCCAGAATATGAACCCAGGCAGTCTGATTCCAGAGCCCTTGCCCCTGAGACTCTGCTATACTGCCTTCTAGTATTTGTGGTTATATAATTTGACATAAAACTATAACTATAAACCTTACTGTGGTAAATTCTTTTTCACCCTCACATAAATATGGACATTAATCAGGTATAAAAAACTTCAAATATAAAAGGTAAAGTTAGATAATATTGTGTATGGTGAAGTAATGATTAAAAAACTATTCTCATACTCCTCTCTGCAATTTTGGAGTTAAAATGCTGTAGGAGATACTTAACACTTAATACGTAAGTCTAGTTATCTTCTCATTATGCAAATAAAATAGGTAATAAAGGGGGAATCCCAAACTGTTATACCAGCCAGTATGCCTCCACGTACAAGTATCCCAAACCAGAGGTGGATGACGTCAGGTGGAATTCAGGAATAGGAGAAAGGTGCATGGGAACATAATGTTGACCTCATATTTCCCCACTCCTGTTTATAAC
This sequence comes from Mesoplodon bidens, assembly GCF_964165515.1. NCBI lineage: Eukaryota > Metazoa > Chordata > Mammalia > Artiodactyla > Ziphiidae > Mesoplodon > Mesoplodon bidens. The sequence continues at coordinate 1,786,863 of NC_138167.1, read as the reverse complement.
AGAAATTCTCTAAAGAATTGCTAATACTCACAACTTGTACTTCCATCCATCCCATTCTCTCTTGAACCAATTAATCAAATTTTCAACTCAACCACCTGAATAAACTGCTCTTGTCATGGTCCCCAGTGATGCTGTGTGGCTGAGTCTCACTGAATCCATTTTGTCAGCCCAGTCTTAGGCCCGCAGTCCTACCCCTCCCCTTTCTGCATGACTGAGCTTTAGCCCACTCACAGGAATGCACCCAAGTCATGTAAGTTTCCTATCAACTTTTACCCCTGCCTCCATCTGATATGAAAGCTGGAAGACTGCCTTTTGCTGACACAGATGGTTAATGATCATGAGACCCCCAGGGGGAGAAAAACCCTGGGTTCCTATCAGTGTGGACATGCTTCCCACTTGGCAGTCAGATTCTGTTTTTAGCTTTGGCCCCTTTAAGTCCCTCTGTACCTCTTTTGGTGGCACAGACTGCAGCTGTGTATGCCTCTGGATCCTCATCTGCAGGATTATTTTCCTTTAAGTATCATTTAGATTTTCCTTTAATGAAGATCAATTGGTAATAAACCATGTGCTTTTGTTTACTTGAAAATGTCTTTATTTTGTCCTTGATCTTATAAATTAGTGTTACTGGGTACACAATTCTGAGATGACAGTTATTGTCTCTCAGCACTTGGAGAGATTATTCTGTCTTCCAGCTTCCCTTGTGTGTTCATAAGTTTGTCATCAGCCAATTACTGTTCCTTTGTAAGTAAGCTGATATTTATTTGTCTCATGTTATGGGTTGAATTGTATTCCTCAGAAAGATAGGTTAAAGCCCTAATCCCCAGTGCCTAAGAACGTGACCTTGTTTTGAAAGAGCGTCATTGTGGACACCATTAGTTAAGATAAGGCCGTATTGGAGAAGGGTGGGCCCTTAATCCAATATAACTGGGTGCCTTATCAGAAGAGGAAAAGAGACACAGACATTCAAAAGGGGAATGCCATGTGACAGGGAGGCAGGCACTGAAGGGCTGCAGATGCAAGCTAAGGAATGCCAAGGACAGCCGCAAATCACCAGAAACTAGGGAGGGGAGGGAAGGGTTCTCCCCTCCCCTTCACAGGGACCAAGGCCCTGCTGACACCTGGAGTTTGGACTTCCAGCCTCTAGAACTATGAGACTATATAAATTCCTGTGATGTTAAGCCATTCAGTTTGTGGCACTTTTTTACAGCAGACCTGGGAAACTAATGCAACTGACTTTAAGATGTGTTGTCTTTTATGTTCTCGGTTTCGCTACACTGTATCCAGATTGGATTTCTTTTTACTGGTCCTGTTCTTAGTGATTCCTGATCTATAGATTTATGTCTCTTATTGGTTTGGAAAGTCCTCACCCATTATATGAACCCATTATATGAACAGATGCTTACCTCCTTTCTCTAGATTCTCCTTAAGGGACTCTAAGTAGATTTAAAGTAGGAGATTGCCTTTTCTATCCTCCCTGTCTTTATTTATTTATTTATAAATTTATTTATTTCATTTATTTATTTTTGGCTGCGTTGGGTCTCCGTTGCTGCGCATGGGTTTTCTGTAGTTGCGGCAAGCAGGGGCTACTTCTTGTTGCAGTGCGCGGGCTTCTCAATGTGGTGGTTTCTCTTGCTGCAGAGCACAGGCTCTAGGCACGCAGGCTTCAGTAGCTGTGGCACACGGGCTCAGTAGTTGTGGCTCACAGGCTTAGTTGCTCCTCGGCATGTGGGATCTTCCCGAACCAGGGCTCGAACCTGTGTCCCCTGCACTGGCAGGCAGGTTCTTAACCACTGCGCCACCTGGGAAGCCCCCTATTAAGTTTTTAAATATCAGTTAATTGTTTTAGAAATTTGTGGCAGATTGATAGTTTCTCTCAATAGTCATTTTCTCCTTATTTTAGTAATATAACTTATTAACTGGGTACATGACCATCCACAATAAAGTCTATATTTCCAATTTGCCCTTCAGCAAGGAATGACCATGAACTAAGCTCTTACCATGGGATATAAAAAGAAGTGGTGTGCACAATCTTTTAGGAAGTTCTCTTAAAGGGAAAGGCATGTCTTTTTCCTTCCCTTTTTTCTTCATTTCCTCTACTCCATGAAAGGAGTATACTTTCCCACACCATTATGTTGGACCTGGCTGTGTGACTTGCTTTGGTTAATGAAGTGTGAGCATACAGGACATATATGACACACTTGAGCAGAAGCTTCAAGTGATTCTGTGGCTTAGCCTCTTGTATGCTTGTTTGCCATCATGAGGAAAATACAACCCAGGTGACTACTGCTCCTTTAGTCTGGTTCCTTGAATGGGAGACGTGTGGAACTGATTCGTACCTCGAGCACAGCACAGCAGCTGACTGCCCCTCCTCCCTCCAGGTGTCAAATCCCAACTAACTTAAGAATAAATATTTGCTGTTTATAAGCCACTGAGTCTTTGAGGGCAATTCCTTTACTTTCTTGCAGGTCAGCAATTTGTTAAAAATTATTATTATTTTTGAATTTATTCATGATGTAATTTCCACTGTCCAGCTATTATGAATAATGCTGCTATAATATTCATATACAAAAGTCTGTGGTTTTGTGTGGATATCTTAAATTCTTTTAGGTATATAGCTAGGAGTAGAACTGCTGGGTCTTATGATAACTCTATATTCAACAGTTCAAGGAACTGTCAGACTTTTACAAGGTGACTACACCATCTTACACTTCCACCAGGTGTATATGAGGGTTCTGGTTTCTCTAAGTCCTCACTAACAGTTACGCTCTTTTTGATTATGGCCATCCTAGTGGGTGTGGTTTCTCACTGTGGTTTCGATTTGCATTTCCCTAATGACGGATGATGTTGAGCATCTTTTCATGTACTTATTGGCTATTTATATATCTTCTTTGGAGAAACATCTATTCAAATCCTATACCCATTTTTTAATGGGTTGTCTTTTTATTGTTGAGTTGTAAGAATTATTTACATATTCTGGATATAATATCAGATATGTGGTTGCAAATTTTTTCCCCCATTCTGTGTACTGTCTTCTTACTTTCCTGGTGGTGTCTGAATTAGTCTACTAGGGCTGCCGTAACAAAATACCACAGACTGTATAGGACCTCATTTAACCGTAACCAGCTCTTTAAAAGCCCTGTCTCCAAATATAGTCACATTGTGGGTTAGGGCTTCCACACATAAATTTTGGGAGAATGCAGCTCAGTCCAAAACATTCTGCCCTCTGGATACCCAATATTCTTGTCCTTCTCACAGGCAAACACATTCACCCCCATCCCAAAGTCTTAACCCATTCCAGCATCAACTCTAAGTGCAAAGTCTCACCTGAATATCATCAGGTATGGTTGCGACTTGAGATATCATTCACTCAAAGGCAAAATTCCTTGCCGGCTGTGAGCCTGCGACATCAGACAAGTTATGCGGTCCCAAAATACACTGGTGAGACAGGCATAGAGAGATATTCTATTCTAAAAGAGAGAAATCAGGAAGAAGAAAGGGAAATGGGTCCAAAGCGAGTACAAAACCCAGCAAGGCAAATTTCATTAGATTTTAAGGCTCGAGAGTAATCCTTTTGGGCTCAATGCTCTGGCTTCCAGGCCCACTGGGGTGGCAACCTCATCCCCTTGGCCCTGGGTGGTGGCCCCACCCCCTCAGCCCTGCACATCAGCTTTATTCCTGAGGCACTGGTTGGTAGCAGGCTCCACTGAAACCAAGGAGACAGCTTGCCCCCCAGACCTGTACTCTCTGGGCTGGTGGCTGGAGTAGCAGCCCTGTTGATCTTTGAATCACTTTGGGTGCCATTTCTCACTTTTCTTGAAGGGTGATGTGAATTGGCAGCCAGATAGCTCTATTGTCCTATCCTGTAGACTCCCAGAAGTCTGACAGTATTCCTCCATTTTGTTGTCTCTATGCCCTTTAGTTCAAACTGGCAGTGTGTCTACTGGTATAATCTTATTTCTATTCCTGGTTACTTATGAGATGACTGATTAAATCCATGAGTTGCACCCATGACCTCTTTATCAAATGACTATCCAGCTACACCCTTGATGTATTCTCCAGAACATACTTCTTCTTTTATCATAATATGGATAGTAATTGGGTTCTACACCTAATTCCAACATGCGAGGAGTTGGGGTGGTTTCCCAACACCACCAAGGAGCAAGTCTCTGGGTACCAGCTGGGTGTCCTGCATCTCAGCTCAATTTTGACACTATCTACCCAGAGACAGCATCGGGTTCTGCAGGTTAAGTGCTCAGTCCCACAAGGCTGCTGTACACCCCTCTTGCCCTCTCAGGATGCCAGATGCAAGCAAGGTTGTTACCTGTGCTTCTGACCAACTGGCCACAAACTGGAGGTGCCAACAATCTCTCCCAACTCAGGATGCCAATTGCAAGTCCAGCTTGTGAACTGTATTTCTGACTGATGGGTATAAATCAAAGGTTCTTATGACCCCTTTCTTGGGTTTGATTAATTTGCCAGAGTGGCTCCTAGAACTTAGAGAAACATTTTTACATACTGGATGACTGGTTTGTTATAAAAGGGTATTATAAAAGGAAGAGCCAGATGGAAGAGACGCAACGGGCAAGGTATAGGGAGAGGGCGCAGAGCTTCCACGCCCCCTCCTGGTGTGTCACTCTGCCCACTTATCCAGGTATTCACCAACCAGAAGCTCTCTGAGCCTTGTCCTTTTGAGTGTTGTGGAGTCTTCATTACATAGACATGATTGATCAAATCATTGGTCATTGGCAACTGATCCAACCTCTAGCCTCTCTTCCCTCCCTGGAGGTCAGGGGGTGGGACGGAAAGTTCCAATCCTGTATCCATGGTTGGGTTCTTTGCTGACAAGCCCCCATACTTAGGGCTTTCCAAAAGTCACCTCATTAACATAAATCCTGTTGTGGCAGAAAGGGGCTTGTTACAAATAACAAGACGTCCATTTTACCTTTATGACTCTGAAAGTGATTTCAGGAACTGAGGAGTAGAGACCAAACATTATGACAAGAGAAGTTCCTGTTGCTCTTATCCCTCAGGAAATTCCAAGGGTTCTGGGAGCTGTGAGTCAAGAACCTTGGATGAAGACCAAACATGAGATATATTTTGGTCATATGCATGACCAAATGTATATTTCTTTTTTTTAAATTGAAGTATAGTTGATGTATTGTATGATATATACATGTTAGTTTCAGGTGTACAACATAGTGATTTGACATTTAAGCATATTACAAAATGCTCACCAGTATATATTTCTTGCAAGTTACAATATTGCAGATAGGCTAAGAATTTTCCAAATCTTTAGGTTATGGTTCCTTTTTGCTTAACAACTCCTTTAATTTATCTCTCACCTCCTGTATACTACAAGCAGTAAGAAGAAATCAGGCCGCACCACCACCACTTTGCTTAGAAATCTCTGCAGCTAAATATCATAGTTTATCACTTTTAATTTCTACCTTCCACACAACACTAGGAAACAGTTTGGCCAAGTTCTTTGCCACTTTATAATAAGGGTCACCTTTCCTCCAGTTCCCAATAACATGCTCCTCATTTCTGAGATCTCACTACAGTCACCTTTTAACGTTTACATTTCTACCAAGAGTCTCTCTTCAAGGCAATCTAGGCTTTTCCTAACATGCACCTCAAATATCTTCCAGCCTCCACTCATTACCCACTTCCAAAGCCCCTTCCACATTTTTAAGGTATTTGTTACAGTAGTACCCCACTCCTCAGTACCAAAATCTGTATTAGTCTGGTGAGGATGCCGTAACAAAATATCACAGACTGGGTAGCATAAACAACAGAAATTTATTTCACACATTTCTGGAGGCTGGACATCCAAGATCAAGGTATTGGCAGGTTTGGTTGGCTTGCAAATGCCCATCTGCCTTCCCCCAACCCCTGGCAACCACCCTTCTGCTTTCTGTCTCTATGAATTTTACTATTCTAGGTACCTCATATAAATGAAATCATACAATATACAGTCCTTTTGTGATTGGGTTATTTCATTTGGTATAATGTCTTCAAGGCTCACCATACTTTTTAAAGCTGAATATACAAAAGTTTTGTATATTCCATTTTGATGGAGTCCAATTTTAAAATTTCGTCACTTATGGTTTTGGTTTCATAGCTAAGAAACTATTGCCTAATCCAAGGTCATGAAGGTTTACACCTGTTTTTTTCTAAGAGTATTATAGTTTTAGCATTTATATTTAGGTCTATGATCCATTTTGAATTAATTTTTTTTAAATTTAATTAATTAATTAATTTTGGCTGCGTTGGGTCTTCACTGCTGCGCACGGGCTTTCTCTAGTTGTGGTGAGTGGGGGTACTCTTCGTTGCGGTGCGTGGGCTTCTCAATGCGGTGGCTTCTCTTGTCGCAGAGCGTGGGCTCTAGGCACGCGGGCTTCAGTAGTTGTGTCACGCGGGATCAGTAGTTGTGGCTCGTGGGCTCTAGAGCGCAGGCTCAATAGTTGTGGTGCACGGGCTTAGTTGCTCCGTGGCATGTGGGATCTTCCTGGACCATGAGTCGAACCCATGTCCCCTGCCTTGGCAGGCGGATTCTTAACCACTGCACCACCAGGGAAGTTCCTTTAATTAATTTTTGCGTATGTGAGGTAGGGGTCCAATTTCATTCTTTTGCATATGGTTATACAACTGTCCCAGCACCCTTTGTTGAAAAGACTATTTTCCCAGTGAATCAACTGTCCATAAATGTGTGGGTTATTTCTGAAGTCTCAATTATTTTCCATGATATATACGTCTATCACTATTCTGGTACAACACACTATCTTGATTATTGTAGTTTTGTAGTCAGTTTTGAAAGCAGGAGGAATGAGTGTTTCAACTCTTTTTTTTTTCAAGATTCTTTTGGCTACTCTGAGTCCCTTGCATTGCCATGTGAATTTTAGGATCTGCTTGTCAATTTCTAGAAAAAAAAAAGGCAGTTGGGATTTTTGATAGGATTGCATAGAATGTGCAGAACAAATGGAGGAGTACTGCTTATCTTAACGATATTAAGTCTTCTATTATTTCTTGATGACGATTTAACTTAATTATAAACCCTGTACCTCGTGTCTTCCTGTCCTCTCAGTAAGCCTAATAATTTCTTGCTCCTCCACTCGTCACTTTTCCTACTTCTAACGGTACACTTTAGCAACCGCTTCTTATTCTGCCAACTATACACATCGTCTCTTGAGTGCTTTTCCCTTTACCTCTACCTTTCTTATGTTTCACATTTTAAACTGCCAGCTGTATTTTTACCTTTATGTTGTCAACATTGGTATAATTTATAAACTATGCTTTAACTACAGCAAGATTATAATTTATTAACAAGTTTGGTCTAAAAGTTGAACACCAGAAACCAGCATTTTCTAAGCTCTCTATCATAGTAATTATTCAGTTGAATCCTCTCCCAGAACTCCTATCCTTCCATCCCAATCTAGCCTAGCTCTTGGGATTTCCCTTTACTACTGAATTAGATCTAGTGAATCCTGGATGGGGATGCTGTCAGAAACCTCATTTCTACCTCATCTTTAAATTTTGAAAAAAAGCCTATGTGGGAGTTTGACTTTATGAGTCTCTGCATATCTGAAAGTTTTCATTTTGTTCTCTTAATGATAATTCAGCTAGGAATAGAGTTTTTTTTAAATAAAAAATTCTTAGCATTTGAAGTTAAAGAAATATTTCCCTCAGAAACTTGAAGGTCATCATTATCTTCTCTTATCTAGTGTTGCTGGTAAGAATTCTAATCGCAGTGTGAGTCTTACTCTTTTACGGGTCACTTTTTATTATTATTTATTTACTTATTTATTTATTTATGGCTGTGTCGGGTCTTAGGTGCGGCACTCGGGATCTTTCCTTTAGGTGTGTGGGCTTCTCTTCAGTTGTGGTGTGCAGGTTTTCTCTCTCTCTAGTTGTGGTGCATGGGTTCCAGAGCGTGGGCTCTGTAGTTTGTGGCATGTGGGCTCTAGCTGAGGCACACTGGTTTAGTTGCTCCACGGCATGTGGGATCTTAGTTCCCCGACCAGGGATCGAACCTGCGTCCCTTGCATTGGAAGGCAGATTCTTTACCACTGGACCACTAGGGAGGTCCCTATGGGTCACATTTTTCCTTTGGAAATTCAGGATCTTCTCTTTATCTTTAGAGTTTTAACATTTCACAAAGTTGTTTTTGTTCTCCACTAATGGACATTTTCAGCTCTGGGAAATTTTGTTCCATTATTTTTGGGGTAATTTTCCATCTTTTATTTACTCTCTTTTCTCTTTCTCTTGTAATATTAGTCTTGTTGGATTGACTTTTTATTTTTCTTTTATTTTCTCTTGCAATTTCCATTGCTTTGCGTATTTCTTCTATTCTTCTTAAAATTGCACAGACTTTACCTTTCAACACTTCCAGTGAATTTATAATTTTGGCAATTTCCTATTTCTAATTTCAAGACTTACTTTTTGTTCTTGGATTGTTACTTATCTGAGTACATTATCCTTGTTTCATACCTCTAATAAAAGTTTGTGAGCATATCATTAAGTTCTCTGAAGTTTCTTTTTCCTCTGTGGTCACATTTTCTCCTTATCCTCTCCCTCTCTTCCCCAGCCCCAAGTTGCAGACTTCCCTTAAACACCTAACGGTCCCTGGTTGTCCATTCATATTTAAGATGAAGTAGTTGGATGCTGATGACGCATCTTTACAACTTGGGAGGGTCTTGCCAACTTGCCTCTAGGGTGAGTGGGTAGGAAACTGGCTATTGTGCCAGAATAAAGAATGCTTTACTCTTAGTCATCAAATGCTCCCCTGAGATGATAAAAAAGCTTGACTTTTAGCCTGGGATAAATGCCTAGCTATTGTATCTGAGGTATAGGGAGGGTTCTGCTGTTCTACATAGAGACCTTTATTTAGTGTCCTTGTTTTCAGCCCTGCTTCTCACTCTTGCTCTGTCTTGTCAGTGTCTCCAAATTTCAGTTTCTCTAAATCACTTCTGGCAGGTAGGCCTCCTTCTTCAGCTGCAGTACCCCCCCAATGCCTATTCCACATTATGGTTTCTTCCATTTTGTTTAATCAGACCTCACCCACTTTCTGTGTGTAACATTAGAAAACAAAAAATCTCTTGGTGGCTCCCTTCCCATTTTCTGTTTTGTACGGGTTTGTATCATTTTTCATTCCTTTATTATCATTTTAATGGGGTTCCAGGAAGAAGAGGCAACGAATGCATGCACTCAGCCAGCTTTAATTAAAAAAAAAAATCCTAAGTGTAGGTTTAAAAAAACATATGTGGGGCAGAGTAGGAAATAAGAAAAAAGAACAGTGGAATGACAAAAAAGAAACCAAAAAAATTTCTGAGTCTGTGATATGGACAGTACTCCCGTGCATGAATAACAATGCTTAGCATCTCACATTCTTCAGATCCCTACATTTCAGGGATGGGATAGATCTGAGACATCTCGTTCACACCCCCTTTTACAGTTACGAAAAGCAGGACCCAGGAGTAATGGGATTTTCCCAAGGTCACACACGTAGACACTGGCAGAATGGAAACTAGAAAGATAAGAGGAGTCCACTTTGCTTTCCCTTCATCTCACCACACCGCTGGGGAGCAGCAGGACGAGCGGATCAGCAGTCAGATAAGAAGGCTCGTGAGAAACATTCACAGGAAGTTGGCGTATTCCTGAGTGAAGTCGGGTGCCCGAGAAAATGAAACACTTTAGGATGCTTCATTTGGCAGGACCGAGCGTCCCCCGGCAGCGGTCCTCACAGCGGCGGCCGCGTGCGGACCCTACGGAAGGGGGCGACTGTACAGCAGGCTGGGGGACGCTGGGCGGGATGGGGATGCGATGACGAATGAAGGGACGAGAACCCCGACGACGGACGGGAAAGCGACAGTGGGGTCACGAGGGCGTGGACGCTGGCGGTGACTCAACTGCTCTCAGGGGCGTTTAGAGTTACTGATAAAACAATCGCTAGCCGGGAATAAACACGATTCAAATCACTCTTACTTTCTTAGTGCAGCGATAGCTTACCTACGGCCTTACATTAACGGTGCGTGGCTCCGACAAGGAAACCCGTCTGCGCTTCGGTACTAGAAACCGGGGAGCCCGACGCCGGGCCAGCTGCCGCCCGCAAGGACCGGGACGACCGTCCGCGCCGCCCTCCCTCCCTCCCCGGCCGCCGAGGCGAACCGCGAACAGGCCTCTGGCGGCGTCTCCCGGGCCGTGCGGGCAGCCCGAGGGCCTTAGGGCGGGAAGCCCACCTGTCCGCGGGCGCCAGGCTCCTCGGGGCGGCTAGCCCCGGGCTCTGCGTGACTAGCCCCCTGAGGCAGCGGCTGAGGCGGCGGCCCACTGTCTGCGCCGCACTGCCTCCTACGGCAAGCGGGAGGAGACAGACGCCGCCCTACCGACGCCTGCCGTGTGCGCGTGTGCGCCCGCGCCGGCCGGCAGCCCAGAGCCCCCACCCGCCAGACCCCGGAAAGTGCCCGAGGCCCGCGCGCGCCCGAGTCGCGCTCCCGGGAGGCTGCGGGCCGCCGACCGGGCGCGGTCGGACGGGGGCGGGGCTCGCGCTGACGTCAGCCCGGGGCGGGGCTGGGGAAATCGCGCAGGGGGCGGGGCGCGGTGACGTAGGCGCCCGGGCCGAGCTGTGGCTGTGGTGGTGGTGGCGGCGGCGGCGGCGGCGGCGGCGGCGGCGGCGGTAGCGGTGGTGGCGGCGGCGTTGGCGGCGGCGGCGGCGACGGCGCCCGGGCAGCAGCGGCAGCGGCAGCGGCAGCCCTGAGCAGGGTGAGACGGCCGCAGTGGCGGCAGCTCGGGGTCGGGCGGCGCCTGGAGCTTCCCGCCCGTTGCTGGAGCTAGGCCCCTCGGCTCTCCTCCGCCCGCTCCTCCTCACGGCCCTGTCTGGGTCCCGGCAGCGCGCCCCCGGGGAGGGCGGAGCCGTAGGTGAGGCGCGGGGACCCCTCCCCCTCCGCGCCCTGCCGGGGGGATGGGACGTCCGGGAGGGTGGCCCCACCCAGCCCACCGACGATCTCGGGGGCGGCGGTGGCGGCGGCGGCTGCGGCTGCGGGCGCCCGGCTTCTGAGGCTTGGTGTTGCGCGCGAGGTGGGGAGGTGTACGCCTCGCGGAGCCCCGGGAGGCTGGGGTGCGGTCGGCTGGTTCTGGGGTTGGGGTATTGATGTACAGCGTTGAAAGAGACGAGGATTCTCGTTTTTTTCCTGCTATGAAGTGGTCAGGTAGGAGATGGAGGGTTGGCTTCCAGAAGGAAGATGAGCTGTGGATGTTGCCTTTGAGGCAGTTGGAGAAGCTATTGCACTAGGTCTCACATCTCTACTTTAGGATTTGGGGTCTTTTTTTCTTTTTTTCCTCCAGGCGGAGCGGGTGGGGCGTCGGCGGGGGGAGAATCCCTCTGCTTTTGGCTCGGGGTGTGAGCGTGGATGGGTTTGGAGCTCTGCACCGTTCAAGAAGAGCGAGATCTTGGGTTAGACAACTTCCTTCTGGCAGCAACATTGGGGAATAGGTCCCAGTACACTTAGTTCCTTAAAGGCGTTATCTTCCAGTCTTTCTTCTGTGCCTGAACGATCTCTAAGCCACCTCGTTTTCAGAGCTCTATCCTGGCTCCTTAAGAGAGGGCCTGAGGATCAGGTGGTTGCTTTGGAAGACACGTTTCTGAGGAGTAGTCGCACGTGGTTCTGGTTGACTGCTTTGGATGGATACAATGAACAATTTGAATAGTTCTGTTGGCGCTAATTATGCGAAACATGCTTAAATGTTTTGAAGCACAACTGTCTTTTACAACTCATGTTTTAGTAAACCTTGACAGCTATTTTGTGTTTAATTGTTGTAAATTTACACTTAATTAACACTTAGTTATTGGAGATTTCTAAAATTTCTCAATTGCACATGTCTTTATTAGACACTTTAAAAGGGAAGTGGAGGGCTTCCCTGGTGGCGTAGTGGTTGAGAGTCCGCCTGCCGATGCAGGGGACACGGGTTCGTGCCCCGGTCCGGGAAGATCCCACATGCCGCGGAGCGGCTGGGCCTGTGAGCCATGGCCGCTGAGCCTGCGCGTCCGGAGCCTGTGCTCCGCAACGGGAGAGGCCACAGCAGTGAGAAGCCCGCGAACCGCAAAAAAAAAAAAAAAAAGAAAAGTGAAGTGGAATAATTTTTTTTTTGGTAGGTCCCTCAATTTCTCAGAAATGTTCTTGGAGTCAGGTGCTTTTAAAATGCACTTTAGTAACATTTTGGGGGCGTGTGTCTGTCGTTGTATAGGGAGATGTTACTAAGAGTAAACAGTGTTCAACGTTCTTCACTTCAGTGTTTCACAACCTAGCACATTAAATCAGAATCTTCTTTTCTGGATTCCTGCTCCCTATTAGATTACAGTATTCACTGGCCTTACCTATCAGTTAATATCATTTAAGCTATTTCTTCCTCGGAAAACAGGCCCTGAGGTTGACATTTGTTATGTAATGGATGGAAGTAGCCATGACTCTCAGTAATTCATTTATGGAGGAAGGGAAACCGTCATGAAATGGAGTTTAAGCAGTGACTTTCCAAAGGCTTACTCAATTTATTTGGGAACATAGCCAGGGAAGTGCTTTCCCATAACCCGAGAGAGAAATATACAGAGTGAGTGTCAGTAGGTGCCTTTTTTAACATGCCTACTTAATGAGCAGATTATTCTAGCAAATATTTCTGCTTGACGAAACTTGTAGGAAACAGATGATATAATAGCTATTAAGTGAGAAAGGGTGTGGTCCAATTTGTAATTATAAACTAAAGATTTAATTTTATTCCGACAGGTCAAATTATAAGTTGGTACAATAATTGTTTTGATATTGGATTAGTCACTTAGAAGGAAAGACTAAAATTCACATATCTGGGTTTGGCTTATAAATTATACTTTGATTTAAGGGGGTACACATGGGGACAAATGTGAACTAAAATAGCGGTGAAACTTTGTACAGTGCTAAAATGACATTTCCATGGCTGACAGTGGGATGTGATTCTTCTTGTTGGAATGCAATCATATGTTTTGGGGAAAATGTAAGGTAGAAGTTTTCTATTTCTCTTTAGAATTTCTTAAGGCTGAGAAAACTGGTACGTTTTATTTTTCAAGAAATGTGGCTTGCTAGTCATTACTGTGATATCTTAGTTAAGTCTACTGGGGTGTCCCCCCCTTTTTTTTAATTACTAAAGTCAGATAAGTATGTCATTGTGTTAATTCAATGTTAGTACTAGAAACAAAAGTGAAAATTCCCATAGCAACAGCTGCTCTTTTTCTATGCTACGTTTATGCTTTTATGTAGCTTTTTTTTTTTTTTTTTTTTTCCGGTACGCGGGCCTCTCACCGTTGTGGCCTCTCCCGTTGCGGAGCACAGGCTCCGGACGCGCAGGCTCAGCGGCCATGGCTCACTGGCCCAGCCGCTCCGCGGCATGTGGGATCTTCCCGGACCAGGGCACGAACCTGTGTCCCCTGCATCGGCAGGCGGACTCTCAACCACTGCGCCACCAGGGAAACCCCGTTTATGCTTTTAGAAGTAGTATAAGAGCTGTTAAATGTGCATTTTGCACATACTGTGTAAAACACATCGATGGCGAAAGAGCAGGGAATGAAGTATTTTGGCTAATCCAATAATAAACAGTGTATTGATTATAAATTTTCAGAGAAATATAATGTAATACAGTAAATTAAGCATAAAGGTTATGTGGAATATAGTTTACTTCTATGGCTTTTCAAAATGTGAGCCTGGAGGTGCTGATTCATTCATTTATTCATTCAACAGTTATTTATTGAGTATGGTTCTGGGTACTTTTTTTAGCCTTTGGGAATACAGTAGTGAACAAAGCTGACAAAAATTCCCACCTTCATGGAACTTACCTTCTGGACACCTTCTTGGGAAGTGAAGAGGAATTCAGCAAAGGAGATTAATAAGAGGTTATTGAGGTAGGAGGAAAACCAGGAGAGTGTGATGTACTAGAAATGAAGGAAAGGAAGTTTTCAAGGAGGAGGGAATGTTCAACTGTGTCATTGTTTAAAGATGTGTCAGACTGTTGGGTAAGCAAGAATTCTGCCTGATTATAATTCCTAATAACAGAGAAATGACTAAATGCTTTTTAGTGTGAGATGAGACAAATGTAAGAATCTTTCAGTTTTTTACTTCTTTTGACTGATTTTTAAAAACATATATATTTCATTCTTTATTCTTTTCAGAACAAAATATGCAACCTGGGAGTTTATACTTGTACTAAGGAGAGGTATGACACTGTTGTTACTAATTATATGTACACTTATTTTTCTAATGCATGTATCAAATCAGAAGTTAAAGTATACAGGGAAAAAAATAAGTCTCTTCTGTCCCATCCAGTACTCCTGAAGGCAGACACTGTTTCCAGTTTCTTGTTTATCCTAACCAGTGAAATTTTGTGCAATAACACAGCATTTAGCTATTTCAAAATTGCATAAATATAACAAGTATTTTTATCCCCTGTGTATTTTTTTTTACAGGCTTAATATTTGTTTTTATAATTTAAGTCTAGCTACCTGCAGAGCTTTTTTTTTTTAAATCACAGCTTTATTGAGAGACAACCCACATACCATACGATTCACCCATTAAAGTGTACAATTAAATTCTTTTGGTACATTCATCACCACGATCAATTTTAGAACATTTCATCCTCCCAGAAAGAAGCCCCAAACTCATTAGTAGTCATTCTCCTGACCTTTGGTTTTAAAGCTCTCTTAAAAAAAAAAAAATTAATTAATTAATTAATTTTTGGCTGCGTTGGGTCTTCGTTGCTGCGCGTGGGCTTTCTCTAGTTGTGGCGAGCGGGGGCTACTCTTCGTTGCGGTGTGTGGGCTCTAGGTGCGCAGGCTGAGCAGTTGTGGCGCACGGGCTTAGTTGCTCCGTGGCATGTGGGGTCTTCCCAGACCAGGGCTTGAACCCGTGTCACCTGCGTTGGCAGGTGGATTCTTAACCACTGCACCACCAGGGAGGCCCTGACCTTTGGTTTTTAAGTTAAGTATTGTTTTGCGTATTGTGTGGGGAAAACGTTTGTGAATTACTTTGTTTCCAGTTAAATGGTAGTGAAGCCATTTAGTGTTACTTTTAATATTCTCTGATTGAATAGAAGCATAGGTTTGTGTAAAAGTCAAATTAGTTAGTGGTTTATTTAGTTGCATGAATTGGGTCATAGGATGGATTGTAGGAAGATCTGAGATGAGGTCTTAAGGATAAGTAGTATTTGGCCAGATGAAAAGGATGCAGGCAGAGGGAACAGCATGTGCAGGACCCAAAGGCGAGAAAGGCAAGAAAGCTGCAGGGCAGGTAGAGTGATCTGAAGAGAGTTTGGTCTGGCTGGAATGTTGAGTGCTTGTGTGAGGTGTGGGCATCACTTCTCCTTTCTGTGAAAAAGTGTGTTGTCTTAAAAAGGCAAACTAATTACATGATTAATTGGCTTAAACTGTTTGTGGGTTGCTGTCACTTGCTAGCTATGTAACTTTGGATGAGAAACTTTAGTGTCTAAAACTCAGTTAAACTCTCATTAGATGAGAATAAGAGTCCTATCTGATGGGATTGTTGTGAAGAATAAATGAGCTAATGCTCAGAAAGCTTTTAATAAAATGCTTGGAATACAGTAAGTACTCAATAAAAATCAGCTGCCCTGATGATGACATTGTGGTGGTGGTGGTGATTTTGAGCATGGTGACTTTGATGATGGTGGTAATGATCCTGAAGTATGGAATTCCTTAGGATGTCTTGGAGCCCCAGAGAGTGCTCAGGAGACTGGAAAATGATCTCATGTTAACTTTTTCCGGGGAAGAAGGAAGTGAATACCAAAAACTTTAGACCAGCACTGTTTAATAGAACTTTGGGTGATGATAGAAATATTCTATCCTTGACCATCAAATACAGTAGCCACTAGTTACATGTGCTTTTTGAACACTTGAAATGTGGCCAGTGTGACGGAGAAACTGTATTGTTAATTTTATTGCAATTAATTTAAATAGCCACTGTGACTAGTGGCTACTGTTTAGGGCAGCACAGTTACACACTTACAGATTGAGGAATCTAATTGAATTATGGCAATATTTTAGAACAGATTATTTAAAAAGTTAAAAAGTAGTTTTAGAAGCCTTGTCAGGGGACAGGTGATTGCTGGGATACAGCATGGATTCACTAGGTCACATCAGACAATAATTCTAGTTTTCTAGAACTGACATGGTTCCCAGACTGATAAATAAAGGAAATGTAGTAGTTGTAATGTGTCTAGACTTCAGTTAGATCTTTTCATGCTGTCTTTGTGGAAAATTATGTCCTAGATTTCATGAGCACAGGGACTGTCATGTGTTCTCTACTAAGCAAATAACAGATACTTACTAAATATTTGATGACTGAATGGAGAATGGTACAATTAAGTGAAGTCACAACTAGTTGTAAATGGCTAGCCGCAGAGAATGGAGATCTGCTTACTGCAGGTGATGGGTTAGGGCAGGGGTCCCCACCTCCTGGGCTGCACGGCAGGAGGATGTGAGAGGCGAGCAAGCGAAGTGTAATCTGCCGCTCCCCACCGCTTGCATCACCGCCTGAACCATCCACCAGCCCCCCGACCCCCACCCCGGCCGTACTGGAAAGATCCAGGAGTGGTGGCGTAGGAGACAGTGGCAGTGTAAACTAGCTGCCAGCACATCCTCGCTGAGTGTGGAGGGTGTCCAGGTCATCACTAGCTGATAGTGAAGAGGTGGAGGTAGAAGACTGGGTTGCTGAGTAGCATGAAAATCAGAGTAACAAGGATTTTATATGAGGGTTCAGGAGTAGTGGTCTGGAGGTGGCAGTGGAAGAGAGAAGGGTACCTGCCTCGTTTCCCAAAAACACGTTGAGAGACTTCATAGCCTCCACTTGAAAGGGCTGCATGGGAAGAGGCATCCTGGGAAAGCCAGCTTTCAGTGAAGGCAGAAAGGTACTGAGACCTTTTAGAGGAGTTTCTTAGTAATGGAATGAAGTTCCTTGAGAGTGTATTTCCCCACCCAACTGGCTGCTTCTTCTTTTTTTTTTTTTTTTTAATATTTATTTACTTATTTGGCTGCGCCAGGTCTTAGTTGCGGCATGCGGGATCTAGTTCCCTGACCAGGGATCGAACTGGGACCCACTGCATTGGGAGCGCGGAGTCTTAACCACTGGACCACCAGGGAAGTCCCCCAACTGGCTTGTTTTTATCATCACTTAAACTTTAAGAGAAGTCTCTCATTTTTGACAACAGATTCTTCTCCAACTTCATACTTCTTTGCCTTTTGCTTTAAGTTGCTTTGCTCTTTGCTTTACAGCCAGAATTTGTTGAGGGAGTTGTCTACGCTTGCTTTATGTTTCCATTTCTTCACCTGTAATTTTCTTCTCAATCTATTTGTCTTGTTTCTGTTGCCACAATTTCACTGAAATGTTTGCTGGGATTACTAACGGCTTTCTTTAAATACACTGGCTATTTTTCTCTCCATTTATTTAACCTCTTAGCATCTGTACTAGTTGTCTATTGCTATGTAACAAATTACCCCCAAACTTAACTTAAAACAACAAACATTTATTGTTTCACAGTTTCTTTGGCAGGCATCTGGGTTTGGTGTGTGAGATTCAGGGTCACTCATAAGGCTGCAATCAGATGTTGACTAGGACTGGTCATCTCAAAGCTCAGCTGGGGGAGGGTCTGAGTCCAGCTCAGTCATGTGGCTCGTGGCAGGCCTGAGGTCCTTGCTTGCTGTTTGATGGAGAAATCAGTCTCTTTGCCATTTGGGTCTCTGCATAGGATTACTCACAACATGGGTCGAGCCCTCTATCAAGGAGATTGAGGAGGGGAGTTACTAGCCAGTCTTTTTGTGACCTAACCTCAGAAGTGACTGTCACTTTTGCTGTATCCTGTTCATTTGAAGGGGGTCACTAGGTCCAGCACAGGCAAGAGAGGATTCCACAAGAGCATGAATACTCAGAGGCAGACAGCATTCGGAGCCATTTTTAAGATTGCCCACTACAGCTGTGTGTTCGACACAGTAGCTTTCTCCTTTTGTAAAACTCTCACTTCTTTTGGGATCTTCAGATTATGCTTCTGTTCTTCCCGGTTCTCTGGGCTCTCTTTCCAGTCACCTTTGTTGAATCTTTTTCTACCATTCATTAAATGTTTGAATTTCTCTGGCTCATCTCATTTTCTTTCTTCTTTTTTTTTTTTTTAGTAGAACCTTTTTATTTTTATGTTTTTAACATCTTTATTGGAGTATAATTGCTTTACAATGGTGTGTTAGTTGCTGCTTTTTAACAAAGTGAATCAGCTATACATATACATATATCCCCATATCCCCTCCTTCTTGCGTCTCCCTCCCACCCTCCCTATCCCACCCCTCTAGGTGGTCACAAAGCACCGAGCTGATCTCCCTGTGCTCTGCGGCTGCTTCCCACTAGCTATCTGTTTTACATTTGGTAGTGTAGATATGTCCATGCCACTCTCTCACTTCGTCCCAGCTTCCCCTTCCCCCTCCCTGTGTCCTCAAGTCCATTCTCTACGTCTGTGTCTTTATTCCTGTCCTGTCCCTAGGTTCTTCAGAACCTTTTTTTTTTTTAGATTCCATATATATGTGTTAGCATACGGTATTTGTTTTTCTCTTTCTGACTTGACTTCACTCTGTATGACAGTCTCTAGGTCCATCCACCTCACTACAGATAACTCAATTTCGTTTTTTTTATGGCTGAGTAATATATTCCATTGTATATATGTGCCATATCTTCTTTATCCATTCATCTGTCGATGGGCATTTAGGTTGCTTCCATGACCTGGCTATTGTAAACAGTGCTTCAATGAACACCGTGGTACATGACTCTTTGAATTATGGTTTTCTCAGGGTATATGCCCAGTAGTGGGATTGCTAGGTCATATTCATCTCATTTTCTATTTCATTTTTCATCTGTATGCTGATATTCATTTTTCTGTCTTCAGCTTTTACCTCTCTCTTTTGTGTCTAAGGGCTATTGTTATCCAGTATTTCCACTTGGATGCCCCTTACACTCAGCACATCCAAAACTAAATGTATGATTCCTCTCTTTTCTGATGTTCCTTAATTTGTTAAATGACACTACCAGTTGTTCAAGCCAGAAATACATGTAATGTTCTTGATTTTCCCTCTCCTGCAACCTTCCATTTTACTATTCCCTATGGACTTTGTAAATCATTGCTGTCCAGTGATGGTGTGAATGTTTTTATGAGGTACTGCATCCCCTGTTGTGTTCCAGGCATTGAATGAGTAATTTTTAAGGTTCCTTCCAATCTTGAGATACTGTGTTGCTAGCTATTGAAGGTTTTTAATTAGGAGACACATGATCAGAGCTGTGCTTTAGAGATACAGCAACTCTTGAACACTTTAAAGAGTTTATTTTTTAGAGCAGCTTTAGGTTTTCAGCAAAATTCAGTGGAGGTAGAGATTTCCCATAGAATCCCTGCCCCCACCCATGCATAGCCTCCCCCATTATCAGTCTCCCATCAGAGTGGGACATTTATTATAACTGGTGAACTTTCATTAACACATCATTGTCACCTGAAGTCCATATGAACTCTCATTTTTAGTGGTTCACCCAGAATGAAGCTAAACCTTGTATTCCTTTTAGCTTTCTTTAATATGGTGTGCTGTGAGATGAATAGACAATGGTTTCCATCTGACAGCCCCTTTATGTGTGTGTATGTATATTCTTTTCATTTTTTCCTTCTTTTTCCTTTTTTGTTTAAAAGCCCTTTTCATGGAAATTAGGTAACTCATTGTCTGAACTTCAGTTAAACATCTCTGAAATTGTGAAAACATTTCACGAAGTAGAAGTTTGGACCTTAAACATAATTTTATTATGGGAATATAACTTATCAATTGAAGGAATTAATTCCCTCTTGAAGCCCTTCTTGAACGTAACAGACATTTAGAAAAGTGTGTAAAACAAATGTATAGCTTGATAACTTATGGAATAAACACTGGTATAACCATCATCTAGGTCAAACATTAGGACCTTGCCAGCGTTCTAAAAACTTTCTTTGCCCCTTACCAATCACAACCCATTCCTTCCCCTATAAAGGTAACTCCTGTCCTGACTTGCACTGGAATCATTTTCTTGCTTTTCTTCATATAATTCTATTATTTAGTTTTATCTGTTTTCCAACTTTATATGCATAGAATCATGTTGTATATATTCTTTCATGTCTGGCTTCTTTGACTCAACATTTTGTGAGATTTAGATTTGTTGTGTGTAGCTGTAGTTTAGTCATTTTCATTGCTAAATAGTATTCTGTTCATCACAAATTATTCATTTTTTTAAAGATGGATATTTAGGTTGTTTCCAGTTTTGGGGCATTATGAATTATGCCACTATGACCGTTATTACACACGTCTTTTGGTGCACGTATTTTTGATGCTTTCATAGCCAGGAATAAAAGTGCTCAGTGATAGAGGGCTTCCCTGGTGGCGCAGTGGTTGAGAGTCCGCCTGCCGATGCAGGGGACACGGGTTCG
Source organism: Mesoplodon bidens (assembly GCF_964165515.1). Lineage (NCBI taxonomy): Eukaryota > Metazoa > Chordata > Mammalia > Artiodactyla > Ziphiidae > Mesoplodon > Mesoplodon bidens. Next base: position 1,766,367 of record NC_138167.1, on the reverse strand, counting down.
TGCCCCGGTCCGGGAAGATCCCACATGCCACGGAGTGGCTGGCCCCGTGAGCCATGGCCGCTGAGCCTGCGCGTCCGGAGCCTGTGCTCCGCAACGGGAGAGGCCACAACGGTGAGAGGCCCGCATCCCGCAAAAAAAAAAAAAAAAGTGCTCAGTGATAGAGTATGCGTATGTGCAATTTTACTAGATAAGTGCCAACTATTCCTATGTAGTTGTACAAACTTACATGCCCTGAAGCAGTATTTGAGAGTTTCTTTTGTTCTATATCCTTGCCATTATTGTCAGTGTTATTAATTTCAGCCATTCTGGTGGATTGATTTATAGTGGTATCTTATAGTTTTAATTTGCATTTCACCAGTTACAAATGAGGTTAAATACCTTTCTGTCTTTTGGTCATTTGGAGAACCTTTCGTGAAGTGCTTATTCAGATATCTTGCTCAGTTTTCTGTTGGATTATCTTTCTTGTTCTAATTAATTTATAGGAGTTATGTATTTTGGAAATGAGCCCTTCTTTGGTTATTTGTATCGCGAATATTTCCACTCTACTCTATGGTTTGCTGTTTTGTTCTCTTAATGGTGTCTTTTGAAGAACTGGATTCTTAATTTTAGTGTAGTCCAGTTAATGTTTTCCTTTATATGGTTGGTGCTTTTTATGTCCTGTTTAAGAAATCTTTTCCTACTCTAAGGTCATGAAGTTACTCTTCTGTTATTTTCTGGAAGTGTTGTTGCTATACCTTTCTCATATAACACCATGATCTGCCTATAATTGATTTATGCATATGCTGTGAGGTTTATTTTTTTCCCATTTGGTTCCTGATTTTCTCAGCATCATTTATTGACAGTTACTTCCTTTTTCAACTGCTTTGTAATAAATTGAGGCTCTCTGTTGTGTTCTACTGGTTTCTCTATCTCGGTCCAGTGCCAGACTGTCTTAGTTACTATAGCTTTATAGTAAGTCTTCATACCTGGTAGAGTAAGTGCTCCCACCTTGTTTTTTTCCAGGAATGCCTTGGCATTCATTGTCTGTCAGCGACTGTCAACGGTCAGTAACAGGAGTGGTATCAGCATAGAGACAGATGTAGACATCAATGGAATTAAGTAGAGAGTCCAGATACAAACACACATATATGGTTAATTAATTTTCAACAAAGGTGGGAGGGTAACTCAGTGGAAGAAAGGATAGACTTTTCAACAAAAGGTGCTACAACAATTAGATCTCAATATGCAAAAAAAAAAAAGTGAACCTCAAGCCTCACCGCATAGGAGAATCTTTGAGACCTTGGGTTAGATATGACACCAAAAACATGCCTCATAAAAGAAAAATATTGATAAATTGGCTTTTATCAAAATTAGAAAATTTTGCTTTTCAAAAGAATTCATTAAGAAAATACAAAAGACAAATCAGGAGAGGATAGTTGCAAATCACATATCTGGTAAAGGACTTAACATTCAGAATATCTAAAGAACTCTTACAAAAAAAAATAAGATAAACATTACCCCCCAAAATGGGCAAAAGATTTGAGTAGGCACTTCACCAAAGAAGATATCTTGATGGCAGTAAGCACTTGAAAAAGATGCTCACCATCATTATTCATTAGGAAAATGCAAATTTAAATCACAGTATGATGCCACTGCATACCCACTAGAATGGTAAAGTCCAAAGATTGAAGTACCAAGTATTAGCAAGGATGTGGAGAAACTGAGATTCTTATACATTGTTGGTAGGAATGTTAAATATTACACTGATTTTGGAAAACGGTTTGGTAGTTTCTTAAATTAAACATGTATTTACTGTATGTCCTCAACCATTCGACTCAGGTATCTAGCCAAGAGAAATGAAAACATATGTCCACACAAAGACTTGGGTGCAGATATTCATAGCAGCATTATTCTTAATAGCAAATGTCAGAAGCCATCCAAATGTCCATCAACTGATGAGTCGATAACCAAAATACAGTATATTCATATAATGGAATACTACTGAGTAATAAGAAGGAACAACTACTGATACATTTAGCAACATAAATGAACCTCAAAAATGTTTTGCTCAGGGAAAAAACTGCCATTTATAATTTTATTTACATGAAATTTCTAGAAAAGGCAAATCAGTGGTTGCTGGGGCAGCTAATTCTTTGCTGTGAAGTATGGTGTTGTCAGGCACACACACACAAGACAACAAGGCAAGGCCAAGACCAAGACCAAGGTCTGACTGATTTGACTGGTATAGATACAATGAACGCTTCCAGGTTAGACAGTTTATCACTTACGTGGGCAGTGGAGCCACAGATGCCAGCTGTCTATGACTCTTGTCCCACAGGCCAAAAAGGATGACACCAAAACAAAACCATTGCTGATGACTACAGTGAGCTGTGGGATGCCCTATCACTAAGGAGCCCATTCTGATTTGCCCCTACGTGGTTTCATATTCTGCAGCTCTGTTCTGAGATGGGTAGGGCTGAAAGTCTCCTGCCTCATCAGACTCCAGGCAGCAATGAGAAACTCTCTCATGACAGCCTCCAAGGGAGAGAGAGGAACTGTGGGAGATGGCCTGGTAGCTGCCTCTTGTAGGCCTCCCATCCTCTCCTGTTCTGGGCGGTGGGACTGGGGTTGGGGGTGGTGCTTGGGGGGCAGGAGGAGGTCAGAAGCGTTCTGCCTAGACTCAGAATGCTACAGGTCACCAGACATGCAGCAGCAGAGGTGCCTGTTCCCCTACAGACACTTATTTGCCTTTGCATCTATCCTTTGTTAGATTGAGATAGTTTCCTTCTCTTCCTAATTTGTTAATATTTTTAATCATTAATAAATGTTAAAATCTACCTGATACATTTTCATATCTATTGAGACAGTCTTTTTTTCTTTTAACCTGTTAATGTGGCTGATTACACAGGTTTTTAAATTCATTTCTACCTGACTTTTTCCCCTTGTGTGTATATGTATGATTTTTCTCCTCATACATATAGAATTTACTGTTGCTGACCTTTTCTTTCAAGGAAGAAAGACTAAGTTGAACTTATGATTAATCAGTAAGAAGTTATTAAAGATCCGAGAGGCTCAGGATTTCTTCTGAAACAAAAAGTAGCTGTGTTTTACAACAGTATTTTTGCGTACATGCCTTCAGATCTTTCAGGACCCATCCTTTCAAGATGCCACACAGGTGACTTTTCTACCATCATGGCAGTATTCACTTCGCTTTCATTAGTGGCAGATAATTTCAAGTATTTCAGATAGTTTTTTTTTTTTTTTTTTTTTTTTTTGATACACGGGCCTCTCACCGTTGTGGCCTCTCCTGTTGCGGAGCACAGGCTCTGGACGCGCAGGCTCAGCGGCCATGGCTCACGGGCCCAGCCGCTCTGCGGCATGTGGGATCCTTCCGGACCGAGGCACAAACCTGTGTCCCCTGCATCGGCAGGCGGACTCTCAACCACTGCGCCACCAGGGAAGCCCATTTCAGATAGTTTTGCATCCCTTTCTAAACTGCTGTATCAAATTTAGGCTGAACTTTGCTTGATATTTTTCTCCTATGCATAAGTAGAAAGTTATAAAGTAGAAGAAGTTATTGAAAGTGGTGTTATTGGACATTTCACTTGATTTTTCTGATGGTTTTTCTAGTGGTTTGCTGTTAATTTTCTAGTGTTGCCAAGTTTCTGAATCCATTCTGAAATAATTGGAGTACTGCTTAGGCTTAGTATTTCTTGATTTTAATAGAGCAGCAATTTCTATCTGTATTCCTGGTTATTGAAAATAAGTTAATTGAAAATGGATATAGGGACTTCCCTGGTGGTGCAGTGGATAAGACTCCACCCTCCCAGTGCAGGGGGCCTGGGTTCGATCCCTGGTCAGGGAACTAGATCCCACAGCCAAGAGTTTGCATGCCACAACTAAGGAGCCGGCGAGCTGCAACTAAGGAGCATGCCTGCTGCAACTAAGACCCAGCGCAACCAAATAAATAAGTAAAAGTAAATATTAAAAAAGAAAAAGAAAATGGATATAAATTATTCTTTAGGTTTAAACTCACAAATGCAGGTAATATAGTATGTATTTCTACATAGCAAGTTTTTTATATGCCTTTCTTAAAAGCACCAATCATGATTTCCTTGAAATTAGGGGTTGATTCTTTACTTAAATTCATATTAAAATTCTTTTAAATAATATAGCAAAAATATCTGCTTTACAAATTTTTTATTTTCATAGTTGTCCCAGAGTACACATCTGTTTCCTTTTTTTCTTTTTTCCCTTTTCTTCCCTCATTCAAAAAATATTTATAGAAACTCTAGTATGCTTCATTTGTGTACTGTGTATTGTGCTCCATCTTAGCAATATAATTTTTGAGACACTGTCTCTGCTCTCAGGATGCTAGAGACATTGAAGGAGACAAGTACACAGGCAGTTTTAATAGAGCATGATGAGGGTTAATGATATGAGCAAGAATTGGGAGGTGGACAGGAGTGGTGAAAGATGAGGCTGGAAATGGGGCTTGGATCATAGAGGGCTTTGTCAATCATGTTAGAGTCTAGAGTTTTACCTTGGGGCAATGCCAAGACTTTGGAGACTTTCGTGTAAAGGAAATAACAAATTTTATTTACATTTTACAGGGAGTGGGTAGGAGGAGGCTAAGTGAGGAGGCCAACTAGGAGGCTGTGGCCTTAATCTTGTTAAAGCCTGAAAAAGAAAGTAGTGACAGTGGGGATAGAGAAGCATACCGAAATGAAATCTTTAAAGAACACAGGGCTGGCTAATTGAATATCTGTGTGTGTGTGTGTGTGTGTGTGTACACGTACATGTACTTTCGTGGGAGAAGGGGCAGTTGGTGGTGAGGCAGGAGACTAAGGTGACTTCCAGACTTCCAGATGGAGCAGGTAGGTTAGAAGCAGTGCTGCCTAATACAGTAGCCACTATATATGGGTATTTAAATTTAAACTGATTTAAATGAATTAAGATTTAAAATTTAGTTCTTCAGGTGCACTAGCCGTATTTCATGTACTCAGTAGCCAAATGGGACTCGTGGCGTCTGTATCGGATGGTGCAGATATAGAACATTGCCATTGTCACAGAAAGTTCTGCTGCCTAACCCTGGTCTGCAATTTTTGGTACCGACTACCTCTTCCCCCAGAGGAAAGTCAGAATAATAGGTGGTATTCTCCAGTCTCCTAAGAACTCTGTCTCCACAATAACCTAGGGATTCTGTGAGTCAGAAACAATTATCACCACCACCATCCAGTCATCATCAGATATGGAACACTTTCATGATCAGAGAAGGTTCTGTAGGACAGCACTGCCCTAGAGGGATGGTGATGCCATTCATTGAGCTATTGACGGCTGTGGTGAGGGCAACAGGAATCTCTCGGAAGGGCACTGTCCAGTAGACATGTAGTATGAGCCACTTTCATAATGAAAATTTGAGTAGCCACATTATAGAGTAAAAAGAAATGGTTAGATTTCATAATTTTATAATATGTTTTATTTAACCCAGTGCATCCAAAATGTCATTTTCAACATGTTGAAACATGTCATTTAAAAAATTAGTAATGAGCCATTTTACATTATTTCTTCATACTAAGTATTTAAAATCAATTGTATACTTTTATAGCATATCTTAATTCAGATGCGAAGATTGTATCAGAAATACTTGATCTGTATTTAGAGTTCATAAAAATTTACAGTTGAAAAAATAGATTCACATATCCAACTTGTTTCAAACATGCTTAAAATTTTCAGTAACTGAATTACCAGTTTTTACATTTAACTTTTAATTACAATAAAATAATATTAAAAATTCAGCTCCTCAGTCTCACTAGCACATTTCAAGTGCTCAACAGCCACATGTGGCTAGTGGCTACCATTGGACAGTGCAGCTCTGGAATAATCAGTTGCCTTCACTTGATAGTTGGAAATTCAGGTCTGGAGCTCAGGTAAGAGGTGTAGGAATAGACAGGTAGATGGTGGGGACTGTGAGGAATGTGGAGATTAAAAAACAAGCTTGATTTAGGACAGCCCAATATTAAGTTCTCCGTGCTCCATTAAAAAAAGAAATCTGTAAATCTATCTGGTGAGAGTAACATAGTAGATGAGAATGCAGCACATTGCAGTGGTTGAGAGTCTGAGTTTAGAGTCAGATGTGTGATCTTGGGCAACTTACTGAGCCTTTCTAAGCTGTACTCTCCTCATCTAGAAATGGGATGATAAAATCTCTCTCCTGAAAGGTTTGCCAGAAGGGTTAAAGGAAGTATTCATGGCGAGTATTTACCACGAATAGTGCCATGTCTCCTCATTTCTTAGTTGCCATTTTTTGTGGAGTGTACCATCAATTTAATAATGTATTCTTTTTTTAGGGAAAAAACCCTGTTTTAATTTTACATGTTGTTATGAGCTGAATCCCAATTTCTGAAACTTTAAATTATGAAGAAAATTATATCTTAAAATAGAGGAAATACACTTATTTTTCATACTGATGACTGCTCATTATGGTCCACACACTATGTTAAATGCGTTATACAATGATATAAAAGTTGTGTTTTTTTTAATGTGCAGTGTAACATCGTATTTCTTTTGTAAAGTTTCACTTAAGTGGACTTTGTAATAGAAAAACTGTTACAATTCTGGAACCTTGAAATGTATTATGGTCACATTCTTTTTCTTGGTTATTCCAGGAACTGGTGAATTCTGCTTGAATCGCTCTGGATACTTTAAAATTAATGATTTCATTGTATTCTGGGCTAAATCTATAGAATTTAAGAGTCTATAATTCTACATTTGGGTACAAACATGTAAGGGATTATGATGAAAAAAATCCCTTGGTAATTCATGGTATTCAGGGAAGCATGGTAACAAAGAGGAGAAAAATGGACTTTACTAGGTCAAAGAGGAAGGAATTGTGACTTTTTTAAAAAGGTAAATTTATTTATTTTTGGCTGCGTTGGGTCTTTGTTGCTGCATGCGGGCTTTCACAGAAGTGCTGTGCTGGGCAGTTTTTTTGACACCAGGTCCAAAAGGAAGAAATGCTCACCTTAATTTACAGTGGCTTAAATATTGTTTCTTTTTAAACATTTTTTTTCTTTCCTTTTGGAAAATTTTGGCAACTGTTAAGAAGAAAGTAAACAGATTTCCTACCATTCTTTTTGCTATGCTTATATGTATACAGTTGATCCTTGAACCAGTGGGGGCCTCTGACCCTCCCTGCAGTCAAAAATCTGTGTATAACTTACAGTTGGCCCTCCATGACAGGGATTCCTCCATGTCCGCAGATTTAGCCATCCATGTGTTGTGTAATACTGTAGTATTTACTGTTGAAAAAAAAATCCATATGTAAGTGGACCCGTGAGGTTTAAACCTGTGTTGTTCACGGGTCAACTATATTTTCAAAATTGAGAGTATACTGTATGTCAAAATGTGTATCCACTTTCACTTACTGTATTATAAACATTTTTTATATCAGACATTGGTTATAAATGTTTTTTGTAGATGGCATGTTAAATCATAAAGATTTCACTTAAACATTTTCCAACTGAATGAGTACTAGTAAAGCTTGTATATCATAAGTCATAATGTAGCTGGTTTTCTCTACATTTTGGGTCATTTAAATAGATGGGTTTCCTGTTTTTGGAATTATTGGATCAAAAGATATGAATGTTTTTAAGACCCTTAACCGTTTTCAAACTTGCTGCTTCCCAAATGCTCTTATTTTTTTAAGGATGAAAATAAACACTTTCGACACAAATGCTTTTATTATTTTAAGGAAGAAAATAAAACATTGGGTACTTATAATTTTTCACTTAAACTTTTAAATTTATGAAATGTTTCAGACATGCAAAAAGAATTGTCTAATTAATAAATATCTGTGTACTCACTACCTAGTTTAACAAATAATTGTAGAGTTAAAAACTTTTTGCGTAGCTCTCGCTGATTATAAATGTCTTTACCAACAGTGGTGTGACTGTTTACTCTTATCCAATAACACAGGTCTGTATCCAAGATATTTTGGGCCAGAATTCAGAATTTCTCAGATTTTAGAAAGGTGATATGATGCATATACTATATATTATCTAACTTTCCAAGCAAGGTGGGGGGCACCCTCCAATTCCTTCATCAAACACATTGGTATTTCGGTATGAGTTCAGGTGTGATGTTGTCACCAAATTAGTTACAAAATTTTGGGGTTTTCAGAGATTTTTAGAATTGAGATATGTGGTTGGGAACATGTGTGTCTATTCAGTGTATTTGTTCAGTTTAATCAGTCTGGTAGGATTTGTTGAATTGATCGTAATGTAGTATGAGATGTGGTATAAAATGGAAGACAATGTAACTACCATCCAAACAATTTAATATTTTAGGATTTTTAGAAATCAGATAGCGGTGAGGACTGGAGTCACTGGGGAAGGCTACACAACCTAGAACTTGGCTCTTTTGAACTAAGTAGCTCAGGTTGCTGATATAAGTAGAGAACAACCGTGATTAATAAATAACCTTGTGTTTGCTTTAAGTATCTGCTTGACAAGATATTTGTCATGGTGAGAACTTTGATAGACCTTACAATTAACTTGATTAAATGATTGATAACAATTATTAAAACCCACAATTACCTTGATTGTAACAGAGTTACTCAACCTTCTCACCCTTCCCTAAAAGAGAATGAAACGGCAGCTGTGACAGGTGTGTCATGGCTGCTCCTTGCAGAGGTGCTCTTTCTTGTTGGTATGTCATCAAAACTGTGCTGCTTTAGCCTCACAGTTCTATACTTTTTGGTCTCCAGGAGAATCAGGTTAAGATCATACAACCTGATGTCTGGTGTTAGCAAAACTGATATGCTACATGCTGAGGGTGGAAGCAGAGACATCTGTGCTTCCTTTAACTTGTAGGGTTGTTTTTAACCTCCTAGTAAGGGGCCTAGCCCATTCATTACCATATTATAGCATTGAATGGTTGAGGGGCTTATTGAAGCCCTTAGTTGTAGGGAGACTTTGTGTGTGACTAAAAGTAATACGTGCTCACTGTTAAAACAATTGAAAAAGAAAAGAAAAAAAGAAGAACCTATATATACAAGGGAAAAAGTAGCTCTATCTGACCTTTCAGAAATAGCTTCTTGCTATCCAAACCATTTCTGTGTGTTTGCCAACATACATGTCTCTACTTTTGTCTACTGATGGGGTTGTATTATACAGTTCTTCTGTAACTTGCTTTTTTTCCCCACTTCACAGTATGTCATAGATGTCTTTATAGAGATTGTCAGATATAGAGATTTACTTAAAATTTTTGTTCACAGCTGTATTCTATTTTATAGTGTGGAAATATGATAATTTATCTAACCAGTCTCTTGTTGGTGGAAATTTAAGTTGTCTCTTTTTTGCTGGTACAAAATAATACAATAATTGAACATCATTGTACATATATCTTTAAACTTGTGAAATATGTCTCACAGAGAATAATTTTAAAAGGGAGACTTCTAGGTCAGAGGGTATACACATTTAAAATTTGATAGATTCTGCAAAATTGTACTTGAATTGGATTTAAAAATTTTGGTCTATGGTTAATCTTTTCATAGAGGACTTAAGATAGCAGCATACTTCTTGTCCCTAGTGACATATTTAACCCTTTAACAAAATGAACAGAATCTTAAAAAATGTTGGGGGGGAGGAATAAGGAGTTTGGGATTAACATACGCACACGACTGTATATAAAATAGATAACCAACAAGGACCTGCTGTATAGCACAGGGAACTCCACTCAGCATTTTATAATAACCTAAACAGGAAAAGAATCTGAAAAAGAATATGTATATATGTATGTATATATAAACTGAAGCGGTGTGCTGTACACCTGAAACTAACACAGTATTGTAAATCAACTCGACTTCAATAAGAAAAATGTTGAAATAACAGCGTTTTAAAATATTCAAGTCATTTTCTGATAATCGATGCTAATTAGTATTAGTATAACCCATCACAGCAGGTTGGACTAGTAATTTTGAGATTTATGTCAGAATTTCATATAGAAAGCTTTAAATAGCTAATGGGTGACGTATTTTCTAGTTCACCTTATAAATATCTGATAGCACATCTGTGTCAGCCTTTCCAGTTGTAATTAATTTGAAGTAGGTTACTATGTTGCTATTAAAAGATTTTCTGCTTTCCTTTGGTTTATGATTTGGTGCTCCTTTGGAGACTCAGGTTGTAGAGAACTATTATTATCCTTCTAATCTGTGAGGAAAGAGTGAGAGTTGCATGTTATGCTTGTAGCTATTTGTGGGAAGAGTGAGAGTGAAAGGCTAACATACAGTCATTGTGTGGAAGTTTTTAAATTTTAGGCCCCTGGGTATACTCCAGGATTCTCAGTGGGTATATATGGGTGTCTGGGGGGTGGGGCCCGCCTGGGGGTGGGAGCGGGTGTTCTCTCTCAGTACAGAGCTTTTTGAACCAGTGCTTTTCTTGTAGGGAAAAATGATCCTGGAGTTTTCTAGTATTCTTCTGTTTATGGTTTTCCTGACCTAGATGACAGGCTTTGTGGTGTGAGTATATAGTAGTGGCCAGGTCTGAACTCAGTTTTGTTGTTGCTGTTTTAAGAACTCATGGTGATACAGTAATGAATATGAGTAGTAGGATTTAAAATGTCAAGAAAAACCTTAGATCACAAAGAATTGACCTCTGCAGTTATATCTCTTCCACCTTCCATGTTTTTCTGTTCTGTCTCAGCAGCATTTATTTCCCTAGTTCCTTCTGAGGCATTGAAGTGGATTATTCTCACTATTACTGCTTCTTTATGGCCATCTATATATTCTGGTTAAGGGATAGAAAAAGCACTTTTCTTCTGGCAGTTAAGATTGAAGTTTTTCAGAAGGAACTGTACTGAAGAACTAAGGGAGAAAAACTCAACCCCCCCCCGCCCCCGTGTATAGAAGGGTTTTAAAAATAGGAGAAGTGAGTTATTAAAAGCAATAAAAATTTTATAATTATAGAAACAGGATACCACTTTTTAAAAAATTCTAACTTAATGTTTAGTTGACATTTGCTTGACTGATAGATCTCATAGGGTATGTAGGTTCATTTCCTTCCACTTTAACACTGTCTCAGGTTGATGCTGGAGGATGGATGTTGTATAAAGATACTTAATGTCTAAAGTAGATTGGCTTTGATATCCTTGATGATCTGACCTTCCGTCTTCTTTTCTCCCCTCCCCTTCCTTCCACAAATCTATTCATCTATTTACAAATATGTACTTATTGAATGCATAACTGTGTGCCAGGTTTAGTGGTCAGGGCTGTGCATGATACAGTAATGAACAAGGGGGCGTGTGTGTATAAAAATCCTACTTTCATAGAGTATGGTGTAATAAGAAATACAGACAACATGTAAAGAGGGTAATTGTAAATTGTCTTAAATCCTCGGAAGGGAACAAATGGAATTGTGTGTTCTCTGTAGTTCCAATTACTACTTGGTTCTGCAGTGAGTGTTGTTTACGTTATCATCATATTGTAAACTATTTATTGGCTTTCTGTCTTCAGAACTGATTTGTAGTCAAAGAAAAGATAGTTATAGATCAGAAAATAAATGTCACATACCTATACAATGTAAAAGTAACGGTGTAGGTCATTAACGTGAGGTAGCTGGGTGTATTGGAACTCTCTATTCCTCATCATACACTGAGATGGTGGTGGGAGGTTAAGAGTTTAAATTTTATGGAGGAAAGTTAAGGTATATTAGTTAAAATTATAAAGATAACCATTAGAAAACTAAAAGTAAACTATAATTCAACAAAAATTGGGAAAAAAAGAGGGTTATGAACAAAATTCTTCACCTTTTATGGGGAGAGACTCAAGAAAATGTATTTGAAGAGTTAGATAAATCAGGAAGTAGATACTTATTCCTTAATTTATTTTTTTTATTTTTATTTTTTTTTAAATTTTATTTATTTATTTATGGCTGTGTTGGGTCTTCATTTCCGTGCGAGGGCTTTCTCTAGTTGCGGCAAGTGGGGGCCACTCCTCATCGCGGTGCGCGGGCCTCTCATTATCGTGGCCTCTCTTGTTGCGGAGCACAGGCTCCAGACGCGCAGGCTCAGTAATTGTGGCTCACGGGGCTAGCTGCTCCGCGGCATGTGGGATCTTCCCAGGCCAGGGCTCGAACCCGTGTCCCCTGCATTGGCAGGCAGACTCTCAACCACTGCACCACCAGGGAAGCCCCATTCCTTAATTTAATATAAATTTATTGACTACCTTTTATGTGCCAGGCCCCATTCTAGGTGCCGAGGTGCAGCAGTGAACAGAAAAGGGAACAGTCACTGTCCTCATGGAGCTTTCACTCTAGTGAAGGAGACTGACAATAAACAGCGAAGTGAAATAAATTGCGTATTATATGGTAATAAATGTTATGAAGAAATAATTTAGAGTTATGGAGATTAAATTTAGTGATTAGGAGTTAAATAATTTAGAGTTATGGAGGTAACCACTAGAATTAAAAGCAGAATGGTCAAAAGTAGTTATCTTTAATGAGGAGAACTCAGTGGGGAGAGACTTACTTTTTATTGTTTGAATTTTTATTTTGAATTTTTATTTCTGTATGCATGTATCACTCATTTAATAGTAACATTTAATGTCATAGGTTAAATACATTAATAACACATAATACCAAAAAGTGTACCAAAAAGTACACCAAATGACTCCAAATATGCTTGTGATTTTTTAAAGATTATTATTTAAATGAAAAGTCATAAATCAAGACCACAATAAAATAACACTTCATATTCACTAGGATGACTGTAATAAAAAAGACATACAGTAAAAGGTATTGGTGAGGATGTGGAGAAATTGGGCCCCTCATAGGTTGCTGCTAAGAATGTGAAATGTTGCAGATGCTTTGGAAAACAGTTTGACATTTCTTAAAAAGTTAAAACAGAGTTTTTTTGTTTTTTGTTTTTTTTGGCGGTACACGGGCCTCTCAGTGTTGTGGCCTCTCCCGTTGCGGAGCACAGGCTCCGGACGCGCAGGCTTAGTGGCCATGGCTCACGGGCCCAGCCGCTCCGCGCCATGTGGGATCTTCCCGGACCGGGGCACGAACCCGTGTCCCCTGCATCGGCAGGCGGACTCTCAACCACTGCGCCACCAGGGAAGCCCAAAACAGAGTTTTTGTTTTTGTTTTTTTTGGCCGCGCCATGTGGCTTGCAGGATCTTAGTTCCCTAACCAGGGATTGAACCCGGGCCAGGGCAGTGAAAGCGCCAAATCCTAACCACTAGGCCACAAGGGAATTCCCTAAACAGAGCTTTTATATTGCCCAAACAATTCCACTCTTAGGTATATACCTGAGAGAATTGCAGACTTTTATCCACACAGAAACTTGTACACGAATGTCTGTAGTAGGATTATTCATAATATCAACAACCCAAATGTCCATCAGCTGATGAATGGATAAACAAAATGTAGAATATCCATACAGTGAAATACTATTCAGCATAAAACGGATTGAAGTACTGATACATGCTACAAAATAAAGGAACCATGAAAACATTATGCTAAATGAAAGAAACCAGACACAAAAGGCCTCTTATTGTATTTATATGAAATGTCCAGAGTAGGATATTAGAATATGGAGCTCTTATCAAATGAAAAATAACCCTCTGACCTCATGTTCCCCCACCCTCAATTTGAGAATGTCTATCAAAATGAACTGCTGTTATGGATGATGAAAATGTGTCATATCCCTTAAATATGTTGGGTCGAGAAAATAAAATTAAGGATCATCAGTAGATTGGAAAGAGGCAAGACTGTATAGGCAAGGAGACTGTTTTTGGAGCTGGTTGTGATAGTACTGGCCACACAGGATGAGTCAGTAGAGACAGAAAGGAAGTATATTAGAAAGATAAGCTTGATGGAAAGGAAGTATATTAGAAAGATAAGCTTGATGGTGCACAGTGATTGATTAGTTAATGGGAAGCTGAATAGAGGAGTGAAAAGGGGGAGTCAAAATGAATTCTATCAAAATAGGGAACATAGGAGGAGAGGAACATATTTAGGGAAAATATATGTTCAGTTAGAGCTGTTGAGTTGCCTATGGGAAATCTTGGCAGGTATGTACAGTAAGTAGTTGATCATGTAAGTCTGCAGCCCAAGGGAGAAGCCAGAGTTGGGAATATTGAGATAACCTAAATTAAAATAAGTAGCTACTTAAAATAGGTAATAATTGAAACTAGTTGAAACAGTGGCTGTGGATGAGATTGCCCAGGAACATGTTTGAGGACAGCACTCTAAGGCATACACCAGTGTTTTATCCATATTTTTTTAAATTGAAGTATAGTTGATTTACAGTGTTCTGTTAATTTCCATTATGGTTTATCACAGGATATAGAATACAGTTCTCTGTGCTATACAGTAGGACCTTGTTGTTTATTCATTCCATATATAAAAGCCTACGTCTGCTAATCCCAACCTCCCATTCCATCCCTCCCCCAGCCCCCTCTGCCTTGGCAACCACCAGTATGTACTCTATGTCCATGATTCTGTTTCTCTTTCATATATAGGTGCATTTGTGTCTTATTTTAGATTCCACATATAAGTGATATCATATGCATATACTAGTGTTTTAAAGGTAGGCGGAGGAAGAGGAGCCAATAAAATGTAGTAGAAAAGAATTGTCCTGGAGAGATAGTAGGAGTAGCAGAAGAGTATTAGGCAGAGCCAGGTAAGAGTTTCAAGGTAGAAGTGTTCAGTAGTGGGACTTCCCTGGTGGCGCAGTGGTTGAGAGTCTGCCTGCCATTGCAGGGTACACGGGTTTGAGCCCTGGTCCGGGAGGATCCCACATGCTGTGGAGCAACTAGGCCCATGTGACATGGCTGCTGAGCCTGCGCTCTAGAGCCCGCAAGCCACAGCTGCTGAGCCCATGTGCCACAACTACTGAAGCCCGAGCACCTGGAGCTCGTGCTCTGCACTGGGAGAGACCACCACAGTGAGAAGCCCGGGCACCGTGGTGAAGGGTGGCCCCTGCTCACCGCAACTAGAGAAAGACTGCATACGAACGAAGACCCAATGCAGCCAAAAATAAATAAACAAACAAATAAATAAATTTATTAAAAAAATAAAAAGAAGTGTTCAGTAGCATCAAATGCAGTAGAAGTGAAGAGAATCCATTGAGTTTGGCTATAAGGAAGCCATTCTGGCTTTATTCTAGAAGTGGTAGTGGGAGTTTTTGGTACCTGGAGCCTTATCTATACCATTTCTGTTGGATATCTTTACACTACCCTTCCCAAAATTGGTTTATTGTTTTGTCCTGATTATGAAAATAGTATGACTTCATAGAAGAAAATTTATGGCTTGGAGAGGAAGTGAAATTATCACCCCCAAATCTTACTACCCAGAATCGTGTATCCTGCTGTAACATTAAAAACACAAACTCAGGTGGAATCTGTGTGTATAACTTTTTCATTTTTCTGCTTGGTTTGACAATAGATCACAAATACCTTTCTCTGTTGTTAAGTATAGAGCCACATCATCATTTGTAATGACATGGTGTATTTTCTAGGTCTCCTGTAACAAATTACTAGAAAGTTGGTGGCATAAAACAATAGACATTTATTCTCTCATAATTCTGGAGGCTAGAAGTCCAAAATCAGTGTAGGCAGCGCCTTGCTCCCTCTCAAGCCTCTAAAGAGGATCCCTCGTTGCCTCTTCCTGGCTTCTGGTGGCTCCTGGCAATCCTTGGTGTTCCTTAGCTTGTAACAGCATCACTCCAATCTCAGCCTCCCTTCTTGCATGGTCTTCTTATTGTGCGTCTCTGTGACTGAATCTCTCTCTTTCCTCATAGAAAGACACCAGTTGGATTTAGAACCTAACATAGTCCAGTATAAACTCATCTTAACTTGGTTACATCTGCAAAGACTTGATTTCCAAATAAGGTTACATTCTGGGGTTTCTAGTGGCCGTGAATTTTGGGGGGATGCTATTCAACTCATTATAGATAGTAACCCATCTTATAGTTGTGCCTTAACTTACATAGCCAGTGCCCCATTGTTGGACATTTAGATCGTAACTTTTCACTATTGTGACCGTAATGGGGGCAGGGATAATGCATGTAGTAGAACCGAGGTGATCCAGCTGGACACCTTTTGGTACCCCCTTGCCCCATCTTAACTGTGAACGGACATGTGCAGCAGCCCTGGCCTGAGAAGGACATGGTTGCCGAGGGCCTATTAGGAAGGAGTGTTTGGGTTGCCATCAGGTAAGCCACTAAGCCTTGCTGGGTGAAAACTGAGGCTGGGTTCCGTTTAGGGTAGTGGAGGAGGGAGAGATTGGACCATTTGTGCTCCTGAGACCAGCGGCAGCTCTAGTTTCTTCCAGTAACCTTCCTCTTCTCTGATCCCATCAAGAACAGAGGCCATGAGAATCCTGGGGAAGCTGCTTCCCGTCCCTGTGTGCAGACATGACTGCAGGGTGAGGGGTGGACTGCGGCAGCCATGGAGGTGTGCCTTCAGGGCTCCTTCCATGGGAGCCCCACTGCCTCGCTTTCTCCACTGTATCACCTCTGCACTTCTGTCACAAATGAGTTGTCCATATATGTATGGGTCTATAACTACTTTTCTTGTGTGTGTGTGGTACGCGGCCTATCACTGTTGTGGCCTCTCCCGTTGCGGAGCACAGGCTCCAGACGCGCAGGCTCAGCAGCCATGGCTCACGGGCCCAGCCGCTCCGCGGCATGTGGGATCTTCCCGGACCGGGGCACGAACCCGTGTCCCCTGCATCGGCAGGCGGACTCTCAACCACCGTGCCACCAGGGAAGCCCTATAATTACTTTTTAAATCATAAAAGTAATTCATATTCATGTTAAAACCTCAGTGCAGAAAAGAAAAATGTGACAACCCACTTTTCCCCACGAATTCTTATTATAAATTTAAAAATGTATGGTACTGGCACAAAAACAGAAGTATAGATCAATGGAACAGGATAGAAAGCCCAGAGATAAACCCACGCACATATGGTCACCTTATCTTTGATAAAGGAGGCAAGAATATACAATGGAGAAAAGACAGCCTCTTCACTAAGTGGTGCTGGGAAAACTGGACAGCTATATAAATAACGAAATTAGAACACTCTGTAACACGATACACAAAAATAAACTCAAAATGGATTAAAGACCTAAATGTAAGGCCAGACATTTTAAAACTCTTAGAGGAAAACATAGGCAGAACACTCTATGACATCAATCACAGCAAGATCCTTTTTGACCCACCTCCTAGAGAAATGGAAATTAAAACAAAAATAAACAAATGGGACCTAATGAAACTTAAAAGCTTTTGCACAGAAAAGGAAACGATAAAAAGGACAAAAAGACAACCCTCAGAATGGGAGAAAATATTTGCAAACGAAACAACTGACAAGGGATTAATCTCCAAAATATACAAGCAGCTCATGCAACTCAATATCAAAAAAACACCCTAATCCAAAAATGGGCAGAAGACCTAAACAAACATTTCTCCAAAGAAGATATACAGATTGTCAACAAACACATGAAAGGATGCTCAACATCACTAATCATTAGAGAAATGCAAATCAAAACCACAATGTGGTATCACCTCACACCGGTCAGAATGGCCATCATCAAAAAATCTACAAACAATAAATGCTGGAGAGTGTGTGGAGAAAAGGGAACCCTCTTGCACTGTTGGTGGGAATGTAAACTGATACAGCCACTATGGAGGTTCCTTAAAAAACTAAAAGTAGAACTACCATATGACCCATCAATCCCACTACTGGGCATATACCCTGAGAAGACCATAATTCAAAAAGAGTCATGTACCACAGTGTTCATTGCAGCACTATTTACAATAGCCAGGACATGGAAGCAACCTAAGTGTCCATCGACAGATGAATGGATAAAGGAGATGTGGCTCATATATACAATGGAATATTAGCCATAAAAAGAAATGAAATTGAGTTATTTGTAGTGAGGTGGATGGACCTAGAGTCTGTCATACAGAGTGAAGTAAGTCAGAAAGAGAAAAACAAATACTGTATGCTAACATATATATATATATATATATGGAATCTAAAAAAAAAAGTTCCTGACGACCCTAGGGGCAGGACAGGAATAAAGACACAAGATGTAGAGAATGGACTTGAGGACATGGGGAGGGGGAAGGGTAAGCTGGGACGAAGTGAGAGAGAGGCATGGACATATATACACTACCAAACGTAAAATAGATATCTAGTGGGAAGCAGCTGCACAGCACAGGGAGATCAGCTCGGTGCTCTGTGACCACCTAGAGGGGTGGGATAGGGAGGGTGGGAGGGAGGGAGACGCAAGAGGGAGGGGATATAGGGATATATGTATACGTATAACTGATTCACTTTGTTATACAGCAGAAACTAACACACCATTGTAAAGCAATTATACTCCAATAAAGATGTTAAAAAATGTATCTTGTATATCTTGTATCTCTTTTCTTATCACTACTTGCAGACTTAACCTTATTCTTTTTAATAGCTGCACAGTATTCCCGTAATTATATAGACTATTAACCAGAGTCTTGTTATTTCAAAGAAGTCTGCAGTTTATTTTTACTCAGTTTTCCCACTTGTGTGAAAATATGTGTAAGATAAATTCCTAGATATGCAATGACTAACATTTATTGACAACCTACCAGGAACCAGATATTATATACTCACTCACTGATTTGATCTTTTTAGCTATCCTTTGAGGAAGATGATATGCCCATTTAACAGATGATACTGCGGCTCTGTGAGATTTATTTATTTGTTGAAAACTACAATGTTTAAATGGTGGAGCTGAACCAGCCCAAGCCTTCCCTTCTAGTTGCTACACAACTAAGCCTCAGGAGCATGATAAGAATTACTTCACAGGGGGCTTGTTAGGGTGAAATGTAAATATTTAAGGTCTATGCATTGCATTTTGTTTGGCACATTTTTACACTTACCCTGTAGAAAAGATTTCAGGTTACATTTTTGGTTTCATACTTGAGCAGAGTGTTACTAATATGCTTTAATACAGAGGGCAGCAGTGTTAATTATGGAGGAAAATATGAAAACTACCATGTCCATGTATCCTGAGCACCGTTGCTTCATGATTTGGAATTGTATTTTTAACTTTTGCCATTCCACTTCATTTGGGTAAGTTTAAAAAAAGTGACTTCATTGTTTTAAAAATTAACCTAGGGGGCTTCCCTGGTGGCGCAGTGGTTGAGAGTCCGCCTGCTGATGCAGGGGACATGGGTTCGTGCCCTGCTCCGGGAGGATCCCACATGCTGCGGAGCGGCTGGGCCCATGAGCCATGGCCGCTGAGCCTGCGCGTCCGGAGCCTGTACTCCGCAACAAGAGGGGCCACAACAGTGAGAGGCCCGTACTGAAAAAAAAAAAAAAAAAAATTAACCTAATCTTTTTGAATGTTGACTGTCTTGTATATTAAAAAAAAAAAAACTTTGCTTATAGGTGTATGTCACCAGAACTGAATTCTTTTTAGTTTTTTTGACTTTCTTTTCTGAGAAACAGTTGTGCCTTCTCTTGATAGGGAGCCCCAGTATTTTAAGGCTTTCATGCTGTTTTAGAGTAAAGAATCCTTCTTTGGTGAACTTGAAGAGCTCTAAAAATTGTAAATTTTTTATGGGAATATGGAAGTAGGAATTGATGGTGAACTATGTTGTTAATAAACACCAAATTTAAGATAAACCAGATTTCTGGTAATGTTCTTATCAGAATTAGATTTTAGGAACTTTTTTAAAAACCTAAATCTGGGCAGATTTGCAGAGATTTAAATGTTGTGCTGGTTTTTTAGGTATTTTTTAAAACTCAAAATATAGGATAAAACAACTCATTTTAGGTAGTTGATAAGTCTGGCTATGATATTAACTTGACAGAGATTTTTCAGTATTGAGAACAGATACGTACACATAGGCATGATTGCTGTGTGTGTTTGTGTGTGTGTGTATGAATTTAAAAATTTTCTTAGAAGATGAGGGGTATTAGTCTGTTCTTGTTGAGTTTATTCTGTTTTCTTGGAATTAAGATTTAGGTACAGAATTCCCTATTCTTATTCATGCAAGGAGAACAATTTACTTTTAAAAATATTTATTATTTATTTATTTTATTTTTATGGCTGCTTCTGGTCTTAGTTATGGCACGCGGGATCTTTGTTGAGGCATGCGGGATCTTTCATTGCATCTCGGGGGCTCTTCATTGCTGTGCGCAGCCTTCTCTCTAGTTGTGGTGTGTGGGTTTTCTCTCTCTAGTTGCAGCACGTGAGCTCTAGAGCGCGTGGGCTCTGTAGTTTGCGGCAGGTGGGCTCTCTAGTTGAGGCAGGTAAGCTCAGTAGTTGTGGCGGGTGGGATTAGTTGCCCTGTGGCATGTGGGATCTTAGTTTGCCGACCAGGGATCAAACTCGTGTCCCCTGCATTAGAAGGCGGATTCTTTACCACTGGACCACCAGGGAAGTCCCAACAATTAATTAATTAATTAATTAATTAACTTACTTACTTGCTTTACTTACTTACTTACTCACTCACTCACTCACTCACTTACTTACTTACTTTTATTTACTTACTTATTTACTTACTTACTTACGGTACGCGGGCCTCTCACTGTTGTAGCCTCTCCCGTGGTGGAGCACAGGCTCCGGACGCGCAGGCTCAGGGGCCATGGCTCACGGGCCCAGCCGCTCTGCAGCATGTAGGATCCTCCGGGACCGGGGCACAAACCCGCGTCCCCCGCATCGGCAGGCGGACCCCCAACCACTGTGCCACCAAGGAAGCCCTCCCAACAATTTATTTTTTAAAAATTGAAATCTTGACTATTCAGTAAGTTTCTTTATGATTTTCAGGGCGTGATACTAGAGGACAAAACTACATAGCAATAAATATAGAGGAGGTTGTCAGTTTATGGAATTTGGTTAAAATTTTAAAATAAAGTTTATTAACATGAAGGAAATGTTCAAAAGGCTTTCATTATATTTGTCTTAATTGCATTTAGTTTCAGGTCCTATAAACTAATTTCAAGATGACTACCACCTTTTGAATGTTTAAGAACTATCTTAATGAATTTAACTAGTATTTAGGTTAACTTGTGGAGTCAGCAAACACTTTTGCATACTTGATTT
The DNA here is from genome assembly GCF_964165515.1 of Mesoplodon bidens. Classification (NCBI taxonomy): domain Eukaryota; kingdom Metazoa; phylum Chordata; class Mammalia; order Artiodactyla; family Ziphiidae; genus Mesoplodon; species Mesoplodon bidens. The sequence continues at coordinate 1,745,289 of NC_138167.1, read as the reverse complement.
GTATTAGGCACTGCACTAGGTTTTGGAGATACGGCATTCCTTTGCCTTTAAGGAAGTAGTTAATTAAAACATAGTAAGTATATTATTTTAAAAGCCCCTGATTCCATAAGAAGGGCACCTAAATTAGACTGAGGGATTTAATGGTTTGTGTAGGATTGTGACTATTATACTTAGTTTGGAAGAATGAGTAGTAAGTAGTTAGCCAGTTGATGGGGAAGAGGAAGGTCATGGAAGCAAGAGAGAGCATGGTGTTTCGGGAAATTGCAGGTACTTGACCTTGGTTGGCACATGGAAAAGGAGAGTGGTTAAGAAGTAACCTGTCTAGAGAGGTAGGCAGGGCCCAAATCAAGAAAATTTTTATATGCAGTGCCAAGGAATTTGGATTCTTATTTTGGGATGCCATCAAAGGAAGTATGTAGATGTGTACGATTATGTCATATTTAAATTTTAGAGCAGTGGGTCTTAAACTTTTTTTTGGTCCAGCATCCCTGTACACTCATAAATTATGAAGAGTCTAAATAGCTTTTGTTTATGTAGGCTATACTATTTACCATATTAGAAAGTAAAACTGAGAAATTTTTAGAACGTAAGAGTACACAAGTACACATTCCATTAGCTGTCATTGGGATAATCCCACATGTCATGTAGCCTTTGGAAAACACTGCTATATATTTGTGAGAATGTACAGTAAAAAAGCAAATAATGTCATTATATTATGAAAATAGTTTTGCTCTCGGACCTCCTGAAGGGTTCTGTTCGGACCCCTCTGTGTCACTTTGTGGGACTTGGGGTAACAGGGATTCTGACTTACTTGGATATTGTTGTATTAGAAGATCATTCTGGCAAGGTGTTGAGAATTGTTTAGAACCTATAAAAAGAAACACATTTTAAACTGTGATCCAGTACGCGCATGTGTATTCATATGCACACTTGAAACAGAAGTTTTAGGAAATAGTACTGTGTTAGCTACCTCTTGTATAAAAAGTTATCTCAAAACTTATTGGATTAAAAAAACAGACATTATCTCACAGTTTTTATGAAGAGCATAGCTGGGTGATCTGGCTTAAAGTATTTCATGAGATTGCAGTCAAGATATCAGTTGAGTCTGCAGTTCTGAAGGCTTGGCTGGGGTGGCAGGATCCCTTTCCAAGCCGTCTCATGTGGCTGTTGGCAGGAGGCCTCAGTTCCTCATTACGTGGTGCTCTCTGTAGGGTAGCTCGAGTACCCTTACAGCATGGTAGCTAACTCCCCCACAGCGAGTGATCCAAGAGAGTGACCAAGACAGAAGTCCCAGTGTCTTTATGAGTTAGTCTTGGAAGTGATACATCATCAGAAGCAAATCCTTTAAGTCTAGTACGCATTCAAAGGGAGAGGAATTTTGCTTCCCCTCTTGAAGGGAGGAGTATCAAAGAATTTATTCAGGTACCTTAAAACTACCACAAATACTTGTCGGGAGAGTGAGTCCTCCACGGGTCTCTTCTTTCCTGCATGTCCTGAATGCGAGGGCCTGACTGCTCTTAACCTGGGTCGTTTCTCAGGATTGTGTTTGCAGCGAGCCACCTTGAGGGATGAGGTAATGTCTCCCATTGGGGGAGACCAGGCTTACTTACTGCTTACTGTAAAAGTGGTGGATTCCCTAAACTCAGCGTTCCTCTGTAAATCTGCTGCATGTGTAGCATCTGTCTAGGCCCCCTTGTGTCACCTTGTGGGACTTGGGGGTAACAGGATGCTTATACTGCTGGCTGTGCTGTGAGTAATAAAGTTCTTTGTCTCTGACTCAGGAGACTCCTGTGTTCTGTCTGATAAGTAGAAGGAGAAGGTTTGAAGTAACCACAACAGGTACTAGATAGGGAGCTAACAAAATATTGGATAGGAAGCAAACTAAGGGACTTGTAGGACTCTGGGGCCAACACTATGAGCTCAAACTGAACAGCTGCATGATTTTTTCCAGCAGCAGTCAGGACTCCGGGTAGGTAATTGGTGAAGGTGTTTCTTTTGGATTAATCAAGGGCAGGGGAGTTTGGAATGTGAAATTATTTTTTTCAAACTTTTGTGGTATAATTTATGTACAATAAACGGAACATATTTAAAGTCTGTAGTTTGATGAGTTTTGACCTGTATACGCCTGGGAAGCCTCACCCCAGTCAAGATAGTGGACATTTCCATCACTCCAAAAGTTTCCTCCTACCCCTCCACGATGCATGCCTCCCTCAGCCCCAGCCCCAGGCACATACTGATGCACTTTCTGTCCTAATGGAATCCTTCTAGAAGTTTATATAAATGGAATCATATGGCTTAACTTTTTTTGGTCAGAATTCTTTTTTGTTAGCTGTTTAAAGTGCAAGAATTATTATCTTGTGGTGATGGATCTGGCAGATTTTTAAAAGAAATTAAACATTTTTAAACCCAGTCTTCCCTGAAGCTCATATTAGAAAGCCAGAATGAGGGCTTTAGACAGAGCTGGTGAATTCTCTTCTTTTGTTGTAGAAATGAATATAGTTCTGATAGCAACAAAAGACTCCACATGCAAATGCCATTTTGGGTCTGAAAGTGGCTTGAACGTTAGAGTGCACCCGCTAATGTTGAAAACTCGATGTGGATTTTTGTTGCTGGATCTTAGCCTATTTAATAGTGTGGCTTAGTTACTTGACTACAGGAAAATAGAGTTTTGCACAAAAGCACAGTTGGGAATTTTTTTCTTGACTGTGGCACTTTAAAGTTCTGATGGCATGATTCCTGACACTCTGAATTATTATTCTTTATTTTGTTAGTTTTCCTTATTTTGTTCTTTTTGCCCATCATCTTTTTAAAAAAGACTTTCTCCTTAATAGAAAGATAAATGTGATTATTTAAGCATTACAACATGGAAAACCTAAGGTGTGCCTTAAAGTTTAGGTTTAGAGTCCTGGATTAGCAGGACACCCTGCCTTAAAACTGGAGGCCTTTAATATCCTACGGACAATTGAGGTGTTAACATCAGCAGATGATAGTGGATAAGCATAGTAGTTAAGGGTTTCCAGGGCTCTGGAATTAGGGCACCTACCACTTAATAGCTAAGTCACTTAACAGCTATAGGCCTCACTTTCTTCGTCTGTAAAGTGGAGCTAACGACAATGCCTGTGTTGCAGGGGGCTTATAAATATTAAATTAAATCTTATAAAATTCTTAGCACAGTGCCTGACATATGGTAAACACTGTATGTTAGCTTCTGTTATCATTCAAGGGATTCTGGGTAATGAATAGCTCTCTTATTTTAAGCAGTGTTCAGATTACTTAAAAAAAAAAAACTTTGCATCCCTCTTTGGTCTTGAAATAGAATTGATGTGAACAGTAGTGTGTCACCTACCTTACAGTACAGATTAATCATGAAAAGGAATGTTTACTTTCTGAGGTAGGTTAGTCCTGGGAAGGAATTTCCTAACATTACTAGCAGAATATTGCAATATCTGAACTTGGTGGACTATTGCTATTTCTGAGATGGAACGCTCAGACTCTGTTTTTCCTGTCCTGCTTGTTGTTACCTTAGGTCTATTTACTGGATCACTAGAGACGAGACTGCCAGTATATTCATATTTCTGAAGATCTTTAACTTGTATGAGTTTGGTTCAAATATATAGACCCTTTAAAATCTTTTGACCATGTGATTTACTTGGATTTCACTCTCAATTGCATATTAAAATATTATTTAATATGTTGAAATCTGTTTCTTGACCTAAGCCAATTCTTTGGTAGAATGATATTAGGAAATCACAGAGATCTAGTTTAAATCTGTATTGATTTATGTTTGAGAGGAGTGTAGAAAGTAGATAGCTATGATATGTTTTTAAAATTTGTCTTAATTACTATACTTGTAGAATATGAACATATTTTTCTATTAAAAAATTCAAGCATTTGAGTATTGTGAGTCTAAAGCTTCACAAGTGAAGCTAAAGCCTCCACAAACATTTCCCCCCCATCTAACCACTGCTGTTTCAAATTTGGCATTTCTCATGTAGGAATTCTTTATATATTTTGTATACAAATCTTTATACATATGTTAGATATTTTTTCACCAAGGGTTTGGTTTTTCTTTTAATTTTTGGTGTATTTTGTCATTTTGACATGATTGAATATTAGTCATTTTTCTTTGTTTTTTTGCCTTTTGTTTCTTATTTAAGAAGCCCTACCTTAACTCAAGTTCACAAGGATATTCACCTAAGTTTTCTTCTAGTACTTATTTAAAAAACTTATTTATTTATTTACTTATTTTTGGCTGCGTTGGGTCTTCGTTGCTGCGCGCGGGCTTCTCACTGCGGTGGCTTCTCTTGTTGCGGGGCGCGGGCTCTAGGCACACGGGCTCAGTAGTTGTGGCTTGCGGGCTCTAGACCGCAGGCTCAGTAGTTGTGGCACACGAGCTTAGTTGCTCCGCAGCATGTGGGATCTTCCTGGACCAGGAATCGAACCTGTGTCCCCTGCGTTGACAAGCCGATTCTTAACCACTGTGCCACCAGGGAAGTCCCTCTTCTGGTACTCTTAATAGTTTTAAAATTTGTATCTTTAATGTACGTAGAATTTATTTCTGTGTACTGTGTGAAGTAGGGATGTAACTTATTTTTTTCCAAGAGCACCAGTTGTTCAAACTCCATTTATTGAATGATTTGTCCTTTCCTCACTGTTTTGAAATGTTACTTTTAGCATATACTAAATTCACATATATAATTTAGAGCCTATTCTTGGCCATTTCTGTACAGTTTTAATCACTATAGCTTTAAAAGGCTCCGAGTCCTTATGAGAAATCCTAAGGGTCAGATGTGGTTTTGGAGTCCAGGTTTTTTCCCCATAATGCCCAGTGGGCATTATGCAGTATCCTGTAATCATACACATTGTTTTCCCAGTGACGTGTATGAATAATCGCACTAGGTGAGATACGTATAAACAAGTGACCTCATATCAAATCATGCCAGGTTTTGCCACTAAATGAGTTAAAAAGAAAAAAAAAATTTTTTTCAGAGTTTTAAAACATTTTTGCATTGCAAATAAAGGATCATGGACCTGTAATGTGTCTTGCTATTTAGGGGACATCTTCCTTTGTTCTTCTATTTCAGATTATTTTGGTTATTGTTGTACCTTTACTCCTCCGTTTGAATTTTGGAGTCAGCTTGTTGGGTTATGTGAGGAATCCTGTAGAGATTTTCATTGGCGTGTGGAGTAGTTGGGGAAGAACGGACACCTTTACAATGTTTGTCTTCTCATCAGTGAACATGGGTAATTTTCCTTTTGTTCAGGAGTGTTTTGTAGTTTTTCCAAACATTCTTGCACATTTTTGTTATATTTATATAGCAAAGTGTCTTTACGGTTTTGTTGCTCTTGTGAATGGGATTTTTTTTTAATTGCATTTTCTAGTTATTACTAGTGTACAGAAAAGTACTGATATGTATATATTGATCTGTGCCTAAACAGTTTGTTGAGTTCTCTTATTGGTTCTAGTACTTGTCAGCTGATGATCTTGGATTTTCCAGTTAGAAAAATCACATATTCAAACACTGAGTTTTATCTTTTTCTTGCCAATCTTTACACTCTTATCTCTTTTTCTTTTCCCTTTGCTTGGTATGGTCTTAGTATTCAGTTTTGAGACATGTTGAGTGTTTTTACAGTGATGTTTACTGAGAAATAAGTTACGCTGTAGACAGGGGCAGGAGTAAATAGATGATCGAAGGGGAGGTCTTGCTCAAGGGGGGCAATGAAAAGTGTCTTGAGAGGGGAAATATTTCTTATTGGAGGAGTTAATGTGTGATCTTTTCATTACAGATATGGTGTAAGCTATTTCTTCAAGATTGGGCATCTGAGGACCTGGTATTTCTGATTAGCCTTCAGCAGACTTATAGCCATAGAGAAACCTTACAGAGTTCCGTATTTTGTTTTCTGCTTTACACCTTTCCTGGCACCTGAGTTCATCTTGCAACCATGTATGGAAGTGCTCGCTCAGTTGGGAAGGTGGAACCAAGCAACCAGAGCCCTGGGCGATCACCTCGGCTTCCACGTTCCCCTCGCTTGGGTCATCGTCGAACCAATAGTACAGGAGGGAGTTCTGGAAGCAGTGTCGGAGGTGGCAGTGGGAAAACCCTTTCAATGGAGAATATCCAGTCCTTAAATGCTGCTTATGCCACTTCTGGCCCTATGTACCTAAGTGACCATGAAAATGTGGGTTCAGAAACACCTAAAAGCACCATGACACTTGGCCGTTCTGGAGGACGTCTGCCTTATGGTGTGAGGATGACTGCTATGGGCAGTAGCCCCAATATAGCTAGCAGTGGGGTTGCTAGTGACACCATAGCATTTGGAGAGCATCATCTCCCTCCTGTGAGCATGGCATCCACCGTTCCTCACTCTCTTCGTCAAGCAAGAGATAACACAATCATGGATCTGCAGACACAGCTGAAGGAAGTATTAAGGGAAAATGATCTCTTGCGAAAGGATGTGGAAGTAAAGGAGAGCAAATTAAGTTCTTCAATGAATAGCATCAAGACCTTCTGGAGCCCAGAGCTGAAGAAAGAACGAGCCCTGAGAAAAGATGAAGCTTCCAAAATCAGTATTTGGAAGGAACAGTATAGAGTTGTGCAGGAGGAAAACCAGGTTAGTTATATATATATGTTTGCCTTTCTGTATTCTGTATGTATGAAACAATTCATGTACATAAATGAAATGAGCCATTCCTTCTCTTTTCTTTCTTAGGTTTTTCCCTTCTTGGTTCATTTATTTTCCTTCTTCCTGTTTTTCTTAGTATTTTGTGCTCTCCATTTCTTCGCCTTTTCCAGATTGGTCCTGTGCTTTAATTTTTTTCTGGCTGCCATGTCTGCTTGCTCACCATTCTTGCTTGTTTCTTTTCCCTAGCTTCTCTTTCTCTTCCTCTTTTCTTTCAGCATATATTATCTTTTTTTACTTCTTATGAGAATGTAATTTTGCCACATGCTCTAAGATCCATTATCAAAATTATTCAGGCTATGTAACTTAAGTGTGGGGTATAGCGTTAAGATTTACCATAGTAAATGTTAAAAAAGTCAATCTTAAAAAAAATACCTATCACAAGGCAAATCAATATGTTGACAGTACAGAATGGAAATTAATTTTAAAAAGTTAACATTGATGTTGTACATATTTATTAAGTACCAACAATGAGTAGCAGTTCTTTCTCTTGACATTTAGGAAAGTTTAACTTCAGGATCCTTTTTTAAAAAAGTTCTTTAATTCTTCAAATTTGAGGATTTAAGGTGGAAGAAAGGCAGCTTGCTGTGATTGGTATATATAAAATATAAATTAGGTTTTGGTAGAAGTTGATTGTTAAATTGAGGTTATTGAATTTATCATTGAATTAGCTAGCCTTCAGTGTACCTTTTTTATGGTGCTGAAAATATGCCTATCACCAAGACGGTTTTAATTTTCCAGCGACCTGGAAATTTCCAGTCCATTTTAACGAGGAAAAAAAATTATTGGCTTACTTCTTTATTTTCACATAATTCAGGCAGCTAATTATGCCTATACTTTAAAAGCTGTGTGGATAAAAAGCAGTGACAATAACCGTTCTAATTATCAAGCTACATTCAAAGGCAAATATTTGAATCTTCTGAAAAGACCATGGTGGGAACTCAGCACTTTAGTCCAGTGGAAGTGAAACAGTCCACAGGGCTCTGATGCCAAAAAAACCATATGTGCTGAAGGAGGGTGAACAATGCCTTATCGAGATTCCGCCCCCTGCCCTAATTATACACCAGTGCTGGCAGGAGTGTATTCTTCCTGCACCCACTATAATTACCACACAATCCTAAAATTGTATAACTTTGGTCCAAAAAATGAAGGGTGCAATTTTAAAGTAAAGTGAGACACTGCAATGAGATACAGAGAACTGAGAATGCTAATTAATAGATTATAGTGAGCCGGCAGTGGGCCCTAATTAAACTTTGCATTCATTACACCCTCCATAGCCCTCAGAGGTTGGACATTTTCCACTTTACAAAGAAGATTGGTTTAATAGGATTTACAGTAATTAAACAAATTTCCCCATTTCAGTTTGAGATTGGGGATTTAGATACATTCTAAATGTTTGATCTGATTGGACCACAGAGATCTTGGTCTAGAATCCTATCAAATGAAAAAACACATTTGCTTAGAATTGCCTAATGTGTATGGTTCATTATTAGGAAGTCCTTTTAGAAGACTGTTTCAAAAATATCCAGCAGTTTTTATGTTTTGTACTCCTTTTGTTACTGAACTTTCAAGTACTGGTGGTTGGAGAAGTGGAACAATATATGTTTTAACAGGAAAAGCCTTTTCTTTTTCTTGTTTTAAATTGAGAATGAGGAAGGCTTTTTTTTTTTTTTTTTTTTTTTTGCGGTATGTGGGCCTCTCACTGTTGTGGCCTCTCCCGTTGAGGAGCACAGGCTCCGGAGGCGCAGGCTCAACGGCCATGGCTTACGGGCCCAGCCGCTCCGCGGCATGTGGGATCTTCCCAGACCGGGGCACGAACCCGTGTCCCCTGCATCGGCAGGCGGACTCTCAACCACTGCGCCACCAGGGAAGCCCGAGGAAGGCTTTTGGTGTGTTTACTTGATGAAGAGTAAAAGTCCAGCTGTGAGCTTGGTTAATTGCAAAGCTAAGGCTTTGGATGATTTATATTTTTTAATTTTATTCTAACCAGCATCTAATAAAGATACTGTCATACTTCTTTTTGGTTATTATGCCTTGTAATATTCCTGTATGTTTAGTTGGAAGCTTATTTTTAAAATAATTATTTTAAACCACTTTCATTGGAATTTTGTGTGATCAGAATACATTTAAAAAATATTATAGTATGGCAAGTGAGTTTAATGTTTTGCTTTTTGTATTTTTTTGCTCTTGGAGTTTGATTTTATTCAGGATTCTGATTTTTTTATTTTGATTTTATTTATTTAGGGATCAAGAGAATTTGAAGTTCAGAAATTAAAAAAGAGACTTGCTCTCTGTAAATCTTTGTTTTGTCATTTGTTCTCACTGTTTGGACACTCGTGACTATTAACATTTTAATAATTTTAGGCTGTACCTTGATTTGTCACATGGTGAAAGCCATTATTATTTGAATTTAAATAAACTTTTTCATGAGGTTGCTAATTGTTTCACTGTCATTTAGCGTCTGATTTCAAAATCTGGGATCTCTGTCTTGGACTATTTGTTTAACTTTTCTTTTTGATAATCCCGTTTTAACACAGAGATGAATTATGAATGATTATTCAGAGTATTGTGGATAAATCAGTATTCTAGTCTCTTTTCCAGATAGATTTGATCTTTTCTGGCGTTCCAGAAATGGCATGTGTTAGAGGCACTGTGGAGAATGTCCTGAGAAAATGTCCTGAGAAAATTGTCAAATCTGAGATAGATATGCTCCTTTTGGGGAGTTAACAGTCATTCTGAGAAGCAAAATTTGTTCATGTGTGGCTTATAGAAATATAAGCTACCCATCCATTGGATTTTTCATGTGGGAAGGTATATAAATGCATGTGGGAAATTGGCTTCTTGTAGAGCTGGTAAATTTGCTTACCTGTGATGTAGTGGAGTATTATGGAAAATGATCCAGTGAATCTAATAAAAACTGTTGTACAAATACCTGACAGGGCTTATTTGTGAGGAAATAGGAGAAGTTGCCAGAGGATTGCAGTCTCTCTTTCCCCTCTGTTACATTTTGCAGTGTGGTCTAGTGTGTGATTTCATCTCAGTTATAGAATTGGTTTTATGGGTTTGGTAATTTACAGAATCTATGAAGATAGCAGCTTAGATATGAATTGGGAAACCCATTTTTTATTTTTTCGTGCAAAAGAAACCAGAAAATGAACTTGTTTTTTTTAGTTACACTAATATTGATCAAGGGAGGTCATAGTTCCATTTTACTTTTTAAAATCATGCTGCCCCTGGAACTTGCTATCATGTTACCAGTGCTCTATTTGCTTGCCTGGAAGAGTATTGGAGGGGCCTGGAAACCATGCTTTATAACAAGTGGTTGTGGGAACTCTGAAGGAGAGACGTGTGGCATTTTAGTTATACTCTGTGTTTGGACGGGCCGCCATGAAGAAGGAAGTTTTTTCCCTTTCTTTCTTCTTTGGTATTTTTTTTGGAAAGCCAGTACTGGAAAAATGAGTACAGATATGAAGGTTTTACGTTCTGGCTCCATGGAGGAATGTATTTTCTAACAAAGCTATATCCATTTGATGCAAGAGTCAGTTTCACAGTCCAGTGCTTGACCGTCACTGGAATTGGTTCCTGGGAGGCCAGATGCCTCTGACAGCTGTGTGGGTGCTCCTGGTCTTTCAGCTCTGCAGGGTGCCTGCAGTGACTTCTCCGGCAGCCATTTAAAGAGTTCCCCCTCCTCCCACCCTCTTTTGCTGCTCCCGGCCTAGCTTCCTCCCTCTCTCCCTTTATGACAACTTTATTGAGGTATAATTTAATTCATCCTTTAAAAGTGTGTAACTTTTTTCTTTCTAATCTGACTTATTCAAAGAAGAATTTGAAGAAAGTAACAGGAAGTTAGTTGCCCTAGGGTGTTCTCGAACAAGGGAATGAATGACATAACCAAAAAAATTGTTTAGGAGCAGCTTTTATTGTTCGTCTGCAGAGCAGATTGAAGGAAGGCAGGCAGGGAAAGCGAATGAGTTCCTTGCAGGAGGCCTGGATTTATTTGGGTAATAGGAATGGGGAAGGAGGTGCACATCCACGAAGTATTTTCAAAGAGATATTTGGATATAGACTGTGATGGCAAGAGAGAAGACTATGATGAACTGTGGTATTGAGACTGAGGAAATGTTTTTGCCATTGATGATAAATGGTTAGAGATTAGAAGGTAGAACTAGATTAACGGTAAGAAATGGTGAATTTAGTTTTCATTATTTGAGGAGAAGTTTTTCGTAAGTATTTGCAAATAAGAGGCTAGTGACTGTGACCTCAGGTACAGGCACAGGGATGTTGTTATATGTTTGCTTGTTAATGTTGGAAGTTTTACTGATCTAGTTAGTTCAGTCCCACAAGCTGAATGTCCCTGCTTGTGGGAGTTAGGAGTGGAGAGGAAGAGAGAAGCCATTAAACGGCACATGTTTTATGTATGGTTTCTCACCCGCTGTGTCTGTGTCTTGGTCTTCTGTCTTTCTTGTGGTATTTCTCTTTGATGGTAGATAACTTGAGTGACTCTCTCGATTACTGAAAGTCACTCTTCATTTAGAAAGGTGAATGTTTATATCCTGTCATGAACGAACCTTTGCTAATAGACGTCCTTTATTTTGTTTTAGTTAACAAGTTCATTGAAATCAGGTACCTCTGCATGATGAATTTGGAATAAATTTGTCAAAAAGAGAAGTACTGTGGAAATGTGCTTTCAGCAAGAAAATGATTAACTTCATATTGAAAATGTTCTGTTCTTCCCTAAGGACAAGATTAGAAATCTTTTATGAACTGTTTCTTCTCACTTTCTGTGCTGCCATGTGCATCTCCAAAAACATTTATTTTTCCTTCTGGAGTTGGAAAGCTAGTCTTTAACATAAATGTGTTCCTTTTATTTTTCCATATTATCAGCAGTAATGCTTACTGAAACTACCTCCCTTTCTGTTTGTTCTGCAGTCTTTCCTACCTAATAAGCTCATGGTAAGTTCTGTTGCATTTTGACAATTGTTGGAGAATACTTGGTTGCAATGACACCTGTCCAGCTTAATTTCATCTGTGGACCTTGTAGATTGAGAAGGTGAGAAACAATTCAGCCTGATGTGCATACTGTACCATCCCTAGCTGTGGCTAGTGGCTCATATACTTCCAGAGCATGTGATATGCAGGACCTATTTTGCTTTGAAACCACCCTTGGAACTGTTCTGATTTTGGAGGAGCCCTCAGGCACTCAGGTATGGTCACCTTTAGCATCAGTTCTCAAACTGGCCTCAGGATTCGGTACACTTGTAAAAATTATTAAGGAACCTCAAGTAGCTTTTGTTTATGTAGGTGTTTATCTATCAATATTTGCCATATTGGAGACTAAAATAGAAATTCAAAAAATACTGATATATTTAAAAATAATGAACACATTAAATGTTAACATAAATAACATTTTTAATGAAAAATAGTTTTGCAAGTCTAATGTCTGGCTTAATAGATGACAGCTAACTGTCATATCTGCTTCTGCTTTCAGTGGTCTGTTGCAATTTGTTGTTTGGGTTGAAGTATATGAAGAAACTCAGGCTTCATATAAATAAGTGGTTGGAAAAGGCAGGAGTATTTTATTATTTATTTATTTTTGGCTGAATTGGGTCTTCGTTGCTGCACGTGGGCTTTTCTCTAGTGGCGGCGAGTGGGGGCTACTCTTTGTTGTGGTGCGCGGGCTTCTCATTGCTGTGGCTTCTCTTGTTGTGGAGCACAGGCTCTAGGCCCGTGGGCTTCAGTTGTTGTGGCTCACGGGCTCCAGAGCGCAGGCTCAGTAGTTGTGACGCACGGGCTTAGTTGCTCCGTGGCATGTGGGATCTTCCCGGGCCAGGGCTCGAACCTGTGTCCCCTGCATTGGCAGTTGGATTCTTAACCACTGCGCCACCAGGAAAGCCCTGGCAGGAGTATTTTAAAAGCCTTTTCAGATAATTGTGGAAATATATATATATATATATATATATATAATTTATTTTTGGCTGCATTGGGTCTTTGTTGCTGCACGCGGGCTTTCTCTAGTTTTGGCGAGCAGGGGCTGCTCTTCGTTGCAGTGCGCGGGCTTCTGTTGCGGTGGCTTCTCTTGTTGCAGAGCATGGGCTCTAGGCACACGGGCTTCAGTAGTTGAGGCACATGGGCTTCAGTAGTTGTGGCTCGCAGGTTCTAGAGTGCAGGCTCAGTGCAGGCTCAACTAGGTGCACAGGCTTAGTTGCTCTGTGGCATGTGGGATCTTCCCGTACCAGGGCTTGAACCTGTGTCCCCTGCATTGGCAGACAGATTCTTAACCACTGTGCCACCAGGGAAGCCCGTGGATATGTTTTGAAACCACACCAAAATTTGACAAGTGGTAGTTTTTATTTTTAACGCTTTATTGAGGTATGATTTACATGCCATAAGATTCATCCCTTTTAAGTGTACAATTCAATTAATTTTTTTAGTAAATTTACTGCGAGGTGTGCAATGAAAACCGTAATGTAATTTTAGAACATTTTCATCAGTGAGTGGTAGTTTCTTACAGTTAGTGCAGTGTGGAATCTGAAATCCTATCAGTGACCTTTCCGTACTTTGTTACATTAAAATAAATTGGTCTGTCTTGCCCTTTGAACAGATCTTTTACATGTAGAGGACATACATGAATAATACATATGCCTTCTCCTGCTTTTGCAACACTGTATATTGGTCATTTGGAAAATATTGTTTCATTGAGTTATGTAGGTCTTCCAAATGTTGACACATTTCATTAGACAGATTAAAAAAATCCATTCATTAATAACACTTCCTATTTCATCAGAAGAGTCTTCAAGTATTGGTAAGCTCACCAGGCAGGAGATACAAGTTTTCCAAAATTCTGAGTTTTCCTTGAAACTCGGATTTTATCATTGGCAAGAAGTATTGCCAGTTATCGTCTTTGAGTTGACAGGTTAGTTTAAATTTTGAGAAAAACTTATCCGTATACCTGAGTCTGAATAATCATTGGTTTTGAGTTCAGTCTTTTAAAATGGTGCTCATTGAGACAGCCATTGTATTTCAGTGTGCAGCAGAAGTGCTTTATGCCTCTGAGAAAGAGAGACCTGAATGATGTGACTCTTGGCGGTGAAATGTTCCAGGCAGAAGGGACTACAAGTCTAAAGGCCTTACTGGGGTCTTCTGACTCTGGTAAGAGGTTGCCACTAAGGGCCTTGATTAGTTTATTCTTTAGCTATAATACCCCTCTTCTCTTATCTGTTGTGTTGTAATAAAACGTCGTGGTCTTTGACATCAGCAAGGCTTTTGCTTCTTCGCCATGGTTTAGGAAACATGTAACAGTAAATAATGGGAAAAGACTGGATAAAACCTAATACCAAAATTCAGCCCAGACAGTATTAAATAATAGAAAGCTTTGCTGTTTTAGAAAGCTGGAAAAGTGCTTCTTCAAAGTTTTGGAATGAATTTATCCATGTGCATTGAATGAAACTTCCTGCTTTGATATCTATCCTTAATCGTTTTGGTTGTGCGTTCTCAGATATAAACCGTGGTTAGAGATGCCACCCTTTTTCTGGCAAGCTTATGAAAGTGTTCATCTGTTTTTAAATACTAGTTTTAATGTTTAATATTTAATATTGTTGATTTGACAAATATTGAACACCCCCTTTGTATTATTGTATTTTTCTGCTGAACTGCCCTTAAACTAGAAATAAAGCTGAAAGCAATGTGAAAACTATTAAGGTGGTAAATTGCTTTCTTGAATTTTTGGACTCCTGAATTAACATTAACATTAAAGTGTCTTAGTGATTTAGAGGATCTATGTAAAGAATACTTACATTTTCTCCTGGATTGTTCTTTTCACACTGTATCTTATTTTGTAGGGTATAATGAATAGGAGGATAATAGACTTCTAGAAATACATAGTACCCCTTAGTAGAAACATCACTGAAAGGAATAGCAGCAAGTTGAAAAAGGTCAAAAGATCCAATGTTTTCTTCTTCTTGTTTGTTGATGGTATATATTTTTCTGTCATTAGAGAGGTGCCTTGGGTGGGCTGTCTTAGCCAGTAGTTATAGTTGGCTAACCAGTAAATACTCTCCTTATTGAATGTTTTGCAGTAAGGATTCCTCTTTGTCTCATCAGTTACCCAGTTTTTACTGTGAAGAAACTAAAAAAAGGAAAAGGATATATTGATCAGTTTTTGGTTGTAATTGTGATTTTTAAATTTGTTCACTCTCTGGGAGCCATTTAATATCCATAACCTTAAATAAAGGAGGACTTAAATTCTTCAAGAACTACTGCATACTTTAAAAATTGACTTGTGAGCAGTGCTTGAACATTATAGTTTGTTGCCCTGAAAATGAGAGCAAATCATCAAGAATTCCTTGACAGTGGGAATCTGTATTACTATTTCTTAACTATTAGAAAGCATTGTAAAATTCTGAAAGAGAGCTCAATTTTAAAGACTAAGGACATTGGCAGGCAATGCATCTTAAGCCATTCTCATGGAAAATTTTATGTAACTTTTTAATTACCTAGTCTGTGCTTGAGGAATACCTGTTAAACTTAAAATAGGGAGCTGCAGTTGAGTGCAGAGCCCATGATATGTGCTGGTTTCTGCTAGTTACCTTGTGAATGTTTAGGCCTATTATTTTGTATGTTTCATCTTGATTTGGTTTTTAAGTTCTCTGAATGGTAAAAAAAAAAAAAAGAGAAAATATGTATTTTTATTTTCTGATACTGCCAGCATAAGATATGATGAGAGGTTGTCACCCATTGGTTTATCACACAATACATTTTTTTGCTTTAGAGCAGGGATTTGGACAAGTTAATCTCTTAAATTTTCCTCTGTGCTGTAAAATTTTGTGATGAAGAACTTTGTCCTTAAAAGCATAACTGAGAAATATTTTTTCAGGTTAAGTTTCTTCTTTTTTTTTTTTTTTTTTTTGTGGTACGCGGGCCTCTCACTGTTGGGGCCTCTCCCGATGCGGAGCACAGGCTCCAGATGAGCAGGCTCAGCGGCCATGGCTCACAGGCCCAGCCGCTCCGCGGCATGTGGGGTCTTCCCCGACCAGGGCACGATCCCGTGTCCCCTGCATCGGCAGGCAGACTCTCAACCACTGTGCCACCAGGGAAGCCCCAGTTTCTTCATTATTTATATTGAGTTCTCCTTCTATGTTTTGTGAAATCTAGGAAGAGATATGTGTCTGTAATTCAGGTATTTTCATTGTCAAAAAAATACAAATAATGGTATGTTATCTATGACTTACATACCATCTGTAAAGACCTTTGGACTGGTATTTATATATATTATTCTTTGTACACCAGTATCATTCCTGTTGTTGGTCTGAGATAATGGTATTAAAATGAAAGCAAATCTGCTTTGATTAGCTGTTCACAGATAAATCTTTGTTTAAGCATAGTATTTTTATTTATTTATTTTTACATAGTTGCACTGTTTACATTATAAATTCCTACAGAATTCACTCTATTTCAAAGAAAAACATTTTTTTGGGAGCTAAGTGAAAACTGTTGTTGTGTAGGATTTAAAATCTACTGAGAAAGTAGAAGAATATATTCAGAAAACGTTCTTAGTTTTAATTATCTTTCATAGATTTGATAATCTGAGTAATTAATAATTTATTCTAAGAGCCACATGGCTCTTCATGGGCATAGGCACTTAGCATAGGTGCCAAATTCTTAGGAGAGAAGCATACTTAATGAGTTCCAACCTTTCCTATCCTGTAATTTCATGAGGTATATTTCTTGCTTCTCTGAGAAAACATGCTACCCATGGTACAGAGCATTTTCAAGAAACGAAGCAGTGAAAAGAGAATCTACTTAAATGGTAGTGGATAGATTCCTGAATTTCTCTTGGTATTTTTGGTGATAGGTACTTGTTGTTCTCAATTGTTGGAAAGTTTTGGGAACATTGGCTGGAAGCATAATTTGGATGCAGAAGGCAGTTTTTGGATTTAGGGTAGAGAGGGCCCAGGATTCCTAGATACCCTGAAATGCTTAGGATAGCCTTGCATTGAAAAATTCTCCCTTATTCCATATGATTTTCAAACGTCTTGCCAAAAATTTGTATAGATGAGAAATCTGTTTATAATGACCTGAACCTAGATCCTCACTATATACATAAATGTGCATGAATACATTAGCATCGTTTTGAATAGCTGCAGTGTACATTGAATTTTCTAGCATTGGGACTACTGTGTAAGTTGATGGAAGATCGTACTTTGTTTTGTTTGGAACTTTATATAGAGTTTTTATTATTTTAGAAAATGATGTAAGCAGCAACATTGCATTGTTGACCAATGCATCCACCAAACAGCCTCTCTTTGCACATGCCCATGTCAGCATTTCACATGTTAAAATACATGTCATTTTATTATAAAACTCCTTATCTTTCTTTCACAGAGCATTATATTAATATTTTTGGATTGCATGTGAGGGTAGGCTTATTATCTGTGAATTTTATTTTAAGATAGTAAAGGGCACATTACAAAATGCTTGTTATAAGAAAGGGAAGGGTGGCCTTGGGTCTGATGAGCTTGGGAATCACTGGTGTGGTGGATAGGACACTGATTCTAAAAAAGGAGACTTGCATTCTCATTTTGATCCTGGCTCTGCCAGTCAGTAGTAACTAGGCGTGTGACCATGGGTACATGGTTTAATCTTTTTGGACCCGTTTTCTCATCTGTAAACCCTAGAGGGTTGGACAAGGTGGTCTCTAGAGATTCTTTCTTACTTCTACAGTTATCTGATCCAAAAAAAAAACTTATTATTTATTTGGCTGTGCTGGGTCTTAGTTGCGGCACGTGGGATCTTCGTTGCCACATGCAGGATCTTCGTTATGGCGTGTGGGATCTTTAGTTGTGGCATGCGGTATCTAGTTCCCTGACCAGGGATGGAACCCAGGCCCCCTGCATTGGGAGTGCGGAGTCTTAACTGCTGGACTACCAGGGAAGTCCCACCAGTTATCTGATTTGTTTTTGTCAGTTTTCCTAATGGAATCCTCTCTAAGAATCTCTTCACTTTGATTTAATGCCCTGGTTCAAGACTGATTCACATAACCAAGGTAGGCCCTTCTGGGAATGAGAAATACTTGACTATTGATGTCTTTTCCAGGGTAGGCAGCATAAAATCAGTGCTTGCATATAAAGAGCAAAGAGCTTTCTTGTGAGTTTCATCAGTTGTCACATGGAGAAAATGCTTTTATGATTGTTGTGATAATTAAATGAAATTAAAGGAGATAATATGTATAAAATTATGGACAAGACTAAATGCCATAATAGGTATACAGAGCAATCAATGTGAATTGGAGCCAAGTCTTGTATTTCATAAATACAAAGAATGTTGTAGAACATTTTTTGAAGTATGGGATGTATCTTATAATCTGCTGTGAGGAGGGAAGCAGTAGCATGGGACCTATACAGTTTTTCTAGAAAGTGGGTCACAATGGATAATAAGTTTCATTTGGGTAACTAATTATTACCAGTGTAGCCTTAATATTCCTGAAGGAGTTACCAGGAACTTTGAGTAGGGTAATTAGCTCTCAGGATTTTCAGTTACAGTCTTACCCATTATTTAACATTTTTATTTCCACAATGACTCATCCATGAATTATAGAGTGCTTTCCCAAAAGGAATGTAATACTGCTGGAAATAATTTTTTTACTGCTCTGTTTTATCTCTGTGGTAAGGAGTTTCTGGCTGGTTAGTTGGACCCAAAACTCTCTGTAAATAATTTAAACTATGTGACTTTGTATGAAGAAGACTTAACCTTTACAAAACAGTGGAGAATTCTTGAGGATGGACAACACAGGATGTTTATATTTACTTGTGTTTATTTAAAACTATTTATTTCTGTGCTGTTACTTTTTTCTAGCTGAAATTTTTATATAACTATTAATATATGTCACTAAAAAGTGCTCTTTGCTCATATTATCTCTGTTATTACTTCACTGCCATTAAAAATGTAGCGTTACATGTGGTGTTCTCTTTGGTTTTTACATATCATCTACCATACCTTTAAAAATAGTGTAGGGCTTCCCTGGTGGCGCAGTGGTTGGGAGTCCGCCTGCCGACGCAGGGGACACGGGTCCGTGCCCCGGTCCGGGAAGATCCCACATGCCGCGGAGCGGCTGGGCCCGTGAGCCATGGCCGCTGAGCCTGTGCGTCCGGAGCCTGTGCTCCGCAACGGGAGAGGCCACGGCAGTGAGAGGCCCGCGTACCGGAAAAGAAAAAAAAATAGTGTAGTAGATTTGTCAGTGAAAATTAAGCCTTACGGTGACACTGTGGTCAAATACATCTCTGAGTGCCTCCTGTAGAAACCCCATGAACATGTCAATAACTACTTTGATAGAGCAGTCACAAATGCCATACTAGATTCTTTCATATGTTATTTTCAATTCTAAGAAAACTCCTGGAGGGCAGTGGTACTGTCCTCATTTATAGGTGAAGACACTGGACATCCAGAGAGTCACATCTGTTCACACCTCGTATCTGGGACGTGACAGCCCTTGGTCTTTGTGGTCACAAGTTGTGGCGTTTCAGCTAAGAAGAGCTGAGTGAAACGCAGATACCTGTTTGAAATATGTATGGAAAAATTAACATGTACATAGGCATTTATTAAATGTGACTATTTCACTTGGAGGAGGAGATACAAGAAGGGAAGCATCATAGGATCCAAATACTTCTGGAAAGGAGTCAACCTTAAGTTAAGAGAAAGGGCTGAGAAAAGAGATCCAGGTGAACAGCTTAGCAGATGATAAAGTTCTAATGTGGTTAGTTTAACTATCAGCAGGTGTCAGTGACACATATCACTACTCTTCTTGTTTTTTTTTTTGCGGTACGCGGGCCTCTCACTGTTGTGGCCTCTCCCGTGGCGGAGCACAGGCTCCGGACGTGCAGGCCCAGCGGCCACGGCTCACGGGCCCAGCCGCTCCACAGCATGTGGGATCTTCCCAGACCGGGGCACGAACCCGTGTCCCCTGCATCGGCAGGCGGACTCTCAACCACTGCGCCACCAGGGAAGCCCACTTTTCTTGTTTTGATTAGGCAGAAAGCTTTAGGTTAATGATTCCTAGACTTGGAGTTCACACACCAGTAAAATAAGAAATAAACAACAACCACCACTCCCCCACGCCCCCCCCCCGCAAAAAAAAGTAGGGGGGTGGACCTGGCATGGGATTGTCAAGTAAAGACAATTAAAAAAAGATAAATGACTTCATACTCTTAGTATCATTTTATAAGAGGAAAAACACTGTAACACCAGAGGAGTTGGAATGGCATAATTACAGAGTAAAGAACAGTCCTTCCCAAGAAAATACAGCTTTTAAGTTTACAGTGACAATTTTATTAAGGATTGGTGGAAACTTGGTCACAGACTGGCATTTAAGATGCATTGATTTACAACAGGGGTTTTATGTTACAGTCTGTGGGCCAAATCATGTCCAGAGGATTCATACATCCCCTGCAAGCTAAGAATGGTTTTTACATTTTTAAATGATTGAAAAAAAATGAAGAGTAGTTTTTGTGAATGTGAAAATTACATGAAATCCAAACTTCAGTGTCCATACATAAAGTTTGATTGGAACATAGGCATGCTTATTTATTTGCGTATTGTCTATGGCTGCTTTCCCACTGCAACGGTATAGTTAAGTATTTGTGACAGAGTCCATATGGTCCTTTAAACCTGAAATATTTAACCTGGCCCTTTACAGAGAAAGTTTGCTGGCATCTGGTTTAGACAACAGAATAAGTAGTGATAACTAACGGCTACTACTACTCAAAGTAGTAATAGCTTGTATAGTGTTTGCTAAGAAGCAGGCCCCATTTTATGTGCTCTGCCTATATTATTAATCATCATAACAATCTTATGGAGGTAGGTACTGTTATTTTTATTTTACTGATACGGAAACAGAGGCTTAGAGAGAATACGTAACTTGCCCGAGGTCACACAGCAGTTAAGTGGCAGAGGCAGGATTCAAGCCCAGAAGTTGAGCTCCACGACTGTGCTGCTTCCTACTGTACTAGATGGTCAGGAAGAAGAAACAAATAGGACACTTCAGGACACGAAATGCATTCTTCACATTTACGTTAATTATTTCAGGAAAAGAGGGAAGTAGCCTTATGCTATAGTTGCTCAAAATGTCATTGAGGAGTAGAATGAAGAAATGAACATTGATTGCTTCATGATTCCTGAACTTTTTTGTTCGTTGGACTCCGTAGATTTTTCCCAGAGGTTTGTTGATTGAGATGATCTACTTATTGACGTAGATAGTGAGATAGTGAAGGTCATTTCTGGACCATATTGTCTAATTTTTGGTATAATTAGAATAATAACTATTACCTTGGTAGAGAGTAACTGTGTTCTTCGCCGTCATCATAAACATTTATTATTTTGTTCTTAAGGAGCAGAAGGTATACCTCCCAAGTCGACTGTATTAAAAATTAAACTTTTGTTGATGCAAACAGATGAGTTTTTTTTGTTTTTTTTTTTCCTTTTTTCCTTTTTGCAGTACGCGGGCCTCTCACTGCTGTGGCCTCTCCCGTTGCGGAGCACAGCCTGCGGACACACAGGCTCAGCGGCCATGGCTCACGGGCCCAGCCGCACCAGGGAAGCCCAAACAGATGAGTTTAATTAGAAAATGTAATGGCGTTTTAAAAAAAAGAATAAATATGGCTTTGTATGCCAAAGTCTGAAAAAAAATTGAATCACCAGTAGTTGGGTATTTAGATGAATCTATTCTAGAGGAAATCACTGTCTTTTAGGGAAGAAGGCTCTGAGGGGAGGAAGTAAGGTTTCAGAAACCACTAGAATGAGGGAAGGAATGTTAGCAAGTGAGGGACTAAACTGGACTTAGTGTGACCAATTATAATTTCACAAATATTGTATCATATTCAGAAACAGCTTTTATACATTCTGACGACAGTATAAAATGCAGCTTTCAGTAAATAGAGGTCTAGTGGCTACACTTTATCTGAATGAAACATCACCTGTATTTTGAGATTTAAAAATGACGGTAACTGATACTGTTGGGATCCTTTGAAGCCTAGAAGCCTACTGTGTCTGAAACCAATTTTAGTGGGTTTAGGACCGTAGAGAAGATAGGCCTGACACTTCAGTAAGGTTATTTTTTTGAATCTTTGAAGTTGCCCAAAGAGTTTACCTTTTTAAAGGTGGAGCCCAAAGCAGGAGCTCCAGTGTTCTGCAGGGCTTGGGCGTGGCAAGGGTGGCTGGAGGGCTAGGTGAAGGGTGGGGCAGTGGCAAAGGTGATTTTGTTTTGTTTTGTTTTGTTTTTTGTGGTATGCGGGCCTCTCACTGTTGTGGCCTCTCCCATTGCGGAGCACACCGGAAGCGGAGGCTCAGCGGCCATGGCTCACGGGCCCAGCCGCTCCGCGCGGCATGTGGGATCTTCCCGGACTGGGGCGTGAACCCACGTCCCCTGCATCAGCAGGCGGACCCTCAACCACTGCGCCACCAGGGAAGCCCCCAAAGGTGATTTTTGACTTGGGTTCACTTTTACTGTCCTGTTCAGAAAGTTGCTCTCCTTTTTCATTTTGGGCCAGTGTTTATAGCCTAGAAATACAACGCAGATAAAACCGCCAGTCCTTTTTATACTTGAGGAAATTGAATTTGTCCAGGTGTTGACTTGTTCTGATTTTTACGTGTGTGTGATTTCCATCTACTATGTTGTTGCTCTTCCTCATAGCAAGGCAAGAGTTACAGTGTTGGTAGAATTGAACTGTGTTGGTAGATTTTTCTTCTTCTCACCCATTCCATCCATAATTTGACACTAATAATTTTGAAAACTGTTCTTATTGCAAGAGTTAGCTGGAATTAAAATCTAAGACTTGACCCTGCCCCGGTTGAGGTGGCATGTTTTAGTCCTTGATAGCTACTGCCACCTCCTTTTCTTGTGACAGATGGCTTCCCCTCCTGGTTGTAATCCACTGCTGACTTTTTTTCAAAGAATGAATGCCATGTGTTTCCCATTTTGGCTATGATTTTTTTCTGCCCACTCACTGGCTTCAGAGGAACTTGAAATTGGATGTACTTGCTGTTGGCATTTATGGCAGGAAGTGGATACAACTGTGACTCTCTTTGCCAGGTTTTCATTTATTAGAAGAACTGTAGCTTCCTAAAATTAAGCATCATTTCTTTGTCACACCAAGAGTAAAATGAATGTTATTACTTTTTTTAAGAATATACTTTTCACTTGATGTTGTATAGTAAATTTTTTTGTGGCATATTTATTACAAAATACGTTTTAAAATCTGAATTCCACATACTCAAAAGATTTACAGTATATTAGACTGCAGTCTGTCCAGGATGTTGAATTAATAGATCTAATTTTACTGAGTATAATGAAGATGAAAGGGATTTGTATCACAGATACTCCAAAAACAATTGAAATTGTTTGTGCTGTATCGTGTTGAACTTTGAACTTGTATTTAAATATGCTTTGAACTTATATTTAAATATTAGTGTTGGGACTTGGCATTTTTGTCCTCAGAAGTCTCTGTCGTGTCAGTCTCCTGTATCTGGCTAAGTGAATCTCGCGCAGTAATGGCAACAGCGTTGCCCACCCATGGCAGACAGCTTCTAAGCCTGTGCTGGTGATCTTGCTAGCTGAGCCCAGCTCCGTGGTTCTCAACCTTGGCTGCATGTTGGCATCACCTGAGAAGCCTGAGGGGGCGGGGGGAAAGATGCCGGTCTCACCGTCGCCCCCGGAGATTCTGATTTAATTGGGGCTGGGGTGCGGCCTCCATGTGGGGAGTTTTAAAAGCTCCCCAGGTAATGCTAATGTGCTGTCAAGGTCAAGAACCACTGGCTACTACTAATGGATAAGAGTTGCTAGGTGAACTGAAACCTGTTCTCAGCCCTCTGTCTAGTGGGGTGACTTGTTTACAAGCTACAATAGACAAGTAGTTAAACACAATTTCAATTTGAATGGATAGAGAATGCTTATGATTGGAATCTGAGAGCACAGATATAACCTGGGGCGATTAGATTATGTCAGTATTTTGTGACATTTCAAAAACATTAGCTTCACAGGGTAGCTGGAGAGGTGAATGAGCGCGGGGCGAGAGGTAGTCTGTTGTAGTGGCCATGCTCAAGGCATAGCACTGTTGCTGAGGAGGATGTACAGGTGAGAAGAGAGCAAAATTAGAATGAGCTCTGGCTTCCGAGAGACTTGCAGTAAAGGGATGGAATGGGAAGTCAGGATGGCTCTTCACCTAGGGACTGCTTCTTCCTCACCTGGCAGGTGTAGCTGGGCTCATCCTGTGAGACCAGGAAGCGGTGGTAGTGAAATGAATGGAATGAGAGGGTTCCCTTTGACATCCAAACTTGTTCTCTGCCTAGTGGCAAAAGGCTCACATACCTCTTACTAGAGCATTTCTAAGCTTTAGTGAATAAGAATCACCTGGGAGCACTTGATAAAAATGTACATTTCTGGACCCCACTCCCAAGTTTCTGGTTTAGGACTGTGGGGTAGGCCTCAGGAATCTGTATCTTTAACAAGCACCTTGGTCAAGGTTAACCAAACTTTTTTGTTCCCTTAGCATCTTTGCAATGTTTGCCCCATCCCTGGTGCTATTCTCTTATTTAGTTTTTTTAAAAAGTTGGCACACGGGGCTTCCCTGGTGGCGCAGTGGTTGAGAGTCCGCCTGCCAATGCAGAGGATACTGGTTCGTGCCCCGGTCTGGGAAGATCCCACATGCCGCGGAGTGGCTAGGCCCCTGAGCCATGGCCGCTGGGCCTGCGCGTCCGGAGCCCGTGCTCCGCAACGGGAGAGGTCACAACAGTGAGAGGCCCGCGTACCGCAAAAAAAAAAAAAAAAAAAAAAAGTTGGCACACTTTAAAAAAATGGAGGCATTTAAAAATGAAATTCTCACTGCCATATGTGGAAATCATATCACTTGCAAAAAAAAAACCTGTAAAAGTAAATACATAGCTATTTTTTAAAAAGGTCATATATATGTATCATTGAAGATTATCTTAACTATCATTTTGAGAAATGTGCCCCTGGTGATTCTGATACAAGTACTTTCCTCATCATACTTGGAAATATATTAAATAGAGACAAGAACTTTCATTTAGACTGAGTGGTTTTCTGCTGATTGTACACTAGAATTGCCTGGGGAGATTTTAAATACTTTTGGCCAGTCCCCAGCCGCAGAAAATCTGATTTAATTGGTATGGGATAGGACCTGGGCATCAGTTTTGTTTGTTTGTTTTTTAAATAAACAACAGACATTTACTTCTCCCAGTTCTGGAGGTTGGAGGTTGTAGATCAGGGTGTCGCATGGCAGGGTTGGTTCTGGCGAGGACCCTCTTCCCGGTTGCTGCCTTCTCCTCGCTTGTCCTCATATGGTGGAAGCGGTGGGCATCAGTTTCCCAGGTAATTGTAATGTATATTTTGCGCTGAGAATTTAGAAATTTAAAAAAAAAGTACAATGTAAACAGACTAAGCAGCATAAATTCATGAGTGCTAAATAAATTCATCTGGGAGAGTTAGAAGGCAGACAGTGGCCACCTAGGGGTGTGGCAGGAAGGAGGGAAAAGAAGGTAAGTTGGTAAAGCACGAAGGCTCTTTATTTATCCTGATTATCTCCTCTGCCCCAGCCTGCTTCTCTTGTTTTCTGTTCTGGGTGAATGGTAAGATCTTGTACCTAGTCAGATGGTGCTGAGACTTACGTGTGCATCAGAATTACCTAGAGGGTTTGTTGAAACACAAATTGCTGGGCCTCACCCTGAGAGTTTCTGATTGAGTGGGTCTGGAGCCGGGTCCAAGAATTTACGCTTTTAACAGTTTCCCAGGTGATGCTTTGCTGCTGGTCCAGGCATCACACTTGAAGAAACACTAATCTAGTCAACCCAGCTAGAAACCTTGAACACTAGACTTAGATTTATTTTCTCTATGTATATCCAGAAAAGTTTAAAAATAATAAAACAAGCACAAACCCATGTATACATTACCTCGAATTAGCAAATGTTAGCGGTGTGTAGAGAAATATTCCTTATGAATTAGTATTCCCTTTTTGGTCCTAATAGGCTGCTGTATCTTATTTCACACTTTTCCAATGTATTTCACAATTTCACCTTATTTCACAATTTTACAAGGAGTGAAGTATGGCAACTTCTCTGGGCTTGAGATCAGTGCTCTTTGGGGTGAACTACCATAATCGTGAAGAGGTAACTGTGCTCTGTTAACTTGTTTGATCAGTCTTTTAGGCAACAAAGTGAAATAAGGACAGAAAAAAAAGTACAATCATGATTATATGCTCAATCTGAGAAAAACATCAGAAAATATTATATATTTAAAAATGAGATTGTCAGATGCAATCGCGGTACCCTGTTTTATATTTAAGCAATTTGTTTATTTGAATAGTTGACAGAATTAATAAGTGGAGTTCATTTGTATGTCGACATCTGGGAGGAGAAAGGGTAAGCTGCTCTGTACAGTGGTGTGAAAATGTGACAGCTGTGAAAACATAGGAACCTAGAACCTGAAGGGATAACTGTATCATTTGTTCAGTTCTAAAACAATTTGTTTTTCCTTAAATATAACTGACATTATGTACAAAACGAGGAAAAAACACTGAGTTTATAATTAGTACTGTCAACTTGACTCTGGAACAGTGAAAGTGGTTTTGATTAGTCTAGCCTAGCTTTTTCTCCTGCTTTAAATAGATGGCTCTATTTAACAGAGCCTATTTAATAGATGTCTCTATTTTGGTAGAGACCTCCCCAGCCAAGTTAGTTTCGTGAGATTGAAATTATGCTGTTTTTATATTCTTCTGAAGGACATTATCAATCACTTCTGTATATTTTTTCATCTTGAAGCTAATAACAGGATTCCCTGAACTTGCTAGATTCTGTGAGTTTTCCTCACCATTCTTTGAAGTGAGGATTTGTATGTGGCTTTGGAAAGTATGGACTGTTTGATGAAAAGCTTTGTATAGCTCCCTCCTTCCCTCCCTCCTTCCCATCCACCCACCTATCTATTCATTTGTTCTAAATATCACATATTTCCTGTAAATTATCCTCTTGACACACTTGTTTCTTTCTACTTTCTTCCAGACTCTTTCTGTTTGTTTTCCTTCTTGGATTATTTGTTCCCTCTTGTTAGAAGTCTTTATCTTCACTCATAAAGTAGACCTTAGGAAAATAATCCTCTCTGTTTTTGTTTTAACAAGCAGGCAAGCTCGTATGTGCAGCCCTCATACTAAGTATATGTAGAAGACAAAGTAGAGACTTTGCACATTGCTGAGGTGTCTGCTTCAGTTGTCATACAGTCTGGGAGTTTGGTCTCTTTTTTTGGAAACCACCTTTATTTCCCTTACAAATGGGAGTGTGGTCTTCAAGCTACCCTGCCTTTCTAGGCAGTATTTGCTCATGTTTCAAGTGTTTCCAGTAATTTGCTTGTCAAAGTGTAGTACCTATGTTATCTCTAGTGCCCTGGCCTTCTAGATTCAGAAAAAATATATAGGCTACTATTTTTTAAACTGAATTCCCTTTATTCATGGATAAGGATCTGAAAATTCACAAAGAATATTATGTAAATGTTACATGCTATAAAAATTCTATATTCAAAGTTTGAACCATCATGATTCTCAGTTCACGAGGATTAGCCAGACTTTGAAATCTGAGGCTCATTGGGAACTGCCTTCCCTCTCTGCAGGGGGCTGCAAATGGTTCTCCAGGACCTGGGCACACCCTGTGCTGTGACAGACATCGCAGAGCACTTGGAACTGGCTAGGACTGCATGTAGCAAGCCCTTTAGGATTTTTGTTTTTGCCTGTCATTTGTGTGTCACTAGGATTCTCACCTCACCCCACTTGAAAAAAAATTATCTTGGTTTGTACCGTGCCTGTTGGTGTATTTATTGACCTCAGTGCAGTCAAAGTTCAGCATTTACGCAAAGTTGAGTGGCAGCGTTAGCTGTTTTTCTAGTGGTGTGTCACTGTGCATTATCTGGATGGACTGCTTTGTGGGTATCCATGTGGTTTCCTGATGAGAGAAAGGAGGTCCAGCTGCATTCACTCTCACAAGATGACCATTGTTTCTGCGTGATCTCTATCCAACATAGCACTGTCTAGCCAGTCTATCATTAAATATTTATTGAGTGCCTACTATGAATGCCCAGTAGTATGCTGGGTGCTTTGAGGGATTTTTTTTAAGAAAGGGGAGTGAGGAGAAAGAGAAAGAAACGGTGACAGGTATTTGAGGAGTTTAAAAGCATGTTATCATGAAATAGATATGCTCTGGAGTTTCTTAAAGATGAATTTTTGTAGGGGTGGAATTCTAGAGTATTTTGGCCTAGACTAGCTTCAAGAATTAGATTATTCATAAGAACAGAATATTAATGTTAAGGATTTCTTCAAATTTGATATTTTATATATAGCTTTAAAAACTCAGTATATCAAAATATGTAGTATATGTCCCACAATTTCAGGATTTTAAGAAAGTCATTGGAATGGAAAGATATTCATAATATACTACGGGATTACAAATGGTATATAGATATACAATGGTCAGTTTTTTTGGACGCGGTATAGAGTCATTATAATATAGTATTAAAAGCACAGGACTTCCCTGGTGGCACAGTGGTTAAGAATCCACCTGCCAATGCAGGGGACACGGGCTTGAGCCCTGGTCCAGGAAGATCCCACATGCTGTGGAGCAGCTAAGCCCATGCGCCACAACTACTGAGCCTGAGCTCTAGGGCCCGCGAGCCACAACTACTGAGCCCACGAGCCACAACTACTGGGCCCGCGTGCCTAGAGCCTGTGCTCTGCAACAAGAGAAGCCACCGCAATGAGAAGGCCGCGCACCACAATGAAGAGTAGGCCCCGCTTGCTGCAACTAGAGAAAGCCCGCGCGCAGCAACGAAGACCCAATGCAGCCAAAAATACCCCCCCCACCGCAAACCCCCCCCCCCAACCCCCCCACAAAACTATGGGGTCAGACTGCTGGGTGGTTCTGCCACTTATGATCCAAGTGACCTAGGGCAGGTTAATTTTCTTCTGTGTGTCTTGGTTTCCTTATTTGTAAAATGAAAATAATAGTGCATCATGGGGGAGATGTGAGGGTTATATTAGTTAAAATACATAGTGCATTTAGAATAGGGACTGGTATGTGGTAAGTATTATAATTTTTTTTTTTCTTTAAAGGTGAATTTCAGCATAGGAAAAAATGTTTTCAAGGATACCCACCAAAACATTTTCAGTGGTTTTTCTCAGTTGGAGTATAATGGATTTTTTTCTTTTTTTAATAATTGTATTTATTGATTGATTTTTAAATTTAAGTCATTTATTTGACTGCCTTGGGCCTTCATTGCTGCGCACGGGCTTTTTCTAGTTGCAGTGAGCAGGGGCTACTTTTCGTTGTGGTGTGCGGGCTTCTCATTGTGGTGGCTTCTCCTGTTGCAGAGCATGGGCTCTAGGGGCATGAGTTTCAGTAGTTGTGGCTCACGGGCTCTAGAGCACAGTCTCAGTAGTTGTGGCACATGGGCTTAGTTGCTCCGCGGCATGTGGGACCTTCCTAGACCAGGGATCGAACCCATGTCCCCTGCATTAGTTCAGGGCACTGTGGTTCAGGCACTGTGGAAAACAGTTTGGCAGTTCCTCAAAAAAGCTAAATATAAAATTACCATATAACTTTGCAGTTTCACTCCTAAGTATATACTCAAAAGAACTGAGAACCGACACTCAAAACAAGTACATGTATATGCATGTTTGTAGAAAAAATTCACAATAACCAAAAGTTGGAAGTAGTTCACATGTTCATCATGGATGAATGGATAAATAAAATGGGTATATGCATAAACAGAATGTTATTCAGGCATAAAAAGGGATTCAGTTCTGATACACACTGTGATGTGGTTATAACTCCAAAATGTTATATTAAGTGAAAGAAACCAGATACAAAAGGTCATATATTATATGGTTCCACTTATATGAAATATTTACAATAGATTTATCTAGAGAGATAGAACACCAATTAGTGGTTACCAGGGGGTGAGAGCAGGGTGAAGTGGGGAGAAACTACTTAATGGGTAAGGAAGGAGTTTTACTTTGGAGTGATGGAAATATTTTGGAACTAGATGAAGGTGGTGGTTGCACAACATTGCAGATACACTAAATGCCACTGAACTGTTCTCTTTAAAATGGTTAATTTGGGGACTTCCCTGGTGGCGCAGTGGTTAAGAATGCACTTGCCAATGCAGGGGACACGGGTTTGAGCCTTGGTCTGGGAAGATACCACATGCCACGGAGCAACTAAGCCTGTGTGCCACAGCTACTGAGCCTGTGCTCTAGAGCCCGTGAGCCACAACTACTGAACCCGCGTGTCACAACTACTGAAGCCCATGCGCCTAGAGCCCGTACTCCACGACAAGAGAAGCCACAGCAGTGAGAAGCCTGTGCACCACAACGAAGAGTAGACCCCGCTCGCCGCAACTAGAGAAAGCCTGCGCACAACAACAAAGACCCAACGCAGCCAAAAATAAATAAATAATAAATAAAAAGGTTAATTTTATGTTATGTGAATTTCATCTCAATAAATTATTATTTTTTAAAGTTTATGAGCAGCTATCATCATCTTACGAAGATGATGATTATAACTGTCACTTATTGAGTATTTACTATAGGCTGGAGACTTCACATGCATTTATTCTAATCCATATGGCAGCATTGCAAGATAGGTATTTGGAACAAGAAAAACAAAGAACTGTATTAGTGGGCTTAAAAAATTCTTTAAGATACTGACTTGAATCACTTTAAACCTAGTTTATCAATCAAATTAAGAGTGAGCTCTTGAAATCTAATCAAAGACTGGACAATAGGGAACACTCTTGTTCTTTACCTTGCTCTGGTTATGTTTAGAGCATCTTAAGTCATAAATTTAGATTTGTTGTATTAATCTGATGCTTTGGAAACTGCCAGTTTGAAACATCTGATTATGAACTTGCACCTTTTTTAATTCTTTTTTTAATCTTACAGTTTTCTGTATTGTAGTTGAAAAGATTTTTTTTTCCCTTACAGAAGAAGTGTTTGTATTTGCAACCTCATGTATTTAAGTTTGATTTTTTTTTGGCCGTGCTGCACAGCTTGCGAGATGTTAGTTCCCCAACCAGGGATCAAACCCGGGCCCCCTGCAGTGGAAGCTCAGAGTCCTAACCACTGGACCGCCACGGAGTTCCCTAAGTTTGATATTTTTGATTTAAAAGAAACAATGAAAATTATACTTAAAAATGTAACGAAAATATGTATGGTGTATGAAATAGTTTAAATGTGATTTGTTTAAAAGAAATAGTAAATTAATTTTTTTAACTTGGAAAGGAATTCTGTTTTGATAGTTTATTTTCTTTTTCCCTTTTTCTTTTTTCTTTTTTTGTGCCTAGTTCTAAATCCTGGTTAAATATACTCTTTTTGGGGTTTGTCAGATATCGCTGTTTTAGGCATGACTGGTCCATTGAGAACATTATATCAGTGGTCCCCAACCTTTTTGGCACCAGGGACCGGTTTTGTGGAAGACAGTTTTTCCACGGCCGGCGGAGGGGCGGTGGGGGGGCATGGTTTGGGAATGATTCAAGCGCATTACATTTATTGTGTACTTTATTTCTATTATGATTACATTGTACTATATAATGAAATAATTATGCAACTCACCATAATGCAGAATCAGTGGGAGCTTTTTTCACTTGCCACTCACTGAGAGGGTTTTGATATGAGTCTGCAAGCAGTTGATTTATTATGGTCTCTGTGCAGTCAGACCTCTCTGCTAGTGATGATCTGCATTTGCAGCCGCTCCCCAGCACTAGCATCACCACTTCAGCTCCACCTCAGGTCATCAGGCATTAGATTCTCATAAGGAGCGCGCAGCCTAGATCCCTCGCGTGCGCAGTTCACTGTAGGGTTCGCGCTCCTGTGAGAATCTAATGCCGCCGCTGATCTGACAGGAGGCGGAGCTCAGGCGGTAACGCGAGCGATGGGGAGCGGCTGTAAATACAGATGGAGCTTTGCTCCCTGGCCGCTCACCTCCTGCTGTGTGGCCCAGTTCCTGACAGGCCATGACCAGTGGTGGTCTGTGGCCTGGGGGTCGGGGACCCCCGTGTTATGTGAATGTATGTTTGCCTCCTTCAGTAGCACTTTGAGTTTAAACGCTGGTGATCATTTAATGAAAACTTTTTGTTTTTTTAATGTAAGTTTTAGCAGGGGACAAAGATGGAGTTTGTTTTTTTTTAAAGTATTTATTTATTTAGTTGCTCCGGGTCTTAGTTGCAGTACATGGGATCTTCGTTGTGGCATGTGGGATCTTTTAGTTGTGGCATGCGGGCTCTTAGCTGTGGCATGTGGGATCTAGTTCCCTGACCAGGGATCGAACCCAGGCGCCCTACATTGGGAGGGCAGAGTCTTAACCGCTGGACCACCAGGGAATTCCCAATGAAAACTTAGTAACATTTAGTAGTTAATCAATATTTCTTTTTAAGCTATTTAGTTACAGCTAATTTATTTTTTTTAATTTATTTTTTGGCCATGCCGTGTGTGCGGGATCTTAGTTCCCTGACCAGGGATTGAACCTGGACCACTGCAGTGAAAGCGCTGAGTCTTAACCACTGGAACGCCAGGGAATTCCCTAGCTAATATTTTGAATTATTTTAGTAATGTATATTTAGCATAAACTAAGCACTTTTTTGATCATAATCCATTGTAGAAATATATGTTATATCATGTAATATATAGAATATATATATGCCTAAATAATCAAAACATAAGCTTCATGATAAAACATTTGCTCTCTCTATGTGAGATGTACTTAGATATTTAAAATTTTACTATTTTACTGAAAAATATGTAGGTTGTCAACCACTAGATTGACTTTTGAAAAGTCGGTAGTGTCTATGAAAGTTTGCTATAGGAAAGTAATTAATGTTTGGGGGAGACTCCTCAAAAATCTGTGCAACTTTGTAACCAGAACAGTTAAAAGAAATAATAAATGGTACCTCAGGAGATAACTTGGATAGCCCCAGGACTGCAGGTCATTGTGGCTGGAGGCTGCTCCAGCGGGTATTGAAAACTCATAAAAATAATCCAGTAGAGATGCTTGCTTGCAGTGCTGAGACAATGCAGGTGGAGGTGGATCTCTGAGCACAAGATCAAGTGCAGCCTGCCTTGAACTGAGGGCTGTGAGCGCTTCAGGTTGCACTCCTGTAAGAAGGGAGCCCTGCTGCAGGTGCTCATTTTTAATTGTCCTGAAATAAAGCTGAAAGGATTCCTGTTTATGCAGCAACCAGGCTGAGGGCATTCTCCTTTCCTGCTGGTGGGTATAATTCTGCATCTGTCCTCTGTGGTTCCTTTGCTTTGGAAAAATTGCTTATGAACCAACAGAGCTTTGATGTAATGATTAGTCCTCTGTTTATCATGATCATGTGTGAGCTAATTCGTGATATTAAAAACACACTTTATAGCAAAACAGACTGTGTGTGTCCTTTGGAGTTTGCCACTTTGACTGTATTCCATTTTAGCTACTGCTTTATAGAGTAATTTCCATAGCTGGTTGTGTCAGCTTGACATTTTGATTTCAAAGATCCTGTTATAGTCTTGTTCCAAATGTCAAACAGTGACTTCAGAGTTTCTGAATGATAGGCATAAACTCTTACTAGTGCTTTTGTTAGAAGCATAAGATGATTTTACAGTTTCTCTGTTACCGTCTGTGTCTGTAAACTCTATGTGGGTTGCTTAAATGAGAGTTTCTCTTGAGTATACTGATCATATTTATATTGCTTGATGAAGCTTTTATATATTGATTTCATGTTATTTGCTGCCAAAGTTTTACAGTTCTGTGAACTTTGAACTTGATTAGAACCTTGATGACAGTGGGGAAGGGATTTTCATAACAGGCAGATTTTACATATAGGAAGGAAAGCAAGGAAAACTATTGCTTAATAGCTTCTAAATGTCCCTCATTAGTGTATATTTGAAGGGTCAGTGAATTTCATAGTTTATGTGGTTGTAATCAAAGTTTCTTGACTGGAGACTAACTTTACTCCTAGAAGACTGACTTTGAAATATGTGGAAGGGCCTGTTATCAGAGTAGCACTGCTAAGAATATTGTTCTTTGTGTTCTATAATTCAGTCTCTTTTATTTTATGAAACACAATTATGTTGTCTTTAGGAAGCAGATATTGTATTTTAGCAATGTTGCTTCTTTCTCCAAACACAGGGTAGATAATATAGTAACTTACACAGTCATTTTTAGAACATTTTTTTCCTCATTACAAAATAATAAATAAATATGGTAAAACATTTTAAGAATACATAAATGTACGTAGGAGAAAAACTCTCCTGTAATCACGTTTGTCATAGACATACCCAGTTGGGATTGTATTTGTGTGTCTATTTGTCTGTGTGTGTGTACACAAACACTGTCTCTCTCTCTTTGTATTATTTTTAAAATTTAATATGAGGTAAACATTTCTCCTATCTTAGTACATATTCTTCCGGAGCATTATTTTAAATGACTACATAAAATTGCCATATTTTTAGCCGTTCTATTGTAAGACATTTAGGACTTTTCATTTTCTTTTTTGTTAACATCGTCATTGGAGTATAATTGCTTTACAATGGTGTGTTAGTTTCTGCTTTATAACAAAGTGAATCAGCTATACATATACATATATCCCCATATCTCTTCCCTCTTGCATCTCCCTCCCACCCTCCCTACCCCACTCCTCTAGTGGTCACAAAGCACTGAGATGATCTCCCTGTGCTATGTGGCTTCTTCCCACTAGCTATCTATTTTACATTTGGTAGTGTGTATATGTCCATGCCACTTTCTCACTTTGTCCCAGCTTCCCCTTCCCCCTCCCCATGTCCT
Organism: Mesoplodon bidens; assembly: GCF_964165515.1. NCBI lineage: Eukaryota > Metazoa > Chordata > Mammalia > Artiodactyla > Ziphiidae > Mesoplodon > Mesoplodon bidens. The sequence continues at coordinate 1,710,753 of NC_138167.1, read as the reverse complement.
CAAGTCCATTCTCTAAGTCTGCGTCTTTATTCCTGTCCTGCCCCTAGGTTCTTCGTAACTTTTTTTTTTTTAGATTCCATATATATGTGTTAGCATACTGTATTTGTTTTTCTCTTTTTGACTTACTTCACTCTGTATGACAGACTCCTACGTCCATCCACCTCACTACAAATAACTCAATTTCATTTCTTTTTATGGCTAAGTAATATTCCATTGTATATATGTGCCACATCTTCTTTATCCATTCATCTTTCGATGGACACTTAAGTTGTTTCCATGTCCTGGCTATTGTAAATAGTGCTGCAGTGAACATTGTGGTACATGACTCTTTTTTGAATTATGGTTTTCTCAGGGTATATGCCCAGTAGTGGGATTACTGGGTCATATGATAGTTCTATTTTTAGTTTTTTAAGGAACTTCCATACTGTTCTCCCTAGTGGCTGTATCAATTTACATTCCCACCAACAGTGCAAGAGGGTTCCCTTTTCTCCACACCCTCTCCAGCATTTACTGTTTGTAGATATTTTGATGATGGCCATTCTCACTGGTGTGAGGTGGTACCTCATTATAGTTTTGATTTGCATTTCTCTAATGATTAGTGATGTTGAGCATCCTTTCATGTGTTTGTTGACAATCTGTATATCTTCTTTGGAGAAATGTCTGTTTAGGTCTTCTGCCCATTTTTCGATTGGGTTGTTTTTTTTGATATTGAGCTGCATGAGCTGCTTGTATATTTTAGAGATTAATCTTTGTCAGTTGCTTCATTTGCAAATATTTTCTCCCTTTCTGAGGGTTGTCTTTTCATCTTGCTTATGGTTTCCTTTGCTGTGCAAAAGCTTTTAAGTTTCATTAGGTCCCATTTGTTTATTTTTGTTTTTATTTCCCTTTCTCTAGGAGGTGGGTCAAAAAGGATCTTGCTGTGGTTTATGTCATAGAGTGTTCTGCCTATGTTTTCCTCTAAGAGTTTTATAGTGTCTGGCTTTACATTTATGTCTTTAATCCATTTTGAGTTTATTTTTGTGTATGGTGTTAGGGAGTGTTCTAATTTCATTCTTTTCCATGTAGCTGTCCAGTTTTCCCAGCACCACTTATTGAAGAGGCTGTCTTTTCTCCATTGTATATTCTTGCCTCCTGTATCAAAAATAAGGTGACCATATGTGCGTGGGTTTATCTCTGTGTTTTCTATCCTGTTCCATTGATCTATCTTTCTGTTTTTGTGCCAGTACCATACTGTCTTGATTACTGTAGCTTTGTAGTATAGACTGAAGTCAGGGAGCCTGATTCCGCCAGCTCCGTTTTTCTTTCTCAAGATTGCTTTGGCTATTCGGGGTCTTTTGTGTTTCCATACAAATTGTGAAATTTTTTTGTTGTAGTTCTGTGAAAAATGCCATTGGTAGTTGGATAGGGATTGCACCGAATCTGTAGATTGCTTTGCGTAGTATAGTCATTTTCACAATATTGATTCTTCCAATCCAAGAACATGGTATATCTCTCCATCTGTTTGTATCATCTTTAATTTCTTTCATCAGTGTCTTATAGTTTTATGCATACAGGTCTTTTGTCTCCTTGGGTAGGTTTATTCCTAGGTATTTTATTCTTTTTGTTGCAGTGGTAAATAGGAGTGTTTCCTTAATTTCTCTTTCAGATTTTTCATCATTAGTGTATAGGAATGCAAGAGATTTCTGTGCATTAATTTTGTATCCTGCTACTTTACCAAATTCATTGATTAGCTCTAGTAGTTTTCTGATAGTATCTTTAGGATTCTCCATGTATAGTATCATGTCATCTGCAAACAGTGACAGCTCTACTTCTTGTTTTCTGATTTGGATTCCTTTTATTTCTTTTTCTTCTCTGATTGCTGTGGCTAAAACTTCCAAAACTGTGTTGAATAATAGTGGTGAGTGGGCAACCTTGTGTTGTTCCTGGTCTTAGTGGAAATGGTTTCAGGTTTTCACCATTGAGAACGATGTTGGCTGTGGGTTTGTCATATATGGCCTTTATTCTGTTGAGATAAGTTCCTTCTGTGCCTACTTTCTGCAGGGTTTTTATCATAAATGGGTGTTGAATTTTGTCAAAAGCTTTTTCTGCATCTATTGAGATGATCATATGGTTTTTCTTCTTCAATTTGTTAATATGGTGTATCACATTGATTGATTTGTATATATGGAAGAATTCTTGCATTCCGGGATAAACCCCACTTGATCATGGTGTATGATCCTTTTAATGTGCTGTTGGATTCTGTTTGCTAGTATTCTGTTGAGGATTTTTGCATCTATGTTCATCAGTGATATTGGCCTGTAGTTTGCTTTCTTTGTCTGGTTTTGGTATCAGGGTTATGGTGACCTTGTAGAATGAGTGTGGGAGTGTTCCTCCTTCTGCTCTATTTTGGAAGAGTTTGAGAAGGATAGGTGTTAGCTCTTCTCTAAATGTTTGGTAGAATTCGCCTGTGAAGCCATCTGGTTCTGGGCTTTTTTGGGGGAAGATTTTTAATCACAGTCTCAATTTCAGTCCTTGTCATTGGTCTGTTCATATTTTCTATTTCTTCCTGGTTCAGTCTCGGAAGGTTCTGCTTTTCTAAGAATTTGTCCATTTCTTCCAGGTTGTCCATTTTATTGGCATATGGTTGCATGTAGTAATCTCTCATGATCCTTTGTATTTCTGCAGTGTCAGTTGTTACTTCTTTTTCATTTCTAGTTCTGTTGATTTGAGTCTTCTCCCTTTTTTTCTTGATGAGTTTGGCTAATGGTTTATCAATTTTGTTTATCTTCTCAAAGAACCAGCTTTTAGTTTTATTGATCTTTGCTATTTTTTCCTTCATTTCTTTTTCATTTATTTCTGATCTGATCTTTATGATTTCTTTCCTTCTGCTAACTTTGGAGTGTTTTTGTTCTTCTTGTCTCTAATTGCTTTAGGTGTAAGGTTAGGTTGTTTATTTGAGATGTTTCTTGTTTCTTGAGGTAGGATTGTATTGCTATAAACTTCCCTCTTAGAACTGCTTTTGCTGCATCCCATAGGTTTTGGGTCGTCGTGTTTTTGTGGTCATTTGTTTCTAGGTATTTTCTGATTTCCTGTTTGATTTCTTCAGTGACCTCTTGGTTATTAAATAGTATATTGTTTAGTCTCCATGTGTTTGTATTTTTTACAGATTTTTACTGTAATTGATATCTAGTCTCATAGCATTGTGGTCTGAAAGGATACTTCATACAATTTCAATTTTCTTAAATTTATCAAAGTTTGCTTTGTGACCCAAGATATGATCTATCCTGGAGAATGTTCCATGAGCACTTGAGAAGAAAGTGTATTCTGTTGTTTTGGATGGAATGTCCTGTAAATATCAATTAAGTCAATCTTGTTTAATGTATCATTTAAAGCCTGTGTTTCCTTATGTATTTTCATTTTGGATGATCTGTCCATTGGTGAAAGTGGGGTGTTAAAAGTCCCCTACTATGATCATATTACTGTTGAGTTCCCCTTTTATGGCTGTTAGCATTTGCCTTATGTATTGAGGTGCTCCTATGTTGGGTGCATAAATATTTACAGTTGTTATATTCTTCTTGGATTGATCCCTTGATCGTTATGTAGTGTCCTTCCTTGTCTCTTGTAACATTCTTTATTGTAAAGTCTATTCTGTCTGATATGAGAATTGCTACTCCAGCTTTCTTTTGATTTCCATTTGCATGGAATATCTTCTTCCATCCCTTCACTTTCAGTCTGTATGTGTCCCTAGGTCTGAAGTGGGTCTCTTGTAGACAGCATATATACGGGTCTTGTTTTTGTAGCCATTCAGCAGTCTGTGTCTTTTGGTTGGAGCATTTAATCCATTTACATTTAAGGTAATTATCGATATGTATGTTCCTATTACCATTTTCTTTTTTTTTTTTTTTTTTTTTGCTGTACGTGGGCCTCTCACTGTTGTGGCCTCTCCCGTTGCGGAGCACAGGCTTCGGATGCGCAGGCTCAGCGGCCATGGCTCACGGGCCCAGCTGCTCCGTGGCATGTGGGATCTTCCCGGACCGGGACACTAACCCGTGTCCCCTGCATCGGCAGGCGGGCTCTCAACCACTGCGCCACCAGGGAAGCCCTCCTTTTTCTTTCTTAAGTGCTTAATTATTGTGAGATTTGTTCCATTGATCTCTTTGTTGATATTCTTTTTCCAGGACTACATTGATTTGATTATAACAGGCTTGCAATTTGTATTAATGGCCGATGGGCATTGAAAAGAATTTCCTTCAAATATATGTATACACACACACACATACATATACACATATACATATATATATGTTTGCCATTCTTAACTCTTTATTCTTATGTGCTGCCAGACCTTCTTACCCCACTCTTCTTATATGCTGGCTGCCTCAGGTGTCAGCTTAAATGGTACTTCCTCAAAGAGTCCTTCGCTAACCATCCTGCCTAAAGTAGGGCAGTCAGTGCCAGTATCAGCACAAATAAATCAGTCAGCCTTTCAGAAGTCATTTCCTTTCACACCAAATCTTCCAGATGCAGTTCTCATGTTCCTCATTATTGGGTGAGCTGTTAAAATGAAGACAACTATTGATCCACCGTCAGCTCCTATTTAATTGCTTAAAATTTCCAGCAATTAAATAGGAGCAAATTCTGTCATTTAAGAGAACTGATTTACTGTTTAAGAGTGTAAATTCTAAAGTTGTAGTTAAAAAACTTACACAGTACATTTTTTAAAAATACAGTACATTTTTGATTATGTCCTAGATGAAAAAGACAGCCAGTGTCTGGGACAAAATATCAGCAAGGCTCTGTAAAACCTTTGTCCCATTTTAAAATGAAGTATTAGGACATCTGTGCCATAGAGATTCAAGCTAGTGTCCCTGAGAATTTTCAGCTGCACCAGAGTGGTGATTGCTCAATAGACTAAACTGGAGAGTGTGGGATGATTATCACAAGAGGACCACACACAATGATGACATGGAAAGTGATTAGTTACAAACAATCAATAGCATAAGAAAAGGATATTAAAAGAAAGTTTTTAGAGGTACTGATTTCAATGAGAAAAGGCTGGTGAGATATTTTGATTCTTTACTAATTGGTTTTCTTCATGCAGGGCTTTCAAAAAGAAAACAAGTAATTTGAGCACACTAACCAACTTTATTCTTCATGAAAAAAGAAAGCCCTTTGTGATTTTAATGCTGCTTAACTCTTTTCTTCACTGTTCATGGGGTTATAATCTTAAGCAAACAAACCAAAAATTGCTGATTATAAGGCTGTGGTGCTTCAGTGGCAGTAATGGCACTGACCCTAGTACAATTTTCAGTAGATAAACAGAGCTAATTGATTTATAACCATTATTCTAATTAAATAATCATAACTAATAAGGTTCATGTTAGGGATTATGTTATCGAGTGTGTTGTTTTGTCCTTATTTCTCACATGTTTCGCTTTGGTTAAGAGTTACAAGCTGTAAATGGTACAGATGAACTGGTTTGTAGGGCAGAAATAGAGACACAGATGTAGAGAACAAACGTATGGACACCAAGGGGGGAAAGTGGCGGGGGGTGGTGGTGGCGGTGGGATGAACTGGGAGATTGGGATTGAGATATATATGCTAATATGTATAAAATAGATAACTAATAAGAACCTGCTGTGTAAAAAAATAAATAAAATAAACTTCAAAAATTCAAAAAAAGAAAAAAAAAAGAGTTGCTAGCTGTAATCCAAGTGAATTGAAGGGACTATTGAGATGATCCAGTCATTGCTTTTTGAAAAACACTTTAAGCTGCAGACCCCTTTTTTCAAATGAATATTCAGATATGAAAATAAAACTTACTTTTAAAAAACTTTATTTATTTATTTTTGGCTGTGTTGGGTCTTCGTTGCTGTGCACAGGGTTTCGCTAGTTGCGGCGAGTGGTGTGGGGCGCAGCCTTCTCATTGTGGTGGCCTCTCTTGTTGTGGAACACGGGCTCTAGGCACGTGGGCTCTAGAGCGCAGGCTCAGTAGTTGTGGCACACAGGCTTAGTTGCTCCGCGGCATGTGGGATCTCCTGGACCAGGGCTCAAACCCGTGTCGCCTGCATTAGCAGGTGGATTCCCAACCACTGTGCCACCAGGCAAGTCCCTAAAACTTATTTTAAGAAGTAAAATGAAAAAGAAGGCAAAGCTGTTCTGATTGAGACAGGACTGGGGAGCCCAGATGCCCCAGTGTGGCCCTGCCAGGCATTCCCTGAAGATGTTCTTTAGAACCCCTAGGGCTTCCCAGGGCTGGCTTCAATAAGCCACTGACCAAACCTTTTGATTTTACAAACAGCAGCAACAACAGTAACTGCTATTTACTGATAATTTACAGTGTGATAGGTGTTCTGTCTTACTGCTAATTATTATAATAACCCTATAGATTAAATTTCATAATGTTCATAGTATAGATTAATAAATTAAGGCTCAGGGTATTTAATTAACTTCACTGAAGTCATCCTGATGGAACCAAAATTGAACCCCGAGCCAAATCTTTCTTGGTCTGTGTTCTCCCTTTAGAGAAAGGGTCCTTATCAGCTTCTTTCAGTTTCTGTGACACCGTTTTCCTGATTTCTGCCCACTTCTCTGACTGCTCCTCTTGTCTCCTTTGCCTGCCTCTCACCCTCTGCCTGCCGTCTAATGTTGAATCAGTCCTATGAGTGTCTCCTCTTGCTGTGTTTTCTTTTCCTAGGGAGGCTCATTCACTACCTTGGCCTCAGTTAACATCTGTGTATGTGAGCTTCCACACTTACATCTTTAGCTCATATCATTCCTCTAAGCTCCAGACCCACATGCCCAGTTGCTCCCTCAAACCTTTTCTCAGCATCTCAAAAGCACATGACATTCAGCTCAAGATTTCCCCATCAATTCTGGTCCTTCCTTATTTTTTCCCATTTTTGTTTATGGTGCCACCAACTTGTCCATAGTGTTTAAGTCAGAAACTTCAGAATTTTCCTTGATTGCTTCACTCCCTCATTTCCCACCCTGCCAGTCAAATCCTGGTGATCTTTTTTCTCTGAAGTATTTCTCTAAGTCATCCATTTTCCCACCCCACAGCCACTGTTGTAGTTTGGTCATGTCACTGTTGGCTGACATTATTGCAGTGGTCTCCCAATTTTCCCCAGTCTTTCTCTTTCCCCCTGATGTGCAGCCTTATTGCAGCCAGTCTGAGCTTTTGAAAGTGCCCATGTGATGTTTGAATCCTGGCTCCACCACTCACTAGTTATGTGAGCTTGGCAGGCTGCTAAGTCTTTCCAAACCTTAGTTTCCTCATCTGTAAAATGGTTATATAATTCTTACCTCATGTACTTGTTCTAAGAATTAAATGTGGTAGTATGTGCCTGGCATTACTATTAGTGATGATGGTAGAGATGATCATACTCTGCTCAAAACTTTGGCAGGGCTTCCTGTTGCCCTTAAAGTCCATTAAAACTCTTGTCACACTTCCTTGGTGCTCAGTCTCCTTAATCCCTCAAATGTGCTGTGCCCCCTCCTTCTTGAGGGTCTTCACCTAAGTAGTCTTCTCCTCACTGTAGAAGTGTTGTGTCTTTAAATAGTTAATGGACGTTAACTCATTCTTCAGATCTCACCCAGCCCCCAAATCTTCTCATCTTTTACTACCTTGGATTTATAGCTTTTATCCCTGTTTGCAGTTATAATTGTGTATTTTTGTTGCTGTTGGGATTAATGACTCTCTTATTCACCGTTATCTGTCTTATCTACCTTTATGTGGAGGCAGACCATGTTTATTATACCCACCTGCCATTGTATCTGTGTCAGGGAGCATAATGCCTGCTACTAACTGAAGAAGATCTTTCTTCCATCAGTGAGGGATTATACTTCAATATTTTTTTTCTGTTCTCCAATGTTTGGTTAAGTTTATTTTTCAACAGCACTGTCTCCTATGTGGGCATAATTGTCTGAAATGGACTGTTTCATGTTAATTACTAGTTCTTGTTCTTGATGGAGAGAACTCCCAAGGTAGCCAGAGCCCTCTCAGAATCTGTCATTCTTCTGGTATTGAAATAGGCTAGGGGTTCGTTTTCCACCTAGGATAAAGTGCTGTTCTTGTGTTCCTGTAGGTTTTGTGTTTTTGTGGCACTTGTCCATACGTTGGGATTCATATTTTCTTTTGCTTAAGTCTGTATTAGAAATATGAAATATTTTAGGTTCACTAACGTCATCAAATGTTCCTTTGTGAGCCTCTCATTTAAGTTTTCTTGTTTTTGTTTAGGTACCTTGGGTTAAGCAAGTAGCTTTATTTAAAAAGCCTATTTTCCTTATAATATGGGGATCAAAGAATGTGTTCTTAAAAGCTGTCAGAAAAAAAGAATTATATAAGCATCTATCCCAATTCATAAATTTAGTTTAAAAATATTTTAAACATTAGTAATGAATCAGGTATCCCTGTATTACTTTTTTGTTTCTCAAAGACCTGATAGAAAAAAGAAGTCTGCTTATTTATTTACTTTTCCAATAAATATGAAAGGGATAGAAAGGAAATACTTGAAACTGTTGATTATTGTTGCTTTCAGATTTTCAGTGTCCTTATCTCTAAGATCATTTTTATAGGAATCTTTGACATCAAAATTTTGGTACTGAGATTAAAGTAGTTGTATTTTGTGGAGATTCTCAGGGAAAGATGCCATTTTAGGAAGTAGGGTGAGCGGAGAGAAATTAGCATTCTTTCCGATCTTTTCTGTTTCTTCTCTAATTCCTTCTTTCAGAGAGAAAAGATCCTGTGGGTAGAATTTTTTCTTTTTTAAAAAAATTCTCATGCCTTACAGCGATACTAGGGCTCTGCTAATTAAAGTAGCTTCATAAGTAACAACTTTCTTTGAAAACACTGTCTTTATTCCTTACGGCTGGAATTGAATGCACAATCATTTAGCTTTTTTTTTTTTTTTTTTTTTTTAAGTAGCAACCCAATCCATTTCCACCAAAAATTTCCTTCTAGGAAAGTGGTTTTACGATTAATGGAAAGTGTTATATGATTAATGGTTCTGTAGATATGAAAGTTATAGGCTAGATATCTGCTCCCTTTTATCATCTGTGTCATGCATCTTGTTTATAGTAAATTGAAAAAGGTACGTTTAAATGACCAGTAAGGTTGAAGACACACTCTACTACCTGGCAGTTTCATTTCTGTGTGTCTCCTTGAGAAACTTTTGCACATGTGCACAAGGAGATAGGTAGATGTACATATGCTTGTAACAGGGAAAAAAGTGGAAAAACATCTAACTGTTCCTCAGTAGGTGAGTGGATAAGTTGGTATTTATTCACAAAATGGAATATGAGTACACAGTCCTTTCCTCCAAAATACTTAGGGCACATGTATGTTGGAATTTAGATTTTTTTTCAGATTTTGAAAGGTAATCCAGTATGTAAACTGCATATTGTGTAATAATACTCCCATCGGGATTTGGACAATACCCAGTAATCAAACATATTAAATCTGTAGCAAAACTTAGGAATATTCATATTAAATTGGATAAATAAATGGTAAATAGCCTCATAGCAGTTGAGTCAGGTTTTTCCATTAAGCTAGGAGAAAAATTTAGTCTTTTTAAAGCTCTTTGGATTTTAGAATTTTGGATAAGGAATTGTGAAACCTGTATTATACAGTTCATAAAAGTGAATGAACTAGAGTTATGTATATCAGTGTGGATAAATCTCAAACATGTTTTTAAAAAATTGAAGCATTGTTGACATATTATATTAGTTTCAATATTTTGCTGTTGGGATACATTACAAAATGATCAACACACTGGGTCTGGTTAACATCCATCACCACACATAATTACAAAGAACTTTTTTTTCTTGGGATGAGAACTTTTAAGATCTACTCTCTTAGCAACTTTCAAATATGTAATACAGTGTTATTAACTATAGTCACCATGCTGTACATTATATTCCCAGGACCTCTTTATTTTTATAACTGGAAGTTTGTACCTTTTGACTCCCTTGACCCATTTCACCCACTCCCTGTCCCCCACCTCTGGCAACCACCTATCTGTTCTCTATCTGTGAGCTTGTGGTCCACCCACCCCCCCACGCCTGCCGAAATGGTAAGATCTTATTTTTTTTATGCCGAATAATAATATATACACTTATGTGTATAGGTATACACACCACATTTTCTTTATCCATTCATCCATTGATGGACACTTAGGTTGTTTCCATATCTTGGGTATTATAAATAATGCTGCAGTGAGCATGGGGGTGCGGATATCTTTTCGAGTTAGTATTTTTGTTTTCTTTGGATAAAAACTCAGAAGTGGAATTGCTGGATCTAATGGCAGTTCTAGTTTTAATTTTTTGAGGAACCTCCATTACTGTTTCCCATAGTGGCTATACCAGTTTACATTCTCAGACACATTATGTTGAGTAACATAAGCAATTTGCAAAGAGAATCAAGAACAGATGACATCACTTATGTGAATTTTAAATAAGCAACAGTGAGGGGTGGGGGAGAGAGAGAGAGATATCTGAAACAAATAAGGCAAATTGTTGATGGTGATTTCCATACGTTGTTGTATATTTGAATGAGCCTCTGTAGCCCCAAGCTTCTGCTTTCTTCTCTAACCTTTTTAAGAATGCAGGGTTACAATTGAATTAGGTGATAGAGCATAATACATGTTGGAACTGGAAGTGTTCTTAAAAATCAACTAAATTATCCTTCTTTCTTTTAAGTGAAGTCATTCCTACTTGTTAAGAAGTTTTCTTGAATATTTATTTACTTTTCCCTTTTCAGACCTATATCTGTTACTTTTTTCTCTTTTAATATATTTATTTTTTGTTGGAATATAGTTTACATACAGCAAAATACATGGATCTTCAGTATCATAGTTCCATGAGTTTTGACAAATGCCAGTAGTCATATAATGCAGTCTTATGAAGATAGAACATTTCCATCATCCCATAAGGTTCCCTTGAGCTCCTTCCCAATCAGTATTTTCCCTGTCCCCAACACATAGATAGTGTTCTAATTCCTTTCACTTTAGATTAGTTTTGCCTGCTCTAGAACCTCCTATACATGGAACCATATAGTCTGTACTCTGTTGTGTTTGGCTTCTTTTGCTCAGCGTACTATTTTTTTTTAAGTTTATTCGTGTTGTTGCATGTATCCATAGTCATCCTAATGAGTAGTTTTCATTGCACGGATATTGCATAATCAGTTTATCCATTCTCCTGTTGATGGGGTTGTTTCCAGTTTTGGCTCTTATGAATAAAGCGGTTGTAAACATTTTTATACAGATTTGTTTGTGGCCATGCTTTTATTTCTCTTGTGGAAATATCTAGAAGTGGAATCGCTGGGTCATAGGGTAAGTGCATGTTTAACTTTCCCCTAAAAGTATGCAGTCAGCTGAAGCGACGTGAAAGATTTTGTGGTCATAGACCTAAGTATTCAAATTGAAAATACAACATGATGAGTAAATATGGATATAGGAGATAAATGAAAATAATGGTAACGCGTGTATTTACTGGAGTTTATGTGATAAAATTGGTGAGAGTCAAGAAAACAAATGTATTTCCTTTTAAATACCCCATGAAGATCCCATATGGTTTTATTTCCTCTCAACATGCTGCTAAAACATGAAGCAATCTTTTGTATTGTCTGTTTACTACCTAAATTGATTTTCAAAAAATTTTTATTAATTTTTAAAGATTTCTTTTGTCTACTTAACATTTTTACAGAAGCATGTGCAAAAGAGTCTTAGATATGCCTTATTTGATGGTTGCCATGGAAAAATTAAGGGATTGTGTACAAAAATTTATATTTATACCTTGGTGTTTTGCTTTTGAAACAATTATGATTTTCTCCATAATAGTTTGACTTTTTATTGTTATTTTATCCCCAGATGCTTCTTTGGTTTTATTTATCAAGATTCTCTTTCTCTTTCTTTTTCTTTTTAATTACACTTTTTAAAGATTTGTTCCTTGTAGAGAAATGCAGTTAAATTTTATATGTTGATCTTATATGCACCAGGCTTGCTAAACTCTTTTTTTAAAAATATTTATTTACTTATTTATTTTATTTTTGGCTGCGTCAGGTCTTAGTTGCTGCACGCGGGATATTCCTTGCGGCATGCAGGATCTTTTGTTGCGGTGCGCGGGCTCCAGAGCGCGTGGGCTCTGGTGGGCTCTGTAGTCGTGGCACGTGCTGAGTTGCCCCGTGGCATGTGGGATGCAGAACCCGCGTCCTCTGCATTAGAAGGTGGATTCTTAACCACTGGACCACCAGGGAAGTCCCTTGCTGGACTCTTAATGATACAGATATTTTGTCTGTAATTTCTTCTGAGTTTTCATCCTGTATAATGACTGTTTCTTGCTTTCTAATTCTTATACCTTTGATTTCCTTCTCTTGTCTTACTGCACTTGGTTTTAGTATCTCTAGAACAAAATATAACAGTGGACTATTGTAGTCTATCAGTTGCCTAGTGTAGATTTGATTTTTACAAGAAAGCCCATTATTAAAGATGTAAGTCTTGAAAAAAAATGTGAGTAATTTGGTTGGTTTATTCTGGTTAGCTGATGTTCTTTGTATATGTTCCATGCTATTTTCTCCCCAAGACAGAATTATTTATGTAAATAATTTTGGTGGGCTTAATTTCAATTTAACACAGTTTAGTGATAGTGTGTGTGAAAGCATCTTAAACAATGGCAGTGTACACGAGTGCTTTTCTGTAAGACTGTACGGTCATGATCTCTTTGTACTCTCCCTCAATATCAGTCTTCCTTGCCTCTTTTTTTCTGGAGGAAAAGGAGGGGGAAAAAAGGAGAAGGGAATTCTATAGCTTCTGGAAAGCTTTGGGCACACAGTGACTTCAGTGTTGACATAGCTCTGTGAGACACAGACATTAACCCCTGTTAGCTTTATGCCATGAGCTGCAGCTAAATGTCAGCGGGGACCCCCCCCACCCCCCAGACAGCCAAGCTACTGCCTCCGGTGTGTGTTTATTCAGCTGAATCCACTCCCAGTTGTAGCATTGCCAGGGTTAGCTCTTAACATGTTCACAGCTGATTGGTATCGCTTAACTCTTCTTTCTTTACCCTTCTTTCTTCTTGATTTATATACTAGTATTTCAGGGACTAAATCTGGGAATTTTGTTAACCTCATTGACATCTGTTGCAGGTGCTTGAAACTTTTGGGTTGTAGAGCATGAAGAAAGAAGTGAGCTTGATACTTAAAATGCTGCTAGACTGAACAGTACCTTTATGGTCCCTTGTATTTAATTCTGCCATTGCTTTGTTAGTACTGAGCATTCTCAAGTTAAACACTATGGAGATGGTTACTATAGGATCCCTCTGCTGTTTGATTTTACTTTTAAGGTTAAAAATTTTTTTTTATTTTGATGTTATTTTTTAATGGAATGACGTCTTCAACCCTGACATTGCTTAGTATGATATTTTTACTATTGTAATATCTGGTTTAGGATATTATCTTTTCTTCTTTCTGTACTTTTCTTCCTCCACCCATTCCTTCCTCTCTATTTTTGCCTTTTGTTCAGTTTGAGAGTCAGACAGGCTTTCTAGAGGAGATAATGCCTGATCTAAGGATGAAAGGACAGGTAGGATTTAGCTGGGAGTGAAATTGAGGGAACGGGTAGAGGATACTCTTTAAGTAGAGGCTAAGGGGTAAGTAAATGGTATGGGAGTTTGGGTAACTGAAAGCTATTTGGGATTTCTAGAACTTGTACTAAAATCAGTTTATTGTCACTTGAGTTGTCTTGATGAGCACACAATAATAGAATGTATTAATGACCTTGGGACTTGCCCATTTTGATAGTATTTTCGTTTATTCTTTAATTTCTCTTCTGGGTTATGCTGGTATAAAGGCAGATATTCTTTTTTCTCTCCTGGATTCAGTAGCAGAGAGTAGCTGCTAGGAATCTGGAATAATTGCTTGTTCATTTTCTTTACTCTGACATCTTTTTTAGAGGAGAATAAGCTCAAAGTAGCATTCATTTAAACAATTTAATGTATCCATTTGAATTCTGGTGTGGTTGTTTCTTGCATTGTAGTATGTCTCTTGCTTGTGTTTAGATCAGTCTGAGAACTTGGTTTTGGTTTAATATTTGAGAGTTTACAGTGTGCTTTGCTGCACAGAAAATAAATCCTCGTCATCAACTGAAAGAATCAACGGAAAGAATACTAGACGAATGATCAGGCGGAATGAATTCCCTTAGAGGCGCTTCCTTTGTCTCAGTCTTGGAGATTCAGACTCATTAAAAAACTTCGAGTTTCTTCTAAAATGATAGAAATTAGAATACTTTCTTTTCATATTAAAGATTCATGAATCCAAATCATAGTGATCTTATAGAATCTAAACTTCATTTGAGTATGTTGCATATATAATAAGTGCTTTTATGTGTCCCATTTCTCCTTCTTGAATATTCTTAATTTAAAATTTATACTAAGGTATAGTGCTGGTGTGTGTGTGAGTGTGTATATATAGCTATTAAGTTTTACCACTTTGTAAGCTCTGTTTTTGGACAAGAACTCTATCCTACACTTTTTGTGTATGTTGTATAGTATTAAAAGTATAAAAGATACTTGTTGACAGTTAATTATTTGAAATGCTTCTCTTCACTTCAGATCAGGCACAAATAAATCCAGAGTGTATAATTAACATTTTTTTAAAAATTAGGATTGCATTTAGTATTTTGGCCAGTTTGTATTTGAGATAGACTTTTTTTTGTGTTAGCTGGTAAGGAACTAATTGTTACAGAATGAGAGTAACTCTCTCTGTTATAGGGGAGAGATACAATTTTCCAGGGACTCGATTTGCATCTACTATCTAGTAGCCATTTACTTACAAAATAATGCGTGAAAATCTGTTTTTGTCAATCTTTCATCAAAAATTTATTGAGCACTTATTATACCAAACACTGTGCCGTGCCCCAGAGTAAAAAGATGAAAGTCCCAAGTTCTAGAAAGTTTTTCTTGAAGACAGATATAAAGAAATAAATTGCAGATTGGGCTGGTAAGTGCTCTTCTTAGGGGCACATACGGTACAGCACAGATCAGAACATCACAGAGCCTGAGGATCGACTTGGATGATGTTAGTAAGAATTATTATAAACTCTTTTGCATTTTGCATTGATAAAGTTTACTCAATGTATGTATTTACATGTTTCAGAAAAAAATCGTTCTTAATTTAACATAATAGGATGCAGTACTGGTATTTTTTCTAATGGTTATCTTGACAAATAGTGCATTGAACTCTCTGGGATGCAGTATAATGTTTGTGATGATGACCATTTTCATGTATCCATAATATTCTTTTTCTGTAACTAAAAATAGCTCTAGACTCCATGGCTCTGTCATTTTAGAAATCAGGATAAACTGGATCAAAGCGTTCTCTTGTTCAGAGAAACTAATGGAAGTTTTGCCTCAGAAGAGCTTCTGATATTTGTCTAAAATATATGAAGCATTGGTGTGATCTTTTGTTGTTGTTGTTGTTTTTTTTTTTTTTTTTTTTTTTTTTTTTGCGGTACGCGGGCCTCTCACTGCTGTGGCCTCTCCCGTTGCGGAGCACAGGCTCCGGACGCGCAGGCCCAGCAGCCATGGCTCACGGGCCCAGCCTCTCCGCGGCACGTGGGATCCTCCCGGACCAGGGCACGAACCTGCGTCCCCTGCATCGGCAGGCGGACTCCCAACCACTGTGCCACCAGGGAAGCCCTCTTTTGTTGTTTTTGAGATGTATTTTTCTAAAAAAAAAAAAAAAGATCATAAACCCTATCAGAGATTTAAGAATTTTCATTACTGATGTTCACAACATCCTACCATTTCATTGAGATACAGCTTGGTGTAATTTTAGCACAATCCTTGAACTAAATTTTAAGCAGTTATTTTTCCAGTCTTCCAGCTCAAGCTGAGTGTTAGAGTGAGCAGAAGTAGACTAGTGAGTGTTGGTGTACAATTTGGAATGTGAGAAGTGTGAGATCATTTTGGAGAGTGTCATGAGCAGAATTCCCAAATAGAAATTTTCCTAATATCTGACAACTGAGATCGTCCTACGAAATTCAGCATGTCTGATTTTGGTCGATCATGGTAAATGTCTGTGATATGTGCAGATATGCTCACTTTATCTTCAGTATGAATGTGCTAGAGAAAGAGCAGCCTGGCTTGTTGCCCGCTGCTTCTTTCTTCTCCCAAGGGAATTGGCAGGAATTTTTATAAAGTGAATCTAGTTTGAATGTAGCCTAAAGAAGGGGTGCTGATTCCCATTTCAATGGAGAAATTGCTGTGTAGCCTTCTCAGCTACCAGTCAGAGCATCATTTTAATTCTATATTCTAGTAAAATGGGTGCAAGCAGAGCTGAAGAAGCAGGGCACATTAGTCGTTGTATTTTCTTTCTTCACCAAAACAGTGCTTGCCATACTAGTATAATCACAAGTGCCAAAGTGTATGTGAGACTGTTAGCTGTCGTCAACATCTGTTTCTCTTGATTTGAATGAATTTGGTGATGAGTGTCCAGAAAAGCAGGGACAGTTGTACCTAGAAATCAGTTTCATTGTTGAATTTAACTAATGATATTTCCCTGTGGGATAAACTTGCTCAGGATTTATCTGGATTTTTTGACTTCCAAAGGTAAAGAATGAAACTGGGGGTTGATTATAGGCTTCAGAGAATTAGCATTTTGACACATCTTTTTATTAAGGATTTTGAACTCCCAACAACTGTTGAGAATCTTTACAGCATGATGCGGGTAGTTAAATTTATTTAAAGAATCATATTCATGAATTCAAATACCTGATAATTTTATTGTAAATTTATTTTTCGTAAGAAAAAGCCAATGCTTTTCGAGAGTTTGAAGACTGCCATAATTGAAAGTTCACTACTTGCTAAGCATAATACCAAAACCAGAAACTATAAAAGAAGAGGTTCTTATCTTTGCACTAAAAAAATTCTCTATTTAAGTTGCCATAAACTATGTTAAAAGAAAAATGACAGATTTGGAAATATATTTGTAACATGCACAACAGGCAAAAGGTTGTTTTCCAAATACAAAAAGATATTAAAGTGGATTAGGAGAAAGGTTAAATGTCCCCAAAACAAAATGAGCAAAGAACAAGAACAGATGAGTCACAAAGGAAGGAATACAAAGCGCCTGTAGATATGTGAATAGATATTCAGTCTTTCTTGTAATCAAAGAAAAGCCCAAAAAAGAAAGGGAAGAAAGAAAATACCCAGTTGTCAAAGGCATAGGAAAGTGCTCAGACATCGTTTGGTGGAAGTTTAAATCTGTACAGACCCTTTTAGAGATAATTTGTTGTGTGTATTAAAATCATAACTGCATACCCTCTGATCCAGGAATTCCACCTTTCAGAATTTATCTCCAGGAAAAATTTGGATAGATGTGCAGAAATATACATGTGAAGGTGCCTGTTATAATAGTGGAAAATGAGAACCAAACTAAATATTTATCAATAGTTATAAGTAAATTATTTAATATCAACACACTGGAATTCTATGGCAGGCATATTTTTTCCTCAGTGTTTAAAATTGTTGTAAAATACAGCTTACATTCACCATGTTAAATTTACCATCTTAACCAATTTTCAGGTGTACAGTTCATAAGGTACATTCATATTGTTTTGCAACCATCACCACCATCCATCTCCACAACTCTTTTCATCCTGTAAAACTGAATCTCTGCACCCATCAAATAGTCACTCCCTGTCTCCCGTCTCCCCAGCCCCTGGCAACCACTCTTGTGCTTCCTGTCTCTGTGAGGTAGACTGCTCTAGGGACCCTCATGTAAGTGGACTCGTGTAATATTTGTCTTTTGTGACGGGCTTATTTCATTTGGCATAGTGTCCATCCATGTTGCAGTGTGTGTCAGCATTTCCTTCCTTTTTGAGGCTGAAAAATATCATTAGGCATTTTTTTAAATTTAATTTTTGAGTGGGTAGTACATACATTTAGTTCAAATTCAAGAGGAGGGTTAGGAGGAGAGAAAGATGGGAAGTGGCTGGGAAGGGACTGCAGATGTATATGGGATTTCTCTTCAGGGGTGATGGCAGTGTTCTAGAATTAGATAGTAGTGATCAATGTATAACTTTTAATATGCTGAAAACTGCTGACTTACACACTTTAAACTGGCAGGCTTTATGGTATGTGTGAATTATGTCTCAATAAAGCTATTACTAAAAAATTTTCAATGTCAGTTACACCTCAGTTAAAAAAATTTTTATGCGGAATAGAATAAAGTTTTCTTACATGTTGTCCCTCAGTGATTCCAGTTCGTTCCTCCCTTCCTCCCTTCTTGCCTTCCTCCATTCCCCCAAATTAATTATTTCTTGTGTAACATTACAGAAGTATTTTTATTTCTTATGATATTTTTTATTTATAGTAAATAGTAAATATTTATTGTTCCCTCCCTTTTAACCAAAGTGGTAGCAAATTGAACACAGCCAAGCAGGCATCTCTGAAATCTTTTCTCTTATTTTTAAAGGTAAAAATGTCTCTTTTTATTGATTACTTGCTTACTGTAGGGGATTTAGATAGTAGAAGAAAGGTGAAGAAAAATGTAAAAATCTACCCATACCCAGACACTGGTAATTGTTTGCATCCTTTTAGACTTTTCTCTGCATGTATATACTTTTTAAAAATTAGAATTGCGATCATCCTATACTTGCTATTATATATCTGCTTTTTTACGCTTAATATGTTGTAACTGTAGTTTTTAATCAGCAAATATAAATCTACATTTAAAAAAATTGATGCATGGTATTAAACTGTGTGGACATTTCTCATTTACTTAACTCATCACCTATTAATATCCATTTAGGTTGTTTCTAATTTTGTCACTGGTATAAACAACAGTGAGCATCTTTGTACACTTGCCAGATCATTTCCTTGAGATATTTACTGCTGTTTTGCAGTTTGCCAAAAATTTTAAACAATGTATGTTTTAACATATATGCCACAAAGATTTCAGTGGTATTATTAGCTCTGTGAAAAGATGGTACAGGCATTTATATCCTCATTTTAAATATGAGGAGTCTGAAACCCAGAAAGATGGCAGTGTGTTCCCAATTAGGTTGCTCTTCAGTGTGAGAGCTGGAACTAAAACTCATGTCTTCTGATTGTGGGTTAGTTTCCTTCCACTGCGGCACACTGCCAGACCTTGAATACCTTGCATACAAAGAGTGATTTTCTGTTGTTGCTTCTTCATTTCTAAAAACATGATTCTTGATGTAACTTCCTTTTAGGTTCTTTGTATAATGTTCTAGAATTTATCCATTCAGATTAAAGGTTCATATACCTTCGTTAGCGATGCAGGCTAAAGATATACCCTCTGAAACATTTTACTAGCTTATCTGCACTAACATTTTCATTTAATTACTCCAATTACTCACTTATATTGTTATCTTCTTCTGTGTAAATAGCTCACACAGCCTCAGTTTTTTGTGTTTTGTTTTTAAAGCTTCAAGTTATCTTATTACCTTTGGGTACTAGCTTCAGTGGGCTGTGAGAATTGCTTTAATTCGAATGCCAGCTCTGTTACTTACTGTGTGATCTTGGGGTGAGCTATTTAAGTCTCTGCATGCCTGGTGTCATCATCGATAAAATTCAAATAATAGTACATGTGTTATAGTGAGGATTAAATGAATTAGCACATAAGGAGTGCTAAGCACCTTCTGGCATGCACTCATATGTTTATTGTTTAATGTGCTAACTTAATTGTAAAACACTTAAAAGTCATTGTGTATTTTGACATCCTTTGTGTCTTTTGGTGAAATTTTGTGTCTTTCCCCTCTCCTCACCTTCAGTTCCATGTAATACCTTCTGTTAATCTTGAACAGTGTCTTTATTTAGTCAAGCAAAGTGAGGAGCTGCCAGACTTACCTTGTTTCCTGTTTGTAATAAACACAAATTAAATTACTGACATTTTACAGATGATCTCAATCATTTTTAAAGACAGTGTAAAACAGAATAATGTGAATCCTCATTTGCTAAATGCAGGGTTCTGAGAGCTGTGGTAGCTGCTTTCATCTGCTTTGTTTCTGCTACTTGAGGAGGAAAGCTCATTTGGATTTTCTTCTTTGTCTTTATACCAGCACATGCAGATGACAATCCAGGCTCTCCAGGATGAATTGCGGATCCAGAGGGACCTGAACCAGCTGTTTCAACAGGATAGTAACAGTAGGACTGGTGAGCCTTGTGTGACAGAGCTGACAGAGGAGAACTTTCAGAGGCTGCACACTGAGCATGAGCGGCAGGCCAAGGAGCTGTTCCTCCTTCGAAAGACTCTGGAGGAGATGGAGCTGCGGATTGAGACTCAGAAGCAAACGCTGAACGCTCGGGACGAATCCATCAAGAAGCTTCTGGAGATGTTGCAGAGCAAGGGGCTTTCTGCTAAGGCTACTGAGGAGGACCATGAGAGAACAAGGAGACTGGCAGAGGCAGAGATGCACGTCCACCACCTCGAAAGCCTTTTGGAGCAGAAGGAAAAAGAGAACGCTCTGTTGAGAGAGGTGAGTGGCCACTTTCTCAGTTGTTATGACTGTCTTTTTTTCCTGATTAGTCAGCATTTTGACCTAGATAAATTTATATGCTCTCCTGAGCTAGTGCAAGGGAATTTCTTCTTTCTTACCTAAGTTCTGCACTGATTTCTGTTCTGATTTGCTGTCTTGTATGAGATGACGTTGGCTGGCATGTATACTGGCTTGATACCTTTCTCGTTTTTTTTTTCCCCCTCCTGATTTCTGTAGACTCATTTTGTTGCTAGAGGGCCACAGAATTTTCTTGATTTGTTACTCATCTCTTGATTTGTTCATAGAGACACACACAACAAAACCAGAGTTAGAGTAGCTAACTACTGCTCAATTTTAAAATATTAATACTTGAAAGTATGTGATTCCCTCAGTTTCGGTGTGCTTATAAAGTCCTAGGCAGCAGTAATGGATGTTTGCCCTGTGGTTTCCATGGAAACTGTTGTCTTGCTGTAAAAGATATGTGATAGAAATTATTTGCTGGGCTTCCCTGGTGGCATAGTGGTTAAGAATCCGCCTGCCAATGCAGGGTACATGGGTTCGATCCCTGGTCCGGGAAGATCCCACATGCCGCAGAGCAACTAAGCCCGTGCGCCACAACTGCTGAGCCTGTGCTCTAGAGCCACATCGAGCCACAGCTACTGAGCCCATGTGCCTAGACCCCGTGCTCCGCAACAAGAGAGGCCACCACAATGAGAGGCCCGCTCACCGCAGTGAAGAGTAGTCCCCGCTCTCGCCGCAACTAGAGAAAGCCCGCGTGTAGCAACGAAGACCCAGTGCAGCCAAACATAAATTAAAAAAAAACAATTTGCTGCCCTGGAGGCACAGCTAGAGGGGAGTGATACAGAGGCATGCTGCCACGTATGTTTAGAGGGGAAGCTCAGACTGTAGCTTACCACTGTGACTACTGATAATGTTTCACGTGTCCGTGTAATGCCTCCTTGTAAGAAAGCTTAAGTGAAGAATTCATCTTACATGGAATTAAAAAACGTGACAGCTCTACTTCCCTGTGTGAGGTCAGAGTCTTCAGATAATTTTCACATTTGGATAGGGGGAGAAAAAGTCTCAGAACTATTTCAGTGCCAGTCTGAATAATCCCTTTTTAAATGAAGTGTGAGGAAGGCAGGTAAAAGCAGCAAAACAGCAACTTCCCCTGATGATGGAAACGGTCTATATCTGCTCTCTGCAATACGGTAGCCACTGGCTACATGTGACTATTGAGCAGTTGAAATGTGGTTCGTGTGACTGAGGAACTGAATTTTAAATTTTATTTAAATATAACTAATGTAAAATTAAATTTAATTAGTCAAATTTAAATTTAAGTATCTCTGTGTAGGAAGTGGCTACTGTATTAGGTAGTGCAGTGATGCATAATGTTACCCGCTCTTCTTAATAATTAGTCTTGACCATCTTTCTTTCTTTGTCAGTACATGTAGAGTTGTGTAATTTCAATTGAACTTATAACGTTCTGTTGCATTTATTTATACTTCTTACTGTTGAAAATTTAGACTACTGTTAATTTTTCATTATTATATAACTGTGCTGCACTGAATATCCCTAACCATATATCCCTGTACATTAATTTTTTTCTTTAGCATAAATTTCCAGAAATGAATTTGCCCAGGGTGTGTACGTTTTCAAAACTCTGAATATCAGTCTTGTCTCCCAGAGTGATTGG
Source organism: Mesoplodon bidens (assembly GCF_964165515.1). Lineage (NCBI taxonomy): Eukaryota > Metazoa > Chordata > Mammalia > Artiodactyla > Ziphiidae > Mesoplodon > Mesoplodon bidens. Next base: position 1,688,583 of record NC_138167.1, on the reverse strand, counting down.
ACCAGTTTATCCTCGCAGAAGCATATACTGTATTTTTACGGTTAATCTGCAGCTATGTACGTTACAATCTTCAAATTACTGGACTGTATTGTTTTAGAAAATTTTCTATCAACTACTGTGTTGTAGGCACCATCCTGAGTTTCTTTCAGTTTACTTTAAAGAGTTTATATTTTAATGAGGTAACCTGGAGCCTGGCCATAGAACATTGTTAGAGAAGGTGTAATCATCTCAAATCAAACAGCATGCAGCATGAAAACCCTACCAGCATCGTGATGAACTTTGAATGTTATGTTTTTACTCCTTCTGTTCTGAATATTTCAACCTGTGCCCATTTATTTTTGAGTTTTGGAGTTAATAAATAGTGAATAGTTAAGGATTATGAAAAGCCACAGTGTTATTCTGGCAGAGAGCAACCAGAAATATGGTGAATTTGAACAAGTAGTAGGAAAAAACTTGAATTTAAGACTAATTTTGAAGTAACAAGCTCTACAAATATTAAGTCCCGCTTCTGAACATAATGTGGAAAGAAATATAGGCCCTGTCAGTTGTATCAATACACAATTCCAGTTGCTATTAGTAACGTAGCATCATCTTACAGGAAACACAGTCCTATAGATTAAAATTATTTAAGAGCAAGTAGAAGTGATTGCTTCAGAAACACATGTTTAGAATGCTGGTTCTCCTTTCTTTTTCTCCTACTTGCCTTCAAGACTTAGCTCAAATTTCAGTTCTGCTGTGAAGTCTTCCTTGTGCAGCTCTATACATATATGTAGATGAGCCAGTAATATTATAGTATACTTCCATGTGTGTTTCTTCATTGTTCACTTAATTTTTTGCACCAAGGATGTGGATGGATATATATATATATATATATATATATATACATATGAAATTTTATCTTGCACAGTGGGTACTCAAGAAATGTTGGTTGAATAAGTTGAAATGTAGGGAAAGAAGTTTAAGCCTGGAGCTTACAGAAAGAAGGATAGCTTTTCCAATTCTTTTTTCTCCAGTGTGACCACTGGATTCTAAAACCTAACAAAGGTTAGAAAACAAACTAAAACCCCAAACCAGTTTTGCTTATGACCTTAGATATAGAAGTTATAAATAAGATATTGGCAGATAAAATCAGCATTATGATAAAAGGATAATATTCTGACCAAAAGGAGTTTATTCTAGGAATCCAGAACGGCTCAATATGTCATTCACAGTTATAATTTGTAATAGGTGAAAGGAAAAGATAACCTTGTAGTGTTTGATAGCTATCTCAAAGACATTAGATAAAATGTTACAGACACTTTGAAAACTAAACCAAATGAACTAAAATTAAGAATTGAATGATACTTTTATAGCATGATTTAAATAAAACAACTCAGTAAATGTGTATTATAAACATATTTTAAACTAGTAACCAGAATTGTGCTTACTCTGACGTACACTAAACGCATCCATTAATGTTAGGGAGAGGCAAAGACAGCTGTGTTCATCAGTATTTACATTATTCTGGAAGTGTTAGGCAGTGCCGTTAGATAAGGAAAATGGAATAAATAATATCAGTAACGGTAATGGAAAGGATAGGGCTAAATTTTCATTACAGTGTAGATGGGAACATTAATATAAAGATGCTGCTTTCCCCCAACTCTGAATTTAATGTAATCCCAATAGGAATATTCTTGACACGTGCCCAAATGATGTTGCAGTTTCTTTGCAAGAAGAACAGTGCGGGAACACTTGTTTAAGCAGCTCATGATATATGTGTTTTAAACCCAGTGATATTAAAATGTGTGGTACTGGCACAGTAATAGATAGCTAGATTGATGAGACAGAATAGAACCCAGAAGTAATATAGTTTTAAGCATATGATACATGTTTGGGAATAATCGCCATCTATTTGGAAAACAATACATAGTTACATCAAATTAAGTTCTAGAAGAAGTAAAGAGCTACTTCTTAAAAAATAACAACACTAGAAGAGAATGTAAGAAAAAGCTTTTAAAACAATCTTGAGACAGGAAAGAATCTTTTATTGCCATAGCAAGAGCCTTAAACAATTGAATTTGTGTATGTTAGAAAATACAGGTAACAGAAGCTCAGATGGTAATTTGGAGTAAAACTTTGTAACATGTGGCTCGACTGTTTCGTTTCCAGAGTGACAAGGTGCTGGAGGCACTTGGCACAGCCTTTCTTTGCTCATTACTCAACAAACATCCATTGAGCTTCTAAAATGTATGTGACCCTGGGATACACGCTGGGTATACATTTTTCATGTCAGAACACATGGTCTGTGCCCTCCTAGAACTTAAAAATCTGGTGAGAGACAATAAACTGATAATTATGAGAGGAAATAAATTAGTTGAGTCTAATTATGTTGGGAGAGGGGATAAACAGGGTAAGCATCTTTGAGGAGGTGCCCTTTAAGGGAGATCTGAAGCAAGTTGAAACAGTCTTGCTGAGCATTTGGGTGAAATCATTTCATGAAGAAGGTTAACAGTTTCAAAGGCCTGATGAGAAGGAGTTTTCAGGAGACAGCAAGGAGACTAGAGGACAAAAGCATATGGTCTAAGGGGAAGACAGGCATGAGATGAGAGGTTGAAGAGGTAGCCAGGGCCAGAGTCACACATTCCATTCATCGGATATTTATTGGGCACTAACCCATGTGCAGAGCACAGGGAGATACAGTAACAGTGAACAAAACAAAAATCCATGCCCTCTAGGAGACAAAGCACTCGCCTTCAGGATCCCTGCAGGTAATGCAACAATTTTATTCAAAGTACAAGAGAAAACTGCGCCAGTGTTTAATCAAGGGAGCGATCTAGTTTAGCTTTTAAAATTTACTCTGGCTGTGTTGAGAATAAATGGGGGAGGGAGAATTACGAGTGAACAAGGAAGTCTAATAAAGAACTTAACAACTGTAGGTTGGGTGAGTGGTGACTTGAAATGGCTATTGTACATTATATCACTAGTGTGTCAAGAAAGGCAGAAAGAATTGAGGGCTGGCAACACTGGGATATCCATAGGTTTTATTATTATTGGATTATTGTCCATCTTTTTAAAAAGCGGGTTTTCATCAATTCCAAGGCTCATAGTTTTTCCCATCTCAACAGTATGAAGTTGAGTTAATAAGTCTTATCCTTGATGGCATCTTGAAATCTCTGTCAGCAAGGCCGCAGTCCTGCTCGATTTGTTTGCCTGTGTACTCACAAACAGTTAACAGCTGCTCATTCTAGTCAGTGTTGTGAGCATTGTTGCTATTTCTCATGTTAACTTTAGCTGTTGTTCATTATGTCTTCAGTAATATTATGCTGTGAATCAGCATTGAAACAAACAGTTATTGGTTTGGAGAAAATTATAAAACAGTTCAAAACGATATATGATTAAACTATATGGTTAAATAAGTAAAAAAGGGTCTTGCAATCAGTATAAAATAAAAATTCTGAATGATAGAAGCTTGGGTCATGGTTTATTTGGAGGTATTTCCTTCTTTTCTTTCCAACACATTAAACAGTGGTTTGCCTTACAATCAGTGGCATCTTAGATTTGATGAAATACAGTAACATTAAAATGGCATTCATATCCAGGAACATTTGTGATTAGTTTTCCATTTTGTTTATGAACATGATTCTGTAGATAGCAGGTAAATAATTCCCCCAAATAAAAGCCAAAGAATAAAAACAAAAATTAAATTAAGCATTGTATTTTCTGTTTGTACTGAAATTACATTGTTACGTGACTTATTGTTAGGTTTTGTATTGTTTACTGGAGTGCCTTTCCTTTGATGGATAGAAGCGTGAAGACATCTATTGGACACATACTGAACTACACTCAAGACATGGTTAGTGCCTGGGGCCAGGCGTATGGAGTTTTAACAGGCTTTACAGGTGATTGATTCTGTGATACACCAAAGTTTGGTTATCAGTCTGTTGGCAGAACATACCTGAATTGGCTATGGAATTTTTGGATCGGGTATCCATATGCATACCAAGCATTGTCTATAGGCTGAATAAATATTTCGGTTCTATATGTGCTCCTGTTTTTTTGAAATGTAGATCCTATTGTGATGAATAAAATACTAATTTGTTGGGAATTCCCTGGCGGTCCAGTCGTTAGGACTCTGCGCTTCCACTTCAGGGGCCACGGGTTCGATTCCTGGTCGGGGAACTAAGATCCACATGATGCACGACACGGCCAAAAAAAAAAAAAAGAAGAAGAAAGAAATTAGAATACTAATTTGTTTTAAAACATTTACACGTATGTTAATTTTTGTCTCTATAATATTTCAGTCAACAAACCTTGTTTAGTACAACTGCTCTCATGTTAATATTTGCAGCAGTGTTTGAGGTTTAAAAGTCCTACTCTTTAACTAGGTTCTAGGCTAGGAATTCTGGCTCTAACATGTCTGAGGAATGCCTATCTGTATCTTTGGCAGTTGTAAGGTAAAAGCAGAGGAGGTTAGAGGGAAAAAAAGAGAAATAAACATATATAGAAAAAAAATAGAAACCTTGGACAAAAGAGTAGGAAGAAAGAAAAAAGAAAAAGCATCCCTAGTTAGTTTGCCCTTTCCTAGTGATTTTGGAAAGTGTGAACAGTTGCATCGCATAACTTAATTCAGGTTATCCTTCCTCACCTTTTTTTTTGGTGTGTCATTTGTACCTCATTCCCATTTTGACAGGAAGATATGTTTTCTCAGAAGCATGCGTTACTTGAGATGGTAAAGGGTCAAAGTGCAGTGCTGTCTGACAACGGCGGAGTTGAGGTACAGGAAGAGTAGTGCGGGTTCCTTCTTCACTTCTCCGTGTGGAGTACAGTAAGCCCAGAACTCGTGTGGAGGATTGAAATCTGCTGAAGGGACGTCTGCCCTTGAACCAAGGGTGCTGGAGGCTAAAACCTGAAACTTGAAAGAAAGAAATTTCAGACATAAGTACTACTTTTCAGTCACAAATGCTCCTTTCTCTCAGTTGTGTAAGTAAATGTTGAGTTACTTTTTAAAAGAAAGAAACTACTCACAACGGATAAATTTTGTTCCTAACTTGTTTGTTTTCCTTCTCTAGTCATTATTCTTTAGTAAATCAGTGAGAGGAACTGAACACATTTTCTACCGTGTACCACAGTTGACAGTATAACAAGTTCCAGATAATTCTGCCTGTACTTTAATTTGTGTAGAGTGAAAATTTTCAGGCTAAAAAGAGGGAAATAAAGCAAGTGCTAGCACATTCGACTTCTTACATTTGTCTGAATGGTACATTCTTTTTTATTCCCAGAGTCCTGTCCCTTTATTAACAGTGCAGGAGTGATGTGCTCTCTGGGAAGGGGGAGCTGGTCAGCCCACTGACTGCAGGACGTGTTCATAATGAGCTTGAATGCGCAGGCCTTTGAATGGAAATCTGTTACGACCGATCGGTTTTACAGGATCTTAACAGGAAAGCTTCATGCCTGCGAATGGTTTAAAGTGCACCCTAGTTCCTTAGCAGAGGAGGATTTTTTTTTATTCAAATGGATTTCTTTCCTTATATATTGCTAATATGCTTGCTAGAGTTTAAAATGAAATTGTAATAGTTTCACTGTAAAGCATTTGGAAATTTCCCTAATTTGGAAGTAGGTAATGGGAAAGGCGTCAGATGAAATTAGTTCAGGGTCTGAATTGTGAGATATTTCAAAGAAATGCAGTTTTAGTATTTCAAGTAGATACAGAAATATTAAGTGAAAAATGTGAAGTGTAGGTTAGAGGACTTTATTAAGAGGTGATGATTATTTACAATTAGCAGGATTCATTTTATTTTTGTTACATTTTAAAGTTTGCATTCATTTATTAAACATATTATTAAATATCTGCGTGCCCAATTTATCACCTGTTTACAGTGTAGGGAGTAGATTCAGTGTGGACAGACTAGAGGCTGGGGGGTAACTGATGAGTTTGTTGTTTTAATGCAGGTGAGAGGTGATTATGGCCTGAACTAATGTGTTCAGATTTTGTCCTGGATTAATGTGTTCTGCATTTTACTGTCTTAGTGAAGTGTTTTATCTTGCAGGGGTTAATTGTGGATTAACTCGATCCTTAACGAGACTTGCTTTTACACTGTTGGCTGTAGTCTAAGTGGCCTTCCCTCCAGGGCTAGACTGTCTCTCCTCCTAAGACGTGGCCTTTCAGGTGTCGCTGCTCAGTGCCTCTGATGTTCTCTCCACTCTGGCTCTTTGGAGCTTGAATTCTTCCCAGCCCCATGTGAGTTCAGGTAGTTGCTCAACTCATAGCTCTCTGGTGGTTGTTCTGTCCCCAGTAGTTGTTCTTTGACACTGTGGAGTCTTTCCCTGTACATGCAGGCTTAGTATTTGGTCAAAGACTCCAGGGGATCCCTGTCAGATCAGACACTGCTGCTCTTCTGGCTAGCTTCTTCCTCTGTGTCATTCTTCTCTGCACATTTCTACTGTCTTTGGGACTCTTACCCACTGATCTGTCTTCTGAGCTCTGTGGGACTGCTGTTTTCCGTTTGGTCTTCCTCTCCCTGCATCACATATTGGATAGCAAGTCCAGACCATAACCTTGTTAGTTTCTCTTCTCTCAAGGATCATAGTCCTGTGCTGCTTGTTTTCCAGTGTCTGAAAACAGTTGCTTTATGCATTTTTGTCTAATTTTAACATAGTTATGACAGGAGGGCTAGTCTTCTGTCTGTTATGATCAGATTGTGTTGACCTTGTAGAGGGTGAGAAGTAAATAGGAAACTCGTTGAAGGATTGAAAACAGACTATTGCCATGATTTGTTGATGCTTTATCTAGAGTACACCATTGCTTTCTTTAAAATGGACAGAGGAAAGGAAACTTAACTCGAGGCTGTTGTAGTAATCTAGGCTTAAACTAGACTGGAAGTGGAGTGAAATGATAAATTCAAGAAATCTTTTGAAGCTGGAACAATTAGGACCTGCTCTAGAAGGTGGTAGGAAGTGAAGATGTGGGAGGAATGAGAGGAGACACTGTGCTGTTTGGCTTGAACCACCGGCAGGTAATGCCATTTAAGGAGATGGGCAAGACTCATCAGTCTTCAGAGGAGGGGCTAGGCTGAAGAGGAGAAAATCACGAGTTTTGTTTTGGATGAAATAAGTTTGAGTGACCTAGTAAACATCTATATACATGTCAAATGGGCAGAGCAGCGGGCAGGGCTAGAATTTCACCAGCACTGTTCAGGTGGAAAGTATCCATCTGTATTCTCTGCCATCACTAGGGGCTGTACCAGGGTACTCTGGAAGTACTGGCTGACTCAGAGACATTGACAGAATCTGACAAGAAAATAGCCTGAGGAGGTCTGGTAACTTCAGGGTGATCCTTGAAAACCCTAACTGTGATATTCTACCATCTCCTTCTTACCTTTCTGATCCTGAACGCACTGACATTTGGATTGAAAAAAATAGCTATGTTTTTCTGCTATTTGCTACAGGTAGACTGTTTAGGAAACTTGTTCAGCAGTCTTACCTTCTTTTTCTTTCTGATCGTAGCCCCTCTAGAGAGAGATTTCCATCGTAGGTAGCCCGGTGGTTGTTGCTCTGGGGGAGGATGCTATGCAAAGGAGGTTGTCAACACAAATGCTTTCAGTTGTTTTGTGCAGTGTGGACTGTGACTACTTTGATTTCTCCTTTTTCTTTTTTTTTTTAAAATAAATTTATTTATTTTTGGCCGTGTTGGGTCTTCATTGCTGCGCGCGGGCTTTCTCCAGTTGCGGTGAGCGGGGGCTACTCTTCATTGCGGTGCGTGGGCTTCTCATTGCGGTGGCCTCTCCTGTTGCGGAGCACAGGCTCTAGGCGCGCGGGCTTCAGTAGTTGTGGCTCATGGGCTCTAGAGCGCAGGCTCACTAGTTGTGCACAGGCTTAGTTGCTTTGCGGCATGTGGGATCTTCCCGGATCAGGGCTCGAACCCGTGTCCCTAGCATCGGCAGGCGGATTCCTAACCACTGCGCCCCCGGGGAAGTCCTGATTTCTCCTTTTAAAAAGGAACTATTTCTAATCCCCTTTTTGGATTGTTTGGAGTTCTGATAATATGTCTCGGAGTCCTGTGGAAGAGTGACACACAACCTGGGGACGTGCCGGAGCTTCACCTCTTGTGGTGGCTGGGGTCTGTGTGACTTACCGTGTATAACCAGGTGTGCAGAGATGGAGATCCTTAGCCTGAATGCAGTCTGTGTGCTCCCTGGTCCACAGGGAAAGGTCAGGAAGACAGAAAGTGGATCAGAGTGTCTCACAAGGCCGGGATAGTCATCTTTGCATGTAACTACTACTCCCTCGCTTCTCCACCCCACTCTTGAAAAAATGAGAGTGAAAAGGAGGACACTTACTCTCTTTTTTGCTTCTCTTGTATAGGAGATGCATCGGAGATTTGAGAATGCCCCCGATTCTGCCAAAACTAAAGCTCTGCAAACTGTTATCGAAATGAAGGTAAGTGAGAACTTCCTAAGGAATCTTATGTGTCATTTCACACTTTCAAGTGATCACACTTTCATGTGTGAGTTTAAGAAAGTGGTATGTAATAATAGTTCACTCATTTTGTAGGCTGAGAAGAAATAGTAAGACTTAATGAAAATGACACCTTAAATGAACTTCAGTTTCATTTCCTCCAGTGTTTCTTGGAGTCAGCTGTTCTCAAAGCTTTTGATATCAGGGCCCCTTATTCTCTTAAAATGACTCATTTCATTTGTTTTTAAGAAAATGTCTGCCAAATACCAAGTTTGTGTGTCAGTTCTTCTCTCGAGTAAGAATAGAGTTCCGTGAAAAAAGTACCTGATTCAGCTTGCAGCTCACAGAGCACCCAGAGCAGCATCACACCCAGGACGCAGCAGCCGGGCCTGGCCCCCTCCTGTCTTATCACACAGAATGGTGCAAAGATACATACTCAAGGGTTGAGCACATGAAAAGTCACCAGGGACATTCCTAAGTGAGCCAGTGTTTTAAAAATGTTCTTTCTTATTTTTCTTTTTTGTCTGAGAGCGCTGACACTGAAGAATACACTGACGGCTAGTACGGTTTGGCACTGTTGTCCAGAGGCACGAGCGCTTTTGCCTGTCCTTTATACTTTTAGTGCACGTGTTAACACCGTGGAAAAGGCACATAAAGTTATAGTATTATTATGAAGAAAGTTTTGACTTCTCAAAAGGGCTAGGAGGCACCCCCAGGTTTTCACGGACTATACTTTGAAAACCTCTGCTTTAAGTTACTGAGTAGTTAGAAATCTTCAGGCTGAACGTTATGGTGATTGGTGACTAAGCACTTGCCGTCTATGTTAAATTCCCTGGATTCAGAATCTGGCTTTATTTAACCAGTTGTATGACATAGAACAAGTAACCTAACCTCTCCATGCCTTAATTTCTTTATTGATAAATGGTGATAACAATAGTACCTATCCCATGGGTTCTTTTGTGGTTTAAATTAGTTAAAACAAGTAAAACACTTTAAACAGGACCTGACACATAGCAAACATTCAGTCAGTGTTAGCTGCTATGCTATTATTATTTTTACTAACAACATATTCTTTCTTGCAAGAGCTGGAAGACTCTTACAGGTAGGGACCCCTCCCTCTCCCCCTCCTTCCCTCTGTGTCTCTTTTTTTAACTTCTTTGTATACCCTAAAAAGTTTGACATGGTGTTTTGCATCATGTGCCTTCATTTAATATTTGTCGATGTGACAAGAATCTTTAGTTTTAGTTTTAGTTTTATGTAAATAGATGCTTTTCAAGTACAGTTATCAGAATGGTTCTCTTAATTTAGATGATTTCCTCTTAAAACTTGTTTTTATTGCTATGTACATCTTTATTCTCACTGGGGAAAGGGTTTACCAAACAAATACCAAATTAGTGGATTCTGGGTTCTTTATAGTTAGACAGTTCATAGTCTTGAACATAATCTTGTAAACAACCTCTAGAAAGGTTTAATTACATGTTCACATTTCCCACAAGTTTATTTGTACATGTTATTTTCTGATCCCTGTTGGAACCTAAAAACACACGAGTGTACCTATGTTCACAGAATTACTTTGCTTGCCTTTTGATGGCATAAGGAAGTGTACTGGTTTTAACTGGCAGTAGATCTATTTTAAGTTGTGTTAACCTCCAGCCATTCTGCTAAGAAGCAAGAGACTGAGATTCTGGTGGCCCAGTGGGGTCAGGTGGATGTTATGTTGAAATTGCAGATGAAATAGCTGAGATGCTGAGAGTGTGGCATGAGCTTGAGAGGATCATGAAGATCTAGACTGGTCTTTGGGGGAAATGGGAAAGGAGGTGATGGTGGACTATAAAAGAGCCCAGCTGTCTTCAAGGTGACGTAATATTCTTTTCTCTCTCCTCCTCCTCCTCTCCCTCCTCCTTTCTCCCACTTTCTTCCCTCTGCTTCCTTCTCCCTTCTCTAACTTTTTCTTTTCCCTTTAGCAGTGGAGGAGCAGGGAGGAATTACTGGACTGCTCTAGGGTTAGAGTTTTGCTGGGTAGATATAGCAGAATTACTGGGATGCAAGTGAATTGAAGGTGGAGGTGAAGGAGTAGTTGGGATGATCGGTCCAGGAATGTAGCCTGGATAGGAAGGAAGAGAATTCAGAATGGATGGACAGGTTGGGAGAAAGCGTAGAAGTTAGGGAGGTGGAGGACTCTGTGAGATGCAAGAGCAGCAGTTAATGTGAGTGACGGTGTGTCAGGCCTGGGAGGAGAGTCCCGGGTGATGTGGTCTTGTAAACTGGAGAGCTCAAATGGGCCGGAGGATGCGGGCGTTGGAATTACGGACGTCAAGGAAGTCGGACATTGAAATCCTAGGATTATGGCAAGAGTGGCATTTGAAGGAGAGATCTATTGTCAGCCGGGTGCTGAAGACTTCTTCCGTGGGCCGGAGTGGCGGGGGAGCCCCTAGATGGCAGCCGCGTGGAGGGAGAGTGAAGAGGCGTGTGAGCTTTAAATGAGAGCAACATCGAGGAACCTGGAGGTGCCCACACTTCTCCCTGCCACTCTGTGATGCTGGGGGATTAGTGGACTTCACTGGAGAGCGTTCAGGGAAATTATATCCTTTGGGAAAGCCTGGGTTTACTTAGAGCAGGGAGACAACTTTTGAATACAAAGTTGAGGACTTGGGAAATTTAACAAGGAGCAGAGAATTTCAGTGGACTCCGTGGGGTTGGTTGATGAATGATGGGAGACCCAGGGCCGGGCAAGGATAGAGTAGGAAGATGATAAAGAATTTATTTATTTCGTCATTATACACTCTAGGAGTAAGAAACCTCCTTGGAAGGGGCTGTCCTCACATAAACCCAGCCTGAGTACTGGTCGGTGCTACAACTAGTCCAACATACCAGGCATTAATTTTCTGGCCTCATCCCAGAAAGTAGCCTGGCAGGTTCTTTTTCTGCCTCATGGCGTTCAGAGCTGCAGTTATGGTCCCTTTTTAGGTGCAGATTTTATGGTGCATGATTTGATAGTGAGTGTCTGATTTGGTCAAGAGCTGCCTCTCTGTCTGTGTTGGGATTTTCAGATAGTGCATTTGAGGTTGTTTATTGATTTATTCTTTATGGGCCAGGGTAGTTTTAAACGAGTAAATCAAAATCCTGGTTTAGGTTTAGAACCTAAACCTCTGATTGTGTTAATATGTTTAATTTTGAACTAAATGTAAGTTGCATTTGAATAGATCTGTAAAAGAAAATTTTTGTTGTGTTATTTTTAAAGGTAATGCAATGCAAGTCAGAGGAGTACAGCCCTCCCATCTCCCCCAAACCTAAAAACAGCTAGTTGTAACTGTCTCATGATAAATCCTTTAACTCTTATCGGCACACTCTCAGATAGCAAGGAAGGTCAGTCAAGACAGGTTTGAGGTAAAGTGAAAAGAGGAAGTCAGTCTCAAAATTTCTTCCTAAAGGAATGGTTTCTCTAAAATTCCAAATAAAAGAAAGCTGTACTGACTTTATGCTCTTTAAGGTCTTTACTTCCTAGGAGAATAAGTATATGCAACTATAGATATGAAAGTATCTACTCTATGTAGGAGTTTTGCTGTAATTGATGACATCTAACGTAATCTGGGGATGAACTAGATACTGTGACAGACAAAACCAAGAAAATGAGTATAGATGGTTGTTGTACTAGGAGGTGATATTCGTGGTGATGCTGATTTATAAGGACACTGATGTTTCTTTTTAGAACTCATTATGAGATATTTCACATGCATGGTGAAGTACAGCGAATAAGTAAGGTTACTAATGCAGTAAGTAACGTCCCCTTATCTGCAGGGACAGGTTCCACCACCCTCAGTGGACTGAAATCACAGGTGGTACCAAACCCTATATATACTATGTTTTTTCCTATACGTACCTATGATTAATTTTATAAATTAGGCACAGTGTGTAAGGGATTAACAACAGTAATTAATAGTAAAACAGAACAGTTATAACAGTATGCTGTAATGGAAGTTATGTGAATAGGTCTCATTCCCTCTCTCTCTCTCAGTATCTTACTGCACAAATCTAATGCCTTCTTCATCTAAACTGAGCACTTGTCATGCACTGTAGCCGTAACTTTTGCAGTTTGAGGTGCAACAGCAAAACTGGCACAAATTTCTTTTTCCTTCATCCCAATTTCACTGCTGGAAGATTCGTTCTTACTGTAGATCGTAGCAACCTCAGCATATGATTTTTTCTCTTAGTGAAAACTTCCACCTTTTCACTTAAAAGAAGCACCTTACGGCTTCTCTTTGTCAAATCTGAATTGCCAACATCAGTACTCTCGTGCTTTGGGGACGGTATTAAATAAAATATTGTCACATAAAAACAGTCACTTGAACACAAGCACTGTGATGCCAGGACTGTCCATCTGACAACCGAGGTGACTGCTGTGAGTGACTATGGGCGGGGGTACTCTGGACCAAGGGATGATTCACATTCCAGTGGGACAGAATGGGACGGTGTGAGATTTCATCACGTTGATTGGAACAGCGGTGCACAGTTTAAAACTTCTGAATTGTTTTTTTCTGGAATTTTCCATATGATATTTTCTGACCGCAGTTGGCCTCGGGTAACTGAAACCACAGAAAGCAGAACCACGGAAAGTAAAACTGTGGATAAGGCGGGACCACTATGTGATAAAGTGTAACTGTTAACGTAATTATTCATCCCTTTGTTTTTCTGCAGTGGGAGGTTATCAGACTTTATTATTGTAGATACGGTTATGCACATTATTGTGTAAGTCTTTGAAACCTTCTTACTCTTTTCCCCACTCCTTTGGGGGCAGAAATAAGCCTTTTAGGGGTCATCAAGTAAAACGATAAAATACTATAGCTAGAAAAGGTTTTACTGTTAATATTATAAATGTCTTCACTAGAAGTGTGTTGACCATAAAGTACTAAGAAACTTTAACTAGTTTTCCATTGCTTCTACTTCTTTAGTTAATACTCTCAACTTTAATCAAAAGGGTGCAGAGGAAAGGGTAGAGGAAAAAATCATAGATCTCATAGTATAGATCTCAGTCCTCCTCCTCTCCACCATGTGGCCGTGAAGGATATATTTTAGAAGCAAGGCACCAGTTGCAATATTTCTACATATTTGTTTTTCTTTATTAAATTTCACATCTGAAAAGACAGGCTTGTGTAACCTCTCTGACTTTTTGCGAATGCTTTAATGTCTAAATCTTCCTTTGTCCTCAGGATTCAAAAATTTCCTCTATGGAGCGTGGGCTCCGAGACTTGGAAGAGGAGATTCAGATGCTGAAATCGAACGGGGCTTTGAGTACTGAAGAACGAGAGGAAGAAATGAAGCAAATGGAGGTCTATCGGAGCCATTCTAAATTTATGAAAAACAAGGTGATGGTGTGCGATACCGTAATTTTTAAATGGGGTTTGAAAAATTGATGCATGTTGCTACTTCTTTAGTGATGATGGACTTCACGCTGTTTTTATCAGGCTTCAGGGAAGAATACTTGTACCGTAATTCTTTCAGATAGAACTTCCCAGAATTAAAGTCAGAATTACTGATGTTGTATAGTTCTTTCAAATTTCACTTAAAAGAAAATTACTTGTATGAGGCTAAGTGTGTATCATCACAGTTTAACATTTCACGTCCACCAATACTTCTGAGGCGATTAGTAGGATTACATCCAGATGAGTTTTTCTCACTATATGAAACATCATGTTCTCTATGTCTTGTGAACAAATATAGAAGTGAAATTCAGCCTAAGAGACTGAATCCACCTCCCCCCCCCTTTTTTTTCCTGAAATGGCTTAAATAAAATCGTGTTTTCCCTTCAAACACAGTTCCCTAAAGGAAACCCCTTTGTGCTCTCCCTTGGAGAAGACCCATGTGTATCAGGTTTATTGTTTCCCACCTGCACTTGGGGTGTATGTACAGTAGGAGAAGCATCGCTGAGACATATCAGTCTGTATTATAACCTCAGTCCCAGTATTTCTTCCTTAGAGCCAAAGGCATTTATTTTGATTCTATAAACTATTTTAGGCAAATTGGAGGATTTAGTTTATTACAGTTATCAGTTTATCAGGTCTGTGGTGTTTTAAAGATCATAATTTCAATTGTAAAATAGTAGCTAGAAAATAAGTGTTCCTCCCCCTCCCCCTGCCCCCCATATCCCAATTGTGTTAGTTCCCTAATTTCTCAGAAGTGAAAACTGTTCCTTTAATGATACAGTTTCTGGCTTCTTTCTGTGATACCCATACCTGCATATAAGTCAGTAGAATATCCCTCTGTTATTTTAAGAATCTGTTATCAATGACTATGGCCAATTTCATGTAACTTTTAGAACTTAAAAATTCACATATCCGGGCTTCCCTGGTGGCGCAGTGGTTGAGAGTCCGCCTGCCGATGCAGGGGACACGGGTTCGTGCCCCGGTCTGGGAAGAGCCCACATGCCGCGGAGCGGCTAGGCCCGTGAGCCATTGCCGCTGAGCCTGCACGTCCGGAGCCTGTGCTCCGCAACAGGAGAGGCCACAACAGTGGGAGGCCCGCATACCGCAAAAACAAACAAACAAACAAACAAACAAAAATTCACATATCCAACTTGCTGTTAGTTTTGATTTGTCATTCTAACTTGAGAGCAAAATAAAATATTGTCTCTGCTTCCCATTTGCTGATTAGCCCATTTCAGTCCATTACCCTGTGAAAACAGTGAGCCCATCTAGGGTCCTTTGAAGAGGAAATTAGGGGAACAGATTTGATTGTGCTATATGAGTTATTGTTATTTCCAGTTACTGCTCTGGCTCAAAAGCAGATAATAAAAAGACCTAAGTTGACACATGAGTGAAAAAGAATAACAATGTCGTGACAGGTAGAGCAACTGAAGGAGGAGCTAAATTCGAAAGAGGCTCAAGGGGAGGAGCTGAAAAAGAGAGCGGCTGGTCTTCAGGCCGAGGTCTTTGCCGTAAGATTTACCCTTTGCGTGCAGTGATCCCACAGTGGGACCCTGCTGCTCTGGCTCTGGGCGCTCACACTTTCACTCTGTGGTCGGCAGCTTTGCCCGGTACTAGCACTAACCAGCCTGCTCTGCTCTTTAACTGACTCCTGTTCACCCGTTTGACCCGCGTGCCACCCTGTGTGCAGCGAGCCCTCATGTGCTCTGGAAGCTCTGACCCTGGTTTTTTATTGTTGCTTTGTCACTGTGTGGATGGTGCTTCAAAGCTGTTTTTTCTCGACTCCTTTCCTGTTACCAGAAACTTGTTGATTTATGTGAATGATCTCTTTCTCTTCTTAGGTACAAAGAATGTGCAGATGTTCTAGGTCCATCACCCAGGGTTTATTTCAATCTGATTTCTTGAGTGAAGTGCTTTACCTTCATATGTAGACATCATCTTTAAGTCCCCGATAGGTGATTTTGCAACAAATTTTACTTTCTTTGGAACAGATGTATTGAAGTGATTAGCTTATTTAGTTATCTAGTAAATTAGAAGTAGCATGAAACTTAAAGTCTCTAAATCTGTTCAGTAGCTCAATCATCTGTCTAGAGAACTTGAAATTCCATTTCAAACTGTCATAAAATGATTACAATAAAATAGCTAACACTTGAGTACTTATTATAAGCATTTTATAACCTACTAAGGTAGGTATATTCTCAACCCAATTTACGGATAAGGAAGCTGAGGTAACACAGTGGTGCTCAGGAAACACAGTAAGAGGCAGAGTTTGATTTTTACACAAGCCATTTGGTTCCAGAACCTGTGCTGGTAAGCTCTGCACTCCACTGCCCTATACTAGGCTGTGCACACATTTGTCTCACAAGTGTCAAGAAAAAAAACTGCTTCTGAAAATTACGGTAGGATAACACTGGAATGCAGCATTAAAAGAAAAAAAAAAAAACCACTTGTGCTAATTTAGTGTTTGCTGTTTATGGACCACTTTATAGTATAGATAGAAAAGTGAGATATTTTGTCTAAAAGGGTCCAGTTTGGTTTGTTGTAACCATGTATTGTCTAGAGGAGAAGTTGATCTATAACTTCTTTTTCCTCAGCTAGTATTATTAATTTCTTTTTGTGTCGAACAACAGGCTAAACATTCTATACATTTTTTTTTGGTTTAATCTGTATGCAATACAGTGGCACTGGTTTGCTTTCTCCATCTTACTGATCAGGAAACCAAGGCTTAGAGAGGTAGTTACCCAAGAAGACACACTCATTCGTTCTCACGTGGGATTGACTGCAAAAGCCTTATGCTCCTAACTTTTAAGGAAAATTTGTGCTTCTAAACTCTTCTATTTAGAATATTTTCTTCTTTTTCTCAATTTTTATGGTCAGTATAGCATTATTTGAGGATTATTTACTAATGCAGATGATGAGGAAACTGAGATTTTATATTTATTTTTGATCACATGGTCCAGAGGTAGCTGGAAATTTGAGTAATCTTTAAGCCATAGTTCTTTAGCTGACGAAGTGAGAACATTTTGAACGTTTCTCCTGACCATTCATACCACAAGTGCGTTTTTAGTGCATTCTGTTTGTTAGGGGTGGGACGTTGGTAAAGGGATGTCATGAAAGATGCTACACCATTACAGTATGTGGCAGCTCCTGGGTACGTATCTGTGTTACAGGATGGAAGTAGCTGCTGTTTACAGCTATCTTCCACTGATGTCCTTAGCAGCTGCGAGTATTTTGCATACAGTGAGCACACAGAAATGTTTGTTGAATGAATGAATATTATATTTGTAAGTAGAGATTTCATGCATATGAGAAAAATGCTTGTCTTCCTGCTGAAACAGAACAGTAAATTATAAGTTTATTTTTAGTGCTCCTTAAAAGTAATTTTAATTACAGTAAAATTTATTTCATACTTTCTCATGGGAAATTATTCTCGAAAGCTTTGTCCCTTATGCCTAAGATTATTACAGTCAAAATACTTTAGATACATTCAACTTTTTAAAAAGTATTTTTTGTGTCATCAGTGATACTGAGATTACTGACTTCTTGTCAAATTTATACTTCCAAGAGTCTATATTTTAGTGTATAGCTAGCTACCTTGCTTAGGCAGTAGATAATAATGTAAAAACAGATATGATGTCTGTTAATTTGGCTTACGTTTAGAATAAAAGAGTAAAACTTCTTAGAAACACAGTAGAAATGTAAAGGAGATGTTTGATGTTAAGTGTTTTCTAAGTTAAGATGAGAAGAACTTATGGGAGAGTGAGTGGCACCTGTTGATTTATGGATTGCTCTGTCAGAGTAATTCAAATTCGATGATACATGTAGATTCTTACAGAATGAGATTTTATGCGTTCTTTATTCAGGTTATATACTTTTATCCATTTAGTTGATATGACATGTCGTAGGTAATATAACTTTGTAGGTGGCATCTTTTTTTTAGTTCAGTACCCCTAACTCCTCAAAATTATATAATTTTTAGAAAGCACATGTTTATAATGCCTTATAACACTAAAGTGGCTTTTTAAGAAGGACTTTATGTACACTTTCATTTGAGAATGAAAAAAGAACAATGAAGAAATAAATGTGCAGCTTTTGAGTTTAAATAGCAATAGTAGGACGTTTCCTTTTTCTTTCTGTATTCCATCTACACTAATCCTGCTGTATGATTTGAAGTTTCCTATGACTTAAGAAGATGAAAACTGCTTCAGTCGTGTTCAGATGCTTCCTGCTGTCTGTTAGTCATCTAAGTGAATTGGGATTTTTCTTCTTCCATTCCTTTTCT
This sequence comes from Mesoplodon bidens, assembly GCF_964165515.1. Classification (NCBI taxonomy): domain Eukaryota; kingdom Metazoa; phylum Chordata; class Mammalia; order Artiodactyla; family Ziphiidae; genus Mesoplodon; species Mesoplodon bidens. The sequence continues at coordinate 1,670,448 of NC_138167.1, read as the reverse complement.
AACGGATTTCAAAGGTTTAGGGGAGACAATACATGAAAACTGGAAAGTTTGCTATTAGTTGAATAAGCTTTGTTTTTTTTTTTTGGTGGGGGGTCCACTAAGATTAGATGATGCAAAAAGATGAATTGTGTCCTGTCATAAAGTTAATGCTGTATATCTTGACGTGGATCTGTCAAAGATCCAGATCAGAGGTGGTGGTTTTATTTCTTTTTTCCTTATGCTGCTTTTTCTTCTTCTCTAGATCGGTCAGGTGAAGCAGGAGCTGTCCAGAAAGGACACCGAACTACTGGCCCTACAGACAAAGCTGGAAACACTCACCAACCAGTTCTCAGACAGCAAGCAGCACGTTGAAGTGCTGAAGGAGTCCTTGACTGCTAAAGAGCAGAGGGCTGCCATCCTGCAGACCGAGGTAACAGGAGTTGTGGGGTTTGCACGGAGCCCATTCCTCGGCACCTTTTCTTGTGCGTTACCTGTGCACTTCTTGTTGTGTTGAGATACGGGAGCTATGAATACTGTGATGATGGATTCTTTAGCGATGTGGTCAGTTATAGTACTAAACTCTAACCGTCTTGTTTCTATTGTTCTTGTATCGAACAAATTAAATCAGTGCAGTTAAGATATGTTTTTGATACTTCAGACTTTGACTAAGTCTGTGCTTCTAAGTAGACTTTAAACTAATGTTATGAAATGAAAAGGTAGTTGTAAAAGCATTTGTCCTCACCCGTGGTAAATCTTTCAGTCATGAATGGGAGTGAGCTTGGTCAGCCTGTGTTGGGTCATTAAGTGTCCTTAATTTTGGGTATTATGAATAGCTTTAAGTAGGCAAACTGTGGAATTTAGAAATGTTTGAGATAAATCTTGTTTTGAACTGCAGATTATTAGACACGTGCCTTCATGTCCCATTTGAAAATAAAGTTAGCATTTTTAGAAATATTAGAAGATTATCTAGTCTGCCAGCTTTGATTAGAGGTAGGAACACACTAAATAATTCCAGACAGATGAGAATCTATCATATTTGCAATGAGAAGGAATTGATGATGCTATTTGGATTTGCTGTCTTAAGGAAAATATTTTCTAAAGATCTCAGTGAAATAGAGAATTTAGGTAGGAATAGGTAAGCAGTTCTGCTGTATAGAAGAAAAATAAAGCGTACAGTATGGATTAATTTTTTCTTTTCTTTTAAAGAACAAGATAATAGATAAATAAAGGCATAGCGTAATGAAAAAGGAATGGGTAGTAAAAAGAATGCATAAAAAAAAAAAAAAACTCAGACCCAGAAGTTCAGAATCTTCAAACGAGGGGGAATGGGAAAATGACCAAAATGTTTCATGTAGTATTTTATTGTTTTACAGTTTGGGATTTTGTTGAAAATGAGAGATTTGGATGATGTATTTATAATTTTCCTTACAACTTATACTTTTTCTATTTTGATCACGTTTCATTTTATCATGATACCTCAGAGGGATATTTTGGGATACATATGGCTCTGGCTCTGGCGTCACAGTTACTGAGTGTGGACTTCAGTTTTACCACTTGCTACCAGGTGCAGCGTCCTGGACACATTACTTAGGTTCATTGTGCCTTGTTTTACATCTGTAAGATGAAGAGGAGTTCCTGCCTCATTAGGTTGTTAGCATTAAACTAACTTATTCACTCCTAGTGCCTGGCACATAGTAGGGTCTTTGTCAGTTATTGGCATCATTCTAATTCTTGTAATACTATCAACTAATATATGTAAACTGTTAAAACGGTAAGAGAACATTGTTGCTTTTCTTTTCACTGGCATAAATTTTATGTAGAAGGTATGCTGTTTAATATATATATATATTTTTAATTATTTATTTATTTATTTATTTATTCATTTATTTATGGCTGTGTTGGGTCTTCGTTTCTATGTGAGGGCTCTCTCTAGTTGCGGCAAGTGGGGGCCACTCCTCATCGCGGTGCGCGGGCCTCTCACTATCGCGGCCTCTCATTGCGGAGCACAGGCTCCAGGCGCGCAGGCTCAGCATCTGTGGCTCACGGGGCTAGTTGCTCCACGGCATGTGGGATCCTCCCAGACCAGGGCTCGAACCCGTGTCCCCTGCATTGGCAGGCAGATTCTCAACCACTGCGCCACCAGGGAAGCCCTGTTTAATATTTTTATCAAGCTAAATTAAGGTTTATTCAGGGAATTGCAAATATAGAATTATCTGAAAAATGTTACCTGCAAATTTATTAATTTGTGGCTTTATTAGACTTTTTCACATCAATGCCTGGTATGCATGCAGTACTACGAAAGGGTCAGAAGAGGGCGCCAGTGCTTTGGAGGTGAGCCTACTGCCAGGTTTGCTGCTGTGATGGTTTTGGATGGAGGTGGCAGGTGTGGGAACCAGGGAACCAGGGAACCAGGCAGTTGGTTACTGATAATGCGAGCTTGTCACAGTCTAATAGATGACTTCTTCCCCTTGGCAATCCATCCTTCTCTTTGTACCCCCCTCTGAAATAGTGTTCTTATTAGCTAGGTCTCACACAGATGGGCTTGTGATTGGTTTCTTGTACCATAGAGAACAAACACTGTATTTGTGGTCATTCTTGGATGGTTTTTATATTTGTTTTTAGGACTGAGTTTCAGCAATTACCCCTGTAAGTTATTAGGACAACTGCTCAAATATGAGGGTCTCATTCTAAAAGATAACAGTAGAAAAGCTAACTTCCTTTTGAATTTGGGGTGATTATATGAATGTTATATGCCTGTTTATCAGGATTTGCTTTTTTTTCTTAAATTACTCTGGTGACACTTGACAAGGCTCACTTTTTCCAAAGCAGCTTTCTCCTGTTGGATCCCATAAAAGACAGTTTGAACCAGCTCTTTGAAAGTTCTCATCTATTTCTATAATTGCTATATTTCTGTTCCTATAATTGCTCTTTTTTAAAAAAATAAATTTTATTTATTTATTTATTTATTTTTGGCTGCATTAGGTGTTCGTTGCTGCACGCGGGCTTTCTCTAGTTGGCGGTGAGCGGAGGCTACTCTTTGTTGTGGTGCACGGGCTTCTCATTGCAGTGGCTTCTCTTGTTTCAGAGCACAGTCTCTAGGCTTGCAGGCTTCAGTAGTTGTGGCACGTGGGCTCATTAGTTGTGGCTCGCAGGCTCTAGAATGCAGGCTCAGTAGTTGTGGTACACGGGCTTAGTTGCTCCGCGGCGTGTGGGATCTTCCTGGACCAGGGCTTGATCCTGTGTCCGCTGTATTGGCAGGCGGATTCTTAACCACTGCGCCACAAGAAAGCCCCCTATAATTTCTCTTAATTGACCTCATCCTCCTCTCTGAAGCTACCCTAGACTTTCGTCCAGCTCTCAAATCACTAAATTAAGCACATATGAAAAAGAACATGGATTCAGCAGTTTTTTGTTTTTTGTTTTAATTTTAAAATTCTTTAAGGAAAAACGGGATGAGGGAAAAGACCTGTTTTTTTTCCTGTTCAAGGTCCATGGTATGAGGTCCTTCTGTGTTGGGCAGTGTACAGTATATAGTATCTATGGAATTACTCCTGTTTTATGAACATCTCCTTTAATCTGTTGACCTTCACAGAGGTGGTCTGGATTTAGTAGCACTGTGGTCAAAGTATGGGCTTGTCAGACCTGGGCTTGAAATAGCCTTCTACATTTATTAGTTATGTGACCTTGGATGAGTTATTTTACCTCTGTAATCCTCCATTTTCTCATCTGTCACTGAGAATAATAATAATACCAACTTCCTAAGGTTAGAATAGATGTTTAATGTGGCTAGAATAGATTTTTTAATTATGAAGTTCTTACCTGAATTTGGAGGTGAATATTAAATATCAGTGGGTTTAAAATATCGTCGCTGGTTTTTTTAGATGATAACTTTGTAGGCCCCCCCCACCCTTGTACAGATAAACTGTGCACTGTTGAATGACACATCTCTGCCTGTGGCCTTTTGCAAGTTTCTCTGAGCTCTTCAACCTTTTGTTGGAATGTCAAACAGAACTCAGTGCAGTTTGTTGAAATAGCCTTTTATAAGGTCTGCTTGTGTACATTCTCAGTCTCATGACCCAACGCCCTTCATTCATCCTCCTTTCTAGATGGGAACAGTGGGAGATGTGGTGATAGGAAATTATACTTAGTGATCTTGGGCAAGTCACTTAGTTTCGGCTTTGATTTCCTCAGCTTTAAAATTAGGAGTAGTTTAGATTATTTAATTTTTTAAAAATTTATGGGGACTTTCCTGGTGGCACAGTGGTTAAGAATCCGCCTGCCAAAGCAGGGGACACGGGTTCGAGCCCTGGTCCGGGAAGATCCCACATGCCGCAGAGCAACTAAGCCCGTGCGCCACGACTACTGAGCCTGCGCTCTAGAGCCTGCGAGCCACAGCTACTGAGCCCATGTGCCACAACTACTGAAGCCTGTCCGCCTAGAGCCCGTGGTCTGCAACAAGAGAGGCCACCGCAATGAGAAGCCCGCGTACTGCAACTAAGAGTAACCTCAGCTCGCCACAACTAAAAAAAGCCCGCACGCAGCAACAAAGATCCAACACAACCAAATAAATTAATACATAAATTTAAAAAAAATTATGAAATATAGGAAAAATGCAGAAAACAATATAGTAGACAGTACTCAGATTTAACTTACATTTATGTTTGACCACATTAGGTGATCTTTAAAGGTCCTTTAAAAGAAAAGTTTAAAAAAAAAAGCTCATTCTAAACTAAATATTCAGTAAAAGCAGAAACTTTTGTTAGAATCTCAGGTTTTTAGAACTGGTTGGGGCTAGGAAGAGGCTAGGAATAAATATTCGGAAGCTGTCATTATGGGGGTAGTGGCTAAAGCCTTAGGGATGAATTGGTTTCTCCAGGGGAAGGTTGTGTAGAGTGAGATGTAAAGAGGGGGAAATGACAGAGGATCCAGTGAAGAAAACTGAAATGGTGTGGTCAGAGAGTTAGAAAGGCAGTGAGTCATATAATCGCAAAAGAAGAATTATAGGAAACATGCCATTGTTACTGGCATGCAGTTACTAGTGCTCTTGTGCTTTTAGGTAGATCTGTTTATTGATGTAAAACAAAAGAAGGTTAAGATGGGTTGAGATAACTAATACTTTTGTGATCAGAAGTAAAAGGCCAAAAGAGCAATGTAGCCATTTTTCTGTTCATGTCCATTGGTAGAGAAAGTCTTGTGGAGGAAAAACATTCTGATTTTGTTGAAGTTGGCATAACCTGTTTGCCACAGACCTTGATGCTTGGCAAGCTGGTTAGATGCTGTTCCTTCAGCTCAGTTGATGTGAATAAACAAGGTCTTATTCCTCCTGCCAAGAATGGTGTTAGGGTGATGACTGTGTGTCCTACTAGTCTCCGAGGGATTTTCCTGAATACGTTTTTTGTGGTTTGCAAAATACGGACCTCACGCAAAATTATACTCTGAATTTAGTTCACACCAAACCAAAAGATCAGTGTAGAATTCAGAGCAATTAATCTAGTAGTAGCAAAGTGGTTTTTGTGGTTATTTTTATCTCAGATCTCCAGACCAGCCCATTTAAACTCTGCATTGCATGAAAAAGCAGACCAAGAAAAAGTGTACACAGCTGATTTGAATTGAAAAGATCACTTAGTAGGGCTTCTCTGGTGGCGCAGTGGTTAAGAATCCGCCTGCCAATGCAGGGGACACGGGTTCGATCCCTGGTCCAGGAAGATCCCACATGCCGTGGAGCAACTAAGCCTGTGGGCCACAATTACTGAGCCTGCGCTCTAGAGACCACGAGTCACAAGTACTGAAGCCCGTGCACCTAGAGCCCGAGCTGCACAACGAGGAGTAGCCGCCGCTTGACGCAACTAGAGAAAGCCATGCAGCAACAAAGACCCAATGCAGCAAAAAATAAATAATAAATAAATTTATTTTTTTTAAAAAAAGAAAAGATCACTTAGTAATTAGGCTGTGGGCTTGGGTAGTTTCTGTGGCTAATATTTGTGATATGAAATATTTTTAATGTCAAAACCTGCATTTTCCACTGCAATAACACCAAAGGTTTGTATGTTTGTAACAAGAGTTTTCATTCTTTACCTTTTTCAGTCACCAATTCTTGTGGGTCTCATACCTGACATGCCCTCAAATCGGCATGCGGGTATTTATGAGTGGTTAGTGCAGGCCCATTTCCAGGTCACTTAGCAGAGTCAGGGATCTAACATAAAAGTGCAGCTGGGGCATCTGGGTACTTTTGGTAAAGAAGCAACAAATATGAGACCTCACAGTTATTATCCTGAGACATTGGTCCCATCAGAATGAGAAACATTTAGAAGTGATGAGGGACGTTTTCCTGCTGCATTCTGATTCCTGACCCACAGATGGAAAGCCTTTCATTTTTCTGAAATTAATGCTGAGAAGGACTGAGAGACAAGGCAGTTCAGGCTTATCTACAGGTTTAAATGTCTGGGCTTTTGACTTCTGCAATAAGAATTTAATAGTGTATTTCAGGGGTATCGGGTAAAATGTTTTTAAGGTGAGTTGCTTTGTTTTTTCGCTTGTGGTTATTGGAATATATAGAATACATATTGGAGGTGGAATATATAGTATACAGAATACAAATTAGAATGTAGGAATTAGGTAGAAATGACTTGGCATGAGATTTATTTATTTTTAGATTTGTGGCATGTGTACTTTCTAAGACTTTGACCTCTTTAACTGTGCAGCGGGTCAGAGGGTTCATGGAGAGCTCCCTCTTGACTCGCCCTGACTGATGGATGCCCTGTAATGGGTTCACTAATAGGAACCACATCTGATACTGTCAGATGGGACTAGTAGCCATGTAGGCGGGCTGGAGCTGAGCCTCAACAAACGCCAGGTGGATAGGGGTCAGTGAGTTCTTCTGGCATCTCGACAGCCTGGTCGTTGAATTTCCTGTTCACAAGCATCTTCGCTCTGTGGTGGCAGTTCTTTTCTCCCTGTTGAATATTCAGTCTGTTCTGACATTTCCCTTCTGGACCTTTTTTCCTTCTTTGCATAGTGGAGTGTTTCTGATTTTAATAGGTAGATGAAGGAAAACTGGGGGTAGCTTCAGGAATTTTGTCACCTTGCACCTTAGAAAGGACCATTGGAGAACTCAGCGGTGATCATGTATTCCATCTTTGTTCTGCATTGGATTTTGATTCTTGCTCTGAGCTCTCTAGTGCTGAATTCAGGCACCAAAACTGGAAATTTGTAATGTAACATCTTTTGGATTCGCTGGGCTTGGCTTATTGTAGTTCTACTGTTTGTCAGTAAAACGCTTTTTTTTTTTTTTTTTTTTGGTCACTGCTGAGTAATCTTTTCTTTTTCCTCGTCTTTGAGGAAAAATTTAAGTAGATTGTCTATCTTTACACATGTCAAGTTTCCATTTCATATACTATTCATGGGAAGAACTCATTTAGACCTTCTTCAGTTGCTTTCATTAGCCGTTTATAATTTTCAGCATACAGAGCCTGTACATGTTTTGTTAGATTTATACCTAGGCATTTAACTTTTTTGGAGTGATTGTAAATGGTCATACATTTTGAAAATTGAAGTTCAGTATTGCATCACATTTAATTTTGACCAGTTGACAAAATATCAACATTTAAAAAAGCTAGTGTAGGGACTTCCCTGGTGGCGCAGTGGTTAAGAATCCACCTGCCAATACAGGGGACACAGGTTCGATCCCTGGTCCAGGAAGATCCCACCTGCTGTGGAGCAACAAAGTCTGTGCGCCACAACTACTGAGCCTGCGCTCTAGAGCTCGCGAGCCACAGCTCCTGAGCCTGCGTGCCAAAGCTGCTGAACCCCATGCGCCTGTAGCCCATGCTCCACAACCAGAGAAGTCACTACAATGAAAAGCCCGCACACTGCAACGAAGAGTAGCCCCTGCTCGCCGTAACTAGAGAAAGCCCATGCACAGCAGCGAAGACCCAGCACAGCCAAAAATAAAAATAAATAAAATAAAAATTTAAAAAGCTAGTATAAATATGCCTCTATTTTCCTTAGTAGTATTTTTACTAAGAACCATTTCAGGCACTTAAAATATAGGTAAAATACTAAAACATTTTAATATGGTAAATGACGTGTAGGAGTTTTGAATTTTAACGTAGTTGGCCTTACCAGTACTTTTTCTTTATGATGTATCCTTTCTGGGTCTTTAAAAAAAAAAAAAAATCCTTCCATGCTGCCCTGTCTTAAAAGATACTTAAAAAGTATCTTTCCTGGGCTTCCCTGGTGGCACAGTGGTTGAGAGTCCACCTGCCGATGCAGGGGACACGGGTTCGTGCCCCGGTCTGGGAGGATCCCACGTGCCGCGGAGCAGCTGGGCCCATGAGCCATGGCCACTGGGCCTGCGTGTCCGGAGCCTGTGCTCCGCAACGGGAGAGGCCCCAACAGTGAGAGGCCTGTGTACCGCAAAAAAAAAACCCAAACAAACAAACAAAGTATCTTTCTTTCTAAAAGTTTTAAAGATCTGCTTTTTATATAGAGAGCTTTAATTCCTCTAGAATTCATTTTTGTGTATGATATGAGTCAGAGTTCTTCCCCCCTCCCTCAGTATGGGTAGCCAGTTGTCTAAAAACAGTTTGATACTCTGCCCTTTCCTCACTGATTACAGTGTCACCTCTGTTTATATGTGTGTGGGTCACTAAGTGGTGTGAGTGTGTGTGTCTGGGCTCGCATTTCCGTGGCAAATGTCTGTTGGTTTATTCCTGTTCTAATACCATGCTTTCTAATTTTGCTTACTTAAAAAAATCAAATTTATTGACATCAAATAAACTGCATATATTCAAAATGTACAGTTTGTTGAGTTTTGACACACACCTCTGAAACCAATGGCACGATCAAGATAAAGAACACTGTCCCCTGAGTTTTCTTGTACCTCTTTGTAACCCCTTTCTTCTGCCTCTCCCTGATGTTCTTCACTCCTCCCCACTTCCTCCCTCATATCCAGGCAACCCTTGGTCTGCTTTCTGTTACTGTAATTAGTCTGCATTTTGTAGAGTTTTACATATATGAAATCTTACAGAATTAGTGGTTAAGAGCTTAGGATCTGAAGACAGACCATTTAATCTTAAATCCATGCTCTATCACTTATTTTTAGCTTTGAGATCTTGGGTCTGCTTTCTTCTCAAAGTACCAGTTTTGCCGGTTACCATGGGAAATTGAAATTTTCCACAGGGAAAATACAAGGGAAGAAAATACGATGCTTGAGAATAGAATCCTGAGGACTTTTGATATGCTGTGTATGTGGTTGGCAAGCATATACATGACCATGTGCAGGAAGGTTCAGAAGTCTGAGGGTAGAATGAAGAAAACTGTTTAATACAGAAGTAAAGGTCTGTAAAAATAAACATGACTGGAAAAAAAAAGATGATGTGAGGCTGTATTTGAAATGATTGCTTAGGCTGGGAGAAAAACAAATAAAACCAGAATGGAGGTGAATAACAAAAAGTTAGGGATGATAGATCAGAGGTTATACTTTGGACAAAGAGTAGATTTAGTAGGCATAGAAGAAAGGAAAGAACCGTGTTTCAGAAATAAGATTTTCAGAGTTTGAAAGTTCTTAGGTGGATCTTTCCAGAATGTAATAAGGTTTACCCTGTATCATTAATTAAAGAAGAATAGAGGAAAATTAGAGGTGCAAGAGTATTTATTGAGGGGGCAGTGGAACTTGTGCTGACGAATTATAAATGAGACCTGAAAAGACGGCTTCCCCAATTTCTGGCCTGGTGAGACTGGTGGCATTGAGGTGGTTGAGAGAAATACAGTTTAGCAGAATGAAATGTTGTTTATTTACATGTTTTTCCTCTCCAGCATGGTCCAACGTAATTTGTAAGTACATTATGGCTTATCTATATCAGTCTCAAATGAGACTGGTCTCCTAGGAAATTTTCCACAATACTTATTGAGCAGTAAGTACCACTAAACATACAGTACTGGTTCTCAGATACCTTATTGTTTTGATATAATATAGTTTCAATATGTTATTGATGTAATAATATAGTTATGATATAATGTAATAATAATATTTCCTGATGTTTTGGTATTCTCTCTGTGAGTCATTACCCATATTACCTATTTTTAAAAATAAATAAATAATTAATCGTTGGGCTGCGTTGGGTCTTCGTTGCTGCACGTGGGCTTTCTCTAGTTGCGGCGAGCGGGGGCTACTTCGTTGCGGTGTGCAGGCTTCTTATTGCAGTGGCTTCTCGTTGCGGAGCACGGGCCCTAGGCACACAGGCTTCAGTAGTTGTGGCACACGGGCTCAGTAGCTGTGGCTTGCAGGCTCTAGAGCGCAGGCTCAGTAGTTGTGGCGCATGGGTTTCGTTGCTCTGCAGCATGTGGGAATTTCCTGGACCAGGGCTCAATCCTGTGTCCCCCTGCATTGGCAGGCGGATTCTTAACCACTGCGCCACCAGGGAAGTCTGACCTATTTTTTCTTTGTGGGTTATTCTACATTCAGACAGGAAAAATAATATAGTATAAGTTCAAGATTAAAGATATTTTGTAGAAACATACTTGTTATCTTAGATGTGCATTGTCAGTGTGGTAGCCACCAGCCACATGTGGCTATTGAGCACTTGAAACATGGCAAGTCCAAATTGAGATGTGACATAAGTGTCAATTACCATATGCATTGGGCTTTGAAGACTTAGTACAAAACAGAAATGTAAAATAGCTTGTTAATAGTTTTTTTATATAGACTATAGGTTTGAAATGACAATAATGTGTATATATATTAGATTAAATAAAATATATTATTAAAATTAATTTTACCGGTTCCTTTATCACTTTTTAATGTGGCTGCTAGAAAATTAAAAATTTCATAAGTGGCTTGCATGTATGACTCATGTTATATTTTTGTTGAACAGAAAGAAACCCACCTCCCTGTTTTTCTGTAATCAAATGTGTAACTATTTGCTGAACTATAAATCCTTAGTGGGAAAGCAAAAAAACAAAAGAATTTGGTGTGTGAGTATGTTTAATGAAATTTGCTGTGAATAGATTTTAAAATAAGTACAAAATGCCAATGGCATTCTTCATAGAACTAGAATAATTCTAAAGTTTGTATGGAAACACAGAAGGCCCTAAATAGCCAAAACAGTCTTGAGAAAGAAGAACAAAGCTGGAGGTATCATGCTACCTGATTTCAAACTATATTATAAAGCTACAGTAATCAAAACAGTATGGTACTGGCACAAAAATGGATACATGGATCAATGGCACATAATAGAGAGCCCAGAAACACATCCACATTTATATGGGCAATTAATCTATGACAAAGGGCCAAGAATATACAGTGGGGAAAAGGCAGCTTCTTCAACAAACGGTGTTGGGAAAACTGGGCAGCTACATGAAAAATAATGAAACTGGACTGCTCTCTCATATCATGCACAAAAACAAGTTCAAAATGGATTAAAAGGACTTCCTTGGTGGCACAGTGGTTAAGAATCCACCTGCCAATGCAGGGGACACGGGTTTGAGCCCTGATCCAGGAAGACCCCACATGCCACAGAGCAACTAAGCCTGTGCACCACAACTACTGAGCCTGCGCTCTCGAGCCCACATGCCACAACTGCTGAAGCCTGTGTGCCTAGAGCGCGTGCTCCACAACAAGAGAAGCTGCCACAATGAGAAACCCGCACACCACAACAAAGAGTAGCCCCCGCTCGCCACAACTAGAGAAAGCCCACGTGCAGCAATGAAGACCCAACGCAGTCAAAAATAAATAAATTAATTTAAAAAAATAACCGAAAAACCAAAATGGATTTAAGACTTAAATGTGAGACCTGAAACCATAAAACTTCTAGAAGAAAATATAGGCAGTACCCTCTTCAACATCAGTCTTAGTAATTTTTTTTGGATATGTCTCCTCAGGCAAGGGAAACAGGCAAAACTAAACAAGTGGGACCACATCAAACTACAAAGTTTTTGCACAGCAAAGGAAGCTATTAACAAAACAAAAAGACCACCTACTGAATTGGAGAAGATATTTGCCGATAATATATTCAATAAGGGGTTAACATCCAAAATATACAAAGAACTCATACAATTCAACATAAAAAAAAAAAAACTTGATTAAAAAACGGGCAGAGAGGGCTTCCCTGGTGGTGCAGTGGTTGAGAGTCCACCTGCCGATGAAGGGGACACGGGTTCGTGCCCCGGTCCGGGAGGATCCCACATGCCGCGGAGCGGCTGGGCCCATGAGCCATGGCCGCTGAGCCTGCGCGTCCAGAGCCTGTGCTCCGCAATGGGAGAGGCCACAGCAGTGAGAGGCCCACGTACCGCAAAAAAAAAAACAAAAAACACAAAAAACGGGCAGAGGATCTGAGTAGACATTTTTCCAAAGAAGACATACAGATGGCCAACAGGCATGTGAAAAGATGCTCAACATCACTAATCATCAGGGAAATGCAAATCAAAACTAAAATGAGATATCACCTCACACCTGTCAGAGTGGCTATTATCCAAAAGACCGAAAGTAACAAGTGTTGGTGAGTCTGTGGTCTGTGGAGGAAAGGGAATCCTTGTGCACTGTTGGTAGGAATGTAAGTTGGTGCAGCCACTGTGGAAAACAGTATGGAGAGTCCTCAAAAAATTAAAAGTAGAACTGCTGTATGATCCAGCAGTTCACTCTGGGGGTATTTATCTGAAGAAAACAAAAACACTAATTATAAGAGATACATACACCCCTATGTTCATTACAGCATTAATGAACCAAGATATGGAAGCAACCTAAGTGTCCCTCAGTGGATGAATGGATAAAGAAGATGTTGTCTGTGTATGTGTATATTATTATTCAACCATGAGAAAGAAGGAAATCCTGCTGTTTGTGACAACATGGATGGGCCTTGAGGACGTTATGCTAAGTGAAGTAAGCCAGACAGAGAAAGCCAAATACTGTGTGATTTCGCATATATGTGGGATCTAAAAAAGCAAATGAACAAACATAGCAAAACTGAAACAGAATTATAGATATAGAGAACAAACAGGTAGTTGCCAGAGGAGAGGAGGATGGGGAGAGGAAAGAAATAGGTGAGGGAGATTAAGAGGGACAAACTTCCAGTTACAAAATAAATGAGTCAAGGGGATGAAATGTACAGTGTGGGGAATACAGTCAGTAACTGTGGAATATTATTGTGTGGTGACTTATTGTAATAGACTTTTTGAGATGTATAGTAACATCAACTTACACTGTTGTGCTTCAGGAAGTAACATAGGGCTGTAGGTCAGTTGTACTTGAAAAACAAACAGACTCAGAGCAAGAGACCAGATATGTGGTTACCAGAGGTGAGGAATCAGGGGAGGGGAGATTGGATGAAGATAGTCAAAAGGTACAAACGTCCAGATATCAAGTAAATAAATACTGGGCTTCCCTGGTGGCTCAGTGGTTGAGAGTCCGCCTGCCGACGCAGGGGATGCGGGTTCGTGCCCCGGTCCGGGAAGATCCCACATGCCGCGGAGCGGCTGGGCCCGTGAGCCATGGCCGCTGAGCCTGCACATCCCGAGCCTGTGCTCCGCGATGGGAGAGGCCACAACAGTGAGAGGCCCGCGTACCGCAAAAAAAAAAAAAAAAAAAAAAGTACTGGGGGTGCGGTGCACAACAGGAAAAGATAATCAGCGTGGCTGTGTGTTGTATGTGAAGGTCAATGAGGGAGAAAATCCTAAGAGTTCTCGTCACGAGGAAAAGGTTGTTTTCTATTTCTTTAGTTTTGTATCTGTATGAGACAATGGATGTTCACAAAACTTACTGTGATAATCAGTTCATGATGCATGGAAGTCAAATAATTATGCTGTACACTTTACACTTACACAGTGCTGTATGTCAGTTATATCCCAAAACTGGAAGAAACAATAAGTACTAATATTAGGTTTCTAATTCTTTTAAAATTATATCTAATGGATGGTATTCAACTTTGGTGATACAGGTACCTGGATGCCACGCTTTAGCTGAGTGGTCTTGAGCTCTGAAAGTAGATCTTGTTTTGCCTTCTACAGGATCTCTAAGTGCAGTACGGGATTGTCAGCTGCAGCTAGATTGTATTCTGCGATACAGCGGGTGTCATGTGCGGTGACGCTTATGTTTTTCTTTCTAAGTTTGGATTTTCTAAAGCAGCGTAGCATCACTTGGGAACTTGTTAGAAATACTGATTCTTGAGCCCCAACCCTGCCAAATTAGAAACTGGTGGCTTGGCCTGGCATATTCTGTTTAAATCCTCCAAATGATTCTAAAATTTGAGAAACATAATAGATTATACCACTTTTATAGGAGTAGCAAAGCTCAACCCCTTTATATAAATTCTCCAATTTTGTCCCCTTTATTCAGATCTATTTATTTTGATTACACTGTAATTTAACGGATGTAAATTTTATTATATTATGGAAGTGCTCACAAAATTTTAGGGTTTTCATTTCTAAATAGTCACAGTTGTATTTAGAGTGGTATTTTATTTGATTCTAATGAAAGTTTACTATAAAAGTATCATTTAGGCAACTGTGCACATCTATTTGGAGGGAATTACGTTCCTTTCTTTTCAATTAATCGTTTGTAAAAATGTTATATTCTTAGGTGGATGCTCTGCGGTTGCGTTTGGAAGAGAAGGAAACCATGCTGAATAAGAAGACAAAACAAATCCAGGACATGGCTGAGGAGAAGGGGACACAAGCTGGAGAGATCCATGACCTCAAGGACATGCTGGATGTGAAGGAGCGGAAAGTTAATGTCCTTCAGAAGAAGGTGAGGTGCAGGTGTTCTGAGCCCAGGGCCCCGCATCAGACCCACGTCCTCATTCCTACCACTGAGTTGCACCTAAGTGCTGTCAGAGTTCCTCTGTCATTCCTCTGTTTATAGTTTTGCCGGTCGTAATTGAAACCATTGCTGCAGGAGGTAGACTGTGAGAACTGTTCTGTGTGTCCAGTGTTTAAACTTTCGAAGTACACACTGTTTGGTATCTTCAGTAGTATTTTCCATGCTCCTGTCTCTGAAAAGTGCCTGGTAAATTGCGAGTATTTGCATTGGCCTTCTTCTACCTCTCCTAATCTTCTGTCTCCTATGGCAACTGTAGGGCCATGAATTAGGGTGGTACGCAGGCTGGGATGCTTGCAAGACTGCAATTTGAATAGAAACACATGCTACTGGAATGACATCTAATCTACGTACGTCAAGGAAAGGAAGACTTTCTTTCCTATTTTACCTTAATCATAACTGGAAAGAGGCTAACACTGTAATAAATAAGGAAAGTACTAATAATTGTCTTCCCCTCCCCCTTTTACCTTTGAGATAACAGTTATAGTAGACACTGGTATTTATTGTTCTTCTCCGCTGAGGGGATAGATCAGAAATATTTGACATTGTCCCAGTTTACTTTTAACCTCTAACAATAGCCCAGGAATAAAACTCTCTTCGCTAAACCTCAAATTCAGCTTTTCTTTTGTGTACAGAGGACCATGTTCAATATTTGTCTTCTATTAATTTGGTTTTCATTTGCTCTCAATGAGTAAACATAAAAATTTGATCACTCTAGATGGGTGACTGTAGTGTCTTGTTAGTGGATGCTACTTTGTTTTACATTTTTATACATATGTTCTTCTCACCTTACCCCCAACTGCTCACTTCCCCTTACCCGTTTCTTGTATACGCTTCCAGGCACAGTTTACATATACACAGGCAAATACATATTCTTTTTTTCTGTTTACCTCTCTCTGTGTTCTTCCATAAACATTTTATGCGTAATCCATATAAAGCAAAAATGTTTCTCTAAACACAAATGTTACCATTCCTTTATTTCCCTTTGCTTTCCTTTTTTTCCCATTAATATATTTTGAAACTTCTCCCGGGGCTTCTTCATTGTTACCAACAGCACTGTGTGGATGTGCTACGGTTTATTACAAGGTTTCCACTGATGGACAGTCTGCTTAAAATGATGATGCATTTAAAAAATGTGCATATTTAGTTTGTTCATAACTGAAGTATATTTCTAGGTAAATTACTTAAAGTAGAATTGCTGGGTGAAAGGATATGCATTTGTAATGTTGGTGGATTTTGCCAAGTCACAAGTACATTGGTTAGAACCCAAAGGTTGTTTGAAAGTAATGCGCATCTTATTTTTAAGTAGATAAACATTAAAAAAAGTTTTTAATAACTGTGAACAGGGGTTTGAAGTTAGAAATAACACCTCATCATCCTGGAATAATCATAGTTTGTAAAAACAGAGTGGCAGCACTTATGTTAGCCACTTTATATCTGTAATCTTGTTTAATCCTTGCAACTTTTTGGTAGTGGATTTTAGATCTTGATTGCTTTGTTATAATCAGTGGCTAAATTTTTAGGCCATGACACATAATAAGAAATATATTTTACATTAATCTGTATCAACGTATGTTATACATGTTTAGAGATGCAGCTAAAACAAAATTTTCACAAAATATACTCTGAACTTTCTTCTCCCATGTCTTAAAGGGAATAGAAAAATGTTAGTCCCAATCCATTAAGTTATTTCAGTACTCAGTAATAAAACACTTTTATACCTTGGTATCCATTCTCGCATGCTCCCCTTTCCTGCCCCCAAAACAAAAGCAAGCCCCAAACCAACAAAGTCCCAGACATATTACCTAATAAGGGAGGTTCAAATTTGTTCAGCTAAAAAAGTGGTAGCTTCAGGTTTTTTGTCACAAGGTTGGTCTTATTCCAAAATGCAGCTTTATCCATGACAACAACTTCCCTGTTGGGAGGATTAGACAGTGTAGTATGTGTTCAAGCTTTTTGACACTACAGGACATCATACAAACATAACATGTATTATGCTTTGTCTAGTCTCCTTGCATTGCGCTGGGGAGGGCCAGTGGAGTAGGCTCTAGAGGGCTGGTAATTGTGCTCTTTTTAGTACACTAGCTGCCTCACTAATTTGTCACGTTATAGACTTTGATTTGTCTTAAAACAGTTATCAAATAGGTAGCACAGTTACTTTCAAACCTGGTTTAGATTATTACTGCTTCTTTTAAGATAATGCCTCTACACCTGTCATTTTCAGTGCTTAGAGCCTTTATGTTCTGCCTGCTTATTTTGTTGTAGAAGTTACTGTACCAACATCATTAGACTCAACTTTCGTGATGTGTTTCCTGGACCACTGTTTGCTGATAAAACAGAAATAGCTTTAATTTTTGCATCCACATAAAATAAACAAAAAAACACAGTAAGTTTAGAGGCAGTTAAAGGTTCTCAAGAGAGCTATAATTATTTTTATTATGGCTTTCCTTTCTTGAGGTGCAAACATCCTCTTGCTCTAGGATTCTATGAGCAAAAGCTTGATCTTCAGGCGGTTGACAAAGGGGAGCTGGCTGAGTGCGAGACTGGGGGTTGAGGGAGTACAGTGAACTCTGATGAGCTGGGCTGTGGTGATCTGGTGGCTTCAGGAGGCCGTGTGAAAGGTGATGAGCCACACGGACAGGATGTAGAAGGCACCATCTGTGGAGTAGGTCATGTAGGAGATCTGGGAGAAGAGCGACAGGATGGAGATGAAACGGCCCAGACGATGGTGACTGTAGAGGCCGCATATCTGGCGTTTATTGTACTACAGGATGTTGGTGATGGCCAGTACCCGTCCACAGCAGTCATGCAGAGATGCACACAGCACGTGATTCCAGAAGACAGCCAGATGTCACATAGGATTTGGCCAAAGCTCCAGGTGTGGGTGATGGTATATGTGACGCAGATGGCTATGACCAAGATGAAAGCCAAGAAGATTGGTCTTGGCCAGGGAGCCAGTGAGATAGTTGGCTGGCGTGTGGAGCTTCCTGGTAAGGAAGGCGGTGAGAAGCACAAAGGCTTTGGTGAGGACTTTGGTCTGTGTGATGATGGAAAGGACCTCAGCAAGAGAGATCTTGAGTTCCTGGAAGGTCCCAGATCCCAAGCCTCTGGGGTTTCTGCAGCATTCAGGATCTGTTAGAGGCCCGCAGGAAGAGGCCTTCTGCTGACGGGTTTGGAGGGGGCATTCTAGGTGGCTCTCTCCGTCCTCATAGCTACTTCTTCCACAGTTGTCTTCCCCACAGAACAAGGGCATCCTTCCATTTCACACTGGAGGGCGACATTTATCACATGAATAGACACAGTGAAAAGACCCCAGGTCTTACTTGTGTTAAGAACACGGAGGTGACTCAGCTGTAATCAAAGATTGTTCTAACTCAGACGAACCCCAAGGTTTCTCACTCTTCTGGAACTCTGGTAGACACATGCTGAATTTGTTAGATAATCATCAGGTTACCCACCAGTGTGGACAGAGCTCTACAGGTCTTGCTTTTGGCCTTTGGGCTCTTTCCAAAGGCTTGAGGCTCTTACTGTTTGATGATGTGTTCAGAATTGCCCCCACCCTTTTCTATTCTGAGAAGATTCTGGATTTCAGGTTGTCTCCTGGGAACTTTTAAAGCTAGAGTACCAGCCGATTGAGAGAAGCAGTTCAGTCAACAGCCCACAGTTTTCCCAGGTTAATCTTGACACATAATGAGGTACTTGTTTTGGTTCCTTTTCCACTGATCATTTCTGAGCCGGGAGAGAGACATGTTCCAGTTACCAAGACTTGAAGAATGCGTGAGTGTGGAGAACACAAACAAATGGCTCGCTCTGAGTTCCCCAAGAGGAGCATGGGGTCAGCAGCCCCTCCCCGGCCACACGAGTGCTCTGTGTGCTGTGGTGCGGCCCTTCCCCCTTCCTCCTTGCTTGTCATCTGGTTTTGTCCCACCTTAACTACAACCCCCAGCCCCGAGCACCTTCCGCTGGGCTCTTCCCTTCCCTATGCCTTTGAGATACCCCCTATTGCTTTCTTGTTGTTAAATTAACAGGCTTTATTTTTAGGGCATTTTCCCATTTACTCCCTGCCCACAGTTTCCCGTTTTTAACATCTTGCATTGGTGTGGTACATTTGTTAAAATTGATGAACCGATATTGGTACATTATTATTAACTAAAGTCTGTAGCTTACAGTAGGTTTCACTCTTTGTCTTGTACAGTTCTGTGGGTTTTGCCGAATGTATAGTGACATGGATCCACCATTACAGAGTCATACAGAGTATCTTCACTGCCCTAAAGATCTCTGTGTTCTACCTATCCATCTCTCTCCCAGCTCGCTACCACGGATGTTTTTACTGTTTATAGTTTTGCCTTTTCCAGAATGTCAAGTATTTGGAATCATACAGTATGCACCCTTTCCAGGACTTGTTTCTTTTACTTACTATATGCATTTAAAATTCCTCCATTTCATTTCATGGCTTGATAACTCATTTCTTTTTATCACTGAATAATATTCTGTTGTCTGAGGTACTACAGTTTGTTTATGTAATTACCTGCAGAAGGACATCTTGGTTGCTTCCAATTTTTATCAATTATGAATAAAGCTGCTATAAACATCCACATACAGGTTTTTGTGTGGGCACAAGTTTTTAACTCATTTGGGTAAATACCTAGGAGCATGATGGCTGGATATATGGTTAGACTATGTTTAGCTTGTAGAAACTTCCCCTATACTGCGTTTTGTTTGTTCGTTTGTTTTTGACTGCGTCAGGTCTTAGTTGCAGCATATGGGACCTTTCGTCGTGGCGCACAAGCTTTTTGTTGCGGCGCGCGGGCTTCTCTCTAGTTGTGGCATGTGGGTTTTCTCTCTCTAGTTGTGGCGCATGGGCTTAGTTGCCCCCTGGCATGTGGGATCTTATTCCCCCGACCAGGGATTGAACCCGTGTCCCCTGCACTGGAAGGCGGATTCTTAACCAGTGGACCACCAGGGAAGTCCCTATATTGCTTTTTAATTGGGAACTTTGAAACACATTAGCTTTGCAAAACGTGTTATACACTTAAGTATTCTTTTTTTTTCTTGGTCAGTGTGTATTAATGTTTTGGCTTGCTGTAAATCCCTGGGTTATTCCCACTGTAGATTGTTGCTGTAACTTTGCTACTAACTTCTAGTGTGCCCACAATTATTTTTTTAATAGAAAAAAATAATTCTGAAGTATACTTTGGGGGAGAGAGTTGTACAATCATTGTAAAAGTTTAGCCTCTGAAACTTTTTTTGTCTAATTTTTATGCATAATGTAGAATCACTAGTATATTTGAAATATATTCATTTTGAAATATTTGAAATATTGAGTAAATGTACTCAGCTGTTTTAAAATCTAGATTTTAATGCACTAAGAAGGGGGTCAAAGGGTGCAAACTTGCAGTTATAAAATAAATAAGTCCTGGTGATGTTACGTATGGCATGGTGACTAAATATAGTTAACAGTACTGTACTGCATGTTTGAAATTTGCTAAGAGAGTAGATCTTAGAAGTTCTCATCACAGGCAAAGAAATTGCATAACTATATATGGTAACAGATGTTAACTAGACTTAATTGTGGTGATATTTTGCAGTATATACAAATACTGAATCATTATGTTGTACACCTGAAACTACACAATGTTACATGTCAGTTATACCTCAGTTAAAGAAAAGACACTAAGAAATGACAATGTGGATTAAAAAATTAGCTAGTTTTAAATTATGAAAGTAATATATGTTCAAGGTAAAAAAAAATTCAAGAAGTACAAAAACATATGAAATGAACTTATCTTTTCTCATCCTTTGACCCTCTCAGTGCAGCTCCTTAGAGATGTAACTTGTTAATAATTATTTGTATACTCTTCTATAAAATATCTATGCATATATAGGCATACGTATGTTACACACCTTTTTTAAAAAAGACACGTGGGATCATACTTTTTTATTCGTTTAAAAATAAACATATTTTTGTGTCTTTTTATACGTAGCTTTATCTCATTGTTTTTAATGTCTGCATGGTTTTCGGTGTCTCACTTGCACCATAATTAACTGATGTCCTATAGCTGTATAAGTAGATATTTATAGGGTTTTTTTCTTGTTTATATATCTGTTATAGTAGCATAACAATTAATGACATAAACATACCTCATTCATGAATTGATATTGTATGCATCTAAAAAAATTGATGGATGCCCAGTTCTCTAAAAAGCTTGTGCTTTTATATATTAAGATGAGTTTCTGCACAGCTTCATCAGACGTTTGTTGCCAAACCTTTAAAAAATTTCCACTGACCTGGTAGATAATTTAAAAATATCTTCTTTCTTCCTTCCTTCCTTCCTTCCTCTCTCTCTGCCCCCGCCCCCCATTTATTTATTTATTTATTTATTTATGGCTGCGTTGGGTCTTTGTTGCTGTGCGTGGGTTTTCTCTAGTTGCAGCGAGCCGGGGCTACTCTTCGTTGCAGTGCACAGGCTTCTCATTGCGGTGGCTTCTCTTGTTGCGGAGCACAGGCTCTAGACGCGCAGCCTCAGTAGTTGTGACTTGCGGGCTCTAGAGCGCAGGCTCAGTCGTTGTGGCACACAGGCTTAGTTGCTCCGCGGCATGTGGGATCTTCCCAGAACAGGGCTCGAACCCGTGTCTCCTGCATTGGCAGGTGGATTCTTAACCACTGCGCCACCAGGGAAGTTCCAAAAATATCTACTTTCTTGCTTAATATTTATTTAAATTTGAGTGCATGTTGAGCATTTTTTCATAGGGTTTTCTTCATTTTGAAGCTACACATTCATGTCATTTCTACATTTTTCTATTAGATGGTTCATTTTTTTCCCTTATTGATTTATAGGGGTTCCCTAGTAAGTGCGTTGGCCTCTTTCCTCATGTTTTACAAATATATTTTCTTGTTTGTCATTTTCTTTTTTACTTCCTTTATGGTATTTGTTTTAGAATTTATGTGTCAAATTTAGTTGTCCTTTCCTCTGTGTCCTCTCAGTTTTCGGTCATGCTCAGAAAGTCCTTATGCCCACCAAGGTTATTAAGTAATTCACGCATGCTTTCTTCTGGTACCTTTAAAGTCTCTTTTTTCTTTATACCTAAAAATTGTTTTATAAAATTTATATATTGGCTTTAATGATTCAGCTTTTTCTTCTTATATGTGGCCAGTCATCATTATAATATTTATTAAATAATCTACCTTTTTCCTCCTGATTTGAAATGCCAAAAATAAATTGTTTAAATCTGGGCCTGTTTCTGGTCTGTTCCATTTATCTGCCTCTGTTTCTTTGACTGCTTTTTATGAAAAATACTTAGTTTGTTTATAATCCCCCTACCTGATTTTTGTTGGTAAGCTTTGTTGTCTTTTGCTGAGTCCACAATACTTTTCGTATTTACATTGTGTTGGTTTTTGAAGGGGAAAAAGTCTTTTCTGTAATAGTGATTCAGATTGTTTAGCCTTTATTTCTGTGTTTAAGTAAATTTAATGTTTACCACTGTTTGTAGCACCATGGCTTACCTGTTCCCAAGGTTTACATTTCTTTTAATTCTTGGTTCCCCAAGAACTCCTTTGAACACTTTTTCAAGAGAGGTCCTGGGTGCTTGCTTGTTTGTTTTTTTTTTTAAGTGTACCTTTTTATTTAAGGTTTTTTTTTGATGTGGACCATTTTTAAAGTCTTTATTGAATTTGTTACAGTATTGCTTCTGTTTGATGTTTTGGTTTTTTGGCCGCAAGGCATGTGGGATTTTAGCTCTCTGACCAGGGATTGAACCTGTACCTCCTTCGTTGGAAAGCATAGTCTTAACCACTGGACAGCCAGGGAAGTCCTCTGGGTGCTTGCTTGTTGACCATGCATTTATATTATCTTTTTACATTTTATAATTTAATTATTTGTGAGATTCAGAAAGCATAGAGAATAACATAATAAGTAATGGTAATTACCTAACTTGGGAAGTAAAATTTCAAACAGAGTCAAAGTCCTTTGACATATCTTTTCTTGAGAGTATTCCCCTCCATTCTCTCCCAGAAATAAACGCTTGCTTTGGTGTTTATGCATGCACCCGTATCTTAGGTCAGGATGCAGGTTTTTGTACAACCTGTGTATGTGTTAATAAAATTTATATAAGAGGAAATATACATGGCAAATAAATATGAAAAGTTATGTACCCTCACTGTAATCAGTGGAATGTAAAATAAGACCAGATTAAGAAACCATTTTATACTTACTATTGTAAGCTGTGTTGGCAAAAATTAAGAAGTCTGACAGTATCAGGTGTTGGTAAATATGGCAACTGAATTTCTCACACAGTGCTGTTGGGTTTTTAAATAGGTACAACTATTTTGGAAAGCGCTTACTAAACATAAGGGTACCCTGCCAGATACATATACTTTAGATGAACTCCAGGATGTATGTAAGAATGCTCATAGTAACCTTGTTTGGATTAAGGAAAAAACCAAAACAGAACTGAGGAAACACTTTGCAAATGTTTATTGACAGAATGATTGAGTTAGTAAGTTGTGGTATAGTTACACAGTGGAATATATTATTCTTTTCATTTTAGGGCAAGGGAATATTCAGGATAAAAATTCAGCAAAGTTATTTCTTCTGGAGGTAGGGAAGGGAAGAAGGTTGGGATAAGGAAGAATATATGAGTATCTTAGGTAGTTTAGGTAATTCTCATTCTTACGATGGGTAATGCGTTTGTGTGTAATTTAACATACTTCATAACGTATAGGTATATATTTATATTTGAAATATATTTAAAATACCTGGAGGCAGATTTACTTCTGTTTAATTTGCATTGCTGGTACATGGGTGCTTATTATATACTTTATATATTTCCTTTTGTTTTAATATGAATAATAAAAATGCCTAGAAAAAACCTTCTCTGTACCTACATATCTATCTTCATTGAGAAAGAATTTTTCCTATGTTTTACTTTAAATTTATTCCTAATTTTATAATCGTGAAATTAGAACCACCTTTCTCTAGAAGTTTATTTGTATATTTTGAAACAGTGTCTGATGCAGATGTAGAGTCTCATTTGATAAAGCCCAGCTGTTCGTTTGATTAAAATTTCCTACAAAGTCTGGCAAATGGATTTATTCAGCTTATGGTCAGATATGTCCAATTAAGATGAATGAATGGCTTGGACAGTTTTGACCCTCTTTCCTTGAACCAGAATTTGGCTACTTATTGTATTTGCTGGTTAAGATTAACTTGGGCTGTATTGAACAAGTGTAATCCTCCTTCAGCAGGATGATTTTTTAGATATTGGGAGCCTATATTCGACAGCTCCCAAATCTTATTTTCCTCAGTGAAATATTGCTGTTCCTCCCATTATTCTTACTTGCCCTGATTAATTTTTCTGATGGCAGTTGTTTTTCTACACTCATTTTTCCTCCATACTTGTACTCTTTGGAATTTTGAATCTAGTTGCAAGAGAGATGATTAGAAGGTAATTAATGTTCTGTTCTTGGCCCCCCCTGAAATGTGGTAATGGGAAAACTGACTAACCCTCAGTTTCCTCATCTATAGACAGGGTATAATAGTTACTTTGGGGGGGTTGTTAAATGATGTAATGTGTATAAAAGCACCTTGGAACCCACGAAGTGTTATATACCATGCATATATTAATAGGTGTTAATATTGTTTATTCTTATTACATTTTACTTTGCTAAATTCAGCCAATGATTCTAATCTTTGAGA
This sequence comes from Mesoplodon bidens, assembly GCF_964165515.1. Lineage (NCBI taxonomy): Eukaryota > Metazoa > Chordata > Mammalia > Artiodactyla > Ziphiidae > Mesoplodon > Mesoplodon bidens. Next base: position 1,645,965 of record NC_138167.1, on the reverse strand, counting down.
ATCTTTTGAAACTTGATTTATTTAGTCTATTTATCTCCTTCAGTTTTATGCCTTCAACCCTTATGAATATATTCTCTTTTTTAAAAAAGTAAATTTATTTATTTATTTTTGGCTGTGTTGGTCTTTGTTGCTGCGTGTGGGCTTTCTCTAGTTGTGGCGAGCGGAGGCTACTCTTTGTTGCTGTGCACAGGCTTCTCATTGTGGTGACTTCTCTTGTTGTGGAGCACAGTCTCTAGGCGCACGGGCTTCAGTAGTTGTGGCGTGCAGGCTTCAGTAGTTGCAGCATGTGGGCTCAGTAGTTGTGGCTTGCGGGCTCTAGAGCGCAGGCTCAGTGTTTGTGGCTCACGGGCTCTAGAGCGCGGGCTCAGTAGTTGTGACGCACAGGCTTAGTTGCTCCGCGGCATGTGGGATCTTCCCGGACCAGGGTTCAAACCCGTGTCCCCTGCATTAGCAGGCGGATTCTTAACCACTGCGCCACCAGGGATGCCCATGAATATATTCTTTATACGTCCATGTAGGTGATAAAATGTTGCATAGCCCCAGCAAGGACTTTTGTGGTATATTGTAAGAAAACTCTTATCAGATTGATATGTTTATCCAAACAATTCTAAGACCTCCTTTTGTTGTCTGTAGGATTTTTGTTTTGTTTTGTTTTTTTGGTTATCCCAGTTTGTTTGCAGGTCTAATTTATTTTTTTATTATTTTTTAATTTTTTAATTAATTTATTTTTTTTTGTGGTATGCGGGCCTCTCACTGTTGTGGCCTCTCCTGTTGCGGAGCACAGGCTCCGGACGTGCAGGCTCAGTGGCCATGGCTCACGGGCCCAGCCGCTCCGCAGCATGTGGGATCTTTCCGGACCGGTGCACGAACCCGTGTCCCCTGCATCGGCAGGTGGGCTCTCAACCACTGCACCACCAGGGAAGCCCTTAAATTTTTATTTTATATTGGAGTATAGTTGATTTACAGTGTTGTGTTAGTTTCAGGTGTACAGCAAAGTGATTCAGTTATACATATACATGTAACTATTCTTTTTTAAGTTCTTGTCCCATTTCGGTTATTACAGAATATCGAGCAGAGTTCCCTGTGCTATACAGTACAGTTCCTTTGTAAATCCATTTTCTCCTCTGTTCTTCATCCAGAAGAAATCTGTCTTGAAAATCTGAGTCCATTGTATATCATTCTGTATAATTCCTTCTTAGAGTGAAGTGAGCCACCTGATGATGTACACGTTGGCCTAGCTTTCTAAGCAGTGTGTCTATTTGTATACACTGGAATCTTCTTGGCTTCTCTCCTTTCCCCCCTTACTGAGTACATTTATAGTTGCAAAGTCACTTTATGTTCTTGTGGGCGTCCCAGTCTTCCCAGGCGTCCTCAGCTGTCTCATTCATGCAGTCAGTGTTGCCTTCTGCTGTGCACCTGGCACTGTGCTAAGTACATAGACAGTATCGTTTCTGCTCTCAGAGTCTCAGGGTTGTAGCAGTTAAAGAAGTTACCATACAAATGGTGTACAGTGGGCACAAAGCAAGGCATTCCAGATTCGACCTTGTGTGAAAGGAGTCTAAGAGAAGTCTTAGCAGTCGAGTCTTGAAAGGTGTGTGAAAGTTTGCTAGGCAGATGGGGAAGGGGTAAGACGTCCCAAGCTGAGAGAGTGGTTTGAATGAAAAAGTGGAATAGTGTCCTTTCCAGAGGGTCGTGCCCTGGAACTTCACCTCTGTCCTTCATACATTTGTGATACGGATTCCTAAAAAGTTCTGGTAGAGCTCTGTCTCTCACTGCCTTTGCTTTCTTATTATGATCTCTCATATTACCTGGTCTCTGGGGAAATTATTCCCATTTCTTACATAATGAGAAGGTTTTCAGAGAATGTACTCATCTTTATTGTCCTATTCGTTTATTTAGGAAACTAATGAATAGAATTCAATTTTTCTTTCCCCTGGCCCTGAAGATTTTCCATCAGAAACTTGAGAAATTTACCTGCAGTGGTATCTTGAAGTATAACCTTACAGGTGGAACTTGAGATTTTCCTGGAGACATGTCTTTTTATTTTTTAATTAATTAATTAAATTTACTTTTGGCTGCATCAGGTCTTAGGTGCAGCACGCGGGATCTTCACTGAGGCACGCAGGGTCTTTCGTTGCAGCGTGTGGGCTTCTCTTGTAGTTGTGGCGGCAGGTTTTCTCTTCTCTAGCTGTGGTGTGCAGGCTCCAGGGCGCGTGGGCTCTGTAGTTGTGGCACGCAGGTTCCAGAGCTCGTGGGCTCTATAGTTTGTGGCATGTGGGCTCAGCAGTTGTGGCGCATGGGCTTAGTTGCCCCTGCAGCTTGTGGGATCTTAGTTCCCTGACCAGGGACCAACCCAGCATCCCCTGCATTGTAAGGTGGATTCTTTACCACTGGACCACGAGGGAAGTCCCTGGAGACATGTCTTAATTCTATGCAACACTTAACCTACTTTGCTTCTTCTTCTTTTTTTTTTTTTTAATTTATTTATTTTTGGCTGTGTTGGGTCTTCATTGCTACGCGCAGGCTTTCTCTAGTTGCAGCGAGTGGGGACTACTCTTCATTGGGGTGCGCAGGCTTCTCATTGCGGTGGCTTCTCTTGTTGCGGAGCATGGGCTCTAGGCTCGTGGGCTTCAGTAGTTGTGGCACGCAGGCCCAGTAGTTGTGGTGCATGGGCTTATTTGCTCCACGGCACGTGGGATCTTCCCGGGGCTTGAACCCGTGTCCTCTGCATTGGCAGGCGGATTCTTAACCACTACACCACCAGGGAGGTCCCTATTTTGCTTCTTGATTTAGACACTTATTCCATAAGGAAGATCAGATGGTAACTCTGCTTTCATCCTTTCCTTGTTCTTGGCATCTGCATTCTCTATTATTTTTCTCACAAATATTACTTATAATTGTAAATTTAAGTAATATTTAACTATTTTCATATTTAAGGAGAATACCAGGAAACAATGTATTACTTTGGCATTACTTTGGTGTATTAAATATGCATTAAAAATCCTTGTTTTCTGAAAATAGTACCAGCTTTGATAATGGCTGGATTGTGAATCACATACTCTGGAGCGATTTTGGCTCTGTCTGGGCCACCACTGCCTGCCCATAGCCTTCCAACTTTCTAGGTAGTATATGTATTTGTACGCACGGGGATAGCCCTGTGCTCAGAGAATGAACTGAGACAATAGCAGATGGCCAAGCCTGCAGTACAATGGGATTAGCACTGGCCTCTCCTTTCCAGGGCTCTCCCCTATGGTTTAAAGTAGTTTTGTGTTACAGTAAATTTCTTCTCTTTATAATAAATCACTGACCTGGAAAATGTAATTGAGCATTTGAATCTGAGCTGCATTCAAAATCTGTGTTAAAATTGTACAGCTTCTTGCTTGATTGATTATAAATGGTAACGTAGCTTGGAGTTTAATTTGCTGACGCAGACGTTATCATCCTCCCCTTCTCTGCCTCTGTAACTTCTCTTTATTTCACCTTGCCTGCATCTCCAGTTTCCTAGGTTTTGGTATTTAGAGTTTAGATTTATCAGTAGCAGAAAGCTAACTGATAATTGAATTAGAAAGTTTTCCATTTTTGTGGTCCTAGATTGGTTCTTTAAGTCTCCTGTTATTTTGTTTTCGGTAGGAAGTCAGAAAGAATAGGTTCTTTATATACTCTATTTGTTTGCTGTAGAGTCTTGACTTAAGGACATGTTAGTTTCTTCACTTTTTCCATATCATAAAATGGAAAGAATATATTTTATCATTGAAAACAATATTTACTAATTTATTCTGAGAAAATTAATATTTGTAAAATTCTGCTTTTATTTTTAATAAGGATTAGTTGTAATGTTTTCTAAATATTATTTTAAAATCACACGCCAGCTGTTAATGAAGCTAAGTTGAAAGAAGAGCAGGTCAGGCCCTAATTGGATTTTAAGTTGGAAACTTAATATACTTAGGCATTAGAGTTTTCCCTTTTCTTTCTTTCTTTATTATTTTTTAATAGAACTCAGTTTAATTAAAAATTTTTTCCTTAGTGGTAAATATGTATAGCTAAATTCTTGAAATATTTTATTGAAAAAACAATGCATAGTAAATAAAGTCTGATTGATGATAACATTTCTGCTGGGGAATATGCTCCATATGGATTTACTTTGCTTCATATAACTTTTTTCCCCTCGCTTTTTCAAGTAAACCTTAAGGAGGGTAGATAGTTGAACTTGCAAAGTCTGATTTAACTTCCATTTGTCAGTAGATAACTGTTTTAAATGATACTGGTATTATACAAGTGACATCTTACAATGATTGAAGAATTATTTTCTAAAAAAGGGAGGATCTTAGTTTACTTTGTTACAAAATATCTTTTCATTATATGTTCCTCCTCACCATCCCTCCTCTTCCAGAACACCCCTCTCCAAAAATTAAAAACAATAAAAGAAAACACAACATGCCTCATCCCTATCTTCTGATAATCTAGAAACAATACACTTTCGATATCAGTGATTAAAACAGAAAGAACAATAGCCTTGTAAAGATAGACGGGGGAGGAAGACCTCACGCTGCATAATAAACTATCGCTGAAGCTTAGTGGAGTAAACAGTCATTTTATTTGTGAATCAGGAATTCAGGAAGGACTCTCTTCTGTAGTTTGTCCCTGATTTGTTTGGTGACAGCTGGGGGTGTCTGCAGCTGGGTGACCCACTACCAGGATGGCTGCTTCATTTGCGTACATCCTGCCTGGGTATTCCTTGGCCTCTGGCTACGTGGCCAGTTAAGGGTTACGCTAGGAGTTGGTTTGGAAGCAGCAGGGGATTCCTTTTGTCTGTACTCTTTTGGTCACAGTAGTCACAGGACCTAACTTGATTTGGTGGCGGGAGCGTCAAGAAAAATGCTCCACGTCTTACTGGAGGAGTGGCAAAGCCACTTACAGAAGAGCCGTAAAGTCGGAGACCTTGTTGCGGCCGTCTGTGCAAAATATCTGCTCCAGTTGAATAAAAATGTTGGATAAAGGATTGAGAATATGAGGGCGAGGTTTTGTTTGTGCGGTATGGTAATAAAGCTCTCACTTTCTTTTCTGTTGTCGTATGACTTTTTTGTGTATTTCTATGTTCTGCTCAGTGTTTTTTTTTGTTGTTTGTTTGTTTGTTTGCTCAGTGTTTTAATCTCTTATTCATAGGACGTCTACTATCATCCATTGCTGTCAACAGAAGTCACTTCAAACCAGAAGGAATTCTAAACAGTTTTAAATTGTTTTACCCAGTTGAGGCATTATCACTGGGTATGAAAATAATTGATAGGAAAAGGGTACAGAGGAATAAGGTGTGTGGAAAGGGCAGGCTGACAGCAGAAGGTGAATTAATGCTACGTATTTAATTTGGAGATCATCATAGGTGAGCAGCACAACTGTCTAGATGAAAACTTTTGCGTATGAGTGATCTGACGTGGAAGAGACGCCATCTAGAAGCGCGTCAGACTGAGTATGTGCATGGATGACACAGTGACTGCAAGAGAATTTTTAAGTCCATTAAGAACAGAGAAACTTGACTAAACTGTTATCTGTATTTGTGTTATTTGGGGAATAACGCCAGATAAATCTCAGTACTAGAGTAGTTTCATGCTTCATTGATGGATATTGGGAACCTTGACTTTTTTTTTTCTTTCTATTTTCTTATTCTGTCACAGAAACTATGCTTTTTAAAGATAGACACTTCAAATTAATAGATTATAATTTTATTCCATTTATATCAGTGTTTCTTAATTGGGAAGGGAGGGACAGTTTTGTCTCAAAAGGGGCATTGTACAAGGTCTAGAAACATTTTTTGGTTGTAAAAACCCCTGGGTGGAGGGGGAGAGGGGGGAACCTTGACTTTTAAAGCTAGCACCATGGGGTTAATTGGATTGATGCTTTTTTTTCCTCCCTAATTGAGATATAATTCACATACCATAAACTTTACTAATTTAAACTATATAATTCAGTTGTTTTTGGTATACTTACAAGGTTGTGCAACCATCACTTTTGTCCAGTTCCAGAACATTTTCATGACCTTAAAAAGAAACCCATACCTGTCACAACCCCTGTACTCCGCAACCACTACCTTTTTGTCTTTATCAATTTGCCTATTCTAGACATTTCATATAAATGTAATCATATAATATGTAGCTTTTTATGTCTTGCTTCTTTAACTTAATGTTCTCAAGGTTCATTATGTTGTAGCAAGTGTAGTACTTTATTCCTTTTTATGGCTGAATAATATTCCATAGTAATGAATATAGCACATTTTTTTTTATCCATTCGTCAGTTTCTGGACGTTTGGGTGGTTTCCACTTGAATAATGATTATGTTACATCTATGTACAAGTTTTTGTATAAACATATGTTTTTCATTTCTCTTGAGTTTATATCTTGGAATGGAATTGATGTTAACTTTACCTGTAACTTTTTGAGGAACTGCCAAACTGTTTCTAAAGCGGCTGAACCATTTTACATTTCTGCCAACACTAGTTATTTTTCTTTTTCAAATAGCTATTCTAATGGGTGTGCAGTGGTATGTTGTTGTGGTTTTGACTTGTATTTCCATAATGACTAATGATGTTGAATGTCATTTCATGTAATTGCTGGCCATCTGTGTATCTTCTTTGGAGAAATGTCTATTCAGATCCTTTGCCCATTTTTAAATTGAGTTATTTGTCTTTTTATTGTTGAGTTCTAGAAAGTCTTTATTCGAGAAATTCCATCCATATCAGATAAGTGATTTGCAAATATTTCTCCCATTCTCTGGGTTATCTCTTCACTGTCTTTATAGCATCCTTTGATGCACAAAAGTTTTAAATTTGATGAAGTCCAATTTATCTGTTTTTTCCTTAGTTGCTTATGTTTTTGACATCATATCTAAGAACCATTGCCTAATTGAAGGTCACAAAGATTTCCTCCTGTGTTTTCTTCTAAGAGTTTTATAGTTTTAGCTTTTACATTTAGATCTTTGGTCCATTCCTAGTTAATTTTTGTATATGGTGTAAGGTAGGGATCCAACTTCATTATTTTGCATGTGGATATCCATTTGTCCCAGCACCATTTGTTGAAAAGACTGTTCTTTTTCCACTGAATGGTCTTGGGACCATTGCTAAAAATCAGTTGTACATAGACACACATGTTCATTTCTGAACTTTAAGTTCTGTTCCATCAATTTATATGTCTGTCTGTTTCCCACATCACACTGTCTTGGTTACTGTAGCTTTGTAGTAAGTTTTGATATTGGACACTGTGAATCCTCTACCTTTGTTCCTTTTCAAGATCGTTTTGGCTTTTGGGAGTCCAAAAAAAGAAGTAACCCCCCCAACGTCAGGTCTTTCAGTTGATCAACACAGGATGTCTTTTAACTTATTTAGGTTGTTTTTAGTTTCTTTCATTGATGTTTTGTAGTTTTCAGTTTACAAGCCTTGCACTTCTTTAAATTTATTCCTGAATATTTTATTATTTTTGATGCTATTGTAAATGGAATTTTCTTTACTTCATTTTTAGATTATTTATATTTAGTGTAAAGACATACAAGTGATTTTTGTTTATTGGTCTTGGGTTTTGAAATTTGGCTAAATTGGTTTATTATCTTTAATGGTGTTTTAGTGGATTCTTTAGTATTTTCTATGTATAAGATAATGCCATCTGCAAATAGAGGTAGCTGTACCTTTTCTTTCCAATGTGGCTGCCTTTTATTTCTTTTTCTTCCCTAATTGCCCTTCCCTAATTGTCCAGTATAATGATGAATAGAGGTGGTGAGAATGGACATCCTTGTCTTGTTCTTTATCTTAGGGGAAAGGTTTTCATTTTTCACCTTAAGTATGATGTTAACTGGGTTTTTTACAGATGCCTTTTATCCAGTTGAGGAAGTTCCCTTCTATTCCTAGTTTATTGAGTGTTTTTTGTTTTTTTTTTAATTTTTTTTTTAAATTTTTTTTTTTTTTTGATGTTGGGGTAGGAGTTTATTAATTTATTTATTTTTGCTGTGTTGGGTCTTCGTTTCTGTGCGAGGGCTTTCTCTAGCTGTGGCAAGCGGGGGCCACTCTTCATCGCAGTGCGCGGGCCTTTCACTATCGCGGCCTCTCGTTGCGGAGCACAGGCTCCAAACGCGCAGGCTCAGTAGTCGTGGCTCACGGGCCTAGTTGCTCCGCGGCATGTGGGATCCTCCCAGCCCAGGGCTCGAACCCGTGTCCCCTGCATTAGCAGGCAGATTATTGAGTGTTTTTTATCATGAAGAGGTGTTGGATTTTGTCAGATGCTTTTTCTGTAGCTATTGGGATGATTATGTGTTTTCTGTTCTTTATTAATATGGTACATTATATTGATTGATTTTTGTATGGTGAATCAATCTGGCATTCCTGGGATAAGAGTGGATGTGTTTTTAAAGAGCCTTGTATTTTTCACCTGGAGAGATGTAGAAACTTTTTCTACCACCATTATCATGGAGGCAATAGGAATGGACCTGAGAGAACATAGCCTTTGGATAAATGCTTTATTTTTAAGTGCTAGGGTATAATATAAACAAGAAGCATTCAAAGGCTTATAGTGTAATGCTTTGTACAACACAGAAATAATTTTGACTCTTACTAAAACATCATTTCTTTGGACTTTTAAGTAGCTTCATGAATAATTTGAGGATTTATGTAATATGTCCATTTTCTATTGATCGTATGCCATATTAATATTCTCAGAGTCTTGCAAGCTCTAGTTTGGAGTGCCCTGAGTTCTGTTTTGACTGAAAACATATTTTAAACTTGAAAAATGGTAATTAACAAGTCAATATGGAAGGGTCAGTTTCCTTTTGGGACAAAGGTTGTTCTTAGTAGTCTCTCAGGAGACCTTGTAGTAGGAACTTGTCACAGTATAAATATTACATAGATAAGTGTCTAGAAAGGGGAAAAGGATTTGGAAAAAATATTCTTGATCAAAGTTTTGAAGCACAGTTAATATTTTCTTCTGCTTAAAACTGCTTATAATTTGGCATGAATTAACTTGCATTGCATTCTCACCTGTGGGAATGCCTGTTTGGATAGACGCCTAGGTGCCTGTCAACTCTAGTTGAGAAGTTGAAATAATTAACCTCCTGAAGAAGTTATTAAATCAAACTTTGATGAAGTAGCTTTTTGTGCTCTTCCTTCTCTCTGCCATACCACTATGTATACCCTCACCAGAAAATAGCTTCCAGCATCAGACATGTATTTTGTCCTTTCTCTGTTTTATCTTCCTGTAATTGCCAGACCTCCTTACTTTTTTCTCCTGACACTCTTTTTTCCTACAGGGGTTTTTCAGATTAGAAAAATCATTCAAGTTGACCAAGGAGAATTTACTAAATTTAATAAGATTCTTGGGCTTTCATTGCATATAGGTGAGGAACTGTTGTTTGGATCTGTTCTCCCTGCATCCCAACCAGGCCAAACTCTTACACAGCAAATTTGGTAACACAGTATCTTTGTAAAACAGCTAAGCAAGCAATTTTAAGTGAAGTGGCTATTCGTTTTAGAAAATACTGTGGGTATTTGAAAAGAATGCCACTAATTAATGATTTTTTACTTTTCTCCTACCCTTTTGACAATCTGATGAAAGCTGTGGGTGCTCTTCATGTAAAAATGCACATGGCTCATTTGTGTGGACTGGGATGTCAGACACACCTTAAAGGCCATCCCTGAGCCCCTGCTTCAAAATGCCCACCATTGGCGAAACAATCAAGTTGGGATACAAGGGTCTCTAGGTTTTACAAAGCCATAAAATTATGTATATGGTTCAAAAATAGCATAAATTGAGGGCAATTACAATTTCATGTTAAATATTATTTAACTAGAAAGAGCATACATAGCTGCTGGGTATAATGGATGCTGTGACGAGTGACCCAGATCCCCCCTGAGGGTTGAAGGATGTATTCCCCCAGGTGCTGGAAGTATCCCCTGTGGAGATTGCCTTGGCTAAAGAGACCTACCTTGTACAAGGCCACATCCCTTCCCATTGGTATCCAGTGATTGATCCTTGTAGGGTACAAGAGCTTGAATCCATTGCCTTGACTTGGAGCAACTCTGAAAGGTCATCACAGATTCAGAGCTCCCCATGGGGTTGTCTGAATCCTTTGGGACTTCATGGAATCCTAATTTCTCCCTCTGCGCCATCATGCTCCCCCCCCCCACTTCCTTTCCACTGGTATTGATCCCAAGAGCACCCTCTAATTTCTTGAACAGTAAAATCTGTCTCAAGGTCTGCGTCTTGGGAAGCCTAGCCTTGTCACACTAGGGTTGACTTTTAGTACAAGTTAGCTTACTTCAGGCCATAAAAGTAGGCCTGGCTAAAATAAAAATTTAGTGAGATGAACTTGAATTTAGACTTAAAATATGTGAAGCATCCTATTGCTGTTTCCTTTGCACCTTATATTTCAAATAGGTTTTGAAAGTCTCGGTTTCTCTGGATTCATCTGTCATCTCTCAGTCCTTCTTTGGCATTGCGGAAAACCCCCCAAGTCTCTGACAGCTTGGTTTCGTCCCACAGTATGAACCTGTGGAAGGTGTGGGTTAAATAGAAATGCTCACATGTCCCACAGAAACCCCTAGAGATTTCCCATGTTGGTAAGTGCATATGTTAGGAGAATCTCTCTTTTCATGATTCTAATCATATTTCTTGTAAATCCTAAGATTTCTCAGATAGGAGTTAGAAAATTATTGCTTTTGTCATTATCATTGAAATGATGTATGTCCATTCTGAATATTTGAAAAATGTGGAAAAGGTATAACAAGGAAAATTCTATGTAAAAGTAAACTTTTCCTTCAAATTGGGATAATATTGTACATTTTGATAACTTTTCATTTTCATGTAATATATATAATAAAGAAGTTTGCATATCCTTAATTAATCATCAAGTATATAAACTGTAATGGTTGATAGAGCATATTTAATTTAGCTAGCCTTCTATTGTTATGTACTTGATTTTTCCCAACTTTGTTATTGGTAAAAAGTAATACAAAGAATAGTGGTTCTTTGTGGGGGGATGGGCAGAAACTAAGCCTAGTGTGTCTGCTTTAATTAGTTACTTAAAAATACTGAGTTCTTTCATCACTAAAATGTAGTGAACTATTAGATCCAAGAGTGTTCTATCTATTATTATTGTACAACTTCAAGGGATGCCATGTGTATAGATGTGAATTGAGGTCCTAAGTACAGTCTCATCATTGCCGCCGCTTCAAAAGGATGGCCACTATAGATTTATGGATCCTCTTTTTTTTTTTTTGAGCAATTTTAGCGTATGAATATCCGTCAAGTTTTTATATATGCCTGCCAGATATAAAAAGAAGTATTTGAGCCATTTCCTTAATTGTCTACCAAGCAGATCTTGACTAGCAGTGACCTTTGGTCTCACCAGCTTTTGCTTCATATTATCCAGTTATTTTAATTCAAGAGGTCCCTAGTTCCATTATCTGTACCATGAGCAAGTCTGTCAAGGAACTTACTTTCCCTCCCAGCAATTAATAAAATCTGACCAGAGCAATGGACTCTGTATTTTCCTAAAGGTCATACCTATACTTCCTGTATAGTTCAATTTGAACAGTTTTTAAGATAAAATACAGTAGTACTCTGCTGAAGTTTATTACTTTTTCAATGTTCTCGTCTTTCCCATCATAAGAATACAGTTGTATTTTAGAATTGAAAGTAATATTAGTGGTCTTTGTCTTGTAGGTAAGTAATTAGAAAGAACAAGTAACTTGCCCAGTGGGACATAGCTAGCTATTTATTTATCACGGTAATCCGTCCATTACTTATATGGTGAGAGAATAGCACAATTGGGAGGGAAACTCAACCAAAGAAATAATTGGTTGTCAGCCAGAATCTTTGCTGGGCTTATTAAAGACCCTAAACAGTAATTGAGAATATAGATATGGGAGTTTTAACAACCTAAATTGTGTTTAAAACACTGCTTAGAGTTCCACATGACTTTGTTAACTCTTGTATCCTCTAATCATTGGAAACACATAACTGGACAAGTAAAATTTAGAGGCCAGTACAGTCTGGGCAAACCCTGATCATTTTGGTAAAGTATAGTTGTGCCTTGTTAGTACATTTCACGGGCCTGCAGGATGGTAGACAAACAATTCGTAGATCAGGGGACTTAGTGAATTTTTCCTTTTTAGATTCCATTGATTACTGTAGATCTCTTTTGCCAGCTGATTATGACCAGTTCATCCAGACTGTACTTTTACCACTGATACTGAGAGGTATTATTAACCAAGAAGGTAAAGGTCAGAGCCTTTCTGAGTAACTTACTTTCCACAATACATTTGACACTGATGGCTGCTTAGAACAAGTGTGGAAGCATCATCAAAAAAATTCTTTCCTTTAAGTGATGTTCCAAGTAGCTAGGTGACTGCAAGAAGTATTTTGGGATTCCTTGTCCCTTAGAACTACATCCTATAGGAAGTCCCTTCTATAGTTTGCTCAGTGATTAGGGCCTCAGCAGCAGAGTAATCAGTTCCACTTGACTAGGAATAAATCACCCACGTTGAACCATGATAGTTTCTGACAACTGGCAATGCTGATAAAAACCAAAACAAAAGATATTAAGAAATCTGTGCCAGTGTGGAGCTGGTGTGCAGATTTGATGGATTCACGTGCAACATGCATTCTGCATTAGTCTTCCTCCTCTTTCATCAGTTTTTCTCTTTTTGTAAAATAAGAATTGTACGAGGAGAAGAAAGGCTCTATATAATGTAATAATTATTTCTATTTTCTTTCTAGTCCAGTTAACAGGGTTATACTCTAATTAGAGAGGTCATTTTAAGGAAAACGCCTTCTTTCTCTAAATAGTTATTGAAAAAGTGTTTCCTTCTTGAATTCTTCACTCTTAGTTCTTCTGTATGATTTTAGGCTGTATGTATAAACCTGATTGACCCTCCCCCTCCCTATTTATCACCAGGGACACATATATAGAATAAACACCAATTCCTTCAATCTCTACACAATTTTACTCATGCAGAAATTGAATACATGTTAATAGCTGCTTAATGATTTCTTCTTAATACAGATCGGTTGTGCATAAAGTAGGAAGAGCCCATAGAATTATAAAATACATCATTTTCTGCAACGATTTTTATTAATTTTCAGTATTATTAAGTATAAGTTATTAAAGTAAAAGAAGAAACGCTTTTTTAGCTAATGTTAAGTGCTCCTTAGTCCGTGTGTGTAAATAAACTAGCCTCCTTCTATCCCTTGAAAGGCTAAACAGACTGTCCTAATACTATCATGATATTGATCCTGATATCAAGTACCTTTGGTTCTGCCCATCAGCTTTAGTGTGTTATGTTTGACTATACACGGAAGTACATGGAAGGTGCTCTTCTGCATTGGCAGTGGCTTGGTACCTCCACCCTTCCTTCTTTGTTTCTGTAGGGGAGAATATTTTCATATGTGACTGTAGTAATAACATTGTGTTTATTGATAAACACTACTTAATAACAAGGAATCATTTATGGAAAGATGCTTGAGACATCTTTGTGTGATTCTTCTTTTCTTTCTTTTTTTCCCCCCCATCATAGAACATATTATTTATAGCACAGTGATTAAGAGTACAATTCTGGAGCTCGATTGCCTAATAATTATAGTCTTGTGGTGGAGCTTCAATAGCTGTTATACATAGATTTCTGAAAACAGTGCCTGACACATACCACACTCCCTGTAAGTGTTAGTGGCCCCTCGTGTCGCCACTGCCTCTGCCTCCTCCACCACCCCCATCACGAGTAATTTCTTGTTATTTTTATCATATTGCCATTTTAGGGATTCCGTGGTTTCTGTTTCTACACAATGGAAAGTTTTCCTCTTTTTGGGGGGTAGATATTCTGAGCATATTTAAAGGAGTATTTTTCCACTTAGCATGATTCTGAAACAGTCACCTTTATCATTAACAGTCAAGTATGTGCATAACTGATCCAGTTTTTCTCTTAGCTGTTACATTCAAAGCTTTTGTAAATAGTATATTTTAGATCCTGTGGATAATTGAACTTGGTATAGAATGGGATTTCCACTATATATTTTATAGAAATTGCATAGTAAATACTGAAATGGTGTGACATGGGACTATTAGGGTGAACGGTTTTCACAGCCTCTATATTGGATTAGTTCAAAGAAGAGAATAATGGCAAGATTAACAGGATAGCATTCATACACCCCTTGGTTAGCATCTGAACCCAGAGAGCCCTGATCACAAAATCACGAGTTTGAGTCGCAACCACAGTGAGGATATATAAAAGGAGTTTTCAGTAGGACTCAGCTGCTGTCCATCAGGATGCTGGGTAAACGGAAAGTGCTTTGTACACACCCATCCTCCCACACACCACACAGAGCCTCTTTTGGGTTAATGCTCTTGCAGCTGGTTTGCACATATCTGCGTCTACTGCAAGTCTTCCTTGCCGATAGCAGCTTGCCCAAAGGAGACAGCTCTAGTGAGCGCTGCCCTTTCTTCACAGTGGAATGGCTATTTCTGCTCCCCAGGAATAGCCATCCTCTTCCTCCCCTCCAACTCAACAGTTTAGACAGCTGGGTAATTGGATAAGAAAGTAGCTTAGGGAGAACTTGTTAATGGGGATTTTGCCTGGTTTAGCAGCTTCTGCACCTGAGTATATCAGGAAAAGTCTTTTTGTTTGTTGGTTTGTTTGGGGTTTTTTTTGTTTGTTTTTGCTGGCAAAGAATAATGGATCCCTTTAATACTTGGACTACATACAAATTATACAAGTGGAATTGTTAACAGTTAACGTCTTAATTTTTTCTTAGATGCTGATGATGGAGGAGAAAGAAGGGTATAATCCTTATTATGCATGTAAGGGCTGTTTGTATATTAGGTGGGCTCATAAAACAAATCTCTGTTTTCTTGTACGTAAAACTTGGTTGGTTCTATTAAATTTTATTTTTTTAAAAAGGTGATTGTACTGCTCTTTCTTGGTAAAAAAAGTCTAATCAACAGAATGAGCATATCTTTTTTTTTTGTATAAGGTTTATATGTCAGCAACTAAGATGACCCGCACAGCTGGTTAAACATGTAAACACCAGGGCATTGCCTTCTCTATGTTATGGAGTACTAGATTTTTAAGTGGCAAAATCTCTTTAGTGGTTGTGAATTTACCTAAGTATTGATCCATATGAGATTCCAATAGGAGTGTCTGATTAAACTAAAGGAAACTAATGCTTTTCATATGTGATGGTCTTTTCTCTCACAGTATGCTTTGGACTTCATTGGCATAGAAAAGACTGGAGCCAATTTCAATGGTTCACCTGTAGGATTCTTCCTTTGTTAAAGAGTGAAAATCCAAGCCTTACAGTACTCATGGTTCCCTATTCTGAGTTCACTGAATCTTTCCGCTTAGCTTATTTGTTCTGCTGTGGAATTCTCATGGACTGTAGAGAGGGACCTTTTTTTCTCCCCTTGGAAGGGTCTGCTTGGAATGAAACAGACCCTTAAAGAGCTTATATTAAATTGATTGATGCAGGAATTATTGGAAGGTTGGATTTAGGTTCTTTTGTAGTTCTTTTCTTGGCAGAAGTTTATGTGTATGCCTAAATACAGTTTATAAAAGTCCAAGCTTATGTATTATTTACTGACTAATGAGCCAATATTTATGATAGACCTGATGTGTGCCGGATACGAAGATACAAAGCTGGGGTAGAGGAGTAGGATCCAGTCTATTTGTGGAGATGTGTATAGAATGAGTAATAACAGTGTGGTTGGAGATTCGCGTTATAATGTAGAGAGATAGGTGGGAGAATGGAGACAAATGTATGGATAGAGAAAAGAATGGGGGATATGTATATGTATGTATATGGATCAATACTTTGTTCATGTGTGATGGCATACAGACTGTGGTCATCTTATTGTCATGGAGGTAAGAGCAAGAAAGTCATCCCAAAGCAGATAACATTTATGTTACTTTTTGAAAGCCATGTGAAATAAACCAGCTAGTTCAAGAGTAGATGATGATGATATATTCTCCTGCTTCATTTTTCTCCATAGGACTTATCACCATCCTACATACTATGTTCATTTCATTCATTCATTCCTTGTCTACCGTATTAGGATTAAGCTCTTTGAGGGTAGGGATTTTTGTCAGTTTGGATTAATTCTTTATCCTCAACACCTAGAAAACTGCCTAGCATGTCGCTGAATGAAAGAATGAAGTTTGTGAATTTTAGAATAGTTGTCTTACTTATTTTCCTTTTGCTTATTAAGAATATCTCTCTACAGTTCCTCCATATTTTTGCTTACTGTTTTTCATTGTGTGTACGGGAGTCTCCCTAGTGATAATATGCTGTTTCCACGCTGTTTCACAAACCCATCCCCTATTTTCCATCTCTCTTAGCTCATTTAGTTTCCAAACTCTCTTACCTGAATTGATACGATCTCCTAGCTGTTTTCATGTCTCTACGTAACTCCCCTTAGATATTGAATATCTTCTCCACAGCTATCAGAATTATCAGTCTGAAATACAGAACTGACCGGACCATTTCTTTGCTTAAAAGTCCCTTATAGTTCCCATCTGTCTAGAGTAAAATGTGTGCTCGTTAGGATGGCACGGAAGCCCATCCATAGCTTGGATTCAGCTACATCAAGTCCCCTTCCCATCTTATAATGAAAATGGGTCTGTTCATTTTTCTTTGTGTCACTAGTGCCTGGCATATAATAGAGAATTCACCAATAGTTTTTTGAGTAAATGAATGCGTACTAGTGTATATAAAGGAATGAATAACTATAATAATAAATTTCATTGAAAATGATTGCTGTTCAAATAAAAGATGATATAAAAACCTAACTTGAACACTAGCATTTAAGAACAGTTTTTCCTTTTTACGGCTGAGTTGTTTTTCTTAGCGTACAGCTGTTCAACTCGCTGTCCTCCCTCAGCATTTTTTAAAGGAATCTCTCTGGGCATTTGCACTGTTGCTTTGGAAGTAATCCAGTTTCTCATGGCTTTCCTCTCTGTAGGTCGTAAGACCCTTTATCCCCATCCCTATATATTGGCTCTTCTCTCCCTAGCTACTTTCCTTATTTCTTTATGGAGATTTATGACTCTGCATGTATGACCATACCCATGTGTATGTCTTTTCTCTCTTCTGGCTATAAATTCTCAGTTTAAAGCTTTGCATGAAGTTCTAAGACCCTTAGGGTTAAATTATTTCTACAGAGCGCCCACTGACAACCCTGATCTACCTGTTTCCAACTTAAAATGATTTTTATTGTGACTGTTTGTATTTCTCTTAATTTCCTTTTTTTCCCCCCTTAAATGTGTGTGCACAACTCAGATTGAAAATCTCCAAGAGCAACTTAGAGATAAGGAAAAGCAGATGAGCAGCTTGAAGGAGCGAGTCAAATCCTTGCAGGCTGACACCACCAACACCGACACCGCCTTGACTACTTTGGAGGAGGCCCTTGCCGAGAAGGTGGGTGACTGGCCCAGACTCCTCACAGACACATTTCTTCTGCTTTCTCATTAATCTGAAAGTCACTTTAGTGATGGGACTTGATAGAGAAGACAGAAGAAGTCACTTTGGCAAAAGGGAAAAGAGCTGCCTGTACTGTTGCTGACGTACCCAGTGTGAGGGAAAGAAGATTCGTTTTGTTGTTGCCAATTTAAGCATCTGTTGCTAGGCAGGATGGATTCCGTACTGGAGGGCAGTGGCTGAAGTTTCTAAAGAATCAGCCATGTGCTCCCTGTTTACTATGTTCTTTTCATGTGTATGGTCAGCTAGAATTTGGTGATGTGAGGATGTCAGACACTGACCGTCAGGAGGCAGCATTAGTCCTCTTTTACTGTGCCGCCCTGGGATCTAATATATCCGTGGGTTTTAGTTATTAATACAGTGTACTTGCTGTTTTTCTAGTCGTGGCCTTGCCACTTCATTTTGCCTTCATGAGCAAACCTAGTTTTTTCAGGAATGGTTGACTAAATAAAGAAGTGGCCCAACATGACAAGTGTTAATGTCTTGGAGGAGGTTTAAGGACTCTTGGTGGGGCATTTTAATTGGATTCTTCTTCTTATTATTATTTTTTCTTTAGGGAATAAAAATAGGGTTACTGTTCCTTAAGCCTCTTGGACTCAGAATGTTTCAGGCTTCCTGCCCAGGGATCAAGGCTTGATCCCCGAATATATTCAGAAATAATACCCATAAATATACTTAAATTGCTTCAACTTTCAAACTTCCTGAGTATCTGTTGACAGAAGTTTTAATAGTTTCTCTTTTCTTTATCCTTCTTTATGCTTTAAGCTCAACAAATCATAATCTCTCCAACCTCCTCCTTTTTGCTGTGTGAGTTGTGAGTTGTTTCCGTTGCTTTGTAGGCAACATGTGAATTATATATAGAAAAGAAATATTTGCTACTTATTGTCCTTAGAGTATATAAGTTTTTTGTTGCTTGGGATTCGAATAAATGAGATTATTCCAAAAGAATACTTTAGGGACATCTAATACTAATTAAGGTTATAGGAAAAGAAACCTAGGGGAATCAAAAGAACAAAACCAGATGTATGTTAGGGCAAGATAGGTTGGAAGGTTGAATTCTTTAAAAGGTAAATTATTAACAACCTTTCACTGTCTTTTGAATGGAGGATGGAAGTGTGAAATTTTATCAGCTAGAAGCTGAATTGCAGTCACATGATAGAAGTACGAAAGGAATTTTCTCACGTATTGATGTGCTCTCTTATCAGGAGCGGACAATCGAACGCTTAAAGGACCAGCGGGACCGAGATGAGCGAGAAAAGCAGGAGGAAATTGATAACTACAAAAAAGATCTTAAAGACCTGAAAGAAAAAGTCAGCCTATTGCAAGGCGACCTCTCAGAGAAAGAGGTCAAGATCACCAAAATGGAATTATTTGGTTTGCTTAGCCAGTGCATTGTGTGTATATGTTGTTGGTGTTTACATAATGCATATAAAAAAAGGATCTGTTGGAAGATTTAAAGAATCTTCTTATAGCAGGGATTATTTCAGGAAGCTTTGCAGAGATGTAGTAGATTGAATCATTTGTTTCCTAAGTCTTACCTCCTACCTCTTCCAGCTGTTATGAGTTGGCTTCTTACTTGTTAATGACATTTTACAGATCCTAAAATAACAGTATTTCTCTAGTTACATTTGGAGAAATATTGTGCCAATGGTGAGGAAGCTGATAGACGAACAGAATATGCACAAGGAGGACAGTCTATTTACATCAGCTCTTAACGATCACCTCAACATTGGCAGAGAAATCTTAAATGATTGTTGACCAATTAGGTGACTTAATATACTTTGATTTTACGTTTGAAGAATCTTGTCGCTGTCACCTAAGTAGCAAAAATGCCTAATGCCTTGTGATCAGACAACCATGAGCTTTAGGGACATTCTCAGGGTTTTCTTTCTAGTATCTTTAGGAAAATTTATGGGAATTTAAGTTTCTAATAGAATGTTTCTTCCAAAATTAGAAGAGAAGAAAAAAGTCAGTGTAACTACTAAGGTTGACTGCTTACATTCACAAAGCTTGACCTACTTCGATTTATTTTGTGGGAATGGATATGTATTGGTAGAGCTCTTTAAATCACTTTTCAGTTGGTATTTCTTGGGAATTCATTTTGTTTTAGTTAGGACTTGAAAGCCAGAGCTAATGTTTTTGTTCTGTATTTCATGTTCTTGAAATGGAAATATGTCAGTATATGCTAATAGAAAGAAACTACAAACCACCAGGAAAATAAATTTAAGGATTTAATTCTCCATTTTGTTAATAAATAGTATTTATTCTAGATGTATGTTGCTTCTTTTAGGCTTCACTCTTGGATCTGAAAGAGCATGCTTCTTCCCTGGCTTCCGCAGGACTGAAAAAGGACTCACGGCTTAAGACACTAGAAATTGCTTTGGAGCAGAAGAAGGAAGAGTGTCTGAAGATGGACTCGCAGTTGAAAAAGGTTAAAGAAAACTTTTCCAATTTCTTGCTTTGCTTTATTTATTTATTTTTTTTAAGTTTCTGCTTTATAACAAAGTGAATCAGCTATACATATACCTATATCCCCATATCTCCTCCCTCTTGCATCTCCATCCCATCCTCCCTATCCCACCCCTCTAGGTGGTCACAAAGCACCGAGCTGATCTCCCTGTGCTATGCGGCTGCTTCCCACTAGCTATCTGTTTTACATTTGGTAGTGTTTATATGTCCACGCCACTCTCTCACTTCGTCCCAGCTTCCCCTTCCCCCTCCCCGTGTCCTCAGGTCCATTCTCTACGTCTGCATCTTTATTCCTGTCCTGCCCCTAGGTTCTTCAGAACCTTTTTTTTTTTTTTTTTAGATTCCATATATACGTGTTAGCATACGGTATTTGTTTTTCTCTTTCTGACTTACTTCACTCTGTATGACACACTCTAGGCCCATCCACCTCACTACAAATAACTCAATTTCGTTTCTTTTTATGGCTGAGTAATATTCCATTGTATATATGTGCAACATCTTCTTTATCCATTCGTCTGTTGATGGACACTTAGGTTGCTTCCATGTCCTGGCTATTGTAAATAGAGCCGCAGTGAACATTGTGCTACATGACTCTTTTTGAATTATGGTTTTCTCAGGGTATATGCCCAGTAGTGGGATTGCTGGGTTATATAGTAGTTATATTTTTAGTTTTTTAAGGAACCTCCATACTGTTCTCCACAGTGGTTGTATCGATTTACATTCCCACCAACAGTGCAAGAGGTTTCCCTTTTCTCCACACCCTCTCCAGCATTTATTGTTTCTACATTTTTTGATGATGGCCCTTCTGACTGGTGTGAGATGATACCTCATTGTAGTTTGGATTTGCATTTCTCCAATGATTAGTGATGTTGAGCATCCTTTCGTGTGTTTGTTGGAAATCTGTATATCTTCTTTGGAGAAATGTCTGTTTAGGTCTTCTGCCCATTTTTGGATTGGGTTGTTTGTTTTTTTGATATTGAGCTGCATGAGCTGCTTGTATATTTTGGAGATTAATCCTTTGTCAGTTGCTTCATTTGCAAATATTTTCTCCCATTTTGAGGGTTGTCTTTTCATCTTGTTTATGGTTTCCTTTGCTGTGTAAAAGCTTTTAAGTTTCCTTTGCTGTGTAAAAGCTTTTATTTTTGTTTTTATTTCCATTTCTCTAGGAGGTGGGTCAAAAAGTATCTTGCTGTGATTTCTGTCCTAGAGTGTTCTGCCTATGTTTCCCTCTAAGAGTTTTATAGTGTCTGGTCTTACATTTAGGTCTTTAACCCATTTTGAGTTTATTTTTGTGTATGGTGTTAAGGAGTGTTCTAATTTCATTCTTTTACATGTAGCTGTCCAGTTTTCCCAGCACCACTTATTGAAGAGGCTGTCTTTTCTCCACTGTATATTCTTGCCTCCTTTGTCAAGAATAAGGTGACCATATGTGCGTGGGTTTATCTCTGGGCTTTTTAATCCTGTTCCATTGATCTGTATTTCTGTTTTTGTGCCAGTACCATACTGTCTTGATTACTGTTCTTTCTTTGCTTTAAATAACAGCATAGTAGAAAACTCTATAGTGTCCATATGGAATAACTTACCAGTGGAGTAATAATCTCCTAAAATTCAAAATACCATTTATCCCTTGATTAATTCTCTTGGCATTCTTGTCCGATTTTACTTTACTCCTGAGAGTCCCCGAACTCTTAGAAAATTGGCAATTCAGAGTAAGATTAAAATATGCAGCTCCTTTATAGATGAAATGTAAGACCACAGTGTAAAAATCTCAATTATCTGATATTTTTCTTCTATTAGCATTAGGCTTCCTGGAAAGAGATAATTTAACAGTGATAGTCACCCATACCAGTGAATATTAGAATTTGGTACAGGTATTTACTATCCATTTCATTGATTTATACCTCTCTAATACTTATATGGCAGTTGGTAGTTTTCAAAGCACTTTCATACTTATTATCTCTGAGTTACCAACTCTGATTAATTGGGTCCAGTTCATGTGGTTACTGATGAAAAGGGGGCCCAGCCTAGTATTGAGACTTGGTGGTGTTCTTTTTCCATACATTGGGTGTGTTCAGCATGAACACCTCGTGATGAATCATTATTTAGGGTATGCCAGAAATGAAGTCATATTCTTAAGCTAAGGAAAGGAAGAAAATCCAGTAGCTTAAAGTTATTTTTGAATAAGTAGGAAAAGACTTTTTTTTTTTTTCCGGTACGCGGGCCTCTCACTGTTGTGGCCTCTCCCATTGCGGAGCACAGGCTCTGGACGCACAGGCTCAGCGGCCATGGCTCACAGGCCCAGCCGCTCTGCGGCATGTAGGATCTTCCCGGACCGGGGCACGAACCCGTGTCTCCTGCATTGGCAGGCGGACTCTCAACCACTGTGCTACCAGGGAAGCCCGGAAAATACTTTTTTTGAGATTAACTAATTCAGATTTGGTAATTGACTTTTTTACCCCTCACTAAATAAGTGGAAGTAATTTTCTATTTAATGTTGGAATATTGAAGATAAGTCTGTTAGATGTATTTAGGATTATGAAACTGAGCAGTAACTGACAAGAGTAATAAATGTTATTCACTAATATTCCAAACTTGCCTATTTATGACAATCCCACATTTTCTCTTTATTTATTTTTAATCTCCTTGTTATCATGATACTTCTATAGCTGGTCATTTTTATGATCTCTTAAACATTGTGTTTAGGTTCATGAGAAAAAATAAAGTTACCTTTGGATAGAGGACTTGGTGGCTTCCCCCTACTCTGATTTATTACTTGTTTTTCTACTAATTGCCATTTTACTTTTCATATTTTCCCTTCTTTCATTCTGGACGACTGTAACTTTTCATTTTAATTAATTAGTGATGTTTTCCTATTATACTCCTCCCACAACGCCCTCCTCCAACCTAAATATAGGTTGCTCTAGAGTTTGCAATATACATTTTCACTCTTTTCTTTTTCCTCAGCTTTTTCAATGCCAGAAATTGTATATATTTAAGGTGTACAACATGATGCTTTAATCTATGTATGCGTTGTGAAATGGTTACCACAGTCAAGCTAATTAACACATTCATCAACCTTAAATAGTTACCTTTTTTCATGTGTGTGGTGAGAACACTTTTTAAAAATTGTAGTATAGGGGCTTCCCTGGTGGCTCAGTGGTTGAGAGTCCGCCTGCTGATGCAGGGGACACGGGTTCGTGCCCCGGTCCAGGAGTATCCCACATGCTGCTGAGCGGCTGGGCCCGTGAGCCATGGCCACTGAGCCTGCGCGTCTGGAGCCTGTGCTCCGCAACGGGAGAGGCCACAACAGTGAGAGGCCCGCGTACAGAAAAAAAAAAAAAAAAAATTGTAGTATAATTGACATATAACATTTTATTAGTTTCTGGTGTACAACATAACAACTCAATATTTGTATATATTGCAAAATCATCACCACAGTAAATCTATTGAACATCCATCAATATACATAGTTATTAATTTTTTTTTCTTGTGATGAGAACTTTTAAGATTTATTCTCTTAGCAACTTTCACATATGCAGTACATATTTATAGTCACCATGCTGTACATCACATCCCCAGGACTTACTGTTTTGTAACTGGAAATGTGTACCTTCTGGTCACCTTCACCCATGTCACCCACCTCTGACTCCCCACTTCTGGCAGGCTGCCGGTCTTTTCTCTGTATCTATGAGCTTGGTCTTTTTGTTTTTGTTTTAGATTCCATATATAAGTGCAATCATAGTGATATTTATCTACTCTGTCTGACTTATCTCACTTAGCATGTTCTCAAGTTTCATCCATATTGCAGCAAATGAAAAGACTTTCCCCCTTTTTATGGCTGAGTAATATTCCTCTGTGTGTGTACATACATATATACGTACATACCACATTTTCTTATCCATTCATCCACTGATGGACACTTAGGTTGTTGAGAACACTTTTTAAGATGTATTCTCTTAGCAAATTTCAGGTATGCAACACAACATTGTTAACTAGAGTCAATATCCTATACGTTAGATCCCCAGGACTTATTCATCTTATAACTGAAAGTTTGTACACTTTGACCAACATCTTCCCATTTCCCCCACCCCCAGCCCCTGGCAACCACCCTTCTACCCTCTGCTTTTACGAGTTCACCTTTTTTAGATTCCACATTATAAGCAAGATCTTACATGTTTTTAATATGTGGCATTTCCTTCTCATTCTTCCTTGGAGTGTCCATTTCTCTGCTTACATTGCCCCTCTATTCTTGGGTGTTGTCTCCTTTTCCCCTTAGCGCCTTTAACTATTTTTTTAAAATATTTTATTTATTTATTTATTTATTTGGCTTAGTTGGGTCTTAGTTGTGGCACGTGGGATCTTCATTGTGATGCATGGGCTCTCTAGTGGTGGCGCAAGGGCTCCAGAGCGCATGGGCTCTGTCGTTTGTGGCACGCAGGCTCTCTAGGCGCGGAGGCTCAGTAGTTGTGGCACGCGGGCTTAGTTGCCCTGCGGCATGTGGGGTCTTAGTTCCCTGATCAGGGATCAAACCAGTGTCCCCCACACTGGAAGGCGGATTCTTAGCCACTGGACCACCAGGGAAGTCCTGTGCCTTTAGCTATTTATCATAGTTACTTTAAATTCCCTGTCTGATAATTCCAACATCTGTGTCAAATATATGAGTCTTATTTTTTACTAGCAGGGGCTAGAGTGGGAGAAATGCCCTTTCCCCAGGTGGGATAAAGCTCTGTTAAAATTTTTACTCCTGAGGGTTTGTCTTTGGATAGCGTACACTTTGGGCATATTTCACAATTGTTACTCTTCCCCTCCTGGAGCCAGAACCACAAGGGGATTTTTGTTGGCTCTTCACTGTGAGATCCTGGTGTGGTTCCTGGGTTAAAGCCCATGAAAGTATGGGCCCCCCCTAAAACCGCCGGCCCTGGGACTTTTCTCACTCTTTTGCTTGTACGTCCACACTCAGCCCACAGCAGTTCCTTAAAATTACCACTTAAGTGTTTCTGCTGATAGCTTCTGCTCCAGGTGAGCAGATCTCAGCTTCAGCTCTGTGGGTTTGCCAGTGTCTCTTGATGTTGGAGGGGTAATTTCTCCTGTGACCTCAGTTCTCTGATAGGTCCTAGAAAAATCATTGATTTTCTGTTTTTCAACATTTTCTTGTAAGAAAGGCAGTGATGACTTCTGAGTTTTTTACATGTTGAAACTGAAGTTACAGTAGTTTCCCGTATGGAACAGGCCTACTCATTCTTGTTTTATGAAGGTATTTGTATGAATTTTGCTGTTTAGAATAAAATCTAAAATAATAATGTAATAAAAATAATTTATTAATTATATTTGGGAATCAGCTTTAGTTTTATTCATTAACACATAACTGTTTATAGAATCAATAAGTTACCTATGCCCAGGAATTTGAAAGTAGATCACAGAGATCTTAATTAACAATATACCTGTCTTATACAGCTTTTTTAGTTCTGCTAGATGTTGAATGAATTTGACTATTTTATCATGTCTGTTTCTAAAGCAGGGCAGTGAAATAAGTCAGACAGAGAAAGACAAATACTGTATGATCTCACTTATATGTGGAATGTAAAAACCAAAAACCAACCAAAAACTGAACTCATAGATACAGAGACCAGATTGGTAATTGTCAGAAATGGAGGGCTGTGTGTGTGTGTGTGTGTGTGTGTGTGTGTGTTTGTATAATGGGTGGAGGTGGTCAAAAGGTACAAACTTCCAGTTATAAAAAAAAATTGTAACTGTGTAGTGATATTTTGTCTGTGTAATATTTAAGCAGAGAAGAACCTTATAAATTGAAGGCTAGCTATTAGATGTTTGATAATACCCTGTTGAAATTGGAGTATAGGTGGCTTTTGGAGACATGGTTTGCCCACTACCACTGTATGTATATCTGATAGAATTTGGACATTTTCTTTGTAGGCACACGAGGCAGCATTGGAAGCCAGAGCCAGTCCAGAGATGAGTGATCGAATACAGCAATTGGAGAGAGAGATTGCCAGGTACAAAGATGACTCTAGCAAGGCCCAGGCAGAAGTTGACCGCCTCTTGGAAATCTTGAAGGAGGTGGAAAATGAGAAGAATGACAAAGATAAGAAGATTGCTGAGTTGGAAAGGTAAGGAAAGGGAAGCTGAAGAGGCACTCTCTATGTTAGAAAGGTTGAAGGATGGTTTTAAAACTATGTACTTTTCGGAGGGCTTCCCTAGTGGCGCAGTGGTTGAGAGTCCGCCTGCCGATGCAGGGGACACGGGTTCGTGCCCCGGTCCGGGAAGATCCCACATGACGTGGAGTGGCTGGGCCCGTAAGCCATGGCCGCTGAGCCTGCGCGTCCGGAGCCTGTGCTCCGCAACGGGAGAGACCACAACAGTGAGAGGCCCGCGTACCGCAAAAAATAAATAAATAAATAAATAAAAAGGTTTATTCAAAAAAAAAAAAAAACTATGTACTTTTCGGGACATATTTTTCCAATATATCTGCCTCTCTGAATTTACTTTATTACCTACTTTTTATTCTAAGTCAGTGTAACTTCATTTTTGCAGTCTCTGAAAGGCAACACAGAGTGGGAATAGATTAGGAAGCTATGGACTTCAGCATCATTGATTGGAAAGAGAAAGTATTCATTGATTAAGAAATTAAAGTTTTCTACTGGCTAATCAAGAGAGTGCAGATAGCCACTTGCTCTCTAATTATTTATTTATCTGTTTAAGGAACAAATGAACCTCAAGTTCAAGGAGTTAAAATTTTTAATTGGTTTACACCTTTTATGTTGAGCTGTTGCTCTTTTGGGCTGTGAATTTTTAGACTCTGTATTGTGGAGAAGCAAGCTATTACATTGGTACATAGGTCAAATTTAGAAGGAGGGACATTTTGAGGACAATTTAGGAGACTTGGATGTGATTTTTTTTTGATGTCTGACTTTGACTTCTTCAAAATGAGCTTTGTTTAAACAGAACCAGCCAGATAGCTCTCTTGGAATTTTCTTTGCCTTTTTTTCTTGTTAGGGTATTTTGAACTAAAGATAAAGCATATGCCTCTTGGCCTCTTCCTTTATACCATGTATTTAACATAAATTCACAAGTGCATAGAAATACTTCTTCCAGTAGAACTGCATTAATCACTGTATTCTGAACAGTCAGAGAGACTGGCAGTGACAGAGTGAAGTCATTAATCCGCGTGACTCCTTTGAGCCTGATTCATAGAAGTATTTTATTTTCATGCTCTTGAATGTTGGGAAGTAGTAGAATACTTTCATAAGTTGTTTACTGAGTTTTAAATTTTTAGGATATTGGTAGACTTGATATTTTCCCCTAGAAGTAATTTTTTCCTCTTGTTCTGTACCCATAGAATTTTGATTTTCAAAAAACTAAAAGGATAAAGTCCAACCCTCACAATTCTTCTTCACTAAGTTGGAAGTGTGAATAAATGATCTGATCACCTACTCATTTGTTTCCTCTTATTTTGATATTAACTCTATTCATGTTTTCTGGTCTGGTTCTGGATAAGATGGGTGGATAAAGTTCTTTAAATCAGAATTAACAAGTTATCAGAGTCTCAAGATTAGATTATGTATGTTCTTTGTACGTCTTCTCTGTTTGCACTGCATCTTTACCCCCAGCACACATGCGCGTACACACACACACACACACACTCTCTCCTTACATACTTACATGAGTACATGCCTTTCTTTGCTTTTGTGTCACCCTGAAATCAACAGCAGTACTTCATAGATTTTATTTATTTTTTATTTTTTTTTGAAATCAGACTTTTATTCAAATCTTAATTCTATAGATTTTAAAATACGATACTTCTGATGGATTAGTGACTTCCCACTAAATGTATTTCAGTATTTCAGAAAAGAAATTTCTTGATAAAGTTTTATTTTTCAGTTTGATTTTTTTGTATTAGAGCTCTGCATTGAAATTATTGCTTACTATTCCAGATACCTTGCTTGAAAAATGTTTCAATTCATTTTTGGATTGAAATATATATTTTTGGATTGAAACATATATGATATATATATATCAGATTTATTACAAGGAATTGTCTTGCATGATTGTCAGCAGCTGGCTAAGCAAGTCTGAAATGTGTATAGGAAAGCTGTCAGGAGGAGATCACCTGCAGGATAGAAGTCCCGTGAGCACGGGCCAGAACTGTGGTCCGCAGGCAAAATTTCTTTTCTTTCCTTGGGAAACCTGCTTTTAGGGCCTTCCAAAGAATTGAGAGATGCCCACTTCTATTATCTGGGATAGTAATCTCCTTTACTTAAATGGATTATAGGCTTTACTTATATCCTCAAAATACCTTCATAGCAACATCTAGATTAGTGTTGGTAAGTTAACTGGGTGCTGTAGCCCACCCAGGTTGACACTTCAAGAAAGTCATCACCTGGTGGCTCTGGATAGTCTCCACAGATGACTTTAAGGGAGAAAATAATAGTAAAAACAAACCTAAACATTGACATGTTATATGAGTAGATTGACTTAGATTAGCATGAGGAACCCAAAATGTAAATTGAATATTTCTCTTCTAAAGTGAGCATATTATAGTTTCTATTTAGATGCGTGATGAATAGCCTTTTCTTTGGCATAAGGTTTAAAATGTTTAGTAATGTAGGCTGATGAAATTCTGATAGTAGTATCTTTTCAGACTCCTGAAAGACTGCTTGTTGTCTGCTCTTTCACTTGTGTCCCTTTAGCTAAATACCCATGCCATGGCAGTATACTGGGAGCATTATCCCCCGTGCATAATTTTGCTTCTGTATTTGCTGTATTACATTTTTTTTTTCTGATACAGAAGCACTAATGAATCTGCAGAGTTTGGTGTTTGCACTAGAAATCCTCAATTTACTCTAATGTGAGGTTTATTTAAATTAGATTCAGCATCCCACTTAGAAACTTATATGTTTGGAGAATGACACCCGTCTTCTGATTTTTCACATAACTTAGGTATAAAGGATTGCCTTTGGTTTATGAAAGTTAGGAATTTTCAGTGATGTAAAGAATAATAGAATGTTATTGTGTAACCTAAATAATTTATAAGAAATTTAGATTTACTATATTTCCTGATTTGTGGGAATATAAAAACTGGAATTTTAATGGATATAGATTTCATTTGGGGTTGTGTTTTGAAATTTATAAGAGGGATTAAAAGATGAGAAGAAAGGACATATTTTCTTAGACATGTTTAATCTTTGAAAGCCCTAAAGTTCTTTTCATTCCTTATTGCTTTTACCTGGTTACTCTCCCTTTAAATATGCATCTCTAAAAACGCTACTGTTAGTAAGATTTGTAGTTATCAAGCTCTTGAGAATAGTAGCCAATCTGTGAGTTTAGTTTTTCACTCCATAACTCACTCTCCTCCTTGCCACAAAATATACCCTTTCCTTCTTCATTAATTAATGAATTAATTTTTCTACTTATGAAGGCTCTTATTTGCTGGTCACTGTTCTGTGCTCTGGGGACACAACAGGGAACAAAACAAACAAAATCTCTGCCTTCAAGGAGTTTATCATCTAGCCTCAGAAGACCAAAGCTCCAGCAAGGAGCGGACTTTTCCTCTGTAGGCTGGCAGAGGCGTTCTTCCACAGCTTGCCGGTACCTAGAAATTTCAGTGAGGAGGTTTCCATTCGCGGTCTGGTAGAGCTCTCCTGGGAAGTAATACTTAACATACTCAATTAATGTGTGCCCCAGGATACAGAATCATTATAGAAAAGGGGCTTCTTGTTGAACTTCAGACTCTTAAGTCTGGTCTTCTAATTTTTGTGACCAGTATTAAATGATAATGGTTTGAGAGGTTGTTTGGATAGAAGGCTAGCAGGTTGTTTGGATCCTAGGCTCCTAATTTTAGGTCCTAGAACTGTAGCGTGGATGGAGATATAAAATGGAGAGGGAAAGGCAGGATAGTGTGCTGCTATTGGTACTATTCTGACAAAGGCAAGAGAACCAGGAATCAGTGTTGTTATTTACACACACACACACATATGTATAGGTACTTAAACACATTTTGGGGCCAGTCTTGTAAGTAGTTATAATATTAGGAGGAAACTTAGTTTTTCTGCTTTGTGATGGTCACTTTCATTTTCTTTGCTGTCTTTTCCAGACCTCATCTAGAACTATTAGTTCTAGGCTTTTACATCATGATTAAACTTAAATTTTGTGGACTAGCAAGAGAACTTAACCTGTGTTTATAATGTTTCCAAGGGAACTACATTCTGATTTATAAACAACTGGCTCTGTTAAAAAACTGGTATGTGATCTATTCATAAGATTTGGAGCTGCTTGATTTTTTTTTTTTTAAGTAAGGATGTTCCCAGCTTGCTCAGAATTCAGGCTCAAGGTAGTTTGCCCCTGAATTAACTGTCTAAATTGCTAAAGCAGTAACTGTTAACCTCATTTTGGTAAGTGAGAGGAATCTATACTTCTGTAGTTCAAGATCAAAATAATGAACTGAGCTTGAACACAAAGAATGGGGTCGTTTTCCTATCATGCCAGGAGTGAGATTTAGTCTATGGTGTTATTTGCACGTGTGCATGTGTAAGAGAAAGTACTTCTCTGGTGGTATTTGGAGAATTTAGGGAAGATAGTTGCTAGGCTTAAATCCTCATGGCTTGAGGATATGACCTTTTAAGTTTTTTTATTTGCTTTTAAAGCTTACTAGTATCTGAAATTTTATGTAATGAAAATGGAGTTATTTTTATTTTTTATAAATCTTTCAAAATGTGTTGGCAAACTTAGAGTTTACAGGATATTTCCAACTTTTGGTCTGATATTAGTAGATTTAACTCTTTGTTTTTTTTAAAACTGAGCTTTAGAATTAGGAGATGAATGCTTTTTTGTTATCTGCTTTTTCTGAGTATTTTCTCTTTGACTAAAATTTTCTTTCCCCTTATTCATTTGTGGGAATTTGACCCCTTTTAATTGTTATCTTTTTTTGGGGAAAAAAAAAGTTTACTGACCTCTCTTAGGTAGTAATTTCTCCTTTTTTGTGTGTGTGTGCTTTTGTTATAGTATCTATCACATTCTGTCCCAAGACTGTACATTGTTGTGGGCCCAATAAATACATATGTTAAAACATAGAGACACAGCTCCTTTCTCATTTTACTGTCTAATCATCCCACATTTCTTCCCTTTTATCTTCCCATCCCCCACACATTCAGACCTTTCATCAAACAGATGGAGATTTAATAGTCCCTTATACCCTTGTTTGTGATATTGAATATATTTTTATATTTGTTTCTTCTATATGTTTGTAATATGTTTACCATTGCACATGTACTTTTCTTTCTGTAAAAATATAAGTAAATGCATATACATTAAGTATTCTTATTTAATATAATTCAATAGGATTACTTTTCTATCTGCAGGTTAAACAAAAGTATAGATAACCTCTCTCCTCTTCTGTCACAGTGAAATACCAATTCTAACTTGTATTTTTACATTTTAACATCACTGAAACTGGGATACGTAAATAAATAATGGCGTGATTTAATTGGTATATATTTTTTTATTTCTTAGTAATACATAAAGTAATGGCGCATCTTCTTCCTTTGGTGAATTGATATTGAAGATGTGCGCAAAGAGAGTGAATAAAATTATTTCAGTGACTGGGGTGGAAGGAAGTATTTCCAAATTAACGTTATCTTCTCATGTATTCCATTTTAAATGTGTGTAACCAGATGAATATGTTTACTATTATAATTAGATATTTGACTGTTTTAACTGCATCCTGAAAGTTTATTTGCTTAGGTTGACCTAAAATTTTTTTTGTCATTTTCATTGGGAAAGTGGGTTTTATGTTTGTGATTTTATATTGGTATCACAGTATATTCAGGCATCTATGGCACAGTATAACCTGAGAATATAAACCTACATATTTAATCTTCATATTTGTAAATATCTTTTCTGTAAAGAAGTCCTGAATTGATCATTCAGCTTAATGTCTTCAGAAATCTCCCATAGGGAAATTAATATTAAGCTGTATATAGATTTGGTGTAAACTAGTATACAATTCATGAGGAAAATGGTTCCTTAAAGCATTTCCGTACTTTTAAATTTATAGTCATGTATCTTTGATCCACGAAGGACAGTGTTGGTGAATGTGGTCTTGATGTAGTTGGAACAGAGGAGAAATGAGTGCGGTGACTGTGTGTGCTTTCTTGAGGGAGAGTGGGTTGTGTTTAAAAAAATGGAAAGAAAAAGGGAAAACGAGATGCTGCGAGTGTTATAACGGAAGGTGACTGGTTCTTTATCTGATCCTGCTGGCTTCAGCTTGCTTTGCGGGGGGTGGCACTTGTTTCTTTCTTCTTCCTCCTAGATGAATTTCACTGATTTCATTTAAAAGAAGAATAAATCACGCGGCTTTACATAGTCAATTCTATTAGGCCATATTCCTAAAGTTTCTTGTGGGCACAGCACCTTATAATTTATTACAGTCTTGATAGAAATTTTGATGGTTACCTCAAGTTTTTACTTTACACTGGAAACATTAGAATTATATGTAGTTATTCTGAATGAAGATTTTTTTTCTCCTAAATTTATTTCCCAAGAGCTAAAGTTTGATGCCAAAGTGAAATATGACTCCTGAACTGTAAAATAGTTAGAAAGATCCTTAAGGTTGCTCACTCTTGACAGGAATAAGCTTAATTTTTCTTTTTTCAGGGATTTTCTCGTGTCTCTTATAAAGCTTTGCATCTATATGAGATTTCAGTGAGTGTCATTGTGGATCTAAAATTATTCTAACGTAATGTGTCATAACCAACAAAAATAAAAAAGATCATTGGGAATAGTCATTTAGATAAATGATTGGCCTCTCTTTGACTTTGAACATTGTCTGCATTCTACACTGTTTTCCAAATGCCAAAGATCCATGGATTTTTGTAGATCCCTTCAGGAACCTGTAAGCATCATAGGACATATAAAGTATGCCCAGGAGGTGTGTCAGCAGACCTACATTCCTCTCACGGATCCACCACGTATTCGCTGTGTGGTTGTGAGGAGTTTTGTTTGTCATTTTGTTTCTCTGTTTTTCATCTATTTATCTTATATAATGGTGATCATAAATCTTGTTATCCTTGCCTTTCATTATTCTGACAATGAGTTTTTAAAAACTCTCGTTTTAGTACTGAAATATTAGAAAACATTAAAGTGCAAGTTGAAATGGTGCTTGCATTCAAGAAATAAACTTCTTGTTTTAGATTCTTAAAGTAAAATTTAGATGCTGAAGGTAAGCTGGATGGCGCTGGCTGTTAGAAGTCTTAAGTATTTGGAGGATAATATCGATACTACTTTCAATGAAATTGATTAATTTTTAAAAAGGGAAAACTGCCTGTTGTTAGGAAAAGCAATAATGAACCTCAGGGGCTTCGTGCTAGGGTAGGAATATGAAGCATGGCTACTTTGCATCTCTTTCTGCTGAGCAGTACTGGAAATGAATTGATGTTTATAGAACCATATATTCTTCATTATTGCTTTCAGATTGCACCATTGGGGGTGGATTTGATAGATTTGGAATGAGAAATAATCGCTGTAATTAGGAAAACATTATTTTCACATTTGAGAAAATTATTTCAAAAATTTCCAAATGAATTAGAGTTCTGTATTCTACAGAATAACTGAAGCTGTCAGTGTTTTTCTGCTTTTGCTCGTGGATAACTTGGGTCTAAGAAATGGACTGGGGTGGGTAAAGGAGTTGTCAGTTCTAAGATGGGTGTGTGTAGAACTAAGCTGACTGACGTTGTAGGATCACAGTTAGCTACTTAAACGAGGAGGGGAGCAGCTAGCCTTCTTTTCTTTTCCTTTGTGTTTAAGAAACTACTTTTTTTCCTGCCCTAGGAAATGGTAAATTTTAGACAAAATTTGTTCCTTTAGAAACTTACATTAAGGTACAGTGGTGTAATCTAATATGAAAATACACTTGTTGAAAATCTGAAATTACTAATTTTTGTTGCCAGTGCAGAATCTGTGTGACTCCTTTCCCTTCTCTAATCCTGTGCTTTATATTTTGTCTATGTCTGTGAATAATATTATTTCTGATAATTGGCCTCACTAATTTTTTCTAACTTTCTCTTTCACACTTTCTTCCTGGATTTGCTGTTTCCTTCAGTCTCACCTCAAGGTCAGTATGCTTGTCCTAAAACAAAGATATGTAACAGAACATTGTATACTAACGTTGTCTTGAATTCCTATAAGCAACTGAAATGATGGAACTTATCCCAGGAACGAGATGTCTAGAAATTCAGTTATGAGTGCAGAAAATGTCACGAATCTTAGATTTATCGGAAGAGTGGATTCACGGTTCTGTGCTTCAAAAGATAGTGAGAGTGGTCAGAAAGCGAGAATCAGACTGACCAGGTTTGGACTGAGAAAGAAATGAGGATGAAAGGAAGCCACTAGAGGAATGAGGAAGTGAAAAATATTGCTTTAATTTTATTATATTTTCATCCAGAGACATTCTGGCTGTTATATTAGTAGGTAAAGTGCAGCATGAAGGAGGGAGGGAAAATTGCCACAGTCTGTGGATTTTTATAAGAACCTTTGAATTATTTCACGTACACAAACCTACACATACCCTTTCAGTTTGGGGTTTGTTTTGTGACTCTGCTGAATGGTAGAACTGGTGGTGACAAAAACAGCCACCAGTTCTGCTGTTCATGTGTCAGAGGCTCTATGGGAGAAGCTTTACAGGTTTTATTTCAGTTGATCTTCCCAGCAAGTATGTAGAGAGGTTCGTGAATTTCCACTTTTTAGGCAAGTAACACAAGTACAGAGTCCATTAAGTAACTCTAACGCATCTATCTTCATTAGTAAGTAAATTAGTAACGGAAGCTGGCAGAAAACAATCAGAAACCTGCATTATAAAAGTTATTTATTTTGCATATGAGCCATGGCAATGTAAATTAAGGTGTGAGAATTTCTGATAGGGTTCAGAAAATATTGTCAGCGCGTGGGTTACACAGGACAGATTGTTATTCTGATGAGGATCTGAGATTAGGGAACATGATTTCTACATCTAGGGTGAGCCAACTAGTTAGTGGTGGTACTTAGATTTGAAGCCAGATGTTCTCATTTCAGCCTCAGGGCTTTTTATATGATATGCACTCTAGCCTAGGAATTAGAGTCCCAGATTGCTCAGGTGTTCTTAGGCAGATTTCTCATCTGTAATTTTCCCATCTGTAAAATTGGAGTAGTTCTCTAATATCTGAAACTTTGAATGAGTTAATGCAGATAGCACTTGGAACGGCGTCTGGCACCAGGTGAGCAGTCAGTAAACGGAGCTGTTACAATTACTCCTTTTTGCTTTTTTCGTGGACTCCTGTTTGATCCAGGATACCGTAGTACGGTGCCATACGTTTCAGCGTCTTTAAAACACTACAGTGTGCTCTTGACTTCTGTCACTATTAATAGAAAGTGCAAAGCTGTGTATGTTATGTGTAGAAGATGATAAAAGAAGCTGTGTCCCTTCTGTAATGACACTTTCAGACTCTATTTTTAAGGTGCTGAAGCTTCTATTATAGGTAGAAAGATGAAGTTGAGGCTTTTTTTGGGAAAAAGGTTCTCTTTTCCAAATCTCTCTCCCTGATATTTCTTCTCAGTGCTTGACGATATTTCTGAAAAAGTCTTCTTACATTTGACTCTTTAAAAATAAGCAGTTTGTTTGGGGTGTATGTTAAAAAAATAAATAAACCTTTGTTTCATAATTACTTATATGAATCTAATTCATGAAGGGGTTCTTAACCATCCTCTTCCTTCTCTCTACGTATCAGCAGTCTCAGAATGTCTCTCTTCGCTCATCCTTACCTTACATTTGTCAGTGGGACAAATGACCCAGCTCTGTTCCGAGGCTAAACTTCCTGTTCATTCCTTCCCTCTGACCAGTTTTCAAAACCTTGTTCCATAAATTGAATCCTCCTTCTCCTTATTTCCCTGTTTCTCTTCCCTTTCTTCCCACTGACTCTCCCAAACATAAAACATATCCTGGTTTTCCCCATCCTTAAAAAGACATGGAAGCAATCCTTCCAGTGTCTTTTCGTTGGTTTCAGTTCACTACAGTATCTTACTTTTACCTTTTACTTTTTCTTTTCTATTTATTTGCACAGTTTTTGAAAGAATCATTTATGCTTGATGCCTCCACGTTCACACTTCCCATTTATTTTCCAAAGCAATATAATTTGGAATCTTCTCTCAGTGCTGTGCTAAAATTGCTTCACTGGTACTCTGCCAAATTTAGTGGACTTGTCTGTCTCGGGCCTACCGGCCTCTCTGGGATGTTAGATTTTTGACTTTCTCTCTTCTTTTTGGAGCTCTGCTTTTTAATAGTTTATGTGACATTGTTTTCTGCTAGCTCTCTTACCACCTTGTTGAGTTTTGGCCTGTTTTGCTTTTCTTCTTTTACATGTTTCTTAATTCTTGATGTTTCTCACGTTCTTTTAAAAAATTCCTTTTTCATCTCCATTATTGGTCACCTGACTTGTTACTACCAAAGACTCAGTTTTGTTTTGTTTTTTAAACATTTTTATGGAACTCTACTTTGAGTAGACCATATTCATTATGGAAGAAATCTTACAGTGTTTGCAATAAACGTAGCAAGCACAAATACTACATTTTAAAAGTGATTTTCCAGTTTTCTACTCTAAATATTTTCTCCACATTGTAGTAAAACAGTTAGGGTACCACTTAAGTAATTCCAAGTCTGATCACAATTCAGCTTTAGGAGAAAAATATCATGAAGGCTTTTGCCTTGTATTTGGAGGACTTTCCTCCGTAACTTAAGCTTCAAGGGCTCTCATAGTTTTACTGGGAAGTTTTATCACTTCGTTCTGTATTTTGATTTTTGCATGACAGATTTTGATCTAAATGTCTCTAAACAAAACCTTATGAAAGGCTCCAGAAGAATTTGTCCATGGAAGTCATTGGTGTAGACATAATTCTCTGAGTTACAAGTTAGGTTAATTATAATATTCTTAGCTGATTCATTTTTAGTTAACAGTAAATGCCATTAAACTATGCTTATTTCTAAATAAGTTTATTTTTCAAGTAATAAAAAATATAACAAGTTTTGTTTTTCCAGTGGCAAGAATCATTTTGGCTGTAATATATTAAAAACCCTCTTGTCATTCCAGATTGGAATTTAGTGCTTTTTTTATATATATATATATAGAAGCATTTCATCATTTTAATTACGGTTTTGCCAAGTCCAGTTGAATAACTCATCAAGAGAATATAATTTATTGATGGTTTGAGATTGGATTGGATGTTTAGACTACTTCATTGTATGACTTTGGGCAAGGTACTTATTCATTCAGTGTTTGTTTTAGCCTGTTTTGTGTTAATAGTGACAATTACCTGTAGTGTTGTATTTTCATGTCTCCACTGAGCTTTTCCATTTTGAATGGATTTGTTTCTGCTCTTCCTCCCCTGCCCTCCTCTGTCCGCCTTTCCCTTCAGAACAGAGCAGGATTTTATTTAGAGTGACGATGACTAAAGATTCACACTCTGTATCCTTAAACACACATCTCTTTAGTTCCTGTTCAGTGACATTAGCCCCAGAGAATGAATACAAAGAACGAATTCCATGTTTAGATGAAAAGACATGATTGAGTCCATAATTCATCTTTGCTTTTTATTATATAGCAGCACCTTTGGCTAAAGGCAAGACATTCAGGAAGTTAGGCCTATAAATGTCGTCTCTTTCACTCATAGATCTAAACAGATTAAGCGCAATATTATTATTACCCATGTTTTATTTAGCAGTGGCCTTTGCAGACCTGTCTTCATGACAAATGTTTGGAATCTGTGTGATGCTTCCTACTAACTGTGTTAAGACCAGAGTCCCTGTATTGTTATGTAATAAAATTTAAATACTTTATGACTTGCTCAAGTACATTCCTGTTGTTATAGTCTGTTTCATCTAGTTTGTTGAAAGAGTTCTACATTGATTTCTAAAATCAAACTAGGTCATACAACCATTTCTCTGCACATTTTAGAAAATTTTTTTCATTATTGACTGATGCTAGTCCCTAAAACCTCATAAGATGTCATTCACAAAAAGAAGTCTAGTAGAATTGTGAGGGCTTAGTTATTTTCTGGCTTTTCAGCCAAAGCGTTCAGGGCTCTATAGGCCAAGAGCATTTCTGACCCTGTGCGATCTATTTACAAGGAGTTCGACGTATGGGCAAGAGTTTATCATCTGAGAGAATGATCTGTTGTTAATTGCATTTTTTTCTTCCATTTGTCATTCTTTTAGCGTTCTTAAATACCTTTATTGTTCAAGAGTATATTTCCTAATTTATTTTCCTTTCAAGCAGTAATATTGCCTGGAGTTTTTTGTAGTAGGCCACGTAAGCACAGTGTAGCCACACCTCTGTTAACTAACTTCTCCTAAAATAAAATAGTGTTACTGTTTTGGATGATTCATTGGTAGAAATAAGTGTGTGAACACAGACTTGTGTTGATCTACCTACCTGATCTTCCACTGAAGAGTATTGAATTTCACGCCATTATGCGTTGAGAAGTGGTAAATGTTGCTTGTCTAGAGAGCAGTTGTAGATAACTACCTGGTATTCTGTAGATGAGCTAAAGATGGCAAATTCAATAGAGAAGGGAGGAAAGACTAATTTTACAATTAGTCAAGATTTGAGTTTCTGTAGGGTTGTCAGATTTAGCAAATAAAAATATGAGATGCCCAGTTAAAATTGAATTTCAGATATACACTGAATAATTTTTGTATTAATATGTCATAAATATTGGGACATACTTATACTAAAACATTATTTGTCGTTTATCTGAAATATGGATTTGGATGTCCTGTATTTTATCTGACAAACCATGATGATGTAGTTTGGAGATAAAGCAACTTTTATAGAATGTGTTGAGAGGAGACCTCACCACAGGCTGTCATTACCTGATTTAAAGGATGTTAATTAAATATAGACCATGGTGGCTTGTATGGTCTCATTATTAGTTCAGTTTATTGATGCAACTCTAAGGCAGCGTTGAATGAATTCTTTTCTAATTGTTGCATCCTCCCTTTGATTTGTTTCCATGAATCCCCTTCGATTTGTTTCCAAAAGTTTGGAAATCTGATTATATCATCTCCATACATAAAGTCTTACACACTTAGGATAAACTGCAACTTCCTTGCTCAGCATGATATAATTATGTGGCTTTCATTTACCTTTGGCTTCCTTTTCCTTTGTTCTGCTGCTCCAGCTTTAAGCTGCAGTCATAGTGAATGTGGCTTCTCCCAACAGGACACGTTCTCCTTTTATCAGGGCTTTAGTCCTGCTGTTCTCTCACCTAGTAACCTTTGGACTAATCCCTTAGGAAAGTTGGTAGATCGTTTTCCAGGAAGCTTTTCCCGATCATCACGACCACCCCTGACCCCTTTTCTGGGCACTTTCTTATAGCACTTAGTATACCCTGTATGTGCTTGGATGCCTGGGAGGTGTTTGAGAGCAGGAACTATTTTTATTCATGGATTGATATTTCTCATGCTTGGTACATGAGAGAGGTGTTTAACCAAATACTTGTCTACCTAATGAGTAAGGAGAATGTAAAGAGCTTCACAGACTGTCAAAGCATAAACAAATGTAGATCCTCTTGCATTCCAGAGCCCATGTTCTCCTGGGCAGTGCCTTAAACATATTTTTTGATTGGTCATCATGATTCCAGTCTGGTGAAATTAGTCTTCTTGACCCGTGACCTAGCATTTGGTCTAGTTTTCTTATCTTAGTGTGGAGGCAGTGGAGTTGGATAGGGAGCTTCAGAAGTAGATAGGATGATCTGTTGCTTAAGCTGGGGCCCTGGATCTTTATGTGACTGTTTTATATACATATATGTTATATATAGCTTTTTGAAAGTTTCAAATATTTAATAACAGTAAAATTAGAGTTGTATTACAAACCTTTCTTAAATAGCCATTCTACAGTTTCATAGCATTGATGTCAAGAGCCTGTTTTCATATTTCCAGCAAAAATCTCTGAATTTTATTTCCTTTTTCTGCCATTTCACACTATCCCATGCCTTTTTTTTGTTTTATGATTTCATTGTGCTTCCTAAGGTACACGTTTAAATACGTGCTCCCAGAACATCCTGGTTAACAGCTTGCTGCCATTGATGGGAAAGAGCTTGGCAGTGTTGGGGGGATTGTTTTGCAGCAGGAACTCCTGCTGGTTCTCAGGTGTTTTTGGAGGTCAGTGGTGTAAGTCGGTGAATAAACATTCTTTCCTGTGCGTATATATGAAGAGCTTGATTTTTCTCTCCTTATCCACAGGCAAGTGAAAGACCAGAATAAGAAGGTAGCAAACCTGAAGCACAAGGAGCAGGTGGAGAAGAAGAAAAGCGCGCAGATGCTGGAGGAGGCCCGCCGCAGGGAGGACACCCTCAGTGACAGCTCCCAGCAGCTGCAGGTGGGCAGGGGGCCCGGCCCTGGGCCAGCAGGTTCCCTCCCCGCTTGCACGTGGCTCACTCTCCATCCTGCTTCTCCTCTCTTTCTAACCCTGCCCGCTGCCTTCCTCTCAGACCAACTGTTTAGCAGTAAAGGTATGGCTTTAAATAGAAAAGGCAAGTTCTATTCCACAGCTTTGTGAGGAAACCTCAGCAAAGGAGAAAGTCTTGTCTCCTCAAGGGAATCCCGCCTCCTTGGTAAGTTCAGTGTCCGTGTGGTGAGTGGGGCCTGTTGAGCTTCAGGTGGTCGGCGTAACGATTGGCCATTTTCCTTCATTAAAGTGCATTGCCAGTCTTGGTTTTTGCCTGGCTTCCTTCTTCGTTCCATCTTCCTTTCCTTTCCCCCCCACCTTTCGTACCTTTTCCCCCCTCCCTCTTTCTTTCCTTACTTTTAAAAAGTTCAATTTAGAGAGTGTATTTCAGTCATACAGAATGTATTAAAACATACTTTTTTACTTCACTGGAGACATAATCGATGTTTGGACCTAATTATTCACAAGACTAAGTTAAACCAGACTCAGTAACAAGAGTAGCAGTGACCATGTAAGTGCCAGCTGTTTGCCCAGTGCTGGAAACCAGGGCCTGGTCATTCACTGTTTCTAACCTTCACTAGTCCAGAGGGGCAGATGGGTTTTGCACATTTTACAGATGAGGAAATAGTCTCAGAGAAACTGAATTACCTACATGCACACAGCTTTCTTAGTGGCTCGGCTGTGACTTTAACTGAGACTCCCTGGATCTCTCGCCTGTCTGAATGAAAGTTTAAGTTTAGAGAATGCCGTAGACGTGGTGGAAATCTCTAAAACTCCTGCCAGGACTGCTAGCCACTGC
This sequence comes from Mesoplodon bidens, assembly GCF_964165515.1. Lineage (NCBI taxonomy): Eukaryota > Metazoa > Chordata > Mammalia > Artiodactyla > Ziphiidae > Mesoplodon > Mesoplodon bidens. The sequence goes on along the minus strand of NC_138167.1, from coordinate 1,604,719 downwards.
CAGGTTGTTTTTCTCTCATTATAGTTTCTAATTGGTGTGATAGTGTTTATGCCACATTGCATAGCCACAGAAATCTTTACTGGAGAGATTTGGAGGAGTTATCTGTTATGTAGAAACCATTTTTAGGCTTTATAACAAATTCATTTCTGACCTGAAAATCCGACTTTTTAATTCCCTTTTTCATTCCTCTTTTATACAACTTTGATTATAAAATACATACTTCGGGGGCTTCCCTGGTGGCGCAGTGGTTGAGAGTCCGCCTGCCGATGCAGGGGACACGGGTTCGTGCCCCGGTCTGGGAGGATCCCACATGCCGCGGAGCGGCTGGGCCCGTGAGCCATGGCCGCTGAGCCTGCGCGTCCGGAGCCTGTGCTCCACAACGGGAGAGGCCACAACAGGGAGAGGCCTGCGTACAGCCAAAAAAAAAAAAAAAAAAAAAAATACTTCGTATAGAAACAGTATGAATTTCCTCAAATATACCAACTTCTGAAAAAGCAGCATACCAGTTTTCCCTCACCCTTGTCAATAACAGTTGATACTATAAATTTTCTTCCTCCGTTTTTATTTTTTAGTGCCAATCTGGTGGGTGGAAAATATTTAATTTTTGTTTTAATTTATATTTCTCTGATTACCAGTGAGGAAGAGTATTTTTTCATATCTTATATTTTCATTTGTTTATTAATGTAATTAAATCTATCTCTGTCTTCCATGGTGGCTTTTTCCCTGTAGATTTTTTGCTTAGTTTATCCCCATTTTGAGAACATATAAACATTTACCTATAAATATTTCTAAGTTGTTTTGGGCTTTCATTTTTAACCTTTACTTTTTTTTTTTTTTTGCGGTACGCGGGCCTCTCACTGTTGTGGCCTCTCCCGTTGCGGAGCACGGGCTCCGGACGCACAGGCTCAGTGGCCATGGCTCACGGGCCCAGCCGCTCTGCGGCATGTGGGATCTTCCCAGACTAGGGCACGAACCCGTGTCCCCTGCATCGGCAGGCGGACTCTCAACCACTGCACCACCAGGGAAGCCCCCTACTTTTTAATTTAAATAATTTTAGGGTAGTTTGTGTTGTGAGGGTCTTATTTTTTTCTTCATTGCTAACAATTACACTAGAGTATTTATAGAAAATTATTTCACTGCTCATAAGTTTGAATTGACATCTTTATGGTTTATGAAATTGTTTAATAATTAGGCTGTTTCTAGGCTTTCAGTTCAACCTGCTTTCTGGACTAGGATCACATTGTTTTTACTTATAGAGAATATTTATTTGTTTTATAAGACAAGCCCTTGTTTATGGCAGCACCTTACCCGTTTCATCTGTCTCATTCCCCACACCCCCGCCAGATAATGGTTTCTGCTACCAGTCTGTCTTTGTAAACCGAAGCGTGCCCTTCTAATCTTCTGTCAGGTGTTACAGTAACACCAGAAGTGCTTTCATAGGTCATCTCTTGTTTCCTCTTTATATAACCCGACAGATTAGTGAATCAGATTATTTGTTTATATATTACATATAGACAAAATGAATTTAGAGTGTGGATGAGTGACTTTTCCTAGGTGTCTCAGTAAGTGACAGATATTCAAGTTATGAAAAATAATAGCCGATGGCCATATGCAAGATACACATGGATGCAATTCATTCAGATATGTGAAAAGAGCACTGGACTACAAGCAGGACACTTTGGATCTGATCTCAGCTCTTTTACTCACTAGCTCTGCTACTTGTTTCTTAACTGTGTCATTGCAAATGACAACCCAGTGGTGGCGAGTATCCCTAGGACCCTATTGTGATCTCTAAATATGAGTCCCCACTGAAAGACACTAGAGATTCTTGGAGAAATGGCTAATGGTAGAATCCATGGGGGAGTAGGGGAGTAGAAAAGCAATTGTTTGAGGATTTGTATTTTTAAAAGTTCTCATTATCTGAATTTGTTTTTGTTTTAAATTTCTGAATGTACATATGAGTCCATTACTGATGTTTTCATGAAATAGGTGAAGTGAAGGGAAGGAATTATTGTAGTATTTCCAGTATGGGCATAATAGTAATTCGAGGATTAAAAAATATTTTTTATCATGTGAAAAAGAAATGCTTTATAACTAATGTTTTGAACTTTGATGAGTAATGAATATTTAATCTTTATCAGATGCCACCTTGGCTTCCAAAGATTAATTATGCTTATCATGTTAATAAACACACAGTGTATTTTCTTTTGTTTGTGAAGAGTAAAGCTTGGTTTAAACTAGAAGGTTCGTTTTTGCCTTTCGTTATTCAGTGACTGCCAGTTATGGTGTTCAGTTCATTGGTGACCTCACTCTTTCTGGTTACAGTTTGTCACAAAGCGGTGGTATTACTTTTTCATTTAACTTTCTTTATTCTGAAGAACAATATACATTTTAAACAGTACATAAAGCACACACACACACTCACATGCGCAGTGTGAATGATACGTGTAAAGTGATTGTCTCAAGGAATTGGAATACTGCTGGCATCCCAGAAATCATTTACGTATTCCTTCCCAATCATCATTTCTTCCCTTCCTTCATTATTGTGACTTCTATTGTTCTTTGCTTTTCTTTACAACCTGTGTGTATATTTTTAAAAAGTATAGATTCGTTTTACATATTTTTGCTTTACATAAATAGAGCGATCATATTTATTCTTCCGTGGCTTCTTTTGTTCAACATCATGTGTGAGGCTTATCCTTGACAGTTGTGCGTAGCATTTGCACATTCGTTGTCCTTGCTCTTCTGTGTGTTTTTTCTTTAATTCAAAATTCCATGTTTTATTTTGAAAGTGTCCTGAAAAGGTATCTTCATTTTGTTCTAATTTTCCATTTTTTAAAATACTTCAGGTGGAAATAAAAGTATTTCTTTTTGGCATAAAGTGAGTTTCGAGATAAGTTTTTACTTTATTCTTGGCTCAACACATTAAAAGTGTCCTGAAGAGATTAAACAGATATCTTACGTATGAAATGAAAATGCTACCCTGAGAATAGAGGGAATCGCGGGATCTCACAGGCTGTAAACACTGCTGCTGTTTAGCATGGCCTTAGTTGTGAAGGCACTCGACTGCATCCTGTTTGTACTTTCGTGTTTTGAACAGTTATTACTATGATCTACATTAACTAGTCTCAGACTTTTTGGTTTTAGAAGCCCTTTTGTGCTCTTAATAATTTGTAAAGTCCCCAGAGCGATTTTTTTTATGTGGGTTGTAACTCTCATATACATAGGCAGGTACTGCCCCAGCTCTCCAATGTCTAGATGTATCTGAAGACACATCTCCAACAGTATAAAGATACACATACAGCTGACCCTTGAACAACACAGTTTTGAACTCGAGGACCCACTTATACACGGACAGTTTTCCGTAGTAAATACTACAGTTCCACATGGTCTGTGGTTTGAAGCCATGGATGCAGAGGAACCTCATATGCGGAGGACTGACTGTAATTATACTCAGATTAAGCCCCACGTTGTTCACAGGTCATGTACACAAGGTTATTTGCAGTATTGTACTAATTGCAAAGTATTGCAGACAACGTAATTGCTTATAGATAAGGGAGTGCTTGAATCCACTGTGGTGCATCCACATTGGAGACTGGCAGCTCCAAAAAGGAATGAGGGAGATCTCTAACGAACTGATGTGGAGTGATTTCCAGGACATCTTGTCAAGCCGGGGTGAGGGGTGCACAAAAGACTCTGTAGTATGCTGCTCATTATGAGAGAACACACATATATCTGATCCTTTTTGCCAAAGAAAGCAGGAACAATAAGCTAGAAATGAAAGAGACCAGTTATCTAAGGGAGTGGTTGGGAGGGGATTAGTAGAAAGAAGGGGAAGGGGATGGGGGTGGTAGGTTTGAGGAGAAAGTGACACTTCTCTTTACCCTTCCCCAAAACTAGATAAAACCAGTCAAGGTGTGGGGTTGGGGGAACCCCAGAAGGAGTACAAACCCTAACAGATGAACCAGTTTTATAAATGAGTAACATAACTGCCCTCAAAGGGGTGGGGAAGAAGGGAATGGACCTAAGGAGCTTTGGAAGCCATTTTCTTGAATACTGTGAAGCTAAAGACAGAAGAACTGTGCATAAATGTTGTAATAATAAAGAAATATATTGTAGGTAATGAAGGCTGAGTTTTTTCATTATTCAAGAAAGAATAATGAAAAAGCACCTGGGGTGCTAGACTGGAATCAGAAATACTAGTAAGAACTCCTGGTGTTCAATTTATATGCAGACAGGGAGGTATAGAGATGCTGATGTGTGTCTGCAAAATGCATAACCTCATTTCCATCGTGAGAAAAAAACAGACAAATCCAAATTCTGGGACTTCTTACAAAATAACTGAGCAGTATATTTTAAAATGTCAAGAATTTGAAAGACAGGGAAAGACAGACTGAACACTGTTTTAGATGGATTGGAGGACACTTAGAAGAAATGTCAACTAAATGAAATGTGGGATCCTGGGTTAAATCCTGGAACAGATAAAGGACATTAGGGAAAAACTGAGGAAGTTAGAATAAGATCTTTAGTTTGGTTAGTGGTATTGTGCCAATGTGAATTTCCTAGTTTTGATCACTGTGCTGTGGTTATGTAAGCTCTTTACAGAAGGCTAGGTGAGGAGTGTATGGGAACTCTGTACTATTTTTGCAACTTTTCTGTATGTCTGTAAATAGTTCAGAATTAAAATTTTATTAAAAATAATCATTGACTCTATATTTCCTCAGCACTTATAATCACCCACTTCACTTTCCCATCTCCTTTAAACAAGTGAGTTATGAATTTCAGAAACATCTTACCACCAAACGTAATGATACAGGATAGATATCTTGGGCTTTTTTCATATACCATCTCTAAATTTGCAGTGCAGATATTATTGTGTTCTCCATATCGTTTGACATCCTAAAGCCATCATTTAATTTAGAATTCAGTTTAGCAAGTTGACTATTCCAAAGATTTGACCCAAATCTTAAAGCCATGGTGATATCGATAATAGACCATTATTATTAGAGTTGATATGTCTTGACAAGTCTCTATCCCTCCAAGATACTAGGTTTAATTTTGCTCATTTTCTTTAGACATACTTGATGTCTTGCATTTATTCAATATAAATTTATTGAATGCTCTCTAAGTGTAGAACTCTGTTGCTAAACTTTGGTTATGCAGTTACGAAAAGACATGTTCCCTGCCCTCTGGAGCATATTGTCTCATGGAGGAGAATATAATGATAAAACTAAGTGAACAAGTAAGTAAAAATTATGGTAAGTGCTGTAAGGAAATAAACCGGGCACATGAAAGATAGTGGAGGAGGGAAAGATGATGGGCAGCAAATTTAGGGAGAGCCATCAGAGATGTCCCTTCTGAGGGTATGACATGAAGATGAGGTCTTAAAAAGCAAAGCAGAGGAAACAGTGTTTAAAGCGGAGGGAATCCCTAAGGTAAGTAAAACCTTACCTTAGGTTGTTCGAGGACCAGAGTGTGGTGAGTGAGGTGGCACACAGGCACCCGTGTGGGTTAGTAATGCCGGACCTTGTAGGCCGTGTATGAAGTTTAAATTTTATAAGTAGCGAAGCACCTTAAGATGGACAGGATTTGATTTGCATTTTGAGAGTACTGTTGTTTTTGCAGTATTTGGACAACGGATTAGAATGGGATAAGAGTGGTTATGAAGAAAGTGTATGTCAGTAAATATGTCTCGCACACCTGCTTTGTGTAAATAGTGATGATGAACCATGTCCCTCCTCCAAAGGAGCTCAGATCATAGTAGGAGGCCCTGTAGTAATAATGAAGGTGAGAGGTGATGATAGAAGTTTTTGGAGGCTCAGAAGAGAAAAAAGAAGAGAGGGTGGGTTTGAGATTTGTTACATTTAGGTAGAACAGGCAAGAATGTCTCGTGGGTTGGAATGTGGGCACTAAAGGAGAGGAAGGAAGGGGGATGGCTCCTAGGTTTCCTGGCATATGGGGAACAGGGTGTGGGGCGATGCTCAGTGATGAGATGGGCGAACCCTGAGGGTGAGGTCAACAGGTTTCCAGGGAAAGAGAACAAGTCCATTTTCAACATGTGACTGTATCTGGGAGATACCCTAATGGAGATGTCAAGCCAGCAGTTGGAAGTACAGATTTGAAGTTTAGAGAAGTCTGGTGTAGTTAAATTAATTTTGGAGGCTTGAGCTTAAAAATCATATTTTAATCCATAAGAATCAGATACTGTCTAGAGATAAAATATTGACAGAAGAAAATGTAGTTAGAGCTGAACCCTTAGGATCCTCACCGTTTAGAGCTGGGACAGACTAGGAGAGGGTGGTGCTCGAAAGGAAGCTGAAATGAAGAGGCCAGTTGAAGCGGGAGAGAAAAAGGAGAGTATAACATCACTGAAGGCAGGAGAGGATTGTTAATGCTGCTGAGAGGCTGAGAAGGAGGACAGCATCCATGTGTGGTCTGATCCAGTGTGTCCAGGATGGTCAAGAGAGAAAGTACCCAGCGATCCCCCTGGTCTGGGGAAAGGGGTGCCTTACATTCTGCCCTGTTGACCTTGAGCATAGTAGATGGTCCCACAGCAATCCAGATACTTACCTTGCCAGTATTTCTGTCACACGCTCACCAAAATTCACTGCCCCTCGCAAGATCTTTGGAATATCTTAGGTATATGTGTGACTGTTCTAAGACGTGGTTATACAGTGGGTATTTAAAGAGTTTCTGCCATGGTCCTTGCATACTAACATTTAAACTATTTTACAATTCCAGTTGATATTCACAAATAAAGGACATGAATGATAAAAGCAATGAGGCACAGATTGGTGACAGGCCTTTCCTACTATGATGTTTTTCCTACTATAATGTTTTTCGATTATAGCGCCTCTTCTGTTGACAGTCTGTGTCGAAGTTTGCCAGGCTTTCTGTTTCCACTACACAAGAACTTAGCTCTGTATTAGTTACATTTAGATCTGCGTTGTTTCATTCACATTTTCTGTAAGCCATGTTTCACTGCAGTTGGCTGCATCATATTTCAGAATAATCTGTGGTTGTCCTCAGTAAACATTTATTGAGTGCCCATTGTGGAATTGTCATTCCGCTGAGTGCTGTGAGGATATAGAGATAAATAAGAATTTTTTCCCCCTGTGAACATTAGATATGCTTATTAAAACATTTTTTTGTGTGCTGGATATGTGAAAAGATGTGCTGTAGTGGAATTCATAAGTAATTGCTGCGTGAAGAGCTGGAATTAGGTAAATCCCAGCAACAAGAGCCTCCCAAATAAGCATTATGTGGACGCATAATCTTAGCTGATTTGACTGATGGTCATTTTGGGATTAGAAAAGCTTTGTACTGAAAGCCTACCCATCTTTTAAGGTTCAGATCAAATGTTCCCTCCCTTGTAAAGCCTGCCTAAATCCTTGCGGTGGGAATTAATCACACTCTGTGTTGCAGTTCCATTACAGCTTGTTTCTGCTTTGATTTCAAGGCTTATTTTCTTACCTTGTATTATATGCTGTTAGTTTGTGTGTTGTTTCCCCGTATATTTGAGTTTGGGAACCCTGTCTTGGTACTTTGCCCATTGTTGGTTCTCTATAAAATTGTTTATTGATTTCAGTTGCATCAATAGATGTCAAGACCTCTCATTCACAAGCATCTTAGCCTGCCCTTGGGAGCTTCCTGTCAACCAAATCCTTTAAGTATTTCGAGCCTCATTTTTAGGTGAGATACTCACTAGCATAGCTACTCTATTCTATACAACCTGATAGTGTTGGTGTTCCTTAAATATAGTTTATTGGTTTTCTAATTTATGCTCTTCTACCTATGCACTCTTCTTCCTCCGGATGTCCAGTTTTACTGCCTGAAGATTCTGGCTTAAAATTAACTTTTGTTGATGAACTCTACCCTGTTCTTGTTATTGTCTTATCTGTTGTTCCTCAGCCTGTATGTTTAATTATATTTTATTGTTTTATATTTTTCAATACATTGTTTTAGAATTGTTCTGTGTGATTTAATCATTTTCTCCGCCCCCCCCCCCCGACTAATTTATATCTGCCTTAGGTTAAGGGCTATTTTTAAAATTTCTTTTTAGCCTTTCTTAATCTTTTACAGAGGCAGCTTGTTCATTAATTACAGCTACAATTATTGTTATAAGTACTAAAAATTTAGTTACAAATTTAAAAAATTTTGTATGATGATATTATATTTAGCACCCTATATTCTTTAAAATTTCACAGGTTACCCTCTAAGGGCCTCGCATATTTTAACAAAGGAAATGCCATCTTCCCTTGGTTCAGGATGTTTATCTTTTATATTTTTATTCTTTCAGCAGTGACACTTTGTCTTTTGACAGAACTGCAGGTTCTAATACGACAAAGCAGACTGAACTGGGGGTAGTGGCTCATATCAGTAGTGGTTTGGTGCTTTGTTTTTATTTATGACAAAGATAAGTATCTGAATTTAACCTTGAGAGAGAGGACTGTCAGGGAGATTAATGGGACTGCTGAAAGAACATTGTGAGCCAGCTCTCCTGAGACCAATGACTATTAAGAATAAAGTTCAAAGAAAGTGAAAACAATAGAAATAGAGATAGGGGAATGCAGCTTTACATGTATTTAGGCATATTCTCCTCTTAGATGCAGAATAGGTGAAACGTTTGTGTTTTTCTTTACAGTTGTATTTTATTTGCTCTACCTACAAAAATTTGTTTTCTTCCATTTTGGTAAGAGATTTTTTTTTTTTTCTTTCTGAAATGAAGACCACTTCTCCTTGCTTTTTCCATTGACCATAGGGATAATAGTTTAAGATAACCTTTTAAAAAATTGATTATCTGACATCCTTCCAGAAATAGTATGTGATGTGTCACATTCAAGATACCTCTGATGTATTAATGTTCTTCTTGTTTTTGTAAAAATAAATTTTGGCTTCTTCTTAACAGACCTTCTTGACCTATTTAAAGATTTAATTCTATATCCTTTGTTCGCTTTGGATTAGTTTTTTTCTTAGGGCTTTTTCTATCTAGAATATGAGCATAACTGGGTTTTTATGCAGTTCTCAACAAATATTAAATGGAGTTAGGGATTATATAGGAAAAGTGTACATACAAATCAGCATCTGTTTTTACAACCCTGTGGATAGTTGCTGAAATTAACTTGAAAAATGTGTTTTCCTGCAGGTAAAGCACCTACTCATATTGTTGGCACATGTGCAAATTTTTAAAGCTTTTAGCTCAAACTGTGCCACTTCTTACCATTTAGGAAAAAGCAAAACAAGTCTCAAAATGACTTTAAGAAATTCTGCCATGTTTGAAATGTCCTCAGTAGACATGTTTTCCCCTGGACAAAATTCAGTTCCATTTGATAGCCAGTGAAATTTACTGAAAGAATGTGTATTGATAGTATGATTGTGTAGCCTACTAAGCTATTTCCTGCCGTTAAGTTTAGCCCTCTTCTATGGGAACTTTTAATCACATCATTTGAGCTTATTTCAGGAATGCTCCCCATAAAACAGTAAGTGGTTAAAGTTACATTTGTCATGAAATTTCTCACAAGTTACTAGGGTCTCACTTCAGTGAAACATATGGTTTAATCCTTTCCTTTGTGTTATTGTGGAAACTCCTCCTTTGCATTTGGAAAGTGGAATCTCCAAAGAGATTCCTTTTATTTTTAAGAGAGAGCAGAAACAGGTATATATATCGCACCTTTGCCAAGACCTCAGAGGCAAGAGACAGCCTCTTATGGACCACATCAATTGTTTATTATATTAAGTAAAAGACTGTCTTTGGGGTTTTGGGGGAAGACTTTGAAAATTTGTGCTTGTTCTTTTTAATAAGCATTAGTGATCAGAGGAGACGTGTCCTACGATTAGGTAAACCCCATGTCCTTGCCTGAACTTCTGTTACCAGCTACCAGAATTTTCAAGATGAGAACCTGGCCAGTCTATGTGGGATATTTGTACTCGGTGCTCCATAAAAGTTATTTATATAAAGCATCATTTTATATGTATATGTTTCCATTTCCTTAATGAAATGCATCTGCTTTTGTTTTGACTTTGATTTTTAACAATGTAAACTGTGGGAGATATTTGAGGGACTTTAAAGAGAACAGGGGGAGAAAATATCTTTACATTTGAACCCAAAGCATTTCCTTAAACCAAAAAGTGGTTGGTGTGTAACCAAATTCTGTCTCTGTTAGGCTAGCTTTCATTTCTTAAAATTGACCTCATCAATGCATCTGGCTTCAACCCCCCCCCCCCCCGCTCCACTAAGCATCTGAGCAGTTGGTAATTGAATTCTGACCTGTTGAATGATTTTAATGAAATCTTCCGCATGTGTATTTATGTTTGGGTGATGGGGAGGAGGTATAGCAGTGGGGTTGAGGGTGACGAAGAAGGAAGCACGGTCTCTTCACAGTAAGGATAATGGATAGCAGTTAACATTAATATCTTTCAGAGCATGTTAAACTCTCTGGTAAGTGGTGTTTACCCCAGAGGAAGTGGCCCTTAATGTTAAGCTGAGGGAATGACCTCCACTGGCAGGGCCAGGGCAGGGGGATGAGTGGACGTGGGGGGCTGTTCCCTCAGATTTTCATGAAATCTGCAGTGACCTTCCTTCTGCTGCTGAGAAAAGCTTAATGAGATCTGTCCGTATCAAGTGATTTCTTTTATGTTACTGTATAGTGAGCCTCTTTTTTTTTCTTTTAATTTTGAGGGAGCTATTTGAAGAGAACAAAAAATTAATTTTTCATTGCTGTTGTTCCTTGTGTCCTTTTGCCTTTGCTTTCCTTGTTGAACGTTGGATCTGAAGGCAAGGCAGTGGGGAATAGAGTCTCACAGCTGGTTTATAGCTGATGTTGACAGAGCTGATGTCAAGAAGTAAAGTTCGGAGGAGTGTCTTAGGGGAGTGGGATTATGGGATTTGCTCAAGGGTCCGGTCCAGTCTCCCCGAGCGAAGTTACAGCTGTCATAGCTTTTGCCCTAATCTCGTTTGAGTATAGGAGGCTTCTTCTTTAAAGACACGAGAAATGCTTTGGTAGCTCCCCCTTTCCTCTTGTTCTCCCTCTACCATCCCCCCAAAACTAGTCACAAAAACCACCTGCGTCGAGCCCTTTCCTCTGTGAATGAAGTGGTCTCATCGGACCCCAGCTAATACGTAGAGTTGGCGCAAAGAGTAGACTTAATTATCATCAAAATCCATGAGGGATCAGGAGTTTATAGAGGGCTTTACTCAGTGGGAGCCAGCAAGACTGTGAATATGTCATTCTCATATTTTCTTAAAAAACTGGCTTAATTCCCCCAAAATGTGGAGGCTAAACGTATTAATAAACCTCTATTGTATAGCTCTCTAAACATTGACCCAGTAATTGTTTTCAGTTGAACTTTGATTGACTGGCATATTGTTGTGTATTCTTAGGACTGAACTGTTATTGAATTAAGTTGGATTACTCTGATGTTTACAATAATCACAAGAAAACATCTCTCCTTAGAACTCAATCGAGTTGCAGACTTTCTTCTAAATAATTCCTGACAGAATGCATATTTTGCTGACCTCATATCCAATGATATGCTGATCCATAACCCAATTTTGTGATGTCTTCTGAATGTCTGCCGTTTACATTTTAGGTATGTGATTTCATTTTAATTTGGTATCATTTGGGTTCCACTTTAATATACTCTCATAACAAAAGCTGTGTCTTTGTAGTAAAGGCTCTCTTACCCTAACAGTTATTTTTCTCTCAGAAGCAGTTCTGTTAATCACTGTTTTCATTCTTCATTGCTTCATTGATAATCCAGTTTTCTTGTACTGGAGCTATATCCTCGGGTACTATGAAAACCATCTTCCAAGATGGCCCCAGAGCATCCTTACCTCTTGGTATTTGTGGCCTTGTGTCGTCTTGTGGCAGGGTTAGTCTTTGTGCACAGTAGAAAGTGTCAGATGTGATGGTATGTGACTTCTGAAGCTGGAACACAAGAGACATGGATGCCCTGCCTTGCTCTCCAGGGTCACCTGCTCTGAGGAGTGCCAGGTGCCATGTGGACAGGACCCTTGCCAGTGGTCATCGCCAACTTGCCAACCATGTAAGAGGAGGCAGAGGACTGAATCCTGGCAGGCATCTCAGCTGTCCCCCAGGGAGAGAACCTGGAACCAGACTGTTAGGTTAAGCTGCTCTTGAGTTTCTGACCCACAGAAACTGTGTGAGACAAAAAATGTTCACTGTTCTTTTAAGCTGCTAAGTATTGAGGTAACTTGTTAAATTGATACAATAAATAGCTAACATGGGCACTTTATATCCTAGGTACTAAAGTGATCTGCCACATGCCTGAATTTTTCTTTTTCCTTTCAATTCACAGTTTGGTTTTCTCTGTTGATAGAACAGTAAGTGCTATTTGAATTTCTTTTACTCATGTTATCACTGCAGTAATTTTCAGTCACTTGTTAGAGCTTTTGACAGTGCTTTCCGTAAGGATTCTCACCTAGTACCTCATATTTATGTGCTGACAGGCTATGAACTAAGAGAAGAGTTATGAATTTATGTAAAACATGGTGTGTTGTATAGCCTTTTATAGATGCATTTCATATGTAAAAACTTGAGTGGTGTCCAGTAGAAATACAACGTGAGCACACGTATAATTTTGCATTTTCTAATAGCATCATTAAAAAAACGAAAAGGAAACAGATGACTTTAATTTTAATAATGTACTTTACTAAATCCAGTGTATCCAAAATATTACCATTTCAATATATAATCAATGTGAAGATTATTAATGAAATATTTTACATTCCTTTTTTGGGGAGGCAGTAAGTCTTTAGAATTTATAGCACATCTTAGTTTGGACACATTGTAAGTGCTCATTAGCTACATGTGGCTAGTGGCTGTGTTGCACTGGACAAGACAAATGAGAAGTTATGACTTTATTCCAGGCTAGCTGCAAATCAATAATGCGTATGAACAACAGAAATGAAGTTCTTGAACTTAACTTTAATCTCTATCTACATTTAGTTCCCGTAAGTCATCTTTCTGCTTTCTGGATGCCTCAGAGCCTTCGAGCCTGTGGAGCATCCCAGGGATAGAAGGGATTAGGGATCTCGGAGGTTCTGTGTAGATTCCTCCAGGATTACAAACTTGAGTGGTGTGGCTGCCTCATGATTTATGTTGAAGATGGGTGAATGTGGACTTTCTGAAAGAGAAAGTCTAGTTAAGACTGTGAAGCACATTCAGGGCCTTAGGCTGTACTTGGTACGATCCCTCTCAGAGCCACCAAGGAGTACTTTCCGGGGGCTCAGCACATCCCCTACTTCCTCGAGCCTGGGCCTGAGAGTGTACCGAGTCTGTTGTGTTTCACAGTTTCTGAAGTCCACCACTTTACCAAGTGACATTTTATTGCGTCACACATATTCAGAGAATATGGTGGTCGCTGTCACTTCTGCTCCAAGTTAGGGCAGTGAACAGATGAGAGACTTCTCTCTTCAAACCAAAACACACTGTTAAGTATAGTATAGACGAGCAGTTTTATCACCAGAATTCTGTGTAAAACTCTATCACCGAAATCTACTCACTACTATTTTTCTAGGTATGTGTGTGTGTGTGTGTGTGTGTGTGTGTGTATGTGTGTATGAAACCATTTGCACAGAAAAGGGGATGGGGGTCCGTTTTGAAACCTCTTGGCTTGGGCCTCAGACCTTGGCTGTTGAGATGTTTAAGCTTTAGATATCTTCAGAATCTCTGGTTTAACAGCAGAACTTATGGCAACATTATCATTCCTTTAAAAAATGTTATTATTTGGAGTATCCCACAGTTACCTAAAGACTGGAAAGGAATTTATCATCATCATTTTGACCTACTCATGCAAATTATTGGCATGAAGAAATTCACAGGACTTTTTAAAAATTTTATTTTATTCAAGTCTAGTTGATTTACAACGTTGTGTCAATTTCTGCCATACAACAGTGACTCAGTTATACATGTACATTCTTTTCCATATTCTTTTCCATTATGGTTTATCAGAGGACATTGAACATAGTTCCCTGTGCTGTACAATAGGAGCTTATTGTTTATCCATTCTGTGTATAATGGTTTGCATCTGCTCATCCCAAACTCCCCATCCCTCTGTCTCCCATCCCCCCACCCCCTTGGCAACCACACGTCTGTTCTCTGTGTCTTCACAGGACTTTTGAAGAGAAAACTGAAGAGTACAGTGGCTTAAAATTCGTACATGTTGTTTTCTTAAACTTGTATTCCTTTTTGCCATTAGCACTGAGTTGTGACACATTTGTCCGGTCAGCTCTTCTCTTTCCATGATAAATAGTTAATATGTTTAGAGTATCAGTATCTGAAATAGTCACCACATTTATAACTATTTCCAAAAGTTCTCTATATTCTTATTAATTTACTTGGCAGTGTGTGCTATTCTTTTAACATTTTAAATTTCATTTTGATTTTTTTCAGAGCAATATATATTTCTATCGTATACAAAGCAAGGCAGCACTGCATGGCTCATCTGCCTCGTTCTTGTCTAACCTTGATTCCTGCCCCTCGGAGATGACCACTTTCACCCCTCTTTGGGTTGTTTCTTCTGTTGTTTACTTCCACTTTTTTTTATCGTTATTTGATTATTTTTCTCATTTGGACATTAGTTATGTGTTGACTTCTTATCCTGAGTGATGAGGAATTGGCTTTTTTACACAAGTCACCCCGCATTCTTCCCTCTCTGTCTTTCCAATATAGTTATATCAAGCTTTGCATTATTGTGACCAAGGCACGTAGTGTATTACGACTTCATTTCCTTTATTGGACTCATAGTTTTTCCTGCTGGTGGTAATTGGTTTGTTTGTTTTATTAGTTATTTGTATACATATCACCAGTTTATTCCCAAATTCCTTTCTCCAACCATGACATTCCTCCCAATATCGTTACTGTTGTAAAATACATCATCCCTTATTAATTAACCTCAGGGAATCTCTACATGCACTTTTTTCTTGGACACATCTTTCCTGGCATTTCTTTCCTCTACTCCAAACTGTACTTATTCTCCAGGCTTGTTGTCACCTCCACAGTTCCCTTCACCATGCATTTGAGGCGGAGCACAGACCTGGTAGCTCTCTGAGGGTCTGTGATGTGGGGTCAAGTTTTTCAGACTTTGCATTCCACCCTCACATTAGATTGCTAGTTTGGATGTAGAACTCTATATCAGAAGTCATCTTTCCCTCGGAGTTTTAAAGGCATCGCCTCAATTGTCTTCTAGTTTTCTGTGTTGCCATTAAAAATTCCACTGCCTTCCATTTTTTTATTCTTTGTGGGTGATCATTTTTGCCCTTTCTAAACTTTTTAAGATCTTTTCTTTTCTCTAGTATTCTAAACGTTACAAAAAAGTACCCATATTATAATCTAAGTGCAGAAAAATGTATTTAACCTTGAAGAAACAGTGAGGACAAGAAAGAATAATTATAAATATGACCTAGCAGTGTGGTTAGGGCTCCAATATTTGTAGAACTAAAAGGTTCTATTTATTTCTGGCATTGGCTCAATATTTTATTAAATGAAATAGATTCAAGGTTTTGTTCAGTACAAAGGAAACTTCCTTGGTTTGCCTTAGCAGATATCTGTTAAGATTCCAAAAACAAAACTAGAGCCAAATTTTATTCACTATATGGTTTCAGTAGTTGGACTTCGTTAAAGATGGTGGGGGGTATTTGATTTGCTATCTTCATTTTTCTCGTTACTGCCCTGGTTTATTATGATTTCCTTAGAGCAGATGGTCCCATACTTAGTTTTATACTGAGATGTAACATGACTTACAGTATCTCATAAAAATGATTCAACAATCTTCTCCTTTTCTTTTTATTTGTGGTTTCACTTGGCTTCTGTTTTTCGTTTTTGTCATGGAGAAAGATTTTGAACCAGGCTTTGCCATTAGGTCCAGAAAACTTTTCAATAAATGACCTTGCACACACAGCTCATCTGGTAGACTCTGGTTTTAACACTGGTTTCAGGGAAACTTTCAGTATGAAAACCTGCACTGATCATCTGCCTTATGACAAATTACTAATTATCCTCGCTCTAAAAAAACGTTTTATTGATAAAGCCTCAAAGCTGTTTTTTGGCCCATGCAGAAGAGCAAGTAAACTGTTCGCTTGAAATTGGGTTCCTGGGAAGCTATTTGGAATAACCCTCATTTTAGGTTAGGTTACCAGAAGCCTCTCAGGAGATCTCCAGAAGACAGTTTAAGGGTGAAGGATGCAATAGGCTGGATATAAACAATACTGAGCTATTCACAGCTAATTGATAATGGGAAACATTTGTGTTTCTGTTTGCTTACAGGAATCTGTAATTCAGAATCCCGTGTTACTACAGATGTAGTTATTCATTAGAGGATTTGACAGGACTGCACTGATCATTGCATCCATTCCTTTCCACTTAATCCTTCTGTTATATTTCATTTTCTTTGAATCAAGAGAAACTATGTTGGACTTTGTTTTCACGGGAGTCATTCCTTGTCTCTCTCTGCTTGGCCTCGTTGTAGAAACCCTTATTGTACTCCGCTGTTAATGGCAAGCAAACTGGAAGCATTTAGATTTCAACAAAGAGCATTTTTTTGATATAGCTAAACTGCCCTGCATAAAACAGAACCTTACTTAGGGACTAAATCAGAGTATTTTATAACATTATCTCCGAGAAGCATGAAAACTTAAAAAAAAAAAAAAAAGAACATACATCATCAAAATGTGAATATTCTTTTTCCTAAATCTTTTTTTTTAATTGAGAAAAGTGGGAGAGAGCAAAAGATATAACAACTTTTTATTAGGAAGGATGTTAAATAATAGATGCCATTCCATCAAAGTTGGGAGAAGAATCTGACTTACCTTTGAGAGATTTCAGTTCTAGATTTCTGAAGACAGAGTTGTCAAAAAAGGACTTTCTTGTACTTTGTGCTTATGAAAACTGAACTACAATAAGATCAAATAAGAGTTGCATAGATAAAAGACAAAATCCTTTGGTATCTTTTGCTGATATGAGTGTTCAGAAAGTTGGAGAATGAATGGACAAATCTTGTTCTTTGTTTCATCTATTAATAAAAGGCAGCTCTTTATTCTTGGTCTTCTGGTTCTATAAGAATTTAAAGAAGAAATGCTTAGAGTAATCTGATGAATCCAGTTCTTCATACTACTTGAAAACTGTTTCATTTATTCTTCTTATTTTAAGATCGTCTGTCTTACATGATTTTAAAGTCCTGTAGGATTTTGTTTGTTTTTCTGGTAGAAATCCATATTTACCTCCCCAAAAGTTACTTCTTAGACTTGTGTAGAATATTAGGCCTAGTGGGTTTTGGTTGTCTAACCAAATTACTCATCCTTAGCCAGACCAGTTACTTATCACAGTTATTTTTAGTTTTCTTACATGAGATTGAGAGAAAACTTTACTCTCTTGAATTCATTAGGAAAAATCTCCTTTTGCATTTCTTTTTTTAAAAAAATGAATTTGCCAACAATTGTCTATATGTAGCATATAATCTGACTGATCATGCTGTTTACTTAACTTTCTCATCTAGGCTTAACTTTGCAGGGAGAGAGTGTTTAGCTATTGAGTCTTGTGACTTAGGCTTCATCAAAGCTGGCTCTCAGCCCAGTTTAGAGAGTAGTTCAAAAACAGCTTTGCATTTTTAAATAATCAAGCCCCTGCTGCCTATCTGCCTAACACAAACAATTTTCTTCTGTGTGTTATGGAGAAAGTCCATCACAGGTTTCTCTTGCTTAACTAACTTGACCCTTTGCTCTTAATAATATACTTCTTCAACCTCTTTACGTCTCTCTTCCCCTGTTTTATTCTTTCCTTTGTGTCCATATCTTTTTGGCCTAGATGTACTTCTGAAGGGAAGAACATTTTATAAGCACATAGCCCTTTCTTGATAAATGGGCTCTCCTTGAGTTAATTAGTCTCCTTCACCTGGTCTTCCGTCGTTTTCCAGGACAGTCTCCGTAAGAAGGATGACAGGATTGAAGAGCTGGAAGAAGCACTAAGAGAAAGTGTACAGATAACTGCAGAGCGAGAGATGGTGCTGGCACAGGAGGAGTCAGCCAGGACCAGTGCTGAAAAACAGGTCTGCGATTTTTTACAGTTACGGCAGTGCTGCTGGTTAAAGGAGGGTGAAGCCCAGCCAGTATGGCTTCGGTGAACAGTACATAATGTATGTTTGCAGGGTTTCAAAGCACTTCACCTAGTGTAAGTATTTAGAGTTAAATAAGAATTAAAACACAGCCATATTAAGAATTGATTCATGTTAATGCAGTCATTTGTGCGTTACATATTTGGGGCTGACTTGTATATATTGATGTTGTATATGCTGACACATCTGATGAGATGAAATTTAACTTGGCTGTCTGTCACCAGACTGAGCACAACCCTGCTTTTAAATTGAATGGGAAAACACAAACACTTCTGAGTCAAAGATGTTGATTTAAATAGCAAAAGGTTTATTTATTTTATAGCCTGTCTTGTTCACAAGAGCCGTTAAAGTTATAACAAGTTGAGGTTGGTAACAGATATGAAGGACATAGATGTCATGACACCTGGGAGTCCCAGATCAGCATCTCAACCCGGAGGTGACTTGTTAAAGAATTCTGCTGTTTCTGTTTGTTTTCTCTGTTTTTATATGTCTTTTTAGATTCTCTACCCTTGCTTTAAACTTTTTATTAGGCAGAATAACTAAAGGTGGGAGGTCTGAATGGAAGAAATACTTTTAACAAGTGAAGGCTCTAATCTCAGTTCCCATTATAAGAGTGTCTTTTTTCCAGTGTTGTTTCCATCTCTTTATTGGAGAAACATAAGTGCCAAACTATTTGTAAAAAGTGTTCAGTGAGAGGGTGACATGAATCTTTTGGGGAGCCCTTTGATCAGACCACCAGAGCTCTTGTGAGCTAGGGTAGCTCCATAGCAAGGAAGAAGAGTACCTTTCAAAGCAGACGTGTCATGGTGTGTACTACCAGGGAGTCCCCTCATAACTTAGATACAAGGATCTGGTTTCTTTAGTGTCAAGTGTGGAAAGACAAACTGACATTTATTAGCAAAGCTGAAGGAAAATTGATCTTTCCAGAATGAGTTTCTTTCAGTGCCCTATTCTTAGATAAATGTCTCGGTCCACTTTCTATTTGAATATTTATTAATGTACAGTTAAACAGAGCTTGGGTAGTGGAGAGCCTCAGAGAAGGGGTAGTGTCAACCATTGTTCCAGGGTAAAGAGGGATTTTTTTGTATCTTGATTTTACCTTTTTTACATTCTTCCCTCTATTTTCAAAATGTTCCCTATTTTGTCTTTCTGTAAAGATTTTTTTCTGCTTTGGGATCATTGTTTAGTGACAAGGCTTACATACCAGAGATCATGTAGAAATTTTGGCAATTAATAATAAATCATGTCATGGTATATAAACTGCTGTTACATGTTCTTTTTTAAACTATTGTGTGAACTGTTTATAATTTGCTTTCTGGGGCTGATTGATTGATATTAATAAGCCATTTGTATTTTTATTTTATTTATTTTTCTTGTACTTTTTTTTTCACACACACACACACACACACTGTATTTTATTTTTACAAGAAATAAATAGACTGACACCAAGCATTGTAAATGGATGATCACAACAAAAGCAACAATGATTGCAATTACCAAACACGAAACACACTCACACTATGTTGTAATATTGACATTCAGTCCAGGAATCCTCCACTGTAACAGCTCCTTTACTTGGCAGTGAAAATTGATTTGTATATTTTTTGCCTCTGAGTCCTTGTGGGATTTTTTTTTAATTCAAACAGAAAGTCACAAAAATTATAATCATCCTCATCAGTTCACTCAGTCCCATGTAATTAATTTTTTTTTCATCTTCATCTTTTGTTAGCACTTTTATGAGTTCATCAGTTTTCCATTAGAGTTCTGAAAATGCTTATTCATTCAGTTCAGCAGTATAGTCAGTTACCAGAAACCTGCACTTGTCAGAGTCTTTTCTATGAATTCCTTGATGATGAAACCCTTTTATAGGAACATATTTGCAAAAGCATCAGAGTACACCAAGAACTGTCTGTAAATGACAAAAGACTTAAAAATGACCACAGTTAAAGATTTGATGAAAGTTCATAATAATGCAGTTGAGGGGCTTCCCTGGTGGCGCAGTGGTTGAGAGTCTGCCTACCGATGCAGGGGACACGGGTTCGTGCCCCGGTCCGGGAGGATCCCACATGCCACGGAGCAGCTGGGCCCGTGAGCCATGGCCGCTGGGCCTGCGCGTCCGGAGCCTGTGCTCCGCAACGGGAGAGGCCACAACAGTGAGAGGCCCGGGTACCACACACACAAAAAATAAATAATAATGCAGTTGACAAGGAAACTTAGTTATTTCTGAGAGATACATTTTAAAGTAATAACTAGAATTTATGACTTATAACATTATACCAGAACGTATAAGATTTTTATGAATTTCATGTAATGTCTGAAACATTTATATTAACATATTTCCATACAAATAACCCAAAGAAAGTTTAGTATTAGTTGTTTTGTTTGTTTGCTTTTTATACTGCAGGTTCTTATTAGTCATCAATTTTATACACATCAGTGTATATATATATGTCAATCCCAGTTGCCGGATTCACCACACCACCATCCCCACCCCCCGGCCGCTTTCCCCACTTGGTGTCCATACGTTTGTTCTCTACATCTGTGTCTCAACTTCTGCCCTGCAAACCGGTTCATCTGTACCATTTTTCTAGGTTCCACATACATGCGTTAATATACGATATTTGTTTTTCTCTTTCTGACTTACTGCACTCTGTATGACAGTCTCTAGATCTACCCACGTCTCAACAAATGACTCAATTTTGTTCCTTTTTATGGCTGAGTAGTATTCCATTGTATATATGTACCGCAACTTCTTTATCCGTTCGTCTGTCAATGGGCATTTAGGTTGCTTCCATGACCTGATTATTGTAAATAGTGCTGCAATGAACATTGGGGTGCATGTGTCTTTTTAAATTATGGTTTTCTCAGGGTATATGCCCAGTAGTGGGATTGCTGGATCATATGGTAATTCTATCTTTAGTTTTTTAAGGAACCTCCATACTGTTTTCCATAGTGGCTGTATCAATTTACATTCCCACCAACAGTGCAGGAGGGTTCCCTTTTCTCTGCACCCTCTCCAGCATTTGTTTGTAGATTTTCTGATGATGCCCATTCTAACTGGTGTGAGGTGATACCTCACTGTAGTTTTGATTTGCATTTCTCTAATAATTGGTGATGTTGAGGAGCTTTTCATGTGCTTCTTGGCCACCTGTATGTCTTCTTTGGAGAAATGTCCATTTAGGTCTTCAGCCCATTTTTGGATTGGGTTGTTTGTTTTTTTGATATTGAGCTGCATGAGCTGCTTGTATATTTTGGAGATTAATCCTTTGTCAGTTGCTTCATTTGCAAATATTTGCTCCCATTCTGAGGGTTGTCTTTTCATCTTGTTTATGGTCTCCTTTGCTGTGCAAAAGCTTCTAAGTTTCATTAGGTCCCATTTGTTTATTTTTGTTTTTATTTCCATTTCTCTAGGAGGTGGGTCAGAAAGGATCTTGCTGTGATTTATGTCACAGAGTGTTCTGCCTATGTTTTCCTCTAATAGTTTTGTAGTGTCTGGCTTTACATTTAGGTCTGTAATCCATTTTGAGTTTATTTTTGTGTATGGTGTTAGGGAGTGTTCTAATTTCATTCTTTTCCATGTAGCTGTCCAGTTTTCCCAGCACCACTTATTGAAGAGGCTGTCTTTTCTCCACTGTATATTCTGGCCTCCTTCATCAAAGATAAGGTGACCATATGTGCATGGGCTTTCTATCCTGTTCCATTGATCTGTATTTCTGTTTTTGTGCCAGTACCATACTGTCTTGATTACTGTAGCTTTGTAGCATAGTCTGAAGTCAGGGAGCCTGATTCCTCCAGCTCCGTTTCTCTTTCTCAAGATTGCTTTGGCTATTTGGGGTCTTTTTTGTTTCCATACAAATTGTGAAATTTTTTTGTTCTAGTTCTGTGAAAAATGCCATTGGTAGTTTGATAGGGATTGCACTGAATCTGTAGATTACTTTGGGTAGTATAGTCATTTTCACAATGTTGATTCTTCCAGTCCAAGAACATGGTATATCTCTCCATCTGTTTGTATCACCTTTAATTTCTTTCATCAGTGTCTTATAGTTTTCTGCATACAGGTCTTTTGTCTCCTTGGGTAGGTTTATTCCTAGGTGTTTTATTCTTTTTGTTGCAATGGTAAATGGGAGTGTTTCCTTAATTTCTCTTTCAGATTTTTCATCATTAGTGTATAGGAATGCAACAGATATCTGTGTATTAATTTTGTATCATGCTACTTTACCAAATTCATTGATTAGCTCTAGTAGTTTTCTGATAGTATCTTTAGGATTCTCTATGTATAGTATCATGTCATCTGCAAACAGTGACAGTTTTACTTCTTCTTTTCTGATTTTGATTCCTTTCCTTTTTCTTCTCTGACTACTGTGGCTAAAACTTCCAAAACTATGTTGAGCAATAGTAGTGAGAGTGGGCAACCTTTTCTTCTTCCTGATCTTAGTGGAAATGGTTTCAGGTTTCCACCATGGAGAACGATACTGGCTGTGGGTTTGTCATATATGGCCTCTATTATGTTGAGGTAAATTCCCCCGATGCCTACCAACTCTTTAACTTATGATGCGATACCAACTCTAACTTATGATGCCAAAAAATCATATATCAAGATCCTAGTTACATAAACTCTTTAAGAGGTGTACAAACACAGTCATTGTGGAAGACTCCTGGTCTAGGGGAGGGTGGGCAGATTAGGCTGAGTACCTCATATACTGGCAGTGGAGGTGGAGAAGAGTGAACGGGTTTAGAATGGAAACAGAGCTAAAAAGATTTGATGAATTGCATGTATGGGTAAGGGTGAAAAAGAAACAAAAATGATCCTCTGATTTCCGACAGGACGCCTGAGAGGTGGTGGTTCCATTTTCTGCGATGAGAATGCCTTAGCAAAAAACTTGTTCAGGATAAGAGCTAAGAAATTGTGCTGAAGAATGTTAGCTGTATTAGTAGTAGTAGTAGAATTGCTACCACGTCAGGTTTGTACTTTCGGCCCAGTTCTCTCTTCTGAGATCCAAACTAAGTCTACTTCATATCTATTTTGTATCTTTACTCCAGTATTTCATTGAAATCTCAACCTGAAACCATCCAAATTCAGAACTCTTTATTTCTTACCCTCAAACCAGTTTTTCCCTCAGGCTTTTTCATCTCATCTGAGAAAACACTCTTATCCTACAAAGCTGAAATTAGCATCATCAGTGTTAGGAGAATCAAGTCCAAGAAAGGCAGAAGTGATACGTTAGGTACAGAGATTTTATACTGTGACTCTCTAGTTCAGAAGGCCACTGCAGAACTTTAGGGAAACTGTAGTACCTGGTGGCTAGAAAAGTGGGTTCTCAAGTTGGAAGCCTTGATTGGAATTATGGTTCCATCACTTACAAATTGTGATCTTGGGCGAGTTATTTCTGTGTCAGTTCTTGAGCTGTCAAAGAAACTTGGTACTGGTATATAGTGCTATAAAGGTGCTGGCATAATGTAGTATATCTGCCACATGAAGAGAGGTTGTTGTATGTGTAAAGAGAGTAGTAGTCAGTCAACATTAGCTACTACTGATACTTCTCTTGTTACCACCACTGCCCTCGATAGCTCCAAGGGGAGGACTGGTCCAACCTGGCTAGGCCCCAGAGAAACTTACTATCTATAGACCCTACCTGGTTGATTCGGTACCAGTGATGACATGCTTATTGTTAAAAGTTCCCAGTTACATATATATGAAGTTTTGATTCCTGTGAATTGAGGAAATCCTTGTCCTCTCCCCTTGCTTGGCCTAGAATTTGTAGTATCTACATCAACTGAGGATGCCACAGCCAGCTAACAGGTTGCTCAGGTGGGCATGGTTTTGGTCATTGGGTTGTTCATTCTCTGAGAGTGTGTCTTAGG
The DNA here is from genome assembly GCF_964165515.1 of Mesoplodon bidens. NCBI lineage: Eukaryota > Metazoa > Chordata > Mammalia > Artiodactyla > Ziphiidae > Mesoplodon > Mesoplodon bidens. The sequence continues at coordinate 1,580,728 of NC_138167.1, read as the reverse complement.
TCAGTGCAGGATCGTAGTCTGTCCATTATTTTCCAGTTTACTTTTAGGTTTTCCTCATGAAGATAGTCTAGGTAGCTTTAGTAAAGGACTAGAAATGTGTACTGTGAAATCCTATCCTAATGCTAAATATTTTTCAGTTTTACAAAGTCGTGTATTCTGTGGGTTCCTTTAGGAAGGAGAAAAGAAAAGAATACTTTTTTAGCACTATTTAAAGCAAAATATGGATTTTAGAACATTATGCTTATACCTTATTCCTGGAAATAAGAAGATACAAAATATTTAGGATTTAAAAAATTTGTGTTTGATCCTCATAACCTTAAATTACAATTGGAAATATCTGTTTGAATTTTCATGACTTTTTTTTCCCCTTAAACACATAGATGTACGCACAAACACTTCCTGTGTACTGAAAGTACCTAGAAAACAGATTTTTTTTTTTCAGTAGCAGTGTACACTCTTGGTGCTCACATGTGGTATCCAAATCCCATTCCCTATTAAAAGGATTTGAATTCTAAACAGAGGTTACTTTTTCACTTTTTTTTTTTTTTTTGCGATACGTGGGCCTCCCACTGTTGTGGCCTCTCCCGTTGTGGAGCACAGCCTCCAGACGCGCAGGCTCAGCGGCCATGGCTCACGGGCCCAGCCGCTCCGCGGCATGTGGGATCTTCCCAGACCGGGGCACAAACCCGTGTCCCCCGCATCGGCAGGCAGACTCTCAACCACTGCGCCACCAGGGAAGCCCACTTTTTCACTTTTGACATAAATTCTGTGGATATACATTTTTCATTACAAGTGCTTGATGGTTACTGAAGCCTCTGAAGTCTTTATAGGAGCACTATCCAGTAGAACCTGGAGACACTGGGTATGTCTTATAAGATGTGAGTAAGATGACAGCCCAGCCACATGTTCCAGTTGAATACATCAACTGTGGCTAGAGCCCCGGCAGGACTGAGTTTTTATATTTATTTAATTAATCTGTCCAGTGGTCAGTGTATCAGACAGCTGGATTCTCTGATGTGTTAGATGGATGGATAAGTACATAGATACACATGTACTTAGCAGCTCCGACTTAGTTTTTTTCTCCTGAGCCTGTCAGAGTTGTAGAAATGAAATATACAAGTACATGCACTTTTTTGCTTGTCCTTGGTCCTTTTTTCACTTTTGTTTTTGGGAAAACGTCCGTGGTCTACATGTTTGTCAAAAGTAATTTTTCCTTTAAGAAATAATGGGGAAATATGAGCTGTCATAATCATGTGTGTTTCCCCATATTCATATAACTAGACACTTAAATTTATAGCATGAGCGTTAGAGTTAGTGTCAGGAAAAGGAGTAGAATAAGTTATACAAGTGAGAAGGAGGTGTCTGTCCACCAGGAGTATGTGCCACCCCAGCATTGTTAAGAGTTTAATGGCCTCAGAGATATCACCTATTTCATTTACTCCATTGTTCATTTAATTAATTTTATTGAGAGGCTGCTATGTTCTAGAAGCTGTGACTATTTTTGTGAGCCAGACAAAATGGTCCCTTCTCCTAACGGTGTTTATATGTTAGGGAGATCTGGTGATCACAGATTTAAACATATTCTTTAAAGTGGTGCCACAAACAAATAATAGTCCTGTATAGTGTTTTATGAAAGAGTATAACAAGAGGACCTTATTTAGAATGAATGGTCAGGGAAGGCATCCCAAAGGCATTGATGCTTAAACTGAGACATGGAAAAGTATACAGGACTTAGTGAGATTAAGAATGGCCAGAGGTGTACCTCCGGGGGAACCACGGTGTGTGGACACCCTGATGGAAGAGCGAGGCGCAGTCAGAGAACCAAAGGAAAACCGGTTAGTGGAGAGGAGTGAGTAGAAGCGAGCTGGTGGCTGCACACGTACGTAGGCGAGTGGGTAAATAAACAAGTGAGAACAGATGGTCTGACATGAAACTGGAGAGGTAGGAAGAAACCAGATTGCGGTTTAAATCGTTTCAAACACGAGTGATGAAAATCCATTTTAGGTTTTGAGAGACTCTTCTGGCAGTTATCTGAAGAATAAATAGAGAGCAAGGGTAGGAGGGCCGTGCCTGTCAGGAAGATACTGCATGATGCAAGGGCGTGCGAGGGTGTTGGCTGCTTGGAGGTGGGATGAGCAGGGTCTGCTGCTGGTCTGCGTGGGAAAGGTTAGGGAGGAGGATGTGGGGGGCCGATGCCCACCTTTTCTGCCATGACGGTGTAAGTGGAGGGTGGTGGTGTTTATTCAACTCTGTGGAAGCCGGAGGAGGAGGAGCTTAAGGTAGGGGCTCAGCTTTGTACATATTAAATTGGAAGTACCCGTGTCCTGTTTCTCATGATGTCAAGCAGGCAGTTGGATATACAGGTTTAGCTCAGAAGAGTGCTCTGAGCCCAGAATATAAAGTCAGGAGATGAGGTATGGCTGGCTTTTCTTTCTTCACTTTAGCTTTGTGTTTGCCATTCACAACATACAAGCCTCTTCCAGTTAACCTCAAATGCACATAAACTGAGAGAGTACCTGTTTACTCTGTATATTTCTGCAAAGTAAGCTTTTGATGACTCCATGAATATGTGCCTGGCTTATTACCAGAAAATGTGGCACACAGGAAGTGTACGTAACATCTTTCTCTTAATACAACTACTGTTTGAGGTACTAACTTTACTGATTACCTGTTAACTGCCAGTCACCACGATAATGCTTTCTCAGTAGTCTTGTTTAATCATTTCAGTAATAAAATCTTGGGTGTATGTAATATTTCTTGGATAGAAAAAGAGCATCAGTGCTCACTGGGTCCTTTTTCAGAAGGGTGAAGACTGGTTTGCATTTATGAAACTGCATTTCCCTCTGTATGAAGCAGTGTCTTTATCTTTGCCCTTTTCTCTTGTCTGCATAAATCCCACTTCTCCTTCCATACAGCCCTCTCTGACCTTCCAAGTCTGAGTTACGTGTCTCCCCCATGTTTTGCAGCAGCATCCTGTACTGTTTGTTTTACTGTGTTGTTATGACTTATTTACTGTCACCGAAGAGACTCTCTGTCTTCTCTAGAAGAAAGAAAGCTCGGTGAGGGCCAGGCTGTGTCTTGTTTACTGTTGTATCTTGGATACCTACCGTCACATCTGATACATAGTGGCAATCAGTGAATATTTTTTGAGTGCATGAGTGAATGAATGAAGTTTAATTCTGACCACCTGAGTGTCTATACCCCTAATAACAGCAGCATCACTTTATTTACTACACAATTTAACGTTTCATGGTAAGTTTATGATTTTTACAGACATTATCAAACATTTTTTTAAATTAATACATGTTCTATTCTTTGCTACAGTTCCTTTCCATAGCATTTAATGAAGCGCTTTGTCATCTGATCAGAAAAACTCAAAAGATTTCAGAACTGTCGATGTAAAGACTTAGAAGAGATATCGTTATTTGAGTGTAATTTACCTTTTTTTGTTGTTGTTGTTGCTTGAGTTTAAAGCATGGTAGCCAGAATGGAAAAGTAAAATTTAGGAATCATCCTTGGGATTCCTGTGACCTACCTTCAGTGGGAAATAGAGGACTCTTGTTTCCTGGGATGGACATGCAGCACTAGCCACACTGAGGTTGGTCTGAGAGCCCCTGGGAGCTAAACGTCCTGTGCACGTCTGGTCTTCTGCTCTAATAGCAACAAGCCGTGTCCGTAAAGACACGTGAAAAAGCTCAAAACATTCTACAGAACAGGTATAAACTCCGGTCAGAGTAGTGTGACAATCCTAGTGGTCTTACCCTGTTTTCCTTCCAGTGGGATTAATACTTCTGATCGTCATTGGTAAATTTCACATTGGAGTTTTCAAGAGCGGTACCATCTCTCCCCACCTTAAAAATAGATTTGTAATATTATTAAGATTCTTTCCTTTTACATAGTGCTATCATGGGCTATGTTTATAGCTTATAGAAGTTTCTTAACACATGTTACATTGCTTTTCTTTACTTATCCTTGTAAGTCTTAAACTGATTTCTGTGTCAGGAGTGGTGGGGATTTTTGACTTGAGTAGCTGAGCAGCCTAAAAGCATTACAAATGCAAACATGTGTCTCAGAACTATAGGGAATCATTGTCTTACATAAGAAAGTCTAGTTGTAAGTTAGCAGTGTAAACTGTGCTTTTAAAGCAGTTTACTGATTTCTGCAGAGGTCATCATTTCTCAGCAGTGCAAAGATTGAAGACACTGTTGTTACGAAACATTTTATTGATAAACATATGGAAAGTACGTTTTTAATATTCAAGGATCCGAGGAGATGTGACAATTAACTTCACAGCCGTCGTCCCTTTGCCACTGTGTAAGCACTTGAGTATTTAAATCAGGCTCTGTCAAGAGGAGCCTAGTAAGGTTCACTGTGGACTCTTGCTCTCATGTCAGTGAGTTTGAATCTCCTTTGTTATGGTGACTGGTTATGAAATCAGTCACTTGACAGACCCTGAAGTGAGACTGCTGGAAGTACGTCATGTCTGCCTTCACGGTGACAGCTGGCTACAAAACAAACCCCACCAGAGCCCTTCTGCAATTGACAAGGGACTTCAAAGGCCAACAGGGCTGCCACTTCAAAGAGAGTTCTGCCATCTCTGGCTTGTTGAAAGAAGAAGTTAAATGGCTGTACCCGGCCATAGCAGAAATCTCCATGTTCAGACTTCTCCTCCTTTTGATCTTAGAGAGATGTATGAAATGGGCTTCAAGTTAAAGGAGTGATACAGTCTGCGGTAACGGCGACCCAATATTATTCTGCATTTCAATCCACTGATTAATGGAAATTACCCAAATATGTTCAAATAACAGCATGTCTAAAAACTCAAATGTCTCAGACAGCGAATGTTCAAAAGAAGAGTTGAAACTGTGTGAATGTTGTAGCCACCTTCACAAGTGCAGAATAAGTCAGATGGTGAATTAAAATGAAACTCTCAGTGTTTTAAAAGCACTCCTTCCATTTCTGCGTGTAATTTTTACCCCGTTTAGTAAAATCAAGCTCTGAATGTTGATAGTAAGAATGAGAGACAACTAAAGCCTATAATCTCAAGGCCAATTTTCATGGTTTAAACTGACATTTCTCTGTTTTTAGTAACTCTGTACTTAAAAATTTAAACAACTTTGTACTATTCAAAATCTTATTCATCCAGTTATGCTGGATACACTTTTGAATTAATTACTTCATCTTTGTATTAAGCAAGCAGAAGTCTCAGAGTTTTAATACAACTTTTAATAGAAGATCAGAATACTAAACAAGCATCTTCAAGAATAACAAGGAAAAGGCAGCAACATGAATTCCTTCAGTTAGAATGGCATGACCTTTTCTTAATTACATGGTTTTCCTCTTATCCTATGTATTATAGAAGGATGAAGCTAAAAATCCTTAAAATTCTTTCACCCTAAACTTCTATTTTCTTATTTCCTTCTTACATAAAATAGAAAAAGTTTGACTTGCCAGAAGCTTGGGCCAATATAACTTCCTCTATAATTTTGCCAGATGGGGTCACTAGACAACAGCTAAAGAAAGTCTGAAAGAAAACTGAAGCCTCCAGGAAGTAACCACATGCAACGGTTATGACAAAAAAGCAAAACAAAACAAAACAAAACCCCTATATTCATCAGTAGTTCGTAAAGTAGTTCTTAAAATAGTACACTTCTGGTTGTCTTTTTGGTTAGTTTCTTACTTTTGAAAAGTTTTGAAAAAATAGTACATAATTATGTTATCCTGGAGCTTCAGGAAATATCTGTGTCTCTGAATTTCAGGTTGATTTTTTCTTTTTATTTAACAAAAGGGCCACATCTGTGTTTTCAAAAGTTAAAATCAGATGAAAAAATTAACTGCAGTGGAGAAGAAATAAAACCTTGGCACACCCCAAAATGAACCACACAGTTGAGTGCCGGAGTCTGTAGATGCTGGTTTTCAAAGTAGGTGTGTTTTTATACTTGTGTCTAAACTGTGTAACCACTGCCACACTGGGAAGTGCTTTTGGAATCTTTGTGGCAGATCTGTAACAGATGATGTTTAGTTTGCTTGTAATGGTTCTTGGGGTGTCTGGCCCTTATTCTGTTACCTCCTGCTGTGCAGTTTGAGAAACCAAGTTATTGATGATAGAGGCAGTCATCCAGGATACGGCTGAAGGTGGAATCGTGGGAGCCAGATGGCTTCCTACTGATCTTTATATGCAGTTTATGTTCTCCTTGGCTGTGCCTTCCTGGATGTTTTCAGTGAAACATATTTTCCTAGAGAAATCTGCACAACGGCACTTATCCTACACAGCAGATAGTTCTCGTGTGTGGCGTGGCCCAAGCTCTGCGTTGGTGCTCCTGTGTCTCTACCTCTGACCTCCACCCTCTTTAGTGAATTAACGAAGAGGCAGTGAGGGTGGGTGTGAAGGGCTTTGGGCCAGCATCAGGTGACGTGGGTTCGGTTTCTTCTGTTTATTAACTGTGATGTAGGGCGAGTTTCCTAGTCTTTCTAGGGCTCTGTACTCTCACCTGTGTGGAGTAACTTATTCCCCCACAAGTGTTTTGGTAGCCTCTAAAGGCAGTACACAAATGTTCAGCCTCATTTACTATGGCCAGACCAGAATAATCCTGTGTGTGTGTGTGAGATACTTATGAGTTCCCTCTTGGTATCCTTGGGTTGCCAGACATTAAATCCCACACTTTTATTTAATATACTTTTGATAAGGTCAAATAACTGTCATTGGTCAATATTTTCTTTGTAACCATTTTTCAGGGGTTATATTGAAATATGTTTTCCCCACAAAATGTATCTCTAATTAATGAAATGTCACTTTTTTACTTCTAGGTAGCTATTTGATTTTTTTTAGCAATGCAAATGAGGATTAACATTTCCAGTTAAAATGCCAGTAAGTTTTTGGTTTCATTGTTGAAAACTTAAGGAAACAGTCTGAAGCTGTTTTATTCAAATTGTTCATTTGACCTTAGAGGAAGGGCTTGAGCCCTAAATGCTCTCTTCCCTGTTGGTGACTTCATGCTAGTGAGAGGACTGCTGTTTTCTGTAATAAAGGTGAATTAAGGCTTTCTCCAAATAACCAAATACATAATTTTAACTAAGGAGATTTCTTTCCAAAACCTAGGCAACTTATACAGCCCTCCTATCATGTACTGTATCCTGTTACCTTGACTTCCCAGCAATGCAGAAACAGTTTTTTTTCAGGAGGGAACTTACCAGAGCTCGAAGTTCAAGGGAGAATCTTGTCATTCCTCCTCTTTTTGTATTTCTTTTCCTGAGTTACCCAGATGCAGAAAAGTGCAAAATGATAGTTGTCCCATCTTCTTCGCTGGAGAAAGAAAATGTGATGTTATTTAGATTATTTCTGTCCTTCTTTCTTATAGGCATAGAATAGGAGCCGTGGAGTTTATGTGGACCTAGGAAATTATTAATTTTATATTTTACTTGATTCTGGTACAACCTGTTTGTTGCTAAGATAAGCAAATTACAGGAGACATTAATCAAGTAACAGTCTCTGGAAAAAATAGTTTTCAGTGCTTAATTCAGATTTTTTACCTTTTAGTTTTGATGCTGTGTTACCAAGAAATTACCTAAGGAGAATTGGCAGTGAGATAAACATTGGCCCTTCCAAAGCCTCTTTCCACCCTCAGTCACTCAGATGATGAGAGTCCTACCAGTAGGGGGACATTTGCTTTGCTTTAAAAATGTGCACCCACATTTTATTGGTGTCTGGTTTTTCAAGCTCCACTTTGGAGTGATGAGTGCTTATTATAGGATTTATGTACCCAAGCCCTCTGCGTTGGTTTAAAAAAAAGGAAAATTGAGATGGCTTGAAAAAGAAGCATTTCTTTCACATTTTTGTGTTTCCACTCTTTTAAAATTGATCTTCAGTTGAAGATTTGTTACCACAGCGCAATGTTACTGGAAACTTAAAGGCAGCTACCAGTGAAGGAATATAGCCAGTCAGTGTGAACTTAGCGCCCCTGCATGTCAGCCTCAACTGTGTGGGTACTTGTGAGCCACATGCATTGTTAAGCATTATTAAGTGTCCTAAGGGAATGTGAAGTATATTTTGAGGGACGGTAAAAATACTTTGTAAATTCTTCACCCATGGAGCACATTAATTTCTAAAAGTGTCATTTGCTGATTTTATTTGGCATTGTCGAATATTGGCGAAATCCAACTATATATAAAAGGTCAAGAAATCTAGTGGCTCCCAAAGTTGAACTGTGGTTTCTGTGGTTTTTTTCGTCAGTACTGTTATCTGTGCCTTCTACCCATGTTTGGGTTCCTTTATAAAGTCCGGAATGAAAGATAAGAGTAGTGCCTGACAGTCCCTCAGCCTAACATTATTCTGCTAAATTCAGTGGTATCTGTTACCATTAGGTTACCTCAAGAATCACTTATATCTTATTTTCAATAAACAGAATAGAGAGTTATAATCAACACTATCCTATGTCATATGCATTCAAACGGGGACTAAAAAACCCAAACTATTTAAATTCTTCTTTTAGGGGCATCTGATTCATTTTGCGGTGCCCACTCTCTTCTGCGGACCTATTGGAGTCCATTCTTTGGCTCTGCCTCTCATCCTGCATTTGAGCCGACGTTGCCCCCCACCCCCAGAAGCCCCCAAGCGTCTGTGCTCTGCACCTGCGTCCCCGTAGTGTTCAGTGCTCTCTTGCCCTAACCCAGCTCTTCCACTCTTCTCATCCCTTTTACATTTCCTGCTACGTCACCAGAATTCACAGATTCATCTGTCTCCATTTATTCACCCGTTCAACAAATACTCATTGAGTATCTGCCCTGTGCCTGCCCCTGGCACGTACATTCTTATTTTACTTCTTGGACCACGTTCACCTTCTCTGCCCGAAGTCATCTGGCCTCTCCCCTGGAAACTCCCCACAGCCCTTCCTGGTGGTCCGTAAATGTTAATTCCGTCTTGCTTCCTGTAACCCTTCAGACCACGGGTCCATCACACCCATGTAAGGGCCTCTGCTTCCTCAGGACTCATGCTGTTCAGCTGTAGCGTGAAGCTTTTCGCTGCAGACTTTTGCTGCCTCACCAGCTTCAGCATCTGTGTGGATAACCCACTTGCCTGTCCTCTCTGCTTCCTGGCCCGAGAGGTCACCGCCTTTCTTCATTCCATATCTGGCGTCCTAGAGCTTGCTACCCCAGTCCACCTCCAGCCCACTCATTACAGCGTCCTCCTCTCAGATCACACTTCCCTGTCATTTCAGCTTTCAGGTTTCCACTGCAACTATCTTTCTTGGGTTGCTTTGTCTCTTTTTGCTTTGTACCAATCCACTGGCCCTGGCTTTGCGTCGCTCTCTGTTCAGCTTAGATTCCTTGGCCCATTATTTTAGTCATTCTGATTTTAGCATTCTAAATCATCTCGCTCCTCTGTTTGGTCACATCCTTTGGTACCTCTGTTGCTCTGGGGACCCCCCGTATGGCCTGCACAGCCCTGCATCTGCCCGCTTCCTCCTTTCCTGCCATGTGTGCCCCCTCCTTCCCCTTGATCTCAGGGCTTGCGAAACTTTCATCCTTTTCATCTTCTCTTGTAGGTATATGCATTCCCACTTCAGGGTTTCTAAACTTGCTGGGCCCTGGAGCTGGACTGCTCTTTTCCTCCCCATCTGCTCCTTGACTTTCTTGGGGAAACTTTCTCTAGGCCCCCAAAACATAGATCAAAGCCTCATGTTACTTATTCTTTTTCTTTTTTTTTTTTTTTTGCGGTACGCGGGCCTCTCACTGTTGTGGTCTCTCCCGTTGCGGAGCACAGGCTCCGGATGCACAGGCTCAGTGGCCATGGCTCACGGGCCCAGCCGCTCCACGGCATGTGGGATTTTCCCGGACCGGGGCACGAACCCATGTCCGCTATATCGGCAGGCAGACTCTCAACCACTGCGCCACCAGGGAAGCCCTCATGTTACTTATTCTCATGGCGTCTTGTTCTTCCTTCCTTATTCATGATTTATGATTATACATTTACAAATATTATTAGTTAATGACTGTATCTCTACATGGAGCACTAGGGAAGCACACGTATTTCTGTTAAGCCCTGGTGGTATTAATACACAGTGCCTGGCACATGGAGGGAGTTAAGTACCTGGTGGGGGGGAGCAGATGGGAGAGAAGGGAGAGAAAGGAGGGATAGAAAGATGAAAAAGTGGGCACAGGCACACTCCCCAGAGGGATTCGTTAGATACAGTTGTGGGAGGCTGTTTTAGGACTTTTTGAACACTGATACATTGTAGCAAAGCAGCATTGACTGTGAACAGCGGTGGAATGACCGCCTGGTTGGAACCCTAACTCTGCCTCCTCCGGCTGTGTGACCTGGGGTAAGGCACTTAAACTCTCTGAACCTGCTTCCTCTTCTGTAAAACTGACGCTAACAATAATGCCACCTCATAGGATCCTTGTGAGGATGATGAGACAACGTATGTAAAAGGCTTAGCGCATTCAAATAATGTAAGTTGCTCTTATTATTATTGTAATAGCTATAGGTATTCCATATTCATAAAATACTGCACTATTGGTATATACCTGGTCAAAGAATTACCATGCTTTGACAAAGAGAACATATGGGGATAAAGAGAAGATTTCTAGTATAAATACTAGCATAAATCTCTTGGGAATTCTGTGAATTCAAATTCTCATTAGCAGTGGTTGTGAGGTACCTAAAGCAGTTTGTTAGGAGAAGGTAGGGGAATGTATGTATGTAGGTATGTATGTAAGTTCTCATTAATACTTCAGACATGCTTCTCAACTCGAGCTAGATTGGGGGGGGGCGTTGTATAACAGAGTGTGTCTTAATCTAGAATTTCATTGAAATCAGGAAAACTAGGGGACTTACCATATGAAAATCTGACTTACACAATGAATGCTTAACCTCTAGATAATCTTCTTTTTGTACCCCTCCTTTTTTCTTCTAATCATTTTTTTCTCCTTTGGAGACTTATGCCTCTTATCTTCCCAAGAAACTGTAACAAGATTTTCCATAAGCATCTTGGAAACTACAAAAAGTAGTTTGCTCTTCGTTGTAGAACAGAAGAAGGCGGGAAACTTGAAGATTCAGTCTCTGCCAGCACCTACCTGAAGCGCCCAGTTGCTTTGCTCTCTTAGGGAAAATGGGTCTGTGGTAAAGCCATGATTTGTTCCCTTCTTATTCTGAGTAAAAGTTTATTAGCTTGTGATTTAAGCAAACCATCTGGTCCTGCTGGCACTGCACACTGTCAGCCCTGAACTTTCTCCTTAATATTTTAGTGGAGGCAGTTAGGTTACATACTTGAATCCCAGCTCTGTTTTTTTTTTAATGTCTTATAGCGTGTGCTTTCGAAAATCATACTGTGACCTGGAGTACATTTTAAAATTGTGGAGAATTTCTTCATTGTTCGGTGTGTTATGTATCTCTTCTTCTACTAGGCTTTCATTACCTTCATTTCTCAGTGTCTGTACCCAAAACTACACAACAACTGCTGTGTGGTGGGCACAGAGCGGGGTGGGTGTCCGAGTGGAGACAGCTGAATGTGTTCTCTGGGACTGTGGGAAAGTAACAGAAAGTGAAGAATTTCCATCTGGCTTTGAAGCTGTTTCCCTGGCTTGGAACCAGAGCACAAATCAGGTGATTAGTTGGAAATCCTGGTTTATGGCACCATTCTTGCATTACATGCTAAAGTGCTTTAAAGCTTGTTTGGATGTGTGTATGATCTGAGGTAGAAATACCTTGATACCTTGATCTGGCACTCAAATGGATGGGAAAATTAAGCAATCTTTAAGAAAATTGTGTTTTACTAACAAGGAAAATTCTGTAAGTTCAAGTTTGGAATGAAAGATAAAACATATCTGTAACCATGGCAGACTAGATGCTGGGAAAATAACTTCCACAGAAACAATTGAAGATGGCTGATAAAATATGCATTCATAAGTTGTCAAGAATGTAGAAAATTCTCAGGCCAGGGGATGAATAGAGAGGGACTTCAAAGATAAGTACTTGGTAAGCTGTTGAACTTGAACGTTGGTTTTTGTATCTTGGCAGGACAAAAGAAAATGTCCATGGCAGCCCAAGGTAGAGAGTCTAAGAGACAAACCTCCCCCCTTTTTATAAAAAGGATCCATAACACCCAGAATTGGTCCTTTGAAAACCCTAAGACAATTGACTGGCCTTTGGTGAGACTAAAAGAGAAAAAGAAAGAAGGCACAGTGAGCAAGCAACTTTTGGAATGATAAAGGGCTCCTGACTACAAGTCCCGCCAGTATTGAAAAGATACAAGAATATCTTTGCCAGTACATTTGAAGATTTAGACTAAATGAGCAAAGCCAAGGAAAATGAAACTTAGCAAAGCTAGCTAAATATGAAAAAGAAAACCTGAAAAAAAAAAAGAGTTGGTAATAAAACTTTTTCCCACAAATTTCAAGCCCAGAGAGTTATATTGGTGATTTTTAATAAACATACAAGGAACAAATCATTTCAGTCTTATAGAAACAATTCCAGAAAAATAAAAAAGAGGGACATATTTTATAAGGCCAGCATAACTTCATATCAAAACTTGACAAAGTTAATACAGGAAAGTAAAAGTTTAGGCCTGTCTCAAGCACGAACATAAATACAAAAATTCCTAAACAAAATATTGCCAGTTCAAAATGAGTGTATGTGAAATAGAAAGATATGCTTGAAGAAGTTAGGTTTATTCCAGGATTTTAATATTGGTTTCATTAGAAGACCAATTACTGTAGTCTACCACATTAAAATATGATAGGAGAAAAGTCATATAATCATCTCAAGAAATGTAGAAACTTTATATTAATTTATAATTTTAAAAAATTCTTAACTAGCTAGTAGTAGACGGGAATTTCCTTAACCTGTCAAAGGACAGCTATTAAAAATTATACTACTTACTTATGAATAAAACTTTTAAAGTATTCTATTTATGATCAGGAATGAGACAGTGTGCATGCTGTCAACATCTTTGTAGACTTTCTGGGTTCTGCAGTAAGGCAAGTAAAAGAAAGAAATACTATAAGGATTGGAAGGTAAGAGAGAAAACTATCATTAAGATATACGAATGGTTGTCTACATAGTAGAGAAGAAGTCCGTAAAGAGTATTTTCTTTTTTTATGCGGTACGCGGGCCTCTCACTGTTGTGGCCTCTCCCGTTGCGGAGCACAGGCTCCGGACTCACAGGCTCAGTGGTCATGGCTCACGGGCCCAGCCGCTCCGCGGCATGTGGGATCTTCCCGGACCGGGGCACAAACCCCTGTCTCCTGCATCAGCAGGCGGACTCTCAACCACTGCGCCACCCGGGAAGCCCCCATAAAGAGTGTTTAAGTAGACACTAGATACAGTGTAAGTTTATAGAAATCAGTTGCATTTCTATAGCCTGCACCAAAATGAAAATTACATTTTTTAAAAAAGATAATATTTAATATAGCATTTAAAAAAGTATAAAGTTCCAAGGAATAAATATTATTAGAATGTTCAAGATCATTATGGGGAAAATTATAAATCTTTTCTGAAAGATATTAAAGTCCTAAATATATATCTCTTCCATAAACTGTTGTAGAACAGTGCCCGGACTATGCTAGACTCAGGAAATATTTTTTGCAGAAATTCAAAAATAGCTAAGATGCTCTTGAAAAGAGAACACCATTTCTCTTAGATGTCAAACCTTATAAAGCTATAATAATTAAAATAATGTGGTTTTGGTGTAGGAATAGGCAAACCAGTGGATCATAATAGAAAGCATAGAAACATATCCATGCTTACGGGGATACTGGATGGATGTCAAAGGTGAAGATAGAATGGATTTTTCAATAAATGGTTCTGAGACACTGATCAGTGTTATTGCTAAAAGTGAGACAGTCATTATGTGATATAATATGATGTACACACCTTGCCTATGGAGTACTGTTGTCAGAAAGACAAAGCAAACCCAAATCTCGTGAAGCCTTTACCTATTACTTTCAGTTTACAAGAAACATGAGGACCAGAGGAACACCATAAACAGTATCATTAAAAAAAAACAATCAACTGAATCCAGACTCATTTTCGCTAAGAAGTTAATGGCATGGGAACTTTAAAATGTAAAGCAATAGGGCAGTTGTCCAAGCACCTTTCAATCAAAAGAATATTCTTCCCTCATTGAATTGCCTTGACACTCTTGTCAAAAATCAGTTTACCATAAAAGTTAGGGTTTATCTCTGGATTCTCAGTTCTTTTCCATTGGTCTCTTTGTCCATCCTTATGCCAGTACCATCCTGAAACTCTGTAGTAAGTTTTGAAGTCAAGAAGTATGAGTCCTCTTTCCCACTTCCCACCCCCAGATTACTTATTTTAGCTGTCTTTCATTTCCATATGAGTTTTAGGATCAGCTTGTCAGTTTCTGGGAAAAAAAGAGAGAGTTTTATAGGGATTTTGTTGAACCTGTAGATCAGTTTGGAGAGTATTGCCATCTTAATATTACATCTTTCAATCCATGAACGTGTTTTCATTCTATTTATTTAAATCTTTAATTTCTTTTAGCAATCTTTTATAGTTTTCAACAGAAACCTTGCTTTTTTTTGCTAAATTTATACCTAGGTGTTTCCTTCTTTTTTATGCTATATTAAATGGAATTGTCTTCTTACTTTCATTTTTGGAATGTTCATTGTCTATGTATTGATATACAGTTGATTTTTATATATTGATCTTGTATCCTGTAACCTTTGTATACTTACTTGTTTACTTTTTAAAAATTTATTTATTGTAATTTATTCTTGGCTGTGTTGGGTCTTCATGGCTGCGCGTGGGCTTTCTGTAGTTGCAGCGAGTGGGGGCTACTATTTGTTGCGGTGCACGGCCGTCTCGTTGCGGTGGCTTTTCTCGTGGACCATGGGCTCTAGGCATGCGGGCTTCAGTAATTGCAGCACACGGGCTCAGTAGTTGTGGCTCGCGGGCTCTAGAGCGCAGGCTCTGTAGTTGTGGTACACGGGTTTAGTTGCTCCACGGCATGTGAGATCTTCCCGGACCAGGGCTCAATCCCGTGTCCCCTGCATTGGTAGGCGGGTTCTCAACCACTGCACCACCAGGGAAGCCCCTATTTGTTTACTTTTTTAAATGGATACCTTAGGATTATTCTCTTTATGAGATTATATCATCTTCAGCTAGAGAAAATTGTATGTCTTCCTTTCCAATATGGATGCCTTTAAATTTTTTGCAGCTTACTTTTTACTGGCTATCATCTCTAGTACAATATTAAACAGAAGTGGTGAGAACAGACATCCTGGTCTTGTTCTTGGTCTTAGAGGGAAAGCATGCAGTCTTTCATCATTAAAAGTTTTTCATAGATGCCATTTATTGGCTTGAGGAAGTTCTCCTCTATTCCTAGTTTCTTGAATATTTTTATCATGAAAGGGTTTTGGAAATTGTCAAATGCTTTTTCTGTATCTTTTGAAATGATCATGTGGTTTTTGTCATGTATTTTATTAATATGATTTATTACATTTATTTTATATGTTAAACCAACCTTGCATTCTTGGGATAAATCTCAACTTTTATATCTTGCTGGCTTTGATTTTATAGTATTTTTTGCATCTATAGTCATAAGGGGTATTCCTCTAAGCTTTCTTTTTTTCTTTCTTTGGCTGTATTTTTTCTGGTTTTATCAGAGTTTCTGTGTCATGATCCTTATTTTCTCTTGGTTTTTTGGCACTACATGTGCAAAGTCCATCTTTTGTATATTTCTGCCTCCTAATCTGGAATCAATAATTTTTCCAAGGAGCCCATGCAGTTTAGTGAGAAACCGTAATCTTAAGAGCTGTGGTCCTTAGTGCTGTTGACTGTCATTGCTTTTAACTCTGGAGTGGTGAGTACGTAGGTGTGCGTTTTGCTCTTAGATCCGGGTTATACTCCTATGGTGGGCCCTTTTTTTATATGCATGAATAAACATAATTTTGGATGAAATAAAGTCAGTAGATACCATTTTTTCAGTGTTCATAAACTGATAAAACTGAGTAGTGATTTATTTTGGAATATATGCATCAGAGGTAAAAATAAAGAAATGCAAGGAAATAAGTACACAAATTAAGAATAGTGATTACCTATCACAGGAGAGTCAGAGGATACAGTTGAATAATTGCACTTAACAAAAACTACTGGGTCGTGAGTATGTAAGTGTGTGTTTTGCTCTTAGCTCTGGAATATATACATACACCTTTTACCAGTGCATATGATATTTCAGATTGATCATTTATGAAATTTAGAGGTGGTTATGTGCAATGTAAAACATTATTAAATTATTTTTCCTATAATTTATAAGTTGTCTTTAAGTAATTTCTGATCTTTTGCCAAGCAGGCCAAAAGTACCTTCCTACCATGACTGTGAAGTCCTTCTACTGTTCGCAGTGCTGTGTCTATTGGATATCCATGTTGATAAAAATGAGTCTGACCATTATACCATATTAAAAAATCAATTGCATATATGTTATATATTTAAATGTGAATATATAGTCCAATAAAGGATTTAGAAGAAAGAATAATATCCTCATGACCTTGAGGTTGACAAAATTGCCATATTCATCATACAAAAAGCTCTGAACATAAACATGCATAAAGGAAAAATTTTGTTAAATGCCATTAAAATTTAAAACTTCTGTTTATCAAAAGTGCCTTCAGTAAATTTTACTATTTTCGCATAGTGGAATATCATACAGTTATGAGAATTACAGAACTACAGTTTTACCCAGCAATGTAGATGAATCTCACAGATATAACACCAGTGGTGGGGGGGAAATCTGTGCTTAAAATTATATACTATGTAATTCCATTTGTGTAAAGTTAAAACGAATAGACGAAACTAATCTAGAGTGTTAGAGTAATGGTTACTCTTAATCTAGAAAAAGGATATGGGAGGGGGTTGGAGTGATGGTAGTGTTCTGGTTATTGGTCTGTGTGCTCTTTATATAGCTTTGTTCACTTAGAATTCTTCAGATTGTACATTTATAATTTTTATGTATTTTTCTGTATTTATGTTGTATTTCAATAAAAATTTACTAAAAATTTTAGATGCATAAGAGTATGTATAGAGTGGGCTTACCTTTGTATAGGAAAAGGAGGAATAGTTTATACATGCTTGCTTGTGGATGTATAAGATATCTCTTCAAGTTATATAAGAAACTGATACCATTGCTTGCCTGGAGCAGTGAAGGACAGGATGGGAGGGAGATGTTGTGAGATACGCTTAAGTTCATAAAAGATGGACACATCTCACTATTTATTAGACCTTCTATAAATGATGCTGTTGATGGCTGATTTTGTGTTATAAGAGTATACCTTGGGGCATAATTTAATCTAGTTTTTGCTAAGATTTTATATGAATTAAACTGATAATGTAGAATCATCCTTATTGACAGTTTTCAAAAAGGCATGCAGTTATATGTTCTTGTAAAGCTTGCTGATATGTGAATACATATCCAAAGAGATCTGCATAATAAGAAAAAATCTCACAGCAACTGGGACTGTCAGGATGCTGTTTAGCTGAGAGCATTAACTTGATCACTTCTGAGAAGATACCCAAAGTAAAATAATTCAAGTGCCAAAAAACTAAATGTAACTTTTTAACAGCTGTTACCAGTCCATCTACCTACACTCACCTCTGCCTCTGGAAAGGATTATAACCAAGATTATTTCTTGTCAAGTAGCAAACTGACTGTAAACTCTTGTGATTGGTATACTTGGCTGTTTGATTTTCTGGTTGAGGTTCTTTTTAGGTAATAACAGATATTTTGGCAACATATTTTTGCCTCTGAATTAAGATGAACATGTTTATTTAAATCTGATTTTGGAACCACCTGGAGTAAGTGGAAATAACTGATAAAGTACAGAACTTGCTCTCTTAGTTTCTTGTGTTTTAGCATTCTGTCTTCTTTCTCTCATGTTTTTACAGGTCTTTTATTTTATTTAGTTATTTTAAAATAAATTTATTTATTTAGTTATTTATATTTTTGGCTGTGTTGGGTCTTCATTGCTACACGTGGGCTTTTTCTAGTTGCGGTGAGCAGGGGCTACTCTTCGTTGTGATGCACGGGCTTCTCATTGCGTTGGCTTTTCTTGTTGTGGAGCATGGGCTCTAGACATGCGGGCTTCAGTAGTTGTGGCACGTGGGCTCAGTAGTTGCAGCTCACAGGCTCTAGAGCACAGGCTCAGTAGTTGTGGTGCACGGGCTTAGGTGCTCCATGGCATGTGGGATCTTCCCGGACCATGGCTCAACCCCGTGTCCCCTGCATTGGCAGGCAGATTTTTAACCACTGCGCCACCAGGGAAGTCCTTTACAGGTCTTTTAAAAGCATTCTGTCTCTTCTCTATCTGGTCATATATTTTTTTTCTTTTCTTCCTGCCTTCCTCAAAAAATCTCTACCTACCTAGCTTTAGAGCAGGAAATTATCTGATTGAATTCTAGCTGTTCCTTTAACAAGAAATTCTTTGTAATGGTATAAACAGAAGAATCTTAGTTTGAACGAATAAAAATGACTCATTTATGTTTATTCTGCATCTGGTATTAGTCAAGTTTATGGCTTTTATTTCCTAAAATCCTTCTAGAAATATTTATTATGATTTTGTTCCTTATATTTTTATCTGCATTATATTGTTATTTCCATGGAAGTTTCTTGACTGTTTCCAAATAAATTCCTTAGAAGGGATTGTTTCTGGCACAGTGTTACTTCTGATGCCCTTATATTTGTCAAAAAGAAAATGAGGGATTTTTGGACCTAAACTGAGAAGAATTATAGTGGAGGGAAGATGAGAGACGTATTTCTTTAACTGCCATTTATGTCTGATCCTGCGAGAGTACAGAATTTTTGATGGGTGTGTCTTCAACTTTGTGGACCCAGGTATTGCCCACTGCCCAGCTCCTCTGACTATACCTGACCCAGATGCTCAGTTTCTGTCTTTTCTGTATTGATCGTAGGTGGAGGAGTTACTGATGGCCATGGAGAAGGTAAAACAGGAGCTGGAGTCCATGAAGGCGAAGCTGTCCTGCACTCAGCAGTCACTGGCAGAGAAGGAAACTCATTTGACCAACCTTCGGGCCGAGAGAAGAAAACACTTAGAGGAAGTTCTGGAGATGAAGTAAGTTCTATAATATTGTTCTTCAGGCATATGCTTAGTAGAAATACTTGTCCTCATCGCTTTCATCTTCTGGCCCTGTTTGTCACGCCTGACCCACTTAGCCTAATTTTAATGCTCACTTGTGTTTCTCACTCCTTAGAACAAATTTGGGACAAATCCTGGTCAAATAGAAACTTTTTTTGCCTCCCTGTCATTGAATTTTGCAGTCCTCTAGAGTGTATGTCTCCATATGCAATTGTGTCTCTGAAATTCCTAGAACCTTCTGGAAAGTTCTGGCAAGTTGTTGAGCTTTCTGAGGAAGATAACCATTGCTCCTGAGGTCATATGATGGCTAGGCAATTTTTAAAAACATTTTTTATTATAAACATTTCCAAAGGTGCACAAAAGTAGAGAATAGTATAATGAACCTCCTTATACCTATCCCCCATATTTAACCATTAATATTTGCCACACTCTCCAGTCAGTTTTTACAAAATTGTCACTTTTAGCAGAACCTTTCTTTACATCATTTTCCTACTTCCCAGGCATCTTGCAGCTTCCTTGAGATAGTCTGTTGTGCAGGCTGTATATATCTGCTGTGCATAATACAGCTGCTTCTTTTTCTCCTCTGTGACTTTGAAAAGTTCTGGTTTCCTTCTCTTCAGAACAAGTATGTCTCTTTTTTAAGTCCCTTAGTACTTTCTCCACCACTCCAATCCCCACCCCTATGTAATTGTCCTGCTCTCATTTTACTAAAACCAAGTCTGTGCTGGGACCCCTCGGCTACCTTCATCACCTCAGCAGTTACCTGTGTTTTTGCCGTCTTCTCTTCTGACTCAGAGGAGATACTGTCTCTCCTTCACCAAGCTCTCTTCTTATTTCTATCACAGATTTAAGCTCTGGTTCCCTCCTCTGCAATCTGTCTCCATTAATTTTCTTTCACATAACCTTTGCTCACGTTCTGTTAGTTCCTTCTTCTCTGCAATAAATACACACTCTCTCTGACCTAAAGTAAACAGTCTTTCTGAGCCCAGCCAGTGCTTGAAGCTAACATCCCCTCTTCTTTTCTGCTACTTTGAACTATCAATAAATGTTGAATATGAGAATTACAAAGTAGCAGAGGATCTTGCCATGACACCTCAGCATGAATTTTCATGGGGCATGATTGTTTTGTTATCATGACGGCAGCCCAGGAGTTGAGGAAACAAATGTCGGGGTGTCCCCTGTGCTTATGGATTATTAGGACACAGTGGGAGGTTAAGAGAGCCTGATCTTTTAGAAAAGTATTACAGGTGATGTGCTCTCAGAAGTGACAGATACTGAAGCCAGAAATAGGTTGATACGCAGGGAGAAAGGGGAGAATTTAGGGTTCTGAGTATCAAGATGAGAAAGTTTGCTTCTTACGAGCAGGTTAGTAGAAGCAGTTTAAGACAAGGTTTTATCACTGATGATAAGAACATAGAAGAAGGATGGATATAATATTCGGGAATACAAGTTATCGATGTGATACTCCTAAGCACAAACAGGCCCTGCTAAAACAACGGTATGGGAGGAGTATTGTGTCGTTTTCTCTGTGTACCAATATCTTGACTTGACTCGTCACATCTTTCCCACTCAGTTCAAGTGTCCATAGCAAAACAGGGGTGGATTTGTAAAGGAATTTTCCTTTATTATTTGGACTTTGAAAAGATATGAAAGAATTTTTTAAAGAATGCTTGACTTTAAACCATTGGAAGGGAATTGCATGGGATTTTTTTGTTTTATTATTATTAGTTTTGGAACCACAGTGCTAAACTTTCTTATGGACTTCCCTTGCCAACCCAGGTTAGAGATTACATTTCAGAAAAATAGTGTGATTTGCAAAACTGTTTTTGGTAAGATCAAGAACTCACACACTAAGGCGTGGGATAAGTAATTAAAGTATTCAGAGAATTTATAAGTGGTATAGAAATTTGATGAATAAACATTAAATAAAAGTTCTAGAAATAAGGTGTTAAAACCTGGCTCTGACAGGTGACCTGTCTCTTAAATCACCTTCCTCATTTGCTCAGGAGATACTACTACAGCATCATGCTGTTCTTAGGTTTTCTACAAGATTGTTGTCATGCAGACTTACTGACTTAAAGTTTTTAAAGTAGTCCTTGCTTTAATTTGCACTTAAATTTCTCCTTATTGTTGCCTCTCATTTTCATATCTTAATAAAATGGTTGTTTAATACCTTTTTTTAAACAAATTAAGCACTTCAGGCCTAATCGTCTATCCAAACATGCTGTTGAGAGTGGTGGCTAATCCCAAACTCCTAATGTATCCCTCCCCCACGCTCTTTTCTCCTTTGGTAACCATAAATTTGTTTTCTATGTCTGTGGGTCTGTTTCTGTTTTGTATATAAGTTCATTTGTATCTTTTTTTTTTTTTTAGGTTCCACATATAAGTGATATCATGATATTTGTCTTTCTCTGTCCAGATTACTTCACTTAGTATGATTATCTCTAGGTCCATGCATGTTGCTGCAAATGGCATTATTTCATTCCTTTTTATGGCTGAATACTGTTCGTGTGTGTGTGTGTGTATACATATATATGTATAAATATATAAAACACATCTTCTTTATCCATTCATCTGTTGATGGACATGTAGGTTACTTCCATGTCTTGGCTATTGTAATAGAGCTGCAATGAACACTGGGTTGCATGTATCTTTTTGAATTATGGTTTTCTCTGGATGTATGCCCAGGAGTGGGATTGCTGGATCATATGGTAACTCTATTTTTAGTTTCTTAAGGAACCTCCGTACTATTCTCCATAGTGGGTGCACCAGTTTACATTCCCACCATCAGTGTAAGAAGGTTCCCTTTTCTCCATGCCCTCTCCAGCATTTACTGTTTGTAGATTTTTTTGATGATGGCCATTCTTACTGATGTGAGGTGATATCTCATTGTTGTTTTGATTTGCATTTCTCTGATAATTAGCGACGTTGAGCATCTTTTCATGTGCCTTTTGGCCATCTGTATGTCTTCTTTGGAGAAATGTCTATTTAGATCTTCTGCCCCTTTTTTGATTGGGTGGCTTGTTTTTTGATCTTGAGCTATATGAGCTGTTTGTATACTTTGGAGATTAGCTACAGCAATTTATTGTACAGAACAGGGAAATATAGCCATTATTTTATAAAAATTTTAAACGGAGTATAATGTATAAAAATATTGAATCACTATGCTGTACACCGGAAACTAACATAATAATGTAAATCAACTAGAGTTTAATTTTTTAAAGTTTGGCATACAAATATTAAGTAATAATTCATAAAACCTCAATCAAAAGCTGTACAGTTAACCTAAGCATAATTATACACAAAACACTATGAATGACATATTGTGGGTTCTGATACAGTAAACTTTTGATTCCTTTTCACTGCATAGCTGACAAGGGAATAGACTTTCTTCTGCTATGTTCTGGACTCCTCTCCATATGTTGAACAGTTTCTGCTAATCATCTGTCCTGGGTTGGGAGTGTCTCAGTTCTACAACTTTGCTCAGAATTTGCTTCGTTCATTGTTAGTTTGCAAGGAGTTCACTCCCCCCAAGTAGTTCTGCATGATATCTGCATCTAATTACTTATGGCAAATAGTGAGAGCATACTTCCTGGAATGAAAGAGCCTGAATCTGGATTCTAACTCTGCCACTTATTAGCTCTGTGTCTTCAGCAAGTTTAGTTAGCCTTCTTGTGCTTCAGTCTCCTTATTTGTAAAATGGCAATAATGATAGTTCCTGCTTCATAGCATTTTCATCACAGTAGAATAAGAAATTTTTAATATATGAGATTGAGAGCAGTACCTGGCATAGGAAACCCTTAGTAGTGGGTATTGTTAGCTTGCTGCATGTACTTACTGGCAACAATTTGCAGGAAAACAGAAAAGTATTTGAGCAAAATTTAAAAGAAGAAAGGTAATATCCTATCTGTGGTTGTTGGCAATGACAAAAAGATTCTTCCTTCTGTAGTTATGGCAGGACCCACCCTATTTTAAATGTTTTCATTGTTTTATTAATAATAACTGAACAAGTTAAAAGGACTTGTTTACTATAACCAGAGAACTTGAAATGTAGAAGAAATATGAAGGGAATGCAATGTGCACAAGAGCCTGAAACATGCACATGTGTGACTCTGAATCTGGAATAAGAAAAATCTTCCCTGAAGAAAGGATGGTTGGCCTATTTGTAGAGACAGTCCTTCAGCAAAGCACCAGAATAGTCTAGTTTTCTGGAATAATCTTGAACTAGTCAAACCAAAAGGAATGCCCTGATAGTTCTCTTCTATCCCTAGTATTTATAATTGTAATTTTTGAGTGTCTGTTACAGACAGACGGCCGTGAGTTTGGGGAGATGTGGAAGTGTTCACCTGGTAGCCTGCCAGTGTCTCAGAAGAAGCACTCGAGTTGGTTGGCTAGCCTTGGGGAGAAGGGACATTTTCATTGGCAGATCTCATATTGGTTCTTCTCCTTATGCTGTGGTTTTGTTAATCACTGTTTTTTTACTTCACTTTTATGTTAACCTCTTGGACTAAGAAAGAAGGGATGAACGGGAGAGGGAGGAAAATAATAAAATAACAACCATAATAAATTCTGAGTATCAGTTCAGGTCACGAGCTTCACTATCAAGATTTCTAGATGTGGCTTCCCTGGTGGCGCAGTGGTTGAGAGTCCGCCTGCCGATGCAGGGGACACGGGTTCGTGCCCCAGTCCGGGAGCATCCCACATGCCGCGGAGCGGCTGGGCCCATGAGCCATGGCCACTGAGCCTGTGCGTCCGGAGCCTGTGCTCCACAATGGGAGAGGCCCGCGTACCGAAAAAAAAAAAAAAAAAAGATTTCTAGATGAGCTGATTCCTTCTCCACTGCCCTGCATTCAAAGTCCGACTGCAGTCTCACCCTATGTTAGCATTATGAATACAGCTCAAAAGACTCACGTTTTATTTTGAGTAAACTTTTATCAAACTACGCATTTGACTATACTGAGAATTGGTTTGTTTCGGAAGGTGGTGGTGGAATCGCTCTTTTGTTTCTTTGAGAATCTAGAACTGTGTGATAAATAGCATCCCATTAATAAAGTTGCTAGAGAAGTCCAAAGCGCTGTGGGCCACATTATATACTCGTGAGATGACTTCTGGCTCAGAAAGACCTAACTTCCCACCCCCGTAAAATAAATTTTCTTATGTACCTAAGAAGAGTTCAGTAATATAATCTGAATTCTGACATTTAAAAAATATTTGCCTTTTAATTTGAGAGAAAAATGCAGTATGCTTGGAATTAAGGAAGCTGTAGAAAATGGTTACTGGGAAAAGTTCAGGCTATTTGGAGTTAGTATAGTTAGGTGATCAACCTGTTTTACTTTGAATCATTAAAATGAGACTGTATTTTAAATTATTTGATCTCCTAATCTGTAGAATTTCATTTTAAAATTTATTGTAGAGTTGCTGACATTAAAAAATAAAATCCCATTTGGGGATCTATGACAGTCTTCCAAATTAACCACAAAATTGATAATAGTTGTGCAAATTATATACTAGTAACAAATTGAAATGCCTTTTAAGATACGTAAGAACTAGAACATGTATACTTTTTGCAAAGCCACACATGTATACTTCCACCAAATGCCTTTGTTTGAGTCATTGGACATATGACAAAGGACTTTTAGTGGAGTTGGAAGCATTTTTCACAGTGGCCTGAAATACTGAGCTTTAAATATTTTGTGGGAAATCACATAAATTCTTATGAAAATTTCCTACACTTGAGTTGAAAAAGCAAAGTATGCTGTATAGTATAGCAATAAATAACACTAGTGGGACTGGTCCTCATTAAAATTATAAAGAAAAGTTTCTAACTCTTGACTTGGGGACTTCCTTCCTAGCCTTGGTTAACTCTTTAATTCTGTCCTTTCGTTTTCTACCCTCACATCCAGCTCTCTCATGCTTCCTACTTCACAGAATGTGTGGTATCAACTGTCAAACATCTTTTCTCATCAGAACTAAGAGTTTAGGTGGGGCTCTGAGTTGTTAAGGACAGTGATGGAGATGGGTTTATTAAGTACAGTAATTACAGTATTTACAGTACAGTATTTGAGTTCCTTACCTCTCCCTGATCCTAAATGGTGACCCTGATGCTCAGCTCAGATGAGGCACGAGTATTTCAAATGTTTTTCTTGTGACCTGAATTAGGATCATTTACAAACAACCCTAATATCCCTTGCCCGTTCTCCTCCCTTAATCCTAAATCCATTCTACCTTTTAGCCATTTAAGGCCAGATATAAATTCCAAACAGAAAAAAACACTCTCCTGAAGAAATCATGCTTCCTAAACATTTTTTTCATTTAAAATGTCTTAAATGGCTGTGGTAATCTCTAAGTAAAGAGCTGAACTTTTCAGATAAAAGCCCCAAAGTCCCTCTCTTTTCCAGTTTTTATAATTCTGTCTTTCCCCCATCAATATATGGTTTGTGTGCAAGAATGTCCTCGAGGATGCAGGGATGAAATTAAGAATATAGGTCATCCTCTTTTTCCTAAAGGGGAAAGGAGTGGGATTATTGTCCTACTTCTTACTTATCTTTTTATTTTTTTCTCTACTGGAGTTGTAGGTTGAACCCTAGTCCCTTTGTTTAATACAGTTGAAACAGTTAAAGGGACAGCTCTTCCAGGTAGGTAACCTAATGCCTTAAGCTAATTGCAATACTCATTTTAAGAAAAGTTTTTTACGTAATATACCGTTATGAGAGGTTTTTTTAGTTTGGGATTAAAAAAAAATTATTTTCCTTTCAGGATCTTCATTCTCTGTGTCCCTCAGAGTACCATAAAGGTATTTGCTCATTCTGTAAATGGATAAAACTTCCCTCAAGCTTTGTATGTAGAAATAGTAATCCATTTATTTAATCATAAGCTTTTCCTGGCTGAAGATTCTGAGTAAAAGAGTATTATAAGATGCTCTTTGTAGCAAAGAATGTGTTTACATTTTGAGCTAGTTATAAACTGGGGTAATAATACTTTGACCTACCTCATGAGGTTGTTGTGAGGATTAAATGAGATAACGTGATAAAAACACTTTGAAATTGGTCAAGCTGAATATTTGCAAAACATGATACTCACAATTGAAAATTGTTAAGTTTGCACTTAACTTTTCAGGTTGGCAGTTTGCTCGTTCTGAAATGAAAGGGTTTCCTGCATCTCTAAGATTCCCGTCGTTTTAAAAATCATATGATTCTTTGACTAGGTGACCTTCTGACATCCTTGATTCTATAGTTGCAAATGCTCTGAGTAAATCAGAGAAGTAATTTATATATAAACAGTATACTGAGCAGAAGTTGGGGGTCAGATGTCCAACATGAGGACTAAGCCTCATGTTCACTGGATCAGACTACCCAAGGCCTACCAGAGATAAGCTGCTCTGGGGATGGAAGTGTAATTGTGATGCTAGAGTTAGAGCAGCAGTGCTGGGGAAGTTTCAGTTCCAACCCAGTCACAGTGGCAAAAGTCTTGTTAAAACTTCAGGCATCTTGCTGAGATAACAGAAAGTCTGGGTTTTAGGAGTAGGTATCATGACCTACAATAAAGCTAACTATAGATAACTATAGTAACAAAACTGAAAGCCCCAAGGAAGTCTACAGGGACAGTAGAATTTGGAGGATGAGTCCCATCAAGATAGAGAGGTTTGGGAAATACCCTGAGCTTTCAACAGATCAGCGCAACAAAGGATAAATCCAAGCCTATACAAGGTCAAGGAAATCAGCTATTAACTGAATTATCTACTAGAATAAAAATCATTGCTTTTCAGAAGAAAATAACAGAATCCAGAGTCTTTGTGGTGTATCATCTACAGTATTCTATATTCAATTAAAAAATATCGCCAGACATTCAAAGAACAGTAACATGTAACCCATAGTGAACAAAAACATGCAGTAGAAAGCAAGTCAGAGAAGTCCTAGATATTGGAATTAACAGTGATTTTAAAGTCACTCCTATAAGTGTGCTTCAAAGTCTTAAAGAAAATGTAATGTTGATGATAGAACATATAGGAAATCTCAGCCGAGAAAGGAAAACATTTTAAAAATGGAAATTTAAATGAAAAAATTCAGTGGATGGTCTTAATGACAGATTAGAGCCTTCAAAAGAAAGAGTCCATAAATTTTAAAACAGATCAATAGAAATAATCCAGTGTGAACAACTGTGAGACAAAGGGTTTTTACAAAATGAATAGAGCCTCCATGACGTGTTGGACATTATCAAATGGGCTAATATACATGTAACTGGAGTTCCAGAAGGGTAAAAGAGTGAGAAGGGGGTAGAAAAAAGTCTGTAAAAATATTGGCTGAAATATTTCTTTGATTTAAAATACATTGATTTATGAAGGTGTATGGGGAAATCTCTGTGCATCCCTCTCAATTTTTTTGTTAACCTAAAAGTGCTCTAAAAAATAGTCTTTTTAAAAAGCGTGTGTATTTACAGATCCTAGAAACTTAGTGAAACCAAGCTGGATAAATACAAAGAAAATCACACCTATAAACATTATAATATAATTGCTAGAAACAAAATATAAAGAGAATAACAGAGGCAGCAAGGGAAGAAAAAAACAGTATGTAAAGGGAAACTGTGATAGCTGAGTTCTTATCCAAAAATTGGAGATCAGAATAAAATGGAACTTTTTTTAAAGTACTGAAAGAAAATTTGTCAGCCTAGAATTCTAGAACCAAAAAACAAACAAACAAAGTCCAAAAACTAGGGTTAAATATAGACATTTTTCAGATAAATAAATATGGAAAGAATTCATCTCTAAGTGGAGGTATGTCTACGTGATGGCTGATTCGCTTTGCTGTATAGCAGAAACTAACACAACATTGTAAATCAACTATATTCCAATTAAAAAATTAATTTAAAAAAAAATTAAAAATTAAAAGAAAGAAAAATACAGTAAGCTACGGAGATATATTGTACAGCACAGGATATATAGCCAATATTTTATAATAACTATCAATGGAATATAACCTTTAAAAATTGTGAATCACTATATTGTACCCCTGTAACTAATATAATATTGTACATCAACTACATTTCAATTAAAAAAATATTCATTTCTGAAAAAACATATTCTGTAAGAAATGCTAAAGGATGTTCTTCCAGCTGAAAGGAAATGAAACCAGATGGAAGCATGAATCTACAGGAAGGAATGAAGAACACACGTGGTAAATAAGCTGATATGTATAGACAACTGAAGCAAAAGTAATATCATTGTATGGTGGAGTTTATAAAAGGTGTAAAACTGAAAGATACGACAACAGTGGCACAAAAGATTGGGGAGGGTAGAAACATGGTTGTCAGGTTGTTAACTTTGTGAAGTAAAAAATACAAGCTATCAGTCTCGAAGTTTTTTTTAAGTCATTTTCTTTTTTAAAAAAAATATTTATTTATTTATTTATTTATTTATTTGGCTGCATTTGGTCTTAGTTGTGGCATGTGGGATCTTTATTGAAGTGTGCAGGCTCTCTAGTTGTGGTATGCAGGCTCTAGAGCACGTGGGCTTAGTTGCCCTGTGGCATGTGGGCTCTTAGTTCCCTGACTTAAGATATGGGATTGAACCCATATCCCCTGCATTGGAAGGTGGATTCTTAACCACTGGACCACCAGGGAAGTCCCAAAGTTTTATAATTTCTAATCTAGATAGACTTTGATAAGTTAAAGGTGCATATTGTTAGCTGTAGAGCAACTACCAAAAGCAAAACCAAAAACGAAAAGCTCAAAATCCAATAGAGGAAATAAAATACACTAAAAATTACTTCATTTACCCAGAAGAAAAAGGACAGCAAAGGAACAAGAGAGGAGTGAAGCAGAGAGGGGTAAATGGCTGATAGATATAAATTCAGCATATCAGTAGTTAGGTCAAAATCAAACGGGCTGAACACTCTAGTTAACGGACAGAGATTATTAGAATTGATGAAAAAAGAAACAATGCTGTCTACAAGACATACAGTGTAATAAACACAAGTAGGTTAAAATTTAAAGAATGTACAAAGGTAGTCCTTGTAAATAGTCATCATAAGAAATCTGGTATGGCTATATTAGTATCAGGTAAAAGAGACTTCCAGAGAGTATTCCTGGAGATAAAGAAGTACATGTCATAATGATGAAGCAGATAATTAACCAGAAAGACATAACAATCCTTCATATGCATGCACCTAGTACAGAGCTTCAAAATTCATGAAGAGCCAACTGACAACTAAAGGGAAAACCAGACAGATCTATACTCATCAGTCATTGCTGGAGCTTATAACCCTGATTTCTCAGAAAGTGATAGAATAAGTGAACCAAAAACAAGCAGTAAAAATATAGAAGCTCTGAAGACTGTCAACTTGATCTATTTAATATTTATAGAGTAGTACACCCAACAACTGAAGAATATATATGTTTTTCAAATATGTATGGAATGTTCACCAATGAGGACCATATGCTGGGCCATAAAAACAAATCTTAATAAGTTTCAGAAGACTAAAATATGTCAGAATTGTTCTCTGACCACAGTGGGATTAAATTAGAAGGTAATAATAAGATTTTTTGAAAAATCCCCCAGTGTTCAGAAATTAAATAATACAATTCTAAATACCGTGGCTCAGAGAAGAAGTCATAAGGAATATGAGAAGTCATTTTGAACTGAATGAAAATGAAAACACAAATGTGAAATTTTGTGTCATGCAGCTCAAGTAGTGCTTAGAGTGAAATTTATACCTTTAAATACCTATATTACAAAATAAGAAAGTTTAATTCAGTGAACTGTTTCCACACTAAGAAAATTTAAAAAGAAGAGTAAAGTAAATGAAAGTAAATAGAATGAAGGAAATACTATAGATAAGAGCAGAAATCAAGGAAATAGAAAACTAACAGCACAGAAAATTTACAGTCAACCATGGGTTCTTCAAAGAAACAATGGAATTGGTAGGCCCCTTGCAAGACTGATCAAGGGAAAAATGAAGACTCATAAATTACCAAATTTTTGTAATGGAAGAGGGCAAGAGTGGATATCACTTGAGGTTCTAATGGCATTTATTTATTTTTTTTAAATAGAATCATTTTTAAAAATATTTATTTATTTAGGCTGTGCTGGGTCTTAGTTGCAGCATGCAGGCTTCTTAGTTGTGGCATGGGGACTCTTAGTTGTGGCATGCATGCGGGATCTGGTTCCCCAACCAGGGATTGGACCCAGGCTCCTGCATTGGGAACGCAGATTCTTACTCACTGGACCACCAGGGAAGTCCCTCTAATGGCATTTAAAAAGAGAATATTTTGAACAACTTTATGCCAATAAATTTGATAATTTAGATATAATAGACAAATTCCTTGAAAAATATGGTGTATCAAAACTGGATCTGCAAAAAAAAAAAAAAAAAAAAGTGTCTTCTGGGCTTCCCTGATGGTGCAGTGGTTGAGTGTCTGCCTGCCGATGCAGGGGACACGGGTTCGTGCCCCAGTCCGGGAAGATCCCACATGCCGCAGAGCGGCTGGGCCCATGAGCCATGGCCACTGAGCCTGTGCGTCTGGAGCCTGTGCTCCGCAACGGAAGAGGCCACAACAGTGAGAGGCCCGTGTACCACAAAAAAAAAAAAAAAAAAAAAAAAAGAATGTTACAAGAGACACTACCTAATGGACACTGTCCTAAAGGAAGGACACTACCTCATGATCAAGGGTTCAATCCAAGAAGAAGATGTAACAATTATAAATATATATGCACCCAACATAGAAGCACCTCAATACATAAGGCAACTGCTAACAGCTATAAAAGAGGAAGTCAACAGTAACACAATAATAGTGGGGGACTTTAACACCTCACTTACACCAATGGACAGATCATCTAAACAGAAAATTAATAAGGAAACACAAGCTTTAAGTGACACAGTAGACCAGATAGATTTAATTGATGTTTATAGGACATTGCATCCGAAAACAGCGTGTTACACTTTCTTCTCAAGTGCACATGGAACATTCTCCAGGATAGATCACACCTTGGGTCACAAATCAAACCTCAGTAAATTTAAGAAAATTGAAATCATATCAAGTATCTTTTCTGACCACAACGCTATGAGATTAGAAATAAATTACAGGGAATAAAATGTAAAAAACAAACACATGGAGGCTAAACAATACGTTGCTAAATAACCAAGAGATTACTGAAGAAATCAAAGAGGAAATCAGAAAATCCCTAGAGACAAATGACAACAAAAACACGACAATGCAAAACCTATGGGATGCAGCAAAAGCAGTTCTAAGAGGGAAGTTTATAGCAATACAGTCCTACCTCAAGAAACAAGAAACATCTCAAACAGTCTAACCTGGGACTTCCCTGGTGGTGCTGTGGTTAAGAATCCACCTGCCAATGCATGGGACACAGGTTCAAGCCCTGCTATAGGAAGATCCCACATGTCATGGAGCAGCTAAGCCTGTGCACCACAACTACTGAGCCTGCGCTCTAGAACCCACAAGCCACAGCTACTGAAGCCCATGTGCCTAGAGCCCGTGCTCTGCAACAAGAGAAGCCACCACAATGAGAAGCCTGTGCAGTGCAACAAAAAGCAACCCCTGCTTGCCACAACTAGAGAAAGCCTGTGTGCATCAACAAAAACCCAATGCAGCCAAAATAAATAAATAAAATTTAAAAACCAATCTAACCTTACACCTAAAGCAACTAGAGAAGGAAGAGCAAACAAAATTCAGTCAGTAGAAGGAAAGAAAGATCAGAGCAGAAATAAATGAAGCAGGAACAAAGAAAACAGAAGCAAAGATCAATAAAATTAAAAGCTGGTTCTATGAGAACATAAACAAAATTGGTAGACCTCTAGCCAGAATCATCAAGGAAAAGCGGGAGAGGACTCAGATCAATAAAATTACAAGTGAAAAAGGAGAAGTTACAGTGGACACCACAGAAATACAAAGTATCATAAGAGACTACTGCAAGCAACTCTATGCCAATAAAATGGACAACCTGGAAGAAATGGACAAATTCTTAGAAAGGTACAACCTTTCAAGACTGAACCAGGAAGAAATAGAAAATATGAAAAAACCAATCACAAGTAATGAAATTGAAATAGTTATTAAAAATCTTCCAACAAACAAAAGTCCAGGACTGTGAAGTACAGCCTGTGAAGATGGCTTCACAGGTGAATTCTATCAACCATTTAAAGAAGAGCTAAAACCCATCCTTCTCAAACTCTTCCAAGAAATTGCAGAGGAAGGAACACTCCCAAACTCATTCTACGAGGCCACCATCACCCTGATACCTAAACCAGACAGAAATACTACTAAAAAAGAAAATTACAGACCAATATCACTGATGAATATAGATGCAAAAATCCTCAACAAAATACTAGGAAACAGAATCCAACAACACATGAAAAGGATCATACACCATGATCAAGTGGGATTTATCCCAGGGATGCAAGGATTCTTCACTATACGCAAATCAATCAAGATGAGAATCCGCCTGCCTATGCAGGGGACATGGGTTCAAGCCCTGGTCCGGGAAGATCCCACATGCTATGGAGCAACTAAGCCCGGGCTCCACAACTACTGAACCTGCGCTCTAGAGCCCATGAGCCACAACTACTGAGCCCACATGCCACAACTACAGAAGCCTGTGCGCCTAGAGCCCAGGCTCTGCAACAGGAGAGGCCACCGCATTGAGAAGCCCGTGCACCGCAACAAAGAGTAGCCCCAGCTCACCACAACTAGAGAAAGCCCGCACACAGCAATGAAGACCCAATGCAGCCAAAAATGAATAAATAAAATTTTAAAATAATAATAATAAGTGGTGCTGGGAAAACTGGACAGCTACATGTAAAAGAATGAAATTAGAACATTCCCTAATACCACACACAAAAATAAACTCAAAATGGATTAAAGACCTAAATGTAAGACTGGACACTATAAAACTCTTTGAGGAAAACATAGGAAGAACACTCTTTGACATAAATCACAGCAAGATCTTGTTTGACCCACCTCCTAGAGTAATGGAAATAAAAACAAAAATAAACATATGGAACCTAATTAAACTTAAAAGCTTTTGCACAGTGAAGGAAACCTGTATAAGACGAAAAGACAACCGTCAGAATGGGAGAAAATATTTGCAAACGAATCAACAGGCAAAGGATTAATCTCCAAAATATATAAACAGCTCATTCAGCTCAATTTTAAAAAAACAAACAGCCCAATCAAAAAATGGGCAGAAGACCTAAATAGACATTTCTCCAAAGAAGATATACACATGGCCAAGGAGCACATGAAAAGCTGCTCAACATCACTAATTAGAATGGGCTCAACAGTTGGAATGGGCATGATCACAAAATCTACAAACAACAAATGCTGGAGAGGGTGTGCAGAAAAGGGAACCCTCCTGCACTGTTGCTGGGAATGTAAATCTATACATCCACTATGGACAACAGTATGGAGGTTCCTTAAAACACTGAAAATAGAAGTACCATATGACCCAGCAATCCCACTACTGGTCATATACCCAGAGAAAACCATAGTTCAAAAAGACACATGCACCCCAATGTTCATTGCAGCACTATTTACAAAGCCACATCATGGAAGCAACCTGAATGCCCATCAACAGATGAATGGATAATGAAGATGTGGTACCTATATGCAATGGAATATTAGCCATAAAAAGGAACAAAATTGGGTCATTTGTAGAGACGTGGATGGACCTAGAGACTGTCATGCTGAGTGAAGTAAGTCAGAAAGAGAAAAACAAATATTGTATATTAATGCATATATGTGGAATATAGAAAAATGGTACCGATGAACTGGTTTGTAAGGCAGAAATAGAGATACAGATGTAAAGAACAAACGTATGGACACCATGAGGGGGAAGTGTAGAGGAGGATGAATTGGGAGATTGGGATTGACATATATACACTAATATGCATAAAATAGATAACTAATAAGAACCTGCTATATAAAAATTAAATTTAAAAAGAGAAAGGGGCTTCCCTGGTGGCGCAGTGGTTGAGAGTCCGCCTGCCGATGCAGGGGACACGGGTTCGTGCCCCGGTCCGGGAAGATCCCACATGCTGCGGAGCAGCTAGGCCCGTGAGCCATGGCTGCTGAGCCGGCGCGTCCGGAGCCTGTGCTCCGCAACGGGAGAGGCCACAGCAGTGAGACGCCCGCGTACCGCAAAAAAAATAAAAACAAACAACAACAAAAAAAAAGAGAAAGAAAAAGAACAGAGTTGGAAGACTTTCACTATCAGATGTGTAGTCTTGGTCTACAATGACAGTAATTAAAAGTATGGTTAGGGCATGAACACTGACATGTAGAATAATGGAACAGAATGAAGAGTACCGAATAGACCCACAGATACACAGTCACAGGCACCAGTGTAATTTAATGGGGAAACACTTGTGTTTTCAATAAATGATGCAGCTACAACTGGATGTGTGTAGGGTAAAGTGAGGTAGGGACCTCATACTATATGCAGAAATTAGTTCAAAGTGGATCATAGACCTAAACATAAAAGGAAAACCATAAACTTCTGGAAAAAAGTGGGAAACTTTGGAATAAGCAAAGATTATTTTAGTATACATAATATACTAACCATAAAAGAAAAAATTGATAAATTGTACTTCATCAAAATTAAGGGCTTTTCTTCAAAAGACACCATTAAGAAAATAAAAAGAATTGAATGATAAAGGTGAAAGATATTTATGTGTAAAGGATTTTTGTATATAACTTTGCAGATGACAGTTAAATCTCTATTATGTCTGTTTCTATAGGATTTACCCCATTGTGTTACAGTCATTTATTTGCAAGCTTTATCATCTTCCTCCAGACTCCTGACATTCAGAAGTGTTCCTCTCTTGACTCCTGAAAAACAAGCACAGTACCCAACACATTGGCACTCAGGAAATATTCTTTGAATTGTACTGAATTATTTTCACATTAAGTGTTCTAAGAGGATGTATAACCAAATTACTGATGATTTTTAAACAGCCTTTATGTTGTTTGTCATTTCTACAAGTTAGATCTTCAAGACAGATTGAACATTGTTCAGATCCAGAGTTCTTTTCTCTGTGGTTTAATGTTCTAGGAAACTATTTGGTTAGGATGTCTATTTGTTTAGGAATATTTGCTAAGGGAAATATCTGTGATGCGCACATAAGTTTTATACAGGAGTCACTGTCGGGGGGAAACAGATGAACCCCTCCTTTTAGCAGAGAATGTCTTTGCTATGCACGTGAAAGAAATTATGACTGGATTTATTCTTTTTCTTCATTGCCTTTTCTTCCACATAATGACATTCTTACAGCATCCATGGACATTGGTATAATTTTCCACCCAGAATTAAGTTATTTCTTCTTAGTGTTTGTGGCCATGCATTTTCTGTTAGAGATACTGTTGCTTTTTAGAGCAAGGTGGTTACTACCTAGCAGAGATAGCAAACAGTTTGATCTTGAAATTAAGCTTAGTTTCACAGGAGGGCAACGTATACATCTGGAGTGAACCTATCAGAATACATCTGCCCTCTTGGGCTCTGGCCTCACGTTGGTGTTGTCTCTCAAGCTCACAGTACCCCAGACATATAGTCATCCAATTGGTGTTCCTTTATCTTCAGCCACATCTACTCTGCATATCTTCGTTTTCTTTCATCATTTCCTGTTTTTATCATACTGTCTTGCTTGTATATATTTTCTTTTTGCTTACATTTTCTTAGCTCATTTATAAAGCATTCATAATTTGCGAATGTGTCTAATCGCCTTTATCCAATGCTCAAAATCTGGAGTTGAGGGTTAACATTATAAAAAGAGACAGTAAAAATAGGGTAGTTCTCTCAGAAAAGTGTGATCGATTCATTCAAAGAATAAGAAATTGGGGAAGCATTTATGATACAATGTTAAGTGAGAAAAAAAAGCATAAAACTGATTTTTCTGTGTGTATATGTAGATGCATTTTTTAACAAAAAAAATTAAAGCTGGGAAGAATAATCACCAAAATGGTAGAAGTACTTATCTTTGAATGGTGGAAATATGGGTGTTTTTTTTCTTTCTCATCCTGTTGCATTTTCCATAATGAGGGTGTATTACTCTTAGAGTTAGATAAAATAAAGGCTATGCATTGGAAAGGTGGGGGGAGTGTGATTGATTCAGACATGTGTATGGACATTATTCATTAACTTTTTTAAAAAAGAATCAAGACCTCTTCACTGTATCTTTTTTCTTTTGTGAAAGGCAGATATTAGAAGTACTCATTTCATATCATGGTTCTCTGTCCCATCACATGAAATATAATAAAGTCTTATATTATTATTTTCGTTTGCTTTTATTTTCTTTTTTAAATCTTTGGGCAGTGTAGTCCACATCACTGAGTTGAATATGAACTGGATAAAAGTAGTCATGACCTTTCTGATATATAGGCGTATATTCAAAGCATTTTTTTTCTAGCCAGTTGCTCAATGGAAATAAGAAGTTTCTTACTTTCACTGGGAACATAAATCTAATTATGTTGCACTGACGTTTACAAACCTTCAAAAGCTCTGTATTTCAATCAGTTCTCCATAATTTTGTCCCTTGGAGCATTTCTGGCTTTATTTCCCTCTATGGTTCTTATCTCCATTATCCCAAATCTATTCAAACTTACATTCTCCCTCCTTAATGCTTTTGCTAAAACCTTTCTTCTGTCTTAAATGCTTTCTCCATATTCTGCCTTTTATGGTTCCACCCTTTTCTCAAGGCTGACACCAAATCACATTGCCTGTAAAGAAACCAGCTTAAATCTTCCCAGTCAACACTGGTGCCCCCATCACTTTGCTCTTTGTTTTGTTTTTTAGAGCATTTTTACACCATTTACACCTTGTTTCTAGACTATGTGCTCCAAAACTGTGCTAAGCACTGTGGGTAAAATATTCACTGAGATGATGTATTTTTTTCCTCACATCACAGAGCTCATAGACTTATTATGCACACACGATTTCTGTGGGTGAAGATAAACATAAACAGCCATATAAGAGGGGTGCATCGTTTGATAAAACATTCTGTAATGGGTGTCATATTTTTTACAGAATGTTTTTATGTGTGTTAAAGTTTTGTTTCCACATGTAAGTCCTTAAGATACCTGAAATGTATTGTGTGAGCAAAGTTTTTTATTCTAGTTTTTCGCTATGGAAAGCCAGTTGTAATATCCCCTATATAATATGGTAAGTGCCCATATGTGCCTGAGTCTGTTCCTGGGCTCTGTTCAGTTTTCCATTTACCTGTTATGGCCGTGCTAGATTGTTACTGTTTTATATACTGTTCTGCTTTTAAGTTCTGGTGTATGGCAGGACAGAAGTCTCCTCAGTGTGCTTCAGTCAGAATCACCTGGAACTTCACTCTTTCATAGAAATTTTATAATGATGTTGACTAGGTTCTTAAAAAAAAACTCTTTTGGGACTTTGATAAGAACTTGCATTTATTAATAGACTAGGCAAAATTAGATATTTATTATAAACAGTAGGTCTTGTCATCCACTTACATAGCCTATTTATCCATTTATTTAAGTTTTCTTTTATGACTTTCATTAGCATTTTGTGCATTTTCTCAGCAAAATTCTCACACATCTACGTTAGATTTATTTCTAGATACCTCATTTGCTGCTATCATGAATGATATATTTTTTCAATTAAATTCTCTACTTTTTTATTCCTGGTATGTAAAAAGCTATCTTTAAAAAAATACTGCTGTTCTATATATATCCTGTTACCCCTTATTAGCTTTGTTAGTTAGAGTAGCACAACCTGCTGAAAACTTTCTGTGACTTAACACAGTAAAAGTTTGTTTCTCAGTGGATCTAATAGGGCAATGCTATTATTTCTGATTGGTGGTGCTTTTTTTTTTTTTTTTTTTTGCGGTACGCAGGCCTCTCACTGTTGAGTCCTCTCCCACTGCGGAGCACAGGCTCCAGACACGCAGGCTCAGCGGCCATGGCTCACGGGCCCAGCCGCTCTGCGGCACATGGGATCTTCCCGGACCGGGGCACGAACCCGTGTCCTCTGCATCGGCAGGCGGACTCCCAACCACTGCGCCACCAGGGAAGCCCTGGTGGTGCTTTTTAAATCTATACTGTATATATGCCCTGTTTAATTCATATGCTTTGTGACTTTTTTTTTTCTTGTTTAGTGTTACTAGAAGTTTGTGTACTTTATATTTTTCTTTCAGGAGCTAGATTGGGATTTTGTTCACCTCTATTTTATGTTTGTTTTCACTCTACTAGTTTCTGGTCTATTATCATTTCCTTCTAATTTCCTTACATTTACCATGTTTACTTTTTTCCAAATTACTCGAATATTGTCAGTTATTATGGAAGGCTATAAATTTTTCTCTAAGCCTCCCGTTAGCTATATCCAAATTTTTATATGTAGAAATTTCTCCTTGTGTATTTTAGGTCTTTTGGTTTCCTGAGCTTTTCCTGTTGATTCATGTTTTATCCAGGGTGTGGTGGTTTAATTTCATAAGATTATGGGGGAGTATTCAATGTTGATTTCACAATATTATTACTGAATACATTGTAGTGAGAAAAAATAGTCTATAAAAGGTAAGCAAAAGAGGCATAAATACAGCTACAGTAGAAATGTTTAAAATTATCTGTTGACCAGGTATCCTGGCATTAGACGGTATGTTGATTTTACCCTCAGGCCGGAATCAGGGTGATGACATCATTTCCAGGTATTCCTAGGTCTCTTTCTTACATGTAAGAAAAGCTTTCCCAGAAGTCCTTCACAGCTTCCTTCCACAGCAGACTAACTATAACTAACCTTCTTCATCCGTTTGGCCAGACCGAGTCACATGCCAAGTCACTGGGAAGGGAAAAGTGCACCTTTTTTTGTCTTACTCTATTAGTACCTACCTCTGAGGTCCGGAAAGAGCGTGTTTATCTTTGAGTCGTGCTGAAGAAGGGGTGGACCCATGAACCAAGTTGGAAGGCAGCCCGATACAGTCTTCTGCAGTTGCCTCCTAGATGCCCTATGTCAATATGCC
Source organism: Mesoplodon bidens (assembly GCF_964165515.1). Lineage (NCBI taxonomy): Eukaryota > Metazoa > Chordata > Mammalia > Artiodactyla > Ziphiidae > Mesoplodon > Mesoplodon bidens. The sequence goes on along the minus strand of NC_138167.1, from coordinate 1,541,638 downwards.
TCGGACATCAGTGAATTTATTGGAATGGAGAAAGGATACTGATTAATCTGGAGAGTCTGATACATGGCATTCTGTTAGGAGAGCTTCTCATATCTATTTAAATGCCCTTTAACACAGTTCAGTTATTTCTAGTTTTTACAATGTGAAGTCTCTTGTAACTCTTAACTTTCCTCATGAGGATTTGTTTTCTTATATGGTTTGTAATCTTTGACTATGAGCTCATCTTCTGTGGGGCTACTTACCTTGGGAGTCTTATTCCTTCAGATCAGCTTTGAGCTTGTCTGAGACAGTGAGTTTCACTGTTTCTGGACCAGTTTTTGTGTGAGTTTATGTGCTTGGAATTTTGTGTATCTCATTTACCAGCGAGTTCTCATGGGTGATTCTTTTCACGCCCAAAACTCTGGACTCTTCACTGCCCCGCTGGGCTGGTAGGCAGCGTTTTTCTGGTCCCTATTTTACAGATGGAGCCAACCTTTGTGACCTTCTTTAGCTGTAATGCATAGGTTATTTCTGTCTCCTGTGGAGCCTGAATCCAGGAACCTCTTCCCTAGCCCTTAGTTATTAAGGCTTATAGCCCAGTGTTTTACCCCTTATGAGCCGTTTCTACTTTATCTCTCATCAGTGCTTTGAGTTCTATCTTCATTATTGGCACTTCCAGTTTAGTTTAGCTCATGCTTGATACCTCATGGTCAGTTTCTATTTTATGCAGTGTTTTCATGAGTTTGGAGCAAGAGGGAAGCGTCCTTATATGTTGGCTTAGTTCATAATGTTTATCAGAAGTGTAAGTTTCAATTTAAACCAAATTGGTTTTCAGAATTCAGGTTTTTTTCCTTCTCTTAATTTATTTTTTGGCCTTTATTTTTATATGCATACTTTTCCTTCTTGAAGTCTTCAAAATCCATAACAAGGATTTTGATCGCTACTTTTTAGACAGAATATCTGTTGCAAAATTTTTGCCATTTCTTGCGGGATGGGATAGATTACAACTCTGTTGAACCAAAATTTTATGTGGAAAGGTAGCAAGAAGCAATGATGAAAGATGTGCTGGCCCTACTTGGTTTCTGAAATGTTATTTTGTTCTCTTAAGTTTCTGTAAGGTGGAGAGTTACTTATGCTTAAAAATTTTCATCTTCACCCAAACTTTGTGTCTTATGGAATCGTTTATTTTTCCAATATACTTTAAAGAAAAAAACCTTTCTGTTCTCAGCCTGCTCGTGATATCCATCTCCTGTTGCTTTGGCTCAGAGTTCCATTCTACTTCATGATAAACACCTTCGTATCTCATTATATCTTCAACTCTGAGCTCTGGGAGCAGGCTCACAGAGGAAGCTCACTGTGCTATCTAAATGAGCCATGACAAGCATGGGAGTGGAATTTACTGCTGGGAGGTAGACCAGGTGGTATTCAGGGGGCTTGTTCCATGTGGTAATTGCAGAACCCATTAGTATTGAAGTAGAAACTGGAGGAGTGAAGCTCTTTGGCTACTAATTTCCTGGAGAGATAAGACAGTCACACGTGCTTGTGTTTTTCCATTTCTCCATGTAAAATTGTGCTTGAGGACATTTCTTATTATTTCTCACTCTGATTTTTTATTTGTTTTACTTTTATTTTGTAGGCGGGCTTAATGTGACTAAACCCCTCAGTACGAAAATTCTGAGACACCAGGGTTAAGTTGTTGTGTTATTAAGTGGATCCTCCAGCCCTTCTTTCTGGGGATGAAGCCCTATTGCGATGAAGTGTAATAAGGCTCAAAGCTGTCAGTGGTTCCAGATGTGGAAGAAGGCCTCATCAGAGGGTTTCTTCACCAGGACAGATGTGCATATCTTGGGCCTGTGCTAATTAAGAGAGTGTTTTCCTCTCATTTTATTGTTATTCCATCTGTTAGAAAGTATCCAGATAATTGCACAACACATATAAATGATGATGTATCCATCACATGCAAACAATAGAAATACTTTAGCATAGTTATTTTCAGGAAGGTTCATGTAGGGACAGCGGGCAGATCCGTTCTTCTTCCCAGTCACCATTCTGGGAAGTACTGATGGACCCCAGAGCAGGAACGGCCCCAGAGCCCACCCATTACCTGCCAGTGCTCATTCGAATCCCACTTCTTTTGTCACTAAGATGAGGGCTATTTTAGCAAATGTCAGCTGCTGTCAGTGTCTTTGAATTGAAAATGAAGATAAACTAAATTTGTTTTTTTCCCTGAAGATAGTTAATCATGTCACTTAAGTTTGGGCCAATAAAGAAAGAAGGAATAGTTCAGTTTAATAAGTGGTACATAAAATGAGCCCCCACCCTACCCCCTACCTCTGCTCTGCAGTTTTGAACAGATGCTTTAATAAGTCTGCAGGCTCTAGAATCATGTGAGGTAGGGTGTTGGTCGTTACTTAGAGCTTCGCATTGAGTAGAAACTGCACATTGAATTTTGAATGAATTGACTCTTCCCTTCAGTTCACCCTGGGGTGTCGTTAGTGTGAAGGCATTTCTTTGCCATAGCAGCTTCCTCTCATCCCACCACTTTTTAGCTTTGGGTGCTTCCCTATCCCATCTTTGTTTTCACATTTAAAGCATAAGAAGACTCAAGAGCTGTATTTTGTTTTTTACTTTAAACTAAGACCAGAGCAGTGTTTTAGTCACCAATCACTGTTAAGTTGATGATTCCTTTATGCTACCCAAGAGTTTTTATTTAAAATTGAGCATTTTTACTTGCTCTTTAGGTCAGAGGGATCATATCCTGTGTGGTATTCCTCCTCCATCTCAGCTACTTAAAGAAGTACTGTAAATAGAGGCTTTCAACTTAGAAAGCACTGCGCATTTCATGGGCTCGAACTGAACTGAACTGTAGGCTAATAAAAAGTTCCAGATGAAAATACTGTGGTATCTTGTTGTGTTTTAGTGTAGCTGTAATGCAGTGTGAACAGTGGTGGCTTTGCTCCACTGTAAATCCCATTCGGATACTGACAACATGGTTCAAAACATCAGGAGTTAAATCCCAAAGCTCATGTTTGTGTGAACACTCATCATGCATAAGGAAGACCTTATTTCGTTATTTAAAATAGCAGAATTGCTTGTCAGGTAGGGCAGAGTCCTAGCTCTGCCAGAGACAGGGATAAGATAAGAGGTGAATGGCTGCTGAATTATCATATTTTTACAGTTGATATTTTTATTATTTTTTAGCAGTAAGTTTTTTGCATGAATAATAGTGATGACTCCATAGGCACTTTTCTGTTGGATCCCAGAGTATTGCAGCAGATTAGAAGCAGAGAAAGACCTGAGAGCTCATATTCAGTTATATTAGTGAGGGCTCTTTAATGAAAAACAAAAGCCATTTATGTTATTCCACGTGCACAGAATGAAGGAGTACTTGAAATTTCTTACAACTTAAATGCTAGACTTTATCTTACAGCTTCTTAAGGGAAGTTTTTATTTATTATAGGGCAGAGGTCCCCCAAATTTTCTTGGTTTCAGTGCAGTCAGTCAATTTTTCATGGCCTCCAGGCAAAAATAAATACCTAACAGTTCTTAATAATAATTATGCTTATACATTTTAAATATTTATGTCCTAACGATTTGCTGATCACTTCAAAACTAATACATAAATTGAAAGAAAAAATATTTTAGTTTTGTTCTCTAATCACCACAGTAACTTACTAATGGAGTGTGTGCTTACTGGGCACTGCACAGTTTTCAGATCTAGGGATCAGATTGGCCACTGCCACCTTCATTTCTTGTTCTACATTGATTTCGGTGCATTCCTGTACTGGGCTCTTCATCGCAGCAAACTTCGGAACTCAAGTTCACAGACGGAGACTGTCTTGACATATGTATCTGTGGGTGATGCAAGTGCTGGAACCACCTCAAGCTAGTGATTCATATGTTGTCTAACAGATGTCACTGTTTCTGCCCCAAATTGAAAATAATCTTCAGTGCCCCTTTGAGTTCCCTGGGGCAGGGTGGGAACCGTGGTAGTATTGTGGAATGATATTAGCTAATAAGACTCGATGGCACCCTAGTTCAGGAAAAATGGCTGCTATGCCAGACTCTAGGGGAAGAGGGTGAAGTGTGTCCCAGGCTGTTACCAGAGGACCCAGGGCTCTTCACCGGCCTGTGGGGAGACAGCGGGCATCTTAATTAAGAAAAGAGACTCTGACCCCAGGAGGAAGAGCTTTTTACATCTCCTCTCTCTCTCTCTCTCTCTCTCGCTCTCTCTCCCCCTCCCCTCCTTTGTCCTGTCTCTCTTTCACTCATATACACACAAACACACGCAAATAACTGAAACAAGTACCAAACAAAACAGGACTTCTACTCGCTGTGTACTGATATTTTCTGTTCCTTTTCATTCTTGTTTACTTTGTTAAAACAAAGTAAAGACCCTCAAGACCCACTAAACTGAGGAAGACTAGTTAAGGGCATAGACTCTTGGGCCCAATTTGGTTTTAAAAGAGCCATCACCATTTCCTATCTGTGTGACCACGCGCAAGATTATTTAACCTCTCAGTTACTCAGTTTCCTCATCTATCAAATGGAGATTAATAATAATACATGGTGTTGAGGGGAATAAATAAGTTACTACATGTGAAACACTTAAAACAGTCCTTGGCTGTTAATTACTGCTGTATTACTTATTAGAATCTTAATGAATAATCAGAGGTTAGAACATTTGGGGATTGGAAAGAAACAACAGTTTAAACCTCTAAAAGTACTACTATATATAGTAAAAAGGATGAATTTTCTTCTGGATTTTTACTCCTGGGCAGGTATGTTTTGTATCCCTTGCCAAAGATTTTCTGGATAAACAGAGGAGTCAGGAAAAGGGAGATAAAAGTATTATTATCTTTATACTGATAAAGCTGATTAGAGTACACGACTTTATATTTGCAGCCAAGTAGCCTTCCTACTATTTCACTCGTGAATTAGAGCACAGCTAGATAACTGCAGGCACTTTACTACATGCAGAGAGCAGAACAGGGTGTACATTCTGCATAGGCAGACGAATCCGAAGACAGGAGAGCAGAAGGGCTAAAATGAGCATGTTTGTCTCTTTCTTCAAAACTTGCCAATCAGATAACTCTCAAGGGAGTGAGACTGGGAACAGAGGCATAGAAATGTGGAGAATGAGGAATGTTACCCTAAGAGTGGGAACATTTCTCAGGGATACAGGAGGCCTGTAATCAAGTTCGTGTTTCATAACTTGCAGCAGTTAGCTGTCTTCTCTGGTATGAACTTTAAGGATAGACATACTGGGATCTGAATCCTGCCTGTCTTACTTAACTGCACTCGCTAGCGTAACCTAGAATTTCCAGGAGCCCTAAAACAGACACAGCTACATTCCAAGAAAAAGGGACCACTAGCTTCTCTTCCCTGTTCCATTCGTACAGTGTTAAATGTATTTGTGTTTGCTTTTATCAAATGGCAGTAGAGTTAGAAGCATGAGACTTGCCTTGGTTGACCAGTAGTTATTCTAATAGCATGTTTCCATCAGTCTGTCTCTACATTTAATTCTAGCTGATGATTTCTGTGAACTTGTAGCTGGTAGAGTAGTATATAATGCTTGGTCCAGGTTATTAAATTATGCTATGTTAATATATATACAGCCCATCTTTTTCATTACAAAAAGTGGTGTATATCTTGGCTTATTTTTTATAAACATACTCAACACTGGGAAAGTTTTCCCAGTTAAGTGTTTCAGTTGGCTCCCACTTCTCTCATCCTCTGCTCTTCCTCCCTCTCTCTTCTTCCTTCCTATTCTTTGTTTCTTTTTTCTGTCTTTTAATATATGTCTGTAATAGTACCTGTGTTTCAGGAACCGTACTGGACATTAATGTGCTTTTGAACAAGATGTATTCAGTTCCTTAATCTAATAGTCTAGTGATAAGATGACCTGTTAAGCAAATAATAATTTAGTTATGATTATAATGTCTAATTAACAAAAAGTATAGTAGTAAATTAAAATGTATAATAAGGAGCCTGAGCTAATGTGCAATGATCTTCCATATGAGGTGGCATTTAAGACCTGAGGAATGAGAGTGATGTCAGCAAAATGGTGGCATAGGGCTCCCTAGCACTCTTGCTCCTGCCAGAAACATCAGTTGGAACAGCTGTCCCTGCACAAAAATACCTTTGTAAGAGCCAAGGATTCATGTGAGGGATTCCAACCCTGCATGAAGCACAGAAATAAAGGTACATTGAGGAGGGTAGGAAAGATAGATTTACAGTATTCCCATTACCTTTCCCCTAAGCCCAGACAGCATAGTGCAGACACCCACCCCGTGGGGAAAGGAAAGTGACCAACTTTACCATGGACCCCTAGAGTTGGTCCACCCTGGCACCAGGCCAACTCCTGCAGCCTTGAGTGGCTCCCTGTGTGTTCCTGCAAACCCAGGTCCCAGTGCCTGCTGGCTCCTGCTGCTGCCCTAGGCACCTCCTGTGGCCCCAAGCTCCTTTCTGGTTCCAGTGAACCTGGACCCCCAGCACATCCTAGCACCAGGTTGCTCCTGAAGCCTTGGGTGGTTCCTGTGGCCCCAGGCTTACAATCATCCCTCTTGAACCTAGGTTCCAGGTGGGCACCTGCATACCCAGGTCCTAGCTAGACCTAGTGCCAGGCCAACTACCACAGACCCATGCTTTTGACCCACCCCAGCACCAGGCCAGCTCCCATGGCTCCAGACCCCCAGCTACTCCAGTGCCAGGCTAGTCTCTGTGGTTCTAGACTCCAGACCAGCTCCTGCATACACAGGTTCCCAGCTCATTCCAGGACCAAGACGGACCCCCTGCTACCACAGCTGCCTCATCTTCGAGGCCGATTCCCACAGATCCAGACTCCCAGATGGGCCCCTATAGACCGAATCTACAGCCAGCTCCTGTGGCCGCAGCTTTCAGGTTGGCTCCTGTAAAACCAGGCTCTTGGCCCTTCCCAGCACTGGGCTGGCTCCTGCAGATGCAAATACCTGCAGACCCAAATACCAGGTCCACCCCAGTGGACCCAAGATCCAGATCTTCCCATGCAGATGCAGGTCCCAGCCCATCAGCACAGACTCAAGCACCAGGCTCATCTCCACTGACCCAGGTACCTGATCTGTTTGTTCAGGGACTCCATAAGCCAGTCTGACTGCAGATACCACCAGACGGCCTACCCAGAATCTCTGGATGGGCTGACCAATGAAGGGCTTTGCTTGCCAAAGCCAGTTTGTAAAAACTGGAAGAAGTGCCTACTCTCTCAAATGCACAGCACCAAAGCAAGGCCAAAAGGATCATGAATAATCAAGGAAGCATGATTCCACCAAAGAAAACTAATACAACTCCGATGATTGACCCTAAAGAAGTGGAGATCTATGAAGTGTCTGGAAAATAATTTAGAATAATAATCCTCTTAAAAAAATTCAGTGAACTACAAAAAAACCCATAATTTGAAAAGATACATGCACCCCAATGTTCATTGCAGCACTGTTTACAATAGCTAAGACATGGAAGCAACCTAAATGTCCACTGATAGATGAATGGATAAAGAAGATGTGGTACATATATACAATGGAATATTACTCAGCCATAAAAAAGAACGAAATAATGCCATTTGCAGCAACATGAATGGACCTAGAGATTATCATACTAAGTGAAGTAAGCCAGACAGAAAAAGATAAAATATCATATGATATTGCTTATATGTGGAATCTTAAAAAAAAAAGATATAACTGAACTTGCATACAAAACAGAAATAGACCCACAGACATAGAAAACAAACTTATGTTTACCGAAGGGGAAAGAGGAGGAAGGACAAATTAGGACTTTGGGATTAACAAATATATAAATTTTATTATATGTAATATAGATAACCAACAGGGACCTACTGTATAGCACAGGGAAGTATACTCAATATTTTGTAATAACCTATAAGAAAATAATCTGAAAAAGAATATATATATTCACACACACACAGAGAATGTATATATATGAATTATATATATAAAGAATATACATATCTAAATTACTTTGCTGTACACCTGAGACTAACACAGCATTGTAAATCAATTATACTTCAATTTTAAAAAAGCAGCTGGGCAACTAAATGAAATTAAGAAAACAATGCATGAACAAATGAGAAGTTCAGTAAAGAAAGAGAAACCATTGAAGAAAACCAAACAGAAATCCTAGAATTGAAGAATATATTGATTGAACTGAAGAATTTACTAGAGAGCTTCAATAGCAGACCTGACCAAGCAGAAGAAAGAATTAGTTAACTAGAACACAGGTCACTTGAAATCATCCAGTCAGAGGAACAAAAGGAATAAAAAGGAGTGAAGAAAGCCAACATGAATTATGAGATACCATTAAAAGAAGCAAGCTGTGCATCACTGTGTATCAAAACATCACATGGTACACCTTACACCTTAAACTTTTATATATTATACATCAGTAATGTCTCAATAAGCTGAAAAAAAATATTGGAAGTATTTAAAGATTTAGATAGAAAAAAGACCTGAGGAATGAGTACGAGTGCCATCTGATTGAGAAACCAGTAAGGAACTGGAGGAAGAGCAGAACATTCCAGGCAGAGGAATTAGCATAAAGAGAGGTCCAGTGATGGGAAGGGCTTAGGGTGTTCAAGGATCTGAAGGGAAGCTAGTGTGGTCAAGTGTAGAAAATGGGGTTAGGTATTCAGAACGCATGAAAAGGACAAGATTTACATCACACAGGGCCTTTGAGCCCATGTTATGGATTTTATACATAAATCCTGAGATAATTTGCTTGAATTTTAATCTTCTCCATCTTTCATGTAGAACTTTTAAATTATGATTTAATATAATGTATTGACTGACATGGATATACTGTTTTTGAATGTCTTCTTATTTCCTTTTCCATTTTTCCCATTGAGACTTTGTTCTTTAAGAAACACAATGCAAAGTCTTTGGTTTCATTTGTAATGAACCAGATTCTTAAGGTTACTGCTTTAGTTACATAATGTGGAGTAGGTTGATAAGTGTCATTAAAAATCTAATGTGGCGGTGGTTGTTGGTTAATAGAATCAATTGCAAAAACCTAAAATAGTAGAACTGGGGTGATCAAGTATAAGGAATTTTTTTCTGGTAGCGAGATACACAAGGCCTTATGAACTTAGAGAACAAGAGAGAGAGTTGTGCCTTTGGTGTTTCTACATATGTCTAGGAAAATAATTTATCAATGCAATTTTTATTGTCACTTCTAACCTAGATCCATTGTTGCTTTATTGCCTGCAAGCATCACAGTCAGAATTTTTTTTCTGTATAGGTTCTGGGTTACCAGGACTTAACTTGTACAACTTATTTTAGACTAGAAATTTCTTGGAGTGGAACTTTATAAGCACTCTTCTATTTTTTTGCTCAAAAAAAAGAACAGTTGCTTTATTACATAGAGTTATCAATTATCTTTCTGGCTGTTTCTCTTGAACTAGTCATGCTTTTCTTTCTTCCTGTGGAGATACATTATATAGCCAAAAATAAGTGTTTTCAACACATTCAGCAGCTGAATGGAATGGAATTTGATTAAGTTTGAGTAATATAAAAACTTTTCCATTGGCTTTCTATGATTGAATTTGTAGTATGGAAAACTAAACCAATTCTTGTTTATGCTATCCAGGGTTACATAATTGCATTGTTTGAAAACAGTATAACTCCCCTTTCCCCCAAGAACATCATTTTGTCTTTTGCGTCTCAGTTTGGGGGTTGGATAGCATAATTTCTTCTCTTAACAGTGTATTTTCTCCTGCTTGTGGCTACTATTTGTATGATTTCCTCAATAATGGGAATAAGTGGGACTGTTTATCTGTGATAGGGGTGTGGTTGCATACAGCATTAGAGCTCTTGTTCTGAATTTAGTATTGCTGAATGCCCCTTCAGTACCTTTAGCTTGACCTCTGGTCTTAAGCATGAAGGGTGATAGACAGAAACAAGTAAGAGGGTAGTATGTTTGCTTGTGACCTCTTAACCCATTGAGGGTGATTCTAAAATGCATTTGCTTCTCAGAGAAGAAAAGCAGTTGTTTTTAAAATATATTTTAATATACTTAAATATATAATTTAATATATTAACTTTGGTTGATTCTTCTCTTACTCCTAAAAAGAAAGACCACTCTCTGTTAAATCACATTGATTTTTAGGCTTGAGTCATCCACCCTATTCGTGAGTTGGTCCATTCTTTCACACAAATTGAGTTTGATTTTAAACATTTTACTTGTACTGTCCCATTCACAGTCCAGATCCTGAAATATACCCCACGCATCTCAGCTAACGTGTTGAGTGATTACTGAAAGTTAGTTATGTTTTTTTCCACACTTGTTTATTCCAGTTATTCAGGATATTGTAATTATGTGTTTTTATCTTATATGGAACCAATGACATACTTGTAAGAAAAAAAATATTTCTGTGAAACTAAAGCTGAATGTTTTGGAAAGAAGATAAAAGTAAAAATCATTGTTTAAAAATCATTTTTGAATTAGGTAAAAGTGAGGTAATCGTTGACTATGGGGGGAAATTTCTTTAATCTAAAAGTGTTTTAAACTGAAATTACTTTCAAATGTCTTTAAGAAGTAGCCCTACTTTAACAAACTTGGAACTTGAGGGGTCCTTTTTGTACAATGCAGAATTTAAGGCATTGGATCACATGGTGAGCTTTGGACCTCTCCTGCATCAAAAATTGGTGAAGCGGTGTACATTTATATGTATAATTTCTCCATTCTTTAATGAACTTTTTTTTTAGTTAATCAATAGCAGAATTGAGTATCACAGAAAGGGGCATCTTCTACAGTTTCTTATAAATAATTTGTTGATTCTGGAAGCTCCAAAAGGTAACACTTTTATGTAGAATGTTATGTATTATAAATTATTTATAAAAACATTATAAATAGCTGATTCTCAAATAGTAAACAATGAAAAACTACAGCAACTTTTCCACGGTGTGATATCTTTAAGATTTAACACAAACTAGGATAAATTTAGTCATATAAATTCGGTTTAATGCCAAAGACAAATTTATTAAAGAATATTGTAATTGTTTGCAATCCAAAAAGTCAGATTTTTTTCCCACCCTTTCACGAAAACTATTAATAATTCCAAGCCTCAGGAAGTCAGGACAGCTACATCATGATATGACTTGCCTGGGTTTGATAATTTACTGAGGTAACTGCCAATTGCAATTAGGACCCTATGAGCTTAACCAGGATAGACTTAATTATTGGCTTACTATATTTAAATCAGAAAGAAAAGCTCATACAGAATTTTGTACCCATAGCCTGAAAAAATGTGAAGCTGTTTTGGACTACAATTTCATAGCTTTTGTGGCTAATGAGGCATGAAGTAAATTGGCAAGCTCACACTGCTCCGAGTACAGTGGTGCAGTGTGCATTTTCTAATTCCCAGCCCTTGGGATTCCAGCAAAGGTCACAAATTGAACAAAGTCAGGATTAATCAAAACTACAATCAAATAAAACCCAATCATTAATCCTCTTCTGAGTTACAGAGGACTGATTGTGTCATTGTGTGAGAAACACTGAAGAGGGCTCTTTTGTAGTATGCAGGAAAATCAACAGTAGGTGTCAAACAGAAAAATGAAGCCCTGCAGGTGAAGCTGTCTCTGGAGCCAAGAGACACTGGCAATTTATGCAGAGTTGCAAGCGAGCCTTTGGAGGGTTGAAAGGGGTGTTGGCACGAGCTGTAGAACACGCGGGGCTCTCGGTGGGGCCCTCCACAGAGATGAGTTCATGGGCCACAGCAGCCCTGTTCGCTGGGAAGCTTAGTGTTTGGGGGTAGCAGCTCCAAGCAACAGTCTCGCCCAGGTTAACTGCCAAAAATTTACTGTGTGATTCTCAGCTCTTTGTAATTGTGAAGAAGAGTTTCTAGAAAAGCATTTCCTCTGTAGGAGTAATTAAGTGTTAGAATATGTCATACCCAACAAAAAGAGGGAAGAGTCCCCAAAGCAGAGAACTTTCAGCCCATATTTCTTCCATGCTCCTGACTTTTGACCTTACTGATGCTTGCTTGATGATAGCTCTTGTTATTTCTGCTACGTTATAGTCCACAATGATCATTTCTTCATTCTTCATTCCTTCATGTCAAGTCAATGTCAGTTTTATTACCCAGTTATGCTGAGAGTATAATTTAAGAATCAGTTTTGATGTTTAATTCACCCTTACTGTTGATGTTATACGTGGTATGTTTTTGCACATGTGGTTTAAAGCTAGCACTTGCCTCTGTTGATTAGCTTTCTGCTTTGCTCAGATAGCAAATAGAAAAATTCTTAACCCTTGCCCCATCTCGGATTTGGTAACTGCTTTGAAAGCCCCCAAACAGGTGATTGTTGTAAACAGGACTCATTGAGTTTCCGTTCCTCACGTTGCTTTTTGCTGTTGATGCGCTAAGCCCTCTGGATACAGAGCAGTGTCTGGTGTCCATGCACACATCGCCAGTCAGTCCCATAAACCTGCGTTGCTAAAAGTGTCGCTTGGGTTGATGGCAGGACTTCATCGTGATGAGGTATCACTTCAGACTTTGTCTTTCCATTTAGGTTCTTCTATATTACCTTTTGGTATCATTGCTGAAGCATCGTGAGTTGAGTTTATCGTTAGAAGTGTTCATAATTTGACTTATGTTTTCACACTTGTGGCCATCACAGAGATGTACCTGGCATGTTTAAATCCTGGATTTCTTTACTTAACCTGTAATAAGGTTTAATTTTCAGAGTGGCTAAAGCTCTGGTAGGACTGGGAAGGCATAGAGAACACTTGTGCGACTCCTGTGTGTTTATGGTGGGAGGAGGCCTCTCGGTTCATTTTCTTTGACATATTGTCTTCCTGACTTTACATATGTAAACAAAATGTTAGACACATTGTTCTGCAGTTAGTATTTTAACTGAAAAGTGTCGTGTGTACTTATTAATGTCAACATAAAGATCTGCATATTCTGTTTAACAACTGCTTGGTGTTCCCTTGTATAGATGTCCCAGTGTTTTTTCTATCATTTTTCTGCTCAAGGTCATACAGATTTTTTTCCAGTTTTGCAAAATTACAAACAGTACTGCAAAGAACATTGTTATACTTGCGTCTTCTCACATATTTAAGCATATTCTCTGGGAGAGATTCATTAATGGGATTACTGAGTCAAAACGTGAAGCAAATTTTATTTTGATTCCCATCGCTAAACTCCTCTTAACAAAAGGCCCTGCCACAGACTCCTGCGTGTACTGTGTATTATCTGTCTTTTAAGTTTTTGCTGACCCAGTTCTATATTTGGGATGCCTTGCGTTACTCCCTCTCGTCCTCCTTCAGCAGTATGGTATTCCACGGTACTGTACTTACTTAGTCCTCCACCGATGGCCATTTAAGTTACTCCTGACACTTAGCCATTTTACACACACTGCTGCAAAATAGTAACACATTCATAATAAGACAGAATTTTCATAAATATAAGAATAACTTGTATAAAAGGTATTTCAACTGATGTGTGAGTATTTCTGTAGCATAGAACCCCAGCAGTGGAATTGTAGGGTAAGACAGCATATGCATCTGTAATTCTAGCTAATATTGTTGAATGAAAAAGCAGGGTGGAAAGCAGTGTGCAAAGTGTTTTCAAGGGGGAGGCAAGAGCATATGCGTATGCAGGCACACACATGCTTATGTGTTATCATCCGGGTCAGTGGGAGGGAAAATGACACACAAAGGTCAGACAAGCACACACACGCATAAATATATTTTTTCAAACGTTTAAAAAATTTTTAACCATGTGAATGTATTACCTATGTAATATTTTAAATATTTCTTTGACATGGTAGTAAAAGCATGAGCTTTCAAATTAGAACTAAATTTAAATGTACACTGTGTGACCTTCAGCATAAACATTTAATTTACTCTGAATCTCTGTTTTCTCATGTATGTAAATGAAACTAGTAGATGCTTGTCTTGCAGAGTTGCATAATTCAATGAGAAACTGTGGGAAAGTGGATAACACAGTGGCCAGCTCATGCTGCATTTGAGCAGAGAGTAAGTTCTTTTGGATTCCTTCCATGCTTTCAGCCAAAGATATTTCTGTAATATGAAATCCTGAGAGGTAGTATTTAGAGGAATAAAACTTAATCAGATGGGCTTCCCTGGTGGCGCAGTGGTTAAGAATCTGCCTGCCAATGCAGGGGACACAGGTTCGAGCCCTGGTCTGGGAAGATCCCACATGCCGCGGAGCAACTAAGCCCATGAGCCACAACTACTGAGCCTGTGCGTCTGGAGCCTGTACTCCACAACGGGAGAGGCCGTGACAGTGAGAGGTCTGCGCACCGCGATGAAGAGTGGCCTCCGCTCGCTGCAATTGGAGAAAGCCCTCACACAGAAATGAAGATCCAACACAGCCAAAAATAAATAAATAAATTTATAAAAAAAAAAAAAAAAAAAAAAAAAAACTTAATCAGAGAATGTCTGTTGTCTGTTGCACTCTATTTAAATGTGAATATAGAGGCAGAATTGAACCATTTATTTTACTCAGAAGGAGGCCATTACCCTTTGTGACGGTGACTTCTTTTATGTTACCAGACAATGGAAAAACGAATACGAGTGGGAAACTAATATATATTTATTAGTTTTATATATATATACACGCACACGCAGAGAGAATAGAGCTGTTACAGTGAGTAAAGCATTTATTCAGAAGCTGACATGAGCAACCCTTAAGCCAGGCTCATATGTTATCAGGCATGTATGTTGTAGTCTTGTATTGATGTGTGTGTGTGTGTGTGTGTGTGTAAACTGGATCTACTTATAAGCCGCTGTAATTTAGCCAGTGATAGCTTCTGGGTAATTCCTGCAAAGAAATAAATTTTGAATTAGTGTTGTGTATATACACATAGCGGAAGAATATCAGCTTTTGAAAATAAGTACATGTTATCACTACAGTATATTAAAATGTCTTGTGTTTCTTCCAAACTTACTCCATTAGTTTTCCCTCCCAAGTCATTTGTACCTCAAGGACTTCATAAAACTTTCCTTGTCAAGAATATCAAATTAAAAAAGACTCTTGGCAAGTTTCTATAAAACTTTCTAGAAACCAGTGGTTTCTATAAACATCCAAGCTGCCTTGAGTATTGGTCTCCAACTCCAAAGAACCGAAGAGATCCTAAGTGCAATTCTTTTTGTTTTGTTTTGTTTCTTTTTTGTTTTATTCTCTTCCCCAAATTTTGCATCTTGCATATGACTTTTATCCTTTTTCTCTGCATCAGTTTGCTTGGGAGTGCTTCAGATTACCCACTCCAATCTCTTTGCCACTTCAGATGGTCAGCAATTATAAAAGATAAATTATTCACTAACACAAATAAATGTGTAGCTATGAAAGTCCTTCTTTTTATATTTACTACTTAAGAGAACAGAAAGTGATTTTAGGTATTTAAATTGACTTCATAGGTTATTAATCTAATTACTCTCCAGACTTTCTTCTGAAATGTTACAAGAGTTCATATTCAGAAGCATACTCAACTGCTGTAACTCATTCTTACGTTAATATACTATCTGCTGCTTTCCCTGTGAGTCTTTGGATGACCTCTGCTTAAATTCACTAAAATATCTAAACATGTAATATGTATACACACACATACTGCATTCTGTGTTACTGAAGGAATTTCACTTAATATTTTCCTTTCTACATGTAGAACATTTTGATATTTTATACTGTTTCACTTATTTCAGTACAGTTAGAACAGCACTAAAATAACAGATACTACTGTGTTCTTTACTTTGTTTATCAAGAGTTCTGGTGTCCACCGTTTCTAACTCTTTGAAGATGTTACAAAACCTCAAGGTTTTCACATATTTTCCTCAGAAGGTCAGCTTCCACATGGGCTACCTTATCTATAAACATTACAGTTTCTATGTGTGGACTACAACATACACAATTATGCAGCAGGTCTGCAGTTTGTATTCTATTCTACCTATATAATATAGAATATCCAATGTATACAACATTCAAAAATATTTTGGGGGGTAACTTTTGCAATTTCCATTTTAGAATTTTTTTCTGTGGCC
The DNA here is from genome assembly GCF_964165515.1 of Mesoplodon bidens. Classification (NCBI taxonomy): domain Eukaryota; kingdom Metazoa; phylum Chordata; class Mammalia; order Artiodactyla; family Ziphiidae; genus Mesoplodon; species Mesoplodon bidens. Next base: position 1,525,612 of record NC_138167.1, on the reverse strand, counting down.
GCAAAGCTTAGCTAACCCTTAAAGAGTCTTATTATCACAAAAAATATTGCAGAGAAAAAAAATGCCACATGCTCCTTCTAGAATGATTCTGGGACTCCTCTTTGACTCTCCTGATCACAAACATTTTGTTTCTAAATACTTGATTTCTCTTGTCCTCTCTGTACCATAATTTGTACCTTCATGGTGGTTTTTGCTTGGATTTCCTTAATTGCCTCCTAAGAGGTCTTCTTGTCTCATTGTAACTCATGCTTCACATTGCCTGACGTAATGATTGGTATAAAATTAAGATCTGCTGAATCTTCTCCTTAAAATTCTTCAACGTCACCATCTCCGACCCTTTACACCCTCCACAAGAAAACTTATTTTTCTTAGTATGGTATGTGTAGCTCTCCGTGATGTCTCTCCTGCTTTCTGCTACCCCTACGTGTGGTTGTAGTTCATTTATTCTTGTTGCTGTGTAGTAGTCCAGGCTATGACTGTACCTTAGTTTATTTATCCATTCCACTGTAGATAAAAATTTGTTTGGATATCTTTCAGTTTGGATATCTTACAGAAAGACCACACTAGATTTTATTTACCTCTTTACTTATAGTCTCTTCCAATAGGTTCACTATTTATTGAGGCCAGATTGTTTTCATCTTGTACCTTCTAGTACATTACATGGCCTGTGAGTGTTTTGTGAAAGAATGGAGAGAGGGAGGAGGAAGGTTATTCTATTATTGTAGAACGAATTAGACAACATCCATCGCCATTCTTAGAATGGTAATTTTTTTCTTTATATATTTATTTATTTGTGGCTGCGTTGGGTCTTCGCTGCTGCGCACAGTCTTTTTCTAGTTGCTGCAAGCGGGGGCTGCTCTTTGTGCGGGCTTCTCATTGCGGTGGCTTCTCTTATTGTGAAGCACAGGTTCTAGGCACGTGGGCTTCAGTAGTTGTGGCTCACGGGCTCTGTAGTTGTGGCTCGCGGGCTGTAGAGCGCAGGCCTCAGTAGTTGTGGCGCACGGGCTTAGTTGCTCCGCGGCATGTGGGATCTTCCGAGACCAGGGCTCGAACCCATGTCCCCTGCATTGGCAGGCGGATTCTTAACCACTGAGCCACCAGGGAAGCCCTAAAATGGTCATTAAAAAAATAAAATCTGCCCTATATTTCTCAGGCTGCTTCCTGCAGCTGTGTTCACTCATAGGCCTTTGTAATGGAAAAGTGAATTCTCAGCACCTCTTTTTAAAATGTAGGGATTTATTAAGCTGTGACTTGCCCATTATCTCTACTTAGTAAATTCTTCCACTTCCATGACTGTGGAGCACATTTTTATTTCTCATAGAAACAAAGTTGTCTACATGAAATCAGTGGTAGAGTGTTCATATATAAAATTAAGCTCTCACAGTTGGTGGAAGAATACTGATGTCGGATGGAATCAGACCTGTACCTTTCTGAACCTTTCCATGCCAGGAATCCACTAGGAATGAGATTAACCTTAGAATTTGAAAAAGGGAATCCTTATCATGTAAAGTATAATCTGAGGAGATACAGAATTAAGAATTCCAGTTTGTTGTTCAGATCCATTCATAAACTCAGTCTTTACTGAGTTCATCCACAATTTTCCTTACATGTTCTTATTCAAGAAGTTACAATGTTGTGATTCTTGAAGCATAGGGAATCCCTCAGGATTTTGTCCTGGATTTAACTTAGTTTCTTGATATGCAGCTACATTGTGTCTTTTCTAAACTAGAAGCAAAACTGATGCAAAGAGAGGTGGCCCTCGTCAGTTCACAGTCACTCTAATAGGAAGCAGGATTGATTAATGGGGTGGAAAACAAAGGTTTGTTTGCTTTTAATACATTTGAGAGAGAAGTAAAGTCACCCCTCGTTATTTGTGGGTTCCGTATATGCCAGTTCACCTGCTGCTAACACTTATTTGTAACTCCAGACGCAGCACTCAGACACTCTCACAGCCATTCGTGGACAGGGGCAGAGTGGCCGGGCTTTGTGACTCACCTCCGTGCACATCCCGCTAGGGCTGTGCCACGTGCTGCCTGCCTTCTCGTCTGGCTCTCACACTCCACACAGGGTCCTCTTCACGGTCTGTGGAGGCCACTTGTTTCCCCTCTTTGCACGAAGGGCTGCCTGGTGTACCTCTGATGTGCCTTACGGAGGAAACACGTGTGCTGGTGAAGCTCCATTCAGGCGTGAGCAGTAGGTCGTGTTCTTGGCCTGGAGTCCAGTGTTAATGAGTCAACAGTGTATGTTAAATATGGTGTCTTTAACAAAAACACACATAAAACATGGTTAGGTATGAACTGGTTGGTGTAAACGTTGTACCCAGAAGCTCGCAGAAACCTCATCCTATATTTCCCTTAGGAGCAGCAGGTCAGGATTTGTGAATTCAGTGTTCACAGCTGCTTTATAGAGCATCGCTACCAGGAGTAAGGAGCATTGTCTGTACTTGATTGCCTTTTACTCCTGCTGTTAACAAGCTAGATTTACTCCTATTTTCTCAGTCTTTTCCCTCCAGTATCTATTACAAATCAATTGACCTTCACTTTGCTACACATATTTGTGACTTTATCTCAGGATTAAATTTTTTTTACTGCATATTCTCATGAGACACAAGTACCTCTTGTGAAAGTAGCAGTTGCCTGCTGCTCATACACCATGGAGCCTGATTGTCAATGATGTTTTAAAGTCATCAATTATACATTGAATTATCAGCATAGAAAATGTAGCTTCTGCTTTGAATTATCTCTTTTACTTCTGAATGTAATTTAAAGGCAAACTAGGCTTCATTCCTAGAAACTTGAGACTTTTAAAGTTTGTTCTACTCCTGATGAAGATTCTCTATGGGCACTTCAGATGGAGTATCTTTTACCCATGGTTTTAGGTACTATACTGGGAAAGCAGGCAGTTGGTTTAGAAATCTTTATAAATAACACTTGGGTGTTTATATAATAAGTGTTGTCTTCCTTTACTGTTTGCTGCTTCCATAAGTTTATTGAATTCATTGTACCCAACTACACAGTGTGGAGCATTTCTCACCTCTCGTGCTAATAAAATTAAGTAAATACATAATCGCTCCCATGTTAATAGCATATTCCTAGAAATAAGGAATTACTTCTTTCCATACCAGTCCTTTTAGAACAAGTGATCAGATCATTTTCTATGTTTTAATGCTTTGAGGAGTAGTCAGTCATATGCTTGCAAATTTGTAATAGGAGATTGAATAAATGTCCTTGTGCTCATATAGGACTATATACTTGAATTGATATCTACCTACTTGATACAGTAAGAGACTTAGATCCCGCATTGTTAAAGTATTCGACATTGAATTAGTCTTATACAGTGTTTAGAACTATGGGAATTTCTAATCTACACCTGGGGGAAAATACCTAATTGGAGACACCACCTTTTTCAATAGGAAATTTCAGAATTTATTTACTTAACAAAAGTTAAGAAGCAAACTGTTATCTTTTCCGTCCTCATTGTATGTGATGCTCTATAATATTTTGTACCCTACTAGTTAACCCCCTCCTTTTTTTTTTTCCCCTCGAGACTGTTTCCTCCCTCTGACTCTGTGGTACCCTTTTCTCATACTTCTTATTTATCTCTGGTAATGACCTTTTTTTTGTTTGTTTTGAACCGTAATTCTGTATTTTAGTTATTTGTTTGTAAATCTGTGTTCCCCACTTCACTGTGGATCGTTTCTCATTTATCTCTCTCCATCGCAATACCTAGCACACATTAATTATTATAATGTATAGTAGATAGTAAGTAATTATGGACGTGAACGGTTTGCACTACTTGAGCGTTGGTGCTCCCTTCGGCCTGAGATTGCCCGTCTGCCATCCGCGCTCACTCTGAGCAGGCTTCCCTCCCTTTACTACTGAGAGGGGAGCTCTGGAACCAGACTGCCTCCTGAGTCCTCTGTCTTCAGCCTGTTTTCACCTTTGAATTCCGACTTCACTCGCTGCTAAACAGCTTCTCACACAGTAAACATGGCAGTGTCGTTTCCCAGCTTAAAATTCTTTCAGTAGCACCCACCTCCTGGAGGATAAACCTCCGCTTCTTGGAGAGCCCTGCGCAGTCTAGTCTGAGCCGTCTTCCTAGCTCCTTCTTCTGCCCTCGCTTCTCTCCTCCTCTCCTGCCCCTTACTCACCCTTGCACCATACACGCAAACACCCTAAACACAATGAGTTTTGACCTCTTGTGGTTTGATGGTTTGCTGGAAATGAGGCCACTGCAGTGTCCGTGAGGAAGCAGGGATGTTCACTTTTGAGGAAGGCATTCCCCTCTTCAGATTTATTAATTCATTTAACAAACTTAAATTATTAAGTCTGGTCATTATTATTGGCCAGACACTGATAGGTGATAAGGGGGGGGGCAATAATACAAAGGTAAATAAAACCCCGGGAGTTCACAATAGAGAAGACAGGCTCAAAACGAATGTAAGATGGTATCTGGTAAAGGTATGGAAGCTCAAAGAAAGAACCAGCTCACAGGGAATTTGATGGGGAGGAGATCACAGAGGAGATGATGACAAATGAGTTATGGTTTAAAGGTTAAGGTTTTTGCCACAGAGGGAAGGAGGAGGAGGATGGGGAGACTCCTTCTGGGCTGGTCAGCGCTGGAGCTGCGTGGATGGAGGGGGCTGCTTGGTAGGGACAGACTGTACTTGAAGGCTGGGGAAGTCTTCTGTGCGGATGAAAGGAAGAGTGATCCCCGTCAGTCTTCAGCGCTAAAGGCATGGCTGTGTTCGGGCAGCAGCAGGCAGAAAGTTGGGAGCACACCATGAAGACTTCAGTGTGTGTTTCCCAAGCTTTGGGCATTTTTCCTGTATTTCGAGCCTTTATTGTAAGGATATAAAAATAACAAGTTTGGGGCTTCCCTGGTGGCGCAGTGGTTGAGAGTCTGCCTGCCGATGTATGGGACGCGGGTTCGTGCCCTGGTCCGGGAGGATCCCACATGCCGCGGAGCGGCTGGGCCCGTGAGCCATGGCCGCTGAGCCTGCGTGTCCGGAGCCTGTGCTCCGCAACGGCAGAGGCCACAGCAGTGAGAGGCCCACATACTGCAAAAAAAACACCAAAAAACAAAAAGCCAAGTTTGTATCTCTTAGGAATACCCTCTGGTCACTATGTGGGCAGTAGATGAGGTTGGGGACCGGGCCACGAGACCTGTCGGGAGTGGGTACGGGATCCCGAAGAAGCGACTTCAGTCAGGAAATGGCAGAAGGGGTGGCGAGTCTCTCCAGAGTAAACCAGAGAGAACTTAGGTCACTGGTACTGTTTGAGACTCCTGAGAGGCGGCAGTACAGTTTTGTTTCCATCCCGGACCTCAGAGTCAAACAGGGCTGGACACACACCCTGTCTCTGCTGCCTACTCTGCAGGTGTGACCTTGGGCAAGTTAGCCTCTGTGAACCAACCTCCATCACTCATGAGAAGGAGCAGAGCAGTCACTACCCACAGGGATGCTGTCGGCATCTTGCCATGAGAAGAGAGCAGGTGTGGACCAGCTCCCGGTGCACACTGGTCTCCTCCCTTCCTTTCCGTTCTCTTACTTTACATGTAAGGGAACTGGCATTCGGAATGGCCAAGTGATTCATGCACAGTCAGAAGCCAACTTAGTGACAGAACTGGTGCCAGATCCCACTTTGATTGCCACTGGATTCTTTCCACTCTTCCAAGAAACATCCATATTCATTTATTCTCATGTGTACAATTTTCAATGAGAAAAAAAAACTATTGGTTCATCCTTTTTTTCTTTCTTGATAAGATCTGGAATTATAAGATCAGCAATTATAGAAATTGCTGTGAATTAAGCATTCATACACTGACCCCATTCCAGAAAGGCGGGTGTTGGATTCCAGCATATGAACATCTTCAGTGATGATAATTCCACAGTTCTCAGCAGTTTCTTTTAGGTCCACCTCTTCTCAACTGGTACAGTTCTCCAATTCTGAACTTCCATCTTTACTGAAAATTGCTGTAGCTTGCCTCAGTAGTCATTTTCCCATTTTGAGCCTGTTTGTATTTTCTAAACTTTCATTTCCAACTTGGTTTTCCAGTTTGCCAACCTCAATATGTCCATTTTAGGTTTTGTTGGATTAATTCATTTACCTCTGACTTTCTTTTCCACGTGTGATTTTTCCTTACTCTTGCTGATTAAAAATAAGTAAGAGTTCGTGTGCCTCAACAGTGGATTAATAAAGAGAATTCTAGTCTAGGAATTGAGAAACCTTCTTTTTCTTCCATCTCTCTTTTTATTGCTAAGCTTCTTCAACATCACAATAGGAAAAATTACATTTGTAAAGTAACCTTATATCTTAAAAAAGAGGGTCCAAGTTGGTATACAGTATATGTTTTGTGAGGAATGTGAATATTCTATATACTTCTGACAGTAAAGTTGGGCATAAGTATGTAGTGTCTGAAACCTGAATAATTCTAATTTTAAAGTCTGAGTGTGGGCAGAAAGAATAGTACATCAGTTGCAGAGAAATTGTGTGGCCACGTTTTACCCAGAGAAAAATTAAAGACTTAAACCCACATTCCAAAATAGAAAAGACGTTGGGAAAATATTTTGCTTAGAAGGAATGATTGCTTTTTGTTTTTGTCTGCTTTAAAAAACAAAACAAAAATCGAAAAACCCCACGTTTCTTCTTTTAAATGTGCAACACGAAAGTACTTCTTGAGACCATTGTTAGCTGTTTCTCCCTTCCACTGTGCTTCACCCTCTTTACCGGGATTTCATTTCTGCTGTGTTACCTTCTAAGCTCTGCTTCTCAGTCAGACTTGAGCCCACGTTGTTAGGGTCATATCAGAGGTAAGTCAGTGCTCCTGTCTCCCCTGAACTCACATGTCCACCTTCCCACCCTTAGTCCTGATAATAGGGTGTTCGAATGGTGGCCATGTAATGGCAAATCCAGTGCTAGGCATTTCCTACTCTGAGCTAGTTGATCCAGTAAATTAAAGTGGATAAATGGGTGCAGTAGGTTTAAAACATATCTGTCTGTTATGGATTTGCTTTTACTTTAGAGAAGTCAGAAAGTCCAGGACGCCTTAAGAGGCTCAGCCTTCTCTCACCCTTGGCAGCCGACAGGCATACTGTTGAGTTGATGATGAACCTGAACGTCTGCCCTCCTGGCCGAGTGGGAGGGGAACCCAGACAGTGCACTGGCCTCACTCTGGAGCCTGCCAAGATTTTTACTTCTTCCTGGAATGCATCTCAAGAAGATTAACTGGTGGACTTTCCAGGGTACCTGTCACTCATGGAGACCAAAGAAGAATATACATCGTGTTACTCTCAACATAGCAAGTCAGAGGTTATAGTCCCAGTCACTGTAATCCAGGCAAAGAGGAAACATTGGAAGGACTGTGTGTGTGTGTGTGTGTGTGTGTGTGTGTGTGTGTGTGTGTGTGTGTGTGTGTGTGAGAGAGAGAGAGAGAGAGAGAGAGAGAGAGAGAGAGAGAATGAGAATGAGAATGAATTATGTGCAGAGAAATAACTGTGGCCACATTTTACCCAGGGTGAGGATGAAGGAGATATATATATTTAAAAACTATTTGATACTGCATATAGTAGGCCAAATTAGACATCCCAGAATTATTAGCTACACCTGTTTATTTGATTTCTGGGAATGTTTTCGAACCATCTCAAACTCAGTTGAAAACAATGTCAGTACTTAAAGTCAACCTTCCAGTGTTGTTTTCAGTCTCAGATGCTGGTGAATCTCTCGTTATTCTAAATGGAGATTATGTTTCTGCTGACCATTGTTCTCCAGGTCTCACAGCAGTGAAGCATTTGCTCCCTCTTCCGTCTGTCCACCCCTCCCCACCTCACATACTGCACCCCTGCGGGCAGCGGCACTTCCTGCACCCACTCTGCCCCACACAGTGGCAGGTCAGTGTGAACAGGCAAACATTGTTTAATTAATGAATGTTTACTAAACATGGAATATTGCTGGGCTTTGAAAGTCTCTAAAATTTAAAAATAATCAATCATATGTAGCAAAAAAATTTATTACTTTTGTAATGTATGATACCCTCTGCATTGCTCAATGTTCCTTTTATAAACACTCCTGTAACCAAAAATCTTTACTTGTGAACAGCAAACCTTTACATGATGAGTTGGAATGTCACTGTGTACTAGGCGAGAAGAGCTGTGCGCCTCTTCCGTTACTTTGGCAACTCGTTGTTTTGTCTTGTGATTTTTCTTTTTTAATAAGTCAATCAAATGCAATAAGATAGTTTTTCAGTTTCTGATACTCAGTCTATAATTCAAGTAATAACATTTTGTGTGATTCCAGTGTTCAAGACATGGGGTGGTTTTTTTTATGGAAAATTTTAAACATATTTAAAAGTAGAACAGTGAACTTCGGTGTTTGTCATTCATCTTTAACAGTGATCAACTTATGACTAATTTTATTTTATCTGTATTCTTACTTCCCCCATTCTGTTTTATTTTGAAGCAAATTGTAGACATCATATTATTTTATCCTAGGTCATTCAGTATATATTTCTAAAAGATGAGAGTTCTGTTTAAAACATGGCAACAGTACCATTATCACAGCTGAAAAAACTTAACAGTAATTCTTTATTTTCATCAAAGTTAGTGTTAACATTTATCAGGCTATTTCTAAATGGTTTGTACTTTTGATTATTTGTAGCTTGTGGAACTCAGCATCCAAACCAATGTCTATGTTGAAGCTGCTTTATATGTCTCTTAAGTCTATTTTAAGTTCCCTTCCATCTCTTTTACCCCTTTCAGTATATTTGTTGAAAAAAACCAAGTTCTTAGCCCTGCATTCTGGGTTTTGCTAATTGCATCACTATGGAGACATTTAACATTTTTCCGTTAATAGAATTTTTTATTATAAATTGCTTCTTAGATTTACAGGCTTGTCAGATTACAATATTTTCAGTAATCATATTTTTATTGGTAATGTTGCTATTTAATCATATAGGTCAAAATTAGAGTTAGAATCTCAGCCATTTTTTAGCTGTGTGAATTCAAATAAGTTAATTAATTTATCTGTGTCTCTCCCATCTCTGAAATGAAAATAATTATAGCGCCTCTTTAGGTTGTTGTGAGAATTAAATTAAATCAACATTGTTATCAGTCATGGTTGTGATCATAGTAATCAAAAGGTATATCAATGGCTTAAAATTGGTCCTCTGATTTCAGGAAATATTTGATAGGTCATTTCCTACTTATTATGTGATGAAACACTTGTCTTTTTGATATTCATAGAGAGGCTCCTTCTCCTTCCTTTCTTGGTCTTAGGCAGAATATGAACTTAGGGAAGTTTTTTTTATTTATATAGTGTCAATTCTTTTACTTTTTAAAAATTTTTTTAATGTTTTTTTAACATCTTATTGGAGTATAATTGCTTCATAATGTTGTGCTAGTTTGCGCTGCACAACAAAGTGAATCAGTCATATGTATATGTATATCCCCATATCTCCTCTTCTTACCTCTCCCTCCCCCCACCTCCCTACCCCATCCCTCTAGGTGGTCACAAAGCACCGAGCTGATCTCCATGTGCTATGCAGCTGCTTCCCACTAGCTATCTGTTTTACATTTGGTAGTGTGTATATGTCCATGCCACTGTCTCACTTCGTCCCAGCTTACCCTTCCCCCTCCCCGTGTCCTCAAGTCCATTCTCTACGTGTGTGTCTTTATTCCTGTCCTGCCCCTAGGGTCATCAGAACCATTTTATTTTTTTGATTCTATATGTATGTGTTAGCGTACGGTATTTGTTTTTCTCCTTCTGACTGACTTCACTCTGTATGACAGACTCTAGGTCCATCCACCTCACTACAGATAACTCAATTTCATTTCTTTTTATGGCTGAATAATATTCCATTGTATATAATGTGCCGCATCTTCTTTATCCATTCATCTGTCAGTGGACACTTAGATTGTTTCCATGTCCTGGCTATAGTAAATAGTGCTGCAGTGAACACTGTGGTACATGACTCTTTTTGAATTATGGTTTTCTCAGGGTATATGCCCAGTAGTGGGATTGCTGGGTTATATAGTAGTTCTATTTGTAGTTTTTTAAGGAACCTCCATACTGTTCTCCGTAGCGGCTGTATCAATTTACATTCCCACCAACAGTGCAAGAGGGTACCCTTTTCTCCACACCCTCTCCAGCATTTATCCTTTGTAGATTTTTTGATAATGGCCTTTCCTTCATTTTTAACTGGTCTCACCTTTTAAAACCTCTAGTAGTTGGATTTGGGACCTTCCTAGAGTAATCCTCAATTTCTCTTATATTTTTAACTCTTTGGGTTTTATTTCTTCAGTTTTGGGGGTATTTTCTTGACTTTCTCTCAGTCCTTTTGAATTTTTTTAATTTTGGTAATGAGTGTTTTAACTGTCTTATAATCTAATGTTCTTTTTTCATGACCTCCTAGATTTTGTTTTGTAGCTTTAATACCTTCTTGAATTTCTCTGAGAAAAGTCATTAGACCTTTTTAAGAACTTTCGTCTGTTTCCTGAGTGGTATTTCCTTCTACCTCAGTTATTATTTATTTTCTCTTTCATTGTGGAGGTTTTCCACATATGTCTGATGATCCTTAATGGCCCATTCATACTTAAGAACTGAGTTGATTGCAGTGGGTGGCTGCATTGAGATTCCTTTAGTGGTGTTTACAGGGTTACCTTCCTGCGAGGCCTCTCCTCTGAATGAGGCAGCTGGCAAGTAGTTTTATTTACATAAACAGAACTTGTTAACTGTCAGACATCTCCTTAGGATGGATGGGCGTAGATCCAGGTTGGAGGGCCCCCCCAAGTCTAGAATGAAGAATTCACTCAGGGGCACCAATTCTCACATAAGAGCTTTACCTCTCCCTAAGTCGTTTATTTAGTATCATAGAGGACCCAGGCATATTTCTTTGCTTGCTTGCTTGTTATAGCTGGGGGGAATAATAAGCCGCATGTCCTGTATAAGAAGACAGGAAAGTGAGGAGGGACAGCTGCTGCAGTGAGTTAGTAGTTAGAGTTTGAATGAATTCCCTTATTTTTGGCTCCTCCTTTCTGTCCCGCCCACAGGCTTGTTTGAGTCCTGAACTTCGTTGGAGTCTTTCAGGGAGGACTCGCTCCCATCTCACCGTTAGCCTCCTACTGCATTTCCCTGGACTGCAGGACACTCCTCCACTCCTGTTCACCTGGCAGTGCACTTGCTTCTTTTTATCTCTTTCAGAAATTCTTTGAATGGTCCCATCTGATATTGATACTAAAGAAATACAAATAGGAAATAAACCCATAACAGAAGTTATTTCCTTTTTATCTTTCTTCAGTATCATTTTAATGGAGTCTCCATTGGATTGGAGGAGCTTTCAGACACCAAGCTGAAAGGGATAATGGGAAGTTCATATCGCTACTGACAAATGATACAGTTATTGAAGATCGGTTAATTCATTCACCAGACATTGGTTAAGTAGCATTATGCGCTAGAAAGTTCTCTAATATCAAGAGATACACAAGTGATCAAGGCAGATAAGAGCCCTGCCTTTATGGAGGTGGAGGATACATTTTAGTGTATTTTAGACATAAAATAAGTAAACAAGATGGTTTCAGACAAGGATTAAGTAACGGGAAGAAAATATAAGAGAGCTTACATAGAAATTGACTGCTGGAGGGATTTTATAATATGTTGGGGTTGGGGAAATTTTTAGATTAGGGGGTCTAAGAATGCTTCTTTTAGGTCTTCCTTGAACTTTATCTCCTTAATGTTGTAAAGAAGTTAGCCATGTGACTGTCTGGGGTAAGAGCATTCCAGGCATAAATTGGTGCAAATACAGAGGCCCTGATGCAGGATTGAACTTGGTCTGTTAGAAAAATAGAAACAAAACCATTGAGTATAATAAATGAGGGGATTCATAGGAAATGTGCCCAAAGATGTAGGCAAGACCCAGGTCATTTAAGGTCTTAAAGGAGTTTGAATTTTATTCTAAATAGAGTGGGAAACCGTCAGAGAATTTTGACCAGGGTGGTGGCATGGTGTAATTTATGTTTTTAAAGTTTATAGATCTATAATGTATTTTGTAAGTTGAGCCTTTGGCATTCTGATGGTTTGGATATTGGGGATGAAGGAAATGGAGGAATCAAGGATTGCTCATTTCGTTTTGTCTTGAATAATTGATCCTGCAAAGTTCTATGGATATTTTTATTCTGCTCTGGTGATGTGCCCTGGGTGGCCCAGATTTCAGCACTGGCCACAGTGGTGACCCTTACTTAGGTTGCAAGATTTCTAGTTTACACTCAAGTGCTCAGACATTTATTCAGCATAGCCAGGATGGATGGAACCAGAGGGACTTCCAGGCTTAGCAGTATACTGTGCTGGAAGTAGTCCTCTCCCACCAAACTGTCATGCTTTTGAATTTGAGATAACTCTAAGTTTTAAAGCAGCCACCTGAATGTGAGGAGTACACTGTTCAATTTACATAAGTGAGAAGGTTCTGCCATGGTTGCTTGGTCCAGTTTTTCAATCTTAAAAGCCTGTAGTAGCAAATTCAGATGTATTCAAGGGCTAAGCAGATAATGTAAATTATTGAAATGGAAAATAATATAAATGATTAAAGTGGGACAGTGTCAAAGCATTCATGTTCACTGAAAAACAAAATGCCATGCAGATGAAACACTTGTGTAAACCATATATAGACTGCGGGAAGCAATTTCTGGTATCTCTCTAATCTTGTCAACAGTTCTTTGCAGGGGAGCAGTAAATTTTTATTTTTCAAAGTGGAAAGACAAGTGACATCAGCATTGTGGAGGCATAAGATGTTTCCTTCCACCTACACCCCCCCCCCCAAATATTCAGCATCCATCTAGGAATAAAAGTGTCTTTATGGGAGCTGTAGGATCTGTCATCATACACAAAGAGATCTGGAAGGAATATCGCCCACCCATGCATTGTGTATGTATAGGCAGACAGACCTCATTCCCCACTGTAGACCCTGAAGTGACTCATGAGCCAGCTCCAGGTCCTCTTGACTGAGGTCTGGGAGCCCCTGGAGAACACTGACTTAAACAGTCACCCACAGAGAAGAGAGCCTTTGTGGAAGTCCAGGTTTACAGAGATCTAGCACTCCATTGGAGTAAAAAAAGTGAGTTTGGATGCACTGAAGCAGGCAGTTAATAAAGCCTGGTGGTGGCTGCACCTGCACATGTGAAGGCAGCAATCAAAACTCAAAGGAACATTGAAAATCAAGGAAGCATGACACCACTGAAGGATCACAGTAACCTTCCGTACTGAGCCTAAAGATGTGGAGATCTATGATTTACTCAGTAAAGAATTCAAAATATCTGTTTCAAGGAAACTCAGTGAACTGCAAGAAAACAGAAAGACAATTTGGTGAAATCAGAAAAATAATATAGGGACAAAATGAGAAGTTTAATGAGATAAGAAATCATGAAAAAGAACCAAACAGAAGTTCTTCTCTCTCCCCTTCTCTAACTGAAGGATTCCTTGTGTGTGGGCTCTTGGCCTCCTGGAAGTTATTGTGTCTCTTGCATCATGAAGGGAGAAAGGTTGAGATGCAGACTTAGACAGGCTAAGAGAGGCCAGATCGATCCATTTGAGGATCAGTGAATTTCATTCATTTCATTGAGTATAATGAAAAGTCTGCTGCATCAACAGCAGACTTGGTCAAGCAGAGTAAAGAATCAGTGAGAATGAAGACACGAGCTTTGAAATTACCCAGTCAGAGGAGAACAACAATAACACAAGAGTGAGGAAACACCCAAATGATCTGTGGGATACCATCAGGAGAACCAATTTGTGAATTATTGGGGTTCCAAAAGGAGAAGAGGGTGAGAAGGGGGCGGAAAGCTTAGTTAAAGAAATAATAACTGAGAACTTGCCAAATCTGGGGAGAGATTTGGATACTGAAGTACATGAACCTCATAAGTCACCAAACAAAACAACGTAAAGAAATCCTCTCCTTCCTAACCAGCATAGTACTGATATTCCTTGCCAGCACAATTAAACAAGGAATAGAAATAAAAGGCATCAGAGGTGAAAAGGAAGAAGTAAAATTGTCTCTATTTGTACATAACATGATTTTATATATAGAAAATCAAAGATATGACAAAAAAACTTAGATCTAATTAACAAAGTCAGTAAAGTTGCAGGACAGAATCAACATACAAAAATCAGTTGCATTTCTATACACTGACAACAAATTATCTGAAAAAGAAATAAAGAAAATGATCCTATTTATAATAATATCAAAACAATAAAATACTAAAAATAAATTTAACCGAGGAGGTAAAAGATCTATATATGGAAAACTCTAAGACTTTGATGAAAGAAATTGAAGAAGACACAAATAAATGGAAAGATATCCTGTGTTTATAGATTAGAAGAATTGATATTCAATATTAATTAACATATAGACATTATATGTTTGTACTATCCAAAGCTATCTATAGACACCTTATCTCTCCTAAGATTCCAATGGCATTTCTTATGAAAGTAGAAAAAACAACTGTAAAATTTGTATGGAACCACAAAAGACCTCAAGTAGCCAAAGCAATCCTGAGAAAGAAGAACAAAGCTGGAGGCATCACTCTTCCTGATTTCAAACTATACATAAAGCTATAGTGATCAAAAGACTATGGTGCTGGCATAAAAACAGACACATAGACCAATGGAACAGAACTGAAAGAAACCCATACGTATATGGTCAATTAGTTTATGACAAAAATAGCCAAGAATACTCAGTGGGAAAAGGGAAGTCTCTCAATAAATGACGTTGGGAAAACTGGACCACTACATGCAAAAGAATGAAACTGGACCCCTGTCTTACACCATACACAAAAAATCAAAAATCAACTCAAAATAGATTAAAGACTTGAACATAAAACCTGAAACCATAAATCTCCTAGAAGAAAACATAGGGGTTAAGCTCTTGATATTGGTCTTGGCAATGATTTTTTGGATTTGATACCAAAAGTAAAGGCAACAAAAGCAAAAACCAACATGTGGGACTACATCAAACTGAAAAACTTCTGCACAGCAAAGGTAACCATCAAGAAAATGAAAAGGCAGTCTACCAAATGGGAGAAAATATTTGCAAGTCATGTCTGATAAGGGGTTGATACCAATATATATGAACTCATACAACTCAGTAGCAAAAAAAACTAAATAATCCAATTAAAAATGGACAAAGTACCTGAATAGTCATTTTTCCAAAGAAGATACTCACATGGCCAACAGGTATGTGGGAAGGTGTTCAGCATGACTAATCATCAGGGAAATGCAAATGAAAACTGCAGTGAGATATCACCTCCCACTTGTTAAAATGACTATCATAAAAAAAAAATGAGAAATAACAAGTGTTGGTGAGGATGTGGAGAAAAGGGAACCCTTGTGCACTGTTGGTGGGAATGTAAATTGGTACAACCACCATGGAAGACAGAGTTTCCTCAAAAAATTAAAAACAGAACTATCATATGATCCAGCAACCCCACTTCTGGGTATATATTGTAAGAAAATAAAATCACTATCTCGAAAAGATATCTCCTGCATCCCCATGTTCATTGCAGCATTATTTACAATAATCTAGACATGGAAACAACCTAAGTGTCCATCAACAGATGAATGGTTAAAGAAAATGTCTCACACAAGAATATTATTCAGCCATGAAAAAGGAAGGAAATCTTGTCATTTGCAATACATGGGATAGACTTGGAGGACATTATACTAAGTAAAGTAAGTCAAAGAAAGACAAATATTGAAAGATCTTACTTAATGTGTGGAATCTGCAAAAAGAAAAAAACATCAAAAAGAGGTTAGATATGTGGTTACTGGAGGTGGGCAGTGGGGGAATTGGGTGAGGGTGGTCAAGATGTACAAACTTCCTGTTATAAGGTTAATAAGCACCACGAATGTAATATACAACATGGAGTCTGCAGTTAGCACTGATCTGTGGTATAGTTGAAAGCTGCCAAGAGAGTAAGTAAACCCAGAAGTTCTCATCACGAGGGAAAAAAACGTTTGGTGCTATGTGAGGTGATTGGTGTTAACTAGACTTATTGTGGTGATCATTTCTCTATGTGTCATTATGTCATGTACCTTAAACTTACACAGTGTTCTATGTTGATTCTATTTCCATAAAACTGATAAAGAAAAAAGAAATCTCTCCAAGAAACTTTGTAATAAAGTTGTCAGAAACCAAAGACAAGCAGAGAATCTTAAAAGCAGGAGGGAAAAAAGCTTAAATAACTTACAAGGGAATCCCTATAAGGCTGTCAGTTGCTTTATCAGCAGAAACCTTACCCCCAGGGGAGAGTGGGATGATACATTCAAGCCGCTGAAAGAAAAAAACTGCCAACCAAGAATACTTTACCTGGCAAAGCTGTCCTTGAGAAACTGAAGGAGAGATTAAGAGTTTCCCAGACAAACAAAAGCTGAGGGAGCTCCTCATCACCAAGACCTGCCTTATCCGAAATGCTGAAAGGAGTTTTTCAAGCTGAAGTGAAAGGTCGCTAATTAGTGACTTGAAGACATGAAAATATACAACGCACTGGTAAAGGGAAGTAAGTATATAACCAAATTCAGAATATTCTAATACTGTAATATGGTGGCGTTTTAACTCTGATATAAAACAAGAGTTTTAAAGTTCTGGAGTTAAAGGATAAGAGTATTAACAATAACTGTAACTGCCGTAATTTGTTAATTAATACACAGTATTAAAAGATAAAATGTGACATCAAAACCATAAAAGGGGTAAAGGGGTAGAGTTTTTATGTATGATCTAAGTTGTTACTACCTTGAAATAGACTATTAGAGCTATAAAATGTTTTATTTCAGCCTCATGGTAACGGCAAAGCAGAAACCTACAGTAGATTCACAAAAGATAAAGAGAAGGGAATCAAAGCATAGCACTGTGGAAAATCACCATTTCACAAAGGAAGGCAGTAAGAGAGGAAGAAAGAAACAAGGGAACTAGAAAACAGCCAGAAAACTATGAATCAGATGGCATATTAAGAAGTGCTTACCTTCAATAATTGTTCTAAATGTAAACGGGTTGAATTCTCTAATCAAAACACATAGATTAGCTGTATGGATAAAATAACAAGACCCAACCATATGCTGCCTACGAGAGACTCACTTTGGCTTTAAAGAAACACATAGGCTCAAAGTGAAAGAATGGAGAAAGATATCCCCTGAAAGCAGAAACAAAACGAGAGCAGGTGTAGTAGTTACACTAGACAAAATGGACTTCAAGCCAAAAACAGTAACTAGAGACAAAAAGATCATTATGTAATGATTAAGGGGTCAGTTCATCAAGAAGACAAAACAGTCGTAATTTTATATGTTCCCAACATTGGAACACCTGAAAGTGTTAAGCAAATACAAACATATCTGAAGGCAGCAGTAGAGAATACAGTAAAAGCAGGTACTTCAGCACCTCACTTTAAACAGTGGGTGAGTCTTCTAGACAGAAAATCGACAGGGAGACACTGGACTTGAATCAGAGTGGAACGGTTTTATTTTTTTCTTGTTATAAAGGAGTACATGCTAATATGTTTAAATCAGATATTTCATAAACATTTAGAGAGGGAAATTAGAATCACTTGTAATCCTACCCTAGAGCTAACTAATTATTTGTTGTATGACTATTCTTGGTTCTGTTTGTATCTCCATAGAAAGATTTTTACCACCTAGCAATAAATATGAAAAATCTTTCTAAATCAGTTAATGATGTATATCATTATTTTAAATATCATAATATTCCACTGAATGATATACCACAAGCTATTTTCCTGGTCTCCTTTTGTTAAAGTGTTTTCCAGTTCCTGTTATTTTAACTCTAAGTGGTATATTGCCACTTCATTCCACCTCTGTTTTTACTGTTCTTCCAGAGAAACAAACAAATACTGATTTAAAACATTGGATATTAACATTTCTATTTTCCCATGAAATCCCATTCATTCTATACTATAGGAAATACGTGACAGAATTGGGGGATTAAATGAGGATTCCCAGAGAAATAAACTATATCCCAGAAATACATATCATCTACTAGAGAAATTTAGTTACTTAACACATTCAGTCATGAAAACTATTGTGTGTCTACCATGTGTTTAGGCATTGCTCTAGAATAGGCTTTCCTAAGCATTGTAGTTATATTTTTTAACTTGCAGTTGCCTTTCTTTAATTCAAATTTTAAATATTTATTTATTTATTTATTTGGCTGCATCGGGTCTTAGTTGTGGCACACGGGATCTTTGTTGCGGCATGCAAGATCTTTTGTTTTGGTGTGCGGGCTTCTCTAGTTGCGGTGTGCAAGCTCCAGAGTGCGTGGGCTCAGTAGTTGTGGCGCATGGGCTCCAGAGTCTGTGAGCTCTGTAGCTGCAGCACGCAGGCTTAGTTGCCCCGCAGCACGTGGGATCTTAGTTCCCTGACCAGGGATCAAACCCGCGTCCCCTGCAGTAGAAGGTGGATTCTTAACCACTGGACCACCAGGGTGTCCCTAATTCAAATTTTTTTATTGAAATTAAAAAAACATAGCTCTTTCACTGGAGGCTCGCACGCCACCTCTGAGGCCGCCACCATTTCCCTAGCGATCCCTGAGAAGGTCCACCACATTCGCGAGCACTCAGCACCCACATCGGTGGGCGATGGAAGATTGCCTTTGCCGTCGCTGCAATTAAGGGTGTGGGGCGAAGATCCACCCTTGTGGTGTTGAGGAAAGCAGACGTGGACCTGACCAGGACAGCCCACTGAGGATGAGGTGCCACGTGTGGTCACCATCATGCAGAATCCACGCCAGTACAGGACCCCAGACTGGTTCTTAGACAGACAGAGGACCTGAAGGATGGAAAACACAGCCAGGTCCTGGCCAAGGGTCTGGACAACAAGCTCTGGGAAGACCTGGAGCGACCGGAGAAGACTTGGACCCACAGAGGCTGTGCCACTTCTGGGGACTTGGTGTCCAGGCCAGCACACCAAGACCACGGGCCGCCATGGCTGTACTGCAGGTGTGCCCAAGAAGAAATAAATTTGTGGGCGTTGTCTATTAATAAATAGTTTATACAGTTAAAGAAAACACATAACATAAAATTTACCATCTTAATCATTTTTAAATGCAGTTCCATAGTGTTATGTATATTCACCTTGTTGTAAAACCAATCTCCAGAACATTGCATCTTGCATTGAAGAGCTCGTCCTTTCCCCCTTGCCCCAGCCCCTGGTCACCACCATTCTACTTTATGTTTCTATGAATTTGACTAATTTAGATAAGTCTTCTAAGTGGAATCATACAGTATGTCTTTTTTTTGACTGGCTTTTATCACATAGCATGATGAACTCAGGTTTCATCCATGTTGTAGTGTGTGTCAGGATTAATTTGAGGCTCCAAGATCAGCCTGGCATACTTAAGGTAATTCTGTGGACAGGTTTGTTTCTGAATCACTGAGTGGATATTCAAATCTTTGTTTGAACTTTGGAAAAATATTTATCAGAATTTCTTCGTGTATTTCATAGAGAGATAAACAGTTTGTGCCAGTTACTGGTCTGTCTTGGGAATTCATGTATGAAAGGCATGGAAGGCAGGAAATCATAATATACTGTGTTGATAGATATAAAAGACATATGAGCTGGGTTCAGCGGGAGCTTGAAGCAAGGGAGGGACCCAGGTCTACCTGGGATGGTTAAGGCAGGCGTCACAGACCCCCTAGCTGTCTCTTAGGAGGAATAAGAGAAGAGAGCTTTGAAAGTATTAATAGACCAAATAAAGTAGAAAATGAAAAGTCATAGAGGTATGAAATACTAAGGTGTATTTGAGGAACCATCAGAAATTTAGTATTGCTGGGGCAAAGAATATTTGAGGCAAATTCTGAAGGAAGATGCTGGAAGGGCCTTGTATGCTATGCCACTAATTAAAATTTTTATTCTGTAGACATAGGGAACAGGGAAGTGACACAGTCCGATCCATATTTCAGGAAAATAGTGCTGGTTCTATTAAGGGTGGATTGGAATGGGGAGACACCAGAGCAGAAGACCAGTAAGGAATCCGTTGGATGAGTCCAGACAGGAACACTCTAAATTTAAGAATTAAGCACACTCGAAGATTAATGAGATAAATACCTAGGTGATCTTTTTGCCTGTCACTCATGCTGTCCACAACTCCTGACAGCCCCTGAACTGACCAGTCCTGGCACTCGGCAGCTTTGAAGTGTTTATTCAGAAACGTCCCTGTTTGTACAGACAGGTGTGGGAGTTCCTGGGCTTAAAGCAGATGTTGCAGCTCTTCTGGGATTTCTTGTGTCTGCACCATGAGACCAGCAGAGCCCTGTGCAGACAAGCTTCTGAAGCAAAGGACCGTTTTTTTCCATTATAGACTCCATCACACCAAGGAGAGTACCATTTGTTGCAACTAGTTAACCTGTATCATTGATTTTAAAATATTTCATGGCACATTAAATGATAGCAGTTTTGGTATTAATCTTTGTAATTTACAGTTTGGGAACTCTGCTTCTCATTATTTTGGCATGAAA
Source organism: Mesoplodon bidens (assembly GCF_964165515.1). Lineage (NCBI taxonomy): Eukaryota > Metazoa > Chordata > Mammalia > Artiodactyla > Ziphiidae > Mesoplodon > Mesoplodon bidens. The sequence continues at coordinate 1,505,109 of NC_138167.1, read as the reverse complement.
ACATTCCATTCAGTCATCATGCTACTTTTATTTTTTTATTGTTTACCTACCTACTTACTTACTTACTAACTTATTTATTTATGGCTGCTTTGGGTCTTCATTGCTGCACGTGGGCTTTCTCTAATTGCGGCAAGCGGGGGCTACTCTTCGTTGCAGTGTGCGGGCTTCTCATTGCAGTGGCTTCTCTTGTTGTGGCGCACGGGCTCGTGGAGCACGGGCTCTCAGCGCGCGGGCTCAGTAGTTGTGGCTCATGGGCTCTAGTGCGCAGGTTCAGTAGTTGTGGCGCATGGGCTTAGTTGCTCCAATGCACGTGGGATCTTCCCAGACCAGGGCTCGAACCCGTGTCCCCTGCATTGGCAGGCAGATTCTTAACCACTGCACCACCAGGGAAGTCCCCATGCTACTTTTAATTTAGAAGGTTTCTGTAAGCTACATCAGGAAAACGATATCTACTATAAAAACTATGTGTCTATTCTTCCTTGAAGAAGATGTGTCGTCACTTTGGAGGTTAGTTATGTTGGTATTGATATGGATCCATTTCTAAAGGAAGTTATGTAGCTGTTACTAACTCATCCCTCAAGCACTTAACTACCCTTTCTACCCCTCTGACCATGTGTGTCATGAGTCTTCTTGCCTCTCTCCCTTCTGTCTTGGGTCTCAGCTGCTTTCCTTTCCTTCCGCACAGCCCTGGTTCCCGTTTAGTGCTGGGCCTCCCTGTCCTAGTGCTTCCGAGCTACGTGCTGATGTGCTGAAATGAGCTGTGGTGAGAGGCTTCTCTTTTAAATTACAGACTTCATGTGTTAAAACATTTTCATCTTTGTCTATAAATAAAACATCTAACTATGTTAAAATCGTTTTATGGGCCTGAAGAGGAGGGGGATTGTCCCTTTTGGGGAGGAGGTTTTTGTTTTTTTTTTTAAGATAACTTGATCGGTTTTGTGGTGCTTGTTTTTCTTTGCTCATCATGACTTTTGCTCTCGGAATTCAGTAGATTCTGTCAGAATCTCAGTGGAGGAAAAGATATTTTTAACGCACTTTAAATGTGATATTCTCTTTGCATTGAGTCCAGAAGAGACTGATTTCTCACTTTAAATGTGATATTCTCTTTGCATTGAGTCCAGAAGAGACTGATTTCTCAAGAGGAGGAAAGGAAAGACTCGGGAACCACATGGAAGTTTATATTGAAAACTCCTTCTGGTACATTTTCATCATCATGTTGTAACAAAACTAACAGCCCTTAGGCACACTAATGTTGGGATATAAAACTCATATCCAGGGCTTCCCTGGTGGCGCAGTGGTTGAGAATCCGCCTGCCAATGCAGGGGACACGGGTTCAATCCCTGGTCTGGGAAGATCCCACATGCCACGGAGCAGCTAAGCCCGTGCACCACAACTACTGAGCCTGTGCTCTAGAGCCCGTGAGCCATACCTACTGAGCCCACGTGCCACAACTACTGAAGCCCACATGCCTAGAGCCCGTGCTCCACAATGAGAGAAGCCACTGCAATGAGAAGCCCGCACACTGCAGCGAAGACCAAACACAGCCAAAAATAAATAAATAAAAATAACAAATAAATTAGAAAAAACCCAACTCATATCCATTTGACTATTGACTAAAGGTTAAAAGATATAATTGGAGAGAAATATAAGACCAAGAGTATAAGTGGGTTTCTTCTTTCTACTTCTGTTGTCGCAACCTGAGCTCTCTAGGAAAACTAAAATTTGTTAAGTGCCTTCCTCATGCCAGATTCACAGCTATAATAGAGGTGTCGTATTTTAAATTGTCAAAATCTTAACAGCTACTCTGGGAAATTTAGGCATTTGTATTACCATTTTATGGATAGGAAAATGAGATTCAAGAAATTACTTGTCTCAGATCACACAGCAAGTATAAGGCAGAGTTGAAGTCCAAACACATGCTTTTTCTTGTGTCACACTGTGCCTCAAGTCAGGTTTTTTGTTTGTTTGTTTGTTTTGTTTGTTTTGTTTTTTTTGCGGTACGCAGGCCTCTCACTGTTTGTGGCCTCTCCCGTTGCGGAGCACAGGCTCCGGACGTGCAGGCTCAGCGGCCATGGCTCACAGGCCCAGCCGCTCCGCGGCATGTGGGATCCTCCTGGACCGGGGCACGAACCCGTGTCCCCTGCATCAGCAGGCGGACTCTCAACCACTGCGCCACCAGGGAAGCCCTCAAGTCAGGTTTTTAATTATGTTATTTACTTATTTTTTTTTAATTTAAGCAATAGCAAAAGTAGAAATAAGAAAGAAAAAAAATAGCCCCAAAACCAACTGTTTGGGAAGTCATCATTTGTAGTAAGTATTGATTCCTGTCATATTTCTAAAGCACATATACAGAAGGAAAAATAGGGGGAAAATTAGTGGGGTCGTAGAAACATGCCATTTTGAATAAAAACTGAATTTCATTTTACCTGATTGTAACAGAATGAGCAAATGGAGTTTCAACTGAGTATTTCTTTACTGTTCAGCAGAAGAATTCCTAAGACATCTTTCCAAGGATAGGAAAAGACTAAAAGATTAGGTCATGTTTTTCAGCAGCATTTAATCATGCTCTCAAAAATGAAGTTTTCACTTCTCGCCACTATTTAAAGATATGCTTTACTGATAATTTCAGCTTCGCCAAGGTTTACAATATTTACATTTGATTTTATAATTATAATTTCCAAATTAACTCAGTGTAGGTTCCACATCTAAATTCCGTGCTTTGTCACCTGCCCTTTTCTGAATCTCCTCTTTACTTTTCCTGAATTCTTTGATTTTTTTGTTTTGTTTTGTTTATTGAATTTTATCTTTAATTGGTTTTTTAAGCAAAGGCTTACGGATATTGAATTCTTCTTTTCATGTTTTGTTTTTGCATGCTGGATAATATTTATTTTGCCATTATACTTGAAGATTTAGTTGGTTATGAAATTCCTGGATCTGTGTCTTCTAATGTAGAGTGGGCAGCTGTTCCCTAGTATCTTTCCTACTCCCACCTTATCTGAAACCTCGTAGCTTCCTCCTCTGAGAGTGTGAGTGGCTGGGAGTTGACTTCAGTCTGCTTTTGGTCTGAGAGTATGGGGAGAAGGGACAGTGCCTCAGCTAGGGCCATGCACAGTCTTTGTCGGAAGACCTGGTCTCTGTTTTTTCCTTCTGAAATTTTGATTAATGTCCTATGTTCATCTTGGGAGAAGCGAGTAGGGTTCAGAGCCTTTGCTAAATTCTTTAGTGTTTCCTAGAAAACGGCATATCCTGGTAGTTTCTCTTGCCTATACTGAGACTTCTAGAGATAAGTGTTCCTCCTGACTTTCATTTCTTGAACTGTCAGTTTGCCCTTTCAATCTTTTTCCTCCAAATTTGAGGTTATTACTGGGAATGCTCATGATTTTTTTCCCCTCACTTCTGACCTTGGATTGCTTCTGGACTTAGAATACAGTCAAGGACTCGTCCATCCCCACCAGAGGTTTTGTTTCCTTACCTGTAGCTAAAGTCAGGATTGTGACCTTTGTCTTGTTTGGTTCCTGCGGCTTTTACAGTGTTTTGATTATTTTTCCTAAGTACTGGGTGGGGAGTTGGATTCTGAAATCTGCCACCTTTAGGCAAATTTGACGTATTTAGTTTTAAAGGCGATCTGAAAGAATACTGTATATGTGACCCAGGAAGCTGCATTCCACTGCAGTATCACAGACGGGCATCAGCACTGGGCCAGGAGCAGCCTCAGCCTTTCACATCAGTTCTCTATACAAATATTATCACTTTCCATGTGTTTCATGATGTGAAAAGGGACCTAAAATTTACACGTTTTGTTCTATTAACAACAAAAAATTTTTCTGTTTTGGATATGGATTGCCTAGGATACGTTCACTACATCTCTATAGTCTGTTCCCTTTCTGTGGATGAAAAGTTTGTGTCGCGAGTTAGAATTAAAAATAGGAAATGAAAATTTTAATTGCCAGTTCTGCACAATTCTTGTTCTTTAAAGTTGTATATTTTAAGTGTTTGTGTAATACGATTATACTGAAAATTTAACACAGGTCTGTTCATTCAACAAGGGCTTATTGAATACCTATTTTAGGTGCTAAGGAAAGATATATAAACAAATATACTAAAGCATGATCAAGTTAAAAAATGGGAGCATATACATAAAGCTACTGTGTGTGTGGACACACTGTGCCGTTCACATACTGATCACATCGCCAGTTGTGCTGTGCACTGGCCCTGGGTGTGCTGCGTGTGAAGGTAGCACAGAGTTCTGGCAGTGCTCTGATTATGGAAGACGGAAAGGGAGATGGGAGTTGATGGTCAGGGCCAGCTTCTAGGTGGTTGTGGTATCAGAGAAGGATTGTAAAAGCTGGGAAGCAGTTGACAAGACATGGAGAATTACAAGTACTTCAGTAATATTGGGGCGTAAATTATAATGCATGATGGGAGCAAGAGAGGCGTTATTAAAGCTCACCAAGGGCCTTCTGTACCATTCCAAGGAATTTGGCCTTTATCCTGTGTATTAGTCAACAAATTATCCCAAACTTAGTGGCTTAAAACAATTATTATCTCAGTTCCTGATGGTCAGGCATTCGGGAACCACTTAGCTGTGTGCTTCTGGCCCCAACCTCTCATGAAAGTGCAGCTGAGGGGCCATCTGGGGCCGAAGTCCTCTGAAGCTTGACTGTGGCTGCTCCACCTGGTTGGAGAAGAGAAGAGTCCTCACTCCCTCCCCAGCTGTTTGCAGGAGACCTCGGTGCCTCACTGTGGGGCAGCTCACAGAGCAAGTGGTCCAGGAGTGAGAGGGCACACGGTCTCTTTTATAACCTCATCGTGGAAGAGATAAGCATCACCTCTGCCATCTTCTGTTGGTCCCAGATCAGCACTGGTGTTACACAGAAAAGGCTGCAGAAGGGTGTGAATGCCTGGCTGCGGAATCATTCGGGGGTCATTCTGGAGGCTGGCCGCTCCATCCCGGGAGCAGTGAACAGCTACTGAATGTTTTGAACATGTAAGTGACGTTCATATTTGCGTTTCAGATGTGTGACTCTGCTGTGGAGAATGAGGTGTAGAGGACAAAATTTAAGCCATGGAAACACCGTAGTTGTTGGGATCCTGACACACAGCAGTGCTTATGAGGTTTAAGGGACTTTTGAGAAATTGAATTCAAAAGACAGAAGAGGTGTAACATGCTGGTTATTGGTTGGACGTAGTGGGTTAGGAGATAGAGGAGCTCAGGATGACAGGTGTCGGTCGGAGTGAGACACAGGTGGATGTGGATGTGGTCCACTGAGATACAGGACATTGTTATAACTGTCCAGTAGACAGTTGGGTATCTGTAGGTTTGTAGCTCAAACAAAAGGAATGAGCAGTGAGTATAAAATGAAAGGGGGGCCTAAGCTGGAACACTGGGGAACTTACCATGTGGGGGAGGGGAAGAAATGATATGAGTTAGATAGTAAACCAGTTAAGTGTGACTTCTCAAAAGCCAAGGGAGAATACAGTGTCGAGAAAATGAGGAACTGTAGTTAACCTGTAATCATAAAATGTAAAGCTCAGTCTCGCTCTGAAGCCTCCTTTGAAAAGCACTCAGCAAATGCTTTAATGTAGTGGGTTAGCACGGTGACCCTCACCTCAACGTCAAAACAGAATATGAATGATTTTTTCCAAGGTAGTACTGTTAGGACCTAATGATCCCCTTCCCATTGCCCCCTTCAGAACACACACACACACACACACACACACACAGGCCTCCTAACTTTATAAGACAAAATCAGCTGCTTCTCCACCCCTTCTACATCTTACTATAATGGACTATAACAAGAGTCAGCAAACTTTTTTCTGCAAAGGTCCAGATAGAATACGTGTTAGGCTTTGTAGGACACGTGGTCTCTTTCACAACTGCTCACTCTCCATTGAGGTGTAAAAGCAACCGTAGCCAGCATGTTAATAAATAAATGCGGCTGTGCTCCTGTACAACTGTATTTACAAATACAAGTGGCACAGCGTTTCCACTCCTAGGTATATGCCCCAAAGAATTGAAAACAAACACTCAAACAGATACTTGTACACATATGTTCACAGCAGCACAGTTCACAGTAGCCAAAGGGTGGAAGCAGCTCAGGTGTTGTTGGTTGAATCCTGAGATGTGGAGCCGGGAGATGCGGGGGCCGACTGCAGTGCACCATTTTATGTGCGGGACTTGAGCATCTCTGGATTTGGTGTCCACATGGGTCCTGGCTTGGTTAACTGTACTATACCTAGTTACTGTAGTGTCTGGGAAACTGTGTTGTGACATGTGTTTATTTAATCTTGAGTTTTTTTTGTTTTGGGGGGGCGGTTAGACTTGGGGCTAGGATCGATTGACGATGGTATTTTGTAGCCCAGTGTTTAAATAGTAACAGAAATGAGACAAACAGTTATTCATCTTTGTCAAGACTTACTGTTTGCAGTTTTCAAATGTATCTTCTTGAAATATGTCATCAAAATACTAAGATACATTTTAATGCCAGGAACTTTTTTCCTTTTTCCAAGTGTGCTTAACTTACTAGTCAGTTTAAAATGCACCCAAATAAAAATTAATTGCTTTGAAGAGGGAAGTTGAGATAATGTAGTAATTGCTATGTCGAAAAATTATATACAACTTAAACCTATCTACTGACATTTTGATGGTCCTTAAGACGTTATTTCCTACAAACTACTAAATGGATTTTGTGATTGGTATCAATTTTCACATATGCCACAAAAATCATCCTTTTTGCTTCCAGGTTAAGAATTCAAGGCTTATCTAGAAGTGAACGTTATTTTTTTAAATGCCGGTTTCTCATATATCTCTCCAGTTAGTTGCTTCTCTAGAGTGTGATTCATTTTGCAGTGTGTTTTGTGCCGCCTGGCGGACTGCAAAGGCGTGTGGCTCTTCTAGTAAGGAACACTCCATGACCAGAGCAGATGACCTGCCCCTGCCTCTTCCAGGTTTGGATGTCTTCTTCAGCAGGACACAGCCAGAGGTCATTGAGAAGGAAATGTCTGTGTCTCTTGTTTCCAGAGGTTTTAGTATTCATTAATTAAAGAACTTCCATTACTGAGTTCTTTTTAGGAAACTTGTTGGACTGTGTGGTCAATGATGAAGAATCAGCTTAACGGAGAAAAATGTATAATATTTTACAATATAACGTGACAAGGCTTCCTATCAGGACTTATGAAGACCTTGTCCCTTGAGATATGAGCAATCACATTGCCATCAAAATGTCATTTCTTGGGCTTCCCTGGTGGCGCACTGGTTGGGAGTCCGCCTGCCGATGCAGGGGACACAGGTTCGTGCCCCGGTCCGGGAGGATCCCACATGCCGCGGAGCAGCTGGGCCCATGAGCCATGGCCTCTGGGCCTGCCCGTCCAGAGCCTGTGCTCCGCAGCGGGAGAGGCCACAACAGTGAGAGTCCTGAGTACCACAAAAAAAAAAAAAAAAAAAAAATGTCATTTCTTTTCTCTCTTTTTGATTCACTGGAAAGCCTTGAGCCTTGATATGTTTGCGATTTAATCGTTGTGGTTCCCCTGGGCCTCAAGTTTCATGCTAAGGGTTTGAACACCTGAGGCATGTGTACAGTCCAGTCATCTCCGTGACGGGGGATGGTGTGGCAGGGCTCATGAGCCAGACTCCGTGTTTTCACTCGGCCTGTCTCTTACTGTTTTGTACCTGTCGTTCCCAAATATGTACAATCAAGTAGGTCTTTCCTGAATTAAAGTAAATTTGTCTCAGTGTACCCCCAAAGGATCGGGGCATTGGAGTCAGCTCTATGGTCATGATACAGGGTTTCTACAAGGGGAAGCATAAGTTAATATTAGTATGTGACTGGCCTTTGGCTTGGAGGCTTCAGTAAATCTGTAAAGTGAGATTGATTCGGATTAGTAGTTTTTTTGTCTAGCTAAAAACTGTTTGGCATCTTGGCTTAAAAGTAGTTCTTTATAACTAGGAATGTGGTTTTTGTTTGTCTTAGTGGCGTTAAGCATTTTATTCAAACAGTTGAGAACATAAAAGATAGCTTGGTGATTATACTTAGAGCTTAATGTCAAAAGCCCTTTTCAACCAACACATAACCTTTACAGCTGGTTATATTTCCTGTTCTCCTGGACAAGAGGTTGGCCCTATTGCCAGTCCTGGTTTGGAGTATCTATACTGTCTGCACAGGTCGCGCTGATGGCAGTGCAGGTCTCCAAGCCCAGCGACGCCCTGGCAGGTCTGTCCCCAGCATGACTCCAGCTCGTGCTCTTTATTGCCTCATGTAGGGGAAACCAGGCTCACGGTCCCTTGCTTTTTTATTTTAAGCACCGAAAGGTGGCCTTCTTGGGTTTTTCCCAGACTTGGTTTTAAAGGCTGGGAAAAGGCTCAAGAGGGAAATTTGACTTGGGGAATGTTATTTTCTTGCATGGGTAAATAAAGTCAGGGAAAAACGGAGGTCAAAGGAAAGGAGATCAGAGGATGGGATGCATTTAGGTTTGTTCAATAGTTCTCTCACCATAATAATTCACTCAGAAAGGATTCATTTTGAATAGTGTTAAAAGCAACTGGCCTGGGGCGAGTGCAGGCCAGCACTGAGGAACTGCGGTGGACTGAGACCTATTGTATTTTTTAAGTGATTCCAGGGCTGCCCAGGTGTCCTGATTTAAAGGCTGCTTCTTGAGTCCGGAAGTCGTATCTTGTTCCGAGGTTTACTGTGATAAAGCACATAGCCCTAGGGACGGTACTGCTGACTCCTTGAGTCACTTTCCAGGCTGGCTGTACTGACCCAACCCCGTGATTTATTTATGCCGTACCATAGTAGGAATGACAGTTGTGTAAGCCACACATGGTTTCTGGGATGGGTGTTTGACTGGGGAAGTGCCATAAATCCATAAAGTGAGATAGGGCAGAGCCAGCCGCAGCTCATGTCATGTCCAAGAGATCTCTTCCTGTTTCATAGGGATGTACAGTCCAGAACTGGTTAAGTCCAGCATCCTTCTCGGAATGTGTCCTCGGGCTTTTTGTGTGCTGTTTCAGTCTATCCAGTCTTTGATTCGTTGCTTACAAACCTAAAAAATAGCTCTGAAACATAGTTGTCACTAATATTTTCTCTTGAATTTACTTCTGTAAAGTAGAACTGACTTGAATATTTTAGATTGTTGCTCATAGGCTTTTCAAGAAATTTTTGTTTGGAAAATTCTTCACTGGACTACTAAGCCACGATCAGTCATCCTCTTTCGTACCTAAATTTATGATTGCCAGTGTTGCAATAAGCTTGGAGTTCTGCCTAGCTTTTTGAGCTTCATTTGATTCCCCAGCTCTAATAAAGAGAATCTGTTAGAATTGCACTTAGGATTTATATGGGTAGCCAAATACTGAGCCAAATACGGACAGCATGATATTTTTTCATTTTAACCTGAATGAAATAGTCTTGTTGTTTTCGTTAAACTGTTTATTTTGAGATTATTGTAGATTCACATGTATTTGTAAGAAATAATACAGAGAGATCCCCTGTACTCTTAAGGTAGTTTCCCCAGTGGTAACGTCTTGTGATTTTGTGCACAGTATCACAACCACAGACGCTGATGTCATCAAGATACACCACGGAGATTCCCTTTTATAACCACACCTACTTCCCTCTCATCCCTGCCCCCTCCTCATCTCTTGGCAGACGCTGATCTGTTTTCTGTTTCCATAATTCTGTCATTTCAAGAATGTTATCTAAATGGAACCATACTGTATGTAATCTTCTCAGATTTTTTTTCACTCTGCATAATTATCTGGAGATTCATTGAGATTGTTGTGTCTACAGCAGTTCCTTCCTTTTTATTACCGAGTGATACTGCATAGTGTGGATGTAATACAGTTTGTTTAATTTTCCTGGGTTGTTTCCAGTTTGGGCCATCATGAATAAACCTGCTATAAGTATTTGTGTACAGATTTTTGTGTGAAGTCAAGTTTTCACTTTTCTGGAATAAATGTCCAGGTATACAGTTGCTGGCTCATACGGTAGTTGCACGTTTAATATTTTAGGAAATTGCCAAACAGTTTTCCAGACTGACAGTGCCATATTATGTTCTCAGCAGCACTGTACAAATGATCCTGTTTTTCTCCATCTTCACCAGCATTTGTCATTGTCTCTATTCTTATTTTAGCAAGTTTGATAGTTGTATAGTGATATCTCATTGTGTTTTGTTTTTTTAATATATAAATTTATTTATTTGTTTTTATATTTGGCTGCGTTGGGTCTTCGTAGCTGTGCGCGGGCTTTCTCTAGTTGCGGCGTGTGGGGGCTACTCTTTGTTTTGGTGCACGGGCTTCTCATTGTCGTGGCTTCTCTTGTTGCGGAGCATGGGCTCTAGGCACATGGGCTTCAGTAGTTGTGGCTGGTGGGCTCTAGAGAGCAGGGTCAGTAGTTGTGGCGCACGGGCTTAGCTGCTCCGGGGCATGTGGGATCTTCCTGGACCTGGGCTCGAACCCGTGTCCCCTGCATTGGCAGGTGGATTCTTAACCACTGCACCACCAGGGAAGCCCTCTCACTGTGGTTTTAATTTGCATTTCCCTAAAGGAGAATGATGTTGAATATCTTTTTCATGTGCTTATTTGCCCTCTATATGCTTTTCAGCCTTCTTCCCATTTTCTAATGAGATTTTTTTTTTTTTTTACTGTTAGGTTTTGAGAGTTCTTTATTCTGAATAGTAGTCTTTTGTCAGATATGTGGTTTGCAAATATTTTCTCCCAGTCTGTACCTTATCTTTTCATCCTCTCGACAGAGACTTTTAACTAACTCTGGCTTTAGTTATTGGACTTTTTTTTTTAATTAATAAACTTTATTTTTTAGGTTCACAGCAGAATTGGGCAGAAGGACAGAGAGTCCCCATTCCTCCCACCCCTGTACACGCACAGTCTCCCCCAGTGACAACTGCAGGCACATGTATCATAATCAGTGACCCCACATTGGTGCATCACTGTCACCCAAAGTCCATAGTTTACATTAGGGTTCGCTCATAGTTTTGCATGTTCTGTGGGTTTTGACAGATGTACGGTGACATGTACTCACCATTGTAGTATCATACAGAGTATTTTCGCTGCCCCAGGAGTCCTCTATGCTCTCCTTATTATCTCCTTATCCCTCCCTCCCCCCACCCCCTGGCAACCACTAATCTTTTCACAGTCTCCATAATTTTGCCTTTTCCAAAATGTCATATAGTTGGAATTGTATAGTATGTAGCCTTGTCAAATGGCTTCTTTCACTTAGTAATATGAATTTAAGTTCCTTTCATGTCTTTTTCATGGCTTTATAGCTCATTTCTTTTTAGCACCAAATAATATTTTATTGTCTGGATGTGCCACATTTTATCCACTCACTCACTGAAGGATTTTCTAAGTTTTGGCAATTATGAATAAGGCTGCTGTAAACATCCCTGTCCAGGTTTCTGTGTGAGATAGGTTTTAGTTCACTTGGGTAAATACAAAGCAGTGTGTTTGCTGGATCATGTGGTCAGAGTAGGGTTAGTTTTGTGAGTACGAAACTGCCAAACCGTCTTCCAAAGTGGCTGTATGTTTTTGCGTTTCCACCAGCAGTGAACGAGAGTCCCTGTTTCTCCATATCCTCACCAGCATTGGTGTTGTTAGTGTTCAGATTTTGGCCATTTTAATAGGTGTGTCATGGTGTCTCATCATTTCAGTTTGCATATCCCTGATGATATGGAGCATCTTTCCTGGGTGTATCGTCTTTGGCAATGTGCCCGGGAGTTCTGCCCATTTTTTAATCAGGTTCTCATTGTTGAGTCTTAAGAACTGTTTGCATATTTTGGATAACAGTCCTTTATCAGATGTGTCTTTTGCAAATATTTTCTCCCAGTCTGTGACTGGACTTCTCAGTCTCTTGATATTTGAAATTTTTAAACATGTTTTTTAAAAATAAAATAACGGTACATGCTTCTCAACAAGAGTATCCAGAATATAAAGATTTATATGCTTAAAGAATTTAAGATTCTCTTATTTAATGCAGAGACATTATTAATGAAATGCAGGGGGAAAATAATTTCTAGATGTATGTGATTAACCAGTCAAATTGGAAAGGGTTTATTTTCCAGTTCTACAAGTGTCATTTACAAATAACTTTTTAGAAGAAAACAACCAGTTCCTTTTCTCATATGGTTAAACAGTTGATAAATAAATCACTGCTTAGTATATACTGCCTCAGAAGGCCCAAAGACCCATTCGGCCTCCTTTCCATCCAACACAATATATGGAAATCCCCTGATCTCCCTGGAGCTTCAGAAGGCCTAAGGCTTCACCCACCTCCTTGCTTCCCGGGGCTCTTAGGGGTCACCGGACTCCATCCACCCAAGACTGCATTTTAGGTGAAAAGAATTTAAAAGGCACTAAGAATGGGAAGCATATATTTGGGGAACATAAGAATTTTCCAAATATTCAAGGATCAGGCTGGGAAAATTGGTTTGGAGCCAAACTGCAAATGGTTTGAATGTTATCATGTGTAGTTTGTGAATTTGTATAATTATCTTTTACATAGAATGGTGAATTTTTGTGGCTAGAATGTTCTTCGAATTCATAATCTTAATCCAGAAAACATCAAATTGAGATCTGTCAGTAGATCCTCAAATAATCTCTCATTCCCTGCACCTTTGGTCTTAGGCTCTTAAAGCAGTTACCCTCAAGTATGATGGGACATGCACAGAGTAGTCACAGAAATTTGTGAAAATTAAAATAATACACATAGTAGAGATTATCTGGAGAGTTTTACATTTACTTTCTGTTGCTCTCTCTCTTTTGGTTTCTTTCAAAGTACGTACAAAATAAATCTTATATTCATGATCTCCTGTGTAAGACAATGCGTATTTACTCTAGAACAGGACTACTTTGTTTGAAATATCTTTTTTCTTTTTAAAATGTTGTCTTCTATGCCATCTAAGCATATGTACTCAACCCGATCTCTTAGTTCTCATTGTGATAAAATTCTAGGGTATGAGAAGCAATGAGTCATCTCGCCCAGAGGTGTATTTGGGCAAATCAAATAATGAACTTCATAAACTAAGATATAATGTTATGTTGTTGTTTTTTCTTTGCAAAAGTCTTTTAATTTTCTTAACTTCCTAGGGTAGTTGCAGAGATATGGTACATTAAGGATTCCTGCTCTGCAGAGATTGCCGTAGAAACTAACAGAGAGAAGATATCTGAACTCTTAGCCAATCAGTAAAAGATAATAAGGCCCTATGTCAACTTTGATACAATTCACAGGAGGTCATTTCATTTTGCCTCATATGACTCAAGCAGGAACATTCCCCAGTAATGTTGTATTTTAATCCCTATAAAGTTTCCTAATATCAGTCTGATCATGAAAGAGCCATTGAAAATCCACATTTTATTTGTACTCTTTATACTAACTTCTTTTTCTAATGTAATTTTTATTTTATATTGGAGTATAGTTGATTTACAATGTTGTGTTAGTTTCAGTTATACATACATATGTATATATGTATTCTTTTTCAGATTCTTTTCCCAATATTAGGTTATTACAGAATATAGGTAATAACAGGAATATAGGTAATATAGATTATTACAGAATATTGAGTAGAGTTCCCTGTACAGTAGGTCCTTGTTGATTATCTATTTTATATATAGTAGTGTGTATATATTAATCCCAAACTCCTAAATTATCCCTCCCCCCAATCTTTCCCCTTTGGTAACCATGAGTTTGTTTTCGAACTCTGTGAATCTGTTTCTACTTTGTAAGTAAGTTCATTTGTATCATTTTTTTTAGATTCCACATATAAGTGATATCATATGGTATTTGTCTTTCTTTTCCTGACTTATTTCTTAGTATGATAATCTCTAGGTCCATCCATGTTGCTGCAGATGGCATTGTTTCATTCTTTTTTATGGCTGAGTAATATTCCATTGTGTGTGTGTGTGTGTGCGCACGCGCACACGTGCGTGCGGGCGCGCACGTGCACGTGTATGTATATATGTATATATATACATATACACGTTGTGTGTGCATGTGTGAGTGTATATATATATATCACATCTTCTGTATTTATCTGTTGAGGGACATTTTGGTTGCTTCCATGTCTTGGCTATTGTAAGTAGTGCTACCATGAACAAAGTGGGGGGTGCATGTATCTTTTCGAATGGTTTTCTCCAGTTATAAGTCTTACTTTGTTCTCCAAGATAATCGAGGCAAGAGGTCCAACATTTATCAGCTCTTTGCTTAACTTAGATTTAAGGAGTAGACTTTACACATGATACAGCTTACAGATTGCTTTAAATAAAATAATTAGACATATTTGCTTATCTTAGAAATTCATCAGCCAATTAGCCCATCAAATGCCAGTTCATACAGATCACCTGGCTCTGTAAGACTTGTATTCAGTGTACTTGGGCTTAAGGAAGAGCAAAATTAGGCCATGGCACCTTGGACAAACTTTTGGCAAGCAATTGTTTAGCACTAAGGAGAAAGAATAGCATTTCTAAATATTAAAAAGACAGTTATGTGGAAGAGTGATTAGATTTCTTTAATGTGGCCTAAAGTGATAGAATTAAGGAATTTAGAAGAGAAGCTTTCAGGATTGATTATAAAGTCATTTCTAATAGTGGGGTTATCAAAGCTAGTGTAGGCCGCTTTGGGATAACTAGAATTCCATGTCTTTAAATGTGTCTAAGCATAAGCTGGAGGGTTACTTGACAGGAATGTAATGGAACAAAATCAAGCAATTATTTTCAAGGATGGATTTGATGGTCTATAAGGCCTTTTGCTGTTCTAAGAGTCTGTGATCCTAGTTTTGCTCTCTGTGATCTTGAAAGACTAATTTATGGTCTCTTTCTACTTCTTTCCTGCTGTTTACTCCTCAACCCTGTTCAATCCCAGCACTGAAACTGCTTTCTAAACTAACCAGTAACATTCTGAAAGCTAAATCCAAAGGAGATTTTGCATTCTTTTTCTTGGCTTGTCCATAAACACTTTAAAGTGTTTGATCACTTCTTATTTCTTGAAACTTTCTCTGGCTTCCAAGATACCACTCACTCACACCTTGTTTTCTACTAAGACTTTTGCCCTCAGTTTTTTACAGGCTTTTCTTCCACCAGTGCTGTGTGCCCCTCCTGATCTTGGTGGGCCCGTGTATTATTTCACCTACCTTCTATGCTGACCATTTCCACACCCATCTTTAACTCAGGCCCATCAGTACAACTGCCTACTAGATGTCTCCTCTCTCAAGTTCATAGGGTAGTTGTAAGGATTTATTACTTAATCCATGTAAAGTGCTTAGCAAAGCATCTAGCTGTGTAGTAATCATGACAGTGTTGATCATGGTAAACTTTTACCCAGTTCGTTAAGACTATTTATTCTCTTGGGGAACCATTGGCTTATCCTTAAATCACCACTTTCCAAACTGTTTTCTTGGAATACTACATCTCAAGGTGTTACCTGAGACATGGAAGGAAGGAAGGAAGTAGGGTTCCATTCAAGTAAGTTTGGAAATGGTCTGTAATAGGATTGGCAAACCTTTTCTAAATGTATTGGATTTTAAGGGCCATTTGGTCTCTGTCAGACCACCCAAATTTCCTGTTGTAGTGCTGAAGCAGCCATAGAAAATACTTAAACAAATGAGTATGTTTGCATTCCATTAAAATTTTATTTATAGACACTGAAACTTGAATTTCATATCATTTTCACAAAATATTATTTTATATTATATCACAAAAATATTCTTTTCCGGGCTTCCCTGGTGGCGCAGTGGTTGAGAGTCCGCCTGCCGATGCAGGAGACACGGGTTCGTGCCCCGCTCCGGGAAGATCCCACATGCCGCGGAGCAGCTGGGCCCGTGAGCCATGGCCGCTGAGCCTGCGCGTCCGGAGCCTGTGCTCTGCAACGGGAGAGGCCACAACAGTGAGAGGCCCACATAACGCAAAAAAAAAAAAAAAAAAAAAAATATTCTTTTCCTTAAATTTTCAACCATATGAAAATGTAAAAGCCATTCTTTGCTCATGGACTGTGCATAAACAAGTGGTGGACAGACTTGGCCTGTGGGCAGTAATTAGGGGAACCCTGCTTTAAAACATGGCCTTCTATTAAAGATACGTAACTTACATCATAAAAAGCTCTTATAAGGTCTGTGCCAGTGTCCTGTTAGGTCCAGTGTTCCTCCTGTTTATTTGACTATGGCAATCTTTCTTCATGGGACATTTGTTAATATCTCTTGCCTTACTTCTGTGGAATACACTTTTGAGAAATGTGTGCTAGAGGTAAAAATTTTGGTTGTGGAACAGACCGGAAATAAGAGAAAGTATCTTGTCTTTATTACTCTTGCTCTGATCAGCTGAGCTAACTAGTCACAGAGTGACTAGTAAAATGGAATTACCCCTGCGAGGAAGGTACCAGTTAGGCACTCACTACACGTGGTTCAAAGATTGGCTGAGTTGAAGTGGACATGGTAAATTTCATGTCATTGATCAGCTTTCAGAAGTGGGAAAAGTGTATACGCTGCTATAACATAAGGCAAACAGAGGTGCTGTAAGAGAGAAAATACTCAGTTGAGGAGGAAGAGATCCGGAGGCCATAACAAATTACGAGCAGTAATCGTTATCATTTTCCATAGTTTTAAAATCTTTACTACTCTTGTTAAAATAAGCAAAAATTTTAAAGTTTAAAAACGCTTTTAGTTTACATACCGTAAATTCTAAAACTTACTTTGAAATAATATTTTCAGTTGTCCTTTTCCTATATCTTTGAGAAGTAAAGCGATGGTTATTGCTTTACTATTTTGAACGTATTCTCCCTATTAAAAATAATACAATTGCTAATGCAGAGAAACTTCAAAATTTAAAAAAAAACACTTTTATCAGAAGATTCTACATCTCCCCTCCTTGTATGCCTACCATCACCATGTGCCCCTTATATGTAAAATGGAAAAACAGGTGTAGAGGCCCTGCTTTCTAATTTATGTCTATCACTTGACAAGCAGCTGGAACCTAAGGGAGGATGCAGAGAACACGGGCTCCCAGCCGACAACAGTAACAATTCATCTAGCGAGTGCAAGCATAGTCACTTGTGTATTCCTATAGCATTTCCCCACCAGATGTTTCGTTGGAAACCTGTGTAGGAGAGGAGTTGTTCTTATAATTTTTGCCAACAAACTGATAGGAGGTGAATGATGGAATTGTTGAATCATTAATACATTGCAGAGTTTGCTTTCAGCTGTTTTGTCCAGCAAGTACCTTGGTGACCTTCAGCATCTCAGCAGCCCAGCATCTTCAGGCCCCTCGCAGCACCCCAGCAGTCATGCATATGTATCCCTACAGCTCTCAAAGGGCTTCATAGACAGCTTGCAGAATATCTGGGATATTTACTCATTGGAACGGTTCCTACTTTTTATTTCAGGCAGTGTACCACAAATCCAGACATTAGATGTTCTGTATAATGTTGGCCGTTTTGTGAAGTCAAGGCACACTGGGCTCTTGATTGTGCTAGAAGGTGGAGAATGAGTGCCATGATACACTGGCATTCTTCTAGCAGATGTCATAGCAAACAGACTCGGAATGCAGTGCAAGCTAAAGGCAAGGCAGACAGCCCCCATGGTAGCACCATGTGGACAGCTGGTATGGACATGTTATCTATCTACAACTGGAAAAGGTTAAGTAAACAGTGGGACAGTGACAAAGTGCAGAGATTAATTGCTTAAAGCATTCAATGATTCTTAAAACAGACATCTAAATAAATGGAGGGATTCTGGTGTTTGAGTTCTGAGGAACAATGTAAGAAGACTTTATTTTCCTTTGGAAACAGAAACTTACTAAGAAAAGAAGACACAGTGAATGATACAGCCCAAAGTGTGGATATAACAATAACCAGCAGACCATTATTTTGAAGGGACTGTATCTTTATAAGGGAAGTTCATATTCTGAAGTGTTCTGTTCATATTATACTATCAAGCATGAGGCATAAAGGACCTACTATTATGAAATAGTAAAGACAAAATGAAAGAAAAGTCCATATAAATCTTTCTGTACACATCATCCCCAGATGTTACTGTGAACCCACTACTTAACTTCATCTCTTGAGGCTCATGCTAAGCGGTTTTTACCCCCCGGATTTCCAACACAAATCATTGGGTTTAAGACATAATTCACTAGGGATTTTGGTAGGATTTGAGTAAATCCCCAACAAAAACTCCCTTGGCTTGCCAGCTATTTTTAAAGGCAGAATTTAGAAAGCAGAAGATCCTACATTCACCTGTCTATCTTGTGATGGCCCTTGCCATGAAGATAGGAGGAAATTTGCCTATAAATACATCATGAAATGCTCGCCTTTCAGACAATCTGTTGGGTAGAACCACACCACATGAGTCATCTCTGCGTGATATCTCTAAGTTCAGCGATGGTCAGTCTCATGAGTATCTGCAGTGTCGTCAGAATTTAAGAGTTTGAAAGCTGATCATTTTTACAGTGGAACTGGAAGATTTTGTATGTACTTAGTAAATTTGGAAAAGTAAATACAAATATTAAAAACCCAGTCTTGGCAAGGATGTGGGGAATCAGGGAAACCTAACACCTTACTGTTGGTCTTTTAAATCAGTTGTTTCGGATTTCCCTGGTGGAGCAGTGGTTAAGAATCCACCTGCCAATGCAGGGGGACACGGGTTCGAGCCCCAGTCCGGGAGGATCCCACATGCCGCGGAGCGGCTGGGCCCGTGAGCCACGGCCGCTGAGCCTGCGCGTCCGGAGCCTGTGCTCCGCAACGGGAGAGGCCACAACAGTGAGAGGCCCGCGTACCGCAAAAAAAAAAAAAAAAAAAAAAAAAAAAGTATAGGTGGCTTGGCTGTTCCCTGAAATTCAGATTCGGTAGGTCAGGAGTAGAGAACAGCCTTCCATTTCTAATAATTTCTGTTATGTTTGAGAATCACTGCTTGTAAAGCAAGTCTGCTATACTTCTTTGAGTTACACACCTTTCCACAGTGGTGGACTTAGCATTCTTGAGCTCTTCTTGATTCTGCAGGTAAATCTACTTCCCTCTCATAAGTCCTTCCCTCTGTAGGCACTTTGGATTGACTTTCTTGTGCTAAGAATTTCCATGTCCATTTTCTCTTTATATATTACACTTCAGCATAACATAAATCTTGTATCTTCAAAGATAGGGTTTGTTTCTGGTTTTTGCTCTTCTGTTGTTTGGGGGTGATTTTCCAGAGGAATTGGGAGCTGCTAGGTCTTTGTTCTGCCATCTTGAAATCAGGAATCCAACACTGTATTGGAGTCCCAAAATTTTTGACCAGAAGGCATAGCAGCTTTAGGGGAAAGCAAGTCAAGGGAGGCTTTTTTCCTTTTAAGATGAGCATCAGTAATTGTGGTATGAACAACAGATCACTTTAGATCAAATAAAACACGTTCTTCCTTTTTATGAGTTCTCTCTGGAAACAGGTGGACATTAGGTAGAATTCAGTAATCACTTCTACACTGAACCAGAGATAAAGACAAATCACTAGTGAGCTGTGATTGTATAGAGAACAAAGCCTGAGACACTCATCTGAATGATACTGTTTTCCTTCCTGGTGTAATGTTTCATCATAAATTGTAATTCCTGCTTAACATATTGAAGGGACTGTTGGTCTCCACATCTTTGGATATCACAAAAGATACATCATCAATCGAATCCTCTAACATGGAGAATGTAGAGATACATTTTACTTACAATTTGATAGTTGACTAATTTTATAGTTCTAGATTTGTTTTAAAGAAAGGTACTGTGTGCCAATATTTTCCAACTGACTTTGGATCCTCTAAATTTTTAGTGGATCTTATTCTAATCAGTAAGTAAAATGACATATTAAATAAGCAGACATTATCTTAACAAGGTATGCCTTTCTCTTCTAGCTTCTTTTTTTTTTTCTTTTTTTTTTTTTTTTTTTGGCGGTACACGGGCCTCTCACTGCTGTGGCCTCTCCCGTTGCGGAGCACAGGCTCCGGACGCGCAGGCCCAGCGGCCATGGCCCACGGGCCCAGCCGCTCGACGACATGTGGGATCTTCCCGGACCGGGGCACGAACCCGTGTCCCCTGCATCGGCAGGCGGACTCTCAACCACTGCGCCACCAGGGAAGCCCAGATGGCCGCTGGGCCTGCGCGTCCGGAGCCTGTGCTCCGCAACGGGAGAGGCCACAGCAGTGAGAGGCCCGTGTACCGCCAAAAAAAAAAAAAAAAAAGAATGTATTCTGTGGTTAATTCCTATCTCAATTGCTCTTCTAATTTTTAGATTCCAGTTATATTGTCATTTTACTATTTGTAGACTTTTCATAGATTTTCCCTCTTGTATACAAAATGCTAAGTGGATTTAAAACATTTAATTAAAACTAGTTAGGACATATGTTAACCTGCTCTGACAAAAATAACAGAGCAAACTGTATACAAGTGTATGTCTCTTTCTTGTCAAAGTCCAAACTTTGGTATATTAATTCTGCTCTATAAAGTTATCATGGGTTCAAAGTCATCCTTTCTTGTTTCTCCACCATTCCTGTGGTTTTACCCCCATTCACGTAATCCACGGTGGCTCACTGACGCATGGCACCCCAGAAGCAGGAGTGGGGAGGGGAGGGCACACTGAGCTACCAAAGGAACAAGCTACTTTGATTAAGGATAATTCAAAAGTAAAAGAACTTAGAGTATCAACAACAAGAGTCTGGAAGTCATACTCAGCAGAAGGGGATCTCCAGATACAATATTGTTTAGAGAAGATTGTGTTGTTCTGATCTATCATGAAGATATGGTCTGTCTATGAAGTGGTAAGGATTTTTTTTTTAATACGAATGTAGGAACTGAGGATCCGACTGGTCTCAAAATAGTCACCTAGACAGTTTTACACTTATTCCCTTGGTGCTGTCATTGCTACAAATATGTTTGTAACCCTTTTCTTGGCAGTTGCTTCCAGAGCTGGTTAACGAGGTGTCCCTGAAAATAAATATATTTTTATCCTCACTGTGGTCCTAAAAACATATCATCTTGACTGGTTGTCTAACTTCAGTGCCCAGACTTGATGTCAGAACTTAAATTCAGTTTAATAAAAAGGATGTTTGTCATAATTCCAAATACTTAAATAATGTAATAGATTTTGAAGTCGGTTTTAAAGATAAATTTGGCAGCATTATTGAATAAATGTTTTTATATAACTTCCTAAAATGAATTCTTTGAAGAACTTATCTTTCATTTGAAGTGTAAGTACAGGTATATTTTATGAGGGAAGCAACTGGATGTTTGCTATATTTTAAGGAAACATAGGATAAGAAGAATCATCTTTATATACTGGTAATATTAAACTTTCAGTAGTCCCAGGGGAGCTGGAATCGAGGACATTTACTTTGGGGCAAGCCGATATAATCATGGAATGTAGTTTATGCCGTATTTATGGTGCCCATGTGCACAGTATGGTGAGCTTGGACAACTGTATACACTTGTAATTGCCACCATAGTCGAGCTATAATCCACTTCCAAAAGCTCTCATGGGCCTTTCTAGTTATTCTGCAGCCCTGCCCCCGGTCCCGGGCAGCCACTGATCTGCTTTCTATCTCTCTGTAGACTAGATTACAATTTTTATATTTAAACAAATGGAAAAGATATAGGCTCTTGGGGTTTTTTTCCTAACACATGGAATACAGTCATCAAGTTTTTGCCCGTCTGAGAAGCAGGCAGAAGCTTTACAGCAGAAGTATCAATATCACAGTAAAACTCCATTTTCCAAACTTGTCATAACCTGTGGTGGGTTGGATATATCAAAATGCTCATTTTTCAGAAAAAGTGAGGAGAAAAACTGAATACAGCTTTTCTGCACAAAATTTTGTTCAATCAGCCTCCTTTACTGAGCTGTAACTACCAGCAATTTCTGCCTTTATGTTAATTTTGATTCTTTTCAAGCACTTCTGAAATACAGAAGTTCGACAATACCGGGATAACTTCTCTACCCATTCTCTTGCCAGTGTGTCTCTTTCCCCTGTTTCAGGAGGTGGAGCAGGATCGTGTGCAGAGGGCTGGCCCCTTGCTGTGAGAAGGTCACATGAGGCAGGACCCCAGCTCTGCTGCTGGATCAAATGCCCTCAGATAGTCTATGTTTGGTGACGTTTAAAAGTTTCTTTCCATCATCAAAACATATATCCAATACTGATTGTGTGTTTCATATTCTTTGAATAGTATAGCGATTTATCACAGTCCTCCTGTGACTCTGGAATCCAGAGTCAGACAGCAGCATTCTATTCTTAGTTCTTTAAAAACTTTTTTTGTAATGTAAGAATTCTGCTCATGATACATCTCTAGCAGGAGCTTCCTGACCCTTCTGCTTCCAGAATCATTTCATCTCTCCTCTTTGCCTCTAAGTCAGTCTTTCTAAGACCTTCCTTTACTTTTCTGGAACTTTTGATGCTTCTATATTATATTCAAAATCAGATCATTCCTTATTCAGCATTTTGAGTACCCTCTGTCTGCCGGGTTCAGGTTAGAACCCTCAGGGGTGTCACAGTCGGTGTTTACTCCTTCCTGCCCTTCCAGACCATCCGTGCCCCGAACCAAAGCCACCTTTTCAGCATCCCCCTCCCTCTGTCCTTTCCCTATAGAAACCCTCTAATCCAGTCATGCCGTGTGTCCTCACACGACCTGTGCTTTTATACACATCACTTTCTCTGTCTTTCTTATTATCTCTGTCAAAATAAGGCCCACTGACTTCCCATGTCCTCGGCCCCAGGTGATTTTCTTTTTCTGCTGTATCACTTACTTCAGCACATATGGCCCATACGATTTATTGGCACTTAGCATTGTTGTTTCATCTCATTCACTGTGCTGAAATCTTACAGTTAAAAGGGGGACAGACTTACCACTCAAAGCAAAATCATTTATACAATACCTCTGATAACCTCCTTACACACCTAGTCAGGAGAAGCCCTGTCATTTTTTAGGCTTCCCAGTTCTACTTATTAACAGGAGATAATATGTTAGATGATCACTTTATAAAGTGAAATCTGTATCTTTGTGACTGTCCTCCCTTTAGTTTCATGTGTGCTTTCCTAGAGAGAGACACAGATTAAAATCCTATTTCTGCCTTTCCTGTTTCTGCTATTCTGATAGCAGTCATGCTCTGTGGGTAAATCTTTTTGGATTAATATGCCCTTGTATAACCCCATCCTGTCACCTTCCTTTGGATCCCTCTACTTTTAATTGCCTCTTAAATCATGGCCTCCAGAATTGAACCTACTTCTCCAGTTGTCCTCTGTCTAGTTAGAGAAAAGCAAAACTCTTCTTTTAATGAAATGTGAATTGGCCAGAGCTAGTGGTCTCTTTCTAGTCTTGGTTTTTACATGTTTTCAAATTTTGATATCCCCTAGTCTAACCCTCTGCTCAGTTGCTTTCCATGCTGCTGGACTGAAAAAAAAAAAAAAAAGCCTTAAAAATACAGTGGGGCTTCCCTCGTGGCGCAGTGGTTGAGAATCTGCCTGCTAATGTAGGGGACACGGGTTCGAGCCCTGGTCTGGGAAGATCCCACATGCTGTGGAGCAACTGGGCCCGTGAGCCACCACTGCTGAGCCTGCGCGTCTGGAGCCTGTGCTCTGCAACAAGAGAGGCCGCGATAGTTAGAGGCCCGCGCACCGTGATGAAGAGTGGCCCCCACTTGCCGCAACTAGAGAAAGCCCTCGCACAGAAATGAAGACCCAGCACAGCCAAAAATAAATAAATAAATAAGCCAAGCGTTTGAAGCCCTTTAAAAAAATACAGTGGGGCTTCCCTGGTGGTGCAGTGGTTGAGAGTCCGCCTGCCGATGCAGGGGACATGGGTTCGTGCCCCGGTCCAGGAAGATCCCACATGCCGCGGAACAGCTGGGCCCGTGAGCCATGGCTGCTGAGCCTGCGCGTCCGGAGCCTGTGCTCCGCAACGGGAGAGGCCACAACAGTGAGAGGCCCGCATACCGCAAAAAAAAAAAAAATACAGTGAAGCCCAGCTTCAGAATAAGTGAAAACACTGGAGCAGTTGGGAACCACTACAGCAGATGGGAATGGAGTCAGAGCTGGAGGAGCTGTTGGTTCAGGGTGCATGTATGAAGTGCCTGCCGGTGCCAGGAGCCACTCTTGGCACTTGGGACACATAGTGAGCACAATAGACAGACACCCTGCCTTCGTGGAGCTTGTATTCCAGCTGTTTCTGAGCAAAGACTTTCGGCAAAAAAAAAGAAAGACTGGCAGATAATATCAGAGTGTAGAGTAACTGCAGCCAAAAGAAAAGAAGAGAAAAAAGTGTAAATGGTTTAGGCACATGCAATGCAGAAAATTAACAGTATGTGCAAGCTTTTGGTGTTCACAGTCGTGAACCAGGACTCTAGGAGGAAAATAATACATTTTAAAAATTAAAGATAGGAGCATTCACAGTAGCCAAAAGGTGGAAGCGACCCACATGTCCATCGACTGATGAATGGACAAAGTGTGATGGCTGCGTACAGTGGCGTATTATTCAGCTTTGAAGAAAAGGGAGATTCTGACACATGCTGCCACAGGGATGAACCCTGAGGACTTTATGTTAAGTGACGTAAGCCAGTCACAAAAGGACGAATACTGTGTGGCTGCCTTTACGTGAGGCTCTAGAGTATCCTGATTCATAGAGACAAGTAAAGGGTGGTTTGCCAGGGACTTTGGGAAGGAGGATGGGGATCGTTTAATACATAGTTTAAGTTGTGCAAGACAGAGTTCTGGAGCTGGTTGCACAGCAGTGTGAATGTCCTTAACACTGCTGCACTGTACCCTTAAACACGGTTACGATGGTAAATGTTATGTGTATTTTTTTTTTATCTGTGAAAACCTTTTCATTTCTAGTTGTCACAAAATAGTTCTGTCATTGTGACTGGTAAGGGGGTCCTTTTTTAGAGTAATCAAAATGAAAACAAACATTTTTTACAGATGTTTAAACCCTGGAAAATCTGTTTCAGGTCCCTGTGGACCCACAGACCCCTGGCAGGGAATCCTAGCTGCAGCCTCTGATCAGCCGGCTTGGGAAACAGCATTTGGAGCCTTGTGCCACTGGCCAGCATGGCCCTTGTGGTCAAGCTCTTGGCTCAGGGAGAATGGATGGTGCTTAAGCAGATGGGACCTGGGCTGTACCCTGGCCACTGGGAGCCCAGGGAGCACTTTGCAGCAAGGCAGCGGGCAGCAGAGGCCTGGCACCACTCGCTTTCCCCGTCCTGGGGGCACACCCACCCTACCCCCTCTTCAGGTGACAGCCTCCTGTCCCTGGTCTTGGTTAAAAAACGGTTAAGATGGTAAATTTTATGTGTATTTTACCACAATTAAAAAGAAAAAAAGTTTAAAAATTAGCAAGGCAACAAATTGAAAGACCAATAAACTCAACATTAAAAGAAAACTTTAAAGACATGAGCCATAAGCATAGTATAGTTGGGGAAGCAGACCCATGTAGAAGAATTGAAGGACCTTCACAGAGCAGATGCCTATTAAGCTAAACTGTGAAAGTGCTGGAAGGGAATGCTGAACAGAGAGAAGTTAGCAGCCGGTGAGGAGAAAGCTCAGGCCTTTCAGGTAAGAGCGTGTAGCATAAAACTAAGTGAAAACAAGTCATGTCTCAGTGACACACAGTCCTTGGAAGACAGTGAGGAAGAAGTAGATAGAAAATTGTAGCTGTATTAGGCCCAAGTGTTTAATACATTAAGAAACCTGATGAAAGTGATGCTGGAAGCAGGACCGTGAGAACAGCAGTGAGGTCAGAGAAGGCGTTTTAAGAATCATGCAGGCCCGTGATAAAAGGATGGTGGGGACCATGATAGTGAACATGCAGGTACAAAGTGGTGGGTTCATTAAAAACTATTAGAAAGGAAGAATCAACAGAACTTGCATATTGGTTCTGGGGAACAAAGAGGAAATCAGATTTTTTCAGTGTTCTCAGGCTGTGGGCCTAAAAGTGTGGTGATTCAGTTAACGTTGAATGGGAGATACGTTATGATGGATGGAAAACCTGACTCGTGTAGACATTTTATATTAAAGATAATGCTGAGTATCTGAGTAAAGGCTCCCTAGAGAGGACATAAGGAGATGTTCAGGGACCAGATTTGGAAGTTCAGGTATTTCATCCAGGCTCACCCGCTGAGCTTTCGTAAGGTTGCGTATCTGCCACACTCTCTGAGGCCTCCGTGAGGGAGGCTGGAGGACCTCCTCGCCAAGGGAAATGAAGGGGTGAAAGAGATTTCACCCCGGATAGTTAACCGGTTAAATTACAAGTAAAGGAGGCATCAGTAAGAGAATCTGGATTTCAGATTCATCTTAAAATTGGAGTAAACTGTGCCTACATGTCTTTGACAGTAATACGTCCAAAGCTACTGATCTCACTGTTGCTTTCATCTGCTCTCTTTCCTCGTGTTTTCTGGATTACGAAACTTATGAAACACGATTATTTAATCATTCCGTTTGGAATACCCAGTTGGAGGAAGAGGGAAAAATAAACTGTTATAATATCCCTTCATTCATACTCCTTTTCTGTCTTGTATTTCTGTTAAACACACGCTTACCTAGGACTCACTCTTAAATTGCTAACCACTGTCATTTACTAGCAAGAGAGCGCTCGTGTGTTGTCCTTAAGGATTCAGGAGTTACCAGCAGGATTTTGAGCTCCGCTTGCCTTGGGTATTTGCCTCTTGTTTCTGAAATTTGCTGGAAGGGGGAGGGGGACAGAGAAGGTGGTCTTACCATTTCTTGAAGCTCAAATGCCACAGCAGAACTTTTAGCGACATCTTGATTCTATTAGAATTTGCAGGTCAAAGGGCAGGTTCAACTGTTATGGTAGTTTATAGCACCAGAGATGGTGTGACTAGACTAATGACTTAAAGTTGGATTTCTGTTACTACCTACTCATTATGCAAGTCAGGGGGCCTGCTAGTCATGCAGTAGGGAATTACTAATCACTTTGAAAGGTTCTGTGTCCACATTTTCAATTTTTTTTATTTTTTATTTTTTTATTTTTATTTTTTGCTTTATAACAAATAATTTTTTTTATTTTTAACTGAGGAAAAGCCACTAACAGAACAAGGAGAGTGATTTGGCAGGAAGAGCATTTTAGTTCTTCTTTTGTCTGGGCTTGTGGCCTATGTATGTTCCCTTTTGTGCTTCATGTGCTTGTGTTACTCCCTATGGGCTTATGGGAAATGAAGTCAGGAAGTGTTCCACCAGCAAGTGTTCCTTTTCTGTGGAGAGCCTTGGATTAGTAAAGTTTTTGAAGTTGATTATTAATCCCCAGCAAGGTTCATTTTCTTTGAAATAGCCATATTAGTGTTAGAATAGCTGACTTTCGGCTCTCAAGTAATTGACGCTGATTAGAAAGGAATTATTTCAGGTATTTTTATTTCCTTCTTCACAGTTTTCTGTATCTTTCCATTTTTCACCAATGAATGAACATTACTTTGTTATCAGAAAATACCTTTTTTTTTCAAAGAAGCAGTTATATTAAGCATAGGTGGCTACTAAAATAAAATCCTTTTTGCTATTTGCTTTTTTTCACTCTAAATTCCATTCCCTCTGGTTCTTTTTTTTTTTTTGGCGGTACGCGGGCCTCTCACTGCTGTGGCCTCTCCCGTTGCGGACCGCGGCATGTGGGATCTTCCTGGACCGGGGCACGAACCCGCGTCCCCTGCATTGGCAGGCGGACTCTCAACCACTGCACCACCAGGGAAGCCCTCCATTCCCTCTAAAAAGCAGGGTATTCTTAAAATTTTTTAGTTTAGACACTTGAATGTTCTTTGTAAAACTTAACCACATAAGCTCAACTACAAATATGGTCTTTACTATCACATGTATTGAGGGAGCAAGAGTTTTTCTTATTCCCAAAAAATTAGATGGCTGTTACTATTTATTAGCTTTATTTTTGTTCCTGTCCTCCAAATTGTTTTCAAGAAGTTGTTCTTCCCGTGGTGTCAGAAAGAACAAATTTACCAAAATTATAGGCAAAACAGTACAATCTCTGTCCCCTTCCAAAAACAAGAGAAAAACCTGAAAGCTAATAAACCCACAAAAGATACTAACATTACCCAGAGTTTACATGATCATATGTGCAATATGTAATCAAAACATTTCATTCTCTTGACTGTGAATTGCCCTTTATAGGCACATACACATGTAGAAGTCAATATCAAGAGTATAGTTTTAAAATGGAAAGGACAGTGTTATGTTAATCTGCTAGGGAATTTTTAGAGGGTGAGAACCTTGGGTATGGGAGAGAAATTTTGATTCTGTGCAGTTCATAGTATATTATCAGTGCTCAATAAAAAGTAAATAGCATCAATGACATAATAAAATTTCTATTTGAATCATATAGAAAAAGAAAAAAAGACTTCAAAATATATATCTTATTAAAAAAGGCACCATTCCAATGGCTCAGACTCCAGTGCCACATCCTTTATTTTAAAATTTAGAATATGAATTGGCACCTGTTATATCATATTGCATTTGGGGAATGTGACATTTTACCCCAGAGATTAACTGTACCACACTAGCTGGCCAAGCATATCATTTATAAAAGAATTTGGAATTCAGTCAAGATGTTTCAATAGTATAGGATACTTTTTACCATTTCATATTATGATGCTTCTTTCCTTAAGTACAGAATGGAACTCAGATCCTATCGCCTTTTATCTTGCATTCGGCAGAAGTTCTCATGACTTGGTCTAACTGGACAGAGTAATTTATCTTTCATTTGTCTTCTGTTATTTGCCTGCTGCTAAATGTGTCATTCTGACTATTGATGCACAGAAATGCAGCCCCCTTATTGAGAAGGCACATTTCTCATTCCAGCTTGTCAGTCTCCGGGCTCCCCAAAAGGGAACAGATGACAGCAATTAACAGGAAACCACAGAGTGAGACCATCTTGAACTCCTTCACCTTTAAGCTCATTTCACCACTTAACATATTTTTTTCAAGTGGTCAGTGGATATATTTAGACTGTCGTTATCCCTTTGGTGTTGACTTCATGGGATAAGCCATCTGCTATTTCTTAGACTCATATAGAGTGAGGACAGTGGAAAGTTATACCGAGGTCAATGAATCTTCCCTTCCAACAGCAAAGACTAGTTAAACAAATCTTCATTTCCATGGTGTAAACTGATCTGCGTCTTCCATTTGTTAGCACTGCTCATTCAGAGTTCCCCAGACCTACCCATCTGAGTTTGGACTATCCTTGTCAGAATGTGCGAAAGATAGTCTTCCAGTTTGTGGCTAAACTAAAACTCTTCCATATGACTGCTGTTGAAGCGTAATTAACTTAACAAGAGACAGAAGCAAGGTTAAACTTGGGCACTGCATTCTCAGATCCAGCATTTCCTCAGGTCAAAAGCTCAGGCCACTTTTATAGTTCCTGTAAATCAAATCTGTCTTCTTCCAGATGACGTATTACATAAAAGATGAGCTATAGAGGAATGCATTTGGACTATGAGACTAATTGTTCACCAACTTCATTCTGATTGTTTTGTAAATTTCTCAGTTCAACGCCCCTCCCCTAAAATCCCACCTTCTTTTCCTTCTGGGTATGAACCCAAAAATAGTTGTTAGGTAAACCACAAGGAATCAGTGAAGTTTAAATTGTTGTTTCAAAATGTGCAGATCATTGCCAAGTAAAGCCTTGACTGGAAATGTATTTGCATTGATGAGATAAAAAGATTCATAGATGTTCAGAGTGCCCCAGCAACAGCTGGCTGATTTCCTGAATCCTATTTACTAATGTTTACAGTTTGTTATACATTCTGTACATAAAAATGTTTTCCGTTTTGCTGGTGCCTCGTTTGCCTGGAAACCACAGAATACTTATCAAAAGAATGAGTCAAGTGGGTAAAATGTATAGATGACAAGATAATTCTTACTTTAAAAAAAAAGTCATTAACTTCGTTTACTTTCCAAGTTTAACTACAACTAGATCTAGGAACTCTTCATTAAGATGTCAGTATAACGACCTGATAAAGACATTTAGAGTCAAGAAGCCCTGAATGGGATTCCTGCCCGGACCATTTGCTTCAAGTGTGAACTTGGGCAGCTGCATACACTCTCTAAGCCTTAGTTTCGTCACCCATAAAATGGGGGTAATGGTAATAGTAACTTGAGGATTGCTGTGAGGACTAGATGGAAATCTGGATGTTTTCTTTCTTTTGCAGGCAGGAAGCCCTTCTGGCCGCCATCAGTGAGAAAGATGCCAATATAGCTCTTTTGGAGCTTTCATCCTCGAAGAAAAAGACCCAGGAAGAAGTGGCTGCCCTGAAGCGGGAGAAGGACCGGCTCGTGCAGCAGCTCAAGCAGCAGGTATGACTAGTGGGGCTGAGGGGAGGCTGCCCGCGTCCGTGCCAGCTCATGCACTCAGGTCTCCCATCTCGGGCCAGATGTCTCAGCTTTACCTAATTGATCTTCACCAGCAGAGACTTCAGCCTTCAAATCTCTGCTTTGTCTAGGAAGCACAGAGCATTCTTGGTCAGAGGACTGCTTTAGAAGGGGTTTTTTTGGTTTTTTTGCATGTCTCTTGGGGTCAGGCCGCAGGGGTCGTCCACAGCACTGACAACTGCGTGGTCCTTGGCAAGTGCTGTTGGGGTCCTCAGTGGTGCCTCCAGGGGCAGAGGCCACATGTAAGGGCAGGCAGCAGTGGTGTGGAGCTGGTGGTGGTGTGCACGTACCACCAGCGGGTGAAAAGTCTTATCCCTTACGTCCAGTCAGATTCCCGCTACAGAAGGCGCTAAGGATATTTTCATTTAAGTGATTTCTATTCAAGGCTGGGTAAGCTCTGATGGTAAGAGCAAAGTTTTGCCCTTTTCTTTTCCACCCAAAACCTTCCCCAAATTTAATGCTTCATACTTACATGAGGCCTTTCATCTGTGAAAATAAAAGCTAGAAATTTCCTCATTGATGACGGTTGCACAGCAATGTAAATGTACTTAATGGACAGAACTGCACACTTAAAAACGGTTAAAATGGTAAATTTTATGTTGTGTATACTTTACCACAGTTTTAAAACTGGGGCAAATTTTTTTCCCCTTTGAAGATAAGGAGAAAGCTGAATTTCAAAGTCTGAGTCCTCTTCATCTTTAATGCTGTTCCTGCCATTCCTGTTGTACATGAGTGTCCACCTCCTGCCTTCCGGGTCATCCCCTTCATCCTCCGCCACTTTTCTGTACATTTGGGCTGCCCACATTTGCCCTTCTGCCTGAAGTAATCAGAGGAGGAAAGTTTTCAAGTGAAGGAATTTCTTTTTTTCTACTTTAGAGGATCAGTCATCAATTGATAGCATCATTTTTCATTTATTTATTTTTGGCTGCGTTGGGTCTTTGTTGCTGTGCGCAGGCTTTCTCTAGTTGTGGCGAGCGGGGGCTACTCTTCGTTGCGGTGCGGTGGCTTCTCTTGTTGCAGAGCACGAGCTCTAGGTGTGAGGGCTCAATAGTTGTGGTGCACGAACTTAGTTGCTCCACGGCATGTGGGATCCTCCCGGACCAGGGATGGAACCCATGTCCCCTGCATTGGCAGGCGGATTCTTAACCACTGCGCCACCAGGGAAGTCCTAGCATCATATTTAATGTTCAAATAAACAAGAATCACTATTTACACAATAAAGATATTTTCTCTATTTTAAAGACTAATAAAACTGCTTATAAATAGACTTTATGTGGCTGACTTTGCTGAGAAAACACCAGAAGATGTTCCCTACTGCAAGATAGAGAGATGACCAGCAAAAAACAACCCAGTGCTCATTTGCAAGTGAAAGAAAACTTTTACCCACTTAAGCTCTGGTACCCCTGGACGTTCATCCCTTTAAGAGATGGAATTCACTATGAACTTTCAGCCTCTCCTGGGTGCCAGTGACACAAGGGAAAGCAAAACAAAGGTGCTCTGGGGGCCTCCCTTTATTGCAAGTTCAACCACTTTATCCATCATTTGTGGGAATTCTGCCACATAAACATTTTCAGGTCACCTAGCTTGACAAAAAAAAAGAGAGAGAGAGAGAGATAGACTTCTTTCATATTACAGAAGAAAACTGAGCAAAAAAATTTATCAGCAGTTTGTCACCCCGGCTCACATTGCTCAATCTGTCTCATGTTAAGAGCTGTAACTAATTCTAATTGGTCCTTATTTCATATTTTCTGAACAAATGATCAGTTTCCGTTTTGTTCAATAGGAGAACTAGGAATGGATAAGGCTAGCTCAGCTGACTGAGGAGGCTGGAGGGGTCGTAAACGATGCATCTGTGCTTGTGTAGTGGGTGCAGAAACCTCGGGGGGGCTGCCCTGGGTCTGTGCTTCGTTCTCCCCGCTAGGAAGTGGATGCTGTCTCCTGTTCCATTAGGGAGCAGTTAGTGAGGATCAGTCAGTGTCTTCAGAGAGGACCAAGGTCTTGAGACGAGCAGTGTGTCCGTGCAGAGCTGCGCCATGAGCTGAGGTCTCCTGGTGCATGTTCGGTGGAAACGGGTCTGTCACTGGGGAAGTGAGCTGATTGTCAGACAGACATGCCGTCCCCTGCTCACCTGGCCGAGCCTGCTCACAGGGTCTCTGGTCTTCGGTTTCACTGTCCCAGGCCAAACATCGCCCTTGTGGCCCTGCAGTCTTTTCCCAGCGGTCCCCGCTCTCCTTCCTTGCGTGACCCCAGGGTGGTCCTGGCGGCAGTGGGGGGATCCTGTCCTCTTCAGACAAGCATTTTCACAGACTTCCTTAGTTTTCTGTTGTGTTTTGTGTATTTTACTTCTTTAGCCTCATAAGACCGCTTAATTTCCCTAATCCCTAAGTCCTTAATGGAAAAGGGGGGACTTCACTGTTGCCCCAAGTATTTTCAGTAGGTCCAGTATGAAAAAATATCTGAATTAAGTGAATCTTGCTTTCAGTAATTGTCTTTTACTAAGTTCTGCCTGCTCTCCTGTTACCAGTTGGTTAGTCTCCAGGGAGCTGCCTGTGACACACAGGGTACCTGCATGATACTTCTCCCCTGACTTGTTGCTTCATCAGGTAGAACTAAGGGTTCTGACAGCCGCTGAGCAGGCCCAGGACACCAGCCCAAGCTGGTCGTTCTCACTCAGGGTCCCCATGAGTTTACAGTCAGGCTCTTGGCCAGACCTGCAGTTACCTGACACTTGGCTGGGGCAACAGGGCTCACTTCCGGGGTCACTCACATGGCCCGGGACTCTGTACCTTTTAGGCTTCTCCATAGGGTTACTTAGGACATGGGGCTGGCTTCCCCTAAACACATGATCCAGGGGAGGGGAAGAGAGCAGCCAAGATGGAAGCCACGATGTCCCTATAAGCTGTCTCGGAAGGGGCACACCATCACTTCCCCCTGTCCTGTTGCACGTGCACCAGCCGCCTACAACGTGGGGGGACCAGTGCAGGCGGCCTGGAAGGCTGGCTGCTACAAGAAGTGAGTGAACAAGCAAACAGTGGTGTCCTCCTGTGGTGAGACACTGCTCAGATGTAGAGGAGTACGTGCTATGTGATTCCATGTGTGTGTTCAGCTCTAGAAAAGACCACTTCACTCTCTGACCTCAGAAGGCAGATGAGGCATCAGAGCAAACCTCGCTTCATCCTCTCTTGCCTGCCTCCGCCCCCAAGAGGGGCCTGCAGCAGGAGGGTACAAGTCCTGTCCTCTTCATGCCTTTCTCCCTCTTCCTTTGGTGTTGGGGTCCTCTGATGCCATTGCAGCCCTTTGGTGCTGCTTCTCTGGCCACCGTTGACCCCCTAGGGGTGAGCAGTGCCCAGAAGACGCAGACCTGGCTGCTCCTTGCTGGGCTGAAGAGTGAGAGCGTGTCGGCTGCCACGTGCTCCTCTGTCCGTCCTGCCCTCTGTCTCTAGGTGTCCTCTCTCCTCCTCAGATAAGCACAAGGCAAACCAACAAGTCTGATGCCTGAGTAGGTACCAAACAAAGGAAGGAGAAGCCTGTTTCCTTTTCTTCTACTCAAACCCTGTCTTCAAGATTGAAGACTCCAGGATTTAGGGCTGAATTCTCTTTGAGCCTCTCTCACTGAGCACAGGGGCCCCCCTTGTGCATGACTGTCTGCTCCCCATAACGTCAAGACTCCTTCTACCAGGCTTAGCGTCACCGCACACCAGTCTCAACCCAGAAAAGGCATGCGCTGTGAGGGGCTGGCCTGGTGGACGGGGGTGCCTTTTCTGCCCCCCCACCCCCTTTGTGGGCTCTCTAGAACATGACCTGCTGAGCTCGCCTTTGTCCCCGGCGTTGGGCCTGGGCCACCAGTTCTGGAACAGCTGGGAAGACCCATTCATCGTAGTATTAAAACTAGTTTAAAAGTGACATTTAACTTTGGAGAGAGAATAACAAAACGATTTTACGTTCTATGAAAAGAGAACAGCAATAGGGCAAAGCTACAGAGAGCTCCTGAGTTGTCAGTGAACAAAGGAAAAAATAAACAGCAAGTGTTGAGGTAGCGGGAGTGCTGCAGAGGCTGCTCGTGGTGGGCAGAGCCAGAGGCGTCCGGCCGCCTCGCCAAGCGCCTGCGTTCTTGGGGATGAGGCCAGCGTCCGCGCATCCGCTCAGCACGCGCCCGCGATGCCAGGTGCTGGGACGCAGCAGGCATCTCTCAGAGGACACACGGGTGTCTGGCGCCGCCGGAGGACCCCTTCCCTCTGTGTCGTGCTGGCCTGCCTGCTCTGTCCTGTACTTGCCGTGTCCACGAGCCAGCCCCTCAGCCATCTGTGTGACGTTATCCCCTGAAGGTGACTGGTACGTGGTGATCAGAGAGAGTGAAAACCTTCTGCTTAGAATATCCGATATCCAGAAGTTGACAGAGTAGACGATTACAGTTCAATCCTTATTTCATGATTCAACAGCCCGTATTGACTTGGTCAGATAAACGTGCTCATCTCGTTTTAATTATCCTATCTCCCTTCAGTTCTAGGTTCTTACATATTAAGCATTCAATATACATACTTCTTCCTCTAAACCACTACAAACATTAGGATCAGCTACATGTTTTCTGCCGCTGGTATCCAGATTTATTTGAGAGGAACTGGATGCAAAGCATTTTCCGTTCACTGCCCTCACCTCTGCAATTGCCCTCTACTTCCTCAGCTTAATCTCTGCTTTAATCTTCACTTCAAGACTCATCTTTGTAGTTTGGAATTTCCTAGCCATGGAATTGGTTTTTTTCCTTACATTAGCAAAGCCATTCTTTGCTTCTCTTCATTCACACTCTCGTCCTCCTTTGGGCAGAAGCTAAAATGCGAGAGGGAGGAGGAAAGAAGCAGCAGCATTGTTCACTTGCTGTCCTGCGAGTTGTTGC
The DNA here is from genome assembly GCF_964165515.1 of Mesoplodon bidens. Taxonomy (NCBI): domain Eukaryota; kingdom Metazoa; phylum Chordata; class Mammalia; order Artiodactyla; family Ziphiidae; genus Mesoplodon; species Mesoplodon bidens. Next base: position 1,469,848 of record NC_138167.1, on the reverse strand, counting down.
TTATTTACTCTGAGCCACAGTGTCCTCTTCAAATGTAGGAATCCCCACCGGTAACTGTTGCTCCAGCTCCAGACCTCAGCTCCAGCTCCAACTCTGTTGATAAACTAAGTGTATCATCTGGAGCAGTAATAGCCCCATCAACTAATACACAGCACTTCACAACCTACAGAGTACTACTCAGTACTCTGCTGCCTTATAGCCCCGAGCCTGAGGGCTGTGTGGGCCAGGCAGATGCCATAACTCAAGAGGGGAGGGACACATGTAAGACAAGAGGAGAGACCATGATGAACTGGGGGCCACGTACTTTGTCCAGAGAGGCCGCCGCTTTTAATTCCAGCTCGTTGTGACCGTGCAAGACGAGAGCCCTGTGTTATCCAGTCATCCATACCGCCCCCCCACACAGAGAATCCATATATATAAATCTCTCTTTTAAAATTGAGGTGTAATTGACATACAGCATTATATTAGTTTTAGGTCTGCAACCTAATGATGTGATATGTGTGTATATTGTGAAACGATCACCACAGTGAGTTCAGTTTACATCCATCACCACACAGTTACATTTTTTTTTTCTTGTGATGAAAACTTTTAAGATCTTGACTCTCAGTAACCTTCAAATGTACAGCACAGTATTGTTCACTCTCGTCACCATGCTGTGCATCACACTCCAGGACTTAATCTTATAACTGGAAGTTTGTACTTTTTGACCCCCTTCACTTACAAATCTCTTGATATCTAAGTGTTGGCCGCTAATTTATTCTTTCGTTTTTTTTAATGAATCAAGTCACAAGCTTCCTAACTTACCTCTCTGGTCTTATCTTCCTCATCTATAATATTAGATGGATAGATAAAATTAATTTCGAGGTCTAAAGTCCTGTATTTTCCAATTTTTGACAACTCAATATATTTACCTATAGCTATATTACCTGCTAATTGCTGACATTGGGAACAGTTTTAAAAGAAGGAATTGTAAAGCATAAGAAAACACATATGTAAGGGTTGTTTAAATCTGTCTATAGGAATTTCCTTATTTTATGAAAGTAGTAAGTATTGCATTTTAAAGTTAAAAAAAAAATCCTGGTTACTCGCTATCCCCTTGAAACCTTTTTTGTATCCTACAAAGAAATAGATCATATTTTGATGAGTTCTGCTTGCTTGGAGTTAAGTGAAGTCCAGAGGTTGGGAGATGTGGGGAAATCTGGAATCCTCCCAACCTCCTTTCTTCCATCTCTTCCATCTTTTTTGTCATCAATTCCAGATGTAGAAAAATTCTTCACAAAACTTTGATAAGACTCTTCCCTTCTTTTCTAGCGTCAAATCTAGCTTGCCCTTCCTATTGTCAGACCGCTGCCTTTTATGATGCCACAGGGAATTTATAAACCTTCTGAGTCTCCTGATCCCTCTTGAATTGTCTCAATGCAAATAAATCAACCTAGATTTCCTGCCCCAGTGCACGTGCCCCTCCTATTCCTTCTCCCGTCAGGTGGCACGATTTATAACTGTTTCCTGTGCTCCCTGACCTTGGTCTGAGGATCTCATTAAACATGAGTAAAAAGAAGGCTGGTGTAGGGTGGTTCCCCTTTCCCCCACTAAACCTCTCTTGGCAGGGATCGGTTCAGACCAATGTACTCCACAGAATCTATGCCTACTGCCCCTTTCGGTCCCTGTTGAACTAATGTGGATACTTATAAAAATTGAATATGGAATTAAATGATATTTGTACTCAAGGATGAGAGGCGTGATATAAAACTGTAACTTTACCTGTTACAGAATGCCCTTCCCATGGACAATGTACACGACCAAATTAAATCACCCGTACTATCTGGCTTTCTTGAAAACATTATTCACAAATAAGAATATCTAAAATTTATTGAGCTAACTCTTGTTTTGAGTGCTTCACATGAATTAACTCACATACTCTTCACAACAACCCTGTGAAGTACAGTTATCCTTATTGTACAGAGGAGATGCTAAGAGAGAGACAGTAATTTGCCCAAAGTCACACAGCTAGTAAGCGATGGAGCTGGGATTTAGAACAAATCATGTCACTCCATTGCCAACACTGCTGATCACTACACTGAAATGTGTTGCCATCATCGTGGGCTTTTGGTTAGAGATTTCAGTAACCTTTAGCTGTATTATTAATGACCCAGTAATTCTCTCTTGTGATAAATAGTACTTTAATAAGCTCTTTTCTAAATTACAGTGAAAATAAATTACCATAATGGACTGTGCTCAGTTTAAAAAGTCAGAAGCTTGACAGGCCAAAATCTATTCCCCATCTTATGTCAACAGATACCTTCTCATTTTCAACAATTATCTTAGAAATTGTTGACTGAATTAATGAGAGTTAGAGAGTTCTGACTGAGAACTCAGAGGGCATCTGAAATCAGAGAGACCGATTTTTAAGCAGCCAAGTTTGAAAACCTGTGTGGTCGTAATCCTAAATTACCATCACCAATGATTCTGGTGTGAAAATACTGTTACTGTCATATATGTACATGGGCAGATATATGGAAATCTGGCCCCAAAATATTACACATCATTTATTAAGATATCTTTTGAACAGCAGAATTTAAGAATCAGTACATTTGCATTCTTAAGAAGAGCAAATAGAGATTGAAAAGCTGTTAAAAGCTCCTAGAGGGCTTCCCTGGTGGCGCAGTGGTTGAGAGTCCGCCTGCCCATGCAGGGGAAACGGGTTCGTGCCCCGGTCTGGGAGGATCCCACATGCCGCAGAGCGGCTGGGCCCGTGAGCCATGGCCGCTGGGCCTGTGCGTCCGGAGCCTGTGCTCCGCAACGGGAGAGGCCACAACAGTGAGAGGCCCACATACCGCAACAACAACAACAAAAAAAGCTCCTAGAAAACAGTGACTGCCAAAGAATGAACATCTATTATACCTGAGGTTCAAGAGCTTTTCCCCCTGTATTTCAAAGATTTTATACAGTGTAAGAGTTTAATTAACTAAATAAATTGATGAGCTTTAGTACTAAAACAGGATTTCTGGTAGCTGTTTTTCAAGGTAGAGAATGCTTAAAATAAAGTTTGTGATATTGCCAGTCATGTTCCTCAATATGGCATTCTGAATTGGGTATGATGTTTTTCCCGGACTTGTATGAAATTGCAGCCTAATAGTAGTCAACTCTAAAATTAGGTGGTCTCTGAAAATAGTTTTGAACATGCACCTTTCAGGCCTCCCTAGTACTTTAATGAGCCAGTTCACCAGAAATATCCAAAGAGATTGAACTATGTTTAAATATATATGTGCTCTTCGCAAATGTATCCACCTTGCAGGCCTGAAACCAATACCTAGCTGTATATTAAGACTCACATTAAACACGTGTAAGAACCTGGTTGACTTCTTCATCGGCTCTCAGTCACTGGCCCGGATCCAGAGAAAGGACGCACTGTGTGCTATCCCTCTAGTCAGTTCTGTCCCAGTCTCTGCTAAATGGAAGACTCGTAAGATCAAGTGATCTCTGCAACAGTTTTCCTCACGGTTGCCTCCCTATCTACCTTATTGTTTAGAAAAGATAACCAGGCAGAGCTATATGCTACAGGAAAGCAGTTTTCAAGGCTGGTTCTAACTCAGCTGATTGCCATCTTTAACTGTATTTAGACATTCACTGTTTATAACAGTATTTCCTAATCCTGGATTATCTACCTGAATGGTAATGATATTACTAGCCACTGGCTTACAACTGTTCTTGTGGCCATGCAATAACTATTTCTCTTACTATATAATATTAAAATAGCTAAATTATATCTTTTAATACTCTGAGACTAAAATACGTCTCTCACTTTTATGTCAGCTGGTAGGAGCAGCCATAACTTAACATCTTCTTTTCATTACCATAATGTTTTAACTGTAGAGAATGACAAAACATGAGCTAAATGGAAATAACTCTCTCTGTCCAGAGATAATTTCCTCTATTGCTGAAATCTTCTTGTTATACAACCTTTTAAAAAAATCTTTTTTATTGAAATATACACATAGAAAAGTACACATCTAAGTGTACATGTCAGTGAATGTTCACAAGGAAACACTCTCATGTAGCCAGCATACACATCCAAGAAGCAGATCATTACCAGCACCCCAAAACCAAGCCCTCATGCTCCCTTTCAGGCCCTATACCCTGCTCAGTCCTGCAAGTGACTGCTTGCCTGAATTCTGATAGGATTGATTAGTTTTACCTTAAAATCAAGACTTTAAAGTTAAGATTTTGTGTCAGCGGAGCTGCTGGGGGCCCAGAGGCAGAGGCCAGTGAAGCCACCACGTGGCCAGAGGGCACAGCCTTGAGCCACAGAGGCCTTGTTCACAGGCCTTGAAGCCTAATGGAATGTGTTCTGCTGGATTTCAAACTTGCTTGGAACTGACAACCCCTTTACTCCTTCCAACTTCTCCCTTTTGGAAGGAAGATGTCAAGAAAATGATGTGTGGATAAATGGAAATATCAATAAAGAGACAGAAAACCTAAAAACAAACTAAAAAGAAATTCTGGAGCTGAAAAGTTCATTAACTGAAATGAAATATTCACTTAGAGGGATTCAGAGGCAGATTTGAGCAGGCAGAAGAAAGAATCGGTGCACATGAGAATAGGATAAGGGAAATTATCAAGGCTGAGGAACAGAAAGAAAAATGATTTAAGAAAAGTGAACAGAGTCTAGGGACCTATGGGACAGCATTAAGTGGACCAACTACGCATCATGGGAATCCCAGAAGAAGAGAGAGGGAAAGGGGCGGGGAGAATATCTGAAGAAGTAATGGTGAAAACTTCCCAAATTTGCTGAAAGACATAAATGTAAACATGCATGAATCTCAACAAACTCTGAGTAAGATGAATTCAAAGTGAGACACGTTATAATCAAACTTTCAAAAGATGAAGAGAGAATCATCACATACAAGGGATCCTCAATAGGATTTTCAGCAGATTTCTTATCGGAATCTTTGGAGGCCAGAAGACTCTTTTGGGGAGGCTGATATATTCAAAGAGCTAAAAGAAAAAACCAAGAATCCTATATCCAGTAAAACTCTCCTTGAAAAATGAGGGAGAAATTAAGACAGTCTGAGTTAAACAAAAGCTGCAGGAGATCACGACCACTCGATCTGCCCTGCAAGAAATGCTCACAGGAGTCCTGCAGGGTGAAATGAAAGGACACTAGACAGTAGCATGAAGCTGCATGGAGAAATAAAGATCTCAATAAAGGTAAATACATGGGCAGTTATAAAAGCTAGTATTATTGTAACAATGGTTTGTAACTGTAGTTTTTGTTTTATGCATCATTTAAGAGACTAATAGATTTAAGGGAAAAAAATTATGTGTAAAAGCTCATATTACTGTAACTTTGGTATGTAACTCCACGTCTTGTTTCCTACATAATTTAGGAGACTGGTGCATTAAGAAGAATTACTTTTATGTTTTGGGTTACACGTTGTATAAACATGTAGTTTTGTGACATCAACAGCTAGAAAGGGTGGGGACAGAGCTGTAAACGAGCAGAGTTCTTATATGTTTTTGAAGTTAAGCTGGTGTAAATTCAGATTAGACAGTTATAACTTTAGGATGTTAGATATAATCCCCACGGTAGCCACAAAGAAAATAGATAGAGAATATACACAAAAGGAAGTAAGAAAGGAATCTAAACATTTTGCTACAAAAAAAAATCGACTAAATACAAGAGAAGGCAGTAATGCAGGAAGTGAGGAACCAAAAAACTATAGGGCATGTAGAAAATAAATTGCACAATGGCAGAAGTAAGCCCTTCCTTATGAGTAACTACTTTAAATTGGTTAAACTCTCCAATCAAAAGACAGAGATTGACAGATTGGATAAAAACAGATAAACCAACTACATGCTGTCATCGGGAGGCCCACTTGATGTCCAAAGACACAAAAAAGTTTAAAGATGAAAGGATGGAAAAAGATACTCCATGCAAATAGTGACCATAAGAGAGCATAAGTGGCTCTACTAATATAAGAAAACAGACTTTAAATTGAAAGAGTTTACAAAAGACAAAGAAGGATGTTATATATTAATGAAAGGTTCAATACAGCAGGACAGTGAAACAGATATAAACATTTACACACCAATGGACAGACCATCAAAATATATGAAGCAAAACCTGACATAATTGAAGGAACAAGTAGACAGTTCTACAGTAATAGTTGGGAGACTTCAGTACCCCATTCACAGTAATGGATAGAACAACCAGACAGAACATAAGTAAGGAAATAACAGATTAAAAAAAACACAGTAGGGCTTCCCTGGTGGCGCAGTGGTTGAGAGTCCGCCTGCATATGCAGGGGACACGGGTTCGTGCCCTGGTTCGGGAAGATCCCACATGCCGCGGAGCGGCTAGGCCCGTAAGCCATAGCCGCTGAGCCTGCGCGTCCGGAGCCTGTGCTCCGCAACGGGAGAGGCCACAACAGTGAGAGGCCCGCGTACCGCAAAAAAAAACAAACACAGTAAACCAACTAGACATTACAGACATATACAAAACACTCTACCCAGCAGTAACAGCAGACAGGCATACCTCATTTTATTGCACTTCATTTTATTGTGCTTCACAGATACTATGTTTTGTTGTTGTTGGGGTTTTTTGGGTTTTTTTTTTACAAATTGAAGGTTTGTGATGACCTTGCATCAAGCAAGTCTGTAGGTGACACTTTTCTGACACCATTTGCTCACTTTGTGTCTCTATGTCACATTTTGGTAATTCTCACAATATTTCAGACTTTTCCATTATTATCATATTTGTTACAGTGATCTGTGATCAGTGATCTTTGATTTTACTACTACAACTCACTGAAGGCTCAGATGATAGTTAGCAGTTTTTAGCAATTTTTTTAATTAAAGTCTAATTTTTTATTACACATTTAACAGGCTACAGTATAGTGTAAACATAACTTTTTATGCACTGGGAAAGAAAAAAATTCACGTGACTCACTTATTGCAATATTTGCTTTATCACATGGGTCTGGAACTGACACTCAGTATCTCCAGGGTATGCCTGTACACAGTCTTCTCATATTCACGTGGGGTGTTTTCCAGGATGGACCATATGTTAGACCACAATAGATTTTAAAAGATAGATATCATACAAAGTATCTTCTCTGACCACAACAGGATGAAGTTAGAAATTAGTAATGAAAGTGAAACTGAAAAATTCACAAAGTTGTGGAAATTGAACAATACACATTTAAACAACTAATAGATCAAAGAAAAAATCACTAGGGAAATTAGAAAATACTTAGAGGTGAATGAAAATGAAAATACAACTTACCGGGCTTCCTTGGTGGCGCAGTGGTTGAGAGTCCGCCTGCCGATGCAGGGGACACGGGTTCGTGCCTCGGTCCCGGAAGATCCCACATGCTGCGGAGCGGCTAGGCCCGTGAGCCATGGCCGCTGAGCCTGCGCGTCTGGAGCCTGTGCTCCGCAACGGGAGAGGCCCCAGGGAGAGGCCCCAACAGTGAGAGGCCACGTACCGCAAAAAAAAAAAAAAAAAACTTACCAAATCTTCTGGGACATAGTGAAAGCAGTGTTGTGGGAAATTTGTAGCTGCAAATGCTTACATTAAAAAACAAGAAAGATCTCAAGTCAACAATATAACTTTATAATTTATGGAAGTAGAAGAAGGAAAGCAAACTAACCCAAAGCCAGCAGAAGAAAGGAAATAATAAAGATTTAAGCAGAGATCAATAAAATAGAAAATAGGAAAACAGTAGAGAAAAATCAGTAAAACCAATGAAACTTTTGCTTTGAAAAAGTCAACAAAGTTGATAAACTTTTAGCTATATGGACTAAGGAAAAAAAAAGAAATCTCAATTACTAAAATCAGAAATGAAAATGGGAACATTACTACTGATCCTTCACAAATAAAAAGGATTATAAGAGAGTACTGTGAACAATTGTAAGCCAAAAAATGGGATAACCTAGATGAGACAGACAAATTCCTAGAAGCAGAAAAACTACCGAGACTAAATCATGAAGAAATAGAAAATCTGAGTTAGACCTAGTAAGAAGATTGAGTCAGTAATCAAAAATCTACCAACAAGGAAAAGCCCTAGACCTGATGACTTCATTCCTGAATTCTTTAAAGAAGAGCATTTAAAGAAGAACTAATACCTGTCCTCTTCAGATGTTTCCCAAAAATTGAAGGCAAAGGAATACTTCCTAATTCATTCTGTGAGGCCAGAATTACCCTGAAAACAAAGCCAGGCAGAGAGACTACAGAAAAACAAAACTACAAACCAGTATCCTTCATGAACATTGTTGCAGAAATCCTCAGCAAAATACTAGCATACAGAATTCAACAGCATATTAAAACATCATATATCATGACTAAGAGGGATTTGTTCCCAGAATGCAAGGCTGGTTCAACATACAAAAATTAATCAATGTAATAAACCACATCTGCAGAATAAAGGGGAAAAAATCACATGATCATCTTAATTGGTTTGACAAAGTTCAACACCCTTTTATGATAAAAACACTCAATTACCTCCACATAATAAAATCCATATATGAAAATCCCACAGCAAACATCATTTTCAATAGTGAAAGACTGAAATGAAACCTTTTCCTCTGAGATCAGGAACAAGGCAAGAGTACCTGCTTTCACCACTTCTTTGCCTTTTTTTTTTTTTTAAGATTTTTTTTTTTATGTGGACCATTTTTAAAGTCTTCATTGAATTTGTTACAATATTGCTTCTTCTTCAAGGTTTGGTTTTTTCGCCACAAGGCATATGGGATCTTAGCTCCCCAACCAGGGATCAAAACCGCACCCCCTGCATTGGAAGGCAAAGTCTCAACCACTGGACTGCCAGGGAAGTCCCTCACCATTTCTTTTCAACATAGTACTGGAAGTTCTATCCAGAGCAGTTCGGCAAAAATAAATAAATAAAAGAACTCCAGTTTGGAAAGGAAGAAGCAGAATTATCTCTGTTTGCAGGTGGTATGAGCTTATATGTAGAAAACCCTAAGGATTTCTCACAGAAAAAAAAAGCTGTTAGAACTAGTAAATGAATTCAGCAAAGTAGGATGCAAAGAGTCAACATACAGGACTTCCCTGGTGGTCCAGTGGTTAAGGATCTGTCTTGCAGTGCAGGGGATGCTGGTTCAATCCCTGGTTGGGGAATTAAGATCCCACAAGCAATGAGGCAAGTAAGCCCACACACTGCAGCTACTGAGCTCGCATGCCACAACTAGAGAGACTGCATGCCACAACTACAGAACCCACGTACTCTGAAGCCTGCACTCCACAACAACAGAGCCCACACACTTTGGAGCCTGCATGCTGCAACTACTGAGCCCACACGCCCTGGAGCCTACGTGCCACAACTAGAGAGCCTGCGTGCCGCAACTGATGAGCCCACACGCCACAATTAGAGAGAAGCCAGCCCACCGCAACGAAGAGCCCACGTGCCACAATGAAAGATCCCACATGCCACAGCTAAGACCCAATGCAGCCAATAAATAAATAAATAAAATAGAATAATAGTAATCTTCAAAACAAAATTTTTTAAGTCAACATATAAAAATTTGTTTGCATTTTTATACACGAACAATGAACAACCTGAGAGAGAAATTACAAAAGCAATTTCACACACAATAGCATTAAAAAGATTAAAATACTGAGGAATTAACTTAACCAAGGAGGTGATAGACTTGTACAATGAAAAACACAAAACATTGCTGAAAGAATTGAAAGAAGACATCAATTAATGGAAACATATTCCTGGTTCATGGTTTTGGAAGACTTAAAATTGTTAAAATATCACTACTACCCAAAGCAATCTACAGATTCATGCAGTCACATATAAATTCCAGAGATGCTTTTTTTCAGAAATAGAAAACCCATCCTAATATCTATATGGAATCAAACTCAAGGGACCCTGAATAAGCCAGAACAATCTTGAAAAAAAAATAAAACGGGAGAACTCACAGTTCCTGATTTCAAAACTTACTACAAATCTAAAAGTATCAAAACAATGTGCTATTAGTCTAAAGACAGATGTATAGACCAGTGGAATAGAGAGCCCAGAAATAAACCCTTACATACATGGTCAGATGATTTTTGACAAGGGTGCCAGTACCATTCAATGGGAAAAGGACAGTCAGTTCAACAAATGGTGCTGGGAAAACTGGATATCCACATGCTAAAGAATGAATTTGGACCCTTACCTAACATCATATACAAAAATTAAATCCAGCTGAATCAAGGACCAGAGCATGAGACCTAAAACAATAAAATTTTTAGAAGAAAGCAGTATAAAAACTTCATGACATTGGATTTGGCAGTGATTTCTTGGATGTGATACTAAAGGCACTGGTCACAAAAGAAATATGCAATTTGGACTTCTGAAAATTTAAAAATTTTGTATATCAAGAAGACACAACAGAATAAAAAGGAAACCAGCAGATGGGAGAAAACATTTGCAAATCATATATCTGGTAAGGGATTAATATGCAGAATATATAGAGAACTTTTAAAACCTAACAAACAAACAAAAAAAACAAACAGCCCAATTCAAAAATAGGCAAAGGACTTGCATAGACATTTCTCCAAAGACATACAAATGGCCAATAAGAATGTGAAAATATGCTCGACATCACTAATCTTAGGGAAATGCAAATCAAACTATAATGAGATACCATGTCACACCCATTAGGACGGCTGTTATCAAAACAGAAAACAAGTGTTAGCTAAGATGCAGAGAAATTGGAATCCTTGTGCAGTATTAGAATATAAGATGGTATGGTTGCTGTGGAAAACAGTATGGCAGTTCCTCAAAAAATTTAAAATGGAATTACCATATGATCCAGCAATTCCACTTCTGGGTATTTATCCGAAGAATTGAAGGCAGGATCTTGACAAGATATTTGTACACTTATATTCAGAACAGCATTATTCACAATAGCTAAGATGTGGAAGCAACCATAGTGTCCATCAGTCAAGGAATATGGATAAGCAAACTGTGGTATATACATACAAGGCAACATTATTCAGACTTAAAAAATTTGCAAAATGCTACAACATGGATGAAACTTGAGGATGTTATGCTCAGTGAAAATAGCCAGTCACAAAAAATCAAATACTGTATGAGTCCACATGTGCGAGGTACTTAGAGTAATCGAAATTGTAAAGACAGTGGAATGGTAGCTGCCAGGGGTAGGGCAGGGGAGAATAGAGAGTTATCGTCTGAAGGGTATAGAGTTTCAGTTTTATGGGATAAGGGGCTGTGGGGATGGATGATGGTGATGGCTGCACAACAGTGTGAATGTATTTAATACCACCGAACTGTATACCTAAGGTGGTTAAAACAGCAGATTTTATATATGTTTTACCACAATAAAAAAAAAGAGGAAAAATTAATTAAAAATTTTAAGATAGAGGACAGCTGAGATGGAGGGTAGTGCCTAGTCTAGGCGCATCATTGTGGTTTAATGCATCTCAGTCCTGCAGGGTCCACTGCGGGTCTCTGCGTGCAGCAGTTCAGTAATCCAGGCCTGCTTCAGTTTTTGTAGCTAATCTCTCAGTGTGAGGCCTCCTCAGTCACTGCAGCAGAGGAAGGGAGAGCTGGCGGGTTGGGTGCTGCTGCTTCCGCACTTGGGCCCTGAGGTCACTCCCACCCCCACACCACTGGCCAGCGTGGAATGTCTGAGGCATGTAAGTGGAGGTGGCTTTGCTAATTGGGACCAATGGTCCAGAGGAAAGGCCGTATTTGGAATGTGAGGTGTCTGTGTATCCACCTAGGTGGAAATAATCAAGAAGGCAGTTAGACTGCAGATAGAGGTGAGAGCTAGAAATACTGATTTCTGGAGTCATCAAAATAGAAGTACTAGTACCATAAAAGTACCATAAAAAATGTATTTGCTTACTCAAGAGAGAATATAGGCGTTAGGTTTACTTTTTACTGTTTTCTGACACTTGCATGAAAATATTAACACATGCCATTCTTTTAATCCTTACATAATATAACTCAGCAAACAGATACCCTCTGTACACCACCACCCTATTGTTAAGAGTTCAGAATCGGCTTTATTGGATAAGAACTGCTGGAAGTTTTTTATAAGGTTTCAGGGCTCTTAAGATCTTTTTTCCATGATTTGCATGTGTTGAGAATGCTTTAAGCATTTATGGCACAGTGTATCACAGGTAATTGTGATATTATGTACCCCACAGGCTTTTTGCTGTTTTGACATTTTAAATTAAAGGTATGTTCCTGGAAACAAGGAGGATGGGAGTTAAACATTCTACAGCCGTATTTTGAAGACGTAAGATAAATGTAGGGTAAAAGAATTCCTTACCGAAAACAGTTCAGTCTAAATGCTATCGATTTCAGGTTACTTTCTCTGTTTTCCTTAAAGAACCTAAAGTTTTCAATCTATCTGCATTTAATCCCTTAGCAAAAATATCTAGTACCTTTTCTTTTTTTAACTCTTGGTTAGGTTAACCTATTCACTTTAAGTGCCACAGTTATTTCATGAACTAGTCTTTCATATAGTTGGGTAATAAATTGTACTTCACATCTTGATATAATTAGAACTGATCCTTAGCCAGTAAATTTCTGTGTATTTCTAGGACATGTATTTCTAGGACATTTGTAGGACATTTCTAGGACATCTGTGTATTTCTTAGTGACATAAATTAAGAATTTTAAAAAATCAATTATATTATAAACAGCTGTCCATTAATATTGATTAATAAATCAATAAGTTTCAAAATTAATAATTTCCAAATAAATAAAAGTAAAAATATATTGATAACTTATGAGTTGATAAAATTAATATTTACTATTATTATTTATCTAAATGGAAGGAGCTACATGCGTGAGAAAGAAGGAATTTTTCTTAACCTAAGAACAGGGAGGCTAGTCAAAAGGACCTACCTGCACATGCCTAGGAAGTGCAGGGGTGCTGCTGGTTCTCGGGGCTGGGGTGTCCTCACCACCAAAATAAAGCTGTAGTTTTGGGTGATTAGATGAACCCAGTTGCAGACTAACTGTGGTCAGATGGCTACAGAGACCTGGACTGGATAGGCTCTCCTGACCTAGAAGTTTCCCAGAAGCGGCTGCTAAGAGTTAGGTCTACTGCAGACACAGCAGCCCCCCACTGCCTGACTCCCCGACCTGTCCCAGGGCTGGGAGGAGGTGAACCAAGGCTTGCTGGGGAGGGCGGTACTCGGTGGGCAGGCCTTCGGAGCAGCTTCTGGCTGCTTCTGGCCCCTCACAGTCCAGCTGTGGTAGCTAATCAGCTGCTGCCCAAATACCTAAGTCTGTTGTCAAGAAGAAGGTTTTCGCTTCCCCTGTGCCTTTAACCATAGTTGTCTTTTTTCATTCAGTTGGCGATCTTCCTGGTTCTCAGTATGAGGAGTGATTTTTTATCGGTGCCTGGACATTTGGGGTCTGGGTCACGCCCTGTGACTCTGGGTCTTATTTAAACCGTCTCTGCCAACTGGTTTTCGTTGGCACACTGCAGAGAGGAGGGGGTGGTGAGGCCTCATTACTGCCCAGTGGAGGCAAATCCAGGCTCCCCTCTGCCTCTGTTGACACCCAGGGAGTGGGGCTCCCCATCTCTCCGGGGAGAGGTATGAATTGTACCCCTGCTAGGCCTCCCCTGACTTATTCCTGCCGGGATGAGTAGGACTCCCTCCATAAGCACTGCGGCGTGGCCTCCTTCCTGCTGTGCAGCACTGGGCCTCCTCTGACACTTCCCAGGGTGGGACTCACCGCTCCGCCCCCCTGTCCCCGCTGCCACTGGGAGGGCTTGGTTACTGCCCCCTCCTTGGCTTCCTCTGACACCTGCCCGGGGGGAGGGGAGGCTGTGGGGTACAGGCCCCAGCTCACCATTTAGCTTTGCTGCCACGGGTGGCAGTTTTTCCTGTGACCTTTTGAGTAGAGTGATTATTTGTCTAAAATGGTTTTATCTTGCTAGGCTGCCCCTTTCCCCTCTAGGCCTCCTGGGCTAGAGAGCTCAGGCTTTTGTTCTCTGTGACTGTTGGTGCTTCCAGCTCGCTGGTTTCCAGCTCCAGATCTGATACATGAGGCAAGAAGAAAATCCAGGGAACTTACCACCTGTGGCATTCTTTGGGTCCCAGTGTCCTTAACCAGTGTGTCTTCTCTCCACCTTTTTTATGTTGGTGTGGCTGTGGTTTTACATCTGTATGTATAGCTTACAGATAGTTTTTAGTTTTACTTTTATACTTATCAGAGGTATGGGGAAAAGTATGTCTGCTCCATCTTCTAGAAGCAGCAAGTTAAAGCTAACCTTTATATTTGAAGGAAGACTTAGGCAAAACTACCTTTTCTCTTTAGTAAGACAATAGTTATGTTCTAGGTTTAGATATCTAAGTGACCTCAGTAGAGGTTGAACTTTAGTGCCAGTATTCAGATAACCCAGTTTTTTTGAAATCACAATTTTCATCACTACCCTACCCGCCAGCCCCAGTCACTTATTGATGTGTTTTAGAAAATGATACCTCTAGTAGCAGACAAGTTTTGCTGTCTAGTTTCACTAATTTATTCAGCCACTGATGGCTTTTAAATGATCCTTAATGGGTATTCATTCCTTATTAGAACCTATCTATGCCTGGTGCTTCTCGTTTATTTCTAGAAATCAGAGTTTTTCAAATACTTGAGTTTATTGAAATGATCAGTGAAGTATTTCCACAACCTTAAATATATGAGATCATTTAAGATACTTTTTTTTTTTTTTTTTTTTTTTTTTTTTTGCGGTACGCGGGCCTCTCTCTGTTGTGGCCTCTCCCATTGCAGAGCACAGGCTCCAGACACGCAGGCTCAGCGGCCATGGCTCACGGGCCCAGCCGCTCCGCGGCATGCGGGATCCTCTCAGACCGGAGCACGAACCTGCGTCCCCTGCATCGGCAGGCGGACTCCCAACCACTGCGCCACCAGGGAAGCCCTAAGATACTTTTTCAAATTTAATTTTTGCTTTGTTTTGTTTTAGAAAGGCCTGATTCTAATAAATGTCAGGGTTTTTTTTTCCTTTACACAAAAGACTGAAAGCCATGTAGCTCAATTTCACAAAAAAAAGAAGTAACTTTGGAGACTAGAGAAGACGCCTAGAACGCATTGGTCGTTATTTGCTGATTTTACCAGCATAACCACATATGAAGGTTTGTGAAAGCACATATGTACGGAGAAATCCTTTTATAATGGAGTCTCACAGAACAGGAAGAACAGGTGGTATTGCAGAGTCTGGCCTTCTGTCAGGTGCTCTCCGCCTGGACGGTTTCCAGTAAGAACCCAAATGCCCTCACACCCCTGGGTTTGTTTAAAGGTACGTCAGTGTACGTGCTCATGAGCGTACAATTTATAGTTACCTTTATTTTGAGTCGATTCCATTCATTCCTTTTCCACACATGGACCATGGCTTTGTAAAAGGAAAGCATAAAATTCCCTCAAAACCTCTCACTTTAAGAATTTTGATCCTTCTTATCTAAAAGGCATCTTTTTTCTGTGTGTGTGTGTGCTTAAAAGTGCTTCAAATTCTTGAAGATTACCCCATGGCCTGCTCAGCTATTCCTCAAACAGAGGAAAATGTTTTTACTTTTTTTAATATAAAAAGCATAAAATAACTTAATTTCTGTGTATTTACTAAGGGAAGGGTGTCCTGTTTGAAGCGGGAATACTAAACCCTCCTGCTTTGCAGCACTAAATTGTTGGGTTGGAATGCATTGTAATAGATACCTATAGTTTGTGCTACCATCCTTGAGAAAATGATTTTTTTAAATTTGTGTTTAACACAATCTAAGATTTTTTTTTAAATGGGGTGGCTCGGTCTTTTCTGTTACATGTGAAGGAATTTAGTGTCACTTCTCTTTTTCGTGGCCTCTGTATCTGTAAAATTTTTTGTTTGTTTGTTTGCGGTACACGGGCCTCTCACTGCTGTGGCCTCTCCCGTTGCGGAGCACAGGCTCCGGACGCGCAGGCTCAGCGGCCATGGCTCACGGGCCCAGCCCCTCCGCGGCGTGTGGGATCCTCCCGGACCGGGGCACGAACCCGTGTCCCCTGCATCGGCAGGCGGACGCTCAACCACTGCGCCACCAGGGAAGCCCCTGTCTCTGTAAAATGGTAACTGTATACTTAACCACCCAGATCGCGTAATCCATAAACAAAGCTGTGGTAAATGCTCTCGGATCCTGACCTTTGTTCACTGGTTTCTAGAATAACAGAAAACATCTACCTACATCTTGTTCTTTTCTTAGATATGATGGTGAGCCTCGCTGGATCCAGCTAATATTCCCCCTAAACATCCTGGTTATTTTGCAGAATGTAGGGCTTCTGTTTCTTTGAGAACAGATACAACTGGAAGAAATGATCCTTATAACATTAAAACTGGGTTTATTGCAAGTAAAAAAGCAAACCTAAAGGGTTACTTTAGGTTTATTGCAAAGATGAGAAGTATGTGCTAGAAAGTTGAGGCAGTGATCAGGAATACAGTTTCAATTGCACTTTGTTTTAAACAGTCTCATTTCAGACATGGGTTTGGGTCAGTATAAACAAGTCGGCCTACAGGGTATTTCATTCCTGTAGCTTTGTGGATCTGGCTCTGATTTTTCACCCCAGTATACTGCAGATACACACCACGGGCCTGCCAGAAACAGGACAGCTCTCAAAATTTAGAAATACAATAGAAATTCTTATAAAGTATTTAAAGTATTTTTTAGTTTTAAAACACTGAATATGTCTTTATTTTCATGTTAGTATTTGTTGAAAGAGAGAAAGAATAAGCTTCCTTCCTTCAGAGTTCAAAGTTACAGTCTGCATGGCATATAGGAAAGTGTTAGACGTACATAATAATCACGACTAAGCATTAAGATTAATAAATACTTTCTGGAGGCTGAGAAGGAAGGAATATGTGCGTCTCTGAGTTAGGGAAGCAAGGAATCCCACACAAACCTTTCTAAGAACTAAGGAATGATTATAATGGGATGGAGAAACCTAGGCTCCTTTAAAAAAAAAATCAGAAAGTTTGCTGTGTGTTTGTTTTCTTTGCTTTCTACCAAGAGGGGAAAAAAAGTAGAGTTTTGCTAGGAAATACAGAATATGTAGAAAGAACAGATATCCTATGAGCTTAATGCCATAAATGGTGATGTATTCAAGTATATCCTTTTAGATAAGAGAAGATTACATGAAACCTTAAGAAAAAAAAATCCACTGAGTAACAAAAAAAAATACCTGAATATCTATAGTCAGAAGTTCTCCTTTTCACACATAAATCAATTTGTATGTGAGGAAATCAAAGAAAAGAACCTTATAAGTGCTTATAAACCAGAGTGCCTGGATGCTGGGGTTCTTTTTGAACCTATTATAAGTAACAGCAGTTATGTTTTTATTTGAGATAAAACTCTGCTAGTTAGTTAAAATGTCTATTTTCTTTCCTTTTGGCTGAGATAACTCATTGTGGTAATGCTGGATTTTTCATAGTTATGAGCAATTGTGTTTGGTAAGTGTATCTATTTTTAATTAATACAAATGGAAAAGAACATTATTTAATAAAGGTAATATCATAGAAAAAGCTTTCAAAATATGAAGCTCATTGCTGGAACAATAATAAAATATAATCCCAAATGTAACAACCATGGAAAATAGATTCTTGAATTTGGCAAACATATGTTAAGGAATATATATATATGTGTGTGTGTGTGTGTGTATATATATATATATATATATATATATATATATATATATATATGTATGTATACTGGCAATTTTACTAGTTACTAGGTTGATACATGGGTGAATGAGTCTTTGTCCTAGCCCTCACAGACTCACAATCCATGGGAAGAAAAGACATGTAGACAGATTATTAGAATCTGACAGAGGTTCCAGATAACACTGAAATCCTTTTGTTCCAAACCTAAAGATACTGGATAAGCTTTAACCCCCTCTCAGAATTTGTGATGCGTGATTGAGCTCATTGACAGAAAAAATCTGCAGGTGTCAGAAGCAAAGAGGGGTGTGAACTAAAGCAGCAGCAGCCCTGGGCATTATGACCAGTTGTGACCAGTTAGGGCTGGGGCTGGGTTTTAGTGCCCGCACAGGGAAAGAAGGCGGGACTTTAGGATGACATGAACTGGGGACCTGGAACTGAACTTCTGCCGCGAGGTCGGACAGTCAGACGAGTGCCATTTCAAGGGAAAGGAAATAAGACTAACTGAGTCAGACCTTTACCACCAGTAGATGAGAAAAGCTTTTCTCTGCTGTGACCTTGGGAAGGAACCCCAGGTCCCTTATAAGATGTCAGAATTCTGAAGCCTGTATCTCCAGCAGATTTAGAGTACAAATTGATACCGCCACTGGGCGTGGGAAGCTCCTACCTGAAATATTAGAATAAAAATGTATGCCCCATTAGAGCCTAGCAGAAGCAATTACAGTATCACTGCTGGGATCCTTCAACAGCCCAGATATCACAATATTACCATGAAAAAAAACACGTGACCCTTAGGATGAGCTCACAGTCAGTCCACAACGAGGAGGATGTAACAGAGGAGATTACTTCTCTGAAGACTTAAGATCCTAGACGGGCAATATTTTCTTGAAGATTTAAAAATAACTAAAGAGAGGAAGTATAAGGATCAGAAGGAAGAACAGTGGATACAGGATAGTGTCGTAGTTGAGAGTGTGGGCTCTGAAAATTAAGACAGATGTCAGACTTCAGAAGAGAAATTACAGCTTACATCACCAAGAGCTAATATCCCAAAAAAGAGCATTCCTAAAAATGGAGAAGAAAATAACAATTTAATGGGGGGTGGGGGGAATAGTCAAAAGATAGGAACGGAAGATCATAGGGGAAGAAATGTAGATAGTCTCTAAACATGAATACATGCCCAACCTCACTCATATTAAGATAAAGTCAAACTGAGGTGCTATTTGGCCAAAATGAAGGAAGGGTTTAACAGCGTATTCAGTTGACAGGGCTGCACATGTCACACACTCTTAAAACTCTACTGGTGGGAGTGCAAAATGTACACCTCCTGTGGAGGGAATTTGGCAACATGTAATAAAATTACTTACCTATGTTTTCACTTTTTGACCCAGAAGCTTCACTTCTAGGAATCTGTCCCAAAGATACATTTTCAGAATTACAAAATAACACATATACAAGGTAATTCCGTGTGTGCCACTATAGTGTTTGCTACAGCATTTGTAGTAGCCGTAGATTAGCAATAACTCAGATACCCAACAGTGGGATACTGGTTGAATCAATGACAATACATCCAATGGGGTAGAGTGCTGTGCAGCTGTAGAAGGGAGTGGGAAACATCTCTGCTGTTAGGAAGTGACCACTTGAATATGTTGTTAGATGAAAAAGCAAGATGCAGAATAGTGTATTAATATTCTACTTCTTATGTGAGAAAAGTGGGTAAATTCATGAATGTTTGTGAGAGTGTATGCTTGCTCACAAGTTACATAAAGAACAATTTAAAGGTAAATTTAAAATTTACCCCAAAAATTTCCTAAGAAAAGAGGAAAGGAATAGGATAGAGAAGGCAGGATTGAAAGCAAGTCTTCTCTGAAAGTACCTAGTTATATAGTTTTGACTCTAGAATCATATGGATGTTTTACATAATCAAAAATAAAATTACATCAGAAAGAGGGGAAAGCAATTCCTGAATTTTGTAAACAAACTGAAACAAATGAATCCAGTTATTTATTAAATTGTTGCATAGCCACATACAGCAGAGAATTATTTCAACTTACCTTATATATTACAGATTTTTCTCTATACATTCTCAGTAAGATATACTCCAATGAGAAGAAAAAATAATGCCAAGAAGTTTTAAAGTTCATCCTGAAGGCATATTGATAGTGATTACATTGGTATTGGTTTTTTTTTAAAGAATTAAATTGATGGATAAAGCAAATAAGAAGTAATTATGTCATTATTGTTAGGAACCAAGGTTTTTCAGCATAAGAGGAAAAGAGATATATAAAGTATAAAATCAAAGAAGTAAAAACTTATTCTTTAAGATGCAGATCTAGAATCTTAAATCTAAATGGAAAATATCACTGTTAATTTATAATTTTCTCCCTCTTAATAAGAAAGAAAGTTTTTCCTACCTCTCAGCTGAAACAACCAGAAAGCAGTAATCCAGCAGCACTGAGCACCCAGCACCCGCTCCTGTCCCACTGAATGAATGAGCTCTTTGGTAAACCAGCTGATTCCAGATCTGGGGCAAGAAATATACAAGACGAGCTTAGCTCATGTTTGCCAGAACGCAAGAGTAATTTCGTGTCCGAAGGACACAGAAAGTCGGCTACTGTACACAGAATGCACAGGATGGTTATTCCTTCCACATTTTGGTCCTAATCAGGACCAAAATTAAACTATCTAACTGATATCTTTAAAAAGCAGAACAGGGCTTCCCTGGTGGCGCAGTGGTTGAGAGTCCGCCTGCCGATGCAGGGGACACGGGTTCGTGCCCCTATCCCGGAAGATCCCACATGCCGCGGAGCGGCTGGGCCCGCGAGCCATGGCCGCGGAGCCTGTGTGTCCGGAGCCTGTGCTCCGCAACGGGAGAGGCCACAGCAGTGAGAGGCCCGCGTACAGCAAAAAAAAAAAAAAAAAAAAAAAAAAAAAAAAAAAAAGCAGAACAAAATCAGTAGGAGACGCACTTTTCTACTCGACCTTGCACTCCAGCTGAGACAATAAATAGGATGTGAAGATAGTCTGACCATGACTGCTGTCGGGCTAAATTCAGCACGGTTGTCTCCTCTAATCCAGTTGCCATCCCCTGCCTACCACACGGCTTCACAGGAGTCCCCCAAAGTCTGTCCAACCAGTGGGAAAGGAGCTTTCCCAGCTAGAAGGATAATCTTCAGTCAAGTGTGTATACAATGAACAACTTGAGAATAATTAATGGAGCTTCCCTGGTGGCGCAGTGCTTGGGAGTCCGCCTGCCGATGCAGGGGACGCGGGTTCGTGCCCCGGTCCGGGAAGATCCCACATGCCGCTGGGCCCGTGAGCCATGGCCGCTGAGCCTGCGCGTCCGGAGCCTGTGCTCCGCAACGGGAGAGGCCACAACAGTGAGAGGCCCGCGTACCACACAAAAAAAAGGAAGAGTGCAGAACAAGAGATCCTTGAGCAGAGTGTCCTTTATATGATCTGTATAATATCTACTGCTCTGTGAGCTGTCAGATACTTAGTGCTCAGCTTCTGACTGTGCAGGAAACAGACTTCACACCAAATTAATGAATATTTGACCTGGGAACACTAGCTAAATTTTGATAAACCTCATGTCTTTCAGAAATGGAGACGTTCTTAGGACTATTTCTTCATTCGCTTACATGGATCAAATAAGTAACCTGTGGTCTTATCTGTCTCCTGTGATCAGTTCTCATGCGAGGCTTTCATTCTCATTCCTGAGAAATACTTGAGATGCATCCTGCCTTGAAAGTGGATTGGCATGTGCTTTATTAGTTCTTCTCTAAGTTTTTAAACTCACACTAGGTATCAGGCATTAAAGACTGCGTGTCATGTTCTAAGATAATAACAATCCAAGTGTACTTTTGCTGCAGGGTCCTATTAAAGTCCATGGGGAAATGTTTCTTACCCACGTGAAAGTGAGTGAGGTGCAGCATGTAGTCACTTTCCGGTGCGCCCCTTTGCCCTTCTCTGTCTCCCTCACGCTTCCCCAGAGCTGCCTTGCAGACGACTCTCCATTTGTCATAAGTATGGCTTGACATAAGAAACAGTGCCCTACATATTTTCAAGGTCCCTGTAAGTCATCTCAGAAAAGATAAGTTTGATATCACAGACAATTTCTTGATAAGTATTTTCTCTGCTGTCATTATATCCTGGAGGGAGGAACTGGCTTAGAAATGTGCATATATTACTAGGTGAAAATGTAAAGAGCCCAAATGCCCAGCAACATGGGACTCGTTAAACATCTATTCAACTGAATACTATGCAGCCAGTTAAAATTAGGTTTTAGAATAATACTTAATGACATGAAAAGAAATGTTCATAACGGTGATGATAGCTGAAATGTATTGGGTGTTGATTGTATGCCACGCACCTTTCTAAGAGCTTGTATTAACACGGTTAATCCTAACAACAGTCCAATGGGGAGAAGGTATTGTGATTCTCATTTTAAAGGTGAGGAAATTGAGGCTCCGAGCATTTGAGTAGCTTGCCCCAGCTGAGCTAGCTGGTGAGAGGCAGAACTAGAATTCAGGCCCAGGCACTTTGGCCCTACCCTTGCTCAGGCATCATTATGTGAAAAAACACCGAAGAAAAATCTCTCTAAACTTTTTTATGGAACTAGACAAAATGTTTTAAATTCATCTAGAAAAGAAAATATGTCAAAGATACCCAATGAGATTTTGACAAAGCAGAATTGGTGGAGAAAAACAACATGTCCTACCAGATATCAAAATATACCATAAGATATAGCAATTTAAAAAATACCATATCGTAGCAGAAATAGAGAATAAATCGGAAAAGCATGCTACTTTTTATGTTCATAGGGAAGAGGCTGAACAGGTGCACCTAAATATTAACAATGATTATCTCTGGTTAGAGGGGTTTACAGGTAATTTTTCCCTTTTTTTTTCTTTTTGTGTTTTAGATTATCTACAGTGAACATTTTTGAATCATATAATGTTAGCAAATGTATTTTTAATGCTTTTAAAACTTCAGGTTTTAAAAATATTGCTGTTTGATTTTATGCATAGTGTTTGTACCATGCATTTTCTGAATTGCTTGCTCTGCAAAGGGAATTCTCTAAAATGTTTTATACATACATACATACATACATACATACATACATACATACATACATATATATATATATATATATTATATTCACCTGGGTTTTAAATTAGCCAAGCACACAGAATTACCAATCCAGTCCTCCATTTTGGTGAACATGGAGAAGAGACAGTGGGATAATAATCCTTTTCTGGTCTAGGGTTGAAGAGAAGGATATCAGAATCTTCAATTCATTTCCAAAACCTGAATTGTTTATTGGTGGTGTAAAGAAAAGCTATTGAATTTTAATTTATAGCTTCTGTCTGATCACGTTGCTGAACTTTATTGTAAATTGTAATCATTTTTCAATTGATTCTCTTGGATTTTCTAGGTATATAATGATTTCATTTACAGATAATGATAACTTTTCCCCCAATATTTATGGTCTGTATGTTATATAACATCCCCCCCAAATGAAATAGTTGTTAAAAAGGGTGAGTAATTTTATGGTAACCTGGAAAGATGGGTCCTAATATCACGAAGTGAAAAAATAGAGTTAGCAGAGTTCTATCCTATATGTAGTATGATCCAGTCTTTATTTTAAAAAATAAAAACAAGCACTGCAATAAAGTGCTTAATTTAGGGAGATTACTCCTCCCTCCAAAATTCCTGTGGAAATTTAGGTGCTTGTCTTAGCCTGCTTGGGCTGCCATAACAAAATACCATAGACTGAGTGACTTAAACAACAGAAATTTATTTTCTCACCATTCTGGAGGCGGGGACGTCCAAGATCAAGGTGCCAGCTGCCTTGGTTCCTGTGAGAGCCCTCTTCCTGGCTCACGGAGGCCTCCTCCTCACTGTGTCCCCATGAGGCAGGGGGACTCATCTCCCGCTTCCTCTTCTTACAGGGCCGCAGTCCCATCAGATTAGGGCCCCACCTTATGACCTCACTGAACCCTGACTTATCTCCTAAAGGCTGTCTGCAGACACAGTCGGCTTGGGGGTTAGGGCCTCAACATGAATTTTGAGGGGACCCAGTTCAGTCCATAATAGTGTCTAAACTTTCTTCCCCCAATATCCTCAGAAATCCTGTGTTTAATTTATTTTATTTCAGACAGGATTCGTTTTATCCTTTCTTAGGACATTCTTAAGGCACTTCTTACTTTGCAGTGTGTCACAGAAATTTTACCTAAATTTAACCTTACGCATCATTTCCTCTTAGACACAAAATCGAATGAAGCTCATGGCCGACAATTATGAGGATGACCACTTCAGATCCTCCCATTCCAGTCAAACCAACCATAAACCCTCCCCAGACCAGGTAAGACTGCTTTTGATTGTCTTGTGAAAACCAGTATGCTTTTATTTTGATGTATTTTGTACTAGCACATTACAGGTTCTGGGGTACAAGTTAGAAAAATAAAAATAATCAGTTTCTGAAAACTTTTTTTTTTTTTTAACACAGAGTCAGTTTCTGTCGAGGAAGGTGGTACATGATTCTGAATATTTTAAGAGGAGATACTCAGCAGATTTGAGGACACTAAAGAATCCTTGAGATGAGAAAAAAATTTAATCTTCTCAGAGATACTCACTAATTTGTAACTGTCCTGCTTTTCTTATTTAAGAAACAGTGCCTCAGTAGAAAAACAAAACTTTGCTTGTAAGCTCAGTGAGGCATGCACAGTGCAGTGTAAAGGTAACTATTGAATATTATTTAACTGCAAATTTTAAAATCTCTGCTCATCACCTAGTAGACGTGAAGATTGAAACTTAGCTTCTTCGCTCCCATCTCCTTGGTGGATCCGTCCATCTATGTCATTCTTAAATTGTTGCCTTCAACTTCTCATCAGTGCAGAAGAGGCAGTGATGAGTCAGCCTGAAGGGGAACCATATTCAATGCCAGCTTTTTTGGAAGAAGGAAACTCTCCCAAGATCTTGAGTATGATGGATGGGGGAGAGTAGTGAACAGATTACCTCATATCCCATTGCCAAAAGTCAGATTTCAACATCTCCATCACACTCAATCTTAAAATATACAGCTGAGGGAGAAAAATAATAGTTAAGTAATTACATCCATATGACTAAAGAGTCAAGGAAAACTCCCCCACTGAGCATCTCCTCCAAATGATAGCATAGCTTTGTCTTAGGGGAAGAAGAAGAAATATTGCAGGTGAAAGCAGCAATAATATCGAAAATGCAATTTTGTTCTAAGATTCAGAAGGTATAGTCATGGTTTGATGACATTTTCTCAGCCGGTTGAGGCAGACCTTATGTTTTAGAGGGAGAACAGTACAGTCTTTGACACAGGCAGCATGGAGAGCTGTGCCTCGATGTCAGCAGTCTGTTCCTGCCAAGACATCACTTGGCTTCTTCTGCCTGCTTCTGGGTACCTGGAATTAAGTTTACGCCAGTGTATATACGACGAGTATTAGGTCCTTTCCTTGAAACGGGTTTCACTAATACCTACAAGGAATTGGGTACCTCGCAGTAGTGGGAGGCGCACAGGAATGGGGAGAGGTTGAGGAAAAGGCAAAAAATAAGGAAAAGCCTCCCACTTGATAGTGTTGCCCAGATCCAGCAGTGGATAGAGAGAGCGTCTCGGAGAGGTCGGCAGGCAGGAGGTACAGTGACAAACTAATTACGAGTCAGAGCCTGATGTAAAAAGGGTCAGGAGAGGAGAGACTGTTTGCTGCTGCTACAGTGTGCTTGTGTCTCTGTTTTGAATACTAACCAGCTCTTTTCGTTCCCACGCTGCTCTGGGGTCTCTGCCGTCCCGTAGGACGAGGAGGAGGGCATATGGGCATAGCCGTCCACGTGCTCCTAGGGCAGCCATTTGTTCAGCACGGTGAGAAACGGCTCTCCTTAACTACAGACATGCGTTCTGTTTGTTTGCCGTCACTTTTTTTTCACACGATCATCTCACGCCTTGTTTCTCTGTAATTCACTAAATCCTTGGTGTGCTCTCTGCCTTCTCATTTCACCTGATTCCTGTGTGTATTGCTATGCTTGTGACATAGTGGGGATTGGGGTTTGTGGCTTGTGGCTTTTTTTGTTGTTGTTGTGTGTTAATAGTCACTTTTATAATTTCTTTTATGCATTTTGGGGAGAACTTCCAGGGCATGTAACTGTTGATAAATTTCTCCTGTTGTTATTTTATTTATAAACTACGCTGTCTAGCATGATTTTACAGTGTCCTGGTAAGGTTTATAGTGACTTACATCAAACTGGAAATAGAAAATTGATCAGATACTCTGCCAGTAGGTTTGGGGTATACTTTTTATGATAAGTTAAAGTATATAGTCTTAAAAAAAAACAGAAACAAAAACCTGTACTATGGACTAAAACCTTTAGTTTCTGTCTATAGAAGAATGCTCTGCATTCTCAGGGTCAGTAATTCTTCCAGAGTGCCTACCCTGGACAACCCCTAGAGCTTGGATATTACCCCCAAACTGTCCTTATAAATAAAGAGAAATAAAGAAGCAAAAGAAGACTTTTAAAAGTCGGTCTACAGAGTTCTTTTTCCCTCTTTTATGGATTGCTGCTGTGTTAAACGGTTGCCAGGACACTGTCTAGATTCTCCTTTCCAGGCCAATTGGCTAGAAAATATAGTCCAGCTGTGTCAGTAACTCTCTTTGATCCGATGCCCTGGAGGTTTGACTGAGGAAATCCTTTTCTTAGAAAAAATAATAATTATGATGAGTAAGTTCACACGTATTGGTGGCCTTGCACCCCTGGATTCACTGCCCGTGCTTGTTGGCGATCTCACTCTTCTGGAGTTGTTTCTTTCTGAAGAGTCTGTGTCTTGGTGTTACCCTCCTTAAAATGATGAGGGTCGTGTAGACCTCTCACTGCAAACACAGCCGAGGAGAACAATGAGGTAAGCTGTGGAAAGAGGCGTGCACTGTGAAGACGGGAAACTTTCCATGTGGCTTTATCCTGAAGCTGTGAAAGAAGCTGAAATGCGTGATGCCAACCACAAAGCTCTTTGGGTCTCTGTTCCTGCCCTGCAAAGAGGTTCATCCATACCATTTTTCTAGATTCCACATACGTGCATTAATATACAGTATTTGTTTTTCTCTTTCTGACTTACTTCACTCTGTATGACAGACTCTAGGTCCATCTGCACAGAAGTAGAGGATGGGCGTGTGGACACAGGGGGTGGGGAAAGGGGTGTGGGATGAATTGGGAGATTAGGATTGACATAAATACACTACCATGTGTAAAACAGATAGCTAGTGGGAACCTGCTGTATAGCACAGGGAGCTCAGCTTGGTGCTCAGTGGTGACCTAGATGGGTGGGATGGGGGGCGTGGGAGGGAGGTCCAAGGGGGAGGGGATATATGTATACCTATAGCTGATTCACTTCGTTGTGCAGCAATGTTGTAAAGCAATTATACTCCAATTTAAAAAAAAAAAAAAAAAGCTCTTTGAACCCTGCATGCCAGACAAAGCTGAAGCTGAGAAAGTCTGTGTGCTAATTCTCTTTATCTACACTACACCCTACTGGGGGTGGGTGGAGTTGGTCATCGTGGAGCCTGTTGGGGCCACGCAGGAGTTGAACGTAGTTCAGCAGTCTCCTCCCCCAATGTGAAGCTGCCTTGTCTGTTCTGGCAGAACACAGGAGCTTCTGTGCAGGCCTTAGCAGGAAGCCCAGTCCTGTTGGTGTCATAGGAAACACGGCCCATAGGTAACCTCACCAGGAGACTGAGAAATGAGCCACATTCACATGACCTTGTTCCTGAGTCTCCGTTCTCCTTTCTCTTCTCCCACAATAGAATCTAACTCCTAACAAGTGTTCAAATGCTACCAATTTTTTTTAATCATTGCACTTTTGATCTTACTGCACTAAAATATTAACAGTCGTTGGTTTAACGAAGTGCAGCTGCAATTAGCTGGCCACAGCTGGAATTTCTATGGTAGAGTATTTCAAGTTTTCTAAAATGTGCTGTGAATATAATTATATTATAAAGGTTTTACCTAAAGAAATGCATGAGTGATCCCTAAAACACTGCCCAAGTCTTGACTTGCTATCCACTTTACTTGCTAATTCTCCAGAGAACAGATTTTCTTAACAAAATTTCAAGCTTTTGAAGTTGATGATTTGCCTTATCAAACTTAAGAACATAAATAATGTTTTGTGTATAAAAAATTTTTTAAACACTATGTGTACCAGCAAAGTATGAGCCTTACTAGATGTAATCATTTCTCAGACTTATGCTTTATGGCCCAGAAAATGATCATCTTGGTGAACTTACCATGTGCTCTTGAAAAGAATGATATTCTTTAGTTATTGCATATAGTGTTCTATAAATATTGGTAGGTCCAGGTGGCTGACAGCGTTGTTCAGATCTTCTATGACTTTACTAAAAATTGGCAGGGGGTTGGGGGGCAGTCTACTAAGTGCTGAGAGAGGAGTATTAAAACCTCCAGGTATAATTGGAATTATTCTATTTGTCCTTTGAATTCTCAATTTTTGCTTCATGTATTTTGAAGCTCTGTTATTATTTGCACATCCATTTCTGATTGTTGTATACTCTTGATAAACTGACCTCCCTGTCATTATGAAATATCCCTCTTTATTTTCCAGGAATATTCTTTGTCTTCAAATCTACTTTATTAGTCTTAAGTCAACAAGGAGCAGTGTAAACTAACATGAAAAGTCACTCTGTCTTGTCTGGCCATAACAGGCATTCGATTAATACTTATTGAATATTGACTTTCTAGTGTTTTCTGGAGAGCAGATTGCCAGATAACATCATTTCCTTTATATATAAAAGTATATGTTTCTTTTTTATGCTGTTATTTTAGACATCTCACAGAGCAGCAGTCCCCAACCTTTTTGGCACCAGGGACCGGTTTTGTGGAAGACAGTTTTTCCCTGGACCAGGGAGTGGGGGTAGGGGGATGGTTTCAGGATAATTCAAGCACAGTACATTTATTGTGCATTTTATTATTATTTCTATTATTTATTTCTACTTTATTGTTATTTCTGTTATGATTACATTGTACTGTATAATGAAATAATTATGCAACTCACCATAATGCAGAATCAGTGGGAGCTTTTTTCACTTGCCACTCACTGAGAGGGTTTTGATATGAGTCTGCAAGCAGTTGATTTATTATGGTCTCTGTGCAGTCAGACCTCTCTGCTAATGATGATCTGCATTTGCAGCCGCTCCCCAGCACTAGCATCACCACTTCAGCTCCACCTCAGGTCATCATGCATTAGATTCTCGTAAGGAGCGCGCAGCCTAGATCCCTCGCGTGCGCAGTTCACTGTAGGGTTCGCTCTCCTATGAGAATCTAATGCCGCCGCTGACCTGACAGGAGGCGGAGCTCAGGCGGTAACGCGAGCGATGGGGAGCGGCTGTAAATACAGATGGAGCTTCGCTCGCTTGCCCGCCACTCCCCTCCTGCTATGCGGTGTGGTTCCTAACAGGCCATGACCAGTAGCGGTCCGTGGCCCGGGGGTTGGGGACCCCTGTCATAGAGGATGAGATGCTCTGGATAAAAAGGTATTTACTTTAGGAAGTTAGTAACCTCCCAGGTTAACTGTGCATTGGCCCTAGGCTAGTGATATTTAACACTGAAGGAAGAAAAAGAAAAAGAACCTTATAATAATATAGTGAGGAGGTACTCCAAGTTAAATCATAAGAGAAAATAATAATCTGGTTGCACACACAGTGTAGAATGGTTTCAGTAGAGAAGTAATAGAAGAATGGGAGCTTTATAAGCACCTGACTTTAATGATCTCTGCCTACATTTTGACTGTTCTCCTGACGTTTATTTAAACCAAAGCTCATTCTCTACATGGCAACCCCCTCCCCACCATTTTCTTGAGCTATAAGTGACAAATAGCACTGTATTAATCCAAGGTGCACAACATAATGATTTGGTATATGTATATATCGCCAAATGATCACCACAGTAAATTTAGTTAACATCTGTCATCTTACATAATTACAGTTTTTTTTTCTTGTGATGAGAACTTTAAGGTCTACTCTTTTAATAACTTTCAGATATACAATAGACACCATGCCTTATATCCCCAGGGCACATTTATCATATAACTGGAAGTTTACACCTTTTGACCCCCTCAACCGTTTTAGCCACCCCCAAACCCCACCACAGGCAACTGCCAAATCTGTTCCCTGTATCTATGAGTTTGGTTTTTCTAGGTTCCACATGTAAGTGAGATTGTAGAGTATTTGTCTTTTTCTTTGTCTGACTTATTTCACTAAGCATAATACCCTCAAGGTCCATCCATGTTGTCACAAATGGCAGGATTTTCTTCTTTCTTACTGGCTGAATAATATTACTCTGTGTGTGTGTGTGTGTGTGTGTGTGTACAGTTGGCCCTTCAACAACACAGGTTTGAACTGCACAGATCCACTTATACATAGATTTTTTTTTTTTTTGCAATAGTAAGTAGTATAGTACTACACAATCGGCAGTTGGTTGAATCTGCAGTTATGGAATGATGGATACAGAGGCACCACAGAACAAAAGGCCAACTGTAAGTTATACACAGATTTTTGACTCTTCAGAGGGTCAGTGCCCCTAACCCCTGCATTGTTCAAGGGTAACTGTATATACACCACATTTTTCTTTATCCATCAGTGGACAGTTAGGTTGTCTGTGTGTCTTCGCTATTATAAATAACACTGCAAGGAACACAGGCGTGCAGATATCTTTTCAAGATAGTGATTTTATTTCCTTTGGATATACACTCAGAAGTGGAATTACAGGATCATATGGTAGTTCTATTTTGAATTTTTTGAGGAATCTCCATGCTGTTTTCCATGCATCAATTTACATTCCCACCAACAGTGCACAAGGGTTCCCTTTTCTCCACATCCTCACCAATACTTATCACTTGTCTTTTTGGTAGTAACCAACAAGTGTGAGGTGATATTTCATTGTGGTTTTGATTTGCATTTCCGTGATGATTAGTTATGTTGAGTGCCTTTTCATGTACCTGTTGGCCATCTGTATGTCTTTTTAGAAAAATGTCTATTTAAATCTTCTGCCCACTTTTAGTTGAATTTTTTGCTATTGAGTTGTATGACTTTTTATAAATTTTGGATATTAGCCCCTTATCAGATATATGATTTGCAAATATTTTCTCCCATTCACTAGGTTGTCTTCATTTTGTTGATGGTTTCCTTTGCTGTGAAGAAGCTTTTTAGTTTGATGTAGTCCCACTAGTTTATTTTTGCTTTTGTTGCTTGTGCTTTCGGTGTCAGATTCAAAAATTCATCCCCAAGATCTATGTCAAGGAGCTTACCACCTATGTTTTCTTATAGAAGTTTTATGGTTTCAGGTCTCACATTCAAAGGCTTTCATCCTTTTTGAGTTAATTTTTGTGTATGGTGTACGATTTTGGTCCAGTTTTACTCTTTTGCATGTAACTGTCCAGTTTTCCAGTACCATTTATTGAAGAGACTGTCCTTTCCCCCTTGTATATTCTTGGCTCCTTTGTCATAAATTAATTGACCAACATATCCATGGGTTTATTTCTGGGCTCTCTATTCTGTTCCATTGATCTATATGTCTCTTTTTATGCCAGTACCATACTGTTTTAATTACTGTAGCTTTGAAATATATTTGAAATCAGGGAGCATAATGCCTCCAGCTTCATTCTTCTTTCTCAAGATTTCTTTGGCTATTTGGGGGTCTTTTATGGTTTCATACAAATTTTAGGATTCTTTGTTCTGTTTCTGTGAAAAATGCCATTGGAAGTTTGATAGGGATTGCATTGAATCTGTATATTGCTTTGGGTAGTATGAACATTTTGACAGTATTAATTCCTTAAATCTATGAGCACAGACTATCTTTCCATTTATTTTTGTCTTCTTCAATTTCTTTTATCAATGTCTTACAGTTTTCAAGGAACAGGTCTTTTACCTCCTTGGTTACATTTATTCCTAGGTATTTTATTCTTTCTGATACAATTGTAAATGAGATTGTTTTCTTAATTTCTCTTTTTGATAGTGTGTTATTAGTGTATAGAAATGCAACTGATTTGTGTATTAATTTTGTATCCTGCAATATTACTGAATTCTTTTATAAGTTCTAACAGTTTTTTGACAGAGTCTTTATGGTTTTCTGCATATAATATCATGTCATCTGCAAACAGTGATAGTTTTACTTCTTCCATTTCTATTTGGCTGCCTTTTATTTCTTTTTCCTGTCTAACTGCTCTGGCTAGGACTCCCAATACCATGTTGAATAAGAGTGGTGAGAGTGGACATCTTTGTCTTGTTCCTGATCTTAGAAGAACAGCTCTCAGCTTTTCACCATTGAGTATTATGTTAGCTGTGGACTTGTCATTATATTGCCTTTTTTATGTTGAGGAATGTTCCCTCTGTTTCTGCTTTGTTGAGATTTTTTTTTTTTTAATAAGTGGATGTTAAATTTTGTCAGATGCTTTTTCTGCATCTATTGAGATGATTATGTGATTTTTGTCCTTCATTTTGTTAATGTGGTATGTCACATTGATTGATTTGCAGATGTTGAACCACCCTTGCATCCCTGGAATAAACCCTACTTGATCATGGTATATGATCCTTTTAATGTATTGTTGAATTTGATTTGCTAATATTTTGTCAAGAATTTTTCCATCTATGTACATCAGAGATATTGGCATGTAATTTTCTTTTCTTGTGGCATCTTTTTCTGGTTTGGTATCAGGTAATGCTGGCATTGTAAAATGAATTTGGAGGAGTTCTCTCCTCTTATATTTTTTTGGAAGAGTTTTTAAAAGATTGGTGTTAATTCTTTAAATGTTTGGTAGAATTCACTAATGAAACCAGCTGGTCCTCAGCTTTTCTTTCTTGGGAGGTTTTTAATTACTGATTCGGTTCCCTTACTTGTTATTGGTCTGTTCAAATTTTCTAATTCTTCATGATTCAGCCTTGGTAGGTTGTATGTTTCTAGGAATTAATCCAGTTCTTCTAGGCTGTCCAAATTGTTGGCACATAGCTGTTCGTAGTAGCCTCATGATTCTTTGTATTTGTCTGGTATCAGTTGTAACGTCTCCTCTTTCGTTTCTGATTTTATTTATCCTGTCTCTTTTATTTTCTCCTTTCCTGTCCTACCTGTGAAACTGACAAAGCATGTTTTCTCCTGTGTCCCCTATACGGCAGTTATATTACTTTATGGCCGTTTAGTTTGGTGGTAAATAGCATGCTTTGGCTCCAGATCTGATTTGAGTCCAGCTCAGTAGCTGTGTAATTTCCCACAAGTCACTCAACCTGTTCTCTAAGCATCAGGTTCCTCATTTGTTAAATGGTAGTAATAAAACCTATAGTGAAGATTCTTGGGAGGATTACATGTAATAATGTATTCAGTGCACTTAGCCCTCTGCCTGGCACACAGGAAGTGCTCAGTAAAGGACTGTGTGACATTGGTAGTGATTGTGGTAAAATCCTCGAATATTTACAAGATCCTTTGATGCTCCTCTTCACTTTATAGATTTCTCCTCTCTCCTCATATAGTAACATTCCTCCCCTTGCACAAGTAACCCACAATCCTAGTAATTAATTTTTCCTGCAGCAAAAGAAATGTCTTCTTTACTGAATCGTCAATGATGTCACCAGTACTGCCTGAGCAACAGTGTAGACACCTCTCCCAGGTATCTGTGCGGGAGGTCAGCCACAGATGTTATCAGACCTAATCACCTTTAAGAAGCACCCTTGGTGGCAGGTGACACTTTCTTCTGAAGTTTTCTGACCTGAGCATTATTTTCAGGCCGTAGAAAGAAGCAGGAGCACCACCCCTGCACGGTGGCTGTAAGTGATTCTTGACAGGCTTGGTGATCACATGAGCTCAGTGAGGCAGGGACCTCTTCTTAGGCCACGTGAGTGAGTTGTGAGTAATCTGGGGGAGAGACCTTTCTCTCAGTGTATTTTTAAGACAGAGTTTACAGTGTTCCACAGGTACATCCTACATTTTTGTAGTTTCTGCTGAATGATTTAAGGTGACATTGTCCTGTGGCTCACTTGATGTATTTCTTAGACTGAAAATTGCAGTGTTTTAAACATCTCTGGAACATAAGCTCTCAGATGCATGGGTTCTTACCTTAACAATTACCAGCATTTGACTAATAAGGAAGTGCCGTCTTCCTCCTGTTTGTGGTACCATTCGTGACTCAGACATTCTTCCTGGACAATAAAAATATCCTTGTACTTCATGCAAAATAAAATTCTTCACATCCTAATTGTTTTTCACAGTCCTCTGAAAATGGGGAGACCCTACGGAGCTCAATAAATAGTTTTTGAAATAAAAAACTGGTGAGCTTTTACCCTCAAGAAAAGTTACATGTATTTTATTTAAAGTTTTATTCATTTGTAGTAGATATTTTAATCTTTTAATATACTCTGTACCCTAACAGGTTATCCTGTAATCTGACATGGTTATGACATGCTGGCTTCCCAGTCCACCTTCTAGAATACATTGTCAGGTTTATCAGCCACCCCTCAGTTAACATGTGGTAGGACCCGTTTTAATACCAGTTTTGGAAGATAAGCCTAACACTTGCCTATTATATCACATTTTTATTTTATAGAGTTATGTTTTGGAGGATATGATTTGACTCACATTTTATCTGAACTATTTAACAACAGTCTTGTTACAGTAGGGTTCTGCAGTATTTCTTTCATTAACTTGTCCTCAGCTTCTCCCTAATTTGTTATTTTCTATACATTCTCTCTGTCTTTAGGGTTACTATCTGTTTTGGGTTAAAGGAATATTTTCTTGGACACAAAAATGCATCATCAACCAAAACAAAAAAGCTACTCTCCCTTGATGTGTCTGCCTCCTTCTTCCTGATCCTGAGATGACGAGACTAAAGTTTCCAGCTGGATCTGTCAGTCAGCATTTCTGGGATAAATTAAGTGAGCACACTTGATTGAGGTGTAGCTGGACTGTATCACTGTCTTCCTATTATCCTAGGAGATCAAAGCTGAGCACAAATAGAGGCTTAGTCTTTATAATATTCAAAACAGATGGCTAGTTCTTTGCGGTGAAAATTCAGGTTTTAAGGCAAACCACTCGTTAGCAAGACTTCATTTCTTTTCATTGAAAGATAGTCAACACTGAACGTATACCTCTCTCTCTTCTTCAAGACTAGAATCACAGACTTTCTGCGTGAGGAGGGATTTGGCAGACCCCAAAAGCTGTTACACTGTCTGGGTTCCTTTTCATGTGAATATAAAATAAATTATTCAGATTTTTCTTTTGGCATTTTGGGTATTAAATGAAAAAATCTTAAACGTTTAAATTCTCATAGTCATTTTGTTGATGGGTCACTATTTGAAATCTAGTATTCACACTGTTACATCCTCCAGAATTGAACCAGAGTGTTTATCCCTGACTTCATATTTTTACAAACTAAAATGCACATTCTCCACAGTCTATTACTGACACCTGGGTCCTGAGGTCATACAGAATAAGTCCGTAGTGCGGTTTGAAGTTTTTATTGTTTGGTTTAAAACTGACTGAAATGAGAGAATTAACTCAAAAATATTTATTGGGAGTCTCCTATGTACACTGCACTAGGTACATGGGTTGAAGCACATGTTTCAAGACTATAAAACAAATAATAAAGGACGGATTTTCTCCAACAGAAAAAATAATTCGAGGTGCCATAGGAAAACCCAGGTCTGCACCAGAGACTCAAGAGCTCACAGAGGAGGTAACACTGTGCCGCATCTTGAAGGAACAGTAGGCGATTGCCAAGCAGATATACTGTAAATCTGTTGAACTCTCAGTAGCTCCCTGTGGATACTGCTTAGGGTGTGAATTCATTCTCTATTTCTGCATAACGCATTGCCCCCAAACTTGGCAGCATTGAAAGCAATACACCCCTGTTAGGTCAGTGTTTTCTGCAGGTCATGAATTCGGAAGCAGCTTGGCTGGGTAGCTCTTCTTGCGTGTGTGTCTCCAGGGTTGCAGTCAGGATGTCAGCTGGGTCTGTAGTTGTCCAAAGCTTGGTGGGGACGGAGCATCCGTTCCAGGATGCTTACCCACAGCTCATACCGGCAGGAACTTTCAGTTCCTCACCATCTGGACCCAAGATGAGTGATTCAAGAGAAGGGAGCAAGGAGGAAGCCACAGTGACTTTTATGACCCATTATCAGAAGTCACACACCACCACCTCTACTGTGTTCTGTTCCTTCAGCGCAAGGCACTGAGACCATCTGTGCTGAATGGGCCAGAGCATCTTAGGCTTTACTTTTTGAGGAAGGCATGTCAAAGCACATGTGGACTTACTGCCAACCTCCACAGGTGTTGGGGCAGGGTGACAAGCCACATGGCTGGTGCCGCCAGCACGGGTGGGTCATGATGACCTTTGTGTGCCGTGGCGACCTGTGGAGGGTGGGCAGGAGAGATGTCAGAGCTTCTGGCTGTCCTGGAGGAGGCCATGCGGCCTGGATGCCGTGGCAGTGGATGGGATGGAGGAGGATCGCCAGTGTGCTCATCACCAGGAAGCTTGGTTCTCAGAAACATCCCAGACAGAGAACACAGCCTGAAAGCCCCACTGTGGTTCAGAAAGGTAACTTGCCTACAGGCACTGTTCACATAAACAGCCCTGCACAAGCCCATGTGTTCCATGGTGGCTATGGCACTTGGACGCCGAGTGACTTCGGTCCAGCCACATTCACGGCCCGGGTCACCTCCCCGGGCGTTGAATTTTTTGTTTAGAAAGTGGGGCAAGGAGACAGGTGTCGATGACCTCGATGGTCGCTAAGATAACTTCCTCTGTGCTCAGAACGATATACTTAGTGTTTTATCCATGTTTAACCTTGAGAATATTTGACTCAGTAGAAACATTTGATCTGTTCACAAACATCTAAATCAGGTTATACATGTCAAGGGATTTTCACTGAATATTTGCTGGAGCTGAAACTAAGTTAATTCAGTTTCTTTATCAGTTTTCCAGGCGTGAGGTTGAAAATGTCCATCTTTTTCCATATTCTTACTTTATTGAATTATTTAAGTATCAATTCTTTTCCATATTTAAACTTTATAATGACTTTATTTATCAATCAGGGATTTTGTCCAGATCAAATTTTACTCATTAGAACTTTCTGCAACTGTGAATTTTCTTTTTATGCCCATTGCCAAATCCAGTTTTCTGTTTAGCCAATGTTTTGTTTTGTGTTGATATTACTATTAATTCAAGTACTATTCATTGTGAATTGAATTTTTTAACAGTAATTATTGTTTATTTCTTAAGTAATCTGTAAGAAAATTATAAGCATTTCCTCCCTAATATTATAAGTTACCCTGTTATCTGGAATAGGTCTACTGTAGAGATTGGCAAACCTTTTTATAAAGGTCCAGATAGTAAACGTTTTATACTTTGTGAACTTTACTCTTTGTCAGAACTATTCAGCTCTGCTCTTGCAGTGGGAAAGCAGCCTCAGACAATATGTAAGTGAGTGAAGGTTAATATGACTATGATTAATATAACTTTATTTATGGGCACTGAAATTTGATTTTCAGATAATCTCCACATGTCACCAAATACCCTTTTGATTTTTTTTTCCAACCATTTGAAAACCCATTCTTAGTGATGGACTATACAGAAACAGGCAGTGATGCTGGATTTGGTCCATGGACTGTCATTTATTTACTGACCTCTGGTCTATGGTGTTGCTTTTCCAGTTCTTCTCTGTGCTTCTCATCTCTTCATGTGCCATTTTGTAGCCATCCGGTCATTGCTGGAGCTCCGTGCAGATGATGGGGTTAAGGTGTCCTCGGGGTCAGCATGTCAGCTGGAGTTATCAAGAGTACCTTGCAGGGCTTCCCTGGTGGCGCAGTGGTTGGGAGTCCGGCCTGCCGATGCAGGGGACACGGGTTCGTGCCCCGGTCCGGGAAGATCCCATGTGCCGCGGAGCGGCTGGGCCCGTGAGCCATGGCTGCTGAGCCTGCGCGTCCGGAGCCCATGCTCCACAACGAGAGAGGCCACAACAGTGAGAGGCCCGTGTACCGCAAAAAAAAAAAAAAGAGTACCTTACATTTCACATGTGCTCAAATGCTCACACGGATGAGAATTGTCATTCCCATTTTACAGATGGTAAAACAGGTTCTTGGAAATAATAATGGTGAATAATTATTGAAGAAGCTTACCATGTGATGGACACGTGGATTATTACAGTCTCATAAGGTATACTATCCTCAGAGTAATTGGTCCCAGGTCTCATAGCTAGAAGGTTGCAGGCCCCAGAGGTAAGCCAGCCTGTCTCCAGAGCCCACGCTGTTAACTGCTTTGTGGCTTTGCAGTGTTTCACAGAGTCATCAATGCAGTGCAAAGATATTGTAGCACACAACATGACTGATACAAATCTGTCCCTGTGAAGGGTAGCCTCTGGGTAAAAAAGCCTTTTTTCACCACAGTTTCTGAAACTAGATGCCCAGTAATTAACATAATCACCAGCCAAGGGCCTGCATGCGTATGGCTGTGGTGTTTGAATGATCGTGTTAATGGCCGTGGCCATGGCCCTGGCCACAGGCAGTCACATCGCCTTCCCTGGCACAAAAGAGTGACACCACTGTGTCTGCTTAACATGTGGTGCTGTAAGGCGTGAGATGCCACAGCTGCTCTTTCCAGAGAAGTGTTCAAGTAGATAAAATTCCTAGTTAAGATCATGAGATGCTGAGGACCACCTCAGTGAATTCCATGGCTAACTAACAAAAATTTT
This sequence comes from Mesoplodon bidens, assembly GCF_964165515.1. Classification (NCBI taxonomy): domain Eukaryota; kingdom Metazoa; phylum Chordata; class Mammalia; order Artiodactyla; family Ziphiidae; genus Mesoplodon; species Mesoplodon bidens. The sequence goes on along the minus strand of NC_138167.1, from coordinate 1,431,416 downwards.
CCATGAGGGAAGCAGCTAACCTAATCATAGGTAAGACAAGCAGCTGGACAAACAACTGTGCTTCCCTGGAACATACAAGTTGTCATTGATGCAAGAGATGCTAAGATGCAGGAGTTCCAGTTCAGAGGAGCCTGGGCCCTCCCAATCAGACCACATTCCGTGTGTGTGTGTGCGCGCGCGCACATAAACGTACGAATGTGTCTTAACACGTGAACCTGTTGCTTTATTCTCATGCACAGAAATGTATGATCATTGAGACAGGCATGGTAATGGAGTCAGGGAAAGCGGAAAACCTCCAGGTACATAGAACGTGCAGCACTGGACTCACAGGATGGTCTGAAACACACGTGCCCGCTATAGGATGACTCTGCACTGTTCTTTGAAATGGCACATCTGGGAAATGATATGTGGATGGCTTGCTAGACAAATGACAGAAATGTATCAGACCAAGTGTCATGAGCTTTTACTGCTTAGATGAATAAGATGGCAGAGACTTTGCTCCCCATGTTTCTATTTCTTGTCAGCAGTAGCATCTCATATATGAGAAGGTTATAGCTGCTAGAGCCCACAAGGCAACTGAGTATGAAGAATCCCCCAAAATTGTGTGATGCATACATTTGGGCAGTTTGCTTAAAGCACAGAGAGAGCTTTTCCTCCTGTTCGTTGCTGTTCAAGTCCACAACACCAAAAGTATACTCCCTGGAAGGAAACCAGGGAAAGCACTAATAACATGGACAGATTAACATGGTGAAGAAAGGTGTTTCTGCGTTCTCCTCTCCCTTTTCTTTTTTGCTTGCTTTCTAGAGTTGGGAGTTTCTGTTTCACTTGTCCGTCGTTTTCTGTTTTCTAAACACCCATAAAGTGTTAGGTCCTCTGATTCTATCAGAAACATGGTCTCTATCCTTTGTATTCCCTCACTAAAATTGCTACAAAATTTGGATGTGGGTCGATGTGCATGATAGGTTTTTTATGAGTACTAAAAGGTGGGACTAGATCCTGGTAGATAAAACCAATACGAAGATTCTGCACAAACTTAACTTTTTTCCCCCTCTATCAGGTCACTTTACAACTATACCAGAAGCTGCTTATTCTTTGTTATGTCAGGTAGCCTCACATGCTTCAGTCTAGATGTACCCCCATTTCTGGTTCCTTGGAACTTTCCCCTTGGACTGCCCCGCACCCCATTTTTTTACTTGCCGTACTCTGCAGTTTTTCCCTCAGGGTCTCCTGGCTCAGTCAGAATGTGCGGGTTTGCTCATTCTCAGCATTCCATATCTGGCATCCCAGTGGGACCGCCCTGCTCTGACCCTACACTTCAGAATTGATCTTCAGTCAGCACTTACTGAGCCCTGTGTTGGATCAGGGGGATCCGGAGAATCAGGGCACAGGGGCCCTTCTTCCGGAGAAGGGCTTGGAGTGCCCCAGATTATTTAATCTTGAACTACCCTGGCTGGTTACCCTATATAATGTCAGCCACAATTTGTAGGACTTCTGGTATTTCTGAGCTGAACCTCTTTTGTCATAGTAACTGTTATATCCTCCGATAATAAAGCTTTGCTTAAACCTCAGCAGCTAGAAACATTGAAATGGTGATGTCTGTCAGAGTTTGTGTCACGCTAAGGAATTTTAACTTTCAGAAGTAGGGGGAGGAGAGATTAGTTCAGTGATCATGTGGAGGTTTTATCCCCAAATAAAGAAAATGGGTAGAGAAAAACAGTCTTCCTAATTTTTGTTTTTCCCAAATCTTTTTCTTCCACCCAAAGCCTGGATTACTCCCAAGGTGGAAGGGGTGATGTCTGGAAATCGTTAATCCATGGGTTTTATTCATGGTGTATAAAGTTTTCAGAAAGAATTTGCTTTTGCAGTAGGATTTCCTGACTGACTGTGGCAGACATAAACCCAGCAAGGACAGCTCTGTCAGGGCAGCCAAGATCCCTCTTAGATTCCTAGATATATGACGGTTCTGGTGTGTGTGTGGAGTGGAAATGAAGATTCTTCACGTGGGCGGGTCAGGAGGAGAGATGGAGAAGGGGGTGCGTGGGCACAAGCAGAGCAGTGGGTGGAGGTGGGGCGCACCAGGCCAGCCCCCAGAACCCAGCACTCGTTCAGCCCAGAGTGAGTGAAGGAGATGCCCCTGGTGCCCCCTGCCCTGGTACTGGTTTCTGTTCTTGAAGGGCTCTTTTATGGTTTTCTGAAACATTTCCATCCTCCCAGTGAAGCAGAGTGCTAAGCCATCCTAAAGCTGAATTCCGGGCTAAGGGCCATTTTGCACAGATCTTTCTTCCCATGCTGCCGGCCCCCTTTCGCCACTGCAGGCGTATACATGTGCCTCCTTACACACACTCACAGGTGTTTTCAGCCTGTCACAGGTCATGTCCTGGCTGTTTCCGACTTCAGCATTAAGAGACTCAATTCCTGTGTGTAGCCTGTCTTTCTCTAGTAGCACAGGTACCCGTCTCTGATGTGTACACACAACTACAGGTACATGTCTACCTTCCCTGCCTTCCAGGTGATAGGGAACCCCTCCCTCCCACCTGTGCCCCCAAGGCCAGGTTCCTGTGAAGCCAGGTTCCTGTGAAGCACTGTGTGATGGGAAGCCAAAGCCTGCGGACACACAGTGACTGGAGCTGCAGCCGTCGCAAGCTATCAGCTGGAGATGCTGCGTGTCTGCAGTCTGTGCTGTGGGGTGTGATGCTGGAGCTGCAATCATGATGGGACTAGTGGCCAGTTGCCCGTGTCTGCTCCTCCAGCTTCTCTGTGTGTACACGCACACACGCCTGCTTTTAGCCCAGCCTTGAAATAACTGCCAATCACAGGGGAGTCTCCTCCAGAGACTGGCCTCCGCTTGGGAGCCCTTGTACAGATAAGCTATCAAGTCTCCTAGTCACCAGATAAGCGTGCTTGGCTCTCTGCTCGTCTGTCTCCCTGTGGCCCTCGAGGCGGAGCGATTGGGCGGTCTCCCCGTAATCTAGACTCGCATCCTTGGTTACTTATCGAGATCCTAGCCAGGTCAGGAGGTTCCTTTTGTGCACCGGGCACAGCTCTGCTTGGCCTGCCTTCTACGCCCAGTGGCTAGAGAGAGAAGAAAATGAACTGACCTGATAAGGTCATTACTGTGTTCCACACAGCAGGCAACAAGCGTGTTACTGCTTTTCACATCCATCCCTCTGTCTTGTGAAGAAGGTGTAATAGTGCTGAGAAGTGCTTGACTGCAGCACTAACGCAGCCCGAGCACTTCACGTGCCGGAGCTCAGAGGACCGGGCGGAGCTGGTGTCGTCAGCCGCAGCATGCGGGTGTGTGCACAGGCATGGCGGGGTGGAGGCCACCGTTTTCGCCTGTGGCCAACTGCCTACCAGTTTTTCCTTTGAAATTCAGCATCAGCCTTCAGTTGGCTGGCCTGTTCGAAAAGTGTGAACCTCTCTTCTCCCTCTTTTGCCTTATTTTCTTTCCCATGCCCAGCCTTTCTTCCCCATAATTTGTAATTCATTAGTGTATAGCCCTGGAACTTTACTGTGGGGAAGTCCTGTAAAATATATACACACATACACACACAAATACTTAACCCACTACGTTGTTTACTAAACTACAGTAAATGATCTACTGTGGAAAGGCAAGCCTCAAGCCAGGCACGAAATCGAAGGTGCTTTCCCATCTATCGAGAGAGCAGGGAGGAAGGGCTGCTTGACACGCGCCACTGGCATCTCTGAATCTAGCCGCGCGGATAGTTACCTCCCTGTGCCTCGTCTGCCCATCCCCCCAGGGTGCACACTATGCGTCCCCTCCTGTCCCCTCCACTAGTCAGCGCGTGATGGCTTCGGTGCCTCATGCAGCGTTTTCTCCACTCACTGCCCATTGATGTGCACTGTCTTCGTCTGTGCTCACCTGTCTGCCTTCTTGTTGGTGAATGCCCTTATTTTCCTCGATTTTACAAGTTTCCAGATACTGAAGCAAGTCCTTGCAATACCTCCAGCCTTAAGCTGCTCTCGTGGTCATGAAGAGGTGGGCTCAGCAGGAGGCTTCTTCCCTCGGTGGCGGGGCCCACACACTCTGCTCTCTATTCGACTAGGATTCCTTGTACCGAATACGATAGGATAGGTTTTAACTGAATAAGGAGTAAATAGGCAAAATGCAGTTAGCAGCTCTGTAGTTCAGATTTCAAGATTCATTTTATTCTAAACTCTCTTTCCTATCTCCTTACAACTTTGAGTACAGGATATTTGTCTCCATATCTGGGTCAAGAAATAGGGGATGTTTTGTTTTGCTGGACTGGTAATGCATGCTTAAAGGAAAATTGACAACAGATTTCTGAGTTGTAAAACTAAGAGGAAATGATCACATTTTATTTTTTAAATGATTCCCACTGTTTTTTTCATGTTTCAAACCTTTTGCCGTTTTCAAAGACACATCTAACTTTAACAAACCGTAAAGCTCTTTAAATCTGAAACCTTTGGAGAGAGTTTTTACTTTTAGAACCCAGCATTTCTATATGTGGTAAGATTTCTGATTAATGTTTATTGATCTCAGTCACCTAGTGTCACCACACCAAACCTGGATCTGCTCACCCACACGCAGCAAAGCCAATCTACTGACACCGGGTTGTGGTGAAGGAAAGTGCAGCGTTTATTGCAGGGCCAGGCAGGGAGAACGGGCAGCTCGTGGTGAAAACCCACACTCCCCGATGGCTTGCAGGGAAGGGGTTTTAAAGGCAGTGTGTGTGAGGGAGAGGGTCACAGGATGCATGATCAGCTCGTACGCAGTTCTCAGATTGGTTGGCAACAAGGTGAAGTTTCGAGCATCACCAGTCTTCCGGTTTCAACCAGCCTGGGGTCTACATTCTCTGATGGTCAGTAGTTTTCATCTGTGGGGGTCTGCTTCCTCTAAAAACAGCTTAGGAACGTGTGTCAGGCCTTTATCCGTATCTCACAGCTCTGCTGTGTGGCTGGTGTGCAGTGTGAATTGTTACCAGGTTCCTGACCCAGAGCTCTTCTTTGCTTCTACGACTTCACAGTTCCTGGTCATTCCCTCTGGAGTCAGCCTCCTGAGACTCGGGAGAGGGCTGAGAGACTAAAGCAAAAGGCTTTTACTTCGAAGGATATAGACACAGGGGCTTGCACATGGTTTCAGTCCCCCCTTTTCTTTGGTGTTCCTCACTCTTAGGGGAACAGGTTCAGGACGAGAAACGGAATAAAGTTTCCCCTAGAGAGGTTAGTCACAAACTGTCGGCAGAGGAGGTCAGTTTTAGGGGGACTCGGTTTCACTAGTGGCCCTGGACGTGAACTCCTAGTGGTACTTACTCACTTGTTAAAGAACAGTGAGGCAGACTTCATTCAGGACAATCCCGATGGGTTTAGGGGCCACTGCAGTGGGGTTTTGCAGTGAGGGAGACAGAGACAGTGCCCAATTCTGAATACAACAAGGAAAAGTGGGAATTTACAGCCAAGGAGCAGGTGGGGGTCAGTGGATGGACACTTCCTAAGGAGGAAACATCAGGGATAGGGGGAGATTCTGGCTAAACCAACCTAACTGGATTCTTGCCTCAGGCAGGCAGAGTGATCAGACATCGCCCGGGGGATAGTGGGCGATGAGGAACCCCGTCACATACAAACCAACTTAGAATTCCTGGGGGAATTGGACAATATAGAGATGAACATGAACACCCAAAAGTCAGGGCCCAGTTGAGAAGAGAGGTCAGGGGAGCCTGACCCACATTTGGTCAACGAGAAGACCTTTGTCCCCAGGATGTAGATGAGGGGAATGAGAAAGTTAATTGAACCTAAGTGATTGCCTGGTTAGTTATTCCATTAACTAAACAAGTGGTAATAGTAGATCATCTGTAAGAGATGCTGAGGAAGGGACCCTGCTTAGTACAGAACTAATATTCCAAGTACTTAGTAAATATTTATAGCATAAGAAATGTCATTCTGGGTTTTGTATTTGTTGTGACTTTTTGTTTGGGAAGATAAATGGAAGACGGTCCCATTCTCTAAAGTTTGTTTGAGGAGTCAAATAGACACACATGAAAAATGGTTATGAAGTGGGGGTCAGGATTTGGAGCTCTGAACTTTCTTGCCTTTAGCTTTAGGTTATCTTTTTAACTTTTCATGAAACTTTAGAAATTGACTTCGCCCTAAAAGAGATTTTTTTTTTTCCAAAGACTGTAGCTCTCTCACTAAGCACAAACTCAGGCTAAAGCTGCTGAAACTTTCCAGATTTCCATTGTTAACAATAAGGTTTGTTTTTTGATGAAGGTCATGCAGGTGTATCTCATGAACCCTTCTGTAGCCTGGCTTTATATCAGTTATTATGAGGGTGTGACCTGAGAGGTGTATGTTTATCCAGTGTCTCTCTTGCAGGAGAAGTATAAGATAGAGGGGTATTCTCGAAGGCATATTTGTTTTCAGCTTGCTAGGATTACAAATGAGTAAGGACCATAACACCAAAAACATTTAGGGGGTCCATTGAGTATCCTTCTGTTTGTGCTGCAAATGGGAAGGCTAAATTAAAAGGTTGGATCTCAGAGACCACTAAGAATAAACAAGTTGTTGAATTTTATAACCTTATATGTGAAGACTAAGTCAAACTAAGCCTCAAATCAAGGTAAAGAGGTTGATTTAGCAATTTAAGGGTCTGCCTAAAGTAAACTTCAAAACTAAAGTTAAAACAAAGATCAATCCTGAATATATGCATTTGAATTCTTATATACACTCAACACATTAGTTCCATTAGTTCATGATTTTTTTTTAATGCAGAACAGGACCACATCTCATTCTTAATATTCCTGCCAGCAAAAGCTGGCTGTGGCGTGGCACAAAGGCATTCACTGAATGTTTGTTAAGTGAATTACATAATTTTTTTAGTGTCAATATGTGTGATTTGATATGCAGTATATCTAGTTAATGTAGCAAAAATATCATGACAGTTTACTATATCTGTTCAAAGAACCACATTCTTGCACAAAGTAGCTGCATTTACGTGAGAAAGTAGCACAAAGGTCCAAAACTTTGTGAAGAGACCCAGTACCACCCTTCATCTTCCTCATCCTCACGCACACCGCAACCAAGAAGGTAAAGTCGGTTCTTGAGAGAAAAGACTTTGAGGCTAGACCATTGAAGTTTATTCCCTTGCCTCCTTTTTTACTTTTCAGAGTTTAGCTCTCTGCTGGGGCCTCTGGACAAGAATGTCATTAAAAGAATAATGTTTCTGGGAAGTTAATACGTTAGTTGTTCCAGGATTTCTTTAGTGAACCTACACTGGGGGACAGTGGTGCAATGATGACCCAGTGAGAAGTCAGAACTGCTACTGGCATTTACTCAGTAATCCAGGGACAGCTGAACCTGCCTCCAAGGAGTTCCGCAAATAGAAAGAAGAGTAAGAGGATTTTGTAGCGACAGAGGAACCATAGTAAATATAAAAATAATTTGCCAGGAACACAGTAAACGATCAATAAATGTTAGCTTGAAAAACAGTGGCATCTTCCAAACAATAAAATATTAGTACTGCAAGGGCAAATGCCTTAAGTCCCAAGTGATATTCAGTTCAGGGTATACCTTTCCTCTCAGAATGAGCTCCCAGAATGTGCCATAACCAACCCACCTATACTTAGATTAAAGATCTAGTACAGAAACAGTGGAGTGGGGAGAAGGGGGCAGACCATGGAATTGACTGGAGGGGCCTTTCGCTGAACGTCCCATCCTGGTCCGAGAACATGTGTTCCCGTGTCTTAGATAAATGGGTTGCAGAAATGGGATGCTGTAGAATTTTCAGCTGCAATCTGTATCGAACAATAGAGGAGCAGCTGGTCTGTCTTCCAAAAGATCTCTAGCCATCTAACCTGCTCAAGTGGAAGGGAGGTTAAAATAAACACCTTCCGGAGGTCACTGTCTTCCATCACCGTGTGTCGTCAAATGCTGGCCTCTGAAGCCAATTGGAGGGTCTGATACATAAATAAATCCTTGCAAGAAGAAACAAAGCTTTCAGTAAGTCAACCAGAAAGCTCTCATTCCCCTTTATAATTTAAATTATTTTCCTTAACAGCTCGGTAAGTGTAGGATTGGGGGGATATTGACATTTTGGCATTATATTTGATAAAAGCAGAGGTTATCTTGACAAGTTCATTTTTTAACTTTCTTTATGCCAAAAAAAAGATAGGTAATTCTAATTCTGCATAGCTGTAGGACTGATGTGGTCTGACCGCATTACTGACAGCTTTTGGTAGGACCTCTTGCCAATGTACTGAGGTTGTATGTGGACAAAAGACATAACCTCTGGATCCTGTAAGGCGTCCTCTTCCTACTTGGCAAGTGTCCCTCTCCCCTCTTGAGATTAGGCAGTGGCAGTTCTACCTTGTGGGAAATGCAGTTTCTTTTCTGAGTGGCCTGCCCAAGTTAGATGGGGAGAAGGAAGAGATAAGGACATTTCCCACGTGATTGACATGGTTAAATGTGTCCCAGAGAGGCCACGGTGACTTTTTTTTTTTTTTCCTTGATGGATAGATTTGAGAATTGTGCTGGTTGGGCAGTTTCATACACTTTCACCGAGTAAGCGCTATAGTTTTTTTGTTTTGTTTTAAAAAAGCGACTCCTTTTGACATGAGAAGAAAGGGCATCTTGGTCATTGCATGGAATGAATTTTTATCCTTGAAAAAATTTTCAAACTCCATCCTTTTTTAACTTTTCAATTGGACTTTGAAAAATTTCAGAGTGCAAAACACTACATATTTTGTAATCTGTCAGCACCTCAGCATGAAATACATTTAAATCAGTTTGAGATTCATCTCTGATTAAGAACAGGGACCTAAAAAGTCCACTCTTTCATTCCCAGTCATACAGCAGTGAGCTAGTACCTTTCCAGACTCCATTTTACTGTGAAAAATTTGACCTCTCCACGACCACCATTGATCACATTGTCTTCGTCCTCAGTGCTCGTGCTTTTTTATGTCAGTTTTCCAACTCAAACAGTAATTACCTAAGATACCAGCTCTTTCAGCCTTGCAGCCCAGATATGATGGCAACTATACACAGACACACACACAAAGAATGGGAGTAAGTTGCACAAATCCAATGAAAATCCCCAAAGTGATTTTTTTAAATCAATGTGTCCATGAAAGAAGCTAGAGGAGGCCAAGCTAAAAACATGGGAGGGCTTCCCTGGTGGTGCAGTGGTTGGGAGTCCGCCTGCCGATGCAGGGGACGCGGGTTCGTGCCCCGGTCTGGGAGGATCCCACGTGCCGCGGAGCGGCTGGGCCCGTGAGCCATGGCCTCTGAGCCTGCGCGTCCGGAGCCTGTGCTCTGCAGCGGGAGAGGCCGCAACAGTGAGAGGCCCGCGTACCGCAAAAAAAAAAAAAAAAAAAAATGGGAAATGAAATAGGGCTGCAGTGCTCGGAGGCATGAGAGGTGTGGTAGGAGAGCCATGGCTAGACAGTTGGGATATTGATGTGCAAGGTGAACATGCATTTAAAGGAGTTGCCTTGAACTTGCCTTTAAAGATTCTGCTTTGGAACTCTTTCTAAATCTTCTACACTGTGTGGATTTGTGGCCAGGAATAAAATACAAGTCTTTTTTGAGAGATTAGTGTTGTCTATGGAAATCTATCCAACTTCCCCACTCTCCAAATCCTCTGCAAAACAGTCTCGTCCTTCTGTGGTTGGCAGTGTTGATACCACAGGTAACACAGGACTCATACCACGAGCCTGCTGATTAGGGGTCCCTTACAGAGCCCAGAGCCTTCCACTCCAGCCCCTGAATGTGTAACCTTTATCCTTAGGGAATTGTGTGTGTGTGTGTGTGTGTGTGTGTGTGTGTGTGTGTGTGTGTGTGTTTTAAAAACAGTAATAATGCTGAATGTATTCACTTTCTCTGGTTTGTCTAGACAGGCTCCAATTTCTATATTGTATTATACCATGTAGGCCTAAACTCTGAACTCTGATCTCTCCAGTAAGTTAAAGATCGTTTTAGACACTAAGCCTTGGCTGTTCCCTCTCTTAACTATTTTATGGAAATAGTATTAGAAACAGAGGCAATGTGATATATTTATAAAGCAACCATTAAAAATCATGTTTTCCAGGAATACGTAATGTGAATAGTACTCACAATATAACACTAAATGGATAAACAGGGTATTAAGCAAAACGTGAAGTATGATACTGTTAAAAGTTGATTTATGTAGGTTTATAAAAAGACTTGGAAAAAAATCAGCAAAATGTTGCAAGTGGTATTCTTGGTGGAATACCTATAGGCTATTTATTATTTCTTTTATATTTTCTCCCATACTTTTCAGAGTAAAATATGCATTGATTTCACAATAAAAAACATAAAACTTTATTTTAGAAACTCTTAAAAGGAAAGCAGCAGGGGAGTCCTCTTAGGCCAGGAAGAAATCAGCGTCACTGTTGAAAGTAACACCAGGCCTTATTTCTGTTGACTTGAAGATTAGTGAGCTCCTTGTTCATTAGGTGGGTCAGAGGTGTCCTGCTGGTGAAAAGTGCCAGCCCGGTGACACACAGCAGGTGCAGACCCTGCCTGTGAGCCCTGGGAACGTTTGGAACCTGCCAGCATCTGGCGGGTTGGCGGCTGCCCCAGCTGCTGTGTGTCAGGCAGATGCTGTGCCAGTGTTTCGGCGTTGGAGAGCCGGCCCACTCTGCCTCCGCCCCTCAGGCTCGCCAGTACCAAGAGTCATCGGGCCCGAGAGCCGCCCGATGAAGTCATCTGTCCTTTGCTGTGCTTTCAGAGGGAGCCGAGGTGATAGTTATCCATCCAGGGTAAAGGGGACACAAAACAGAGTTAGCGCAGGACTGCCACTCGGGAGAAGAGACCCAGCGTCACACTGGGCCCGGGCTCAGGCTCAGGGGTCTGGCGTTGTGTAAGGATTTATCTGTCACCCATTAAAAGGAGGATAGATGGCCTCGGCCCAGTGAACGAGGGAGCTCCAGCCAGGAGGCAGATCTAGTCATGAGTTCACTCACCACATCTCGTGGCCGAGAAAAACACGCACTTTCTCCAGAGGCAGAACCTTCCTTCCATTGCAGGAGGTGAAGGAACACACACAACATGTGGCATCAGGCTTTCAGATGGGCACGTTTCACTAGCAGTTTTGGGGTGTTTTTTTTAACATCTTTATTGGAGTATAATTGCTTTACAATGGCGTGTTAGTTTCTGCTTCATAACAAAGTGGATCCCTAGCAGTTTTTTGTAACCTCCTTGTAAATAGATGGGATGAGCAATTGTGAAGTAACTGGAGTCTTTCTGTATCAGGAACGTCACCTCTGCAAAAACAAGCTCACCCTGTGCTTGATCTCCAGCCCAGAGTCAGAACTACATCTCGCGTTGATGTACATGCCAGCAGTCCCCACGCGGCCCCCAGAACAGTGGGTGGGTGTGACTGTGTACACGTGCAGGTGTATGGACCTGCTTCTCTTTACAATCCTGAAGATCGCTGTAGTTATTACAAGAGCTCTAGTCTTGCTCCGTTTCTTTGCCTTGGGAGGCATCAAGAGACTGGAACTTCTTGTTTCAGATTGACCTTGACTTTCCTCATTTTTTTTCACCTCAGATCATCCAGCCCCTCTTAGAACTTGACCAAAACAGAAGCAAACTAAAGTTGTACATTGGACACCTGACAGCCCTCTGCCATGACCGAGACCCCCTGATTCTTCAAGGACTCACTCCACCAGCTTCCTATAACTTGGACGATGACCAGGCAGCATGGGAGAATGAGCTGCAGAAGATGACCCAGGAACAGGTAGGCCTCTCACCTGAGCTCTGGCGACACCCTCACAAAATTCAGCTGCTCTTTAGGTTGATGCAGTAGAAGCTGCCTTGGAGAATTCAGGGTTCAGAGTCAAGATTCTTAACAGTGGTTGGTTCTTCAGTAGATATTAGGAGCTACCATTCGAAGGAAGCCCCACTTTATTCTTCCCTCAGTGTAACTTGCCAAAGAATCAGAAACGGCTGGTTCGGAAGGGAGAGGGTTAAGGGGAATCTGTTATTTCACAGAACTGATGGCCACTCATGATTGTGACCACGGAAAGGAAGTCTGAGTTGGGGATATCTGGATGAGGATCCTTGACGAGTCAGCTGTCTCTGGGGAACTGTGGGTCACAACCTCCTAAGTTTTTCAATAAAAGGACCATTAGATGAATTAGTGTAGGTTCCCCTCCTGTGCTCCACTCTCTGTTTACTGTTGCCTGTAAAATCCATTGGTTCTCTTTTTTCCATGTCATGATGTTTTTAGTTCAGTAGAGAAAATGAGAAGGCTAAAAGGAGACAAAAACCATGAATAAAAGAAACAAGGAGAAAACGGGATGAGGGCAGACATGGAAAGTAAAAGAAAGAAACATTGAATAAACACTGAGAAATAAAAATAGAAAAAAAGAGATCGAGCAGCTTTAGAACAGTAATCCTAAGCTGCTTTTGTGCCTGGCTACAGAGTGGGGTTGATGGGGTCCCAGCCCCTTGTAGATGTGATTGTGGCATCAGTCTGCTAAAGCTCTGCACCAGAGTGTCGAAGCTGTGCACTGTCTTCCAGCTGCGTGCCTCCTATTTGTTCACCCACAATGCGTGAGCGGAGGCTGTGTCGAATAGGGCACATCCTGTGGTGTGAGGTTGCGGGGAGCAGTGACGGCCGCGGGTCGAGAGCTGCACGCTGGGGTCAGGGCGGGACTGACTCCCGGGTGCGGACTTGGCCTAAAAACAGACCCATTTAACGGCCTGTCGGTCACCCACCTGATTTGTGTGATGGAAAAGGTAAGGCCGACCTCTCAAATTTAGCGTGTTGCCATGGAAATTTTAATTTCTTTCTTCTCAAAAGAGGGAGACATTTAAAGGACAGAATTAAATCGAATTTCTAGTGGCTCCTTTTGATATTAATAACCATGAAGTTTACATGCCACTGGAAGCCCGCTGGAAACAGAGCACACAGCCAGTTAATTTTAGAAACTCCACTACAAAATTTTGCAGAGAGACACGGCATCTTAAAGCACGAACAGTGATGTATCAAAGTTTAACTGGCATTAAATTATTTCTTTGTGAAACAACTTGTCTTTGAAATGAAAAAAAGTATTTTAGCTCAGTCCTGTTTTCCAAATATGCCTGAATGGAAGTAATCAGTCTTTCTAAGGGGGAAAAAAATACCTTCAGGGTGAGGCCAAGGTAGAAAATCTCAAGCTAAGAGTTTTTCAGAAAGTTTTGAGTGAAAAACCAGGAGTTCAATAGAAGGCATGCCATCCCACATGTTATCATCCAAACACTTTTGCTCACATACGTGAATCATGTTAATATTGTCACGTTTCCCCTTGGCTGAGAACCTGCTTCAGTTACTGAAGTTGTTGCATGAGGTGTATGAAACTGTATCTTCAGCAGCATCCCTGGAAAACCTGGGGAGCAGGTGACCAGGGTCATCTGTAAAGGGGCACAGCAACTAACCACACCTTCCGTCAGCTTCTCCAGAGCAGTTAGAGTTTGGTGGAGAAACCAACCCATTTTCTGCCCCCTCTCTCCAAGTAAGATTTTAAGGGAGTGGTGCAGGCTGTCGAGAAAGATGACCTGTGATAATACAAAATGACTTGCCTATTGTGAGCAAGGTTTGACTTTAGTTTTTGAAGCCCAAGAAACATTAGATAGAGATCACCACTAAATATGCATGTTGGTTTATTTTGTGTGTGTGTTTTCTTTGGGGATATAGAGCCTTCTGCACCTGACATTTGTGTGACTCAACTCTGTATGTCCCATGCATTTCACTGCCACCATGCTCCCCTCGGTCACACACCCCCATGAGGACAGGACAAGAGCCTTGTCTGTCTTTTTCAACACTGTTGTCTGTACGAAGAATAGTGCCTAGCACACAGTATCTGCTCAGTAAAGGTTTGTTGAAGGAATGAGAGAAAGTGAAGGAGAAAGGCAGGCAGGATACCGTCCATACTTCTTATCAAAGCACACAAGGCCTCCTTTCATTTGGCCTGATTCTTAAATGCACATCTCTTCTCACCCTATCCCTGAAGCATACAACAACTGACAGTCTTTTAAACTGTTAATTGACTTAACAGTTTTCACATTTGTGTCCTTTTGCTCATAATGGTCCCTCTGCCTGCTCTGCCCTTTCCTGCCTTGTCTCCCTGGGGAATATCTAAATAGGAATCTGAGTTTTTAAACTCAGCTCAGACATCATTTCTTTTATGAGTTCTTTCCTGAAACCCCAGGCCCAATGTGCCACTCCCTCCTTAGGGCTTCTGTAGGACCTGTGGCACTCGTACTTACTAGTTTTCATATCTGTCTTCCCATTAGTCTAGGCTTTCTGTCAGCTGAGGACATGAACCGTATCATTTTCATCTTAAAATTCGCACCACGTCAGGTACTTGGTACTTGCTTACTAACTCAGATGAGTGAGTGAATTCTAGTGAGTTCTGCATAGTTTATTACTTTGTATTTCATAGTTATGATTCTTATTCCCTAACTAGATGAGTTTCTTCACTGCCAGAACCATGTCTTATATTTCTAAAGTGCCTGGCACAGTACTGTACATGTAAAGAATGCTTATTAGTATATACCTTGCTGAGTGTTTGTTTGGTGACCCAAGACAGTTTCCTCAGTGCCCTTCAGTAGCTTTGCATAATCTGACTGTTGATGTCAGAAGAACCACTCAGACTCCATCCTGAGTTATGACCCTATTATCTGCAACTGCCTGGCCTACAGAAATATTACTTTACATCTGAAGATTTCCCAGAATTGTTTTGTTTCCTTTGCCCTCTTAGAGGCTGGCTATCTTACCACCTAAATTTATGGGTTTGTTTATTTTTCTTACCTTATCGGTTTTTGCTCTATGTATCTTGAAGCTCTGTTATTGAGTGCATACACATTAAGGATTGTTATATCTTCTTGATGACTTGACTCTTTTATCATGATGCACTGTCTCTTTTCAAAGCTGGTAATACTCCATGCTCTGAAGTCTGCTTTGTCTAACATTAATGTAATCATTCCAGCTTTCTTTAGAATTGTGAGTGCACGATAAACCTTTTTTCATATATTTGCCTTTAAGCTGTCGACGTCTTTATATCTACAGTGAGTTTCTTGTTGACAACATATATTCACCAGCCTAGAGGACACAGGTCTAGGGGGCAAGGCTGTCTCTTCCTCCATGATTTCAATAGGCCAGGCTGCCACCCAGGGCCAGAGGGCTGGAGCTGCCACCCCAGTGGGCCTGGAGGACAGCTTCCAGCCAAAGAGCCTTATTCTCAAGCCTTAAAATCTGATGAGGGACTTCCCTGGTGGTCCAGTGGTAAAGAATATGCCTTCCAATGCAGGGGACGTGGGTTCGATCCCTGGTCAGGGAGCTAAGATCCCACATGTTGCAGGGCAACTAAGCCCGCGCGCCACAACTACTGAGCTCGCGCACCTCAACGAGAGAGCCCGTGTGCCGCAAACTGCAGAGCCCACGCTCTCTGGAGCCTGCGCGCTACAACTAGAGAAGAGAAAACCTGCACACCACAAGTAGAGAGAAGCCCGCGAGCCACAACGAGCGATGCGGCAAAAGATCCCACCTGCCGCAATGAAGACCCGACGCAGCCAAATAAATAAATAAATAAATTTTTAAAAAATCTAATGGAATTTGACCTGCTAGGTTTTGGACTTGTTTGGGACCCATGATCCCTTTCTCTTCTTTCCAGGGTCTCCCTTTTGGAATGGGACAGCCTATGCCTGTCCCACCATTGTATTTTAGAGCAGATAACTTGTCTGGTTTCAGCAGGTCCACATTTAAATTTTGCCTCAGGATGAATCATGTTTTTTAAGTCTCACCCACACTTGATTTAGATGATATTTACGTGAGATTTGGGATTTAGAGTTGATGCTGCAGTGGGTTAAGACTCTTGGGCTGTTGGGATGGGGGTGAATGTGTTTTGTGTGTGGGAAGAACATGAGTTTGGGGGGTACAGAAGGCAGGATGTTACGGGCTGAATTGTGTCCCCTGCAAAGTTTATATATTGAATCCCTGACTCCAAGAATGTGACTATATTTGGAGATCGAGCCTTTAAAGGTAATGAAGAAGAGGCTGATAGGTGGGCCTTAATCCAATCTGATTGGTGTCCCTGTAAAAAGAGGAGATTGGGACATACAGAGACACCAGGGCTGTGTGCTCACAGAGGAAAAAAAAAAAACGTGAGGACACAGCAAGAACGCAACCATCTGTAAGATAAGGAGAGGCTTTAAAAAAAAACAACCCTGCCAACACCTTGCTCTTGGACATCTAGCCTCCAGAACTGTGAGAAATAAATTTCTGTTGTTAAGCCACCCAGTCTGTGGTATTTTCTTATGGCAGCCCATGCAAGCTAATACCTTGTTTTTGAAAGATATTCTTCTCTGGGTATAGAATTCTAGGTTGACTTCCTGTTTTTTTAATATTTTAAAGATGCTGTTCCATTTTCTTCTGGCTTCCATAGTTTCTATTGAAAAGTCTGCTGTATTTATGTGTGCGGGATCCCCCCCCACCCTCTCATGTTTCTTTTTTCTCTGACTGCTTTCAAGATTTTTTTTTTTACCTTTTGTTTTCAACCATTTGAAAATAATGTGCCTATTTGTATTTTACGTTATATTTCCTGTCTGTGCTAAAATCCTTTTTGAGATCTCTGTGTCCCTTGGGCTTATGTTTTGTTGTCTTTCATTAATTTTGGAAGATTCTTGGCTCTTATCTCTTCAGATATGTCTTTCGTCCCTTTCTCTCTTCCCTTTCTATATCTACAATTATGTATTTGTTAGACCATCTGATATCGTTCCACATCTCTTCGATGTCTGGGGGCTTTTGTTTGTTTCTTTTGGGGATTTTTTTCATGTTACGTTTGGAGATTCCTATTATCTGTTTGGATAATTTCTATCAATATGTCTTTAAGTTCATTTGCTGTTTTTGTGTCTCATTATTTTTTATTAAGCGGTAAATATTATATGTAAAAGAAGAGTAGAAACTGAGATTAATAACATTTATGTCTGGAAATAGGCAATTCCTCTTCTTCTTTCAGACCATTAGCATTTGGGAACTGAGTCAAGTCAGTAATTGAGCTGGGTTTGAATTACTTTCATCGCTCCACAGGCTTTAAATTTTCCAGTGGTGAATTGTACATTTAGTGCAAAGTCTTGAGTGCTGATTTTTCCTGGATTCAGTAGCTCCTTCATGCCTACACCACAGGGCTCCCCCTTCACACTCTTGTCCTCTCCCAGTGCAGGCTGCTCTCACCTGTTAATGCGAAATATAGTTAAAGTCTTTTTTGTACCCAGTTGCATTTTTCCTTTTTCATCTGCGGTGGCAACCAATGTCATGAACTGGTTCGCATTTTTACAGTCCACGTTTTTACCTTTTTAATATACATATTTGTTTACACGAACAATGTGCAGTATTGTTCAACGTGATATAAATTTGAAATAAATGACATCATACTACTCAGGCTATCTCTCTGTTCATTAGTGTTTACTGAACCT
This sequence comes from Mesoplodon bidens, assembly GCF_964165515.1. NCBI lineage: Eukaryota > Metazoa > Chordata > Mammalia > Artiodactyla > Ziphiidae > Mesoplodon > Mesoplodon bidens. Next base: position 1,413,959 of record NC_138167.1, on the reverse strand, counting down.
GAGCCTTCTAGTCACTTGCTATTGGAAGAAAAGATGTTGCTGAAATTTTTCAGATAAATGTAAGTCTCATACCATTTTAAGTATGGCTCTGGAGCCCTAGAGAAACTTTCTTTGAAAAAGTAGATTGAGGTTGTGTCAAAGTAGAATGCTATAGTGGTACAAAGTGGCTAGAATGAAGAAAAAGGTTTCATTAGGTTCAGTTTTAGATTTAAACATCTTCTCTGTTGATTCTAGGACAGCCCCATATTTGACCACTGTCTGTTATCTTCCAGAATCACAGCTCATAATTGAAATTCCAGGTCCACGTTGCCCACACCACACACTTTCTACAGAAGGTGTCTTGTTTTCTTTGCCAGGACCTCTTGCCAACTCCTGGGCAGGAAACCTTGTCAGTGTTTCCATAAATCTGGCACTGACACTGGCCTATATATTTGGTGGGACCAAAAATTCGGGTGTGTTTGGCAGGCTGGGATCAAGGATTTGGGCCACATGGCCAGCATTTTTGGCAGGGCCAGGGCTGAGGATTCAGCTGGCATGGTGGCATTTGGAGGCAAGGACCAAGATGATGGTGCAGATGGTTGGGAGACTGGCTACATACAAGGAGACTGAACAAATGAGTAAGTATACTGAAGCTCATGGGAGCAGGCTTGTTACTCCAGGAGGAGGAAGTAACAAATACAGAAGGGTGAAGGCAAGTCCGGTGGCATTCAGTTGCTGTTGGAGGTGTCCATATGGACTCAGGGTTTTTGACAGATAATAGACTTAGCTTTCTCTGTGTGTACATTTGTGTGCTCATCTACATGGATACATGTGTGTATTTCCTAGTTTTATCTGCTGAAACACCTAGAAGCAGTGACACACCACTAACAAGGAGCTCACCTAGCTCCCAGCTCTTGGTTTATAGATGCCTTTTTTCACCAAAAGGAACCAGGGCTCCTTGGAGACATGGCTCAGCCTAGGACTGTGTGTGGCAAAGTACAACATAAATCCAGAGCATCTTATACCAGAAAGTAACAGAGTGTTCCAAGAGTGGCGGGGATATGTCAGAAGGACATGGGGTGGGGGGACTTTCCTGGTGGCGCAGTGGTTAAGAATCCTCCTGCCAGTGCAGGGGACGTGGGTTCGAGCGCTGGTCCAGGAAGATCCCACATGCCACAGAGCAACTAAGCCTGTGCACCACAACTGCTGAGCCCGCATGCCACAACTACTGAAGCCCACGTGCCTAGAGTCCATGCTCCACAACAAGAGAAGCCACCGCAATGAGAAGCCCCTGCGCCGCAATGAAGATTAGCCCCCGCTCACCGCAATTAGAGAAAGTCCACACACAGCAATAAAGACCCAACACAGCCAAAATAAATAAATAAATAAATTTATTTTTAAAAAAAGAAGAAGAGGAAGGACATGGGGTCTCCCAATAGCAAAATCTTCAGGAATTTGAGTAGCAAAATTAATAATAGTAACAAATTACAGCCCACTGAGTAGAACAGGAATCTGTGAGTCTGTACTAGTGTAGAGAAATCAGTAAGCAAACACATGGTGGCGCAGGGGCCATGCCCTGTAGTAGAATGCCAGCTAATACATGGAGAAAGAGTGGCGGAGTTAGAGAATCACCACTTGGCAACCATCACAGTAATAACTGATCTGAACTGGAATCATCAATGAACGTGAAAACCAGTGGGTGAAAGTTGGTTGAGGAACAAGATATTTGCGTAGTCCAGAAGTGTCTCTTCACACACGCACACAAAAAGTTATTTCAGTTAATTAGCACAAAATCCTTTTAGTTGATGTACATTGGAAAAACTTGGCAGACACCATCTAAACCCAAATGACTGAAGGTAATGTAACCTGTAGTGGGATAAATGAACGTTATGTCTTAATTCTAGGTATTAGCCAAATGGCACATATGTTGCTGAAACTTCCCCCAATTCAGCAAGCACAGAGACATAAAACACTAAACATGAGAGGAAAAAATGAAAAATTGTACTTTATCAAAACTTTAAACTTTTGTTCATCAGAAAACTGGGAGGAAATATTCACAATGTATATATTGAACAAAGGACTTCTATTGAGAAGATATTTTTAAAATCAGAAACAAAAAGACAAAACAACATAATTTTAAAATGAGCAGAAGACTTGAACCAGACAGTTCACAAGAGAAAATACACAAACCAAGCACACGAAAACAGTGCTCACATAAACGAAAGCCACAGTGAGATAGGGCAATTCCAAGAAAATGGCTAAAATTGACCAAATGTGAATTTTACACATTCACCAAATGTCCACGAGGGTGTGGAGTAGCTGGAACTCTATGTGCAGTGGTGAGGATGGTCCAAGGCTTTGAAAAGCTCTTAGGCAGTTTCTTGTTAAATTAGATACACACCTGTCCTATAACCCAACAATCCGACTCCTCGTTTACTCAAGAAAAATGAAAACACGTCCACAAAAAGATGTGTACAAAATTGTTCAGAGCAGCTTTATTCGTAAAACCACCAAACTGGAAACAACCCAAATGTTCATTAACAGAAGAGATTTTTTTAAATTACCATATATCATATAATGGAGTACTACTCAGCAACCAAAAGGAACGAACTACTAATACAAGCAACTTTATGAATGAATCTCAAAAACACTGTTAAGCAAAAGACGCCAGGTGCAAAAGAATATCTGATTAATGTCTGATTCCCTTTGTATGGCATTTCCAGAACAGGGAGAGCTCATCTGTGGTGATAGAAACTAGAATGCTGGACGCCTGTGGGAATTGACTGAAAGGGGTCCTGGGAATCTTTCTGGGACGATGGAAATGTTCTGTGTTTTGGTTGGTGAGACGGTCATGTGGGCATATATATTGATCAGAATTCATCAAATTGTACACTCTGATGTACAGAGATCTGTGCATCTTGCTGTATGTCAATGATAGTTTAATTCAAAACAAAAACAGAAAAGTCACACCCCATTTCCAGTCTCCTCTCGAACTTTTTGAAGCAGTTCGACTGATAGGCAGATTCTGCTGAAAAGCTGAAAGTAGAATTTCTCCCTGGAGCACACGTCCTTTTTCCACCACGAATGTCAGCCCCCTGACGGCCGACGACGCTGGAATGAGCCCTCACTGGCCAGCTCGCTCCGTGGGTCACGGCTGTGGACTCCAGCCCCTTTCCCAGCACCCAGTCCAGTTTTGACCTTCAGGGAAGTATTGTTGCACAACTTGGCTCGGACGTCGTCGTCTCCTCGGAGCCCTTCTTCCATTTGTTTTCTCGATTTTGATCAGTGGCTGCTTGGCTTGCCCCTCTCTCTTCAGGGCGGTGAGTCTGGGATGGTCGATGCCGGGCTGGCACTGGGCCCTCACTCTGGGGGCTCGTGGGTCGTCAGTCACGACGTGACACTCTTCTCTCGTGAATGCATCTGCACAGATCGTCGTAGCCCCCAAGTGGGCCATGTGGACACGGGAGCTTTTGGGGGCAACGGGGAGAGAAAACGAGAGAGAGAAGAATGGGTTCTTTATGGGCAGCAAACTCTGTCCTGGTTCCCAGCCTGCATGTTTCTGATCTGGTTTTCTTCTCTTTGCGATGTTTGCACTTGTTTCCTCGGCTCCGACATTGAACTCTTGTCCAAAAAGACCAAGAGCGGCGGAGCATGAGGGGCTGAGCGAGGTGACCAGCGATCCAGCAGCAAGAGCTGCGGGCCCTGAGGACAGGTGGGGTCTGTGCCTGACTGGGCTTGGGGATGGAGTGTGTGTGTGTGTGTGTGTCTGTCTGTCTGTCTCACGTTTATGAGAAAACCCTGTGGGGCAGCCTCACTCTTTCTCTCCCCTCTGCTCTCACAGTCTGGCACTCTCCCCTCCTTCTGACAGCTTCCATTAACCTTTTCATGCAAAGAGCAGAGTATCTTGCCAGCTGGATGTTGAAAATCTGGCAGAGAAGAGATTGTTCTAAAAAGGAAAAAAAAAAAAAAAAAAAAAGGAGGTAGAAGCGCTGGGAGACCCCACGAGAGAGGACAGGGCCTGGCCAGCTGCTGGCTTGGGCCCTGAGACCCTGAGCCTGTTGCCTGACTTCTGGTAAAACCCCCTAAAACAAGGTTGTGGGGAGGAAGAGGAAGTGAGGATTTGAACGTAGAGGAGGTGAGGAACTCGCTCACACAGTTGAAATGACACAGATACTAATCCTTCTTTGCAAGTCACTCCTGACCTGAGGGCAGCTGAATGGTGGACACATGAAAGGATACACCTAAATAGGAGCAAACTTAAAGGCTTTGTGCTAAACGTGCTACGTCATCTTGTTTGTGGAGAGAGAGGATACTATATTACGAGACTCAGCTAGACCAGAGCTTTTTTGATACAAAAGATCCCTCCAGACCATCTCCTCCCTTAACTTATCTCAGAGAAGGGGATTCTGCTGTTTCTCTCTTGTCCACAGTCTCTCCCTCCCCATCCTGATCCTCGTCACCAGGGCCTGCCCCCAGCTGGCCGAGATTAAATAAAAATGAACGTGAAACACCTACTGTGAATGCAGGTCTCCTGTGCCCTCAGCTTCACAGCAAAGAGGGCAGGAACCTTTAATTTTGTTTCCATTAGCTTGATCTTGCACTGGACCCTTTAGAGCTCTGAAATAGGAATATGGAACATTTTTTAATTATGAAGCTCTGTATTTATAGAGATCTTAATATTTTTTAGCTGCCCTGTGTTTTTCCTTTGTGTTGAGAGTATTCCCACGGAAGGAGGAGGTCAGCGCTTGTGATTCCCCGGAGATCCTGCAGGAGCAGTTAGTTACCATCTTGGAGTTTTCATGAGTCTTGACAACTCCTACAGTCCAGCACATTGACTTACAGAGATAATGCAGGGAAATTTACCCTTGCGAACGTCCAGAAACTGGCCCGGGGCAGGGACTGCCTCCTCAAAGCCCGTGGAGCAGAGAAACCTTGGAAACGGCAGTTTTCCCATCTAGTCAGGGCTTTGAAATAAATTGTCCTTAGCTTTCCTCAAACCACTATTTAATTCTTTACCAAAGGTTTGGTGGGACAGTCTAGAAACAGAAGTCACTTAAACGTCTAGTGGGCAGCGTCCAGCATGGTCCCAGCCACATCTCTGCCCCAGTGCACCTGCATGATGCCAAGCTTCATTGTCACGCTGGCCATATGTATGTACAGCAGAATTCTTAGGGGAGACCTGTGTGAATTTCAAAAAAAGGAAAAGGTGTTGGACCACACCCCTCTCCCAGTTTACAGACAGTGCTGCTGTTCCCCCCTAGACTCCCTGTGCCCCCTGACCTAAAGCGCTGCTTCCCCAGAGAGTGGGGGACATACTGCCACAACCTCCCTCCAGGTGTCCCCTCTTCCCAGCGACCCAGTCCCCACTTGCTGCTGTTCTGACTTGTCCCTGGTACTCGCTGAGCCTCTAAGCGACTCTCCTGCACCTCTTGTAGGAACATCAGGGCCGCTGGAGCAGTGAGGCTTTTCTCCCTGAACCCCTTCCAGTGCTAAGTGGGAAAGATGGGACCAGGCCACACTCACTTGCCACTGGGGCAAGTGAAGATGTGTTTCTGATGCAGGAGTTGGGACGCAGAAGGCATCTTCCAATATATAAAATGTTACAAGTGATGGTTAGGTTTTGTGATGGTTAGGTGACACTGCTCACCAACGATACTGTATTAGCTTGTAAGGCCGCCATAACAAAGTACCACAGACTGGGTAACTTAAACAACAGAAGGTAGAAGGTAGAAGTCCAAGATCAAGGTGTCAGCAGGGTTGGTTTCTCCCGAGGCCTCTCTCCTTGGCTTGCAGACAGCCGCCTTCTTACTGTGTCCTCACGTCGGCCTTCTTCCATGCAGGTACATCCCCGGTGTCTCTGTAGGTGTCCAAGTTTCCTCTTTTTCACAAGGACACCAGTTAGATTGGAGTGGGACCCACCCTAACAGCCTTATCTGAATTTAACCACTTTAAATCACTTCTCCAAATACAGTCGCATTCTAAGGTTTGGGGGTTAGAGCTTCAACATGTGAGTTGCGGGAGGGGACATGACTCAGCCCATAACATTATGGCCAGTAGCCCATGGGGCCTCCTGGGGCCCTAACTACCACTTAAGTAATTATTTCAGCGTTTCAAACAACCAACTTCCAAGCAAGCTCTGGAGACGGCCTTCCACATAAATCACGAGGCCCGCCTATTAAGAGGGAGGGGGTGCTGGAGAGTCTTGCTCACATCCACTAATTACAGAATCCTCCCTTGGGTAGGGGGAGGTGGGGATGCAGGGCCTGCTGGTGATGTCAGTCCAGAGTGCCCTGTGACACAACTTAGAAACTGGACCTTTCTTTAAAAGCTGTGTAATAGACACAAAGGCATAAAGTATGAAGCAGATGCTTGCTTAGTGAATGAATGAAATCAGGAATTTTCTGGAGATAAGATAGTGGCATTCTTCTGCACCGTATAAATGCTATCTTACTGATTTGTCTACCTCTTTTTAAAGACCACTTCGGCACAAGAGAAAATGCCCCACCTAGCGTGAGCTCCTGGTGAAAGGGAGCCTGTAATTTTAACACTGAAGATAACAGATTTTGCCGTAAATTGAAGTCACCCTAAAAATCAGGTTTTGATGGACGGGATTTTTCATGGGGTTCTTTTTAAAGATAAATAGTGGTTTTAATGTTATCAAACTAAAAAAAAAAATGTTTTCTAATAGAAACTCTCAGCCAAACTTAAATGCTAAGATCTTACTGCCGTCTTAACAGAAAAGCAGGCTATGGTGTCAGCTTAAGGTAGGGGGTGGGGTATTTGATGGAGCCCCTGCCTGACGGTCACTGGTTCAGTTTATTCCTTTGAATCAAGCATCTCTCCGAGGTTCGTACCTTTTTAAGTGCAGGCGTTTCTAGGAAGCGCAGCACGGTGTCTCCCACGTTAGCCTGCCCGAGGCTCCTGAACACTAGGATGACAGGAACGGTGAGTGGCTGGGAAGAGGAGAGTTCAGACGGAAACAACGTGCCACGTTAAAAACCAGCTTAGTCTCCACTGTGACCCAGGCCTGGTGATAAAGCATCATCGTCCTTAGGGTTCGCTGATGTCGGCCTGTCGCACAGCTGAAGTCCACAGCAGCCCTCTGCAAGTGTTTAGCCTAAATTTGAGTCCACAGATATTTATTCATAAGATTAAGTTTAGCACAGATGGGCGTCAGGATGCACCTCGTGGGAAGGCAGGGAGTCACTGAAAAGATGGTATCACCGAAAAGACAGGGTATCGAGTTTTCTGGAGCGTCCTGTGATGAGAGCCGGACAAGGAGCCGGGAGAGGAGACCCTTCCGACCCTCCAGTCTCGGGAGCTCAGCTGGGTCCCGTGTTGTTCCGTCAGGAGCAGCTGCGTTTACTCAGCCTCATCCCCTGCCCCTGGCTCTTTGCATGTGAGGGAGCTGAGGCGGACACGACAGGACTTGCCCGGGAAGATGAAGCTGAGGGGCCAGATGGGGCCTGGACGTTTCCCTCCGTCCCAGACCTGTCCCCACTACATCCCCCTGTAGTCCCCGGGGGAGAAAACTCCCTCCGCCTGTCAGAGGACGCCCCCGAGACAGGCGTGTTCTCGGTGGCCGCGTTAAAGGGCTGCCGGGCGTCGCCGTCGGGCTCAGGCCGCGTGGGTGGAGGGATGGACGCCTGTCTGTCCCAGGCCCCGTGTGCCGACCAAGTACTGGGACTTTCTTCAGGGAGGAAAGTGAATAGGAGGTCATTAAAATGCCTGTCCGGAGATTTCTTTAGCCTCCCTCCCCGCGCGGTTGGCTCCTAAGCTCTGTCCTGTCTGGTGACACGGGCCGCGGGGTAGCCGGAGAGCCGCACGCAGGGGCCGCCGGGCCATGTGCCCGGGGCGGTCCGTGCGCCACCCTGTCACCCCCGTCTCCTCTTGCCCGCGCAGAGCATCCTTGCTCACTGGGCCGCTGCTGAAGGTTGAGCCCGCCTCCCTCTCCAGCTGCTGCTTCGCGAAGCTCGGGGACCCCCCCCCCCTGCAGGGGCTGGGAGAAGCTTCCTGGGAGTGCTGTGCACTTCCCTTCTCACCGCGGCCATTCCCGCTGCGTGGAAACCACACTGTGGGAGGCCGCTCGGGCCCTGCAGCACCGTGGCTTCGCCCACGCTTTCCAGGGGACTGTGCTCCCCGTGTGCTGAGCCTTGAGGATCCGCTGAGCCAGATGAGACTAGAAGGTCCCTGGGTTTCTCCTCTCACCCTTCCTCACCTAAGGAAACAGGACTGCAGAAGTCCTGAGCTTTAGGAGGCCAAGGGAATATTTTTCTTTCAAACCCAGCTTTCCCCAAGAGCTTTCAAATCACATCACATCGTCTTCCCTTTAGCACCCAAAATTAGTAACCGTCCAGGCCCCGCCCCACCAGCCTTTTCCACGTCAGCACAGGTGCCTATCCTCACGTTGTGCCCACCCCATCACCATACATGGTCCTCCAGACGATGGTCACATGTACCCGGGGGTCACTCAGAACAGCCCACACGGCCCCAGAGCCGGAAGCGGTAGTGGCACCCCTTCCATGGCCCTTCTGAATTGCTGGGCCAGGAGCTTGTAAAAGGTCATTTTGTCATCTTACCAGGGAGTTGGGAGACACCACCCAGGGAATGTGTCAGGTTGGCACTTAAAAAAAAGCAAAAATCAAACAAGATCCATGGTTCCCTGAGGGAGCCTTGCCAGTCTCTCCCCGTCACGCTGGCCCTAGAATCGGGTGCCACATGCTGGACATGGAATGTGCACTGAGCACGTGCCACTGCAGTGGAGGCCGCTTCCCTCTCTGGACCTGCTCAGCCGCAGTGATTCATAGGCGTGGATTAACTGTGTGCTGGTTTAGCACTTAAATCTCAGATGCAGCAAAGCCTTGTCCTTATCGTCCTGATGGCCTCAGCATTAGATTTCTTAGTTGTTTGGGTGGTTTGTTTCCTGTTTTTAATCCTCTCCCTTTGACACGTTTCGTTTCTGAAAGCCAAACCAAACATGCTGGCCTGGCCGTGTCCGAGATTCTCAGAACCCTGCTGCTGCTCTGATGGTCCCTTTGACAGAGAGGGACATTCTTCCCCGTGTGGATAACTACAGGCTCTTAAAGTGAATGTCTCTACTCACGTCAGTTAACAGGTTTGTAGGAGGTGGTGTGAGGTGTTACCAATTAAAATCCTGCCTGGCAGGAATTCTGCTTCCCCATTTAAACCTCTGTACTTTCTCCAGCCTCCAGTGCTGTCCCAGCAAGTCTGGACTGGGAAGTGGTCCGTCTCTGCCTCAGGAAGCACTGCATCTAAACGCCCCACCCACATGGGTACCTGGCTTGCTCTTTTCAGCTTTATTGGGATACAACTGACAGATAAAATTGTAAGATGTTCAAAGTGGACAGTGTGATGATTGCTATACATATACATTGTGAAAGGATTCCCCTCATCAAGTTAATTAACACATTTCTCATCTCACATTACTTACCTTTTTTAAAGTTCTACTTAGCAAATTTTAGTTACACAATACCGTGGTATCACCTATAGTCACAACTGGCTTGTTATTTGAATGGGATGATACATCAGATTCCTTTGGTGTTCTGCAAGGTTTTTACACAAGACAGGATTCCCCATTCTCTCCCCGCCCCATTCTCTTGATTCTTGAAATTTAATGTATAGGAGGCCAATCAGCCCAATGTAAACCTCCTACTGGGTTTGGGCGGGGGGTGTCTCTTCCCACTTTTATCTTTTGTAGCCATGTCTTCTGTCTCCTCCTCTGTTCACTCCCTTCCCTAACTCGTTCAGAGAAGGTATAACACCTGTATCAAGACAGAACCTTTCTGGAAAGAGAGTAACCTGGGAGGTTGAATATCACGAAAAAGAACTCAGATTATCTCAGCCAGGGAAGAATACTTCAGGCAGGAGCGCATCCAGCATTTTAGAAGTGTCTAGACCTAAGTAGGTTAGAAATTAAGACAGTATGTTAGTGACATCTGCAAGTACAAAACAGAATTATCAGCAAGCAGAAGTTTGTGCTGGTTTATGTACAGATAACTGTGTGTAAACCTGGACTGTTGCATCACTGTCTGTGCCTGGTTCCAGCTCCTGCTGTATCCAGGTGTTAGCAGCCTGTGTTTTGGTCCCTAGATCCACTGACCCCAGTTCACCTGGGTCCCTTGACTCCAGGTTGTTGACTCTCACAAAACCGTGACTGACACTAACCTTCAAAAGATGATAAGCCACAGTGACATGCCGACTCTAAGCGGTCCGGTGGTTAGCCAGCAAGACCAGCTTCCTTGTAAAACTTGCCTCTGAGGCAGGAGAGATATCCTCTTTTTCTCTCCGGAGCACTTGTGCGTCCGGAGACAACACTTTGGCCCCTGACCGCTTGCTGGCAGCGCGTGAAGGACGAGCCCCAGGTTTCCCGGGGTGCACGCTCCATCAGCCTGAACTGCACCGTCACCTCTTTAGGCCTTGCTCGCCTCACTTTAAGGTTAGAGAATTGAACTGCGGGTTCTGTTAGCTCCTTTCCAGGCTTTTGATTCTCAGTTTTGGAATCGGCCTGCTTTTAGGTCTGGTAGTTCCACTGTTTGATATTTTGTAGGGGAGGGGGTTAGTGTAGAAACTAAATAGTGTGCTTTGTACTAATACAGAGTCACAAAAAACCCTCTCTGCCTTCGGGGCTAGGGGGTTGCCAGTACCACACGGCAGGATTCTCGGTGCCATAGCCGGGAAGCAGAGAAGCTCTTGGTTTGTTTTTATTTTTGTTTAGGTTTTTTTTGTCTGTTGTTTGTTTGTTTGTTTTGCGGTACACAGGCCTCTCACTGTTGTGGCATCTCCCGTTGCGGAGCACAGGCTCCGGGCGCGCAGGCTCAGCGGCCATGGCTCACGGGCCCAGCCGCTCTGCGGCATGTGGGATCTTCCCAGACTGGGGCACGAACCCGTGTCCCCTGCATCGGCAGGTGGACTCAACCACTGCGCCACCAGGGAAGCCCCTCTTTGTTTAGTTTTTAACCATTGAAAAATCTAGCTCCCCTAAGGCACATGGCAAGCATTCATTCAGTAACCGTTTAGGGAGCACCCCCTACGTGCCAGGCTTAACGTGCTCTTGGCATTACTGGGAAGTCATTTATGATTTTCATGCTTCAGGAGGCCTTAGTGCCGGGGCTTTCCTCCTACCTTGCTACCTGTCGTGAGGTGAGGGAAGGAGAGGAGGAAGTTCCTTTATTTCACCAAATTGAATCTTGAGGAAATCGCTGTGCAGAGGCCTGTTGTCATCAGTGAAACTGACTGTGGATCCCCTTGGTGGAATGGACTCTTGTTTTTTGGTTTTTTTTTTGCGGTACACGGGCCTCTCACTGTTGTGGCCTCTCCTGTTGCGGAGCACAGGCTCCGGACGCGCAGGCCCAGCAGCCATGGCCCACGGGCCCAGCCGCTCCGCGGCATGTGGGATCTTCCCGGACCAGGGCATGAACCCGTGTCCCCTGCATCGGCAGGCGGACTCTCAACCACTGCGCCACCAGGGAAGCCCTGGACTCTTGTTTTTATTACATCGTTTTGTTCCAGATTCATCATGGAGGAGCAATGACACGTTGTTTACTTTTGGCCTAAGCAACAACAGTCTTTCCTTCTTTAGGAAGACAAATCCAGACACTGCCAGGCAGAGGGGTTCATTGCAAGGCAGGGAGGGGGGAGGGGAAGGCCCAGCAGCAACTTCACAGTCACCACCGCATCCGGTCATCTTGCGGAGTCTGGGGCAGGGTGGCAGCTGCTTCAGGCTCTTAACGGTAGGCAGCTGGGGTTGGGGGAGATGTTGGGAAGGAAACTGGGAGATTCAAGCTGCAAGCTTGGACTTGAAATACAAGGAAGGGAGGGCCTTGGAGTTTATCGTAATCTGTGGGGAGTATCGTAGGACAGATTCTTCAAGGGCAACTTTCATTTTCCCTGTTACTAAATGCTAGAGGGATTCTACAGAGCAAACAAAGTGACCCAAGTCCTGTAGAAAAGAAATGAACTATTTACTCCCTGGGCATATGCTGGCAGGCCCCTCTGACCGTGTACGTTTTATGTCTTATTCAGCAGATAATTATGACAAAATACATTGCAATTTATTCTAGCTGTTCGAAAATCCAAACTCGGGGTATTTCATGTCTTCATATCTCCTGGGTAAATGTAGTTAAGCAGCCTGCTAATTGGGGCTGGGGACTGTAACCCAGATCTGGCCAGGATAGAGGACCACTTCGGCTTGACCGTCACTTCTGGAAGGCTCCAGTCACCATGTCCGTTTACAGCTCAGACCTCATGGCCTCTGCATCCTGGTACCTAGCTGTCAAAAACTTCAAGTTCAGATTCAGATTAAACGAAACTGAGTGTCATTTCCCACCCACCACCAAACGAACTGCAGAAACAAATTAATCTGAGTCGCTACCAAGCACGACTGAATCTGTTCAGTCAGGTTTCTTGTAACCATCCCTCCATCCTCCTCTTTCACCTCATCGTGTGTCTGTGAATAGAGAACTATTTGCCTTGAAATAAGGCTTTTTCTCTCTCTTAAGCCTTCCCTTTTTCACGGGTTTCTGTTCGCTCTCCCTTGGCCTTGACTCGGCTGTGGAGAGAGGCCGCCCCTGCCCTGAAACCCTGACTTGTGCTGGCGGTGGATGTTCTGGGCAGTTTCAGGTCTGCCAGCCCGTCCTCCGCTGTACCTCTGCCCCTCCGTCCCGCCCGGCTGTGTCCGGATCATCCTTCCACTGTCACCCCTGCTCTCTGACAGCTGTCCTGACGTGGAAAGCAGGAAGGGAGCTGGAGTGGTCTCTCTCGCGGTCAGCCTTTCATGACGTGTCTTTGTGGAGTGTGAGGCTGTGAGGTATCCTCTCTGAAATGCCGTCTTCCCTGGGCAGCGGTGGAGGCTGACACGCCCCCGCCCCCCGCCTTTCTGCTACACACCCTCCCACGTGTGTTGCTTTGAGCATCCAGATTGGGCTGCTGTTGCGTTTGTGATTCTTGGCTGGAGTCCCTCTAGAAATCATATTACTACTCTGAGGGCTGGAATAGCTACTAAGAACAGAATACGTTATCATAACATTCAGCAGACAAAGCCAGAAAGTTCCTGCCAGAGGCCACCTTGGTATCCTGTGCTTGCGCCATATTCTGTCTTTTGGGAATTTTAGCGACGTGGGTGTTACCATGGACAGTTGATGTGTCCTGCTGCAAGGCCTGCACCATCAGACAGTCTTGATTTGGAGATGCTTCAGATTTGTCTTAAAAAGCTCTTGGGAAAGTTATGGGTGTTTTCCCCCAGGATTAGCATCTTTTCCTTTAGTTCATTCTCCAGTTGTTTTTCGATTGTCTGCTATGTGCACGTTGTTTTGCTAGGCAGACATGGTATGTAAAAAAGAATTCATTGAGGAGCTTGCTGAAGAGTTGGGGAATTGAACATGTAGCGAACTCTTGAAACAGAAGACAAAATGAATACTTCAGCAGTGTTCACCTCTGAAAAGGGATGTCTCCACAGACAAAAGGGGCGAATGATCTCCACCAGGAAGAATAAGTTAGATGGGGAAGAGGGAGGTGTAGGAGGTAAGATGGTCCACACCCCAGGGTGAGGGAACCTCATCAGAGTGAAAGCAAAGGCAGAGGGTGGCACGGACATACCAGGAGATGAAACTGGAAAAGTAGCATGGGGCCGGAGGGTGGCTGCCATGCCCAAGAGATTGGACTCTGTTGTAGGTAGGAAATCACTTAAGATCTTGGAAGAGGAGTGAACCTAATCCAACCTGTTTGAGAAAGATTACTCCTACAAACCAAGGTTTAAATGATTGTGAAGCTATTGCAATAAGCAAAAGATGCTAAGATATGAGAGCCTGTGCTAGGGTTGTGACCAGGAGATCAGCAAGGAAGAAACTAAACCGAAAGAAACATGGCCTGGAAAGGGCATTAACAGGAATTTCACAGAAGACGAAATGGCCAATAAATATATTTTTTAATGTTTTGCCTCTACTTTTGGCTTCACCACAAATGAAAAGAACTACAAAGAACTGCAAACGAAAGCAGCCCTGTCATATTGGCAAGGTTGGGGTGTGTGTGTGACCCCAGTGGACCGGGAGGCTGGGAGATGGTCACCCTTATTTGTTGACTGAAAATTAGTACAACTGTTCTGAACAGTTTGGTAACATGTCAGAAACTTTAAAAAGGTGTATACCCTTTGACCCAGGAATTCTAAGAAAACAGTCACAGATATGCAAAGATTTATGTACAGAAAATTTCAACACATTAATATTTATAGTAGTGAAAAACTGAAAACAAACTACATTTCTAATAATGGAATTAGTTAAATTATAATACATCCATTAAAAGGATTACAATGCAGCCCATTTAAAAATTGGGTTTTAGAAGAATACTTAATCACATGACAAACTATTTTTAGTCATTATTAAGTGAAAAGAACAGTTTATTAAACAGTATGAACACTATGATTTGATGTATAAGTGAAACATTCACAAAAAAGTGTTTATCAGGCATTTGAATGTTAGTCTGAAGCTCGGGAGAGAGAAGGGAGCTATAATTATACATACCTTGAAAATGGTTAAATTTAGGTCATATGAGCGTTATTATACTGTTCTGTTTTGTATATGTGTGCAGTTCTCTGCTAAATAAAAACGTCTTACAAAACCCACCTGAAAAGAAATAATCAAGTTGGCAAAGAAAGTAGATGAAATGTGCTGGTTCACTAAAGCACGTAGAGCAGACCCGGCCGGGATCCATGTCCAGTAGGTTAGTCGCTATGATTATTGAACTGCATGGAGCGAGGATGGACAGGGTGACCCAAGGGCAACAGAGGACAGTCTCCTTAGGCCTCAGGGAACCCCTGCGTGTTGGGCAGGAAGCAGAAAGGGGAGGAGCAGCCGCGGGACAGGGAAGAAACGCACAGATGGACTAATGGACAGGTAGAGGAGAGCCAGGAAGCCCGGGAGGGAGAGTTCAGAGCAGGTGTCCCCGGGGCCAAGTGTCCAGGGGGGCTTGTGTTGGACGAAGACCAGTGACGGACAGGTGGTGCTGTTAGGGGATCCTTGAGGTTCGGTTTGGTTTGGAGTCTTAGGGTTTGAGGTATGACACCTACACAGAATACTACAGGAGTCATATGTGTACAAGTCTGTGCGTTTGCACGCTCGTGGACCGAGCACCGGGCACAAGAGGCAGAGCTGCTTTCCAGTCACAAGTGCACCTCCCGGAGCAGCCTGCCTTCAGCGCCACAGGCTGGCTTTGCCTGATTCTAAGCTTTATATGCCCAGGATCACCCAGTGTGAACTCTGCTGTCTGGCTTCTGTTCAGCAGCACGTTGTGCGTGGGTGTGTGGTTCATCCATTCTCACCGCTGACACTGCACTGCGTGAATATCCACAGTTTATCATTCAGTTGTTGATGGACATTCGGGTTACTCCCAGGATTGGGCTAATCCTCTGGATTCTCTGTTCTGTTCCTTTGGTCTCTGTGTCTGTTCTTGTGCCAGTCGCAAGCTGTGTTAATAACGGGAGCTTTGTGTTGTAGCAAGATTTCTCCATGATCGTTCCCCAAGGTTGCTCGGGCTGTTCTGGGCTCTGCATTTCCTCTCGCACTCTGAGTCAGCGTGTCAGTTACACACACACACACACACACACACACACCTGCCGTGGTTGTGATTTGAATTACGCTGAATCTATAGGTAGTTTGGGCAGAACCAACACTTTTACAAATTTGAGCCTTCCAATCTGTCATCATGTCGTATTCCTCCATTTAAGAGCTGTGTTACTTCTCCAAATAACGTCCTGTGGTTTTCAGCATAGAAGTCTTAGCTTAGCAAACTTTGGAGAGAGCAGTTTTGGTGAAATGGCAAAAACTAAATTCTGAGACGTTAAGGAGGGAAATGAGAAACAGAGGTAGCAAATGTAGACTGTTCTTTTAGATGTTTGATGGTGAAAGAAAGGAAAATTGGTCTCGCCTGTGATATGCAGACTCAGAAAGTTTGGATGAGAGTGCCCTCTGAGGCTGTGGTCGAAGATCGGGGAGGGCAGAGGTTGGAAACAGAATTAGTTGACGGAACAGAGACGTGGGAGGTGGTCAAGGTAGCCTGGAGAAGGAGGAAGAACAGCAGTGTCGTGGGGTCGTTTTGAGGTAGGCTGTGTCAGGCCTGCGTTGCCGTAGTAACGGTCCTCAGGCTCGTGGCTGCTGGCACCGTGAGCTGTCCTGAGCCGTGCCCTTTGCCACCGACAGCAGCAGGCCCACGTGCAGGACGCTGCCCTCCGGTCATCCTGACCCACATTTCCAAGCCCCTGTTTCTTTTAGCAGAGCCTGTATTCTGTTTTCTCTATTGGAGGCACATACTTGTACATCTCTTACTACAAGAGTCCCTTCCTCCAGAGCATCTTAGTTCACTTAAGGTTAAGTAGAAAGAGACCCAAGACACTTGAGGAAGGTTTTGTGTTAGATATTCTATATATGGAGGAAACGGAGATGCTGAGGTACGGGACTTAATGCTTACATTACAGAAGGAGCTTGCGGGATTCGTGGGAACAAGTTTGTTTTGCAGTTTAGTGGAAATTAATTTACTTGGAGATGTTTCTAGGGTTGTTGTTGTTTGTCTTTAGATGCAAAGCTTTCAATACATACAGGGAAAATTGCATCTCTGTATCTAGCAGGGAGATTGTGTAAACCTACATGCTACGTATAATTATAATGTTTTTAAGAAAGTAAACAAGGGCTTCCCTGGTGGCGCAGTGGTTGAGAGTCCGCCTGCCAATGCAGGGGACGTGGGTTTGTGCCCCGGTCCGGGAAGATCCCACATGCTGCGGAGCGGCTGGGCCCGTGAGCCATGGCCGCTGACCCTAGGCATCCGGAGCCTGTGCTCCGCAACGGGAGAGGCCAAAACAGAGGCCCGCGTACCACAAAAAAAAAAAAGAAAGAAAGTAAGCAAGAAGACAGTATTTTTCACTGTAGTACTTGCAGTGGTGGAACTGGCCTGCCAGTATTTGAAAGCAGAGACTAGGATATGGAAGATCTCGTTGGATTACTCAGTCATATTTATATCCACCAAATTTGGATTTGTAGCTTTAACAAGGAAGGGAAGAGGGACAGCGAAGGATATGATTCACTGTGGCTGAGATGTGATCAGCATTTCCATTAAATCCCAAATAGCACACGTGTGTGCGTTTTGGGAAATTCTTCCCTGGTGTGAAGTCCAAGGAGCCCTTTCTTTGGGGAGGTGGTGAGGGATGGATAGGCAGACCTGAGGGTGGGGCAGGGGCGGGGACAGGAATATCTTGAGTGAGATCTGATAAATTAAGTTTCAGAAGCTGGAATATACCTTTCCCACTTCATCCATGGGACCTGCCACATCTGAAACCATGCAGAAACTTCCTTTTTTACACGCACTGCACATGCTAATGAAACATTTTAAAATCACGAGGTACTAATCCATCTCAAGATTTGTTTTCCCACCTGTGCTGTATAATACAGCTGTCTAAAGCTGCTCGTTTGGTTTCTTCACGTTGCCTCTCTTTCCTAAGTGGTCTGAAGTTTTAACCACATGTTCCCGACACATTCGGTGCTCCTTGGACTTCAGGATGACTAAAGCTTTGCATTTCAAAGTCAAAACAAAAATCCCCATTTAAAAAGTAATTCCAGTTTCACAAGAAAGGTTGATCTTTGAGAGTTCTTTTCAAGACAGGAAATGTTAGCCTATAATGGATCAAGTGCCAGTGAAGTCTCTCCCTGCTCAGCCATGCCCACGTTTAATGCTGCTTCCAGATAAAGTGCAAACCAGCCGTAACCCCTGGAGACAGAGGAAGGCCTGCGGGATGGAGAGCGGCTCCCGCCAATGAAGGAACACTGCCTTCTCTCAACTTTTGATTCTTCTGACCCCGTCTGTGTTTAAACACCTTTTCCCAGGCAGACCATTCATTAGATGTTGGAAAAAGCATAGCCTTACGTCGACCTCTGCTTTGTCCCCTGGTCTTCTTCCACCACTTCTGGTTCTGCGTCCCCCTCCAGGGCTGTCACCCTTCCCACCTCTGCTTCGCCCCTGATGTCTGTGGGTCATAATCACATTCCCGCTCTCGGTCTCCGCCCCTCCGGGGCTCCTGTGTATTTCCTCTAACCCCGCGTCCTAGCCGTACCTGCCGTCGCTCTCTTAACTTACGCCAGTTTGTCTCTGCTGTTCTGGTAAAGAGGTGCTCGCTTCACTGAGAGCGTGGAGTGGCCTGGGGGGTCCTGGGGGCAGTGCCTGTGCCTGGCCGGCCTGGGGACACCTGGCGCTGCTTCTGCAGAGACCCAAACCTCGGGGACCAGCCAAGCGCATCTCCTCCTCCTCCGCGCCTGGTCAGCTCGTACTGTTTGTCTGTTTGGAGTGACCCTTTTTCCTGTCCTCTAACATCTACTGCCAACTCCCCTTTCTACCCAAGCTGAGGGCTGTAGCGCTCATTCATTCCTCTCTGTGGCCTTTACAGCACTTTGCATGCAGGACTCAGGCAGTATGCTTTTACAGTTTTTTTGAGATATAATTCACACATCATACAATCCACCCATTTACAACGTACAATGTAATAGGTTTAGTATGTTCTCAGACTTGTGCGACCATTACCACAATCAGCTTTCTAACATTTTCATCATTCCCTCTGATCACCCCGTCCCACCCTAGGCCTGGGCAACCACTGATCCGCTTTCTAACTCTGGATTTGCCTTGTCTGGACATTTCATAAAAATGGAATCATACAGTGTGGTCTTCTGTGACTGGCTTCTTTCAGTCCAGATAATGTGTTCATGGTTCATATTGTAGCATGTATCAGAACTGCCTTCCTTTTCATGGGCAAATCAATCAATACTTTTTGAATGAACGTTTTTACATTTCTATTTTTTATATAAATTTATTTTATTTATTTATTTATTTATTTTTGGCTGCGCTGGGTCTTCATTGCTGCGCGCAGGCTCTTCTCTGGTTGCGGTGAGCGGGGGCTACTCTTCGTTGTGGTGCACGGGCTTCTCGTTGCGGTGGCTTCTCTTGTTGCGGAGCACGGGCTCTAGGCGTGTGGGCTCAGTAGTTGTGGCACACGGGCTCAGTAGTTGTGGCTTGCGGGCTCCATAGCACAGGCTCAGTAGCTGTGGCGCACAGGCTTAGCTGGCCCGCGGCATGTGGGATCTTGCTGGACCAGGGCTCGAACCCATGTCCCCTGCATTGGCAGGCGGATTCTTAACCACTGCGCCACCAGTGAAGCCCCAGTATAATTTTTAAATTTAGATCTTTAGCCAGTTTTAAATTATGTTTACGTATGACATGAGTAGGAATCTAACCACAACTGGGCCAAGTTTTCCTAATACAATTCACTGATTTCAAATGCATCTTGATCATATTCCAAATCCCACTGATCTAATTTTATCAATATAATACTCTTCTAATTAGTGTGCTTTTATACTGTTTTATAATCTGGTAGGGCAAGTCCTACATCATTTTTCTTCCTTTATAATGTTTTCTTGGCTCTTTTTATATATTTAAACTTCAGGATAAATTTTAGAATCAGTTACCAAGGTTCAGAAAGAGCCTTTGGGATTTGGTTTGGAAATGTATTTAGAGCATATTTTTAGGTGAAAACAAAATCAGCGTATATATAATCTATATAATATCATTGCCATTTTGTTTCTAAAATTACATGTATGTATAATAAAACAAAGTCTCAAGGAATATATGACTGTATATAGAAGTGGTTATCTCCTGATGCTAATATTATAGGTGATTTTGGGGGGTGCCTTTTTTTTCTAAATTTTCTACAATGCATGTATAATACTTTTTAAATCAGAAAAATAAAACCCTTGAAAAAATGTTGTTAAACTAAAATATATTCATTAGTAACTTCATGATTATCAACTTAACAGAACCCAAATTAGAATAAAAAATATTTCGTGGGCAATAGCTACATGACTTGTGAAGATTCCTGGCTCAGAATGTAAACCAAAGTTGTCCAGAGAATTCCTGGGAAGGATTAAGGTAAGAAACTGAAGCAGTGCAACCTCAGAACCTCCTCACTTACTTCAGCTGGTTGAAGAGGCCTGAGAGCTGCAGCATTTTCACCGAGCAGTATTTCTAGGTTACGGCCTGTGCAGCCGTGTTCACAAGGCCCCTGGCCTCCCTGGTTTCCCTGTTTCAGAGACTCTTATTCATACGATGCAGCCAGAGCTTGAGGTACACCAAGACTTCGTGTGGTCTGAATCTGGCCCTTGCACGTCCTGGTCTTTTAGCAACGTTTAACAGGAAGAAGACTGCCAAATCTGTTCCCAGCTCTTTGCTATATTGATGTTTGAAAAAGCAGCGTAGTCATTCTTGGCTCAGAGCCTCTAGATTCTGTCAACAGTGTAATTGAAACTTGGATTCTTTTTGCATTTTAATCTACATGCTCTTTTCTGGGTAATCTTATCTGTTTAATAAAAACAACAGTAACAATAATGACAACAACATCTAACATTTCCCAAGCATTTTCTGGCATTGTACTGTACTTTATATGACTATCTCATTAAGTCATTAAAACAACCCTATAAATATTATTGCCTCTTTTTACAGATGAGGAAACTGAGGCTCCAAGGGGTCCAGGTCATACGGACTAATAATTGGCAGAGCTGGCATTGAGTCCCAGGCAGCCTAACTCCAGAGCCTACGTTTTTAACTACACTTTAAACTCAATTTATATATATATATATATATTTTTTAGTTTTGGCTGTGTTGAGTCTTCGTTGCTGCGTGTGGGCTTTCTCTAGTTGTGGCGAGCGGGGGCTATTCTTTGTTGCGGTGCGCGGGCTTCTCACTGCAGCGGCTTCTTTCGTTGCAGAGCGCAGGCTCTAGGTGCGTGGGCTTCAGTAATTGTGGCTCACGGGCTCAGTAGTTGTGGCTCGCGGGCTTAGTTGCTCCGCAGCATGTGGGATCTTCCCGGACCAGGGCTCGAACCAGCGCCACCAGGGAAGCCCCTAAACTCAAGTTTTAATTTACTTCCTCTCCTAAAACCTGCTCCGCCTCCTGTAGTTTCAGTCTTATTTGTCTGCCTCTCTGTTCTCTCTCACGTAACCCTGCCTCCTGCCAGTCCTGCCTTCGGAAAATCTCCCACCCACCTGGTCCCCCCATGTTCCTGGGCCCACCTTAGGTCTAGTCCTGCTTCACTCTACCCGGGCTCGTGACAGTAACCTCCCTCGACATGTCCCTCCTTCCACTCAGGCTGACGTGCTTTATCTTCCTTGTGTCTTCTGAGAAAGCGAAGCTGATCGCGTCGCTCTGCTGTTTTAAAGGTCTCGGACTTGCTGCTGCTGTTGTCGTCCTTGTTGTTCTAACCAGATGAAATCTGAGCCCCGTAGCTCTGTGTGTGCTGTCTGGCCCCAGTGTGTCCCTTCAGCTTCACCTCTGTCGTTCCGCACCCAGCCCCCTACCTGATGCTGCAGCTGCAGGGGAAGCTCACTCTCCCTAGGTCTGCACCAAGCCCCAAGGTGGCTCTGTGCGTCTGCACTTGCTTTATTGCTTGGCCGCCTCTTCTGTCTCTGATCTCCTGGACACGCACCTGTTCGGGAACATCTCGGACCCCTCCAGGGTGAAGCGGACATCCTTCTGTCTCCCCTGAAGCGTGTTCAGGCCTCCGTCACGGCCCTTTCCCTGCTGGGTCATAATCATCTGTGTACGTGCAGAGCCGTTCATCTTTCAGCACCTAGCACATAGTAGACCCTCAGTACATGCTGGTTCGGTGCCTCAAGGAATGTCAGAGAGTGTTTAAAACAATAGGAAATATACTTGTAAACAAACAAAGGACTAGCGTGTCTGTCTTTGGCTCAGTCAGCAAGGGAGTGGCACGTGGCCGGTGGGGGAAGCCCCGCTCACGCAGGGAGCAGGGTGCAAGATGAAGATCCTGCCTGATCACGCGTGTACCCCTCCCTCTCCTGGGCCTGTGAGTGATGGTGTCGCCCAGTGGGAGGATACTCCCGGAGTGCGAGCCTTGGGGTGGGAGCCCAGCTCTGCAGGTCACCCTCTCGGGGCCTCGGACCAGTCACTAACCTTCGTTTTCAGGAAGAGACATTTGATATTTACTTTTACACTTTCCTGATTGTTAATTTTGACACAGGAAGACTTCACATAGAAACTGCCTCTTTTTTGTCATTTCTCTTTTCTTTTTTAGCTTTATTGAGCTAAAATTGACAAAATTGTAATATATTCAAGATATATACCCTGATGGTGTGATGTACACAGACATCACGAAGGGATTCTCCATCCTTTTGGTCGAGTTATTAACACATATGTCATCTCACGATTTCCTTTTTTTCTGTATGAGAACACTTAAGTCCTGCTCTCTTAGTGGAGTTCAAGTCTGCAGCACAGTGTTATGGAGTCTAGTCATTGTGTTGTACCTTAGACCTCAGACCTCATTCATCTCATAACTGAAAGTTTGTGCCCTTTCACCACCCGCTGCCATTTCTCGCACCCCCAGCCCCTGGCAACTACTGTTCTACTCTCTGTGTCTCTGAATTTGATTTGACTTTTTTTCCCCCAGATTCCACATGTAAGTGACACCACCACGCAGTATGTATCTTTCTCTGTCTGGCTTATTTCACTGAGCACAATGCCCTCCAGTTTCATCCACGTTGTTGCACGTGTCATCTCTTTGTTGGTGAACAGTCGTTCTTAACTCAGTGCCAATAGGGTTGTTTTCTTTTATCTGAATCCATCTCTCCTTGCAGCTTCAGCACGAGTTAGAGAAGGGAGAGCGGGACAGCTCAGAGCTACAGGAGTTTGCCAACGCCATCCTGCAGCAGATCGCAGACCACTGCCCCGACATCCTGGAGCAGGTGGTCAGCGCCCTGGAGGAGTCATCGTGACCGTCTCCGTGGGGAGCGGCCAGCCCAGTACCGTAGCCCGCTCGATGAGCCCAGGAGCCGAGGAGGGAGAAGTACGAGGAGGGGGCGCTCAGACGGCTCTTGGCAGCCAACACACACTCCAGACTCTGCCCTGTCTTGGTTAGTCCCGCGAGTGTGGCTCCAGCACCGTTTCTGCGTCTGTCTTCCTATCTTCCGCTGTTGTCTCTGCGCTAATTGTCCTGCTGTCCAGGGTGGGTGAGTGGCCGAGCCTCCGTGGAGAGCTGCCATCCAGCCATCAGCAGTGACACCGTGGACGCGGGCGGCTGTGCCCTGACAGAGGGACACAGGGGAGAGCCCTCCTCCCTTCTGTCCGTGGCGTGAGGACTAAGTCTGGACTCTGCAGAGCTCAGCTCACTGAGAGACGCCTTCCCTGCAGACCAGGGTGCCGCGTGTTCTAACGTCACAACAGGTGCTTTCTCGTAAAAGGGTAAAAAAGACAAGAAACAATCTCAAAAAGAGTATTAAAGAAAGAGACGGTGGGGAGAGAGAACAGGGACAGAGAGCCGACCGACTCTGCTCTTTCCCATCCGTCCTGGTTACGCTCCACGAGGGCCGTCTGTGCGGGACGGCGGGCAGGCTGCGCCGGGGCTCGGAGATCCTGGCCTCCGTGCCTCACTGGCCCCTGCGCTCCTCCTGGCCTCTGGGCCACGTCCCTCTTGTTGAGGACCTTTGGCTTGGTGTGTCAGAGCACATCTGTCACTGAAAGAGAAGAGGGCAGTGTGGTCACCCCCGCAGCTCTGCTTCTGTGGAAGGCGACCGGTCCTCGGGGTCAGGCCGGCTTCTCCCAAACACCTCCCTCGTCAGCAGTCTAGGCCCCACAGCGTGCTTCTGCGTCACCCCACCGCCCGCGCTCCACGCTCAGGGGGCCCAGCCTCCCCCCTTCAGCTTTCCTCCTGATCCAGAGCTTCTGCTTCGGATGAGTGTTTCTCATCCCACACGCATCCCTTCCCCCTTTCTTTCATTCGGATAACCGTTATGAAGTGCCTACTGTGTGCAAGTCGCTGTCGGGCACCCATCCTGGAAGAAAGCCTCTGCAGGGAGGGAGGGCATTCGAGGATTCTGTGAGACCCACCTGGTCAAGTCAGAACAGTAAGAGGCATACCCTTCCCCTCCCCCATCTTAATAGAAGGTATCTTTTCCAGAAAAATCTTCCACAAATCAGCACTTCTCGTTATAATGAATTTATGGGTCTTGGGGGGCAGAAGGCTGAGTCACTTACTCACCTGCAGGATCCCATCTGGTGACTCGGGATTCGGGGTTTTGTCCCCCGAGAGAGTGTACTGTTTAATGGGCTGCAACGGTGGATGGTGTTTTCTCTACACGTCCAGGAGCACCTTGTCGAACTCAGCCAGGTCCATGTTGCAAAGCAGAAAATTGACCCCAAAGTTGCAAATCCCGTGGAAGGTATTGACATCTTCCCCAGGCGTGGATAATGGCGGCCTTAAATACCAGGCCCCGAGAAGTAGGTCACTTCACCCAGCTCTGTAGCCCCTTGACCACCTCTCTGGCCAGACACCCACCAGACACTCACATCCTGGTAAGAGTTGCTGGGCTCCATGGGTCTGTCTTGCGTTTTCTCCTTTCCCCCCCACGCCAAGTTCTCCGATGCTGCCTGTTAGGCCCTCACAGCCGTCAGTCCTGTATCTTCCCGCCAGCAGCCCGTGACTGTACCATTAACTTATATGGTCACATCTCCAGCGGCCCTGACTCCCTGCCGTAAAACAAGCTCTCCCTGTGAGAAGCTGTCGGGTGCTCCTTACCGAAGGTTTAAATGGACTCTGCTCATAAATTTCTTACTGAGATGCTTCCTGATAGCCAGGCTGGCCGGAGAGGGGGTGCAGCGGAGGTTAGACAGCAAGTGGTGGCCGTTTGTGGTCAATTACCTCAATCCCATTTGTTTATGGCACTGTCCATAAATCATGTAGAAAGCCCCCAGTATTTTAGGGCTGGAGTCGGAATCTCACGCTGTCCACCACAGAGCAAGAACTGCAGTAGAAAGACACCCTCCCCGGGACCACAGCAAACAGGGAACAGGAACAGAGGCCACGTGCAGAGCAGCGGCGGGCCTGGCCGGCTTCTCTCTAGCTGGTCTCCCGGGTCCTGCTGATTCCACGTCACCCGTCAGATTCCATCCCTGCCACCTGCCCTCCTGCCTGCTCTCTTTCCTGTGGCTTCCCCTCCAGAGCCTTATGGGATTCCTCTGGGCAAGTGCTTCTGAGAAGAACAGTTTCTGGGCAGACGCCATCTGTCTGTCTCTGAACCATAGCGGGACTCTGCTCGGTGCATCTTGGGTGGTCATCCTAGCATCTCAAATGGTTCTAGGGGCTGTTTGGTCCTGGATGAAAGTCGGCTCTGGTTAAAGTTTAATAGTGAACAAGGACCTGCCTTTATACCACAGGCAAAGTTAACATAGTTTTTTAGCATTTAGAGTGTCTTACTAAGTTCAGGTCATTCGTTGAGCCAACATTTGCTAAATGCACAATTCCCATCACACGAGATCTGTCATTCCGTGACCTCTTCTGATATTCATGGTTTCACAAGTTCATGCAGCTGCTACCGAAGATCTGTAACCTTGAAAACTCACTGAGGGTTACCTGTGATGTCCACCAAACTCCTCCATCCCATTGGCAAGTCTCGTTCCCCATAGCACCTGAAGCTCTGTACCCAGATCAAAGTCATCATGAAGGGGGAAGCAAGAGGAAGAGTGGGTGTCATCTGCCCTGGGGCTCAGGACACAAGAAGGACAATGCGACCGTCTCCTCTTCCCATGTACCTCCATCGCAGGCATTCACTGAGCTCTTGATGCAGTGTCTGGACTGAGATTTGCAAGGACTTGGATACCGTTTGAAATGGAGAAGATTTTAAGTGGGCTTTAACATGTGAAGAGATGTGAATGGGAATCCCCAAATCCATCTCGGCTCTAACCTTGACCGTGTACCTTACCATCTGAAGGCTCCTCTCTTCCTGACACTTGGGCTTTAGAAATACTAGTGAAGCAGACGGGACCTGAGGCACCTCCAGTGTGGATGGCGGCAACGGGGCTCAGCCCTTTGTGTCCATAAAGGTCTGTTGGGTTTTCCGCAGGAGCCACTGGCTCACCGGCTCCTCAGAGGGAGAGGAGAAGAGGAAGTCGTCTCCGAGTTTTGGCCGATGGCTGATGGTCAGGATCGGCGTTGGGATTTGCTGCTGTGTAAGCACAGGCCCACGGGTGGCCTCAGGGCCTTTGAGGCAAGAGCAGGGGAGGAGGGCGTGGCCATGCAGATGTGGCCCTCGAGTGTTTTTTCCCGAGTCCCCACGGACCCTGTGTCCCGCCCCCGCAGCTTCATGCCCCACCGGCGGGAGCCCAGGGCTGCGGGAGGAGAGGGGAGGGGAGGGCGCGGGGGGCAGGGGGGTGTGTGGCTGGGGGCCAGGGGTGTGCGTGGGGGCAGGCAGCTGGGCCGAGCAGACCTGGGCGCACCCGCACTGCCGGCCCCGGCTTCTTGGCAGGGACGCACCGTCAAAGAAGTGTCTTCAGAGGAATCTGGTGTTTCCCCCACGTGAACTAAGGGAATATTTGGGCAAGAAGAAAACATCCAGGGGAATCCTTCTGAACAAAATGGCTGTCTTACTCTTTTTAAGCAAAAACTTTCCAAACTTTTTAGTGTCAAAACTGTAACCAAGTGTCTCCTGGGTTTTTCCAATGTGTTTGGCGAGTGCTGTGACCCTGTTGTAGGTATTTCTCCTCCTGACTCTTGGGGGAGAGATGGTTTTAGGGATTGATTTGGGGGCAGTGGGTTTTTGTCCCACACCCACCTCCTCTTTTGTTTCTCTGCTTGTCGATGTTGTCTATGTGGTTCAGAGAATTGGGGTGGTTACCTTGTGTCCATTGTTGAGATTATTAAGATATTACAAAGTAGTTGTAGGACTGAAAAATTAAAGAGCTGTGTTTTAAAAAATCCCACCAACCTCATGTTCATAAAGGAATTCAAGCTATGGGGCAGCCAGGCTCCTTCCACACCCCCTGAGTTGGCTGGGATGGCAGCTGAGCTGGCCTCTGGGGAAACACGGTGGCCGTGGTCCAGGCAGGCGACCACCCAGGGAAGGAGGCAACCGCTGAGTTAGGGGAACAGGCTCCTGGGCCCTGGTTTGCCCATCCACCTTCAGGACCTCTGTGGGGTGTTTCCAGATCTGTGAGCCCACACTGGCCGCAGCCCCGTGTGCCGGATGCTGTGTGGTCACCTGGGCCTGGCGCTGGACCTCTTCCTGCCCACTTGGTGCTATATCTTCCCGTGGCCCATCCAAGACGGGCCGAGCCCCGGCCAGCCTGGAGCCTATGATCTGGATGGGTGAGTCCTCCTCAGAGCCCAGTTCCTTTGGCTTCAGTCCCTGGATCCTTTCCCTGAAAGCTTTTTAGACCCCAGGTCTCCCAGGCCCAGGCCGTCCGTCTGGGCCCTAGCAGTGGCCTGGCCAGGAAAGGAAGTGGCCCCTGCCAAAGCCAGCGAGCCCCCACCCCGGGCTGGGGCAGCCCCCCACCCTCCCACAACAGTATTGTGCTCCACCTCTGCACGGTGGACCCCTGGGGGTGGCCCGGGGCCTTCGAGCCCAACGGGTGTGCTGGGGGTGGACTCGGGCCTCCTGAGACGGCTCCCGCTGCTCCAGAGAGAGAGCTGCCCTTTGATGAGGCCCCAGGGCGCCGGGCACTGACCCCCTGTAGCTTGAGTTCCTTCTGGCAACAGTAGCGGCCGAGGGGTGGGGTCTGTGAGCAAACGCACCGCTGCCTTCAGCTGTGCACCTGCCCCGTCGCGTGGCTGACACAATCATGACGTTACAGAGAAACTGAGTTAGAGTCGAATCTGCCTTGATAATTATTGTAAACACTTTGTTCGTTTTTTTTCTTTTTTATTCACAAACTAAATCCATCAGGAAATTATAAAGTTATTTAAAAATCACGTGCTGTGTCTTTCTTTGAGCCTCATGCAGTCTGCTCATCCAAGTGGAATGTGTCCTCAGATGCTTGCAAAGCAGGAGAGGCCTGTGGTCCCCACGAGGTCATCCCCACTCGGGGTACCAAGGATGCAGGGATGCCCTGGCCCTGACGCGGAGAAGGGGGCCCCTCTGGGTGCCCCCCTGGACTCCAGCTTGGCAACCCCTCATTGTGTTTTACAGTCCGCACACCAAGGCCCAAGCCCCTGTCCCCGATTCAGCTCTAACGGTTCCAGAGCTTAGAACAAGTGCCCACAGGGTGGGCGCGGCTTCAGAGGGCCTGGTTCAGGGGGTGCTGGAGCTCCCCTGGGGCGTGCGCCCATGTGTAGGCTCAGAGGTGTGAGCTGCATCAGCCGACAGAAGGCGGGTACCAGGAGTACCAGGCTGCCGAGAGCATCTGCTCAGAACATCTCCAGCTTTGGCATTTGTCTTGGGCCTGATGCTCAGGGAGGAATTATTCGGGGCACTCTGGTGAGAGTTGGTTTTCTGCTTCGCTTGTTTCTGTGTCTCCCCCACGGCGGGGCTGGCCTGCTCTCGTGCAGGTGCTGCTGACCCCCTACCCGGGTGTTGGCACTGGGGGCCGACTGCCGCCACCCCGTAGCCCTGCCACACCCGGCTCTGCCCGGCCTCACCCCCTCCAGCCTGGCACGCAGCGCTGCTCACAGGGCTGAAGACCCGCTGCTGCCCGTCCTTCCCTTGTAAAGCGGGAGCAGTTTCGCTGGCAGGACGTGGACTTTGCTGCACGAAATCACCAGCATGAGCAGATGTGTCCACAGCCAGCCGTCAGGTGGCAGTGGTCGCTGTCCCAGGGTTTTCCATTCATCCGGTCTCACTGCTTGTTGATGCACCCCGTGGTCACCAGCTCAGCTGCAGACAAAGGGATGCAGAGACCCCGAGGTTTAAGGAAAATACGTGAGAGGAGAAGTTTCAGTGGAGAATTCCATCCATTAACTTGTTTTTTTCTCTGGATCCGGAGAAGATTGTGATTATTTGGAGCATCTCGGGCTGACCCAAAGACAGGGGCTGGTTAGACCCTGGGGTGAGGGACCATTCTGAGGACGCTGGCTTGAGATCCACACGCTTTCCCAGGTGTCCGGGGGGGACCCTGGACTCGCAGCCCGGAGCCTCAGCCGCCCTCGACCTCATCTCCCAACCTTCTCTAGGTCACAAGCTGTAACGGGGATAATGGATGATCATGTTTCACCTGTTTGAAAGCTGCTTTAAGACTGTGAAGCATAGAACTGCTTTCTTCACATCTGCGATTTGCTTTAAGATCATCCAGCCCGTGTGCCGTGGAGGCAGTGACGAGCAAGATGTGGACACAGGGAGACTGGCTGCGAGTCATTGTCCAAGCCGGGCGTTGGGCACCCAGCTCTTCACACTGCTCTGTCTACCGTGTGTGTCTTATTAAACATTCACACCCTGCAGCTGTGCTTGCCGGGGATCCCCACGGACCTTCCCCCAAGACCCCCGGATCCCTCACCCACGCTCAGCAGCTCAGCTTCGGGCTCCCGGGACCGTGGCCTGGGCACCAGTTCAGGACTCGGCACATCACATGTTTGTCTCGTGGCACCTTTGTAGCCGTCGCGTGTGGTAGGTCCTCTTGCCCCATTTCACAGATGAGCCCAGGGCGGCCACACAGCTTTCCCAGGGCCGTGCCCTCGTCCACGGCGGGGCTCTGTCTCCAGAGCTATGCCCTCCACCCCCGTCAGTGGCCACCTCTCTGGGCGCGCGGGGTCCACGGGGGCGGGGTGGGGAGGGGAGGTGGGCAGAGGAGGGCAGGCCGTGCTCTTCACAGGCCTCAAGTTTGACCTTGGAAGACAGTTTTGCCAGCAGAGGGGTTCAAGGATGAGGGGCAGGCAGGAAGGGACACGGGCGAGTGGTCTGGTGTCCCCAGGGCAAGGTCCCTCACTCGGCTGGAGGGCACGGCGGGGCCCAAGGTCAGTGCCCGGAGGCCTGCGATGCCCTGGAGAGGAAGGTCTGCTAGGGAGTGTGGCACACGCGCCCAGGTCCCCCCTGCAGCCACTGCGGGGAGCTGACCGGGGAAAGGCAGCTGGGTGTCTGGGCTGGGAGGGAGCGGTCCGCCAGCCCGAGGCTGTGGGACGCGCTGGGAGGAGGCTGGGCCCGGGTCCCGGTTACACAGCAGGGAGTGAGGGGCCTGGGGGTTGACCCCTGTCAGTGTCCCCAGCCTCCCTCCCTGTTCTCTGAGTGGCTCGTGGCCAGTCCAGGGCTCAGAGCCAGGGAGGGCCTGAGGATGTGGGGACACCTCCCCTGGCCGGAGGGTTTGGGGCATCGAGGCCAGCGGGGGTTCAGAGGGTAGAGGGGAGCCACGCTCTCACCAGCAGGAACCGGGCAGGGGGGCCCCCGGGGGCCTGGGCCCGGAGGGACACCCTGCCTTCCCGCTGCCATCCACACGGCGCCTGGCACCTGTTGCCCACCCTGGGCGTCCCCGGGCTGCCTGTGCCTGAAGGGACATGCTCCGCGGTCCCGGGAGGGTGAGGACAGCATCCACCCATGAATTTATTTCTCAGGATTCCCGTCGGGCTTTGGCGGGAAGCTGCAGCATCCCCGCCCAGAGCTTGGGTGGGCAGCGGGCGGCCTCCCGATCACGATGGCAGGGCCTCCACGCCCGGCCAGCTCGAGGAGGAGGGCGGCTGGAGGGCTCGGTCAGGCTCTCCTTGGGTTGTCACCATAGTGTGGACATCAGGATGAGCCACCTGATGCTTTAGGGAAAAAGAAAACTCGAGTAGCCACTCAGCCTTCCTGTCCAGGGGGCCATCGAGGGACCGAGTCTCCAGGCTGCCTGGCCCCTCCCCACGCTTGGCCTCTGCAGGGCCTGCAGAGGTACAGGGAGCAGTATCCCCACCCTGCTGGACGGGCGGGCAACCAGGGCAAAGTAGGGCTTGGCCCGTGGGGCCCTTGGCCATGAGCGGGAAGGCCAGTGGGCCAGGAGTAGACAGACGGGGTACCCCTCCGGTCTGTACTGCAGGTCGGGTGTGTGGCCCTGGAGAGTCCACCTGGCTTCTCTCACCTTCAGTTTCCTGATTTTTAAAATAGAGATAAGGATGTCCACGCCCACAGATGGGGGACGCGGGACCTGGAGTGGGAAGTCTCCTGTGGGGGGTCACAGGCCTCTTCACCTGCCCTGTTCCAGGCCCCCCCATCCTGGCTGCAGTGCCCTCCCCCAGGGGCATCGATGCCAACAGTCATGTTGCTTCCGCTGTAGAGGGAAAAACCCAGATGCCAACGCACCGGCCTCATCAGCCGCGGCCGTGCTCTCCTCCCACAGGGACAGGATCCTGAACGCGGACTTTGTCCGCCCAGCCTGTTAGTCACAGTGGCAAAATGGACCTGGGAGACTGGAGCCTGATGCCGGGTACTTGAGCCAGGACGTCACGCCGTGGGGTCCAGCCCGCAGCCCCCAACGTGGACCAGAACCTGCGGGAGGTGCAGTGTCCCCATCCAAGACCAGCTCGGGGGGTGGGGGGACAGCTGACCCCTGCTCCCCAGCCCAGGCCTGTGGCTGGAAGGCCCCCGAGGGCAGGCGGGCGGCTGCTCCTTCTCTGGGGCCCCTGCATGCAGTGGCGCATACTTGTGCTCACACTGGGACTGCTGTGCACTCGGCAGCCTCCCACGAGCCTTGACTCCAGGACCGTCCCACAGCGAGCCCGGTTCCGGCCCGTGTGGCTGGAAGTGTACTGGCCAGGTGGCTGTCAGGAGGAGGCCTCCCCTGAGGGCCAGCCTGGGGGGACCCTGTCTGCCCCCCGCCCGGTCACAATCCTGCCTCCAGGCTGGGAGGGGGGCGGCTGGGACTGAGCCTGGAGCCCGGGACCCGGCTGAGGGTCTTGCTGTGGCCTCACCATCGGCTCCCCTGGGATCGGGTCCTCTGGGGCCTTGAGATTTTCCTTTCTTTCCAGCAGCTTCTGAGCAGTCTGACGAGGCTCCTTCCTACGTCGCCGACCACAGGGGGCAGAGACACAGAGCCTAAGGCAGGTGTTGCTTCTTCAGAGGAGGGTCTTCGTGCTGAAGGCTCGTTTGATGTTTGGGGAAGTTGCAGGGACTGCGGTGGCAGCCAGTCTCTCTAAAGGTTCCTCCCCTCCCCCTGAGCGTGTGCTTGTGGATGTGTGTGTGCGTGTGTGTACGGACAGCCACACAACCGAACTGCGTGTTCACACGCACACGTACCCACAGGCTTTGGCCCAGAGGGTCTCCCTGACATGAAGGAAATGAGTAAACAACTTCCACATTTTTGTTCCCCTCGGAGGCTTGCAAAGAAGGTGTTAAGAGTGCAAGATTTAAATCATAAAATTTATTAAAAGCCAAACAGCCCAACGTGTAGCTGTTGCCAACTTGGACCGTGTCTGGGGCGAGGCTCCTGAGCTGATCCAGAAGGCATCAGAGCGGGAGGATGCGGCCGGGCAGGAGCGCGGGGCGGCCTGCGTGCCGGGATTCTCCCCTCCGCGCGCCCTCACGCTCCCTCCTTAGCCTCCCGGACTCAGAGCCCCAGCTGTGGGCAGCTGGGCGGCTTGCTGGGCACTCTCCTGGCCCGACGCCGGGGTTCACGTCTGTGTCTCACCAGCTCTTCCGGGGGCCCCTGTGAGGTCTGTGTCCAGGTTTGCATCAGTCGCCGTTGCCGGGGGTGACTCGTGGCCCCGGGGCGGCCCCCCGGCCCACCAGCTCCCCCCACCACCCAAGCGGTTCGTGGTCGTCCTGCCGGGTGGCCCCCCGTGAGTTTAAGAAACGAGACTGAGAAGGGAGTTACTTGTAGAACACATGCGGTGCCCTCGGTCGCCCGGCTGCAAGCGGAGGGCAGGAAGGGGCTGCTGATTAAGTGCCTGCGATGAGCTGGACGCCAAGCCAGCCCTGCCCACGCGACCGACTGGGGTCCCGTCTGCGTTTCAGACAGATGCGGCTCACATCTGTTCTCTCATCAGTGTACCCTCTGCATACAAGAGCATCCGGAGCATCCTAGGTGCTCAATAAAAACGCACTCCACGAATGGATGGGAAGGAAACGGCTCAGAGCGGGATGCCGCGTACACGGGCTCACGCAGCCCGGCTGCGGCCAGCTGGGTAGACCCCCAGGCTGCCCGGCCCCCGGCCTGGCTCCACCTCTCCTGCCTTCCAGGCTCTCCTGCCTCTTCTCTGGGTATAGCTTGTGGGGCTCTTTCAAAGGTACTGGCAAGTGATACGGCCATTCCCTCCGAAATTAAACTAAACTAACTACCAGGTGACCGGGCAGCTCTACTTCTGGGTCTAACCCCAGACAGCTGAGGGTCTTAAAGAGACGCCTGTACACGCACGTTCATGGCAGCATATTCACAAAAGCCAAAAGGTGGAAGCGATACAAGTGTCCATGGATGGATGAACAGATGAAACAAAGTATCCATAAGATGGAATGTTATTCAGCCTTAAAAAATAAAAAAAAGAAAAGAAATCCTGACACAGGATACGGCATGGAGGAAACTTGAAGACATTATGCTAAGTGATTAAGCCAGACCCAAAAGGACAAATATTATGTGATTCCTCTTATGGAGGTCCCTAGAATAGGCAAATTCACAGGAACAGAAAGTAGGAGCGTGGTTGTCAGCGGCTGGAGGAGGGGGATGGGAAGTTAGTGTTTACCAGGGACAGTCTCAGTTTGGGAAGATGAAAAAGTTCTGGATGTGAGCCGTGGTGATGGTCACACAACAACGTGAATGTACTTAATGCCACTGAATTATGCACTAAAAAATGGTTAAAATGGTAACATTTATGTTATGTAAATTTTATCACAATAAAAAAATTAATTAAAAAATAAATACAAACAGAATGTAGAATGGAGTTTTTGTTGGGGATGACATGAAACTTTTGAGTGTAGACTGTGGTGATGATTATTCAACATTGTGAATTCAGTCACTGCATTGTGTACTTACCAATAGTTAAAATCATAAATGTTATGTTATATGTTTTTTGTTTTTTTGCGGTACACGAGCCTCTCACTGTTGTGGCCTCTCCCGTTGCGGAGCACAGGCTCCGGACGCGCAGGCTCAGCGGCCATGGCTCACGGGCCCAGCCATTCCACGGCATGTGGGATCTTCCTGGACCGGGGCACGAACCCGCGTCCCCTGCATCGGCAGGCGGACTCTCAACCACTGCGCCACCAGGGAAGCCCTGTTATATGTTTTTTGTCACACACACAGAAATTTTTTTAATTTTAAAGGCTGCTCCACACCAGATCCCTGCAGTCTTGGGCACTGCTTTGGTCACTGTTGCTCCCTTGCCTAGAATCTCTCAAGGTTCCTCTTAGCCCAGGATGAAGCCTGAGCCAGTCTGCCCGGCACCAAGGCCTGTCCACTGCCCGGTCACTGCTCATTGGCTCCCCGGCACCAGCCTCCCCGGGGCCTCCCCGCTCCCTTGCTCAGCCCCGACCCCGGTTCAGGGCCAGTGTCCCTGAAACATTGACAGTGTCCTGGCAGCTCCTTGCTGGCCCATCCCAGACGCACCCTCCCTGTAGCCCCAGGCTGTCCAGTCATCCTTTTGCCTCCCTCTGCTCTGCCCTAAAAGGACACCTGCATGCTTCCTCTGCTTTCCAAACAGGGAACAGGGCATAAGAAGGTTGAGTAAACTACCTTTTATTAGATTTGTTTGGTTTAGAGCAGAAACCCTGTGAGGAATTCACTTTATATCGGAAGTAGAGAGAAGCTGCTTTCTATTAAGGGGTTGCCCAAACTCCCCTCTTATTACAGGATCCCCTGGACTACACACAGCCCCTCGCACTCTTGGGGCCACCAGTTCTATCTTTGAACAGATTTTCATGTTAGGAAATTCTTCCTTGTAGACTTGTGGGTGATGAGAGCTGCAAAGGATCTTAAAAACAATCCTGTCCGGTCTCTTCATTTTAAACAGAAGGAGGTCTGGAAACACTAAGCCTGCCGGTCGTGGTCCCATGGCCACTCGGGGGCAGGCCCAGATCCCCACCCTGCAGGCCGGGCCCCCTCCAGCACCGCACTCGAGCCCCCTGCACTGGGGCCCCAGCCCCGCCTGAATCACACGGCAGCTACAGCTCTTTCCCGCCGTGGCCCCAGCTCAGGGCGTGTCTTCCCCAAGGTCCGCCTGAGAGCTGGTTGACTGGAGGCCAGGCACAGGCTGAACCTGGATCCATCTCCAGCCCTTCCTACTTCAGCAAGAATCGGTCTGTGCTACCAGAAGCAGCAAAGGTCAATGCTGTTTACTCCGACCAGGCACGGGCACCCCACTGGTGCCACCCATGGAGGCGGCATCTCACATTTTGTTTAATAAATAAATCCAGCGTCCAGCGGAGACGGTAGAGACAGTTGATGCTTCCAAACTATAGCGCTCACTGGGATTCTCAAAATGCCAGCAACTGCAAAGTGTAGATGTGAACCTTGGGGATGAGATGGGGGTTCACCTACTCCCCACTGTGGAGCCAGAAACTATAGCTGCTACCTATGTTTGTACCAAATTTAATTGCTGTATCTGACAAAAACACCAACACATACTCAACTTCACGCACAGCCTCTGAAACGGCTTGAGAAAAACCCCAAATAACTTGGAAGTAACTTTCAAACAGAACTTTTCAACCCAACTACAAAGCTTATGGAGCGGACTTTCAAAGGAGCTATCAAGATATCTGAGAAATGAGAGAACTCAAAACTACACTTTAAAATTTTGACTTCCTGCATGAAGAGAAGGAATGTCACAGACTATCCCTGATACTTTGGGGTGAGTGTGGGGTGACTGCCTGAGTGGAAGGGCTGGGGCACCCACACATGCATGGCACCTCCCACCCCCAGCAGATATCCCACCAGAAAGGAAAATGAGTCTAATCTGGGATGATTTATTTTTAGTGAACCCATGTTGTGTCCTCGTACTGAATAATTTCTGTTCAAAGTGTGTCCAGAAACACTTTAATAACCGCCTCTAAATGTTTTGCTGGAAGATTAACATTAATTAAAAAATAGGGCTTCCCTGGTGGCGCAGTGCTTGAGAGTCCACCTGCCGATGCAGGAGACACGGGTTCGTGCCCCGGTCCGGGAAGATCCCACATGCCGCGGAGCAGCTGGGCCCGTGAGCCATGGCCGCTGAGCCTGCGCGTCCGGAGCCTGTGCTCCGCAACGGGAGAGGCCACAACAGGAGAGGCCTGCATACCGCAAAAAATAATAATAATAATAAAAAAATTTTAAAAAGCAGTTGATGTTTGACCCCCCATAGCAGATGTTGGCAATGTTCCTCTGTAGTGAGACAGACAGGCCAGCTTCATGGGTGTCACTCAGGACCCTGGGTTTAGAGGGGCCACCACACTCGTCCTCTGCTCTACTATGACCATCGTGGGATTCTTAACCATTTTTTAAAATAAATTTATTTATTATATTTATTTATCTTTGGCTGCATTGGGTCTTTGTTGCTGTGCATGGGCTTTCTCTAGTTGTGGCGAGCGGGGGCTGCTCTTTGTTGCGGTGCACGGGCTTCTCGTTGCGATGGCTTCTCTTGTTGCAGAGCACGGGCTCAGTAGTTGTGGCACACAGGCTTAGCTGCTCTGTGGCATGTGGGATCATCCCACACCAGGGCTCGAACCCGTGTCCCCTGCATTGGCAGGCGGATTCTTAACCACTGTGCCACCAGGGAAGTCCCTTAACCACTTTTTTAAACAAGGGCCCCATTCTTTCATTTTGTAGGAAGTCTTGATGGTAGGCTTTGCCGTCCGTACAGTCTCTGCTTGGCTGTGGATAAAAGTGTGTCTTCTGATGAAACTCTATTTGTAGACGCTGAAGTTCAAATTTCATCTAATTTTCACGTGTCATGTAATATTATTCTTTAAAAAAATTTTTTCCAACCACTTTAAAATGTAGACGCCGTTCTTAGCTTGCAGATCATGCAAAAACAGGCAGTGGGCTGGATCTGGCCCCTGAGGTGTGGTCTGCCGACCCCCAACCAGGGCATGCCGGAATTTTCCTCTTGTCACAATTCTGGACCGGGGCCGGGTTCCAGGGGTTGATAGGGCTTGCTCTGTATGGGTGGTGCCCGAGTGCCACCTGCAGTGTGGATGCAGGAGTGGGTGTTACCAGTGACGGAGCTGTGCGTCTACATCGCATGCAGCGGGTGCTGTGTCAGGGGCACAGGAGGTCAGGCCTGAACCCAGGGGTGAAGGTGTGCGTCCAGCAAGGGGGCGAGGGGGGCTCGTGGTTCGTGGCTGCTTTAAAGCTGCGTCCTGGGCTCGGGGCCAGGAGAGCAGGAACTGGGCGGCTGAGGGACCCGCCATCGGGTGGCAAAGGTAAGACCAACCTATAGATACGCGGTTACTGTCAGCACGAGGCCACCGTGGCAAGTTCACAATCACTTGTGAGATGAGCGCACCCAGAGCACCTGCCCTGTGCCAGGGAGATGCACATTTTTGAGGGTGAAGCACGGGGACACCCTGGGTGCTGGGGAGGCAGGTCGGGGAAGAGGATGGAGGCTAGACGAGCTGAGAGCTGTGAAAGGACCGTGGGCATCCGCGTGGGACCACCAGCTCTTTCAGCGAGAGGGCACTTGGAGCAGCGGGAAGAAACAGGGACATTCCTTGAGGGGACAGCCAAGCACCAGGCCGAGATCAGCCTTCAGTCAGGGCCCCCTGGGCTGATGGCTGGAGAGCGTGGTGGCAAAGGGGGCATTTAGAGGACACAAGACTTCAGGAGGCAGGGACACCGGCCAGCTCACACGATGACATCCAACAGGAACCCAAGGGGATGAACTGCTCAGTCCGAGATGGAGCTTGTTTCCGGGGTGACAGCCACTCTGGCAAACCCGCCACTTCCTTGGTCCTCTTCAGTCTCAAAGGCTGCCCGACGATGCTTCCGCTCCCCAGAGATGGCACACAGACTTGGTCTGTAGCACAGTTCCTCCACTTTGGGCCCTGGTGTCCTTGTCCCTAAAATGGGACAAGACAGACTTCATGGGACCACAGGGGCGGCTGGACCAGACGATCCATGGACAGAGCCTGGCTGGCATCAATGCCCCACTGCACTTACTTTCCTTTCTCCCTTGTCCCTTGAGGTGAGTGGAATTTTTTTCCTAGTCTTTTGAAAAATAATAATTATGGAGTCACAGGAAGTTAGAAAAATAGTACAGAAAGGTCCTCATACCCTTCATCCAGTTTGTGCCAATGGTCACATCTCACACAGCAGGTCAAAACCGGGAAACTGATGGTGCAGCCTACAGACCTTCCTTACTCAGGTGTCACCGGTGTACTTGGGCTGTGTATGTGCGTGTGCGCGTGTGTGCTCCTGCAATTTCATTGTGTGTGTAGTTGGTCAAGATATGGAATAGTTCCTTGGCCACAAAGGTCACCCTCATGCTCCCTCCGTAGCCTGGCCCGCCCTTCTGCTCCCATCTCATTGTTTCAAGACTGTCACATAAATGGAATCACACGGTCTGTAACCTTTTTTTGTTTGTTTTTTGCGGTACGTGGGCCTCTCACTGCCGTGGCCTCTCCCGTTGCGGAGCACAGGCTCCGGACACGCAGGCTCAGCGGCCATGGCTCACGGGCCCAGCCGCTCCGCGGCATGTGGGATCTTCCCGGACCGGGGCACGAACCCGTGTCCCCTGCATCGGCAGGCGGACTCTCAACCACTGCGCCACCGGGGAAGCCCCTCGGTCTGTAACCTTTGAGAATGGCTTTTCTCAGGAGAATGTCTTTGAGATCCACCCTGATTGTTGCACAGATCAGTGTTGGTTCCTTTTGGTCGCTGAGTGGTATGGACGGGCCACGTTTTGTTCACACACTGACCTGTTGAGGGACATGTGGGCTGTTTCCAAGTCTGGGCTGTTACAAATAGAGCTGCTGTGGACTTCCAGGTACAGGTTCTGTGGGAGTGCAAGTTTTCATTTCTCTGGGATAAAGGCCCAGGTGTGCGAATGCCAGATTGTACGGTGCGCGTATGTTTAGTTTTTAAAGAAACTGCCAGACTCTTTTCCAGTGTGGCTGCACCATTTTGCATTCCCACTGGCATCTTATAGGAGAGCCAGCTTCCCACAGCCTCACCAGTGTTTGGTGTTGTCGCTCTGTGCATTTTAGCTCTTCTCGTGGGTCTGGGGTGACACCTCACCGTGGATTTCACTGGCGTGTTCCTAGTGGCTGGTGATGAGCACGCTGATTTTTGTATGATGTTGAGGCTCACATTTTCAACCTATGGGTGCCCAGTGGCCCCAGCACCCCTTGCTGAAAAGACTGTTCGTCCCGCTACCACATGTAGAATGGATGGCTGGTGGGAAACAGCTGCATAGCACAGGGAGATCAGCTCAGTGCTTTGTGACCACCTAGAGGGGTGGGATAGGGAGGGTGGGAGGGAGGGAGACGCAAGAGGGAGGAGATATGGGGACATATGTATATGTATAACTGATTCACTTTGTTACACAGCAGAAGCTAACGCACCATTGTAGAGCAATTATACTCCAATAAATATGTTGGGGAAAAAAAAAAAGACTGAACTGCTGGGGACAACCATCCCCCCATTGAACTGCTTTTGCAGCTTTGTCAACAGCATTTGGGGATGTTTGTGTGGGTCTGTTCCCAGGCTCCGTACCCTGTTCCACTGGTCTGTCTGTCCTTCCATTAAGCCATGCTGCCTTGATTACTCCAACTATATTGTAAGTTTTCACATCAGGTACAGGAATTCTTCCCAATTTATTCTTCCAAACTGAGTGGATTTTAAGACAGTATTCCCCCTAGATTCCATTCTAGGCTGAGACAAGCCCAGGAAATTTCAACACAAATTGGGTGATTTGGGAAATTTTTTAGGACTCTGGAAAAAGGTGTGTTTTTCCCCACAGGAATGGATGGACACATTTTCTCTTTTTCTTTTCTTGTTTTTTTTTTCTTATTATGGTAAAATATAAATAACATGAAATTTACCATTTTAACCATTTCTAAGTGTCCAGTTCAATAGTGTTAAGTACATTCACACTGTAGTGCAATCATCCGTCTCCAGAACTTTTTCATCTTCCCCACCTGAAGCTCCGTCCCCACTAAACAGTAAAGACTCCTGCCGCCCCTCCCCCAGCCCCTGGTAAGCACTATTCTGCTTTTTGTCTCTATGTATTTGACTCTTCTCGGTGCCCTCACATAAGTGGAGTCACACAATATTTGTCCTTTTGTGTCTGGCTTATGTCACTGAGCACAGCGACTTCAAGTTTCATCCATGCTGTAGCCTGAGTCAAATTTTCTTTCCTTTTTAAGACTGAATAATGTTCCACTGGGTGTGTCTACGCGTTGTGTTTATCCCTCCGTCAGTCAGTGGATGTCTGAGCTGTTTCCACCCCTCTGCTCTCGTGAACTCAGGGTCCCGGTGCATCTTCTCAATTCCTGGGTTCACGCCCAGGAGTGCACCGGCCTCTCCTATGGCAGACTCTGGACTTGTACAAACCTCTGCTTCCTTCCCTCCTCCCGTCAAGACCCCAGGGGCCACCGGCAAGGGGGTCCACGGGGCCACCAGGGGGAGCCTCCCACCCTGGGATCCAGTGGGTCTTTGCTTTCTTTGCAGCCTCCGGCTGGTGGGGCAGGAGGGGACACAGCGCACAGGAAGCAGCAGCCTCCCGCTTCTCGGGACTGACCCGGCTTGAGCCGCTTGGCGGGTAACGCTCGTTCCCCGGAGCTCCAGGTACCGCCCCAGAACTGTTTTATTAAAAGCATCATGTCTCCAGCCCCAGGGGCCAGAGAACTGCCCTTTTTCTTGGTTTGGGGGAAATTGGTTTCCTGCCTCCTTGTGAGCTTGAACAGATTACGCAGAAAAGCACTTTATCGTCTGCATTTCTCCCACGGTCTCCAGCCCAGCCCGCCCCCCCCCCCCCCGCACCGCTATTTATAGAACTGGGCCAGGGTGACTCCCGCCCCTGAGTGATGGTGGGCGTGGGATGGAGACCTGGGGTGTTTGGGGCGGAGTTTGGAGAAGCCTCTGTCTCCACATTGGCTCTTGTACACCTGGGGACAGGTGAGGCCTGACCTGGGTCCCCCTGGCCTCGCTGGGTCTCATCATTCTCACCTGCAAGATGGGACGACAAGGGTGCTGTCCTCAGAGCGCCGTCAGGAGGGTCACATTCCTCAGCTCGCGGTTCGTGCTCCATTAGGACTGGTCAGCGCTGTTCTGACGCTGTTACAATATAATCTCTGGACCGAGCAGGTGTCCCTGCACACATTTCCTGGCACCACATACTAGTGGAAAATCCATAAAAGCTAACAGTTATCCCTGTGACACGGTGTAACTGATAAAGCACCCTCACTCGTTGCCATGGGAACTATCCTAATCTGGAAGGTTTTCCCAAGAGCCGGGCTCCAGGGTCTGCGCTTCCCAAACAGTGGTTCTTATGCTGGAGAGGGTGTTCCCTCCCCAACCACCGCACCAGGGCCCTGAGGAAGGTGGAGGGACACCCAGGGGGCTACTGGAGGGCGAGGAGGGCTGGCCGGGCCAGGGCTGCAAGCAGGTGAACGTCTCCCTTGGTTAGGAACACGGCCCAGGTGGTTCCTTCCTCCTGTTGGCTGCCCTGGGCAATGAGCAGAGGGCTGGTGCCCTGGGGCTGCCCCACAGCTTGTCCGTAGCTG
Source organism: Mesoplodon bidens (assembly GCF_964165515.1). Lineage (NCBI taxonomy): Eukaryota > Metazoa > Chordata > Mammalia > Artiodactyla > Ziphiidae > Mesoplodon > Mesoplodon bidens. The sequence continues at coordinate 1,372,575 of NC_138167.1, read as the reverse complement.
AGCGTTTGCCTGTGGCTTCAGCTGCTCAAAACATCCTTTATTGCTACCAGCCCGCCAGCCCCTCCCGAGCCCACTGAGACGGGAAAGAAAGTCAGACTGGGCTCTGCGGTTAAAGCTGGGCCCCGGTGTGGGGCTGGGCTGGGGCGATGGGGCCGTCCGTGCGGAACAGGACAGGATGCACCATCTCCAGCACTGTCGGTCTCAGGACCACCTCTCGGTAGCAGGGAATCTGGAGGCCAGTCCTGGGCAGTGAGGGGCCTCCTTGTCACCCCTCCCTCACTGGGGGTGACGGTCTTCCCTCGGCCCCCAGGGGACAAGGCTGAGAGTTCACCCTTCTGTTTCAAGCAGTGAGGACTCCACTTGGCTGGTGGGGACCCTCCAGCCCGTGGCGTTGGCGGCTGACCCAAGGCCCTCCCAGCACGCCCGCCGGCTGCCCACTCTCGCCCCCCTCGGGCCACCCCTGCTCAGGCCCCCCAGCTCCGGCCCTCCCTCCCCTCCTCCGGCAGCTCTGAGCCAGCTCCTCCCCAGAGAGAAACACCCCTCCCTCCCTCTCTCTGGCCCAACTGCCAACCCGCCTGATTCATCTCTGTCTCCCCACATCAAAGGCTCTCGGGCCAGGGCTTGGCCCTAAGTCAAAACGTACGTGCTTCATAGCCGGGGCAAGAGTGTCCTCTGTCCGGATGGCTGTCATAGCGGCCACGCTCAGGGTTCTTTAAGTGCAAAAGGAGAGGCTTTTAAAATATTGATGGTGACCAGGTCGGGTCTGAACCTTTAACTGTTAGAATGAAGGCATCTTTGAAACACACACTCAAAACCCATCCCAGCGGGTGAAATTCCTGGGGACCCTGGATTGCCAGGCCTGGGTTTCGATGACCTGGGCCTTCTCTGTCAGCTTCCGGAGACCGTGTCCCTGTCACTCACTGCAAACCCAGGTGGACATTTAAACTGAAAAGCTGAGCGAGCAGCTCCTGGCTGCCTGCCACCAGCTGGGACAGGGGGAGCCCTGACAGAGCCTTGGGGAGCGAACTGGAGGTGGGCGGCCGCCTGGGTGTTGAGATCTGAAGGAACTGGGAAGGCTCCCAGCGTCCCACCTACCCCCGGGGCCCTGAAGCATCTCCTCCATCCAGATGCCGCGGTGCCTGAAATTCCACCCCTGGAGAATCTGCTGTGGGTCTGGTAGCTCTTCTGTTTCCAGAAATTCCTGCTTAAAATGCACCCCAGATGGCAGCCCACGAATGAAATCAGCCGACGGGATACAGGTGTGGTTACCAGGCTACAAGAAAGGCAAAAAGGAAATGAAGCAGGGCTGGGGGGAGGAGAGGCGGTTAGGAGTTTGATAAAGGAGGGGGTGAGGTCACTAGCCAGCACTTTCCCCTCCTGGGCAGTCACCTCCCACTCTGTTCTCTCCTTATCAGTTTCCCTCCCACCCACTCAGGTTTGGGAAACACGGGTCAGCCCCTCCAGCCCACCAACAAGTCTCTCAAAGCCAACGGCATTTATATGTTTCTTCTCTTAGAATCAGAGGTGTTTAAGGCCCATGGTTGAAACTTGAAAGGAATCACTGAATATAATTTCAGTCTCTTTGCTCATCATCTTTCTCTCTCACTGTCTTCATAGCCAGAGCATGAAGTCTCAAGAAGGGCCTCTAGGAAGGCAGAATCCCCAGAGTCTAATTAGCATTGAAGCTGATTGCTGTTTCCTGTGACTTGTTTTCATTGATCAGCCTGTTTAAGGACATCCAGGGTTAGTGCAGGTGCTGAACTTAGTTATGTATTAGGACCCAGAGGCTTGTAGACAGAGTGAAAAAGATCAGAGAACAGGGGAGGGTGTTGGGCTAAGTGCTTAAAATTTCACATTGTCTGATGTAACTCTTGTCCATTACGATGATATATTCCCATGTGTCACTGTTCGCCTCTTGTGGTATAACCATTTTTTCTCAAGCCAAACAAAAGCTCCAGCCAGGAAACTGCCAGCAAAGCTTCCCAGCTCAGAAGGTGGAATTCAGAAGTTTATAAATGCTTTTGATGATAATGATAGGTCCGGGGACAAAGCATTACTTTACCAGGAGATGATTGGATTTCCTGTGGATTTCCTTTTCATCCTCATTAGTACCATTTAGCGAAAGTTAACTCGCAAACACCATGGTGATGGTGGACCTGGAGCCCAGTCTCGACTGATGCATCGCCAAGGCCAAGGTGGGCTGGAGTCGGGCTGGGGACCCAGGTGGGCTCCCCTCTGCCCTGCTGTCCGCCTGGGCCTCTGGGAGCCAGGGCGCCTCTCCTCTCCTCTCAGGCTTGCTGGGTGTGGACCTATGGGACCCTGTGGCCGAGTCTCAGACTGAGCTAAGGACCAGAATCACCTGTGGGGCCTTAAAAGTACAGACCACAGACACACCTCCTCAGAAGGCCTGAGGTGCAAGCCTGGGAGTCTGTGTTTGTAACCGTCTTTCCTGGGAGATTCTGATGAACCCGCAATCCAACCCACCAGGGCCCTAGGAAGCCTCCCAAGCAGCAATTTCGGAGCCCGAGGATGGTGAGACACCCTCTGGTCACAAGACTCAACATCCCCAGGAGAGGAGGGAGGAAGGCCCCTCAGGGCGTGGACCGCTAACCACCCCTCGGAGCTCCTGGCCCCCTCCTCTAACACCAGGAATTTCTCACCTGCCTCACTTTTCTTCTGATTTCAAGCGTGTCCAGGGGCCATATTGTGAAGAGCACATCACTTGACCCCAGGGCCCCTGCCTGGGGCTCTCCTCCCAGGGATTATCCCCAAAGCTCCATCCCCTCCCACCTTGACCCTGGCCGTCTGGCTTTCGTAGTTATCAGTTCAGTTTGCTGGAGCTGCGTCTCCAGCCACCTCGACCTCTAACCCTGCTCCGGGTCGCTGTTTCCTGCCGTCAACACTTGACCGCCCCACTGACCCTCAAAACGAGATGGTCGTGGGGTCAGAGTCTCGTCTCCCACCCACACCTCCAGCCGCTTCCCTTTCCCTTTGACCCAGTCTTGGCTTTGTGAGGTTAGCGAGGACACTGCGGCCCCAAGAGAGGAGGTGACCTGCGCGGGGTCCACCCCGTCCTGAGGGCACCGGGATCTACAGCGGGGCACCTGACCTGGCTGTGTGCCCCTCTGCGGCCCCCAGCCCCACCGTGAGGGCAGACCTCCTGACACGGGCACTGTGTCCCTGTGCCCTCCTACATCCGTCCATACAGAACACACGAAAGGACTTCAGTCAAAGCTGAGAAGGGGAAACGGGGACATGGGGACACTGGCATCTCAAAAGGGAGGTAGCATTTTGTGTCCGTGGCGACTCCAAACAGGGCCTCCCTTTGGGCCATACTCTGGAGCAGTTTATTCCTGGGGCCCCGCCCGTGAGGGCTTCCTGTCCACGCACGCTGGGGCCCTGACAGGTGATGCTGATGGAGGCTGGGGTCTCCGGATTTTGCCAGTTTTTAGTGACACCTTCAGCTGCCTCATTCTACATATTTGTGAAGCAGTAATTCATTCAAGGAACAATTTAGGGCCCTGTATGTCTTCTCGTAGGAGAAAAATGGGGATGAAGATCCAGGAGTTCAAGGGCTGAGAGCCACAGCAGATTGTCCAAATGGGAACGAACTCAGGCCCTGTCTACTTTGGAGTAGTAATACTGTTACTAGTTTTTATTGAGTGTGTACCACATATAAGACGTGGTTCTCAGTTTCCTCACCTGAATTGCCTGACTTAGTCCTCAGGTTCCCCCAGGCAGGCTGCCGTCTTACTCCTTTGCAGATGAGGAAACCAGGGCTGAGAGACAGCAATGGCATCTTGCCCAAGATCCCACAGGCAGTGAGTCTGGACTTCCTGGGGGGGCTGACGTGGAGCCCCCTGCTCAGCACCCTCGTTAGATCTCACGCTGGAGGGCACTTGGCCTCTCTTTGGGGAGAACTGGTTACAGGAGACCCCTCCAAGTGCGGTGAGCGGAGCCGTCCTCATTTGATGGATCTCAAGCAAGATAAAACGTAACTCTGCACGTATCAGCAGTTGAAACTGTCAATACTTTAGCCTCCTTCTGCCTTTATACAGATTCCTTGGGCTGCTGGCCTCTTGGGGTGAACTTTTTCCCAAGAAGTCAACTGCAGAGCCAGATTCGAGCTCATGACAGCAGAATTTTCTTCTTACCTGCTGCCTTCAGCGCTTAGAATTCCCCTGACCCACACGTCCCAGAATGTCTCAGCTACCGTTGAGGCCGTGGGGGAATCTATGGATGGTATCTGGACATTTGGGTCCGAATCTACCATTTTTGTCAGCCCTCGTTCTCAGAAAGGCATCCAGATAAGAAGCACAAAATGAACACCGAATGGCACAGGCAATGTGCCTATGAAGTAGCTGTTGGGAGAGCGGTTACTGGTTTTGCCTCTCTGTCTTCTCGCTTCAAAGGCTCATCAGGCTGGTGCCCCCAAGAAATTTTCTGTGCATCCCTATAAACCCTTAGAAAGGGCTAGAGAAGCAGACTGGGGTTGGGGGGAGGACTTTCCCACTTCAGGGCGCTTTTCTCCTCCTCCATCTGGAGCAGCCGCGCTCCCCGAAGCACTTCCTCCCGGGGCTGGGATGGAAAGGGAACGGTCGCCCTCAGCATGCACAGCCCAAGGGGCAGGAGTCAGCCCTAGACCTAATACCCCGACAGGCTGGCTCCTCCTGTCTCTTTCTGATGGGGTTTCGTTAGCTGTTCTGGCTTGGAAGGGGCCTCCCAATGTGGCTGGTGGCCTGTGAGGGCATGACCAGGACGGGGGAATAGCGTCTCCAATAAAAAGCAGGAGTCTTTACTAATTTCCATATGTCCAAATCCTTGCTTTCTCTTTCTTTGTTTAAACCACAAATGCCAAGGCAGGGTATGTTTTATCTGGGGGAGAAGGCAAGAGACCCCACCCAGCAATCACAGACAAAACATGGGCAAGATCTGTCCACAGTCCCATCGGCTCTCATCTCCGGGCTGACTCAGGCAGTGGGGCGCTCACCACTTCCCTTGGGAATCCAGCCCAGGACTCAGGGCTCCTCGTGTGAATGCTTTCCCAGCTACTCAGCCACACGCTCCTTTCCTGGGGGGCGGGCTGCAGCTTCCCTCGCTGGACCACAACTGTTGACTCATCTTGGACCGAGATGGAGGTGGGAGGTGCAGGACCACCCCAGGGACAGCTGGGGTTGCTGTCACCTGCCCTCCCCCTGGGTGGTCAGCTGCGGGGGGGGGGGGAGCAAGCAAAGTGGCCCGTTCTTGTGCTCCTTCCTTTAGACTTGAAACTTCCTGCGGCTGGGAACTGCTCTCAGCCATCTGTGTTTAGGGCTCAAGAAATGTGAGTGTGAAGTGAATCCCCAAATTCTCCCAGTTTGCATTCTGGAATGATCAGGGCCTCCTGCATGAGGCCTTCCCTTGACCTCCCGCAAAGACCCTAACCCCAGAGCCGATGCTTTCTTCTCAGGAGGAGAGGAACTGAGCCTATTTGTAATCTGACAAGGTGGATTCAAAGCTTTCATCCTGCATGGGGCCAGCTACCCTCTGGGTTTCATCTGTCCCCAAAGATAAAGCCTTGAACTAGTTCCCCTCCGTGAAGGGGGCGGGGGGGGGGCACGGCAATTATAGGCCATTCATTTCAGGTTGCTGGACCTGGTCTCGTAAACCCCATTCACTGCGAGGTGAGAAGAGTCGTCAGGCACCTCCGGCCAAGACGGCACAATTCCAAGCAAGACTTTCCCTCTAATTAGTCTGGTATTTGCTAAAACTGCTCTTACTTTCCTTATTGTAAAACCCGGAGGACAATAGCTCCTTATTGCCAGCCCAATACGGTGGGCTCCTGGTCCCTTGTTCCCTGAGCACCGCCCGCCCCCCGCGGTCCCTTCCCCCACTGAAAGGGGAAGGTGGTCACCCTGTTCAGTTACTAATTTTAAAAGGCCAAGCCTTCGATTACTGCTATTGTTTTTTTTTTCTTCTCACTGTACTGCATTCAAAGGCAATTTCTTTAGCAGAGCGACCTCCTACTCAGGGAAGAGAAGGTTGGGGGGATTCAGAACTTTGGAAAAAAAAAAAGCAGTTGGAGGGCCGGCCTCAAACCATGCTGGCCCCGTTGGTTGGTGCCCTGGTGCTGGGGTCTGGAATAGGGTCCAGGGCCGGAGCTGGACCTCTGCCTCCGTGGGACCTTGGCTACTCCCTCTGGGGCGGCTCACCCAGGGTGCACTACCCAGACTTGGGGCCATCGGTCCCAGCCGAGCCTCTAGTGACTTTTCAGGCACCCGTCAGTGACTGTGGACTGATTCAGGCCGGACGCTGTCCCAGGAGCGATGGGAGCGCGCGTTTCCCATGTGGAAGCACCCTTCTTGGTGTACCCGCGCCGCGTCAGCGTTCCTTGTCCCAGGGATGGCTCTGCTGGGTGCTGTCGAAAGGGGTCCAGGACCAGAGGGAATGGCTCGGGTTTGTGAAGGAAGAAATAACAGATCACTCCACTCCTTGGGGAGATTCAAGGAGGATAGTTTGATGTGGGTAGAAAAGCTACTACGTGAGTCCCAGAGCCTCCAGCCCCGCAGTCCCTGAGTTGGGGGCTCCCCGCAGGAGCGCTGGACGCCCCGGGGGCTGCTGGCGCGTGAGACCCCAGGTGCTCCCGGAGGACCGGGTCGAGTTCCGGCGAAGGGTCCGGTGGGTGTGCGGAGGGTTCGGGGGGCGCTCCCCACGCGCGCCCGGGGGTCGGGGCCCGCGGAGGAGCGGGCGCGCGGGGAGCGGAGGCAGGTGCGAGGCCGGGTGCCGCCCGCGAGGAGCCCCGGGGGCGGGTTGGCGCGGCGCGGCGGGGCGGGGGCGGGGAGGAGGCGCGGGGCGGAGCGCGGGGCCCGGGACCCGCCGGCCGGCGCCGGCCCTACACTCAGAGCCGCGGCCGCCACCGCCGCAGCCAACTCGGGCCCAAGTTCCCGGCCGCGGCGGAGAGGAGCGCGCAGCCGGCGGCCCGAGCCCCGCGTAGGGCCCGGCCTCCTCCGCTGGGCCGCCGCCCGCGCCCCGCCTCCGCCCATCGGCTCGGACCCGGCGCCGCGCGGGAGCCCTCGGGGCAAGGAGCGCGGGCTCCGCGGGGGCGACCGGCCGACCCCCGGGGCCGGGCGGACACTCGGCGGGACCGGATCGCAGCGCGAAGAGTCGGCGTCCCCGGCCGCCCCGGCCCCGCGGGCGCTAGAAGGGCCGGGCCGGGCGGAGAGCGAGCCGGAGCCCGCGGGCCTGACAAGCCGCGGACGCGCAGGTAAGCCTGGCGGCGGCCGGGAAACGGGAGCCCGCGCCCCGCCGCCCAACTTCCCTGCGCCCGCGGGCCGGTCGGGGCACCCGGATCGGGAACGGGGAGGTGGGGTCCGGGAGGGGCCTCCCCTCCACCCCCCGCGCCCGGGGACCGCGAGCTCGGCCCGGGACGGGTCTGCGGGGCCGGGGCCCGGCGGCGCGGGGGGCGCGCAGGGGAAGGGGTCCCGCCGCCGAACAAAGCTGGGTCCGCGGGCTCTCGCCGCGCCCGGGCCGCCCCCAGCCGTCAGGTAGCGAGGGTCCCCGCCCTCCTGGCGGGCGGGTGTCGCCGCTTTCGGTCCCCGGGCGGCGACCGCGGAGCCGCGGGGAGCCGCCCCCGGGCGCGTAGGCTCGGCCCCGGCCCGTCCGCGCGCCGCGAGCCCCCGAGCTTCCCGCGCGCTTTTCCCGGCTCGCTCGGGCCCAGCTGGGGTCCGCGGTGGGGTCTGCGCCCCGCGCCCGCCAGACTGTGGCGAGAGCTGCATCTGGATTCTTTTAACCCCCGCGAGCAGTGCTAGTTTGGTGCCTGGATTCCTGCCTAAGCCCGAGCAGGTCTCCGGCTGGTCTTCCTAGTTTTCTGTTTTCTTTCATTGCGCCTCCGCTCGCCCTGCCTCTTCCATCCCAGCCGGGAGAGGTGCGGGGTGGCCATTCGCCACCTCCTCGTGGAGCTTCGGGGGACATTTGGCCACGCAATCTAGTTAGAGCCCCCGTTCCTAGAGGTTCTCATCCTGCAAGTCTTCGTGAGAGACCATTCCACTTGCCTGGAGCGGGACTGCTTCTGTTTTACAGAGAAGGGAGCTGAGTGGTGACCCAGGTGTTCTGGGGAACTTACTCTCCACTTTCCCCCGGGCCTTCTTCACTGCTTTTGCCACCTGGCTGCTTGGCAACAGCTTTCAGTTGCCTCAACCCTGGGCAGAGTTTCAGCCTGGTACCTGGAGGAGAAAGGCCAGGATCGTGTTACCAGTCTAGCGGCCAAGGAAGTGCCCACTTGCCAGAGCTGTGATGGCATGCCATCAGCATGGGTGCGGAAAACTCCAGTGGGGCAGAGTCACGCTCCTGGCCAAACACCAGCACCCAGGCAGGCACAGGGCTGGACGCTTAGGGTGACCCCTCCTGAGGCTGGCCCTAAGGCAACATAAGGGCCAGGGCACAGCGGGCACACTCTGGGAAAACTGAGGACCGTTTCCTGGACCCCGGCCCTCCTGTTGATGGTGATAAGTGCAGTTTACTTTTCAAAGGCAAGGCTCCAATCTCAGGCGTGGGTGAGTGAGGCCCGGCCCCGAGCCTGTGCCCACACGCCCGCCAGGAACACACGCGCGTCCCCCGGCAGAACTGCCGACCTGTGGAACGTGGAAGGCTGAGTGGTGGTTTCCTCTGTTTCAAAATAGCATCTGTTCTCTCTTCACACAGAAGATCTGTGGTTATAAATAGCAGGAGGAAGGAGGTGCGTCTCCTGGGAAGGAAAGGCAGTGCTCAGAGCCCTCTGCGCGCTGGCGGGAGGAGTGATGTGGCTGCGCTCTTTGGGGGGAGGTCCAGTCCGGGGCCCAAGGCCAGAGGCAGACTGGGGCCAGGTCCCCGCCCCAAAAGGCGCAGGTGGAGCAGACGCAGGGAAGGAAGTTTGTGGAGCAAAGCACCTACCGAGGTGACGTGTGGATGAGGACCTAAGGGCAGCCCCGCTCCGCTCCTAAAGAAAACCAGCCCTTGGGCGTGGGACCTGCTGGGGTCTGCCTGCCGGGAAGCAGGAGCCGGCCCTGCTTTCCCAGGCCCTGACTTCCCGTGTATTCCAGTATGAATGTGTGAGCAGGCATCTGCTCCGTGTGCCCGAAAGCAGCCCTCTTCGTGTCCTTTGGTCGTGCTCATGTCTCCAAGGGTGTCCTGTTGGCTTGAAACAACTGTTTTCTGAAAAAAAAATTTCTATGCCCAAAGCTTAAGCCAAATTGCTGGGAGCCATATGCTGTGAAAAGAAAAAATCTGGGATTGTTCTTCACCTGCGTATTTCACCCTGGTCTTGCCCTGGTGGCAGCTGGAAGATTTTTTGTTGGCTCTTCTTCAAGAAGGACAGGAGCCCAGGCGAGCCTGTTCTAATTTTCACTCCTGGGGTGGTTCTGCGGGTCCTGGACGGCCATGGCCGGCGCGTCTAGCAGGGGAGGAGGCTGTACATGAAGTGCTAGGCCTCGCCGCCTCCGAAGTAAGCACCAGTAAGCCCACGAAGCTTTCCTGTTTGCCGCTCTGGTCTGTGCTCCCAAACTCCTTTCCAGCCTGCCTGTCATTCATCCCCTCATCATCTTCCGAACAGGTCCTCAGATGCCCCCCGTGCTCCATCCCCACACCTGAGCATGGTCCCCAGAGTTTTCAGTGGTTAGTCAGTTGGTGCTGTTTTTGTAGCCCCTTCAAGTCTCTCAAGACTCACAATAGCAGATCTAGAAACCCCGAGTGAGGAGAGGACATGGGGGCTCTCCATCCTCACCCCAGGGGCACCCTGGCTGGTTTCTATTAAGTGTCTTTCAAACTGCCTCCAGCAGTCCAGAGAAATCCAGCAGAGGGGTTGGGAGCGGACACTGTGATGAAGATGAAAGGCCCTATCGTTTTCCATCTGAACCACCTTTCATGGTAAAAGTCACCTTCTCCCAGCTTAGCTGGGACAAAGTGAGAGAGTGGCATGGACATATATACACTACCAAATGTAAAACAGATAGCTAGTGGGAAGCAGCTGCATAGCACAGGGACATCAGCTCGGTGCTTTGTGACCACCTAGAGGGGTGAGATATGGAGGGTGGGAGGGAGACGCAAGAAGGAGGGGATATGGGGATATATGTATATGTATACGTATAGCTGATTCACTTTGTTACACAGCAGAAATGAACACACCATTGTGAAGCAATTATACTGCAATAAAGATGTTAAAAAAAAAAGTCACCTTCTACCCATCTCTGAGGGGTGACCGTCCACTCCCCCAGGCAGCGAGTTGGCAGAGCTGGGACCGCGGGCCTGCAGTTTGGTCCAGTCTGGCCAGCCTTGGCAGTCACGGCCCACTCCTCCCAGCCCCCCAGTGGGCTCTGTTTACCTGGGTAAATTTAAGCCTCCACCCCCTCATCCCAGTTTGACCCACTGGCTCTTGGTCTCGCCCTGCTGGCCGCTGGGCAGCGTTTGCAGACTTCCTTGCCCCTGTGGTTGCAGCTGGGTCTTTCCCAGCTGTGCGGCCTGAGTTCTCCTCCAGACTTTCTACAGCCTCTCTCCTCCCAGCCTCTGCCCGCGGGGCTTCCTTCCCAACTCTTTTTGGAAGCTGGTTGGTCCTGGGGGAAGATCTCCCCTGAGCCATCCAAATATCAGGCACAGAAGTTTCAGGGAGCTCAAGCCTTGCCACCGAGACCCTCATGCTGACTGTAATTGTCGCCAGCCCAGCCCAGGGCCCCAGGGCCCCCTTGGGAGCAAGTGCAGGCCCTAAAGACACAGGGGTGTTTTCTCAGACACAGGGGTGTTTCTTTTTGCACCCCGACCCTCCAAAGCCCAGGAGGACCCATCCCGCCTGTATGTCCTGTTCTTGTGTGAGGTTTCAAGGGGAGGTGTACTGGGGGGAGGGGTGCATTGTAGCATCTCCTCTGGGGGGCTCAGTTGTCTCTCCCGTCATGTGGGGCTTGGGATTAGACTGCCCTGGAGGCCCTTCCAGTTCTAACAGTCTGTTGTTTCAAACAGCTCTAGCTGGTTCCGTTTTGGAAATCCCTCTGCTGTGGACCAGGCCTGGGGGTGGGGGGGCAGCCAATCAAAGGTGTCCGTTCCCGACGGAGGGGCCGTGACGGAGGGGCAGCGGGGCTGCTTTCACAGAGTTACTGTTTCACCCCCTGCAGGCCTGCAGGCAGGGCTTGTGGGCCAGCTGGAGGCTCAGGTTGTGCTCCTGGCTTTGGGCTCTGGCCCGGAGGGGCCCCTGTGGTTAGTTGGCCTCCCAAGGATGGCTCGAGGCCCTGTGTCCAGCTGCTGGTGACTTAGGGGCCAGGGCCTGAGTTCCTGGGGAGCACCCAGGGTCCCTGAGCCCCAGAAATGCTAACCCCTCCAGGGTCACTCCTGTCTCACTAATGGATAAAGGGTCGGGGTGGATTTCCCGAGGTCTTGGCTTCAGTTTGAGAAGTTCTTGGTTTACAGACTTTAGCCCCTGAAGGTCACATCCGAGTTATCTGGAATGTCCAGTCAGTAGATCTGCTCTGAGCCCCGCTGGGAGAGCAAAAGAAGCGAGAACAAAGCTTTTCTGACACGGGCTCGGGGTGACCCTGTTCGCTGCTGGGTCTCACTGTGTCCCCTTTTGGAGGGGACTTTGGGGGAGAAGCCTCAGAGCAGCCCTGGGCTCTGTTCCTGCTGGGCCCCCCCTTCCTCTTCCCAGCGGATACCCAGAGATGATGACGTTCCTGTCTCTGGGGGAGGTTGAAGGAAGTTGATTCCCTTTGTGGAATCGTCTCTAAGATTATGTACGTCACCCATGCTCGCTGGGAAGTTTCTCCTGGGGAACTGAGTAATGAATTACTAAATACTTCATACAGATCCTGTCTGGCGTACAAGAGCTGCAATCAAAGTAGTTAAACCTTTAAAGAGATTTTGTATTTAAGCGTAGGGCTAGAAATGTCCTGTCCGCTGGGGAGCAGGGGCTGGCGGATGGCATGAGGGTCCTGGGTGGCACTGTGGCTTATGCCCTGAGTCCGCAGGCTGCGGGAAGCTAAGACGCTAGAGGCTGGGCCTCAGGGTGGCACTGCGGCTGTGGCCCGGCCCTCCGAAGCCAGCCACGTAACCCGGCTTCTCTGTACCTCGGTTGCCTCACTTGTAAGTGGAAACAGTAACTGTCTGTTCCTCTCACGTGGTTGCCGAGAGGCAGTGGTGGTGAGGATCTGGGTGTGCAGGGCGCTAGGCTGTGCGGGGCTGGGCGTCGTTGGCTGCGAGCTGTGAGGGGGGAACCTGGAACCCGCCCTGCTCCTGTTAGCAGTGTCAGCGTGTTCCCGCCAGTCCTGGAAGGAAGTGACGCTCGTGGGCGTCAACCGCATCCCATTCGGCGTGACATTCGTGGGATGGAGGGTCCCGGTTTGTGGAGCGACCACCGACGGGAGGGGATGGGTGTTCAGCGTTGGCTGTTATGAAGGGAAGGAGAGTGGACGCTCTCAGGATGCTGATGGGGCTTGTAGGGTTGGGGGTCAAGCAGGGCCCTGTCTCACACGAGTCCTTTTAACTAAGCAGATGCTGGGAGACTCCCTGCGTTTGGAAACCACTCAAGATCTTGACATGTTGTCTTTTCTTGTTCTTAAAAAGGTAACCTCTGCAAAATCAAATCTGAAGTACGCTTTAAATACCCAGGGGGGGATCCCCTGAGGGCGTCTTCCTTTTCACCAGGCCAGGTCCGTCCACCCGCAGAGCACCTGTGGAGGGCCTCGCCCTCAGGTGCGCCCAGGAGCCGGCAGGGCCAAACGGAGGGGAGGGTGAGGGGAGCAGGGCTCGAGTGCGTGCTGGAGAGGCTTTCCCACCTAGAGGCGTTCAAATCCACTGACTCCGCCCCACCAAACGCCTCTGCTGGCTGGACGTCGTCCCAGACTTTCCTTGTGACCACAGGGGACCTCGGGCTGACAAGCGGGGACCCACTGGCTTTGCAGGCGACAGGCCCTTGCTAATCTCACGCCATCATCTCCTGCTGGCCCCTCTCCCTTGACCTTCAGACTGGTATCTCGATTGTTCAAGCAGCACCTTCTCTAGAAGGTCTGAGGGGCATCCCAGCCCGACCTTCTGACCTTTCCCCTTAGACCTGCTCCATCTCACCCTCCAAGTCGCTCGCGCCGTAAGCCCTGGATCCTCCTTGGTTTCTCTCCTTCTCTCACGGCCCACATTCAGTCCAGCAGTGGATCTTTTTTTTTTTTTTTTTTTTTGGCGCGGTACGTGGGCCTCTCACTGCCGTGGCCTCTCCCGTTGCAGAGCACAGGCTCCAGACGCGCAGGCTCAGCGGCCACGGCTCATGGGCCCAGCCGCTCCGCAGCATGTGGGATCCTCCTGGACCGGGGCACGAACCCGTGTTCCCTGCATCGGCAGGCAGACTCCCAACCACTGCGCCACCAGGGAAGCCCAGCAGCAGTGGATCTTGACATGTCTAATTTCCCAGAGGATCCCCAGATCCCCAGCCTCTCCTCACCCCCTCCACCCCCCCACCCCGGCTCAGTCCACCACCAGCGGCCTCCCCACTGGTCTCCCTGCTGCAGCGGCGGCCGTCCTGCTCAGACAGGTCAGGTCGTGTCACTGTTTTGCTCCAAGTGCCCTGCTGGCCTCCCGGCTCGTGCAGGAAAAAGGTGCCCCCTTCAGTCTGTACCACAGCGACATGTGCAAGCACGTAAGCATTTTCAGACACATGTGTGTGTTTCTTCTGTGCTTGTCCCCCTTCTGGAAGGTGATGCCTTGAGGGCAGGGGCTGCTCCTGTCCTCACCCTCGGTGCCTGTCGGGCCTGGCCGTAGCATGTACGCAGGAATGTAGAGGAAAGGCGTGGGGAGAGGTGTGTAATGGTCCTGGTGAGTAGCTGTGTCTCTGCAGAGAAAGCCCTGTGCTTCCTCTGCCTTTGGGCTCATGAGCTGCCTGGTGAGTGGAACATGGGTACCGCTTTCCTCTCCTTATGGTCCCCAAACCATGTTTCTAAACCTTGACACTGTTGATCAGTTTGGACCCAATGATTCTTTGTAGTAGGGGCTGTTCTATCCATTGTGGGGTGTTTAGCAGCATCCCTGACCCCTACCCACTAGACGCCAGTAGCACCTGCCCTCCGGTGTGATGACAACCACAAATGTCTGCAGACGTGGCCCATTCTCCCCTGGGGGCAGCATTGCCCCTGGTTGAGCACCGCTGTTCTGAAGGCGTCTGTTCCTTTGCTGAGAATCTCTCCTTATCTCCGTTTCCCTTAAATCCCTTGGAATTATTATCCATTTCGCATCCTGTTTGGGGGCTCTTGCCTGGGCGTGAGCCCTTCTGTGAGGGATGTGAATTCGGGCCCCCGCTCTCCCACCAGCTGTTGGTCCCTGGTCCACTCCCCAGGGACATCAGTCACCTGCTCCCAGACGGTCACCCTGCCGCCCTGGGTCCGTCCCCTGCTCGACATCCTTGAGTGACTCCTTGCGACCCTACTGAATTGATAGAATATCTTGACTCTGGTGTTCAGTAGCCTTCAATCCTCACCCTGCTGACATTCCCAGGCTTCTCTTCTCTGCTTCTCTGTGCTGCAGCCAAACCGGAGTCCCGTTCCCCGATGTCCGCTTGAGCCAGGCGCCCTCCCCCTCCTCCTTCCTGTGGGACCCCGCCTGTCCTTCAAGGTGCGCCTCAGATGCCAGCCCCCTGCCCGCCTCTGTCAGAAATGACCTCTCTGGCTGGGAGCTTGCAGGCTGCTGCAGTTCAGAGGTCATCTGTGTGGCCCTTTTCACACTTTGTCTTACGTCGTGATCATTTGTGTTCACGTCTCATCCTCCCTACCAGGCACGTGGCTGGTTACGCTGTGTTCTCAGCAGATCTTAGGGGAGGCCCTCTGTGCAGCTGGGGCAGTGCAGGGGACCACCTCGGGGGTGGGGGTGGGGGTGACCGGCCTTACTGCTGACCGGCGGGTCCCCTGAGAGTGGGGCATCCTGCAGCAGAAGGGTGGTTGTTTGCTGTGCAGTTGTTTAGACAGCATAAGCCTTCCAGGCTTCAGGTTAGCACGGCTGTGATTTTCAGGCTTGTAAAAGCCTTTGCCCTCCCTGCTTTCTGTCCCCCGTGTAGTGGAAAGCGTGTGGCCTTTGGGGGCAAGTGGATGGACATGGGTTTGAATCCCCACTCGGCCATTCACACCTGATAGACCTCCCCCTGGTTGCTGAGCTTTTCTGAGCTCCCTGTTCTTCATCTTTTTTTTTTTTTTTTTTTTTTTTGCGGTACGCGGGCCTCTCACCGTTGTGGCCTCTCCCGTTGCGGAGCACAGGCTCCGGACGCGCAGGCTCAGCGGCCATGGCTCACGGGCCCAGCCGCTCCGCGGCATGTGGGATCTTCCCGGACTGGGGCACGAACCCGTGTCCCCCTCATCGGCAGGCAGACGTTCAACCACTGTGCCACCAGGGAAGCCCTGTTCTTCATCTTTTAAACAGGGATAATAATGGCCAACTCATAGGGTTATTCTGAGAATCCACTGTGATGAGTTGTGTGAATTAAGGCAATTCCTGCACGGAGTCAGTGTCAGCCCCCTTCTTTAACTCTCTGCTGAACAAACTGAAGGTGTCAAGGAGCTGTCACCCAGGTGCTCCAGTGCCTGCTTAGGGTTTGGTCCAGAAGGACTGAGTGTAACTCGGCTGGTTTTGGCAGTGAGGAGACAAAGGAAATCTGAAAGTTCACCTCTGTGACAGCCGCTCTCACAAGGCGCTGTTGTGGGCTCACGGCTCCAGGCTCTTGGAATTTTCCTTGAAGGACCCAACCTGAGTGGGTCCCTGGAGTAGCCCCAGCAATCAGCATCGTTAGCACTCAGTAGTGTTGATAAACTAATGAGCTAGTGACACCTAAGAAGGTTATCACCCCAGTTGGAGAAAGCTGGTCATGGATTACCGTATTTCATCAATACTAAGACACATTGTAAAAATTTGTTTTATAGCCATAGAGTTGATTTACAAAGTTGTACTCATTCCTGCTGTTCAGCAAAGTGACTCAGTTATACATATGTGTATATATATATTCTTTTTCATATTCTTTTCCATGATGGTTTATCACAGGATATTGAATATCCCTGTGCTCTACAGTAGGACCTTGTTGTTTATCCATTCTATATGTAGTAGTTTGCATCTTCTAATCCCAAACTCGAAATCCATCCCTTCCCCACCCCCTCCCCCTTGGCAACCACAAGTCTGTTCTCTATGCTAAGACACATTTTAACATATCTGAGATCAGGATGCATCTTAAGGGATTCATTTGAAATTTAACATAAAGCTAGCTTAATAATCTTTTAAAATTTATTTTACTGAAGTATAGTTGATTTACAATGTTTGTTAATTACTGCTGTACAGTAAAGTGATTCAGATATATATATAGATATAAATATATAGATATAGATATAGATATAGATATATATACACACACATTCTTGGGACTTCCCTGGTGGCGCAGTGGTTGAGAATCCGCCTGCCAATGCAGGGGAAAATGGGTTTGAGCCCTGGTCTGGGAAGATCCCACATGCCACGGAGCAACTAAGCCCGTGCACCACAACTACTGAGCCTGCGCTCTAGAGCCCGTGAGGCACAACTACTGAGCCCGCATGCCACAACTACTGAAGCCCGCGCACCTAGAGCCCATGCTCTGCAACAAGAGAAGCCACCACAATGAGAAGCCCGTGCACCACAACAAAGAGTAGCCCCCGCTCACCGCAACTAGAGAAAGCCCACGCACAGTAACGAAGACCCAACGCAGCCAAAAAATAAATAAAATAAAATAAATTTTAAAAAATATTCTTTTCCATTTGGGTTTATCTTAGGATATTGAATAGTTCTCTGCACTATCCAGTAGGACCTTGTTGTAGGATTCATCTTAAAATCAATGTGTTTAATTGGGAGTACTTTTCTCTCTTAGTGGGATGGAATAATGGTGCATTTTAAGATAAATGGCATCTTAGATTTGGTGACATAAGTCAATGTCATTGATCACTGTTTACTAAGATGACCTGTTGTCATTTCCTGGTGCCTGCCTTGCTGTTCCCTTGGAAATGTGCTTCTGTTGTTTGCCAAATAGAGTATTCAGAGTGTCACCTCCATGCTGACCATCTATTGACTAAGAGTTAGAACTGAGGTGGGAAATTCTAGGCAAAGACCAGATGTCCCACAGACCTTGGACCCGGATGCTTGAGGACGGTCGGCCCCCTGTGGTCACCTGTGAATCAGAAGTCCAGGGTCACTGCCCCTGTGTTCCCAGGGACCTTGGACAAGTCTCCCTGTCCTCATTTGTAATTTGTTTGTTGGGGTTCACAATGCACCCCACCAATGCCTACCTCACCAAGTTGTAGAATTAAGTGAGATGATGTGTGTGAACGTGGCTTATAACCACTGTGAGGCACTGTTCATCCCTGCAGGATGTACCGAGTGGATAGGTGACCCAGAGGCTTTTCAAATCCACTGACGAGACACAGCCCCTGGTGACTCAACAGTGATTCCTACGTGGCACCTGTCCTCTCATTCCTCTATTTCTAGGAGAGAGTCTTTGAAAACTTTGTGGAAGCTTGTCTGGTAAGGCAAAATCCTATCCCAAAGGATCAAAAGGAAGTTACATCCTATAACTAGAGTGCCGGGCTTTTTGTTTTTTCCGTTTTATATTTTCCTGTTTCACTGCCTTGGCCTTGGAAGGTATGTCAGACAAAATATCATCACCATGAACACAATGTGTTCATCATGAAAGAGGACGTCTAATCTCTACGTGCAGTGCTTAAAACATCAACTTCTGCAGCCCAGTAGGAGCCCGGTCCCGGCCCCAAAACTCACCAGCAGTGAGAATTCCCTGGCGGTCCAGTGGTTAAGACTCGGCGCTTTCACTGCTGAGGATTCGGGTTTGATTCCCTGGTCGGAAAACTAAGATCCCGCAAGCCACGCAGCCAAAAAAAAAAAAACGAAACAAAACAAAGACAACACAAAATCACCAGCAGTGTGACCACACACATAGGTGCTCTTGAACCAGCCACCCAAACCTTCTTGCCCTCTGTTTCCTCATCTGTTAGAGGCCGTTGAGAGGATTAAAGGAAACACATGGAAAGCACTTAGCAGGGCCTTGCCCATAGAAAGCCCTGCCCAGCAGGTGTTCTCTCTAATTATGCTTCTAAACAACCTCGCAAACCACCCTTGTGCAATAGCCAGTGACTAGCTCTGCCTACGTCATCTGAGGCTGGGTTATGTCTGGAGAGAAGGGGTCACCTTGGTGTTATTTTCACATTTAGGCGTGGCATTAATAAACTACACAAACCTGTCAATTCCACAGTAATCTGACCTCAGCGACTTTGCATTTTCAGATACAGTTTGTTATACTGTAACTAAATCAGGAGAATCCTGGTCTCCACTTTGCCAGACAGCTTTGAACTGTTTTCTTTCGAGTGAGATTGTTGAGGTGCACTGCTAATCGTCCTTAAGGAAGAGCCTTAAGTGGCCTCTAGCTTTTATGGGTGCTCATGCTGTTTGCATCTGGAGGCTGGGGGAAATCTTGGCGGCCTCAAAACTCATAAGCTTCATGCGTTCTGCCCTCTGTTTCTTCACGTGCTGCCCTGTATTGCCGCAGCTGAATGGGGGAGGGAGCGTGTGTGCAACTTTTTCTTTTCCTTTTTTCTTTTTATTTATTTATTTATTGGCCAAACCACGCAGCATGCAGGATCTTAGTTGCCCGACCAGGGATCAAACCCGTGCCCTCTGCAGTGGAAGCGTGGAGTCTTAACCACTGGACCACCAGGGATTTCCCTTACTTTTTCTTTTTGATCAACTTTACTGAAGTATAATGTGCATACAATGTAATTCATCTGTTGTTAAGTGTACAGTTCAATAAATTTGGACAAACTCATTCAACTGCCTCCCGAATCAAGGTATTTCCATTCCCCTGGAAAGTCCCCTGGTCCCCTTACTGTCTCTCCATGCCAACACCCACTGCAACTCAGGCAACCGCTGATGTGATTGATGTTGTTCTAGATTAGTCTTGCCTGTTCTAGAATTTCACATAAGCAGAATTATACCAGAATTCTCAGGGGTTTTGTTTCAGCTCTTTGCTGTCCGGCTTCTTTTGCTCAGCATAGTATCTGTGAGATTTTTCCATGTTGTTGAGATATTAGTAGTTCATTCCTTTTAATTGCTGGGTATATACCATTGAATTCACTTTGGATGGACATTTAGGTTATTCTAGATTTTGGTTAATATGACAGTCTCTGTCTTTTAATCGTCCTGTTTAGTCTATTTACATTTAGTACCATCTTTCAACTTTTGGTTTTGAAATTATTTGAGCTTTTTTACAGAAATGTTGCAAAAAATAGTGTCGTTTCCCCTAATGTTAATATTTTTCTATAACCATAGCACAGGAAACAACAGGAAATTAACACTGCTACAGTATTATTAAGTACTTCACAGATCTTCCCATTTCACCAGCTTTTCCCTAATGTCTTTTTCTGGCCCCCAGTCCAATACAGTCCTGAGTCTCACATTAAATTTAGTTGTCACGTCGCATCAGTCTCCTCCAGTCAGTGATACTGCCTGGTGTTTCTCTTGTCTTCCTTGACCTTGACACTTGGATGTGTACACGTGCAGACTGTACCTCCCTCAGTTTGGGTTGCCTGGTGTTTCCTCACGAGCAGGTCGTGGCTGTACATTTGGGGCAGGAATACTACAGAAGGGACGGTCTGTCCCTCAGTGCATCTCCTCTGGGGTACATGATGTCGGCCTTCCTCCCACTGAGGATGTTAACTTTGGATCATTTAATGCAATTTTTGTTATGGTTTGGTTAAAGTCTGCCACGTTGATATTTGTTTTCCATTCATCCCCTCCCTGCTTTTTTTTTTTGCAAGGGGCGTGTGTGTTGCTCTAGAGCTAACTGTAGCATCCTTAAATAATCAGGTCTATTTAGAGTACCTCTTCACAGAGCATACTTTGCAGATATGATAAACTTACAACAGCATAATTCTACTTACCTGCTCCTAACCCTTTGTATATTGTCATATCTTTTCCTTTTACATATGTTATAAACCCCTCCTTATAGAGTTCGAACTTTGGCTTTACAAAGTCATGTGTCCTTTAAGTAAATTATTTGAAGAAAGAGAAGAGTCTTTTATACTTACATGCTTATTTACCATTTTAGGTATTCTTCATTCTTCTGGGTTCCTAGCCTTATGGATATCCTTTAGCATTTCTTATACTGCAGGTCTGCTGATAATGAATTCCCTCACTTTCATTTACTTGAAAATGTCTCCACTTCATCTTTGTTTTTGAAGGACATGTTTGCTGGACATATTTTTTTTTCCAGCACTTTAAAGGTGCTGTTTCATCATGTTCTGTCCTCTGTAGTTTTAATGAGGAAGCAGCTATCTTTTTCAAAGTCTTTGTTCCCTCTACATACTGTGTCTCTGCCAACTCCACAATCCCCACACTTTCAATATTTTATCTTTATGTTTCAGCAGTTTGACTGTGATGTGCCTAGGCATGGTTCTTTTTATGTTTATCCTTCTTGGGGTCTAGTGAGCTTCTTAGATCTATGAGTTAGTGGTTTTCATCAAATTTGGGGAATTTTTGGTCATTTTTCTTCAAATATTGTTTCTGCCCCATTTTCATCCTCTTATCTTGGTACTTTCATTACACTTATATTAGGCTGATGGATATTGTCACTCAGGTTCCTGGAATTTAGTTCATTTTTCTTTAATCCTTTTTTTCTCTCTGTTCTTCAGATTAGATAATTTCTATTGCTGTGTCTAAGTGTTCACTGACTCTTTCTCCAGTTTGCTGTTAAGATTATCCAGGGAATTTTTCATTTTAGTTATTGTACTTTTCCATGCTTACATTTTCACGTGGTTCTTTATATAGTCTCCATTTCTTTCCTGAGATTCCCTATCTGTTTCCACATTAAGATCAAGTTTTTATTAAATTCTTTGAACTTTTTTTTTCATGATTTAAATATGATTGTAATAGCTGCCTCGAAGTCTTTGTTAACTAAGTTCAACATCTAGACCATGTCAAATTTTATTTATCTTAACTATTTTTTCTCAACTTTTTCCCATTTATTTATTTATGTCCAGTGATTTTTTTTATTGACTATTGGGCATTGTGTTACTATGTTTTAAAGACTCTGGATTTTGTTGTCAGTCTCTGAAATGTGTTGTTTCTTGCTTTGGCAGACAATTAAATTACTGGCTGATCACTTGGTGCCAGTGTAGGTGTGGTGTGGCACTTGGTTAGTACAAATCTGTTGGCAGCACAGACTTTAACTTGGCAGGGCTCAAACTCTAACTCCGTCTTTCCTGTAGATCTTGTTAGGGCTTGGTTTGAGATTTTATTAGACTGTGTTTAGAAGAGGTCTTACTCAAGGGCAAGGTCCTTACTCCTAAGGCATATCTCAGCTGGACTCCAGGGGTGTTAGCTACTACTTACTTTTTAAAGATATTGAGATATAATTCACATACCATACAATTCACTCATTTTAAGTGTGTAATTCAGTGGTCTTTAGTATGTTCACCGTGTTGAACAACCATAATCACAGTCAATTTTAGAACATTTTCATCCCCCAGAAGAAATCCCACACCCATTAGCAATCACTTCATTTTCCTCCAACTCCCCTACCAGCCCTAGGCAAACACTGATCCACTTTCTATCACTATAGATTTGCCTATTCTGGACTTTTCATAAAAATGGGATCACGCAATATGTGGTGTTTTGTACTGGCTTCTTTCACTTAACATAATGTTTTCAAGGTTAATCCATGTTGTAGTACTTCATTTCTTTTGTGGCCTATGGCTAGGCCACCTTTTATTTTTCCTTTCATCAGTTGATGGATATTAAGGTTGTTTCTACTTTTTGGCTATTATGAATAACGTCGCTGTCAACATTTGTGCATGAGTTTTTGTGTGGAAGTATGTTTTCGTTTCTTTGGGGCAGATACCAAGGAGTGAAATTTAGAATTTGGGTCATTTGGTAACTCTATGTTTAACCCTTTGAGGAGGTGGCAGACTTTTTCAAAGTGGCTGTACCATTGTAAAATGCCACCAGCAGTGTATGAGAGTTCTGATTTCTCCACATCTTGTCAATACTTGTTATTATCTGTCTTTTTATTATAGCTATCCTAATAAGTAAGGCCATGGGCTGAATTATTTCCCCCAAAATTGCCATGTTGCAGTCCTCCCTTCCAGTGTGGTGATATTAGGAGGTGGGGCCTTTCGGAGTCAGCTGGGGTTAGATTAGGTCATGAGGGTGGGGCCCTCATGATGGGGATTAGTGCCCTGATAAGAGCAAGAGACACCAGAGCTTGCTTCTCCTCCCTCTGCCATGTGAGGACACAGTGGGAAGGCGGCCATCTGCAAACTAGGAAGAGAGCCTTCACCGGAACTCAGCTGTGTTTGCACGTTGATCTTGGACTTGCAGCCTCCAGAACTGTGAGAAAATATGTTTCTGTTGTTTAAGCCCCCAGTCTATGGTATTTGGTTATGACAGACTAAGATGGGTATGAAGTATTTCACTATGGTTTTGATCTGCATTTCCCTGATGTCTAGTGATGTTGAGCATCTTTTCATGCTTATTGGCTACTTGTATATCTTTTTTGGAGAAATGTCTATTCAGATCCTTTGCCCATTTAAAAAATTGGATTTTTTGTCTTTTAATTATTGAGTTGCATTATTATCATATGGTAGCTTATCAGATATATGATTTGCAAATCCTTTCTCCTCTTTTGTGGGTTCCTTACTTTTGGGTGCATTGTGTCACTGAAGAAGAAATATGTTGAGTAGTTAATACAGGTCTCTGAGACATCCTGCATTAGTTATCGGTAGAGAAAGTAACCTGAGCATCTTTAGAAGATCCAGTCCAGCCATGACAGATTGACAAAATAGAAATCTTCATATTATTTGGAGTACTTAATGTTGTTTTCTTAGATAATAAGTAGGAAATCCTGTACTTGTCACTACCTGGTATCCTGAGGGTTGCAGGATCTCAGAAGCCTGGGCACTTTCCTCTGGGGCAGATGGCTTGTGCACCAAAGCCCCATTGACATTTAGCTTGTGGAAGGGGAACGCTGACCAAGTGAGGCACCTGCCGTTGGAGCTCGGGGGTCTTAGGGATGTTCAAACTCCACAGTCACCTGAGCTTCACACCCTTTGTGTCTTGCACAATTTAAGAAGTTTAGAGGTGAGTGAAAGCCCTCTGAAAATAAAAGTAGACTTTTTGGAAAGGCAACATGTATCATTATGTGTTGTGACCACTCTTCTCTTCCTTCTCCCAAAATACTACCCGGTGTATGCCTTTTAAATAAATGCGAATTGAAATTCATGGAGTTGTGTGTTCATGATGCCTCTTAAGATAATGGGAGCTGATTAGAGATAACATGAAATTCTAATTGGATATTAAATATCCTGAGAAGTGTTTGTCGTATTTCAGTGGCATGACCATCACTGGGGGTCAGGCAGCTCTCCATGCCAGGCAGTTCCTTCCGTCCACTGGCAGCCCTGTCGTTCATGGGAATCACTTTCCGAGAGCAGGTGGGAATAGGCTGATGCTTCGTATTCTAGGACAGTCGATCCACTCTGCCGCATGCCCCTCTTTATGGGGCTGAGAAGGCTTTGAGGATTAGAGATGAGGGGGACAGTCCTGACTCAGAGGCTCTGGGTCGGAGACCAGGCTCTCTGACCTCAGGCCAGCACCTGCCTTCGTGACCGCCGTGTGCCCTGCCGCTAGCCGAGGGGGTGACGTGTGAGGACACTCGTGTCCACAGAGGCCCAGGTCACAGCAGGCACTGCCAGGCTGCTTTCGTTTTGCCACCTTGTTGCCCCGACCGCCGCATCAGGAGGGGCAGGGGAGACCCAGGGCCTGGACGGAGGGGTGCGGGGACTGCTCACTCCGGGGCTCAGTGGCGGCTCCCAGATGGTGTCTGTTCAGTCCTGTCTCCTGAGCTTGCTGCCCACGCGTGGCTCCCCGTGGGTGGGTCCTGAGGTCTCCGGAGCTGTCTGGCCCCCGCCTCTCCATGTGCTGTCGTTCCAGAGCCACAGGGGCCTGTGGGCACATCTCGTGTCACATCCACCAATCTGCCCAGGCTTTCTCCTGGGTGCGTGCCCCGGGGACAGTTTCTGCCAGCGCCATGGTAACCGTACATCCCGCACTCAGGCTCAGGATGTGGGGAGGGCACGTGAGGAGAATGAAACGAATTCACAGACCCACGAGGGTCTCCACTTGGTGACGCTCGGCCACCTCTGTCCGGGCTCTGCCACCAGCCGTGCTTTCTTCCCTTCATTTCCTTTCTTCCCTTCATCTTTTTCTCATCATCCTCTTCAACGTGGCGAGTGCAGAGTTAGCTACTCAAAATGCCAAAGATGCTGTAACCGGAGGAGTTCTTTGGAAGAGATTATTTAATTCAAGAACTATTTATTTTATTTTGTGGCAAGATGCTGTGCTAGGTTCTGCTGAAGCAGACACGGCTAAGACAGTCCTTGCCTCAAAGGAGAAACAAAAAAACCGAAAGACACATATTACAAGGCAGAAGCATTTATTAGCTCTGATGCCTTGGGAAAGGCATTGAACTTCTCTGACCTTCAACTTCCTCATCTCTGAAGGGGGTGAGAGCTCACCTTGAGGGGTTATTGTGAGGTTGTTTAAGAATGAGATGAAAATAGTTTTCTCTCAAATTATGTGCTTCATCTTCTCAAGTGGCTCTAAGTTGGAACATAAAGGCTTATTGCGTTGTTTGGACTTAACTACTCACTCAGTGGAACGATCCGCTATTTCTTGAGGCCTGGGGGCTCTGTGAGAAAATTACTGAGATGCTAAGCTTGACATGAACCAAGGGTTCTTGGACTCCTTTGGTTTTATGCTGTGCTTCTTTGTGGCAAAGAGAGAAAAACAGTGCCAATTGCCTATGATACAGGGCCTTTCAGACAGTCCCATGAAACAGTGAGTTTACAACAGCCCTCCTGCTTTGCAGTGTTTGTAAGAACTTTGTGTTTCGATGCTGAATCCTGGTGTCATCTTTTTGAAGACACTTTAAATTGCAGGTAAACTCAGTGTGTGTGGTACCAACAGTGGACATTGCTCAGCTGAAGTGACAACAGGATGAACAACTGTGACCGGTTTCTCTCATTCAGTGGCAATGACAGTTCTGTCACTGAAATGTGTTTAGCTGACAGCATTGAAATTTGCATTTGATTTCAGAATTGTTAAACTGTGATAGAATGTTCTGGAGTGTCGACTTTGATGCATGGTGGCTTCCTAGGACTATGTGCTTTGTGAAGGACTGTGAAGGCCCAGGCACTGCTCTCCATCCTTGGAGGGGGTGCAGGGGGGAGGAGGGAGGAGGAAGGGGAGGAGGGGGGAGGAGGAGGGGGGAGCAGGGGGAGGAGGAGGGGGAGGAGGAGGGGAGGGGGAGGAGGAGGAGCAGGGGGAAGAGGAGAGGAGGAGGGGGAGGAGGAGGAGGGGGAGCAGGGGGGAGGAGGGGGAGGAGGAGGAGGGGGAGCAGGGGGAGGAGGAGGGGGAGGAGGAGGGAGGAGGAGGAGGGGAGCAGGGGGGAGGAGGGGGAGGGGGGAGGAGGAGGGGGAGCAGGGGGAGGAGGGAGGAGAAGGGGTGGGAGCAGGGAGGTGCAGGGGGAGGAGGGGTACAGGGAGGAGGGGGTGCAGGGAAGCCTTGCTGGCTGGGAGGCTCCTTGCCCATATGGCCCCCAGCTGCCGGGTGGCTCTCTGGCCGGTCCCTCATGCAGATGTTCACTCAGTGGCCAGGCCAGGCTCTGGCCGGCTCTCAAACATCCAAATAACGGAAACCATCTCAGAGGAGGTTGTGTTTTCAGCCAGCAGCTCTGGCTGTGGTTGGCGGTGGCTTTAACTGTCCACATGGTTACTGCAGTGGCAGGAGGCGTGGACGGCCAGAGGAGAACTGAATTCTGACTCTGACGCCCCTTCCTCCAGACTGTGAGATGCCGCGAAAGTCACCCCCGCCTTCCTTCTGGATCACACTTGGCATTTGTAACTGGGGAGGGTGGTAAATTCCGTACAAGGGATGGAACTTCAGAAAATGGAATAGAGGGCAAGCTCCAGCTAAAAGTGCTGTGGCCGAGTGTTAGTTGTGGTTCTCTCTAGGTTGTGGTTCTCTCTAGGTGATAGAGGGTCTTTTTGTTTGTTTTGAGTGCAGTATAGTTGATTTACAAAGTGGCGTTAGTTTCTAGGTGACAGTTTTAAGTGCTATTTCTTCCCCTTTCTTATCCTTATTTTCTAACATTTCTGGAAGCGAACATGTAATAAAGTAAAAGCCAAAAGTTACTTTTAACCATGCAAATGCTAATTAATTGTGATAAAAACTGTAAAATGTGTAGCGTGTCCTGGAATAGCAGCTTAGACCTGGTCTCTTTACTTGAGTGAGGTCAGTCACACCTTCTCTGTGTACTAAAAGGAAGCTTCCAATGCCAGTTGTTAGACCAATGTTAATAGTTACTGTCGCTGGTGACACGCAATTTAAATGAAAGGACAGCTTCCCTGGTCGGGGTGGGAATGGGTCTCTTTCTGCATGGGCCCTGCAGCAGTTTCCCTTCTGTGGCAGCCCGGAGGAGGGAGCCTCCCTTCTCCCTGGTGGTGGAACTCTGTGTCAGCATCATCGGCTGCCTAATTGTGCAGGGTAAGAACTTGTCACACATGACTCACAGGCACAAAGGCCTCCATGTGGCTCTTGATCCATGGGGCACTGCTAGCCCTCAAATTGGGTGAGAGAAAGTGGAATACTTTCCTTTCAACGTAGAATCTGGAAGCATAACAACTTAGCAATTCACTGAGCTGAAAGGCTTTGTGTTCAGATAGCGGCTCCTGGAAAAAGAGCTTCAATTTGTTCAGTTACCTGATAGATTCACAAACATTATTGTGGGGTTTTTTTTGTGTGTGTGTGGCTTTTTTTAATTGTGGTAAAATGTACATACCCTAAAATTTACCGTTGTAGCTGTTTCTGAGTGTTCAGTTCTGTGACTTTGAGTACAATCCCATTGCTGTGCGGCCGTCACCACCGTCCATCTCCAGAATGTTTTCATCTTCCCAAACTGAGACTCAGCCCCCGTTAGCTCAGTCCCATCCCTTCCCCCAGCCCATGGTCACCACCGTCCTACTTTCTGTCTGAATTTGCCAATTCTAGGCACCTCAGATAAGTGGCTTATCGTGTTTGTCCTTTTGTGCCTGGCTTATTTCATTCAGCACAGGATCCTCAAGGTTCATCCAGGAGTCCATGTATTGTTTACCCAGTCAGTCAGCAAGGGAACATTATTGTTTTTAAAAGTTTCTCTAGTTAAGGTCTTTAACATTTTTTAAAAACTACCTGACAATGCGCCTGTCTGAAGTGCCTGGATGATTCGATTCATCTCTGTGCCTCTAGGGCAGGTGCCAACTGATCAGTAACAGGTCGAATGAATGAATAAACCGGCTGGTGCTTTGATTTGAATATGTGCCCAGGAGTCAGAACCCAGCTCCTCACCTGAACCTGATATTCTGGGTAAAACTGAGCTACAGATCTGTACTTCCTGAACATTCTTATCTGTGACATGAGGGAGATGATCTTTGCTACTCGATTATTTGCTTGATCCTATGCTCTTTGAGCTTTTCAGGTTAAGGTTGCTGTTGAAACACTCAGGATTAGCAATAACACATTTTCCCCCCCGCAGAACCTTTTTGTGAACTTAAGAAATTCAAAAGCCACTTCATTTGGGCTTCCCTGGTGGTGCAGTGGTTAAGAATCCGCCTGCCAACGCAGGGGACACGGGTTCGAGCCCTGGTCCGGGAAGATCCCACATGTCGCAGCTAAGCCCGTGTGCCACAACTACTGAGCTTGCGCTCTAGAGCCCAAGAACCACAACTACTGAGCCTGTGTGCCACAACTACTGAAGCCCGCACGCCTAGAGCCCGTGCTCTGCAACAAGAGAAGCTGCCGCAATGAGAAGCCTGTGCACTGCAACGAAGAGTAGCCCCTGCTCGCCACAGCTAGAGAAAAAGCCCGCACACAGCAGTGAAGACCCAACACAGCCAAAAAAAAAAAGCCACTTCATTTAAAACCATTCAAGACTTGCCATGGATTTATGTTTAAAAAAAGGAAGGAAGGAAGGAGGGAGGGAAGAAGGAAGGAAGGAAAACAGACCCATAGTTGCCTGGACAGGAAGTGACGCGTGTCAAGCCCGCGTCCCCGTCCAGGGTCCTGTAGCTGCCTCCTTCTTGAACTTGGGCCACCGGCTTGTCCATCTCCTTTCCCTCTCCACTTCCTCTGTTCTTTTCTGAGACCCTAAATTACACTCTTTTCTTCTCCTATATATTTTCTTAAGTGCATCTGGTCTATTCTTTCTAGATGGGCGATTCCTGAAACTTCATCTCTGCCCAGACTTCTCCCCCAAGTCCCCTCCTGCGTCGGCTTCCCCTGGAGAACTTCGCGCATCTGGGACTGAGTGTACGTTTCCTCTGCGTCCCATCGTGCTCCCCGAGCACCCCTCTTTACGCCCCCTTTTCCCCCGACGTCTCCTTAATTACTCAGCAAATACTTATGATGGACGCTGGTTATACTCAGTGAGGGGTCCCAGGCACCCCTGGGTGCACAGTTAGCAGAAAGGAGCAGTCAGGGCTGTACTGTACAGCCTCTGACAGTTCTTTGGCCCCTGTTCCCTTTGCTGTTCCATCACGTATCACTTTCCAGGGCCTGCAGCAACAAAGCACCAACCACAAGCTGGGGGGCTTAAAATGACAGAAACCTATTGTCTCACAGTCTGGAGGCTGGAAGTCTGAGATCAAGGTGTCTGCAGGATTGGCTCGTCCCAAGGCCATGAGGGGGATCTGCTCCAGCCCCCTGGCTCAGCTTCTGGTGGTTTGCAGCAATCTTTGGGGCCTTGGCTTGTAGACACACGCTCCCATCCCCCCACCTTCGCCTGACGCTCTCCCTGTGGCTTCACATCGTCTTCCCCCCAACCCCCGTGCTTGTCTGTCTGTCTCCAAATTTCCCCTTTTTATAAGGGCTTCAGTCATATTGGATTAGGGCCCACCCTAATGACCTCATTTTAACTTGATTACCTCTATAAAGACCCTATTTCCAAGTAAGGCCACACGGTGAATGAATGAATGAATGAATGAATGAGTGAAATTGGTCTCAACCTACCTCTCCAACCTCCGTCCGATTATTCCCATTCAAGGGCTTTGTCCCCCGGCCAGACGCTTGGCTTCTGTTTCCCTTCTAGACCTCCAGTTCGGGTTCCAGCCACCTCCCCAAGGCCCTGCGCAGCTCCACTTCCATGATGCTGCCACCGCCCCTTCTCCTAACCCTCATGGCACTTTCCTAGGCCTTTTCCGTGGCACCCTTAGCTTCAGCTTGCGTTACAGCAATTTATCGCAGAACCTTACTGATAAAAAGGGTCTTACAGATGGACCGAGACCAAGATATCTGCATTTGATTCCTTGGGACGTTTTAAGAATCATGGCAGATCCCCGAGCCCCTGCCCTTAAGGATTCTGATCCGGCAGGTCTGGGGAGGGGCCCCGGAACCTGGAGTGTTAAAAGCTCCTCCGGGGGATTCTGATGCACAGGCACGCTTGCAAGCCCCAAATCCTTTCCAGCCTCTGTGTCCTACTCACACAGAAGCTGAGCCACAGTGACTTCCCCAAGGGCCGTGATTGGTGGCACAGCCATCAGTGATGTGGTTCTGTCACATTTTCAATCAGATTTAAGCAGCTGAGGAACAGAGTCTGCATCTCCCTTGTCTCCGTTACCTACTTGGTACCCCCGGCACACCTCAGTCAAGAGAGTTCACAGAAAGTGCTATTTGGTGCCTAGACCAGTGGCCATCCTGAAAGCTCCAAGGCGACAGGTACCAGTCCATCTCTCCTGACTCTTCTTTCCAGTGTCCAGCACATAATGAGATGCTCAGTTGATACTGGTTGAATGGCGAAGCATCTGGTGGGTACCAGGCACTGTGGTAGATGCTGTGCATACATCACCTGATTCCATTGATTCCAACCATAACCCTATGAAGTAGGTCTTAATATTCCCATTTTACAGATGAGGAAACTGAGGACCAGAAGGTAGCTCACTTGCTTAGGGTCCTGTAGCGAACAGTTAATGTAACTGAGTTTTCTTTTTCTTTTTTGTTTTTTTTGGCCATGTTGGGTCTTTATTGCTGCGTGTGGGCTTTCTCTAGTTGCAGCGAGCTGGGACTACTCTTTGCTGCGGTGCGTGGGCTTCTTCACAGAAGTGGCTTCTCTTGTTGCGGAGCACGGGCTCTAGGCGCATGGGCTTCAGTAGTTGTGGCTCACGGGCTCTAGAGCACAGCCTCAGTTGGTTGTGGCGCGTGGGCTTAGTTGGTCCGTGGCATGTGGGATCTTCCCGGACCAGGGCTTGAACCTGTGTCCCCTGCATTGGCAGGCGACCACTGCGCCACCAGGGAAGCCGCCGAGGTAACTGAGTTTTCGACCCCACTGCTCTGTCCTCTGTGGTGCAGACTTTACGTGCTCCCAGAGCTCAGCCCCCGTCAGAAAGCTGTAGGCCCCTGCGTATATGTAGTTCAGAGGTATTTAAAAGCCCCTGATGTTTAGAACCTCAGCTTGGTTCTCAGCCCTAACTTAGCCTGGCTGCCCCGTGAGGTCAGACGTGTTATAGAACATATCGTCCGTTTACCACTTGCAGGCTTGTGCATGCACGACTCAATGCTAGCAAAAGCTTTTACAAGTGTTTCATCCTCTCTCCCTTGTTTTTTCAGTGCTGTTAAAATTCTCCTCCCTTTGCATGGCAAGAAGTGCCAGACAGGGCAAGAGTTCAGAGAGCGTCCCAGCATGAACTGTTCTAATACCAGGTTCCAAGTACAAGCTAATGGTTGAGAAACCCGGGTAGGGGGTGCGCTGGCCCCGTACACCTCGTCCCCTGCCCGGATCCCCTGCGTGGCGGGCGGGATCCCTCTGCCCCCGGGGCCTCGAGTGTCCGGGACTCGGTGTCTAGAGATGACAGGGTTGAGATTCTGGCCGTCAGGCGTGAGAGGCAGATCTCAGGAGCCTCATCTCAGAGTTTCAGCTTTGTCATCTGAAATGTTTCTGTTCTGTTTCTTCTTTCCAATACGATGTTTGACTTGGATCTCGGCCTTGGATTCATGCTCTGTGTGGACAAGTTCCTCGTTCCTACGGCCTCCCTCTCGTTGCCATCACTTCTGGGACCAATCCTTCCTGACACGGCAGCATCACCCCACCCGGTGACCCCAAGGGTACAGGGCTGAGTCCAAGGGACCCCCGCTCCCAGGCGCTTTCACAGAGTTGCCAGCCTCCCATCCCATACCCGCCTCAGCCTGCCTCTGCCCTGCCCCTAGTTTTCAGATACGCAAATACATTTCTTTCCAATTCTCACTCATCTTCCCTTCTTTTAAACTGCCTTGGACATTATTGCTTTAACAAGCCCTCCGGTCTTGTAAATAACCCAGCTTCTTACTGACGAAGCTGGGATTAGAGAGCCCATCCCAGAGGGTGCGGCAGGGGCCATGGGGGACCATGAGGGGCTTGGGGAAAGCTGGCGGTTGTTCTCTCTGAGCCAGGGCAGCAAATTGCATATCATATCTGACTACCTGGGGAGCTAAGTGGAGGGGGGTAAATTCCTCAGGGGTCCTGGCCAGGATGTCCTAGTGTCAGATTCTGTAACATGCAGCCACCTTGATGGTGGAGGGCTTGGAAGCACACTGCTGTCTGAATGATCCAATCTTCCAACACGAGGCCAACGGATATACCATAGGCAGATCTCTTTACAGTAAAATTCAAAACACTATTGAAATTCTTTTGCAGTTTAGTACTAAACTCTCGCTGATTAAATTTGACTGGAGTCTGTAGACCACGAGCTGGGTTTGAAATTTTTTTTTTTTTACTGTAGTGATATGTGTTTAATGGAATCTGACCTATATTACCTCTGCCAAGAGGAATTCAAAATTACCGACTGGAGTTAATGTGGTACAAAGAACTAAAAACTTATTCTGAGGAAATGAACAGGAGGGAGTCTCTAATGAAAGCATCGAGTCAGTAATTTTTGTGGCTTAATATTGCCACATGTAATTCCGTAGGTTCAGAATAGATTGTCAAAGACAGGGTGTGATAATGGAGAGGGCAGAGGATTAAGCATCAGGAAACTTGGACTGGTCCCTGGCTCTGTGACCTGGAAATCGACCTGATCTCCCTGTGTACCCATTTCCTCATCTGTAAAATGGGTTGAGTGGGCTAGACAAGATGTTTTTGAGACATTTCTTAATTAGGGGCCAGTCTGGAGGTCCCTTCCCCTCCCCACATATCAGCTACACGCATGTTTTTATTTCTTTTGCTTCAACATATGATATCAGTAGAAAAGCAGACTTCTATTTCTTAAAAAAATAATAATAATAAGTTTAAAGCCACGGGACTAGATAATCACTGCCTCTAAATCTTTGTGATTCAATACGAGGTCTACCCTCAAATTGTCCATACCCCTGGATGCTACTCTCGTGTTTTTAGGAAGGCTCCCTACACCACAGGTCTAAGCCTGCCAGGTTCACATGTAGGGAAGCTCATGCCCTGGGACCCTTACACCAGAGCCCAAACCAGAAGGCCCACTGGGCAGCAGGAAGAGGATTCTTATCAGTGTCCTTAGACCGGGTGCAGGCAGAAGTTTCTAGAACAAACAAAAGAGACCAAGTTCTCCAACCCCAGGGCTGTCAGAGCTGGACTAACAGCTGGTAGAGAGCTTTGGAAGAGAACGTTGGTGAACGCTGAGCCTCTCTGGGATTCCTCAGCTGTGTCCTGTGGAATCCAGTCCCTGTGGCTATGAAATGTGGACCAGGAGAATTTGATGGATCAAAGTGACCAGGTAATTTGAGAAGAGGCAGTGAGAACTGTGATGGTGGGATACAGTTTGCTAGTTATCAGTTTCCCCTCCTTTTGTCCCCAGCGATTCTCCTTGCTCCCTGCAGGAGGGGGCCACCACCAGGGGGGTTCTCCATGCCGGGAGGGAGGGCAGCCCGGTTAGTCCACCTCTCCTCGGCTCTCTTCCATTGCTCACCCCAGTCCTCTTTAAATCTGTGTTCTTTCACAAAGCATCCCCTCACTCAAGGTGCTCAAGGAAGTGAGCACCTTGGTTTATAAAGCCAGGAAATTATTCCTCAGGACCAGAGAGAGAGAAAGACAAAACAAGAAGCAACAACAAACACAAACAGGAGATGTAAATGGAAGACGTATATATTCTACATCGTTTCCATTAACAGGAAAACTCCACAGGGAGAGAAATTGCATCTGTGTGAAATGTGTGGTGGATTTCTTTCACATAGGGACACTCAGAAACATTACTAATGAATGATAATGATTTGTCAAGTGATTGAAACTGTTTCAGGGAAGGACCAAAAACAATTGCTTCATATTTCTGAAATTCTCCTGTTCACTCATTTTCCATCGTTACGGGCGCACTCAAATTCTGACTCACCTAATTCTCTAAACCACCATCTCCATGCCTAACAATCTCAATTCAGCATCCGCAGGCCCTGCGGGGACCACCACATTCCTGACTCTGAGGCCCTCGGCTTCCCTGCCCTGCCCTACAAGCCCATCCCCAGCACCTCCCAACAGCCACGGAGCTTCCCAGAAACATCCAGACTGTGGTGGCCAGGGGACCAAAACGGTTTCTGTGTCTGTGGGGACACAGAAACGGGGGGCTTCACAAAGTTCACGTGAGCCCGGCCTTGGAGGGTGAGAAGCGCTCTCCAATCACACAGAGGAGAAGAACATTCTAGGCCTGGGGCATAGCATGCACTGGAGTTGAGGAGGATGAGGGCTGGTGGGAGGTTAGCCTCGACGTGTGACTGGGGCCCCGATGGCTTTCAGGACCTTAGTGACGAGCTGGGACTTTATCCTTTACCGACAGGAAGCTGGTGGAGGTGTTTAAGCAGGATAGAAGTGTGATCGGTGTCCATTTTTAGAAGACATCTCTGGGGATAGAGAGGTTGTGAACCCTTCCCCCTGAAAAATGCATTGCTGGCAAGCACCCAGGCGACTCCTGTGTAAAGGTCATCCAGAGACCACACCTGGAGAAGCGGCGTGTGAACCAGAGGCGGGGTGCGTGCAGGCTGGTGGCGGAGCGGAGACAGCGCACGCGCCCAGGAGCTGACGAGGGCCACGCGGCCGGCTTGGCCGGGGCGATCTCCAGACCCTTCCTCTGAGGGTTCCAAATCTGGGGCCTTGGCGATAATAAACCCCACGAAGTTTTGCAGACCTGCCTTGTGCATGCTTTAACGGTCGGGTGTGGGCAGCAAGCAGGAGCCTGCCTTCCCTAGGGACCTGGCCGGTCACAGCCCCAGGTGTTCTGCTGAGCACTTCAGTACAAGTCAAGCATCGTCAGGGTCATCGAGAGGTGGGTAGGAGTTTGTTGGAAAAGTTAGGGGCCTTCTTTTACAAGTGGTCTTTGATGAACTCGATAGTGTATTTCAAAAGTACTTTTAGGTCAGTCATGATAGACGAATTGCCCCTGAGCTAGATGAGAAAGATCTAAACACACCATCTAAGTACAACACTTGGTATCAAAGCATACTCTGCTTGTCTTTCATTTGCCTTAAAAATCTATACAAACAAATGTGAACAGACTCTGGACTCTAAGAATAATATTTCCTATGGACGTATATGGACGGATAAGCAAAACCCTGAGAGAGGAAAAAAAACTTCTATGAAAATAAAAATGAAGATCCTCCACAGCTTTATCCTTCTTTGCTCACTGGGGTTCGTTTCTTCCACTTTGAGATAAAAGTAGTTCAGTTTCTCAGGAGATGCTGATTAAAAGCTGAACAAAAAGAAAGTCAGGCTAGACAGACTATCTGCCTAGTAGGTACCTACCTACCTACCTACCTGTCTCTGGCCCTGAGTATTCCAGCTATGAGCACAGGTCTTTGTGCAGGACTGGGGTTAAAGGCACTTTAAATAAACACTGACAGGGGCCCTGGGACCATGTCCTCCTCCTTGTTGGTCTCCCATCTCCCGCTCGCCCCAGAAGCCCACTTGTGAAGCTCATGCAGGATGCTCTGGGATCCGGTGGACCCTCTCCACCCCCAGCACCGGGGTCCTTGCCCCTGGAGCTGCTGTTGGCTTTTGTCCAGCTGTGTCTGCATCGGAGCTGACGGTCCTGGGAGCCCACGGAGGTGCCTGGCAGCCTCCCGAGAGCCACGGTGAGCGGAGCATGTGCTGGGTTTTCACACTCGTGGAGGGAGGGTGAGGGCAGGTGCCGCCCTCAGGGCGGTGTCTTGGGTCCTGGGGCTCAAGCCCCCAACCTTCTCCCTCTGTGGGATCTTGGGGCAACGGGGTCCCGGTGCAGGGGAGCCCCAGACCCGGGGCCCTGTGCCCTGGGCTCGTGTCTACCCGGAGATGCCCGCAGAGGTGTGCCCCCCGCACAGCCCAGCGAGGTTTCTGTCTACATTTCACTGGCTTCGAAGGGCAGGAGGAACCCTTAAATCACTCCTTTCCTTCTCACAAACCCTTTCTGTAATAGAACAGAGTGACCGGAGAGGGTGCAGGGACAACTCAGACCATCCTGGACATCAGGGACCTGGGCCGGCCTGGCCTCCCTCGAAGCTCTTTAGCTTGTGCGTCACTGACAAAGTCCAGGCCGACCTGGCTGACCGGAGCCAGGGGCCTGGGCTGGAGGGAACTTGGCCTTGGATGGCGTGAACCTCAGCTCCGCCTCCTGGGCCGCAGCCCAGCCTCCTGCACCGAGCACTCTGGGAAGCAGGACCCCCCCACACTGTGTTTCCCCCTGAAACACACAGGAGACACTCCTCTGGACACCGAGAAAGGGGTCTGCAAGGAAGCCCGAGCAGGGCCTCTGCCACGATCACTGCCAAATAAAACATTTACCAAGCGAAAGATAGCCTTGAGCCCACACTAATTTGTATTTTTAAAAAGTCATTCATAGGGGCTTCCCTGGTGGCGCAGTGCTTGAGAGTCCTCCTGCCAATGCAGGGGACACGGGTTCGTGCCCCGGTCCGGGAAGATCCCACATGCCGCGGAGCGGCTGGGCCTGTGAGCCATGGCCGCTGAGCCTGCGCGTCCGGAGCCTGTGCTCCGCAACGGGAGAGGCCACAACAGTGAGAGGCCCGCGTACCGCAAAAAAAAAAAAAAAAAGTCATTCATAAACTAGATATTTAAACTATTAGAACTATTAGTTAGGAATTAATCCAAATAAACCGGCAGGCTCTTGTGATGTGAACCCACCATCCTATGGGTTGGTCAGAAGGAATACTTGTCAGCGTTTTTATAGGCTCTTAAAGCGGTTTTAGCTCCATAACTGATAAAGCCGGGCTCAAGCGCTATCAGCCCTGCCGCGTGACTGTCAGCACCACGTAGATAAACTCATCATCATCCCAGGGAGGACCTGGAAGAGGTTCTGAAGCTGGAGACCCAGGGGGAAGTAGTCTCAGTTGCCCGATCACCGTGGACCCTCTGGGGGCCTAACCCGTGCTGAGAGATGGTTAATTTCAAGATCTTATAAGATCAAGAATAAGATCATCAGCCCCAAATTGGAGGCATTTGTCACCTCACCACTGTTGTCAACTCTGAAAGCTGGAGTTGGGTCCAAAAGGATACGGTCCACTGTCAACGGGGCCCCTCAGGGGAGGGAAGTGGCATCAGATGAGGATCAGAAGGCAGCTTTGCCATCCAAATTTTTCTCTTCTGGATGATTTTTTTAAATACAGACTTTTGGGTCTTTTTTAAAAAAATATTTATTCATTTGGCTGCACTGGGCCTTAGTTGCAGTGTGCAGGGGCGTGCGTGATCTAGTTCCCCAACCACGGATCGAACCTGGGCCCCCTGCATTGGGAGTGTGGAATCTTAACCACTGGACCACCAGGGAAGTCCACAGATTTTTGAAATCAAGGTTTATATATCACTTTTAAGAACAGCCTTAAATAGGCAGGCATATTGTAGTAATAATATTTAAAAGCTTCTGTGTAGAGATTGCCGGTCAACTGCAGGAATGGCAGCCTTCACTCTCTGGCCACCACAGTCTGGATGTTTCTGGGAGGCTCCGTGGCTGTTGGGAGGTGCTGGGCATGGGCTTGTAGGGCAGGGCAGGGAAGCCGAGGGCCTCAGAGTCAGGAATGCGGTGGTCCCCGCAGGGGACCTGGCATGGAGGTGGAGGTTTAGAGAATTAGGTGAGTCAGAATATGAGTGCGCCCGTAACGATGGAAAATGAGTGAACAGGAGAATTTCAGAAATATGAAGCAATTGCACAGCGACAGTTGGGGCAGGAGTGAGATGTCGTCACCTGGTTTATCAAGAGCAGGAGAGGAAGAGCTGAAGAAAATACTGTGGAGAAATGAGGCTCCGTTTCTCCTGTAGTTCCCCACCCAGTGTGATCTGGAGAAGCAGTGTTTCCTATCTTCTTCGGGATAGAGACGGTCCACTGTCTCCTGTGATGCCCTTGAATGTATCACTTCACCTTTAGGAGAAGAAGTTCATCTTCTCCTAAAGCAGGATGAAGACTCTTCATTCCTGGACTGATAACATTTCAACCTCAAGATATAATTTCCTTCTCTCTTTAGACCTTGAACAAAACTTTCTCGTTAATTTGAAAGCCCATATTTTGTACTTCTTAATTCTGTGTATGTTCATCTTGTATTTTGAATGGAAAATTAAGAGAGTTGGTCTTAAGTTGATTTTTAGAAACCTTTGTGATCTAATGAGAGTCTGAAAGAGGTTTACATTCCAAAGTACTAAAAGTTTCATCTGTCCTGAGAAATCTGAGATGTGTTGCTGTCCGTATTTTATCAGATTATTGTTTCCAAATTGCTATTTTACTCTCCCCCAAACTGGTTTTGGTAAGAAGAGTGGCTTTGAAAACAACTGATATTCTGTTCAACAGAGTATGTTCAAAGGATGGAGAAGTATAAGGGTAATGACGAATACCAAAATCATGGTGGTAAGCCCAGGACAGAGGTGAGCCAGCATTCTGAGTGGTGGGTGACTCAGGAAGTAGACTGGGAGAGGAGGCTTTGGGACCCCTCCCCTGTAAGGCAGGCTTATCTCATGAGTTGCCCTTATTTCAGGAGCCAGGCCCCCTCAGGCTCTACTTTAGAGATGGTCCACTGTCTCCTGCGATGCCCTTAAATGTATCACTTCACCTTTCCAGAGAAGCTCGTCTTCTTCTACAGCAGGGTGAAGATTACTCATTCCTGGAGAAAGCTGTCACGCTTTGAAAAGCAGCAGAAGTGATTCAGCAAACGTGTTTGTCACGATTTGGGGAGAGGACCCCACAGGGTCCACCCCGACTTGCTTTCTTTAGGGGAACTATGTGGTCCTCTCCTCCTGTAACACCCACCAAAGGAACTTTGAAGGCCGACATGAAATACTATTATGATATCTGCATCGTGTTTCGTGTAAGATATTAAATGTAAGAATTGTGTTTCTCTCCATCTACTTCTTGATTGTTTAGGGTGCTTCTGAGAGAGAACTGCAAAATCAATGAGGCAAAACATGTCAGTAAGTCATAAATACTGATGAAAGCAGGCCAGAGGTATTGTTTTGCTTTTGGTAGTTGCTTTTATTTTAGGGACTTTAAAGAAGGGACCTGAAAATTATCACTCAGCCTCGTATTTATTTTGAAATATACGCTGACCTCTAACTTTCAGAGCCAAACAGCCTAATCCTTGATCATCCCAGAATGAGTTTAGGAATTTGTGGTCATGTCCTTTTTACTGCGGATCTGCATACATCACTAACCAGCTGGTGTAGAAGGGTGAGCCGTTTCTCTAGGCTGAAATAGAAGGATGAGAACAGAGGGCCAACCTGAGATGTTCACCTTTTATCAGGCGATCTTTAATGAACGTTCCTGTACGAATGACATCAGAAAAGGTCCTTCCCAACGTACAGGGAAGACAGACTCCCTTCTGTAGTGTGCATTTTTAAACGAAGATTCCAAATAGGCTGATAAAAATGGTTGGTGTCTTGTATTTTTATCCATGTTTTGCCTTAGGAGTTTCCTGGATATTTGCTCAGTGTGAGGGGAAGGGTCAATGTATATAAATAAGGAGGAGGGGATCTGGCGACATTGGGAACACGACCTCTTGCCCTCCAAAGCCTGGGAAGCCCCAGTGAATGCTCCCAGTCCCAGCAGCGTATGGACCCTCCCCTCTGCGTACAGAGCGGGGTCAGAGGTTAATGAATGAGGGCTCTCCCCACACACGGGAGCCCGCTCCATAGTGGTTTTATAAATAGGGGCTTAAACGGGGTCAGAATAGGGCCTGCACGTTGCTTCCAGACTCTCTCAATCTTCCTGAAGCGATGGTGTTCAAAGATGCCATCCTTCCACGGGGCAGGGAGAGGTGAGGCCTGGGGTGCGGAGATCTGGGTGGCTTCCCCCAGCCCCAAGCATGCCGAGCAGGACCAAATGGAAAACAAAGCGGGGGAGGGCCTCATTGCCCCTATTCTTCTCCGTAATCCCTTAAAAAATAATTGCAGACCCAACCTCTGGCCTCCAGCACATTTTCCACTTGATTAGAGGCCTTTGTGAGGTGGGAAAGGGACCCGCAGGCCTGTACATTGTGCGAGGCCTGAAATGTCCAGCTGGGATTTTTTTCCATCAAAAGAGGATTTTAGTAAAACCGTTATCAGGGGCTTAGGGGAGCGGAGCTGCTGAGCTGCGCGGCGGGTGGATTAGCACCAGCCGGCCTGTCTGGGCTCTGGGAAGGCGGGAAGGTGTGGGCGGCCACTTGCCCACAGGGCCTCAGTGGCCCCGCGAGTTCACGGCAGGTGCAGAGGCAGGAGCAGCCGAGGGCGCGGGGACCCCCGGGCATGGGGACCCCCAGGCGTGGGGTGCTCGTGGGGCTTTCCCTCCAGGCATCAGGCAGAAGGTGCCGGGTCAGGGCTGCACGGAGGGGCCTGTCTGCTCCAGGTCGTGCCCACCGCGTGCCTGGCTCCCACTCCAGGCCAGCCTGCACCCCCGTCGTGGTCTCCATTGACTCAGGGACCGGGTGGCCCGGCCGGACCCCTTCAGAGGGCCAGTGATGGCCGCGTGGCCCCTGTATTGTTGTGGGGAGGACGGAGCGGACAGAGGAAGGTGAGGGGTGTGTGCACGTGCGGTGCTGGCCGCCTGGCTTTGCTCACTGTGCCGGGGCCTCTGGGGCTGGGGCTGGGGACATGACCTAAAACAGAAGCTGTCTCCGTGGGGTGAGTCGAGTGCTGGCCAGGACAGCGCAGAGGCCCGACTCCTGGGGATCGAGGGACAGAGTCCAGGCCAGGGGAGCCTCACGACACAGGAGGTGTCACATGACAGCCCTGGGACGCTGTCATTCTGGGTGGTTTTCTCTGCAGGATGGGGAGAGTGGGTAGCACAGAACCTTTGTCCTGACGGTGACGGCCAGGAGGCTGGGCAGTAACAGCCACACTCTGAGAGTGGGACCCGTCCCCTTACCGGGGACCCAACACCCTACTGCCAGCTCCCCAGGCCAGCCCGGGGACCCAGTAATCGGAATTTTTGTCTCGTGTTTGAGTCACACAACCAGAGGAAGAAGGACTATCTTCCTGACAACACGAGCAGCCCAGGAACGCTGTTCCCGGAGATGGTGGCCCCAGACACCCCTCCCAGTGCCTCCTGGGGTCCAGGCTGGGCATGCTGGCCGTTGGCCTCCCCTGCACTCACCTCGCCTGGCCTCTGTGCCCTGGTCCCCTCCGCTTGACGTGAGTGATCCGTGTCCTCTTTTCTCTCCTCTGCCACCTGTTTTCTTTTTCCGGGTTGTTTCCCTGAATCTGTATTCGTTCTGTGTGTCACTGACAACAGTGTATTTCAGCCTGGGAGTCCACGAAGCTGCCGGGAGGTTTTCTGGTTTCCTACGACCTTCTTGGTTGCTGGCAGGAGCAGTGATCTGCTTCGTGCCTGGGCCCTGAGTTCCAGAAGCTTCTCCTTTCTCTTCTCCCATTTTCTAACCCAAAACGACCTTTGTGTCACCGTGCTGGGGGCGAGCCTCATTGGGATGGCACGGCATGGCAGGAGCAGCCCCGGGACACGGCCACCTCCACCTTCCACACTTTTATTCCACATCTGCACCAACTGCCCTCCAGATCCTTGCTTTCATTCCCCGAGGCCAGACACTCGGGGCCAAGAGGGCAGGAGACCCCAGCCTGTCCCTCGTTGTGGCATTTTACGGAATCTGGCCAAGTTGGCTCAGAAGTTCTTTCTCCTTGTCTTAATTTCTGCTTCCTGTTCCTCATGTCTGTTTTCCAGGGGAGGAATTTAGGTATGTGAACAGCCTCACTTGCTTTATCAGGGCTCTTAATCATTCTCGCTTTCATGGGCTCCTTTAGAAGATACTCAGGTTGATAATAAAAAACTAAAAATCGATACTCCTAAAAATGTTTTAATATTTTTGTTTGTGTGTGTGTGTAATTTTAAAAAAGCCAGCACTTTTGCTCCTCCTGTTAAAATGGATGTTTCCATGTATGAGTGTAAACTTTTTCCCAAGTTGTTCTCCCAAACTCCCCGAATATGGCAACCTAACAGGATCTGTATGAGATGGTCTTAAAGAAAAGTTAGGAGTTGACGTTTGATTCCCGCCAGGTACATCAGAGCACCGTCCCGAAGGCGCATCTGATACCTGCTCCCAAGCCGAGTGCCCAGCGCCGGGGTCCCTGACTCCACCAATACTTAAAAATTCCGTTTCATCTTCTTGGCGACATGAGGTTGTCTCGCCAGCTCTCACTCACACCGGGAAGGTCTTTGTGGGGAGGCGACCGGGGGCACCTGCCGGAGGGCATCCAGCTCGCAGGCAATGCTGCCACCTGCTGACGGGTCTCGGGGCTAGCAGGCGCCGTCCGTCTTTCCACGTGGAAAACAAATACGTGGAGTTTTGCATGAACCGTCCTTTACTTTTCTGCCCCGCAGTGGATCCTAAAATCGTCTTAGTGCACTTGGGGTCAAGGAAAGCACGAGGTCAGACGCCCGCCTCTGACACTGGTGTGGCCACGACGCAGGGCTGCATCCCCGCGGGGAGGGTGAATGGGTGGGAGAAGGTGGGAGGGGGTTTGCGGGGGATGGGAAGGTCGAGGAACAACGCAGCAAGAGGCAGGATGGACTTTCCCCCCCTGCCTTTCACGAGGCGCCGTGCGACCTGCCTCCTAACTCACAGAGACGCAGTTCAGCGTCCGACGCAAGCAGGGGTGAGGCTGTCCCTGCGAAACCCCGTGCCCTGCTTTACTGGAGTGAAGTTCCGCGGGTCCTTCTGTGATTCCATTGAGCATTAGACCCTTGCGTCTGGGGAAAAGATAGGCCAGCTGTCTTGCTATGGGTCACCGTCCTGTCGCCCTTTGACTCCGAGCACAATGGCCAGGCGTCTGGACGCCAGGGAGGCTGGGAAGGCCGGTTGTCTATCCAGTCCAGGCTCAGAAAACCCGAAGAGCTTCTCTGCCCGCTATGTCAGGAAGCTGCGCTGGGAGCTCGACAACGTTCAGGCCACAGAACCTGGCCGTACCACAGATCCCTGCAAGACGCTAAATTTTGTGCATTCGAAATGAACTAGAAGAGCTCGGAGTTGTCACTTTAATGCTGTATTTTCATATAGTTTGCTCAAGGCACACCTACTGGCCTTTTTTCTTTTTCTTTTTGGTAGTTCATAGCAGTGGGCTTTGAAGCTAGGAAGCTAAGGTTTAAAACACTGAGGTAAAAATGGAAGGCCCTGGTTAGTGTATCTTCCATCTCAGAAGGCTAAGAATTTGAGGGGTTTAACTGTTGCAGTTCCTCCCTTATTTCACGCATCTGACCAGTTTTGGCCTCAGTGATTTTACTGAAGATTCTAAGGAATATGAGGACTAGTTTTGGGGGTTCCTCTCTATTTAGAGACCACTTCTCAAAAAGCAAAATGGAAGCCGGTAGCTATTCCTACACAAACGTACACAAGCGTGCGCATAAAAATGCCAGTTTGGGGTAAACCTTTCCTAAGGAGAAACACTATTACAAACAAACAAACATTTGTAGTAAATATTTGCATCATCTTTTTAGATGGGGAAAACAATACTTTCCAAACCATGTGGAGTAATTCCACACTATTTATAAGGAATGAATCTGGACTGGGCTCTTTGCCCGCTGTGTCTGTGCCGTTCCTGTCGCTCAGGCCCTGATCTGGCAGGGGGTCGCTGCTGGTGCCGTGAGCGGGCCTGAGCCTCTGGAGGGCGGGTTACATCCCCCGGAGAGCAGGGAACAGAAGCGGTGCTGATGTGAACACACTAGACTAGACCCTTTTATTCTTTCGGGACAGGAGGGATTTGTCGGTAAAACATCTGTAAAGTCAGGACGTTTTATCCTTGAGTGACGAGAAAACACCTCGCGCTCACACAGCTCAGTTCTCCTTTGTGACAGGCG
The DNA here is from genome assembly GCF_964165515.1 of Mesoplodon bidens. NCBI lineage: Eukaryota > Metazoa > Chordata > Mammalia > Artiodactyla > Ziphiidae > Mesoplodon > Mesoplodon bidens. Next base: position 1,329,271 of record NC_138167.1, on the reverse strand, counting down.
GCCCCGGGCGTGTGGAGTTGTGACTTCTCAGCATGGAGGCCTTTGCGTCGTCTGTTTGTCACTGTCCATGACCGAGCAGTGCTGGAGAGCTGGCCCAGGTGCTTGAGGACGACAGGGGACCAACGGGGCCCTCAGTCGTACTCGGACCAACCAGTACCCTAAGGCCGTTTACCAACTCCTTGCACTAGTTTTCCGGCTTCTTGAAAAAGGAGTTTGCATATGTAACGTACATGTCTGAGTTTGCATAAGTAATGCTTATTAAATAATAATAATAACTTTCAGCATTCGGGGTGTTTACTCCAGATGAAAATAATGTGCTCTAGCTCAGCTCTCTTCGGAAGCGGGGGGTCGGGTGTTGCTTGACAGCAGCTCAGGGAAGGAAGGACCCCCGGCTCCCTCCTGCTGGGGACTGGCCTCCCCAGTGATGGGTAAAGTCTGGGGCGGTCACCCGGGCACCGTCTTTCACCCTCATCCAGCCTCTTTCCCCGTTTATAAAATTAAATGTCCGGAATCCACCAGCTTTGGGGAAACACAAATCCGGAGACAGGGAAGCCAAACACGGTCGAGACGCCGTGCGTCCGCGGGCCGCATCCACATCCCGCCTGTGTGACCCGGATGCTCTACACTCTCACAGAAGAAAGCGAATGCACAGGACATGGGGCATTCGTCCTTTACACAAAGTGGAAGAGTGATGAGATAATAAAAAACTTAAGTCTTCTTTTCAGCAGATATGTGCACTTTCCTGGGTTAAGAAACAGGAGATGGAGGAATTCCACTTGGATTGTTTTGTTTGGGGCGGATGTCAACGTACCCCGTCTCGTGCCGTCACTTCTGCTCTCGTGCCGACCTCCTCTTGCCCTAAACGGGAGGAGCGGCTTTGTCCATGGTACCCAGCGCTCCAGGTGGTACAGGCAGCTCCACCAGGCCAGGTCAGACCCTGACCTCCACCCCTGCGAAAGAGGAAAAGGCTGAAACTGATCAGTTGTGGACATTTAAAGGTCTGGAAATACCCCTTTTCTATCGGAGACCTGAGTGTTCGCTATTTTCCCAGCTGTTCACTCACCTCGGAGACGTTCTGAATTCTTAATGGTTGGCACTGATCCAAATATGAGGTCTCCTCTGTCTGACAACATTCACTTTTCAAAAAACTTAACTTGCTCCGTACCGTTTGAGCAAGCACCTTGACAAGATGAGACGGAGGTGTGGCCTGGGCACTGGCTCGGGATTCGAGGCAGATTTCCGATTTCTAATCCTGTGCTTTGCCCAGGACCCACATGATTTCACCAAAAGCCTTGCCCCCGACTCCTCAGGGGTCACGGTGGCACACAATTTAGGTCTTGCCCTCTATTAAAGGGCCAGAATTAACTTTTTAAAGGGGGTGACGTCTGATGCGGGGGGAGGGGCAGCAGAGGGGGCAACCTCGGGTTGACTCACTGGCCCCCTGGCCGCAGCAGAGCCCTGGGAGCAGGGCAATGGTTGTCAGAAGGTCTTGGTTTTGTTTTACAAATCTGGTCTCTTAAGAAGAGGGGCTTATCCTTTGGAAACACAGGGGTCCCTGGGGGCCACTCCCCTCTCCCCTTGGAAAACTTGAGTTCAGATTCTCTTAAGTCGGAAGAGAAGGGTTTTACTTATATTGCAAGATCAGCACCTAATAACTACTGTGGGAAAGCACCTGGATTTGGGGGATAAGCCATGCTTCAATTTACATATCGTATGTCTCCGTTTAAGAGAAGGCTCTTACCTTTAAAAAGGAACGGCCATAAAAGGAACATTGGCTTTTTCAGATCTTTGCCGTTGATTTGAATCATGAAAGAATAATGATCAGTTTGAATTTTCTTAACTGTTTAAGGATGTACCGTAAGTCAGGCAAGCATCCTTGTCACTGCTGCCAAAGGTGGGATAAATCAAGTGGGCCCTCCCCGCCTTAGGACGGAGTAGTTGGGCAGGAAGGCGTCTATGGCAGGGAGAATTATTCAGCAACACCCAGCACTCTTAGCTAGAGGCCTGTCGTGGTCTTGAGGAGGCTGCAGACACTGTCTGAACCCCGCCGTTCACTTACACATCATCCTTTCAGCAGATGTTTCATGGCTTTTGCCCCATGAGTCTTGGACAAGTACGCGGAACCCTTTCCTGACTGCCACCAACACAGTTCCTACTGAGCTTTATTGCTTCTAGGTGATAAAGTTTACACTAAGTTCCTATTGTTTTTTCAGTTCTGAAGTTTTCGCAAATACCTGAGCCAGGTTTTTTCTGTTACTCTCAAAATTGCCCTGAAGTGCCTCAACTTGTGCACCACCCACATATTACATATCCACTTATGTTCTTAGTGCTTCTATTCTTTAGAAGCATTTCCTTCCATTCCTGTAGGTATGGTGAGGCCAAATCCACTTTTACTCCCTTTCAATTGGTGCCCTTGGCCTGAGCTTGTCCATCCTGGGTTCAGACAGCCACCACTCGCTTCTGGGAAGTCGCCTTCCTGGAAACCAAGGTGCGATCAGTAGCTGATCCTTCTCGTGGAGTGGAATGGGGCTGGACTTAGTGGCTGGCTGACTTTAGTCGAGCAGTATTCCTATCTGGAAAAGAGGGTACCCTTCAGCAGGTTGCTTTGAGGACTAGGAGAAATTTCCAAGTACCAGGCAGAGCACACCATTGGTTCTCAACCCTGATTCCTTTCTTTCTGACAAAAAAGGTTGAGGGATAAGCAGTCACCTCTGACTGATGCAAGGAGGTTTATTCATCTTTCCCGAGACACTCCAGATACATTCTAAACTATGACCAGTTCAGGATGAGGACACCAGGCCCGTGATCTTAACTTCCAAACAGTAATTTACCAGCCTTGAGTCAAGCTTATATTTAACCTTTAAAGTAAAAACCAAGACAAAGCAGAGAAACAGAAAACCTTGCAGTTATAGTTGGTAGGATTACTTTTTGTATTAAATGAAGGTGAGCACAGAGCCTAAGACTTAGGAGGTGCCCAGGTTCTTAGTGAATCTGCACAGCCACACGATCTCTTGGAAGAAAAACAGCCTAAGAACTCACAGCTTGTGGAAGCTTCACGTGCTGTAGAGGCAAACGCTAAATCAGAAAGCTGACCCTGATTCAGTCTCTTCTTACTAGGGTTCACACATTTTTTTTTCCAGGCAGTAAGCACTGTAACCTAAGAGGGAAGAAAGAGATCCACACCTTCCCCAAAGAAAAGGAAGATGGATCTAGTGTCAGGCTCCATTAGACCCACTTGTGATGGCTCTCCAAGAAGGAACAATGCAGCTTTTGTGACAGGCCCGTACAGCAAGCTTGGAAACTTTACAAAACAGTCCTACCCAAGAGAAACCTGGTTCTAGCTCTCTTCCTGGAAAGAGGTGTTGATCCAGGAAAGTTTTGTGCTATTCTTTTATCGGCTCTTCCTGGGATCAGTGTTAAAAAAAAAAAAAAAACCCTCAGAAACAAGTAAGACAGACCTCTGCGAAACAGGAATATGAAAAACCCCACTGCTGGCGCATTTATACACTTCCGTTTCCACAGCCCAACCACAGGGTGTCAGATGATTTAGTTATTGTCTACCAAAGGGAGCTCTTTGCTGGAATTGTTGGTATTCAGCCCCAATTCAGTCTAAGAACCCTCACCAGGGTTCGAGTGGCCGCCTTCTTAAAATGCAAATGTGCCAGAACTCCAGGCCGGCCTCCCCGCCCCCAGGAAAGTGCTCCAACCCGGCGGCGCTGGCGGGGCTGGCGGGGCTGGCGGGGAATGCTAAGGAGGGGCCCCCGCCCCCGCCCTGCCGCCCTGCTCACACTGAGCCTCAGTCCGCATGACTGAGCGCCCTTAACTTTCCCAACAATGGCCCTGGCGCCCTCCCCGCCCCCTCGCAGCCTCCCCACAACCCCTCAGGGCAAGAAACCCATCTTTCTTCCCACTTCCACATCTCAGGACGCATTTCTCGAACATCACCCCTAGATCTCATGTCCATGTGGAGAAAAACTGGCCACCCTGGTGAAACTGACTCTTACAAATCTGGTTTAAGAAGAAGTTTCATTTTGTTCAGTTTCTCTAAATTTCCATGTTGTTGACAGTTCAGAACCAGAAGTTATATAAATCTCCGTTCCAATCACGTTTCTAGCAACAGAACATGTAGATGTCAGTGGTAAACCTTATATAGGATAAATTTTTCACCATGAGCTCACACCACACAGGCTGCATAGAACTCTGCATCTTACACTTTTACTTCAGAGACGCAAAACAGCACCTCCTACTGTGGCCTGGACCCAAACACACACTGCCTTAAAAATAATGCACAGATACAAGGCTTTTGTTTTTGGTTTTTTTTTTTTTTCAAAAACATACTTCATATTTCCTCTTTTATTATATAAATATCAGTTTAACCTTTTACTGTAAGAATATAAACGTTTTAAGAGGATCTTTGTTATTATTTATACAAATTCACAAACAGTACAATTAATTGATAAAGGTCTCTGGGTTTCTTTAACTCCATGGTCTCGCATGTTGCTGTGGAGGATTCTAAAAAACAATAAACAAACCAAAAAAAAAATCCAACAAAAATGTACATCCTACACAAAAGTGATTTTTTTTAAAGCCACAAGTCCCAACCCCCATCAACATAAAGGCGTCTACTCCTCCATTTAGAAACAGAATGTTTAAAAACCCACAAACTCCCGTTTTATTAACAGAGCAGAGACAAGACATGAATTTCAGTCTCCTCCCCTTCACATTTCAGCCCCGGGGGCTCTGGAAGCTCCTCGGCTCCCAACAGGAACCCTCACTGTGTGACCTTTTCGTGGGGAAACTTGAAAGAGGGGGAGGGCAGGGCAGAATCTGCATATATAATCATCATTTTCAAGACACAATCTGCATCTCAAACAAACAGACAAAAAACAAAACAGTCCAACTCTCATGTCTCCCACACATTTGTGCTATAAATTAAGTCAAGATTTAGGATCACGGCTGGGCCCTCAAATCCCTATGGACAAGGAGAAAAAGGAAAGCAGAACCAGAATGTGAAGTGGGATACACGGGGTGGATGGGGTTTGGGAAGAAGCCAAAACAAAAAAGATGTACAGACCCGATGGGCATCCTTCCAGTCCAGGCACAAAAATGTTTCAGTCTCAAAATATCTCTCTTGTAGAATTCCAGGGCTTCAGAGAAAAAAGTAAACTAAAACGAGGTAGCCAGACACACACACACACACATACATATATATATATATATGTATATATATATATATATACACACACACACACATATATATATAATTTATATATATATAATATATAGACTATACTCAGCAGAAAAAAAAAAGAGACCATGATGTCAACTTTCTTCAAAAAATAAAAAAAGAAAGACAATACAAATGAAATGAGCGTGAGTAGCAGAGTACTGTCAAAGGACTGATGAGGAGAGACTGGGATTAGTTACGAAGTGGAAGGGTGAAAAGGCCGTTGTAGTTGGGTTTGCTTTTATACGTTTCGAAATAAAAACCAGATCACAGTATTCAAATGAAAGCTTAAGTGAAGGCAGACATTTTCCCCAACTCCCCAGGGCTGAAAGGACTGGTCACTCCCCACCCCCGTTTCCAAATGCAGCGCGGCGGGGATACAGTAGCTCAATCCGTCCTCCAAACCCCTGCTGGGAGGAGTGGCTGGTGGGTGGCGAGTCCATCTCCGCATCCTCGGGGAAAAGGAGAGGGTGTGGGTGGCGGAGGGACCCCGGACGCAACGAGGGGGGGAGGGGAGGACGAGCCTGGGGCTCCGCGTCATCGCCCCCACCGCGTCCGCGGCAATGCTCTGGGTCTACGTGTGCGTGTCGAGTGAGCGCGGGGGCCGCGGCGGTGGCAGGAGGACGAACAGGGCGGGGCCGGGGGAGTTGGTGCTGCCGCCCTCACCTGACCTTCTCACTGTCCGTCATCTGCCAGAGGCCCAGGTTGAGTACCTTGAGGCAGGGCAGCTGCGTGATGCGCTCCAGGCCGCGCTTGGTGATGCGGGTGCAGCCGTACAGGTCGATGCCGGTGAGCTGGCTCAGGTGCTCGGCGATCAGCTCCAGGCCCTTGTCCGTGATGCGTACACACTGCCCGATGTTGAGTGTGCGCAGCCCGTGCATCTGCCGCACCATGCGGTTGATGCCATCGTCGCTGATGTGGCAGGAGCAGAGGGACAGGGACTTGAGGCCGTCCAGCCCCTGCGCTATGTAAGCCAAGCTCTGGTCCCCCACCTTGTCACAGAAGGACACATCCAGCCCCGAGAGGCGCAGGCTGCCCATGGCCAGATGCATGATGCCCGTGTCACTGATGTTGTCGCAGGAGCGCAGGTTAAGGCTGCGCAGGCTGCCCATGTGCGACAGGTGCAGGAGGCCTGCGTCCGAGATGCCTCCGCAGAAGCTGAGGTTGAGGAGCCTCAGGCCCGTCAGCCCCCGGGAGATGTGCTTCAGAGACAGATCCGTGAGCTTCTGGCAGTCCTGCAGCGTGAGCTGCTCCAGGCCCAGGCAGCCCTCGGCCGCGCTGCGCGTCATGCCGGCCAGGTGCCCGATGCCCACGTCCGAGAGGTGGCGGCAGCTGCGGAGATTAAGGCTCTTGAGGCGCTGCAGGCCCCAGGCGATGAGCAGGAGGCCGGTGTTGGTGATGTTGCTGCAGCCGCCCAGCTCCAGCACCTCCAGGCCCTTGAGGTACTGGGCTATGCGGCCCAGGCTGCTGTCGGTGATCTGTTTGCAGAGGCTCAGGTTGAGGGCGCGCAGCGAGCCGATCTCCTGAACGAACGCGTGGCCCAGTCCGTTGTCGGTGAGGTTGTAGCAGCCGCTGAGGTTGAGGCTCTCGATGTTGGCCATGCCCTGGATCACGTAGCTGAGGCTGCGGCGCAGGCTCAGGATCTGCACCCGGCGGATGCCCCGGGCCTGCAGGCTGGGGAACAGCGACGGGTTGGCCCGGCGCAGGTGCAGCTTGGCCTCCACCCCCCGCCACACCGACTTGTGGTAGGCGGCGTCCCGCCAGGCCGTGCACACCTGCGCCGCGCGCCCCTTGTCGCGCACGTCCAGGTAGCCGAAGATCATGGCCAGCAGCTCGGGGAACAGGCACGAGATGTGCGTCTCCATCTTCCTCCCCGCGGCGCCGGGGAGGAGGCGCGGGCCCCGCTCCCGCCCGAGCGACGAGGCGGCTGGCCGGCCGCGCCGCGGGCCCAACGGACGCGCCTCCCGCCTTCCGGCTCGGCGCCGCTCCTCCTCCCGTCCGCGCGTCCTTCCTGCCGCCCTGCCCGCCCTCCCCGCCCGGCGCGCTCGGCGCTCACATCCCGGGCGGGCGCCCCCGCAGCCCGGCCCTTGCTGGGCTCAGCCCTGCCGCGCCCGGCCCGCGCCGCCCCGCCGCCGCCGCCGCCGCGCCCCCGGCCGCATCCTCCGGCGCCGCGCGGGCCGGGCTGCGCGCTCGGGCTGGGCGCCGGGAGGCTGCGGCCGCCTTTGTCCTCGCCCGCTTTTCAAAGCTGCCAGCGGGCCGCCCGCACTCGGCCGCCCCGGCGGGGGGACTTCGGGCCGGCGCGCGCTCGGCCCCCGCGTCCGCGCGCGGGGCAGCGCCGGCCGGCACGGAGCGCGCGCGCGGAGCCGACCCGGGGCGAGCGGCGGCCGCGCCGGGGGCGTCCGGGCCGGACCCGCTGCTCTCCGCGCCTCCGCGCCCCCGCCCCCCGCGCTCCCCCGCGCGCGCGCGATGGTACGAGCCTGCGCGCCGGAACTGCCGGCGTTGTCCTGGAAACCGAGCGCCGGCCCGCCGCGGGTTAACCCTGTGCGCGCCGTCGGGGCGCCGGCCGGGCCCGCCGCCACCGCTTCCGCCGCCTCCACCGACCGCGGGGAGCCGCCGGCCACGCCCGGCCCGTGCCTAGGCTCCGCGCCGCCGGGTCCGAGGCCTCCCCGCGCGCTCCCGGCCCAGCCTCCAGCCCGCTCCCTTTATCCTCCCGCAAGACCCTCCTCCCCGGACCGCTGCTCGGTGACCGCCCCGCTCTCCTCCCCGCCTCCGTCCCCGGGGCCCCGCCGCGCGTCTGTGCAGCCACCTCCTCGGCCCTCCCCAGTGGGCGGCTTCCCACGGTTCCTTTCTCTCCAGTCTTGTGCCCTAAACTGGGAAGAAACTCAGGACTACCCGCGCGTCCCTTAGCCGAGCACGGCCTCCCCCCAGGGCGCACTCTGGATCTAGCCATTACCACTTCCTTCTAGCATGTTCCGGGTGTTTCCAGACACCGCCGCCAGTGCGCTCCCTCGGCCCCTGATGCATCACAACTTCCTCCGCTTCCGCACTCGGCCGGCAGCCCTGGGCTGCGCCGCGTCGCCTCCGCCTGCCTCGCGCCCTGAGGGAGCAGCCGCCCCTCAACCCTTATGGCCACCGCTTTCTTTCTTGTCAGCCTCTTAGACGATGAAGGGCCCCGTTGTGCCGACAGTGTGTTCGTATGTGCCGATCCAATTTTATATTTTGACAAAACAGAGTGACGATTGGGCTTGGTTTAAGGTGCTCCAGCAAATGTCTGTTCGTTTACAAACTGTGTTCTCTGGAACCATGGAATGCGCCAGTCTAGAGCGTGGCTCCTGGGTCTTAAATGCCCACTCGGAGGAGAGGGTTTCAAAAGAGTTTCACTTTAACTACCTTCAAACCAAGAATTTTGGAACCAGAAAATGACCCTCTGTGTTTTTAAGGAATTTGTGGATCCACACAACAAGATGCAAGACAGCCTGGTTCAGCTATCAAAAAAGGAGAAGGGTTTCATTGACTCTTTGAGAACCTGAACAAGGTTTTGACTGGGTTCCATATTCAGTATATGAGGTTCCCTTTTGGCCACTTCTCTTTTGCCCAGGAGACCAGTAGCGGGCCAAATACATACAGATAGGTAATAGGCAGAATACCTTTTCAGACTGCCACCCACCTCCCCTGTTCCTAAATCAGGAAATGCAGAAGCAAAATCCTTCACCCACGATGCACGTGGTGCAAGGCCCAGAGATTTTTATAACCCTCCTGGAATCGTGTAGGGTTGTGTTGGTCATCTAGAGGATTCCAAATGTGCTGTGCAGTGACAGTCTCAATTCTGCGCTGCACCTGGGTTGGCACTCTTCTCCTGGGCTGTATCTAGGCATACACTGGTCTCAGTCACTGCCACCTAAACTTTTACCTTACGCGCTACGTGAAGTGACTTTTTCTGTTGTTCTGTGGATGTCCGATGTGTTTGTGTTGATATCAAGGTCTTACTCCACAACACCTTAATCCTCCTTATCGCAAAACAAAGTGCTAGACCACCAGTGGGGGGCGGGGGGGGGGCTGACCTGAAGAGGAGGAGCTTAGTTAGCCGTGTCCCTCCTCCAGACCCGCTGCTGCTCTCAAGTCTGAAAAGTAGTTCAGAGGTGCCCGGAAGCGCTTTCTCGAGAAGTTGACCACCTGCTCCTAGCTCTCGTGAAGTTTTTTCTTGAGTTTAACTCTAGAATGTTATTAATTCAGGACCTTTTATGTAAGGCGTTCAAACATATGTGACAAGGATTTTCAGCAATAGGATTGTGTTCACGTTCAATAAACAGGAGAATAAACATCAAGACGTATCTTAGAAAACGCACATTAGTGGGGAAACAGAGTGGCATCAGGTGAGCCCTCTGCTGAGTCTGGGGCATGGAGGAGGTGTCTCCCCTTTCTGAGGCTCAGTTTCCTTGTGTTTCACTAGGGCAGATGGACTGGATAATCTCCAGGGATCTTCTCAACAGTTACCCTCTGGGAAACCATGAGCCTCTCTGAGCCCTGTCTCAGCCCGACATTTCGCATTGTTCCTAATGCAACCCCGAGAATAGGGATAGTTTCACGTGCACTGGCTTCTTGGGGGTTTCAGTTTAGGCTGTGATTTAGGATGCAAAAATAGGTGGAGGGAATTATGGACCAGAGACTGGTGGTCTGGAGAAGATGTATATCAATGTAGAGGGTCCCGTGGACAGCTACTCATATTTTGAGCCCAGGTTGAGACTTTTGTATACGATTCAGCGGCTTGCAACCAAGGTGAAGTTTTTTTCTGAATGATTTCTGAACTTCGGTTTAGAAGCAGAGGTGATATCCCTGTGTACAGAGTCTCTAAAACTTTACCAAGAATTTTAAAGACACTGGTTTTTCAGATAGGGTGTGTTTTTCATCTGGGTGGGGCCTGGGAAACTTGTGAGGCCCAACCCAAAGATCAGGCTTACTTAAGGATGTATGCTTCCTGGGACTTCCCTGGTGGCGCAGTGGTTGGGACTCCACGCTCCCCATGCTGGGGGCCTGGGTTCAATCCCTGGTCAGGGAACTAGATCCCACATGCATGTCGCAACCAAGAGTTCTCATGCCACAGCTAGGGAGCCCGCATGTCTCAACTAAGGAGCCCGCGAGCCACAACTAAGACCTGACACGACCAAATAAATAAATATTAAAAAAAAAAAAAAGGATGTATGCTTCCTCACACAGAGAGGCAGGAAAGATCAGAAGAGATCCGTAGCTTTTAAACTCCTCATTCAAGAATATATGTGTCCAGAGCTTCCCTGGTGGCACAGTGGTTAAGAATCTGCCTGCCAATGCAGGGGACACGGGTTCGAGCCCTGGTCCAGGAAGATCCCACCTGCCGCAGAGCAACTAAGCCCATGTGCCACAACTACTGAGCCTGCGCTCTAGAGCCCACGAGCCACAACTACTGAAGCCCACGTGCCTAGAGCCGGTGCTCTGCCACGAGAGAAGCCACTGCAATGAGAAACCCGTGCACCGCAGCGAAGAGTAGCCCCCGCTCACCACAACTAGAGAAAGCCCGTGCGCAGCAACGAAGACCCAACGCAGCCAAAAATAAAAATAAATTAAATTAAATTAATTTATTAAAAAAAAAAAGAATGTAGGTGTCCAGAAACAGTGACCCAGAGTCTAGCTGGTGGGCGTTGGATCAAAGGAGTTAAAACGTGTTGTGTGTGTTTTATGTTAACTCTAAAGTATCCATGGCACAATGGATGCCTCGCAGTAGGCGCTCTGTAAATGTGGTTGAACTGAAGTGAATGAGAACGATAACAATTATATAATCTCTTTACGAAAGACTTCATACATGTCAAAACTTTTCTGGACCACCAGTAACAATGGATATCTGAGGTTTATAAGATCGTGCCTTTCCAACTACTTCCCCATGTCAAGGCAACATTCTCTCTATTCCTAAGTAATTCTAAGCAGGAGAGTATCCTGGGGCACCTCTTGATTAGAGAAAAGGTAAGACATAGTGAGGACTTGATTCACTGAGTGCAAAGAGAATATTTAACTAGAAACAACAACAGAACAACCTCACTGAACAATGCGCAAAGGACTTGAACAGACAGTTCTCTAAAGAAGACATACAGATGGTCAACAAGCAGGTGAAAAGATGCTCAACATCATTAAGCATTAGGGAAATGTTAATCAAAACCACAATGAGATATTATCTCACACCCGTTAGGATGGCTACAATGAATAAAACAGAAAATAACAAGTGTTGCTGAGGAGGTAGAGATATTGGAGCCCTGGCGCGCTGTTGGTGGGAATGTGAACTGGTATGGCTGCTGTGGGAAACAGTATGGAGGCTTAAAAATAGAACTACCTTATGATCCAGCAATTCCACTTCTGGGCATATACCAAAAATAAATAAAAGCAGAGTCTAGATGCACCATTTGTACATCCAAGTTCATAGCATTATCTGCAACAGCCAAAAGGTAGGAGCAACCCAAGTGTCCCTCACAGATCATGGATAAACACAGGCGGTCTATCCATACGATGGAACATTATTCAGCCTTTAAAAAGGAAGGAAATCCTGTCACACACCACAGCATGGAGGGAGCTTGAAGACATCATGCTGAGTGAAGTAAGCCAGTCACAAAAAGACAAATACTGTATTATTTCGCTTATATGAGGTATGTAGAATAGTCAGAATCACAGAAACAGAAAGTAGAAGGGTGGCTGCCAGAGGCTGAGGGAGGCGGGCTGTTTGGGGGCACAGAGTTTCAGTTTTGCAAGATGAACAAGTTCTGGAAATTTGTTGCACAATATGAATGTACTTAACACTATTGAATTGTACACTTTAAAATGGTTAAGGTGGTTTTACGTTATACATATTTTACCACAATTAAAGATGAAAAGATTTAAACAGAACCAACATTGTGAAATGAAGATGTAAATAAATAGGAAAAATAGGTGAAAATTGTCCTCACGTCAACAAATTGCTGGAACCCCGAAATATTTGTTTACTCTCTCCCAAATTATTAGTACATTGTATCCTGTAAACAAGGGCTTTATCCACCCCAATAAAAATAAGGGCTTGAGGTCTGGGTAGCTGGAGCCCTCTCCTGAGGATGACCATGCCCTTTCGTGTGCAAACTGGAAAAACTCATGCAAAAGAGACGGGGTGCTATTAATAATCACCCCCGGATGAATGGACACCCCCTCCTTTTACACTGGAAATGCGGCTGCATTTGAAATATGTTGTTTGCAACTTTTGAGTGTTAACTGTAACATATATTTTCTTTTTAAAATAATTTATTTTATTATTATTTTTTAAAAATTTATTTATTTTTTGGCTGCGTGGGTCTTCGTTGCTGCACGTGGGCTTTCTCTAGTTGTGGCAAGTGGGGGCTACTCTTCATTGCAGTGCGCGGGCTTCTCATTGTGGTGGCTTCTCTTGTTGCAGAGCACAGGTTCTAGGCGCACGGGCTTCACTAGTTGTGGCTCGCAGGCTCTAGAGCGCAGGCTCAGTAGTTGTGGTGCACGGGCTTAGTTGCTCCGCGGCATGTGGGATCTTCCTGGACCAGGGCTTGAACATGTGTCCCCTGCATTGGCAGGCAGATTCTTAACCACTGCGCCACCAGGGAAGCCTAACATATATCTTCATATTTTCAGGCGCCCGACCAAAGGATTAGAAATACTTTGATCGAATAACCCTAAGTATCAGTTATTATTTGTTAATATTAACAAACACCTTAGGTACTTGTTACCAAGCAAGTAGCTATGACAACGCTAAAATAAAACAAGCCATATTGTAAATGTAGCCATTTCCAAGCACTGAACGCTTGGGAAGGTGGGTTTTCAATCATGTGATCGTTCAGGAAATGTTCCTACATCTGGTGTGCACGGCTCTGTGCCCTGGAGTAGCCAAAGATGCAGAGGGTATGTCTGCTTCTTAGGACTCAGGACGCAGCAACACGCTACAGAATAGTTTCCGTATTATCAGTGGGGTAAGTGCCAGTGGAGTGATGGTTATAAATAAAATGTTCTCAGTTTAGAGGACCACTGCAGAGAAGCCTCGAATTTGAATAGTTTTGATGGGAGGAAAGTCATTACATAGGGTGGAAATTTATTTAGAGAACAGGCTGGCTTTACCTTACTAGTTTAGGAAAAAATAAGAATGCCATAATAGCAAACATACATTGTCATATATTGTTCTGATTCTTCAGTACTGAAGAATATTGAAAATTTCCTTTTCAGGGAATTCCCTGGCAGCCCAGTGGTTAGGACTCGGCACTTTCACTGTTGAGGGCCCGGGTTCAATCCCTGGTTGGGGAACCAAGATCCCACAAGCCGTGCGACGTGGCCCCCCAAAAAGAGTCACCTTTTCAAAGAATTCTTAGCTTTTTCTCTTTATTCTCTTTCAAGAATAAGAAACTTTAACTGTTGTCTATCCGGAACTGGAATTTGGCTTCTGAAGTCAGAAATTCTTAGTTCATGGTTTGGACTTTGCTACTGTTTTTAGAACAGAGATTGCCTTGGGAAAAAATTATTTTAAATCAGCTGTCTTTCTCCTCATTTTGCCCGACAATAGAGCTTGGTGCCTCACACCCTGGGGGCGGTGGGAGGGGACCACTGAGACATTGACTGACCCCCTGGGACAGCCCAGGTCCGAGGGGGGCTCCCCTAGGTGCCCGTGACTCGAGGCCCTTTGACACAGGGCTGTTCCCCAGGCAGTGTCCTGAGGAGTTAAGTGTCCCCCAGACTTGCAGCCCAAGTTGTGCAGTGGAGTCCCGGCTCTTCCATTATGCCTGTGTGCCCTCCGGCCTGTGTGCTCTGTGGCTAGAGCGCTTTGAGCTTCAATGTCCTCATCTATAAAATGAAAAGTCACTCCTGGTCACAGAACTGTGGTGACAACTCATTGAGAAAAACCACGCAGGGGAAAGGGAGGGCCCTCGGGGGAACCTGGCCCTTAGGAGGGAGCTAATAAACACTGTTCTGGTTTTTTCTTTTATAAATGAACCATCAAAAAAAGCCCCACATGGATGTGCCCCCAAATTGTACAGATACATCCTTACTGACAGTTAAACATTTTAAAAATGTTGTTTCCTGTTTTTAAGAAATGCGCAGGTTAAAGGAGCGGAAACAGCAAACTCACAAGAGCGTGATGAGACGGTCCCTCACGTGGGGGGAGCCCCCTGTCTCTGTGCCCCTCATTCTCTCCTCCCGGAGTCGGGAAGAGTCGTGCTCCATTCAGAAAACCAAGAGACAGTCCCAGACTCGGAGTCTGCCAGACACACATCCATCCTTTTTCCTCCGACCTAGGTTTTCATCACCAACTCTCATGCTTTCTTGGGCTTCTCCGACTTGCATGTGTATCAGAGTAACTTCGAAGGTCTCTGAGTCAGAGATCTGGTGGGGGTCTACCGAGAATTTGCACATCCAGCGGGTTTCCCAGGTACTGCTGGAAACTCCCACGCCCTGGTTTTCCTTCTCCTGATTTAAAACTTTTGTGAAATTATACTTCTTGAAGTCTCTCCTTTTTTAGTAAAATACAAATAATATTTATAATAATTATGTCCTCCCCGCCTACTGTCTTTTGCCTTTGAGTCTCTGGTGTGAAGTCCGAAGTTTTCCCCGTGAGGTAGTGATAGAACGTGGGTTTTTAGTCAGACAGATTTTGGGTCAAAACCTTGACTTTATCACTTATCAGCTCCGTGACTTAGGACAAGCTATTTCATCACTTGGAGACTCGGTTTTCTCGTCTGTAAAATAAGACTAGCGATTTTCTTATCTTGGGAGCTTTGTGAGGATTGAGCGGGTTAATGCACAGAACCTCCTAGTACGACTCCTGGCCATCGTCAAAATAGCTGGGTTTTTTTTTTTTTCTTTCTTTTTTTGGCTGCACCACGCAGCATGCAGAATCTTAGCTCCACAGCCAGGGATCAAACCCAGGCCCCTTGCAATGGAAGCGGGGAGTCTTAGCCACTGGACCACCAGGGAAGTCCCCAGAATACCTGGTATTTATTGCACATTTATTGTGTGTTAGACATTCTTTGAAGGTCTTTACGAGTATGACTCAGCTCTTCCTCCCATAGGTCCACCTACATGACTGTGAAGTAGGTTCCATTACTACCTCTGTTTCGTGGTGGGGAAACCACGGCACAGAGGTAAGTGCTCTCAAGACAATCTGGTCCACAGAACCGGGATTTCAACGCCATGGTCTAGACCTAGAGCCACTTTCTAAATCACTGCTCCGCTGCCCTGAGGATGCATGTAAGTTTGTCAGCGCACCTGGCTAGGGTGCAGTTTCTGCGCGACACCAAACAAGGAGGGTCCATGAAAGCAGCAGCTGCCAGTGACTGAGATGCAGACCCCGCCATGAACAGTCATGGGCCATGACGAGGGGTAGCTTTCGTGTGCAACACCTAAGGCCCTGGTTGGTAGACCGCCAAAGTGGGTCTGTGTGTGTGTGTGTGTGTATGAGACAAGGAGACTGCGAGGGCGGAGCCTGCGGGCACCGCTGTGAGTGCGCTCACTGGAGTGACGTGCTCACGCCTGGCTCCATCTCCGGGCCTCCAGCGGGACGCCTGGCCAGCTCTGGCCTCACTCAGGCCCCAGGAAGCCGCTTGTGTGTAATTATGTCACCCTCTAGTGGTTACTTCCCTATTAGCCCTTTATCCGAGGAACAGCCCCTCCCTCTAGGTGCAGGTGGCCTCTGGGTGAGCAGGCCCTCAGGGAGCTTGGGGGGGCTTCAGGGGGGCAGTGCTGGGAAAAGAGGAGTGTGGCAGGATCAGAAGAGGGCAAAGTGCTCCGGGAATAAGGATTAGTTTACTCCTGCAGAGAAGGGGGAGGTGGGAAAGGCAGAACGTATGGAGAGAGGAGGGGCTCCTACGCATCAGTTTTTTTGTTTTTGTTTTTGTTTTTTTTTGCGGTACGCGGGCCTCTCACTGTTGTGGCCTCTCCCGCTGCGGAGCACAGGCTCCGGACGCACAGGCCCAGCGGCCATGGTCCACGGGCCCAGCCGCTCCGCAGCATGTGGGATCTTCCCGGACCGGGGCACAAACCCGCGTCCCCTGCATCGGCAGGCAGACTCTCAACCCCTGCGCCACCAGGGAAGCCCCGCATCAGTTTTTTTAACCTTTTATTTTAAATTGAGGTGTAGTTGATTTACAATATAGTTTCAGGTGTACAGCAAAGTGATTCAGCTATATATACATACACACACATATCTATGTATATGCATACACATATATGTACACAATATGTATCTATTCTTTTTCAGGTTCTTTTCCATTATAGGTTATTACAAGACATTGAATATAGTTCCCTGTGCTATAGAGCAGGTCTCTGTTGTTTATCTATTTTATACATAGTAGTGTGTATCTGTTCATCCCAAGCTCCTAATTTATCCTCCCCCCCATCCCCTCTGGTAACCCTATGTTTGTTTTCTGTGTCTGTGAGTCTATTTCCGCAGCAACATGGATGGACCTAGAGGTTATCATATTAAGTGAAGTAAGTCAGAAAGAGAAAGACAAATATTGTATGATATCACTGATATGTGGAATCTAAAAAAATGATATAAATGAACTTATTTACAGAAACAGAGCGCGTATCCATCTTTACCGAGCGCTGTTTCTTGTTTGTGAGCATGGGTGCTGCACCCCGGGCTCTCTCTGGAGCTTCAGTGCAGAGGGCTGGTGGGGTTGGAGAAGAACTATTTTTAACCAGTTTCAGTTCTCTTTTCCAAGGGAAGTAGGCACAGGCCGTGGGACTCACAAGGGCTGAGTAAATTCCAAACTCTCACCACCTGGGTGGACAGCTGGCTTGACTGCTTCTCCCCGGCTTGAGGCTACGTTCTCTCTGGCGGGAAAGGTCATTTTTGTCAGGATCCTCGTAGGTCTGTTATATCTTGATAAATATTTCAAAAGCAGGGAGGGGATTAAGATCCACCCTACTCAGAACTGGTTTGTAACTCCATATCGGGCCTGGGACTCTGCTGTCTGCAGCCTTACGGGGCCGGAGTTTGAAGGTTATTCCCTTCTGGAAGGGTGCTGGCACTGAGCCAGGCTTTGCTGGAAAGCCCTATTTGGATGAACCAGAGCATTTACATTCCTTACATCATGTCAGACCCAGAGAAGGACTAAGGGTCGGCCCTGATGCCGAGTTCACAGCCAGGTCCCCTTTTCTGCCAAGAGGATAGGGTTAAAGGTTTAAAAAAAAAAAAACAGCCAGAAGCTCAAGGGGTACAAAAGCAAAATCTCGCCCTGCTGGTGTTAACCCTTCACACCCCAGAAAAGATGGTTGGAGATAAAAATCGCATCTTTACGTCATGGGATCCACAGCTTTCCTGACTGCCAGTCATTCCCAAAGAGGCCACTAACTCCAGGCATGGCTTCCCCGCTGTGTCCGGGCATGAAAACAGCACGGAAACCCTGTCTACACTGTCCCTGAAGCTGGAAAAATTTGTCTCAGCTCTGAACTCAGTGAGGTTCTTTGTCTGTTGTTTGTTTGCTGTTTATTTTTAAACAATACTGTTTAAACGTACTGTTTAAAGCCAAAAAGTTCAGGTAACTCTTTCAAGTTGTCCGTGCCTGCTGTGGACCATCAAGAATTCCTTGATTTAGTTGGTTATGGGGACTGAGCCGTCAGCATTTGGGCAGAAGAGAGAAACCTAGAGATTGGACGATGCTTCCCTTTGAAGCTTCAAGGGCGCCGTGAGGACGTGTGAGGACAGCACTGGGTTTTACAAGTGGAGAAAACAAGGCGGAAAATGAGAAGTGACCTTCTCAAAGTCATGGGGTCTTTCCTGGGCCCGCACAGCTTCTGGGAACCCCGCACGCAGGCTTGCCTTTGTACGATGTTTCATTAAAACTCTGTGCATCTGGAAGGATAATCAGACGTGGGCAGAAGTCCACAGACAGGGACTCACTTGTGGCGCTAAGTGATGGGGATGCTGATTGATAAACCGCAGCAGGCGAGGAAAAGCAGCCACTCCAAACAGAGTGACGGTGGGAGCAGCTGTTAAAAGTGCTGGGTGGAGGGCGGATAAATAAATAAATAAGAAATAAATTATAAAATATCTTAAAAGAAAAAGTGCTGTGGGGAAACGGGAATCCCCACCTTTGGGATCCCCTTTTCGCCTGGTTCTCCATTCTCCCAATTTTATATACAAATGTCAAAAGTTTGACATACTTTGAAAAATAACATGTAAGCTAAGAAGCTGTCCTAGCAGGCAGAGTGGAAGTGAGTGAGCTGCACCGTGACCTCAGCAGCAGCCTGTGTTGTGCTTCACGTTAGAAACGGCGCATCTGCTTCCTTAGGCTACTACCCGACCATGATAATGTTCCATATAGACGTAGTATTTACTACAAACACCCTGTAAGGTGTCATACACCGACGGAAAGCCGTGGCTACTATGTGAATTAATATGCTAATATTTTTCTGTGTTATATAGTATAAGGTAGGAAGTGCTTAAGATTTGAGCATTTGTCAATCCTTAACCACCATAAGGAATCTCATGGTTGAAGAGGGGAGGGAACAAATCAGAGGTATAGGATTAACAAACTACTATATATTGATTAGCCAAAGAATTTGTTTGGGTTTTTCTGTAACATCTTATGGAAAAGCCCGAATGAACTTTTTGGCCAACCCAATATAAACTAGAGAAGCAACAAGGATATATTGTACAGCACAGGGAATTATACCCATTATCTTGTAATAATGTATAATAGAGTATAATCTGCAAAAATACTCAGTCATTGTACTGTACACCTGAAACTGACGCAATATTGTAAATCAACTATACTTCAATTTGAAAAACAACAACAAAGAATCCCATGGTTTAAATTAGATCATCTTAAATTATCCTTGGCTCTGGGAGAGAGCTGGTTGTTCCATTCTGGTGCATGGATCGTGTTCCACACTGAGGGTGGGAGGTGTTTGTTTTGTTTTGCTTTTCTTCCCCCCCACCACCACCCCCGGCCACGATGTATGACTTGGTCTTGTGGGAACTTAGTTCTGTGACCAGGGATTGGATCCAACCTTGGCCCCCAGCAGTGAGAGTGCCGAGACCTAACCACTGGACCGCCAGGGAATTCTGTTTTGTTTTTCCTTAAAAAATTTTTTTTTTATTCTGTTCATTTAAATTCTAAGACAAAGCTGGAAAAGAGAGAGTTGAAGACCTGAAAATAATATTTTCTATCATTTGCTATTCTCCCAGGAAAAGCAATGGCTTGCAAACAAATTAAAAAATAAAAGTTGTAGGGATTAAGTCTGTGGTGTTATACTTGAGAAAGCACCCAGATTGCATATGAAAGATGAGCTGCTTCACACCCCTTTCTAAACAGGAAGGTTGCAAATATATGGCAGCATTAGGTTGGAGCCTGAATGTTTTCTTAAACATTTCTTAGATGTTAGGGATCCTGAAAGATTAAACAAGCAGAATATTCCATCCTGGGTGAGTGTCACCTAGTGCCTGGTAGGAGAATGTTTCCTAGCTCCTGCTTGAGTGGACCAACCCCACTCCCTCCCCTCCCCCCAAAAAGAGTAAACTATCTCTAAACATCAAAATAAAATCAACAACAGCAATAAAACAACTTTAAAAAGGCGTATCGGAGTTCCACCAGATTCTATTCTGCATTCTTCTGCAGCATACCCGTTTGGTTTGCGTCATGGTTAGATGCACCTGGATCTGGGTGGTGGTTTCATGGGTGTAGGCAAATGTCAAAATTCATCAAGCTGTGTATTTAAGATTTGTGTATTTTACTCTATGTATATTTTGTTTCAGTTTTTTTTTTTAAGCTGTTTGTTTGTTTAAGTCAGAGGGGGCTTAACAGGTCAAGGGAGGTTTACTTCTAGGCGTACAAATGATCACAAGTTCTGTTTATTCAACGGGCCAATCAAGCAGGTAGAGATTCTGCGGCAGCTGCTCCCTGGAATAGAAAAGGGCCGGGCACTTTGCCTTAACCCTAACCCGCAGCCCTGTGGCCACCCTTGCCCAGTAACTGCCACACCCTCCCTGGACCTTTCTGGGCTGGCTGCACTTGCTGAACTAGAGCAGGGAGTTTGTCTTTCTGCTCAGCCACATCCTGAAGCCCCTGGTACAGTGTATGCAGTTGGCACTCGATAAATATTCCTTCAGTCTGATCACTTTTCTTTGGTTAATCTGTGTTGCAGGTGGGGGGTAGAGTGAGGGAGAGAGGGAAAAGGAAGCTGTTTTTTTTTTAAATGTTGAGCCTTCTTTTAATTTTTATTTATTTTTATTTTTGGCTGTGTTGGGTCTTCATTTCTGTGCGAGGGCTTTCTCTAGTTGTGGCAAGCGGGGTCCACTCTTCATCGCGGCGCGCGGGCCTCTCACTATCGTGGCCTCTCTTGTTGCGGAGCACAGGCTCCAGACGCGCAGGCTCAGTAGTTGTGGCTCACGGGCCTAGTTGCTCTGCAGCATGTGGGATCTTCCCAGACCAGGGCTTGAACCCGTGTCCCCTGAATTAGCAGACAGATTCTCAACCACTGTGCCACCAGGGAAGCCCCCGGAAGCTGTTTTTTAAAGCCTAGATCAGAGACTCTGTGTCATGGGGAGCATCCCGGGACTGCCCAGGAACTGGGACAGAGAACGCACAGACCTTTCTGGGTCTGCCTCTGTCTTTGAGGATGTTTCCTTAATGTTGGAAAAATACAGTCATTTCATCGTTGCCGTACCCTGCTCCATGCTGTTCCCTATGGAGCCCAGTCGGGTCACATTATACTTGCTGGGTTCTGCTGTGCAGTTTTCCATTGTCATTTTGGTTGTTGATACTGGCTTTTCAGGTTGGGTGTGTGGTTTCTCTTGACACAAACACGAGTGCCTTTTATCACTGAGATTTTCCTAAGGGTCTGGCCATTTTAAGCTGGAAATTATCATCGGGATTCGTGTTCGCGTTCCTGTGGGTGAAAAACACAGGCCTTTCTGCGGGGCAGGGGATGCAGCCACTCTGTGCCACCACGGGAAAGCCGTGACACATGTCAGAGCGCCAGGCCCAGCTGGCCTGCCAGTCCCTGACACCCCACATGGTGGCATCCGCAAGGGTGAGGCCCTTTGCAGGAGAGCAAGAACGCTCCTGCCTTGTTCTTGCTCCTGCTAATGTGTCCTTGACTTGAGCTTGGGGGCACTGGCTACTGGGCATTAGACCCATCTAATGAGGGTCCTCATTAGAATTTTCCTCTCTGGCAGTTTTTTAAATCTGTTTTTTTTACTGAGGTATAACCAGCATATAAAATAGGGACCTTGTCCCAAATTTGCATCACCCTTGCTGAGGCCATGCTAGTATTGAAGGTACGTACAGAAGATATAGATCTTCTCTGTGTCTTTCCAATTTTAGTAGATCTGCTGCTGCGGCGGCGGGCACTTCAAGCCGTTTTTGTAAACAAAATTTCTAACTGCTTTTGAAACCCACAGTGTTGTTTTATTTTGCTGGTGGAACCCAGCGGGGTGATGTTGGGATAGGGCTGTGGCCACAGAGCACGGTTAGGTTGGGGTAAGCAGCAGAGCCAAAAAATGCCCCCTGATTCAACACTTCCGCCCTCTGAGTGACTTCAGCCCATATCCAGTTACAGAGTCACAGGGTTTCTTTGGCAAAAACACGTTTTTGCGCTAGAGTCCGCCAGGCAAAGCCACTGTCTCCTGGTTAGTGGAGTTTGGGGACCTCTCTGCCTCACACGTGATTAGAGGCATTGTTTGTTCAGGGCTCCTCAGTAGAATGTTTATTCATGGAGAAGTAGAAAGAAGCTCCAGCAGCCCAGCTGGCTTTCCAGATCCTGGGTGGAATTTGTAACCCTGTTTTTTTCTTTCATTGGATGTGGCTGTCACAGAAAGAGAATAAATATGGACCCCTGCTCGCCGCCAATGCTGTGCTTCCATTGCATTTAACACATAATGATAGTCCAGTGTGCGCTCAGAGATGCAGAGCTGAACCAAGGCAAGGAGTCTTACACTTCTGTCCCCAGAGCTGGTGACAGTTCTGGGCAGGATCCTCTGGCCTCCCTCAGTTGGCCGCTGGCTGAAAGATGTGGTCCTGCTGAAGTGTTCTCATCTTAAAACTAAATGACATATGAAAGAGGAAATACAAATGCCTAAGAATCATCTAAACGCATCTGCCCTTGTGAATAATCAAAGAAATGCAGTTTAAAATGAGATAGTGTTTTTTTAAATAAATAAATTTATCTATTTATTTATTTATTTTTGGCTGTGTTGGGTCTTCGTTGCTGCGTGCGGGCTTTCTCTAGTTGCAGCGAGTGGGGGCTACTCTTCGTTGCGGTGCATGGGCTTCTCATCGCGGTGGCTTCTCTTGTTGCGGAGCACGGGCTCTAGGCGCGCGGGCTTCAGTAGTTGTGGCTCACGGGCTCAGTAGTTGTGGCTCACGGGCTCAGTAGTTGTGGCTCGCAGGCTCTAGAGTGCAGGCTCGGTAGTTGTGACGCACGGGCTCTAGAGCGCAGGCTCAGTAGTTGTGACGCACGGGCTTAGTTGCTCTGCAGCATGTGGGATCTTCCCAGACCAGGGCTCGAACCTGTGTCCCCTGCATTGGCAGGCGGATTCTTAACCACTGTGCCACCAGGGAAGCCCAAAATGAGATAATATTTTTTACCTATCACAAGATGAGATTTTTTTTTTAATGACACTATCCAATCATCTTCATTAACTTTTGTTTTTCAGAACTAAAAATTACTTTAGTGTTTTATTAGGCTTTACCTTCATGAAAGGTTGGAAATTTTTTAGACAATTTATTTTGAAAGCATGATAAATTGCCTAATAGACTTAATAAGCCAATTTAACTGGATTGGTGGACTGGTCAGTAGATGCCAGGGCTGTGAGGGCTGGACAGGACTTTAGGGCTTATGTGGTCCAGCCCTTCATCCTCTCCATGAGGCGTCAGGGATGTAGAGCAGGTGTGTCTGGAGTCCCAAGTATGCAGGGCTAGAAGTGCGTTAGTAAAACACAATGTGCTGTTGCTGAGGTCTTGCTGTAGGTGAGTAGCTTAATACAGTATTATGCTTTCTTTTCTTTTTTAATATCTCTAGGATGTTGTGCTTTACTGTCTTTCCAGACAGACAAAATGTCATAGGCCTCCAAAAACGGGAATTCAGGCCTGTTTTCCCGTCTGCTCTCTGTCCTTATACGACTGTGTGTCTGGATGCCTCTCTGTATTTTAAAACAATTTTTGTTAGAGTTGATTTACAACGTTACGTTAGTTTCAGGTGTACAGCAAAGTGAATCAGTTATACATATACACGTATCCACTCCTTTTTAGGTTCTTTTCCCACATAGGTCATTACAGTGTTGAGTAGAGTTCCCTGTGCTGGACAGTAGGGTCCCATTAGCTACCTATCTTATATATAGCAGTGTGTGTATGTCAGTCCCAGTCTCCCACTTTATCCCTCCCCCCTCTGTATTTTTAATGAGGATTGCCACCTGACCACAGTTGCCGTCTCTTCGGTAGACTTACTTAGCAACCATTTGAGCAACTCCAAATACACAGAGGTGTTTACAGTCTGAAAGGGGATTTTTAAAAGTCTATACATGAGTCTAATACAAAGTAGGATAGGCTGTGAGAGTTGGTGTTAGTCAAGCTCATACTAGCTCCTGTCATGAACAAGTGCCAGCTGTAAATCGGCTCTAAAATTGTAGAAGTTCATTTCTAGCCCCTGTGAAAACCAAAATGCATGTTCCTTATCGGCCAGCAGCCCTCTAGGCAGCGACTCCAGGACCTGGGCTTCTTCTGCCTGTGACTCTGGCTTTAGTCCACCTTGAACCTGCCGTGCTCGTCCACATGAGGCTGGAAGAAGCAGGGAGCATGGGGTACAGCTTGTGGGGGGTTTTCATGGGCCAGACTCGGGAGTTGCCGACATCATTTCCTCTGACATTCCACGAGGAAGAGCTCAGTCCTATGACCATTTTAGGACATCTGAGCGCTGGAAAATGTGATCGAGCCATGTGACCAGCCTGTGAGCTCTGCCACGAATAGCTGTGAGGGTCCCAAGTGGGAAGGTGTCGTATGGGGTGAAGTAACATCTCAGCAAATAAATGCATAGGTACCCAGGGTTGCAGAAGTTATTAATACTTATTTCTACGATTAGCTATCATTTTTGTTGATTTTAATAAATGCATCGCTGCTGACTCCTCGTAGGTGTATACACACTTCAGGCCATTTGTGTTTTCAGTTGTGGTGCCTCTCTCGGGTCAAGGACATGTTTGCAAGATGGCCGGATCCAGTGGAGATCAAACCTTCCCCAACTACCCGATGTAGCCTTGGAGAGGAGCATGACAATCGTGAGCTCTCCCCAAAGCCACGTGCAGACATGCTCCCATCAGTATTTTGTTTAATTTTTATTTATTTATTTAGCTGCACCGGGTCTTAGCTGCAGCACACAGGATCTTTTTTTTTTTTCAGTTGCGGCATGTGGGATCTAGTTCCCTGACCAGGGATCAAACCCCAGCCCCCTGCGTTGGGAGCGCAGAGTCTTAGCCACTGGACCGCCAGGGAAGTCCTCTCCCATCAGTATTCTTTTTGTGTGTGTGTGTGCGGTACGTGGGCCTCTCACTGTTGTGGCCTCTCCCGTTGCAGAGCACAGGCTCCCGACGCGCAGGCTCAGCGGCCATGGATCACGGGCCCAGCCGCTCCGCGGCATGTGGGATCCTCCCGGACCGGGGCACGAACCCGCGTCCCCTGCATCGGCAGGCGGACTCTCAACCACTGCGCCACCAGGGAAGCCCCCATCAGTATTCTTAATTTCAGTTCAGCCGTGACCGAAGGCAAGCAGTCTGAGGGCCTGTGCTGGTGGCTGGTCCCCACTCCTGACATTTGCCACCCTCACGGCTGAGTAACACAGACCATACCTCCTCCCGTCCTGCCCACGCAGGCTGACAAGCTTCTCCTTCTGCCCTCGTGGTGTTCCTGCGGGGTCGGCCCTCCCAGCTGGGCCCCAAGCTCTGGGCTGTCACTCCACAAACAGCAAACATCGCCAGCCTTCCTGAGTGCAGATCTGATGTTGCCTCTCTCCTGCTGGAGTGTCTTGGGTGTCCTGCAGATTGCAGACGGAGGCCCAGACTCCTGGAGTGGGGGGTGTCCTGGGGTCTTCAGTCAGGTGGTCCCGGGATGAGGGAGTCTGCCTTGCCAGGAATTGATGACTTTTGTTTTTCTTTGACTTTGGGTTTTCTCTCTCTCTCTCTCTCTCTCTCTCTCTTTCTCATTCTGTGTTTTCTACAGTTGAATTTTGGACATGAAATTGTTATATGATGTTCTTGTCATTCTCAAAATGTGTTACGTGTTTCTGACCTTCGTCCAGTGGGAAGGCCTCCCCTTCCCATGTCCACCCGTGGCAATCCTGCCCGTCCTCTGAGGGACAAGTTCAAACACCACCTCCATCAGGGCTTCCCTGGTGGTGCAGTGGCTGAGAATCCGCCCGTCAACACAGGGGACACAGGTTCGAGCCCTGGTCTGGGAAGATCCCACATGCCGCGGAGCAACTAAGCCTGTGTGCCACAACTACTGAGCCTGCGCTCTAGAGCCTCAACTACTGAGACCGTGTGCTGCAACTACTGAAGCCCATGTGCCTAGAGCCTGTGCTCCACAACAAGAGAAGCCACCATGATGAGAAGCCCACACACCACAACTAAGAGTAGCCCCCGCTCGCCGCAATTAGAGAAAGCCGGCGCAGCAACAAAGACCCAACGCAGTCATAAAAAAAAAAAAAAAAAGAATTAGTCTTCAGCAGGGTGGTCTCAGGATCCGGTTGTGTGTGCTGACACCCTGTGCCACAGTTGGGGCGGGTTTGCTCTCTCCTTCCCAAGCAGTGGGAAGTGTGTCACTGTGGCAAACTTATCACTGTGAAGGACAGACTCATTTCTGGGGAAGGACAGTTTACATTTCTCTGAAAGGCCACAGTTAAAACCTCACCACTCCTACCCACTCTCTACCCTTCACCTCACCCCCAAGACGTGATTTGTCCTGCAAGCTAGAGACACAGGAGAAACGACACAGCGTTTGCGAGATAAGGCTTCCCAAGGGGCTGCAAAGAGTAAGATGGTGGAGCTGGGATTCCCCCTCCAAAAAAACCCAAAACTGACTTATTTGCATCTCCACCAACTGTTGAGAAATATCCCAAAAAGGAATGCTGTATGCCTTAAGGCTGAGAGGGTTCACTGGGCCAAGCTTAGAAGGAACTAGAGAGACACCCAGGGACGGAGAGGGACCCGTGGGAGAACTTGCTGAGGCTGCCTTACCTGAGCTGAGAAGGAGAACAGTCACCAGGGCACTCTGTAGGAGGTTATGGAACTTTCTGATAAAGTCTGGGTTCATCATTGCATTAATCTCTGGTCTCTCCTTAAGAAAATATTTGAAAGAGAAAAGCGTCCATGGAGAGAAATGCACGCCAGAGAAACAGCTAGCTACAGGACTAAATAGCAATTATGGACCACCCCCCCCCCCCACCAAAAAAAAAGGAGAGACAGAGGAGATTTTGCCAGGTCCTCTTTCCTGGAGCACGTGGTCGAGGTAGCTGCTGTTTCTTGCATGGCTGGTCCAGGCCTTGCGCTTGTGTAACCAGCCCACGTGGTTTGCATTGAACCCCCTGAGCCCCTCCCTCCCTGCCAGCTCCACCTGCCCTCCAGCCAGCTGTCTCTGTACCTAAATTTTCCAACGTTCACTGAAGGCAGAGGTTTCTTTTTAAGTGTGAGGACCCTTTTTTAAGTAAGAAAAAAAAAGTTATGTGCCCCGGGAGACAAAATAGTTATATTTTCCACTGAGATAGTATATAAAGATTCCCTCCAATCATTAGGTATTTTCCCATTTAAAAATATCTGTGTTGAGAAAGACAGATATTATATGACATCATTTACATGTGGAATCTAGAAAATAGTACAAATGAACTTATTTACAAAACAGAAACAGATGCACCAACTTAGAAAATAAACTTCTGGTTACCAAAGGGGAAAGGTGGTGGGGAGGGACACATTGGGAGTATGGGATTAACAGATGCAAACCACCATCTATAAAATAGATAAGCAACAAGGATTTACTGTATAGCACAGGGAACTCTACTCAATACCGTGTAATAAACTCTAACGGACATGCGTGTTATTTCCAGTTTGAGGCTGTTCTAGTCTTGACACATATTCTGGTGTGCACATGGGCAGATTCCTCCAAGAGAGTGGAACTGCTGTGTCTTCCAGAACATGTTTTTAAAATGTCACAGCTTTATTGAGATATAACTCACATACCATATAATTCACCCATTTAAAGTGTATAATTCAATGGTTTTAATATATTCCTTGAATTGTAATATACTAGCATCACCACAGTCATCAGTAGCACTTTTAAGTGAATAAGTATTTTATTAATTACAAGGATGTACCTATACGTAGACTGTCAGAGTGGAAATACGTGGACATATTTACTCATTCTGGAGACAGTGCTTGGTCTGCATGTTCTGTGGTTCTGTGGTTTCCAGATATCTTTAGCCCCCAGGGGAGGAGCCACTGGTTCCAGGCATTTCATGTAGAAATTTGCCGTTAAAATCCATCCATCCATCCATCCATCCATCCATATATATGTTATTTGAAAGGCTTCATGCTTTAATTCACTGCGTATTACTATGGATGGTTCTATGACAGTGGTTCTCACATTTTCTTGGGCATCAGACCCACCGGATGGCTTGTTAAAATGGATTGCTGGGCACCACCCTCAGAGTTTCAGATTCAGTAGGTCTGGGTGGAGCTTGAGAATCTCGGAACCTAATCGGTTTTCAAGCGATGCTCATGCTGTTAGTTGGGGACCATATTTCGAGAAACATGTAACCAGCTGCTACCTTGGAAGTTGGAGGACTGCGTGCGGAAGGAATTCATTCAATCATTCAGTAGATGAGATGGGGTATAAGACACAATTTGTTGGAGGGAAGAGGGCAGTTAGCAGGCTCTTGTAGTAGCTCAGAGTATGGCAGTAGCAATGAAGAGTCAGGAATACATTTTTAAAGTATTAGGGAGTCACAGTCAAGAGGCCTTGCCAGTTGCTTTGACATGGAGGGTATGGGTGAGGGAGGGGTCATGAAGGACACCAAGATTTCAGGCCTGGATGCAGGAGGAGACTTGGAGGACAGAGAACAGGCAGGATTGCAAGGAAGAGGCGTAGCCAATCAGTATCTTCATGTCTGTACTTCCTCTCTGTCTAAGAAGACTTACCCAACCATCATTTCGGGGTCAAAAGGTGACTGACCCCCCTAAGAAACTAGAAGCATGTGATCATGGGAGTTTCCCTGGACCACAGATGTCAGATGCTCAGTGGGGATTCCATATCAGATTTCAGAGAGACTCGTAACTTTAACAAACAAGAATCGTTCTGAGTACATTGGAAATGATCGCACTCCTTCTTTATTGCAGTATCTCTCGGACCCTTGCAAAAGCAGCTTGAAGTTTTCCTTTTGACCAGAGCGCATTGCTCGGTGCTGTCCTTCTTCTCTGTCCCTCTCCAACTCTGCATCCTGACGTGGTCGTCCTTGGGCTGATCCGTCCCGCCTCTCAAGTAGGTGTGTCATCCCTGCTGGACCACAGCGCCTTGGGGAAGCAGCACCCTATACATTTCCAGACGCTGGATGGTGCTCGAGTCTCTGAGGAGAAGGTAGAGACACGGCTGGCGTCTCTGAAATCTCCATCTGCAGCCGACAGTGGTTCCCAAATAAGAGGACAAGGAGCTGCTTAGCGTGTGGAGGCCTTTGAGAGCAAAGGAAGGCTTTTCTTTCCTTTCAGTTGGGTTCTGTCCTAATGACGGGGAGGAGATGGTGAACAAGATCGTTTCCAGAGCAAAGACACAAAACCACGAATAAACAGATTAGCACGCCAGCTTCTTGCACGTTACGTTCAGTGCTGCTGCAGGTACTCACAGGAAGCTGGGGATGAGGAGGCCGGAGGGGCCTTCTTTGGAGCGGGTGGTCAGTTGAAGATGTGACCTCAAGGACAGAGGAGGCTTCCCTGCACAGAGAGAGGAGAAGCTGGTCCTGAGGTCAGCCGAGTGCAAAGGGAGAAACCGTGGGGACGGGCGGAGGCAGGCCTCAGACAGCTGGGGGTTCCTCCAGCAGGGTGGAAACCAGGAGAGGGTGGGAGGCCTGGCCGGGGGGGCTCTTGAAAGGCCTCGCGTACGTGTTGAGGAGCTCCGACTTCATCCTTTAGGAGATGGGGAACCTTTCTTTAAAAAGCAGAAAAGTCTCTGGTCAATTTTGAGTTTTAAAAAGAGCTCCTTTGGGACTTCCCTGGTGGTCCAGTGGTTAAGACTCCATGCTTCCACTGCAGGGGGCACGGGTTTGATCCCTGGTCAGGGAACTAAGATCCCACACACCGTGTGGGGCAGCCAAAAAAAAAATGAATTAATTAAAAATAAATAAATAAAATAGAAAGAGCTCCTTGGCAGCCGTATTCGTTGAAAGGCAATGCAGTTTTCCACCATCAGTGTAGGGTCTTCTCCTCCCGAAGACACAGTCCCTTGGTCAGCATCCCTGTTACAAGCTATCTGAAACTTCTTTCCACTTTCTCCCCAAGCCTTACATTTCTTCGCGTAAGCACACTGCTCCTTGCCTCCGCGCCCCTCACACCTCACAGGGTCTGTCTCCCGACCCTCATCTCTCAGCCTGGTTGGGATCGCCCATCTCAACATAAACAAACACCAGCTCTTTAAAACCATCATTCTATTTCTTATACATCAACTATCCTTCAAATAAAAGTGAAAAACAAATCCTATTATTCTATTTTAATTTCTCCAGCTTTAAACAGCCTGACCTGTTCTCAAGCCATGTATCATTCTGTTTGGGGGGAAAGTCTGCTTTTTTTCTCCCACAAGGCTGCGTGTATGAGTGTGTGTTTATACTAGTCACTTTGTAATCGGCCTGTTTTTTATAAACATTGCTTTTGGGGCTACTTCCTACAAATCAGGATGTTGCCCTCGGACAGCCTTCCTCTTGGTAAGAGGGCAGTGGTGAAAAGCAGGGAAGGCCTTTGCTCCAGGGATGGATGGTCCGTGATGTGTTTAACCTGTGTTTGGGAAAGAGGGGAAAGGTCTCGATTCCAAGCCAGGGTCTCCCATTCAATCGCTGTAGGACCGAGTTCCTGGGCCCCTCCACGCCTTAGTTCCCTGTGGTTTCCCTGCTCAAAGTGAGGATAAAAATAGCCTGTACCATAGAATTTTAGTGACGGTTAAATGAGGAACATGGGTGTAAAACATTTGACTCAGTGCATGTAGAAGGTGTTTAATAAATGCTCACTGGTATTGGGTATTGTCACTGGTCATTAATCAGGAGCTGTTGACTGACAGGTGTACGTACAGCAGGCAGGAGGGGGCACCCAGGAGAAGGAGGGGGGCACATCCTACCTTCAGCAAACACTGGGCCAGTGTAGGAACACACGGAGTTCTAAGGCAGCGTGTGCAGGCTGGACACCATCCTCCAGGGGCTGAGGAAACGCCAGGTCAGTGGAAAGAGCCTCCTGGCATTGGATGCATCAAAGGCAGCTTTACGGAGGAAGTGAACCTGGGTGGTGGACTTGAGAGCCGTTTGAGGTTTGACTGCTGGAGAGGCAGAGGATTGGGATGAGGTCTTGGGTGGGGAAGCAGGGCTTGTTCTCAGAGCAGGAGACTGGAATAGGGACCCCGTGGCGGGAGCTTCAGGCAAAGAGTTGGGGAGGAGAAGGAGGCCAGGTTGGGAAGTTTCGGGGCCTCAAGGGCTGGGAACCACCGTGAATTTTCAACCGGGGGAAACATTATGATGCACAGTCATGCTGCAGGAAAGCTGGTGCTGGAGCCCCGTGGGCTAGACAGCAGAGGGCACTTCCTGGAAAGCGGGGAAGGGGGATGAAGGCACCTGCATTTCGGGAGGTGTCGTCGGGTGTCCTGCGGTCCCTGAGGAGCCTTTCTCTGCACAGGTGGAAATGGAGTGGCCAGGTTGGCGGGGGATTGCGGGGAGGGGAGGGAAGGCACAGGCCTGCAGCTCTGGTAAACGCCCCCCCCCCACCCTCAGCAGAACTCCTGGGACCAAGGGCAGCACTTGGACAGCAGCCGGGAGTTCACACAGGGACGGAGCTTGTCTACCTGCTGTGCCAGGACTGTTAACAAAATTGCAAATGAACTTTGAATTACAAGGCAGCAGCTCCTTGCTGGGTCGCAGAGTAAGAAGTAGCCAGTGGCGACCTAGAAAAGGGTCCCTGCAGGCTGTTCTTTCTGGGTAGGTTTCGGGGGGCGGGGCCCATCTGGAGCCAGGGGCAGGTGTGGGAGGTGACATCACTTCCTAGGGGACACCTAAGCTGTTTGAGTCCTCGGGCTCTGGGGGAGGCCAGTCCTGAGCAGCCAGGGGTGGTTTTGTGAACAGCCAGTGACCTTGGTGGGCGCTTGTCCCGCGGGTGGGGTTTTCTGTGGCGTCACTGCTCTGGTGTGTGGACAGCAAGGAGACGCCCCTTCAAGGGCGGAGCTGCTGCGTCGGCCCCAGCCCCCAAGCCCCTCCCCGGGTCTCCCAGCTGCTTGGGGTGGACACGGCCTCTTAGGGACAGAAGACTTGTGGCTGGAAAAGTCCCAATTCAAATATGCACCCCTTTGGCTGTGACTGTAAAGTGGTCTCAGTAGGGACCCTGGACGTGCGCAGAGGGGCCCGAGTACAGCAGCGCCACACCCCACCTGGCCACTCAGTGGTTTGGGGCATGCTCCCCGCAAGGACCCTAAACAGGGTAAACCATCACCCTCATTCGGGATCCTTGTCCCTCCTTGATTTTTCCTCAAGGTTCACTGGACCTGACATATTACGTACTTATTTGTTCATGGCTGTATCTCTGGCACATAACCGGGCCCCCAAGACACATTTGGCGAACGACTATTTTGAATGAATGAAATAACGCGGCAGGAGGGCAGAGCAGATGTCTGACCAGCTCGTTCTGGCCCTCAGGAGGGGTCCTGACTGAGAATGTGGCATCCTCCCCTGGCCCTGAAGACAGAGACCCTGGACGCACCCCCCTGCTTAATCCTGCCCTGTCCGCTCGCTCGTTCGGCCAAACCGTGGGCCTCACAGCCTCCTTCCTCCCTGGCCGTGGGGGGGGCGGGCAAGACGTTTCCATTCTGCCCATGACAATGAGGCCAGTCGCTGGGGGGTCACGTCCGTCCGTGGGAGAGAGCGGGTCCTGAGGGCTGCTGTGTGTGTGTTTTGGGGACACGTGTTCAATTTCAGGTGCCGGACATCTGGAAAGCAGAGAAAGAAGCCACCACACGTGCTAGGGTCTTTTGTTTTCCTTTTCTAAGTTTTAAAAACATATATATATATATATATATATATAGTGTGTGTGTGTGGGGGGGGGTACGCGGGCCTCTCACTGTTGTGGCCCCTCCCATTGCGGAGCACAGGCTCCGGATGCGCAGGCTCAGCGGCCATGGCTCACGGGCCCAGCCGCTCTGCGGCATGTGGGATCTTCCCGGACCGGGGCACGAACCCGTATCCCCTGCATCGGCAGGCGGACTCTCAACCACTGCGCCACCAGGGAAGCCCTAAAACATATATTTTAAATGAGCCGGGAGTTTGCTGGAAAGCACAGGGTGGTAGGAACAGCTGCCCGAGTGATTCCCGCCTTGGATGATGTTTACGAGGGCGGGATTAGCGGCTCGGGGAAGTTTGGCCTTAGCGCCTGTGCTGGAGCTGGGCGGTCAGAGCCGCTCTGACTCCTGTCCTCGGAAACGGGCCCAGCGTGGCCTCCGGTGAACCTGGGACTTGCAGGAGAGGTTTCACGGGGGCCTGATGAGAGGGTGGCACAGAAATGAGAGAGAGGGACCAGGGGATGAGAGGTGGCACCAGTTGGGAGAGAGGACTCAGCTCCCCAGTGGTGGGGATGGGCCGGCGGGGAGCGGGTGTGGGGAGGGAGAGGACCACGGGGAGTGGCCCCGGCCCACCAGTCCCCAAGAAGGGCTGCTAGTGGGGTGGAGGGTGTTTGCACAAGGAAACTCTTTGAAGCTTCTCTCCTGTCCTCCCACTCTGGCCCTGGTCCCCTCCCCTCCATAAAGCCATTAGCTTCTGGTGCCAGCCCTATCTCTGCTCCATCTCTGGGCCCTGTCGGTGCATTCACAGACCTCCTGCCCTGGGGGACGGGGAGGATTTATGGGGGGGAGGGCCTCTTCAGAGGAGGCGAGGTCTGTTAGGAAAGCAGGGTGTGTTGCCGGCGGCCGCCAGGCCGGATCATTTCCGAGCTAGCTCTGCATGACAAAGGGGCTTTGATCTGACCCCCACCAGCCCGACACACCTGCCCGCGGGTGCCCCCACCCCAACGGAGACCTCCCGAAGAAAAGCCCGGAGGGGGTGGGGACAGCTGTGCCCCAGCTCCCCCGGGCCCTGCTCGGCCACCTTCCTCTCCTGGTGGCCCCAGGACAGAGATATCTCCCAGGCTGATGACCCAGGGCCCCTCCCGGAGAGCCAGAAGGCCCTGTGCTGCTCGGTGAGATGGGGGTGGTCTCGGAGTGTGGGGGCGGGCGTTTCGTTGAGGTGGGGTGCTGAGGGGCCCTGGGGGTGTGGTCACGCCCTGGATGGGGGCTCAGGGAGGAGAGGAGGTGGGATTGCCAGAGGCTTGCTCCAGGGTCCGTCTGTCTCCAGGGGCTCTGGGAAAGCTGTTTTCTGGGAACAGGCGGTCTGATGCGAGGGTGGCAAACCCATCCCTCCTGGAGGGCACAGAGGAGGCATGGGCTGCCGAGGGGACACCGCTGGCACAGCCTGGGGGCAGCTTTTACATTTCCCAGAGGAGTTGGCTCGAGAAAATGAAAAGTCCCTCCCTTCTCCCACTGTCTGCCCTGGTGGACTCGGGCTGGGATTTGGAAAACGCGTTTAGCGGGAGAAGGGTGCAGATTGAGAGCGAAGGCTCCTGTTTGGCTGTAGGTAATCAACTCGCCAGGTGTTTTTAGCTCCACGCAACAGATACATCCCTGGGAGGAGCCGATGGGATGGTCCTGTCTCTTTGGACGTTCTGGAAGGAGGGCAGGTGTGCATAGCAGCAGCCAAAGCATCTCTCTAAATGCCGCCCGGAGCGGCTCTGCTCTGGAAATGCCTTGCTTTCCTCCCTTTCCTGGTCTCTCAGTCCCCTGTTTCCTTAAGCAGCATGTCCCAAGCAGGGCTCCCCAGGCTGGAGCGACCCCCAGGGTGAGAAGGGGAGGGTGGGACGGGAGGCTGGGGAGAGATGGACCTTCCCTGGGAAGCAGGCCCTCCTGTTCCCCCTGGTCTGCGTCGCACACTGACTGCTCCCTTTGGCCTCTTCTCTCCAGGGAGCCCGTCTCGGAAGCCGTCGGTCCCCGGGGTTTTCCCCGGGCCCTGCGGGGGGCGCGGGCGGACCATGCCCAGCCCGCCTGCCCTGCTCGCTGCTGCTGCTGCGCTGTTCGCCTGCTGGGCCCCGCTTCGGGCCGCGGCCAGCTCCTGGTGGTGAGTGCGGGCTGAAGCCCTCCCAGCCTGGCCCCCTGGGCCATAGGAGAGCGGAGAAGGGGCCGTTCCCTTTTCAGCAACCCCAGGAGAACGGGCACAGCTCTTTCTCTCTCGAGCCCCCAGAGTTATGTAAAGGTTCCCTGAGGAGAGAGGATTAGCTCCTTTGGCTTCTTCTCTGATCCTGTCCGCAGTCCGCTTTCCCTGGACCTCCTCCGTCTCCATGGGTTGTTGGAAAGAGCTCTTTGGTTGCCCTCGGATCAATACGAATATTGATTTTTTTTTTTCCTGCTGGTGAGGGCAAGGAGAGTGGGATTCCCGGTTTCTAAGTCTGAAGACCAGATGAGGCCTTTGCAGGAGCGTGTGTGGCTTCCTTTTGTGTCGTTAAGATGACTGTCGCTGGCAGGTGGACAGGGGAATGGCAGGCATGCCCCCCGCCCCCTGTTTGGCATGGTCCGTGCTCTGGTCTCATTTTTGCTCAGATGGCACAACCACAGCCTTCCCCTCTGACTTAGCACCTTAGTATATCTGCTAGATGAGTGGGAGTGCCCTACGGGGCAGGGGCAGGGGCCGTGTGGCAGAGAAGGAAGTGCAAACTTTTAGAGTATACGGCCATGTACGTAAATTGGTTTTGATTTTAAAGGCCTAAGGGCAGTTCTCTTGAAAGGAATGGACTGCTTTCCGCACACATCCTGCACTTGGGCCACAGTGGCCTGGCCGCTCCTTCTGCAGAGAAGCGGCCTCACGCACAGCGCGCCCACCCTGCAGGCCACTCCGGTCATCCCCCCTGAAGGCTTCTCCCAGCTCGGAGCACTCCTCCCTGTCTGGTCACTGTGGATCCAGACGCCTAAGGTGGTCTCGGGCACTCGACATCTCACGCGTCTCCTGCGTTCGTGCCTCAGTTTCCCTTTGAAGGCAGGAACTCGGTTTTGGGTGACTTTCCTTCCCAAGCCCCCGGCTCAGGGCCTGCCCGCAGAAAACCCCCCTGGGAGGGCGTCAGGTACGAGGCCTGCCGCTGCCCCTGGGCCACGCTCACTCCTGGCCCTCTTGCTGCAGGTCTTTGGCTATGAACCCGGTGCAGAGGCCTGAGGTGTTCATCATCGGGGCGCAGCCCGTGTGCAGCCAGCTCCCCGGGCTCTCCGCCGGCCAGCGGAAGCTGTGCCAGCTGTACCAGGAACACATGGCCTACATAGGCGAGGGGGCCAGGACGGGCATCAGGGAGTGCCAGCACCAGTTCCGGCAGCGGCGGTGGAACTGCAGCACCGTGGACGATGCCTCCGTCTTCGGGAGAGTCATGCAGATAGGTGAGTGGGGCGTGGGGCTGGAGCAGCTGTGCTTCCCGGCCTGGGAGCCAGGGCTCCACGGGGACCGGCGTGCAAGGGGGTGGTCTCGGGTGGCGTGCTGGCGCCCAGTGCCGGGGTCAGCTGGCCCTCTGCTTCCCGCCCTGCCCCGAGCAGGCAGCCTAGAGGCGCTCCCTCTGGGCAGGGGGCAGGGGTCTAAGCTGAGAGAGAGCGGATCGGGAAGCCCGCCCACCACGACTGACCCCTGTCTCAGCTCCAGGGCCTCCTCGAGAGCTGTGGGCAGAGAGCTGAAAATTGCAGCCCTGAGTGTCTGGAGAGTTTTGCCTCTTCCACTTGGACACTGAGAGAGAGAGAAACTTTGGGCCAAATTGGCGATGGCTGTCATTAACCCGACCCAGATCCAGTCCCGGCTTTTTCATTTGAAAGGGGATGTGTGTGAAAATGAGGGCTGGGAGGGGCAGACCGAAGGAGGAAGATGAGAGGGCCACCCCTGCCTGGATTCCTGTCCTGGCCCCTCTCCCACTCCTGGCCGAGGATTCTTTGGCTACCCTATTGCTTAGATGGAGGTGTGATCTGGGGTCTAATTGTTTTAGGTCCTTTTGAAATGCAATCCTCCCCTCCCTGGCAAGAAATTGAGAAATCCGGCCCTATTCTACTGGTTCTTATCCCCAGGGCCATAAAAGGAAGGTGTTAGAGCACCACGTCCCGGCTCACATTCTCCCCAAACAGCTTCCCCCCCAAAGGCAACATTCTGCAGTTCCCTGAGGCTGTGGTTTCCAGCAGGCTGGGACCAGGGGAGTTGGGGATTCTGCGCCTCTTTTGTGAAGGCCCCGCCCTCTCCTGACCCCTTTCCCCTCCCTCCCTGCCCCACATTGAGAAGTGAGGTCCAGGGAAATTACACTTTGAACCTTGCTTCTCTCTTGTTCCTTCAGCATCAACTCAAGGTCCTTGAAAGGAATGCTCATGAGTTCCTGTAACAGTCCTGCTGGGCAACTTTCCCAAGACAATAGGCCTGGGGGTCAAATGGGATTCATTCATAGTTGATCACTTCTTCTCAAATACGCCTAGTGCCTGTGCCTTCTCCCTGGTAAGGGTCCTGGTTAGCCACTCTCCTCCCTGCCTGCTGGGTTTCAGGTGAGGAAACTACGATGGCCCAGGTGTAGAGAGAGGCATCCCCTAATCACTGTCAGGGAACTAATATTTCTTTGGGACCTAGTGAATGCCTGATGTCGGCCAGATCCTTTTCATGTAATTTTGTTGCCTGAAGGCCCCAAAGTGCGGCTTTGCTTTAGGGAAGAAGGTGTGTCGGGAACAGAAACTCCATGGGGTGCAGGTCTGCGTGGTGGAGTGACCAGTGAAAGCAGACGCTACCAGTCTCTGCCCTACTCTGCTACAAATAGGACCCCTCTGTTTGCCTTATTCTCACCGTCTCCTTTTGCAGCTTCCCTGCAGGCTTATGCTGCCTGGGAAGCTGTCCTTCCGCCTCCCGCCTCCCGCCGGGCCCAGGCATTCTGGCGAGTCCTCTCCCTGGGTCTGGCACGGGTGGCTTCTGAGACTCCTTCCTTTGAGCCACTGCAAGCATCCACCACCAGAGGGCAGCAGAGCGGCCTGGAGGGCACCAGGCCCCTCGCCTGGAGGCCAGGGAGGCTCCTACGGGTAGCTGGGCAGCTGTGGAACAGAGGATGTGATATTGTCCTGCTGTCCCTGTGTCCTGGGAAGATGCACGACCTCTCAGGAGCTCCCTGGCTGCTGGTTTATCAGCCTTTATCCTCTCTGTATTGTTTCACATATAGAGACGCCCCCAGTTCTCTGCTGCTGAGAGCAGCACGAGGTCTGTCCTGAGGCTTCCCTGAGGCCCACGTGCTGCCCCAGGAAGGCAGCTGCCTGCGCTCGGGGCCGAGTGATGCCCCCAACCAAAGGAGACAGAGTGACCACGGGGGCTCCTGAGGGGATTCACTGGGACAGACCGGGATCCAACTACATGGTGGGCTGGACCCTCAGAGCCCTGACGTCTGCAGGATTACACGCTCACCTGCAGGAACGTTCTTTTAAAAGGCAGTTCTGAGAGGGGTGACTCAGCTCTGCAAAGCGTGTTTGCTAAAGAAAAGAACGGTGGTGGAAGAAATCAGACATATGTAGCTTGGAAAATAAAAGGCATATTCGTTGTTTTCAAATCCTGAAGGGCTGTCAAATGGAAGAGGGATTAGCTCCAGAAGAGGGAAGTTATAGGGAGGCATCTTTCAGCTTACTCTGAGAAAGAACATTCTGGTGATTAGAGTCATTTTAAAAAGATGGAGTGGGTGGCCTTGGGAACCCAACCCGATTCTCCAAGGCATGTTGTAAAAGCGATGCTCACAGCGGATGGAGTGTAGATCTGGGCCCGGCTTCAGACTCTCCTCCCTGTCCCTGGATGCCAGGTTGGGGGTTGAGGAACTGTTTTAGGGAGACTTCTCAGGCATGACTCCTTCAAAGGGGTGCTCAGGCCCTCCTCCCTAAGACCCCTTGGCCATCGTACCGTCCTGGGGGCTCGCATAGTCTAACTCCCTAGACCCATAGATCCTGTCTCTGGCTGTGGTTCACACTGGCTCAAACATCAGTCCCGAGGGCTGAATCATGAGTGTGGCTTCCCACGTCACCTGGTTTTTCCTGGTGCTTCTCCTGACCCCTGGTTACTGGAGAAAAACTGACTTGCCCTGTCTGTTCTGGTTGCAAACTTCCCTGTGCTGTGCCTAGACCATCCAGAAGTAGGGCCAGGTGCAGTGGCTGCAGACTGCCTTCCTCACCACCTGCCAAGACAGGATCGTGGGATGGCTACCCCTGACCTTGGAGGCTCAGAAGAGAGGGCGCGTGGGGAGCAGAAGGTCCTGCCTGGTTTAATCGCTGAGATCAGGACTGAGTCTCACTCAGTTCCCTGCTAAGAATGCCTCCCCTCCCTCCATACCTGAGTCAATACGAGTAGTATTTATCACTTCTCATAACAGCTTTACTGAATGTAATTCACATGGGGTACAATTCAGCATTTTGAAGTGTACAGTTCAGTGTATATGCACCAGATTGTGCAACCATCACCACCCTCTTATCTCAGGACATTTTCACAGACCTATAGAGACACTGCACACCCACAAGTGGTCACTCCCCATCTCTTCTCCCTCTTCCCCAAACCCTAGACAGCACTAATCTTTCTGTCTCTATGAGTTTTCATATTGTGGACATTTCATATAAACGGGATCATACAATACATGGCCTTTTGTGTCTGTTCAATACAGATACAAAATGCCAAGTGGCTCACTTACCATAATAACTCAAGGTTCAACCATGTTGTAGCCTGTCCGCAGCACTTCATTACTTTTTATGGCTGAATAATATTCCATCACGTGGATAATGCCACCCTTTGTTCACCCATTCATTCACTGATGGACAATATGAGTTGCTTCCACTTTTTGGGTATTATGAATAATGCTGCGACGAACATTCACTTACTAGCTTTGCTGTGGACATATGTTTTCATTTATCTTGGATATACTTACTCTTAGGAGTGGAATTCCTGGGTCATATGGTAGTTCTACATTTAACCTTTTGAGGAGCTGCCAGACTGCTTTCCAAAGCAGCTGTGCCTTAAAACGTCCCCACCAGCAACACATGAGGGTTCCGGTTTTTCCGTATCCTCATCAACTTGTCATTAGTTGCCTTTTTGATTATAGCCATCCTCGTGGGTGTGAAGTGATGTCTTGTGATTTTGATTTGCATGTCCCTGGTGGCTGAGTATTATTTTTTTATCAACGTTTTTATTGAAGTAGGACATCCATCATATGGGTTCTTAAGTGGTTCACTATAGCAAGAAAGTACACAGTTTGGATTTTTTACAGGAAATGATCTGGATATTTAGAAAGACCGTGCTGAGTGTCCGTGGAGGTGGTCCCCCAGTACGGTCGGGTTGGGAGGGAGTGTGGACCTCGGGGGACAGAGGGAAACGGCTCAGACGATTCTGGATGTTGTCATCCTAGTTCATTTCTACTCCTGGTCTCGGCCGCTGTCCAGCTAGATAACGCAGGCGTAAAAAGACAGACGTGTGACTCGTGGAGGGTGAGCAACAGACCTGTGAGGGAGACGTGTTTGCCAGGATAGAGCTGCACCGTGGGTCCCATGACTTGTGCCCAGTCTCGTTCCGGCCGTGCCACCTGGTCCACCAGTGCCTCCATGCCCCCCCTCCCGTCCGCTCAGACCGGCCTCCTAGGAAGGCACAGCCGGGGTGACCTCTCCGTAAGGGATGAGGTGCAGGTCGGGGCTGAAGGGGCTCACGGGCAGACGAGTCCAGGAACTTCGGTTCCTAGTCCAGGGCGCTTTCTAACCCCGGGGGGCCTCGGCAGGGAGAGGTGCCCCCTCCCGGGGTGCGGGCTGGCGGGGCGGCAGGGGGCAGGGGCCTCACCCGTCTCCTGTCCACCCGCAGGGAGCCGGGAGACGGCCTTCACCTACGCCGTGAGCGCGGCCGGGGTGGTCAACGCCATCAGCCGTGCCTGCCGCGAGGGGGAGCTGTCCACGTGCGGCTGCAGCCGGGCCGCGCGGCCCAAGGACCTGCCCCGGGACTGGCTGTGGGGCGGCTGCGGCGACAACGTGGACTACGGCTACCGCTTCGCCAAGGAGTTCGTGGACGCCCGCGAGCGCGAGAAGAACTTCGCCAAGGGCTCGGAGGAGCAGGGCCGCGTGCTTATGAACCTGCAGAACAACGAGGCCGGCCGGAGGGTAAGCGACCCCGCCCCACGCGCACCTGGACGGCGGGCCCCGCCCACATGCACACCTGGACAGGGGGCCCCACCCACACGCACACCTGGATAGGGGGGCCTGCCACACACACACCTGGGTGGAGGGCCCCGCCCCCACACACACCCAGATGAAGAACCCCACCCCCGCAGACAGACCATCGGCTGTTCCTGGGCTCTGCTGTGCGATGGCGGCTGGTGCAGGAAGGGGTTGAGTCGGACCACAGAGATTCTTACGGTGCTGACCTAGATTCCCACACTGTGGAACTCATCCTTGATTTCCAAAGGCTCCGTTTCCCGCGAGACACACGCAGCTGTCACTCTTGTAGCCTTATCTACTTCTCCACAGGACATCCGTGCCTGTAGGACTCAGGTGCAGTCTCATCATCAGAATCCCAGACACCTCTTGTCTTGACTGCCCCTCCTGTGGCATTTGAACAGCTAGGATGATTGGAAGTTTAGGCCATCAGACCTCGTCTAGGGTTTGTGGTTTGTTAGAGGCTCAGGTAAAGCACAGCCGACTTTTCAGGGCTGCCATCATGCATATCCCGAGACCCAGTCCAAAAGCACACTTCAGTACTGATGGCAAACACACTTGGGTGCTTTAACCTAAGCGGAAGTGTGGAAGGCAACCATCCTCTGAAGGCCCAGTCTCATCAATCTCAGGTAAGAGGCGAGGGTCTTCTGAGCCTCAATTTCAGTGGAGACTAAAATGTAGATTTGGGGAGAGCTGAGTTTATCGTTTGTGCAGAGCACACCTGGGCCAGGGCTCTGGGCTTCCTGCACAGGTGCGGGGAGCTCGGGCCTCATCTGCCGGCACCTGCTCGGGAGGCCCCCATGTCTGAGCACATGGCCTGCTCCTCTCTCCTGAGCAGGCTCTGCCCCGACGGGGTCTGCCTCTGCTACCGACTGGAGGCCTCACTTAGCCAGAAGCTCTGTCTTCCACTCTTCAGGCGTCCACTGTGGATGTGCGTCCAGATCTCCCTGGACAGAGGTCTGAGGCCCGAGTGCTGGGTGGCAGGAGGCCCTCCTGGCAAAGGGCCGGGGCCACAGACCTCTCAGGAAACGACACAGACCTCTCTCTGGGAGAGCTGTCCACACTCAGGTCTGTGTCAAGCCCGGGCTCGGGGCCCAGCAAGGTACTTAGTGAGGCCAAAGATGAGCTAACGACAAAACAGGAGCAGCAGTTTCTGGAGGAGAAGTAAATTCAGAAATTTAATGTTGGTTCATTGGTGATTCAGGATATGGATATGGATATACTTCTAAAAAGTGTTAATATAGTAATTTCTTAAAAAATTAACTCGTGGGCTTCCCTGGTAGTGCAGTGATTGAGAGTCCGCCTGCCGATGTAGGGGACGTGGGTTCGTGCCCTGGTCCAGGAAGATCCCACATGCCGTGGAGCGGCTGGGCCCGTGAACCATGGCCGCTGAGCCTGCGCATCCGGAGCCTGTGCTCCGCAACGGGAGAGGCCACAACAGTGAGAGGCCCGCGTACCGCACAAAAAAAAAAAAAAAAAATTAACTCATTTCATAGGAGCACATATCGAACAAAGGGGGTTGGAAATGCCTTTTCTATGACTTAGCATCCTGTGGTGCTGGTAGAACGTGGTACCCGTGTGTAAACCTAGCGCCATCACTAGCGTGACATCAACTCAAAATTAGAATTGGTCATTGCTCAGCATCTTCCTTGCAGAGCGCACGTCCAGAGGCTAGTTTTGTTTAGCCAGATACGGGTGGTCAGCTGTGGCGTGTCAGGAGTTCGGGCCGTCGCTCTGATCCGTGGCTATTGTGCTATAAATCCGGGTGGAGAGACCAGAACTCTTCTGCTCTGAGGGCATCTGTGGAGCTGCCTCAGTCTCCCACGACTTCCTCTCTGTTTGCCAGTCTTTGGGAGTCTAACCGTGAGAGACTGATTTAAAAAAAAAAAGGTCAGGGCCTTCGCTTTATCTCCTGAATGCTCAAATTCTACCCATTTTTCGAGGTCCCGGTTCAAACACCACGGACTCCCACAATCTTTCCCATCCCCCGTGGCTGGCAGTCTCTGCGTCTGAAGCGCCGTGGAGCCTTGCGGACTTGGCTGAGGTGTTAGACTTTGCTTCCTCCAGCTCCTGAGGAGAGGGGTGCCCTGGGACCTCTGCACGTGACAGTGCAGGGAAAATTCCCCGTGGCCTCCTAGCAAGAGGGTCAAATTCAGGAAGGCTTTCCTGTCTCTGCTCGGAGCCGTGCCTGGGGCCCAGGGGCAGATGCGGAGTTGCCCAGTCGCTCGTCCTCATCCGGCCCCACTTCTGCTGGCTCCTCATTTCTTCACCCTTAATTGTTTGTTTGCTTTTTCCAGCCCTTATCTCGGCTGCGCCTTCCATCAGCCTGCCCTACCCCCTCCCCGGCTTCCTCTGTCTTCCTGCGGTCTCCTCACCTCTGCACAGCCCTTTATCTCTCCCCGGCCTCCATCTGCTCCAGGTGGGGAGTCTCTGTCCCTCTCTATGTCTTATCCTCTTATCCCCCCTGCAAGGAGCAGGGCTCGCCATCAATCACCTCCCACCTCCTGACACCTACACAGAACCTTCCTCAGGAAGGACTAAGCGGTGGTCGTTTTACAACCAGATCTTTTTAAAGGGTAGGATATCTAGGATCTGACATCTTGACCACAGAGTAAATCTCGGGCATACTTTGCAAGAAATGTCTCTTGGCCTCTGAGAGCCTCTAGTGACCCTGTTTTACAATACTGAAGCCAGGGGCGGTGGGTTGATACTGCCTTGTCACTCAAGGGCCTCTGAGCATTTTCCAGATGAAAGCTGCCTCGTCCTTGTGGCATTCCTGCCAGTGACCAAGCTCCGTCACACCGTTAGATGCGGGAGAGGGGCAAAGGGCTCTGCCAGGGGGTGAGATGTAGACCTAAGAAAAATTTTTAAACATTCTCTTGCTTTTTCAGTTCGCAGCAAGGGCCAAAATCACCAACCTCCTTCTCTTGCAAGAGGAGCATCTGTATATTAGCAACAGTAAAATATTTCAAACACAAACATTACCGTCTCTACGGTGTCTTTCTTCCTAGAAGAAGGTGGAATGGACGTCTAAATAGTGAGGGTCAGTGACGCTCTCCCTTCCGGATTTGTTTTACTAAAATTCCTGTCCCTCCCAAATCTCCCCGTGGAGATGCTTATCCACCCCTCACCCCCAGTCACTCAGCGTCGGGTACACAGTTTTAGGCCCTTAATGTTTCCTCCTTCTTCTAACAGCGCCAGCTGCCTGACATCCTTCTCTAAACCAAGGACCATTTCCAA
The DNA here is from genome assembly GCF_964165515.1 of Mesoplodon bidens. Classification (NCBI taxonomy): domain Eukaryota; kingdom Metazoa; phylum Chordata; class Mammalia; order Artiodactyla; family Ziphiidae; genus Mesoplodon; species Mesoplodon bidens. The sequence goes on along the minus strand of NC_138167.1, from coordinate 1,285,294 downwards.
GGAATGTCAGGCTCCAGCTCAGACCCGGGGGATTTGCGCCCGAGGACGATTGCGGGCCCCGTCTTTGAAGTCCCTGTCGGAATGGGGTGTCAGTTCCTTTCTGCCTTCGGTCTGGAGCTGCCAGCCAAGTGCTGGTGCCTTTAACCTTGGGGAGGGGCCTGCCTGACTTCTCCACCCTAATCCGTTTTTAAGCCCCAAGTTTGGTGAGCAATCCTTCCTGGGTGGCCCTTGCACAGCTTATTGAGCCTCATGTAGAGTGACAGTTTCTCCACCCTAAAATAGTGGGAATAGTTCTGTACCAGAAAAAAATCAGGAAGAGTTTGGACAGGAGTAATATGAGCAGATGCAGCTGAAGCTCTCTCTTGCACCTGCAGTGGTCCCGGCCACAGTGCTGAATAAAGACACAATCTGGGGACTCTTGAAAAGAAAGCCGAGAGAAACCCTTGACAAATGAGTCCGGCCTGCGTCGGTGACAATAGCTGTGGCAGAAGAAAATGTTGGGCGGCGGACCTGCATCTTTATCCTGCCATCTGCACTTCTGGGCCGGCTGCCAGGGCTAGCTGACACAATGCATCCGTATGCTTTCGCTGAAAGGCACTTTGTAAGCAGCTTTCTGGTCTGCTCTTGCTTTTCCATTTGGATTTGGAGTAGCCCACGTTCAGGTCCCCTCCCATGTTTGTGGTTCAGTGACTTCTGGGTGGATTTGTTTCCCAAGACATCCGCCCGAAGATGGACCCACGGGTCTGCTCTCCCGTCGCAGAGGGCCTGCCCCTCCCCTGCATCCCAGCCACTCCCAGGGGGTGTCTTGTCACAGATGTGCTGTGGCTTATGGTGAGGCTCCGATGACTCTGTAGAGCTAGTGACCAACTGTTAACACAGAAAAAGGGACCGTCTAATTCTTAGGGGACTTGACAGGATTGTGGATAGCTTTCGGCTAGCCAGGGCCGTGCCAGCGGTCTCTGTTATAGGCTCCCGGTACGGCTGATTCTTTTTTCTGGACTGGGCTCCATATCATGTAAAAGCTAGACTCATGTTGTTGGTTTTTATTTGTTTGAGACTTTGATCAAGATAGAAATAGCCTTTTTTTTTTCTTCCTGCTGGTAACGATGACACATTTCTTGTGACAAATTTCAGGTGATAATAAATGGGTAACAAAAAGGGCAAGTGTGCCATCCTGGTAGTGACTCAGACGTGGCCGTCACCTCCCCAGAAGTCTTCTATGTGCTGTTCCTTTAATCCACTTTCAACCTGGAAAGACCTTTGGACTCGGTTGGGAAACCGGCCCTCCGCACACGCACCCCGCCGGCCCTCTCCTGCACTCGCCCTAGCCAGCCTCCGGGCATCTTCCGTCAGGGATGTTGCTTCTCATCCCCTTCTCTCTCCTCCCCCTCTCCCCGCAGGCTGTGTATAAGGCGGCAGACGTGGCCTGCAAATGCCACGGCGTCTCGGGGTCCTGTAGCCTCAAAACCTGCTGGCTGCAGCTGGCGGAGTTCCGCAAGGTGGGGGACCAGCTGAAGGAGAAGTACGATAGCGCGGCTGCCATGCGCATCACCCGCCGGGGCAAGCTGGAGCTGGTCAACAGCCGCTTCAAGCAGCCCACCCCCGAGGACCTGGTCTACGTGGACCCCAGCCCGGACTACTGCCTGCGCGACCAGAGCACGGGCTCGCTGGGCACGCAGGGCCGCCTGTGCAACAAGACGTCCGAGGGCCTGGACGGCTGCGCGCTCATGTGCTGCGGCCGCGGCTACGACCAGTTCAAGAGTGTGCAGACCGAGCGTTGCCACTGCAAGTTCCACTGGTGCTGCTTCGTCCGCTGCAAGAAGTGCACGCAGGTCGTGGACCAGTTCGTCTGCAAGTAGCCAGGGCCGCTCTCCTCCGCGCTGCCGCACAGAGTCTATAGGATATAAATCTATATAAATCTATTTTATATTTCTATAAAGAAAAGGATGGATGGTAAATAATTGAAGGAAGAAAACGGAAAGGAAGAGCCTATTTAAGAGACGCTGGAAATCTTGGAGGACTGGATTTTGCTGGTTCTCTGCTCCCAGTGGGTGGGAAAAGGGCTCTGTCCCCGCCTCTGGTGGGGAGTCTCAAGAGGTAGGGGCTTGGGAATGTTCCCTGTCTACCCACCGCGGCCTTGAGGACAGAGGTGGTGCTTGGAGGGGGAACTTGATGATGTCTGGAGTCTTTGCTGGGCGGGTGACTGCCCTGCGACCCTGGCCTCTGGGCCAGGCGGCCCCGTGGAGTGGCGGGAACCCAGCCTCACGCCTGGCATCTTCCGGGTCTCGTCCAGAACACCGACTGGTTCCATGAGAGGCCCAGTGCCTCCTTGCACTTTCGTCCGTGTGCGTACTTGCAGAATCCACAGTTACAGGAAAGAGGACAGGCCCCACGCCGTCTCTGGGGGCCACAGGGGGACAGCTCCTCCCCAGACTCCGGGGCCTGCCTTTCCAACGAGAATTACTTTTCCTCCGCGATTCACTGGCTCCTGCACCAGGAGGGAGGGGTCGTTTGATCTGATGTGTCAGGAAAGACATGGACTCTCTGTGCCCGAGCTGCAGAAAGCCAGGTGGTGGCTGGCGAGGGCGGATGGCACCGTGCCCCCGCGCAGGGAGCGGACGCTCTGATGATTCTGCCGGCCCTCCCCATTGCAGGAAGCGGGGGCAGGTGCGGCCATGCTCGGCCGGCCTGTTGCGGGCTCTTCACCTGTGCCCCAGATGTAGTTTCCCTCTGACATTAAACACCCTCCACTGAAGTTTCTCTTTCCTTACTTGGACACACGGTTATGTTTCATGGGTCCTTTTATTTTCGACCTGATCCTTGGAACCCTGCTACACGGTGCACGCACAGAAGAGGGCAAGAGAATGGAGACGTTTCAGAGCCCTAGTCTGGTGTTTCAGGGACAGGGGGACATTGTGAGAATTCATAAGGTGACGCGTGCATGCACGCCTTCTCCCCAAGGGCAACACAGTGTTAAACGATGGCCGTTAATATCACTGCTCTGAACAGAATTCAGAGACTTAGGGTTAAACTTCACATTTACCTCCTCCTCCCTTCTTCCGCATTTTACCTCCCACCAGTCTTCCTGGGTCCTTGGTGACCACAGGCGTTGGGGATGCCCTCTGCTGGCTTCTCCGTGTTGCCATGTCCGGTTTGGGGGCCAGAACTTCAGTTTTGGAGTATCTGGGACAGGAGGGAATAAGGCAGAGCTCAGGCACCCTAGAAAAGGTGGGAGTTTCTGGGAGAGACACTGAGACAGGCTGTCCAGCGAGCCAGAAGCCAGGAAAGACACCAGTTTTACGTTAGAAAAGTTTGTTTCTGGGGAAGTGATGGGATTACGGAATTAACTTGGTTAGAATGAGCAAATGATGCTGCAGAACAGTGTAAAAGAGATTCTGCCTGAGGGTATCCATGGTCCCATATCCTGCTGTGTCTTTAGTACCTGAAGAAGAACCTCCTGACCCGACACCGAGGAACGTCCGACGTAGGGCTGTGTTCCCTGTAATTGTTCCTCGCACGGTTACTCAGATTGGTCGACATTTTCAAGAGGAATGGTCCATGAGAGAAAGTGTTTAAACCAACTGGTCTACAAAAGATCAAAAGCATGTCCTTGGCTTCAATCGCTGGCATTTAACCAAATAAACCAACCAGTCACCCAAATCAACCGTGACGGTCAGGGTTTTGAAGCACTGGCTGGCTTCATTGCCCTTGCCTACATCACTGGTCCACAGACGCCGAGAGTTACCTTGTATCAGGTGCCCAAAGTGCGTAAGAGCTGAGACCCAGTTCATCCTCAGACACTTCAGAAAGTTAGTTGGGGGCTTCCCTGGTGGCGCAGTGGTTGAGAGTCCGCCTGCTGATGCAGGGGACATGGGTTCGTGCCCCGGTCCAGGAGGATCCCACATGCCGTGGAGAGGCTGGGCCCGTGAGCCATGGCCGCTGAGCCTGCGCGTCCGGAGCCTCTGCTCCGCAACGGGAGAGGCCACAACAGTGAGAGGCCCGCGTACCGCAAAAAAAAAAAAAAAAGTTAGTTGGGAGTGACTTGCCCACAATCCCAAAAAGTGGCCTCGTGATCACAAAGGGAGACGGATCACCCCTGTCATGCCGAGCTTACTCCTGCAGAGTCCTGGCAAGGGAATGGGCGAATAGTCAATGTGTTCCTTCCAACTGGGGAGCAGGTTATATGTTCAAACACCCGTGTGATTGTTGCAGCCGCTGACAACCCGGTCTCGGGATTATTTAATTTTCAAAACGGGTTGGGATGAAGTTAGAGTTATTGTCACACGCTTGTGGGATCCTGGTGAATTGGCAGCTGCCTGTGGCGTGGCCGGTGAGGCAGTGGGAAGTGGGTGGAGAATGTGGAGGCCACCCTAGAAAACTGAGCTTCTGGGGACTTCCCTGGCGGTCCAGTGGTTAGGACCCCGCACTTCCACTGCCAGGGGCCAGGGTTCGATCTCTGGTCGGGGAACTAAGATTCCACAAGCTTGTGCGGCGAAGCAAAAAAAAAAGCTTCTGCTCAGAACCGTAGACTGTTTGAGCAGAGAGTGTGGCAGTCAGACCCCCAGCTCCTGTGTGTCCAGATAAGGACCTCCAAATCATGAGCAGGTCCTAAACCTTAGTGTGCTGTGAAAATGCAGAGTCCTAGACCTGCAACGCCAGAAATTTTTATTCACTTGGTCTGGGGTGGAGCTAGGACCACTGTCCACACCCTCATCAAGGACATAAGGGAACCCTGCGCTGGTGGTCCAGAGACTCTACTGGACCTACAGGCATTGAGAGCTAGCCCAGGACCCACAAGGAGACAGGCAGCTGGGCCCTAATTCCTAACCTGGTGCTCTTGGCAACACTGCAGAATTCCCTGGCACCTGAAATGTATTAACATGTAGCCTAATTGAATTAATGAAATGCCTGGACCAAGCAGCCATCCCAGGGAGCCTTTCTATTTTTTCTTTTTCTTTTTTTCTTTTTTTTGGCTGTGCCACGCAGCTTGTGGGATCTTAGTTCCCTGACCAGGGATTGAACCTGGGCCATGGCAGTGAAAGCACCAAGTCCTAACCACTGGACCGCCAGGGAATTCACCAGAGAGCCTTTTTGATGAGAGGGGAAAGAACCGATCTGCCCCCGGATGTTCCACCCGGGACTGGGGGGAAGCCTACAGACCCACTATGAATATAATAAGGTGTTATTTACTTAGCTCTGTCTGCAGGTATTCACCTTGTCTTCAAGAAGAAATTCAGAGAAAGGCATGCCTGACTGCCTCCACTTAAAGTAGATGGGAGGGTGGGAAGACAGCCACAGCTGGGATCAAGATGAGGCCAGTCCTCCACTCACAAAGGCTTTGTGACCAGAGTCTCAGGAACTGAATTCCAAGTCCTAGTTTGGAGAATGCATTTCGTTGTCATCCACGCTCCATCCTTTGAGCTGATAAACAAAACTTGCTACTTGTATTAAATCCCCAAGTTGGTTATTTCCTCTGAAATTCTGCCTTGCTTCTTCCCTTAAATCATTATTATTTTAGGGACTTCCCTGGTGGTCCTGTGGTTAGGACTCTGCACTTCCACTGCAGCGGGCATGGGTTCAATCCCTGGTCGGGGAGCTAGGATCTCGCATGCCACGCGGCCAATATATATATATAATTTTATTTAAGCTTTGTTATCCCTGGAGCTCTGGGCCCATAGCAAGCCGTCTGTGGTTGAAATTGCCCCACGAGACAGCGATCTTACAGCTCCAGTGATTTATCAAGAAAGAAGCCCATTTCTTGGAAGGAGAGCCACACTGTCCCAAGAAGGTGGGAAAAGTCCTCATTTCCATCTTAAAACAGGCTCTGACGCATTGCCAGACCCCACTGACCCTGGTCACGTGTTCTGGGACCTCAGTGTGTGCGTGCGCGTGCATGGGGTATGTGTGCGTGTACGTGCGCTCGTACACGCCCATGCCCACCATGTACACAGGAACGAACGCTTTCATTAATTTTGGAGGGGAGTTAGAGAGGCACTGGAGACGTGGAATATGTAAAAGAAATAAATAAAGGTAACTGTCACCACTTCTGGCTGAGACACTGCAGAACATGGATTGTCTGTCTTTATTGGAAACCCCTGCCCTCTGGTTGGGAGGACAAGCTTCACGTCTCTGAAAGAAGCCTGGGGGGCTGAGAAGGACCCCCCCAGCCGTGGTTGCTAAGTATTATTGTGAGTCCTTTGTTATGTAAGAATCTGCACTGTAGTTATACCCAAACAATAAGGAAAGGTGCTTTAATTCCTGATTTTACATAAGAATGCCAGGTAATTTGCCCCTAAGTAAGAAGGTTTGGCCCAGGTATGAGGGTCAGATGTTCTGTGCGTGGAAGAACCTTCACACAGTGGACTTTCATGTAGATTGTCCACGCTCCGCTTTCTCCCCTGCCGCCTGCCCTTTGCTCTGTCCATTTGCAGCTCTGCCCGAGGCGGCAACAGAAGATAGAACCAAATCAGTTAACTGGGGCTTCCTGAGTCGTTTTCATAAATAACGGAGCGGGAGAAGAGGTGGCTGAAATTAGGTTTTTAAATGATGTGCAAATTTAACTTGTCACTTACGTGTATTTCTACTGCTCCCCAGGATAACTGGAAATAGCCTTAAAGCTGCCACAGCCAAAGCAGGTGGGAAACTGCAGTACAGAGAGAGCTGGCCCGAGTGTGGACCCTGTCAGCAAACCATCAGAAGGGGCTGCAGCAGCTGCTCCAAGATGTAAAAGAAAAGACACTATAGAAAGTTGCCCTCTTTAGGGACTTCCCTGGTGGCACAGTGGGTAAGACTGCTCTCCCAAAGCACGGGGCCCAGGTTTGATCCCTGGTCAGGGAACTAGATCCTACATGCCACAACTAAGAAGCCCATGTGCTGCAACTAAAAGAAAGATCCTGTGTGCTGCAACGAAGACCCGGTGCAGCCTAAATAAATAAATACTTTTTTTTTTTTACATCTTTATTGGAGTATAATTGCTTTACAATGGTGTGTTAGTTTCTGCTGTATAACAGAGTGAATCAGCTATACATATACATACGTTCCCATAGCTCTTCCTTCTTGCGTCTCCCTCCCTCCCACCCTCCCTATCCCACCCCTCTAGGTGGTCACAAAGCACCGAGCTGATCTCCCTGTGCTATGTGGCTGCTTCCCACTAGCTATCTGTTTTACGTTTGGTAGTGTAGATATGTCCATGCCACTCTCTCACTTGGTCACAGCTTCCCCTTCCCCCTCCCCATGTCCTCAAGTCCATTCTCTAGTAGGTCTGTGTCTTTATTCCTATCTTACCCCTAGGTTCTTCATGACATTTTTTTTTCTTAAATTCCATATATATGTGCAGCCTAAATAAAAAAATACTTTTAAAAATATATAAAAAAGAAAGTTGCATCCTTTAAACCAATTTTATTTTAAAGCCAAAAGGCATGTGATTGTTTCAAGGGGCCCAGCCCTCTAGCATGCTTTCTAGGACTGGGGGCTGTGCTCTGTCTGTTGGGTCCACCAGCCCTTCGGCTAGTCTCTGATTTGACGTTGTCGTCTCCCTTAGATTTACTGTTTTTCCAGAGACCTTTTTAGTAGAAGGGAAGCTTCAGAAAGGAAGGACTTTTAAAAAATCTCTTTTGTTCCCAGCTCCGTCTCCCAGAATCTCAAATAGTGCCTTGCAGAGAGACGGTTCCAAACATAATTGCTGGAGGAATGATGATTCTCACTCAACAGATGAGGAAACAGTATAGTTTGTTCTCTCAAAGTTCCAAGTGATGGGCTTCCCTGGTGGCGCAGTGGATGGGGGTCTGCCTGCCGATGCAGGGGACGCGGGTTCGTGCCCCGGTCCGGGAGGATCCCACATGCCACGGAGCGGCTGGGCCCGTGAGCCATGGCCGCTGAGCCTGCGCGTCCAGAGCCTGTGCTCCACAACGGGAGAGGCCACAACAGTGAGAGGCCCGCGTACCACACACACACACAAAAAGTTCCAAGTGACAGAAATTGATCTGAGGGCTTCCCTGGTGGCACAGCGGTTAAGAATCTGCCTGCCAGTGTAGGGGACAAAGGTTCGAGCCCTGGTTGGGGATCAGATCCTGCATGCCTTGTGGCCAAACCCCCCCCCCCAAAAAACAATTATAAAGATACTTCCCTTTGAAAAAGAAGACAAAATATTTTTTTAAAGAAAAAGAAATTAAACAAAGAACAAAAAATAAAGATACTTCCCGTTGACAGTAATAACTCTACAGCACCAACTGCTTCCTTCACACTTTCCTCAGTTCTGCAAGGTCCGAGTCCTCACCAAAAAGAAATATCTGAGAGGGGCGAAGGTGGCCCAACGTTTCTGTAAACCTCCCACGGCTCCTGGGAGCAAAGGCAGCAAACACTGGAAACTTTACAAATGCCCTGCAGGCAGCCTGCTTTTATCCCTTCCGATCTGAGAGCGTGCACTGCCCTGCCTTCTAGTCTGAGGCTGGGGACGGGAGGAGCATTGAGTAGGAAGTGGGTCCACTCGCACGTGTAAGGTGCTGTGTTCCCTCCTCTTTCCATTTCCTGACTGTCGGGGCCTCTCCTCTCCCTGAGCCAGGGCCGGGTCCCCAGCGCCCACTCTGCGCCGGGCTCCCCTTCCGCCTGGCCACACAGTGTCGCTGTTTCCCCAGCTCCAGCTCCAGCCCAGCGTCTGTGGCTCGCACCTTAGCTCAAAAGCTGGATGTGGGGTCTTTGCGGGTTGATGCCAGAAACAGACTCTGGACAGCAGCACGACTGAGTTTTAGATGTTTCGTTTGGACGAATTTGGGAAGAATTAGGTCAGTGTAATTTTTCCTTTTTTTGCGGTACGCGGGCCTCTCACTGTTGTGGCCTCTCTCGTTGCGGAGCACAGGCTCCGGACGCGCAGGCTCAGCGGCCATGGCTCACGGGCCCAGCCGCTCCGCGGCATGTGGGATCTTCCCGGACTGGGCCACGAACCCGTGTCCCCTGCATTGGCAGGCGGGCTCTCAACCACTGTGCCACCAGGGAAGCCCGGTCAGTGTAATTTTACTTTTTTTTTTGCCTATGCTGCATGGCCTGTGGGATCTCAGTTCCCCAACCAGGGATCGAACCCAGGCCCTCAGCAGTGAGAGCTCAGAGTCCTAACCACTAGACCGCCAGGGAATTCCCATATTTTACTAATTTTTAAAACATTGAGTGTGCAAGGAAGATGAGGGGAGTGCCTAGTCCGGCTGGGATGGGCCACCAAGACATCCATGACAGCAGTGGAGCTCGGGCTGGGAAGTGGTATGTGTCAGCCACGGCTGATCCCCTGCCCCTAAGTAGTTTCCAGGCACCCAAATACTCTGCTTGCTTGAAGGTCCTCATTGCAGAGGTGGGGAGTAACTATAGCTGCCATTCAGAGGGCTGGCTGACTGTGCCAGCTGCTTTGCATATATTATGTATAATTCTCTCAGTACCTCTGCAAGGTCTGTGTTATCATCCACATGTTACAGATGGGAAGACTATGACTCAGAGAGGTCAGGTAACATCCTGTGACTCACACAGCTGCTAATTGATGCCGAACAACTCCAGAGGCCCTTCTGGTTCCTCAGTGGATTTCTGGGTGATCACAGGATGTAGTCACCTGAAGTAAGAGGTGCCCGTTTCCTTCTGAGCCTCAGGTGTGTACAATAAACTTCCCCATCTTGCCACCATGAATTTTTTAATATATATGCATATTTTATTTATTTATTTTTATTTTGGCCGTGCTGGGTCTTAGTTGTGGCACGAGGGCTCATAGTTTCAGCGTGTGGACTCCTAGTTGCAGCATGCATGCAGGATCTAGTTCCCCGACCAGAGATCGAACCCGGACCCCCTGCATTGGGAGCACAGAGTCTTACCCACTGGACCACCAGGGAGGTCCCGCTACCATGAATTTTGAATGAGAAGGGTGGGTAGGGAAATTTCTTCTGATAGAGGCACGTGGCCGAGGGAACTTGGCCATCCTGAATCTAAGGGAAGAGGACAAGGAGTGCAGAGCTGAGGACACAGAGGATCTGCACAAAGGGAAGAGAGGGTGTTGAAAGACATGTTGAAGCAAAGACGGATGGTGGGTGCTGAGCTTGGTGCTTGCTGTGTGTCCAGGACAGCAGAACTGACTAGGTCACTCGCCTTACGTGTGAATTACAGAGCTGCCTCACGGTGGGTTCGTTTTACACAAGACAGTTGTTGTTTCTTTTTTGGGTTTTTTGTTTTTGATTCCCTGAAATTTTTAATTTATTCTGGTGCTGTAACTAACACAGCAGAAGGACTTCAGCCGTCAGGCAAGGTGAGACGGTGGCCCTTGGAGGAGGCCCCAGGCAGGAGCGGTAAGATGGCCTCTTGGTGGGAGAGACCTGAGCTGCAGGGATGATCATGGGAAGGTTGTAGATCTGAGCGCAGAGGACAAGAGTGGAATCGGCTGGAGGGGGATGGGGTGGGGGGGACGAGGTCACACAACCCCTGGGTCCTCAAGTCAAACATGGGCTTGGACTTCAGCCCCAGGGCCAGAGCGCATCTACCCAGGGAGGTGGGGACATGCGGCCTTCAGGAGGGACCCAAGGCCCCCAGCAGAGATGGAGGACAGGCGGTCTCCACTGGGCACTTCCCTGGATTTACACAAACCCCATTGCCTTTCCCGGGTCTGATGAGTCTGAGGTTTGGAATAATGGTGCTCTTCAAAATTCAGAAGGGCCTTGAGAATGTGTGACGTCAGCAGACCAGGCCGTGAGCTGAGCTCTGGAAATCCCTCTTCTAAGCTGCTCCTCCAGCCTCCACTCCAGGACCTGCCTCTCCATCACAGGTAAGTACCTTCTACCACAGAGAAGGAGACACCCTAAAATACTTCCGAATTACGTGCATATGTTCAGCCCTGGAGAGCCCTCCCGCTTCTGCTCAGTCCACTCTTGGGCTCAGATGTGCGGGCGGCCGAGTAGGACCAGGACGCCTTGGGAATCGCCTGCTGCGCTGGACCAAGGGGCTGCGGCATGGGGGTGGGGTGGAGGGTGTCCAAGTGCGAGCGTTTCCCAGGCTGTGTCCAGCACGGGGGTAAGAGCAGGGAGGGCAGCTCCTGCTGCAGGCTCAGAGCCTCGCCTGCACTTCTGGGCCCCCATGCTCCATCTGTCTGGAGAGGAGGGAGCCCAGGAGCAAGCAAGATGCTGTCCATGGATCCCAGGAGAGGAAGCTCGAACTGGACGTTGAGTGGAGCTTGGATAATTGCAGGGCCCGAGCTTGCCCTCCATCCGGCTGTTAAAATCTGGGGAGATTTAAGAATTCATGGGACTTCCCTGGTGGTCCAGTGGTTAAGACTCTGCGCTCCCAATTCAGGGGGCCTGGGTTCGATCCCTGCTCGGGGCACTAGGATCCCGCACGCATGCTGCAACTAAAGAGCCTACCTGCCGCAGCGCAACCAAATTAAATAAAATAAATATTAAAAAAAAAAAAGAATTCATGGGACTTCCCTTGCCGTCCAGTGGTTAGGACTGCATGCTTCCACTGCAGGGGGACGCGGGTTCAATTCCAGCTCAGGGAACTAGGATCCTGCATGCGGCACAGTGTGGCCGAAATAATAATAAAATAAAATTTAAAAAAATAAGAATTCAGACTTCCAGGACCCAGACCTGGAGACGGTGATTGAGTGAATCTGGGGTCAGGTCTGGGAATCTGTGTTTTCAAAAGATGCCTTGGGCGAGTCTGCTCTGCGGCTAGTTTGAGACTTGCTGACAGGTTATTAGGTCTGACCAAGCAAGGCTTGCACACAAGTGGGATGGCTGTTTGCAGAGGAGCTGGGTTTAGAGGTGGCATGTGCAGGGCATCAGGCTGCTAGAGGTCAGCGTCTGCATCCTCGAGATTGACCCTGGACTAGGGGACGGTGGGCCGTCCTGAATTAGCGTCTCCCCAAAAGTCTAACATCAGTGGAGTCTGTCCCCAAACCCTCCTCCATAGTAAGATGTGTGGACATGTTTCTAATCTCTGCTGTGGTCCATGGACCACTTCGTCCGACCAGATGAGGAGAGCGTCTTTTGGAGGCAGACCTGAGCCCTGAGCTTGGCTGTGTCTCGGTCTGTCTTCCCTGGCTTTGGAGAGACGCACCGGACACAGCGTGCACCGCAGCGGCCCTGTGCTCAGACTGTCCCAGGCCACATGGACAACAGCCCAAGAGGAGCCTTCGCTGCTGCCGGTTCCCACGCAGGTCTGCTCAGGGCAGAGCTGGCCACTGCGCACCCTCTGCCAGCCACGGTCCTGGGACCTGCCGGCAGAAGCCAACGGGGGCTTTGTGTTCTCTCTAAGGAGAGTCCCCAGGGTCACCTCTGCTTCTGCCTCCAGAGTCCTGAATTTGGACTTGGGCACGAATCGAGAGCTCACCCAGATAAGAACTTTGTTAAGCTATCAAGCCGGGCGACTTTGTGACAGGCATAAACGCTTGCTCCTTGATCCGAGTCAGAGACCAGGATTCCCGTCTGGCTCTGCTGTTGGCTCGTGCAAGATCCCCAGACGCAGCACCAGGCTGCCAGGCTTCGGCTGATCCAGTGCCACCTGCCCCTCAGGGGCTCAGTAAGGCTTGGCTGCAACAGAAGATGGGCAAGTGCTTTGGACCACGTACCCGATCACACTCTTGGCGTTAGCTGTCATTTCAGGTCTGCTGTGGACAGACCCAGTAATCCCAGGCTTGTTCTCTGAGCCCCTTACTGTATCTTCCCAACAAAGTAGAAAAAAAAAAAAAAAAACCCACTCTCTCGGCCAAACAGATTTTTTGGTAACAAAAAGAACCAAGGTGGAAATAAAGGATATCTTTCTAATCAGAGAGAGGCTATTTGTCACCAGGACACGTAAGCGAGAGTTATAGATTTCATTCCCTAGAGAAGTTTAAGAAAAGAAGGGATATTTAGATGTTTGGAAGAGTCTGGAGACACGGCGAAAACCAGATATTCCCTGGAGACTCGTTTCAGCTACAGGACTGTGGGTCCTGTCTCCCTTGGGGAATTAACATCAGCAAGGGCTTGGAATTGGTGCAGGGGGCCCGGCTTCCCAGCTAAGTGATCTCAGGCAGTTTCCTTAGCAGTAAAACAGGGATAATAATATCTTTCCCTCAAATAAGATAAAGGACGTGAAAGCCTTTTGTAAAATGTAAAGTCTTTTTAGAGATTGAGATACTGGTACACCGAACTTGTATCAAGGCAAGAAAGATCAAAGGAAACATGATTTTTTAAAAAGCACGTGATTAGGACACTTAAGATCTTCAGAATCATCCCTTGATCAAAGCCGACCACAAATGCGAGGAATCTAACCTGGATTTGTTTGGCCTTTCGTATACCTAGAAATCCACCGTTCTTCTCTAGGCCAACCTTGGTCTTTCCTGAGAAGGTGACCACTGTGCTCCTCCAAAGGAAGCCATCTTTAAAGTCTGTTTACCATGGTTTCCAGACCTTAGGGAACTTCAAAAGGACAGAGAAACCTCGACCAGAAGCAGAAGGGAAGCAGGCCCATACCTGGGCCTCCAGAAGATGTGGAAGGGAGCCAGGGCTTTACTCCGCCCTCCGCAGGGTCCAGCTCTTTCTCCTCGCTGGCCTGCACCCCAGGCCATGGCAGCCACGTCGAGGGCCAGGAACTGGGGAGGCCCCTGCTCCCCAGTCACAGAGGGGACAAGTTGGAAGGCATTTTCTGAGCAGCACGTCTCTACTCCGGGCAGGGATTCAGCTACCATCGGCCCGGCCTTGATTTCAGGGAGCAAGCAGTTCTTTGGCCCTGTCCTGAATAGTAAAGCTTACACATACCCTTGTTTATCTGGGGAAGTGCCTCCCAATTCTGAACAATTGACTTACGGGCTCTCTTTCTGAGAACAATGCCCATTCAAAAGACAGGGACATTCTGTTCTGGTGACTCCCGGCTGGGCAGTCACAGCTCTCTTGGGAGAGGGAGGTGGGCGGGGTGTCACCCCCACAAAGCTCGCTGTGTCTCAGTGTGTGCTCCGAACCTGAGCACACAAGGCCGACCTGGTTGGAACCTGCCCAGAGGAACACACCCTGTGCACATGGCAGTGGCATGTCCTGCTCACGTACCACCTGCCCTTCTCCCTGAGCTGAAGAATATTGGGTAACTGTGTCCTCTGCTAAGGTCACAGTCCACACCTTCAGAAATCATCCAGGTCAGAAATGTTAAGAAAAGACTTCACTCCGGACTTCCCTGGTGGCACGGTGGTTAAGAATCTGCCTGCCAATGCAGGCGACACGGGTTCGAGCCCTGGTCCGGGAAGATCCCAAATGCCGTGGAGCAACTAAGCCCGTGCGCCACAACTACTGAGCCTGAGCTCTACAGCCCATGTGCCACAACTACTGAGCCCACGTGCCGCAACTACTGAGCTTGTGCTCTAGAGCCTGCGAGCTACGACTACTGAGCCCGTGTGCCACAACTACTGAAGCTCACGCACCTAGAGCCTGTGAGCCACAACTACTGAGCCTGCATGCCACAACTACTGAAGCCCACACGCCTAGAGCCCCTGCTCTGCAACAAGGGAAGCCACTGCAATGAGAAGCCCGCGCACCACAACGAAGAGTAGCCCTCGCTCGCCACAACTAGAGAAAGCCTGCGCGCAGCAATGAAGACCCAATGCAGCCAAAAATAAATAAATAAATTTATTTATTTTAAAAATAATAATAATAAAAAAAAAAGAACAAGCAAACAAAAAGCATGTTTTAAGCGCCTGTTTCACTTGGAGAGGAAGGTGAGCACAGGCCTGCCCTCTAGATCAAGAGGCCTCATGTTCCTGGAGAAAGAAAGGACTTCTGTGGGTGCTTGGATACTTTGCCCAAGCAGGCAAGGGTTGCACGCCCTCCAGCCTCACCCTTGCAGTGCGGGCCGTACTGAGAGTGGTGAGCAGCTGGGCTTTTTGTTCTTTTTAATTAAAAACATTTTTTTCTTTTATATTTTGGCCGCACCATGTGGCATGTGGGATCTTAGTTCCCTGACCAGGGATCAAACCCATGACCCCTTCAGTGGAAGTGCAATGTCCTAACCACTGGATGCCAGGGAATTCCCGTGAGCAGCTATTAACAAGCCAGTTATGTAGTGGATGGGCAGGAAAAAACACTGAAAAATGTCCACTATGGCAAAGGTAAGTATATTTTAGGGTGGTGAGAGAGAAGCCCCTTGGCCAGGCAAACATTCAGACGGTTGTCCTGTTCTCGACGTCAGAGTCCTCAGCAAGAAAACAAAAACAAACCGTCCAGTGGATGGAAAACAAACTGTAAAATCTAACAACAAACATGGAGGAATCTTGAAGCTATTGTGCTGAGGGGGGAAAGAAGTCAGTCACAGCAGGACAGATGCTGTGTGATCCCACTTCTACAAGGTCCCCAAAAGAGAGTCACAGAGACAGGAAGTAGGGTGGTGGGTGCCCGGGGCTGGGGGAGGGGGAGGGGAAGCTGGTGTTTAATGCGGACAGAGTTTCAGTTGGAGAAGATGAAAAAATTCTGGAGGCGGATGGTGGTGACGGTTGCACAACAGTGTGAATGTTCTTAATGCCACTGAGTTGTGCACTTAAAAAATGGTTAAAATGGTAAATGTTATCTTAGTTGAGCACAGTTTTTTTGAAAGTTGCCCATCCAGCTGAGGGACTTTCAAAGGTGCAGGGCGTAACCGGTCTTGTACCGCCTCACGATCTTTAACCAAACCAGCTTATATGTTTTTCCTACAAATTTCCTGACAAGAGTGTGAAATACAACGTTGACATTCATATACAAAATAAAAAAATATATATATCTATATACACACACACAAATGTGTGTTACTATGACACGTAAGTAACATAACATATACATGTAAAATAAACAAAACAACAAAACCAAACTAAAAACAGCAAACAACACTCAAGTGACCAAGGCAGTGAGTCTTCAGCAGACTCCCTCCCACGGGGTGGAAACAGCCCAGCAGCCCACCTGTTTTCTGGGCCCAGAGAGCAGAGCTGCAGCTGAAAGCCCTTCCCCCCACGTGCATCCCCACAAAGCTGCCCTTGCTCCGGGGCAGGTGGCTGGCGTCCCACTGCTCTGTGACCTTTCCACCAGTGCCCAGCTGGCTTTCTTTCCAAAGACGGTGTCATAGTCTATGTGGGCAAGCCTATCTGCAGCTTTGGGCTTTAGGGCGAGTCCTGAACTTTGGACGTGGAGCAGAACTGGCGCAGAGGGAGTCTGGTGTCTGGAAGAGATACCAGGGTCGGTCGCCTGACGCCAGCCCAACCCTGCTTTTGTAACTTTCTGCAGCGATGGCCCAACCCTGATGGCCTCAGTGTTCAGAACATTTTGCTCTGTTTTCGCTTTTGAAATAACCGTCTGAGTGGGAGCCCAGGAGGCTGTGGCTTGTCACCCCACACTGCCTCCACCAATGAGAGGGCCCCTGGGGGTGCCCGCTGAGGCCTGTCCTCTGGACCCTGAGCCTCCCACTTGGTGCCATGGGATCAGCACGGGCCTGATGACATGGAAACGTCAGTGCCATCAGACTCAGAGCAGGGAGAAATGGAAACACATGATACTGCTTGGGAAACAGTTAAACTAGTTCTAATCTGGCTGATCCTTGTCCTCAAAGACCTTTTCCTTCAGTTGCAGTTTATTTGGCTACCATATAGAAGCTGGGAAAAATAGACAATATTAACAATTTCAATCCTCGACACGTTTTTGTTTTAGTTTTAGTTTTTTGTATCAAATGATCTCTAATAATTTGTCAGAAACATCCCAAGCTTTTGTTGGGATACTGCCCTTTCCCAGACCAAAGAACCCCTCGACACAGCTTGTTTTTTCTGGTGTCAGAAAAAGCAGGGCTCATTCTACAGTCTCACATTATCTCCAAAACTCAGGCTGGAAGGGACATTTGGCCTCTTCCACATCTCCCACACTCCAATCTGACCCTCTTTCTGGAAGAACATGGACAGGCAGGTGCTAACATCTCATCCCTTTCTGAGGGCAGAGAATCTGAGGGCAGAGGAGAACCAGCTCCCAGGAGCGAGAGTTAAACAAGACAGAAGGGGTGCCGGCCCCTTGACGGAACCTTGCTTGGGGGCAGAGGGGTCTTCACCTTGGAGGTGCAGTGTCATCACCTTCTCTTCACTGGCTTTCGGCTCTGAGTGTCTGCCCTCGTGTCCCTGCGGGCAGCTGTCTGCACGGTCCCGCATGCTGGCACCCTCTCCCCCATTCGCTCTCCTGTTTTCACCTTCCCTCCTCACATCAGCAGTACACGTCTTACAGAACTAGTCAATGGAGGAAATTCCCTGGCCGTCCAGTGTTCAGACTCTGCGCTTCCATTGCAGGGGGCATGGGTTCAATCCTTGGTCGGGGAACTAAGATCCTGCAAGTGTGGCCAAAACAAAACAAAACAAAACAAAAAAAATTAGTCAATGGAGGAAATCCCAAAGATTTGTTCATTGATTCACCATATACATTCTGAGCATAAAATTTAAAGATCACTAAAGGCTTGGACTTCCATTAATTGAAGAGATGACATAATTTATTTTTTATTTGTTAAATTTAATTTTTATTTTATATTCAAGTTAGTTGATTTACAATGTTGTGTTCGTTTCAGGTGTACAGCAAAGTGATGCAGTTATACATATACATATATCCATTATTTTTCAGATTCCTTTCCCATATAGGTTATTACTGAATACTGAGAAGAGTTCCCTGTGCTATACAGTTGCTGTTTATCTAGTTTATATATAGTAGTGTGTGTATGTTAATCCCAAACGCCCAATTTATCCCTCCCCTGCCACGTTTCCCTGAAGAGATGACAAAATTTACATCTCACTTGAAAAGACTGCTCATTTAGTTTTCTCACTTTGACAGTGTTGTATTTTTTTCTTTCCATATGAAGCTGGTGTGTTACCTGATGTACTCCACTGGGGTACAGTGTTCTGAGTCATGAGTCCACGATGGCCACTACACGTGGTGCCTGGTGAAAGGTCCACTTGGTATCTGGCTGTGCCCTCACCCACAAAGCTGCATCTCTCAAACAGAAGCCACTCCTACTATGACACTGTTAATATTGTAAATATCAAAAATGCATGCAAGAGAAACATTTCTCCTTAATTCATGACATTATCTTTGATGTTAGTTCAAACAGAATGCTCCTTTCTAACTAACCCTGAATTCTATGCTGGAGTTAAATTCGTGAGGACAGAAAAGCTGAATACGTGCATCAATTTATCAGAACCTAGAGATGGGAGAATGCAGAGCAAACATGGTGGGTATCCTTCTGTGGAGCTGGTGTGCAGCCCCAATAAAACCCACGTCTTAGCGGGATTATTTACACAATACAGATAATATCAGGCCAAAATTTTAGATTGCTCTGCACACTCCATACTTCTTCTCAAAATATATATACGTGTAAAATCTTCAGAAATTTATAAGATATTTTAATAACTTAAGCACAGATAATAACATATAAAACACAAACAACATCACCACCACCGCTAGTCTCACAACCCTACATTTATAATGGTTATACTCTTGCTACACGTGCATCATCTTTTTTTCCTCCAAGGAAATAAAACATTGTGAATGTCACTAAAAATCCCTTTAACCAGGGCTCTCAGTCCTATTCCCTTCTCTCTCCATTC
The DNA here is from genome assembly GCF_964165515.1 of Mesoplodon bidens. Taxonomy (NCBI): domain Eukaryota; kingdom Metazoa; phylum Chordata; class Mammalia; order Artiodactyla; family Ziphiidae; genus Mesoplodon; species Mesoplodon bidens. The sequence goes on along the minus strand of NC_138167.1, from coordinate 1,266,711 downwards.
TACAAGCTGGTACGTTTTTCTTTTTAATTCCAATCAATGCCATTTTACACTTCATGTTGTTTTGCAACTCAGTGTTAGTCCCCTGTGTTTTTGAGATCTGTGCACACTGTTCTGCATGGATGCAGTTTATCCTTTTTAATGATACGTAGTATTGCAATGTATGCACACACGCATTTATATATCCATTCCTCCACTGGTGCATTGTTTGGTCGTTTCCAGTCCTGTTTTTTTTTTTTTTTAATTTTTATTGGAGTATAATTGCTTTACAATGTTGTGTTAGTTTCTGCTGTACAATGAAGTGAATCAGCTATATGTATACCTATATCCCCTCCCTCTTGGACCTCCCTCCCTCCTCCCCCATCCCACCGATCTAGGTCGTCACAGAGCACCGAGCTGAGCTCCCTGTGCTATACAGCAGGTTCCCACTAGCTATGTATTTTACACATGGTAGTGTATTTATGTCAATCCCAATCTCCCAATTCGTCCCACCCTCCCCTTCCCCCCGCCCTGTGTCCACATGTCTGTTTTCTACGTCTATATCTCTATTCCTGCACTACAAATAGGTTCATCTGTACCATGTTTCTAGATTCCACATATATGCATTAATGTACGATATTTCTTTTTCTCTTTCTGGCTAACTTCACGCTGTATGACAGACTCTAGGTCCATCCACATCTCTACAAATGACCCAGTTCTGTTCCTTTTTATGGCTGAGTAATATTCCACTGTATACATGTACCACCTCTTCTTTATCCCTTCATCTATCGTTGGACATTTACATTGTTTGCATGACCTGGCTATTGTAAATAGTGCTGCAGTGAACATTGTGGTACACGTGTCCTTTTAAATTATGGCTTTCTCAAGGTATAAGCCCAATAGTGGAATTGCAGGGTCATATGGTAGTTCTATTTTTAGTTTTTTAAGGAACCTCCATACTGTTCTCCATAGTGGCTGTATCAATTTACATTCCCACCAACAGTGCAAAAGGGTTCCCTTTTCTCCACACCGTCTCCAGCATTTATTGTTTGTAGATTTTTTGATGATGGCCATTCTGACCAGTGTGAGGTGATACCTCATTGTAGTTTTGTTTGTTTGTTTTTTAATTTATTTTATTTTTATTTATCTTTGGCTGCGTTGGGTCTTTATTGCTGTGCGTGGGCTTTCTCTAGCTGCGGAGAGCGGGGGCTACTCTTCGTTGCAGTGCGTGGGCTACTCATTGCAGTGGCTTTTGCTGCGGAGCACGGGCTTTAGAGCGCAGGCTCAGTAGTTGTGGCACTCAGGCTTAGTTGCTCCGTGGCATGTGGGATCTTCCCAGACTATGGCTCAAACCCATGTGCTCTGCATTGGCAGGCAGATTCTTAACCACTGCGCCACCAGGGAAGTCCCTCATTGTAGTTTTGATTTGCATTTCTCTAATAATTAGTGATGTTGAGCATCTTTTCATGTGCCTCTTGGCCATCTGTATGTCTTCTTTGGTGAAATGTCTATTTAGGTCTTCCGTCCTTTTTTTAACTGGGTTGTTTGTTTTTTTGATACTGAGCTCCATGAGCTGCTTGTGTATTTTGGAGATGAATCCTTTGTCCATTGCTTCATTTGCAAATATTTTATCCCATTGTGAAGGTTGTCTTTTCATCTTGTTTATGGTTTCCTTCGCTGTGCAAAAGCTTTTAAGTTTAATTAGGTCCCATTTGTTTATTTTTGTTTCTATTTCCATTACTCTAGGAGGTGGGTCAAAAAAGATCTTGCTGTGGTTTATGTTAAAGAGTGTTTTTCCTATGTTTTCCTCTAAGAGTTTTATAGTGTCTCGTCCTACATTTAGGTCTTTAATCCATTTGGAGTTTATTTTTGTATATGGTGTTAGGTAGTGCTCTAATTTCATTCTTTTATGTGTAGTTGTCCAGTTTTCCCAGCACCACTTATTGAAGAGGCTGTCTTTTCTCCATTGTATGTTCTTGCCTCCTTTGTCATAAATTAGGTGACCTTATGTGCGTGGGTTTATCTCTGGGCTTTCTATCCTCTTCCATTGACCTATGTTTCTGTTTTTGTGCCAGTACCATATTGTCTTGATTACTTTAACTTTGTAGTATAGCTCGAAGTCGAGAAGCCTGATTCCTCCAGCTCCGTTTTTCTTTCTCAAGATTGATTTGGCTATCTGGTGTCTTTTGTGTTTCCATACAAACCATAAAATATTTTTGTTCTAATTCTGTGAAGAATGCCATTGGTAGTTTGATAGGGATTGCATTGAATCTGTAGATTGCTTTGTGTAGTATAGTCATTTTCACAGTATTGAATCTTCCAACCCAAGAACATGGTATATTTCTCCATCTGTTTATGTCATCTTTGACGCACATATCATATTTATATATCCATTCCTCTACTGATGCATTGTTTGGTTGTTTCCAGTCCTCTTGCCATTACAAAGGCTGGTCCATGAACATTGCTGTACAAGTTTTCCAGTGCACCATGCAGTATCATGTTACTCAGCATCCCTCCCCTCCTCCTGAAAAATACAAGCACCTTAGCATCTTTTAAGTCTATACACACCACCCTCTCTTACATGCTATTTTGTGAGGTACTTTAGTTCCACTTTTTAATATATATTCATCATCAATATAATATACAGTTATACAGTGAATGCATATTTAGATTTATTTAAAGTTTTACCTATTTCTGGGAATTCCCTGATGGTCTAGTGGTTAGGGCTTCACACTCTCACTGCCAAGGGCCCGGGTTCAATCCCTGGTCGGGGAACTAAGATCCCACAAGCTGCCACATGGCCAAAAGAACAAACAAACAACCAAAAAAAAAAAACAAATAAAGTTTTACGTGGTTCTTTGGACACGATTCTTTCTATTTTTTTTGGAGGGGTCATTTATTTATTTAGTTTTGTGTATATTCACATATATGTGTATGAGAAATAGATCATATAGGTAAAATACATAAAACATGCACATAGTACAGTATTTATGTATGAATAATATGATGTCTGAGATACACTTCAAGATAATCTGGGAAGGGAGGAAGTGGGTGAGGGCATAGATGAAATAAAGTTGGTTGTATACTGGTAATTATTAAAGCTGGGTATGGATACAGGGAGCTTATACCATTTGCTCTAGTTTTGTACACGATTAAAAATTTTCATATATGTTAAAGAATTGAGAAAAAAAGAAAAGGCACCATACTGGCAGCAGAGGTCCTTTCCCCCCTCCCCAAGCTCACCCAGCAGTGGTTTAACTCTGTCACTTTTTGCAAGTCACTTCCCTCCTCCGGGCCTCAGTTTCCTTCTCTTTAAAACGATCAAGTTGGATAATATGATATTTAAGACCCCTTCCTGCTTTGACATGGTAAGAGATATCACAGGGCTTCTTTGTTGTTGCTGTTTCTGTTTTTCATTGTGGTATAATGTACATGCCACATAATTCACCTTTTTTTTTTTTTTTTTTTTTTTTTTTGCGGTACGCGGGCCTCTCACTGTTGTGGCCTCTCCCGTTGCGGAGCGCAGGCTCCGGATGCGCAGGCTCAGCAGCCATGGCTCACGGGCCCAGCTGCTCCGTGGCATGTGGGATCTTCCCAGACCGGGGCACGAACCCGTATCCCCTGCATCGGCAGGCGGACTCTCAACCACTGCGCCACCAGGGAAGCCCTAATTCACCATTTTAAGGTGTACAGTTCAGTGGTTCTTAGTCTGTTTACAAGGTTGTGCAACCATCTTCACCAGCTAATTATAGAACGTCTTCTTCACCCCAAAAAGGAATCTGATACCGGCTGGCAGTCACTCTCTGTTCTCTTACCCCACACCCTGGCATCCACTAATCTATAATACTTTCTGTCTCTATGGACTCACCTATTCTGGACATTTCATATAAATAGAATTATAGCATATGTGGCCTTTTATGACCCACTTCTTTCACTTAGTGTAATGTTTTCAAGGTGCATCCATGCTGTAGCATTTATTAGTACTTAATTTCTTTTTATTTCGTTTGGAAGGTAATCTGGGCAGCAGTTTATAGAATGGTTTGGATTGTGGTGAGATTGGTGGCAGGGAGATCAATTAGCAACTTATTGCAGGAGCCCAAGAAGAAGGTGCCCCTTAATAGGGGTGAGGTCTGATAAAGGCTCAGAGCTGCTGAAATGACCAAAGCATAGTTGTAGTTATTAACCAAATTGGGGCCAAGAGAAGATGCCCATGTAGGCATATGACAGCATTCTCTAGAGCTAAGCTGCTTCCCAATGGCGTGGCGTTATGAACTCTTAGACATGCAGTTTATGGACTGTCTGCTCATCAGCCTGTCACTCAGCATCCCTCCCCTCCTCCTGAAAAATACAAGCACCTTAGCATCCTTTAAGTCTGTACACACCACCCTATCTTGCATGCTAGTTTGTGAGGTACTTTAGTTCCACTTTTTTATATATAGCCATCATCAATATAATATACAGTATACGGTGAATGCGTACCTAGATTTATGCATTCACTATATAAATATTTTTTCACTGTATATTTTTTAATTGTATATTTCAGAGTTCTCCTGTGATTGCACCCAGGCTTAAAAAGCACGTGTGCGCATGGTTTGGAGAATGGTTTTTAAGACAGGGAAAGTAGAGTATAACAGAGAGATCCAGAGCTCTACAGAGTACAAAGAGCTGTCCTTAGCATCCGCACAGTTCTAGGGGGATTTCCTGCTGTCTGCTTCTGTTGTGAACAAGATCCTCTAAAATCATTGCTCTGGACTTTCCATCTCCAGATTTTCTAGAGGGCCAATTTAATCACTGGTCCCTCCTGGGTCATATATCCAGGTGCCACGGTGGTAACCCAGCTGGGTTTGCACTTGCTTTCAACATTACCCTGGCGTGTTCTCAGGTTATTTTCATCCATGTCCTGTGTGTGAGTTTCCCTTTCCCAAATTGTTGTGGATTGGATTATAGCTTTTTTCTTAATGGGCTAAATTTAAAGGAACACCTGCCAGTTAGAGGTGCCACATTGCTTATTTAATTGAACAGTGAACTGAAAAACAGTAGGACTAGGAAGACAAGAAGTTTGTTGGAGGGGCTTCCCTGGTGGCGCAGTGGTTGAGAGTCCGCCTGCCGATGCAGGGGACATGGGTTCGTGCCCCGGTCCGGGAGGATCCCACATGCCGCGGAGCAGCTGGGCCTGTGAGCCATAGCCGCTGAGCCTGTACGTCTGGAGCCTGTGCTCTGCAACGGGAGAGGCCACAGCAGTGAGAGGCCCGCGTACCGAAAAAAAAAAAGAAGTTTGTTGGAAAAGAACTCGAATAACTCGATCTGAGAATGAGTTAACATGATGTGGGTGTGGGGAGGAGGAGTCATCAGGGAAGTAAGGCAAATGCTACCTGCCTTTACCTCACCAAACCTGCAACATCCTTATAGATTTTGCTTTAACCTCCTTATACTCCCTTATGTGCTTCTCTAATAGCTGGTTTTGTTTATTACGCGACAACTGGCATTCCTCCTATTTCACGTTTTTGGTGTGTTTGTTCCACAGTAACTTTTAATTTAATTTAATTTAATTTTAATTTTTTTGGCCATGCCGGGTGGACGGTGGGATCTTAGTTCCTCGACCAGGTATCAAACCCGGGCCCTGGGCAGTGAGAGCACCAAGTCGTAACCACTGGACCGCCAGGGAATTCCCCACAGTAACTTTTAAATTCACACATTTGATGCCCTAGCATTGTTGTTCCATAGGAAATACTCAACAAATCTAGTTGAATAAGTGAATGAACGAGTGAATGCCATTAAAAAGAAGTGGAATGAAGAAAAAGAAGAAGAAAAAAATGAGAGAAGTTGAATGATATTTTTTAGATCACATTGCGTACACCATTAACAAGTATCAAGATCGCTGTGTCTTCTTTGTCTGCTTTCCTTCTCCCTATCCACATTTACTAAAGACTCAGCGCAGGCCAAGCACCAGGTTCTATGCTGAAAATTACAGTGATTTGCTCTTCCATCTTGAAATACTTTGGCAGCTGATGAAAAGCTTTAAAGTTTGTTATTTAAAATTAGCCAGTTCTGGGACTTCCCTGGTGGTGCAGTGGTTAAGAATCTGCCTGCCAATTCAGGGGACATGGGTTCTATCCCTGATCCAGGAAGATCCCACATGCTGCGGAGCAACTAATCCTGTGCACCACAACTACTGAGCCTGTGCTCTAGAGCCCGCGAACCACAACTACTGAGCCCATGTGCCACAACTACTGAACCTGTGCCCTAGAGCCCTCGAGCCGCAACTACTGAAGCCCGTGTGCCTAGAGCCTGTGCTCCACAATAAGAGAAGCCACTGCAGTGAGAAGCCCACACACTGCAATGAAGAGTAGCCCCCGCTTGCTGCAACTAGAGAAAGCCCGCACGCAGCAACGAAGACCCAACACAGCCAAAAAAAACCCTAAATGGCAAATATTACAAAAAAAAAAAAATTAGCCAGTTCTTGGACTTGGTGATGTGGTGCGAGTGTAAGGCTTACAGTCTGACTATTGCTCTGAGTCTACCCTTCACAGAGCCATTAGCTTTTAAACAATCCTTTTGTCTTTTGGTAGCGGTAACCATTTTACACTTTTAAGAAACTAGTGCCTGGAGCAGGCTTTCTTAACCTGGGATTGAGTCATAAAGTTCAACATGAGGTCTTGGAGGAACAGGGACAGTCCTCTGGCAATTTGTAAATATATGTGTACATATTTAGTTTTCTGCGGGTTATAGATTCTCAAAGGAGAGTATAACGCCAAAAATGTTAAGAGCAACTCTGTTTGCCTTGCTTCATTAAGCTCCCTGCACAGTGCCCTTTGCTACATAGTCTGCTGGTTAAGTGCTTGGGTAATATAGTCATAGCCCCTGCGTCTGAATCCTGGCTCTGCTATTTAATAGCTCTGTGACCTTAAGTCACCGAAACTCTCTGTGCCTCAATTTCTTCATCTGTAAAATGGAGATAGCAATAGTACTATGTCATGAGGTTGTGCTGAGGATTACATGAGTATATACATAACTCAGAAAATGCTCAGCACATGGTAAATATTCTATATATATATTAGCTATTGTTACTATAATTATTACATAGACGTGTCACTGATGATAATGATGATGAAAATCATGATGACTGATACCGTCCTGAAGCCACTTGAGTTGAATGAGAAGGAACAGCCACAAGAAATGCTGAATAACCAGCTGACTCTTCCGGATAAAGCTAACACAGCTTTTCCCTTGACGGCCAGCCAGACTCTTAAGCCTGGGCAATCTGACTTGACTGCGGAGATGAGTATGCTCAATTTTAATGGCAATTAAAGTGGAAAAAGCAATTTGGTTTTTAGACTTAACTAAAATGTATACTGATTCCATTTTTCAGTCTGGGATGGAACTGACTCATTGCCACGGTTCTGGTTTCTCATCCCGTGGAACGAGCATTGTTGATGCTCCACCAGTGATAAATGACGGATAGGGAAACGTGAACTTTTGATGAGCTGTCCTAAAGCTCCTCTCTTCCGGTCCTCCCACAAAATACTGTGACAATCTAACATTTTCTTGAAGCCCACACCTCCAGCCGCTGACGTCAACTGCTAAAAGGGTTCGTGGAATTAGATTAGATTAGAATTTGTTCCAAAGGTCTTTAACTTTGTCCAGCTTTCAGTGACCAAAGTTTTCTTTAGAGAGTTGAATTTCAGGGACTTCCCTGGTGGTCCAGCAGCTAAGACTCGCACTTCCACTGCAGGGGGCATGGGTTCCATCCCTGGTCGGGGAACTAAGATCTCGCATGCCGCACGGTTATCTATTTACCTTTGTTGGGCCGAACTGGCCTTCCCCCAAATGCCTGAGAGCGATATTTTCCCCAGGTATTATTTTTGAGGCCTCTACTTTTTTCCTTTATCCCTTCCTTGCACAAGTAATTCCCAATCCCAGCCACAACCCCTCTAGCAATGGCTGCATCTCTCCCTGAGCTCTCCCTTTGGAAACAAACACTCGGGGGAAACCCTGATCCTAGAGTGTCAAGTAGAAATTGTGCAAAGTGATTTTATTCGGTTGCTGGCTGTCCATCACACCTAAAGTCCAATAGATCTGTAGATAAATGCCTGAATATATTCAGGAGTGGAAGATTGAAGGTTAAGATCTAACCCCCATTGCTGTGTTTTTCAAAATGTGGTCCATGGGGACAGAAAGCACCGGCTATATAATTTGCAAGACCCAGCATCAAATGGAAGTCCAGGGCCTCTTGTTCAGAATTTCAGGACATGGACAAGAGAACACTAAACCATGTGTGTGTCCTTTTGAGTACAGGGCCCTGTGCCAGTGTGCAGGAGGGACGGCCAGGAAGCCGAGACTGCGTGGAGCCCATGGTATCAGAGTCGCTAGAATGCGACTGATAAAAAACTGATTTCTGGGACTTCCTCAGCAGTCAAGTGGTTAGGGCTCCACACTTCCACTGTAGGGGGCCCAGGTTCGATCCCTGGTTGGGGAATTAAGATCCACTCACATGCCACTCAGTGAGGCCAAAAAAAAAATTTTTTTTTTAAAATCTGGAACTTCCTTGGTGGCACACTGGTTGGGAATCTGCCTACCAATGCAGGGGACACGGGTTCGAGACCTGGTCCAGGAAGATCCCACATGCTGTGGAGCAACAAAGCCTGTGAGCCACAACTACTGAGCCCACGAGCCACAACTACTGAGCCCGCGTGCCACAACTACTGAAGCCCACATACCTAGAGCCTGTGCTCCACAACAAGAGAAGCCACTGCAGTGAGCAGCCCGCGCACCACAACGAAGAGTAGCCCCCGCTCGCCGCATCTAGAGAAAGCCCGCATGAAGCAACGAAGACCCAATACAGCCAAAAATAAATAAATTTAAACAAACAAACAAACAAACAAAATCTGATTTCTGAGGCCTAACAGGGTAAATGAATCAGAATCTCTGGGGACAGTGTTTGGGAATTGACATCTTTTTTTTTTCCCCAGTGTTTGTAAGTAAAATTTTAGTGGAACATAATCATGCTCATTTGTTTTCATATTGTTTATGGCCACTTTTTCACTATAATAGTAGTTAAATAGCTAGGATTGAAACTCTGTAGTCAACAAGACCTATTTATTCCTTGGCCCTTTAGAGAAAGTTTGTTGACCCCTGACGTAATAAAATAAACCTATGCCTGGAAAAAAGAAACCCAAACTTTGCTTTTTTATTTCACTTTCTATTTTCTTTCTTTTTTTTTTTTTTTATTAAGACTAGGTACATTGGGCTTCCCTGGTGGTGCAGTGGTTAAGAATCTGCCTGCCAGTGCAGGGGACACAGGTTCGAGCCCTGGTCCAGGAAGATCCTACATGCCGTGGAGCGACTAAGCCCTTGCTCCACAACTACTGAGCCTGCACCCTAGAGCCCGCCAACCACAACTACTGAGACTGTGTGCCACAACTACTGAAGCCTGTGCACCTGGAACCCACGCTCTGCAACAGGAGAAGCCACCACAGTGAGAAGACTGCGCACTGCAATGAAGACCCAATGCAGCCAAAAATAAATAAATACAATAAATAAATTAAAAAAAAAAGACTACGTACATTTAAGAAATTGGCAATGGTCATATATTTTTGCTTTTATAGTTTCTAGAGGTATGTAAGCCATTTTCACCTGGTATTCTTGTGATTTTCTTACATTTTTTAAATTTAATTTTTATTTTATATTGGAGTACAGTTGATTTACAATGTTGTGTTACTTTCAGGTGTACAGCAAAGTGAATCAGTTATACATATATATTTAAATATTTCCATTCTTTTTCAGATTCTTTTCCCATATAGGTTATTACAGCATACTGAGTACAGTTCCCTGTGTTCTACAGCAGGTCCTTGTTGATCATCTATTGTATATATAGTGGTGTGTCTCTGTTACTCCCGAACTCCTCATGTATCCCTCCTGGGAGTCGACATTCTTCACACGCTCTCCAGGTGTTGATTCTGTACACAATTTGGAAACCTCTGCCTCTTTTCCTCATGTTCTTGGGAAGAAGAAACAGCGATTGTAGTAACAGGGAGAGAGGACGTCCTTCAACTTTCTTTCTCCCTTTCCTCTTCTGTTCTGCTCTGATTGGGCCTGTCAGAGCACACCCAGCAGGGCTGATGAAACCATCAGACAGAAAGTTGGAGGGCAGCGGGGAGACTCTGGACGGTCTGGGCACTTGTTCTGCAGGAATCACGTCTTTCCCAGAGCCCCCTTCTCCTCCCGGTTTGCTTTTACTTCTAACCTAAAGCAACAGAACAGGACAAAGTGCCAGTGAAACAAGCTCTGAAAACCACCCCAACCCATAGCCCCCTCCTCGGTGACTCTCTGGTCACACACATCAGAGCTCAATTCCGGATCAGTCCTGTTCCCTCCATAGTAAACGCCAGTTCTTGGAACTTATTTCTGCAAATTGTCACTTTACCGAATTGCAAGCCCCAGGGCTCCGGGTTCATTCCCATATGCTGATGAGAGAATTCTTATCAAATTACCCTTGAAACCCAGAAGGACCTTGTGGGGCTCCCAGGCATGGAGTCCACTTTGTCCCCCATTTCTTTTTTTTTTAATTTATTTATTTTATTTATTTTTGGCTGCATCGGGTCTTCGTTGCTGCCCACAAGCTTTCTTTAGTTGCGGCGAGCGGGGGCTACTCTTCGTTGTGGTGCTCGGGCTTCTCATTGTGGTGGCTTCCCTTGTTGCAGAGCACGGGCTCTAGGCACGTGGCTTCGGTAGTTGTGGCCCACGGGCTTTGTTGCTCCCCGGCATGTGGGATCTTCCCGGAGCAGGGATTGAACCCGTGTCCCCTGCATTGGCAAGCAGATTCTTAACCAGTGCACCACCAGGGAAGTCCTGAAAACAGACTATTTTTATAAAAGTTTTATGTAAGTCACATGGAAACCACAAAACAAAAAAGATAAAGAGAAACAAATCAAAGCACACTACCATAGAAAATCATCAAATCACGAAGGAGGAGACAAGAGAGGAACAAAGGAATTACAAAACAGCCAGAAAACAATTAACAAAATGGCAATAGTAAGTCCAAAGCTTTCAGTGGATATTAAACAACATGCTAATGAGCAACCAATCAAAGAAGAAATCAAAAGAGAAGTTTAAAACCTGGAGACGAATGAAAATGCAAACAAAACATACCAAAACTTATACAATGCAGCAAAAGCCGTTCTAAAAGGGAAGTTTATAGCAATAAACACCTACATTAAGAAAAAAGAAAGAATTCAAATGAATCACCTAACTTTACACGTAAAGGAACTAGAAAAAGAAGAACAAACTAAGCCCAAAGTTAGTTGAAGGAAGAAAATCACAAAGGTCAGAGTGAAAAATCAATGAAATAGAGATTAAAAGACAATAGAAAAGATCAAAGAAACTAAGAGCTATTTTTTTGAAAAGATAAACAAAATAGACAAACTTTTAGCTAGACTTTCTAAGAGAAAAAAGAGAGTGGACTCAAATTATAAATAAAAGAGGATCATGAAACTTCTATGAATAATTATACACCAATCTATTGGACAACCTAGAAGAAATGGATATACTCCTAGAAACATACAACCTACCAAGAATGAATCATGAAGAAATAGAAAAATCTGAACAGATCAATTTTTAGTAAGGAGATTGAATCAGTAATCAAAAACCTCCCAACAAACCAGATGGCTTCACTGGTTAATTCCACCAAACATTTAAAGAAGAATTAATACCAATGCTTAAACTCTTCCAAAAAATAGAAGAGGGAACACTTCAAAACTCATTTCCAGGAGCCAGCATCAGCTGATACCACATAAGACAAGGACCCTCCAAGAAAAGGAAATTAGAGGCCAATATCCCTAATGAACACAGCCGCAAAAAACCCTCAACAAAATACTATCAAATGCATCTGTATATTTAAAAGGATCATATTCCATGATCAAGTGGGATTTATTCCAAGGATGCAAGGATGGTTCAGCATTCACAAATTAACCAATGTGATAGACCACATGAACACAATGAAAGATAAAAATCATATGATCATCTCAATGGATGCAGAAGAAGCAACTGGCAAAATTCAGATCCTTTTATGATAAAAACTTTCAACAAACTTGGTATAGGGGGAATGTACTTCACCATAATACAGGCCATAGAAAAGTGGTTGCCAGGGGCTGGGGGTAGGGGGTAGGGAGAGATTGGTAAAAAGGTACAAACTTTCAGGTATAAGATGAACCAGTTTGAGGATCTTATGTAAAACATGGTGACTATAGTTGGTAACAGCGGATTGAATAATTGAAATTTTCTAAGAGAGTAGAAGATAAATGTTCTCACCAAAATTAAAAAAAAAGTAAATATATGAGGTACTGATATGTTAATTAACTTGATGGGGGGGATCCTTTTGTACACAAAAAATTCGTGCATCTTATTGTGTGTAAAGTATACTTCAATAAAGCCTATTTTTATAAACTACAAAAGATGTTCCGAAAAGACGCTAATCCACACCCACATACACATCACCCAGGATTAATAAATGTTAAACATTTTTTTTTTTTTTTTTTTCTGCGGTATGTGGGCCTCTCACTGTTGTGGCCTCTCCCGTTGCAGAGCACAGGCTCCGGATGCGCAGGCTCAGCGGCCATGGCTCACGGGCCCAGCCGCTCCGCGGCATATGGGATCCTCCCGGACCGGGGCACGAACCCGTATCCCCTGCATCGGCAGGCGGACTCTCAACCACTGCGCCACCAGGGAGGCCCAAATGTTAAACATTTTTATCTTTTGCTTTAGCTTTTCTCACATAGAAGAAATGAAATATTACTGATAAAGGTGAAGTTTCCTTAGTTCCCAGACCTACTTCCTACCTCTTCCCACTGTCAAGCACATTCATAACGTTGTGTGTTTCCTTTCTGTCCATGAAAAAAAAATGTATTAACAAACGCCTTCATTTCATTGTTGAAGATACTGAAGCTTAGCGAGAACTAATGCACAGGCCATAGTTAAACAGTGAGTCAGTGGCACAGCTGGTAATGATGCTCTTTCCCCAGTGCTATGTTACCTAACTTGTGTTTCAGGAGCTGCTAATGTAATTGACATAACTACGAGAATGTTTACACTGCTCTTTATCCTCGGTTTTAAACGTGACTACTACATGGCACAAATGGGAATTTAGTGTGTTGTGACGTTTCTCCAAGTGTTTAAAATGGACTGCTTGGAAACTTTCAAATCCAAGATGGATGTGATTTTTATCACTATAGCTATTTGATATCAGTTTAATGACAAGCCAGAATACAGATATTTATGTATTTCCCTCTAAATTTGCCATAGAGATTACTAGATTAGTTTCAAAACAGCTAACACCATGGAATCCCAATGCTTCAAAATCCAATTAGTTTGGACTTCCCTGGTGGCACAGTGGTTAAGAATCTGCCTGCCAATGCAGGGGACACAGGTTCGAGCCCTAGTCCCAGAAGATCCCACATGCCGCGGAGCAACTAAGCCCATGTGCCACAACTACTGAGCCTGTGCTCTAGAGCCCACAAGCCACGACTACTGAGCCTGTGCGCCACAACTATGGAAGCCTGCGCGCCTAGAGCCTGTGCTCCGCAACAAGATAAGCCACCGCAATGAGAAGCCCGCGTACCGCAACGAAGAGTGGCCCCCGCTCGCCACAACTAGAGAAAGCCCGCGCACAGCAATGAAGACACAACGCAGCCAAAAATAAAAATAAAATAAATAATAAAAAGCTTGTGTTAAAGAAAACATCCAATTAGTTGGCTGCATTTCACAGTTTGTTTTACATTGAACGGGTACAGAACACACAACCCCAAAATACGCCACTTTGGCATACTGATTATTTTGAGCTGAGGGCACTTGGGAAATAGCAGATACAGGAAGGGTTCTCTGTCCTACCTCCCCCTTTCTACCTAAAACCAGGTCATAACATTTCCCATGAAAAAGGTACCTCCCTGTACCAGGAAGAGAGCATTCTTTATTTTTTTCTACCAGTTTTATTGAGATATAATTGACATTTAACATTGTTTAAGTTTCAGGTATGCAACATGATGATTCTGTAGAACATTCTTAGACTGGGAGTTGACCTAAACCAAAATGGACCTGTGCTAAGAATCCTACAAAAGTAGCCTGATATTCCATGAGTTCCCCCCTCCCCATATATTTCCTAGGCATTGTCCCCCAATTTACTGTCCCTAGTCCAAGCCACTTTGTCTCGCCACATCCCCACAATTTTTTGTTCTTTATGTAAAAAGGTATGTAAGCTTTTGGCTCTAATGTTCTCCTCAGGTCTTCATTTTCCTTCTGAAGACTCCTGTGTGCATGTAAAAACATTAAATTTATAAGCTTTTCTCTTGTTAGTAATGTCTTATCTCAGTTTACTTCTTAGGCCAGCTGCAGAACCTAAGAGGGTAGAAAGAAATTTTTCCTCTCCTACAACATATGTAAGAGACAAACACAAGGACTGGTTTGACATTTCTTGCCCTTTCTTCTTGGTTTCTCTTTTTTTATGGTCCATCTTTCACTTTGTCCAGATTTTCCCCCCTCATTTCTAATATTTATATTTCAGCAGCTTATAGATACTGCGGGAGAAGAGAATTTAGGTTGGTTTTAGGTATTTCGTAATGATGAAGCTGTTAATCTTTTGTAATTTTTTTTATTTTGGAAAGTGGTAGACAGTTCTTCTTCAAGAAGACTGCTAATTTTGATTGTCACTAGTAGAATGATTTGTCTCTTTTTTTCTCCTTAAAAATAGTAATTGTTCTGATTAGAAAAATAATATAATTTCTCTTTTCTTTATTGGAGAAGGAAAACAAAACAAAACAAACCAGTTGGGACTCCAAGCTTAAATTCACAATGGGGTCTGGAGCATTTTCTTTGTCCTTTAGCATTTGAAAGCTGCACCGTCATTTGCTGGTCACTCTGGTTACCTCTTCAGTTCTCATTGGCTGTTGACTTGCAGATCACAATGCAGGCTGAGGCTGTCCCCAGAGCAAGTCCATCATCACCATTCCTGCAGCATATTGTAGCACCACTGACGCCTCATTCTGGGGTGGCCGAAACCGGATTATGAATGTCACTTACCCAGTGGTGTGCTTCTCTGTCAACAACATCTGATCATTGTAGAGATGACCACATCAGACTAGCTGTGCCTCAGGGCACTGTTGGGTCACTGGTGACTAGTAGGGGGAGTAGGAGTGGAAGGGACTCTTTCCTGGGTGCTGCAGAAGAGGAAGTACTCCACCCTCCTGTGGAGAAGTGTGACACCTTTAGGATGGAGGGAACAGACATTCTAAAAATCCACAGCTGACACAGTTGTATCTGCGGTGCTGGAGGATACAGAATTTTACTGAATTCCCCTTGGTTTTTGGACTGCTAGTTAGAAGACAATATATAAAGATTATGAACTGAAGCACAGTTGGGGAGAGAGACCTGAAATATCTGCTTTGGGACATTTAAGGGTGACCTTTAGGTAAGAGATATGGATGAAACCATCTGTGGATGTGGGACTCAGGGGATGGTCCTTCAGGTCAGGGATGGTGTCAGTGTCTTCACTGGCTGAGAAGGTGTGAGCATTCTGAGGAAATGATGGGGTTTGTTTCATCACTGGGAGCATCAGGAATTGGCAGTAGTGATCTGGGACTGGGGTCAAGATGACAGAGAATGAGAGGAAAAATCTTGGTGGGACAATCATAAGGATCTTTCTCACATGTTTTAGCCCACGAAGGACTGTTCCAGAGGAAAGCACTTTGCTTTGTCAAAGCAAAATCATTGAGAGAAGGATGCAGAAAAGGTTTGAGGTCTTTGAACACTCTCTTATTTAATGGTCTCCTATGTAGCTCTGTCCTTTAGTAGATCTCTTTTTAAGCCTGAGGCCCCTGTTCTCATCTGTGCCCTGTGTGAGTCGGTACACGGGTCAGATTCGCTCTGCAAATACACTGGTGTCGTTTCTAAGGTGCTGTCGAAGTGTAAGTTTGTCTGCTTTGATTTATCTTTCAAGCTTAACTGGGTGGACTTAGTTCTAAAATACTAGTATTAAGACCATCTTATTCATGCTCTTTCTGATTTTAGTAACTTTAATCACTTCTTAGATTTTACATTTCCAGGCTGGAGAGTTCTCTATTTTAAACATTTTTCCTTATATTCTGTATTGGATCTTCGGTCTTTTGATAGATCTGTGACGCTTTTTCCAGCCTCCTTCGTTTTCGGTTGGTGTGGTTCCACGGAGGGACAGGCCTGGGGCATGGATGTCCTTGAAAGCTTATGGTTTCCTTTAATCAGTATAACAAGATTTTTGACAGTTAAGGCAATATAACCTCCTTGGAGCGTGATAAATCCCTCTTAGAACTGACTGTGAAGAAAACATTTTCTACACTGGCCAACTCCTACACTTCCTTTTCTTGTAGAGTAAGTATGTAGAGAAACCCGATCTTGGGGTCTAAGAAGTTAGAGCTCAATTGAATCTCACAAGTAGAAAATGACTCGCTCTGGGTAAACGGACACGGTATTTATTGCTGAATTAGTTTCTGACCAGCTATTACGCTAAAACATTTTAAAAATCGCTCTGAATTACATATATTTTAAGAGGAGCGGGCTTACATTCGTTTACTGGAAGTCATGGGGCACAAATGGTAGTGTCTTCGTGAGGTAATAAAAGGCAAACGCTGTTGTTTTGGGCAAGATGTTTCGGATTTAGGTCCGAAGTCTCCACAGACTACGCCTAGCAATCCCTCAGTTTCGGTTCCGCCCAAGGCGTGTGAGCTGTATCCATAGAGACCGGGAAGCTTCCCGAGCAGGGCGGCCCCGCCTCTTCCGCTGCACACGCTCCCGCCTCCGGAGGCAGGGAAGCGAAAGGACTTCCTTGTCCCCGGGCGCTCGGCGCCGCCTTATCGTGTTGCAGACCCGACCCCACGGCTCCCAAGCCGCTCCAGGCCCTGGAGCGGCCTGGCGGGGCGCTTCCGGCTTGGGCCAACGCGGCTGCGCACAAGGAGCGCTCTCATTGGCCAGAGATCTCTTGCGATTCGCGTCACGGCGGCGTCGGTGTGAGAACTCTCCCGGACGCTGGGTCGCGGCGGCGGCAGCGGGCGGCCCCTCCGCTGGTTTGGGGTCCCGGCGGCCGCGGTTCCGAGCAACACGAGACGCGTGGCGAGACGGCGGCGAGCTCTGGTGAGTTTCTCGAGTGGGAGCACGAGCCAGGCCGGCGGGGGCGAGGGCTGAGGGCGGGTGTACTGGCGGCGCGGCGGGCGGGGAGCGCGCTCCTCCATCCCCTGCTCTGTCCGCCCGACCCCCGGGCCGGCGCCCCTCAGGGCCGGCGCCCCTCAGGGCTGGGTTTCCTCCGCCCCGGGCCTCTCAGCCCCGGGCCTCTCAGCCCCGGCTCCCTTCCGGTTCCCCCAGCCCTGCGTCCCCTCAGTCCCGAGTCCCTTCAGCTCCGGGTCTCCGGCTTCCTTCCATCCCGGGTCCTCTCAGCCCCGGGTCCTTTCGGCCCCTGCTCCCTTTGGAACCGGCACCCCCAGCCCCGGGTCCCTCGGCCCCGGCTTCCTTCGGCTCCGGGCCCACCCCCGCCCCGAGTCCCCCCGGCCCCAGCGCCCCTCCGCGTCTCCGCTGGCCGCACTCCTGGGTGGGCTCCGCTTGGGCCCCCGTCCGGCCCCTGCGGCGGGGAGATCCCTCTCTGGTGCTTGCCCGCGCGCAGGCGGCCGGGTGGACCGCGTTCTGGGCCTGGTGTTCCGGGCGTCGGGCTGCCGTGTGTCGGTGTCGCCCCTTGAGGCTGCTGCTCACCGGCTTCGGTAGGTCTGGGCGTCTGTGCGAGAGCTCGCAGTCGGCACCGCTGGCTCTGGGTCTTGTTTACCGTCTCCTCTGGGGTTTGACAACTTGGTGAGGTCGCCCAGCAGAAAGCTTGAGAGGTCCCGGTGCGGTTGTACCGGGCACGCTGGCTGCGTTGCGGGGTGTTGGCGTCTTTTTAGCAGAGTGGTCCTCTAACGTCTTTAGGGTTAGACTCTGGACTTCGCAGCCTTCATAGCTCTTCCCAAAACAGTCCTCCTTCCCTCCTCCAAAGGAACCTTTGAAAACTCCAAGAAATCTGTCATAATATTTCAAACCATGTTCCATGTGAAATGTTAAGCATAGTTTCCTTCAACCCAAAGCTTTATTTTTGGGGCGGAGATCAGAAACTTTGTCAGTTTTGAAGTTTGAAGTGTCCTATCAAAGGACACTTGCATGTCTCATCTTAACCACCCTCTGACAGTAATTCCGTTAGAATTTCAGAGATTTTTCATTCCTGATTTTTTCATTTCTAATGCTTATTTCATAGAAATTTCACTTTTTAATGCTGTTAGATGTCCATAGATGTTTTCATCTCCTTTCACAAATTTGTCGGTGCTGATTGTGATTATCCAGGACTAAAATCCTCTTTCATCAGTAATTGGGACTTCCACGCCTGTGGTGGCCGCTACTTGGTGAATTATTATGAAATTTGAAGAAATTTCAAGTTGATTTAAATATGAAAGACATACTTCTTTTAGTTTCTGTTTGTGATTGCCTACCCACTAGTTTATGTTCCTATCTAGACTTTAGGCTCCTTAGCAAGTTTTCTCTTACTGGGGCACTAAGCATGAGAGGAGAATTTCCAGAGCCTAAATGAAAGAGTTTGTGTTTTTCTGTCCGTACGTTCCCATATGTTAATAAATGAATAGGTTTTTCTTCCTCATCAATAGTGTCAGTTTAGCTCATGCACTTTCTTTGTTGTAAATTATATTGTGTTTTCCAAAATGAAAACAATTTTGTTTCCTTCTTTCTTTCAGGGGTTGGCAAACTTGACTGCTTGTGGGCAGTGTCCTGCCAGCTTCCTGTTTTTGTAAATTAAATTTTCAATGGGACATAGCTGTATGCATTCATTTAGGTATTGTCTGGTTGCTTTTGTGGTGCAACAGTGGAGTTGAATAGTTGGGACAGAGACCCTTGTGGCCTGTAAGGGGTAAAATATTTACTGTGTGGCCTTCAATAGAAAAAGTTTGCTGACTCCTTTATTGCATTAAAAATGATGCATATTCAATGTGGAAAATTAAAATGACTCAGTAAAGTATAAAGGAGAAAGTAAATATTATCCAGAATCACAGCACTTAGAGGGGTTTGTTTTTATCCTTTGTGATGTTTGTGATTATCCTTATAGAATCTATTAGTGATTGTTTTCATATAAATGGGCTTATATTGCTAAGTGTTTATTTGTCATCTGTTAAAAACTCAGATTATTTTTATTTGGCTGTCGAATACATTGTATTCTCTGGATTGTAGATCTCACTAGAAAGGGCTTGATGAGCCAAGTTTTCCTGATTTGTCTTACCAGTCAAGATTTTTAAAAAACTGAGGCACAGTGGCTGCTTGGTGGCAGTGGAGGACACTACTTATTGAGCACTTACTATGGACTAAGTAGTTTTCCAATACTTAACATGTAATAAGTCACTTAATACCTGCAGCAGCTTTGTGTGGGTACACAGACTATTATCCCTAGTTCCAGATGAGGAAAACTGAGGTACAGAGAGATTAACTACCCAAGTTTGTCAGCTAGTTAATGGTGGAGCTGGGGTTTCTCTCCATGTGCTGCAGAGCCTCTTAGAGTATTGCTCAGTGTAGAACGTTTTTAGACAGTCCAGAGATATATAATGTGCAAATTCTTCCTTGTGCTCTTCACTCTCTGTAGAAAACCACTGTTACTATGTTTGATATAGAGCTTTCCCGCTCTCTTTGTCTGCATATGCAAATGTTTATTTGCAAGTCTACACATGCAGGTTTTTAAAAAATTAATAGACTTTATTAGAGCAGTTTTAGATTTACGTAAGTTTGTGTGGATAGTAAAGAAAGTTCTCATATTATCCACCCTCCATTTTCCCTTGTTGATAACACCTTGCATTAACATGCTGTATTTGTTACACTTGATAAACCAATACTGCTACATTGTTAATTAAAATCTACATACTAGGGCTAATTTTTCCTGTTGCGGAGTTTTTAAAATGGGATCAAACCAACCATTGTTCAGCAGTGTGCTTTTCTTGGGTGATTTTCAAAATATGGTGCTTCTGGACTTTTTAATGCAAATAAACAGTCTTTATTCACTAACATTCAGATTAATGACACAAATTTAGCCTTTTCCTTGGAGTGGAAAACTTGCCTGGAAGTTACTTCGTTTTCTCTTTTTCAAAAGTTAATCTTGTAGCACCAGCTGCTTTTCTCTGAAGAAAAGCTTATTTTTTGATGGGACATTCTGGCTCCTCTCTGAAGCCGTTCAGCTTCTCGGAGATTTCTTGCAGTTTTTCATCGGAAGAGCGGTGCACATCAACGCACTTAGCATCAGCTTCCTCCTCACTGAGACTGGTATTTCCCCACCCGTCTTGATCGTCCTCAGCATTCTCTTCCTCAGCTTCCAGAGCGTCTGTTCCTGGAATGTAATCTTTAGCATCTATTTCTCCATATTCTTGTACCCTTGATTTTATTGAGGCCTCTGTAGTCTTACCCTGGAATTCCTTCTGCAATATCTGAGGGTTCAGTTTTTGGAGGAACTGAGTCAGAGTCCTAGGAGACATCATCACATTCTTTCTTTGTGTTTTATACTGGGCCAGGTTTTGAGGAAGTTTTTTAGTCATTGAGCTGTTATCTCTTTCAGAGCTCTGTTTCCTACTGTCATGAGTTCTTGTCATAACAAAATGGGTGTGGCATGGTAATGTAACACCGGAATGCGCTCCGGGACTCCCAGGTGCTGAGAAGTGTATACAGCAGGGCGAAGGATCTTATTACTTCTCTTTGGTGCTGCTGCACAAACCTTTGCACAGAGATAGAAAAAGCTTGTGAATTCCTGCCTATCTGGAGGTGAGGTTCAGGAGCACTAACTTCGCTTCAGATGTCTCCTTATAACTCTTCAGCTGCTCTAGTAGTTTTTGTGCAGATTCTTGGGGCTCATGAATCAAATGGATAGCTGAAAAGTTACACACTTCTGTTTTCTTCTTTTGTTTCTGAAGTACTTTGGTAACTTTCTTTTCTTGTGTTTAGAGCTTCTCCCCCAAGGCATGCTGCATTAGCATTCTGAGTCGTTGTCCTCTTCCTCTTGTTCATCTTGCCCTTGTTAGAATGTCAAGGCAGCGACTAATACCTTGGTGACCTTAGAGAACCACACAGTTGTGGGACTTCCCTGGTGGCCCAGTGGTTAAGACTTCGTGGTTCCAATGCAGAGTGAGAGGGTTCGATCCCTGGTTGGGGAATAAGATCCCAGGTGCTGCACGGCACAGCCAAAAGATTACAAAAAAAAGAGACAGAAGCATACGGTCGTGAGAACATTGACGGTCTTGGCGTCATTTCAGATGCTTCTTCTGTAGTTTAGTCATCACTTCCAAAGATATCTTGGGTGCAGTTGCGTTGCTGTCCCTTAACATGTGCATGTGTAGTTCTGCAATACTATGTTCACCTTATTCTTGTTTTTGCACTTTTATTCTCATCAGTCACAAAATGAGTGTACAGAGTTGTAGAAACTTACATGGCAGCGTCGAGGTTCAAAGAAGATCTCTGGCAACCTTGATGGATAGATGAGGTTTTCAGCAAGGTCAGAGTATTGCAAAATATTATTGGAAGACCTACATTCAAGACAGTGTAGCTGTAGGAGGGCAGATCTTTCCGTTCTTGAGGAAAGTTATCTAGATGTTCTGGGTGGCAGTGACCAATCTGTGCCATAAACATCACCAGCTTTGCCAGTTCTTTGCTGGGTTTATTTGGTTGCAACTTGAAAATCTCGCACGTTGGGTTTGTAGTGAATATTCTGCTGTGGAAACTTCTCAGTGTAGGCCAGAGGGTCTACTTTATTAATCCTGTAACTGCTTGAAGGTTGCTGGGCAGCTAGTGTTTATTTCTGCTGGACAAGTTGGCCGCAGACTGGCTCTCCTTGAGCAGTTCTCAGAAGAGCTACACCACTGACACCAGCCAACCCTTCTCAGGCTGTGGCTTGGAATCTTGCTTCCAGGTGTGACCGGAAGTAGCGCTTGGGAGCTTGGCGCATGGTGCCATCTTGGCTCATAGTAGTGTGCTTTAAAATCCAGCACTCAGGATGCCTTTCCAGGTCAATACATTTGTGTCTACTCTGTTCTTTAAATTGTTTCTTAGTATTTTATTGAATGTGTGCACCATAATTTAATAGTGTTTCTATTGCTGGATGTTTAGATTGTTTAAATTTATTGTATATTATGCGTATGCATTGTATGTACAATTGTTGCATGCTGATGGCTCTTTAGAGTAGCTCTCTAAGAGTCTAGTTACTGGGTTGAAGGAAATGCATGTTTTTCTTTTTGATGTATATTGCCAGACTGCCATCCAGAAAAGTCACAGCAATGTAAACTCTTAACCAGAAATGTGGCCGAGGTCTAGCTTCTCCATGCCATTTCCAACTTTTTTTTTCAGTCTGTATCTGATTGGCAGTTAAACATATCTTGCAATGATGTATTCTGTCTCACTGGGAGATGTGTTTTGTTTTGGTAGCATTCTTTTGAAGTTGATTTAGAATTACTTTAGGCAAAATCTACTTTCTGTAGTTGTTCTTTCTAATACTTACCCCCTTAGATAGAGCTGCTCACCTATTTAGATTCCCTATCTAGTCCTGGAAAGCAGCGTGATTTTGCCATCCCTGTTAAAAGAATCTGGGCGACTGCCCAGTACACTATATATTTCTTGAAGATGAGGAGCACATAACTTTATTCATATCTGTTGTAATCCTGGTGGTGAGTAAATGTTATATTCTTTTCAAAACCTAAATTGTATTGTGTTGTTTTGGGCTTACTGCTGAGTGAAGTGCTTTAACTTTGTTAAAAATAACCTTTTCAAAGTCTTTGTGAAATGTGAACTTGAAAAATTGCAGCACAGAATTGTCATCTTGGTGTGTATTCTCTATGTTATCCCTTTTTTTAAAAAAGATTTTTTTGATGCGGACCATTTTTAAAGTCTTTATTGAATTTGTTACAATATTGCTTCTGTTTTATGTTTTGGTTTTTTTGGCTGCGAGGCATGTGGGAATCTTAGCTCGCCGACCAGGGATCGAACCCGCATCCCCTGCATTGGAAGGCAAAGGGTTAACCACTGGACTGCCAGAGAAGTCCCTCTGTATTATCCTTTATTTCTAAAATGAGATAGATAAGAGTGATTGACATCCGAGGCCCTGTTTGTAAGAAAATAATTAACCAAACCTATTTAATAAGAACATTTGGTATTCAGTTTTGGAAGTTAAGGAATGGATTAATTAGGGGATTTGTTTCATGTAACCCATGGTTTTGAATTTGCTGTATTGGGGTATACCATGTGTTAGAGGGGATGTGTGCTGCCTAAATGGTATGCTTGGCTTCAGTAGACATTGTGAGGCTCCAGACAGAAGGAGAAGGGAAGCCAAATTCAGGAAACTGCCAGAATATCTTTAGGCATGGGGAAAATACCTGTGGGAAAGGACACTTCAAGTCTTTAAATAGAAGACCACATACACACAAAAAAAACACAGAACTTTCTTTATATATGACTTGTAATGTTACATATTCTTATTGGACTTATGAATTTTCCACAATATCCATGCACAGGAAAACAAAGCATACAAAGCAAAATGGTCTTGAAGAGAAAGAAATAATTAGCTTATTAAATTTTGACCAACTTCACGTTTTCTTTTGTATACATTTTTTTGTTAGTATATTAGCTAATTATTTTTCACTGGTAGCATATTGACTTTAATCCTGTATGTCCTGAAATTTTAGTGTCGTGAACATGTATGCATAGTTGTATTTGCATACCCATTCCCTTGGTCCAGGAAGAGGCAATGATGGTGAAAACTCCTTAGCGTGGTGGAACAGAAAGTTTATTTTTATTTTCTTGGAATTTATTTACATTTTATTTCATTGCAGAATTTCTGTAACTTAAAAGAGCCAGAAATATAATTATATATACATATCAAAGAAAAATGAGGAAAAGGAGAAGGCATATATTCTTTTCCCAAGTGGCAGCATAATTCAATGACTAAGAATAAAATTTGGATTTGAATTTTCTTGGCAGCCGAGATGAAAATGGAAATATGGTAAAATATATTGCACTGAACTGGAAGGAGGAACAAGACCAATTTTCCAGGGATAAATCTTCGCTTGATGGATTTTAAGGAACTATTTAAATTGGGTGTTACATAAAGCTTTATTTATTTATTTATTTATTTTTGGCTAGAGGCCCTTGTTAAAAAAAGGTGAGGATGATGCATTAACGTTTCAAGCCAATGAAAGAAGTTTTATATGGAGCAGTTGGTTTGAATTTAGGCTGCAGATGTGTGTTTTAGTTGGCTAATACAGATTTTTTTTTTCTTAACGTATTTCAAACATACGGGAGAATACAGAGACCAAGGTAATTAACCTTCACACATCTACCATACAGTTATATCAGATCTCAACGTTTTCCCACACTTCCCTGTTTTTTTTTTTTTTTTAAAGAAAAGCCTTTCACATACAGTTGAAGCACCTTCTTGGGTTATATTTCACTTTCTTCCCAGAAGTAATGATATCTTGAATTTGGTGTTTCTAATACCTGTTTTTATATAATTACTACATAGGAGTATATTCATAAATCAATATTATGTTTTGGGTATTTTCAAACTTTATATAAGCAATATTCTACCTACTCTGTAACTTGTTTTTCATGAAACAAGTTTTTTTAGACTCATGAAATTGCTGATATTTTTACCGTTTTTGACCTGCAAAAATGATAGTTTCATATGGTTCATCCTAGTTATAGTCATTACTTTTTTTTTTGCGGTATGCGGGCCTCTCACTGTTGTGGCCTCTCCCGTTGCGGAGCACAGGCTCCGGACGCGCAGGCTCAGCGGCCATGACTCACGGGCCCAGCCGCTCCACGGCATGTGGAATCTTCCCGGACTGGGGCACGAACCCGTGTCCCCTGCATCGGCAGGCGGACGTTCAACCACTGCGCCATCAGGGAAGCCCTAGTCATTACTTTTATCTGCTGTATAGTTGTATTATTATACGAATACAACCAGTTTAAATTTGTTTTCGTGTTGATAGGTATTAGGTTGTTTCTATTTTTCCTGTTTTAAAAACAGTGCTACATTGAACATTCCTGGTTAGAAATCCTTGTGCACGTATTTAAGATCTTTGGCAAGTTTTTCAAATTGCATGTTGGGAACCATTAATCGGTTATGAAATCACTTTAGGAATTAAAATAGTTTAGAGAAATATCAGGTTATTTTGCAATAAGGATTAAATATTCTGTGAAATGTGTGTGTGTGTGTGTGTGTGTGTGTGTGTGTATGGTTACTAAGTTTGAAATGAAGTTCTCTGGTGTAAATTACCCAAAAGTGGAATTACTGGGTTTGAGATTATGGAGATTATGGGAATTTAAAGTTCTATCACATATTGCCAAATTGCTTTTCAGAATTGAGTCACTTTGTGTTTTTTTAGCATGAGGATATGAGAATTGCTATATCTAAATCCTTACAGATCCGTGACATTGTCAGATTTGTTACATGTTTACAAATCAGATGAATGTGAAATGATATTATCTTAACTTGATTAATTATGAGATTGAGCATGTTGAAATGTTGAGTGACTACTCAGATTTCTATTTCTTAGCTCTCTGTCCCTGTCTGTCTCTCTCCCACAATTGGGTTGTCCTTCTAAAATTGCTTTTAGGAGTTTATTGCATATCCTGGTTATGTCTGTGAAATGAATTGTAGGTATTTTCTAGTATGTGTGGCTTATCTGTTAACTTTTTATATGGTTTGTTGAATAGAAAGGATTTTCAAATCTATCATCATTTTTCTTACTGGTTTGTGTCCTTGGTGCCTTATTTAAGAAATCTATTCCATACTCCAAGGTCATTTAGGTCTCTGCATTTCTTTCTAAAAGTTTTAGAAATTTGGTATTTTATATTTAGATCTTGATCTTGCCTGAAAAAAAATTTCTTTTGTATATGATGTGAGTCAGGGATCTAATTTTTTTCTATGCATAGCCAGTTACCACAGCTCTGTTTAACACTGTGTTTTTAAATTTGAATTGTAAATCTTTTGAGCAGTTTCTGGTTCAACATAATAACAGCCTTTTTGTCTTTCATCATTTGCTTCAAATGTTCAAGTTTGTGACTTCTGGGCCAGAGTAATTCATTGGTGGATTACTTGATCCTAGAGGAGTAGATAAATATAGCACATTTTGTAGATCTCATCCAAATGTCATTTCTCTCCACCACTTTTTATTTTATTTATTTATTTATTTATTTATTTTTAAAATAAATTTATTGTATTTATTTACTTTTGGCTGCTTTGGTTCTCTGTTGCTGTGCGTGGCTTTCTCTAGTTGTGGCGAGCGGGGTCTGTTCTTCCTTGCGGTGCGCGGGCTTCTCATTGCGGTGGCTTCTCTTGTGGAGCACAGGGTCTAGGTGCGTGGGCTTCAGTAGTTGTGGCTCGCAGGCTCTAGAGTGCAGGCTCAGTAGTTGTGACACACGGGCTTAGTTGCTCTGTGGCATGTGGGATCTTCCCGGACCAGGGCTCGAACCCGTGTCCCCTGCTTTGGCAGGTGGATTTTTTTTGAAGGCAGGTGGATTCTGAACCACTGTGCCACCAGGGAAGCCCTCAACCACTTTTTAAATAGAAGCTAGGTATCAGACAGTTTGAGGGTAAACTTTTTTTAAAATAAATTTGTTTATTTGGCTGCATTGGGTCTTTAAAAAAATTTTTTTTAAAGATTTTATTTATCTGTTTATTTTTGGCTGC
The DNA here is from genome assembly GCF_964165515.1 of Mesoplodon bidens. Classification (NCBI taxonomy): domain Eukaryota; kingdom Metazoa; phylum Chordata; class Mammalia; order Artiodactyla; family Ziphiidae; genus Mesoplodon; species Mesoplodon bidens. The sequence continues at coordinate 1,239,983 of NC_138167.1, read as the reverse complement.
ATTGGGTCTTCGTTGCTGTGCGTGGACTTCTCATTGCAGTGGCTTCTCTTGTTGCGGAGCACAGGCTCTAGGTGCATGGGCTTCAGTAGTTGTGGCGCACGGGCTTAGTTGCTCCGTGGCATGTGGGGTCTTCCCGGACCAGGGCTCGAACTCATGTTCCCTGCATCGGCAGGCAGATTCTTAACCACTGCGCCACCAGGGAAGTCCGAGACTTTCAGTTTTGATTTTAGAATTATACACGTAAATGTGAATGTTTGTGAAATGTCTGATAGAAATCGCTACAAATCACTTAATTTAAGAATGAAAACTATTTTTGTTTCCACTTAAAAAGGGTTTTTAGTCTGAGAAGAGTTGCTGTGAGGTCTGCAGATAGTTATATATTCTAGTTTTTTTTTTCCCATTCCTTTTCTTTTACATTTGTGGTTGAAAGAAGACCTTGTGGTTTAGTGGAATTTAGTGATATTGGGAAAGGTTGTAGACACAAGTTTTATTTGTAGATTTCTGATTGTGATATTGAGAAAGATAACTAATCACTTCTTGGTTTCTCCATCTGCAGCATTGTAGAAACAAGAAAACAAAAAAGAAACTTATGTTGTGGAGGGTGTTATGCAGGATGAGATAGGGCCCTGAATGATTGTTATTTACTTATGGAGACAGGTCTTTACCAAAGTAGGGTTTTTGATTTTGCCTGAAACATTGACTGTACAGATCATATATTTTACCTGGACAGATTTTATTTCTGAAATAGTTGGAACAAGAGTGTGGTTATATGGTATTATAGTGCAGATGATTTATGAAAGGAATTCTTCGCATAATTTACATATTTTGGTTTAGTGTAGATATGACAATTTATATATCATGGGCTTGTCAGGATTTCTCTGACTATAACGTTCAGGACTGTTGTTCCTATCATGTACGTTTGCATTTTTGTGTACTGTTCTTTGTTTTAGAAACTCAGGGTTACTTACAGATCTTGGGAAATGGAAACAACCATTGTAACATGGCTATAAGAGTTGTATCAAATCCTTTTTTTCTTTAATTAATTAATTTATTTTTGGCTACATTGGGTCTTGTTGTTGCGCGCGGGCTTTCTCTAGTTGCGGCGAGTGGGGGCTACTCTTTGTTGCGGTGCGCGGGCTTCTCCTTGAGGTGGCTTCTGTTGTTGTGGAGCACGGGCTCTAGGTGCGCGGGCTTCAGTAATTGTGGCGTGAGGGCTCAGTAGTTGTGGTGCATGGGCTTAGTTGCTCCACGGCATATGGGATCTTCCCGGACCAAGGCTCGAACACGTGTCCCCTGTATTGGCAGGCGGATTCTTAACCACTGTGCCACCAGGTCCTCGAATCCTTTTTATAAAGGTGTTTTTTATCCATGACCATGACCAGTGGCTTTAATGGACTATATGTGCCTTTAATGAAGCCCTGTAAGATGGTGGTAAAGTATGGTCTTTGGAGTTAGATACAGATTTGAATTCATAGTCTCCACTTAAGTTTGTGTCATTGATGACTTATTTGATCTCCTTTAATGTCAGTTTCTTCATCTGTAAAATGGGACCCCGTTTCATAAGGATTGCTGGAGGATTAAATGAGATGATGGGTGAAAGTCCAACTACTTAGCCTGGTTCCAAGTTGGCTCCAGTAAGTGTTAAGCAGCAATTCACCTCCCTTCAAAGAGATAACATTATGACCATGACCAGAAAAAATGGAACCACTTACCTTTGTGGGAGGCAGTGTCGTATAATGGAGAGGGCCTAATCTGGGTAGTTCTTGCTTCTCTATTTTGTAACTTGTATAACCTTGAATAGTCTTACCCTCAGTCCTCTCGTTTGTAAACAGAGATCATACTATCTGTAACAGGCAGGGTTTTAAAGTTAAATGAGAGTATGTATAAAAGCTCACTTTATCTGGCACTTGGTAACCTCTAAATTAGCCTCTAAACTTTTATAGTGATAGGTAGTAATACTGTGCCTTCTGAAGTAGGTCTCAAGACTGAGAGAGGTAGGCTTTCACTGGCTTTTCCCCCAACTCTACTTCACAGCATAAGATTTGCCTGATTTCTTCTCCGGAAAGTTGGTCAGTGGGGTTGGGCAGTAAGTTAGAAAAGGTTCCTTGTGATTGTACTTAAAAGTTGCCCTACTTCATGCTAGGAAAGAAAGTAGTGTAAATGATACAGAGTGTTGCCTGTCTTTATAGCTTCAAAATAATCTTTAAAAAATAAACTGCATTTGATTTGAAATGTTTCTTTGTGCTTACATCAGTTAAGATTTTATGAACATGAAAGTGTGGTAGTGCCTGTCTTAAAAATCTAGGTGTTGCTCCTTCTCAGTTATCAACTGTATCATTTTTGGAAGAGCTGTATCAGTTAGTAACATATGTTGGGAACTTTTCCCATTTTATCAGTTATTCTTTTCCCAGTTATCAGGTTTTTTTATTGACATTTTTCTACTGAGAAATGTTTTGAGTGTTTGGGAAGAATTCCAATTTTAACCAATCATTTTATTGCTTCTGGTATGGGGCAAGTCTCCAAGATCCTCCTCATTTCTTTTTTTTTTTAAATTTATTTATTTAATTAATTTATTTTTGGCTGCGTTGGGTCTTCGTTGCTGTGCACGGGCTTTCTCTAGCTGCAGCGAGCAGGGGCTACTCTTTGTTGCGGTGCGTGGGCTTCTCATTGCGGTGGCTTCTCTTGTTGCAGAGCATGGGCTCTAGGCACGCAGGCTTCAGTAGTTGTGGCACGTGGGCTCAGTAGTTGTGGCGCACAGGCTTAGTTGCTCCGCAGCATGTGGGATCTTCCTGGACCAGGGCTCGAACTCGTGTCCCCTGCATTGGCAGGCAGATTCTCAACCACTGCGCCACCAAGGAAGCCCTCCTCCCCATTTCTTGATTGTTTCTTAATATTTTCAACATCGCTGTAAAGTACAGTGTACTGTCAGTGTTAACTCCTGCTTTTGTCACTTAAGTGCTATCATGCATTTATTTGAGAACAACTTATGGTTCATGCTAACATAGAAGGTTGGGGATAAGAGCATTAACTTGTCTGTTAGATTGATTAGATAGATTAGATTGCCACTTATTACTGTAGTTATCTCAGGCATGTTATTTATAACCTCTCTGGGCATTTTGTCATTTCCAAAATGGAGGAAATAATTGTACCTATCCTCCAGGATTGTTGCAAGGATTTAAAGAGATAATCCATGGGAAATGTTAGCACTCATTGCATGTTAGCTGTTCCTGTCATTCCCCCTCCTCCTCATCATCATACAGCAAAGATTTTTAAGCTCCTTTGCATCCCAGACCAAGCTTGGTGTTGTGGATACAAAAATGGATTCCAAAAAAGGGTCCCTGACCTTGAGAAGTTTTGCATTGCAGGAGGGGAAGACAGGCACGTAAACAAAAAAATGCAATAAATTCTGACAAGTACTATACTAGAAACATTAGTAAATGAGAAGAATAAAAGAGTTAGTGTCAGGAGCCTGGGGATGTCAGGGAAATTAGTTTCTGCCTATGAACTTATTCTTGAAGTGTGGGTAGTAATTCCCCACTTATTTATTCAGCAGATATTTAGTGAATACACCTACTGTGTGCCAGAAGCTATTTTAGGTACTGGGGTGTAAAGAAGATATATTGGGTTGGCCAAAAGGTTCATTCTTTTTTTCCGTAAGGTGGTTCTCATAGCACTTAGTTGTCTTCAACTTCATTCGAAACAATTTTGTTAGATTGTATTGTGACAGCTGACATATCAGTGTGCATTTAAAAAAAGAAAAAACTTACCCAAATTGGTGAATTTTTGTGTAGCCATTTTAATATTGAAGATGGAAGAAAAAAGCAACATTTTTGGCCTATTATGCTTTATTATTTCAAGAAAGGTAAAAACACAACTGAAACGCAAAAAAAAGATTTGTGCAGTGTATGGAGAAGGTGCTCTGACTGATTGAATGTGTCCAAAGTGGTTTGCGAAGTTTTGTGCTGGAGATTTCTCACTGGACGATGCTCCACGGTTGGGTAGACCAGTTGAAGTTAAAAGTGATCATATCGAGACATTAATTGAAAACAATCAACATTATACCATGCGAGAGATAGCCGACCTACTCAGAATATCCAAATCAAGCGCTGAAAATAATTTGCACCAGCTTGGTTCTGTCGATGACTATGATGTTTGGTTTCCGCGTAAGTTAAGTGCAAAAAACCTTCTTGACCATATTTCCACATGCGATTCTCTCCTAAAACGTAATGAAAGTGTTCCATTTTTAAAATAAATTGTGATGGGAGATGCAAAGTGGATACTGTCCAATAATGTGGAACAGAAGAGATCGTGGGGCAAGTGAAAAGAACCACCACCAACCACACCAAAGGCCGGTCTTCATCCAAAGAAGTTGATGTTGTGTATATGGTGGGATTGGAAGGGAGTCCTCTACCATGAGCTCCTTCCAGAAAACCAAACGATTAATTCCAACAAGTACTGCTCCCAGTTAGACCAACTGAAAGCAGCACTCGATGAAAAGCATCTGGAATTAGTCAACAGAAAACGTGTAATCTTCCATCAGGATGACGCAAGACCGTGTGTTTCTTTGATGACCAGACAAAAACTGTTACAGCTTGGCTGGGAAGTTCTGATTCATCTGCCATATTCACCAGACATTGCACCTTCAGATTTCCATTTATTTCGGTCTTTACAAAATTCTCTTAATGGAAAAAAATTCAATTCCCTGGAAGACTGTAAAAGGTACCTGGACCAGTTCCTTGCTCAAACAGATAAAAAGTTGGGCTTCCCTGGTGGTGCAGTGGTTGAGAATCTGCTTGCCAATGCAGGGGACACGGGTTCGAGCCCTGGTCTGGGAAGATCCCACATGCTGCGGAGCAACTGGGCCCGTGAGCCACAGCTACTGAGCCTGCACATCTGGAACTTGTGCTCCGCAACAAGAGAGGCCGCGACAGTGAGAGGCCCGTGCACCGCGATGAAGAGTGGCCCCCACTCGCTGCAACTAGAGAAAGCCCTTGCACAGAAATGAAGACCCAACACAGCCAAAATAAATGAATGAATGAAAGAAAGAAAGATAAAAAGTTTTGGGAAGATGGAATTATGAAGTTGCCTGAAAAATGGCAGAAGGCAGTGGAAGAAAAGGGTGAATATGTTCAATAAAGTTCTTGGTGAAAATGAAAAATGTGTTTATTTTTACTTAAAAACCAAAGGCACTTTTTGGCCAACCCAATATAATGTCTCTTCTTTCAGGAGTTTTCAGTCTAGTGAGAAAAGACCAGTAGTAAGTAAACAAAGAAATACCAGAGACAAGTGCTGTGGAAGAGATTAAAAGGTGATGTGATAAGGAGTGACTGAGATTATGTGGTCAGAGAAGGATTCTTTGAGTCAGTGACCCTTAAGTTGAGATCCGCATGTGAAGAAGGAGCCCAGCCATGGGAAGATCTGGGCGATGAGCATTCCAGGCCTTGGGAACCAGGTGACATAGAGCCATTTGAGCCTTTGTGGTGTTTGGGGAGTAGATGGGAAGTCACTGTGGCTGGAACGTAGTGGGCAAGGGGGAGAGTGGTACAGAATGAGGCCAGAGTTAGGGGCTAATCATCTAAGGTTTTGTAAGCCAGGGTAAGACGTCCCTTAGGTGTAAAGGAAAGCCATTGGAGGGCTCAAAAAGTAAGGGACTGTGTTTTGAGAAAGATCTGCTGTGACCGCTTTGTGAGGACTGGATTCTGAGGATAAGGGGTGGGGTGGGTGAGTGGGTAACAGAAGTGGATCCCAGGAGACTTTACTGGCTATTCTATTAGGACAGGTGAGAGATGCTGGTGGCTTGAACCAGGAAGTAAGAGTGGAGGGAAACAGGTAGATTTGGGCTGTGTGACCCCTCTCCCCCATCACTGTAAAGCTTTTTTTTTTTTTTTTTTTTTTTTTTTTTTTGGCGGTACGCGGGCCTCTCACCGTTGTGGCCTCTTCCGTTGCGGAGCACAGGCTCCGGACGTGCAGGCTCGGCGGCCACGGCTCACGGGCCCAGCCGCTCTGCGGCATGTGGGATCTTCCCAGACCGGGGCACGAACCCGTGTCCCCCGCATCAGCAGGCGGACTCTCAACCACTGCGCCACCAGGGAAGCCCCACTATAAAGCTTTTTATGTTCTTTTTTGTTTTTGGCTGTGCCAAGCGGCTCGTGGGATCTTAGTTCCCTGACCAGGGCTTGAACCTGGTTCCTGGCAGTGAAAGCACCGAGTCCTAACCACTGGACCCCCAGGAAATTCCCACAGTAAAGCTTTTTTTTTTTTTTTTTTTTTAAGAGTTAGGTGGTGACTTTTATTCCCACCTCCCACCCAGAGCAGAAGGTAAAGCTTTTTAAAGTGTTAAGTTTAAGAGGTCCAACACCTTTCCTTGCCAGTTAATGTGATAGAAATCTGCCAACAAGGTTCTCTGAAGATTTATAAGCCAGTCAGGGTAACACATCTAGTACTTATTTTTAATAATGATTTGTAAAGAGAAAAAATGGCTAGTATTCAAAAGAAAACCTGCTGCCTTTAATATCCCTGCTGGTCCCACTGTTGAAATAAACTATTCCATCCTAAAAAAAATAATCTGGTTTCATTATTAGTAGTTCAGATTTGCATCACATATTTTATTTCACATTGAAGTCTGAAAGAAAAGGTCATGAGGGGCATAACATACTGATACTTCCACATAGAACATTCTGTGCCACTCAGGTTTCCAATCAAGGAAGAGCATGAACTTGATACCAGAAATCTCATTAACCATGCACTAACTTCAAACGCATACTTCAGTGTGGAATGACAGACCACACTGGAATAATTTCAGTATACAACTTTCCAAGTCACTTTGAAATTGGCTACTTTCAACTTAGAGGAAGCCAACAAAATCATGGGACATATTTTGCAGCCTGTCCTCTACCACTGAATAATCTAATTATAGAACTAGAAAGCGATGCCACTAGACTCAGTACTTACTGCACCCTACTTGCTGTGTCCCAGTTAATACAAAGGGACATTATACCACTGGCCCTTAGAATTTGAAGACTTAAGGTCCGTGGCAGTTGGCAAGTCTTTAGAGAACCTTGCTGGAAGATTGTATCACATTAACTGGCAAGGAAAGGGGTTGGACCTCTTAAACTTAACACCTTAAAAAGCTTTACAGTGATGGGGGAGAGAGGTCCTCTGGGTGCTAGAATGTTGTTTGTTGTTGGTTACACAGCATTTATACTTTGTCAACTTTGTGTGCTTTGTGTGCTTTTCCGAATGTATTTTTTACATGAATAAAAAGTTTACTAGACAAAGAGGCCATATAGTACTATAGTATATTTCCACCCCACCCATTAAAAAATGTGCAAAATACACGTAACATAAAATTTACTATCGTCACCATTTTTTTTTTTTTTTTTTTTTTTCTTTTCGCGGTATGCGGGCCTCTCACTGTTGTGGCCTCTCCCGTTGCGGAGCACAGGCTCTGGATGCGCAGGCCCAGCGGCCATGGCTCACGGGCCCAGCCGCTCCGCGGCATATGGGATCCTCCCAGACCGGGGCACGAACCCGTATCCCCTGCATCGGCAGGCGGACTCTCAACCACTGCGCCACCAGGGAGGCCCCGTCACCATTTTTAAGTGTGTAGTCATGTTGTATATCCATGTTGTTGCAGCCATCACCACCATTTATCTGCAGAACTCTTTTTTTCATCTTGCAAAACAGAAGCTAATACCCATTAAATGGTAACTCTCCATTCCCTCTTTGCCCCAGCCCCTGGCAACCACCATTGTACTTTCTATGAATTTGACTACTTTAAATAACCTATGGCAAGTGGAATCATAAGGTCCTCAGGTTCATTCAGGTTGTAGCTTGTGTCAGAATTTTCTTCTTTTTTTGAGGCTGAATATTTTCTTGTATGTATAGACCACATTTTGTTTATTTGTTTATCCATTGATGGACACTTGGGCTGCTCCACGTTTTACCTATTGTGAATAATGCTGTTATGAGCATGAGTGTATAAATGTCTCTTCAAGACCCTGCTTTCTGTTCTTGTGAGTACATACCCAGAAGTGGAATTGGCTGGGTCATATAGTAAATGTATTTTTAATTTATTTGAGGAACTGCCATACTATTTTCCACAGCTTGCCTGCTCTTTTAAAATTGGGGGCAACATAAAAATTAAAATTATGAAATAGGTGAAGTAATACATTGTACTATAATATAGTCTACCTTTGGTGGGAAGTCCAATATAACTGATTAAATATGACATAAATAATATTAATTCCTTTTCTTCTGTTTTTCCCCTGGAGAATAAGACACTTATTCATTCATACAAGAAACCTTTACTGAATGTCTACTGTGCATCTGTTGCAGTTTGGTTTTCAGCAGTGAGCAAACAGAAACCTTTGCCTCATGGAACATGCAGACAAGTACTGGATTTTAGAAAATACCTTTCCTGGGATAGAGCTAAATTTCTAGACCAGAAGTATCAAACCATTAAGTTAGCAGTTTGTTCAGGTAGAGAAAATTGCTTTTGAGTTACCATTTAAGCAACCTTGGTGCTTTTAAGCAACATAATAATTTACCTTATGCAGTATTATTTGAAGAGAAAGTGAAGTCTAAGAAGTGTGAGTTTTAAATTTTCCATTGCTTTCCCACTGGGAAGGAAACTTGGTGTGAGTACATTTGACTGGGAGTCAACAGATGAGGGTCCAGTCCTGACTTTAATATTTGGTATTCTCCTGGGTTTTTTTTACTTTGATCCTTATCCCTCCTCAGTCCTTTGTATAACTTTTTTTTTCCCAAAGGATTTTGTCCTGTGTTGTTAACTATTATTATGCTAAATCACTTTTCTTTTTTAAAAATAAATTTATTTATTTTTGGCTGCGTTGGGTCTTCGTTGCTACGCTCAGGCTTTCTCTAGTTGCAGCGAGGGGGGGCTACTCTTCATTGCGGTGCGCGGGTTTCTCACTGTGGTGGCTTCTCTTGTTGTGGAGCACAGGGTCTAGATGTGTGGGCTTCAGCAGTTGTGGCTTGCGGGCTCTAGAGCGCAAGCTCAGTAGCTGTGGCACACGGGCTTAGTTGCTCCGCCGCATATGGGATCTTCCCGGACCAGGGCTTGAACCTATGTCCCCTGAATTGGCAGGCGGATTCTTAACCACTGCGCCACCAGGGAAGTCCCTAGTATTATGACTTTTAATCCTAGTAATCCCTAGTTCTGTTTTCAAACTCATTCTCTCTTCTGAATTCCAGATTTATGTTTCCTGGTGCCAAGTGAACATTTCTTTCACTTCAGACACCATTTCTGAAAACAAATTCATTCTTCTTCTGCTGTGAATTTGCTTCTCCCCTGAATCATCAGTGAATGGCATCCTCTATATGCTCGGCTGCGTGAGCAAAAAGCCTGCGTCATCTGAGTTCTTTCTTGTCCCTGTTCTCTGATTTCTCAACAGACCCTGGAGTCCTTGCCTTGCATATGCTGTTTTCTCTGTACAGAACACCTTTCCTCTACTCTGCTTGGCAAATCTCCATTGCTTTTGAGCAGAGTTAGTGACGCCTGTGTCTCTGCTCCGAGAACGTGTGAGGTCAAGTTTCCATTTTACTTCTTTTGTTTCATAGTTTCATATTTGATCACCTGTAAAACAGACTATCTACTGGGAAGAAGCCTTAGCAAATTTAAAAATAAGTTATTTATGTCAATACTTAAATTAGTTTGTGAAAACATTTTTTAAAAGTAATAGGGTGCATGTTAAGCAATTTTATACAGAAAATGAGTTTCTTTTCCAATAAACACTGCAGGTATAATAATTCATTCAGTAAAAGTATATTTAATCTAGATATTGGGGGCAAGAGGCCTTGCAACCTGTAGAGGAGGTGTAGGAATTGAAACACTCACATTAGTATTTTCTTTCTTTCCTCATCCCCACTGGCCACTCAGAGATTTTAAAAGACCTTAGATCTGCCCTACTTGCTGAAAATGCACCCGGTTGGATTTGTGTTGGACTTCTATGTCTACTGATAAATTCAGAGCACCTCTCAGTTACTTGTTCCTTCCTGCCAGCTGTTTGTATTGGATTCTTTTCTTTTCTCTTTTTTTGTCTTAGTTCTGTGTAATATAGCGTAGTATTCTTAGAATCCTGACCAACGAAAAATTCCTGAGGAAGTAGAATAGAGATTAACTCTTCTGGTTAACAGATAATGGTACTCTGAAGTCTTACTTTCCATCTCGTATCTCACTTCCTTTTACTGTTAAGAATCAGAGCAAGTTAAAGCCTAGTTCCAAATACTTTCCCTATTTTTTATTCTTCTTAGCAAGAAAATCATTTATCCAAGTACAGCTGGACAGTTCATTGTTCCAGCTACTCTTAGAGATTAATGGCCTTGGATAAGTTGCCTAATCTCTGAGCCTCAGTTTCCACTTCTGTAAAATGGGGATAAGATACCTCAGAGGGCCATATGTAAGAATTATGTGAGATACCGCCTGTAAATTCTCTGGTACAGAATTTAACTTTGTCAATCCCCAGTAAATGTTAGCTCCCTCTTCCCTGAAACAAAGTGAAATGGTGGGTGTGAAACAGCTTTGTAAATAAATATAAATCACTAGCATTGTTTCATCTTTCAGCATTGGGTATTAATAGCATAGTTTATAATCTCATTATTAGAATATGCTGGCTCAGGCCCTTATGTGATAGGCACAGGCCCAGATTTGGTGATCCTTAAAGACTGTGTTTGTTCTTGTTATAAAAACTTGAGAGAACTCCTACAACAAACTCAGATGATTTATGAAACTAACAGTTGGCTAATTCTTAGTCTAATTCGAACTGTTGGGCCAATTCTTAGCCTTGTGTATCCACATATGAACACTAAGTGCATCTTTTACCCTCTCTTCGTACTATCCAGGCCCTCCCACATTGCCCCACTCCTCCTCTGCCACAGTAAAAATTTTGAATCCCATGGGATTTATGAGCACAACATGTACCTTGGCTTCTTCCTGTTTTTGTCTTTCTAGTTGGATTGGCTGTGATAATCACCTTATTTGGATATGTAACTTAAATCTCTAAAATAAGCTTTTGTCCTGTGAGTTATTAGGTAGAGGGCCAAGGACTTGAAATTATTGAACTCCTAGGAAACTTTTGAGATCCAGTTTAGAGAAATATTGATGATCTCTGAATGTGTTTTTACCACTTAAGAACATTTAAATATCATCTGTCATGTTCGTTAAACATTTATGTGCGTAGTGCTTTCTGGGAACTCAGGGATATAATAGGAGTGTGCTCTTGCCTTCCAGAGTAATCTACTTGGAGTTCAAAGCAGCTCAAAAATACTGAAATTTCAGACATTAAGCAACTTAAATGCAAAACATAACCAATAATATGTGCCATGTCAGTCAGAGACATTGTCTTATTTCATAAAAGTATGGTGAATTTTGGTTTCCTCACCTGTGAAGTAGAACTCAAAATACCCTGAAGGGTCATTGTGATGATTTAAATGAGATTGGATATGTAAAACCTAGTTGTAGTACATAAAATCCACATATATTCTTTCTACAGTTAGGTATGTTTTTAATTGAAAAAGTATTAGATGGCATGTGGTAAAAACAATGCAGGCAGAACAAAATGAAGGGTAAGCCTTCTCACTCCAGACCCTAGGTTCTTCCCTGTGTGCCTCTGGACCAAGAGCACAATTTCAAATAAATAGGTATTCTATGTACACATGTATACTTATTCACGATTTTATACTTTTATAATGTATAAGTGGGCACATTATACATGTCTTTGGTATCCTGCTTTTTTCATTTAAAAGTAGATTTTGGCAGTCCTCTTTATCAGCAAGTGTAGGTTTTTTTTAAAATTATTTATTTATTTATTTATTTATTTTTAGCGGTGTTGGGTCTTCGTTTCTGTGCGAGGGCTTTCTCTAGTTGTGGCAAGCAGGGGCCACTCTTCATTGCGGTGCGCGGGCCTCTCACTATCGTGGCCTCTCTTGTTGTGGAGCACAGGCTCCAGACGCGCAGGCTCAGTAGTTGTGGCTCACAGGCCCAGTTGCTCTGCGGCATGTGGGATCTTCCCAGACCAGGGCTCGAACCTGTGTCCCCTGCATTGGCAGGCAGATTCTCAACCACTGCGCCACCAGGGAAGCCCAAGTGTAGGTTTTTAAAAATACATTATTATTTTATTCTTAATGATTGCAGAAAATTCTAGTTTTAGTGTATAATAAATCATACAACATATGTCTTCCCCCATCACTCATTCAAATATGTTAATTCAAAACTTTCTCTCCTTAGGGTCAACTCCCTATCCTAAAAGTCCATCCTCCCAAGAAGAAAGAACAGAAAGACCTCTTTGTAAGAAAGGCGGGGGTATCCCATGAACGAGACAGCGGAAACCCGACTGGAGTACAGCAGGACTCCAGAGCCAGATATAAGGCTCAGAAAAGGGCACCAACTTGATGGTACAAGCAGAGGTGACAATGACATCCACCAAGGAGATCTGGAGCCTCTTGTAGAGGCATCTGCCCTTTCTTCCTATCATAAAAAAGTAAGTTAAAGTGGAAGGATGGTAAGTAAAGCAAATTTATGGGAATGTAGCTGGAGGAAGGATATTAAAAAGAAAGAGTACGGGGACTCTGCTGGAGAGAGGATGGCGTTTTGAAAAGGAGCCCTGAGCACATTTGTAAGATTTTGAAGTCTCTTATTCTTAAGGTAGCTAGGAATTAGTTATATGCCCTTGCTGTTGACACGTAAAACCATACTTAAGTTGCTCTATCTTATTTAAGAAAGGAAATGGGTTTTTGTAGTTACCATATATCCTTTATAATTCAGCCATTATTTAGTAATGACATTATCATTTATATTTTTGGAGAAATCCTAATTGCATGCTGACTACTCAGATAGAGTTTATCTCCAGTGCATACCTTGGGAGCCAGTAGAATTCTGGGAAAATAATCTAATCTTTCCTTTTACCTCGCAGAGAAAAGAGCAGCTTTTAAATGATTCAAGCAGCTATACCAAGAGTGCAAAGGTGTAAATATTTGTGAGCAGGTCCCAGTGTCATTGTTAATAGACATTTTGCCATGTGCTTTGGAACCTTGCAATTGTGTAGCACGTTCAGTGTTGTGTTTCTAGTACAGTGTTTCTCAGACTGTAGGTTATGCCCATTAGTAGTTTGTGACATTTATTTTGGTACTACAAGCAGTGTTAATTAGACAGTAAATAAAGATATTAAGGTGCATATATGTAGTAATATACATTTAAACTATGTTATTTGATGAAATTGTGTAGCTTTATTTAGATATGTATGTGTTTATAGATATGAATAATAATATACATTTCTTACTGTGGGTTGTAGTTAGAAACATATTGAAAGCCTCTATTTGGAACTGCATCTTTACCATCGTAAGAGATAAGCTTATTGTGTGGGTAATAGTGGTGCTGGTTGGAACTCGAGAAGATTGTCTTGTCTTTTCAGGTCTTTTATAAGAATTTCACCAGAGCACTGTAGAAATACAGGCGATTGTGACAGGAAATTTAAGGTTATTTCTTCTTTACCCTTGGTAACATTTTGTAAGCCAGCTTCATACTGTTGGCTAGTTGTGCTACATTCAAAGACTATTTGTGTGTGCCCCGCATACACAGGGCAGGATTAAAAACAAGATTTGCTTACTATGAGTATAGTGTAATTTGGCCTTGAAACTACCATTACTCTTTTTTTTTTTTTTAATTCATTTTATCTGTTTATTTTTGGCTGCATTGGGTCTTCGTTGCTGCGCACGGGCTTTCTCTAGTTGCGGCGAGCAGGGGCTACTCCTTGCTGCGGTGTGCGGGCCTCTCATCGCGGTGGCCTCTCTTGTTGCAGAGCACGGGCTCCAGTAGTTGTGGCTCGCAGGCTCTGGAGCGCAGGCTCAGCAGTTGTGGCGCATGGGTTTGGTTGCTCCGTGGCATATGGGATCTTCCTGGACCAGGGATCAAACCTGTGGCCCCTGCATTGGCAGCTGGACTCCCAGTCACTGTGCCACGAGGGAAGCCCTACCATTACTCTTTTAAAAGAAGTTTGACAGATAGCTGGGGTAAGAACTTTCTTCCTTGCTTATGGCTTTGCTTTCTTGTTGATGTTTTACAATAACATGTACTAGCAGCTAAGACTCCCCTATTCAGGCTGAGCAACTTGACTTTCCCTCCATTGCTACTTAGACCTAAGCAGTTATCCAAGTAGTAAGAACTATCGCTAGGTTTGGATGAGGACTGGGTTATCTTTTCTTTCTTACTGTAGTAAACACATGCCATACGTTACTGCCAACCGTACGCGCTTTGTTGTGCCGCAGATCTCTAGAGCGTTTCCATCTTGCGTGAGTGAAACATCTACCCCTTGAATAGCAGCTCCCCATTTTCTCCACCCCGCCAGCCCTCGGCAATCACCCTCCTACTTTCTGCTTCTGAGTTTGACAACTTTAGATACCTCATATAAATGGAATCATGTTGTATTTGTCCTTCTGTGACTGTCTTATTTCACTGAGCACAGTGTCCTCAACGTCTGTTCGTGTTGTAGCATAAGACAAGCCTTTTTTTTTAAGGCTGAGTAATATTTTATTGACATGTATATATCACTCTGTCTTTATCCATTCATCTACTGATGGTTGTTTAAGGTTGTTTCCACCTCTTGGCTATTGTGAATAATGCTGCAAATATCTCTTCAAGGTACTGTTTTTAGTTCTTTTGGATTAATATCCAGCAGTGGGATTACTGGGTCATATGGTAGTTCTGTTTTTAATTTTTTAGGAACTTCTATACTGCTTTCCATAGTAGCTGAACCATTTTACATTCCCATCAGCAGTGTACAAGTGTTCTAATTTCTCCATATCCTTACCAACACTTTATTTTCTTTTTTGATAATGGCTATCCTACCAGATGTGACTGTGGTATCTCATTGTAGTTTTGATTTGTGTTTCCCTGATGATTAGTGATGTTGAGCATCCTTTTCATATACCTGTTGGCCATTTATATGTCTTTTGGAGAAATGTCTATTCAAGTCCTTTGTGCATTTTTAAGTTGGGTTTGTTTCTGTTTGTTTGTTTTTTGCTATTCAGTTATAGGAGTTCCTTATATATCTTGGATATTAACCCCTTATCAGATCCATGGTTTGCAGATATTTTCTCCTGTCCTTAGGTTACCTTTTCACTCTCAATTGTCTTCTTTGCCATGCAGGAGCTTTGTGGTATGGCATAGTCCTACTTTTCTAATTTTGCTTTTGTTGTGATATTGGTGTCATATTTCTTGGTGCCCAGTGTCACGAAGCTTTTTTTTTTTTTAGGAAATGCTCAACATCTTTAATCATTAAGGAAACTCAAGTCAAAACCTCAATGTGATACCACTTTACATGCATAAGAATGGTTAATTTTTTTGCAAGGGGGACAATTACAAGCATTCACGAAGATGCGAACCCTCATATATGCTGAGGGTAATATAAATGGTATAGCTGCTCTAGAAAAACTGTCACCAGTTCTTCAAAAAGTTAAGCAGAGTTATCATATAACCCAGCAATACCACTTTTAGGTTTATACCCAAGAGAAATAAAAATATACATCGAAGCAAAACTTTATATGTATGTTCCTAGCAGCACTATTTATGAGTCAAAAAGTAGAAACAACTCAAATATCCATCACTTACTTGATGAATAGATATATTAAATGAGGTATATCCATAAAATGGAATATTTTTGGCAAAAAAGAAAAAAAAGAAATACTGTTACATACTACCACACGGATAAACCTTGAAGACATTCTGCTAAATGAAGGAAGCCAGTCACAAAGACGACATATTTAATTATTCTGTTTATTTGAAATGTCTAGAATAGGCAAATCTATGGAGACAGAAAGTAGATTTGTGGTTGTCAAGTGCTGGGGGGATGGGGAAATGGGGAGTCACTCCTAATGGATATGGGGTTTCTTTTGGGGTGATGAAGATGTTTTAAAATTGACTGTGTCATGAAGCTTTTCCTCTACATTTTCTTCGAGGATATTTATAGTTTCAGGTCTCACATTTAACTTTTTTTTTGGCTGTGCTGCGTGGCTTGTGGGATCTTAGGTCCCTGACCAGATCAAACCAGGGCCCTTGGCAGTGAAAGCATGGAGTCCTAACCACTGGACTGCCAGGGAATTCCCACATTTAACTTATTTTTAGTTAAGTCATTTTGAATTCATTTTTGTGTATGGTGTAAGCTAAGGGTCCAGTTTCATTCTTTTGCATGTGGAGATCCATTTTTCCAGCACCATTTGTTGAAGAGACTGTCCTTTCCCCATTGTGTAGTCTTGCCACTCTTGCTGAAGATCTGTATATGTGTGGGTTTATTTCTGTGCCCTCTCTTCTGTTGCATTGGTCTGTGTGGCTGTCTTTATGCCAGTACCATACTGCTTTGATTACTATAGCTTTGTAGTATGTCTCTAAGTCAGGAAGTGTGGTGCCTCCAGCTTTGCTGTTCTTTCTCAGGACTGTTTTGACTATTCAGAGTCCTTTGTCATTCCATATGAATTTTAGGATTGTTTTTTCTATGACTGGGGTTATCTAAAAGGAAGGGAAATGTAATAAGCAGAATTGGATGAGGCTTGACTCGGTTATTGAAGGACTAAAAGGCATTCCAGGCCAAGGGAATAGCAGATGTGAAGACTCAGAAGTAAGAAATAGCATGATGCTTTTAGGGAATAGTAATAATGATAATAGCTAACGTGTTTTGAGTATACATTGGTGTATATTGATGTGTGAACCTGCAAAATGTCTGGTATAGCTAGAGTGAAAGGTACAAGGGAGTCAGTTTGTTAGCAAGTGAGCCTAGATGATCAGGGCCTAAAATCCAGATCTTTAGCCTCTCAGTCCAGTGTTCTTCTACCCTCCAGAGTTCTTTCTGAAATGTGTAGTGTTGTGTATTGGTTGAAGTGGATAGACCATTACTTCTAGGCCTCTGGCTCTAAAGCATCAGCTCTTTTAACTGTATTTGCTGAACTTTATAGTTTGTGTTTTGTAACCATCTATAGATAAAAACACAAAAGAGGCATTTCAAACCAGGTTACCCTTGATCTTTAGTTTTATGACTTTATTTTGTATCTCTGAGTTTTTAAGGGATTAAGTTGAATAAAGAGAGCAGCCCTTATGGTTGTCCTACTTTTCCTCTGCTCCAAATTCTTCTTCATAAATGGGGACTGGAGCCAACTTTTCATTCATTCAACCTAGGAATTATTTTCTTGAACTGATTTGCTTTAACCAAACTCATAAGAATGCCACTGTGTATTAGTTTGTCATAAGAAAGCTAACTTGTAATTAGACTCCCATCTGCCAATCACTTCATTTTCTTTTCTTGAGGAGGTCTACTTAGGAAATTCAGTTAAGATTAGAGACAGTTGCTTTGTGAAAATTAAAAAAAAACTTGGATGATTTTAAAGATCTTTTCCATCCATCTTTGATAGCGATAACTAGTCTTCACAGGCTGAGTCTGTATGTTTCTAGGCTGGCCAAAGTGAGCGTTCAGAGAGACTGGCTGTTGTACCTCTGTTGGACGACAGCAGAGGTGCAGTCATCGGTGCTTACTCTTTCAGCTATCATTTTTTGAAGACACCTTAATTTCTACTAACCCCTGTGTTTGCATGTTAGCTATATCAGCTTGCTAATGCCCTTACTACACATTGCAGATTTCTAAATTTAAGGCTGGATTCAACCTGTCAACTTTCCAAAAAGACCATCAAAATAACCTGTTGATGTTATAACTGAATCACTTTGCTGTACACCTGAAACTAACACAACATTGTAAATTAACTGTACTTCAGTTTAAAAAATGGTTAATAAAAAAAGCAAACAGACAAAAATAACCTGTTGATCAGACTAAGCGAAGTTTCTTATTTACTGCAGTGAGAGTGAGCATCACTCTAAAGGATCTTGCTTTAGAAAGGAGAGGCCATGGGTGGCTATGTGTAGGGTTTGGGGTCTGACTTCTAGTGGTTTAAAGCAGGTCTTTCAGTACGAAGATCATATTAACATCGCGTGGAGTTTGTGGTAGATGAGGGCAGTTGGAGCAAGTCTAGTGAGCAGGTTCTTACTTGATAAGTGAGTAGGTTTGCCCAGTTCAGCAGTTTATTATACTAAGGAGCTGGTTGAGCAGAGTCTAATGTTAAGTGGATTTCTGAGAAGCTCCTAAAGCTAACAGCAAAGCTACCAACTGGTTTGTGTCCTTAATCTTCCTGGGCAAGGGTTTCCTGAACAAATGAAGTCATGTTGTATAGGGGCCTTAGATCTTAGTCCTCATAACTATGTGAATGCAGAAGCCTCAGTTCTCATTGACCTCTGTAGGGGCATATACATTTTAATCAAAATTTGCTGCCCTGGCCCTGGGTATCTTACCATTCCCTTGATCTTTATCTTCTAATTGTGGATGGTGTTATGATTGTAGATCTCTGTGGCACTTTGTCTACTGACTTCAACTAGTATTTAAATATATAATTTATGTCTTGCTACTCCGCTAAATGCACCCTAAGTTTCAGCTGAACTGAACTAGTCTCGTCTCTTCAAAATGGTACTTCTGCTTTTTCCCTCTTGACAGTTCTTTTATTTCGTCTTTCCAAAATTCTACTCCTCATGCAGCCTTTCCCGAGCTCCACGCTCCCTGTCTTTAAACTGGCTGTACCTTATTTCTTAGTCATTTATGTAGCTAATTCAGCCCCTTATTAGATTGTATGCCCATGGAAGACAGAGACTATATTTTACTCATCTTTTAAAAAATCCTCTTAATAAATATTTATTAAACTGAATTACTCTGTTGAACTGAGTTGGGCTAAGGCAGATAAACGCCCAATAGACTGATGAATTATTTTCATATTAGACTGATCTTTAAGGACTTTCATCTTTATCACTCTGGTTCTCTCTTGCCAAAGGTAAAATACACTCCAGAGAATTAACATTAGGTTGCAGTTTGTATGGATCATCAGAGTTGGATATTGTTGTATTTTGAGATATAACCCACTTTAACTCTTCTCACAGATGGACTTCACTGAAGATAGCAGGAGGAAAAGATTTGAAAGTGTCTTTGTACTCACTTCAGAGCATTGACCTCTCTTTAAGTTTAAATATAGTGATTTATTCATAGACAGCCTTAGAGAATTAAGGCTTATGCCTTTATTTTAGGCAGCTTTGGTTTTAATTGTTTATCATTTACAGTGTCCTGTTTCTCTTCAAAATTTGTTTTGATAACAGTTAGAGATATGACAACAGGAGCAGAACAGAGCAAATGTTTAACCCTTGTATGTGACCATCTTAGTATAGATGCAGTTTAGTATTGAAACAGATCTTTGGGTGCTGTGGTTTAGTGGCTACTAGAAGGGAAATTAAAAGTAATTTCCTCCCATGACAAGGTAGTTCTTTAGAATTAATATTGGAAGACAGAGATTTTTATATATATAGTACTCAGCACAGACTTTCCAAACCTGCATTATGTGGCAGAGCTATAAACTTGCCCGTGTGCCCCGGAGAAGACATTTTTGTCCTGTGTTCTAGCCACTGCTTGACTCTGCCGCTTAATTCCTGCATGCTACCCTCTGTTTAACCAGGGGAACTGTATTCACCACCACCACTCTGTAGAGCCCTAATTAGCAACTCCACAGTGCTTGAACACAACAAATAACTCTTTATGGTCTCGTGTTTTAGACATTTGTGTTTTGAAGACATGTGGGTGAGTATTCTGTTATAGGAGGGTGGGAAGTGGGGATACTGTTTGGTAGGTCAGCAGACTTATTAATACTTTGCTCTTCTGAAGGAAATGTGCTTTTATAAAAATTCAGAAATCTTGCTGACATGTTGGGATGGGTGGAAGTATTTATCTTTACTGGGGTGTGTATTTGACCACTGACCACATTCTGCTTCATAACACATACATTGGACCATGGGAGGTGGAAATATTACCGTTGGTGGTATTTATTAATAAAAAACTGATTCCCCCCCCAAAAAAAAAAACCTGGATGAAGCTACATATCTTAGTGGTGTAATGTACAGTGAAATTCTTGCCTTACATATAGGATCGCATTCTTTGAATTGAGGTTAGCTTTTTAGAAGCACCATTTTGGATAGAAGGACAGTTGTAAAAGGTGAGAAGAGAAATGCATACAGGCAGCCCTAATGCTTTGCAAGTTTCCAGCATGCATGAGTTTCGGCTACCATGCGTTCGTTAAATAATATCAGTCCCTCCACAGTATGGTTCAAATTTTAGTTACTGTGGTATATTTACTGTGAGTAATTCTTAAAGTACCTACTCTCTGCTGTCTCTCCAGTCCACAGATGATGGTGCAAATAGTAGATGTCCATTGTATTGATGACTTCTTTGAAAGTCTGTCAGTGACTGGTCAGTCTACATCTGTTACTCACTTAATCCATGAGACAGCAAAGTGTGTTGCTTCCCAGTGATAAACCCATGTGACCCTTTATAAAAATGGATAATCAAAAGAGGGAATAGGCTGACAAAGATAAAAGTGAAGCAAAGAAATGAAAGTGATAATGGTGAACGTGAAAATCAAGTCAAACATAAATAGGAGTTAGAGAAGCAATAGCTGACTGTGGGAATGTTGGCACTGCCTGCCGCCACTTAAAGAGATTCTAGATCTGCAGCCAGAGGATCTTACTGAGGGCAGGCTTGTCACCATAAAGGAGTATCGTGTGACAGAGGCTGTGGATGGCCAGTGGCAGGCAGAAAGTTCAGATGAAAGGAATGCCTAAGGATGTTTCATGACTTTGAAAGTGCAAAGAATAAAACGTTGAAACCCTGATCCAAACTTAGAAAGTACGACAGTTTGCCAAGGCACAGAGAATATGCTCACTGTGTGTTGTAAGTTAAACAAGAAGGCACACACTGCTCACATCACTTTTGGTAACTTTTTTTAACCAATAAACACTTAATTCTCAGTGTTTCTGTTCTAAAACATAGCATGCTAAATAAATACTGGTTTTTACTAGTCTATTTCTTTGTACATGTAAAACTGACAGAGATTTTTAATGTTTTGACAGCATTTTGTTAAGGTCATGGAATAGTCCCCACTGGTCATTAAGATTGCCGTACGTGATTTTGGCTTGCACAGTTTTTACATCCTGAGCTACCACGCGGAACGAGGGCTGTCTGTGTGTGTCGTGGCCTTTCGGCCCAACGTCTATTACCCACAGAAACAGGCTGTTTCATAACTAGAAAACTGTGTGAGGGGAATGAATAGAGCAGGAACTCTGTGGACCTGAGTTGAATTTCTGACTCCAGGTGTGTTACCTTGAACATATCATTTAACCTCAGGTTTCTCCTCTCTAAAGTGGTAGCTGCTCAGTGAATACTTCTTGAGTTTTTTGCACGAATGCTTACCATTTAGCCCCAGCACTAGTAACCCCTTATTAGTAAGTGGCTCACTTATTAGCATCTTTCACAGTGGAGGATCTGATAAGTTTTTTTTTTTCTGATGTGAACACAGTATTGAACTGTGACATACATAATTTGAGGTGTATAGACCCTCTCATTATTTCTTTAGATCAGAGTTTCTCACTCCCTGGTGACATTTTGCCATTGTAGGGTGTTTAACAGTATCCTGGCCCCTACCTACTGGATGCCGGCAGCATTCCCACCACTTGGGACATGTAAAAGTGAATCCAGTTATTGCCAGATGTCCCCTGGGAGGGGGTGGGGGTAAAATTCCCCCTAGCTGAGATCAAACTGCTTTAGACTTGTAAAGTATTCTCTTAATTTATTTCTCTCCTTTCCTGTTTCCCTTCTTCAACCGTACCTTCTCTCTGTTGCCAAAGTGATAGTTTCCAAGTGCAAGTCGAGTGCCCAGCTTGCTTTGCTTTCATATCCATTAAATGCTCAGCCTTGCCTGCAGGATAAAGCCTGAAGCCCAGTAGCATCAGAAGCTTTTAAGGAGCTGCTTCCTACCTAACTCCACCTCCATTCCTCCCCCTCCTTTTTTTTTTTTTAAGCATTTTATTGAGGGATGATTTACACAGACATTGTATTATGGGGTAATTTAAACACAGTAAAATGTGTTTAAAATGCCCAAATCTTAGATATATAGCACAGTGACACTACATATGTGTGACAACCACGCAGATCAAGATTCAGATTATTTCCATCATTCAGAAACTTCCCTTTATGCCCTTCCAGCCAGTAACCCCTCCCTCACCCCCATTCCCAGTGGTCGCTATTATTCTGACTCCTACCATAGTAGATTTGTTTTGCTTGTTGCTGACCTTGATACAAATGGAATCATGTGATACACACTGTCTTAATAATGGCTTCTTTCACTTGGCATGTTTCTGCTACTCACCCATATTGTTTTGTGTCAGTTCTTTATTACGGAAGAGTATTCTGTTATATAAATATATCACACTTGTTTATCCAGTTTCTTATTGTTAGACAATTGGGTTATTTCTGTTTTTTCACTATTATGAATAAAGCTACATTGTGCGTCTTTACCTTCTTTAAAAATTTTTTATTGTGGCAAAATTTATAATGTAAAATTTGCCATTCTAACCCCTTTAAAGTATATAGTTCAGTGACACTGATTGTATTCACAGTGTTGTGCAACCGTTACTGTTACTTCCAGAGTTTTTCATCACCCCAGAAAGGCTTACGGAGTAACCTTCATTCCCTCCTCCCCCAGCCCAGTGTTCGGGAACCTCTAGTTTACTTTCCGTCTCTGTGAATTTGGTTATTCTAGGTATTTCATGTAAGTGGAATTGTTGTGTGGGGTGCATTTCACGGAGCATGATGTTCTCAAAGTTTATCCCTGTGGTGGCCTGCGCCAGAACTTCATTCCTTTTTTTTTTTAACTTTTTATTTTATGTTGGAGTATCGTTGATTAACAATGTGTTAGTTTCAGGTGTACAACGAAATGATTCAATTATACATATACATGTATCTATTCTTTTTCAAACTCTTTTCCCAGTTAGGTTGTTACAGAATATTGAGCACAGTTCCCTGTGCTATGCAGTAGGTCCCTGTTGGTTATCTATTTTAAATATAGCCTTGTGTACATGTCAATCCCAAACTCCCTAACTGTCCCCCCCCCCCCCACTGTAACCATAAGTTTGTTCTCTAAGTCTGTGAGTCTGTTTCTGTAAATAAGTTCATTTGTATCATTTTTTTTTTTTAGATTCTGCATGTGAGCATACGATATTTCTCTTTGTCTGACTTATTTCACTCAGTGTGACAATCTCTAGGTCCATCCATGTTGCTGCAGATGGCATTATTTCATTCCTTTTTATGGCTGACTCGTATTCTGTTGTTAGCCAGGCTGGGTCTCTTCCCTCATCCACAGGCATTTGGATTGTTTCCTTACTCACCTCCTTTGGCCTCACATCACATTGACTTTGTTGCCACAGCTGTGCTAAACTCTGTACTCTCTGTATGGAGCTTTTTCTTCCCTCTGTGTTTTTGGATTTGGGCTGTTACCTTTCCCTGTCATGTCTGACTGGTGAACTCTTAAGCATTTTCCAGGGCTTGCTTCCGATGTTACCTTTCTGGAAAACTTTCTAGCAGTGCCAGAGTTAACTTTTCTCTTTTCTGTTTGCATCAGACCTTGTCCATACTATAGACTAGCTCATTGCTATGGGTTTTTTTGTTTGTTTGTTTGTTTGTTTTACTTACGTGGGTGCCTTCCCCACTAGGCTGTGGCACCTACTTCAGTGTTCTCAGTATGTAGCCCATCATCATGAGAAAGACCATCACTTACTTACTGCCCAAGTCCTAGGCCCTGGGATAGTTTCTTTTATTCATTATCTTTGTTCCTTAAACAGATGTGCAGTGTAGTGCAGTGTTGTTAAAATCATTTTGCAGATGAGGAAACTGATGCTTATTGAGATTGTATATAATTTTGTCAAAGATTACACAATTAATCATTAGTCAAGGTTTATCTGGCTTCAGAGTCACTTTTATCCATTGGCAAGCCAACTTTTCCTAAAACCTGTTTAAGTGCATAAACGGTTTTTTCCTCTGTTTGGTGTTCAACAGAGACCATACATATTGCATTCTCAGTGTTTTCTGTTTTCTTGTAATAAACATGTGTTAAGCACTGCTGAGAAGCAAAGCTGTCCTCCCGCATAGCAGGGCCGTTGTTCTCCTCCCTCCCTGTGATGGGGAGTTGATGCCTTCATCTCTCTTCCCTGTAGACAGGGACAGTGGTGGGTGCCCACCCAGAGAGGCGCCCTCTCCTCATTTTCCTTACCTCAGGCTGTAGTAAAGGTTACCTACGTGAAGTGTCTTTGCTTCTGCCAGTGAGGCTGCCTTGCCTTTCCCTATCAGTGGTCCTCCGTGAATCCAAGTGCACTTGATCCCATTGGTATCTCAGACTGTCTGCAACTTAGTCAGGTTTTACTTTTGATAGTACAGGAAACATTTAACTGTGTTCTATGTGCGTATTTGTAGTTTTATTGGAAACTGCTGGCATGATTTATTTGTCTGAGAATCAAGATTGAATCCATGTTTCTGTTTCTCTTTGTGAAGAATGAACTACATGTTAAACATGCATAAATATTGGACCTATTTTATGTTTTATATAAATTTACATTTTATACTTAAAAAAATCAGTCCGCTAATCATTTCAAGCTGTTGTCTATTTTCAGTTTTCATATAATTGATGATTTAATGGAATTTTATCACTTTTGTTTAATAAAGCACAATCCTTAAATCTTTTAAAGCATTAATTAATCTAGCAACTTTGTAAGTATATAAAATATTGGCACAGAGCTGTTATGGGAGCAATGGAAGAAGACAAACATACACTTAAAATCTAGTTTAGGAAGCGTTACAGTGAAAAAGTAACATTCTATCAAATATGAAATAAAACAGTGTAAGTCAGTGAACAAGAGCTGTACAGTAGTTGTCAAATGAGCAGTGTGGACTTGAAGTGCTGAAGAAATTCAGAAGAGGAGGCATGTTATGGGTTAGGTGGAGCCTGCATTTTCTGGTGAAAATGGCTTCTTGTTTGCAGGGAGTGAAATACATTGAAATGTTACAATGGTTTGTAGCCCTCCAGATGGCTGTGTTAATACCTGTGTTATTGAAATTTCACAGGATTGGGGGAGGCAATCTAAAAAATGTTCCTAGGAAGGTAGAGGGGGTTGTGGAGGGGTGTGGGAGGGAAACATGGAACCTTCTTGAAGGAAAGGTAGAGAAACACTGTGCGAGAGTAGTCAAGAGGTTTAAACAGGAATGTGCTGGTGATGGGCTGGCTGGAGGGGCTGGAAGGTGAGTTTAGGTAAGTGGAGAAGAGGAGGGTGTTTTATTGGTGAGAAGAGTAGAGAAGCGGATTCAAGATAGTTTTCTTGGAGAACATAATTTTTAGAAACTTGAGATTGGGTGCATAGCATGTCTCACATGCTGCTTGATAGCCTCTAGTTATCTAGAAAAGCGAAGAAAGTAAAATCTGAGGATTTCTTTTGAAACATGTTCAAATTCAAGTTTTGTGGTAGATGACCTCCGTGTGCTCAGCCTCCCCGGTTAGTTTTCTGATCGCAGGGAGAAGAGGGTCAGTTCACTCCCTCATGCAGTTACGGGGGCAGTGCTGTTCACCTGGCAGACACTTAGCTTAGGAAGTAATTTCCTGTGCTGTCATTATTCACTGAGTGACAGAACCACCAGATTTTAGAGGATGGAGAAGACTGGAGAGATTTAAACTTCTCCTTTGAAATGGAAATGAGAAAATTGAGGCTCAGAAAGGTTGAGCGACTTGTCTAGAAAACCGTCGACGTTAGCGGTTAAACCAGGCTTACTCCTGGCATCTCCTGAGTTCTAGTCCATGGCCCTTCTTACAACTTCCTTTTGTCTAAACCAGCAGGCACCTTGACCGGGAGACTGCAGGTTGTCGCGTCTTCCTGCATTTCCCCAGACACTGTGATCATTTCCTCACCTGTGTGGAAGGATGATGGGTTTCGTGTTTTTTACTTTTCCACTTTGTTAGTTTTAACCTTGCGCCACTTACTTAACCTCTTTGCCTCATGTTCTTTATATGTTTTGATAAGAATGCTGTTCTAGTAAGGTGGTTGTCAGGATTCAGTTAGATGGCCTTTTCTTTGTGCTTGGTGTATTTTAAGAATTTAGTAAGTGTAGTTTTTTTCCTCCTTTCTTTTCCCCTAGAGCACTTACCACATTGTATTTATTTTACATGTGCCAGGTGGGATTCTTGGAGATTTCCCCTCAATAATCTCTCAACTTTATATGTGTGATAGTATTCTGTGGTCTGTGGGTATAATTCTTAAAATACACAACAGAGCATTCAAGGCTACACCTTGCCTAGGAATGCTGCTGCCGTAGTTCAGTTGTCTGTCAGAGAAGAATCCGGCACCTCTTGTTCATTTTCAGTACTCATAACAATTCTGTAATAAACAGACCTTACTTCCTATATTGTTACTTGTCGGAGCCTTGTTTTGACCTTAAGAGAATTTCATTGTAATTCTTCAAGGAAAAGGTATTGTTTGGTTCCTTTGGCTCCTGGTCTCTGTCCCTGACTGTTTCTGTGATTGCCTTGCAGAGCTTGGAGGAACATCGGTGCGATGATGGAGCGTCTCAGGAGGACGAGGGGTTTATGGGCATGTCCCCCCTCTTACAAGCCCACCACGCCATGGAGAGAATGGAAGAGTTTGTGTGCAAGGTAAGGTGGCCCTTTCTTGTCATTTCTGTGCTGTATGTTTAGTCCTTCCCAAACAGGAAACTTTAAGGAGAGAGGCGTGTGGCGGTGTGGGGGGCAGGAGCAGTGTCAAGACTTTAACCCTGTTCAAGGCACAAGTTCTTTGTTTGCCTGCACAGCTGTGATAAAGGTTTATCCAGCTGGGAAACAAGGCTTTCCTGAAAATAGGTTCACAGAATAGGTGTCCTGTTGACCATTTAGACAAGACAGAATGAAAAAATTGGGGGTGTTTGATGCCTGGAGATGCTGAAGTGCCATCTCCAAGTCCCTTGAATCTGTCCTACTGTGATAGCAAATGTGCTACTCTTCTTAGGGATTGTGTGGCTAATCAGACTCCTCTTCAGATAGGAATTGCCCAGTTTTCACACACATCTAGTATCTTCAGTGTAGCCTGGTATGTTTTCTGATTCATTAGGATCCATGTGGGGATTTTTTCCCACCTAAAATGGTAACTGGAATTGGGGTTGCTTGTTTAGAGAAAATGGTCAGGGACCCTGGTATGGGTATAGCCGCTCGGTCCATTGGATCCATAGGAGCCCTGGCAGGTATGACCTCAGGTCAACACAATTCAGTGTGTGTGTGTGTGTGTGTGTGTGTGTGTAAATTCATTTATTAAACATTTTTGAAGGACTCTTGATCATTTAGAGAAAAATTTTTCTGACACTTAGCTTTTTCATGAGTTTTATGAAACCAAGACTTTTTATGCATGTAGTCGTAGATCCTGAGAACTAAATTTAGGTTTTCCTACATTCACAATGATTCTAGAAATAATTGGGGCCAGTTGACTTAGAGTCCTATACTTTGGACCAGAGCTGAGAAGAGAATGTTATAACCTGGATATAGACATCTCTTCCAAGACAGAGGGATTGAGGGATGGGGGGACGAGGTGGGGGAGGAGTGGGGGGAGGGTCTAAACATTTATGGATCTACTTTTAGAGCCTAGGAAATTTGAATCAGTGTTTGAAAACTGGTGGAGAAAAAGCCAAGCAAAACAATAGACCCATTCTAGTAATCAGTGTCTCTGGAGAATTGGCACAAAGGGATACAAAAGATATATTTTGTTTTTCAAAAAGCAAGTTTGGTGTTAAATCTCAAAGTTCAATATTCAGTGTCCGGCCATTAGGGATGTTTATATTAATGGATCCGTGGGGTCCTGTAGCTAACTTGACTGTCTTTTTGTTCTCCCTTCTGAACCAAGAGTAGAGAATAAAGCAGATAAAACTTTCCAGTTTAAGAGCTAATGGGTGAATAAATGGGCACTTTTTTGCTACAGACTATAATTTACTGAAGGAAAAGTAGTGATTATTACCAGTCCCTTATCATCCGCTAGCAGTGTGTCTGTGATCAGAGGGAGAGGCTTCCTGGGTCGCCCCACACATTGTGGCCCAGCACCTGACTGTCCTTGATAAACCTAGTGACACAGGGTTCTTTCTTGGATTGGAAGCAAGTAGACAGACAGTTTAAAATGAAGTGTCCTGTCACCTTCCTGGTCCAGGTACTTTCCCTTTTGGAAAAGCTTTTCTTATAGGGATAGGGAACAAAAGCAGTTAGGCTTACAGAGTATCCAAGTTTGATCTTGGTACCTCTTTCCCAGCCTTCAGTAGTTGCTGTTTACGAGCATCGTCAGGCCCATGTGGGATAGGAGGTGTTCTGTGGGTCACTTTTGTAAATTAAGTTTTGTGCATTATATGGTCTAATACAAACCTAGTGGACCATTGCTAAGATGTTTGATTTGGGCATTGTCCTTGTCAAGCTTATAAATAAATGTGTCTTTGACTAAGCTGTGACCTTATTCTTCCCCAGGAGGGGAAAGAGAATACCTGTTTGGGTTGGCATTTGGCTGCACTGCAAGTTGAGCCACGTGGGTGCAGTGTCTGAAAATGACACTATTACAGTATAATTATGAAAGCACAGCTCCTTGGCCCAGTCTTTAGACACCAGAATGTTTGTTTAGAAACAATGGGGAAAGTCACTCTGACAATGTAAGCATGTAAGAAACTCGGCATTCTTTTTGACTATTTTGGCTGTATGGTGGAAGACACAGTAGCACTTTTCATATGATCACAGCAGTGCTGTTTCCATGTTGTGAACTGCCTTGAGGGAGGTGAGGATTGATTTCTATCTTAGAAAATAAAATTCTCCCAAAATAAAACAGAGTAGCAGCATCTTGTAACAAATTATTTTATTTTGTTGTATGTTAGGAACAAGCAGGGAATGGCCAGATTAGCCCAGGCCCCAGGATTTGAGTTGGAAGGTGAAAGGGCCAGCGGGGAGGGTAGGGAGAGAAGGGAGAGGAAGTCTGAGTGTGAAGTGTGTCACTGCTGTGCTTCAGCTGTTTGTGTCCACTCCCTTTGGAGTTGCCCAGAGGATCCGTTCTCTGCAAACGCCCCTAAGGAAGGATCAGGGGGAGCAGGGGACAGCAGACTCTAGTTGGGGGACAGGGTGGGCGTGGTGGCTGGCAGGTGTGGGGTTCAGCCGTGCTGCTGGCCACAGGGGCGTCGCTGTCAGAGTGGAAGCCATAGTAGACGCGTTCCTGCATCCTTCCTTGCATCTTTTTGGCTCAGCAGAAGCAGGTTAGTTTTTAGGCTTAAGTGATTTTGCGGTGTGAGCTCACTGGGCTGAGAGACATGATGAGGAGCAGAGTGAAGACACACCCTTTTTAGGAGGGGCTTCCACACTCCTGATCCCTTTCCTTTAGAGTCTGACGGGGGCCTGACAGCGAGGAAAGAGGGGACCCGGAGGGCAGGAGGGCTGAGCCCCTTTGCCGGCTCCGCAGCATTGGTCCTGAGCTCTCGGATGGCAGCCTGCGGGGACAGGCAGGACTGCGCATCACCTTTGGGGTGGATGCTGGGGCTTGCCGCCTCATTTATGAAGTGCTTTGGGTCGTTTCCGGTGATCCTCACAGCTTCCTCGCCAAGCGATCGAAGCCCTCGTGTCCTCGTTTTATAAATGCGGACACCGAGGCTTGAGGATTTCGTAATTAATTAAAGCTCATTCAGCTAGTTAATGGCAGAGATCCAAGATTCTCTGACGCCTGTGCTCTTCTGCACTTGCCGTGTTTGCTGTGATGGGAAGAGAGAGAGTAAGGGAGAGGGAGAGACTGTAGCAGAAGGTACAGAAGTGTGAGTCTATGCTCTTTTTTCACCAACAGGGATATTAAGTATAAAAATGGTCTTATTTAACCCGACAGGGATTTTTCAGAGGTGAAGTCTGTGGTGGAGGATGAAGGAGGGGCGGGGTGTCTGTATGGGTGGGACTTCAGCCCCCGCACTCTGCCTTTAGCCAGATTGAAACAGAGCTTGAAAGCACTCTTTTTGAGTATTTTCTATGACTTCATTTCATTTGCTCTTCCCTTTTCCTAAGAAAAGTCCTGTCCCCGCCCCCCCCCCCCCCCCCCGTCCCCTGCCTTTAAAAAAATGTTTTTCCTCAATCAAGGTTTTAAAACCTCAGAATACAGGACATTATGCCTTTGAGTGTTATTTGTCTTTCTAAAGATAAGGTATTTTTTTTCTCATTATAAGCCAGTGTGGTAAGAGAGAGCTGTCAGTATTGCTCAGTTGACATTAAACTTAGCCGTATTTGCTGATATGCTTCCAGGTCTGGGAAGGTCGGTGGCGAGTAATCCCTCATGACGTGCTACCCGACTGGCTCAAGGATAATGACTTCCTCTTGCATGGACACCGGCCCCCTATGCCTTCTTTCCGGGCCTGTTTTAAGAGCATTTTCAGAATACACACTGAGACAGGCAACATCTGGACACATCTCTTAGGTATGTAACAGCAGTGATACAGTGTGATCATTCTGTTTCTCCCCCCACCAGTGTAATTGAGGGTAAGGACGGAACTTAAAAAATGTATTTTGGATTTGCCGTTTTTGTTTTCTGGATTTGTATGATGAAGTTTCTCAGTGGTTGTCTCTGTGGCAGTCCTCGTTGACACGATGATTTTATTATAGCTAGGCTGTATTTCTCTCTACTAGATTTTCAGACATGTCCTTAAACCAGGCAAAGGAAAGGGCACTGTACAGAATGGGTTATAATATTTTAATGAGCATGGAGAGGAAGGTAGTTATTTAATAGAAGTAAGCTGATTTTTGAAAGTCATTACTTAGAATATTCACAATTCAATTTCAATTTGTCTTGAAGCAGAATGTGATCTGTGATATTTCTTTCCATCATGATTGCACATTAAAGAAAGAATGCAGTGGGGGAGAGAACAGTCTTTTCAACAAATGGTGTTGGGGAAAACTGAGTAACTAGTATGCAAAAGAATGCATTTGGACTCCTAACTCACACCATATAGAAAAATTAAGATGAATCAAAGACCTAAACATAAGAGCTGAAACTATGAACCCATTAGGAGAGAACATAGATGTAAATCTTTATGACCTTGGATTAAGTGACAGTTTCTTAGAATTGACACCTAAAGCATAAGCAACCAAAGAAAAAATAAATTGGACTTGATCAAAATTAAAAAGTTGGGACTTCCCTGGTGGTCCAGTGGTTAAGAATCCGCCTTCCAATGCAGGGGACACAGGGAACTAAAATCCCACATGCCGTGGGGCAACTAAGCTGGCATACCGCAACTACTGAGCCCACACGCCACAACTAGAGGGAAGCCCGCACGCTGTAACTAAGACCTGACGCAGCCAAATAAATAAATAAAATGTTTTAAAAAAAATTAAAACTTTTGGGACCTCCCTGGCAGTACAGTGGTTAAGACTCCACAGTTCCAATGCAAGGGGCATGGGTTCGATCCCTGGCCGGGGAACTAAGATCCCACATGCTGTGCAGCGTGACCAAAAAATTAAAAAAATAAAAAATAAAAACTTTTGTATGTCAAAGGACATTATCAAGAAAGTAAAAAGGTAACCCACAGAATGGGAGAGAATATTTGCAAGTCATATATCTGGTAAGGGTCTAGTGAAGAATTCTTACAACTAAACAATAAAAAGACAACTCAGTTTTAAAAATGGGGAAAGCATCGGAATAGACATACCAGTGGCCAGTGAACACACAAAAAGATGCTCAACATCCTGAGTCATTTGAGGAGGTGCAGCGAGCTACCACTTCACAATCACTAGAATGGCTGTTATCAAGAAAATGGAAAGTAACAAGTCTTTGCCAGGATGTGGAAAGGTTAGAACTCACGTGCATTGCTGGTGCAAGGTAAAATGGTGCAGCCCACAGAAAATAGTTCGGCAGTTCCTCAGAAAGTTAAACAGAGTTACCGGCAATTTTAATTCTAGGTATATATCCAAGAGAATTGAAAACATGTTCACACAAAAATGTGTACATGAATGTTCTTAGCATTATTCATAATAATGCTGAAAGTGGAAACAACCCATGTATCAGCTGACGGGTGAATAAAATGTGTATGTATATCCATATAATGGCCATAGAAGGGGTGAACTGCTGATAATGTGCTACAACATGGGTGGGCCTTGAAAACATGCGAAGGGGAAGGAGCCGGACGCAAAGGCCAAGTATGGTATGATCCATATACGTGAAATACCCAGAATGGGGAAATCCATAGAGACAGAAAGTAAATTAGCCATTGCCTAGGGTTGTCTAGTGGGGAATGGGAGATGGCTGAACAGGTATAGGACTTCTTTTTGGGGTAATGAAAATGTTCTAGAATTAAATAGTGGTGATGATTGCATAACCTTGTGAATATACTGAATAGTCTGGCCTTACCCAATTTGATGTACATTTCTTATCTTGCATTTGATTTCCACTGTGACTGCAAGTTCCAGACTGCTAGTGCAGTGAGAGTAGAATAGACAATCAAGTTTGTTGCTGACTTCTGCTCAAGGGTAAATGCTTTATTAAATGGATCAAACAGAATCACTTAGTAAATGTTTAACTTCTTAATTTCTGTGCCTGTCCTGTGTTAAGTGGCCTTTCCCTAGGCAATAAGAACATGGTATCTCACTGTGAAGAACAGTTTAAAAACTGGTTATGAAATGGCCCAAATGGGCATTTCACTGTCCTTAACCTCCCCAGTCTGTTGGGCCAACGGGTGAGGACCAGAGAAGCATAAGCTTCCTTGACAGCTATTGGTGGAGAAAAGCTGTATTTCCTAGCAGAGTTTGGAGGTATCAGCATTCACTGCAAAGGAAAATGCAGAATGGGTCTTTGAAACCTGGGCTGCAACATATACGCCAAAAACTTTATAAATGAAATTTCACATGGGATCTAGAGGTAGAAGTGGGTTTTTCTACTTTTTTAATCTTTTTTTTTAAACATGTTTATTGGTGTATAATTGCTTTACAATGGTGTGTTAGTTTCTGCTTTTATAACACAGTGAATCAGCTGTATGTATACATATATCCCCATATCTCTTCCCTCTTGCATCTCCCTCCCACCCTCCCTATCCCACCCCTCTAGGTGGTCACAGAGCACCGAGCTGATCTCCCTGTGCTATGCAGCTGCTTCCCACTAGCTAGCTATTTTACATTTGGTAGTGTATATAAGTCCATGCCACTCTCTTCTAGTTTCTTAAGAAGTAGCAGGCATTGTCTATTTTCTTTTTTGGATTAGTAGTAAGTTATTCTGTATACTGAGTTTGTGAAACTGAGGAGCATATGATACCAACAGTATTTGGAGTAGACCAACATTTTGGATAAGGTTCAGTTATTTGGAAAAATTTGGAAAGTTCTCATGGAACTTTCGATTTGGATGTCAGGACTGAAAACATAATCAGTATATAACACTTGAGTATATCTTCAAAAGGCTAATCCTTTCTCTCTTCCCGTGCTCTTTCCTAGGTTGTGTGTTCTTCCTGTGCCTGGGGATCTTTTATATGTTTCGTCCAAACATCTCCTTTGTGGCCCCCCTGCAAGAGAAGGTGGTCTTTGGATTATTCTTCTTGGGGGCCATTCTCTGCCTTTCTTTTTCGTGGCTGTTCCACACAGTCTACTGCCACTCAGAAGGGGTCTCCCGTGTCTTCTCTAAGTAAGTATCTGCAAAGTCCATATTTGATGAGTGATGTCGAGTCCATGGGCTAGGGGAGAACTTCCAGCGGAGGTGGCAGAACCCTTGATACCATCCGCTGGGAACTTTGATCGGAACCTGTAGCAGGCAGTAATTTTTAACATTAAATGCATTTTTTTTTTCTGTCCTAGACTGGATTACTCTGGTATTGCTCTTCTGATTATGGGAAGCTTTGTCCCTTGGCTTTATTATTCTTTCTACTGTAACCCACAACCGTGCTTCATCTACTTGATTGTCATCTGTGGGCTGGGCATCGCAGCCATTGTCGTCTCCCAGTGGGACATGTTCGCTACTCCGCAGTACCGGGGGGTGAGAGCAGGTAAGAGCTCGCAGAGGGCCCACACTGGACCCGCGTCTATTTGCCAGGCTTCGTTAAAGGGTCACCGTTGCCCAAGCATTACGTGAGGTACTTGTGATGCAGAGATGGAGAAATCACAGTTCCTGTTCTCGAGGGCCTCGTAATGTAGTAGGGGTGTCAGAGTGGAGGGGGTGCTGAGCTATTGCAGTTGACGTATTTGGAGCAATACAGTGTACATGAGTTTAGGCCCGTACACTGTCCTTATGGCTGTGACTCCGTAACCTTTGTAAAATAATGATTCCTCTTTCTCAGCTCAAGGGGTACTTTTTATAGGGATTAATTCTTTTTGTTGTTGTCATTTTTTGTTTTGTTATATATTTTCATTTTATTAAAAACATTTTTTTTCCTGTGTATTTTCATTTTAAAATGTGTAAAAAAAAAAAGTCTTCACTCCCAACTGATTGTGTTCTAAAGAGGCACCACACATCTTTTCTGATGTAGAGATAAAGAGCCTTTTTGTATTTAGGATAATGCCTGTTTAGTTGGAGATCAGTGGAAAGCCAAAAGCCCCTTCCTGTGTGAGTACTTCCTGTGTGAGGGCCTGGACTGGTGACTGACCCCTCGGAGCCAGGGCTGTGTCTTCAATTTTCTGCCCACCCAGTGTCAAACCCAGTACCTCCTGAGAATGAACAGGAAGTATTAGAAGGAATACTTTTCCTTTCAACCTTTTTGTTTTAAACCATTTTGTATCAAAGTCCAAGCCACCGTTTATCTGCAGTTACCTAGAAGGTTAGAAGTTAGAATTAACTTCATGTTAATGAGCACTGTTGTAACTCTGTCCTCTTCCCTTTTGAGGATTTCTTTGAGCACATGAGCAGTGGTCAGGGTTGGCTCCAGTGTTACTGAACCAGACCTGGGTCTGCTTGCCGTGCCAGTCTGTTGACACCAGCTTGTGGTGGAGGACAGTGCGGCATTTATATTGTAAGGCGCCAGACGAGGAGTCCGGGGCAACTAGTGCTCAGAAAACTTGAACTCCCTGATGGTTTTGGGGGAACAGTTTTTATAGGCAAAATTTGGGGGAGGTCTGCATGGTGTGTGACCTTCCTCTGATTGATTGATGGGGGGTTAACAGGGTGGTGTTCCAGAAACCTCAATCGTTGGCCTTCTGGTTCCAGCCAGTCTGGGGTCCCCGTGCTTGTGCTCAGCCTGAAGCCACCATCCTCCACCGGGTGGGCCCCAGTTCCTATAGAAGAGCTCTGAGACATGCATCAGGTTGGGTCCCTTGAGGAGGAACCGGCCGGTGCCCCTTTCCTGCACTGCTGTTCTTGACTGCTCCGCCTTTGCTCCTGCATTCCCTCACTCCTCTAATTAGTAACTGTTGGAATCTGCCCTTTGGAACTCAGGAAAGGTCTAGGAGGCTGAAACCTTTATCGTGCAAATAAGAAGTGGGGGACACAGAAGGGCTTTTGTGCCTGGGAGGGCCCCACCAGGTCCTCCTGGGTTTCAGTCCTCCCCTTTCCTGTGATATGCCTCAATCTTGGGGGGAACAGGTATTGGAAAAGAAAACAATGTTTTGAATAGAGAGGCTGATCATGAACTCGCAGAGAACTCGGTTTCCCCAGCAGTGTTCAGCCTGGAGCACGAGAGATGGGGACACTCTGGCTGAGTGGCGCTGCACGGCCTGCAGTCTGTGCACATCACAGGGACCACGTTCCTGAGCCTTTGGCTTTGGGCATGATGGGCACGACCACGGGCAGCCTCCGCTTAGCACATGGAGGAGAAGCGCAGTGAAGAGACAGGAGCACGATGTTTTCGGGGAGTGGGGTGGGCTAGGAAACAGTGAGACAGCACCGCCCCTGCTCCGCCCTCGGGGACGCCTGTGTCATCTACAAGTGTGCACTTGGCGTTGGTGCCCATCGGTGGGCGCTTGCTTGTAACATCCAAAGCAAGCAATAGACACCTTGTTTTTGAGAAAGCTTATTACCACATGGTGGTTTGTTTGACAAAGGTCATTCTTACCTGTGTGTCAGAACGTGGGAGCAGCTCCTGGCTGCTGGGGGACGTCCCTGTGGTGCTTTGTTGACCCACACCCTTCACAGTGGTTTTAGATCTGCGTTACCTTTAAACTTTTTTTGATTGTGACATTTTCTGTTACAACCCTAAACGTGTCTTATTTTATATATATATATATATATATATATATATATATATATATATATAAATTATAAAACTTGGACAAAATGGCACTTAACCCTCCACTTGACACAGTCTGATTTTTTGTTGATATTTTTTATTTTAGTCTAGTTCATTAAAAAAAAAATGCTCATCCAGACTCAGTTTGTCTCATAACCTAGGTCATATCCAGAAGTTTGAAAAACATTGCTGTAGAGGGTTTTGAGGGCAGTCAGCTGTCGTGGAGCCTTGCTGGTAGACTGTGTCTGACTGGTGCTCTGGGGCCCTCTCCCTTCCTCATCCCCACCTCCGTCCTTTCCACCCTGCTCTTACCCCAGGAATGTCTGGTGCCTCAAAGGGAAGATGAAATATGTAAAACTGCTCTGTACTCTAATCTGTGTCTTTAAAGAAGCAGCATTTAGGGGTGCTTTGAGCAAACCCCTAGAGCTGTCTGTTTCTAAAACACTCTGCAAGGTAATTCAAAACCCCTTGAAGACTGCTGACTTGTTAAGCTAAGCCTTTCTCAGCAGGAGGCTCTTTGCATTTGTAAATAGATCTCCTTTTTAGAACTTAGATGTGCTGTCTTGCATGTCAGAATCACAGAGTTTGAAGAACCTTCTTTTTCCTTTTGACCAAAAAGCTGATGTTGTTGCATCCTGCTGTGAAATATTCAGTTTACAGAATCACTGGTACCGTGCCAAAGTTCTTCTTCCTCATTTTCACTGTGTTCTTACGATCCCCAGGAGTGTTCTTGGGCCTTGGCCTGAGTGGCGTCATTCCCACCTTGCATTATGTCATCTCGGAGGGCTTCCTGAAGGCCGCCACCATAGGGCAGATTGGCTGGTTGATGCTGATGGCCAGCCTGTATATCACGGGAGCAGCCCTGTACGCTGCCCGCATCCCCGAGCGCTTCTTTCCCGGCAAGTGTGACATCTGGGTGAGT
The DNA here is from genome assembly GCF_964165515.1 of Mesoplodon bidens. NCBI lineage: Eukaryota > Metazoa > Chordata > Mammalia > Artiodactyla > Ziphiidae > Mesoplodon > Mesoplodon bidens. Next base: position 1,202,930 of record NC_138167.1, on the reverse strand, counting down.
ATGGTCAGGGGTGGTCAGTGTCTATCTGTTAGTGGGTTATTGGCACACGGGGAAGTGGAATAATTGAGGAAGTTTCAGACTCAGAATCCAGATATGTGTATCCTAGCCCTCAGTCTCCCTCATGATTTGTGTCTCTCTGGACAGTAAGTACAGTACTGACTAGTGTTTATTGGTAACTGACATGTGGTGGTGCCTGGCGCAGAGCTGAGGGAGCACTTTACAGGGACGGCCTCGTTAGATACACTGGCCCCATAAAGTGTCACAGCTGTTATCAGTGCCTTCACTTGACAGCTTGGGAAATGCGGCTTCGGGAGATTAGGTAACTCCTTATCCAGCACCCCTGCCTATTAGGTGGCGGGAGTGGAATTTCCGTCTGTGCTCCTGTGCCCTACCCTGTGTGGCAGGTCTTCTAGTCCTTCTTCGTCTGCTTTCCTCGTGTATGAGATGAGGGTGACAGACCAGGTTTTTACCAGGGTCCTTTTTGATACCAAAATTCAGTGATTTGTAATGAGGGACTGATCCACGTGTTTGGCTGGAAGGGGAGGTAGGATAACTGGATGTGGTTGATGGTAAGAAAGGAGGAGAGAGGGGCAGGAAATACACGGGACCAACGGACAGACACTCTGTAGCTGAAGGTGGCCTGCGGCGTGTCAGCAGTGCGGCGCTGTGGGACGCGGAGGCTGGCCGTCCAGGACCCTGCTCCTCGTCCAGCTACGGATGGTCACACACTGAGCTGCTCCGCTGTCTCTTCCAAGATCAGCTATTCATGTAAAAGAAAATGCTGATTTAGGGCATCTTTGGAACTTCAGATAATCAAATTTATCTTTCTGAGATTGCCTCATCATGGTTTTGACACTGATATGGAGAAATTTTCACACCCCTCCCCGCCTTTTTGGAAAATGAATCCCCTTTGGTTTCCTAGGAAGTATCTCTTGGGAAGTGACTTATGGATCCCTCTAGTTTACACTTCTAAAATCAATGTCCTTCCCTTGATAATGAGTTTTGCCATTTTTCATGTTGAGACTACGATGAGAGAATAGTGTAAGTTTTGAAGTGGTACCTGGTGCACTGAGCAGTAATCTCCTTTGATGTGAACTAGCACTCAACAGAGCAGGTTCAGTCAGAGCCATCGCAGGCTTGTAGACCAGCTTCTGACTTGAGAAGGAAGTAAAAGGCCCTGCTTTCCCACTCCTTTTTCAAATAAATAAATAAATTTATTTATTTTATTTATTTATTTTTGGCTGCGTTGGGTCTTTGTTGCTGCACGCAGGCTTTCTCTAGTTGCAGCGAGCGGGGGCTACTCTTCGTTGCGGTGCACAGGCTTCTCACTGCAGTGGCTTCTCTTGTCGCGGAGCATGGGCTCTAGGCACGCAGGCTTCAGTAGTTGTGGCGCATGGGCTTAGTTGCTCCGCGGCATGTGGGATCTTCCTGGACCAGGGCTCGAACCCGTGTCCCCTGCATTGGCGGGTAGATTCTTAACCACTGCACCACCAGGGAAGTCCCTTTCTTGTCTTTTTAAAAAAATAGATTTATTTATTTTATTTATTTATTTTTGGCTGCCATGTGCGGGCTCTGTCTAGTTGCAGCAAGTGGGGAGGCTGCTCTGCATTGCGGTGCGTGGGCTTCTCATTGCGGTGACTTACCTTGTTGCAGAGCACAGGCTCTAGGTGCGCGGGCTTCAGTAGTTGTGGCGCATGGGCTTAGTTGCTCCGCAGCATGTGGGATCTTTCCGGACCAGGGCTCGAACCCCTGTCCCCTGCATTGGTGGGTAGATTCTTAACCACTGCGCCACCAGGGAAGTCCCTTTCCTAGTCTTTTTTTAAAAATAAATGTTATTTATTTATTTATTTATTTTTGGCTGCGTTGGGTCTTCGTTGCCGTGTGCGGGCTTTGTCTAGTTGCAGCTAGTGGGGAGGCTGCTCTGCATTGTGCTGCGCGGGCTTCTCATTGCGGTGACTTACCTTGTTGCGGAGCACAGGCTCCAGGCGCGCGGGCTTCAGTAGTTGTGGCGCGTGGGCTTAGTTGCTCCGCAGCATGTGGGATCTTCCCGGACTAGGACTCAAACCCGTGTCCCCTGCACTGGCAGGTGGATTCTTAACCACTGCGCCAGCAGGGAAGTCCCCCTTTACTAGTCTTTTGATGTTGTATCTTCATGTAATTCTGCGTCTTAGAGCTGAAGGAAACTCTAGCCACCAGGTATTTTGACTCTCTACCCCACCCTGGAAGTCCCTTTGTTTCCCAGGAGAGCAGCATTTAAATGATGTTCTAGTCCATGACAGCAGTGAGGGAAGCACCCCTGTGTCTGACCATCGCCTGCCGCTCGGCATCACGGGGTCCTCAGGGCTTTGTGGCCTGTTGGCAGCACCTGCCCCGAGTCCGCCAGGTCCCCAGTGTCAGGCATGTATGTGTTCATGTCTCGAGCTTAGGGCCGCAGCTTGATTTCTGTGGGGACAGCTGGCCTTCAACTCAGCAGAATGTGATATGCCTTCTGGATGCTCCGAGGTCTGTGGACGCCTGGAATCTGAGCTGTGGCGTCCACTCCCGCTCCCTGCTCAGCGTAAATGATCTTCAGGACCTTCTGCCAACGGTTAACGATGTGTCTCTCTCCCCCACACCCCGCCCCGCTCCAGTTTCACTCCCATCAGCTCTTCCACATCTTCGTGGTGGCTGGCGCTTTTGTTCACTTCCACGGTGTCTCGAACCTCCAGGAGTTCCGCTTCATGATCGGCGGAGGCTGCAGTGAAGAAGATGCACTGTGATACCTGCCGGTGGCCAGGGACTGTGACCCTTAACCAGGGCCTGCGGTGCCTGCAGGCCTCCCTCACTGGCCGGTGACGCCAGTACCGGAGGAGCCCCAAACCCTGGCGGCCTCGTGGGCTTTGTGACGCCCCGGGGCTCCAGGTGGTCCGCGACTGGGAAAACAAAAATAAATCCCACCTCAGAGGTGGAGAAGAGGAGAGACGACCTGAACCCTGCCTTGTTCTGGGTCTGAGTGAGGGCCCTGCGAGAGCCGGGCAAACTGGCTTCTGAGCCGTGTCCCGCTTCTTTGTAGATGTCGGGACAGTTTAGCTGGAGGCTCATTCTTCTCCCTGCTCTCTCCTGAAAACAGTAACGCAAACCAGTTTCGGTGAACATTTATATCCTATAAGGGGTGGGGTGTGCTTTTGGGAGAACAAAGAAATTAATGTAAATAAGATTTCTAACTTACTGTTTAAATAAAAATTTATATAAATGTTTAAAGCATAGGGGTAGGGGAGGGAGGGACGATTTTTGTATAGAATGAAACATGCAAGTACCACACACTGTTTCAATTTTGCACAAGCGACTGCAGGATGATCAGGTGACAGCCCCAGAATGTATAATGCCTTGTGCACCAGGGTGCCTTCTGAAGGCTGGCATACCTTGGGCCCTGGTGGGGCAGAGCCTACGGCCCAGCCCGGCAGCCGCATGGCCGCTCTCGTACCTGAGAGCCCTCGGGCGCCCCGAGGTGGACGGGAGCAGCGTGCGTTTTCTCAGTGGAAACTGCGCGTGAAAGGCTAATGGGATGTGTTAGATCAAGGCTCTAGTGACTGTGTCGTTAGAGCCACCTACTTGGGAAAATCACTTAGGCTGGCAGGGGGGTGGAGGGGGGCACTGTTGGTACAGGGCCCATCGCAGTGCTTCCTGGCGTCCTCTTCAACTTGGTGGCGACGTGGCTGGCTGCCAGGGGTGGGGCGGGGGTGAGAGTGTTCCGTGTCTTTGCTGTGGAGCTCTGGACCACCCCGTACGTTTTCCTCCATGAGAATCACCGCCCTAACTACCCTTCCTCCCCCCGGGAATAAAAATCGACCTTTCCTGGCATCATAGTTCCTGGCAAGGAGCCAGCCACAGAGGGATTCCAGGTGCCCCCGACACATCTACGTGGGTGAGAGCGTTTACCTGTGGTGCTGTCCTGGTGACCCTGGGTGGCAAGTGCATCACCTCTCCACGAACAGGAAAGCCAGCGGCATGCCCCTAAAGCAGAGCCCACTGCCCCGCCAGTGCCTGAGTGGGCAGCACCCCAGGACCCCACTTTTCAGGGCTAGTGTGGTGGCAAGTCTTACAAGGAAATGCTATGTTATTGCCGTGGGGTCTGGCCAGATCCTGGAAGCTGTTAAGTCTTTGAAGAGCTGCTCAAAGTGAAAAAGGTTGCTCATGTCCTAGAGGTGCCCTGTTAGGGTGTCAGAGGGCGGTAGGGGAGGGTCTGATTCACAGAATCCTGACCTGGGCTCATGGGAGGACCATCAGAATAACCCTTGAGTCCAGTTACTTACTCTCAGCCAAGATTTCAGGTGATTAAATTACATCCTCGGGGTGGCGGAGACTAGAAGTGAACATCGAGGTCCTGAGCATGGGGGCCGGCAGCCTCCAGGGGGTGTTTGGGAATATGGGAAGGGTCTCCTATGTATTCAGTATGGGGTTTTTCCTTGGTTATACTTCTCCTTTCTCGCCCCTTCCAATCTCCAGCAAAAGCTGGGAGCCAGGAAGAAAGAATCCATTGAAGAACTTGTGAAGAACTTAAGAGCGTTTTGATTCTGAGTGAGGGCACTGCCCTGGGTGCTGGGTGGGCTCAGCGAAAGACTCAGTGGGTGAGCTGGTGCTGTGCCGGCAGCAGGATGAGCGGTGTCACTCCCATGGGGAAGCCCAGCCCAGCAGGACAGGCCCACCTGGGAGGAAGCACACTTTGCTTCGTGAAGCAGCAGCACATATCAGAAGCCACACTTGCTCTTCGGTCACGCACCTCGGGGTACAGGGCGTGTGTCTGCACAGCCCTGTGACGGCACCAACAGAAGCGGTGGTCCAGGGCCCGGCCGCCCCACACTCCAAAGGAGGAGTGGAATCTGGCTCAACATAGCACAAACCCTTAGGAAAATGAAGCTAACACCACTCAAGACGTCCTCCAGTAGCAGCCCCCGCTCTGGGGAGCGTGGCGGCGTGTACGCCCGTCCACGGGTGTGTCTGCAGCTCCTACCCCGCCGTTCGCGCACGTCTCAGCTCGCTGAGAACTCTCACAGGTTGGCGCCTGGATGCCTTACTCTCAGCAGGCAGAGGCTTGCTTGCTCTGTGCAGATTTTAATTTTCTTTTTGGTCCTAGGCTGGTTAGGACCGGTAACAGCTCCATCCTTTCACCATTAAATAGTGGCCTTTTCAGTATTTTCCCCCTTACCGTTTATAAGTTGCTGAAGCCACAAAGCACATTTTTGGGGCTCGTAGAGGGTTGGGATTCCAGAAGGGCATTTATGTGATGGTTCCATTCACCATGGGGTTTCCCTACTTGCTGTATTGCTCACCTTCTAATAAAAAGAACAAATGGAATATGAACTTTGTTGTTGTTTTTCCTGCCTCAGCTTTCCTTTGCGTGGCTTTCGGTGCTCCTTACTTGAAGCCTTAACTTAGTCACTGAAGCTTAAAGTTTCGGAAATGTCCCAGTCTGAGTGCTGAAGACCATTCTGAAAAAGCTCTACGTGGACTAACTTTTCAACAAGTTAAGATCTTGTGGAATTATTAATAGAATTCTTTGGCCACTAGGGGCATTTTCTATACTGAATAGAGTATCTGAGGACATTTAGGGTGTGTGTGTACTCAGTTGGGCTACCGGTTTGAAAGTTATATTCTGTACCGTCACTTCCACATAAAATGTTGAGAGTTTGCGAAAGTTGAAAATTCTCGCCATTTTAGATAGCCTTGTAATTTGTGTATTTTGCATTTCCATTTAACTTTCTTAATGTGTTATAAGGCAGGCAGGATAGTAATGAGTTAATAAAGATGGTGCAGTTTAAAAAACAAAGTGCTTACGCCCAACTCAGATTTTCCCAGCCTTCATGCTTTCATCCTAACTGGGGGTACCAGGTGTAGAATGGAGGGGAGAGCTAGCTCTAAGGGGCGGTTCTTAATTTATTGTTAAAGTTACAAAAATACTACCTAAGGAGTGCCTCATGCAGGGGGATCTGTTAAAGGCCTCAGTGCCTCATCTAACTGTAAGCAGCACCCGCCGAACACGTCTGTGTTATTTCACTCGTTTTATAGGTGAGGCGGCTACAAGGGGTAGGTCTGACGCCCATGCTAGCATTCTTCACACGAAGAAGAACACCCAGATTAAAGGGTCTCATGGATATTGACCCGAAGGTTGGGCGTTTGTTAGCCCTTCCATGTAATTTGAGAAAAGAGAGGAAATCCCAACCCTTTTGCCTTAGGTAAATTTAGTTTTTTCGGAATTTCCAGTATTTGGATGAATTCTCATTTTAAGTGTAGAAATAACTTGAGGGTTTTTGCGTAGGTCACCCGGGAATGGGAACTGGTGGCGTCCTGTTCTTGGTGACAGTCCTCGAGGCCTACAGACACCCCCTGGTTTTCCCTAGTCCTTTGCTGAGCTGGAAGGCTTTCTCAGCAATGTCCGTGGCGTTGGAAAGGAAGTGGATAGGGATGTGTTTGAATCTGGGCTGACGGTTGCTAGGGCTCTGCGGCCTGGAGACGGCTCCAGGTGCCGTTGCTTCCGAATCACCCCAGGAATAGTCCCTGGTCTCCAGAGGGGTCTGCTCAGCACGGAGCACTGACCCCAGTCCCTGTGTCCTGCCGGAGGGATTTTCCCACCTTCAGCTGCCTGCCTTGGGGCAAACAAGTCCAGTCCAGCTCTGCCTTCCGCAGTGATGGCAGATGTCCAGCCACGCGGGAGGGAAGGCCTCTCACTGCTGCCCTGGCCTGGGGACAGCGCCCGGGCCTGCTGGGACCCGGCCCCGCTTTCTCACCTGTGAGCCCAGCTCCCCAAGGTCAGCATCCCTCAGATGAGCCGCAGGGATTGGCTAGCGTCTTTGCCAACCTCTTGCTCTCATTCCTCCTCCGTGTCTGCTTCTTCGACTTCGAGAGGTGTCTGCTCCCTTGCCCTCCCAAACCGAACCTCCACGTGGCGTTGTGAAGTGGTGGTTGGAGCCTTTTACCTGATAGCAGCACTTCCATTAAAATGCACACGTTACTAGGCCGGCTTAGGAGTTCGTATATCCCTGCCCTGAGGAGGGCGCTGGCAGCACCTTGCCGTCTCAGGTCTCCCAAGAGGTGACGGTGTTTATAGGAAAACGGATTCCTGGACTCTGTCCCCAGAATCTTGTCATCGATTAAATGGCTTTGGTTTTAACTTTGTTCCTCTGAAATCAAGCTGATGGCTCTTTAGCTTGAGCCAGGCTGCCCCCTGCTGTCCTTTGGGGGTGGTTAGAACCATAGTGTATCACGGTTTTTGCTTCCGTTGGTTCTGAAAGGGAGTTCAGGCCTTACAGTCCACTCCTGGCCATGTGGAGACGGGGGTGAAGCAGACGAGGCCAGGAGTTGCCCCAGCACTTCCTAAGTTTGGTTTTCATTTCTTTAATTTTTACAGTAAAATAAATTATTTATTTTTTTAAGTTTATTTATTTTTGGCTGGATTGGGTCTTCACTGCTGCACACGGGCTTTCTCTAATTGTGGCGAGGGGGGGCTACTCTTCTTTGTGGTGTGCGGGCTTCTCATTGCAGTGGCTTCTCGTTTCAGAGCACAGGCTCTAGGCGCGTGGGCTTTGGTAGTTGGGGCTCGCGGGCTCTAGAGCTCAGGCTCAGTAGTTGCGGCGCATGGGCTTATTTGCTCCGTGGCATGTGGGATCTTCTCAGAGCAGGGCTCGAACCCATGTCCTCTGCATTGGCAGGGGGATTCTTAACCATGTGCCACCAGAGAAGTCCCTCATTTAAAAAATTTTTGGCGGCATTGGGTCTTCGTTGTGGCGCGCAGGCTTTCTCTAGTTGTGGCAAGCCGGGGCTACTCTTCGTTGCGGTGCGCGGCTTCTCATTGTGGTGGCTTCTTTTATTGTGGAGCACGGGCTGTAGCCGCGCAGGCTTCAGTAGTTGTGGCACGCGGGCTCAGTAGTTGCAGCGCGAGGGCTCTAGGGCATGCCTAAGCTTGGATTTTAAATTATGTGGCCAGGACTTCCCTGGTGTTCCAATGGGTAAGACTGTGTTCCCAATGTAGGGGGCCTTGGTTCGGTCCCTGGTCGGGGAACTAGATCCTGCATGCATGCTGCAGCTAAGAGTTCGCATGCCGCAGCTAAGAAGTCTGCATGCCACCACTAAAGATCCCGTGTGCTGCAACTAAGACCCGGCGCAGCCTAAATAAATAAATAAATATTTTAAAAAATTATGTGGCCAAGATAGTTGATAAATTTGCCTGAAAAGGCTCTCCCTGGTTGGGCGGGGAACGGGACGCTGTCCTGGAGAGAGGCTGGTGGTCGGGGTCTGGGCTCGTACTCTTGCTGCAGAAGGGCACAGGGTAGCCAAGGGCCCCAGCAGGGAGGGGCTGCTGCCACGAGGTCTCTGTGACACCGAGTGGGGAGCTGGGCTGCAGCAGCCGAGGGGGCGGGAGACCGGCCCCCCGCTGCCTCCTCGCCCACCTGCGCCAGGCGGGCACCTGTGGCCTCGCCTGTTGTTCTTGACATCCAAATGGTCATCTCTCCAGGCCCTCCGCCACGAAACAAGATGCTCTGATAGATAAGAGTAGGTGACATGTAACTAGCGCCGACTGCAGGCCACGCAGTTTCAGGCTCAGTATATGAACCTCACGTTCACGCCTCACAATGCTTTACCGATAACTTGGAGCCAGGTTTCAACTCTGAGCCTGGGTTTCCTGGTCTAGGAGCGAACAGGACCTACGGCAGAGGGTGGTCGTGCGGGTTGGATGAGTTGGTGCCTGTTACTTCCATGGTGCGTTCAGCTCTCCAAGCACTGTTCCACCTCGCAAGCTGGCTGCTGAGTGAGCTCGCCTTGGCCCTCATCTTCTCTGAGGCTCGAGTTCAGCTGTCACTGGGCCTCTGGTGCCCACCTGACAGGTAGACATGGGGAACGTGACAGCAGTGAGAGTAACGTGTCCTCACGTGGAAGGTGCTTCACGAACGTCATCATGTGTTTGAAGGGGTTGGGGAGGCTGTTTGCTGGTGGGAAGCTTGCACGTGCAAGTGTGGGGGGCTGGGAGGGGGTCCCCAGAGGCCCGGTGCGCATGGTCCTTGCTCGTCATGGGGTTGGGCTGGACCTCTCCTGGGAGACTGGTTAAACTCAGAGATCGGAGGCCACCCCAGAGTTTCTGCACTGTTCCGCCTTTAGTGTTGCTCCCACAGTGGGGACTGTGGTCCCTGGGGAGCCGGGTCTACGGGGGAGGAAGCCCCGGCACCGAGACCCTGAGGGAGGGGTACCCAGATGCGTCTCCCTTCCCACTGGAGTCCGCTTTGCAAATTGCAGTGTTCCCCAGAGTTCCAACCCCAGGGACAGAGTCAGGTCGTCTCTCTTGTAGATCAGGGGCCAGAAAAAGACCAGCCTGGGACCTGGACCTCCTGGGGGCCTGGAGCTCTCAGGAGCCCCCTGACCACGCCACCGCGAAGACCCCTCTTGTTCCTGGGACCCCTCTGCCTGGCTGCAGCTGTTCGTGCCACCTCCCCTGACCTTGCGTCCTCTTCCGAGGCGGCAGCTGTATAGCTCATCCTACTGGCCTTTTCTTGGAAAGATGCAAACACTAAGTTAGGGCTTTGCACAGATCTCTTTAGAAAAAAAAATTTAATAGCAGCAGTTTGTGGACATCATGCGTGGCCATGTTCACGTAAAGGACCCTGCCTTTTCTCTGTCTCTGTCTCCTGTCTCTGTGTCTCTGTCTCTCGTCTCTCGCGCGCGCACACACACACGCCATTTTTTTGAGCTGCAACTGGGAGGCCGAGCTGATCCCCCAGCAGGCATCTCACCCTAGGGAAGCTGTGTTTCCCGTGGGGCCCGTTCCTGCCCTCCTCCCCCTTCTGCCGTTGGCCTCATTCCTCTCCTCTTTCTCAGTACATCTAAGTCCTTGGATTCTACTGAAGACCAACCAGATTCATTAGGAAGAGCTGCCCCTTTCTTTGGCTGGGTCTGGACTTCTGGGGAATAGACGGAACAAAACTCTTTTGTCTTGGTCCAAATTGAGTTCACGCTGGACTCCAAAGAGAAGGTAGGAGGGCAGGGAGGCTGCCCATTGAGACGCGGGGTGGACGGTACCAGGCACCCGGAAGGTCTCTGGGAGTGATTTCTGGTTCCGTCCAGCAATCTCAGGAGGGTGGACCATCAGCCCAGGACTGAGCTGAGCATGGACCTGGGTGAGAACTCAAGTGTAGAGCGCTGGACCCCACTTCCGCTGCTGACTCTTGACAATGTCTCTGGAAGGGTCACCTTGTCAGGACCGGCCGGCCGGAGCAGGGGTCACCGCAGCAGCTGGGGCAGCAGCACCCAGGCACCCAGCGGCAGCAGCAACAGGGGGAGCGAGGCTGAGGTGCCCGAGGTGCCGCCACAGTCCTGGGCATCCTCCTGTGAACCCAGAGCGTTCACCGTGGGGCGACCGCCCCGGGCAGAGGGGGCCGGGGGTCTGGAGACGGATCGCTGGGCCCAACGAATAGGGGCCCAGGGGCTGGGGAGGGAGGGGGGTTCCAGCAAGCGGAGGGAACACTGCCCCCTGTCTTAGACCCCTGCCTTCTAGGGGAAGGCAGAGGCTGCTCACTCAGCCCCAGAGCTGGACTCGAGCCTTCTCGCTGGCCCCAGCCTTGGAGGGGCTGTGGGCTCATCCTCTTAGAAGGACTTCAGAGAAGCCCTGGACTCTGGGAGCATCTTGGGTGTGGAGGCAGCCATGTCCAGCAAGGACGGCCCCATGTACACATGGTGGGTGCACAGGGCCGGTCACCAGCGGTACTATGTGCCTAACGGTTTCCTCCTACTTGCTTGGACCACGTGGAGCTGAGTGCAGTGAGGGCCGTGTGGAGAGGCTGTGTCACACCGCACTGAGGGCCCCGACCCTGGGAGATGCGGCTCTCCTTGTAAAGCACCCCTGGGTCCCTCCCGCTGACTTAGTATCTGAATGACATGGGGCCCAGTGTGAATGCACGTGTATGGGTGATTCCAGTCATCCACGGAGGTGCCCTCACAGCTGCATCCACGTGTCCAGACGCTCTCACATCTGAAGGGCACAAGCTCAGGGCTGAGGGTTTGGGGATGGAGCCCCCCCCCAGCCCCTACCTCTGGATGGAAGGCGTGGCAGGCATCCGGTCGGCGGCGGAGCTTCCGGGAGCGCATCTTGTCACACTTGACTGTGGCGTTATGTGCAGAATTCCCTGTTAAGGTGAACACACCGGCCGACGGAGCTGATTCTGGAGACTCTGGGGACCGAGCTCTGGAAGAACTGACCTCTGGTGGGACCAGCTGCCTTGGAAGCAGCTTCCGGGGTCAGGAGCAGCACCGGGGCCCCGGGGAGGGGGGAGAACAGGTAGCGATGCTCTTGGGGGAGGGGGCAGTGTTGGTGGCAGAAGGGAGGCTGGCCCCTGTCTCTCAGAATCTGAGCCCCTCGGTGTCATGTCCTACCCGCCACCCCTCCCTCGCCCGTACATGCGGGAGGGTCGGGAGGATATATTTGACTTCCGTAGCCTCCTGCAGGACTGGCGGGAAGATGCTGCAGTCACAGGCGGGGTCCGTCACCAGGAGGAGAAGGTTGCTGGAGGGAATCTCCTGCATCACGAATGTCCTGCAGCAGAGAGGTTGGCTTGTGGAGGTTCCTGCGGCAGCTGGACCCTGGGCTTGTAGGGGAGGCTCTTTTGGAGGCGGGTGTGAGGACTCGGGGCCAGGTCAGCCCGGGGGGGCAGCCCGGGAACCGTCCCAGCAACCGATGGGCTGCCTGGCTTATCTTCCCCACGAGCCTTTGCAGCTGTTCTGCTCCTTTCCTAGCAGATCGGAAGTGAGGAAGCCCGAACATCGGCGGGGGAGGGGACAGGAGCTGCTGTTGACACACATGGGGACAGCAAGTCAGGGCGGTCCCAAGCAAACAGGGCTGCGTGGCTGCCCCTGCTCCGGGCGGGGATGCAGTGCCCGCACTCGGCCGTGAGGTGGTCCCACAGTCCCACACGCCGCCTGGAGGGGAGGGAGAGCAGGTGCAAGCCAGTCGTGGTCCCTCGCTTGGCCAGTGCGTTGGCAACAGCCACTGCCCGGCGTCTGCTATGGGGTGGACCTCCTACATGCACGTGCGCACACACACACACGTGTACACACACAGGCACACGTATATATTTAACCTTCACCGTGCCGTATGAGGTTGGTATTATCCCTGTTTTGCAGGTGGGAAAACTGAAGCCAGAAGAGGGTTAAGTAATGCGCCCGAGGTCACACAGCTCCTCTTAAATCAAGTCCGTCTACTCTGAGGACTTCGCTTTACCCACACTGTTCGTGTATCCGCACTGCCAGCCTCTGAGATAAGTGTACAAATAACAGTATTCCCGAGAAACCGGCTGCGGTGAGGGTAGGATCCCTCCCTCCAGCACACGCCCGCACGAGACGGGCCTGACTCTGCTGCCAAAGTCTGAGGCACCACACTAGAAGGTAGTTTGCTTGAGGCCTGGGTCTCAGGGACATCCCGGGAAGCCCCGGGGGAGTGGCACGCTGGCCGGTGGACAGCCTAGGGGAGACCATAGCCTCGGGGTCAGGACACAACCTCCTGGGGGTGGGGCGGCCTGGGGTCCAGGTGAGAGTCGGCGGGACAGAACTTTCAGCCAGGCCTCCCTTCCTCCCTGGGTCAGGGCCTGGCAGAGCTGGGGGACCAGCCACTTCCCCTCGGGAGTGGGACCCAGGGACGGAAGTGCCAGGTGCCCCAGCCACTCCCAGGAGCATTCTGGGGCCTCTCAGTCCTCTGTGCGGACGGACGTCTAAGGGAGAGCTGACGCCCCTTCCTCGAGCCTGCCCTGGCCTCAGGCCACCTCTCCCGTCCCCGGCCAGCCCCGCACTTGACACCCTGGGTGCGTGGCCTGTGGTCCCTTGGCTGAGCCTCGCCCGCGGGGATCTCTCCCCCGGCCCGCTCAGCCCCGCTCACTTCTGGCAGCCCCCGCACTCCACGACGCCGTTGGCTCCCCGGATGGCCGTCTGGTGCACGAACACAGGGTAGGTGGTGTCGCAGGGCTGCAGCACGTCCTGCTTCTTGTGCTTGTGGGCTGTGGGGACACGGAAAGGGCGTGGATTCGGGCGCCTCGGCCACAGCTGTGGGGATGGGCTTTGACGCCCCGGGCAGTGCGGTCACCGCGCCAGGAGTGAGATGCCCGTCCACTGGCAGGTGGCTCCCGGTCAGGACTTGGGGCCGGGGGAGGGGAGTGGCCGCGTGTGGGTGACGCACTCGGGGACCCTGGGGATACCCGTCTCTCTCCTCACCATCGGCAGTGATGTCCAGGGGCTGAGAGGAGGGCAGGGGCTCGGGGGGGCCTGGGAGACGGAAGCCCTTCGTCCTCTCCCCCCTCCCTCCCTGTGGGGGGCCCAGCGGGCGCCCTGCACGGGCAGCTCCTGGACAAGCCCTGGGTCAGCCCGCTGCCCCCGTGGCTACTTGGAGAGCCAGGCGGGGGCCCCGCGCCCAGCTTCCCGGGCTCCTCAGTGGGGCCTGTGTGGTCACTCGAGTCGGCTCAGAAAGGACTTAGCTAACACAGGGCAAAGGCCTGGCAGCCTCCCTGGAGGGCACACGTCCACCCCTCGGGGAGCAGACCCCACTCGCCCGCTAGGGGCCACGGCCTCAGGACCACGCAGATTTCCTCCTGGCGCTGTAAGCGCTCTCAGCCCAGGAGAGGGCTGGGGGGCTCCGCTTCCCTGGGGCAGGGCTGCACCCACACCCCGAAGGAGCAGGGCTGCAAGTTGGGAGGGGCCTTGGGAGTCAGGGGTCCAGATGGAGGGAGCTTCCTGGGGCAGCTCGCAGCCCCACACCCAGCGCCTCGGCTGCCCTACTTACAGTGATGGAAGACGGCCTTGGCTGCCCAGGACCCGTGCACGGCATGGGGTGGTGATGATGTCACACAGGTGGTGACGTCACATGGTGTGGGCGTGATGTCACACGGGATGGATGACATCACATGGGATGGATGATGTCACACGAGATGGGTGATGTTGCATGGGGTGAATGATGTCACATGGGATGGATGATGTCACGTGGATCAGTGGTGCCCCGAGATGGTGTGACGTCACACAGGGGTGAGGGAAGGTGATGAGAGAAGCCGACAGGATGGATGTGAGCGGTGGATTCTCCGGAGCCCCCTGCCCCTCCCCCTGAGGTGACGGTTTCCAGCTGGAGGCTGGAACGACACTCACCCTCGGCCCCGCTGTCCCCACGCCAGGAGCCCCAGGCGCTCCACTCCAGCAGGAGCCTGTCAGGCACAAGTGAATCTCGGAGACCTGCTTGCCCTCTCCAGTGGGCCCCCAAGCTGTCTGCCCCTTGCCCCCAGGACACCCTTGTCCCTGCTGGAGGCTCCTGGTGGCGGCGGCATGTAGGAGGGGCGTCCCATACAGGCCTGGCCGGTTCCCCTGGGGACCTCACCCTCCTTTGGGGTTGTGGGGACCTCGGCAGCTCCCCTCAAAGGCCTTCATAAACCACCCCTGCACGAAGCCCCCCAGCCCCTCACTCACAGCAAGAGCTCGTTCACCAGCCACCTGGTAGCAGTCAGGAGGGCAGAGATAGGCTGGGAGGAGAGGGAACACACTGTGAGCCCCAGGGCCCCTCGCCCTGCGCCATCAGAGACCATACCCGGGCTCCGCTCCGCCCCTTCCCGGCAACGGAAGCAGCGGAGAGCTGCGTTTTCTGGGAAATTCCTACTGTGGGGCGGACGATGCCCGTCATCACACTGGGTGGCATCTCTGGGGTCCCTGATGATGTGTGGACGGCACTGGGGTGAAGGTGGGAACCAGGCAAGAAAGGGGCTGCAGCCTGTTCCTCTGACAGAGCAATCGCCGAGGCCCCCCAGATAAGACCCTGGTGTGGGGGAGCGGGCTGCGTGCAGGGGGCACTGGGAGAGGACTGAGAGTGGCCCTGGGGCCCTGGAGAGAAAGGGACAGGCTGGCATCTGGCGGGGGCGGCATCTGGGGTGACACTCACGCTGACCAAGGGCTGGGAGGCGCTGTGGTGGTGGGTCGGAGGTTTGCACATGGCCTGGTAGTCGTACATGGTCACTCTGAAACCAGAAGCAGGGCGTGGCAGTCCGGACCCCATCCCCCGCCCCGCCCCCACCCTGGGGGAGTTTGCAGCCAGGTTTTTGGTCACCCGGATCCGGGAGGGTGTGTGATCAGCAGGTCAGAAAATGACATTTCTGTTCTTGGGCTGCTTTAAAGACAACGAACAGCAAATCTGGTTTTCCTGCTAAGGGTCACATGACCTCAGCCCCTCTCCCCCCTTCCCCGTCCTCCCCCCTACCCACCCCCATCAAGTTCCAGGCTTCAGAAAGGCTGCTTTTGGAGCCCTGTGGGGCTCACTGTGGGTTCTGAGGTCAGGCTCTGAAATCTGTCTGGTCCATTTAGCATCCGATCCCCCCTCCTCAGTGTGTATTGGAGGGGGTGTGGCGCCTGCCCTACTTACCGGCTGAACACCCCCATGCTGAGCAGCTGGGTCATGAGGGCACCGTCCACCTCCCCCAGGAATCGTCCCATCTGTGAGGGCGAGGGGGAGGGACACCAGGATGAGGACATTGCTCTGAGTGCCAGACTTTACCTGTGTTTGGGTTTCCCCTCCAGACGCCCTTGAAACGTGGTCCATCAGACTCCACTGCACCGGCCCCCTCTCCTGGGACAGCTCCAGCCACACCTCTCATTGCTTTTAAATTCTAAGTTGGTGTGAAATCAAACTAGTCGTTGCCATCAGATTTGTTTTTTAAAAGGTGCAGAATTCTTTGAACACTTCTGGGTGAATCGCGTGCAGGAAGGTGAAACTTGATGTGTCGTGTGTGTTTTATGCACGTGCATGTGCGTGCATGTGTGTCTGTTACCAAACAGGGAGATCCTGGTGGGCGGATCCCCAGAGGCCATGGTGATTGTTTGCGCATCTGCTGAAGGGCAGAGTGAGTGATCTGAGCCTCCTGATCCGATTGGAACCAAGGCTCCTGGTGAGGCTGGTTCCCTCCCCACGAGCCTGTCCCTCCAGTCTGTCTTGACTCCAGGCTTAGTCACCGATATCCCCACTGTCCAGACCCCTGATTCTGGAAGGGGAGTTTCCTGAGAGTAAGACAAGCTCCTGGACACTGGAGAAAGGTGTCCCCCGTTCAACGTGACCTCCAGGACAGGCTGCCCTGGCAGAGAGCACCCGCCTCTTCTTCAGGAGGGCAGCCCCCGCTGGCACCATGGAAGCAACAGGCCTCCCTCCCTGGGCTCCGGGATGGACCTGGCAGGACAGGGAGCGTCACCTGGGCCTTCTGGCACGTGAGCCCAGGCGGTAAGGTGCATCCAGACCACCAGCAGCTGGCGCTGAGGCCCGGGCAGTGGTCCTCGCACCTCATTACACTCGGGGGGGTGGCGGGAGCTTGCAGTGCAGGTGGTCGCCCACTCCCAGTTTCTGATTCGCTCGGTCTGGGGTGGGGCCTGAGAACTTGCATTTCTATCAAGTCCCCAGAGGCTACTGGTCCCCTTACCGCACTCTGAGGCCCAGGGAGGAAAGGGGGGAGGGGCAAATGAGGGGGGAGGGGCCAGGTCACGGGCCCTTGAGGCTCTTGGGTGTGTCTGGGGAGGGGGTAGGAGTCTGTGGTGGGAGAGTCTGGACGGGTCACAGTCGCCCGGCCTCCTGGGCCTCACGGCTCTGTACCCTTCCCCTGCATGTAGGCTGGACCCAGCGACCTGCTTCTAGTGAACGAACATGGTCCAAGGGGCGCTGTCCCTTCTGAGAGCCGCTCCCAGGGGACCGTGGCCTCACACCGCTGGCACTCGCTGGCTCTCCTCAGCCTTGCGCTTTGGTGGGGCGAGCCGCCCCCCAGGAGGCCCCCGGGGCAGTGGGATCTGGCGCGGAGGCTGCCCTTCGCAGGTCAGGCCCCGCTGATGCCTCATGGAGACCCCAAGCCTGGGCCGCCCACCGAGCACACTGGTCTCCTCACCACAGAGGCTGGGAGATCGTGGGTCTTGGGGTGTGAGCCGTCCAGCTGGGGGTGATTCGTTACAGAGCAACAGGTAAGTGCTGCAGGGCTGTGGAGTGAAGGAGTTTTAAAAAAGCAGAAATGGCTGGATGGCTGGACAGTCAGCACCCGGCTTCCAGCTCCGCGCTCTGCGGACCTGCAGGCCAAGCCTCACTCTAGACTCCAGTGTCCACCGAGCACAGGCGTCGTGACTCCTGACACAGGGCTGCCCGCACACACTGTGGTACCCCCTCGAGCCCTCTCAGAGCCTCACAGCCCAGGTCTGGGGTCAGAGGCGTCCAGAGGGAGGAGACCGCCGCCCCCAGAGCCCCAGCACCAGCCCTGGAGACTGACGCAGGCCAGGCGTTCTGGGTCCTAGTGACCTGGGTGGGGCAGGGGCTGGGCGGGAGGATGACCCCTGGCAGACCAGGTGCCACACCCGCCAGCCCAGCCAGGACGCCAGCCCCGCCCTACAAATTCTTGGTCCGTCAAAGCCAGTGCTCCGCAGCCAGCTCTCCGTCCCAGGAGGGCTCTTCTAGAACCCCCCCTTGTACCTCTGGGTTCAAAGTTTGGCTCTTCTGCAGCCGTGAGCTTTTGGGTTAATAACCTACACTAGCGGAGCCTCAGTTTGTCCCTCAGGTATAGAATGAGCCTAGTAATGTCACCAGAGATGATGGAGGGACACCCCACCCCTGATGGGGCCTGGTTGGTGCGGGGGAAGGGGGCTGTGTGGAGGCCCCTGGAAGGTCCCAACCCTGTGATGGAAACTAGATTTCATTTACGTCCTCTGTTTTACAGAGGGTGTGAGGCGCCTTTTAAAACTACACACTGGGTGATAAGATAATGCAATGGCTGAGAAAATAAGGGTAAATACGCTGAGTAGACACGTACTTAGAGAAATGTAAGTCTGAGTAACTTTGCTGTCATAGGTCAGCTCGCTTCCCGCGGCTCTGCGGCACTCGGGCACCCAGACCTGAGAAATCACACAGCCCAGGCCCTTATTCCAAGAGGGGGAGATGGGCCCAGGCCACCCAACCACGCGTCTGCTTAGTGGCAAAGCTCCCGCTTGACCACACGCTGTGTCCCTTAGGCTGGAGGCCCCTGGATGCTTCTGGCTCATTTCAAGGCACCACTTTAGGTGAATGTGCTCAGCGTTGGTTCAGGTGTAATTTCTGGCTAAATAAACGACTTGGGGCTCAGCAAATACAAGGCTGTGTCTGCACCTCCTCCTCGGCCGTTCTGGGCACCTGGGGTCCTGGGTGCGCAGCCGTGCCGTGTGACGGGGAGCGTCACCGTTCACTCCCCTTCGCAGCAAAGCCAGGTGGGAAGGTGAGGACAGAATTTCCCACGAGGGCGGTCCAGACGGGAAGCGCGCACGAAGCGGGAAGGCCTGGCCCCGGCCCTGAGGACGCAGCAGGGTGGGCGCTGTGGCCTGTGTGTCCCCCAGATTCACGTGCTGAAACACACCCCCAGGGCAGAGCCCTCACAGTGGGGCTGGTGCCCTTAGAAAAGGGACCCCAGAGGCCTCCCTGTCCCTCGCGCCAGGAGGGGGCACAGTGAGAACCCTGCAACCTGGACGGGGCCTACCCCGGCCCCTGGCACCCTGGTCTCGCACCTCCCGCCCCCGGAACTGTGGTCTGTAAGCCGCCCAGCCTGTGGGTTTCGTTACAGCCGCCTGAACGGACTGATGGGAGAGGGGAGAGGCAGAGGCGGGTAGGGGGTGGGCAGCAGGAGGGGGTGTAGGACTCTGGGGGAGGCCCCCCCTGGGCAAGGCTGCAGACAGAAAAGCCGGGGCCTCGTCACGTGGACAACTCCCTCCCAAAAATCGTGGGAGAAGACCAGAGACGTAAGGTTTCCTCTGGGCATCTGAGTTGAGAAGTCTGGAATTTGGGGTCTTGCGGTGCTGGCTGTGGTTCTAGGAAGAGCCTCCGCTTTCATCAGACCTTTTCCTCTAGTTGGCCCTGGGCCGGGATTGCTTCTGGGCTTTCTCTGACCATGGAGGCCACGGCCTCCCGAGTGCCTTACCTCCTGGGGCCTCTCTGAGATAAGGATGAATCCATTGTTGTCGATGACGAAGCAGTCCAGGTCCTGGGAAGAAACCCAGAAGGAGGTCAAGGCCAGGCCCTGCTGCTGACCCCTGGTCCCTGCCTGCCCGACCGCGTAGGGAGGCCCTCTGTGTGGAGCCCAGGCTGCAGGGAAGGAGGGGCTGGCCCATCGGGAGGACACGGGTTGGGGGCTGCTTCCCTCTCCCACCGTATTCCCCCCATGGGGAGCTCACACTGTCCTGGCAGCTCTCCGGGCACGGACCCTCCGCAGCGCCACACTGGAGGGAAGAGGGGGACCGTGAGCTGTGCACCCGTGTGTGTGTGGTGTGTGCGTGTGTGTGATGCATCCGTGTGGGGATGGAGTCCACAGCACACCTGTGATGTGTGTGCACCATACCCGTTTGGTGACTGTGGTGTGTACTCGGGGTATGTGCACAGTGTGATGTGTGTGTGCTTGTGTGGTGCGCCCGTGGCGCATGCCTGGCGTGTGTGCCTGGCGTGTGTGCCTTGCGTATATGCGCGGGGAGTGTGTGCTGGGGCGTCCGGCGCTGAGATGCAGGCAGGGCCTTGCTGGTGGCAGCAGCCAGGTGCACAGGTCGGGGGTCCTCCCCCTGAGCATCCCCCCTCCCCCGACCCCTGGCACCCACCTGCCGGGTGGCCGCCCAGAATGTGCGCTGCAGGAACCCCATCCTCATCTGCACACCCACGGCTGCCAGGAGCGGGCAAGGCCAGGCCATGGGGGTGTTTGGGGACGGGGTCGGGGGGGATGGTGAGAGAAGACATCAGATCTGAGTCAGAGGGAGGAGGCCCATCAGCAGGGGGTGGGGGCCACTAGCAGCCTGCAGACTAGCTTCCTGGTGGGGGGCACCGGGGGCTCTGTCTCCGCATCCCTGGAGCTCGAGGCAGGCGCCCCGGGAAGGCCGCTCTCCCCTTTCCCGCAGAGACCTAGGCTGGATTTCAGGGCCTCCGTGGGTAGTTACAGCCCCTCCACCCGGCTCCGCTCCAGCCCCCCACCCCGGTCTGTAAGAAGGCTCCTTCCTCGCAAGTCGGGTCCGTGTCACCCAGGCCTGCAGGAGGCTCCCCGTCCCGGAAAACCAGGCTTTGGTGCTGCCGCTCACAAGGGCCGCCACGCCTCTCTGGTCCCCAAACGCTTGGAGAACACAAGCCAGTGCCCAGATGCCAGGAGAAATCTGGGGCCAGAGAATAGAAAGAAAGGCAGGTTATAGTGAAAGAAAAAGAATAAAGAAACGAGGCCGGCCTCCTACCGTCAGAGACAAGAATATAGAAAGTGTGTTGAGTGCCAGGCACCCTGCGTCCTGAGCTTGTGTCCACACAGGCCAGCTCTGCTATCACTGGGGCTTCACGGCTGGGGAAGCCTCGCCCGAGCCGCCTGGCCCCTGAACACAGAAGCAGGACCCACGCGCCGGTGTGTCTAAGGCACCTCACCTCTCTCCTCTGGCCTGACTTGAGCCCCCGTCGGGAGGGGGCTGACAGGCCTGGGTAAGCTCCCTGCTCAGGGCCCGGTCCCCTTGTCTGTGACGTGGGGATGGGTCGGGGTTCCAGCCACTAGGCCGTGTTCACGAGACATTCTGCAGTCACCCCAGTGACGGCTCATTGGAGAGACTTTCCATCATATTCGGGGGCTTCTTTGTTGCTGCAAGTTCGGAGGGGTGGGTAAAAGGCGTGGACCCGAAGGGGGCTGGTAGGCCCACATCTCGGTTCATGACAGAGGACAGACCCAGGTGCAGCACCTGAGCAGCAGGTGAGGCATGTCCCCTCCCCCCATTTCTCTCTAAGGCTGCGGGAGGCCCCTCAGCCCCTCCCCTCATTCTTCCTGTCAGGACCACCCTTGATGTTCACTTTGGACAGATTTCTCTCACCTGTAGAAAAAGGCTGCATGAAAGAGTGGAACCTCCTAACAACTGTCAGAGGGGAGTCACGCGAAAGCTTAGGACGTTCGAACCTTTGGGATTTAGGAACGCTTATTTACCCTGACCTTGGCCTCTGGGTCAAAGCTCTCAGACTCTTTCTCCAGCGAGACTCGGCCTCTCCATGTCTCGCCGCCAAGTCTCCTGGAGTCCCGGCATCTCTGAGCTGGGAGAAATTCTGTGATTCCTCCACAGGGAGTCTCGAGAGAGCGGGGTTAGTGCTCCTCTAATGAAGCAGGATTTTGAGCTTGTGGGTAGAGCTGGGAGGAGTGAGACCTCAAGCCTGTTCTCCGGAACCAGGCTCCATCTCAGTGGAACCACAGGCTCCTCCAAGGCAAGCCCCGCTCCTAGGATTTAGGACTTCCAACTGCCCGCTGCCAGTCCCCTTGGGTCACCCGTAGGCATCTCAAACTTCACAGCTTCACAACCTAACTCCGGCTTTTCCTCCCCAAACCTCCCCACGCGGGGACACATCTACCTAATGGTTATCATTTTCTCACCTCCCACCCAAGTGCTGCTGCCTTTGTTCCAAAACGTCACGCACCTGCCCACTCTCTCCACCCCTACTGCTACCCCCCAGAGCCACTTGGATTAATGCCACTGACCCCTGAGCGGGTCGCGCCCCACAGAACCACGAGAGTGACCTTCCCGAAGATCAAATCACATCTCGCTTGCTCAAAACCTACCAAGGCCTTCCCGCTGCCCTTAGAACAAAACTGAAATTCCTTTGTAACTTGGTGTCCAAGGCCCCAAGGCAGCTGGCCCCACCGCCCAACCTCTGACTTCAGCCCAAATCCCTTTCTCCCTCAAACAGGCCAAGCCTGTTCCCACCCCTGTGCATTTGCACCAGCTGCCTTCTTCCTCTGGGAATGCTCTTCCCTAGAACTTTAGGAGGAGGCTCCTTCTCATGGTCGGATCTCAGCCCAAACGGCATCTCCTGGGGCGGCGGCGTCCTGACTTCCCAGGTAACGCAGTCCTCCCTGCGGCCGGCCGTTCACCCTCTCTCATCACTCTTCAAGACTTATTTACTTTATTCTCATTTATAGTCTGTCTTGCTCCATTAGAACGGGGGCTAAGAGCAGGCAGGAGGGTGGGGGGTTGAGTTCCGATACCTAGCACCTAGGATAGCACCTAGCACGCATTGGGGCTCAGCAAATATTTTTCGAGCTAAATAAGTAAGTGCTTGTGAATTCCACTGAGTCAGCCACTTGGCTGGGAAGCCGGTTCTGCAAGCCTTCCCCTTACCTCCGGTGTGGGCACCTTGCTGATCCTGCATCCACGTGGAACCCCGCCCTTCTGTAGATGCGGGACGGGATGCTAGCGATCTAGCTGGGCTCTGGTGCCCTCGAGGACCCGGGAGGGAACCCACAAAGAGAGGGAATTCAGGCGAGACACAAGAAGAACCTGCTCCAGGGAGAACTGTTAGCCGTGCTCTGCCGCGCCTGATGGCTTTACCTCGGGGCTCGAATTGTTTCAGATCCTTCCGTTCAACGCCTGCCTCACAGCCCAACTTGTGCCTTTCCACCCCAGACACGGCGAGAGCCCAGCCTTCTCCTGAGAGACTCCAGGGCGGCCCTCGGCCCCCGTTCCCTCGCTCCAGTGGACCCCAGGCTGGCCACCCTGCCCCCAGCACCTCCTGGAAGCCTGCTGTGTGCAGCAGAGAATAGCCCTTGGTGCTGGGCTTTGCAGACAGGGCAGAGCGCACAGTGAGGAGAGAGCCAGGCCCGGCCGAGGGCAGGTGAGGCCTCCATCCTTCCAGGCTGCTTCCCCCTCCAGGCCTGTGTTTGGCGGGTCCTTGTGTTAGAGCCCAACCTCGGTCCCCAGGGGGACCCACCACAGTCGGATGGAGGAGGAGCGATGGGGCCCCCTTCCTCCTGCCCCAGCCTGGCCTGTCCCCCATCGGGGCCAAGTCCCGCCTTCCCTCTGCCTGCTTTCCTGCAAAGCAGCTTTTCTTTAGGACCCACGGTCGGCTGGCAGACAAAGAGCCTCAATAAGGCCACAAGCGGCAGACGGCTTATCAAGATGCACCTCTTTGCTCTGCGTCCTGTCACCTCCTTGCTGCTTTGTCATCACAGACGGCAAAACAAAACAAAACAGCTGCGCTGCACACACAGAAACCCTCCCTGGGGGGGGCCATGCCCCCGGGGACCCAGAAACTCCATCTTGCCCCTCGCCCTCCCACCCACTTTGTCCTTGAAACCCAGCTGCAGACTGTGCTGACCTGTACGAGGGCTGCGGGGTCAGCGGGGGCCCATCTTTTAGGTACCAGCTGGGGAGCCGGTGCCCAGGGACCCCAGAGACCTGGCCATCCCTCCTGGTCACTGCAGGGCAGCCCCGGGCTGTGGGGCTCACAGGCAGCTGATGGCGGGTCAGTGCGCAACACAGTCCAGCCTCTGGGCCTGACACCCAGCTGGACTCTTTCTTCCGGCTCATTCCTCACTCAGCCTGGCGAGGTGGATGCCTCTTCCGGGACAGCCCCCAGTGTAGGAAAGGGGGTGACCCACCCACAGAAAGCTGCCACGCGTCCTCTGTGATACGGGTCAGAGAAGAAGGTCCCGCAGGCGCTAGCCTGGGACGGTGCACCAGGACGTGAGTTCTGGTTGAGTTTTCAAGGAGCGGGATGTACCCCGTGGGTGAGGAGAGGGCCCCAGACTCCAGGAAGGACACACTCTCCTGCAGCTGGGGGACAGGAAGCATGTTTGGGAGCAGGTGAGGTGCATGTGACATGGGCGTGGGGTGGGAGACCGGGCATCCCTGCTGGGTCGAACGGCGGAGCAGACAGAAGAGGGTGTGGGAGCATCCTGAGTCAAGGGGGGTCTCTCAACTCGCACCCAGGGCTGACAGTGGACCCCCCAGAAAGCAGGCGAAATGGAAAAGGGATGCCAGAAACATGCCACGTGTCCGGCTGTCAGGTAGGTTTCAAGAGATGCCAGGAAGGTCACCTCGGGTCCAGGTCTGGCCGGCGGCTCCTCCCCTGACTTGGTCCCTGGCTTCCTTTGCTTTGGATCAACACTTGCCTTCCCTTGGAATATCAGTTTATCCCACTCCTTTGTCCTGATTGGCTGGTAAAGACATCTCTGAGTTCTTGATACCAGTCTCTTCCCATCCGGCCAAGAGCCAGGAGCAGAAGCCCAGGCCGGGGAGGCGGGGCTGGGTTTAGCCCCTCCTCAGGGGTCACCCCAGGGTGCCCCAGGCAACCTGACCCCAGGCCCCCGGCCCGGCCTGCCTGCATTTCCCTCCCCAGATAGCCCCGGTCTGGGGTCACAAGGCTCAGTGACCTCTGCGTGACCGTGTGCCACCGGCTGTGTGGCCTGGGGCCCCTTTCCGAAGGACCACCAGGCAGATGGGCCCCCGTACACCCCTCCAGGTAACCCCTCTGGAATAAGCCGTCCCTTGACAGAGACCCAGATCAGCTTTCCCTTCCTACAGGCAGGGTGGGAGATACTGCCCCTACCTCTGAACAGGATTCAGACCCAGCTTCCTGGGGCCTTTGTCCCCTGGGTCCTGCCCCTGTGTCCCCAAAGGCAAGGGGAGAGGGGACAAAGCCAGAGGGGGCGGCAGCCAGGGCAGGGAGAGCCTGTGGAGGTGGGGAGGGAAAATAGAGGGACCTGGTAAACAGTCCTCCTCCCGCTGGAGTTCATGGCCACGTCTCCCCGAAAGGGGAGCGTTTCAAGGGTGAGTGCCTCCGGTGTGTGTGCGCCCGTGTGCCCGCCTTCCGTGCGCCCGCCTTCCCGTGTGCGCGCCTGTCGCTGTCATCACGGATATTCCCCCGCTGTCACTCCGCTGCTCTCTGCTCCGCACACGCGCTCCCCCTCCCCTCCTGCCCCTCTCCACGGCTCCCGCGTCCCTCCCTCTCCTCCTCGGTGTGTTAATGACCTGGCCAACCGCCGTGGGAGACGGCCTCAGGCGTTCCTCCCCGCCGGGGCTCTGCGTGCCAGGTCCTGCTGGGGGATCAGGCTGGTGCCGCTGAGCTCGCTGTCTTCTTTCTCCAGGAATCCCAGGAGGGGCTCACTGGACGGCTCAGACCACTTGATTCAGGGCGCTCGCTGGGGTGCGGAAGGTGAGTACCGTGCGCTGGGCAGGGGCGCGGGGGGGTGCAGGGGCCAGGATTGGGGCCGAGCCCATCTCCGCTGGGTTCCTTGCCTGCATGGACAGCTGCTTTGCCTCCTGCCTGGGGGCAGTGGCTGGGGCTGGGGCGATGCTCAGGACCAGACCCCTGGGCAGCCAAAGGACACAGGGAACTCTGACCTCCCAGTGCTGGGGACAGGAACTGGGATTCTGCTGGGGAAGGAGGGGAGGAGGCATTGCCAGTGCCGGATGACAGGCCCGGTGGCATAGAAACCCGTCTCTGCAGCATGGGGGGCGCCAGCCAGGAGCCCTGTGCCGCCTGCATGCCCGGCTCAGCAGGCAGCCCCAGGGACTTGGGTGCCAGGGGGAAGGGGGTGCTGGCGACAGGGCCGGCACACAGGACGTCTGTGGGGTGGCAGGCTGGAAGGCTGGCGCCGAGGCGTAGGCAGGGACCAGGGGTGCTGACCGGCCTCTACAGGACGCCCTCAGC
Source organism: Mesoplodon bidens (assembly GCF_964165515.1). NCBI lineage: Eukaryota > Metazoa > Chordata > Mammalia > Artiodactyla > Ziphiidae > Mesoplodon > Mesoplodon bidens. The sequence continues at coordinate 1,177,480 of NC_138167.1, read as the reverse complement.
GAGGCACGCTGGCCTCTAGCAAGCTGTCCTTGGACAGGGGTGCAGAGGGTCCCCCCAGCTGGACCTGAGTCCCCGGCTCGTATGGGGGGCGTGGCTGGGAGTGGATGCGGGAGAGGAGCCTCGGAGCCCTTCCTCCGGCCCTTCCTCGAGGCTCCAGCTCTGCTTCCAGCCCGCCCGGGCCCGGAGGGGCTGGGGTCCCCCAGCTGCACACCCTCTCTACCTACGAAGAGCTCAGGAAGCCTTGGGGGGCGGGGTGGACTCAGCTTAGGGGTGGGTGGTACACGGCCGGGGCAGGACAACGCAGGACAGAGGCCATCTGACCGGGAGTCCCAACCTCCCCGCTCACTCTCGGGGCCCTTTGTCCTCTCCCTGAGCTGCTGTCCGCCTGTCTGTCTGGGGTGGCTGGTGGGGACACTGGCACCTGGCTGTCAGGCCGCCTGGGGCATTGCCTGGTCTGGCTCAGACTGACACCGGGCAGCTTAGCTAACTGCAGGGCCGGGGGCGGCGCTGAGCGTGTGGAGATGGGCCGGGGAGCGCAGCCGGGAGGGGACCCGCGGCCATGTCCCCCTCCACACCAGCACAGGCTCCATCCAGCTTTGCCAAGAGAGGGAGACCAGGGAAGCCGGCTGGGGGTGCCGGGAGGAGGATGGGGGGGGAGCTTCTTCAGCAACCGATCTGGTTCCTTTGGGGTTTGGCTGGAAGCTGCGCCTGGGACAAGCAAACCCTGCTCCCATTTCCAGCCCCCAACGCTGAGGGGCACGGGGAGGGGAGTGTTTTAGTGCTGGGGTGCCTGGGGAGGCCTCCCCCCTCCTCCTACACAGATCAGGCCTCTCCACCCTGCCTGCCCGGGTCCACCTCCCGAGCCAGGCCCGCGGGCCCAAGAGCAGCTCCTGCGAGGGGTGATGGGGGCTTTTCTGTTCCGCTTCCCAGAGGGTCTGGTTGGGAGTGGGAATGTCTGACAGGGAAGGGGGACGAGGACACGAGGCTGCCGGAAGGCGGGCGTGAGGACGGGGCGCGCGGTCACACATGCACCAGGGGGTTTGTCTGTTCCAAGGACAAATGTAGAGACTTAAAAAAACCAGCTTCCGTGCTGCCTGGGCCGCGCGTGTTACGGGGATGCCAGGCAGGGAAGAGGTGGGAAGGGCCCAGAAGGCCAGACGGGTGGCTGCAGGTGGAGCACGCGGCCTGGACAGCACCCCCAGGGCTCAGTGCGGGCACCCGCTGTCCCCCATCCGCTGTCCGGGTGCCCCTCAGCCCGGCTGGGCGGGTGGGAAGATGCTGCCCTTGAAGCCCCAGGCGTGGCCTCCGTCCCAGCCCTGCCGCTCACTAGCCCGTGACCTTCACCTGCCTGCACAATGGAGGGGCGCACAGGCCTTGTCCCGGGTTGGGGAGCCTTGACCAAAGGGAGATCCCTGGGGAGGGGGTACACGGCAGGCCAGCAAGACGTCCCAGGGGGCAGGAGCCCCAGGTCAAGGCACAGTGGGCGCTGGGGGCTGTGCGGCTTGGACACTGACTTGGGGGGATGGACGTGACCACGCAGCACCAGAGGAAGGGCGTGGACACCAGGCCCGGGTGGGTTTGCTGGAGGTTCCTGGCTGGAGACTGAGGCAGCCCTGCCCGGAGGAGGAGGTGTGGGGTGCAGGAGCACAGAGGGGTCAGGGCTCCCACCCTAACCTGGGCGTCGGCGGGGGTGGGAGGGAGGCAGGCCGCTCCTCCCGGGGGGCAGGGAAGCCGTCCCCGCCCCCGCCCCCCCCCAGTCTCCGGGGGCTGCCGCACCCCATGCGACTCCACAGGAGCCCGTGGGCCCTTCTGCTCCTGCTGCCACCCCCGCGGAGCTCCCAGCCCACCTCCTCACCTCAGCCCGCCCCCCACCCCGCAAGACCCCTGCCTCCCTCTACCCACGGCATCTGTGACGCCCCCCGGGAAGAAGGCTGGCGGGGAGGGGGCGACCCGGCTTGATGAGGGCACCCGCGTCGGGCACAGAGAGGCAGCGGAAGGACAAGGAGAGGCCGGTCGGCGTGAAGCGCTGCTCAAACGCGAGGGTGCAGCCCTCTCCCTGCTCCAGGAGCCTCCACGGGCAGGCGGGTCAGCAGAGCCGGCCTCCAGGCTTTGGAGGCCGCTGGTCGGTAGCTCTGTCGCCAGGCCACTTGGGCCCGAGGCTGCACTCTCCACTGCCTGCCCTTAGGCAAGTTACTACATGTCCCGAGCCTCAGTGTCCCCATCTGCAAAATGGTGTCAACAGTGCTTCTAACCCCAGAGAGCTGTTGCGGGCACTGGGAACCATACACAGGCACTTCCCTGTGGGCATGGTTTCTCCCCGTGCGGAGCCCTCCTGCAGGAGCTGTTACCATCAGCCTCCCCCATCGCCGCCGCCCCCTGCTGCCTGGGCCCCAGCCATCCCCTGCCGTGGCCTCCCGGGAGGTGCCGGGGTCTGCCCTGCCAGGAGAGAAGTGACCTAGCCCAGTGCTTCTCGAACGTGACCAGGTGCGTGAATGGCCTGAGATCTTAAGAGGCGGATCCCGACCCTGTCGGCCTGGGCTGGGTCTGGGAAGCCCCTGGCGAGGCTGGTGCTGATAGTCTGTGGACCACGCCGGTGTAGCAGAGGGCTGGGGCCCAGAGCCCGCAGTTCTATCCTGGGGGCGGGGGGTCACTCGGCCTGCAGCTCCTCAGCCCCATCCTCTATCCTGATTCTCTCAGCAGAGCCCAGCGAAGGAGGCTGGGGACCCCGCTGGGTCCACCCTCCTCTCTGTGTCCCTGTCCCTGGGACTGGGACAGAAATGCCCATAGGCTGTGGGGCTTGGAGCCCTGAGACCGCCACCTCACTCATTTCCGTTGCCCGTTCTCCCACCCGAGTGGGGACTTCCCTCCCAGACAGTGTGAATTTATTCCGCAGTGGCCACGCCTGCCTGAGCCGCTGTGCTCCTAGCATCCTAATGTAGGTCACCCCTTTCCTAACAAGGTAGATGCTTCTGGGGGCCGGAAGGGGTCCTGGGTTGGAGGTGGGCTGGAAGGCAGGGTGCTGGACCCCACAGCGCCTGAGGGGTGCTTCTGTGGTCTCCAGGGGGCGCAGGCTACATCCCCATGGACCTGGGGGGGGCCTTGTTCTTGTCGCGTTTCTCCAGAGATCCCAGGGCGTGGGTCTGAGTGTGGGAAGGGTCCTGGGTTGGGGGCAGCCCTCGGGGGGCTTCTCTAGACCCTGCTTCTAGGCTGGAGGTTCCCCCGTGCATCTGTCTGCCGGGGGCATGCAGGAACTGCGGGAGTGAATAGCCTCTGAGGATGCTGGAGGGCTGCCAGCACGTGCGTGAGTGCACCCGTGTGAGTGTGCGTGTCAGCACGTGCCTGGCTGCATGCTCTCGGGGGGTGTCTGCATCACATGCTCTGTTGAGAGCCTGTGTGTGCACCCCGCTCAGTGCACACACGTGTTTCCCCCCAGGGGCCACTGCTGGGGCACAGTCACCAGGGAGCGGGCCTCCGTCCCTGACCGGCCGTGTGACCAGGCGTGCTGGTCTCCATCTCTGAGCCTGGCTGGCTGCGGACCCGCCTGACACCGTGCAGGCGCTGTGAGCTGCTGACCCGCGGGTCCTCGCTGGCAAGAGGAGTGCGGGACTATTCCAGGGGCCGGGGCCGAGGCTCACAGAGAGGGTGGATGGCGTTCTCAGTGATGGAGGTCTGGGAGGCTGTGTGTGAGTGCAGCCCACGGTGACCGCCATGTGCCGGCTGCTGGCCTGGCACGGGGCCCAGGCACAGAGAAAGAGGCCCAGGCACAGAGAAAGAGACCCAGGTGTGAGACTGGGGGACCAAGAGAGGTCCTGCAGACGCGCTGTAAGCCGCCGCCCCTCCCCGCGGACACAGGGCACTGATGTCTCCCTACGTCTACCCGGGGCTCAGGACCAAGCTCGGAGTCCCCTAGACTGCCTTGCAAGATAACGTGTCCTGATTTCAGCAAATGTTAGACTGACTCTCATGGAGGGCAGTGTGTTCTGGTCATCACCTTTAGAGATAAGGGAACCGAGGCCCAGAGGGTTTCCGTGATTTAAGTTATACAGCGAGGGAGCGGCCGGCAGGGATTCGAACCCAGAGCCCTCCCTGACCTGGGAGTCTGAGCCAGGAGCCCGGGGGACCTGGCCCTGGGAGGGTAGCTGGAAAAGACCCCTCAGCTGCTCTGGGCATCTGCTCCGCCCCCAGCCCAGGGCCCCGGATCCATCCTGCAGGCATGTGGGTCTGCACCCCTCGCCCCATACCTGCCCAGTGTGACTCGCTCTGCAGCCCCTGTGAGGCTGCGAGCCCCCTGGTGGGGGGTGAAGCTCAGAGCGACACACAGGCCCCCCCAGCAGTCCCCCTCCCCAGTAGGCCCCCATCCTGAGCGGGCGCCCTTGCCGGGGCCCAGCTGCGGGCCCCCGGGGCTGCGGGGCTCATGGGCTCATGGGGCCAGGAGGCTGCTTGGCAGTGGTGAGGGGGAGGAGAAGGGAGAGGCGCCCAGTGCCTGAGGGAGACCCTGCTCAGATGCTGAGGTTCCAGCGGCGGCCCCCACCCCTCAGCCCTGCTCTGCTCTGCCACTGGCCCCTCGGGCTCCCAGAATTAAGGCGGCTGTGGGAGGGGAGCGGGAGGCTGCAGCCTGGAGCCCCCAGGGCCAGCGTGGCCACCGAGCAGGGGAGGCTGCTGGCCCATCACTGTCTGTTCGCCACCTGGCGCTGGGCCGGCGGCAGGGGGCCCGCAGTCCCCTTTCCCGCCCCTGTGACGGGCCCCTGGCCACGCCTGGAAGGGAGTGGGACCAGGACAGGGCCTGTGCCGTTGGGCTGGGGCAGGGCAGGTCACCTGGGAAGGGGGAGGCCCCCTCGCCCCTCGGGAAGAGGAGCCGCTCTCTGCGCCGCAGCCTCGCCCTCTCCCTGCCCCTGTCCCCCGACGGCAGCGGCTGCAGCAGAGCCCCTGAGCTGATGAGGTTTATCCCAGACCTGCCAGCGGCGGCGGAAGACAGAGCACGGCCGCTCATCCCCCGGGAGACCGCGGAGGGCAAGCAGGGGGCTTTCCCGTGGCAAGAGCCGGGCCTGGGCCTCACCCGCGAGCCAACGGCCGCCCCTGCACGGGGCCCGGTCTCTGCCTCCTCGGGGGCCATGGTAAGAGCACAGCGGGGCTGGGGGGCCAGCGGGCCCTCGATGATTTCCGCGCCTGGGACGTGGGGGAAGCCCAGAGGCAGAGGAGGCTACGTGGCTCCAAACACGTTTACGAGATCATCCAGGGAGACAAGAAGAGGCGGGGAGAGGCTGGGCGGGAGGTGAGGGGTGCAGGGTCGGTGGACGGCTCCTGCATTGCCCAGCACTGGCCTCAGCACTGTCTCCGGCGTCAGGGCTCCTGGGATGCCCGCCTGCCCCTCCACGCGCCCCCCCGCTGTCGAGGGAGGCTGAGGCTCCTGGCTTCTCGGCCCCCTTGCTCATCTTTTTTCCCCCTGCCCAGGGAATCAGAGCTGAGAAACACAGGAGGGGAGGGTAAAGAGACACTGGGCCCCCTCCCTAACCCGGGGCTGCACCGGCCTGACACCTGCTTCCGCTCAGCTCTCTCTCCCTCTCTCTCAGGACTGACCGAGCGGACAAGGGGCTCCTCTCTCCCTCGAGGTGCCGGGCCTGACAGCCGTGCAGCCACCATGCTGGCCCCGGGCAGCGGCCCCGAGCTGAGGACCTGGTTTGCCCCGCTGTGGAGGCAGATCTCTTGTGAGTGGAGGCGGGGGTCGGCTTAGCGGCGATGCAGGGATGCTCTTCCCAGGCGTCCATGGCCTGGGTCTGGGAAGCAGGGCCCAGTCCCCGCAGCCCTGCCCACGGTGCCGGGGGAAGACCTGCTTCTGAGCTCTGTGGCGGGCGGGTTGGGGGCAGGGGCTCCACAGGCAGCTCTGTCCCCCCAGGGGGGTCTGCTTCTGCCCCCAGGGGCCCCAGCGAGTCCTGCTGCCCTAATGGCAAACCGCCCTCTCCCTGCTCGGCCATCAGCTGGGTGGGCCTGGAGGCCTCTCTTAGGGCTCAGCCCCCATAGCTCCGAGACGGAGGGAACCAGGGGGCTCTGGGGACGTGACACTGGAAGGGACCTTAGGGAGGGGGTCCAGCCCCTCCTCCTGCATACGGGGAAACCGAGGCCGCCCACTCCCCACAAGGGAAGCTTGTGAGCTGTGGGGTGAAGGAAGCCCTGGGAATTCTCTTCACGAGGTGAAGGGTCAAGGCTACAGGGTAAGAGGTAAGAATGGTCTCGAGGGATGTCCCTCGGCCTGGCTCCTGCCCGCGCACGGTCAGCCCTGTGATGCTGATGCCCCAAGACACAAGCGGCCTGAATTATTCACCACGAAGAGCAGCTGATCCCGAGGGACCCAGCTCCCCTTTCAACCTCCTTTTGAATCACTCAGCACCTCGCAACACAGGGCTCTGTTTTCTTGCCACTAGAGCTTTTACGCCAGCCTGAATTTCTCGGGGGTGGGGGGACAGTGACCTGTAGTCATGTTGGTCCTTTTGAGAGGGAGGCTGGATGGGTTGAATGTTTTTCTGGGGAAAGTGAGGTCTGAGGAATTCAGTTGACTTCCAGAAGGCACGGCAGGGGTAGTCTGACAGGCTGACCTGGCCGCAGTCAGCTCAGAGAGCGAGACGGTCAGTGGCCCAGCAGGTGACCTCAGGTGGCCGGAAGGGCTTCCAGTTGGCGTCCATGGCCGTGCCTGTGCTCATTTCCCCCCGAGAACAAAGACGCTCAGGTGTCAGCCTAGCAGGTGCCTCTCAGGAGTCACTGATCCTCCAGGAAAGGGGGGTACAGTCCCACCCTGTTCCTTCAGGGTCAGCAGACCCCTACTAGACACGGACTCAGGACCGTCCCCTCCAGACCCCTGGTCAGGGCGGCTGCTGCCCCGCCAGCTGGGGCTGAGCGTCCAGCACCCCTCGGCTGCGGCCTTTCCTCCCGGCCCGGTGGGACCTTCCCTTCCCCTTCCACAGGGACACCCTGGGGGACCGTCGGGGGCTTTGCAGTCACTCTTAGAAGGGTGGGCCACGGAACGAGCTGCCCTGCGGGACTGTTCTCTGAGCACCCGTCCCCCTGCAGCCCTGCCACAGGGGCCCTGGGCAAAACATGGGACCGTGAAAGGAATGCTGTCAATAGATCTGTCCTGTGGAAATTGGGGACAGGAGCCCAGGCTAAGGGCAAGGCGGCTGTAGAGTGAGGACAGATGTGGGACTTGCCCTGGGCCCACAACTTTCGGGGCTCGCGCCCCAGCGTCCTCCACGTGGATGTGGAACTCGGCATCTCACCCCGCCGTCTCCACAGCGGTCTCTGGGGTCTGGTCTCCCTCGTCACCCTGAGTCGCTGGCCCACCTTGAACATGGGACTCATGCAGACCGGGGGCGGGGGTGGTGGCGGTGCAGAGGGGAAGGAAGCAGAGCCATTTTCTCTGGACAGAATCCTTCCAGGGCAGCGGCCCTGGGAAAGGAACATGGGGCGGCCCCTCTGACACCCTCATATCCTCTGTCGCGTCAGCGTCTGTGGTGTCGGGGCCGTGTGGGGACCCCGGCCGCCCGGGGGTGTCCGTCCACGTGGACGTGCTGCGGGGGGTTAGCTGTGTTTCTACGTGGTCAGGAAGCGCTAAGGCACCGCGCGTGGTTGCACCAAAGGGGATCGTGCAAGGCCGCGTGATGGGAGGCGGATGGGAGGGGAGGGCAGTGGGAGCGGCGACCCGCAGTCCTGCCACGCCCCGTCTGTCCCCCAGGGCTCACCTGCTGGATTGCCCTGTGCACGGCGGAGGCCGCCCCCGCCTGCCCCTTGACCTGCACGTGCGACGGCCACGGCCTGCAGGTGGACTTGCAGGTGGACTGCAGCGGCCGGGGCCTCGCCGCGCTGCCCGTGGACCTGCCGGCCGCCGCCCGCAGCCTGCTGCTCGTGAACAACAGGCTGAGCTCCCTGCCCGCTGGGGCCTTCGCCGGCCTGTCGGGCCTGCAGCGGCTGGACCTCTCCAACAACTTCCTGGACGGGCTGCCGCGTGCCGCCTTTGGGGAGCTGGCCAACCTGACGGAGCTGCAGCTGCGCAACAACAGCCTCCGCGCCCTGGACCCCGAGCTGCTGCGGCCACTGCCGCGCCTGCGCCACCTCGACCTGTCCCTCAACGGCCTGGCCCGGCTCCCGCCCGGCCTCTTTGACGGGCTCTCCGCCCTGCGCTCCCTGTTCCTGCGCGCCAACCGCCTGCAGAGCCTGGACCGGCGGACCTTCGAGCCCCTGGCCAGCCTGCAGCTGCTGCAGGTGGGGGACAACCCCTGGGAGTGCGACTGCCACCTGCGGGACTTCAAGCACTGGCTAGAGTGGTTCTCTTACCGAGGTGAGCGCGGGTCAGGTCGGGCAGGAGTGGGCCCAGCCTGGCCACGGGCGGGCAGAGCGGCTCCGCGCCCCCTCCTTCCCACCCCCTCCGCTCCCAGCCGCCTTTCTCTGCCCCGTCTCCTCAGGCTGACTCTCTGTAACTGGCTCTCCCTTCTGTAGGTGTCAGGATGGACTTAAACACACAGTGTCATTGTCCCCTGCCTCTAGGCTTCCCTGGCCCGGGAGGAGGAGGGATAAAACCACCCTCGCCCCTCTGAATAATGCAGCCACCTCTCAAGTACCCACAGCGTTGGGAGGGTGGAATAGAGTTCAAATCCACAAATGCAGTCACGTTTCCTTTTTGACGATGATCTCAACTCCTCCTCCCTAGAAGTTCTGTTATCAAAGCTTTTACTAAGAAGCCAAATGCTCCCCCTTTCGGTGACCCGGGAAAGTTCTAGAATGACCTTCAAAATGATGAAATGAAATGGACAACGAGGGCAGAGAAGCCTACTGGCTAAAGGCGCCAGATCTGGGTTTGCCTCGTGGCTCTGCCATTTACTAGCTGTGTGACCTAGAGAGAGTTGACTGACCTCTCTGTGGCTGTACCCTCGTCTGTGAAATGGGGCCAACAACAATATCTATCTCAGAGAATCACTGTGCGGATTAGGTAGGTAACGCGTGGAAAGCGTCTGGAAAAGTACTCAGCATAAAGTGAGTCTGCAATACAACTTACTCATTTATATGTCCCCTGGCTGGTGGAAGTCATAATATTAACCGGGCTTAATTCGACACAATTTGGTGTCCAGCACGAGGTCGGGCTCCATGAATATTTGCTGAATGAGTGAATCGATGTGAAGAGAACGCTAATGCTTCCGTCAAAGTCTTACTCCTTTTGTTTCATAGTGTTTCCACAATTTAATTATTTGCATAATATTCTCACGTGTTAGTAAATTAAAAACATTTTACAAACGATAAAGTGCCATAAAATGTTAGTCACTGTGATAATTTCTCCCGTTTTTGTGAGAGGAGAAATAATAACACTTGCATGGTTTCCAGTTTCCAAATATCTTACCATGTACATGACCTACTTGAACCCTAACTGCAGCTGAGATGGCCATTCTTATTGACAGCCTAGAAAATCGAGACTCTTAAGCAATTAAATAAGTAAAGTGATTTGCACAAGATGACCTGGCCGGGAGGGAGTCAGCCTCAGGTTTTTGGAGCAGGGAGGTAGGGTGGCTGCATCTCCACGACCAGCCCCCGCCCGTCCAAAGGCCCTGGACACAGTTCACAGGATGTAAGCCTTGGACGGGGGTCTGGAGAGCCAGACCAATGTGTGATCTGGAGGGGACGTCCTTGCCCCTCCAGTCATCGGTCATCGGGAGCTAAGGGTACGGAGGGGGAATGTACATTTTAGGAACTTTTCACTAGTAGAGTTATTTTCTGCCATGCACTCCTCCAAAAAGACCCAGACCAAACCAGAACAAAAAACCTGGGCTCTTTTCCTCAGCACCCGGGAAAGACTGATGTCTATTGTGTGAGGAGACTGCGGCGACGGGGCTGCAGGAGCCCAAGCACTTCCCTGGGGGCGGCGCCTGCGTCTAGATCTCGGGCTGCCAGAAGAGGCCCAAAGGGGGGCGTCTGGGCGGCTCCTTCTCCTCTCGCCCCACCTGTGCTGGGCACCCTCCCCGCCCAGGCTGCGGGGTGAGCCTGCACTGGCCGCACGCCCTCCTCTGCCCTCGGGGGTCCTCAGGGTGCCCTCCAAGGTGCCACTGCGCTCACGGGTGCTGTGGCTGGGCTGCTGAGGGGCCACCACTGCCCTCAAGGAGGAAACTGCTGTCCCTGGGCCCCCCTCTCCCTCTGCCAAGGAGGAGCCTTAGGAACCACGGTCCCGCCCGCCTGGAACAGCAGGGCCGAGGCTCTGACTTCTGTCCTTTGTGTGGGTGGGAGGGGCGCGGGGGAGCAGTCGCCGGGGAGAGCAGAGCTGGGGGTCATGGACGGCGGTCAGTGGAGAGGTCAGTTAGGAGAGGCACGGGCTGCCGCCTGGCAGGGCTCCTGGCCCCCCTTTCCTGAGCACCCGGTGGCCAGCTTGACTCTGGGAGGTGGGAGAGGTGGGAATGTTTGCTTCTCTGTCAAATGGGAGCAGGGACACTGTCCATCTTCTGGGGCTTCTGCGCGGGTTAAACGCCGTGACACGTGCACCCGCCTCCCTGTCACTGGGCGCCGTACGCCAGTCCCCCTAACCTCTCCCCTTCCTCTCCTGTCGCTGTGACCCCAGGATTGATAGTGCTGCGGATGGAAACTAGGCCTCCCGGGCCTCCGTGTGGGGACCTGGGGCTGGGGGAGCGAGTGCCGGCCTCAGCGCCCCTTTTCTCTCTCCTGATGCAGGGGGGCGCCTGGATCAGCTGGCCTGCACCCTGCCCAAGGAGCTGAGGGGGAAGGACATGCGCGTGGTCCCCATGGAGATGTTCAACTACTGCTCCCAGCTGGAGGACCAGAATAGCTCAGCCGGGCTGGAGGTCCCCGGGCCACCCTGCACCAAGGTCAGCCCGGAGCCTCCCAAGCCCGAGCCCGAGCCCAGCACCGCCTGCCCCCAGAAGCAGAGGCCGCGGCCCGTGAGCGTGCGGCGGGCCATCGGCACCGTGATCATCGCCGGGGTGCTGTGCGGTGTGGTCTGCGTCATGATGGTGGCGGCCGCCGCCTACGGCTGCATCTATGCCTCCCTCATGGCCAGGTACCACCGGGAGCTCAAGAAGCGCCAGCCCCTGATGGGTGAGCCGGAGGGTGAGCACGAGGACCAGAAGCAGATCTCCTCTGTGGCCTGAGAGCCCAGCGCAGGGGCCGGGGAGCACGCCAGCCCTCCGTCTCCCGTCCCCTTTCTACCTTCCTCCCAGCCTGCCAGCGAACGGGCCGTGTCTCCACGGACTCCGGAGCGTCCGGAAGATATCAGTACGCTGACGCTCCTCTCTGGACCACCAGCGCTCTGGACCGTGGGCAGAAAAGACGTGTGTGCGAGCAAAGGCTCCTGGACCCAGCGCCCCCGTGCCCCTGCGGCTCCCAGTGCGGTCACAGCCGGTGACGCCCCCCACCTCTGGCTCGATCCACCTTATCTGCATCTAGGGGGTGCGGGGCCGGTTTCTGCGACTCTCTTCTAAGCCAGGAAGATGTTGGGCCCAGCTTCCGATGGCTGGTACCACTGTGCATTCAGACCAGACCAGCCACCTGGACCAGCACTTGGCAACCCAGCACCACGCCCTCGCCAGAGCCATCTGTCCCTGGATCACCAACCACCCAGCTCCGGGTCACGAATCATTCCCACTCAAGCTCGGCGTCACACACACAGTCACGTAGGGACAGAGGTCGTGGGGCCTCGGGCAGCAGAGCCAGGCGTCCCCCGTGGCCTCAGCCCTTGGGCCACACAACCTCCTGCAGCGGGTGGGGAGAAACCCAAACCCACGGTACACGGATCCCTTCCAGATCCTCTCAAGAGGCCAAGGTGGTGCTGCCGGATGAGACTGCCCGTCACCATGGCAACCCGCTCACACCTCTCCTGCTGGGATTTCCAGGGACGCCTGCCCAGAGGCCTGGAAGCTGCAGCGTGTGTGGATGGTGGCCTCCCGAGAGCCCGGCCACGCACCACCGGACTCATCCTCAGCGCTGCCGAAGTACGTCCCCGCCAGGCCCCGTGGGGACCCACACCACTCCCGCCCCCACCGCCTGCGGCCCGAGAACGGCAGCTCTGCACCTCCCACTGCCGTGCCCCACACTCAGCACCTCTGGGCCCGTGAGCCAGGGGACTGGCTCATCCTCTGCGACCCTCCTGCCAGCATATACCAAACAGACCCCGGGAGCAGGGAAAGGACCCCCCGTTCTGCTCAGAGGTCTCAGTAATGGGGTCCTTTTCCCAGCGTTCTGTGAGCTCAGTCTGGCTTCCCAGAGTCCTCGTGGCACCTGGACTGAGGCCCAAACCAGAGCCAGGGCCCAGGGGCCCATCTGCTCGTTCCCTGCAGCACCCCCCAAAGGGACAGAGGCTGGGGGTGGGCGTGGGCGGGGGCAGTGCAGGGTGGGGGTCAGCGGTCCCCTTTCCGAGGTCTGCCCTCCTGGGGAGTGTGATCCCGGTGAGTCCTGGGCCTCTCGCTCTGCAGGGCATCAGCCTCCCCGCCGCTTATGGAGGGTCAGGGGCCAGCAGGCCAGTTTCTGGCTCTGCGACGGCCGCGAGTCTAGGGAGTGGCCCTGGGGAGGCCGTCAGAACGTGGTTCTGAGGCAGGACAAGGATAGAGGGGGCCGGGTGCAGGCCGCCCACTGGGCTGGCCTGCAGTCTTCCTTCTTTTGGGGTGCCAGCCGACACCAGACCTGGGGATTTTCTAAAGGGAGTCAGGGAAGGCTGGACGTTGTCAGTGGTGGTGTCTTCAGCCTAAGACAGAAGATTTTTAAAGGCAAAATTATATTTCTGGTTTGTTGTTTCAGATGACCAATAAAGACTGTATTTTCCTATGTACTTCCTGGTTTCCTTGGGCGGGAGGGGACGCAGGAGCCAGGAGCCGGGATGGTGGCTTCTGCCCGCTGACCTCCCCAGATGGGTGCACAGGGTGTCCCCAGGCCCCTAAGGAGGACGGCAGCTCCCGCCCGAGGCCTGGCCTTGGGGCGCCCCTGGGAGGGCAGCGGGGGAGCACGGACCCCCGGGCCTGCTCCCAGCCCCGCTGCGAGCGAGGCTGCCCTGTGGTCAAGGGCAGACGGCCACTGGGTAGGAGGTGTGCCTTGGCCCTGGGGACCCTCCTGCTGCCTGCCGGGAGGGGCGGCTCCCCGAGAGCTGTTTAGGGGACTAGGTTTCACCAGCCTTGGAGGGGTGTGGCTGGGTTTGCAGGACGAGCCCCATTTAATGTCCTGTGCTTTTGAGGCTGATGTACAGACGACCCCTCCCCAGGGCTCCGCAGGTGCACATCAGAATTGGGGACCAGAGGGCTGGGGCGGGGCTGGGGGAGGAGTGAGCGACAGCAAGGCCTCCGGCTGTTCGCCCACCTGCGGCCCGTGGCCCACCTCCCCTGACTGGCCGGGCCTGGGCTACACGCGTCACAGTCTTCAGACCAAGACGGGATTCTCTTCTAGCCAGGAGCCCTCCCTTGGGTGACACCCCAGTGAGCCAGGAGCGAACCCCGGGGAGAAGGGAACCAGCAGGTCCCTGTTCCAGGAGTTCGGCCGGACCCCTTCCTGGGCGGGGGTAAGTGGGGAGAGGTGCCCTCCTGTGGCCCTGACTGGTACAGCAGAGCTGGGAGAGCAGGCCCCATGGGGGCAGGGGACCGCCTGCACAGCCTGCACAGGTGTGGGTAACACGCAGACGCACCGTTCTGAGCGCGCCCCGCCGTCTGAAGGCCGGGCCGTGCGCATGCAGGCGGAACTCCAAGGAGAGGAGCCCTCAGGCAGCTCCAGACAGCAGGCCCTCTGCACAAAGGCTGCTGGGCTGGGGAAACACACCTGCAGGTTATGGCACCACCATGACACTTGGCACTCTTTCCCAAGCCGGGCCTGGAGGGCACGGAGACTTGAAAGTGGATCCTGATCAAAACAGTAGATTCCTAGAAATTCTGCATGAACCGTTGAGAAGTACCTGCTTAGAGGTTGAACGCCGCCCCCTCATCCATCTGCCTGGCCCTTGGCTGTCCCCCAGCCACCCTTCCTCCTTCTCCCCAGCCCAGGGCACGAACATTGAACGTGCGGCCTGTCCGTCACAGAACACACAAGGAAAGGAACTGCCGCCACAGCACACACAGGCTAGCTGGTCCAGGGTCAGGGAGGCTGAGCCACAGGCTGGGAAGAGGCAATTACAAACGGAGGCTGGAAAAAAGATAACTGAAGCGTAACGGTCTCCAGTGCCTCATCCCTGTCCTATGACATCCGTGCCCCCGAGCGCCAGAGCGATTGTCTGCAGTGAGTTAAACCAGAGGCACCCCGACACGGTTTCCATGGCAACCCCTCCTGGCTCTAATGCAGCGCTGAGTTAAAAATGATGTCAAGTAATTGGAGAGTGCAGGCGAGCGCAGCCAGCAGGCGGATCCCGCGTGCCTTCTATCTGCTGGGCTTTCGGGTGTGCGGGAGCTGAGAAGGCCACATCACGGAGGGAGCAGGGGCTACGGGACAGTCTTTAGAGTCTGGGATTAGCAGGCCAGGCGAAGGACAGAAAGGTGGCTGGGAAGGCACGGGTCCCTCCAAAGCGCCCGGCGGCGCAGCCTCAGGACCCCTGTGACACACGTGTTTCCAAACGAGGCTCCGAGCAACCAGAACAAGCCCTTCCCTCCCTCCTCCATCCCAGCGTGGACGGCCGTGCCCTTGCTGGTGCGGGTGGACAAAGGGGCAGCTTGCCTGCTGGGCCGCTCCTCCCTGCCCTTTGCCCTGCACTCAGCCTGGGGGAGGAGACACGAGGGCCCTGCTCGCCTGCCCCTGGCACCTGCGGGGTCCCCCACAATGCAGGCGCCCGACCCCAGTGCCCAGGATAGCTGAGAGCTGTGAGGACCTCACAGCTTCTCAGAACACGGTGGGGTCTGAGACACGGAGACCGAGGGTAGGATCCTCAGGGCTCTCAGACGAGTGGGCAGGGGTGCCAAGGCCCTTCCTTCTTAGGCTCCAAAAAGCTACAAAGCCAGGGCAGCTCGTGATGCTCCCCGGGTACTCTCATGGCTTCTGTGGCCAATTGCAACAAAGGGTCGTGATCCTGGGCCTTCAAGAGAGGCAATCTGAGCTTAAATTCTAGCTTCATTGACTATTAGCTGTGGGACTTTGGGCAAATAACATTTCTGGGCCTCAGTTTCCTCATCTGTAAAATGAAGCCAAACCAGGTCACCCCTGGGCTGGATGAGAACGTGCACGGGAGCACTTGACTCACGTACGGGCTCGGACTTTAGGGTCTGAGTCACAAGCCCACTCCTCCCCTCAGTGGGCAGTGGAGGCGGAAGCGACACGAAGAGGGTGGGAAGGAGGTCTGGGCAGTCTCTGTCCTGTGTGACCTTGAGCAGATCTCTCAACCTCTCTGGGCTTCAGTTTACTGCATGAATTCTGTTAGATCTAAGGCCTCACGGCTGTATAAACACAATGGCTCAGGAAGACTCCGCCTCCCCTCAGCCCCACATTTCATCTGGGAAGACATATAGACCGTGGCCCCGCAAACCACGCGCGGCGCTGCCTCCGTCGCCTGTGCCTCGTTCTCGACGCGGACTCACAACTGCCCGGCCTCACAGCCCAGGGGCAGCTCCTACCTGCAGCGATGGCTGTCCTGTTGTCCATGGTCACGGCTACAGCTGTGCTCACGGTCACCACCATCGGCTTGCCTGTATTTTCTGGGGGAAAAATTGTCCAGTCACTTTTTCCGCACCTGAGGAGCCGGGGTGGTGGCGTGGGCTGGGAAGCCCCAGTAAACAGCAGGCTAGGACGTTCCCTGAGCGAGCGAGGGGCTGCCCGGGAGGCTGCCTGCCGCCACCACCTCGGGTCTCTGCGGAGCGCCTCGTGCTTGCCTCTTATGTGCCGGGTGCCGCCCACCTCTCCATGCAGCTCCGAAGCTGCCAGGTCAGTGTGTGGTGGCCCCTGGCCGCCTGGACAGCGCCGCACCATCGGGTCCCTGACACTGCGGGCCGCTCTGTCACAGGGTCGCAAAGCTGTCTGCATGCAGCTGCCCCACTGGAGCTCGGGGACCCCGCGGGGACCCACCCAGGAGACTCGCGTGGCATCAAGGGGCCCTTTCGAGCAGGGGACGGGCTGCGCTCCCGGACGCAGTGCTGGCTGACCCTGTGTTGTCCTTCATCAGTTACATGAGTCAAGGTGACAATGACAGCCCCTTTGGGAAGCCGGACGCCAGGGCTGCAATGGGCACAGAAGGCTGGCTGGCATCTGACACATCTGAGGTGCCCTGTGAATCCTGGTGGCTTGCATGCCACTGCCCGGCTGGTCGCTGCACGTCTGGGACACAGCCAGGCTCCG
Source organism: Mesoplodon bidens (assembly GCF_964165515.1). Classification (NCBI taxonomy): domain Eukaryota; kingdom Metazoa; phylum Chordata; class Mammalia; order Artiodactyla; family Ziphiidae; genus Mesoplodon; species Mesoplodon bidens. Next base: position 1,161,208 of record NC_138167.1, on the reverse strand, counting down.
GGACCTGCCTGGAGGTACCTCCCCACCTCTTAGGAGAGCCAGGCCGCCAGGCGCAGAATTCAGGTGGCAGCTTCAGCTCTGCATCAGCACAGAGCTTTCTGGCTTTGAGAGGTGCGGACGAGTACATGCCCGCGGCTTCTGGATTCTACAGCCCTGGAAAAGGCACTCTTGTCTACGGATCAAGGGCGTCACTAAAAACCCCGAGAAAGGGGGCACAGCTCTGCCATGTGCTCACTTGTTAGAATGTCTTTACATCAAACGTTGCTTGAAACCGACAGGTCGTGAGACTCTTAACAGTGTCAGTCGTAGTGAAACTTAAATCTACCACTGGTTTCTCCTATCTGCTGTTTTGCCAGGATTACCCATCCCACCTCGCTGGAACCAAGTATCTCACAGAAATCAGAAATTACTGTGATTCTAGGAACTGACACAACGTAAGGTCGTCCTTGGCTCTAGGAACTGGCCATGACGAGGACACAAGAGACCAGAACAGCCGCAGAAGCTGGCTTCCCTGCCTTGCTTCTAGAAATGTCTGGACGATCCTGATGGGGCCACCCCCGCACCATTCCCGGCCGCAAGCTGCTTTCAGGACAGACCCATTGTGTGTGCTCCACGGGCTCAGAGGAAACACCCAAGCGAAGGTGTGGGGTGCCAATGACGCGGCCTCTGGGGACCTCAGGGATCTCAGGGCCTGGGTCACCGGGCACCCGGGTGGATGAGCCGGCTACCAGGTGGTAGGGGGGCAGGCCCAGGGGCTGGCCCAGGAAGCAGGGCTGTGGATGCAGGGGCACCAGGCCTGAGCCGCCGGGGCTTCGCCGGGACTCTGCTCTGTGCTGGCAGGTTTCTCAGCACCGACTGCAAAAGGCAGCTCCGTGTGGGCAGAGCTCGCCCACCGGGCCCAGGCAGAGGGCTGCAGTCAGCCTGGGCGGGTGGGGCCCTCCGCTCACCCTGCAGCCACCCCTCCACCTCCTCAGGGGTACCCCCCCCATTAAAACTGTCGGTTTCTCCCTTTGGGGGAGGATGGGAGTGTGCAGGGCCCCCTGCCCGGTGGTCCCCAGCCGCCCCTCCTCATCTCACTCTCTGTTCCCGCCCACCACCCTCCTGCCCCTGCCCCAGAGAGCTCCCCGGCAGCCAGCAGGCTCATCCCGGTGACACTGTGGGCAGGAGGGAGCCCGTCACCGTGGGGGAGGGCAGGGCCTCACCCCAGAAGCCCCGGGACCCCGTGGGACCCTCCTGTTCCGGGTGGCGCCGGAGGGGGAGCTGCCTCTGTGGCTCCGGTGCCAGTGCGGGAAGGGGCCCCTCACGGGCGCGCCCTGGAGTCACAGCGCCTTACACACAGTGAAGTGCGGAGAGACGCCCGGCGTGCCCCCGGCTGTGTGGCCCGGGCCAGTCACGGCGCGTGGAAAAGCGTTCTGTAAAGCACGTCAGTGACACGCCGGGCGGAGGGTGCCGAGGAAAGGCATCCAGAGGGCAGGTGCTGCCTGCAGCTGCGAGCGGGACCCCGGGGCCTGGGCCTCCCCAGCCGGCAGCTCAGCTCGGGGAGGTGCCCGTCGGGCGGCGTGAGGGTGGTTTTGGTGGCGGCGGTGGCAGGAGGCTATTGGCGGGCGGGCGGCCTGGAGGGAGGACGAGGCCTCATCCCAAGTCGGCTCCCGGCCGCCCTCTTCTCCGTGTCTCCACTCCTCACCCCCGGCCTTGGCTCGCTCGGCCAGGACGCCGAGGATACTTGCAGGCCCCCTCACCCCACGGCGCTGAGGGCAGGACCCCCAGACGTGACTCTTGGACCCTCTCTGGGCCGTGGTCACTTCACTGCGAATTGAGAGGATGAGGCTTTGCAGCTCCAAGGTCCTTTCTGTCCTAAACGCCGTGCGGCTTTCTTGGCGCTCTGTTAAAGCCACTTACCGTTTCCTGTTTGGGTTATTTCTCAGAGTGGGGGCCGGGCTGGGAGTTGGGGGCTCCAGCTCTGAGCCCCCCTGGCCCTTGGACTAGCAGGCCTGTGCTGGCTGGGTGCCTGAGGCCCAATCAGCCATCATCTCTCGCCCTGCAGCCCCCAGAGGCCTGGCAGCCGGGAGGCGCCCCGTTATTACCAGGAGCTGCCGGGGAGCAGGCCAGGGCTCCGCCAGCCTCCCGGGATATAGTCTGTTCCAGGCAGTACAGCAGCCCCCCGCGGAATAAAGTCTGTTCGTTTCATGGTTTGAGCAACTCTCAGAAACACTCAGATGTATGGAAATACAAGACTCTCCAGAGACCAACTGTCCCAATGTCCTCCTACGCGGAATTTGGGCTAGAATCCAGCTCTGCCTGACTTTCAGGTCAAACACCTTTCCTTTGTTACGGCTGAACTTTCGAACTGCATCGTTGATTGCCGGCCAGGGAATGAAATGATCCACCCAGGGAGCAGGTGGAGGCCAGCGGGGTGAGGGGACACCGAGGTCTGGACGTTCGGTCCTGTATCTCGTTGCGGTTTCCCACCCCAGGCGCGGCGGGAGGAGGGATGCCCTGGCCCCCCGCCCTGGAACTTGGGGTATAGATTACCTGGTCCCTCTGCCGAGTAGAGGTTGAAGACCATGCTGCCCGGAGGCTGCTCGGCGGCCTGGCGGTACCACAGAGGGAAGTGGTCCAGGGTGAACATGCTGGCCTCGTCCGCCAGCGTCAGGAACCTCCTGCAGGGAGAAGGGCCTGTCACCTCCCCTGGGTCAGGGAGCGCGGTCGTCCCTATCTCCTCGCTCCTACGAGGTCCTCTTGGCTGGGCCAGGGGGGCGACTCCCCTCTGCCTCGGGGGGGTTGCAGAAGAAAAGATTAGCCCCTGAATGGGTGTCGCCCCAGAGGATGCTCCCCAGCAATTCCTGCCTTTTCCAGAATCAAATGCTGGTGCACCTTAGGGCACATCGTAGGAAGAGTGGAGGGCCTGTGTGATGGAAGAGCCTTTCCACCTCTCCGTATACGCCTTGCCTGCAGGGTTTATTTCTCTGGGGTACAGCCTAATTTCTCTTTGGCAAGCTGATTAGCATGTCTGCAGGAGGGAACTGGATAGTCCTAGAGGGTCATAAATTCCCCCAAATGGTTACTGTAACAGCTGCTGCCACAGGCAGTAGAGTCTTCTTTTGGGGGGGGCAGCTCTACCTTGCTAATTCTGGTTTTGCACTGCTGGGTTCAGCCCGTGGACAGAAGGGAGTGTTGGCCCAGAGCAGGCTGGGAGGGAAGCAGGGAGAATCTGGTAGTGGTTAAAAGCGTGACTGTGGATAACCTGCAGGTGGATAACTGAGGTTTGATTCTGGGCATGCTTGGCTCAGGGCTCTCAGAAGCCCACCTGCCTGGCTGCACCGTCCTGGGCTGCAGTGACGCCAGGGGCCAGGCAAGGGGAGCCCCCTGGAGCCGTGCAGTGCATGCGCGGCCGTTCGTGGGGCTGGTTCGTGACTCAGGAGGGTCTGTCTGTACCGACTTCCCTCCTACGTTCTTGGAAGCCTTTTGGAGAGGGTGCAGGGGTATCCGAGACCCTCCCCTCACACTGCCCGGTGTGGTCCCCGGTCCAACCTGGGCCACAGGAAGATGTGGATGTGCGTTTTTCCTACTGGGGGAGGAAGTTTAAGGGGATGAGGGTGGTGAGCTTGGGGAGGAAAGTTCCCAGGTGGCTCGAGGCCTTCGGGCGAGTCTGCAGTTCTCCCACTGGATCTGGTCCACCTGGGTCACCTGTCGTGTCTCTAACCGGCAGAGGAAGGGCTGGCCAGGCAGGATGCTTCCTGGGTTTCCACCTCTCAGGGAGGGAGTGGGGAGGCGGAGTGCCACTTAATGCCTCTTCCTAGAAGCCTCTGCTTCCTGGAAATGGCAGGTTTGTCTTGGAGCCCGTGAGGAAGACCCCCCGGATGGCGCCCTCTTGGGGCCGTGGGTGGGTGGGAGGCGAGGACACTGGAGTCAGGTCTGCGCAGGAGACCTCTTGGCTATTCCCCCCAGGTGGCCGGCGGGCCCACCTACTTGAGTCTCGTGGTCTGCAGAGTGGCAGGTGGCTTCGCTCCCCTGTCCACAGCATGCTCCCCCGGGCACCCCCTTTGCTGCAGTGCCAGGTGGGACACCCTGGTGGGCTGGTCCCCAGTGGCTCTGCTGGGAGTGGGGCTTCTCAGCCTCAGCACTGCTGACGTTTTGGGCCCGGCAACCGCTGGGGGCCATCCGGTGCACTGCAGGCTGTGCAGCAGCATCCCTGGCCTCTACCCACTGGATGCCAGTAGCAACCCCCTGCCCTCCCCCAGTTGTGACGTCCAGACTGTCTCCAGGGTGGGGGGCAGAATCACCCCCATCTGAGAATTTCGGGCTTGGGGGAGGGGAAAGTTGTCGACAAAGGACGGGCACGGCCGGAAGATTCAGCCCATTGCTCAGAGATCTGTCCCGGCGGGAAGACTGCATCTGCTTCCCCTCTTGGGAGTGAATGGGGATGAGCGCAGGATGGGACCAAGCCTGGCTGGAAGGGGTGCTTCTCTGGCTGTCCCAGTCTGTAAACCCGAACCCTTCCTCCCCCCGTACTCTTGGAGTCCAGCACAGGTCTGCCCGCAAACCACAGGGGCACCCCAGGGACCCCGCTCCCTGGCCTCCGGCAGTACTCACTTGTCAGAGACCTTCTCGGAGCCCACGAACAGGCTGCTTCTGAGGAGGCCGGCCCGGGTGCCCAGGAAGGCCATGTCCACCACATGCTTGGACTCACTGCGGGCAGACAGAGGAGAAGTCATCACCGCGGGCCCGGGGAGGAGGGATGGGGGGACCGGAAGGACCTGCAGGCCTCTCCCAGCGCCGGGCCCCCCGACTGGGGTGGGGTGGGGCAGGTGGGTTGGACTCTCGGGGGGATGCTGCACGCTGGCCGTCCGCTGTGAGCAGCCCTGGGCTGCACCTGCCCTCGCTCGTGGGTCCCCTGGGCCTCTGCCCCTCTGCGTGCACGCAGCTTTGCGGGGAGTTAGCTCTAGAAGACAGAAGGAACCCAGGAAGAGAGATCTTGTCCCGGGACCTAAGGAAAGTAACTCCTGGTGACCAGCACACACTTAGTACCTCGCCATGTGAAGCCCTTTTCACATGTTTGCCTTATTCCTGAGATGGGGAAGGAGAAGACAATCCACATCCACCAAGAGGAGTCTGGGCAGAGCTCACGCCTTTGCCAACAAGACTTGGGAGAGACCGCGGGCTGGAGGGCGCTGAGCCTTCTCTTCCGGTCCCGGAGCGGCCCTGTGAGGACCATGCCCCACCCGGGAGAGTCACCTTTTTTGAAATTTCAACCTTACTGATGTATAACAGACATAAAACCATAAGGTAGTTGAAGCGTACATTATGGTGATCTGATACAGGTACACATTGGGAGAGGATCCCCTCCACTGTGGGTGCGCGTGTGTGCACACGGTGCGTGCACGTGAACATTAAGTTCTACTCCCTTAGCTAATCTCAGTTACACAATCCAGTGCTCCAACTAGAATCACCGCCCTCAGGCCTTTTACTCATTTCACAGCCGGAAGCCCGTGCCCTTCACCAGCCTCTCCCCATGTATCCCACCGCCAGCCCCCAGCAACCGTTTTTCTACTCCATGTTTCTATGAGTTATGCTTTTTTTTTTAGACCTCACATGTAAGTGATACTGAACAGTATTCATCTTTTTCTGTCTGACTTATTTCACTTAACGTAATGCCCTCTAGTTTCATCCATGTTGTTGCAAATGGCAGGGTTTTCTTCTTTTTAAAGGCTGAGTAATACTCCATTGAATATACACACCACACCTTCTTTATCCATTCATCCATCAGTGGACACTTGGGTTGTTTCCATGTCTTGGCTACTGTGAATAAGGCTGCAGTGAACAGGAGGGTGCAGATATCTCTTCAATAGTCTGCGTTTGTTTTCTTTGGATAAACACCCAGAAGTGGGATTGCTGGGTCCTGTGGTAGTTCTATTTTTAATTTTTTGAGGAACCTCCATACTGTTTTCCATAGTGTCAAAATCAGTTTACATTCCCACCAACAGTGTACAGGTGTTCCCCTTTCTCCACATCCTCGCCAACACCTGTCATTGCTTGTCTTTTTGATAATAGTCATTCCAACAGGTATAAGGTGACATCTCACTGTGTTTTTTGTTTTTAATTTATTTTTGGCTGTGTTGGGTCTTTGTTGCTGCACGCGGGGTTTCTCTAGTTGTGGCAAGCAGGGGCTACTCTTTGTTGCGGTGCACGGGCTTCTCTTGCTGCGAAGCATGGGCTCTAGGCACGCGGGCTTCTGGTAGGCGGGCTCAGTAGTTGTAGCTGACGGGCTCTAGAGCGCAGGTTCAGTAGTTGTGGTACACAGGCTTTGTTGCTCCATGGCATGTGGGATCTTCGTGGACCAGGGCTCGAACCTGTGTCCCCTGCATTGGCAGGCGGATTCTTAACCACTGTGCCACCAAGGAAGTTCGTCACTGTGGTTTTGACTTGCATCTCCTTGATGATTATTGATGTTTAGCACCTTTTCATGTCCCTATTGGCCACTTGTAGATCTTGTTTGGAAAAATGTTTATTCAGTTCCTCTGCCCTTAAAAAAAAATCAGATTGTTTTGTTGCTAATGAGTTGTGTGAGTTCTTTTATATATAGTGGATATTAACCCCGTCAGATATATGATTTGCAAATACATCCTTTTGCATGTGGCTGTCCAGTTTCCCCAACACCATTTATTGCATAAACTATCCTTTCCCCATTGTATAGTCTTGATTCCTTTGCTGTAATTAATTGACCATATCTGCCTGGGTTTATTTCTGACTATTCTGTTCCATTGATCTCTGTTTTTGTTTTTCCAATAACATACCATTTTGATTACTGTAGCTTTGCAATATAGTTTGAAATCAAGGCACACGATGCCTACAACTTTGTTCTTTTTCTCAAGATTGTTTTGGCTATTCAGGGTCTTTTGTGGTTCCATACAAATTTTAGGATTGGTTTTTCTATTTCTGTGAAAAAATGCCATTGGAATTTTGATAGAGGTTGCATTGAATCTGTAGATGGCTTTGGGTAGTATGGCTATCTGAACAATATTAATTATTTCAATCCATGGACATTCAATTTTTTAATCAATGTCTTATAGTTTCCAGTGTATAAATCTTTCAACTCGGTTTAATTTATCCCTAATTATTTATTATTTTGATGTGATTGTAAATGGGATTGTTTTCTTAATTTCTCTTTCTGATAATTTGTTATTAAGTGGACAGAAACACAACTGATTTTTGTATATTGAAATTGAAATTGTATCTTTCAATTTTACTGAATTTGTTTATTAGTTCTAACAGTTTTTTTGTGTGGAGTCTTTAGGGTTTTCTATTTATAATATCATGTCATCTGCAAATAGAGTTAGTTTTGCTTCTTCCTTTCCAATTTGGATGTCTTTTTTTTTTTTTTTTTTTTTTTTGCAGTACGTGGGCCTCTTAACTGTTGTGGCTTCTCCCATTGCGGAGCACAGGCTCTGGATGCGCAAGCCCAGCGGCCATGGCTCACGGGCCCAGCCGCTCCGTGGCATGTGGGATCTTCCTGGACCGGGGCACGAACCCATGTCCCCTGCATCGGCAGGCAGACTCTCAACCACTGTGCCACCAAGGAAGCCCTGGATGTCTTTTATCTCTTTCTCTTGCCTGACTGCTATGGCTAGGACTTCCACTATTAGGTTGAATAGAAGTGGTGAAAGTGGGCATCCTTGTCTTGTTCCTGATCTTAAGAGAAAAAACTTTCAACTTTTCACCATTTCACCAGTAGCTGTGGGCTTATTAGATATGGCTTTTATTTAATCACTTCTAACTTTTTTCATATTCTTGCCCCAGCCCAATTCATTGCAGGCTATTACCCGATTTCTCTCAGTGTCTAGATTGGTGTTTTTTAGTGAGTGTATAAGGTAGGCAATATCCAAAGCATTGCCAAAGGGAAGTATTTCTTCCTCTAGGCTCAGATGTTGTGGCTGCTGGGGTCGCCTAAGGACTCTGTGTTGGAGGCTGCACAGTGCACTGTTAACTGACAGTACCTGGAGCTGGATTGGAACGCCTGGTCCACAGTCTGGAAAATCACTGAGGAAAGGGTATGGGGTGTGGATGGGGCTGCCCCCCTCTGGTGGTATACAGACCAGAGTCTCTGGGGGTGGAACCTATGCCCCTGTGCATCTCTGACAAGCTTCCCTATGCAATTCTCTGTTCAAAAGTAGAGAGAATAGCTAATGAGAACCCTGCACCCATAACTCAGCTTCAACAATCACCATCCTTGCCAATCCTCTGTCATCTACAGCACCCCCAGACCCTCCACTAGATTATTTTGTAAATTTAATTAATTAATTAATTTTTATTTTTGGCTGCGTTGGGTCTTTGTTGCTGCGTGGGGGCTTTCTTTAGTTGCGGTAAATGGGGTCTACTCTTCATTGTGGTGTGCAGGCTTCTCATTGCGGTGGCTTCTTCTGCTGTGGAGCACGGGCTCTAAGAACATGGGCTTCAGTAGTTGTGGCTTGTGGTCTCAGTAGTTGTGACTTGCAGGCTCTAGAGCACAGGCTCAGTAGTTGTGGTGCATGGGCTTAGCTGCTCCACGGCATGTGGGATCTTCCCGGACCAGGGCTCAAACCTGTGTCCCCTGCATTGGCAGGCGGATTCTTAACCACTGTGCCACCAGGGAAGCCCCCTTGGTTTCTTTATTCTATTTATACTTGACTAAAGAAAAACTTCTCCTCAATATCTGTTTATCCTGAGGCATAATTTGTAAGAAGAGGCAGGATAAAGAATTGTGTCTCTGTTTCTTCACCAGTTTGTACAAGTATGAATTGGTTTCCTAACATCTTCCAAAGATGACCAAGAAGACTTTTCCTTCAGTATTACTTTGAACACAGGATTTTAGCACGTTTAATGTGCTCTTACCCACTGCTGTTGTTACCAGTGGTGCTGCTCTGACTGCCTCTTGTCTGGCCGGTGAGAGCCCCTTCAGTGCGGCTCTGATGTCCTGTTGGCAAAACCTCCTTAGTCTTTGGTGACTTGCTCCTGGGATGACAAGGTGCCCCCAGCTCATTCTGTCCACCCCCTGCCCCTGACCTGGAATCAGACACTTCTCCAGGGGTCACTGACTCATTTTAGTGAGAACTTTTTTTTTTACAACTTTATTGGAGTATAATTGATTCACAATGGTGTATTAGTTTCTGCTTTATAACAAAGTGAATCAGTTATACTTATACATCTGTTCCCATATCCCTTCCCTCTTGCGTCTCCCTCCCTCCCACCCTCCCCATCCCACCCCTCCAGGCGGTCACAAAGCACCGATCTGATCTCCCTGTGCTATGCGGCTGCTTCCCACTAGCTATCTACCTTACGTTTGGTAGTGTATATATGTCCATGCCTCTCTCTCGCTTTGTCACAGCTTACCCTTCCCCCTCCCCATATCCTCAAGTCCATTCTCAAGTAGGTCTGTGTCTTTATTCCTGTCTTACCCCTAGGTTCTTCATGACATTTGTTTTTTTCTTAAATTCCATATATATGTGTTAGCATACGGTATTTGTCTTTCTCTTTCTGACTTACTTCACTCTGTAGGACAGACTCTAGGTCTATCCACCTCATTACAAATTGCTCAATTTCATTTCTTTTTATGGCTGAGTAATATTCCATTGTATATATGTGCCACATCGTCTTTATCCATTAATCGGATGATGGATACTTAGGTTGTTTCCATCTCCGGGCTATTGTAAATAGAGCTACAGTGAACATTTTGGTACATGACTCTTTTTGAATTATGGTTTTCTCAGGGTATATGCCCAGTAGTGGGATTGCTGGGTCATATGGTAGTTCTATTTTTAGTTTTTTAAGGAACCTCCATACTGTTCTCCGTACTGGCTGTACCAATTCACATTCCCACCAGCAGTGCAAGAGTGTTCCCTTTTCTCCACACCCTCTCCAGCATTTATTGTTTCTAGATTTTTTGATGATGGCCATTCTGACTGGTGTGAGATGATATCTCATTGTAGTTTTGATTTGCATTTTTCTAATGATTAATGATGTTGAGCATTCTTTCATGTGTTTGTTGGCAGTCTGTATATCTTCTTTGGAGAAATGTCTATTTAGGTCTTCTGCCCATTTTTGGATTGGGTTGTTTTTTTGCTATTGAGCTGCATAAGCTGCTTATAAATTTTGGAGATTAATCCTTTGTCAGTTGCTTCATTTGCAAATATTTTCTCCCATTCTGAGGGTTGTCTTTTGGTCTTGCTTATGGTTTCCTTTGTTGTGCAAAAGCTTTTAAGTTTCATTAGGTCCCATTTGTTTATTTTTGTTTTTATTTCCATTTCTCTAGGACGTGGGTCAAAAAGGATCTTGCTGTGATTTATGTCATAGAGTGTTCTGCCTATGTTTTCCTCTAAGAGTTTGATAGTTTCTGGCCTTACATTTAGGTCTTTAATCCGTTTTGAGCTTATTTTTGTGTATGGTGTTAGGGAGTGATCTAATCTCATACTTTTACATGTACCTGTCCAGTTTTCCCAGCACCATTTTTTTTTTTTTACTTTTTATTTATTTATTTATTTATTTAATTTTTAAAATTAGTTTCTGCTTTATAACAAAGTGAATCAGTCATACATATACATCTGTTCCCACATCCCTTCCCTCATGCATCTCCCTCCCTCCCACCCTCCCCATCCCACCCCTCCAGGCGGTCACAAAGCACCGAGCTGATCTCCCTGTGCTCTGTGGCTGCTCCAGCACCACTTATTGAAGAGGCTGTCCTTTCTCCACTGAACATTCCTGCCTCCTTTATCAAAGATAAGGTAACCATATGTGCGTGGGTTTATCTCTGGGCTTTCTATCCTGTTCCATTGATCTATCTTTCTGCTTTTGTGCCAGTACCATACTGTCTTGATTACTGTAGCTTTGTAGTATAGTCTGAAGTCAGACAGCCTGATTCCTCCAGCTCCGTTTTTCGTTCTCAATATTGCTTTGGCTATACGGGGTCTTTTGTTTTTCCAAACAAATTTTGAAATTTTTTGTTCTAGTTCTGTGAAAAATGCCAGTGGTAGTTTGATAGGGATTGCACTGAATCTGTAGATTGCTTTGGGCAGTAGAGTCATTTTCACAATATTGATTCTTCCAATCCAGGAACATGGTATATCTCTCCATCTATTTGTATCATCTTTAATTTCTTTCATCAGTGTCTTATAATTTTCTGCATACAGGTCCTTTTGTCTACTTAGGTAGGTTTATTCCTAGATATTTTATTCTTTTTGTTGCAATGGTAAATGGGAGTGTTTTCTTGATTTCACTTTCAGATTTTTCATCATTAGTGTACAGGAATGCCAGAGATTTCTGTGCATTAATTTTGTATCCTGCTACTTTACCAAATTCATTGATTAGCTCTAGTAGTTTTCTGGTAGCATCTTCAGGATTCTCTATGTATAGTATCATGTCACCTGCAAACAGTGACAGCTTTACTTCTTTTCCGATTTGGACTCCTTTTATTTCCTTTTCTTCTCTGATTGCTGTGGCTAAAACTTCCAAAACTATGTTGAATAAGAGTGGTGACAGTGGGCAGCCTTGTCTTGTTCCTGATCTTAGTGGAAATGGTTTCATTTTTTCACCATTGAGGATGATGTTGGCTGTGGGTTTGTCATATATGGCCTTTATTATGTTGAGGAAAGTTCCCTCTATGCCTACTTTCTGCAGGGTTTTTATCATAAATGGGTGTTGAATTTTGTCGATAGCTTTCTCTGCATCTATTGAGATGATCATATGGTTTTTCTCCTTCAACTTGTTAATATGGTGTATCACGTTGATTGATTTGCATATATTGAGGAATCCTTGCATTCCTGGAATAAACCCCACTTGATCATGGTGTATGATCCTTTTAATGTGCTGTTGGATTCTGTTTGCTAGTATTTTGTTGAGGATTTTTGCATCTATGTTCATCAGTGATATTGGCCTGTAGTTTGCTTTCTTTGTGACATCCTTGTCTGGTTTTGGTATCAAGGTGATGGTGGCCTCGTAGAATGAGTTTGGGAGTGTTCCTCCCTCTGTTATATCTTGGAAGAGTTTGAGAAGGATAGGTGTTAGCTCTTCTCTAAATGTTTGATAGAAATCGCCTGTGAAGCCATCTGGTCCTGGCCTTTTGTTTGTTGGAAGATTTTAAATCACAGTTTCAATTTCAGTGCTTGTGATTGGTCTGTTCATATTTTCTGTTTCTTCCTGATTCAGTCTTGGCAGGTTGTGCATTTCTAAGAATTTGTCTGTTTCTTCCAGGTTGTCCATTTTATTGGCATAGAGTTGCTTGTAGTAATCTCTCATGATCTTTTGTATTTCTGCAGTGTCAGTTGTTACTTCTCCTTTTTCATTTCTAATTCTATTGATTTAGTCTTCTCCCTTCTTTTCTTGATGAGTCTGGCTAATGGTTTGTCAATTTTGTTTATCTTCTCAAAGAACCAGCTTTTAGTTTGGTTGATCTTTGCTATTGTTTCCTTCATTTTTTTTTCATTTATTTCTGATCTGATCTTTATGATTTCTTTCCTTCTGCTAACTTTGGAGGTCTTTTGTTCTTCTTTCTCTAATTGCTTTAGGTGCAGGGTCAGGTTGTTTGCTCGAGATGTTTCCTGTTTCTTAAGGTGGGATTGTATTGCTATAAACTTCCCCCTTATAACTGCTTTTGCTGCGTCCCATAGGTTTTGGGTCATCGTGTCTCCATTGTCATTTGTTTCTAGGTATTTTTAAATTTCCTCTTCGATTTCTTCAGTGATCACTTCGTTATTGAGTAGTGTATTGTTTAGCCTCCATGTGTTTGTATTTTTTACAGATCTTTTCCTGTAATTGATGTCTAGTCTCATGGCATTGTGGTCGGAAACGATACTTGATACAATTTCAATTTTCTTAAATTTACCAAGGCTTGATTTGTGACCCAAGATATGATCTATCCTGGAGAATGTTCCATGAGCACTTGAGAAAAATGTGTATTCTGTTGTTTTTGGATGGAATGTCCTATAAATATCAACTAAGTCCATCTTGTTTAATGTATCATTTAAAGCTTGTGTTTCCTTATTTATTTTCATTTTGGATGATCTGTCCATTGGTGAAAGTGGGGTGTTAAAGTCCCCTACTATGATTGTATTACTGTCGATTTCCCCTTTTATGGCTGTTAGTATTTGCCTTATGTATTGAGGTGCTCCTATGTTGGGTACATAAATGTTTACAATTGTTAGATCTTCTTCTTGGATCGATCCCTTTATCATTATGTAGTGTCCTTCTTTGTCTCTTCTAATAGTCTTTATTTTAAAGTCTATTTTGTCTGATATAAGAATTGCTACTCCAGCTTTCTTTTGATTTCCATTTGCATGGAATATCTTTTTCCATCCCCTTACTTTCAATCTGTATGTGTCTCTAGGTCTGAAGTGGGTCTCTTGTAGACAGCATATATATGGGTCTTGTTTTTGTATCCATTCAGCCACTCTGTGTCTTTTGGTGTGAGCATTTAGTCCATTTACATTTAAGGTAATTATTGATATGTATGTTCCTATTCCCATTTCCTTAATTGCTTTGGGTTCGTTATTGTAGGTATATTCCTTCTGTTGTGTTTCTTGCCTAGAGAAGTTCCTTTAGCATTTGTTGTAAAGCTGGTTTGGTGGTGCTGAACTCTCTCAGCTTTTGCTTGTCTGTAAAGGTTTTAATTTCTCTATCAAATCTGAATGAGATCCTTGCTGGGTAGAGTAATCTTGGTTGCAGGTTTTTCTCCTTCATCACTTTAAATATGTCCTGCCAGTCCCTTCTGGCTTGTAGAGTTTCTGCTGAAAGATCAGCTGTTAACCTTATGGGGATTCCCTTGTGTGTTATTTGTTGTTTTTCCCTTGTTGCTTTTAATATGTTTTCTTTGTGTTTAATTTTTGACAGTTTGATTAATATGTGTCTTGGCATATTTCTCCTTGGATTTATTCTGTATGGGACTCTCTGTGCCTCCTGGACTTGATTAACTATTTCCTTTCCCATATTAGGGAAGTTTTCAACTATAATCTCTTCAAATATTTTCTCAGTCCCTTTCTTTTTCTCTTCTTCTTCTGGAACCCCTATAATTCGAATGTTGGTGCATTTAATGTTGTCCCAGAGGTCTCTGAGACTGTCCTCAGTTCTTTTCATTCTTTTTTCTTTATTCTGCTCTGCAGCAATTATTTCCACTATTTTATCTTCCACGTCACTTATCTGTTCTTCTGCCTCAGTTATTCTGCTATTGATCCCATCTAGAGTATTTTTAATTTCATTTATTGTGTTGCTCATCATTGCTTGATTCATCTTTAGTTCTTCTAGGTCCTTGTTAACTGTTTCTTGCATTTTGTCTATTCTATTTCCAAGATTTTGGATCATTTTTACTATCATTATTCTGAATTCATTTTCAGGTAGACTGCCTATTTCCTCTTCATTTGTTAGGTCTGGTGGGTTTTTATCTTGCTCCTTCACCTGCTGTGTGTTTTTCTGTCTTCTCATTTTGCTTATCTTACTGTGTTTGGGGTCTCCTTTTTGCAAGCTGCAGGTTTGTAGTTCTCGTTGTTTTTGGTGTCTGTCCCCAGTGGCTAAGGTTGGTTCAGTGGGTTGTGTAGGCTTCCTGGTGGAGGGGACTAGTGCCTGTGTTCTGGTGGATGAGGCTGGATCTTGTCCTTCTGGTGGGCAGGTGCACGTCTGGTGGTGTGTTTTGGGGTGTCTGTGGCCTTATTATGATTTTAGGCAGCCTCTCTGCTAATGGGTGGTGTTGTGTTCCTGTCTTGCTAGTTGTTTGGCATAGGGTGTCCAGCACTGTAGCTTGCTGGTCGTTGAGTGAAGCTGGGTGCTGGTGCTGAGATGGAGATCTCTGGGAGATTTTCGCCGTTTGATATTATGTGGAGCTGGGAGGTCTCTTGTGGACCAGTGCCGTGAAGTTGGCTCCCCTACCTCAGAGGCACAGCACTGACTCCTGGCTGCAGCACCCAGAGCCTTTCATCCACACGGCTCCTCAATTTGGGATGATTCGTTGTCTATTCAGGTATTCCACAGATGCAGGTACATCAAGTTGATTGTGGAGCTTTAATCCGCTGTTCCTGAGACAGCTGGGAGAGATTTCCCTTTCTCTTCTTTGTTCTCACAGCTCCCGGGGCTCAGCTCTGGATTTGGCTCCACCTCTGCGTGTAGGTCGCCGGAGGGCGTCTGTTCTTCGCTCAGACAGGACGGGGTTAAAGGAGCCGCTGATTCGGGGACTCTGGCTCACTCAGGCCGGGGGGAGGGAGTGGCACAGAGTGCGGGGCGAGCCTGCGGCGGCAGAGGCCGGCGTGACGTTGCACCAGCCTAAGGCGCGCCGTGCGCTCTCCCGGGGAAGCCATCCCTGGATCCCTGGACCCCGGCAGTGACGGGCTGCACAGGTTCCCCGGAAAGGGGGGCGTGGACAGTGACCTGCACTCGCACACAGGCCTCTTGGCGGCGGCAGCAGCAGCCCCAGCGTCCCACGCCCGTCTCTGGGGTCCGCGCTGTTAGCCGCGGCTCACGCCCGTCTCTGGAGCCCCTTTAAGCGGCGCTCTTAATCCCCTCTCCTCGCGCACCAGGAAACAAAAAGGGAAGAAAAAGTCTCTTACCTCTTCGGCAGCTCCAGACGTTCCCCGGACTCCCTCCCGGCCAGCCGTGGTGCACTAACTCCTTCAGGCTATGTTCACGCCGCCAACCCCAGTCCCCTCCTTCCGCTCCGACCGAAGGCCGAGCCTCAGCTCCCAGCCCCGCCCAGCCCGGCGGCCGAGCAGACAAGCTTCTCGTGCTGGTGAGGGCCGGTCGGCACCGAACCTCTGTGCGGGAATCCCTCCGCGGGAATCCCTCCGCGGGAATCCCACCGCTTCGCCTTCCGCAACCCTGTTGCTGTGCTCTCCTCCGCGGCTCCGAAGCTTTCCCCCTCCGCCACCCGCAGTCTCCGTCCGCGAAGGGGATCCTAGTGTGTGGAAACCTTTCCTCCTTCACGGCTCCCTCCCACTGGTGCAGGGCCCGTCCCTATCCTTTTGTCTCTGTTGTTTCTTTTTTCTTTTGCCCTACCCAGGTACGTGGAGAGTTTCTTGCCTTTTAGGGAGTCTGAGGTCTTCTGCCAGCGTTCAGTAGGTGTTCTGTAGGAGTTGTTCCACGAGTAGATGAATTTCTGGTGTATCTGTGGGGAGGAAGGTGATCTCTGCGTCTTACTCTTCCGCCATCTTCCAACAGCCCCCGTGAGAACTTCTTAAAGTGGACATTGGAAGTCCACAAGCTGGGTCTGGGGTGCTCACTGAGGTTGGTCCTTTCTGTGGACGAGGATCCCCTCTTTGTTTCTTTCAGGGAAAATACATGAGATCATTGATATTTCCAACTCATATTTAGGGTCCCATCTAAACTTCTTTGATTTAAAAAATTTGCACCTCTTTTCTCATTTGTTGAAAATCTTGTTCCTAGTGACATTAACAATACTATGTGCGCTGTCTATCCATGTAGTTTGAGAATAACAGTGCCAATAAATAGAGTTTCTAGAAATGTGCTTATTGAACACAGTTTTTAAGATTTTATTTGTTTAGTGTTTACAGTTCTGTGTTTCCAAGTCCCTTGAAAGAAGTCCCTGATGTGTGGTTATTGCACGAGCTTGATACACAGCCAGGTTTATTTGTTTCATTTGCTTTCAGATTTTTAGAGCTTATTTCTTAAAATGTAATTTTGTTTTATAATGATATAAAGCATTTACATGGTTCCAAAGTCAAATATGCAAAAGAAGGCGTATTCAGAAGTCTGTTTCTGTCTCCATTCCTCTGTTTCTTCACTCTTCCTACAAGTAACCTGTTTTGTTTACTTATTTATTTTTCCATTAAAATATGTAGATATATATGCACATACACATATATGTTTATATACGTGTAAGTAACAATGAAGATATATTTGCATTTTCTCTTTTAGATAAACAGCAGGGTATTATTATACACAATTTTCTCCATTGCTGAGACCTTCCATGGCAATATATATAGTTCTCAATTTACAAGGCTACATAGTATTCCATTAGGTGGATCCACCAGGGTTTATTTAACTAGGCTCCTACTAATGGACATTTAGGTTATTTCCAATCTTTTACTGTTTCAAACAGTGCTGTAACGAATAGCTCACGTGTATGTCTTTGGGATTCATTCCCAGGAGCAGGATCGTTGGCCAGAGTGTAAATGCATATGTCACTTCGGTAGATACTGTCAGATTCCCCTCCACAGGCTTTGAAACATTTTGCATTCCCACCAACAGCACACAAGAGTGTCTGATTCCCCACAGTCTCGTAACAATGCCCGTCAACAAACGTAAATGGTTGTCAGTCTAAATGACAAGTACAACCTCAGTCCACCTTCAATTTGCAATCCTTTTATTATGAGCTGGATTGAGCACTTTTTCATACAACTGAGGACTAGCTGCATGAAGTCTCTGAACTGCCTCTTGGTCATTTTCCCCATAACTGGTTGGTCTTTCACTTATCTATTGTTGAAGTTATCTATCACGAATATATAATATAGGGACAGTCACTTTTTCTTTGTTTTTTTAAGTTGCCAACATTTTTCCAGTTTGTCATTTCTCTTTTCACCTTGCTCATGTTTTGTTTTGTTTTGTTTTGTTTTTGCCAAATAAACATTTTATGTTGTTAAATTTATCAGTCATTCCCTTATTGCTTCTGAATTCTGAGCCATCGTTGGGAAAGCTTTCCCCACTCCTAGATTGTAGAGCAACTGGCTCATGTTTTCTTCTAGCACTTATATGGTTTCATTTTCTACATTTAAATCTCTGAGTCATTTGGACTTTATCCAGGTATACGGTGTGAGGGAAGAATACAGCGTTATCGCTCTGCAGATGGCTCTCAAACCGGTTAGTATTACATAGCCCATCTTTCCCTCCCTGGTCTGACACGATGCCCTTGTCATACACTAAATTTCCACAAGCATTTAGATGAATTTGTGGATTTTCTTTTCCATTCCCTTGGTCTGCCTGTCTATTCCTGTGTCAAAACCACACTTTATAAATTGCAGAGGTTCTGTAACGTTTTACTATTTTGTGGGACCAGCCTTCTTTTGCTGCCTTTCTTTTTCAGCATTTTCCTAGCTATTCTTGCCTGTTCTTCCGAATGAACTTCATACTGCCTATGTTTTCTTCTAGGAGTTTTATGATTTCAGGTCTTCAAGTCTTTAATCCATTTAGGCTGATTTTTGTGTATGGTGTGAGACAGTGGTCTAGTTTCTTTTCTTTCTTTCTTTCTTTTTTTTTTTTTTTTTTTTTTGCATATGGCTGTCCAGTTTTCCTGACACCATTTGTTAAAGAGACTATCCTTTCTCCAGTGTATATTCTTGGCTCCTTTGTCAAACAGTAGTTGTCCACATATGTGTGGGTTTATTTCTCTGCTCTCAATTCTGTTCCATTGATCTATGTCTCTGTTTTTCTGCCAGTACCATGCTGTTTTGATGACCCCAGGTCATCTTTCCTGAAATATTCTTTCCCTGGTCAAGAATATGTGTTCCTCAATGTTTCCCAACATTAAAAAATCAGCTAATTTCTGAACTTGGAAAGATAAAGATTGTGTCTTCTCTCCAAACCTAGTGAGCCAGCCCCCACTGTAGAAGGCAGGACAGTACAGGGGCCAAGAGTCTGGACCCTGGAAACAGGGTCTGGTTTTGACTCCAGCTCGGCCACTTATGAGGCAGATGACCTTGGGCAAATTACTTATCTCATTCTGCCTTGGTTTCCTCATCTGTAAAGTGGGGATAGTGATAGGACCTCTATTGTAGGGTTGTTGTGAGGATCAAAAGGCTTAATGTACACTGAGTACTTGGAACAGTGCCTGGCCCTCCGTATTCTTCTTCGTTCTTTAGTTTTATTTAATTTTGAATAGATAATACAGTCACATGGCTCAAATTGGTATCAAAAAGTTATATAGTGAAAAGTGTCCCTCCATCCCTGTTTCAGTTACCCATTCTTCTAACCAGAAGCAACCAGTGAGAACTGTTTCCTGTATAGCCTTCCATAGATATTTTATACATACACACCCCCCTATATTATGTTTTTCCCCCTTTAATAGAAATGGTAGTGTACCACCAGGCACTGTTCTGCATCTTGCTTTTTAAACAGGTGTTTGTTCCTATAAGATTCTGGCGGTGTTTTCACGAGGACAGCACTAGGAGAGGTCTGACATCGTCCTGATGTCGAAGTTGACTCTTACTGTTCAGGAAGAGGTGTGGCCCCTGCATCCTTCATCTCATTAGTACCTTACACCCTCCTGGCACTCACATGCACACACGTGCTCACACACTCACGTCCATTCATCTCTCCTTTCTACCTTCCTGCTAAACACCAGAGCCCCAGGTGAACAGGAGCAGAGGGAGAGAGGAAACGCACGGGGCTAGGACTCACGTTTGTACTGCATGGGCCTCGACCTTCCCTGCTGGAAACGAGGCCCCAGTCGGCTTGAACCGCTCTCTCCGGGCCCTTTGGCTAATGGGCTCTCACAGCTGGAGCCCGGCCCCAAGGGAGGTGTTCTGGGAACTGGGCCAAGGGGTGTGGGCTGGGTGTTCCCTGGGAGGGGAGGGGGCAGGAGCAGGGGCCTCGTGGAAGCTTTGCCAAGTCCCTGCTGTCCCGGGGCTGTCACTCCCACACACCTTCCCACCCTCCTCTCAGGACAAAGGACACAGCAGGAGGCCCTGCCTCAGTCCAGGGACCCCAGGGGCGGGACCCTCAGCCCCACCCAGACGTACTCGGAGGTGTTGAGGGACAGTGCCGTCCAGTGCGCCTCCATGGGGGCCGTCACCACCGCGTCAAACAGCAGCTCCTGCAATAGTTCCTCGTCGCCTGGGCAAAATACGGAGACCACCCTCTTACTCCCCCTGTGGTAGGGAGCTCAGCTCACCCCCACCCAGGGGCCCTGAACTTCAGGCACGAGACGTGCTTCGAGCTGGAGGAGCTCAGCTCAGGGGGCCAGGAGGCCGCGTCCTCAGCCTCCACCGTGTGGGCAGAACCAAGGGACTGCCAGGCCTTTCCAGCTCTTGGGCTCCATGAAATCAGGAGGCCCACCCGCCAGCCGCCCTCCCCTCCCCTCCCTCTTGCCATTGGGCTCCGTCGTGCCCACGCCTCCCCGAGCGCCTAAACCTGCCTCGGGGCCTGTGCACACCGGGGTCCGGATGCTCCCGCCCCCTACTTGCGGGGACGGCCCTTCCTTTTCCCTCCGCCCCTCTAACACAATTCTTTACGTTCACTGCGGTGAGATCCACACAGCACACACCCGACCGATAGCATGCAGTGTGGGCATTTACACTTGGATGGAGACGGGCAGCCCTCACCTCCATGGCACGACGTTTTCATGACCCCCGAGGAGAGCCACTTGGTGGCTCCTTTCTGTCCTCAGCTGTAGTGACGCCTCCTGACGAGGGGCCCCCCGACCGCGGTTAGAGCAGCCCCCTCTCCCCCTATGGCACCTACTCACGGCTTTACACCCCCTGCATCGACACACGTGCCGCTTCCCGGTTACCTGTCTTCTCCCCTAGAGCACAGGCCCCGTGAGCACAAGGGCCTGGCCTGTGGGTCATTGGTAGCTTCACTGCCCCTCTGCACCCCCAGGCCCGGCGCAGACTTGTGGGTGGAATGAATGAATGAATGAATGAATGAGGCCTTGTCAGGCGGGCACGGGAAGTGGGGTCTTCTCCCGGGTGGGACACTGATGGGACAGGTTGACCCGTGCTTCCTTCCAAAGAGGAAGAAGAGGGACCACCTGGAGGGTGGCCCTGTGACTCCTCAGCTGCATTGGTGCAGGGACTTGGGGTCACCTGGGAACCCGGCTTAGGAAACACTCAACAGACACAGTGTCCAGGAGATGAGGACTTGAGGGGCCAGAGCGTCAGCTACTGGCTGGGGGTGGGGACGGACCTGATGGGCAGGCCAGCATCCTTCACTGCGGGAGCCTTAACAGTGCCTGGGTGACAGACGCTTAAAGAGACCGCGCTCCCTGCCGTGGGGACACACCTGTGCCCCGGCAGGTCCCAGAGCTCTCAGCCACCGGCGTGGCCCCAGTGAGGCTGACTCTGTCCTCTCCTTTGGGGACTCCCTGTTCTCCCTAAGCCATCGTGAGGTCTGCAAATGGGGCCCCTCTTCCCCCACCCCCAGCCCACTGTCCCCAGAGAGTCCCGAGCTTCAGGGCCGCAGAGACACTCACACTCCAGGGCTGGGTCCTGCCTGGTCAGGAAGCGGACCACGGCCTCCAGCTGGCTGAGCTTGCGGTGCTCGGGGTCGATGTCCGTGACGCAGTAGATCCTGGAAGCCACGGAGCCCGTTACCCAGAGCCCACGCCCTGCTCTGTTCCCCCCGCCCCGAACCCCCGTCCTCACCAGTCGCTGGCCAGGCTCAGGTCCGGGTGAAGCAGGTCGTGCAGGCCTGAAAGCAAAGTCCACGCTCATCCACTGCCCAGAGCTTGTGTACCGGGTGCTCTAGAAACAGCGTCGGGGAAGGGCCGGGCCGTGTCCTGCCTTGTTCTCGGGCAGAGCGGAATCTCAACCCACAGGACGGCTGGGCCAGCACAGATCCTGCCGTTGTCACTGTCACGTTGCTTCCGAAACGCTTTCCTTCCCACTGCCTCCTGTGCCCGCCCGATGGGATCGCCCTCAAGGAGACTTCGGCTTCCCTGGCTTCACTGTACCGAACCGAGCCGTGGGGCCCTGTGCGTCTCTGGCAGCGTGCTCAGCACGTGTTTGTCAACCGACTGAATGGACGAATGCCCTCCTGTGCACCCACTGGTGCTCAAAGACAAGCTGGTGCTCAATTAAGGTCTGTTAATTGAAGGAAAGGATGATGAACATGCCGAGGTCCTCTGTGGAGTCACTGAACGTGGTGCTGGACAGACAGACACAGGCGGACGGCTCAGGGGCGACGGCCTTCCCCACCGGCAGCCCCTGGACGCCCGGTGGGTCTCACCACAGAGAGGGTAAGGGATGTACCCTCTGTCCTGCAGTGGTGACATCTGGGCACGTCTGGGAAGAGGAAGAGAGGAAGAGAAAGGAAGAAGGAGGCCCAGGGAGTTTGGTTGTTGGGGGGACAGTGGGGGGGACAGGGGGGACAGTGTCCTGGCGTCATGGACATGAGCCGTGACAGGAGCCTGGGGGAGGCTCCTCCTGGGACAGCCCCCGGCAAAGTGACCGCAGATGCGTCTGGGTGGGCTGGGGTCAGAGGGTGGGGCAGCACAGCCCAGGGCAGACCCTGAAGCTTCGGGCGAGGAGAGATGAAAAGGGGCCGCAGGTCACGGAAGGTCTGTAGCAGCTGCACTGTCCAGGTTGGATTTATAGAAAGATTGCTCTGGAGAAGATCAGAGCAAGGAAGACCTGCGGGTGTGGTTTCCAGGAGAGAGTGAGACTGAGAGGATGGAGGGGAAAGACTGGGGGGTGAGGTGATCCAAGGGTCGGACATGGAAGAACAGAATGTGAGGTTCAAGGGCTGTGGCCGCTTCGTCCAAGGACCTCCTGACATGTCCCAGGGCCTACGTGTGTTTTGTTCTCCCAGGGTGCCCAGGCAGCTGCAAGTGCAGGGCGGGTCGGGGTGGAGGGCCCCTCCCCCCATCCCCATTCACATCCCACAGGCTCCCTGTTATGGGTGGAATTGTGTCCCCCAAAGATGTGTGAAGTGTCAACCCCAGTCCCTGCGGACGTGACCTTATCTGGAAATAGGATCGTGGCAGATGTAACCAAGTTAAGATGAGGTCACTGGTGTCCTGATAAGAAGGGAAAATTGAGACGCACGAGGGGAAAAGCTGTGTGATGACCGAGGCAGAGATGGGAGAGTGGCAGCTGCAAGTCCAGGGCCAGTGGGAGCCGGGAGGGGCAGGAGGGACCCTGCCCTGGAGGCGCTGGGTGGAGCAGGGTTCCCAGAACAGAGAAGCCGGCCAGTTTTGGGGGGCAGCTCCAGCGAATGGCTACGGATTTGCCCACTCACTCTCCCAGGCCTCTTCTTTCCCTCTGGATGGTCTGACAGGTAACCTCTGCCCCGTCCAGCAAGGCCGCCTGGAATCTGACCACCTGTCTGGCAGGTCTTAGACTCTGCGGGTTGTGGCGACTGTCCAGCAGACCCTGCGGGCCCTGGAACCTGGGATGCCAGGCCCCTCTGGCCACGTAGCCCTGCCCGCAGAGCCCCTGCCGGGATGGCCCTGCCCCGTGTTCCCAGAGAAGGCAGTTTTCCTCCGAACTGTCCGCCAGTCCTGGGCGCCGGCCGACCCACCTTCTTCCACAGACGTGTTCCCCAGGAGGACGTATTCGCCGTGGCCGCGGGACAGCACCACTCCCAAACTGTTGGCAGAGTGAAGGATGCCGGCTCACCACCAGCTGGTGCCCGGCCCAGCCCAGCCTCGTCCTCTGACCTTCCGAGCCTCCCACACCCACGACAGGGTGCACAGCCAGCCCCCTCCCGCCCTGGCCCTCGGCGTCCCCTCCAAAACCCAGGCAGCACTTCTGTTTTGTCATCAGCCTTTTTCCTGGGAAGGACCCTGGACACGACAGGACAAGGGTCCCCTCCACTCTCATTTTGTTAGATTCACCCTGGACCTATCGGGGCCCCCAGGGATGGGGAGGGGTCTCTGTGTCCCACGCGTCCCGCAGTCGGGAGGCCCCTCCTGCCTGGAGAATCCCACCATGCCTTCGTCAGGAAGAGCATCGCTTCTGAACCTTGGCTGGATACCTGAACCACTTGGGTCAGAGGACTTTACAGGGTACGAGTGCCCGGGCTCCCCACCCCAGGAATTCCAAGTAAGGTAAGAAGGAGGGCCTGGATGCTGGCAATGTTACAAGGACCCACAGGTGCTCCAGGAGCAGTCAGGTCTGGGAACCACCCTTCACTGAGAAATGGGTAATTCAGAGAGAATCCCCATTTGTTCCCTAAACTGTATGATACTAGAGTGAATATTTATATGGTGGGAGGGAACCTGAGAGATCTTCAAATCCCATCTTTCATCTTGCAATTGCTTATGATTGCATTGCTTTAAATCTCTAGGTAGATCATGTCATTTAATCCACCCAGTACTGCCAAAAGACAGCTATTATTACCCCTATTTTACAGATGAGGAACCTAAAGCACAGAGGTTAAGAAATGACTAAGGTCACACAGCCTGTGAGTGGTGGAGTTGGGATTCCAACCCAGGCAGTTTAGCTCCAGGCCCTGCACACCAGGCTATACTGCATACTGGGCTGCACTGGCAAAGCAGGTGTAGACCTCAGAATGCAGACCTGAGTCTTTTTCTGTTACCACAAAATTGCCAGCTACCTATAAGTAAATCCACCCCCAGACCTTAAAGTCCCACCTGAGCTGTTGGCTTTCATGTTGCACCCATCCCTCCCCTGCAAACAAGACCTGGCCCCTCACCTGAAAGGCGTGTCACTGATGTCCGTGAAGAAGTAGTCGTTGGTCTGGAAAAGAACTCGCTTCTGAAAGAGGCACCAGGAAAGGTGCTTGCTGGGGAGGGAGCGCCAACCATCCCTCCCCTCCCTCCCCTCCCCCTCCCTCCCTCCCATCCCCCTCCCTCCCTTCCTCCCTCCCAACCACCCCCTCCCTCCCTCCCATCCCCTTCCTCCCTTCCCACCTGACGCCTGGCGCTCCTCCACCACTGCTTACATCCCCCCAAACCCGCCCCCTCACATCTCCTCTCAGTGACACCACAGGCAGATCCCCTCCCACCAGCACGCTGCAGCCCCTGGGGGGTGCCTGACTGCAGGGCCACGGTCCAGACCTGCGTTGTCCCATACGGGGCCACAAGCCACCACATGTGCGACTCAGGAATAGAAGTTTCAAATTTTAGTAAATGTCAGTTAACTAGAGAGCCTGGGTGGCTGGTAGTCCCTGTGCTGGGCAGTGACTGTGGTTCAGGTGGGATCAGAGAAGGCTGCAGGCTGGAGCCCACACCTGTACAAGCCACCTGCACACCCCACCTACAGCCACCCTGGCTCTGGAGTCCAGATCCCTCAGGCCACGGTGCCCTATGACAGCTGCTCTTGCCTTTCAAAGCTGCCATTTTTAGGTTTAGTTGAATTTGCACACGTCAGGGCATGGGGAGGGGGGCACAGTGGCTAAGGACGGGCAAGGGCATCAGACAGACCTGGCCTAAGCCAAGCCGGCCACTCACAGGCTGTGTGCGCTTGGGTAAGTGACTTCACCCGGGCATCGCAGTTCTTGCTTGTAAGTCAGGAGTAACAAGAGCATCCCCTGCATAGGCCACTGGGAGGCGGGGAGGATGTTTTTAGCGGGCCAGTACAGGAAGAGCAGGGCTCACTCCGGGCTCCGAAGCCCTGCGGGCTGTGCTGTCCACAGACACAGTGGATGCTTCTGGGAAAGCTACACGCTGTACTGGGCTCGGGAGCTGTTCTTATTCCCTTCACCTCTTTCTGGCTTTTTTACTTCCATGTTGGAAACTGGAGTAAGATGTTGCAGGGGACATCGCGGGAGAAGGTGACAAAAAAGTTTTGCTTCTATAGGAAACCAGCTGTGGACCAAACCCAAAAGATCAGTTCCCAGCACAGGCCTCATCCTCCGTGATGCCCTCCTGCCCCCATTGCTTCAGGCAGAACTTCTCGCAGTTGGGGGAGGCCCTGGGAGCTATGCGGCAGCTGGGGCCCAGCGAGGGCGGAGATGGGCTCCAAGTGGGGCTGGCTTGAGTCTGGAACTGGAGAGCATTTAAAAATTGTTTTCATACTCTCTCTTTTTTTTTTAATGGAAGAAAAAGGTGAAATGCACACATCTAAGTGTGTCATTCCATTAGTTTGATAAATGTACACAGCCATGTAATTACCTCTGTGGTGGAGATACAGAATGTTTGTATCTCCTGCAATCTCTTTGCTTCCTTCGGTTTCAATCCCCGCACCTTCCATGGGCGCGCTCTGTTCTGAGCTCCATCCCCGCAGGTTAGCTGTCCCTGTTTTCGAGTCACATATCCTTTTGTGTCCGTTTCTTCTGCTCAACGTATAATGTCCTTAAGACCCATCCGTGCTGCTGAGTGTGTCAGCAGTGTGTTCCTTCCCTCTGCCAAGCAGTAAGTACTCCAGGGTGGACACACCACGGTTCGCTTCTGTGTTCACCCCTGGGTGGTCATCTGTGGTGTTTCCAGTTTGGGGCTATTATGAATAAAGCTGCTGTGAACGTTCTTGTGGACATATGTTTTCATTTCTCTTGGTAAATACCAGGAATGGAATTGCTGGGTCATATAGTGAATTATGTTTGCCTTTATAAAACACTGCCAATTTCCCAAAGTTATTTTATTGTACTTTCACTAGCAACGTACGAGTTCCAGTTTCTGCACGTCTTTGCCAGAATTTGGTGTTCCCAGTCTTTTAAATTTTAGCCATGATAGAGGGTATGAAAGTAGTTTTAATTTGCATCTTCCTGATGACTAAAGTCGCTCAGCATCTTTCTGTGGGCTTGTGGGTCATGTCTGTTTCTTCATTCATAAAGTGTCTGCTCAAGTATTTTGCCCATTTTTGTTGGGCTGTTAGTCTTTTTGTTAATGATTCAGAGAAGTTCTTTATAGTCTGGACATAGCCTGTGCCTTGCTTTTTCATTTTCTTAATTGTGTCTTTCGATGAAGTTCAATTTATCAAATGTTATTTAATGTTTAGTGCTTTTGGTGTTCTGTCTAAGAAATCTTTGCATAACCTCAGGTGGTGAAGACTTTCAGTTACATTTTCTTGTAGGAGGCTTACAGTTTTAGCGTTTACATTAAGAGCTACGGTACATCTCAAATATTTTTGTGTACAGTGTGAGTGTGTCTCAACGTTTATTTTTTTCATACATTTTATTCAGTTGTTCCAGCACCATTTATTGAAAAGATTTTCCTTTCTCCATTGATTTGCCAAAGTGTCTTTACTGAAAATCTACTGATGACATGTGAGTTTATTTCTGGAGTGTCTATTCCATTCCATCAATCCATTTGTCTGTTTGTATGTCAATACCATTCTGCTTGGTTACTGCAGCTTTGCAGTAAATTTTGAAATCAGGTAGTGTGAATCATCCAAATTTGTTCTTTTTTTCAAGACAGTTTTGACCATTTTAGGTTCTTTGCATATTCATATAAATTTTAGAATCACCATCTTCTATGTCTAGAAGAAGTCTGTTCAACTTTTTATTGGGATTGTGTTGGATCTATAGATCAATTCGGGGAGAATGGGCATCTTAGACGTATTGATCTTACAACCCATACACATGCTTATATCTTTCTATTTATTTAATTTTTTTCTTTGACATGTTTTCTGCAGTGTTATGTCATTTTCAATGTAGAGGTTGTACATGTCTTTGTTATATTGATTCCTAAGTATTTTATATTGTTTGATGCTATTGAAGTTGGAAACTTAAAAATAATTTCATTTTCCAAATGTTTGCTCCTATATATAAAAATACAATTGATTTTTATAATATGGACTTTGTATTCTGTGAACTTGCTCAATTACCTGTTAGTTCCAGCAGTTGTTTGCAGATTCTTGGGATTTTCTATGTAAATAATCATCTTACTGTGGACAAAGAGAGTTTAACTTCTTCCTTTCTGATTTTTGTGCCTTTTATTTTGTTTCTTTGCCTTATTGCAAAGATAGGTCCTGGAAGGTCCAGTGCAGTGTTAACAGAAGTGGTGAAACCAGATACCCTTACCTTGTTCACAACCTTAGGGAGAAAGTGTTCAATCTTTCATCATTAAAAGTGAGCTTTTTCACAGATGCCTTTTATCAGATTGAGGAAGTTTCCTTCTGTTCCCAGTTAAATTTTGTCAGATGCTCTTTCAGTATCAATTGGGGTGACCATGTGGTGTTTTCCTTTAATCTGTTCATGTAAGGGGATAACTCCACTGTGTGTGGTTGTCGCCACGTATCTTACAAGTTACAAACCCTACAATGCAATGTCAACATTTTTGCTTTAAATAGTCAGTTGTCTTTTTGAGAAGTTAAAAAATGTATGAAGTTTTAACTTCACCCACGTATTAATCATTTCCAATGCTGTTCATTTCCTTGTGTTGATCTGAGTTTCCATCTGTGTTTTCTTCTGCCTGAAGAATTCCTCAAGCATTTCTCCTAGTGATGAACTCTGATATCTTTTATCTGAATCTGTCTTTATTTCACCTCTTTTTGGAGGGATATTTCCTCTATATGCGGAAATTTGGGTTGACAGTTTCTTCTTTTGGTATTAAAAACATTATGCTATTGTTTTTGATGAGAAGTCAGCCATCATTCTTACTATTGTTTTCCCCTATTATTGTTTTCCTCTAGCTTTTAAATAAGATTTTCCCAGGAATTCCTGGTAGCACAGTGGTTAGGAATCTGCCTGTCAATGCAAGGGACACGGGTTCGAGCCCTGGCCCAGGAAGATCCCACATGCCACGGAGCAACTAAGCCTGTGGGCCACAACTACTGAGCCTGTGCTCTAGAGCCCCCGTGTCACAACTACTGAAGCCTGTGCACCTAGAGCCCGTGCTCTGTAATGAGAGAGGCCACCACAGTGAGAAGCCCTTGCACTGCAACGAAGAGCAGCTCCCACTCGCCGCAACTAGAGAAAAGCTCGTGCGCAGCAACAGAGACCCAACATAGCCAAAAATAAATAAATAAGTATATAAATTTATTAAAAACAAAAAGATTTTCCCTTATCTTTGATTCACAGCACGTAGATTATGGTGCGTTTAGGTGTGGATTTTTTTTTTTTTAATTCTGCTTGGTTTTGCTGAGAATCTTGCATCTATTGGTTGATGTTTTTCACTAAACTCAGGACATTTGGGGCATTAGTTTTTCAAATACTTTTTTCTGTTCCATCCCTTCTCCTTCCTTCTGGGACTCTAAGGACATATGTTAGACCACTTGATATTACCCCACAGGTAACTGAAGAATAATTTTTTTAAAAAACTTTTCTTTCTGTTCTTTACATTGGATAATTTCTATTTGTCTTCACATTCACTGTCCTTTTCCCCTCCAATCTGCTGTTAATTTCATCCTGTAGAAATTTCCTTTCAGATGTTGTACTCTTCAGTTTTAGAATTTCCACTTAGTTCTTGTGCTGGTTTTACACTGTGTCAAATCAGCTAAGCTGGAATTACATTTTTTTCAGACTCACTTCTCTGTATGGTTCCAAATTAGGTTTGGCCAGATGAGGAGTCTGCATGAGATTTGTAAGGGAGAGCAAAGCCGCAGCCCTGTTACACACTGGAGGTGGGTACAGCACATCGGGCCCTGTGGCAGCTCACTCTGCTCTGCTGGCTTCCCTTCTTGGGACAGGCAGCTGCCACTGGACCTCATCCTTCAGTCTCTCTGAGACCTGAGCCAATGAGCGTGCAGGCCCAGGTGATGGGCACGAGCTCCTTCTGCAGGTCCCACATCCTTGTGGCTGGAGATAGTGAGAGACAGATGCTGGTTTTAGTTTGTCCTCACGGGTTCCTGTTCTTCCTCCTGGGTTCCAGTTTGTTCTTGCTTTCTCCCACATCTCATCCAGTTTTCCTTCCCAATCGCTGGCCCTGCCAACCTACGATGACTTCAAGCTCATGACTAGAGGCAGAGACACCTGCCTTCTGTAGACATTTTTACCAGCTCCCACCATTTCATTAGGTCTACCTCCTACAATAAAACCCTATATTCATATCACTTGTAGTGGTTCTGCTTCTTTGATTAAATCCTATACATCTCTCTGCTGAGATTCTCCATCTGTTCACTCATGATGACCATCTTTTCCTTTAATTCCTTGTGCATATTTATCATATCTGCTTGAAAGTCCTTCTTCTAATTTCAATAGCTGGGTCATCTATGGATCACATATAAGACTGCTTTTTCTCTTAACTCTTTGTTAAGAAAGGAAACATGATCTTGTTTCTTCATGTGTCTGATAACTTTTGTCTACTGGCTATTGTGGAGAATAGGTTGTAGATACTCTGTCTTCCTCCAGGGTGTGTTGATTTCTATTTTACTCAGCAGATAAATGACTGGCTGACCACCTTGAGCTTGCAGAGACTTGGATTACATTTTCGTTAGGGTGGGTCTGTTTCA
Source organism: Mesoplodon bidens (assembly GCF_964165515.1). NCBI lineage: Eukaryota > Metazoa > Chordata > Mammalia > Artiodactyla > Ziphiidae > Mesoplodon > Mesoplodon bidens. The sequence continues at coordinate 1,131,236 of NC_138167.1, read as the reverse complement.
ACTTTGTCTTTAGGTCTAGGGTGAATCCCTTGGTCTTGGGACATAGTCTTTACTCCCAAGGTGTAGTTCTTCTGTGCTTTCAAAGAAAATTCTGAGGTGTTTACTGAGCCTCTTCACCCTGGTGTGACTCCAAATTTTCCTCACAACCACAGGAAGCAGTGAAGTCCCTGCTCTGACTTTCAGCTCTCCAGCTGTTGCCTAGAGTCTCCCTGGAGATGTGTAGCTTCAAGGTCAGTCAGGAATTTGAGAGAAACTTGCATACATATGTTAGGGCCAGCCCAGCTGTGAATCCCTCATTTCTGGGGTATCTCCCCTCATTTTATGACACTCTGGGAGCCCAAATTCTGTTCTCTGACACTTCAAGATGATAACAACAGATTTCTGCTTGAATTCTAGCTGTTCCACTCCAAATGAACTGGGGTAAGCCCTTTGGGGAAAAAGCCACATAAGCATACATCTTACCCAGTGTACTTCTCTTGATTCAAGGGTTGAAGCCTCTTTAGCTCTGTTTCTGCCTGCTTTGGGTCACTTTCAAGTGTCTGTGAATGTTTGTGTGTTTTTTAATATTTTGTCTAGATTTATAATTATCCATGGGAAGGTTAGTCTAATGCAAGCTACTCCCTTATGGCTAGAATCAGAGCTTGAGATCATCTTTTAAGGATGAAGCAAAAGGAAGCGAGAAGAGGGGGTGGTTCCTGAATCCTGTTGACAGGAAGAGAGCTGGAGAGGTTTGGGAGAGGGGAGTAAAGAGGTGTCAGACAATCTCCTCCTTCAATAGACTGCCTCCCTTTGCTGGAAAAAGAGAGAGAGAGAGAGTGTGTGTGTGTGTGTGTGTGTGAGTGTGAGGTGGGGGTGCCCCGGAGCACTTTAACCCCATCTCCCTGAAGCCAGCGCACAGGGGTTAGAAGGCAGTGGAGGAACGTGGGGTGAAGCTGCCCTCAGCGCCTTGCCAGCTGCTGGCAGGTGTGTGGACACACGTGCCTGAGTGAGCAGGGTCCTTGGAACAACCCAAAGGCTGGTAAAGACACTACGTCTGCCTGCCTCTCTCCCTCCCCCACTGCTAATTATTTGCTCCAAACTGTCAAAACAACATGAGAATGAGCAAAAGGGTCCCTAGGATACTTTGTTTTTCTGGTTTGTTCTTTTAAACGTTTCCCAGGTTATCTGATGAGGATGCTACTAATGGCTTAGAAATCATGACACCTGCTGCTGGTCCACATTTTGGGGCAAACAGCCTACTATCAAAGTAGCAGATAGGAGGCCTGCAGGCCAAAGTGGGCTCCTCACAAGTTGGAGACCCTAGATATTGGGCCAGATAGTGTTTCTCACATTTTTGGAATTAGTTGCCCACATTTAACAGCCTGGATTCCTAGCCGAATCCTTCCGAGGGGTCCCCACTCTGCAGCCTGCCATGGCTCCCAGGCTCCCCCACACTGAGGCTTGTCTGCTTCTCTCATTTACATTCCCGAACTCAGCTTATCTGGCCCCGCAGGCTTTTGAGTCTGTGAGTCCTGCTTTAATCATGCTGGGTTGCTATCACTGTCCTCAGTAGCACCACCACAGTTGCCTGTCTGGAGTTTAAGGGGAGATAGAGAAAGGTCTGAATTAATCCCTGGGAAATAGGATGCATGCAAAATCCCCTGGAGAAAATGACCAAGCAGGTTGTGGCCTGCCAGGGGAATGGCTTGAATGATAACAGATATTCCCACAATGCTCTAAGAGAGCCTCCCTGGGCCTAGACCTGAAGGGTGTTTCTGCTGAGGACCCCGTAAGGTAGACATAGGCTGAGCTGAGGGAGGGGCACCATCACCACAGCAGTGAGAGGCTGGATTCCACCATGGCGTCCTGAGTACCAGCAAAGTGTCCCGCCTACACGGGCAGGCACAGTAGCTTCCGGGCACGAGAGTAAAGAGAGGAACGATTGATTAAAGAGGGCTGAGTCATGATGTAATGTGTGGAGGGAGAGGAGAAGACAGTGAATTTAAAGGTGGGACAGAAAGGCATCTCTAAAGAGACTCGGGAAATCTTTAAGTCTGGAGAGTGAGTGAAGAAGTCAGGGCCTGTCCTACAGGAAGGCCTTGCACAGCCGCGGTCGGGAGTGTGTGGTCAGAATCAGAGCCAAACACACAGGCTTGGAGATTGATCGTCTACATCAGGGGTTCCCAACCCCTGCGCCGCGGACCAGTACAGGTCCATGGCCTGTTAGGAACCGGGCCGCACAGCAGGAGGTGGGTGGCAGGCGGGAGAGTGAGCGAAGCTTCATCTGCGGTACCCCTCGCTCCCCATCGCTTGCACTACCGCCTGAACCATCCTCCTCCTGCCCCGATCCGTGGAAAAATTGTCTTTCACGAAACCGGTGCCTGGTGTAAAAAAGGTTGGGGACCGCTGGTCTTTGTCACCCTGGGCACGTTTTTGCTTTCTGAATTTCCTCATCAGTAAAATGGGGACAGGACAGGACGTACATCACAGGGTTGTGGGGAGTGAGTGAAAGCTTATGAAGTGCTTAGTCCAGCTTCTAATAAACGTGATCTGGCAGTATTGTCATGATTCGTGGTGGTGGAGGCCAGGCGTGAACACGCTGCGCTGGGCAATGCCCACCACGGTCATGACCAAGGTCGGCCTCACCTTGTTTCTTCATGTCAGGGCACCACGTGCCAGGAAGCCTGTGTCAAATTGCAAATTTTACCCGGACGGTTTATGAACAGCAATGAACACATTTTGAAGGGCTGGACGGCAGTTCTGGGAGACGTCCAGACTGCCTGGATCTGGTTAGGACCGTCCCTCGGCCGCTTTGAGAAGCGTGAAGGCCACGTGAGGACACGGCACTGGGAGCACAGAATGGAGGACGAACCACGGCCCTTCCTGAGCTGGTCTGAGTCAGACCCCGCCCTGTGCGTGGGACTCACAGCGTAGCCTGGAAAGAGGTCCCACCTGTGTGCTCCGGCAGCGCCGGGCGGGTGCGAGCTCCCTGGTGCCCGTGAGCAGGAGTCCGGTTGGGATAAGGGTGGAGGCGCGTGGAAGAAACCTCTGCCTTTTTGGATCAAGAGAAGGACCTGCCGGGCCTGGTGGGACATCAGGGGTGTTGCCCAGCCTGCCCGAGGGAGGCCCCTCTCAGCCTGGAGCTTATAAACAGCAGGCAGATGCCACAGAAATGAGACGTGTCCCAGTGAAAACCAGCGCACGCATCTAAAAGGAATGCAGAGTTGCTTTCTTTCCCAGCGCCTTCCTGTTAGGCTTCCACGGAGGTCCGTGTTTGTGGAAGACCTTGGGTCTAATTGTTGCCGACCGATGCCCGCATTCTCTCCGCAGAGGCCGATGGGCAGCGGAGGGGATGCGGGGGTGGCTGTGAGGGAGGAGGTGACATTCACAAATATGTCAAGGGACAAAGCCCTGTCAGTGCCAATGCAGTGGGACCTTTTCAACGAGAAGATGAAGTGGTCTTTTGGGGTCTGTGGGGACAGGAATGGCATGGCTGCGGGGACCTGTCCTGATTATCTGTGGTTGCCATGGGTGGAAATCGCTCTACAGAGTAGCAATTATTTTCAACCTCTTCCCATATAACATGTTTTACAAGAGTTGCTAACAATTGGCAAAATTAACTGTCACTTTCCCCCTTTCCACAATAAACAACAAAAGGGCCAGAGGGCAGGCAGCGTAAGGCAGCAGGAAGACTTGTGAAGGGCTGGCGGGGGGGCCACGGCCTCGCTCTGCGGCCCGAGAACCAGGCCCTGGAGAGAGGTAGCTCCCCGGCCGGTGCTCCACGGGGCCGATGCCCGCTGGGCCGGGCCCCCCACTAGGGCCCTCCAGGCTCCAGCAAGCTCTCAAGGCTTTAGCTCGAATTCAGCCAGGTCCCTTGTCACCACCGCCAGCCCCAGTTAACCATGACGCCGCTTCCCGGGAGCAGCGCCCAGTCTTTCCCTCGAGCACCTTACCCCTCTGTCCAGCGGAACCTTCACGTCCATGGAGAGAGACCCTGTCTCCCTGTTGATCATGGCTGTTCTCAGCTTCAGGGGGAAAGATAATAGAATTAGTAATAGAATAGATAATAGAACCTCGGCTCACACCGGACCATGAAGGCCATGAGCACTGGCTCGGAGGTGACCCCTGGGGACACGCTGCGTTTTCCCCTTTCTCCTGCAAGCAGGGTACAGGTGGGAATATAGACCTGCTGCCAGGTTCCCTTTAGCTGGAATTCTGGAATTCACTCAGAGGATGCTCCCAGTGGGCTGATGGGCGAGGGAACACAGTGGCCGAGCCCTGAGACACAAGTTTTCCAACACCCAGGCCAGCCTAAAACGCCCTCACACCCAAACTCTGTGGCTCACAGACGTGTGCTCCTCCAGCCCCAGAGGAAGAGGCTGTTCTCTCTGTGGATGGTGGGAGGACTGGCCGTTAGAGGCACTGCTTCTGCTTTGGGCTGAGGGAGGGAGCTGAGCTCAGCACCTGTGGCCCCAGGACCTGCTGTCCAGCCAACCACCCCCCTCCCAGCTGCCCACTCACGGTTCCGGCCCGGTCCTCCCACTCCACTTCCGAGAGGTCCACGCTGTTGTAGTTGGGCTTGGGCTTCAGTTTCTTCCCCTCTCTGTACTGAGTGGGCCAGTCGGGGGAGAGACGGGAGGTTAACACAAGCCCCAGCCATTCCAGAAAGCCTGTCTGGTGCAGTCATAGCCCAGAGAACCTCAGCGATTCTTCGTGGTCGCCCGGGCCACGCTCCCCCCAAGGCAGAGCGGCCCTTGCCAACATTTGAGTCAGACGGTCTCCTGGCCTCGGGGAGAGTATCTCACACACCAAGCAGCTCCCATTGTGAGTACGCTTGTCCTAGTTTTGGACTCTCGTTGTTAGAAAGCTCTTCCTCATGCAGAGCTGAAATCTGCCTCCTTGTGACTTTACCCGTGGGTCCTAGGCCTCTCCCTGGAGCTACACAGAGAGCTTCCACCCGACAACCCTGAGGGTTTTCCGGGATGCTCGTCATTGCTAAGACGTCACCTCCCCAAGCTAAACATTCCCAGTTTGCAGATGCCTCAGCTTCCTCTGATTCTCTTCTGTTTTGTCAACGTCACTTTCGAAGCAGAGTGCCTGGGACAGTCGCTATTTCAGATGGGGTCTGACCAGTGTGGGGTGGGGTGTGACCTGTGCAGACCAAAACATCGTACAGCTCTGACCACTGCCTCTGAGTCTGCTAATCCAGGACAGCTACTTCGCCCGATGGGTCAAACTGAGTTTTCAGCCCATTGGATTCCCTTGACCTTCCTTGTGATGCACTGCTAAATCACAGCTTTACCATCTTATGCTTGGGCATCGAGTATTTTGCACAACTTTCCATGCATTCCTAATATATTTCATCTTCTTAGTTCCAGCCCATTGTTTTAGAAGAATACTTTCTGAATACTAATTTTCTCCCTTCATGTATTAGCCATACCTTCCAGACCTCATGGCATCTCCTTCTGTGTTTTCATCTTGTTGATAGAATTTTTTTGTGTGCAGTTTATTTATTGATTGATTGATTTAAAAATTTTTGGCTGCGTTGGGTCTTTGTTGCTGCGCACGGGCTTTCTCTAGTTGCGGCGAGCATGGGCTATTCTTCGTTGTGGTGCGCGGGCTTCTCATTGCAGTGGCTTCTTTTGTTGTGGAGCATGGGCTCTAGGCATGCAGGCTTCAGTAGCTGTGGCTCACGGGCTCTAGACCACAGGCTCAGTAGTTGTGGCACACGGGCTTAGTTGCTCTGTGGCATGTGGGATCTTCCCGGGCTGGGGATCGAACCTGTGTCCCCTGCATTGGCAGGCGGATTCTTAATCACTGCGCCACCAGGGAAGTCCTTGTTAATAGAATTTTTGAGCAAGACAGGGCCAAGGACAGACAGATTCCTCAGAGCCCAATAAAGCGCTCCATCCAGCTTGACAGGACCATTCATCAACATTCTTTGAGTGTTACTATCATTTTCTGGCCCTGACTTCTCTCTCTCTGACACCAAGAGAGATATCGTCAAGTCATCTGCTGTTAGGTCTGCAGCATTCCCCAGGTTTAATTTGGTGATAGATCAAAAAAGGAAAGAAGAGGGGCTTCCCTGGTGGCGCAGTGGTTGAGAGTCCACCTGCCGATGCAGGGGACACGGGTTCGTGCCCCGGTCCGGGAAGACCCCACATGCCGCGGAGCAGCTGGGCCCGTGAGCCATGGCCGCTGAGCCTGCGCGTCCGGAGGCTGTGCTCCGCAACAGGAGAGGCCACAGCAGTGAGAGGCCCGCGTACCGCAAAAAAAAAAAAAAAAAAAAAAGGAAAGAAGATAGTTTATCATCAGGGTCATTACGAATTAAGCAGAGGGTCTCTATTTAACAGGACCAGGCCCCCCACAGATGCTTGAATGGCTGAAGTCCCCCATCACTGTGTATCTTGCTTCAGCAAGTTTCCTCTTTTCTCAAGAAAGTGTCTCCAGTTTCTTCCCTGTGCTCGAACGATGTTCCCATTCTTGGCCTGTTGAAAGTCTATTCTCATGACAAGCAGGCCTGCCCTGCCCTCCTGTTCACGGGCTGTGCTGCTTTTGAGTAAGAAGTGACCCTCCTAGTTCATTGCCATCTCCTAATTCCTGAGGATACCTGAAAGGTCATCCTGGGCTCCTCATAGGAAAACCGTAATTCCGCTTCCATTACTCATATTTTGGGCACCGACGTGGAAAGATTTCAGGCCAAAAGTATGGCTCTGGCCCCTCTTTTATTACTAGGCGTATCTGCTATTGTTTTTCTTTTTTAAACTCAACTATTCTTCTCGACACCTGTCATGAATGGATCGCTCTCTCCACAGGAATCTCAGTGTGTTGGCTTTGCTGTATCGGATAATGTTCTGCGTGGCATAGCTCTCTAATTGTTTCATTTGTGTAAGCCTGTTTCCTTAACTGGACCACAAATGTCTGTTGATAGCCTTCTCGGAGCATGATTAGGTCAGGCGTGCGCCCACAGTACGCACTGGTTGCTTGAGATCTTATATTCATCCACACTACCTAGATGCTGACAGACAGGTTTTGGACTGGTGCCCCTTAATTCTAAAGGGTCCACATTTTTGTTCTTCCCCTAATGAGTCATGTTCTTGGCCCTGGGGCTGCCCCCACAGGACCCGCTGGTATAGGTCAGTGACCCATTACGGGTTCAGATGCTTGCTCAGCAGAGACCGAACTGGGAAGAAGGAGTGGTCTCCAGCGTCCCTGATCTCTCCCCACTCCGAACCCCTAGCGTTTCCTTATGTAGCTCGATCAGTGCCTTTGGTCGCTCAGTGTCTGTCTGACCCGAACGGACAACAGTGTGGCTTAGGCTGGTCCCTCCCTGGCACCTGGGCAGGAGACGCTCGGAAAGGCGCCCTCGGTGCTGCTGTCCTCAGTGTCAGCCTTGACTCCAGAGGAGCCTGGTGGAGGGGAGGGGTCGCGACGTCGCTGGGACGCCGCTTCCCAACAACCACACTGGGAGGTGTGGCCACTACTGCCACGGATGGAGGCCTTGGGGACGCCCCCGGCCGGGGAGGCAGAACCTTAGATAAAAGCTGCTGCTTTCTCTCCTGGCCTCGGCTGCTCCTCTGAACGCAGGTGGACATGCCATGAGCCCCCGCCTTGGGGTGGAGGGAGCTGCAAGGGGGCAGGAGCCCTCGGGAACATGTCCCCGGGCAGCCCCACCTCTTCTCCCCACCTCTTGGGAGACGCCTCCCGTCATGTGCAGCGTTAACTCGGCGCTCACACCCTTCGGGTGGCCCCTGGCGATCTGGGGACACACGGTCAGACTCCAAGACAGAGCGTGGGGTGACTGAGGGGGTGACAACGGGGAAGGGGACGGGTCCTCCAGGGACACTGCACACTCAGGACAGACTCCCTGGAGACTGGCTGCTACCGGTTCGTGTATTTCTGCCTTGTCTCTCCTGCTAGATCATGAACAGTTTGAAAACAGGGACCATGACTTAATTTTTTTCTTGTAGTCTATCGGGTTCTTAAATGGAGCTGAATGCGTGTTCAGTGTTTTAACTGTCTTTATGAACTACCCCCAAATCCCGTACAGTTAAGACCCCCAAGGCAAATAGGATCGGTACCTACCAGGGGTCGAAGGTCAGGGTGTGAGAGGATGTAGCCATTGTTAGTGCTCAGAAAGGCATAGCCGTGCACCCCGAGCTAGAAAGACAGGGATGGAGGGGGTCAGAGGGTTTTGTGCAGGAGGACTGGGGCCGGGCAGGGGGCGGGGCCACGGGCGGGAAGACCGCCTCTCACAGCCCCGTTTCTCGGGCCGAGAGTATGGAGGAGCTGGGCAGCTTCCAGCCGCTCACTCCGAATTCTGCTCCAGATGCTACAGTTGGCAGCGACCATAACAACGCACGTCGCCACCTGCCTCCTTCCCACCGCTGCTCTGGGGCTTTGATTACACAACCTCGCTCCTCCCCAGATGGGGCTGCGTGGCGGGCAGGAGGACCAGGGCGGGACAGAGGTGCCGAAGGCCACAGAGCACGTCGCAGCTGCTGTGACCAAGCGTCCCAGGGCCCCAAGTTTCGGTTCCCCTGCTCTGTGCCCAAACGTCTCTAAGGGCGGGATGTCCGGGGGTGGGATGTGGTGGGCAGGATGGGGGGATGTCTGGGGGTGGGGTATCTGGGGAGGGGGAATAGGGTGTCTGGGGGTGTGACATCGGGATGGGGCTAAGGGGCGGCCGCAGGCCCCGTCCCAGCTGTGGGCTTGGCTGCACTGCCTGCAGGAAGCCTCCGGAGCCTGGTGGGGTGGCTCCCGGGGGGCCTGTGACCCTACCTGGGGGCCTGATCCAGGCTCACCTTGTACTGGGGCACCAGCTTCATCAGCTCTCTCAGGGCCACGTCAGAGCCCACCACACCCAGGAGGATGCCGTGGGATCGCTGGAAGGAAATGCCAGCTTCAGGGGGGACCAGGCTTCCCATGCACGAGGCCAAACTGAACCCACGGCCTTTCCAGAGCCCAGAAGAGGAAGACACTTGGACCTAAGGTGGTCTTTGCTCTGCAGTTAGATTTTAGGCAGAGCTCCCTAGAAAAAAAATCTAGAACCTACTAAAAGAGGCCCCAGGAGTAATCTCAGCCGCTGGGAAGATTAATGTCCAGTATTAATAGTTAAGTTGTAATATTTAAATGAAATACAAAGTTGAATGAAACATGAACTTTCATAGGAGAGGCTGAAGTACTGGGATCCAAGGGCCCCTCATCTAGGGGGGCCCTGAAACACCCAGGAAATATTCCCTGGCCAGGTAGAGAATGGACGGCTCTCACACTCCCCCACCAGAGCCTTTACGAACAAGCCAGGGCCTGCCCACACTGGCAGGTTCAGTTGCGCTTTTGCTGGAAGCCTGGCAGGTGACCCCTCTGGCCCTGATCCCCAAGCCAGGGTCCCAAGTCCAGAGCAGCGGGTCAGCGCCAGGCTGCATGAACAGAATCACGGCGCAGCTTCGGGAGGTGCGGACCCTGCCGCATCCCCTCCCGACCCAGAGATTCTGACGTGGCTACTTGGGCACAGGGCCTGGAACCTGAACTTAAGCCCTCCCAAGGCGGCTCTGATGCCACGTCAAGAGCCACAGGTCTGAAGACGCCAGGCAGCGGCCGGAGCTCTAAGCCGGGCAGCCGCTCACGAGCACCCACGTACTGTCTCGTTCTTCTTGCTGAAGACAGGCATGGCCACGGTGGTCACCAGCGCCAGGCTCTGCGCCTGCGGGTAGAGAGCTGTCAGGGGGCGAGCGAAGGGCAGTGTCCACACACTGGGGACCCAAGTCACCACTTCAACCACAGCTCAGGGGCGCCTTCCAAGGGGAGGAAGAAACCCCCAAGGAGGCTTCCCTTCTCTGCATGAAGACAGCTGGGGGAAAGGCTGGAGTAGGGAAGGCCGGACAGGGGAGCGGGCTGACGTCACTTAGCGAATGAAGCCCTAAGCCGGAGCAGGTCCCAGAGCCCTGAGTATGCGACCCAGCCCCTGAGCACACCCAGGCTCACCCAGGCCTCTGGTCTCGGCCATGCCAAGGATGAGGGTGCACCCATGGGACCAGCCCATCTGTGCATGAGCCCAGAAACAAAGGCTCAGACAGCAAGAGGACAGGCTGAGGAGTCAACAGGGGACACGTTCTGGTCACTGAGATGCCAGATTAAGTGTCAGGTGAGACTCCCTGGACATTTCTCTTAAAGGTGGCATATGCCCCCCTCCCTTCCTCCACCTGAAGCCTAGAATTTGTCTGCAGTCGTCCTGAGCCCCACTAGCCGCTTGGACTACATGGACCCCAGGGATGGCAGGGGGCAGGGGGCAGCGACAAGGGGCCAGGGGGCTCGTCATCCACCTCTAGGCTTCTTGTACGTGAGGGGGAAACACACTTCTCTCCTATCGAAGCCACTATTTCCAGATCTCTCTTAATCCCAACCTGCTACGACGCTGCTGGAGCAGGGCTCTGCGTCTGTGTTGGGTCTGAGGAGTGTCAGGAAGGTCCCCTTCCCTGACATCGCATCTGACTGTCTACCTTCCGTGTCTGGTCCTGCATGGGGGAGAGCTACAGGAGGTCTAGTTGGAAACTCGGGCCCCGAGGGAGGCCGCCGGTTAAGCTGTCGTGTCCTGAACCACTGGTTGGTGCCCTTTCTTCCCAGAGCAGGTGAGGAAGATGGGAAAAGGGAGGGATGAGTCTGCAGCAGACGGCTCTGTCCATGGGGGGCGGCCCTGGGGGGGTCTGCTCCCGGGGCTCCCGGGCCAAGATGTGGCTCCCCCAGTGTCTCTCCAGGACGTGGTCTGCCCACCCCACTCCCAACCCAGGAGTCACCTCTCACTCCCTGGGGGCCCCACCTTGTTGTCCATGTAGGCTTCCGTCCAGGTGATGTCATGGTCATGGTTGATGACCATGGGCCGGCTGATCACATGCAGGTATTCCATCACGTTCTCCTGGGCATCCGCCAGAGTGGAGATCTGTGTGTAGTAGCCTGTGGAGGGGAGGGGGCATATGGCTGTGGATGCAGGGCCTGCACAACCCCCAGCCGCCGACAGCTCTCAGCCGGGCCCCTGGCTGGGAGCTGCCCTGGGCCACTAGGCACCACTTTTCCCAACGCTGCCCAGGGCAGCCCGAGGCCAGTGGTGCTGCGGGGACACGAAGGCCTGGCCCTGCCTGGACTTGGGAGAACCTTGAGGCTCCCCCTGCCCAAGCACCAGAGCTGTACCAGGAGCAGCAGGGCCTCAACTCAGGGTGCGAGGCCACCCCTCACTCCCTGCAGGGCTGTCCTCAGGGGTGCCTGCAGGCAGCTCTGTCCCGGGTCTGTTTTCTGAGAGCCCCACCTTTCCCTGACTGCTGTTGTCCCTCAGTTACGGGGAGGGGGCTGCAGCTGAGGCGGTGTTTAAAGGAGCAAAGGCCGGGCTTCCCTGGTGGCGCAGTGGTTGAGAGTCCGCCTGCTGATGCGGGGGACACGGGTTCGTGCCCCGGTCCGGGAAGATCCCACATGCCGCAGAGCGGCTGGGCCCGTGAGCCATGGTCACTGAGCCTGCGCGTCCGGAGCCTGTGCTCCGCGGTGGGAGAGGCCACAACAATGAGAGGCCCGCGTACCACAAAAAAAAAAAAAAAAAAAAAAAAGAGCAAATGCTTTACAAGGCTGTGACGATTTATCACGTGACCGCTCGTCACCTCCCACAGAACACCGTCGCCAGCTCTGGGGAATGGGACAGCTTTCATTCCCAGGGTGCCTCTTGTCTCGGACCCTTTGACCATGCTCTTCCCTCGGCCCAGAACACCCTTCCCCGCTCTCTGCATCTGACTCACTCCTACCACTTCTTTCTGTCTCACCTTAGAACCCTGTCCTTCAGGAGGCCCGCCCGGACCCCCCAAACGCAGGAGGGCTCTCCCCTCGCCCAGCACCCTGGGCAGCCTGTGCCCCTCTGCCCCTCAGCGCGGCGCAGATGGTCCCTTCGCAGATGCTCATGTGTGTGCCTCCCGGACTGGACCGGGCCTTCCTGACCACGTCGACCCCCTAGGGCCGGGAGAGTCAGCAGCCCCCAGTACGTTCTCGGACGTCCTGCTGGGATCGAGGAACCCGAGTCGGCACCTCGAGGCCCGGGTCTTGGGTTCTGGCCAGAGACAGGTGAGGGCTGCCACACACAAAACATTAATCTAAAGAAAACGACGGCCTCTGCCTTTTGTCTGGAGCAGAAACAGAGCACACGGGCTTCATCTGCAGCAGCAGGAACGGAGGCTGGACATCAGAGACAACTGACATTGACAGGTCGGGCCCATGTCTGCATGGTTTTCCGCGTGGCGGTCTGGATAAAGCTTATTTGCAGGGACAGCAGACCTGGAGTCACCGCCTCCAGGCGCGCTGGGGAGGCGTCATGGGGGAGAGAGCCCGCAGGCGGCAATCGACACGGGTCTTGCTTTGTCTCAGCAGGAAGGGGGCGGGTGCCGTCACCTTGGCTCTGGGTGCCTTTGTGGGAGGCCCGGCTCAGCACCTGCGGGGGCCGGGGACGCCCCCCCACCTGCGCTCACGTGAGGCCGCCGGACACCCTGCCTCAGGTGGTGTCACCCACCTTTGTTGTTGCACGCGATCCACTTCAAGCGGTCAGCAAAATGTACTTCCTTCCCGATCAGGTAAGTGAAGACCCGGACCTGGTGGACGAGACACGCCGGACTCAGCAGAGTCCCGGACGCGAGGGGCCTGACCGTGTCTGTGTCTGAATCTGGGGCCGGGTCTCTGGATTCTGCACTTTCACTCCTTTGTATCAGGAAGGGCCCGGGGCCCAGGCTCGCGGGGATGCCCGCCCGGCTTGGAGGCTTGCCCGGCGGGGCTCACGGCCGGCAGTCTTCCGTCTCTACTGTGCCCTCGCTCGGGGCCTCTGGCGTCACCCTGATGTGGGGACATCATCCTGGGGCTCACGGGGTGGGGCACGTGGGCACTGCAGAAGGAGGCGCTCCCCCGGCCCCCAGCCCCCCGCCCAGGGAGGAACCTTGCGGTGCGGCCAGTTGTATTTCTCCAGCACTGGCTTGTAGTCCTCCACGGCCCCATCGGTGATCAGCATGATGGCCTGGTTGCACAGGCTCCCTTGCCCAGCCTCTTGGAACTGCGTGGAGGACGTGGCCGTGACTCCCCATCTCCCCTCACCGCCCCAGCACCCCTGCTCCGCCAGCTGCCGTACCTGCTGCAGGATCTGGAAGGCCTCATCAAGGGCTCGGCTCACGGCCCCCACGCCTTTGACCATCAGCTTGTCCACCAGCTGTTTGAAGTGCTGTTCCGGGTAAGAGGATAGGGGAGGGTCAGCCAGTCAGTGGACCAGGGAACCTTCCCCTTTGTTCGTACTTTCAGAGGCTACGCAGAGCTATTGGCCCAGAAGAACAAGATTGCAGGACCCATCCCCTACTTTCATGACTGGACCCCTGCAGCAGATGTTTCTCAGATGTCCTCAGGATAAGCCGAGAGGGTGTGAGTGGCTGGGTGCAAGGCCACCCTCGCCCCTGGATGGCAATGCTGGACCAGCGCCAGGTACACTCACCTCTCGGTTGTCCCGACCTGCCTGGACCAGGATCCCTTTGAAACAAGGCTCAATGTAATGGATGTAGTCGCTGTACTGCAGAGGGCAGAACACACAAGATCAGTTTGGAAGGTCAGGGCCCAGTGACGGAGTTCGCAACTCACAGTGGGCCAGGGGTGGGGCCACCCGGGCCCCTGTGTGATATGATCTTGAGGGACCCCAGGTTTTTGGCAATTTTCTCTGAGTAGAGGGGAGGGAACAGTAGGGCCTTAACTCTAAACGTTCGCCCTCAAATCCTGGCCCTTGGCATCTTCCCAGGAGGCCAGCTGGGTGCCATCCATCCCTGGGGCTCACGGAGACCAGGAGTTACCTGACTCTCCTCTCCCGTTTCCTTCTACGTCATCACCTTTTGGGGGCAGGTGGAGCGACCTCAGGAGAGTCGCTGTGAAAGCAGGACCAGGGGCTGTGGGCCCCTCCTCCCGACCTGCCTGGATTTGGGGAGGAAGGAAGTAGGACCCTGGGATCGCCCATCCTGCAGATGCAGGAGGCTTCTCCCTCGGGGGCGCCAGGCAAGGGCACACGGGCGGGGCTGAGTTAGGGATCTACTCAGATACCCCATCATCTGGCCTGGACCCCAGCCTCGTCTGAGAACCTGAGTAAATCTACCAACTCCGAGAAACGGACATACGCATTTCCCATGTAATTTCAGAAACTGTGGACGCCTGGAAGCCTGTCTTGGGTGGGGAGCCCCAGCTTCAGGGGACAGGGTCCTTCACAGCACGAAGCATCAGGTGACCGTAAGTACATGTCATTCTGGTGCAGGCAGAGGACGGGTTTTCTGGAACGGGAAGGCGACTTTACCGAGATGATGTTTACGAAGTCGTTCTCCCCCAGCGTGTCCAGGATGGTGGAGACCGTGTGCTTGGCGATGGTCAGCCGCAGCCCCTTCATGCTGCCGCTCGTGTCCACCACGATCACGATGTCCTTCGGGGACGTGGCGGCTTGTATGTACCTTTAGCAGAAAGGAAGGGACGGGCCGATGGTGGGAGAGCCGGAGCCAAACCCGCCGCCGACCTGGTCTCCCTGATTTCCACTCAGACTCTGGCTCAAAGCTCAGGTCAACGCCCAGGGTTTCTCAGGTCCGGAGCCGCTCAGTTCTGAAGCCATGTCGGGTGCAGTGGCTGGGACTGTGCCCATTGAATGGTCAAGTGTTCATGGTGACCCTTGTCCTCTTTGTTTCGGGCCAGCCGTGGTCCCGGGGTGCTGGCCATGGGAAGGGAGGGAGCTGGACGCCCCCTCAGACTGGGTTACAGATCTGCCACAGGAGGGGTGAGGAAGCAGGGGAGAGCCTGGCTGAGGGTTGGTGCGAAGACAGCTCAGAGCCCTGGGAGGAGGTGTGGGGCAGGGAAGACAGATGCGGTCAGGGCTGGCGCAGAGCAGCTGTGGGGGACGGGGTGGGGGGAGAGGGACGCAGAAGGACACTCGTCTTCTCCTGTGTTGGATTAGTTCTACACCTGCGGCCCTGGGGTGGGCTCAGGGCAGGAGAGCGAGGCAACACCCGAGGCTACAGAAAGATGCTGGGCCCCGAGGCCTCGCCCCGGGGACGCTTACCAGCCACGGTTCCGGCAGTCGAAGGTGATGACCCCGTTCTCATCAGGCGTCCATTTGATGCCTGGGGAAAGAGAGTCTGGTGTCTTCGCTAGCTCAGAGAGGCTGCTCCAGAGCTTCTGGCTGGGTGCTGACACCCGGCGTGGCCAGGACCCCCAGGGCAGTAGGTGAGCCCCTGTGAACTGACGCTGCAGCGAGGAGGGAGGCCGGCGCTTGGAGGGACACTCACCTCCCAGCGGCCCGGTCCAGAGTTGGGTTAACTTCATAGGAAGGACCCCGCTCCCCCACCCAGCCATGTGGTTCCTGGGACTCATCGGTGAGGCTAAACTTCCCATCAGACTAGACGGGGAGGCCCAGGGGTGTGACTTTTATTTAGCGTCATTGCCATCCAGCAGAGCGTGGACAGGGCAGGCGAGAGCCGGGCTCTGAGCTGCAGCCCACCTGCCTCCAGGCAGGATCAGCTGTTGGTGCTCACGCCCTTGCTGTTAGCCGCAAGGGGAGGTGATTTGGCTACAGACTAAGCTCCTCAAGGTCAGGCCTTCCCAGTGCCTGGCGGGTCTGACACGGATTCCCGGTACAGCAACGGAGAGGGGCAGCTGAGGCGGAAGTTCTTGGCTCTGAACCAAAACCTTAGAAGAGGGCTTTGGTGGTCCCGGGTGGGGTGCCCTCAACCCCGAGCAGAAACAGAGGTCAACCCTCTCGAGGGAAGCTTTCCCAAGTCGGGCCCCACAAGCCAAGGTCACCACGTGCGTTAGAAGCAGGCCCTGGTGGGTGAGGGGCAGCCGAGGCAAGAACCATGAGATGCTCCTCCCAGGATGACGGGCGCTGCTGAGAGAGGGAGACGAGAGCGTGGCCGTTGTGGAAAAGGACCGAGGGGCGGCCTCGAGCAAGAGGGCTGCACAGGCCCCGTGAAGCAAAGCGCTCGGCGAACGGAGACCCACAGGCGTCAGAGATGGGCTCTGTCTCTGCTCCACCGATGCAAGTACGTGGTTTCCAAAGGACAGAGCGGCCGATAATCCCCCACCCAGCAGAGCCACCGAACTCCCAGTTCCCTGAGAGACACAGAGAAAGGCCTGCACACGTTCCTAAGTCGTGTCTGCAGGAAGCAGACACCACCGATGAAAACTGCTGACCGCAGGCACATGGACCCCAGACTGGCTGAAACCAGATGGATGAGGTTCGAAACCTCACTCTGATGCCAACCAATCCGAGAATTGAGCACGAACTGATCAGGCTCCTGCACCTCGACATGGCCTCTAACCCCCTTCCCTAGGAGTCCTCAGGGAGCTGGTGCCCTTTCCCTTCTTCTCCCTGGTGCACCAGTTCTCCTTTCGATAAAAAAGCTTTGCTTGCCTAGGAGTCTCGTGGGAGTGATGTTCATTGCTATGGTCTTGCTTTCCCAGAATCTAGAGAGAGCGCCTGGGAACACAAACAAGGGATGTCTGTATCAAATAACAGTGAGAGTATCTAATTTGTGGGGATAAAAACAGGGAAACGTTAGATGAAAATAAGTCAGGGTGGGGAGGCGGAGGTGCAAGTGGGAGAGTTCTAAAGTCCTTTTATGACTGCAAGGAGGGTGAAAATATTATTTTAATTGTTATATCTCATGTTAAAAATGCTTGCGGGCTTCCCTGGTGGCACAGTGGTTGAGAGTCCGCCTGCCGATGCAGGAGACACGGGTTCGTGCCCCGGTCCGGGAAGATCCCACATGCCGCGGAGCGGCTGGGCCCGTGAGCCATGGCTGCTGAGCCTGCGCGTCCGGAGCCTGTGCCCCGCAATGGGAGAAGCCACAGCAGTGAGAGGCCCGCGTACTGCAAAAAAAAAAAAAAAAAAAAAAGCTTGATAAAATAGGGCTAATTACTAAAAGAATGGGAACAGAGGAATAAGTTCCAAACTGACAGAAAAAAGAGAAGTAAGGGGGTAGGGGAGATTTATCAAAAAAGATAAATCATTAAAAAAGACAAAAAAGATGAAAAAAGGAAACATAAAACTAGAGGGACAAGTAGAAATGTAAAAAATAAGATAATAGCATGTCCAAATATATCAACATAATACATGGAAATGTGCTTAACTTGTGAAATGGTAAAAGAGATTGTCAGTTTGCATAAAAATTAAAAAGCTGTAAGCTATTTTCAAGAGATATGGCTAAAACAAAATGACATAGAAGATTGGAAGTAAAAGGATGGAAAAAAATATGTATGTCTGGCAAATACCAACTGAGAACATACTGGTATCACTCTATGAATACCAGACAAAACAGACTTAAAATAAAAAGTGTCATAAGGGCTAACAAGAGTCAAGCAGACATAACATCAGCAAAGACATAGAAAATCTAAACAATACGATTAACAAGCCTGATCTAATGACGTAAGCAGAATTTTTCATCCAACAATTAAAGCACACATATTCTGCTCAAGCACACATAGAATATTTACAAAACTCGATGACATACTAGGCTATTAAACTAAATCCCAGCTAATTTCATATAATCAGTACCACATACACTGTGTCCTCTGACTGCAAAGCAACTGAACTAGGAATTTATAATAAAAAGATAAATATAAAATCCCTATGTATTTGGAAATTTAAAAAGCACACTGTTAAATAACTGAAAGATCAAAGAAGAAATCATAGGGGAATACAAAAATATTTAGAAGCAAACCATAACTAAAATACTACCCTGACACCAGAAAGCACAGGCAATAACTTCTGTGTATCAAAGGACACAGTCAACAGAGTGCAAAGGCAACCCATAGAATGGGAGGAAATATCCAGAATGTATAGAGAACTCCTGCAACTCAGCAACAGCAGTGACAACCTGGTTTAAAAATGGGCAAGTTTTGTGTCTGCTCACAAGTTGATGGCTCTGGAAGCCCTGATGTGGCACATTTCCACCCTGGGGGAGGCTTGAGGGACATGGGTGTTGTCTTCAAGCATCTGAAGGGCTGTTCCATGGAAGAGGGATGAACTTGTTCATCAAGACTCCAGAGAACAGAAAAAGAACCAAACGGCTCGTTGTGGATTTGGGCAGAGACAAGAGGTACCTCTGATGGGAACCGGTGAGCCCTGAGGTCGCTTTGTATTCCTCCTAAGGGAGGCCCAGGGGACACACATGGCTGTCCTCAGGACCCTTTGAGACAGGCTGGGACCTGGCACCTGGGACCCTCTGCTGCAGCGCTTGCACCTGGACAGACGTCTCCCCCAGCAACAGAATACAAAGAAACTATGAGGGACTAAAAATACCTGCATGCCTGCGGAGCTGGGGCAAATTATGGACAGCACCATACAAAAAGACCAAAAAAACCCCAACTGCCACTTCTGAAGGGCCAGGAGCAAAAGCAGGGTACTGGGCATGCCCCCTGCCCTCAACACCAGAAAGGGGTGGGCAAAGCACCTAAGCCACCCGTCCAGCCGGGCCCCTGGACACACCCCTACCGTCATCCCATATAAGGAACCAGCTCGCCTTGCCCCTACACCCCCCAGGGAGTGAGCCAGGGAACCTGTTGTTTGTTCTCACTCTCTCTGCCCCAGCAGGGGCCCCAGTAAAGCCTTGTCTGACTTTCTTGTCTGGCCTCTCCTCGTCAATTTCTATTGATTGAGGAGGTCAAGGACCCTGGCCAGTAACACCTTCCGGTTCCTATCTCGGAAAACAGGGCAATATTAAGGCTTTCTGGACAGGGGGCTAAAATAAGAAGAGTGGGCATGAGCTGTGGTGGTGCATTATTTTAAATGAGCAATAAAAGAAGGCAGAGCTCTTGGAGGCCCCGTGGGAGGGGCTTCTGTTTTCTGCTCGTTGGTAGACAAGGGGGCTTTCCCCGCTGCCTGCTGGGTTGGCCGCTAGCCTGTGGCACTTCCTTCCCTGCTGCTGAACGAGTGGCTCTGCCCGGCTTCTCCGGGGAGGACGCAGCCCTTCTGAAGACCGGAATGGCTTTGCCCTCCTCTCCACCTCCACGTGCTTCTCACAGGACGAGAGTCCAGGCGGGCATTGATTGGCTGCTTACCGAGGCGTCATTTGTTGATTCCTTCATCAGCTTGAAAGTGTGCTTATCAGGTTGTGAAGGGGATGGAGGTGGGGTGGGAGGTGCTTTGGGACCAGGGTCCATCTCCAGTGCCTCCGTCGCCTTGTTCCCAGAGACGGAGCCCCGAGGACCGTGGAGATGCCTCCCAGCGGCCTCACCTGGGTAGATGCGGAAGAACCCTGTGGAGCTGCCAAAGTACTGCCAGGTCAGCGTCGGGTCTCTCTGGAAGTTCTCCACAAAGACAGGGTTCAAGGCTTCGGACATGTAGATTCCATTCAGAATAGCCGGGTCTGAAGGGTGAGATTATAGGAGGAAGTGCAGGGGAAACGAGATCAGTCTTCCCCCGCGGAACACGCGTGCACACACGCACACACACGCATGTGCCCACAGCCTGCAGCGATGCCACCCACGACTGCTGTCCACACCCGCGCTCCTACTCCCCCTCCCCGGGGACCCCCGTTTGCTCCGGGCGGGGCTGCGGGCTGGGGTCTGGCGGGCACCTTTGTTATAGACATTGGTGGGCAGCTGCACGCTGCTCAGGGACGTGTTCACCGGCAGGTTGCTGAAGTGCGCGTTGGCCTCCAGGACGAACTGGGCCCCCAGCTCCACGTAGGCGCCGCTCGCATCCTTCTCATTGATGAGGGCAGAGTTGTAATAGTCAAACTAGGGCGACACCGAGAAGACAGGAGGGGCCCAGGGAGGGGAGGGGAGAGAGAGCGCGTCACACGTGATGGATATCGGACAGACTGACCGCCACGTCCACACTGGCAGAGGATTCCGGCCACGATCACTGATTCGGGGCAAATATCCATCCAGACACTGGATCGGATGGTTGATTCTTCTGGGTTTTGGTGTAAACTGTCTAGATTACGGCTTCAGTCCCCACTTTGGCGTATGTGGACGCAGCCAGCGTTGGAGACTGACAGGCGGACACAGATTCAGGGAGAGGTGGACAGACGAAGGCAGGCTGACCAGCACCCCGAGATTTTGCAGGAGGGGGAGGGCTCCTGGGGGACAAAATGGGGGTCCCTGCAGGGGGGGTTCCCTCTGAAGAGAAGGCCTGCAGCCTGGCCTCCGGCCAGCCATAAATGTCACCTCAAATACTCACAGCGGTTCAGAATCAAACCTCTACAGCTCATACAAACCTGTGCACGTTGAAAGACAGAGCCGGGCCTATGCAATTCCCACCCCATGTCCCATCCTCAGGTGACCCCAGCCCCCGGGGCACTGGGACATTAGTCACCGTACCTCCCAGGGCTGTGGGAGTGGGAGGACTCACCACCAGGGACTTGTTGAATTCGTGGTTCAGGTCGGCCTCCTCAGCAGCCTCGACCAGATTCTGCGGGCGGGGACGGGAAGGGGGGAGTCAGTGCGGGAAGGAGGCCAGGGGCCCCGTAAGGTCCACTCCCAGGGCCCACCCGCGAGAACTGGGGACAGACTCTCGGACCAGCACCTGCGCACGAATGCGCACAGCGTCACTAGTCACAGTAGCCTGAAGGCAGGTGCACGTCACAGGGACAGGAAGCCAGTCTGAAAGGTGACACACTGAGTCCTTCCAGCTACATGACATTGTGGGGAAGGTGAGGCTAGGGACACAGCACAAAGGTCAGTGGTTGCCAGGGGTTTGTGGGGAGGGAAGGATCAGTTGCTGGCAAACAGGATTTCTTAGCGCAGTGAAAGTACTCTGTATGATCTCCAGCCCTGGATGCTGTTCCCTAAGGCAGGGTGCCTGCCCGGGCCTCCCCTCTCTCCCCTTGCCCCCCACCCCGTCCTTTACAAGGGTCTTGTGGCTCATGGGCTACGAGGCAGGAGAAGGTGGTGTAGGGGGGCTCGGGTAAGGGGCTCCGTGTCCGGGGCAGGCAGACCCCCAGCCCGCAGGCCTGAGCACCTGCACGGCCGCCACCTTCCTGCGGAGCATGGCCTCCATGTCCTCCGCGGACTTCCTCACCAGCTCCAAGCCATCCACCTCCTTGATCTTCAGACTGGCCTCCACGTCTTTGTATTTCTGTTCAGGGGATGTGGAGAGACACGCGCCTGTCGTCTTGTACCCGGACATCCCTCCCCAGCTGCCGGCGGCCTCCGCCCTCCACCCGGCGCATTCACACTGGGGCCGGGACGGAGCCCCCAACAACCGACAGGAGACGCCGCTTATCCGATGTCCTCTGCTTCGCATCCTTCAGAGGGAGGCTGCGGCCCAGAGAGGTCGTGAACCTGACCGAGGTCACACAGCCAGCGCAGGGGCTGTGAGGCTCGTGGTGTCTGTACCCCCCAGGCGCTGCAGGGGTGGGTGCTGCCTGACTCTCGGCCAGTGGGCCTGGGGGCATTAGGAGGGCCGCTGAGTCGCCATCTGGGCCCCCGGGAGGCACTCCCTCACCGTGTGTCCTGGGTGCCACCTGGGCACGAGTTACTCGGTTCCCCAAACTGTAAGATGCGTCACGTGTGAGGCTTTTACCCAGAATGGCCACAGGGTCGGGGGGGCATGTGTGGGGTGGCGAGGGGAGCTGGCATTGCTGCTGTGGCCGTGCGGTCAGGACAGCGGGCCCCCAGCCTGGGGGAGGGGACAAGCACGGCCATAAAAGCCGGAGGCTCCCCTTTCCGCAGCTCTTAGAAAATGGTGCTGAAGCTGCAGTGAGGCTTAGATGGTGAATGTTGAGTCTCAGCGAGTCGCAGCAGGACGGCAGCGCCATCCTCAGCACTGGCCTGGGAGTCGGGATGCCAGCGGGACGGGAGCTTGTGGGGGCTGAGTGAGAAGCCGGCCGTCAGCCTGTTCACAGGCAGCTCAGCTCCTGCCCGGGGGCCAGGCAGGGCCGGACTGGACTCACTGGGCCCAGGTGGCTCTCCAGCGCCCGGAGCCGTGGCGGCAGGTCGAGCACTGGGCGGGCAGCTCTCCGTCCGAGGGTCTTCCCACCGCCCTCTCTCTGCCCCAAGGCAGCAGGCCTGTGTCCAGTCCTCCGGCCCCTGCTTCTTCTCCCCTTTGCTCCCCACCCCACCATCTCCCCCCCCCGATCCCATCTAGGCGTGGGCTTCCCGGGCCCCTGAGCTGACACTACGCTCTTGGGGGGGGCACCCGACCGTACTGCCCCCCCGCCCCCAACTTGCTCTGTGTCTTGGGCAAGTCATTCCCTTCCCTGGGCCTCAGTTTCCCTATCTGAAATGGGGATTGGATTAGATGACCCCCAAGAGCCCTCACACCCAGACATCCTGCTTCTCCACCAGGACGGCTTAACACCCAGCTGCCCCGGGAGCCCCAGGGTGAGGGGGGGCGGTCACTGACCTTCTGCAGCAGGAGGGAGCCCGAGTACTTGGTGACAGTGTCATACAGGTCCCTGCCGAAGGTGTCTGCCCACAGCTTCACTCTGCAGGACGGTGGGAGTACGTGTGTGTGCACTCACGCGTGAGCACACACAAGGAGACACAGGCAGAGATGCACACAGACATGCGCACACACAGGAGGCAAGTGTCTACATGCAGAGACACTCACCGATGCACATATAAAAACCTGCACCAACATGCAGGGACACACATAACACACACACATATACACAAATGCACACACACACAGGCCCACACGCAGTCACACACACTGACGTACACCCAGGAAAACACACCAGCAGCTGTGGTCCCTCCCGGCCAGGGCAGGGACCCAGAGGACCCATCAGGCTTGGCAGCTACACTGTGATCCCAGCACCCTTGGCTGGGGGGCGGGGCTGACCGTCCGGAGCCAAGCCTACCCCCCACCCCGCCCCCAGAGGGCTGGAGAAGAAGGGATGAGATCGGGGTTGACCAGGCAGGGTGGGGGACCCCGAGGACTCACACAGCTGCAGCTCCTCGGCCAGTCGTCCCCCAGTTGCCCTGCGCAGGGACAATGAGGCAGGGAGACCGAGGCTCTGAGCCGGGTCTGAGAGGCCGGGGCCAGCAGGCAGGGAGGACGAGGCAGCCTCACGGGGAGACCCGTCCCCACAAGTGCCCCGAGATCCCGCCCTTGGTTGGGGGGGAGGCCACGCAGGGCTGTGCCTGAGCCTCTCCAGATGGAGCAAAACGAGTTTCCCCACGTGATCATGCCAAGGTCAGCATTCGTTCAGTCACTCAACTGACAATTATCGAGGCCCTACTATGTGCTGGGCATTGTGCACGGGTGTGAGCCGTGCCCAGTCCTTGCCTTTGTGGAACTGTTAGTTAGAGTGACACCCCTCCATGTAGGGAGGGCGCGATCCATGCTTGAAGGGGCACCATCGAAGCTGGGGGAGGGGTGGTGGTGGTGAGGGAAGGCTTCCTGGCAGAGGTGGCCTCTGGCTCAGTGTTGAAGTCTGGGAGAGTCTCCCCCATCAAAGAGACTTGGCAGAGAACTCCAGGTAGAGAGGCTAGAGGAGCTTGGAGGGGTCAAAAACTGGAACGGGGATGAACAGACCTGACTCCACAGTGGATCTGTTTCTTTTATTTTAACCTTTGTATTCTATTGCTTTTGCTACAAGTTAAGAATGTTGCTATAGCCTGAAATATACAGGACAGCCCATTCTCCAGACTCTGACCTTTAAAGGTGTAACACTTTTCATGCATATAGAGATAAAAAGTTGCAGAAGAGAGAGTAACATTTGCCTTGTTGGAGGTTTTTCTTTTTTTCTTTTTTTGGCTGAGAGGCACCGCTTGGGGGATCTTAGTTCTCCTACCAGGGATTAAACCCAGGCCACAGCAGTGAGAGCACCAAGTCCTAACCACTGGACCACCAGGGAATTTCCTTGTTGGAGGTTTATAGAAACATCATGACCTGACCTGTGGACAGCTGTAAGAACAAAGGATTCCAGCACCAAGAAGTTGGCAACAACCAAACACACCGCCTCCACTTTTAGTATAAAAGCAGCCTGGGGCTTCCCTGGTGGTGCAGTGGTGGAGAGTCTGCCTGCCGATGCAGGGGACGCGGGTTCGTGCCCCGGTCCGGGAAGATCCCACATGCCGCGGAGCGGCTAGACCCGTGAGCCATGGCCGCTGAGCCTGTGCGTCTGGAGCCTGTGCTCCACCACGGGAGAGGCCACAACGGTGAGAGGCCCACGTACCGCAAAAAAAAAAAAAAAGCAGCCTGAATTCTAACCCTGGCAAGATGGGTCTTTGGGACACTGGTCCACCACCCTCTCTGTCTGCTGACTTTCCAAATAGAGGCGCCATTTCTTTGCCCCAGCGACTTGTCTCTCGATTGATTGCCCTGTTGTGTGGCGAGCAGTACGAGCTTGGACTCGGTAACAAAATGGCTTCCAGGTCTGCAGCGTGGGTGGTTGAGCTGATGGTGGTATTATTGAGTAAAATGAAGACTATCAGGATGATCGGGGAACAAGTTGGGGAGGGCAGAAGGTGATGCGTGCAGCTTGGGAGAGGCAGGAGGTGAGGTCCCTGCGGCAGGGCTACTGGGTGCCCTTGGGCAGCTGTGAACTGCCCAGCTCCAGAAGGCACCCAACACATTGCATCTTTTTTTGGGGGGGGGATGTGGACCATTTTTAAAGTCTTTATTGACCTTGTTACAATATTGCTTCTGTTTTATGTTTCAGTTTTTTGGCTGCGAGGCATCGAACCCGCATCCCCCCCAACCCCCGGGCACTGGAAGGTGAAGTCTTAACCACTGGACCGCCAGGTAAGTCCCTTGTATTGTATCTGGAATTTCAAAGCTCCAGGGATGTTCAGGAAGATCCGCCCACGGCTGCGGTGTGTAGGTCTAGCGGGTGGAGTCAGGGCTGAGGGTTACTGGTGGGTGGGTGGGAGCTGGGGTTCTGAGGCTGACGGGCCCACAAGGAGGGGGTGCTGGCTGAGAAGGTCTGTGAGTGCAGGACAAACCCCGGGGAGCAGCAGCGCTCCCGGGGCAGATGGCGGGAAAGGGGCGTTAGAGGAAGACAAAGGTTAACGTGGGCGCCGGGGCAGAGCCGGGAGAGTGCTGAGACTCAAGAAAAAGGGAGAGCTGAGTGTCCAGAGCGGGCCAGGAGGCGGGGCCAGGGGTGTGTACTGCGCTGGGCAGGGAGATCTTTGGGGATCCGGGTGGGCACAGATTTGGGAGGTGGGAGAAGCCGGGCAGGCAGAGGAGGCTGAGCACTGAGTGGGAGGGGACGGCGTGGGGGAGGTGCCGGTCTCTGGCGGGGAAAGGCTGGGAAGGGTTCACTGCGGGGCAGGGATCAGGAGCCCGGGGGAGGTCTGGCTGCAGGGTGGTGGGCGCCGTGCAGACACGGGTGTGGCCGTGGGCCCTCCCCTCGGCGGACGCTCGGGCTCCCCGTTTGGCAGGTCCCCTCTACGCAGGCCTGGGCTTCAGCCATCTCTAGCCGGCACTCAGCCTGTCCCTGGAGCTTGCCTGTACTATTAGCTGGGGTGTGCTCCGGGGATGAGGGTTATTCTCTCAACACCTCCCTCCACGATGAAGAGTTCAGGCTGGCAGTGGCTGTGGAGGTGAAGTCCCAGCCAGGCCGACTCGAGTTCAAGTCTGGCACTGCCATTTGCTGGCGGCGTGAGTGTGGGGTGGCCGTCTGACCTCTCTGAGCTTGTTTCCTCTACTGCAGAGTCAGGAGACCGTTCCCCACCTCGCTGTGTGGACTGGAGGGTCATCTGCGGAGCCCCTGGCAGCACCAGGCCTGTAACAACTAGAGGTGGGACCCCTCGATGGGGACAGAGCTGCTCAAACCCCGCACTTAGCTCAGCTCCACACAAACCCCAGGCGTTCGTGGGGCCGCACATCCCCCTCTGTAAGACACGAGGCTGGCAATAGCCTGACTGTCCTCCTGGGCTCAGGTGTGGTGAGCAGGTAGCCCCTTTAGCCCAGAATGTCTGCTCGCACACGGATCAGAACTGTCTTTAACGGAACCGCCAGAGCAAAGGACTAAAGGCCAGACACCCCCAGAGAGTCGCACATTAAATTATACCAAAGTGTGGATGACCGATAGCTTCCCTGCAGCTGGTCTTAGTGACGGGATGTAGGACTGGGGCCTGGAGGGAGGCGGGCAGGTGTAGAAAGGGAGTGGAGACAGCCCCCGGCCCCCACCGTGCACATCCACCTGGCTCCTGGCTGCACGAGCTGTCGGTCGGTTTAGGGCCGCTTCACCCTCTCAGAATGTTTCCTAACGAATCCTTGCGGAGCCGAGACGGTCACGTCCAGCAAATCAGCTCCCACTCCAGCTGCCTCAGCCTGTGATCGCCCTGGAAGGAGCCTCGCCCTCGGGCTGGGGACACTGCCTGCCATCCCAGGAGGAGTGTGGGCCCCCGTGGTCAGTTCTCCTAGGACTGTCAGGTGTCTGGGCAGGGGGTGAGGGTAGGGCCCCACGTGGCAGAGATTTGGGGAAGAGAAGAGGCCGGTGAAGAAAAGGTCTTCACAGCAAGACAGGGGGAGCGGGCAGCCGAGCCCTGGGAGAGCCTGGAGGCTGGGGGAGGCCGAGGATTGAGGTCGGCCGGGGAGGGGAGGGAGGGGAGGGTTTATGGGTGGGGGTGCTCTTGAGGCTTACGTTTCCAGAGGAATCCTGGCCTGCCCCCACGTGGGGGACAGGGACGTGCTGCACAGCAGGCACAGGGTGACCACCGTCTTCTGCAGGGAGGCCCAGGCCTCTGGCCACTGGTGGGAGGACATCCTGCCGTGGGTGGAGCTGGGATCTGGGTGGACCCTGGGGGGTCCGGGCAAGGTGCCCCTGCTGGGGTCAGGCCAGGGAGAGGAAAGAGCAGCCTCAGACCCCGAGCCCTGTCTGCCCAGATCCCTGGCACGGTCCCGAGCCTTCTGCCTTCCGGGTCGGGGCAAGCCTGGGGTTCCCCAACCTCCAGTCGGGTCCTGGCTGCAATGCCCGGTGTGTGGGGGGGTCCCTTCTTTGCCCTGCAGAGGGGCTGCCCTTCTGAGCAGCAGGCTTCCAGGAGAGCGGCTGGTGGGAGAAGGTGTGACAGAATGAACTGGTTAATCCACCGGCCTCCTCTCTAATCCCCGCCTGACAGCAGGAGGAGGGCAGCGGCGATGACTTCGCGGGATTACCCTGGTTTCAGAAGGCAGGGCTGGCTCACCCCACGAGGGTCAGAGCACAGCCTCCTGTGTTAAAGAGGCAGACCCGTCCCTGGAGAGCACCCTTCTGCAGTGACACTGGCCCTGGATGCGTGTCCAGCGCCCTGACTTACCAGGAGCTGTGGCAGACCCTGTCCTTAAACCTCAGAACGATCCTGGGGGTCAGTGTCAGCATCCCTGTTGGCTCGGGGAGGCTAGGGGACAGAGGGGGCCCTGTGCTGGCTCCTGTGTCCAGGCCGCTGACTTCGGCCAGGTCAGAGGTAACGTCCACAGCCTGTGGCCTCACCTCCCCCACGTCTCACCTGCCCCGGTTCTAGGCTGGGGACCCATTTTCCGGAAAGCTCCAGGCCCCTCCCCTGCCCCCAACCCTTGTATGGAATGAGCACCTAATGCATGTGAAAGGAAAACAGTGCAAGCCCCACTGGTCAAGGCCTCCGTCCGTCTGCATTTCACCTTCTCCTCCGACCGATGTCCCCTCTGCTGGGTGGTGCCGGAGGGGCCCTGGGCCTTGGGGGTCCAGCTGAGAGGAAGCCAATGGGGAATTGTTCCTAGGAATGCTGAATTTCAGATGGATTCTGCGTATCTTTCATTATGAATCATACCAAGAGGTAAGATTCATCTCACCCAGAGCACACCCTCATGGTCACAGGCAGAATGAGGTTTGACCAAACATTTGGTGCCTGTGGCCCAGTCAAGTTGACACATGGACTTGACCATCACACCCCCTTTAGACTCCAGGAGTAACTGCTTCCTTCCCATGACTTGGAAGGACGTTACAGCTCAGAGGCTCCTGAGCCCTGGGTTGCTCTGTGTGCCCTCTCCGTTCGTACATTTGAAAAGAAACTTTTCCCCAATTATCCCATTATGAGTGTCCCGCCTGTTTCCTGCAGGGCCTCTGACAGCTGGCCTCCCGACTCCGCCCTTACCCCTCTTCCGTCCATTCTAAAACCAGCCACTGAGAGTTCTTTTTTCTTTTTTTAATTTTATTTATTTATTTATCTATCTTTTTCTTTTTTTTTTTTATGGCTGTGTTGGGTCTTCGTTTCTGTGCGAGGGTTTTCTCTAGTTGCGGCGAGCGGGGGCCACTCTTCATCGCGGTGCGCGGACCTCTCACTGTCGCGGCCCCTCTTGTTGTGGAGCACAGGCTCCAGACGCGCAGGCTCAGTAGTTGTGGCTCACGGGCCCAGTTGCTCCGCAGCACGTGGGATCTTCCTGGACCAGGGCTCGAACCCGCGTACCCTGCATTGGCAGGCAGGCTCTCAACCACTGTGCCGCCAGGGAAGCCCCTGAGAGTCCTTTTAAAGTGAGCCCACGTCACTCTGCTCAGAAGCCCCAGCAGCTGCCCACCTTACTGAGAGTCAAAGCCAAAGCTTGTACTGCAGCCCGAGACCCATCATGAGCTGGACCTGCCTTCCTCCCTGGCCTATGACATGCTGCTTGCCCTCACTACGGGCCCACAGCGGCTCCACCGGGGGCCTGAGTCCCCTCTGTGGCTCTGCCTGGCCTCTGTCCCTGTTCCCATCAGGACTCGGTCGGTCAGGCCCTGGCATTTGAGTTGACTTGGGAAGAGTTTAATAAAGGGAGTCTTTACAGAGGTGTGGACAGTGCATTAGGGAAACCCTGGGCACCGCAGACTCCTGGGCAGGAAACAGCGGAAGCCGATCCCCGGGCCTGAGAACCTGGATGGGGTGAGCTGTCGTAACGGAACTGGGCCTGCAGTGGGGCGGGGGGAGCAGCTGCCCGCAGTGACACAGCGGAGCCAGGAGCTGCAGGAGGCCAGTTAAAGCCGCTGAGCCAAAGACCCCCTGGGGAGCCCCCCAGCCCGCCTCCCAGGGCCGAGAGAAGGTGAGACGTCCAGAACGAGATCTTGACTCAAAACCTCGCCCTCCATAATGAGAATGTTCTGGAATCCGAGAGGGGTGGTGCACAGCTTTGTGAGCACACTGAACCCACCAGGCTCTATGCTTTAACGTGGTGAAGTCTATGGCGTGTGAATTACATTTCAACTGTGATGAGCCCCCTTTTCAAGGATGACGCCGTCCTGGCCGTAGGGTCTGAAACATCACCTGCCCCTGACATCTCTCATCCCTCTTCCAGCACCTTCTCCTTAGTGGCTGTCATCCAACAGCACATATGGGATTTTCCCCATGTCTCGTGTTCACGGCGTTTCCTCCGTGGCAGTGTGACCTCCATGGGGGCAGGGACCGTGGTCTGATCTGTCCCTGCTGTGCTCCTGCCACCCCCTGAAACAGTATCCAGCTCAGGGAGGTGGATTTGTGGGGAAGAAGTATGGCTGGGACTGGGGTCACTCTGGGAGGAGGTGAGGGCGAGGGCTCTTCCTCCCCTCCCTTCCAGGGCCTCCGAGGAGCTCCCCCAGGGCTCCTGCCCAGCCTGGAAACCACCAGGCAGCCACGCGGGGGCATCCGTCTCCCCATCATCTTCCAATGAGCCAGAGGATGTCACGGATACCTGCACCCGCTCAGAGCAGCATCACCCACAATTACCACAAGCTGGAAGGGCCTGAGTGCCCACTGACAGAAGATGGATAAACACAATGTGGTCTTTGCACACAGTGGAATATGGCTCGGCCTGAAAAAGGAAGGAGACTCTGACACCTGCTACGCCATGGATGGACCTGAGGACATCGTGCTCGATGAAATAAGCCAGTCACAGAGGACAAGTGCTGTGTGATTCCACTTATGTGAGGTCCCTGGAGGAGGTAGAAAATCATAGGGAATTAGAAGGGTGAGGCCAGGGGCTGGGGAAGGGGACGGGGAGCTCCTGTTTGATGGGGGCAGAGCTTCAGTTCTGTAAGACGCGGAGCTCCGGAGATGGCCACACAGTGATGCGCCATCTTAACTGTATTGAACTGTACACTTAGAAATGATTAAAGTGGTACGTTTTATGTTACGTGGGGTTTTTTTTAATCACAATTTTTTAAAAAGTGGGGGGAAAGGGAGAGGCATCTACAGCTGCCCTGGGCAGAGCCAGAGTTTGGACCCCCTGCTCAGTCCCCCAGAGAGTGCTTCTCATTTTAAAACATCCACTGCTACAAAGTGCTAGTTCTGGCTTCTGGAGATCTGAGGGGAGAGTAAGTGCTCAGCCTTTAATCACACTCAGCCAACCCTGCTCTTAACCTGGGAGGAGGGGCGGAGAAGCAAGGCCAGGGTGCCGTGTGTCTAACTCACACGCGCCTCCTCTAGGCCCACAGGCATCCTCCCTACCGGTCACAGGAAACGCGGCTGGGATACAGGTGACAGCGTCAGCATCAGCCTGGCGTCAGCCTAGATTTGCTGGTGCCTTCGCCACAGGACACCAGGTCCCCGACTTCTGCCTGCAGCGTCTCAGGCCCCTGGAAGCCCGGGGCAGAGGGCGCGGGCTAATTAGCTAATTACAGGCTGGCCCGGCCCCTTGGGGACCTGTTGGGTCTATAAATACCTGGAAGAGGACAGTTGGAGGAAGTGAGTGTGCTTGGGAGGGGGAGGGGAGGAGGCCCGAGGGGCCTGGGGAGCTGGGGGACTTGTGGTCAAGCGCTTGGTGAATTTCCACGCTCTCTCAGCCCCAGGAACAGCACGCAAGGGAAAGTTCAAGCTACCAGCCAGCGAGTCCCTCCCCTGACGCACAAGTGAGGGCTTGCTCTGAGCCAGGCCGCGTGCCCCACCTGACCTGCTGTGAGTGGGACATGGGGCATCGTGATGTGGTCCAGGCCAGAGGCCGAGCAGCACCCGCGGGGACAGGACAGGACAGCAGCTTCACTGTGGGGACACAGAGGGAACCCAAAGGCTCTCTCCTTCAGGCTAAGGTCAAGGCTGGACCAAGTGGGCTTGGAGTGGTAGCTCGGGGAGGGGCTCCGAAAGTGCCAGTAACTGGAGGCGGGGCTCAGGGCAGAGGCTCCCTCGGGGGCTGGAGGGCTCAGGCTGGGCTGGGGTGTGGCGTCCTTGCAGGCTGCCTAAGGCCCCATCCCGCTGCAGATGGCCTGGATCAGAACAGGGTTTGCCTTTGCTCAGCCTGGTGAGTGCCAGATCTGCCCGTGAGGGGCCATCCAAGTGACCATGGCCAGGGAAGGACACAGTGGCCCTGAGAGCTGGGGCCACTGCACTGGATTTAATAGGAAGGCAGGACTCAGTTGTAATTAGCTGTAATTACCCTTTTAAATAAGATAAGTGTTTTCCTTGCAATCTTATTTATATGAGTCGTTTGTTTAGCAAACTTTATGGGCAATAAGAGCTCAGGCTCTGGTGTCTGGGCTCTGGCTCTGAACTCCAGCTCTATTTCTTCCTCATTCTGTTGTCCAGGGCACCCCGTTGTTATTGTCTGTGGAACAGATACGACATTTCCTGTCTGTGTCGGGCAGGGGTGTATTCAGTGCAAGCAACAGGAGGCCCACCTAACAAAGGAGGACTTGTCAGCACAGAGCCAGGGCCTGGGTGCTCCCTCTCTCCACCTTTCCCTCATCTGCACACGCCGCGGTCATCCTCACATTGTCACCTCATTGCCACAAGATGGCTGCTGCCCTACCAGACATCACGCCTGAGTTCAAGGCAGGGGAAAGAAGAAGGGCCTGGCCAGATGCGTCTGTTCTATTTTTTTGTTTTTCAGCAGCAAGGCAAACAGTCTCCCAAGGAACTCACTGGCCCCCTCTGCTGGCAGATTAAGCTCTGACCCACTGGCCAGAAGTGAGACGCACAGTTACTGGGAGCTGCAAGGTAGGCTGGAGAGATGGGAGGGGGATGGCCCCACCGCCTCTAACGAGTCCCGGTGTCTCTGGTGTCTCGCCTGGGGCTGGGCATTGATATCAGGGAAGAGCAGGGGCTGGGTGTCAGCATGCCTGCCTCATGCCCTGAGTATGGATGAGCTTCTGCCTAAGTTCTCAGCTCACGACCTGGCACTCAGAAACGTTCCCTATTATTCGTCACAAGCACGTTCTCTTCCTGTGCAAGGATTGATGGGCAAATCCCCACTCCCAGGACACCTTCAGGGGAGCTGGTGAGCCCCTCCTCTTCAGAGGAGGAAACACAGGTAGGCCAGGAAGGGCAGGGAGGCTGCTCATTCACTGGCCTCCAGCGGAACGTCCCGGGTCTCGCCTCGGGGCGGGGCGGGCTGGAGTTCCAGTCCACGATGCCCTTGAGCACCTCAGAGGACTGGGGCAGGGGCCCTAGCTCCGCCTTGGGAACAGAGTCACAGAAGGTCAAGTGGGGAACGAGCGTCGAGCCCCTCGGTTTTTTCCACTCTCGGTTCCCCGACAGGATGAGGCAGTGGTGCCTGCCCCGCGGGGCTGGGAGCCTGGGACGGTGCGCGGTGCGTCCTCACTCACTGACCGCGCTGGGCAGCGCCCGCTCACCACTCGGTCCTGTGGCCCCCCGGCCCTCCCCGCCCTGTCACTGTCCTCCCCACCGTCGCCCCCGAAGGAGGGACGGGCCACTGAGAAGCACGTGTGGCGGCAGCGTCCCCGGGGGACGTCTGTGCACTCCTCCGCCCGCGTCAGCAGCTGTGCCGAGCCGCGGCCTGAGTGGTGGAGGTGAACCACTGGCACTGGGGGAGCCTCGTGGCGGTTTAGGGAAGCACAGCTGGAGGCTCATCCGCCTAAGCCTAAGCCGTGCCCTCATTTCCCGGCAGCGGAGGGGGGAGCACGGGGGCAGGAGGCAGAGGGCGCCAGGGGCCTCTGGTACCACGTGCTGGCAGGCTCACTTGGCCGTGACCACTGGCCTCCGGGTCCCTTGGTCTCTGTCCTTCTGGCTCACAGCCTTGACCTCTCCCCTCGTGGGGCCTCTGCCGGTGCCCCGGGGAAGCCACATTCCGTGTAGCTTTGCCTGCGAGCCGTCCCCGGGCCCCTCCTCACTTTCCCCCGCTGCTTCCCCCCTCCCCATGTCTCTGCGCATTTTCTCTTCCTGTTTTGCCACTTCTCGAGCCCCTGCCATGCACCAGCTCTGAGCGGGCTGGGGCTCAGGGCCACCAGGATGACGGTGGTTTCTACCCCTGGGGAAGCCCACAGGCTGCCGAGGAGGCAGACACTGGAGAACCTTCCGACCTGAGGGGAGTGTGGGTACCCAGGGCTGGAGCAGTGTGCCCCGGCCTGTGCCCCGGCTCTGTGCCCCATGAAGGAGGACAAGTCTGACAGCAGCCTGAGAGTCCCCAGCACCGTGGGCCCCAGGTCCTAGGAGTAGAAAGTAGACTCTTCCTGGCCTGCATCTTCAGGGAGCCGTCAGAGGAGCATCCTAAATATGCCAAGGGTGTGGGAAAGGAGTGGGTCTCAGTTAGTGCTTTGGGCTGAAAGTAACAGAAAAACCTCTACTCAGCTGACTTAGATAATGACAATTCAGTATGTCACATAGGAAGTCTAGGTGGTTCCAGGGTTGATTAACACAGCAGCTGAAGGGTGTCACCAAAGATCCCATTTCCTCCATCTTTTTTCCCTGGAATCCTCAGTATTTGGGGCTGTCCTCAAGCTAGCTCCCCTCATGGTCACAGGATGGCTGCCACTGTTCCAGGCATTGCACTCTGATGTGGTAAGATCTCTGAGGAGAAGGGGGACTGATTTTACCTGTGCTTCTCTCATCCATGAGGACCCCTCCCTATAGACATCACCTAGCAGACTCCTTCATTCTGCAGCGGCCGGACTGCACTCTATGTCCACGCCTGAAGGACATGCAGCCATGACCAGCTCGAACCAACCACAACTCCCCTCCTGGCTGTGGCCGGGCCCACCTCCCCCAAGAATGTGGTGGCAGAAAGTGTCCCCCAAACCTGAGGCCTGCTGGCACCGGGGGTGGGGGGACGTCCGTTGTGTGATCAACCAGCACGGTGGGCAGCGGGCCGTCTCCGGCCAGTGAATGTCCCCTTCGGGGTTCCAGGACGGTCTGGGCGCAGCCAGCGATGCCCCAGGTGCAGCCAGTCCGCGAGGAAGCTGCAGGGCATCAGCGGGTGGGGAGCGGCGTGGCCTCCGCCTGCCCGCGCTTCCCCGGCGCCCACGCGGCTCGTTCCCCGAGGCCCGTCGGCTCTTTGTTCAGTCGTTTCCCTCCCAGCGAGGCCTTCCTGAGACCCCGGCACAGGGCAGCCCTCACGGCACCTGCTGGAGGCATCCTCCTCAGCGCCTCTGCTGGACGTATGTCGTTCACTCGTCTCTCTTGCTAATTATCCATCTTCTTCTCGCAGGAGGAATACTGTTTGCTTTGCTCCCTATTCCCAGCACCTAGATCAGTACCGGCATACAGTAAGCGCTCAATCAATGCTCCTCCCTGGTGGCAGATCAGAACCTCCCAGGGAGCCTGCGGGAAAAGCAGGTTCCTAGGCCGCCTCCCAGGCCTGTGGATCCAGGTCTCGTGTTGCGGGCCCAGCGCCTGGAGCCCCTCCTCGGCCGTCCTGCACAGACATGGGAAAGTCACTCAGCAGAGGGAAGTGGGTGGTCAGCCGGGGACCAGGTTCTGCGCAGCCTTCCAGTGTGAGGACAAAGGTTCCCTGTACCGAGCACCTTCCGTCCCCAGCAGCGTCATCCAGTGCGACACAGGGGTGACTGCGCGGGGAGCGCAGGGCACAGGGACAAACAGTCACATGGTGGAGAGTCAAGAGTGACTAGAAACGGAAGATTCGATGTGTGGACGGCACAGGAGGAGGAGCGAAGACAGCCCTCGTGGGAGGAAGGGAGGTTTGTAACACGAGAGCCCTGACGTAAACTAAAAACATATGCCCAGGGCTTGGCGGGTTTCTTAAAACACAAAAAGCACTA
Organism: Mesoplodon bidens; assembly: GCF_964165515.1. Lineage (NCBI taxonomy): Eukaryota > Metazoa > Chordata > Mammalia > Artiodactyla > Ziphiidae > Mesoplodon > Mesoplodon bidens. The sequence goes on along the minus strand of NC_138167.1, from coordinate 1,096,425 downwards.
ATTGTAAGAGAAAAATTAATAACTTAGGCTTCATGAAGATTAAGAGCATTTATAATTGTGTCAGAACGCACCATTAGAAGACTGAAAGGCAAAGGCCCACTGAGAAGGCGTGGTTCTCTTTCCGGTAAGAGAGACTCCACGGGGACACATAGCGGATGAAGACAAATCCACACTGAAAAATGGGCTAGAAAGTGCTCGAGCACGTCCCCAAGACTACACGTGAGCGGCCAGGACCACACGTGCAGCATCCATGCTCCACACCTGGGGTCACCTGGGAAACACAGACTAGAGCACCAGACACCGTGCACCCCGCCAGAGGGGACCTGTTAGAACTGGCTGTGCTGCTGGCGGGGAGGGTCACAGGGCATGACCTGCAGCCCATCGGGGGGCCTGCTTCCCTGCGACCCCTCCGTCCACGGGGACAAGCCCAGACGTGCGCCAGGAGCCGTGCACAGAAATGTTCACAGCAGCCCTGGCCAGATGCCCTCGAAGGCCCATCCACAGGTCTGGCAGGTCAGAGGCTCTTGAGACCGATGCCTCAGACAAGAAGTGAGGGCGGAGCTGCGTGCAGGAGGCGGGTGGGAAAGCCACGGAGACCGCAGGCTGCGTTACCTATGCCTGTGAAATTCGGGAAAGGAATCTACCATGACAGGAGTCAGAAGCCTGGACTCTCCAGGGGCTGATTTTGGTGGAGGCCGGGCAGGACATGTTCTACAGCTCAGCCTGGCGTGGGTCATCATGCGCCCAGACATGCACATACAGGTGTGTGTAAGGCTCACTGAGCCATGCGCTGAAGAGTCTGCACAGTGGATGTGTACGTGTGACAGCTCCAGGCAAATGAAATGCATTCACGCGCACAGAACAACACACGCCTTGGAAGCACACGTGCAAACAGCAGGGCACACGTCGGCCCAATAGGAGGGCTGTGGGTTGTTGGGAAGGAAGTGACTGGACTTGGGTCCCAGCTAAGAACTCCCGGCCACTGGTCGGCAGTGCTCACCTTGGTGTCTGAGAAGGAACACTTCCGTGTGAGTCACTCAGGCCACCAGTGACAACTCTTGGTCTGGGAGGGCCCCCTGATTTGTGGTGTTTCAGGAACATAGTGGTTTGGGTTGAACCGTGTCCCCCCAGATGTGTGTGCTGAAGTCCTAACCCCCAGCACCTGGGAACGTGACCTCATTTGGAGCTCGGGTCTTGCTGGAGCAGGGAGGGCCCTAATCCCACACGACAGCCGTCCTTACGAAGGGGACGTTGGAGGCAGAGGCAGGTATCCAGCGTGAGGGTGAAGCAGAACCGGTGCGATGCTTCTGAGCACCGAGGAGACCTGCCGATGGCCAGAAACCACGGGGGGCGAGCAGGGGCGCGCGGACCAGGCTCTTCCTCGCGGCCCCCAGAAGGAACCAGCCCTGCCGGCATTGCGGTCTGACTTCTGGCCTCCAGACCGCAGGACAATCCATCTCTGTTGTTTAAGCCTGTGGCGCTTTGCTCTGCGGCCCAAGGAACCCGGTGCAGGCGGGCCACCAGGGTCTGAATCCCTCCCTCTGGGTCCTGGACCCTCCCACCTAATGGCAGGAAATCAAGGAGGACTGCCCCGCTGCGCGGGAGGTGGCTTGAGTTGAAGGGTGGGGACACCCGGGGGTGGATTTTGGAAGGGGTGTGAGGTGACTGCGGGACACCCCCCCGGGACAGCATGGGTCAGGGAGGCGTGGCAGGGCGATCAGGGCAGGTAGGCAGTTAGGAAGGATGCCAGGGGGCGGGTGAAGGGGGCCGGTGCACGCACACACGTGTGCATGCGTGCACGTGCACCCGTGTGCGTGTCCTGAGGAGACTGAGAAGTTACAGGGAAACACAGGGAGAAGCACCAGCAGGGAAACTGGTCCTCTGAGAACCCCGGGCCCCTTCCCTCCTGGGCTTGCTGGGAACCTTCCTTAATTAATGCCTGTAAAAGGCTTTCAGACGCTGGAAGCAGCAACAGCAGCTTTATAAATAAACCCAGACTTCTGAAGGTTGACTAATGCCTGAGCCCTCGGGGGAGGGGAGCGTGGTGCGAGGCTCGGGGAGGGGTGGCAGAGAAGCTGAGGCTCGGGCCCTGGTCCACAGAGACAGACTAGGTGCACGGGGCCAGGTCAGGACTCCGCCCCAGGCCTGTGTCTTAGCAGTAAAATCAAGGCTGGATCTTCATCTTCACTCTCCTCTACCATCAGTGCCTCTGGCCAAGGTCACAGCGTGCGCTGCAGCTCAGCTCCAAGAGGTTTGGGGGAAGCAGGCAGGGGCCACGTGGCCAGCCTGGCCCACACCAGTGACGTGGCCACTGGGACACTGGCTCCCTGAGGGAGGCCCAGAAAAGGCACGCCACTTGCCCAGTGACCCCGCGGAGGCAACACAGACGGCAAAGCCACTCGGTGTCCTTCGAAGACCCCTGTCCTGGGCGCGGAGGCAGAGGAAGCGGTGGCCATTTCACACCCTGCAGCACCCTGGCCGGCCTTCCCTGAACTTACATCTTAACCAGAAAGGAAGGACCTCAAAGGACAAAGGAAGCTGGCTGTCAGGGCTGAAAGAGGCCACGTTCAGTTCAAACCCTTCGATGACAAGGAGGCTGTGGCTGGGGCCTGGCTTACGTTCCACACGGCAGACGTGCCCCGGAGCCAGGCCCCAAGGTGCCGCTCGCCCACAGCCCGACTTCCTTTGGGCCGAGTCCAGGCCGGTGCTCGCTGCACGGCCGAGCCGGGGCCTCCTGCGTGGCTTGGGTACACGGGGACTCGGGCGGGGACGCAGGTGGGGACCACCCTTCCCGTGGGCCCAGGATGCCCGCATCTGGGCCTCTGGCCGGCGCGGTTACTAACAACTCATGCTCAGAGCAGCCTGGTTTGGGTGACTGCTACGTGGTCACCCTGCTGACGGGCACCTGGGTGGCACGAGGATGAGGCCAAAGGCCCAGGACCCTTGGCCTCAGGTCAGAAAGGACCTCTGTCCAGCGCAAAAGCCATCCCAGAGGCTCTGGGCTTCAGCTGATGTCATGCTGGGTGGAGAGGTTCACTCTCCCCCGGGGCGGGGTGTGAGGGAGAGAAGGGAGGTGCCCCAGGGCCTGTGAGAAAAGGGCCCGCACCCCAAGTCAGGGGCGCTCCCTACCGGGCCAACTCTCGTGCACACAATGGCCACAGCGGCGCCTGGGTCTCGGGGTTTCTGGGCCTGGAACAGCAAAGAGCTCCCCAGGGTGAGCCGTTACCTTCTGTTAGCAAGTCCACCACCCCGTGTCTTCTCGCTGGGGACACGGACATGCAGAGCGGGGAAAAGTCGTGTAGCCGGTCTCCTGGGCCCTGCTCCGTCCTCCGCCGCGCTGGCTCTGGGTGCTCACGTCGGGCAGGTCCCGCCGGCAGCCAGAGAAGTGGGGGGTGGTCCCTGGCCGCTCACCACCCCCTTTCAATCTATTCAGCCAGGTGAACATCTGCGGGGCCCAGTGCTAAGTGCCGCTGCTTCCCTTGGGAGGACCCGGGGCGGGGGGTGTGACAGCTGGGTGGGCAGGGGCCAGGCTCGCCAGGGAGCCCGTCTGGGATACACGCAGAGACACAGCCGCTCTGCCCGAGGAGGGGTAGCCCTCAAGAGAGACTCTGCTGAAAGCCACACACCGACCCCCAGGTCACATCCCCGGGGACGTGAGGGCAAGGCCGCCTGACCAAGGCCCCGTCTTCTGTCCTTGCACCAGGCAGAACCGACTTCGGTCACTTCTACAGGGTTGAAATCCAGTGCCCGGGATAACACTGCTCAGGGACCCATCTCAGGCTTCCTTCCCCTTGGAATTCAATTGGCTTCAAGCTGCTGCCGGAAGCCAGAGAAATGGAGGAGGGCGTCCAGGATGGTCTCAGAATTTGGGGTGAGGTGGGAAAAAGGAAAGTGAGTTTACATGTGAGATCTAGTCCTGGGTGCTTAGATAACCCTGCAATCCATTTCCCGGACCCTCCAGAGAAAGGTCTTTGGACAAAGCTCCCACCTGCTTCCCACACAGAGGAAATCAGTCTTCATCTCCGAGCCCTTTGAAAGGGGGCTCAGTCTTTGGTCTGAACAAACTGCACCTGTCACTTTTAAAGTGGTTCATTCCAGTAAAGGATGGAGAATTTGTTTTCAAAACAGACCACTGTGGTGCTGACCTAGAAAGGCCCAGTGAAGCCTGCGGTGTGGGTCTGACCACACCGGGCACGGGGGGCCCCTCCAGCCACAGTGCACGGCCACCTTTTCACAGTAGGTGCTGCAACTGAGATTTCTATTTTATTTATGTAACAATCAAGTAAAGGAATATATATTTCAGAAATCACCACTTGCTACCACAAATATATGAGAAGAATTTTCAGTGGGGTTCATTTCTCCCCAGCTGGAGAAGCCACCCAAACGTGTAATTCAGATCAAAGATGTGCCCGCGGGTTTTAAAGGTCACCTGCTGTCTGGGAGACGGTGGATTTTGTTCCGGTTTGAGTGTGTGCCGCCGAGGTGAGTGTCACCGACGCGGGGCAACAGGGCCGTGTGTCTCCCCTTGCCCCACACTCCCCGTAAGAGCCCTGAAACGCTGCACAGGCAATGACGAGCTTCAGGGATTCTGTGGTCTGTCAGGGCGTTAGGCGCTATAGGAGACAGAGAAGCAGAGGGAGGCGTCCCTTCCTGACTCAGGAGGGAACAGCAGCCCCGCACCCCGGCCTCAGGGCGCCCCGGCAAGGTGGGCCCCTCCTCGAAGGGAAGGCGCCCTTCTGCGGGCAGGGGCGGGGGGAGGGGAGGCGCTCCCTGCTCCCCGCAGGCCCTTGCCTGGTTATGCGCCTACCCCAGGTCTGAGCTTCCAGTTCACGTCTGGCATCAGAAGCTGTGAGGAAACCTCCTTCCCTGCCTCCTTTGTGACCTCTAAAAGGAGAACGAGACCCGGCTCCTGTGTGGGCCTCTAGAGATCTTTTTATGGTCCAAGAATAAACAGGGCTATAGAAACACAAAGCTCACTTTATCTCCAGCGCGCAGCAGGGACCAATTCCGGGGCCGACTCAACCCGGGGGAGGGCTGGGGGGAGAGCAGGCCCTCGTCTCTGTGAACACGAGACGTCAGTCTGCTCCGCGACCTCAAGAATCCTTGCTGCCGTGCCCGCACTCCACTGCCTCCCCACAGAGGCTAAGGACCGGCCTTAAAATCTCCTGTGACCTTCCTCTCAGCACGTTTTGCTGAAAATGATGAAACGTTCCTTTGGAAGCAGGCAGGCTTCTGCCGGAAGGAGCGGACAGACGCGGTGTTGCTGGAAACCTGGGCCATTTGTGGACCCCTAAACAACTCCCCCTTGGAAGCTGGCGAGAAATACCTTTAGAGATCATTTCCCTTGGAAGGCCCAGCGGATGTTTACAAAGGAAAGGTTTACTTTGTCTGGAAGAGGCTGGCGAGGCGCGTCAGTGGTCACGGGCTGACACCGCCACCTGGCGGTCGGCACGTTCTCCGAGTTCCAGAAATAACCGGGGCTGCTAATAAGAAAGAAACCACGTTCCCAGAACAGCCCTTCCCACAGAGAGAGAACTCATCTAGAAATGGCCCAGTACATGTAAGAAAAAATCATTTAAGCTGGGTATTTACCGTGTGATATGAGCAAAGGGCTTTTCCTGCCCACTCGATTCTTGGTACCAGGTGCACTGAAGAATGTAATGAAAAACACGCGTGACTGAAAAAAGCCTGAAGCATTTTACTTCATATAATACATACTTAAAAAAAAAGGCAGAAACATTTAGGGAAACAACATTTGACATGAAAGAACCTTGAGCCGGAGGGCCTTGGAGATCAGTCTTAAAATGTTTTGCTTTCACAGAGTCTTTTTCATGGCCGCTTGTGTCATGCTGAAGAGATAAGCTTCGTAGATTATATTTAAGAAGTTGTCGTCATTCTGGAAAACAGAAATCAAAAGCCCCAGGGGGACGTGACTTGGCTGGCAGAAACGAGAGGCTTTCTCTGTCTTGGGGCTGAACTGGCACCTTGATCCTAAGAAGCTCCTCTCCACCTGTGCGTGCTCACAGTGGCTAGTTTTTAAGCTGAAGAGTCAGTAGGGCAGCAGGCCAGGCCAGAAGGGTCAGCTGCCGGGCCTCGGTGGCCAGCCCGGGACACAGCACGTGCTCGTGCCTGCAGCCCAGGCGGGCACCAGCCTCGGGGCAGCACGGAGCGGGCCGGCTCCTGAGAAGCCTGGCCTCCTGTGTGGAGAGCCCTGGGGCCCCCGGGAGGCTGCATGGGGAGCACATATCCCAGCTCAGTCCTCTGAGCCTGGCTGTGAGGCCACTGGTGGCTCTGAGAGGCCCCCCGAGTCGCCCACGAGGGGTGCCTTCGTTGTTGGGCGTAAGTTAAGCCTTCACTGGCAATGTGCTTGGCTGGTACCCTGCCAGAGCCAGTGCATCTCCACCCCCCTGCACCACCCCCGTTAGCTACAGAAAGCTCTGGCCTTGGCAAGCGGCAGCGGTGAGACTGCGGGCTCTGGGCCCCTCCTGCCACTCTCGGGGCCGAGGGAACCACAGTCCCATCGGTGGTTTTCTCTGTTTCTGATGTTGGAGACGGCTCCCTCCCACCCTGTCCTTTATCGCTCTGGCAATTCACCCGCGTTTCACACTCCCGCTCGGCCTGGAGCCAGGCTACCCTGGCTTTCCTGCAAAGTCTCCGAGCACGAGCCTGTGTCCTAACAGCAGGCAGAGAGCAAAGCTGAATGCCTGAGTGACTCCCAGCAGCTCATGGGGAAGATGCCGTCTAAAGCATGGGGAACGTGAAACACAGGCCGGGTGGACGGAACGGACATCATATGGTCTGTAACGAGCGTGGTCCAGGGGCCGCTCCAGGCTTTAGGGGTCCCCATTACTGCACAGAGATCTTTGGAACAGTGTTATTAAATGGAATAAGCCAAAAAAAATGTGGAGCTTTTTACATTCAAGTTTTTTGTTTATTGCTCACAGAAAAGGAGCTTACAGATGTCCTACGTAAGTCCTCAAGAACTTCTCATGAATGGCTTCTAGAAAAGGTGGAAAAGACCCTTATTTATGCATTAGGCGCGGTCATTTCTCGTCCGTCTTTAGCAGATTGCTACTCTGCTTTCACACTCAGAGATGCTGATTTCTGGCCCCATTCCATTCCTTCTCTCTAAAAGATGTTACCTTTAAGAAAACATTCTTACCCAGGGCGACTACGGTCTGTTTGAGTAGGACGAGACGCAGCAGAAGTGCTGGCCGCCCACAGGGTCGCCTGACGCCCAAGCAAAGTGCCACAAAAACCTTACGGATGTCTGCGAAAAAGACACCTCAGTACGTGAGCTGAGCTGTCTGCAGTCCGTCTGGGTGAGCGCACTGCACTCTGCAAGGCCTGTCTTGCGTTTGGGCTGGGCTTTGCCGTCTCCCGGCCCCGTCGTGCGGCGGGAAGGGGCGCAGTAGCCAGGCTGCGGCCCCAGCTCTGCTCTTGACTGGCTGGTGACCTCAGGCCAGTCCCTCAGCCTCGGCGTCCTGGTCCCTAACCCCGTGCCTGGCCCAGAGCTCCGTACAGTGTCCTCACCCTTATTACTTCATGGGGGCACGAGGAAGCCACCCCAGCCTGTCCTCACTGGCAGGTTTGTGGTCGTCACAGCCACTCCTGTCGCCCCAGCTGCAGCCTCCCCGAGTAACGGCCTGGACGCTGCCGCGGGCTCAGGGCAGCCCTCCCCTCCGCTCCCCTCTGGCTCCCGACGGCCGCATAGACCTGGGACCCTCCCAGGGGCGGCTTCACCTCCTCCTCTCTGCCGGGTGGCACTTGAGGACTTAGCCCTCCAGATCACAACGCCCAGAGCCACGCCGAGTCTCTGAAACGCACCCAGAAGCGCTGGTCTCGGGGTGGGCTGCTGCAGTGCCCTCTTACCCTTGGGGAGCAGGAAGCGGGCACAGGCGCCAGCAGGGCAGCAGCCCGCCGGGAAAGGCCGATGAGGGGTGGGGGGCGGCGCCTTCCTACCTGGATGTGGTGCAGCAGGGCCTCCTGGAGCTGTGGCTTGGTCAGGGCACTGCCCGGCGTCCTGGGGGGCTCCGGCGTCCGCAGGGGCAGGAGGGGGCCGCTTGGGGGGGCCGCTGGGTCCTGGCTTCCCGGGGGCAAGAGCCCGCTGCCCCTCTCTGGCGGTGGGGCCCAGGGGGGCTGCGCGAACACCAGTGGTGACATGAGCGGAGATGGGCCCACGGCGGGCGGGGCGCGCCGGGGCGAGAGCACCTGCGGGTGGGAAACGGGCCGACGGGCGGGCGGATGAGGGCGGCTAGCGCACGGGGCGGTGCAAAGAGCACAGAGGACACAGCGGGTTCAGTGTTAACCGTCCAGGGCTGCGGGCGACGGGCGGCCAGCCTCCATCTGCATGCTCCTCCCTCCAGGGCACCGGCGGCCGGCGCCTGCTGTCCTGACTATGCTCCCCACTGCAGGCGAAGCTCGCGCTTTGAGCAGCACCTCCTATCTCCGGCTTCCTGTCATCGCCTGGGGACACACGCCAGGACCCCAGCCTTTCCACTGGGGCTGTCCGTCTGCGTCCCTGCCCGGCTGCGGCCCCGAGTTTCCGCCGTGAGGGACCCACCGGCCGCCGCCTGCCCCCTCGCCTGGTGCAGCGGGGCGGGCAGGCGGCGGGGTCACCGTCCACCCCACCTCCTGACTCTCCGTGCTCGGGTCTCGGGGGCAGCCCTGGGGCCACTCCTGCAGGCATGCAGGTGGCCCGTCCGTCTGGGCGGGTCTGTCCGCCTCTCTTGGCCAGCAGGCCTAAAACCAGGGGTCCCAATAGTGTTTCCAGTTGTGCAGGCGACATCTGACCCACCTGACGCTTACAGCCACCTCTCACTTGTCCCCAGCTCAGGTGAGAGGGAAGAGCGCTACTGTTAGCCTCCTGAGGCCCAGGGGCTCATGAGAACAGTCACAGGGCCAGCCGCGAGGAGCAGCTGTGGTTTCAGAAGCTCCCTGGGCGTCGTCTTGGGCACAAAGCAGCCTGGAGGAAGGCGGGTGGTCTGCTTAACTGTCCCCGTGTGCCGTCACGAGGAGCGGTGGCTTTGCGGGCAGTCAGAAGAGCACCGCGGCCCTGCACCCTGCAAGCACTAGAAGGGGACCTGCCTGCAGAGGCGGATGGCCAACGATTAGCCCCAATTTCCTAGGGTCCAATCTAAATCCGCAGGGGAAAAAGCAGGAGAAGGGGGGCAATGCGACAGTGAAGTGAGGATGAGGGCAAGGAACAGCCATGTCTCCAGAGCAGCAGGTACTCAGATCTGAGACTTCCATCAGTAACAGGCAAGAACACTCCGACCCACAGTCTCACATACACGAAGACTGTGCTCCACACGGATGGTCTTTGCTCCAAAAAGTTAGAGATTTCTGAGGCCCTGTCGTAAGCTACTTGCCAAAACACGACAGAGGGATCAACGTCATAAATAGGGAGAACTTCCTAATTTTTAAACCCAATGCATTTTCAGTGAATTTGTACCAATCCAAATGGAAAAAAAAAAAAATCCGTCAGATCTCCGGATGTTACCCACAGGCAGTGAAAAAACGGAAAAGCTTTCGGTTTTCTCCCTGTTCTAAGTTATCAGTGACCACAGAGGACCGTCTTCCCCGGGAGCACAGGACATTTCTGAGAATTACAACACTTCCCTCTCTGGCAACCGGCGTGTGTGTCGCAGGCAGGGAGGGAGCCGTCTGCCTCTCAGGACCCTCATTAAGCTACACCTGCTCAGACAGACAAGGAGGCTGCCCGTTCCGGGGTCAGGGGCCTGCTTTCCTGCCGGCCTCAAGTGCCCATGGGCTGCGGCGTCCACAGGGGCGGGGCACGCAGTCAGTGCTCCTAAGCACGGCCTGGGTCATGAACATGCAATAACTTACTGTGGACCGAAATAACCAGACAAGGTCAGGGGTCTGGCATCCCCGGAATGATTTCAAATGATTTCAGACCCTAGGTTTGCGAGGTCAAAGATTTGGGTTTTCCCCACGGCCACGTCAAACCTCGTCGCTTGAAGGCTTAACTGTAGGAATGGAGCCTCTCTGAAGGGAGGAGCTCCCAGATTGCTGGGCCAAGGCCAGATTCCCTTCCAGGCAGGAGGCGAAGGCGGGACGCGATGCGCGGACCAGACGGGGCTGAGGCCCGCGTCCCCGCGTCCCCGCGCCCCCGCGCCCTGGCAGCACCTCCCGGCCGGCAGCCACCTACCTGAAGGAGGGGAGCCTGCTGCTCCGCGCTGGGGGTCTGGTCCCTCCAGGACTCCGGGGGGTTCCGTGCTCGGGCGCTCGGGGTGGCCACGGGGAACTTGGCCGCCAGGGCGGGGCGGCCGGGCGCCGGCCACTGCCGCTCCTGCTGCACCGCCTGGAGCTTCCACAGCAGCTCCCGCGGGGAGACCTCGCCGGGCCCCAGGGGCTGACGGCCGGGCCCAGGGCCGGGCGGCGCTGGCCTTGGGAGTGCCCGGGGCCCGGGCGTCTCGGCCGAGGCGGCTGGTGCCGGCGCCCCGGCGATGCTCTGGAGGTGGTCCGGCGGGTTCTGAGTCCTGGGGGCACCGTGCACGCGGCGGGACACCTCGGGGCCGCGGGGAGACCCTGGCCGGGCGGCGTCTCTACACGGCCGGCTCTCGGGCAGCTCTGCCAGCGGCTGCAGGTCCGCGCTCCCGACCAGGAGCTTCTGAATGGCCGGACAGAGCTGCTTCTCGGCCGGGGGCGAGCGTCTCCGGGGTTCCTCGTAGGACAGGGAGCGGACGACCCCCTGCCGAATCGGGAGCTTCTCGTGCTGCTGCTGGCGGAGGGTCTTTGGAGGCCCCGCGGCTTGCTGACACGTAGCTTTGTCCTGCTTCCCGAAGAGAGCCGTCAAGGACAGGTGTTGGGGTTCAGGGTCTAAGGTCTGGAACAAATAACCACGTCTGAAAATGGGGCCACATGCGATTTGGTTATATGGGGGGCAGTGAAACATAACTTACCTACCCGATGATTTCTTCTATTTACAAAGAGTCAGTTAGAAAGGATGAGGAAGCTTAGTGATAACAGACTCTACACATTGGGGACCTCCTTTTTAATGTCAAAAATGTTCACAGCCTTCTCCCTCCCACCCCCAAGACGGCTGTTGTATGATCAGTATCTGCTGATTGATAAACAGGCACATGATCCCTGCTGGGCCTGGGGTTCACAGGCTGGGGACCACTGTGGCACAAAGCTAGAGACACTAAAAGGCAAATAATCTCTTCCACAGGAAGCCCATCTATGCCTGCAAAGTACAGGAAGACACCGAGGACACGTAGAAATGTGAGGATGTCAGAATTCCTGGCAGTATTCCACAGAATTATAGAAACTGAGGGCTGGAAAGGAACCTAAGTCATTTAGTCTAACTTGATCCTTCCAGCTATGTAACAGTAGCGATAACAACCCGTCAGATGCGTTAACACCCCAATCCCTGCCCCCGCTGCGCCGCCGTGGCTGGTAACCAACCCGCTTCCTTCCCGCCCTGTGTCATCTGGCGTCTCCCTGCTGCTTTCTCTCTTGCTGGGCTAAGAAAACATGAGATTCTCCTAAAGTCAACATATTCTGGTTTCTCTCTTAAAATAAAAAATGTCCATGAAAAGCAAACTTATAATAAAAGCTAAAAGATAATTAGAAATGACTTATTTTTTACAAAATTCAATGTAAGACTTGCATTAGCCAGTCTTTATGTTTTTGGTGTCCATGTTCATTTTTTGAAATTGATTTAAACCAATTCCCTTTAAAAAAAACCTTTAGTGAGGAATGACCATAAGAACCGGAAGCAGCCACACTCCGTGATGGGACTTGCAGATGAGCAATTCTGCTAATGCTGGACTCTTGTGAAAACTACGTATGCTCACACAGAAAGCGCCGTCATGCTTACATCTTAGATGCAAAAACAAAGACAAGCCATGGGGTCTAAAGGGGGATTAGACCAGGAATCCCATATACACACACAGCGCCTGGCCCCGGACCTGGCACCACGGGGGCGCGTGGGCTGTGGCTCCCTCAGGGGCCGTGGGACACCAGCTTTCCACCCCGGAAGAATACAGCCCGACGTGTAACGGTCCCGCCAGCTCTGACATGCTATTAGGTTGCTGTCTTTTTAGAATACATCATCCTCTAAGGAGTTCAAGTCCACAAGGGATTAGCACAGAGTAAGGGAAATGCCAAAAGGAAAAACTGCAACCCCTTTCTAGGAAGAGTAAATTATTAGTAATGACAGAATCTCTACTTTGAAATCTCTCTTTCCTGGATTGACCTTAGGGGACCTGCAGAGCATCGGCCCCACCTTGACCGCACTCCGGGCCAAGGTCCCTCAGGAGCCCCACAGAGGCCCGGGGGAGAGCGGAGGGCTGTGCACCTGGCCGGGCCGAGGGCCACACTGCTGCCGACTCCCACTGGGCTTCACTGGAATCGGCTTGATGAGGTTGGGGTTGTCGAAGATGGCGGACGAGCTGCTGATCTGTTTGGGCTCAGGACGGGCTTTACACTGAAATGGAAAGAAGAACCTCATTTTTGGTGTAAAAGAAGCTTTAATCTTTTAAAAAGAATGCATCTTCTTGCTGTTTATTTTATCTAGTTGGTACTTAAAAAAAAAAAACAGATCTCCATGTACAAAGGAAAATCCCTTACTCTCCTCTGATATAAGCTACGTTTGAGTGTAAGTCAAATTCAGGTCGAATTTTTCTTAGTTTGCGCAATTCCGTGCCCTAAAGTATTAGGTCGGCCTGCAGGACCTGGAGGCCCTGAGATGCCTGGATGCCTGAAAGGCCACGGGTCGCTGGAAGCAGCCGCAGTCTCCCGCTTGCCCTTCTGGGATAAACGGTGGAGGAAGCGCCCCCTCGGTGCCTCGTCGGGGCCGCGGGAGGGTTCTGCGCGCGGCTGGCAGTTGACTGAAGGCTGCAGCACTGCGTCCTCACAGAGACCAGCCCTTTTTAGTCGACAAACCAAAAAGTCAAGCCGACCCAAACCGTTGATTTAAAAATTACTAACATCATCTTTATTTAACAAATGGCTTTTTGCACAAACAGAGTAATTCAAATCCCAGCGTTCGGAGCCGCTCGCTACAAATTAGAATTTCACAGAGAAAGAGATGAGAGACAAGCCTCATCGTTTCAAACCCTGAGTCATTATCACACATTAATCTAACCAACCATGCGATCACTCACACAGTAGGATTCGTAACAGAGAGGGCACAGCAGTGATGTCTGGGTTTCCCTTGTTGAAACACCAAATAAAACTCACTGTAAAACGCGGCCTTCTGCACTGTGGACTCCGCGGCATTGTTAGTTTCAGCTGCACAGTTGCACCCTCGGGCCAGGACACACCTCACCGTCCTGAGGTGGAGTGGCTGCAAATGCAACCTTGTCCCTGGGGTCCCACGGTTCCCGGTGTGCTTTACGGCTATTGGCTGTATTTTCTGCTCAAGGGTGTAGGCGCCTGGGGCTGATCACCACCACGCTCACTTAGGTTTGTAAAGTTAACTGCACAAAGGACTAATTATTTTTGGCCAATAATTTGTATATTTGGCACTAGTCTTGAATGGCAGGTGAAATCACTTTATGAGTCATCAAATATCATTTCTAATTCTTCTTAGTTGAATGATGGCTGCAGGACCCACTGGCCTGGATTCTAAGGTGTGGATCACCAACGCCAGACAAGAGTGTAGCCTCATACGGTCACTGATAAAATGTTGGCGTGAAAAGCCTTTACCGCCGGCTGGCCGCGCAGAGAAAGTGGCCACTCGGCTCACTTCCGCGAGCGGCCCTGTCTGTGTGCAGGGACCCTGGGTCGCAAACTGCTTCACTGTGTACCCGCTCACGGGGGCCGCAGACAGCTCCCTCCGAGGAAAGTGGCCAGAAGCTGCTTTCTGTGTCACTAGGACGGGCGACCTACCAATGAGGCTTCACTGTCATGTAAAAAGTGCCCAGAACGAAACACCACTGATCTCAACAGTCTGCAGCTCATTTTCCACTTGTTTAAGTTTCTGTGCGTCTCTCGACCCAAACACTTTAAACTACTTGGGAAAACATGCAGAGTTGGAGAAAGTATAATGGATTCTTGACACAGTACCCAAGGTCTTAACAACAATGTCACATGAGCCCGTTTTATCACACAAACACGTGTGTCCACGAGGGGAGAAGAGTCTGGGGGAAAATACACTAGAAGTGCTAAAAGTAGACATCTTTGAGTGGTAGGATTCTGGGTAGTTTTATTTTCTTTCTTTCTTTTTTTTTTTTTTGCGGTGCACGGGCCTCTCACTGTTGTGGCCTCTCCCGTTGCGGAGCACAGGCTCCGGACGCGCAGGCTCAGCGGCCATGGCTCATGGGCCCAGCCGCTCCTCGGCATGTGGGCTCTTCCCGGACCGGGGCACGAGCCCGTGTCCCCTGCATCGGCAGGCGGACTCTCAACCACTGCGCCACCAGGGAAGCCCTATTTTCTTTCTTATAGTCTTGAATTTTCTCAGTGAACATCAAAAGACACAGTAATTTCTTTAATTTCATAAATAAGTCAGAACCATAGCTAGAGGACAACTATTCATTCTTGCCTTAGGCCACAAAACACAAAATAGTCTTAAATACAAAATAGTCCCCTTATTCTTTTCTTTTTCTTTCTGCAGTATCGTTGACTTGCAATGTTGTGTTAGCTTTAGGTGTACAGCAGTGATTCAGTCACACATGTATAAACGTATTCTTCAAAACAGTCCACTTCTGAAGGCTCAGCACGTAGCCCCGCGGCCCAAGACCGCTCTGGCCCGGCTGCTGCCCCCGCTCACCTGCGCCCCAGCCCCGAGCCTAACCGGGAGGAGGAAGCTCAAAGTCACAGCACTGCTACTTCACAGCAGATTCACAGAAAGTTGTTTCTTCGGGGAGAAAACATAAAATACCGGCCCAAACAAGGTTTTTAAATTACTTCATTAACTTTGCGTAAAAAGTTGTGTCTGGTGTCACCAGGCTTCACTTTATCAATATCATCTTCCTCCAGTTCAGAATGCCTCCTCCTCTTACTTTTTGGAATTTTCACACATTTACGCGGTTTAGAGTTGGAGAGGCCCTCAGAGGTCATTCAGGTGAATATGCATCCAGAGCAGTGAAGTTCTTCTGTAGATGCCTGGTATTCATCATTCTGTCTTTTCTTGAAAACCTCCGCTAACAGGAAATCCACTTCCTCGCAGCAAGAATCCTCAGGAAAGACTGTGTTTCCATGTCCCTCTCCTGCACCTGGGGCCAGGTCCACTCCTGATCCCCACATTGTCTGGCGCGTCCGTATGTGTTGGGAGAGCAGATGACACAGCATAAGGCAAGGATAAAGCAGGGCTTCCTCGCACAAGGGGACTCCTCGGGGGCAAATACACCCAGTGGGCAGATCAGAAAGCACACGAGGGACAAGGAACACGGGAAGTAAGCCTTCAGAGACGTCACCTGTTGCCAGGTAAGTAAGGGAGGGGAGGGCCAGCCTGAGGAGAGGCGGGAAGGCACCTTCAGGAAGCAGCACTGTCACTCCGTTTGGGAGGAATTCCCAACGTCTGCAGGGGCAGCGGGAGCCCAAGGCAGCGAGGCTGGAAGGGTCACCCGAGACCGTGTGGCAGGGTGCTCGGAAGGGCCCGGGGTTTACACTCCGGGTGGTGGGAAACCGAGAAGGATGTGGACCAGGGGTCACTGGACCATGCAGGTGCTTCTGGACGCGATGTGACGTTACCTGGCCTGTGACTGCAGAAGGAAGAGCTTCTTCTGTTATTTATCACACAGTTGGAGCGATGAACATTATGCATATGACGTGTATTTGAATTTATAGAAAAGCAGAGTCTGCACACTGATTAGACCTCTATCTTCCCCTCACGTCAACACTGTCACAACCGAATAGAACGTTGTTTCGACCTCAACAAGTTTATGTGCAGCAAGAGAGGCTGCTGTGAGTGTAACAAATGAGGAAGAACAAAATACATTCTAGAGAGTCACACACTGGTGAGTGCAGTGGAAGGGACAATCAATTTGAATGAAGAGATCTGGGAAGACTCCACGTAAGAAGTGGCATTTTTCCTGGGCCTCGAAGGAGATGTAGATTCTGAAGGGCAAACAAAATAGGGAAACACTGCAAGTTGTGGGTACAGTACAAAGTGATGGCCTGAGGCCAGTCCCCAGCACCGGGCACTGGTACGTCTGAGTGTGCGTGAGCTCTGCGTTCAGAGGCTCGGGGAGCAGGGCATCACCCGCTCCCGCCCCCGGGCCTGGAGACAGAGGCTCAGCAGCCCCGCAGGGCCCCCTGTTGCAGGGGGTGCCTCGTGACGGGCGGGCAGGAAGCAGGACCGAGGGCAGAACCAAGGCTGCAGCCTTCGCCGGGGTCTCTGCACTTCAGGACTGGCGTGTCTGAATCATTTCAGGGGCTCCGGATGACAGGAGTGGCCCTGGTAGGACCGGGGCGGAGGACTTTCACCCCGGGGTAGGCGGGCAGACAGGGCTGGGTCTCCCGGTCACAGGCACCCTCCTGGCTAGGCCTCTGGTATCTCCGAGAATTGGCTGGCTGGGGAGGGACAGTCTCTCCCCAGCCAGACTTTCAACAAGTCAAAACATCATAAAATAGAAACAATACAGTGTGTGTGTTTGCGTATGTGTCTGTGTGTTGGGAGGAGGGAGGGAGAAGAAAGAAAATAATTTTTCTTCAGCGTTTGCATTTCTTATCTATACCGGCCACTGTTATTGCCGGCATCACAGAACCTAAGCTCCTCGAGGGCAAAAATGGCACCTTTAAGATGAATCTTCACTGTCCCTGACATAGTACAGTTAGTAAAGTATAATTAAGTCACTGGGACATTTTTTCACGGCTGTTGAAGAATCAAACAAAATAAAAAGCGGATCCAGAGCTTGCTGTTACTGGCCGAAGCTGGGGAGAAAGCACCTGGGTCCGGGCCGTGACAGGGCGGGTGGGTGAAACCGCGCTTTGTTCACATTCGTTCAACAAGCCCTCGGGCGGGCAGCGCTGACCACCTTCGGGACTCGCACAGAGATGCCTGCGGGGGTGTCTGTCTCCAGTAGTGCGGCCTCTGGCCCCGCCTCCAAGGCACATGCAGAAGCCTGGCAGGGTGTCCCCGAGGAACCCACGCCGCACACGGCCTTTCTGACTGCTTCCTGGTGTCATTTAACTTGTTTTCTACCTCCCCTGCTCCCCTCCCCTGTCATTTTCTGTTAGCGCTCAAGACTTAGGCTCAGGAACACTTCCAGGCGTGCCGCGTACTTGACGTTCAGCCGCGGTGCGCGGCCGCCCGACCCGCCCGTGGTCAGGTTTCCGTCCGCCTTTCTCACAGCACGAGCATTACGGATGACCCGTGCCTGACTCAGTTACTCCACCAGGGCTTTAGGCTCTGTCATTACGTCCACATTTAACAGCTGGAGCTCTGTGGTGGAGAAGGCCTTTCCCGCATCAACCTGGATTATCCGGTGCCCCTGGCCAGGCAGGATAAATGCTTAATTCTTTCCACCGACCGCCGATTTTCAGAGGAAGGGGGGTTGGATGTCCTTCCTACTGCTAGTGCCCTAGTACCACCAAGGAGAGCCATGATTATTCCACACAGGTTGTGCTCATTTCTTGTTAATTTTATCCCAAAGAATTTTATATTAATTTGTTGCTACTGTCAATGGGGTCTTCTTATTGGAGGCTATTTGTATATACGAAGGTTACAGATTTCCCGGGCTGCCTTTGAATCCGCTTAAAGGCAAACAGTCTACAGCCTACTAAAAACCAATAAAGATTGTATTTCTCCTGCACTTTTGTCTGACGGAAGGCACGGCACCAAGTCCGTCTCAGGGCGCAGGTCCCCACGCGGAGTTTAAGTCTGCATCGCAGGAGACAAGACTCACCTTTGCGTATTCGTCTCTGGCCTTGGTGAGCATCCGTAAGATGTCCACCTCCTTGCGCTCTCCCGAGCCGAGGCCCACGGGGGACGCTCCCACTGCCACCCCCGCTCCATGGTGCGCTTTCAACTGTTCGTACTGAGTGAGGCTAGAAAATAGGAAGGGAAATCCACACCAGAAAAGCCAACTCAACACAACCGGTTTTTGAAACCATCCAGTTCTCACCCAGTTGTTTTTATCTTGTTTTAATCACGTTAGAAATAAGACTGCTGGAACTGAAAGAAGAAAAATGGGAGTTGAGGTCCTGAGTACACTGACCACACGTACACCTCTAGAGTGGGGAGGGCCACCCTCGCCCGGGCCTGTTTTGTACAGAAAGTTAATGACGCCTGGCCTGTGGCAGCTGTCACACAGCCAGGGCAGGGCTGAGCAGCTGGGATGGAGACCGGTCGGCCCTGCAAGGCCGAAAGTATTCACTACTGGTCTTTCTCAGAAGACGTTTGCCAACTCCACACTGAGGGCAGTAGAGAGGAGTCGTGTGTTGCTGAGGAAACCCAATTTAGGGTTCTCAAACCCTGGGCAAACCGCACGGCAAATCGGGCGTCTGCCCCTGGTTCCAAAGGGCCTTGAAGGCAAAGCGTGGCTGATTCCAGCCCCTCGAATCCTGTGGTTTAGAAACACAGCGAAGATCCCACCCCAGGAGAGGGGTACGAAAACACAGCAGTGAGCAGCGCCTTCTGCTTTCCTGAACACAGCACAGAAGGGAGGCCAGGTCGCTCCTCCGTGCTACAGCGCGGCTGAGAGGAGTACCGCTCCCTGCGTGGGCTCTGACTGCAGTTCACGCTCCTTCATCACTGCCACGAAGTTTACAGGGAAGGAGACCCGAGGGCTCAATGAGAGGTTCAGTTCTAAGTGAGGACAGGCAGGGAATCCACACACATTGGCGGCTTGTCGCTCACCAGTGATCAGTTCCCAGCCCCAGCTGTGAAGGAATCACCGGGGAATCTGACAATCTTTACGCGGCCTCTTGGCTGGGCAACAGGGTGTTTTTTAATCTGCATGAGATCCTGCTATTATCATCCACTGCACAGTTTACAATAACATGGGTGTTCTAGGAACTCGCTGTTATGGTGGTAAATACTAGTGTGAACACACCTAATCACCACCTGCAGCTTGAGCCGCTTACCTAAACTTGGCTCTCACAAGCTAGGCTTTTCAGAAATCAATCTTATTTATAAAAAAGTACTCCCCACATTCCACATTTTGGGGTCACTTTTTAGCCATTTCCTTGACCCGGGATTTAAAATTGAAAAATGGTTCTTTTGCAGACGGAGCTGCTCTGTCGAATCCGCGCTGGCGGCAGCCAGACCCTGTGTTCGGCCGAGTCCAGTCCTGGGTCAGATCCAGCACGTGCAGGAAACTCATTTCCTTCTGAGGCTCTAAACCATCTGCATAAATGCAGGGAAATAACTGCCTCCCAGTGAGCAGGCCTGGGGCTCAAGAACCGGTGAAAGGGGTTGATGGATCCCAGAGGAGACAGGATGCTGACCCGGGCCTCCTCTCAGGGTCCTCAGGGGAGCAAGAGCGGGACAGGCAGACAGTCATTTCAGTTTCCCCCAGTGCAGACTGGGATGAATCACAAGACCTCGTGAGATTAACAAAAAAAGAGACTAGTGACGAGAGAGAGACAGAGAGACAGAGAGAGGGGCTGTCTACTGCTCACTAAATTAGTGTTAGCTCAGATACTCCCAAAGGAACTGAAAATACAGACTCTCTGAAGCCCTCGCAGGGTCAGAAGGGAGGGAGGTCTGAACCCCACGGGCAGACTTCAGGGCGGGAAGGATGTGTGCACCCCAGAGAATCTGGGGCAGCCTTTTAGAAGGGCTCTGAATGTTCTCTTCACTGAGATACACTGATAACTTTTCAAGGGAAAAAGCTGCTAATTTACAAAGGAGGATAATGTTAAGGTAAACTGCCATCTGGAAAAATTCATATTATAGATTCTTCACACGTGCAGAAAAAAAATGAGGGGAACCCTTCTGCATAATAAATCTTACCTAGTGGAAATGTAAAACATTGTCATTTATGTTTATTTTTCACTTATTAAGTAACAGTGAATGTGTTCCTAACCATGGTGAAAAGGACTGCTGTCAGAGACATGCTCTGTTTAGATTACAGTGTAGCTACGTACCCTTAGAAATACAAAGCACCGGGTCCTGACAAATACTCAGCCCGCAGCACTTACTTTTTCATAAGCTCTGCAATTCTTTGGCATTCTTCCTTGTCGTAAAACCAAATTCCATAAATGGACACTGCAAAAAACACATCAAACCAATTATGAGCATCTTCAAAACTACAAAATGGAAAGAAATTCACTTTCTATCTTGAGGGAAATACATACTTCTTGGATAACTGAAACCAGTCATTGGAGTTCAAGCTTGAAAACCTCGCACTGGGGCTTTTTAGGCCCACAGAGAACACACACGTGCACACACACACACGCACACACAGACACACACTGAAGTATGTTGTCCTTAAAAATACAGCACCTGAACACAACAGGCACGTGGAGAATGCTTCTTAAATGGATGAACAGACTGAAAACGAGCCTCAACTCTAAGCTCCAGCTCTGAAACATCACTGCCGCCAGAGGCCCGGCACACACTCACACACACTCCGTCTTCTTTGTTAAGTATCGGAAACCTGAAGCACAAATTAGGCCTGGAAGCCTCCCTCCCTTCCCCTTCTCCCAGGAAGGTGTTAGTAACTGAAAGATTGGCTTTGAAAGCCCTAAGTGAGGTCACGGTGCAGGAAAAACAAAATTCAGTGATAAATCTCTGACTCCAAAGTGTCTGCACGTAATATTTACAACTGTTGAAAGATGAGGTACAACTCTGACTGAATGATTTAGTAGTGAAAGAACAATGTGGCATAATATAGCTGCTATTGATTCATTTAACAATTTTCAAACAAATTGTATACCTTAATATGTGCCTGTCTAGGTCATTTTTATAGCAAAGGCTAAACAGGTCCAAAATACATTTATAACTATCTAGTTGAGGATCTAGTGGTATTAATCATATAAATAATACACTAACTATATATACATGTTAAAAAAAACTTCACTGAAATAGCTGCCATGTTATGGTAGGGTGATGAAAACCAACATATTTTTTAAAGAAATTATTTTAAAATTTTAAACTTACAAAATATTTAATTATATGAATATAATTTGGTCATTAAAACAGCTGTGATATTTTGACAACTTTTCCCCCCACTCACCTGACCAATGACTCGGTGGGCGTTTCTGCTTCTTGTTAGTCAAGATTCAGAAATCAAAGGGTACAGGAGATGTCGTTTTAGTGCTGTGTTAAGGAGATGTCTTTAAAAGGACCCTATAAATGTGAACTGTCAACTTGCCAAAAGGTGGCAATGGCGTCAACTTCTTGTGTGATTCGTGCACCAGGAAACTTTATCTTACCTGCGTGTGCAAGGGGGGGGGCAGTTTTTTCTTGATGGAACCATTGTGTCCTCTTAGAAATACACACACATACTCCTCTTTGATACATGGATACTCTGGAAAAAAGAACGTCTGAGTTCTAAAGCCTATGCGCTGAGAGCCTTAATATCAAAAAGAAATTCTTTCATCTCAAGATCATTAAGCGAGTCTCTGAGAACTTGATTCCAGGCTGTTCCCGGTCCATCAACCCTAATCCCCAGCGCCAGCTGCCCCAACAGCTTCCCACACGCCGACCCACCTGCTCTGTGCTCCCCTGAGCGAGAGTGGATCGGATCACCGACATTCAGCGACTAAAAAATCCGAAGATGATGTATGTTTTGGAGGCTTTAATCCTCGTTACAAAACCAGGATCCTGCTCTATTCCTTGGTTAGAGTGAAAACTTCCTTTCCTTGGAGATGGAACTTTCCAAAACTATCAAAGCAGGAAAGAGGTAACAGGGGAGAGAAACACACAACTAAGAAATTCGAAGCCCAGTAGCAGGGGGAGAACAGCCATTTGTGTCTCTTCAGTAGAACATATAAGTAGAAATATTTTGGGTGCCATTTTGGGGGGATGTTACACATTTGTGGCATTTGACATAAGGAACTAGGTTCTCATAAGGACTGGATGCCAAGGAAACTGTTGATATAAATAGAAAAGCGGTTTGACGATGTTATTACTACGAGAAAACTGAAATGCAGATGGAGGGGGAAGATGCTGTGAACACATCTTTCAGATGTTGAAGGGGAGGACGGGAAGGCTGGCTCTGAAGCCTCACGGAGACGTTGTGGAGATTTCCTTAGGACCTGACCATTTCTCTCTAAAGCAACGTGACTTTAAGATTAAAATGGGGTCATTTGGAAACAGTTCTTTTCACCCCAGTTAATACGCAGTTTGAATGTACAATTTAAATAGTCAAGGAGGAGAAACAGATTTACCAACAGTCCTGGCTCCTGAGAGCAAGGCAAGATAACGAGTAGAACTGGGCCTAACTTTTTCTCCTTAAAATAGTTTCACAGAGAGAGCCACATTCCACTGCAGCTCCCGCCTCTCAGGCGCACGTTTCCAGCCGGGACAAGCCTATCTCTGTCCTGAACGAGGGGCACTGGAGCAGCTGGTGGTGGCCCATGCAAACCAGAGCCTGTCACCGTCAGGGAGGTGAGGAGCCGATGGGCAGACAGAACCCTCACGTCTCACCCCCAGTTCTCCTGGGCGGCCACAGGGCGAGGCCGGCCTGTGCGGGCAGCGGGCGCCGCAGGGAAGAAAGAAGACGGCCAGGTTGAAAAGGACCGGAGAAGGTGGTGTGGTTCTGGCATTCTCAAACTTGGAGTGATCGCCGTCACCTGACACGAGGCACAGCCTCGCGGGGCACCGAGACGGGACCAGTAGAGATGCTCTGAGTGCTCCGGGACCCGCCATGCTGCGAGCCTTCCTCCCACCCACCACGCCTGGGTACCAGCCGCTGCCCAGCCGCCCCGCCGAGGTCCAGGTGGGCTTTAAGGGCACTGTGGTGCATGAGGCTCAGCTCAGCTGTTCCTACATCACTCTTGGAGGTAAGCAACCCCACAGTGGAGCAAAGAATAGGAAGACCCTGAACCACCTAATGATGCCCACATGAGACTCCCCGCGCTAAGACACGTTTGGGGGCAATCTTCTTCCTGTTGATGAACACAGGACTTCAATATCAGAGCTGTGAAATTCTGCCTAAAACTGCCCTGTCCTGGTATACGTCATGCTTTGGAGATTTCGGGTTGAAAAAAGCAATGTTTGAGGCAACAGGCAATGTACCGTCGCCTGGTCATATCTGTGAAAACCCCATCTATTAACATCTTCTATTTTCCTCTTAATTCTGCAAGAAAGATTAGGAAAGCAAAACTTCCATGTTAGACTTCATGTCTGAATATTGTAGGTACAACAGACATGAGAGAGAGCAAGCTGATGGTATTCGATACAAATATTTTCTTCTTTTTTAATGTCTCTAGCAGCAAAATCCAAAGTTGATCAAATTTTAAGAGGCTAGTTGAGAGGGTCACAGAGGGAACGGCAAATGTCCTTGATGCGCCTTCATTAGGAAACCTCTGATTCTCGTTAGCGTGCTGCGTGAGTACATTCTGGAAGTTCTCTGGGGATTTACCTCTCTAGTTTATGTTTTAACAAATATTTCTATAAATCTCTTAAGACATTTGTCATTTGTTCCATATTTGACTTCAAATACATTTCAACTCCAAATCATGAAGGTGGCTTGCAATCTTTTTTTTTTTAAATTATTTATTTTATTTATTTATTTTTGGCTGTGTTGGGTCTTCGTTGCTGTTTACGGGCTTTCTCTAGTTGTGGCGAGCGGGGGCTACTCTTCGTTGTGGTGCGCGGGCTTCTCATTGCGGTGGCTTCTCTTGTTGCAGAGCATGGACTCTGTGTGCGGGCTTCAGCAGTTGCAGCACACAGGTGCAGCAGTCGTGGCTCGCGGGCTCTAGAGCACAGGCTCAGTACCTGTGGCACATGGGCTTAGTTGCTCCGCAGCATGTGGGATCTTCCCGGACCAGGGCTCGAACCCGTGTCCTCTGTATTGGCAGGCGGATTCTTAACCACTGCGCCACCAGGGAAGCCCCGGCTTGCAATCTTTTAACGATACTCATGCTACTATTTGTGCAACTTTAAAATACAAGGCCTATAGCCATACAGTTAGGAAGCAGATAAGACATAACTGCGTAGGTGAAGTTACGTAGGCAGGATAAGGGTGTCTGACTCGGTAATGCTCTCCTCCCCGCTCCCCAACCCACCCCGCCCTCACTCTCTTTAAAAATAATCTCAGTAATTTCTCTCAGAAGGATAGGAAATATATTTTTTTAGCCAGTAGGCAGCAAAGAAGGCATTTAAGTTCTCTCTTTTCACTAGGAAAGCCATGGAAACCTGGCAGTGTAAATTACACAAACCTCTTCTGGGCACTTAAGGATAAGCCAAAAATCTCCAAATTCCTTCAAACCCCATTCTTTTCATGAAGTCTTTCTCAAATGAGTGGAATAATAATCCCAGTGGAAGGACCAAGAACATCTGATCATACGTTTGGTGTAGACACTTGTTGTTGAGACTCTGCTCGAATACAGAATTCCTTGTACCATTTACCCTGTCCCAGTTTTTGTAGCTCAACCCCACGGATGGTGACTGGTGAATGGCATTTGGTTGTAAGCACACACACACAGCTACTATCCTACCGAAAGATCGCAAGATAGTTCAGCAATTAGAAAAGGCATGAAATGTCAGAGCTGGAGGTTAGGCGCAGGTGTGTGGTTCAAACACTTTCTTCGTTAGTGAGGAGGGTGGTCTCTCTCTCATGGCCACAGTCATGTTTCCTGGTTCAATCTGTTTCCATAAAATACGCCCCTCCCCCAGCCTTACAAACGAAATACATAAAGTATGAAAACAATTTTCATGTCTGAATGATGTGTAGGCTTGGTTATAAGAGATGCGAATCCATCTTGTTTAACCTAAGGTTCATGTGAACTCTCAAAGGGTCCCAAGGAAGGATGGCAGGGAGGGAGGGGGGAAGGAGGAAGGGCACGCGAGAAGCATGGTACCTGAGGGTGGGGGATGCGAGGCCAGCTTTGGCATCCACAGCCGGGAGGGACACAGGCTGCGCTTGGCTGCTCTGTGCTGACCCGGCACTTCTACCCCGTTCGGAACGCTTTGCACTAAAAATGCATTCCTTCGGCACGTTAATACCTTTAAAGTAACGTTCTTTCATTCACCTTCTGCCACAGCTTCACTGACCAAACACGGACACGATCTTGTAAAACAAAACCTTCGCTGGCCCCCGAGAGTCTACATAGCACTGTTATCTTTGGCCCCTGGTCTGGTTCTTTTCATGTGACATAGTTTAACTGCACCTCACAAATCAGTGGTCCCATGATCTCCAAATACTGGAAGGTTCACAGCAGATGGGAAGCAGCTTCTCTTTTATGCGTGACTAATACTCATGAACATTTTGAGGGAAACAGTAGAAAACCTAAACAAATACTGTGAAGTAAGAACAGCCTCCCTCTGGCTAAATAAATTAACTTCCTTACAAAGTTAATGCCATAAACAATGACAACAGAAGCAGCCTCTGTACTAGAGCATTGCACTAATTTGGATCAAATTAATATTAATCTCCAACTATAAACGAGAATTTATTATCTCCAAAGAAAAAGATGGATTTATCTTTCAAAAAAGTTTTCATTTCTAACAAATGCATGTTATGTCACTAGACCTTTCAAGTCTCCACAGAGGGCTTTATCTTCCCAAAATGGAAATCTTAAAGTCTGCTACTGCCCTCAGGTTCATGAAAGGTCACGTGGGATCTTCTCCATTATATACTAACTCCCTAATTTTATTTATTTCAGGGGAAAGTTGCTTTAGTCTAGGAGATTTAACAGTGTGAATAAACATTAAAAAAAATTAGGAAGCAGAAAAAGTCGCAGGTAATAATAAAAATAAATAGGAACAACGCCGTTGCAGGGGACACGGGTTCGTGCCCGGGTCCGGGAAGATCCCACATGCCGCGGAGCAACTAAGCCCGTGAGCCATGGCTGCTGAGCCTGTGCGTCCAGAGCCTGTGCTCCGCAGCGGGAGAGGCCACAGCAGTGAGAGGCCCGCGTACCGCAAAAAAAAAAAAAAAGGAACAACTGATTCTGTTTTCTTGGCCATTTAAACTTACGTTTTCATTTGTCCATATCTTGCTGGTTAATCCCCAAATCTCCCAGGAGTCAAATAACAAGCGTGGGCTCCTGAGGTGTCTTCCCTCCCTGAGTCCTTGTCCTTCAAGACTCCTCTAGGGGGAAACAGTCTCAAGTGTTTCTTTGCTCCCATAGTTTTTCACACATCCTTGGACTTAAAAAAAAAAAAAAGCATATGTCATAATTAAGTGTTTGCCAAACTGCTCCCCCACTAGACCTGAGCTCCTGGAGGGCGGGACTTGAATGCATAATGACCAGCATGTGGCACATTCAACAGGTATTTGCTGAGTTGAGCTGGAATCCAAGACGTCAAGATCTTGTACCATCTTACATGATGGCTGCCACTATTCTGGCTTAACTAAACGTCGCAGTCTAGATGTGCCAGGTCCTCCCCAGGGACCGACTACAACTTACCCAGGGCTCACAGCACAGGGTTTCCTCACATCATCCCTTTTATTCTTCTGATCTCACTCAGAATTTATTTTGCTTCAAGCATCTGATAATCTTAGGCATAAGTTATGTTGATGGGATTTTGTCATCAGCTCCCTAGGACGGTATATTCTATTGATCCAGCACTGCGTGGGCACTGATGTTCTCATTTTCTGTGTGTTTATTATTATAACAATGCTACCATAGACCAGTCTTCCTGATGGACTACCTGTCAGGCACCAGCAGCTAAGAGCTCAAAGAATGCAATTAATCTGCAAAAATCACATGCGTTTCTCTTCAGAGTATGAGTAACAGTACTTGGATCTGGCAGAAAACACACTTATTCATATTCCAGTCATGTCTGATGATAGTACTCTGAAACTTACATATACAAGTACCTAAATTATCTTAAAAACATAAGACTGATATGCAATGTCAATTATTCCAGCAACAAACTGAAAATGTGTTACCTGGAGTGAGTCTCAATATAGCAAAATAAGTCTTGTCTCAGAGAACTGTAGTTTCTGAGAAATATATGTTTAAGGTAAATGTAAAACAGAGTATTTCTATAGGTCAAAAACTTGTTCCAGTGAAAAACGGACTTCCTCATATTTGAATCAGATTATTTAATCCAGTGTTTACTAGTCATAGGAATAGCTTCGCTGAAGTACACTAACTATAAAAATACATGATCACTGAAAAATTTCTAAGATTTTACACGGCGGTGGTTTAGCAAAAGGGACCCTAATGCTACTTTGTGCTTGGGAGAAAGTGAGCCAGAGTTTCTGTACTTTTTTCATTTCAACCTTAACCTATAATTGTGGAAGTAGCAGACCCCACTTTTCCCAAAGGCCTTTCTGTTATAAATAGTTGAATCATGGTTTGGTTCTACTATTAAATTAGAGCCCTAAGGCTGAAGAGAGGATAATTCTAACACCAGTTCTTGCCTAAAATTGTTTTCTTTCTCCAAAACCCATAAGAACATGAAAAAATTATAATTTGTCTTTCTGTGGGTTAAGAAGTAATAACCCAACAGTTTTAAATCGATCATTTGAAACTACTAAGTGATTTCTGGACAAAAATCAGTAACATAAAAAATAGACTCTAAGAGAACAGACACGAACACTCGATGTAGCCACACGCAGGGCACTGTGTTAGGGAAACTAAAAGATGCTTCACTAGTTAAGCATTTCAGAAAATGTTTGGAATCCAGTTTTTCTCTGCCAAGATTTAGACTTCCAGCATGTCAAGCTGGGCTCTCAAAAGCAAATGATAAACTACGGTCATCTCCAAGCCACAAATGAAGTGCATGAATCCAAATAGCATTACTATGTAGATGTTTCCTCGGTGAAGTCGAGAACGTTAAGTCTCTATGGTTCAGGATAAAATAAAAGCGACCTCTCCTTCATTTCACTCTCACGTCGTGTCTGTACGTCACCTTATGTGACACTGTCACATGGTCCTCCTCATCTGTGCCCGCCAGATCGCTAAGTTAAATAAGTTCCAAGATGACAGCTTTTCCCCGTTAAATCTGTGTGAAGGTCCTATCTGCAGTGAGTCCCCTAACCCTAAAGGATGACGTGTGAAGGCCGTGTGGACTGGGCGGTCAGGGCGAGAGCAGCACTGTGGACCCGGATAGCGTGTGTGCTCCAAGGAGCTGTCAGGTGTCACAACGCAACACACAGAAAAACAAAAACCCAAAGTGAGAGTTTGCTTTCCATGAGGCTTTTCAGAGCCTTCTTGAATTGCCAGAATGCCAGTTCTTTAGATAAACAGTCTCCTTTACAGTTTAGATCTCTTCCTTTCAGCATGAGTTGAATACTGATGAGAGAACAAAAAAGCAATTCTGGGTTTAAGGCCAGAGTGATAGGTGTCATCACTCACGTCCCCGCAGATGTGCAGCCCTTTATCACATATGAAAACACATCAGCTCCTGAGCAATGGTTTGTAGAAAATAGGTCAATTTTTCAGTTAGAATGGCAGAGGAGGCTTACAGACACAGATTCGGTGACCACAGTATAATTTTAAAATTCCTTCTTTCTAAGAAGCACAGACTGAGGTGGTAGAGTGTCCTTGAAGGCCCCCCCTAGCCGCTGCTCTGACACACAGGAACCAGCCTGCTGATCAGGCACAGGTCACCTATTCTGATTAGGGTGAAATGTGAAATTCCTTGTCTCCTACCCCACACCCATGTGATCTAAAGGAGTTTGAGGATCTTGTCTCCCTGGGCAGGTCCTGAACTGAAGGACACTCCGTTGTTATTCCTGCAAATACTAAGATTCTGTCTAGTGAGAGTGTCAAGTATTTTTAGCCATACAATTACTATTAAGATATTTTTGGACTCTAGGAGGGCTTCAGGAGTTCAATCTACAAACCCTAAAATTGTATGTGAAATGGTGTGCACGTGTGCAGACAGACTTTTTGGAGGTGGGGCGGTACAAAGCATAGCCTCCCCCAAACAATGCCTGGCACACAGCAGGAAAACAAGACATATTTGAGGGAGTGGGGAAGAGGGGCAGGCAGGCAGGAGGCTTATCAGATTCTCAAAGGGGTTTGTGACCCCAAAAGGTTAAGAACAACTATTTGAGGCTATCAACATACCAGCAAATATCTCGAAATAGAAAAATAAACTCGCAATTATCTGTGGGCAGATAACTTGGCTTTCATTTCCTTAGTAATAAATTTACACAGGGGACACTTTTAACCTTTCAGATTGCTTTTGTAATAATTGCTTGAACTGATTCCAAGGTTAAGATAACAGAGGATAAAGTCTCAAGGTCTTAGAATTTGTTGGACTGGAAGAGCTTTTACTCCTCCCGGCGGCCTGAAGCCAAGGAGTGGGTGACAGTACAGAGAACCCTGTACGTCCTCGGCCACGCGCTCAGCTGCGGCCACGCGCTCAGCTTCGGCCGCGCGCTCAGCTTCGGCCGCGCGCTCAGCTTCGGCCACGCGCTCAGCTTCGGCCACGGCGCCAGGAGCTTGAGGTGGCATTTTTGTTTCAGTCTCTATCGTGAACTCGGGGAGAGGGAGGAATTTTGGGAAAGCTGGGCAACTTTGTGGCTCTTTCTCGATCACCCCAAGCAGAACATCTTCAAAGCTGGACAAAAACATCAGACCTATGTACATATATAACAACTCTAGAATTAATACATAAATGATTTGGGAACTACTTTAAGTACATTGTACCTATCTGTTTCTTATGCAGATCTGTTCGTTTTCTGTGTTTATTTGGTACCACAGAATACAAATAAAATGTAAGATGTGGTCTCTGCCCACAAGGGGCCTGTAATCTAGTACTCATGCCACTGCTTTCTGCATAGTCTAGGTAATCAATAACCAACTCATTAATGGTGGCATAATGCAAGAGAAAACGTTTCACAAAATGCATTCTTAGTGAGCAGTGCTGCTTCCAAATTATGACCTATCTTTATTTGCAAATTTGATTTTCTCAGTGCTATTATCCTATTATGAATAAAATTACAATGAGAATTTGTGTAAAAGTATTTGTGTGAACATATGTTTTCACTTCTCTTAAGTAAATACCTGTAAGTGGAACTTGCTGGGTCATATGATAATTATATGTTTAAGTGTATAAGAAATTGCCAAACAATTCTCCAAAGGGGCTGCACCATGTTTTCCTCCTACCAGCAATGTACGAGAGCTTCAGATGCTCCACATCCTCATTAAAACTTGGTAATGCCAGTCTTTTATTTATTTATTTATTTGGTTGCACCAGATCTTAGTTGCAGCAGGTGGGCTCCTTTAGTTGTGGCTCATGAGCTCCTTAGTTGAGGTTTGCTGGTTCCTTAGTTGTGGCAGGTGGGCTCCTTAGTTGTGGCAGGCAGGCTCCTTAGTTGCAGCTCATGGGCTCCTTAGTGGCGGCATGCGAACTCTCAGTTGCGGCATGCACGTGGGATCCAGTTCCCCAGCCAGGGATCGAACCCGGGCCCCCTGCATTGGGGGCGCGAGTCCCAACCACTGCACCACCAGGGAAGTCCCCAGTAATGTCAGTCTTTTTAATTTAGCCATTCTAGTAAATTATGTGGTGTTCTCATGCTTGTTTTAATTTACATATCCCTCCACTGTCCAATAAGCATATGAGAAAGTGCTCAACACAGTTATGACAAAATGCAAATTAAAACCACAGTGAGATATCACTTCAGAACTCCCAGAACAGCTCAAATTAAAGGAGTAACAATATCCAGCGTTGACAAGGATATGGAACAATGGATTTTCATACATCACTGCAAGGAGTATAAATGGGCGCAACTTCAGAAAACTGTCCAGCAGTATCCACAGAGCTATACAAACCCCTACACTGTACATGAGGTGTTGGTATAAACCCCAAACAAATAGGTGCATATATCCACCAAAAAACATGAACCAGAATGTTCATGGCAACTTGACTCACAATAGTTCAAGACCAGAAATAACTCAGATACCCATCAATGGGGAATGGATTAGTAGACTGTAATGTACTGATCCTATGGTGTACTGCACAATAAACATGGATAACTTCTGCTGGACACAACGACGTGGAAGTCCCTGATGATTACGTTGAGCATCCCTTTATTGGCTATCTGTGTATCTTCTTTTGTAAAGCATCTGTTAAATATTTAGCCAGTTTTTAAACTGGATTGTTTATCTTCCTATTATTGAGTTCTGAGTTATTTATATATTCTGGATATAAGCACTATGTCAGATGTGTGTGTGTGCGCGCGCGTGTGTGTGTGCGCGCATGTGTGTGTACAGTGAATGTTTTTTCCCAGTCTGTGGCTTGCATTTTCATAAAGGTAATACACCTTTAGGTATTTATTTATTTTTGGCTGTGTTGGGTCTTCGTTTCTGTGCGAGGGCTTCCTCTAGTTGCGGCAAGCGGGGGTTACTCTTTGTTGCGGTGCGCGGGCTTCTCACTGCGGTGGCTTCTCTTGTTGTGGAGCACGGGCTCTAGGCACTCGGGCTTCAGTAGTTGGGGCGTGCGGGCTCAGCAGCTGTGGCTTGAAGGCTCTAGCAGGCTCAGTAGTTATGGTGCACAGGCTTAGTTGCTCCATGGCAAGGCAGGTGGATTCTTAACCACTGAGCCACCAGGGAAGTCTGGAAGTTTACTTTTTTTTTTTTTAAAGAAGATGTTGGGGGTAGGAGTTTATTAATTAATTAATTTATTTTTGCTGTGTTGGGTCTTCGTTTCTGTGCGAGGGCTTTCTCTAGTTGTGGCAAGCAGGGGCCACTCTTCATCGCGGTGCACGGGCCTCTCTCTATCGCGGTCTCTCTTGTTGCGGAGCACAGGCTCCAGACGCGCAGGCTCAGTAGTTGTGGCCCACGGACCTAGTTGCTCCATGGCATGTGGGATCCTCCCAGACCAGGGCTCGAACCCATGTCCCCTGCATTAGCAGGCAGATTCTCAACCACTGCGCCACCAGGGAAGCCCCCGGAAGTTTACTTTTGATGAGGTACAATTTATCTTTTTTTTTTCTTTTATGGTAAATGTTCATAAGATTCTATTTAAATCTAGCGTTTGGTGATACTACCTGTTTTTAAACATTTTTAATAAGGAGTTATATTTTAGTTGCTTCTACAAAAAATGAAAAAAAGGGATTTATTATTTAATTCTCAGATAAAATAACTATAGCATAAGCCTTACTGTTTAAACCACACGGCCATGGTTTAGCAGGGCCACCGCAAAAGAGGGACATGATCTCTGTTCCTGTAACATAATTAAAATACCAACTTGGTAGTAGTCAACAAACTTCTTAAATATCAAATCAGAATAGCTCGATAGAAGTAAATCAATTTGAAAGAAATATTCTATAAAATGTTTTGTAGAACTTAAAGTTTTCACACAGATGAAATGGAGGTTTTCCCACATTCTATATCTTTTCCTAGAACTATTAAGTTTCTCAGGATGAGGATATATGGTATTCTCACAACTTGCAATTATTCTATTTCTAGGAACTTTTAGGTAAATGCAACTAATATCTGTATAAAATCAGCCTTGAGGAGCAGAGTGGTTCCTCTGTAAACTGCTAAAATTACTTAGTGTTTTCTACCCAGCAACCACAAAATGGTTAGGGTTTTGCTTATTGTTGGTTGGCTTATGCCCCCAAAGAAAAAAGACTGAAGATATAGTAGTGAAAATTTTGGTTAAGCTTTATTGGTTGCCTGGAGTAAAGAAATCTAATAAAAAACTTGTTGCAAATATTTAACTGTACACACTTCATGCAAGGATTTAAGTGCTGAAGGGAAGTAGAGAGATACCTTGCCTTGAAGGGGTTTGTGCTCTGATAGAGAAACTAGGACAAATATTACACATAAGGTAACATGTTAAGTACTATTAAGTGCCTGTTGTTCTAGCTCAGCAGTTAGCATATTATTTATTGTGAACATACATATTTGTAAATCTGTCTTTTGTGCTAGGATAGCAAACTGTCAGAGGGAACGGATGCATCTTATTCATTACTGAACTCCCCCAACACAGCACAGAAACAGTATCAATAGGCAAGTGGTCAATAAACACTAGGAAAGTCAACACGGGAGAGGTATATGCTGCAGTGAGAAATCAGAACTAGAGAGAGAGGATGACAAGGGAGATGTCAAGTTTCGGTTGCTTTTGAAATATGAGTAGAATGTATCTGGTAGAGATCGGTTAGGGTGAGGAAAATAATTCAAGGAAACAAAAGAACCATGTATAAAAGCACGGAGATAATAAATTTTAAAGTATTCTAGGGAAGCACATATTTGTGTTTGGTTAGAGCAGAAGCTAAGTATACAGCAGTCACGTTGACCTGTCCAGACAGGTAAACTGGGACCCGACTACAGCAAGCTTAGCTGTCAGGTGAGAAAGTCTACCTGGTGGGCATTGAAGATTCTGAGCAGAAAAATGACAATTAGACTTGTGCTTTAGGAAGATAAATCTAGCAGTGGGTTTGTACGGAAGGGATAAGCCGGATGCAAATTATATGGCAAGTGGTTCCATTTGTTAATATTTCCTTTATTGTGGTAAAATTTTAAACAGCACGAAATTTACTATTTTAACTATTTCTAAGTGTACAGTTCCATGGCTTTAAGTGTATTCACAATGTTGCACAGCCATCACCACCATCTCCAGAACTTTTTCCATCATCCCAGACTTAAAACTCTGTACCCATTAAACAAGAACTCCCCATTCCCTCCTCCCCCAGTCCCTGGTAATCACTATTCTACATTCTGTCTTTATGAATTTGACTCTTCTAGGTACCTCATGTAAGTGGACCATACAATATGTGTCCTTCTGTGACTGGCTTATTTCACTTAGCATAATACCTTAAAGGTTCATCTATGCTGTAGCATGTATCAGAATTCCCTTCTTTCTTAAGGTTGAATAATACTCCAATGTATGTATATACCATATTTTGTTTATCCAATCATCTATCAATGAATTTGAGTTGTTTCCACCTTTTGGCTCTTGTGAATAATGCTGCTATGAACATTATTTTGCTAGTATTTTGTTGAGGATTTTTTATATTTATATTCACCAGGACTATTGGTCTTTAATTTTCTTGTAATGCCTTTGCCTTGTTTTGGTAGCAGGATAATGCTGCTCTCATAAAATGACTTGGGTTCTTCCTGCTCCTATTTTCTGGAAGAGACTGCAGAATTGGTATTATTTCTTCCTTGAAAGTCTGGTAGAATTCACCAGTGAAATCGTCTGGGCCTGGAGTTCTCTGTTAGAAAGCTTTTAACTACAAATTTGATTTCTTTGATAGATATGGGACTATTCAGGTTATTTATTCCTGAGAATGGTTTGGTGATTTGTGTTTTTCAAGGAATTAGTCCATTTCCTCTAAGTTGTCAAACTTATGGGCATGGGGTGGTTCACAGTATTTCCCTCGTCCTTTCAGTGTCCATAGAGACCCCGCTCTCATTCCCGACACCGCTCATTCACATCCCCTCTCTCTCTCTTTTTCTCCCTTGATCAGTCTGGCCAGGGGTTTAGGTTGATCAGTTTTACTCTTTTCAAAGAACCAGCTTTGGGTTTCACCGATTTTCTCTACTCTCTCTTTTATTTCACTGATTTCTGCTCTTATTTTTGATTTCCTTCCTTCTGCTTGCTTTGGGTTTACTTTGCTCCTCTTTCTAGTTTCTTAAGGTGGAACCTGAATTACTAGAGACCTTTCCTCTTTCCTAAGTATTTGACACTATAAATTTCCCCCTAAGCCCAACATCAGTTGCATGTGACATGTCTTTTCATCTTTATTCAGCTCATTTTCTAATTTTCCTCCCTCTTTGACACATGGGTTATTTTAGAAGTGTGTTGCTTAATTTCAAAATATTTGGGGATGTTCCAGATATCTTTCTGTTACTGATTTCTAGTTCAATTCCTTTGTGGTCAGAGAGCATACTTTGTTTGATTTCCATTTCTTTAAAACATTTTAAGGTTCTTTTTTTTTATGACCCATGATAAAGTTGGCCTTGGGTACTGTCCCATGAGCACTTACAAAGAGGCTGTATTCTGCTGTGGCTGGGTGGAGTGTTCGATAACTGTCAATTACATCAAGTGAGTGAACAGTGTTGTTCAAGTCTTCCCCAGCCTGTTTTGTTTATTCTACCAGTTATAGAAAGTGGAATACACACATGCACACACACACATATGTATATTCTTTTTCAGATTCTTTTCCATTATAGGTTATTACAGAATACTGAGTATAGTTCCCTGTGCTCTACAGCAGGTCCTTGTTGCTTATCTATTTTATATATAGTGGTGTGTGTATGTTACTCCCAAATGGCTTTCTTTTAATTAGCATTTCCATGGTTTGTCTCCCTTGTTTTTTGCTCTGTGGGTACCTCCTTCCTTGCCTTCTTTTGGATTATTTAAATTTTTTTTTAGTATTCAGTTTTCATTTATCTATTGGTTCTGTTTTCTTTTTTTTAAGTGGCTGCTCTAGGAATCACACTATACATATCTAACTTTTCACAGTTTACTACAGTTTTTATTTTACCACTTCAAGCAAAATGTAAAGGCTTTACAACTATATAGGTCCCTACCCCCTTCCCCTTAACCTTTCAGTGGTCACATGTCCCATGTACCTACAATGAACCCCTCCTATAACTTTCGCCTTCGACCGTCATCTGCGTTTTAAAGAATCTGAGGGTAGAAAAAATAAATCTACTCTACTGACCCATGTTTTACTTCTGTTGCTCCTCCTTCATCCTGAGGCCCTGACCTTCCTTTGGTATCACTTTCCTTCAGTCTGAAGAACTTCTTTCAGCATTTACTTTAGAGCAGGTCTGCTGACAAAAAAGGACTTAAAATTTTCCTTTATCTGAGAGTACCTTTATTTTACCTCCCTTCCTAAGGAACATTTTCACTGGAGACGGAATTCTAGGTTGATAGTTCTTTTATTTCGGCACTGTCTTCCAGACTCCAAGAGAAATCTGTAGTCGTTCAAGGCATTGTTCTCCTATATGTATCGTTTCTGGTTGCTTTCAAGGTTTTTTGTTTGTTTTTTAAAGTCTGTTTTGCAGCTGTTTGATTATGGTATCTATGGGCACGGTTTTCTTTGGGTTTATCCTCTTTGGAGTTTACTGAGTTTCTTGAATTCATAATTTGTGTCTCACCAAATTTGGAAAGTTTTCAGCTATTATTTCTTCAAATATTTTTTTTACACCAGTCTTTCTCTCCTTTTATGGGACTCCAGTGACACAAATTCAGACCTTTTGGTACAGCCCCACAGGTTTGTGAGGCCTTTTTTTTTTTTTTTTAAATCTTTTTCCTGTATACTCTTCAGGTTGGATAATATCTCTTGATGGGTCTTCAAGTTCACTGACTCTTCTTTCCCCTGCCATCTCTATTCTGCTATCAAAGCCACTCACTGGGTACTCTACTATTCAGTTCTGAATGTTCCCTTTGGTTTTTTTACACCATTTCCCTGCTGAGAATTTCCATCTTTCCATTCACTTCTGAGGACTCCATTCTATCTCACAGAGCACAGTAATAGTAACAGCCTTAAAGCCACTGTCCTATAACTCCAGCATGTGGGTCATCTCTGGGTGGCCATCTGCTGACTGACTTTCCCTGTGAGAGTTGTCAGATTTTCCCAGTTCTTTGTATGAGTAGTCATTCTGTGTTGTATCTTGGACATCTTGATGATGTTGTGAGACTGTGAGTCTTCTGAAAACCCACCGAAGTGTTGATTTTGTTTAAAAGGCGACTGATTTGTTCAGATTTAGACAGGACTCTCCATCCTGCCTCTTGTGGGCAGTGGTTCCCATGTCAGCTCCATTTTCAGAGCTGTGTCTGCCCCGTGCATACACCACTCAGGTGTTGCTCTGGAGCTAGGTGGTTGTCTACACCGTGGGTTAGTTCTCAAAGCCTCGGCTATGCTTCGGCTCTGTTACATGTACGTGATACTCCTGGGTGAGACCAGCACCCATGTCAGTTCCCACAAAGAATTAGGGGATCTCCTCATCCAGCTCTCTCTCCAGCTCTCGGGGGTCCTTCTCCCCAGTCTTCAGGCCACAAAGTCAGGGTTTCTCTCAGAGTTTTAGCTTCTCACACTGTCAGGCGGTCTGCGTAGCTTGGGCTACCCACTGGGTGAAGCAAGGAAATATCAACTACACTCTTGAGACCACAGGAGCCCTTGTTTGCAGTTCCTCTGGCAGACACAGGCTTTTCTTGGGATCCTCATGGGCCTGTCACTGCCGCAGTGGCAGCTCAGGTTAGTGTCGCAGCTGGCTTCAAGTAGGGCTGGGAGGGAAAGAGGGAGTCCATTTCTCCAGTCCTCGGTCCACAGAGATGTTGCTCTTGGTTTTTGTTGTTTTTGTCCATGGTTCTGCGACGTGGCTCACTCTTGAGTCAAAGTCAGGAGACAAAGAAGGGAGGAATAAGTCAGGAGACTAGCCACCATTCTGGTTACTCTTCAAGTTCTGACTTCCCTCAACAATATGCCTGTTATTGTTTACTTTCAGAATCCTCAGGCTTTTTGGTTTTTTCTTTTGTACTCTGTCCAGAACTTTTTGTTGTAACCAGCGGGAGAGGTATGTTGTTGTGAACTTACGCTACTCTGGCTGGTGCCGGAAGCTTATGCTCTCGTTCTCAGGGGCTATGAGCCACCCCAGGTAACAGGTCATGGAAGCCTGGGCTGGAATGGATGGGGGACTGGAAGGAGAAAGGGGCTGTGCAAACAGCATGGAGCTGAGACTTGGCAACAGGCTGGGAAGGCCTCAAGCTTCAGTTTACTGTTACCACACGCTAAACTGCATTTCATACAAGACCTAGCATTTCTTCCTTTTAATAATGCCTTTATTATTATTATTTTTGGCTGTGCCACCTGGCGTGTGAGATATTAGTTCCCCAAACGGGATGGAACCTGTGCCCCCTGCAGTGGAAGTGTGGAGTCTTAACCACTGGACCGCCAGGGAAGTCCCAGGAAGACCTAGCATTACAAACGATCTGTGAATACACATGGGCACTGGAAGTCCTCCACCTCACTGCTAAGGAGGGTTTACTCTTGGGGTCTACACAAGGTTTACTCTTGAATTGATTTTCCTACAGAAATAATGCTATCCAAACTGGCGCTGTATTTCATATGCACATCATTATAGTGTTAGTGTGCTATTATTCTTAGCTGACTTAGAAACTTAACCACCAACTAAAATATTGTTTTTATGAATGTATTCCAAGATCCAATTATATTTTTATCAAAATAAAACATATCTACAATTTTAAATATCAA
This sequence comes from Mesoplodon bidens, assembly GCF_964165515.1. NCBI lineage: Eukaryota > Metazoa > Chordata > Mammalia > Artiodactyla > Ziphiidae > Mesoplodon > Mesoplodon bidens. The sequence continues at coordinate 1,058,260 of NC_138167.1, read as the reverse complement.
ATACTGTAAGGTTTCATAACAAAGAGCAGATCAACTCTCTAGCCATTATAATCCTGATTACCCCTCCCTAAAAGCAACCTCTTCCATGACAGTTATCTCTGCTCTCCATTTATGTCTCATCCAATTTTTTTTCTGGTATGTAAACCTCTCTTCCTATATATCATGTATACACTACCTCTTGATTCTTAAGAAAAATCCATTGAAGAGGATTTAGTTCTCTGACAATACACACACACTCTCACACACAAACACACACACACACTTTTCCCCATCCTTCCAATGTAAGTATAACATCATTTCACATTTAGTATTTATCATTTAATTACCATCAGCAGAGCCAAATAGTGTACTGTGATTATATTTCCTTTCTTGTACAATATTTTGCTTTCCCAGGAATTAAGAATTGCCTCCTTTTTTTTTTCCCCTCTCAGTTTTTAATGTTCTTATATCATTACCAAAATCACTGAAAAAGGAACTGTAAATGTCCGAAGAGATTCAAACTCTCAGGTGTAAATTTCTTCTTGGACATGCTTCCTGAAGCCTTCCATCTTCCTACTTTTAGACTGACTCATCTTTAGTTCAGCTGCATAGGGGACTCCTCTTTACCACTCTTCTTAGAACTCCTTTACCTCCAACCTGTGCTTGGATCCCCCTTTTCCTGGATGGCTTGTGTATCTGTCGTAACAGCCCAAGTTATGCTGGAGTAACAAATGACCCCCAAATCTCAATGGCTTACAATGACAAAGGTTTACTTCTCATACACATTACAGGTCCATCATGGGCCACCTCTGTGCCTTCATTCCAGGACCAGGCTGACAGAGCAGCCTCTGCCTGAACAACCGCGAGTCATCGTGGCAGAAGGGAAAGAGACGTGCTCGAACATGCATCTGCTCAGAAGTCACACGTACCACTTCTACCCGCATCTCACCGGCCAGATCAATCCACACAATCATACTTGAGCCCAAAGGGCAACTACACAATATCCCCCTGGAAGGGTCAGTGGGGGAAGAACCAAACAGCACTGTCAAGTCTGACATCAACAGGGCAGAGAGCGTCTTCTGCGGGGCAGTAAGGTTAACAATTGTGAACGACGAAGCTGTCGTGGCATGTCTTCCTCTCTCTCGTTCATGCCATTGTTTTCATGAAATCCACCCTGCACCCTGGTGGGTTTGTATCTTTTTTTACTCCGTTACTGTCATTTCAACAGTTTCAGGAGTGTGTTCGATCTGCTATGTTGAGCCAAAAGTCTACCGATCACTTTAAAAGGGAACTTCTAGGTCATGGTCTATTTGAAAGATGAGGACTGTCTGTAATGATAATTTTCATTCAGTGTACCATTTATCATTATTTACAGCAGTTTTTCTCAGATCCTACAAATGTCAAGAATTTAAATTGTATTTCCTTATGAATATAGAACTACCCAATATGGTAAATCCACTTTAAAACTGAGGAGTTTTCTAAAACAGCTTTGATCTAGGTGTCTTGATTTTTGCCTTTTCTGATTTGCTCTAAGCTCCCAGCTTATGTCTGCAATGAAATCAAGCAGCCCCAAAGAATTTCATTCTAATTCTGTAATCACAGACAATAATATATTCAACATGTTGGCCTAGCTCTGAAATCTACCTGTCACTGCTGTCTGTAACGTATCTTAAATATTATGATCTACTCGGGAAAATACAGTTCTAAACTATATCTCCCTGTACCAAAATCTTATTTAGTTCTGAAATGGCAAATACAGCAAACAGCTGCTAGAGGGTAATAATATACAAGAAACAGTCAAATTCAGCTTTTTGTTACATTAGTTTTTATTTGATAGTCTCCTTTCTAATAACGGAGATACAGTAGATTCTCAACTTAAAAAAAAAACCAGAAACTCGCTTTTTCACTCTGGAGTGTCCACGACAAGACTCAGCATTTCTTAAGAGGTAAACCGTGCTCAGACCCATCACGCACGTGCTGACACTTCCACTGCTTGGGCCTGGACTTCTGGACATAGGCTCTCTCAGTTCAGACGCTCTCCACCTCAAAACAGTCACAGGCCTTGGTAAAGTATGCAATCCCTTTAACCTCAGTTTCCTCACTTACAAAATAGGAATCATAGGCTTTCTAAGGAAAAGTGATGAGAATTAAATAACCCATACAGAGCCTTGACATGGTGCCTGGGAGACAGTAAGCACTCAGCAAATGTCTGTTGGGTAAATATTTTCTATCCTAATTCAACAGGCACCTTATTTACCTATAAAGCTTACAGAGGTCAAATTCTATGACAGCCAGGTTTAAACACTATAAATCCTTTACTGTAATAAAACCATACATTTTGTGTTTGGCCGAAATTCAGTTACTTATTATACATCTTTTTTTTTTTAATTAAATGAAGAAAGTTTGAGTTTTCACTTCTTTATTTTGCTCTTCTAAACCCATACAATTTTAGAAAGGGATAGTTATCTCCTCACGTACCAATTTTTTTAACCTGGTGAATTTAAAAAACTCACCACAAACCTGTATCAGCTCTACCTCTTGACATGTCCCAACCTGGCCTATGACAGATATCGGCCAAAGTGAAACGTCAGGACTAAAACAGGGAGATCCTTGACTCGACAGATCTCGAGAGGTAGAGAGTCTTAAAGACCAGTCCTGAGTGAAGCTGGGTTCATTGTTCAAAGGATGATGAATGAATCTCTACATCATTAGAGAATATGCAAACCAGATGCAATTATTCCATAGAGTATCAGAATTATTTAAAAACATTTGAGAGGTATCTGACACGCTGAAAGCACCTGGAGCAAAACCGTCTGGGAACCTCTGATGTCAGAGACTCTGAAGAGGCTTTTATAAATAAACGAAATCCAAATGACTATGGCTGCAAAGTCAAGATGTGCCAAATATTAAGGAGAAAAGAAGCAAAATAAACTCAGGAAGGTAAATAGATCCATTCCCTTCCACTCTTTGTTGTTCAACTGATTTCATTTGTCTTATGGAAGCTCATTAGAAACATTTTAATACACAGCCCAAAGGCTGCCTTCAATTTGCACTCACGTTGAACAGTGGAGAGAGCAGTACAGGCTGGTGTAGAAAAAGCAACGGACCTGAAATCAGAATGTGTGGGTCTGTCAGGGCTGCCACCTCCCTGAGACTCAGTTTTCTCATCTGCAAAACAGCAGGGAGAGTGTCTGCCCCTCAAAGCTGTGATGAGGAGATGTGGGAAGATGAATGAAAACGCCTGGAAGAGTGCTGTCTAGTAGAAGCGTACGGTGAACCACAAATGTGAGCCACAAATGGAATTTTTAAATAAAAAAATAAAAAGAAGCAGGTGAAATTAATTTTAATAATACTTTTTATTTAACTCAATATATTCAAAATATTACCATTTCAACAGGTAAATCAATATAAGACTACTGAGATTTTTTCACATTCCTTTTTTTTGTACCGAGTCTGTGAAAATCAGTGTGTCTTTTACATTCATAGCTCAGAGTGTAATTCAGACCAGCCACCCTAGCCCGTGGGGCGGTACTGGACATCACAGCCTGGAACCCAGGTGGGGCTGAGCACGTTTACTAGATCCTAGCAGCTAAACCCTGTGGGACTGAGGAAGGTTATTTTTAAAATCGACCACATTAAAGAGAGTTTGTATTTTCATATCTTTGGTAGAGTACATAATATATAATATGTAATATTATAATAAGAATTTTAAATATTATCTATACCAACTAGACTCAGTATTTATTCAAAATAAGGGCAATCAAAAATTATTATAAGCCACTAATATTCATTCATTTTATATTTAGTTTTGTGGTTATTTTGTTTATTAGGATTTGAGTTACAAATAGAATCTAATAATCTCAAAAAGAGAAAATATAACCTGACATAACAAGCACACAAAAAAATTCAAACAACTACAAGCTACAATTGATTAAACTACACCTTCCAGCAAAGCAATAGGAATAGTAAACAAAATATTTCTCTGTATTACTAAATTTTTCATTTCATAGGACCTGCCATTAGAAAGTCAACTTATATAGTTTTAATAGCTTTCTTATAATTTTTTTCTCGTAAAAATTTAACTGTATTTTCTAAATAGGATGACCACCTATCAGGACAACTTAGTTACATGTGAATATAAGTAAATACAGCATTAAAATGATGCTATATTTACTTCAGAACAATTCAGTGGGGTTGAAACATTATGTGTTACTTGTATTACATTGTTAAGACAACACTGAGTAAGTAGTACACAGAAGGCAAATTCTTGAATCTTGAGCTCAAAGAATGGGGTGGAAAATGCATGGTAACCATTTCTTAACTGCAAGGTCTTTTGGAAAGCCAGCACGGAGCACGTGCACACACGTTTAAGCAGCTATAATGTCCTCTTGTGCTGTGTGTGGAGATGCTCTGCAGTTCCTAACGCTCTCATCCACTTTTCTGTGGGCCGCCCAATAGGCCAGCACGAGTGGTCAGATGGGATGCAAGAGAGAAATGGGGACAGAATTCTGGGCAGGCGACCGCTACCTCATTTCAGACCTGACAAGGACCATTCAGTTACCTAATAGAACTGAAACTTTACCAAGTGGTATGAAATTCTGAAGGACCAAAACTCTTCGGACTTTGGTTTTCATTTACTATGCATTCAAAAGATGGTACTTCTGGAAGACAGGCCCTCTCCCTCAAGCATCTCATCGGATGCTCAGCCGAAGTGACACAGAAGCTGAATGGCTAGCCTAGGTCCTGCAGCACCACCGAGGTGCCTTCTGCGGTCTCCTGGCCAAGGACTCGCCTCCCCCAAGCCCCGCTCAGGCCCACAGCACAAAGTGGTCCAGCTGCAGAGGACGAGGTTTAAATGCTCACGTCATCACATTCACACTGTTTCCGTGTAAACTCTCCCGAGGAAGAAGCAGCTATCCCGCACCGAGGTGTGTGTTTCCCAGGCCACCCCTGCTGACCCCTAGAGTCACTGACACTAAACACAACAGTCACACACAGTCTCAAACACGCGTTCAGACTCACATCTGGCATTTCTGTAGAGAAGGAAGGGGTCCTGGAGCTGGAAATCCAGGTCTTTCGTGATGGGCTCTGTCCTATTCTCCATGCTCAGCCTGTTCATGATGGTGAAGCCGTGTTTCGGAGAAGCAGACCTAAGGGTTGCCGGGGGCGGGGGACACAGAGACACGCCGTTCAGAGCACAGCACCTCCAGGACGGGGGCATCCGGACACGCCTTCAGCCTTCCCGCCCCTTCACCGGGGGCTGCACCAACGTGCGGGCCGCAGACGGCACGCCGGCCATGCTGGTGCTTTGGTAAAGCCCAGCCCGACTTACGTAGCTGTGTGCGTATGTACATATACACAGCTTGCTTCCCTACCTACGCTGCAAGTTCCTTTAAGGCAGAGATGGTAACTACTGATAAAAAAATGACCGACAGACACCTTTAAACAATCTTGACCGTTAAGACAGAGCGTACATCACAGGTATGGAAAATGTTAGTGTTGGTCTGAAATTGAAAGCTGTGTAATTTCTTAGAGAAATGACATAACTCTGGTCAATGAACTTATGAGGAGATATAGTATAATTAAAAGTTTATACAATTTAAAGCAAAGGGCAGGTATTTAGTATTCTTCAGTGTAAGGCAAATAGCTTCATAGATAAGCTACTACAAAAGTTTTTATCCATAAAACTGTCCATTTAGTAACTTTTTATTTTTAATTTCATTCAATAAACCTTCAGTGCCTAGTCTCTGTCAGGCAGGAAGAACCCAAATCATAGAGAAACTAACAACTACAAGTGCATCTGTCTACCCTTGGGGGACAGGCCAGATACCAACCCAACTGTGCAACTTCTGCTGACAAACTGGAACACACATGCTCACACACTGAAACGGAAACAGGCAGGGCCACTGATTTAATCTGGGGCACAAGGTAACAAGCCCACAGAAATGCTGTGAGCAACAGGAAGAAAAGGGGTTTATAGCTCAGTTTTATTTCACCTTTAACCACTTGATTTACTACCTACGGTTTTCTTATGAGACTTCTAATTTTAAAACGGATGGAAGGCAATCCTTGCCTACTTATTTTACTAAGTGGTAAAGTGTTGCTGGGCATATAATGAATACCAGAAATAATCATGACGATCATTTCAACTTAAATTCTGGGGAAGAATGAAGAGTGACTTCCAAAGATCCCTGTCAGAGGGTCCTCTGGAAATCACCAGTGGGTGTAACTCTATTACAGAAAGACACAGGAGGAAACAAAGACATAATTTTAAAAATGGGATTAGGTGTTTTTATACAGAATCAGAATTTGATTCTTCCAGTGTTTCATTATTACAACAGGCTTTCACTCCTCTAATGGTACGGTTACTACACCATCTCACAATTTTTAAAACAGACTCAGGGGATACCAACTGCTCTAAAGCAACATCTGTTAAGTCAAAACACATCACTGGCAGTTCCATTACCTATACCCAAAACTCACTTGTGATTTCCATGAGCTGTCTGTCATCCTCCACCGAGGAAAGACCTCAACATTCTAGAATCTGGGATCGGATGGTGGGGCTGGTGGGGGAGAGGGATGGGAGAGAGGGTCCTGCTCTTAAGGAGTTAGATGTGGGGAAGAGATTAAGGACTAGGGAAGGATTTGCTTCTCAGTTTAAAGGTTTGTTTAACTGACAGCTCCACGAGGAACTCAAGAGTATATTAAGAAGTACTTGAAAATACCAACCTACGTTTGGCTTTGGTACAAAACAGAAAATACTTGCATAATCTGTTACTCCCCTGCATCAACAAAAGAAGACCCGACTAAAAATGCTCCCTTCCACTCCCACCGTTGCCTCCTGCCCACCCTGCACGCAGAACCTGCCCTGGGCCGCAGGGGCCTCTGTGCGCTGCTCTGGTTCCGCCTGTCTCCGTGGTGACTCCTCTCTGCATCCTGCTGACCCTGAAACCCAGCCATTAGCCCCTCAGCTTCTCTGCTGATTCCAACGACCAAACTAACGATGCCGATGCCTCCACACTCTGTGCCTCCGTCCCTGCCCCGTCCCGAGTGCCTGGTGCCACCACTGGAATGCCCTGCCATCACCCCAAGATCACTATTTCAAACTAAAACTAAAACTATCCTCAAGCCAGGTTCTCAACCTCCCATCTTTCCATTCTGCCAATGAGTCTGTCATCCTCTCTGTTTTCCATTTCAAAATCTCACCGGTACTTTAAAATGTCACCGCCCCCCGCATGCAGGCTCCCAACAAGCCCTCCCCACTCCACCGCACACCTGCTCCGCCGCCACCGTCTCCTCCGTGTCTGCATCATGCTAAGCACACCGACTTTCCCACATGTTGTCATCACTCCTTTACTCCCCCACTCATAAACCTTCAGTGGCTCCCTACTGCTCAGAAAACAGATTTCAGCACCTTCACTCTGATATTCCAAGCCAGCAAAATCTCTTTACTCTCACTGTCAGCTTCGAACTCACGCCAACCGATGCACACTCTCTGCCCCAGATCACCGCCCTCACTGTGCTGTGACACGGGGCCCCTGCCTCCGCCTCCGCGAGGTTCAGCTCCTCCTCTCGCACTCGGCAGCTCTGCAGAGCCTCCCCGGGCCACGCCCGCCTGCCCACTCACTGCTTGTCACGTGCCAACTGGCACGGGGGTAGTCTATCCACACTGTGGTTTACCTTCGAAGGTGAATGTGTGTGTAAAACAGATGAGTGTGTGTGGGGTGGGACGGGTTTGTCCCAGGCCTCTGTATTACATCTCTGTAACCCACCGATGGTGATGGGCCTCAGCTATGAGATCTTATGTGGACGTTTATGTGAATAAACAGCTTAGCTGTGAAGACAATATACATACTACACATCTCTGTGTGCATGTGTGATATTAACAACAGCTGATAAAAATTACCCAAAAACATGAATTTATTAAATCTATCCTGAAACATATTCCACTAGCTGTACAATGGAGGACTAAGAGACCTCTTCAATTTCGGATCACGCTTCTCCAAAGAGTCAAGAGGTGGCGTGACCAATAATGCTCTCCTCCAAATGCTGGTTAAATAATCTAGCATTCTGACCAGTGTACTTCTAGCTCCTTGCCAATCCATTATACTCAAGCACTTTGTACCATTCATTTGAATTAAAGAGTAAATAGTTAATACTGCTTTTATAAGAACACAAAGATTTAAGTTCATCTATAGTGAAGTTTACATTATATTCTGAAATTAGTATTCATCACACCACACAGAGGCCGTTATTCAGTATTCCCTTCCTTATGTCAACTAATAACTTCAAACTAAGTTCTTTCACTTCTGAAATAAAACTACACTTGAAGGGTGACACAACAGAGCTAAGACATGAGTGAAAGACCATCAGTTTCTTTATGAAAGTGAAATACTCTTACCTTGTGTAAACAAATAAGGTTCCTTCCACATCAGTCTTTTCCTAAAAAATAAAAACAAAACAAACAGCAAAACATGTATACTCTGTTCACTAACAGGAAACACTCACAGAGGTCAGAGAACATAAGCATCTCAGGGAACAGGAATTCGATCAGTTCCAAGCGGGGTCAAACCTATGTAACAGAGGGGCAACTCTTAGGGAAAGGAAAAAGCAGATGTTTCGCCCATTGTGACTCTGCTGCTTAAGCAGTGGGAAGCATCCTCCTCCTGTCATTTACAAACTAAAGCAGAGTGCTGTCTTCCCCTCTGACCCGGGACATGGCCAGCCGCAGAACCCACTGCTGTCTGTACTTCCTTCTCCTCCCGTTTTCTGGTTTCCTTTTCTCTTGTCGTATCCTGTCACCTAGGAGAGCAGCGGACCTGCCGATAACTCTACTAACTACTACACAGAAGACAGCAATGCTGCTGCGGTTTTCAGACAAACTAATCGCCTATTTGACGTGGAATATTTAGAGTCAAGTCTGATCTTTGAAATACAATTAGACAGAAACATTACCAAGCTAGGACTCAAGAACTCTGCCTGAGAGGGACTGGGAAAGTTGTAAACTTAAAGGCTTAAAGGAAAGGCTCTTTTCCATCTCCCCGGGCCCTGAGGAAAACATTCAGCTTACTAAAAAAAAAAATTTAAGTGCCCATTTGTCTGATTAACTAGTAATCAGACTATTATAACTCAGAATTTAGAATTGATCTTTGCTATTTACGTGGTTTAATTTCAGCATTCTATTTAACCTCTCAATGTTTTCTTATTTATATATCCATTAGCAAAGTCATTCAAAATTTAAGTACTCTGTAATTTTGGCGAAAAATACTCTTTAAGAAACAAAGGTACATTAAAATGATGATTCTGAAAAGGCACGCAAAAACTTGCAAGCATGATCCTTTCCATGCTTGAGTAATTTCATCATCCTTACACTGGATTTACTATTAAGTGACCACTTGCTACGAGGACAAAACACTTTTCTGTCTTCCAGTATTTGACCCTGGACTGTTTCATCTCAGAGATCCTAGTCAGGATGTTTCTGCGGATCAGCACACAGAAACCTAACAGCCTTTGACTTGTTTCCTTCCTTCCTTAATGAAGTAGTAATAGAAATTACCTGTTCCTTAAGGAAAATCCAGAATCAGAAATGTAAAAGGCATGCTTCTCCTGAAATTATTCTCTAACTTCAAATTTGCAATTCTTAGTTTATTGTTCTGTGTCTCAGTTTCTCCACTGAAAAGGGATAACAAACCTACACCACACAGATCTTTGGATTAAAAACATATTTTTCATCTAAGGCTCTATGACACCTAGATAAAAAGGTCTTTGGAAATGTAAATTCTGGTCTATTCTGGCTGAAACAGCTCAAATTCACGCATTTTCTCCGTCCCTCCACTGTTATCCAGGGGTAACCAGATTTTTTTTGCTTTCTGGGCAAAGCCCAGGTTTGGGGTTTTGGGCAACAGTTAAAGCAAGATTCTATTAGCTCTTCCTTAGGTCCTGCAAGTAAAGAAGACTTTTTTTTTTAAAAAAAATTATTTATTTATTTGGCTGCTCCAGGTCTTAGATGCAGCATGTGGGATCTTTTAGTTGTGGCATGGGAACTCTTAGTTGCGTCATGTGGGATCTAGTTCCCTGGCCAGGATTGAACCCGGGCCCCCTGCATTGGGAGTGCAGAGTCTTAGCACTCAGACCACCAGGGAAGTCCCTAAAAAAGACTTTTATGTTAAAGTATTAGTTCACAGTTCTGGGGGATTTTAGCTTAAATTTTAAAAGTACAATTTAATGATTTAATATTACACTCTTATAAAAACAAGTGCTAAAATATTAAGCAGTTCAAAATTTAAAATAATGAAGTAGAATGTAAAATAGTGCTAGTTTGCAAACTATTGGGACTTGGCAGACTACCTGACGCTTTCAAAACAATGCAATCTACATCTGATTATTCTGTTAAGATAATGAAAAAGTAAATCTCCATTTACCCTCTAAATCTGCCTTTCTCAATCATATATGTAGCATCTGAGTCACCTAAGAAGTTTTCAACAAATATCAAATGCTTGGGTCTCATACCCTGAGATTTTTGATTTGGTGGGATGCACTTTTTAAAACTCCAAATGATCTTGACTCACAGAACTTAGAAAATCACTAGCTAGAAACAAGGGAAACACTACCACTATCAGGCAGCTTCTCAAGCTCAGCACTTTTGACATCTGGGGTCAGATTAACCTTTGTCGTGGGGGCCTGTCCCATGCACCGCAGAATGTTTAGCAGAATCCCTGGCATCTACCCTCTGGATGCCGGTAACGTGGTCCCTCTCCAAGCGACAACTAAAAATTTTCTCAAGACCCTGCCAGTGTTGCCTGGAAGCAAAATTGACTCCATTTAAGAACTACTGCTCTAAGGGCTGAGAGGTGAAAATACCACCAGGGTTAGGACACACTGGTGTTTTGGGGGAGTGGGATTTCCTGGCAATGGGAAGTAGGTCTAGTTCCAAAATTCCTACTCCAGTCCTGACATAATCGTTCTTAAGCTTCCTTAGAGCAGCTCATTTTCTGTCCCCGCTTCATTCCTTATTCCTCCCGCTGAAGGCCTTAAGTTAGCCTTCATCCATATTCAGTGTAATAAGAATTCCCCTTCTTTACGTCCCACCTGCATATACTTTCTCTTCTGTTCTTAAGCATGTCCTGTACACTTTTATTGGGCTTATGTTCAAAAGCTCCCGTTGTGGTGGCATATGGAGACGCGGCATCAATTTGTTTGCCCCCAGCAACTGCCCTGCGGCTAAACTAGGTCTCTGTCTTTTTTTTTCTCGGCTACAACAGCCTTGAAAATGAGTACTTTGAAAGAATGACCTTCTAAGGGATGAACTATGCGCTGTCTGAAAGCAACAAGTCCAGGAAGCAGAAAAACATAACTCCTGTAAATAATGCATTGTGCCACTTGTGACTTCTGATGAGGCTGTAGAAGGGCAGCCTCATAGTAACACGTGTCTCAGAGACCCTGTCCAACGCCCGTAGGAAACAACCGCTACTCAAGGGGAACCTCTCCTGTACCCGTTAACTTCTCAGAATTCCCCAGACTCTCGGTCGGGTGTCAAGTCAGTCCAGAGAACGACACACCCCCGATCCTCATTTCTACTACCGAATTTCCTCAGCAGAATTAGGACATCATGCCTCTGGCGCTTTTCTACAGAGCAGTATACAGCCGCACGTAGAATAGCTGCATTTTAGAAGTTGCCGTTGAAACTTGTCCACCTCGTCGCTCAAGGTCCTTGATACGAAGACCCAGGCGACACATGCCCCCGAAAACTAGGGAGACACAGCTAGGAAGCGGCGCGCTTCCTCCCCCGGGACATCGCGGGGCAGGTGTCCCCACGTTCCTCCATTCCTGCCTCTTTTCGGTGAATTCCCTCGGTTACGAACTTAGGGCAAAGCTGTTCTCTTCTCTCCCATGTTAGGACCTACTTCTTAGTGTCTTCGCTTCTGTGAGTGGTTTTCGGGTAAACTTTAATGACCGGCTGAGGAAGGAGGTGGGGAGGCCACGTGAACTACTGGGGCTGTGTCCCGTCGGGGGGCTCTCCTAGCTGACCGCCGGGACGTGCCGGAGCAGGGTGTCTGACCCGCTCCGCAGGGCTGAGTCCTGCCCGCGCTCCGTGATTCAGTTCAACGCGGCGGGAAGTGCCCGCGGACGCCGGACCCGAGTGACCGCGGGGGGGACCTCCCCGCCCGCTCGCAGCCCCTCCCCGGCCCCGCCTGCCCGCACGCACCCACTCGTTGGCCCGGTGGCCGAAGGTGTACAGGGCCACCTGGCTGGCCACGTCCACGATCCGGCTGATGTAGGGGTCGTGGCGCCGCAGGGCCGCCAGGCTAATGTCGCGCCCCTTCCCAGCTGGGAAGCCCGCCGCCGCCGCCGCCATCTTCCCGCCAGCCCGCGGGGCGCCGCAGCCCTCTCGGCAGAGCGCAGAGCGCGCAGGCGTCACTGGTCGATGGCCGCGCCGCGCCCGCCCGCGATCGTTGCCACGGCAACCGCAAGGCGGCCCCCGCGCGGTCCTGCGAGCGTCCCGGGTACCGGACCATCGCTGGATGCTCCTCGGCGCTCCGCGGTCAGACCTGTAGTGATAAACACGCCTCGAGCGTGCGTAACCGAACAGGGAGGGAACTGCGATTTCTCGTGCGCGGACGCCGGGTGGTTCTTCAAGTGCAGTCCTCGACGCCCTGGTGGCTCCGAGACCCTTTCAGGGGGTCTAAGGGTCAGAACCGTTTTCGTGACAATCCTAAAACTCACCCGACTCGTGCCCTGTGCTGACTTTTGCACGAATGCTGCAAAAACAACGGTGGGAGAAAGTGCAGGAGCCACGCTGTATAGGCCAGTGTCACTTGACAGTGTACGTGATAAGGCAGAAAAATTATTAATTTTATTACATTTCAACCTTTTGGTACACTTTTTAAAATTCTGTGTGAAAAAAAGAGGAAGAAATCACAGAGCACGTGCCCTGAACACGGAGCTGCCATATTTGCCTCCAGGAAAACACTTGAGTGCTTAAGTCGCAAGCTGAGCTAGTGTTTTTGTTTTTGTTTTTATTTTCACGGAACACTATTTTTACTTGAAAGAAAGATGGACAAACTATGGGTATTCAGACAGGCATTTGGCAGACATTTTTTAGAAAATAAATAACGTGCACCTGTCACTTCCAGGAAAACAAGGGGTAATTATTGTCACCAATGATAATTTTTGAGCTTTCAAGTGAGAATGAGAAGTTTACAAAATGTGTATCCACTGTCATGAGCTTGGCAGCTTCTCAATACTTAAAGTCTTTTCTGATGAGATTGCTGGGTATTTGGAAAGCCTGTGATGAGGGAGTTCCTCTTTAAAACTTGGGAGAAAGGTGAACGTTGATCACTCTGGTACATGCACGACTGGATGTACATTTTTGTTAAAATATTTCAATAAAGCTTTAAAGTTTCTTTTATATCTTTGAGCCTTGGAATCTATAGGCAAAGTCTACCTTTTGATAATTTCAGGGAGCATAGACACACCCTAGTAGTCTCTCTAGTACTTGGTCCAATGCCTTGTGCTGAATAGAAATTTGTAAATGCCGATTCTATTGAACTCAACCATGAGTTAGTCGAATTTACTCATTAAATATCAGCTTTTAAAAAGAGCTCATGATTTACAGAATACTGAGATCCAAGTTGGCATGAAAGAACATACAATAACAAGTCCTGATCTTTCAGAGTTTACATTCTAAAAAAGATACAAAAAAATGGAAAGGTTTGTTTAATTTTCCATGTTATAAAGAAAACAAGAAAGAAAAGGGAAGAGACCTTGAAGATTACAGATTACACTCAGAAAAAGATGATGTATAATGCTACAATGGCTTCAGCATTGCAATGTTTTTTATCTCCTGGCCCCAGAGCTTTGTTCTCTTAAAATTCTTTTTTCCCCCCAAATTCTTAAAGATCTAACCTTCTAGGATGAAGACAGACTTCTGCCTAATTTCTACTTGAATAATCTGTGTTTGTAAAATCAGGTCAGCACCACTTATCCAAATATACTAAGTTACAGGCTCTTTATTAGTAAAAGGCCATTTAAAAAAAATTGGGGTAGAGTTGTTTTACAATGTTATGTTAGTTTCTACTGTACAGCGAAGTGGAGTTCCCTGTGCCATACAGCAGGTTCTCATTAATTATCTATTTTATACATATTAGTGTGTATATGTCAATCCCAATCTCCCAATTCATCCCACCCACCCCCTTTTCCCCCTTCGTGTCCATACGTTTGTTCTCTACATCTGTGTCTCTATTTCTGCCTTGCAAACTGGTTCATCCTTACCATTTTTCTAGATTCCACGTATATGCGTTAATATACGATATTTGTTTTTCTCTTTCTGACTTACTTCACTCTGTATGACAGTCTCTAGGTCCATCCACGTCTCTACAAATGACCCAATTTCATTCCTTTTATGGCTGAGTAATATTCCATTGTATATATGTACCGCATCTTCTAAAAGGCCATTTAAAATGAGCAAATTCTTTTAAAATCCACATAACTTCTATTTTCACTGGCTTCCACAGCGTGGTCATACTTACCCTGTGTTTCCAGAAGCCTCATCATGATACCTTGAACAAATATTGGGGTCTTCGGGTTTCATGATTATTTTATAATTGCCATAATAAGATAAAATATGTGCTAACAGTTGGTGTTACAAAGCTGTATACCACAATTTAAAACAAGTTATAGTATGATTTAAAAAATAGTGTCTGGGTCCAGGATGTTTATGCCATTGCAATGACTAAGATAAAATTCACCACTTAAGGTAATTGTAAGAACACAGTATGTTTAAATTGTTTGGAAATAGATATAGAACTGGAAAATGTTTGGTTTTGTAGCCATGTATGGATGTTTGTATACAAATATAAACTGACTTTTTATGGCATGATTGTCTAGAAATGTAAATACACAGTCTGCTTTATTAGTACTCTTTTCTTTACTGTGTAAAGGACCTCTAGGTTTTGCATTTGTCCAGTAGTAGAATGTATTGGAATGGAGGGGAAAGAGGAGCTTCCAGGATGCACCTAAGAGTTTGTGATTCTAAAATGGCGAAAACAGCCTCTGATGCCCTGCTGGTGCTGCCTGTATGAATCGCCCTTCATGCTGGGCATTTTATACCAAATGGTGACAGAAGTGGGCAGTTAATGCCCTCTTTCTCCCAGTGGAGGAAAACGGTTTGAAGCTGTGTGTTATCAATTGTCTTCAATGCATGGTTTGTTTCTTTTTGAAGCAGCAGGGCACAGCAGAAAGGGCACCCCCTTGGAAAGGGAAACTAGTTAAACTTATTTTTACCTCACTTGGAACTTGGGGATCATAATATCACAACTTCACAGGGCAAATGAGATCAAATGAGGAGAAAATGTACCCAGAAAAGATTTGCAGTGTGTAAAATGTTCTGCAAACGAAAAGGCTATTACTGTTATAATTACCATCATCATCATCATTATTATTATTTCTAATAGAAGCCCGGAAGGGATTCTTCTTGTCTAATTACCCAGCCAGAGCTCAAATCATCTCAACAAAGTTCTGCATAAGTGACAAGGAGCACATTAAATCCCAAGGCGGTTCATTCCCAATATTTTTATGTGGTGAAGGATGTGAGCATATTTATTTAAGACATATTTATCAGGAACTCCACAATTAGAGGAAGAAATGATGGAGGAAATATAGGTCGATGTTCCACAAGATTGCAAAGGGGTTAAGATGTGAAACAATCATCAGAGGACTTGGAAGAGAATGAGAAGGGGCCGATGTGGGGAGGGAAGAGGCCTGATGGGTGGGGGTAGGAGGTAGCCTGGAGAAAGGCTTAGAACGTCTTCAGTCTGGGCCCAGCAGCTGCCTGGACTGAACCTCTGCTCACCTGACCCGGAAAGGGCCCAGAGCTCTTCAGAGCTCTTCAGAGTGGGGACCATTCTTGCATGTTCTCTTCTGATCCCTGTTTGCCCCTCTCTGACAGTCCCATAAAATCTAGTCCTTCCAGGCTCATTGTCAGGGGTCAGGTGAAGGCTTCATGGGCCTGCAGGGCGTCTACAGTAACATCTTTTCAGTTGCTGCCCGGAGCGCGCTACGAAGAGGAAGGGCCTTTGATTCCCCACGAAGAGATATAGGCTTAAAAGGAAAAGACCTGACTGTGGTAACTGATGCACGTGGGCCCAGCCCGGGTCACTCAAGACAGCAGGACGTGGAAGGGAGGGTCGGAGGCAGAAGACCGCTCTCCCCGCTTCACAACTGTGCCACGGAGGGGGACTGTGGGAGCCGTGCAGAGACCAGCTGCCAGCTCTCTGGAAACACTCTGTGTCCCGTAAGTGAGGTAGCTGCTATTTAACGGGGCCGACTTCTCATGAAGGAGCCTTGTCCTGGGGCAGAGCGGCTTGTGCGGTTGTCAGTGGGTCGTGTGCTGGACTCTGAGTGGCTATCAGGTGAAGTGGGCGTATGTGGTCCTGGCGGGTTCATCGCAGTGGCGCTAAGTCATCTAGGGATGGCCTGAAGGCCATCTGATTCTAGCAGAGTCCACAGTTCTGGGCAAGTCACCTCACTTCTGTGGAATATAGGGACTGAGTGGGAAGGATGCTTCCCAGCTCTAGGTTCTGCGCTGCTTTATCGGACCACCTCTGTCCATGTCGGATGCAGCCATCTTAACAAACACGGAGCTAAGCCTGGAAACAACAATGAATAATCTATTTAATACGTCTTGAAATTAGGTCAAGGGAGCAGCCTGTTAAGGACTTTGAAATGTTATATCAAAGCTGAGGGCTGAATGCTTTAGCCAAGAAAGAGAAAGGGTTTTCTTCTTTCCTTGGTCGTTTCTTGTTCTCAGAGGAAAGCAGTCGTGTTGGGAGAATGGAATGTTTATCCTCGCCCTCCTTCACGTGGCCTCCTGCCAGAGTGATTGGCCCTCGCTGCAGATTTTTTTTTTTTTTTTTTTGGCTGCATCGGGTCTTCGTTGCTGCGCATGGGCTTTCTCTAGTTGCGGCGAGCGGGGGCTACTCTTCGTTGCGATGCGCGGGCTTCTCATTGCGGTGGCTTCTCTTATCGCGGAGCACGGGCTCTAGGCGCATGGGCTTCAGTAGTTGCAGCACACGGGCTCAGTAGTTGTGGCTTGCAGGCTTAGTTGCTCCGCGGCAGGTGGAGTCTTCCCGGACCAGGGCTTGAACCCGTGTCCCCTGCACTGGCAGGTGGATCCCTAACCACTGCGCCACCAGGGAAGCCCCTCGCTGCAGATTTTTAATCTAGGTGAAATGCAGATTTCAACCTATCTGTGATGACTTCCATGGAGGTCTATAAGAAGCGGTCCGGAAAAAGTGTCAGGGACCCCCGGCTGGAATGCGTTTAAAGAATTTTCTAATTACTTGTTACTGTTACAACCGACCATGTCAGCTCTTCACTTTGTGATTGACTTTTCTCTTTCTAAACTGATGTATGAAGCCCCAGAGGAAAATGAACTGCACGATATCATGCTGAACTACACTTAAGTCCAAGGTGAGAGGCTTTGGAAAGACACTTGGCTTGGTCAGGAGCTGGGACCCTGGGAGGGGCTGGAGGCCGGAGTGGGGGACAGAACCTGCCGCTGTGGTGTCTCTTCCTGCAGGTCTGGCATAAGTAGTCTCGGCTGAGCCCACAGACTGCAGCCCACAGGCCAAGTCTGGCCCTCTGCCTGGTTTGTAAATAAAGTTTTATTGGTGCACAGCCATGCCCACCGCATTGTCTGTGGCACTTTCACCTGGCAACAGCAGAGGTGATGAAACCAGATGGCCTGGGCTTCGATACCTGAAACGGTTGCTCTCTGCCCCTTGACAAGGTTTGCTGGTCCCTGATCTACGTTATTTAACGAATCAGTGAGTAACTTGCGTCAGGGACCCTCTACACGCCAGTAGGCACCTGTTTGTGTCCGTCACAAGCACACGATGGATTGGAAAGGGGACAAAGATGAAACCTCGTTACTGTGCTCAAGGAGTTGTATTCTGGTCGAGGAGACGAAGATTGGCATATGTGAAAAGATGGAGACAATACAAGGTGACATATAATCAAGGGTTAAGTTGTGACGTATAGACAAGCACTAGGGTTTGCAGAAAGGGAGGGAGGGTCGGCGAGAGCCCCAGTAGCTGGAGACAGCGACGTTGAATGGAATGAAGTCCCAGGACACATGAGAGCTGGGATGCCCCTTGGGATCCACTGTGATCGGATTTGACCTCTGTTCCTACTCATGTCATTTAAGTCACTGATATTTTTGGCCTGTTTAGGGGATGCCTTAATGACCAGAAATATTTCTGAGTAACTTTAGCTGACTGATTTTCCTAGGATTTGGAATTCCTTCCATCTCCCTAAACTGCAGAGAATTTAATCTAGTCACGGTGGCATGGTGTCGTTCTTTTTTGGAGACAATATAGTGTAATGAGCTTGGGGTCAGAGGCCTGGATCTGAATCCCCTCTGCACTGTGGAGCCTTGGGGGCTCTGGAACACTCTGGGTCTCAGTTTCTTCATCTGAAAAGTGGGGACAAGGATAACATCTGCCTGTCTGCGTGGTCGTGAGAACTGGATAATAAAGTCATATGAAGGGCTTAGACTGTACAAGGCAGGGCTATGTGGATGGTCAGCCACTGACCAGTGCCCGGCATAACAGCAGGGTATGTGACCTGTTCCAGGGAGCCATCCTCACTTTCAGAACAAAAATTAGTTTTTCTTTTTTATAAAGACAATTTGTGTAGAGCACAAGATACTCTAACGCCAAGTGCAGCATGACTGCTGCCTGCTGTTTACTAATGGCCCGGAGTCTTAATTTTCACCTAACGGCCACTGCCAGGCCACCAGCTATATCTGTGGTGTCTTGGGGATCTTGGAACGGGGCCTCGGGTCTACACATGCAGGAATCGCGGGTGTTCCCGGGGACTGTACCCACTCCCTCTGGAGGTCAGGCAGGTTGGCGGTGGGACGGCCTTGTTGATGGGGAGAGGCTTTCCTATGCTCTCACCCATTTCAGCGGTTGTGGGTGAATCGAAACGAGACCAGTTTTCCCGGTTTGCAATAAGGAGATAGTAACACATTTTTGTGACTGTTGTGAGTATTCCTGAATGAGCTCTTTGGAACACTGTGTTTTGATGTCATCATAGAACACGAGGCTTTAAACCGGGTCTGAGTGTCCAGGGCGGGCTCTGCTTCCCCTGTGGACAAAGCCTGACGACAGCCTTGCTTGTTTCCCTGGAGGTCATTCGAAGATGAAAGCTCAGGGTGTTTTCTACGTTTCCTGTTGGTGACAAATGGCTTCTCCAGTGCTCGACCTTCTCCGCTGACGTGCAGACTTGGGGAGCCCGCTCATGGCGTGACGACGCGGGGGCTGCCTCTGAGGCCTGTAGCATTAATATATTAAAAAAATTCTTTTTAATTGAAATATAGTTGATTTACCACGTTGTGTTAGTTTCAGGTGTACAGCAAAGTGATTCAGTTATACGTATGTATCTATTCTTTTTCAGATTCTCTTCCATTATACGTTATTACAAGGTATTGAATATAGTTCCCTGTGCTATATAGTAGGTCCTTGCTGTTTATCTATTCTAAGTACATTTTTTAAGAACTGCAAACACTGAAGTCACTTTTTGGTTTTGTTTGCTCTTATTAAGAATGACATTGGCTTGATAAGAAAACTAGAAACTGTCAGGAAAGCAAACACCTTTATTTAACCCAAATAAGCCATGTTTAGCCTAAACTGGGAGAGCTCTGATAATAAGTAGAGCAGTTCATGTCTGTGCCCCGAGGGCACCCGAGAAGTGGGTAGTAAGTGTCTCTACACTTGTCTGTCTGAAAACCTTTACAGGTAGTTGCTTATTCACTTGATGAACGTTTGTTACGCTCTGTAACAGGATAGGCACTGAATGCTGTGGACACCAAGATGGGCACGCCAGGCCCTCTGGAGTCCACAGTCCGACTGGGAAACGGCCGCACAAACAGGTCAGGACGAGAAAGCGGGGCCGGCGCTGCGTGGAGGTTCGGAGAGCTGTGGGAACACACGGCAGAGGCACCAGAAAGGCTTCCGTGTCTGTAAATGAACTGCCAAGTGTGACAGAAGGAAGGCCTTGCATGTCCTGTGATTGTGCCCAGATGGGGGACCAGCCCTGACGGGTAGAGGCTGGGCCCCTTTGCTCTTAGACCTGGAGGCTTTTCTTGGGTGGTTTGAGTCTCTGGCGTTAGAGGGGATCTTGAGCCTGGTCTGAGTGGCGCTGTCGGCGGCATCCTGTAGCCACCTTGATCCCCTCTGGCCGTGGAGCTCAGCAGACTGAGTGAGACCCTCCCAGGGGCTGTGGCCCAGGTCTCCCACATGAGCTTGAGCCACCAGTGGTCTGACTGCTCAGCCCGCTCCCGTCTGCTCCTTGGGGTTTCCTTTCCCAAGAGGACAGGCTGGATCCTCTCTGTCCTGTCACTCTGAGGCACGGCAGGAACGACCACGTCAGTCCCTGGGGGAGGCTGGGTCATCAGTCTGTGGACCCTCCTGTACTCCGCCCCTCCCCAGGGCTGGGAGACTGTCCTCAGGCAGGGCTAACTCACCGGGCTACATTGATTCCTCCTTATTCTTTCTTTCTTTTATTAAAATAATTAATTAATTAATTTTGAGGGGGGCTGCGTTGGGTCTTCGTTGCTGTGCGTGGGCTACTCTTTGTTGCTGTGTGTGGGCTTCTCATTGCGGTGGCTTCTCTTATCGCGGAGCACGGGCTCTAGGCACGCGGGCTTCAGTAGTTGTGGCTCACGGGCCCTAGAGCGCAGGTTCAGTCGTTGTGGCGCACGGGCTTAGTTGTTCCACGGCATGTGGGATGTGGGATCTTCCTGGACCAGGGCTCGAACCCGTGTCCCCTGCATTGGCAGGCGGATTCTTAAGCACTGCGCCACCAGGGAAGTCCCCTCCTTATTCTTTCTAAGGAGATTTTACGTCCTTCCCTGCGTCTCACAAAGCAAGCCATGGTGGTCGTCCATCCCAGCCCCAATTTCCCTTTAGTGGGGGCTGAAAAGTCCAGGAGTAGCTGGCTGGGTGTCCACGTATGGAGATTCCAGAAGCCCCCTTTTTGCCTGGGCTTGATGTTGGGGGTGGAGGAGAGGCAGGGGTAATTCCTAGGTATTACAGTTAGAATCGTCACCCAGAAAAGTGGTTTCAGCCACCTCTGTATGAAGAAGCAGAGCTGGAGGGCTGAGGTCACCCCGGTCAGAGGAGAGAGAGCCTAGGCAGATCCTCCAGCCCGGCCGCCTCAGGATTGCAGGAGGGCATTTAAACAGGACTAGCCGCAGCCAGGGCCCAGCCAGACTCCTGCGTGCAGCCGTGAGGTCGGGCCTGGGAGCCTCCTCAAACTGGTTCTCACTGCAGCCTCTGTGCCAAGGCCGAGCCCCCCTGGGTTCGAATCTGGCTCAGCTGGGGTGGGAACTTGGGCAATTTACGTATCCCATGTAGACCTCAGCTTCCTTCCCCGTGAAATGAGGTTATTAATGATACCGACTTTGTAGGATTGTTGCTGAGAATCGGACAAAAAATACAAGCATCTGACCAACGTACCAAGTACTTAATAAAAATAAATGACTGAGATGTTATTTGTTAATAGCAGAACAGGATAAGACATCAGGCCCCCTGATTTCCGGGCAGTGCCCCTTCCAGCATGGTCACTTATCAAGGCCGATGGTGATGAAGTCGGTGTAAAATGGGTGCTTTGTCCTTTAAAATGACATCAGTGGCCTTCTTCCTTATTCCTTATTTTCAAGGCCTCTTAAGCTTCACTCTATTTCAGTGTTTCCTGCTTGATATAATTCATTTGCTTATCTGCTCATTCATTTGTTCTTTGAGTTGACAGACATCTGTTGGGTGTCTATTAAGTGCCAAGTACTACCTAAATATCATCAATATAACAAAAAAATTAAATATAGACCCTGCCTTCCAGGACCTTAAAGTTTAATGGAGGAGAACCAGTAAAACAAATGATTGTACCATGTACTTATTATGACAGTAGGTTTGTTACAAAAAAAAAAAAAGTTCTAAGAACAGTTTCTAGTTCTCCAGGCAATCGGGGAGACCAAAAAATTATTTCAGTTTTGGTGTTAACTAAGGTGTCCTACGCTGGCTTTACCCTATGACATTCTGATTTAATTGAGATGGGACGTGACCTGAGCGTGGGGGTTCTTCAAGCTCCCGGGTGATTTTAATGTGCGTCAAAGTGTGGGAACCACTGATGTATTATAGAAGCTTCCTGCTCATTAAGGATAGAACTTGGGAAAGACAGGCTGGAGCCGGCATCTGGCTTCGCCTTTGGGATTTGACAACGGGGTGCACTTGAAGGTTTTTAAAGGAGAAGAGACACGGAAGTTTCAGAAAGACTCTTCCGGCTGCAGTGTGGGAATGGGTAGGGCTGGAGACAGAGTAATCTGTCAGGAGAAGGGAGGATCCCGAGGCCTGAACAGGATGGGTGGTGGGACCCTGATGCTTAGTACCAGCGTTAACCCAGGCACATGGTGGTGGGTGGCACGGAGAAAAGGAGTCTCAGCAACTGAGATGTTTGCTTCTGCTGGTTGTCGGCCTTGAGATTTAATTACTGCCTCTCCGTAAATATCTCAGGAATTCTGCTGATACTCACGAGGTCGGTCTTTAAATGAGGGTGGCTTGTTCAAGAGCTCTCCAGCATGTATGGGTTTCAGAATGATACAGAGATGAATGAGCACCCTTACAAAAATAAGAGGGCACAGTCAGATTTCGTAATTACTTGGTTAATTTTGGCAAAGCGGATCATTACGCTCCCAAATAGACTTTCAGAGAGAGGGCAGAGAGAGGGGTGGCGTGGCTGCTTACATGGATCCAATTACCTGGATAATGGCCAAATATCCGCTTAACACTGTGATGTGGAGATGGCTGTTTCTGGGTTTTTTTCCCCTTACCTAATGCTTCTAGTCATCAAACATAATTTTACTGTTGTTAGGTCTGTGGAGCTGACGTGAGTCTGGTGGCGAGACGGTAGGATTCATTCGCCTCGAGCTCCATCAGATTCAGTTGTCGGTCGAGTCCTGATGCCGACCCATTCCGGGGGAGAAAGAGGCTCTTCGGACGAGCCCGGCTGGAGCTCCCGTCTCGGCCGCAAGGCTCAGCACAACTTAGACAAACCATCGGTCACCTTCCAAGCGGACACAACACAGCATTCACGTCCCACCAAGAGTGAGGTCCCGAGTACTTTTCACAGCGCTTTAATGTGTAAAGACCATTCTGGGCTCGGGGGTCTGCAAAACCAAGCCACCGGCCAGTCTGCAGACGCCTGGCCTAAACAATCAACAAAACAACACATCAAGGGCAGATGGGTAGCATTTGCTGATTTCCCTGCTGTAAATACTCTCGCTGTGACTTGATTTCAAATAGCGACACGAGCCTGGCCGTACGTGGGATTGTGGGGAGACCAGGGGTCCAGCGTGAGGAGGTATTTCCACTACACAGATCAATGGACTAAACAGAGAACAGAGATGACGGTAAAACGCAGTAAAATGGTTGAGAAGTGATGAGCTTTTGAGTATTTCTTCCCTGAGGTTTTTTTTTTTGCGGTACACGGGCCTCTCACTGCTGCGGCCTCTCCCGTTGCGGAGCACAGGCTCCGGACGTGCAGGCTCAGCGGCCATGGCTCACGGGCCCAGCCGCTCCGTGGCATGTGGGATCTTCCCGGACCAGGGCATGAACCCGTGTCCCCTGCATCGGCAGGCAGACTCTCAACCACTGCGCCACCAGGGAAGCCCTCTTCCCTGAGTTTTTAATGTAATCTATTGTAAGCTCACAGAATTCAATTTTTATACTCTTGTTTTTTAATTAATTAATTTGGCTGCGTCAGGTCTTAGTTGTGGCATGCAGGATCTTCCTTGCGGCGTGTGGGCTCCAGAGCACACAGGCTTAGTTGCCCCGTGGCGTGTGGGATCTTAGTTCCCTGACCAGGGATCGAACCTGTGCCCCCTGCATTGGCAGGCAGATTCTTAACCACTGAGCCACCAGGGAAGCCCCCAGAATTCGATTTTAATGCTGGCTCTATTTGACAATCGGTTCACACAATTTCTGAAAATTTAACCATCTCCTCTCAGAGCTGGTTCAAGTCGGCCCCCGCACACCTTTTCTAGGAAAAGGGAAGTCAGGGTGTGGAGAGGCATTTGGGGATTAAAGCAAAGGGGCCATGAACCATGACATTCAAGGCCATGGACAAACAGCCACACCGTCAGTTGGGATGGAGCCAGGCCTGGCGTTGCACAGACAGTGGTGCTGTTGCAGAGGGAATGCGGGCCGTCTGTCTTAACAAGCGTGACTCGACTAATTTGGGAAGAAAATTCAGTTCAGTTTGACCCATTCCTGGCAGGGACAGGGGACTTGACTTAAGATGTGGCAAATCTGATTTTAAGCACACTGTGCTCGAATGTCCATGTGAGTAGAACTACCAGGTGAGACAAAGGCAGAGCCCTTCCCTAACCATCGCGCTGGGGTTTCTGTCCTAACGCAGCTCCCTTACCAACACGCAAGCAGTGGCCCCAAGTCCCTCATTTTAAGAAACGCTTGACCCTCCCTTGAACGTTGCCTAAGGAGGGAGTAAAATCTATCCCCCTGCACGGAGAGATGTGCTTCCTGATTACTGAAGAGACAAAAGTAGAGGCTAGACTGTGGGTCTCTGGGTCATTATTTTGGCTTCAAACTGTGTGAGTCTAAATGGAGTGGGTGGAGGGTTGGCTAGGAAGGAAGGAGGAGGGGGAGATGCTGAGGCTGAGATGCTTGAGGATGGTGGTGGAGCCGGGTGACCTCTGGGTGACGCGTTCTTTGTGCGAGGGGACCGTTAACCAGAGCGCTGATTGATTTGCTCACAGATTTTTTCCTTTTTAGTGCGAGTGGTTGAATGGAGAGAAGGGAAGGAGGCAGGGCTGATGTGGTGGGAGGCCATGGAGGGAATAAAATTAGACCTTGTGGCTGTGGAATAGAAACACCGAAACCCCGTGAATCCACAGCACCTCGAGAATGGAAGGGAACTTGAACGCCATCTACCTAACACATAAATTTGCTCTGCATCTTGACAAGGTGCTTGTTCAGCCTCCTTGGATGCCCTTGGAGACGGAGGACTCATTACACCATCTCAGCAGATGGTGTATTAGAAAGTTTTTTCCTGTATAAAATCCACATTTGCCTACTGGGATCTGACTTCTCGGTCTCACACCCAAGTCTTTCACAGAGTAGTTCTAAGGCTAAGCACAGAGATAGCCACACATTGACTGTTCTTCCCCAGTAGTGAAATTATTCCTGGACGCTGAGCTCACAGACGCCCCCTGCTCACTGATTGTCACCCAGTGCATCCTTCATCGGCTGGCTTCCACCAGGTAGCAACCGTAATAGCTGATAATCGTTGGTTGGGTGCTTACCGCAGGCCAGGAGCTTTGTATGTGTCACCTCCTGTGTTGTCACTTCTGTCCCACAGCCGGGGAAGCTGAGGCTCAGGGTTCACAGAACGTGCTCAGGGCCACCCAGGTTATAGGTAGAGGAGTTGGGCTTTGCACGCAGGTGGCTTGGATCCAGAGCTAGAGAACCTAACAGATAACCCACTCTACCGGGGAAGGAAGAGACTGTTACAGAAGGAAGGTAGGGTCCCCCTGGGGCTGGCTTCGAGGACGTGTAACTTGTACAGTCCCCCACCTAGAAGGGCTCCGAGCTTGGAGCCCGTAGCTATGCCATGCCTGTCTTGAAATTCGTTATACATTTCGAACAGGGAGCCCTGCATTTCCATTTTGCACGGAGCCCTGAAAATTATTAACTGGTTCTGGGTCTAGCATGGAAAACAAACGATCCCGCTGAAGAATGAGCTGCGTATTTTGGGGGCGGGTGCATGCAGCGCTCTGTGCGTCGGATAGTCAGTGTGTTCTGGGGTAACCTGTAGAGGCCGCTGCCTTCGGAAGCTCCCAGTCTCACCACCCGGAAAGCCCAGTGGACAGCCGGCGGCCAGGGTGGGGCTTCGGGGCCAGCTCCTTCCTTGTTTCTTCGATATTGTGCTTGGGGCATGTGCTGTGTTCCGGCAGGGATATTTTCCCATTTCGGAGTTTTGTTACTTTCTACCCCTTTGACACTGTGTGTTCAGTTTATGGGCACATTATAGCAGTTGGCAGGGACAACAAGCCTCCAGGGCTTCCCCAGAGGAATCTGCACCTGCCAGGTGAGAGCTTCCTTGGGAGCCGATGGCGCCTTCCTGGCTGGGCCCGTGGCGGGTGCCAGGGGTGCGGGCCAGGGCGCGAGGCTCTCCGAGACCCTCCCGGGAAAAGCAGCCGGGAGAGGTCACGGCCATGCTCCCCTATGTCTGCTTCCAGTTGTCTTAGGAAATCCAGTTGAACAAACGTGTGCCTTTCTGAGTACATGTGGCTCAGCCCAGGGCTACCAGGTGAGAAAAAGGCCAGATGACGTGTAAGGACACGCATCCACCGACACCTTCTCTGTGACATCATTGCCTGCGTGACATTTCCCTGCCTGTTAGATGGTGGATTCCTTCCTAGTGGCGGGAGGTGTCTTGGAAAGAACGCTGGGCTGAGAATCAGAAAAGCTGGGCTCCTCGTAGCTTAACCTTCCCCCAGTTTAGAGAGGGATTGAAGTAGGCGACTTTCAAGCCCTCACTTCGCATCCAGCTCAGGGGTTTTACGAGGCTTCATATGTGGGGAGTGGAGAGGCTTTCAGCCTGAGTGCCTCCTCTTGGCCCAAACTGCACAGGTTTCCATCCACGAAGAGGTTGTTTTCGTGGGTCTTTACTGCACCTTGAGGGCCGAATCCCAGTGCTGAGAAGCCTGCCCAGGCAGGCGGGGGCCGAGTTAAGGAGAAGGTTCCAGAAGGGGTTGCTTTCCTGACTCCCCACTTAGGGCCTGGGGCCTGGGCTCTGACTGTCAGCTGGGGTCCACCGGGGGGTCTCCTGGGGTCAGGCCCCGCCCTCTTCTTCCCTGCTGCTCCTCTGCCCAGGAACTGTCGTCTTCACTGTGTGACTCCAGACAGCTCTCGACCGTGTTCACAGCCCAGGCGACAGGACGGAAGAGGGGAGCTGGAAGCAGGCTGCACCGCCCCTCCGTCTCAGCCCCACGGCCAGCGCATGGTCCTCAGGAAGAGGGGAAACTTATCCTCACTCTGGGCAGCGCTGCGGGGTGTGAGCCAATGCACGTTGGGGGACGAGCCGCAGCCGCTGACCTGGGTTCTCACGTCGGGATATGATTAAGACGAAGAAAAGGTCTGCTGGGAGCATGTGCTCTCCTGACCGGTCAGGAGACCTCTGTGTGCTTGAGCGTGTGAACTTGCACGCAATGCAATGGGAAGACCAAGGCGGGTCGTGGCCCCCCCGACTGCCCGTCCCTCCTCTGAGCCCGTGTGGCTGTGGCGTGACCCTGAGCTGGCCGGTGTGGGCCTCTCCGGACACCCCGCAGGGTCTCGTTTGGACGGTGCTGGGATGTCAGTGTCTTTCTTTACAATGCGTCTGACCAGGCCTTCAACTTCATCAGGTCAAAGTGTGGTCCCTCGCCACAGGTTTCTACGGAAGGCGGCTTAGCCTCCTTCTAACACCCTCTGCGAAGCGCTGTGGCTTCCCGTTCCGCTAGCCTGAAACCTCTGCTTCTCTGCTTCTGTGCTCGGAGGGAAGGGAAGGGCCCCCTTTTGGTGGGAGGAGTCACTTCCCACTTAGAGCAGAAACACGACCTCCAGTGGCCGGGCAGCGTGGTCTGTGGTTCCCTGTCCCCTGCACCACACGTAAGGGCTGGTTCCAGGCAGCAGGGCAGGGGCGCTGCTGTCTGACCCCCCCCAAGGCCGCAGCTGCCGGGGGGGCAGCGGGGACGCTGGGGGGGCCCCGAGGGCCTCTGGCTGCGCACGTGGGGTGCGCGTGTCCTCCTCCCCGTGCTTGTCCTTGCTGAGGACTAGTTCACTCTCAGCCTCCAAACACAGTTGGGGTTGCCTTATATTTAGCCTCCAAGCGAGGCTTGAGCCTCCCTGCCTCCCTTTCCTCTCATTCCCGCCTCCTGGGATGCAGTTCTGTCGTCTGTGTTCTGATTCCAACCCTCCTTCCTCATCCGTGGGGGACTGCCCCAGACACCTGCCTCGGAACGTTTCCAACACGTGTAGATTCTCCCTTGCGGGTCTTTCCTTGGTTGAGCTGAATGATAACTGATCTCTGTTGTTAAGTATTTAACTTCACATACTTCCGTCTTCCTTTCTCAGTTAGGTTGTAAATGCCTGACTTCTTTTTTCCCCACATTTATCACTCACCTCCTGGGCCTGTGGGTACCATGCTGGACGCAGGCTCACAAGACAGCCATTCCCCTGTCCCGTGCCTCCCTAAGGTAACCGGAGAGGGAAGGACATTCCTGGAAACAACAGAACAAAGTCTCACTCTGCTGGGAGACACCTGTGCAAACATCTTGAGAGACCAGAAGAAAAGCAGCTGCCTGGGAGCGCTGGAAAACTTCATGAAGGAGCTGACATTGCTCACGGCCTAGTGGGTGGAAGGGACCAGGGAGCCGGAGCGTCAGTGTCCGTGGTTTGGGGGGGTGGGGGGTGGAGGTCTGTGTGCGTTCTGGTGGGAAAGGGGAAGAAGAGCAGGACGCGGGGCCGAAAAGGTGATGTGGGCGAGACGCTGTAGCCCTTAGAGGCTCTGCTGCAGGCTTTGGATTATCCCACTGGCGACAGGGAGCCTTAGAGGTTCTTAGGAAGCAGCGTGATCTCAGCTGCGTATTAGGATGGTGGTGTTGGATTCAGCATGAAAAGCAGGCTCATGGGGTTGGGGAGTGAGACTGGGACACCAGCGTGGAGAGGGCCACAGAACGGCTGTGGTGGGGACGCACGAAGGAGCTTGTCTGAGATGCCCAGCACACAGCTACTCGGACGCGCAAGAAGCTACAGACACGGTGGAGCCGCAGCTCCTTGGCCTGAGGCCATGTCCTGCCTCATGTCTGATAAATCTCCACTGTGATTTTAAACACTGTGAATCGAGGATGTATACTTTCGTGAACGTTGGATGTTAACTCCTAAGATTTAAACAATGTTGGTTAGGGTTAGGGTTAGGGTTGTTATTATTTTCAAAAGTTGATCACAAAGCTTCACATGAGAGTTTACTGCCCGGTACAAGATGTTGCAATGTTGGCAAGCAGCCTACTTGGTGCTCAGACTGTTTTCTTGTTAAGGGTTATTTATTGTTTTATTTTTTCCCTGCGGCTGGAATTGAATTTCGGAGGGTCTCTCGGTGTGCCACCTGGAGGGGCCCTGGTCCATATTCCCTCTGGATTCAGTCACGAATGATCTCAATATGTAACTCTCCCATACCACCAAGGATAGTCTGGTTAAAAGAGGAAGAAAACAAAACAAAGATCAAGGAAAAAAGTATGTTTATCAGAAAAGACTAATACAGATATGATATCAATATATTTTATTTTTCGTTACTTACAAACTGAGGTTCGTTTGTAGCTTTTTGGGCTCCTACATCAAAACACTGTTTTTAACTTTTCTGACTGGAATCCATTAAAAGTGAAAAAAAGGACTACTTGTGACATTTGGGGGCGTGCACAGTATACATTCTGGGAGAACACCATCAAAATGTGTTCCCTGCTACGTTTTCAAAGAAAAACTAAAACTGCCAAGTGATTCTTTTCCTTCAGGTTTTATGGGTTTAAAACAAAAAAAAGTGGAGGAATAGCTTTCTAATGCTTTCTTGCCATCCCCCAGAGAAGGGTACTGTGATGTTTGACTAAATTCAAACTGCGTTTTTTTTTGTTTGTTTACTGCCGTCAGGCCAGCAATCTGGAAAATGATGCCGGGGGCTGGCGGCAAAGGAAAGGACAGTGTTGCCCGTATAATCCCTCTCCTAGCTCGAGACCAGCCCGAGAGAAATGCTCTGCCTGCCGGGTGGTACACGCCACCCAAATGGCAGAGTGAGGGGCTGGGGAGACATTCGTCTTTT
Source organism: Mesoplodon bidens (assembly GCF_964165515.1). Taxonomy (NCBI): domain Eukaryota; kingdom Metazoa; phylum Chordata; class Mammalia; order Artiodactyla; family Ziphiidae; genus Mesoplodon; species Mesoplodon bidens. Next base: position 1,028,356 of record NC_138167.1, on the reverse strand, counting down.
CCTTTTTGCCTGGTGTTGCCCAAACCACATAACTGTTTTTAAATTAATTGGTTCAGATGCTCCATCACCTCTGAAGCAGATCTATTTGTCTCCTCTCCATCTTTCTCCTGTGTTTCCCCTATGTGTTAAGCGCCTTGGCTTTAATGCCTAAATTCTTCACAGCCTATCTGCGGATCCCCTCAGCTCCCAGATACTGAAAATAAATTATGTTATGGCCACTATTAATATGTTCCTGTTTGTCTTGGCCTCTGAGTTACGGGTTGCTGTCTGCCTTGAACGCTGCATCATAATAGTTGTATAACCTCTTCCAAGCACTGCAGCAAACTTGAACTTCTAAATGCCTGAGGAGCGAGCTGGGAGGATGGTGCTGACCTGAGCACAGACGTTTGGAACAGAGGTTTCTTTCCCTGGGGGCCTCTGTCGGTCGATCTTTCCAGAGCGAGCACAAAAGACTCATGTTCTCCTTGACATTTCTTGCCCAGTTATTCACTGACCACTTTTAATTACAGGGACCCAGCAAGATAATAGCATCAAGTTATGAAGTGATGCTACCGTGGTCGATGGAAAACCCTAATAAATCATCCAGCTTCATCATTTCAGGGCTCTGTAGAGAAAGCATACATGTTCAGAATTGGGTAGCTTGTCTCCTGAGAGGGCTTTGCTGGGCTGGTGGCCTTCAGAAGTTACTTTAGAGGGATTCTTCCCTGAAACCTTCGCCAACTCAAGGCCACCAAGACAAAGGAGCATCTTTGAGCAAAGGGACTAGAACGTTCTAAGTTTTCCCTCAGTGTTAAAGGATGCCTAAGGAGCAGCACTTGAAATTAAGGCGTTCGGGTTTCAATTTCAAAAGGACTGTATGGGGCTTCCCTGGTAGCGCAGTGGTTGAGAGTCCGCCTGCCGATGCAGGGGACACGGGTTCGTGCCCCGGTCCGGGAGGATCCCACATGCCGCGGAGCGGCTGGGCCCGTGAGCCATGGCCGCTGAGCCTGCGCGTCTGGAGCCTGTGCTCCGCAGCGGGAGAGGCCACAGCAGTGAGAGGCCCGCGTACCGCAAAAAAAAAAAAAAAGGACTGTATGAATGTCTGTTCAAGCGGTTTTCAAACTGTGTTCCCCAGAGTCACAGGGGTTCCAGGGACCTGCCTGGGCCGTGGACAGAGGTTTTGCATTCTCCCTCCTCCACCTGAAGCCAGAACTGCTCCATGCTTTCATCTGTTTTATAGATTGGGCTTCTGAGTCAAGTTTAATTTTAAGAATGTTACAATAGCCATGACATGGAGACAACCTAAATGTCCATCAACAGATGAATGGATAAAGAAGATGTGGTATATATATACAGTGGAATACTACTCAGCCATAGAAAAGACTGAAATAATGCCATTTGCAGCAACATGGACGGACATAGAGATTATCATACTAAGTGAAGTAAGTCAGACAAAGACAGATATCATATGAAATCACTTACATGTGGAACCTAAAAAAATGATACAAATGAACTTATCTACCAAACAGAAACAGGCTCACAGACATAGAGAACAGACTTGTGGTTACCAAGGGGAGGGGGGTGCGGGAGGGATGGATTGGGAGTCTGGGATGAGCAGATGCAAACTATTATATAGAGAGTGGATAAACAACAAGGTCCTACTGCAGAGCACAGCAAACTATATTCAATATCCGGTGATAAAACATCCTGGAGAAGAATACAGAAAAGAATGTATATATATGTATAACCGAATCACTTTGCTGTACAGTAGAAATTAACACAACATTGTAAATCAACTTGTAAATTGTAAATCAACTCTACTCATAAATAAAATAATAAATATAATAATAATAATAATAAATACATAATAAATACATACTATATTTAATATATAATAAATATGTAATAAATATATAATAATAAAAAATAATAAATATATAATATAATAAAATAAAATAGCATAATAATACTTCCCTTTTATTTATTTATTTTTTTTTTTTTGCGGTACGCGGGCCTCTCACTGTTGTGGCCTCTCCCGTTGTGGAGTACAGGCTCCAGACGCGCAGGCTCAGTGACCATTGCTCACGGGCCTAGCCGCTCCACGGCATGTGGGATCTTCCCGGACTGGGGCACGAACCCGTGTCCCCTGCATTGGCAGGCGGACGCTCAACCACTGCGCCACCAGGGAAGCGTTATAATATAATATATAATATATCATAATATAATATAATATATAATAATAATAAAATAAAAATTTTTATTTTTAAATTTTTTTAAAAAGAATGAATTCTGCTACTTAAATAGTTGGAAAACCATTGATCTAGTCCAACTTCTCGTTTTTACAGAAGAGGATACCAAGGGCCAGTGAGGTTTTATGATCTGCCCAGAGTCACAATACCAATGACCAAGATGGATCTAGAACACTGACCTCTTGTCTATCAGTCCAGTGCTCTTAACTTTTCCCAGTGACCGTTGGATCCCTCCGTGTGGCCAGGACCAGCACAGGCCTATATCAGCGCCAACCTTAGAACTAAAACAGGACCTAAAAGAAAGTGGATGCCGTCTGTGGAAAGGCTGAGGAGCTCAGAGGTGAGGGGTGCAGGGTCTGGACTTGGCCGGTCTGGGCTCCAGCCTCTGGTCCGCCTCATCAGCTCTTTGACCTTGTGTGAGCCCCGCCGCCTTCCCAGACCTCTGCTTCCCCATCCGTAAAGGGGTTGTTACGATGGTGAAATAAATCAAAGCAAACACGAGCACTGCCAACGGCATGGCAGGAGGTAAATACCCAGTGAACATTAGCTTTTGTTTAAAAGTTTGTACGTCAGGCCTCTTGAACCCCAGCTTTCTGTAACCTGCCCTTGGACGCACTGTCGCCTGTCGATCCTATGATGTTTGGGGCTGAGGATGGGCACGTTTGCGATGTGTTCCCGTGTGTCTTTAGAGCCGTCGTCGTGTTTTGGGAGGGACAGGATCCCAGGCTGTTGTCTTTCGTTATGGAACTGAGGCCCCGAGATTGGAAATGACTTGCTCAGTTTTAGGGAGTTTTCCAAACACAGGGCAGGAAGGAGAGACACCAAACACAGTGCTGCGGGGCACAGTCTATCCAGAAACCACTTCTTGTTCACTGGACTATATGTTCGTGCTGCATTTAAAATATTCTATTACTTTATTGAGGTGAAATTCACTGAATATAAAATTAGAGAGTTTACAATGTCCAATTCGGTGGCATTAAGGACATTCACGATGCATGGCCGCCACTGCTCTCTAGACCCAAGGTGCTCTCGTCCCTCCCAGAGGGACCGCTGTGCCTTTAGCAGCCACTCTCCATCCCCCTGTGCCCCAGCCCCTGTCATCCACTAAACTGCCTTCTGTCTCTCTAAATATACCTATTCTGGATTTTTCGTACCAGTGGAATCATGCAGTGTGTGGACTTCTGTATCCAGCTTGTTCACTAGGCATGACGTTTGCAGGTTCATCCAACTGTAGCTGGGAGCAGCACCTCACCCCTTTTCATGCTCTTTATGTCGCCTCTTGGTGATTCCATCTTCCCTCCACCCGCTGTCTCCCTTCACCCCGTGAAGTGGGGCGAGCTGACCGCCACAGTTTTCTGTCCACCGTTTCTCCCTCCTTCCACTGCAGTCGTGATGAGGGGCCCCACTGTGGCTCCATTTCTTACTACAAACCTGTCCCCATCTCTCGGGGCAGGAGGCCAAGGACAGAGGGAGCCTCTGCCTGCCGCTCAGACTGTGCGAGCGTCCAGGTGTTTGTGAACCGACCGCTGTGGCAGGAAGAAGGGAGGGGGCGGTTCAGCCCCTGGATGGTCCCTGGGTTTTGTACAGACCCACCGGGAAGTGGAGAGTCTCATTTGTGTCAACACCACCCCACGCCCAGCCTGGAAGGGAGGCCTCACCGGCTCATGGGCTCACTGGGTCCCGGCAACACAGCACAAAGCAGATTATGGGGTCCTGAGCCGGCCCGACGCTGGGGTGATCTGTTTGCTCATGGGTGAGTTCCTGGGCTGTGAGGGTGTCTGAACTGCAGAGGAGAGATTTAAAAACATAACATCCACATACTCATCAGGCCCAATAGTTCCTATTTTAAGCTAGGATCTAATGCTGAGGAGTCTCTGGCATCGTCCCTTGGAATCAATTACAGTCAATTTCTTCATATTTTACATCAGTTAAAGAAACAATGTCAAGATAAAATCTTGCCCAACATAGATTATTTTTTGGGGGGGTTTAATTTCCTTATTCTTGCAAACCAAGAACTTCATAGATTATTTTGCCAAAAACGTACTTTTAGAGCCGGATTTTACGGGTTCGGTCTTTATTTGGGCGGTGATCCCACGCTGGGTGGTTGTACTGTGCTGGCCGTCCCCAGGGGCTGCATTTTGTCTGCATGCATGCAGGGGCCTGAGTCCTGGTTCCTGAGGTGCTTGTGAAGCTGTGTCTGTCCTGTTGATGGGGTTATTTGTGCTGATCTTTCCAGAGCCCAGGCACGGGCCATAGCAGGGCAGAGCCATCTGCACGGGGTCAGGGCAGACAGCCGGGGGTCTGACAGGAGTGGGGCTCCGGCGGGCATGGGGCCACGGTGCACAGGGCTGGCACTGTGGACAGGCAGTGCTGGATGTTCAGGCAGCATGAGCTTGAATGAGAGTAGCCGAGGCAGGAAGGATCCGACGTGGACTTTTGTACGAGACGGGAGGTCGGTAGCAGCTGGACCACCAGCGAGAGGACAGCAGGATGGGGACACTCCCCGTGACACTAGGTCCAAAGGCAGAGGCGAGCTTTGTGCTTACACCTTCCCTTTTGGTCCCTGTGTCAGGCAAGGACCTGCAGGTGTGTGTTGGCTGCCAGAAGGCAAGCCAGGTCCCACAGTGCATCTCAGCCCTGACAGACCTTTCAGAGGTCACCTAATGTGAGCTGCCAGCCTCAGACTTGGTCCTGTTGTCACACAGGCATCTGGAGCCCTGCTGCTCACCTGCCCGTGGTGACCCTGGTCCTCCCCACCAGGCAGATCCTCTCCTCATCCTCAAAACTGGAGTATCCAAAGGGTGAGACACCCTCACTCTCCTAGGGGTCCAGCGTGGATCCTGTCTTTCTCATCAGTGTGGTTTCCGTGTGGGAAGCTCAAGGGCTTCTCCTTCTCCCCTTCCCTGAGCATCCTGCCGTCCCCGTGGATTTGGGCTGCTCCCAGCCGGGCCAGGTGTGAGTCCTCCAGGCTCAACCATGCAGGAGACAGTGCTTCCCTGTCTCTTCCACGCTTCCTGGTTCCGTGTCAGGACCTGAAGAAAGTTCTTTTTTTTTTTTGCGGTACACGGGCCTCTCACTGCTGTGGCCTCTCCCATTGCGGAGCACAGGCTCCGGACGCGCAGGCTCAGCGGCCATGGCTCACGGGCCCAGCCGCTCCACGGCATGTGGGATCTTCCCAGACCGGGGCACGAACCTGTGTCCCCTGCATCGGCAGGCGGACTCTCAACCGCTATGCCACCAGGGAAGCCCGAAAGTTCTGATTTTATTTCCACCCTTATTTTCTCTGGAAGTGAAGTTGGAAAGTTGGTCTGCTTGGGTCCCTGTCTCTTCTCCTCTCCTGCTTCCCCCTTATTCTACAGCAAAGGTTCTGGGGCGACTTAAAACCCCAAAGCCAGGCTGTGCTCCCGGCTGGCTGAGTGGGCACCTATGGGTTGGGGCCCAGGTATGTATTTAAGCTGCCCCTGCACACAGCTCCGGTCGGGACCACCCTGGTGAAACTCACCAGCAATGGGCCAGCCTGGGCTGAGCCGGGCTCCCGCCCTCCCTTCCTGGTTGGGGTCACCGGGACAGGCTCCGGTGCAGAGTCAGCTGTGTACTTGAGGCTGCACGGCAGTCAGGAGACCGTGACCACTGGAGTGTGACTCTGCCCCGCCCTGTGCCCCATTTCCACACCCACAGGTGAGGAAGGTGACAGGGGTCCCTCGAGCGATTGTGGGAAAGATTTAAGGGAGAAGCTGCCCACGGCAGGGTGGCTGAGGCCTGTTACCTGTTACAGGATGCTTTGTTTTCACACAGCCTCCTTGCTGGAATAAACTTCAGCTGGTTTCTCTTCTGTCTTAGCGTCCGTTTCCCCATGAACGTGCCCGCTGACCTTTTGCCCTCTCCCGTGTGTCACGGGCTCCGGGGTGCGCGGAGGCTGATTCCGTGTGTGGGGGGTGCCAGCTCTCACATCTCCGGGGCTCTTCTCAGAGCACAAGAAGGGCTCAGGGGCTTTCTTTGGTGCCTTTGTTTCTGTTTCCGCAAAGAGCCCTCTGAGTCCTGCTTGGCCCTTCCCGGGATGCTCGGAGAGTGTCGCCCCCCGAACAGCGGAAGTCCCGAGGGGGACGGCCTGCGGTCAGTCTGACCGTGAGCATGTCACCCTCAGGTTTGCGCTTTCTCTATCCTGAGACAGATGTTTGCTCCTTCCGCGTGTGTGCTGGCGCGTAGGAAGGGGGTGGCCCACGCTCCCATCCGAACCCCTCCACGCGGTGAGGTGTGTGCAGGTTGGCGCGACGGGAGTTGGGGGGACAAGTGCCCGCCGGAGGCCTGGCCCCTGGAGATGGAGGGCATGCCTGGGGCACAGCTTGGGCATTCCTGTGGTCCCACCCCTCACCCATCTCTGCTGGAGGTCCTTCCTGGTTGTAGGTTTTATCTGAGTGTTTATATCATCGTGACCTCCGCCCGGCTCAGTGTCATCGACAGTTCCCAGCAAGAACACCAGCCTGTCACCCGCCTCATTTCGGGTCGCCCCCAGCCAGGAGGCTCAGCCCGTGCTCACCGGTGGCACATGCTGAGAATAGGCTCTGCTGCTGTTGAAAAGGATTTTTTAAAGAATGGAGTTAGCATCTGGGTCTTCCTTCCTTTACTGACTAAACCTGCCCAATGCATCTTTACTCTGGCTGAAGTCAAAGTCAGGACAATTGACGTTTCAGATGAAAGCTGCTGGAAACAGCCATGTTACAGGGTGGTGTTTGCGGGCGTTGAGACGTGAATCAGACCAACCCCTTACACTTGTTTGCTGTTCACTGGGGCTGCAATATTTTCATGCAGAATGCGTGAAAGGAGACACGGTTCGGTGGTGTTTATTAACGACCTTGCTTCATCCTCTGAATTACGGGCGGGACGTCGGGAGATGTGCCGACCGTGGAGCCGGGTTTGCTGTGCATCCTTATCCACGACCTGCTGCCGCCATCTCGGGCTCGGAGTTTGAAGCAGAGAGGGAACGTGGCTTTTCAAATCAGGAGTATTTACAGAACTAGGTTCTGATTTAACAATTGCTGAAGGCCTGGCGCTGGAAATAACATACATCAGGAAAGAGAGAATCTTCCTCCCCAGAAACACCTCCACAATGCTGGCTTCTGCAGGGCCTGCTTTGTGAAAAACTAAGGGTTGGCCCTTCTGATCCAAAGGGTTTTAAACTAAAGATGGGCGGGCTGCAGGGAAATGCAGTGACAGGCTCAGCTGAACCGTCCCTGCTGTCCCGCTGGCCTGGAGGGGGTGTGGGCTCCCCGCTCCTGGACTCACAGGGAACCCCAGGGGAAGTGTGGGCAGAAGTGCCCCCACCACGTGGAGCACCATCGCTGTGTCCAGCTGACCCCCTCCTTCTGGCTCCTGAGCAGCTGCTGCGTGATGCCTGTTCCCAGTGGTCCTTGGCCCCCTCACACGTGCAGCTCTGTCTGGGCCACAGACCACCCTGGGGTGGTGCACGGGGCTCAGGAACCCGGAACAGGGGTCCTCTTTCTCCTCCAAACCCAGGGGCTTTTATTTTTGTTGTTTTTATTTTTTTAATTAATTTTTTTATTGGACTATAGTTGATTTACAATGTTGTGTTAGTTTCCTCTGTACAGTAAAGTGAATCAATTATACGTATGCAAATATCCACTCTTTTAAAGATTCTTTTCCCATGTAGGTCATTACAGAGTACGGAATAGAGTTCCCTGTGCTGTACAGTAGGTTCTTATTAGTCATCTGTTTTACATATAGTAGTGTGTCTATGTCAATCCCAATCTCCCAATTTATCCCTCCCCACCAGGCTGCTTTTACACCTTCAAAACACAGAAGTCTAAGTCTACCTTCTTTCCCGGAAAATCTTCCATTCTTCCGTGCCAAATGTCTCCCAGGGCCTTTCACTGTCCTCGTGGGGTTGAGGACGTTGTCTTCAGGGCCTTGGATATGACTCCTACTATAATCCCGAGGGCAAAGATTCTCTGGCAATCTCACACTAAAACAGATGAGAAAAAAACCCAGCAACAATCCCCAGCTCGTCCTCACCCCATCACCCCCAAAGTCTCAGATCTTTAGCAACTATCTCACTATGGAGACAAGAGGAACAGGAACCACAGCAGATGCAGCTGCCAACAATGGAGCTAAAGTCACCTTAGGCTCCATTAACAGAAGCACGGCGTCCAAAACGAAGGTGGTGTTGGCTGTACCGAGCTAGTCACACCCCCTGGGAGACAGCTCAATCCTTCTGAGGGGAATGCTGATAGACAAAGAGAAGAGGATGCCGGAGGAGGAGACTGTAGCTCATGCGTCTGCCTGGAGAAGAAAAGATGCATATGGAGCAGAGAGGAGGGATTGAAATACATTATCTCTATTGGAACATTTATTTAGTAATAAGCATCACACCATGAATATCTGCTGTGTCTGAGACATTTGGAACATATTAACTCACTTTAGTCCCCACAACACCCCCATGGGGTGGGATCATTATTCCCATTATACAGATGACGAAACTGAGGCCTGGAGAGGTTCAGTGACTCGCCCAAACTCACACTTAGCAAGTGGCAAAGTAAGGCTCACCTCCAAGTCCTTCGAGGTCCAAAGGCCACATTCCGTCTCCCGTGTCCCCCGGAGCATGGAAGAGAGCGCATGGCCTCCGTGTGAAGCTGGGAGCTGAGTCAGAACCACAGGGAAGACATCAAAGGAAGAGACTGAACTCAGCGTAACGGAGAACTCGCTCCCTGCCAGAGGCGTCCAGAGATGGAAGGAACAACACAGCTGGGCCTGAGTGTCCTGTCCCCCGAGGTCTCCAGGCAGGGGCGGAGGCGCTAAGGGTGAGGATGCAGTGGGGTCGTCTACCGTCACCGGGGCCACCAGACGACCCCAGTGAGCCTTCCTGCTTCATTGCTCTATGCAAAGTAACCCCAGCACACAGCTCAGGGAGAGGGGCAAAGGAACTCGTGGGGCCGGTACCCGATCACTTCGGAATCATTCGAGGGCGAATGGTGCCCTCCAGTGCCTTAGAGGTCGTGGTTCCTCATTCATTCATTCATTCATTCACTTATTCCACAAGGATGTTTCTGGGTGCTCGCTATGTGCCAGGCCTTGGAGACACAGTGGTGAGGGACACGGTCCCTGTCTTCCAGGAGTCTGTAGACCAGCAGGGCTGAGATGTGTTAACAGGTGGGAATAATTAGGATGGTGCAGGGCGCTAAGAGATGCCCAACGCAGCTTTGCAGAAAGGGGGAAAGACTCAGGGGCTGGCGAGGAGAAGGCACAGAGGAGACGGCCCGTGGGGGAGCCTGGGGGGCCCAGACCCGAGGCTCCAGCGGCCCCGTTGTGCAGCGCAGGTGCCAGGCCGCCCGCTGGCCCAGGAGGACCAGGCGCCCCTACAGGGCGGAGTACCCCCCTCGGCCCTGGCCCTGCTGGCAGGGTGAGCCCCCCGCAGTCGGGAGGCTTCTGCTGCTGCAAAAGCTTCGCCGGGGGAAGTCCTGACTGGGAGCCATTTCCAGTGGAATTTTCATGAGACCAGAGTAATTCTGGACGTTTAAATAGAAATGGGGAGACTGCTCTTTTGTGCCCGGGGTATTACGCTTTACCACTTGGAAACAAAGCAAGGCTGCTGCATCCCTGCATTTCTCGGGGGTCCCTTGGTTCTGCTGGCGTGGGCTGCAGAGCCCTGGACTCACGTGGCAGGGAGTGCCTGGGGGCTTAGGAGGGGTCGGAGGCCAGGGAGGGTCCCGGGAAATAGACATCTCTGGTTCTTGCAGCATCTTCTTCCCCCAGAAGCTCCAGCACAAGCCTCCGCTGTGTAGCCCCAGTCCCCCCTCATCCACCCAGAGCACTGCGTCTCCCACCCTCTCGGCAGCTCCGGCATCTGAATCCCAGTGGGGGGCAACTCAGACCCACCTGGGTCCCCATGGTGCACCTTCGTCCAGGTGTGATCACAGAACCCAAAATGCGACGGTGAGGAGGGTCATCCGTTATTTTCCTACCTCCGAGGCAGGGGTGTACTTAAACCATTTCAGACAGATGGTTAACTGTCCTATTTTAAAAGCTCTCCAGAGAGGCCGATTTCACAATCCCTGTGGCTGTTTGTTCTAGTATTTACTCATCCTCCTCGCCAGCAAGGTCTCCTTTAGGCCGCATCTAAATCCCTTTGGTTGTGACCTGAGTCTTGTTCCTGACGGTAGATGCTGGGGTCTTCTGCTTTGGGCGAGGGGAGGGCTCTGGTCCTAACTTCGCGGCCTTTGGGAATCATCTGCTCTATGTGGACACCCTTCTTCTTGGAGTTTATTTCCTTTATTGGTAAACATGGGGGTTGAGCTAGGCATGATTCCCAAGGACTCCTCCAGCTCTAAAAGCTGTGACTTCTCAAATTAAAAAAGTGCTGCCTAGGTATCCCAGGCAATTCAGTACCCCGTGGAAATAATCATGCTTTGTCACATGGCAAGCTTGTAGCCGAAATGTGAAATGATGCCACATAGACCCAGCCTGGAAAACCATCTTTCCCTCCTTCTGGGGAGGAAGAGCAGATGAGGGCTGCGGTCACTCAAAGCTGCACTTTTCAGAGTCACTGCAGAGAAGTGACAGGCCCAGGATCCAGCTGCTGACAGCCGAGAAGGCGACCCAGAGGAGGGCCCTGGCGCGGGGGGCTCCCCACCCTTCGCTACCTCTCCGGACGTTGCCCCAGGGCGGGGAATACCTCGAGGCATTTTCACAGAACTCGGTAGTGACCCGAGAAGGGAGCCGTCACAGTAGCCCCTTGCTCTGAAGGACGCAGGACCCTGAGGATGGCAGTTTGCCAGGAACAGAGACAAAGTCTCCACACAAGAAGCAAGAGCATGCTGAAGACAAAGTAGGCTTATTTCCCAGTTTTTTAAACACGTTCTTGTCTGCTGCCTTTGGCATGCGTGTCCCCAGGAGCCAGCTCGCTCCAGGCCAGCATCAGTCACCTCGCTGTCGAGGACAGTTGCCCACGCAGCTCATCCGAGGCCGGGTTCCACCAGCCAAGCTCGCCCAGCATCCGGCCTTACCTGTGAACACAGCTTCAGCCAGTGACTGGATCCCATCCTGGGACAGATTGACCGGCCCTTCTCTTGGATACTCTTACCTCCTCAAGCTCTTAAAAGGAGACAGAGATAAAGAATCCGTTGTTGGGCAGGCATGCGAGGCATTTTAATCTTCTGTACATGTAAATGTGAGATTGTAGAATTTCTCTTGCTCTTATTACTTGGATCATCAGACACTGCACTGGGCTCGCTGTCTGCTGACAGCTGTCCGAGGTAGCTGGGAGTTAAAGTGTATTCGGGACCCAGATCACTCTTGAAATTGTTTGTTAAAAGTTGTAGGGTACAGAGAAGGCTACACACTATATGATTCCAACTATATGGCATTCCGGAAAAGGCAAAACTGCGGAGACAGTACAAAGATCAGCGGTTGACTGCGGGCAAGGGGGGACGATGGTGGGTGGAACGGAGAGGGTTTTTAGGGCAGTGAAAACACTCTCCATGATACTGTGATGGTGGGTAAAGTCATCCCACATTTTCCCAAACCCACTGAAAGTACAATACTGAGAAGGAGCTCTTAGGCAGACGTTGGACCCTGGGTGATTATGATGTGTCAGTAGGTTCACCCTTGTTAAAACACGTACCGCTCAGGTGGGAGATGTTGCTAATGGGAGAGGGGCATGTGGGAAATCTCTGCTCCTTCCTCTCCATTTTATTGTAAACCTAAAATTGTCCTAAAAAACAAAGTCCTTAAAAAACCAAAATAAAGCAAAAGAAAACAACAAAAGACAGTTGTTGGGTACACCAGAAATTGCCCTGGGCCCCCAAAGAGGAGAGAAAGGGCAGAGCATGCCACGCCCCCAAGGAGTCTCCTTTCCATGCAGGAGAAAAGAGACCTGAGAAAATCATTCCTTTTTATGGCTGAGTAATATTCCATTGTATATATGAGCCACATCTTCTTTATCCATTCATCTGTCGATGGACGCTTAGGTTGCTTCCATGTCCTGGCTATAGTAGATAGTGCTGCAGTGAACATGGTGGAACATGACTCTTTTTGAATTATGGTTTTCTCTGGGTATTGCCCAGTAGTGGGATTGCTGGGTCGTATGGTAGTTCTATTTGTAGTTTTTTAAGGAACCTCCATACTGTTCTCCATAGTGGCTGTATCAATTTATATTCCCACCAACAGTGCAAGAGTGAAATTGAGTTATTTGTAGTGAGGTGGATGGACCTAGAGTCTGTCATACAGAGTGAAGTAAGTCGGAAAGAGAGAAATAAATACCATATGCTAACACATATATATGGAATCTAAGAAAAAAAAAAAAAGGTCATGAAGAACCTAGGGGTAAAACAGGAATAAAGACACAGACCTACTAGAGCATGGACTTGAGGATATGGGGAGGGGGAAGGGTAAGCTGTGACAAAGTGAGAGAGAGGCATGGACATATATACACTACCAAATGTAAATTAGATAGCTAGTGGGAAGTAGCTGCATAGCACAGAGAGATTAGCTAGGTGGTTTGTGACCACCTAGAGGGGTGGGATAGGTAGGGTGGGAGGGAGGGAGACTCAAGAGGGAGGGGATATGGGGATATATGTATACATATAGCTGATTCATTTTGTTATACAGCAGAAACTAACACACCATTGTGAAGCAATTATACTCCAATAAAGACGTTAAAAAAATAAAAACAAACAAACAAACAAAAAAACAGAAATCATTCCTGTTAACTTGTCAGTGACTTAGAAGCTGGAGGAGTTCTTTCCTGTAGGGCTACTGTTCTCTAAAACAGGAAGCTTAATGAATCACCGTGTAACCCAAAGATTGCATTTCTGCTCATAGAGATCGAGTCCCTGTGGCATTTTGATGGAGCCTGGGGGACACACTGTCAGTGTCTGGGGGACAGGCTGGCTTCCTTACGCACTCATCTCACACTCTGTGGGCGAACACAACCTCACGCCATCGCAGGCTGGCCCTTCTGGAAAGGGTGACCCCTAAGCTTCTCAGACCCCTAAATCCTCATTAGTGCTCACAGACACTACTGAGTTCTTAGCGCTGCATCACAGATACTTTATTCTTATCTGTGTTATTTGGGAATTCTTGGCCACTTAAGACACAGAGTCCAGATTTAAAAATAAGTAATGGATTTTGAAAGGTTTTTCATAAGCCAAAGAAATGTAAAAGACGAGGATTGGTTTTTTTAAAATTAATTAATTAATTTATGTTTGGCTGTGTTTGGTCTCCGTTGCTGCATGCAGGCTTTTGCTAGTTGCAGCGAGTGGGGGCTACTCTGCGTTGCGGTGCTCTGGCTTCTCATCATGGTGGCTTCTCTTGTTGCAGAGCACGGGCTCTAGGTGCACGGGCTTCAGTAGTTGTGGCACGTGGGCTTCAGTAGTTGAGGCTCGCAGGCTCTAGAGCGCAGGCTCAGTAGTTGTGGCGCACAGGCTTAGTTGCTCCACAACATGTGGGATCTTCCTAGATCAGGGCTCGAACCCGTGTCCCCTGCGTTGGCAGGCGGATTCTTAACCACTGCGCCACCAGGGAAGCCCTGAGAAGAGGACTGCTGAGATGTTATTCCGGAACTATTCCTGGAGATAGCTGGACCCATGCTCAAAGGGGCTGGTGTTCTGACACATGAGGAACACTCCCACGTCTTCAAGCGTCCTTTTCCTTCCCAGTCATTGTGGGAACAGACCTGGCCTGGGTGGAATTTCTCCTTTTTCTTGCTGGATGTGTTTTTTCTCTCATTCAGGTCCCCTCCCAGAGATCCAATCCCTGCCTGTCCTGGGCTCAGGTATTTTCAGAGGTGAAATCCCTAAACATGAATTTTGTCCATAAGAGCTTGTAAGACAGATGCTGGGGAGAAGAAGTGGATAAATCAGGTGTTACAGATGGGACACTGGCAAATGCAGGGATTGCACAGGTTAGGTAAGTAAACGCAGCTTGTATAGGTAGGAAATTGCAAAAGGCAGACGCTGTGAGTGATGGTCTGTGGGCAGCATCAGTCTCTTATACATAACACAGGCCTCTTAAGAGGCAAATAAGAGCCAGAACTCTCACGAAGAGCCTCCGCCCCCAGAAGAGGGTCTTGTTAGCTAGGTGGCCCACTACATAACGACGTGAGAACAAAGGAAGCAACCTCTCTCTAAAATAACCTCCCCGGGAAGCTACTGGAGAGGAACTCTTTCAGGAACATGAGCTACCAAAGCCAGCCTTTCATGTACACACTGTTGTGAAATGTGTGGGGGAAGGAGGGCAGGTCTCCTGGTCCCGAAATATCTCCTCTACCAGCCTGCAACAGGCCTGCGATGGTTCCTGTGGATTCACCCCTCACCACATTCAGGATTATAGGATGTCATTCATGTATCAAATGTTTCTTAAGCATTTACTAGGATCCAAACACTATCCTTGGGAAAGGAAATTTCAAAGCAAGTAGAACATGGTTCTTGTCCTTGAGATGCTCAAAGTCTAGTTGAAGAGACAGGAGGTAAAGAAACGACCAAATAAACAAATAATAAATAACAAGCAGTATAACTGGTGCTTCGAGACAGATGACTACGAGGCTCTACGGGGGACAGAGGAAGGGGAGTCTCACCCACCTGAGCAGGCTTTGGGACGTGATGGAGCTGAGACTCACAGGAAGCAAAGGATGCCAGACAGGTGCCAAGGGTGGGGGCTGGAAGCCAGGATGAAGGCGAGAAGAAAGGAGGGATGATCTTGGACCATGGGGCCCTCAGGGTAGCAGAGAGCATCCCTGTGTCAGGGCAAGGGTTACAGGCCTTGGGTTTCCATGGAACATCTTGTAGCTGTTGAGAGATGCTTCTGGAGATGGGGGGCAGGGTTTATGCAAAGAGATGGAGGATGGCAGAGACCCATTTGTCTGCTTGGCCACTTTGTTGAAAGCATGGCAGCACCACGTATTTCTTTCAAGTCATCCCCTCTTCATTCAACTTTTTGCCCCTCCACCCAGGTGCTGCTTTCCTGCCCAGTGGAGGCTCCCCCATGACCTCAGCCATGAGAAGGGTAGTCAGCAGATTTTTGAGGTTGGACAGTAAAACTCTATCTGTTTTTTGTTTTTTTTAAAAAAAACATTCATAATTTGGGCATTTAAAAAGTATTGACAACGGCACAGGTCTTTGTATGATGGGAAATGCTTTAGCCCCGCATTTACCAAACTGGAGTAACATTGATGAGCCCCTGGAAATGGAGCTCGCTCTGCCCTCTGAAGAACAATCCATCTTGATGGGGCCTTAGCTAAATGCATAGACTTGACAGCCAACAATTTAGTTAATCCAACTCCTACCCCTCCAGGATTCGCTTTCAGAGTTTGAAGGGAAATTTCCAAGCAGAAAATGTTTACTTAGATGAAATTATTGAAATTTTATTGCCTGAGAAATTTGGTAGGATTTGGTTATCAAGGTCTAGTGTAGGCTGGATGATGTGGAGATGCTAAGTGCTCTTGACTTTCTGAAGAATTGGTTCAAATAGACAACAGGCTCTTATGTAAGAGATGGAGGCAAGCCAACTGTTCTCTTTTACCAAAGAGGGAAAAAAGACAAAAAGAAAAGGGCTGGAACTGTGGTTAATGATGTTTAGGTTGGACCAGGCATGATCACCGAGTCCTGCTATTGATGGTCAAAGATGTTGTAAAATCCCACCTTCCCGGTAATAAATACCCCGCCGTGTCTATACTTCTACTTACCTCGCATTTTCATGCTAATACGTCAACTTACGCTCAGACCCCTCTCCTGGGGGGTTTCCCAGTTGGTGGTTGAGAGAGATGATACTCACAGGCCATGAGAGGCTTGGCCAACGTCACACAGCTGGGCAGGAGCAGCCTTTGAACCCAGAGTTCATCCCAATACCTAACCCTTGTGGCTCCTTGATGGTGACCGAAAACACAACAGAGTCACATCCACATGATGAATCCCAACTGGAGCCCGGAATGGAGAGTATGGCTTCTGAGACTGACAGAATTCAGTCTCATATCATTAAAAGCGTAAATACAAGCAGTGAAGTCCCAGGGCCTGTTCTGTTGGGCGTTTACTGGTGAAAACCATACTTACAAATGGAACGATTCTGTCATGGAGTAAAATGCAAATAATCTGGGGTCAAAAAGACCCCTCGGGAGGGTTTGCGGGGCCGTGCACCCTCTGGGATAACGTGACCGCGTGACACTGCATTTCTTTCTCCAAGGAGCTCAGGGTAAAAACCTTGGGAAGGGAGGCAAATCCTTCAAGACCGTGTTGGGGATGGAAGGCTGAGTGAGAACAGGAACCAGGGCTGTTCACGTGTCGCCTGTCGCCTGCCTCTATTCCATAGAAATACAGGCTCAGAGGCTGGCTGGGGCCTCCCAGGGCCTCGGGCTGTGCCCAGTCGGGAGTCTCCACACCGCTTTGCTTGCATAGCCCCCAAAAAGAGTTTTGAAAAAGTACGTGCCTCATCATACATTTCAAGTGACATCCCCAAATTTTCATGATAAGTTTAAATGGTTGTAAGTGATGCAATTTCTGGTGCTTTGTAGATCTTGACAGTTTAAAGTAAAATAAAATTGTTGCATCACTCTTTAAAAAGTTTCCAATGAAATATAAACACCCGAGCTATTTGAAACCTTCTATTATCTGTTCAAAAATATATAAAAGCTCTTTTTTTTAAAAACAAATATTTCGCATCATTTCTTTTTCTCCTTGGAAACACTGTTCCATTCCATTCCCTCCATAAAGTTTTACCCCGATACAAGATATTTTTATGCTTGAAAGTGTTTCATTGTTCACACCATCACACTGCTCTGCCACAAAAGAGATATAAATTGATATTTAAATAAAAATAAAATTCCTGTGACTATAAGGCTCGGTGCCACCAATTTCTTCTGGGTTCAACTATCATGAAAAATATTATTAGTGTACAACTGAGCAAAACAACACAATTACATGATGAGCTTTAAAAGTAATTATCAATATAAAATTTAAATGGTGTTAGAAGTGTATCTCTTAAAGAGACAGATGGTTGGAGGGGGTGGGTCCTGATTCAAGGAGGCTTTCTAGACACGAGTGTTTCAGATGTCTCCGTCTTTGGTGCCTGGAGGGACTCACATCACAGGGAGATGGACATGGAAGGATGGGTGTGTGTGTGACAGGTATGTCTCTCCTCTGTAGCATGGGAGACGGATGGCTGTGAAGGGTCAGAAGAGAATGGACAACTTCCACCCCAGGTTGTCCTCAGACCAGTGTTAAGATTGGGTACGTAGGAAGTTTGAGGCTCTGGAAACTGATTTCATTAAAACCCTTCCAGGTACCACATGGGTTCCTCGTACAAGTTTGAAGATGCCCAAAATGACTCCAAACACTTTCTGAGCCCATTTGGGAAAGTGTCACCGTTGTGCTAATTCACCCACATAAGAATAGTTTTCATAAGTTATTCAATATAAATATAGGCATAGGATGTATATATGTATACATATAGCTGATTCACTTTGCTGTACAGTAGAAACTAACAACATTGTAAAGCAAGTGTACTCCAATAAAAATAAATTTAAGAAAACATATTGAGAGAGGAATAAAAAAATATAGGCATAAATATACCTGTACTTTCAGCAGACTTAAAGAAGGAAATGTGTTTGGGGGTATTTTGTCTATAAAATCTGTTGAAATGGATACTGTCACTGATTTATCTAGAACACACAATGGTATGCTACATAAATTATAAATGTTCTCAGTATTCCTCCATCACAAGATCTTTATGGTTACAACCTTTCCTCTTAGGAATTAGAATCATTGACTGATTTGTATGATGATTGGAATGGAAACCAGTTCAACTAGTCAGAACTTGGTGCATCTCTAACCACATGTGGGGCACACACGGAGTTGCTGATTTACGTCAGTGTGTTATTCAGGATACGCAATGGTATACGTTGGCAATGACTTCTAACTTCTTGGGGCTTAGTATAATAAAAGCTTATTTCTTGCTTGTGCTACATGTCCGGACGGGGTCCGTGGGAGAAGCTCCGCTTCACAAAAGCCACTCTGGGGTCCCGGCCGATGGATCCTTCTTTATCTTGTAGCTGCTCCATCTGGATTTGGTGGCAGAAGGGAAAGGAGCATCACAACAGGCCTCTCATTATCTCAACCTGAAAGTGACACACATCACTCTACTCGTGTGTCACTGGTCAGAACCAGCCCAATAGTGTGTCCAAATACAGGTGAGACGTGAACGCTTCCGTGTGGCCAAACAGGATGTTCTTGGAACTAAACTGTAGTAGAGGTTTATTTAGGGGTCACTTTATAAGCAGCCTTAGTCAGTTTGGAAAAAAGTGATTCCCAAGGTTTGGTGACTAATAATAAAATAATGAGGTTATGTTCATTGCGAACAGCGATTACAGAAACAGGGCGGAACACGAGAAGGGCAGAAAATTTGAATCTGAAACGGAATATGGCAAAACGGGTAAACTTTGAAGGAATGACACTTGTCTTCGAGTATGACCTTGACCTAAGGCCTCTCCAGGGGCAGAGCTAGCTCTGCAGGGTAGTATGAAGAGATGGCTGGGAGTGTCCTGCCATGCTTGAAAGCTGCCAAGGTCTTGGCTGCACTGGGTTCCACCTGGCTGTTGAACGGAAGTCATTTGGCAAGTTAATGACGGCCACCTCTCAGGAGGCACCCTTTTTGTGTAAGCCCCTGGACTTGGCTTTGTCTGAGTTGGTATCCAGTTGTATTATGGGGCACTGAACTCACTGTGAGGGTGGTGATGATTAGTGATAATTTCTCTGCCCCCGGGTCTTGGAAAATTGCCTTTCAACAGCCCAGAAGATAGAGTGACTAAGCCAGGTCTGGTACCAAGGTGGAATCAGTCAGAGGGCATTTGGGTTTTCTTCCTGAGAATGTAAATATTTGGAATGATTCCTGTCTGCGTGGCCTGTAATAGTAATTCCTGTAGATTTGATACGTGGAAGAGACTGCTGTAGGTTGACCCAAGGGTATCCGTCTAACAGAGCCGTATAATCTACAATCAGAACAGAACATCCAAGTGGGGAAAGTGGGGGAGGGGTGGTGGTGGGATGAATTGGGAGATTGGGATTGACATATATACACTAATATGTATAAAATAGATAACTAATAAGAACCTGCTGTATAAAAAAAAAGAAAAAGAACAGAACATCTCTTTAAAAAAGAGGCGTAGGGCTTCCCTGGTGGTGCAGTGGTTGAGAGTCCGCCTGCCGATGCAGGGGAGACGGGTTCGTGCCCCGGTATGGGAGGATCCCACATGCTGCGGAGCGGCTGGGCCCGTGAGCCATGGCCGCTGGGCCTGTGCGTCCAGAGCCTGTGCTCCGCAACGGGAGAGGCCACAACAGTGAGAGGCCCACATACCACAAAAAAAAAAAAAAGAGGCTTAGGGAAAAAATATACTTTTTTGTTTAATGAGGTGCCCTTGCCCAGATGTCAGGCAAGCATTACCTGACCTATGTCAGATCAGGAAGCAGAAATTTTCTAGTCTAACATAATTTCTGATATTGTAGGAAAGCAAGCTGGAAATTAATGCCATGGAATTCTAAGAGAGATGCATGCAAAGTGACACTTCAGGAAGGAATAATCCAGAGCACAAATATGAACTGAGCCATCAATTCTTCTTCTTCCATGAGCAAGAAGGAGAAAAACCGGGATCAGAGAGAGAAGACATTATAGATTGAAAGCCAGCTGAAATATCAAGGGAAAGGTGAAATGACTAAGAGTTATATTAATAGGAAGGCTGTGAATTGAACAAGAGTTAACAGCTGACTTCTGATGGCCAGAGAAAGGTGTTTACTTTCATGACCATGTTTGGAAGATAACCAAGAACTCAGGATGCATCCAGAAGGATAGAAGGAGAGGAGAGAATGTTTGTAAAAGCTGGTTAGAGGAGAAAGGTTCTGGGAGGCCTACTGAAGGGGGCACCTTCTGGATTACATTAAGAAAACAGTTTCTCCCCAGCCTGGAATAGTGAGGAAGGTAAAGGGGTAGGGAGGCTGGACAGCAGGATGAGCTCTGGGTTTAAAGTCGAGTTTAAAGTCGAGTCCACTCCCATAGAGAACAGACTTGTGGCTGCCAAGGGGGAGGGAAGGACCGGGAGTTTGGGGTTGGTAGATGCAAACTATTAGACGTAGGATGGATAAACCACAAGGTCCGGCTGGATAGCACAGGGGACTATATTCAATATCCTGTGATAAACCATACTGGAAAAGTATATAGAAAAGTATGTGCATATACGTGTAACTGAATCACTTTGCTGGACAGCAGAAATTAACACAACATTGTAGATACGTCAATAAAATAAACTTTTAAAAAAGTCAGGTCCACTCCTAGCCGCTGAGCTGTGTGGCCAAGTTACTTAACTTCCCAGGAGTTCAGTTTCTCTATTTTAGAAACTGGGGGCTAATGTTTCCCCACAGAGTTGTTTTAAGTGTGGGATCGAGCACTGAGAAAGGGGTGCCTTCAACGTAGGCGGCGATGCTGGACTTATTTACCACTCACTTCACTAAGTCTTGACATACACCTGTCACTTTCATTTTATAAATCAGAGAGAGAGAACGAGCCAGAGGGAGTTAGCCAAAGTTTCCGTAACTAGTAACGGTTGGACGTGGGATTCAAAGGATGTGGTGAAGAGACTTAGGGCGTGTTAAGGCCATGTCGTGGGTTGAATGGTGGCCCCTCAACATGTGCGTCCATGTCTGATGCCCAGAACCTTGACGGTGACCATACTTAGTTATCTTAAGGATCTCGAGAGGGAGATGTCATCTTGGCTTATCCAGGAGCCCTAAATCCAATGACAGGTGTCCTCGAGAGACTTGACAGGCCACTAGGAGGCAAAGGGACAAAGAGACAGAGCCAGGAGGGATGTGGTCAAAGGTCAAGTGGGGGGGCTTCCTGGTGGCTGAGAATATGCCTGCCAATGCAGGGGACACAGGTCTGAGCCCTGGTCCGGGAAGATCCCACACGCCGCGGAGCAACTAAGCCCGTGCACCACAACTACTGAGCCTGTGCTCTAGAGCCCGCGTGTCACAAATACTGAGCCCACATGCCACAACTACTGAGGCTGTGCACCACAACTACTGAGACCGTGTGCCACAACTACTGAGCCTATGCTCTAGAGCCCGCGAGCCACAACTACTAAAGCCCGAGTGCCACAACTACAGAAGCCCGCGTGTCTAGAGCCCATGTTCCGCAACAAGAGAAGCCACCGCAATGAGAAGCCCGCGCACTGCAACGAAGAGTAGCCCCCGCTCGCCACAACTAGAGAAAGCCTGCGCGCAGCAACAAAGACCCAACACAGCCAAACATAAATAAATAAATTAATTTGTATTTAAAAAAAAAAAAGCCAAGGGGTGTCTGCGGCCACCAGAAGGTGGAAGAGGCCAATGGACGGTCCCCTGGGGCCCCTGAAGGTAGTGGGACCCTGCTGGATTTCAGACTTTCAGCCTCCAAAACTGAGAGACGAAATATGTGTGTTGTCTTAGACCACCCCGTGTGTGGTCATTGTTTGGGCAGCCCTAGGGACACTAAGACATGTGGGAACATGTGTCCTTGGTGGCCTCTGAGCCCCTCAGAAGTGGGTAGCTGGGTCTGAAGGGGTCAGCAGGTCACCCACAGGAAACGAACTTCCCCGGGGCCTTGATGAGATGCTAAGAAAATCATTTCAACCATTCAGCTCTTTTCTTGCATCAGTTTCTCTTTCCAAATAGCTGTGGGCCATGGGACCCCCTGGCCCCGTTTTGTGGAGGAGGGGTACTGGCCAGCTGCATGACTTGGCCTGGACTGGTGTCTTGCTGACCCAGAGAGAGACCCACAATTTGCACCCACACGTCCGATGTGAATTCTCCCACAGGGAGAGCCAATCGCCAGGGACAGGCTGGCCACCGTCTTGCCGCTGCCTGTCTTGGGTGATTAAGTTGCTGGAAATCACAAAGGTGGGCGTGATCCCCCGTTGTCACCCCTGTGATCTGATGACGCTTCGGCTGAGCCCCCCTCACCTCCAAACACTCTGGCCTCCCCTTGGGCTTGAGGTGTGGTAAGCTGCCAGGAGCCTTTTCCTTAAATGCAACACGTACAGAAAACCCGGCGGGTTTGCCGGGATCTGGTCTGTCCTGTGGCCTCTGGACAAGTAGGCGAGGAGGAGAGATTCAGTTTGATGTCGGGCTCAGTCTGCACCCTCGTCAGCCCTGCTCTCTGAATCGTGAGCTGGGAGAGTTTTCCCCTCCCTCCCCTCCATTTTAGTTCCGAGCCTGAAATGTCTCCTGTAGAGGGGATCTGCATAGACCTGGGCTCAAGTTCCAATTCTATCACTTACTGACCAAGCAATCTTGGGGAAGAAAGATAACCTCTTAGCTGCCATTTCACACCTGCAGAATGGGGCTGGTCAGGCTCTTTGGCCGGGCTGGGGAGAGGTTGGGGCCCAGAGTAGCCCCTCGACATGGTTTTCTTGTGGGGGTGAAGGATGGTAACAGCCAGCACACACGTTCCACATGCTTCACCTGGATTATTTGATTTACTTCTCGCCCCCGCCCGGAGAGGGAGGTACCACTGTTAGCTCCATTTCCTAGAAAATGGGCATCAGGAAGTGAAGTCAGGCGTCCAAGCTCCCACAGTTCAGAGCAGGGAGAGTCTGGCCCTGTGCCTGGCCCATCTCCAAAGACCAGGCTCTGAACTGCAGGTGTTATTCCGTGATGGTGATTAGTGTGAATTCAACAGGTATATGCTGAGGGCACCTATGTGCTGGCACTAACTACTGACTCATGAAAGCATCTAAGCAAGTAGCCTAGTAAAAGTTGGGAGCACCGCTTGGGTGCGTCCTTAGGTCTGATGGAGGAAGCACGTCGAGTGGCGGCTGATTGCAGGACTTCGACCTTTCCCAGGGGGCGAGTCTATGGAGGCTGCTGCCTTGGTGTCTGAGGACAGGTGGCTGAGTTCAAATCCCAGGTTTTCCAAAATTCATCAGCTGTGAAGACTTCCGCCAGCTCGTTGACCCTTCTGTGAAATGACCCTTGTATAACATGGGGCAGTAGAGTTGGCCCTCCATATCCACGGGTGTCTGTAAAGGCTGGATAATTACACTTCCCTCATAGGGATGTTCTGGGGAGCAAATGACTGTAATAATCTTTTTTTTTAATTGAAATATAGTTGATTTACAATATTGTGTTAGTTTCAAGTGTACAGCAAAGTAATTTGGTTATACATACATATATATGTATCTACTCTTTTTTGGATTCTTTTCCATTATGGTTTATTACAGGATGTTGAGTATCGTTCCCTGTGCTATACAGTAGGTCCTTGTTGTTTACCTATTTTATATATAGTAGTGTGTATATATTAATCCCAAACTCCTAACTTATCTTTCCCTCCCTTCTCCTTTGGTAAGCATAAGTTTGTTTTCTTTGTCTGTGAGTCTGTTTCTGTTTCATAAACAAGTTTGTATCATATTTTAGATTCCACATATGAGTGATATCATATGATATTTGTCCTTCTCTGTCTGACTTACTTCACTTAGTATGATAATCTCTAGGTCTATCCATGTTGCTGCAAATGGCATTATTTCATTCTTTTTTATGGCTGAGTATTATTCCATTGTATAAATTGTATAAATATACCACATCTTCTTTATCTATTCATCTGTCAATGGACATTTAGGTTGCTTGCATGTCTTGACTATTGTGAATAGTGCTGCCATGAACACTGGGGTGCATGTATCTTTTCAAATTAGAGTTTTCTGGATATATGCCCAGGAGTCAGATTGCTGGATTATATGGTATCTCTATTTTTAGTTTTTTAAGGAAACTCCATACTGTTTTCCATAGTGGCTGCTGTAATAATCTCTTATGTTATCATTTAACCAACCTTTTTTGTTGGATATTTAGATTGTTTCCAAGTTTTTCACTCTTACAAATGAACTGTAATTAACAAATTCATTACTCTCTTAATTGCTTCCAAAGGATATATTTGTGGTCATTTAAGGAATCTTTTCCAGAGTGAATCAGGCACTCAACATACAGTGAGTGTCCCTATATATTATGCTTTGCACAAAGAAAAATGAACACAGTTCTCTCTCTGAAGACATTTAAGATGTAGCGGGAAGGGGGGCGGAGAAAAGGCACATCTGCATCCAGACATTACACCACCCACCACGCTGGAAGAGTGCACACACACAGCACCCAGGGAGGGCAGAGGGGAGAGCGCCTTCACCAGAGAGTCAAATCACGCCACGAAAGATAGAAAGATCCTCCTCCGCAGCTCCCACCATCTCCCAAACCCCCACTCGGAATTCAGGATGGTTTCTGTTTGTCACGTTGAGAATCTGTTCCCTGGAAAGGGAGCACTGAAGGCTGTGTTCCAAAGTTAGAAGCTGAGATATGGGTGCTCATTGCAAGACCAAATATTTTGGAAGTACCTTTCTCTGGAAGGGAAAGAACACGTTTCACAGCTGGAAAGAGAAGTGAAAAACGAAGCTAGAGAGGCATGAAGGTAATATTTACTTGCTAGATTTACACGGTGCCTACCCTGAGAAAAGCCTGGCTGCAAATCCCATCTGTGCCCCTGACACAGGGCACCCGCTCTCAGTTACCGGGCTACCTATGAATTCCCTGGGTCACACTTTGCAATCATTTTACTGTCACTTTAAACTGCTCGGTCCCCTGCCCTGCCCCAGCTGACCCTCGGTCACCCCTTTGAGCATAGGATCATGGTACCAACATGTGTTCGGAGTCAGACCCTCCTGGGCTAAGTCCAGGCTCCGCAGTCTACCAGCTGGATGACTCTGGACACGTAAAATTTCTAAGTCTCAGTTTCCACATCTGTAAAATGGGGATAGTAATCACAACAGTAATACCAGCCTTATCCTTGTAATGAGGATTAAGGGAGATAATGGGGTAAAACACTTATCACAGCCCAGCGCGCTCAGCAGTGTTAGCTACTGCTATTATTCCTGTACTGCAGTGTGTAAAGGGGGGCAAACTGATTTTAATATTAGTTTAAACAAACAGGTGCATGGGCCTCTGAGACACAGGCCTATAATGCACCCTAAAGCTAAATGGAAGCGATATTTGGATTTGTGTCATTTCTGATTTTCTCTCTTAGCTTGAAAATTGAGGATGAACACACCAGAATGGTAAAGAGGCCAGATTTCTCTAGACCACTGTTCACAGTAGGATGAAGATAATGGATAAAGCTTAATGCGTCTCACAGGGGCCTTTGCATTTTAAGCTCGGGCCCAAACCCTGGGCCAAAGGAATGGGGCTGGAGCAGTGAGGTTTCAGACATGCACGAGGGTGCCGATGGAGGCATTTTGCTGCAACAATGGTGGCATCTCAGGTACTCACACACTCATTCCACACATATTCATTAACTACCCTCTGTCAGACATTGTTCTATACGCTTGAGATAAACTGGTGAACAAAAAAGGACAGAGATCCCTGCCCTCGTGGGATTTACATTTTAGTGGGGAATACAGACAATAAACAACACAATGAATGAATAAGTAGACAGTACAGCATGTGAGACAGGGGTTAAATACCAGTTAAAAAGTAACAGAAGGGGAGATTGAGAGCGCTGGAGGGACTGGTTGGGGGAGTGGTTCCAGGCCCTCTGCATATATCAAAGTCCGTGGGCTCTCAAGTCCCTTTTACAAAATAGTGTCGTTTAGTCCCCCCACCCCGCAACTCGCGGTTCTGTATCCACGGTTCTGTATCCGCGGCTTCGCAACCCGCGGATACTGAGGTCTGAATGTACTAAGTACGGTGGTCAGGGTGAACCTCGCTGAGAAAGTGAGATTTGAGCAGTCTTGAAGAAAGTGAGGGGTTCATCAGGTGGGTAGCTGAGGAGAGGGCTGCAGGCAGTAGGGACAGCTAGAGCAAAGGGCTCCAGGGGTGTGTGTGTGTGTGAGAGAGAGAGGGAGAGGTGTTCCTGGGGAGTCTGGGGTACTGCTAGGAGCTAGTGAGGCTGGAGCAGTGGGAGACCAGTAGGGGAGGCCGTAAGAGCAGCTGTACCCGCTGTTTCTGTGGGTCCCTGGAGGCTGCTCTGAGGACCTGGCTTTTACTAAGTGAACTGGGGACCTCTGGGGGGGGGGTTTGCACAGTGCGGTGCTGGGACAGGTCCCTTTAGATGCCATGTTGAGAAGATACCAAAGGAGGGGAGGGAGGGTAGACGCGGGGCAGCAGCCTCTGCGGGAACTCAGGTGAGGGACCGTGTCGGCTCAGACCTCGGGGTAAGCAACGGGGGGAACTGAGAAGTGGTCACATGCAGGATTTTTCGGGATTTCCCGAAGGACCAGATGAGAGGATGAGAGCGAAAGGAGTCAGGAACGACCCCAGGTTTTCGGCCCCATCCGCTGAGATGGGGAGGCTGCTGAGGAGCAGGTTTTTCCACAGAGAATAAGGAGTTCGGCGTTTGGAAATGTTAGGTTTGAGATGTCCGTCCGCCTCCGAGCCGAGACCAAGAGCGCTGGGCAGCCTGGCGTTCAGGAAGAGAGGTCTGGGCTGGACACACCGAGCTGGATGGGCTCCCCCGAGGAGGAGTGCGGATGGGGATGGGGGGGTCTGAGGGTAGGAAGGGGGGCGTTTTCCCAAGAGGGAGCTGCAGGCACCCCTGCCAGGGCTCAGGCAGCCCCGCTCTCAGGAGCCCGGGCCTGCAGGGGGTGCCATGGACCTTCAGTGGCTGCCTGAGTGACTGGGAGAAAGGTTTGCTGCTCCGGGAAGGACAGGCGCTCAACAGATTCCCGCCGGAGAGGCAGAAATAATTAAGAGGAGAAGGTGAGGATATCCTGGCAGCACACGTGCTCGGCGGCCTCGGAGGACTTAAGAAAACCCGGGTCTATTAGTCTGCTCAGACATCTGGGCACCGCTGCCTCGCCAGGAGGCTCCGCCTCTCAGGCCCTCTCTCTCTGCCCCCGTCTCTCCGCATCCACGCCACTCGTGCAACCGCCCTGGTCGTAATCCACCAAACAGAGCCGTGGCACCGCGGCTCCTTTCGCTGTTTCGCGCAGTGGCCCGATCCGCAGAGACTCTAGGTGGGCAGATGGCCCCCCCTCCTGGAGTTGCGCGCCCGAGGCCTCGCCGCCGAGGGGGCCGCGCAGGACGCGGGGGCCGGGGCGGGGCGCGAGGGGTGTGTCCGGGTGGCACGCGAGCTGAGGCGCGGGCGGCGGGGCCAGCGGGGGCTCGGACCCGGCTCGAGTCAGCGCCGCGCGCCCCGCGCCGTGCGCCCCGCGCCGTGCGCCCGGCCCCGCGCGCCGCCGCCACATCTGGAAACGTTCAGAGCGTCCGCCTGGGGCGCGCCGGGCGGGCGGGCGGGGCGGCGGGCCGCGGGGTGAGCGCCGCGCTCCGCGCTCCTGCCGGCGGCTCCCTCTCGCCGCCTCTGCAGAAACAGCTCCTGCCAGAGCGGCGCGCGGCGCGGCCCGGAGCGGCGGCGCCTTCCTGCCTCCTCGCCCTCGGGACTCGCCGGACCTTCGGGCAGAGGAAAGCGGAGCAGGGCCGGGGAGGACGCGCCGAGAGCGGGCGGAGAGGGTTCAGGCCGGCGGCCGGCGGGCGTCTCCCGCCCTGGGGTCCGCGCTCCCCTCTCCCCTTCCGCCTCCTCTAGCTCTGCCTCCCCATTTATTTTTTCAAATGCTGTGGCCGCCAGAGGTGCGGCGCTGAATTCTTGGAAGGGGCCCGGATGTGCTGAGGATGCATTACAATTTCACTGAAGGAGGCAGTAGTGGAAAGGATCAGTTTTTGGTGTTTGATGCAATAATGGGAATCAGGTAATCATCAGAAAGGAAGAAGAGCGACCGCAGATCCACGGCTTCCTCGAATTTTGCACGAAAGCCGCCGGCCTCGGAGGAGGGATTAGTGCAGACCCGCTCGGGCGTGTTTGACATTTCTTCCTCTTTGTGGCTTCTCCTTTTCAAACAATTCTTGGTCCATGGTCAATGAAAACACGAGGATGTACATTCCGGAGGAAAACCACCAAGGTAAGGCTGGACCCCGCCGCCGCGCCCGCCGGCCTCGCCCGCGCGCCCCGGGGCCCCGGCCGGTCCCCGCCGCACGTCCTTCTCCCCCAGCGGCCGGGGGCCCGCGAGACCCTGGGCGAATCGCGCGGAGCCCGAGCGGAAAATCCCCGCCCCTCCCCCGCCCCTCCCCCGCCCGCGCCCGCGACCCCCGAACAGCGCGTCCGGAGAATTCCGGGCGAGGGGAAAAGTTCCCAAGTGTCTACTCCGGCCTCGCTGGCTCGCGCTCGCCGGGAGAGCCCGACTACCCGGCCGGCGACGCCCCAGCCCGGTGGGCCGGGGTCCTCCTCGCCTCGCCCGGGCGCGGCTGGGAGCGCGCGCGCGCGCCCCGCACCAGGCCGGCCGGCTCCCCCGCCCGGGCAGCGCGCTCCAAGGGGGCGGCTTCGAGTCTTGGCGCCTCTCCCTTCCCCTCTCCCTCTCTCTCCCTCTCCCTGTGGACCGCCCCCCCCATCTCTCTCTTTCCCTCTCTCTCTCCCTGTGGCCCTCTTCTCCGGCTCACCTACACCCACCCACCTCTTTGCGGCCACTGACCCCCGCGCGCCCACGCCCCGTGTGTTCTTATTCGCACCCACATGTGGGCTAGCACCTGAGGATGTCAGCGTTTAGAATTCGGGCGGTGTGTGGGCTCTGCTTTTTCATGTTTTAAGGCAGTAATAAAAGGGTGTGCCGGGCTCACGCGGCTGCCCACTGTCGCCCAGTGTTTTCCCAGTATCTCCATCCTTGGCATCAAGTGTCAGCAGCTCCCCCTGAAAGGGGGAAAGGCTTTCAGTCAGCGCCCCGCTTCCTGGAAACTTTCTCCCTCACCCCCTCCCCCGCCGCCCGTATTAACAAGTTATTATTTTTTGGCACTGCTCGTCAATTAAGATTATGATGGAGTGGAGAGGGACGGTCTTGCTGGAGTGCGGCCGCCTCCAGCTCCGTCTCTGCCTTCCCCGTGGCTTCCTCTGCCTCTGGGTGCAGGCTCTGCCTTGTCTCTCCGTTTCCCAAGCCTCCCTGTTTACACTCTTCCTTCCAATCGCTTCCTTCTCCATACCTGTCGCTGTTGGTCCTGCTACTTCCTGGGCACATCAAGTGCTCCTCTGAGGACAGCCTGGTGGAGGGGCTGTCTCCATCCCTCCCTCTCCTGTCCAGCCTCCTCCCTCCTTAGGCCCCCAGCCCCACCGCTAGCAGGCAGAGCCCCTACCCTTTAGAGCCAGAGGCTGCCAGGCAGCTTCCCTGGTCTCCGTCCAACCTGAAACTGATCTCCAGCTTGGGCAGCAGTGGGGGAATTTGGGCCTCTTTTGGTGGAAGGATTGTGTCAAGGGTCGTGGGTTCTAGGGTGAGCCAGGGCTTTGGGGTCACTAGGTCCCTGGATTTCTCTACCCCATGCCCCACCCCTACCTGTTCCCCTGTCCCCTTCCTGATGGAGTCGTGGATGGATTCGGAGGGAGGCCAGGAGGGACACAAAAGAAAGGTGATGTTTGTGAAGAGCGGGGATGGCTTTCTCCCCTCCAGGCTCCCAGCTCAGTCCAGGCGGCCTTGAAGGGGAGAGCCCAGTGGCCACGTCCTCGCTGTCACTGACAATGGCAGTGGCCTGTGGTCATAATTATTATTCACGTGGTGATAATCCTCAGCAAATCCTGAACAGTTCACAAGGCCTCTTCTCCACGCAGGACAAACCCTCTCTGGCCCTTTCCTTCCTTCCTTTTGCCCCGTGGTGCCCCAGTGCGCCCTCCCCACCCGTGTGCAGGGAGCAGACACTCAAAGTAGGAGCCGCGGCCCCGCGAGGTCTGTGGGGAAGATGGAGGGGCCAGCAGCAGGGAGCGTGGCCGGGCGCCGCCTTCCCAGCCACACGCCACAAACACTATGGCAACCTGGATCCCAGTCCTCTTCCTTGAAGCCGCAGTGATTATATAATTCACAGAGCAGTTTTGCCTCCTTTCCCGGATGCGGTTCTCAGGTGTAAGAGCACCAGGATCCCTGCCTCCCCTCCGTCTCCCCCCGCCCTGTCGTTGGCAGGGCTGGGGTCTTCCTGGGGCAGGAGGGGAGGAGGGTGACGGAGGTGGGTGCGCAGACCTGGAGAAGCAGGGACGTCTGCCGGGAAGGGGTTGCTGTGGCTTCATAACTAACGGGGCGCTGAAACATACCCAGGGGTAGGGTTTCAGGAGCAGAGAGGGAAGAGGGAGCGTTACGCCGGCGGTGACGGCGGAGTGGAGGACTGGAGGAGCTGCCCGGGGCGGGGGTTACATCCCCGTCTCCCCAACAGACTCGAGTAGCTCAATGCAAGGCCTTTTGCCCCATTTTTGCAGTGGGGTGTGTGTGTGTGTGTGTGTGTGTGTGTGTGTGTTGGGGGTCGGGGTGTGGACACGGGGGTCAGCACGTTGGAACAGCCCGCAGGTTCCCCGAGGGCTGGATCCCGACCCTGGGTTCGAGGCAGCAAGGGGCTCGTGAGCTTCCCCTCACCTCCAGCGCCCCATCTGCTCTGGTCCCACACCAGCCTCCCACTTTTCGGGGCTGATTTTCCATTGCAGCCTCCAGCTAGCAAATGAGTTTCTTAATAGTCAACCATTTAACAAATAAAACATCAGAATGTCCCTTATCTGCTGGAGACAAGGCAGAGGGGGAAACGCATTCTGGGAGTGGAAGACACCTTGTGCTTTTCTTTTCAGAGCACTGCTTAGCGATGCAGCAGAACAGTTATTATCATCGTAATAAAGTAATAATAATCATGATCCGTGGTCAGAGAGCACTGTTACCTGCCCCTCAGCTTGCACAGGTTGAAGAAAGCATGACATTAGCTGCTGCTTCTTGGATTCTGCATGGAGGAACCCAGAGAAAAAGGGCTCTTGAGGCTGCTCACATACTTTCGGGTGTATCAGAGTACTATACAATAGAAAATATTACAAGAGTCAATTGTTCCTTATGTCCATGGAGCACATGCTAACGGTATTTAAATGTGCACACACACACACTGAATAAGGAAAAGCTATTTTAAATAGATTGCACAAGAGCCTAGAGCCCTTTGGGGACCTGGTGCGTAGCAGACAGGAATACTGGTGCTGCAGCCCTGACACCGTTGCACATTGGTGCCTCGCCTTGGGTGAATGGTTCTCTACAGGTAGATGCTACAGGTACAGTAGATGGTGAGCCGTTGGCCCCTGAGTCTTGGGGATGACTTGGGACTCTTCCTTCTGTTTTCTCTGTGATTTAAAACTGCCCGAGGTGGGTTCTTCTGGGTGTAAGACAGATGCAGAAGGAGACGCAGGGACATCCTGGGTGGGGGTCTGAGGCCCTGCTGATCTTTGCATCCCCACCTCCTAGCACAGGCCTTGACGCTTGACCGATGAATGCAGCCCCCAGACCAGAGGGGGTGTGCTTTCTGCCTCTTCCAGGAGGTGGCGCCCCAGGGCTTGGGAGTCAGGAGGGGCACCTGCGGGGCTGGGCAAGGGGGCCGAGGCTCCGCAGGGCACTTCTTGCTGCTGTGCCTCGTCCGCGTGCCTGCCCCAGGGTGGAGGCCTCCGAAGACCAGAGTGCCCGCCACACACATGCCAGGGGCCTCCAGCACGACCCGCCCTCGCCGACCTCTCACCCTCTCTCCGGTAAAGAACCCACTTTGGATTTCGCCCTCCTGCCCCAGCCTTGCCTTGATCTCTAGCACAGGCAGCATCCTGCTCGCCTGAACCTGTTACGGCCCTATATTAATTTCCTCCCCGTATTAATTTTCTCACCAGGGCTTGGTAACCAGAGGGGCCCGGGGGTCCCAGGCCCAGCCTGGGGCCAACCTGGAGTGTGGGAGCTGGAAAGCCTGGCCGGTAGGGTTGCAGAGCTTGTCGGCTCAAAGGCAAGAAGACATTTTCCTAACTTTATTAGGGGAAAAACACAACAACAACTGGGTACACTTCACAGCTGTTTATGAATCTGGCTGGTCCCATGCTGGGTAATGGCAGCAAAGCTCCCGAGACCTGGGTTAGGAAGTAACTGAGATTTGTTCTAATTTTCAGTGATGTGTTCCAGCTCCTGGTGTTTTCTTTTCCATCCCTTTCTTCGCTCAGCTTTCTCGGTGGTTGTAGCGAGGTCCTGGGTCCCAGAGCCCTGGCCGCCGAGCTGAGAATGTGAGGGCGTGGCTGGAGCACCCTCCTGCTTTCCCGGGGAACCTCCTGCTGGGGTCTGGCTGTTTGCCACATGGTGGTGACCAGTCAGCCAGTAGCATCCCGCTGGTCCCCGTGGGGGCTCTGGAATCTGCGTCTGCATTCGAAATCGGTAGACGACTTTATTTTCCAGGGTGGACTAAAGAAAGCTGATGGATTGTTTGGGAAACTCCTGGAGACTTAGCAACTACACTACTTAGCGAGGTAATCGCACTGATTTAGCCTCCTCCTAGGTCCGTCCCCACTGTTGCCTAAGTTGACGGTGGGCTCTGCAGAGAACAGAAGACTGATTAAAAAAAAAAAAAAAGGCACGGGGAATCGTGCAAAATATCAGGTGCTGAATATTTAATGACATAAGTGCTAAACGTTCTGATAATGAAACAACACTCCCAGCCATGGCTGTCATTATTAAAATAATTTAGTAAACATCTGTTTACATGAACCTCAAGGTTAGGTACTGTACAAAACAAGTAAAAATGACAGGATGCCCCTGGGAAAACGGAGGGCCTTCAGCGCTGTTTCAAAGCCGGGACGCAGGGACTACCCCGCATCCCTGGGGGGGAAGCAGAATGGGGGCTGATGTGACTCCTGTGTGTGCGGCTCGGGTCCCAGATGGGGTGCCCTTTGCTTAAGGCCAGGCCTTGACCTGGGGCCCCGGGGGCCTCGCTGCCTCCTTGCCGCAGGCAAGGGACCCGGGAGGCACAGCTGTGAGTGGGCCTCAGGGGCCACAGGAGGAGGCCCGGCTCCCTGGGGTATCTGGGGGAGTGTGGGGCACACAGCCGCTACTTGTGGAACTGAGTTAATCTAAGTGGGGATCCACGGGACAGAGGAGGGCAGTTTGGGCCCACAGGCCAGGAGGGAAACAGAGGTTGAAAATAGGCCCTCACTTCCCCGGAGACGCTGGGGATTTGGCGTTGGGCAGAGGTGAGGCACAGGGGGCTAACTGGCCAGAGCTCGATATCCCATGGTCCCTTCTCCCAGGCCCCAGCCAGGCTGCTACCGCACGGCCGCTTCACCGTGGTCCTCAGGTGCTGTGCTGTGTGTGTGTGTGTGTGTGTGTGTGTGTGTGTGTGTGTGTGTGTGAGTGAGACGGGGCAAGGAGGGGGCGGTTCCACACTCAGGTTCTCTGAAAGGTTGTCAGGCAGACCTAGAATAAATGCGTCTCTTCCGGAATTTACTCTAGGATCAGGAGGTTTTATGGGCAAAGGAACCTGAGGAACAAACTCTGTTTCCAGTTGAGAAGACAGGCTCCTGCAGGAGGGGTGGGACTGGAACCCGGCCTTGGTTCTCCACCCTCCTGCCATCTCTTGACCGTTCGTGGTGCACGCTGATGCTCTGAAGGCATCGATCAGTGTTTCTGGTTAGACTCTGCCTGATAACCTCTTACCCTCCCCCCCAGCCTCCCTCTGCCGACGCCGCTTTTGTTCTGGCTGAAGTCATTTCTGAGGTATTAGATTTGGGGACAGAGCTGGGGGCTACCTCTCACTGGAAGGTTGAAGCGTTATCTTAGACAACAGAGTAAAGGTTCATACGTGTCCACAGGAAACCCCTGCAAAACTCAGATCACTGTTCTGTCTGTGAACGGACGTGCCTCCAGGCCTTTTTATTTGCTCACTTCCTTTCTGCCCCAGTCAGGGCTCATTTCGGCCCCTGAGGGAGAGGCCAGGCTGGGCTGTCGGGCTGCCTTGGCGAGGGGTTGGGGGCTGTTTGTGGACCAGCGGCTTTGCTGTGCGTAGAAACCACAGGGCGGGTGGATGTGCAGGTGAACTGCAGGTAGAACAGGTAGAAAGCCCGGGGCAGTCAGGCTGCTGCAGCCAGAGGCCAGGCTGCCCCCGAGTCTACCAAGGTGTGGGAACAAAGATTCCCCTGCTCCCTTGTCTGGGCTAGTCCCCTAGGAGCCCTCCTCTTCCCGGGAGATATTTAGGTAAGGAGACGTCTAAATTCAGCATGGGAAAGGGATCATCTGGGGCCTCCTTCCGACGTTCCCACCATCCCCAAGCCTTTGGCATCTGACCTGATGCTCCCAGAGACCGGAAGGCCTGTGAGGCTGACCTGGTCTCTAGCTTTATGACAGGGCCCGAGCCCGACTCGCTCTCAGAGGTGTAGCCTCTGAGATCCCTGGAGGAAGCCACCATCGCAGAACACAGTGTTGCCATAATTTCATGAAATATTCAAGCTGCCCATTTGCCAACAGGGGTTTCTTTTAATACACTCGACTACGCGTGGTGCTGCCCGCTGGAAACTAGCTGAAGGGAAAATAAAATAATCTTGTCTCCTGTCTTTTAGAGAAGCAAGCCAAAATCCAGACAGTAAATGAATGTTCTTCCCCGTATTGCCTGTGGGCAGAAATGTTGAGAAATGTTGACTTGATTACTCAATTAAGCTCTATTTACTTTGTAACCATTGTGTCATGTTCAGTCATTTATATATTTTTCTCTTTCCAAAATAAGCCATGTTGGGCTAAAACCTTTCAAAGGTGTTAGTTAGCAAAAGTAAAGAAAAAAAAAAAGAAAGAAAGAAAAATAAGGCTACACCTAGAAAATGACTTGGGTCACAGTCTTTGACTTGATGTTTTTCTCTGAGAGTTTTGAAGGGATCAAGTCTCCTATTTTTCATCTGTAGAATGGAGACAGTAATCCTTAGCCAGTTGGCTTTGCAGGGCAGCCGCGAGGCTCCGAATGGGAGGGTGAGTGTAAATCACTGCATGGTGGCAGCTCTTCTTAGCTCTTCTTGAGTCAGCGGGATCCCAGGACTGTGGGACCAGCCTGAGGGTCAGGAGCCTGGGAGGCCAGGCTTCCTCACGGCCTTGGCACGCGGTCCCCGCCTGCAGCCTGAGGCCCGGGTTCTGCCTTCTGAACTGGCCAGAAGTCCTCTGCTGGTCCAGATGTGCGAAGGTAGGGCCATTGAGAGCAGGAGGCAAGCCTGGTGGGCCACTCAGTCAGTCCTCACTTTCCAACATGAATTCCCCAAACCTAAACGTCACTCTTCAGTACGGGAGGACAGGCTGCCTGGCAAATAGAACTTTGCTTCAAATGTAAACCTTGGCTTTGGAAAATAAACTACTTTTAAAAAATATATAGCAAAAGTGCTGGCAGTTTGTAGGTAAAGGGAGGGAGCAGTTCCATCCGGCATCTTAAGACACCAATCAAAATAGGAAAGGGCTTTAATTTCACATCTTAAATGACAGACTAACCTTTAGCTTCCTGGAGCAAAAACAATCTCATTGTCAAAAAGCATGCTGGGAAACGTGCGTCTCAGTTTGTGCCTTGCTCCCCTCGACACCCACCTCCCACCCTCTGGGCCTGTGATCTACGGGGCCGTCCACGTTTTTATTTTTATTTTAAAAATAATCTGTAGTGCAGTGCAGCATCCACTGTTTTGTATTTGTAGACAGGGCAGAAGCAGTAGCTGCCACGTACCGGATGTAAGTGTGTCCAGTGACGCACTTAGTACCATTGTGTTGTTACGCCCGTCCTATGGGTGGGTATTAATGACATGTTTCAGATGAGGAAACCAAGGACCAGTGGTCTTGAGTAACGTGGCCAAGGTCATCCAGACGCTGTTGGAGCTGGGAATTAAGTTCAGGTCTGTTGGACTTTCCAAGCATGTGCTATCTCTCTTCTCTCTCCACGTGGGGCTGAGGAAAAGTGACCTTGAGCCAGCCTGGCGGAGCCTGGCTTGGATTTGCTCTGTGAAAGCTCCAGCTTCCGCTGGTCACTGTGGTGGACAAACAGCCGAACGCTCGTTCTGTTCTGTGGTCACTCCACACGCCTCCCCTCCCACTTCCTCCTCTAGCTGTGCGTTTGTTCCCAAGGTTCCTGCCTCGACCCTGCTTGGTCCTCAGATCCCAGTGGGGACCTCCATTTGTCCAACCTTGGCTTTGAGATGACCGCTTCATGGCGGGGCCTTGCTTTACCACGTTCTTGGAACGTCTTCCCAGTAATTCCCTCCTGGAAATAAGGCCCTCCATTCTCCAACGAGGTTCTGATGAGCTCGGGGCCCATCCTTGCAGGCTGAGCACCCTGACTGCATGCGTTATGCATTTATTGATTTTTAAAGAACATCTTGGTGGAGATATAGTTCACTTACTGTAAAAGATACATTTCACATACCTTTAAAGTGTACAGTCCAATGAATTGTAGTATTTTTACAGGGCTGTGCAACCATCACCACTGTCCAGTTCGTGCATATTTTCATCATCCCAAAGAGAAACCCCGCACCCACTGGCAGTCACTCCCCATACCCGCTCCGACCGCTGTAACCCCGTGTGACTGTGGATTCTCGTGCGTTATTGACAGTGACCGAATTGTTGTTAATTCGGTCACTGGGGCTCACCTGTGTCGTCTCACTGAGGGCGGCACATTCCCTGCATTCAGATGTAAGTCTTTTGTGACAGTCCACCTGATAAATGATCCACGTGATAAATGATGCCGTTAAGAGGAAGCACATGAGGTTAGTTAGGGACCTGGGTGTCATTTGGAGGTGAGGTCAAGCACTTTCTTTCAGTTACATGAAAAGTGATTTTAAGATTTATTTCTTTTAACTATCTCAGCAAAGCTAAGTCTATAGGTCACATCTACTAGTAGTTGAAGATGTGAATTATGACCTTTAAAATATCTTTTATTATGAAATATATAAAACAAAATTTTCACTTTTAACCATTCTTTTTTTTTTTTTTTGCGGTACACGGGCCTCTCACTGTTGTGGCCTCTCCCGTTGCGGAGCACAGGCTCTGGATGCGCAGGCTCAGGGGCCGTGGCTCACGGGCCCAGCTGCTCTGCAGCATGTGGGATCTTCCCGGACCGGGGCACGAACCCGTGTCCCCTGCATCGGCAGGCGGACTCTCAACCACTGCGCCACCAGGGAAGCTCCCATAACCATTCTTAAGTACACAATTCAGTGACATGAATTACATTCACAGTGTTCTACAACCATTGCCAGGCTATTTCTAAAACTCTTTCTTCAATCCAAACAGAAACTCTGTAACCTCTAAGTAATAACTCCCCATTCCTCCCTCTCCTCAGCCTCTGGTAGCA
Organism: Mesoplodon bidens; assembly: GCF_964165515.1. NCBI lineage: Eukaryota > Metazoa > Chordata > Mammalia > Artiodactyla > Ziphiidae > Mesoplodon > Mesoplodon bidens. The sequence continues at coordinate 990,978 of NC_138167.1, read as the reverse complement.
TCTAGTCTACCTTCTGTTTCTATGAATTTGCCTATTCTAGATATTTCATATAAGTTGAATCACACAATATTTGTCCTTTTGCGTCTGGCTTATTTCACTTTGCATGGTGTTCTCAAGGCTCATCCACATTGTATCATGGGTGTCAGAACTTCATTCCTTTTCATGGCTGAGTAATATTCCACTGTATGAACTGACCACATTGTGCTTATCCATTTGTCCATTGATGGACATTGGGCTGTTTCCCCCTTTTGCTACTGTGAATAATGCTGCTGTGAACATCAGCGTACAAGTATCTGAGTTCCTCTTTTCAATTCTGTAGGGTATAGACCTAGGAGTGGAATTGCTGGGTCTGAATTACGGCTTTTTGGTTAGAAGAGCCCATTTCCTTGTGTGGCTCCCCCAGTAGAATCCTGTGTAGACGAGGATATCGGATCAGGAAATTCCACTGTGGCAGTGGTGAGGGTCCAGTCTGTCCCCTGGGCTCCCGGGGCCGGTGTCAGAATTTTTACTTTAATTAGGTGTTTAACAATCCAGCGCTGCTGGAGGAGTATCTGAGGCTTCCCCCCTTCCCAAAATAATGACGGTCTCCACATCCAGTTCAACCCTCACCTTCCTGCCACCTGGGCTTTGAAATGGCAGGAAACGGGTATTTGGCAAGACAGAGCTATTTGGTCTGTCTGTCTGTCCCCGTCTGCCCGTCCGTAGTCCAGGAGTGCCCAGGCCTGGGAACCACAAGGACCCTGGGAGAGGGTGGATGCCGCGTGGCCGGGTGAGCCTCCCCACGGCCCTGCGTCTGCGCTGGCGGAGGTAGCTGGTGAGGGGCCTCTATCTCCAGCCTGGGGGCTGCCTTGGGGGAAAGCCGGGCCCAAGGCTGTCGCCTGCTCCTCACACAGCTGCAGTCTAGGCGAGGGAGGGAAAGGCGTGTGAGGAAGAAGGAACACTCAGGGAGAGAGTCAGGAAATCGGGAGGAGGGGAAGGCGACAGTAACACTTGGTGGCCCCTTGGGGAGATGGAGGGCCAATTAGTGACTCAGGAAACAAACTGGGGATGGCTACTTCTTCCATAATTGTTTTGTCTGAAAGTAATAACATCATTTTACTTTCTGATTGTTTTAAAATACCTTTAAAATCCTCTTCATATCTACTGTATCAGCAGTTTTTTTTTTTTTTTGAAGTCATGGGACGAGTTTTATTATTTCCATTTTTTCAGATAAGGAAACCTGGGCTTAGAAAATTTGAACAACTTCCCTGGTTAGGGAAGGAAAAAAAATGAATCCGTTTTGTTTTTTGACAGAATATTGGGTGATAGACTTTATCTTATGTTTACCTAGGGAGGCTCATATATGTTCTGCCGTTTATTCCTACAGGATCCCTACTGAGGTGAGACAGGTGAGCCCTACTGATGCTAGCCAGAATAGCTAACATCCCTGTCCCCTGGTCTGGGCTCCTCCTGTGGCCTGACTGTATCGTCCGTCAGGGCTCCGTGTCCTGACCCAGGCCCAGACCCCCCGCCTCGTGGCTGCCGAGCTGCTCTAGCTGCAAGCCCAGCTCCCTGATGGGCAGGTTCTGCTGGGGCGTGTGTGTGTTCTTTCTCAGGTTAGCAGAGGTGAGCATGCTAAGACGGAAGGCAGGTCAGGCCCTTTGCAGGCCCATACACTTAGCTTAATCCAACTTTTAGTAAATCCCCCTCTTGTAGGCTCTGCCTCCCCGTCCCCTCCCTGGTTCTGCTCACAGGTGCGTCCTGGCCTCTGTCCAGAGCTGAAATGTTGCACAGTGTGTCTCCAAGGTCAAAGCCTCTGTCACCGTGTCTAGCTGCCCAAGGCGTCCTGGGGTTCCGAGCTGCACATCCGAGGGGATTACAGTGACTCAGATGTCACATTTGGTCTGCAGTGGAGAAGATCCTGTGCCTCTGGTTTTCAGTTATTTAAAAGGCAAAGTTTCTGACCTGTGCCCAGCTCTCTGAAAGACCAGGAGATGGGGAGCCTTTGCTCAGGATAAACTGACTGTGAAACGCCCTGAAAATGGGGAATCTCATGCCAATTTTGGTGAAAACAATCCTAAGTTGCTTTTCCCCTCCCAGAATTGGGGCAGTTAGTCATTCTGACCATGTTTTGGGTATCTGCTCTGTGTAAGGCAGTCTGCTCACAGGATCGCTGGATCCAAGGAGACCTTCAGGGTGACGGCCCCTCAGCTATCCCATCCTTTGGGGAGTGTGTAGTCCAGTAGGAAGAAAGATGCACAGATACCCACAGCTGAAATAACGGGCAGAGCATGCTTGACGTTACAGGGAGATAAAGATGAAGGGCTCACAGGTTTAAAGAAGGAGGGGGTACACTCAGATGGAGTGAATGGAGAAAGCACATATGACGGGGGTGACACAGCTGAGCCTTGAAGGGTGGGCAGAAGCAGGGTAAAGAGGAGGGCTCACGTTCCCAACAGAAAGCGTGGTGGTGACAGCCTCATGCATTGGACTTTAAAGGAACGGGGAGTTGAGTTTGCTCAGCGCACAGGCAGTGTGTGGGGAGGAGTGGAGAGAAGGCTGGAGCGGCAGGGAAGGGGAATGTGCGGGTAGCCCTGGCAGCAGGCTGGAGTTTGCATCCCATTCGGTGGGCTGCTCAAGGCCATCTGGAGTGTTCGAGCCAGGGCAACGTGGACCAGAACGGCTCTTCCAGAAGTCTAGTCAGGTGGCAGGGTAGCGGGTGAAGTGGTGGTCTGAGACCACAGATGGACGGACAGTTCCCAGGCTGTTGCCATCGTCCAGGCGAGAGGGAAAAAGAGGTTTTCTCCACAAAAGCTGGAGGGCAAGAAAGCGCTCTGTCTACATAGGAAGGGTTATCTAGATGGGAACGGCTCTCTAGGTGGGCAGAGCCACCTAGGTGGGTGGGGCTCTCTAGGTGGGCGGGGCTATCTAGGTGGGAAGGGTTATCTAGGTAGGTGGGGATATCTGTGTGGGTGGGGCTATCTACATGGGAAAGGCTGTCTAGGTGGGGAGGGTTACCTAGGTGGGAGGGGCTATCCAGGTGGGAGGGGCTATCCAGGTGGGAAGGATAGAGGGTGGATTTGGAGGGCTAACGGAGAGATACCCAACATACATGCAGGATTAGAGTTCATTTAAAGGTGATCTTTGAAGCTGTGGAAATGGGTGAAATTATTAGGGAGAGAGAACAGAGGGAGGGGATGATGTAGGGCTGAGGACGGAGGAGCAGGTAAAACAGGAGACAGAGCCAGAGGGGCCCGGGAGGTGGAGGACAGCCTTGCTCCTGCGGGGTCGTGGAGGGCAAGGGGAGGCCACTGCTGCCAGCGTCAGATGGGGCGGTGCGGAGGGGAGATGGGGACCGACAGCAGCCCCACTGGACTTGACGACCTGGTTCTCAGGGGACTTGAGAGTCGGCTCGGGGTGACTGCCGTGCAGTCAGACTGTGTGATGCCGAGAGTGGGTGGCGGGCAGTGGGGGCACGTGAGGGCCACTCTTCCAGGAGTTTCGGCTGTGAGTGAGAAAAGAGGAGATGGATTTGTTGGCACAGGAGAGAGTGGGAATGGATGCGCGGGGGGCTGTCGATGAAGCAGATGCGGACGAAGGCAGCAGGCAGCGGGGTAAGGACAGGAGTGGAAGGATTAGACCCAGCTGAGGAGACGGAATTCTGTTCTCAGAAACAGACCTGAGCAGGTCGGCACAGCACGAGAAGCTGTAGAGTGGTGTTGGGGGTGGGCGTGAGGCTGAAAGAGGAGGTGTTAGGGGTCTGGGGGAAGAGAGACCTGCCTCTGGTGTTCCCACCCTACCTCCCCACCCCTGTCTGCACCAGCCGAGCTTCCCAGCCTAGGATGTGAGCCCTCTGGAGAACTGGCTAGCCTTCGTGAAGTGTTCAGCTCTGTGACTTTGTATCCTTATAATTATATCAGAATATCACGTTTCTGTTACAAACCCCTGGGATATCTCAGACTGGACCCCATTTGAGCTTGGCAATGCCTGGATTTCCCTGTAATCAAGACAGATATCCTGAATGTTTAGGGAAAGGGCAGTAACACTCTTTGGGTGCCTTGGGGATGTCCCCTGCTGGTGGCATCGAGTTTACTCTCGGTCCAGGAGGACTTGATGCCAGGAGACACCAGCAGAGACTCTGGTTGTGAGGGCAGAGCTGGTGGACTGGAGGGCCTCTCCCAGGGGCAGTGGGGGCGGTGGCTGCGGAGCTGGGGAGGCTGGGCCCCTGCACCTCCCCGGAGTGCTCCCGGCAGGGGAAATGTACAGACAGCCCCAGGCCCCAAGTCCCGCCCCTGCTCTCCAGCCCCTGCACCCACCCTCCACCTCCTCCACGTGAGATGGACCTGACCACAGGGTGGGATACCTGGGGAGGAGACCTTTACCTGGAAGCCATTTTCACTGCCTTTCTTGGCTCAGGAAGTGGCCCAGCCGCCATCTGCCTGCCTGGAAGCAGTGTGCCATGGCGGCCTTCTGGGGCCTGGTGCCCTGTCAACCTGTGGGGCCCCATCTGGATACCTACCTGCAGAGTTTGGCCATATTCTGATGAACCTCAAGGGCGGCGCTGACCCCACCCTGAGCTGTTGCTGGGTCTGGGCCACAGAATGCTCTGGTTCCCCTTTCCCACTCCAGGGAAACTGAGGCAGAGTGTCGGCTGCAGAAGGAGCTCCGAGTCTGATGCACAGACCTCCTCAGTGCCCGCCGTGTCACTTTCCAGACAACGCATCCCAGGCCTGGACCTTTGGAGTTTGGCTTGGCTTTGGTAGAATGGAGGAGGAGGGGAGAAAATCTCCAGGAGAAAATTACCAAAACAAAAATGCTCTTGAGGTGGGTGAAGTGACGGAATGGGCCTGGTGTCCTGGAGAGGGAGACCCCCGGAGACATCACAGGATGAAGTCTCGTTCACACCCACTTGGCCATGGATGGGCACAGGCCAGTGCCTCCCCAGTGGTTACCATTAGGTCATGGTCTGAAAGGCAGAGGGGATGAAATGGCAATAAAGGTCATCTACTCATGTTTACAGGCCCAGAAGTAAATGAACAGAAACTGTAAACTAGAGACTCTTAGGGAAAGGTTCCTCGAGCACTTGGGGGCCAAGCTTACGAGTTCCTTGGCAAGGATCTGCATGTGGTATGTGCAGGTATGGGGTGTCACAAGCTGCAGGTGTGTCTGTGCGCCAGGAGACCCGCGTGTAGCGGTACCTCTGCCTCTTGCTTTGGCATTTTGTTGCATCACTTCCCTTCCCTGTGTCTGGGGATCTGTATCCACTCCCCCCAACCCTCCAACTGAGAATCTGTTTATTCTTTTAACCCCACTTGTAAATGACTATGACTTAAATATTGCAAAGGGATTAAGTGAAAGACAACAGGAGCAAACTTTGTGAGTGTGGTCCTATGCATACTGTCAGCGGTGTGGGGAAATGGTAGTGTAGGCTCAAATGCATAAGGAGTATTTCTGAGCTAGGTTGTTTCTAAGAAAGAATGTCTTGGGGGAGGGGCAGGAAGAGTGCAGAATAGCCCTGCTCCATGGTTTTGAAAATAGTAGCATAAAAAAGAGGCTTTGGGTTTTAAATGCGTGGAGATGTCCCTGTGTCTCCTTAGCCTTGTGTATGAAGTGATTGAGGGGGGCTTGAATTGGGGTGCTTTACACACCACACAGTAGATGTGACTAAGAAGACATCTGCTTCCAAGAAAGTCTCTCTGAAGAAGCCTTATTGCATCTTGCATTCTTTTCCTTCCTTCTGGTTTCTTTCCTTAACCCTGAAGCACATGTTTTGTAGTTTTTTGGGCAGTGGTCTACAGTGGTAAACTTCCTCAGTCTTTGTTTGAAGCTGTTTTTCTTTTTCTTTCTTTCTTCCTTCCTCCCTCCCTCTCTCCCTCCCTCCCTCCCTCCTTCCTTCCTTCCTCCCTCCCTCTCTCCCTCCCTCCCTCCCTCCCTCCTTCCTTCCTTCCTCCCTCCCTCTCTCCCTCCCTCCCTCCCTCCCTCCCTCCTTCCTTCCTCCCTCCCTCCCTCCCTCCCTCCTTCCTTCCTTCCTCTCTCTTTCTCTCTCTCTCCTTCACTCATGAATGATGGTTTCGTCAGGTACACAATTCTGTGTGAGCTCTTGTCTTCTTTCAGCAATTGGAAGATCTTGCATTGTCTTCTGGACTCTATTGTTGCTGATGAGAAGTCTGCTGTAAGTCCAAGCCACGATTCTGATTTTTAAAAGATACTCACTTTGTCTTTAGTCTTAAATCTTGCTTGTGACTTGGTGAGATACTTCAGTCTAAGGCTTTGTATCATTACCAGTTCTGGAACATTCTCAGTTATTTTCAACTATTCCTTCTCTGCCAGCCTTTCTATTTTATTCTTCTGGAACTCTGGTATTAAAACATGTATTGATCTTTCTCATTTTACCTTTTCTCTTAGAAGCTCTTTCATATTCTATATTTCATCATCTTTCTTTGCTACACTCTAAGTGATTTCTTCAGCTCTGTCTTCCAGTTCACCAGTTTTTTTCATTTGTATCTAATAAGCTGTTTTACCTTTAAATATATTCTCATTTTTAATGACAATTTTATTTCTTAAAGTTCTGTTTTGTTTTTCTTCAAACCTTTTGTTTTTTTAGGACTGTATTTTGTCCCTTTATGATTTCTATTCCATATTTTAGATTGTTCATCATTTGAAACATACATGTAATATTTATAGCCTATTTCAGATTGTTTTGTTGATCTCAGTCCTTGGGGAGTGGCTATCCTGTTTCTTGTATCTGCCGCCTTTCACTGATGCTGGATCACTTCCTTCTGTGACATGTGAATTTTGAGTGTGAGCCCATGTCCTTTGTGAACTTTTTCTCCCGTGGTGTCTTAAGCACCTGAATTGTGGAGGTGATGCTACAGTGCGGTTTTACATTTGCCTCCAGTGGGTAACCTTGGTGGTTTCACTGGTCTCGAAACAGTTCTTAGTATTTACTCTTGGACTTGGAAGGCCCAGAGCATACTGGTGCTTTCATTTGCCATGAGAAACAAGCCTCACACCCAGAATCTCAGTCAGAGGCAGGGGCCATGCATGCAGGATGGACCGACTCATATGAACAGGCAGCCTTTTACTTTCCAGCACTGCTGCAGGCAGGCCTGCTCTGCTCACCCCCCATCCTGTTCTTCCCCATCATCGAGGCCCATCTTAGCTTAGTTATTTGAACAGTCTCATTTCAATACTTAGGCCTCAAAAGACATTCCAAAGCCCACGGGCTCCTTCAGGCCTTACCCGTGGCTTTCAGATTTGTGCGGGAGAAGAGGGTCGTGACCTGTTTCTTTCCCTTCGTCCGGTCCTCCTCCCTCCCCGCCAAGCTGGGCTCCTGGGACTGGGGCAGAGGAGGAGGCCTTGGAGGAAGCAGGGCTCACGGCTCTCTCCTCGGTGCTGGTCTGCCTGCCGTTGGCTGCTGTCATGTTCTCTGCTATGGCAACCATCCCAGTGCCGACACTTTCTTGGGGCACCTCTGTGGGTTCTTGGAAGGTCCCTGTGGGATCCTTGAAGTGGGCGACGCAGTCTCTGCCAGACCTCTTGTGAATCTCAGCCTCTTTCTGCTGGGGCTGGCATCCAGCCACCTGCACGTCATCTGCTCAGCGCAGCAGGGGCCACCGTGTTTGGTTAGCAGTTGGGGCTGCAGTCTGCTTCCCGTCGCCGCCCTGTCTGCGCAGCTGCGCCAGTGCCCCTGGAGAATTCTGCAGGTGGGGGGCACGCACCATCCCTTGGTGTGTGCAGCCCCGGACTCGGGGAGACATGGGTTGCGGCTTTCCCGGGACTGGCGCTCCATCAGCGATAGACCAGGTGTGTCAGGGTGGCCCACTGTTCTGTCTTCACTTGGCAGACTAGAGGCAGGACAGACTGTCAACCATCTGTCCGTCCGTCCGTCCACGTTTAGTGAGTGTTTCCCGTGAGCCGGCGCCGTAGTAGCCTCTTGGCAGCGGGCATAAGCAAGCAGAACCAATTTGGACAGCCGGGCATTAAGTGTTCACTGGATCCCAGAGACACAGTGAGGATGCAGTGGTGAGTGAAACAGATGGACATGCCCCCCGCGCTCACGGCGGGGCCTCTGGCTGCACTGCGTCCAGCCTCGGTGGTGGCCGCGTGGTGCAATGTGGCAACTCACCTGCGTGAGAAGCGCCTGGGTCCTCCAGACTCTGGAAGTCTCGCTCAGCCTTTATAGAGCTGACCCATCCAGGACCACGTGAAACACGAACCAGGCTGGGTGCAGAGTGGCTCTGGGGACGAGGGTAAACCAGTGTGGACGATGACTTTGTGGGACTGAGTGACCCTCTCTGTGTCACTGGCGTTTGTCTCTGCTTGCTGCCTTCTCTTCCCTCCTGAGCCCCTCCCCTGCTGGGCTGTGGGACTGTCCACAGCACCCTCAGGGATCCAGGGCTCTCCTCCTCCGTCCCCAGGAAGGGGCTCCGACCCCACAGAGCCGTGCAGCCTGGTCCACACTCTTCCTGGCAGCCCTGGGGTGACTCGAGTGGCCGCTGCTGTCCCCAGAGGCCAAGAACCTCGAGAGGGTGGGGAGATGCACTTAAGACCTCCTCCAGCAGGGCCACCTGGACCCTGCTCAGAGGGAGGCAGGAATCAACTATTTACAGTTTTGTACGAATGTTAAGTCATTTTGCATCCTCTCTGGCGTATTTGCACGGTCAGCCTTTTGTCTAATTGAGAGGTGAAAGACTTTGTCTTTTTTCCAGGAATTCCAGGCAGCAGCAAGCAATTTCAGGAGGAATTAGTAAGACTAAAATCATTGAGCCTGTGGCTTCAGTTTAAATCAGGAGAAGTATGTACCTAAGATGACAAATGGTTTCAGGTCCCCTGCAGATCTGAGACTGGTCATGGGGCCTGAAGTGTTGCGTGTGGAAAGGATTCTGAGCTGCAGCCTAAGCTCAGGGCAAAGAGTGCAGGGATTGATTAGTGATGTCTGCCCCAGACTCAGGATGGGGAAAAGGTGCCCAGCACACCTACTGTTTAGGCCATGCCTGGGAAAGTTGGACAGATGCTCAGGCTCTTTTTATACAGCTGAGTGATTCAATCAGTTCTGTCAACCAATTCAGTGAAAAAAAAAATCAGTTGAAAAATGTTTGGTACAATGTAGGAAAAAAAGGAAAAAAACTTACCCATCTTATAAATTTTGTCTTTCACTTTTTATTCAGCTAGGTTGGTAAGTCATAGACATATTTTAAAAGGTGAATTAAATCGAAGAGCTTCTAACTTCTGGTCTGACTTTCCTGAAGGAGTTGCTGGATGATACTTTATAGCTTTATTACACTGTCTTTCTAAATATTTTTCAAAACATTTCACACCTAGTATCTCATTTTGTTCTCACTTGATCCCTGTGACGCTCAGAGATGATCTGATGGGTCGTCACGAGAAGGTGAGGGGTCGGCCCTGATCCCTGGCCCCTTCCTTTGTTCCGTGAACTTTCTGCATCTCCTCTGGGGTCTGGAGGAGATTTCCACCCGGTTGATTACTGTTGCTTTGCTCTCGTGGGGGCCGGAGTCTGTAGGCCGGTGCAGGGACTCAGAATAGCATCCATGCCGGCTTCAGAGGCTCCTTTCCCTAGCAGTCCGATGCCTGAGACCCCACCGCTCTGATAAAATACTTCGGGGTTTATAGGATGGAAGATTTTGTTTGGAAATGAGCACAGCCCGTAGTCATTCATACCCTGGAGCTGTCAGCTGATGTGTCTGAGTCACCCCTCCCCATCTCCTGGCACCCGAGGGCCTCCTGGTCCACCTACAGTGGTCTGAGCTTGGCCATATTTGGTTTTCTCGAGCTGGTTGGCTTTGGACATGTCTTTCAATGTGCCAGCACCCGAGTGGGGACCCAGATCCAGCCGTGCATTTAAATGGCAGGTGGTGGAGACATCCAGGGATGCGGGGCCGTTTACTTAACATAAATTCGTTCTCAGCTGTGCATTCCTTTGGTTGTAAACAGTTTAGGGTCATGGCAGCTAGTGTCTTCTCTCCCCCACTCTCCCCAGCGCAGACCTCCATTGGATTTATTTCTACAACCAGGGACCTTGAGGATTGCAAGGGGTTCCCCCCTTCCTCCCACGTGTCCATGCCTCCCCATCCCTGATGCTTTGCTCCCAGTGGGCGCTGCTAAGTGTGTCTCATCCACTGTCTCCTTGAGGTAGGAACTCCTCTTATCCCCATTTCACAGAAAAGAAGACTGAGGCTTAGAGAGCTTAAGGAGTTTGCCTGAGGTCACATAGCTAATAAATGGTGGAGCTGGAATTTGACCCCAGCAACTGTTTTCTGAGTCCTTGCTCTGGAAAAGCCCTGCTGTGATTATGTGGTTTCTCTTCCAATCTGGATAGTCTGTTGTTGGGCTTTTGAGATTTTTCTTGGTAGCTTAAACAGCAGCCCGTTCGCTGGCAGCACCAGCCTGTGGATCTGCTCAGACCTCCCCCAGCGGGAGGAAAGTTGGGGTTAGGAATGCACGTCATCATGGCAGTGGCGTCAGCACGATGACCTGGTCCAGACCTCAGATTCAGGGCAGGAGGACCCTGGGTGCGAGAGTCCGGTTTGTGCTCCGCCCCGGGGTCCTCCAGGGAGTGGGTGTGCCCAGCCTGCGCTGGGGAGTCTGCCTGCACCCATGGAGCACTACCAGGCAGGGAGTCCATCCTGGTATAAACAGTGGTTGGTATATTTAGAACTAATCTCTAGGGACCGTCGTATGTGTTTATCTGCAGGCTCAGAGATCAAAGTCAGGAAGGTGGGTCAGTAAGAAATGCTTGGGTTGACATCCACTTGACACAGTGGCTCTTTCCCAGGGATTCAGGGCAGCCTGATACGTGAGGCCTATTTTAGGGTCTTTCTTTATCGGTTTGGAATTGTCACTGTCTGCACTGCAGTCAAACAGGACTAGCCTGGATCTGCCTTTCCTGACTTGAAAAAGCACCACCACACAGGCTCGCCTTCCGGGCCGTCTTTCCCAGCAGGCTCACGTGTCTGGGCCCTCCTTTTTCTCTGCAGCCCGCCCGCAGATGTAACCTCCTGATTCACTGTCTAATTTAGGGCAGAAACTTGCAGAGCAATGTCAAGGGGGGCTGTTTTCACTTCTGGATTTTACACATGCTTAATGTTCTTGCTTTGAATGCACTCCAAGAGAACATAATAAATAAAGCCGCGCACACATCTATCTCGGCGGCAGCGGGCCTCACGTGGAGCCAGCTGCTTTGGGGGATAAACCACATTTCTTTTTCCCTCCCCATCTCCCTTCCCTTCCTTCAAATATATCTTTCATTCATTAGACAAAACAATCTTCCACACGGTAGGAAAGGGCACAGCGATTACCTCTCTAGCACCAGATATTTTGTAGTCATAAAATTATTTGCCTCTGGCTTTTCTTCCCAGTTTGATTCGCATTTATTCTGGAATCAAACACACCAGTATTGGGCCGTTGCTGAATTCTATAAGATGACTCAGTTTGAACAAACTCCTGCTTTATGTAATGGGACTTCTTAAGTGGGCCGCCTGTCGGGAAGGTCCGGGAAGCTCCTGTTCTTGGTGCAGGAGGCTGTGTTTGAAGGACATGGGTTCTGCTCTGCAGTGCTTTCCACTGAAAGGGAAATTGAGAAATGAACGCGGACCGTCTAGCATGGAACCCAGGACAGGGCAGAAGCACTGGCCAGGCGAAGCTTCCTGCCAGGATCTGGAGCAGACGCTGAGCCAGGTGTGGGTGTTACGGGGACCAGCTGAAGCTTCATGTTCAGCCACGAGGCTGAACAGCGTTCCACGTACCACCCACATGCTGCCCACTCAAGGGGTGAATGGACATTTGTTTTTGTGATGGTCGATAGGGAACTTAATTTAGGCACAGCTAATAGCTGTGTGTGTGTGTGTGGTGGGTTGGTGAGAGTTTCGTGCATTTTGTTTGAATTTGAACATTAGCTAATCTTGTAGGCACTGTTTCATGTTGGGGATGTCTCATATACAATGTGATATTGGGGTTCAGACTTTGCAGTTGATTGTAGATATCTCTTTTATTTCACTCTTTCTTCTCCTATCTTTTTCAAGAGAGCGGAGAGATATTTATGTATGGGTAATGCAAGGTCCATAATGTTATAGATTACAGCTTTTAAATTTTTATTACTTTTTTAAAGAGAAAGGTTAGTGGTTTGGGCTTGACTGGGCTGAGTTGAGTTTAGAAATAAAAATAGCCACGATTCATTGAGTATCTAGTGTATGCTAAGCTTTATATCAGGAACTACATGTGAATTGTATAATTTAAGTTTCAAAACAGTCGTGTGTTGTAGATATGCATATTTTAACTGTACCAAGGAAGGAATAGGTTCACCATAGCTCATGCCATGGTGTTCCATACAAGTTGGGATCTGGATCTGGAGGTAGAGCATAGCGTCGGAGGGTATAGGGTGAGACTTGTGCCCTCAGGCCTATGAGATTTGGGGGAGCAGGAAAGGAGCCCTTTTGTGAAGCCCAGAACCTAAAAGAACTTCCTGTTCAAGAAAAGGAGATGAAGAAAACTCTGTTTACTGCTTTGGAGTGAACAAGAAGGAGGCTCACTGTGTGTCCTGGGGCTTCCTCTGCCCCCTGCGCTGTACCACTCACAGGATGGAGTCTGAGTTTATGCTACTCGCTTGTTACAGGAACTTTAGGATTAAAACATGGACGTCAGGGCTTCCCTGGTGGCGCAGTGGTTGAGAGTCCGCCTGCCGATGCAGCGGACATGGGTTCGTGCCCCGGTCCTGGAAGATCCCACATGCCACGGAGCGGCTAGGCCCGTGAGCCATGGCCGCTGAGCCTGTGTGTCCGGAGCCTGTGCTCCACAACAGGAGAGGCCACAATAGTGAGAGGCCCACGTAGCACCAAAAAAAAAAAAAAAGAAAGAAAAAGAAAAATGGTTAAGCTGGTACATTTTGTACCATTTTGTACCACATACAAAAACTAGGTCTAGGATAATTGATACCCAAATAGTCCTTCAAAAATAAGCACAACCAACTCTGAAGAAACTTCTACACCTCAGGGCCCTCAATGCTCTCAAAAAATAAGCAATCCTGGCTGAGGCTGTGCTAACAATAAACAACACAAACCTCGTAACAAAATACACCTCCACGAGGAAGAGCTGGCTGATGCAAGAAGCAGGAGAGTTAGTGCTCCAACAGCTAAAGTAATGGGACGGTTTGAAGGGACCATAAAATAAATTTGTTTGAGACAGTTGAAGAGATAAAAGAAGAAATAGAAAACCTAATAAAAGAACAGTTCTCTATGAAAAAAGAGAAGGTTTGAAAAAAGGGCCCAGTAGTACTTGTGGAACTGAAAAACAGTTGTTGAGGTAAATAAGTTAATGGGATGGATGAAACATCAGGGTAAACACAGCAGAAGATAGAATCTGTGAGTGGAAGTTAGACCTGAGGACATTGCCCAGAATTCAGCACTGAGAGATACACTACTGAATCTATGGAAAAGCAGTTGAAAGAATCAGGGAAGAGAACCAAAAGGTTCAGTATGTGTCTCAATGGAGTTCTGCGAGACAAGAGAACGGCGCAAAGACATCATTTTAGAAGCTAATGCCAAGGACATTCCAAACTTGAAGAAGGCTATTGATTTTGTAGGTTGCAGGAGCACACTGAGGATTGGGTAGGGTAGTTAAAAATACATTGACATCTAGACAGTCAGCACAGAAAACTGCTGAAGAGCCAAAGACAATGAAAACATCTTAAAAGCAAGCTGAGGAAACAGGGTGTGCTTACCTTTGAACCCCTGTCCCTCAAAGTACCGCACGGCCATAGGTGTGCTCAGTAAATGGGACCTGGCAACCCAGCCGAGGTCAGTGTGCGGTCACGGCATCAGAAAAGTGCTATCTGGACCATCCAGCTACAGCCCCTGCCCTCTGCAGGGCCCTGCCCCCATCGTTTACCTGCCTGGGCAAGTGACCTTCTGCACATCTGTAAATGGATGCCCGCGCTCCCATCTTACACGGTCTCTGGTCTCCCCGGTGATGGGTGCCCTTCAGCCCTTTAGCCCTGGCTGTACTTTCACCGTAGATCACAGGCCAGTGGAGCCTCCTGGATCTCTGTTGTGGTTTCTCAAGCCGGGGCCAGTGTCTGCGAGGTGCCTGGACGCCGTCCCGGCCCCTTGTTGCCAGGAGCGCAGTGAGGATGCAGCATCTGAGCCCCCGCCCCCGCACACCTGCCTGGCCACCTGTGCAGGCCGCCCACCCCGCCCAGCCGCCCCGCCGGCTCCCTGTGGCCTCAGAGCTCGGATTTCTTTACCCAAGGAATTATCAGCAAGGAAGCCAGCGCCTGGTAGGCTACACGGGACCCTGTTCAGTCACACACTAGAGGGGGCACCCAGATGTCCTCCTTCAGGGAGGCTCAGTCAGCGTCTCCGCTTCGAGTAGGAAGGCTCTGTCTTCTCAGGTGTGCTTGAGAGTCTGTCTCTCTCTCTGTCTCTCTCTGTCTCTGTCTCTTCATCTCTCTCTGTCTCTCTGTTTTCGTCTCCCTCTGTCTCTGTCTCTCTTTCTCTGTCTCCCTGTCTCTGTATCTCTCTGTCTCTGTCTCTCTGTCTGTCTCTGTCTCCCTGTCTCTGTCTGTCTCTCTGCCTCTCTGTCTCTATCTCTGTCTCTGTGTCTCTGTCTCTGTCTGTCTCTGTCTCCCTGTCTCTGTCTGTCTCTCTGTCTCTCTTTCTCTGTCTCTCTGTCTCTCTGTATCTCTCTGTCTCTGTCTCTTTGACTCTGTCTCTCTGTCTCTGTCTCTGTCTTGCTCTGTATCTCTCTGTCTGTCTGTCTCTGTCTCTCTGTCTCTGTCTCTGTCTCTCTCTGTCTCTGTCTGTCTGTCTCTGTCTCTCTCTCTGTATATTATGTATGTATGTATATAACATGCCAAATTAACTGGTTAAGTCTGTGAAAATAAATTGTTGTGGTGGTGGTTTGATGTGTTTAATCGTGGACTTGCTGTTTGGTGCCCGAATCGCTGGTTGCCTTCAGGGTACAGCAGCTCCTCAGCTGGTCCACGCCACCTGGCTTGCACATAGAAGGGAGAGGAGCTCTGCGTTTCCTTAGGTTACTATGTGTATAACATATGTTAGGTGCCCATTTCTGGCTCCTCACACGCTGCCATCATCCTCAGGAGGGTTTCGTGGTTTCGGTGCATCTGGGTGGACCTGAGATCCATCCATCTCCACGTGGCTTATGCTGCCGGGCCAGCAGGCCTGGTGGGCAGGCCGTGTCTTGGAGGCAGACCAAAGGCTCGTGCTTGCTGCTGATGGAAGCCGCGGGCTCCCCCATGTCCCTGCTTTCCCCCCGAGAGGCCCTGGCCGTGGGTTCGGGGGCAGCCGTGGCGTTGAGCCATGTCTTGTGCTCTTGTGGCTGAGACAGCATTTTGCTTTCACCAGAGCGACTGGAGGGTCAGGTTACCCCTTCCCGGGGGCGATGGCTCAAGGCAGGTGGGAGCGGCGTCCACCCAGCAGCGTGGGGACCTGGGCTCGCATTCTGCCCCCCGCCTCAGAGGCAGCCTCGGGAAAGCCTGAATCCTCAGTTTCTCCAGCTGTAAACTCAGGGCATCAGTCTCCACATTGTCAAGAAAATGGAGTGCGATGATAACATGAGAAAATGCTTTGTAAACCCTAAAATACAGCACTCATATAAGGCACCGTTCCTCTCAGATTGGGGAGGTTAATGGCCCTTGCTGTCCCATATTTCAGTGCCAGCAACCATGAGAGCTGTCAGTATATGCTGACTAATGATGAAGTGAAGAAGCTGGTGGGCCTGGTGTGGAGGCCGGGCCTTTCCTTGTATAAATGCCCGCAATTACGCAATTACTCACTGAGCAGGTGTTTATCGAGCACCTGCTAAACGCTGGCCGCCGGGACTACAAGGGAACGGGCCGGTGAAGTCATGAGTAATGTTCCCTCCGGCCCTCCCAAAGTCAGAAAAATAAGGTGCATTTTTCAGAAACTTAAGTGTATTCAATATAAAGGATTGTCCTTTCTGCTGATAATCTCTCTCTCCTGCCCTTCGGTGATAAATATCTTTTCTTTTATGAAATGGTGGTGATAGTAGATCGTAGTTGAGTTTTGAAAAACTGCGCAGACAGCACATTTTACAAAGGCATTACCAGTGCTTGAAATCCAAAAGCTTAGGAACCACTGGTCCAGCCCAACCTCCTGCCCACCGCAGACGGCTCTCTCCATTCCTAACAGGTGGTCATCTGGCTTCTACTCGGATGATTCTGGAAAAGGGGGGCTCACGAACTCGCAAAGCAGCCATTCTGGTTTGGTCGAGCCTTTATGTTTTGAAATCAGATAAAGTGAAAATCTGCCGCCTGTGACTTTTGCCCATGCGTGTCTAACCCCTTCCATGCGGAGCAAACAAAATGCATTTACCCTCCGGATTTGTGACTGCGTTCCTTCTAACATGTTTTCCAGGGTACTTGTCCTGCTTTCTTCACCCAGTTCTCCAGGGCTTCGTTCTCACCCTCCACCTTCCTCGGGTCACCTGCGCTCTGCTGGGGTCCCTCGTGGAGTCTGTTGCCCAGGGGGACACCAGCCCGGCTGTGGGCTGGCTTGGGCTGATTCCCTCGTGCTGGGTGCTGAGTGCAGATTAAGGAGGAAAAGATTGCTTTCGCTTTTGGCTGCACACTTACTGTTGACAGTGAGTTACAGTCTGCTCAACCCCGAGGGTCTCTGCTGTCTGTATCGCTGATGAGCCAGGGGGCCGCCCGCCTTCTGTTTGGGCAGTGACGTTTTTTCATGGGAGTGCAGGACTTTGTATTTGTGCCTCTTATATTTCATCTTGTCAGTTTGGACAAGGTTGCAAACAAGTTTCCATGGTTTCAGTGGATTGAGGTCACTCGACTCTTGGTTCAACCTTCCAACTTACCAGCGATTCCTCCCAGATTTGTGTCAGCAGCACAACTGACAAATTTGCCTTCATCCAAATTTTTTAATTCCATGTTTAAAAAGCGAGAGCCAAGGACAGAGCCGTGGGTCCCATCAGTAGAGACCTTCCAAGCTTAGACGCATCTGTGAGTCAGTACTCCAGACATCCGTGTATGGAGGCGGTACATCTATGTGTCAGCTGACTGCGGACCCGCCAGAGTGTGTGTCGACACTGAGGATGTGAGTTCTGTGTCCGACCCGTTCCTGAACCCGTCACTACTAGGACGACGACTTCCATATTTACCTTTGCAGCCCACATGTCTGTCTCAAGTTCACATTTTTAATTTGCTACTGGACATGCCTAGAATGTTTCAAGTCCCTCAAAATCAATTCATTCTCTCGCTGCCCCCGAAAGCCTTTCTCCCTTCCTGTGGTCACTGTTTCAGTGATGGTGTCACCACGTTGGTTCAGCCGGACACAGAGTCCTGTCCCCCCACATCTTAGTTTTCTTCTCGCTCCAAAGCGAATTCAGTCGCCCGGTCTTGGAGGTTTCCCTTCCTTGGTATTTCATCCCCCACCCCCAGCCTCGGACTCTGATCTGCCTGCCTCGGTGGCTGTAAGAGCCTTCTGAGTAGATGTTCCGTCCTGGTTCACCCTGACTATGTCCCCAGGAAGCAGAGCAGATGGCTTTCTGTCGTTACGCAGCTTCCACCCTTGGCCGGCTCCCTGTGGATGGTAAACGGGGTTGGGCCTTCACAGTCTGGCCTTTACTCATCTCATCAGTCTGATGGCTTCCATCAGCCCCAGGCGCCAGACGTACCGCCTGCTGCTGGTTCCCTGATGCAGGATACTCACTGGTACTTTGCATGTGCCATTCCTTTCACACTTCCTAGTCAAGCTTCCCCTCCTCTGGGGCTCCTTCCCTGACCGTTCCAGGCGGGGTTAAGAGTCCCTTTTCCAAGCTGCGCTCACACTCCAGCAGACCCTTGAGATACCCAGTCACGTGGTGGATATCTGCCTCCCCCACTTGGTTGGGGCCCTTTCGGACCGTGACTGAGTTCTCTTTAACGTGGTCGCCACGACCAGCGCAGGGTCCCAGTGACAGGTGCTCAGGGTTTGCGGAACACGTGGGGGTGTGGGTAGCCCGACACATCATTTCCTATTAATTTCCCTGCTCATCAGCCCTCCCAGAGTCTGTGTCGGTGGCATCCCTTTGATTCACTGGCCTTGGGATCCTATTAAAAAAAGTAAAAGAGGTACTTTGACATCGATTAGGTTTTTCTCCAAATCATCCGATTTCTTGTCCACTCTCAGCAAGTTCAAGCCCATTTTTCCTGCTTGGTTGCAGGTTTCTTTCCCCGCCCCCGTGTGAGTGAGGGCAGCAGCCCCGCAGCTCACTGGCTGGACGCAATATGTACTTTTCGGTGACGTCATGATGCAGGCACTCCCTGCCAGGTGGCCTTCCACAAGGGCTTCAGTCACCCAGGCCCTTTTCGTCCTGTGCTCGGCCCTCGTTCAGGTCATCAGAGTCCACTCCATCCAGCTGATTTGTGGTGGGGGTGGGGGTGGGGAAGAGAGGGCTGCAGATGGGAAAGCGGGGATCGTGTGTGGGAGGTTCTCCCGGCCGGGACTGGCTGCAGCACCATCACTGCTGTTCACGCTTCATTGGCCAGAACTTAGTCATAGGCCGTGTCCAGCTGCCAGGGAGCCTGGCAACTGTGGGCTCGCTGTGGCCCAGGAGGAAAAGGGACACAGATACTGGTGCAATCCCAGTTCCTGCCACACCCTCAGGCTCAGCTTTCATCCCCTCGTGTCCCAGGCTACACCCCGGAACTCTTCTTGCCCCGGCCCTTTTCCGTGCTCTGAGCACACAGCTCTCCCATCGCCCGGCCTGGGCCTTGCTGGTTGCTTTCTGCCTTCGCATCCTCTAAACCCTGCAGTCCGTGGGACCTCAGTCCTCTCTGCTTGCTGATTGGGCTGGACTTGACTCCTCATCTCTCCAGTCTCCTAGCAACCCTCCTTGCCTTGCTCACGTGTCTGGGCCTAAACCATCTGATCCTTGGTACCTGTGCCATCGCCATGTGTGTGCCTTGGATGGGGGCCCGCCTAAGTCCAAGTCCCAACAGGACAGGGGAGAGTCCTTTCAAATGTCTGGCGCTTTGAAGTCCTTCCTGTGATGCTGGGTGTGGATTGAGGCTATTTTTAGAGACAATGAGAGAATGTAAAGACTAGCAATGAGACGCATAAAATAAGGCAGTGGAAAACGTGGCTTCGGGAAGCCGACGGAGCCGGGGCTGTGCATCTGGAAGGAGGCAAGCCCGAAGGGAGGCACCAGTCTTTATATATAAGTAAAAAGTTGGTTTAAAAATTGTTTTAAAGGTGACGGTGCTAGGGTAGAGGTTCTTTTGTTACTCTAAAAAAGAAAGTGTCTCACATTTTAGTGTGGGATTTTTAGGTAAGAGACGAACACAGAATTCATGAATTCCAGCATTGGGGGATCTGGGGGTGGGTTCCTGAGAGAGGTCAAGTCATGTGCTTTCTTGGAAAAGGCCGTGAGTGGGAGAGCGCGTCTCGTAGACATGACCTGCTGGTGCAGGAGGGTGGAGGGGCAGCTCAAAGTCTCCCTCCGCCCCTGCGATTCTTTAAAAGAAAAAAGCTGGTGCTGTGCTTTTGGCCCAGAGCTCTTCTGAGAGACGCTCATAGTTCAAGTATTTGTCTCTGGTTGATATTTCCCAGTGATTTCATAAGGGGAAGGGGTATCGTCTTGTAGATTTGGAACTACGATGCCTGAATTCCATGACCTATTTTATCACCCACTCACTCTGCACGTCACCCGCTCGGCAGGTCACTCCTCCCATCTTTGGATAGTCTGCTTACCCGTTAAGTGGGGATGGATTTGCAGGAGGTGTGGCTGAGAGTTCCTTCACGTTTCCAACATGCTTTAGGATACGTAAGGCAAACATCCTGGACCATATACATTTGTGAGGTGTGTTTCTCTGCACCTTGGTCCTTCGGTTCTTGCCTTGAGACGTGTGGCTCTTTGCAAACAAACATTGCTTCTCAGAAATGGCCCCCTAAATTTGTGTGCCCCTCCCAGTGAGACCTGCAGGGTGCCCTCCGATGGGTCGGGAGGCTGGGGGTGGGCAGGAAGCCGGATGCTAACACCTTCAGGCCAGCGACCTGCCGTGGAGGCCGTGAGCGAGGTAGTCAGCAGCCTGGTTGCTTGGTCAGGACTGGAGGCTTCACAGGAGTTGGTTCCTCTGTGCCTCAGCCTTCTCATCTGGGAAGTGGGCACCGTGAGATGATTACGTGCCTGAACCCGGGTAAAGTCCTGAGAATGGGGTCTGGCCCATAGTCTGTAGGTAGTAACTCTTGTTTTTAAGCAAGAATTTCAGAAGGTGCCCCCGGCTGGCTTTCTGTCCTGTGACCTGCTTCCGTCCATGTTGAGGGCTGGCCTGGGCCTGCAGACAGAAGGAGAAGGACCCGCACTGTCCTCCTGCTGCCCAAGTTATGTCGGGGTGGCTCTCAGCACCCCGGGGGAGCTGTGTTTCAGCTTCTGGCGCTTGTTGAAATGGTGGTTACATGTGGTTGAGGCTCAGATTCCCCTGCGAGAGGCCGAGCTGGGAGCTCGCCCTCTGTCGATGTTCTCAGATGAGTCCAGGAGATGCTGTATTTCAAGCGGGGCGCTTCGGGGGCTGGGGCGTGGGGCTCCGAGACTCTGTGCTTCAGAGTCTAACCAAACGGAAGCGCTTCCCCGCTCGCGGCGACGCTTCCTCTCTGCCTCTGATTCTGGGTTCCCCAGCGATTTCACCTGTTCAGTGCCGCGTGGGGAAGGCTGGGCAGGGTGGAGACGGGTGTCCTCTGGGCGCGTGCAGGACAGCTGTGTCGTGTTCACCGACAGCTGGGACCTCTTCAGCGAGCCCCGGCCCACCGCTCCCTGCCCTGCGCTGCCGTCCCCTCGGCGGAGGCCCCGGACCCTGCGGTGGGCCGGGGACAAGGGTGGAGGAGATGGGGGTGGCACTAGCATAAGCACCACTTGCAAAGAATGGGATTAATTTGCAGGAAGCTAAGGCCACACCCTTGTGAAAGAGCAAAGCCACCAACTGTCTGTGGGGCCCCTCCTGCGTGTATGGCACCCCCCGGGGGCCGAGGGAGACCCTGGGGTGGCTGGACATGACTCCTGTCCTTGGAGAGCTCACGGTCCCCTGGGGGGCAGATGCGTAAACAGGACAGGCCTGCGGAGCCAGCTGAAGGCAGGGCTGGGAACCGTCACAGCCCGGCTGTGCCAGGCTCATTGGGTGCACGTTATACACTTGGAGAATGGAATGATTTTTGTTTTTTTTGTTGTTGTTGTTGTTTTTGCGGTATGAGGGCCTCTCACTGTCGTGGCCTCTCCCGTTGTGGAGCACAGGCTCCGGACGCGCAGGCTCAGTGGCCATGGCTCACGGGCCCAGCCGCTCCGTGGCATGTGGGATCTTCCCGGACCGGGGCACGAACCCATGTCCCCTGCATCGGCAGGCGGACTCTCAACCACTGCGCCACCAGGGAAGCCCCTGGAATGATTTTTGTATTTGTTTTATTTTGGTGAAAAACACGAAACATGAAGTTTACCTGTCGTAACCAGTCTTAAGCGTACGGTCCAGTAGTGTTAAGTATACTCGCACTGCTGTGAGATGGATCGCCAGAACTTTTTCATCTTGAAAAACGGAAACTCTGTCCCCATTGAATGAAGACTCCTCACCGCCCTCCCCTCCGCCCCTGGAAACCACTCTTCTACTTTCTGTGTCTATGAACTTGACTCCGCCGGGGACCTCATGTAAGTGGTCACACAGTCGTTGTCTTTTTGTGTCTGGCTTATTTCACTCAGTGGGATCCTCAAGGTTCATCCATATTGTAGCCTGCCGCAGAACTTCCTTCCTTTTTAAGGCCGGATAATGTTCCATTGTATGGATGGACCGCATTTTGCTTATCCATCCGTCCATCTGTGTGTCTGTGGACCCTTGGGTTGCCTCCACCTGTTGGCTTTTTTTTTTGGGTTTTTGACGGTAGCCGTCCTAACGGGGATGAGTTGGTATCTCACTGTGGTTTTGATTTGCATTTCTCTGATGATTAGTGCTGTTGAGCATATTTTCATGTGCTTCTTGCCCATTTCTCTATCATCTTTGGAGAAATATCTATTCCAGTCATTTGTCCATTTTTAAATCAATACCTGGAGGCTTTTGTTTCTGTTCTGCCCATCTCCCCAGACATCTGGCGTCGGCAGAGATGGCCAGACCCGTTCAGCCCCAGCAGAGGCCGAGAGCAGCAGGGCCTCCCTCAGGAAGTCCCAGAAGTGGGGCTTGCTCGCGGCCGTCGGCCGAATAACCAAGACCACTGAACTCTGCCCTCTTCCTGCTCTTTCAGTTTGCAGTGATTTTACACAGGTGAGATGCTGGGTGTATTCATTTTCCGTTCCTGCTGTAACAAATCATCCCAAACTTAGTGGCTTAAAAAAGCATCATTCTGGGCTTCCCTGGTGGCGCAGTGGTTGAGAGTCCGCCTGCCGATGCAGGGGACACGGGTTCGTGCCCCGGTCCGGGAAGATCCCACATGCCGCGGAGCGGCTGGGCCCGTGAGCCGTGGCCGCTGAGCCTGTGCGTCCGGAGCCTGTGCTCCGCGACGGGAGACGCCACAGCAGTGAGAGGCCCGTGTACCGTAAAAAAAAAAAAAAAAAAAAAGCCTCCTTCTGGAGATCAGAGGTCTCAAATGGGCTCCGCCCCTTCTGGAAGCTCTTGGGGGAAAACCTGCTTCTTTGCCTTTTCCACTTTTAGAGACCCTGTCCTCCACTCATAGGGCCAGCGTGCACACTAGCTACGCCTCCACGTTGCACGCTGGGGACACGCGTGTTTGCACGCACTCCTTCGACATATGTGCGTGTGTGTGTGCGTGCCCAGGGTGCCCGGTCATGGGAGGGCACTTGCTGTCCCGACCCTGTATCCCAGGCAGGCAGCTCTCCCTCCCCGCGTCGTGACCCCTTTCCACACTTGTTTGATCTCCGGTGACTTGGGGTCACTGGGTAGGGTTTCGTAACTGCTTGGCGCAACCAGGAGGTTGGACGGGGCACCGACCACCCTGAGTGGGAGCCCCAATCCCATAGTTTTATAAGGAAAACTGCCTTTCGTCCCTGGGGTCAGCACACAGGGTCTCAGATGCCGGCGGCCAGGGCACCACCCATCACAAAGCTGTGTGTGGTCCAGTCTGTTTTCTATGGAAAGGACGCTTTTCTTGGTGGGATGCTGCGTGCAGAGAGCAGAGCCAGGCAAGTGGCCCACGGGCCCCGTCCCCTCCTGGACGTGTATGGAGACAGGTGACTTCACCATCCAGGTCCCACGTCTGCTCTGCCCCCATCGGCCAGTTGTCATGTCCCCATTTCACAGATCGGGAAAATCAAATGTTGACAGGTTCCCACTGAGTCAGACGTCCAAGGGGGGCTGACGCTCCGGGGGTTGTGGCTCCAGGGCATCAGCCGGGCCAGGAAGAACAGCTTGGAGAGGCGACAGGGGCCCGGAGCGCCGTGGTGAGCAGGCATCGCACACCCCGCCCTCGGAGTCATGGCCGTCCTTGTCCATCAGCTGTGCCTGTGGTGCTTTTCAGATGCAAGCATTTATTATCATTAAAGGGGGAACTCATGGGTGGGTGGGGGGCACCGTCTGGAAAGCCCGTTCCTTTCGCCAGCACGTTCCAAACAATAAACTCTTCTGCCACCCACATGCCCGTTCTGGGATCAGGGAATGCAGACCTGTGTACAGGGCCTTCGAGGTCCATTGGTCAACTTGACCGAAGCACAGAGGGGGGCTGAGCTGGTCCAGAGTCACACAGCCTCTGGTGGAGGGGAGGAGACGACGTGCACCCAGGCCCAGCGCACCTGGTCCTCCGTCTCTTTGCCGAGGAGGAGAGCTGCCAGGGGTGGGGGGTCGAGGGCGGAGAGCTGGCATCCTGCCCGGTGGCCTCCCCTTCGTGGCTGCAGGCCCAGGGTTCAGCTCACTTGACAACAAGGTCAACAGTGAAAGGACCCCGGTGAATGGCTGCTGTTCACTGCAGCTTCATGAATGGCTGCACCCGCTAAGGGCTTGCAAAGGTTTTAAAACCCTTGCAACAGCTCGAAGCTTCCCAGGCCTCAGGCGTGTCGCCCACCTGCCCGTGCGCTGGGGTCGGAGGGGACACGAGCTTCGGTCCCGAGTGGTTCCTGCTCGGTGCTCTCACCACTAGGCTCTCCTGCTTCCTCTCCGGCTCCCTTATTCCCTCCACTCCATCTTGGTTTGTCCCCAACACCCAGGGTTTCCACACCCCCTCCGCTCTCCCACTGCCCCGCTGGCTCCATGGACCAGCCCCAGATCCGACTTGTCACAAAGGCTGTCAGCCTCCTAATTACGTGTGGACCTGTTTGGAGGACAGTCACCTAAACAGGGCCAGTGCTGCAGACCTGTGGTTTCACAGCATTTCTACAGCCCCGGTTTCTGCTCCATGAATCATCGCTCCGATCTGGGATGAAAACTGAAAGTGCCTTGACCTCTGCCTTTCCCTTGGGTTCCTAAAGCTCCCAACTCCCCAGCTCCCTCTGGCCTGTGGATGCACTTCAGGCATCCGGGCAGCCCCGAGGACCCCCCCCCCCGGGTGGCAGCCACTGCCCGGGCCGCTGCCCCACACCAGGACCCAGTGTCTCCTCTGTCCTCCCCGGGGAAAGGATGGAGTGAAGACCGAGAGGACTCAGAGGCTCCTGGGCTGGAAGGTGTCAGAAAAGCCCAAGGAGAAGGAAGGGCAAAGGCCCAGCGGGGCTCAAGAGGGACAGGAGACGGTGCGTGCAGAGGGAGGGACTCAGGAGGGACAGAGCTTGGACTTGAGATCCGGAAGACCTGGAGGGCTCGGTGGGTAAGTCACTCCCAGCCCGAGTCCCATGTGGTGCTGCCATTGGCAATGGGAAGTCTCAGGACATGGGGGAGAAAGTGGATTCCCTCAACAGACACGTCTTTTTATACCTGCTGTGCCGGGCGCAGGCTGGGCGTGGGCTGCAGAGAGGACCCACCGCGGATGCTCAGGGATGCCCCTGCGCCCGGGCGGAGCCGGGGACAGACTGGGGCTTGTGGGATCCTCAGACCTGAGTTTTCTTCCCCAGAGAAGGCGGCCCCGCCTGCCCAGGTGTCCTTCCTCTTGGACTGTTCTTCCAAGTTCTCTGAGTCCAACACTCATTCCTCTTTGGCTTTTAAAATGAAACTGAATTAAATTAAATTTTTTATTTTTTTAATATGACATAAAATCAACACAACACAAAACTTACCATCGTAACCTTTTTAAAGTATATACTTTAATCGCATTAAGTGCGTTCACGTTGTCGGGCTACCATCACCACCATCATCTCCAGAACTTTTTCGTCTTCCAGATGAAACTCTGTCCCCATTAAACACTGGCTCCCCACCCCCTCCCCCAGCCCCTGGCAGCCCCCATGGTACTTTCCGTGTCTGTGAATCTGACTGCTCTAAGGACCGCCTATGAGTAGATCATACGGTACTTGTCTTTTTGTGGCTTATCTCACTGAACGTTTTGTCCTCAAGGTTTCAAGTTGAAGCGTCTGACACATAGCGTCAGAATTTCTTTCCTTTTTAAGAGTGAATAACAGTCCATTGTACGTAGAACATTTTGTTGATCCATTCATCTGTTCATGGACACTGGGGCCGGTTCTCCCGTTTGGCTATCCTGTATAATGCTGCTGTGAACATGGGTGTCCCCGCTTTCTTCTTTTGGATAAATACCCATAAGTGGAATTGCTGGATTGTATGGTGAGTCTATGTTTAATTTTTTGAAGAACCACCGTGCTATGTTCCATCAAATTTGCACCATTTTACCTTCCCGCCAACGGTGCACAGGGTTCTGCTTTCTCCATGCCCTGGCCAGCACTTGTTTTCTCTGGTGTTTTGATGACATCATCCTAATGGGTGTGAAGTGCTCTCTCTGGCTTTGAGGATTTCCGTGTAGACCCTGTTGAGACCCCGAAGTCCTGGGGTATCCTGGGATGATAAACTACAAAAGAAACGAGGGCTGGAGGGCCGTGTTCTCTGTGTTGCCCTTCTGGGCTGCATGGCCCTGAGGTTGAACTTACCCTGTAAGCCCAGGCCAGCTGGGGGCAGCCACTGAGGATGGCTCAGCACCCTCTCCCAGGCCACCAGCCAGTGAGCAGAGGGCAGTGAGTGGTGGGCTGCACCCTCTCGGCCCTTGTCCTGAGGCCAGTAGGGAGGAGACCCAGGCACCGTAGAACTTCGTGGGAGTTGGACCGGCCGGGGAGGCGTGACGGCTGGGACCCCGGGGCTCTGGGAGCTGAGTATCTGAGCCGGAAGGACTTTTATGGTCACTGGCTGAGCCTCTCCCTCTGAAGAAGAGGAAGTCAAGAGCCAAAGAGAGAAGTGATTCGCCCAAGTGCCCAGAACAAATGGCGATGGAGCAGGGCCTGGAATTCAGCTCTCTTGGCTTCTGGCTTGGCCCTTGCCTGCAAACTCGGGGAAGCGTCAAGGTGGTTTCATGTCTGTTTGTAGCTTAATGTTTACCAAGGGGAGACAGCCTCAGGGCCGCTTGCTCATTTTTTCGTTGCCTTTCCACCTTCTCACCTGCCTGCTGTCTGGCAGAGGTGTCGTGGGGATGAGTGAGATAAATGGCATTGACTTGGCTAAATGAGAGAAGTGTCATGCTTTATACAGAGCATGGCTGTGAAGTGGCCTGTGAGTGTAGAGGAATCAAGTCACGCGCTGCTTTTGTCCCACCTGGATGAGAATTGGCGACGTCCAGGAGGAGGACAGTGCCGAGCGTGTGTGTATTTGTGTGTGTTGTGTGTGTTGTGTATAAATAGGTGCGGGACCCCTCCCCCCACACGGTGCAATCCCACGGACAATGCAGAAATTTCAGAGCCTTCCCCTGATGGAGGGTCCTTGGAAAATGGAGCATGGTTTTCAAGGATCTGTGGAATCCTCTGTATTCTGAATTCTCTGGATAGATTCACTTTTTCACAAATTGACACTATCAATATTTGTGTGTGAGATACAGCACTTTTTAAGAGGTGGTTTCTTAACGAGGAGGGGATACTTCTAGGAAAAAGTCTTTTTTTTTTTTTTATAAAGCAGCTTTTGTGTTTTATTTCACATCACTGAAGATGCGTTCCTCTCCTTTGGTGCCCTGAGGCTTTATATGTGGGCATGTGTGGAGTGATTCTTATTAAGCAATACTTCATATTTGGGTAGAATCTCATTTAGTCCTTACGACTGTCGTGTAAGGAATGCATTATTATCTGTTTTACAGATCAGTAAGCTGAGGCCCAGAGCAGAGTACATCACTGGGCACTCGGCAGGGTGGCTGGTGGTGTGAGTGGTCGGGGGCCTGGGTTCTGACACCGTGAGGCTGGAGGAAAGCCACTTCCTCCCTCTGATGTCTGGTTCTGCTAGAACTTCTCCAGAGGGCTTGCGTTTGTATGATGGCACGTCTCAAGCCCGGGGACGGGATCCAGGAGTCCTCTCCCCACGTGTGCACATACCTGTTCAGACCTCACGGAGCCCAGCTGATATTACACGAAATTGTTTTTAAGGATCAAGAAGACAAGGAAAAGGAAAGGATCTTGCCTATGTTTCTCAGCTAATTTCCAAATCGACTGTTTCACTTTATCCCAAACCTGGATCCTTTTGTTGCAGATGGAGACACGGGTGCAAACGGCCCTCAGTCCTGAGAGCAGGCTGTGGTCGGTGGTGGGGTGCACAGAGGGGCTGCAGAGCCATCCCGGGGCTTCTCGCTCCTCTGTGCCTGTGGGCAGGTGCTGTGTCTTCCTGAGGTGCTGGAGTTTGGGAGGAAGAGGCCGCAGGGTGGCCAGTTCACCAGGTGGGGTCTGCGCACTCCCCCCCGTGGGTGGTCAGCAGCTGGACAAGAATCTGATGCTGGTTTGGCCACAGTCATTTTGGAACTGTACTTAAACAATCAAACAAAATCACAACAGTTTTCTTTCTGATTACCAAAGAATTATTTAGTGTACAGAATTTGGAAAATACACGAATGAAAACAATAGCTGGTACTTACAAGGGTCTTGATTTTGAGCACTATTCTGAGAGTTGTCCCTTATTAACTCAGGCGCGGTAGCCTCTGTTACTATCTCCGTTTCACAAGTGAGGAATCTCAGGTACCAAGAGGTCAGGTGACTGGGCCAGTCACAGGACTGTAACTGACAGGGCTGGAATCCAGCCCGCTGGTTTCTGAGTCCAGGGCCCTGTGTGCCAGGCTGACCTGCCTCCGCGCAAATGAATATCACTCGTCACCTGAAGATAACCGCTAATAACATTTCTGTTTTTTAAAAATAATAAATTATTTTATGATTTATTTATATTTAGTTTCCTTTTAGCCTTTCTCCTATAAAAAAAGTTTTTTATAAAATTGAGGTCCTACGGTATATACTTTTTTGGACCCTGTTGCTTAATATTATGTTGTAAAATTTTTTTCTATATTATTTTTCTTTTTTTTTTATTTGGAGCTCCTTGGTTTTTTTTTTTTTTTACATCTTTATTGGAGTATAATTGCTTTACAATGGTGTGTTAGTTTCTGCTTTATAACAAAATGAATCAGTTATACATATACATATGTCCCCGATATTATTTTTCTTTTTTTAATTAATTTTTATGGAAGTACAATTGCTTTACAATATTGTGTTAGTTTCTGCTGTGCAGCAAAATGAATCAGCTACAGGTACACATATATCCCCCCCTTTCTGGATTTCCTTCTGTACATTATTTTTCAAAAACACAATTCTTATGGCTTCCTAAAATTCTATCATGTGGATCTGCATTGGTTTATCTAACCAGTGCCCCAGTGGTGGGCTTTGGGGGATCTCCAGTTTGGTGTTGGTATAATTCACACCGTGGTGGATACTTACCTGGGTTCATGGCTTGCTCGAGTCTCCGTCTGGTTCCTTAGGACAGCTTCTGCGAAAGGTAGTGAATGTCTGCATTTCCTAGACTCTCCTGACAGGGTTTGGCCATTCCTGCTCCCCTCTGGTGCAGCGAAAGGGGCCTGGGCAGGGTCCCCAGTGGGGCTGGCGGCACTCTGGGCTCAGCAGACCTTTTCTCCTGCGGAACGGGCGTGCTCTCGGTCGCGAGGGTCTGAGTCTGAGCTCTGGGATCCGAGCCTCCGCAGGGCTCTCCCGCCGGTCCTCTGAGTCAGAGCTGGTTACTGCTAGTTCCCAGAGGTGCCCGGCCCCACTCAGTGAGTGAAATAAGTGGGCAGGTGAGCATCAGTGAGGGAAGTGAGCCTTTCTGCCCCCCACCCTCCCGGATGGTGAGAAGGAACTAGGTTGGGGCCACTGAATCTACTAAAAACTGTCCTCGCAAGGTAGCACTGCCTCCCATGTTCTAGTTCTGGTGATTGGGAAAGGTGTGGTCTCTCTGTGTCTCTGTTTTCCTTCCAATAAAATGGGGCCAAAGCAGCAAACCCCTCAATATCATGGGGCCAGAGTCTAAGTGAATGTTAAGGGAGAAAAGATGGTGAGACAATTACATTCTGCCAATATCCACTTATTGATTCATTCAGCACACTTTCAATGAGCATGCGTCACATCCAGGCATCTCTGGGCTCGGGGGAGCAGTGGTGAGTAGGGTGGATGAGGGCCCTGCTTCTGGGGTTTCCCTTCTGGTGTGGGACAGGAAACAAAGCTCCACTTAACAAGGACATAACCACATTTACCATATGGCAAACATACTGATCTAAATAATCGAATAGCATTGTCTCTGTGGACTTCTGCATAGAAATCTGTGAAGCCTAAGCAGAAATTCTGCAAAGAACTTCCGTGCAGGCACTGTGCTTTGAGCACCTCCTGGGTGACTGCTGTGCTAGGATTTCTGAAGCCACAGAGCTGGTTCCTGCTCGCAGGGGGCTTACAGCTCGTTGGGAGAATCAGAGAGGGGACCCTGAACTCCTCAGGCTTTCATCGGCCAAAGCACAGGAGGGGGAGTCGGTGTTTGGGTCCCACGGGTGCTTTGCCAGGCCACTGTGGCCCTCATCCCGTTTTCTGCACCCTTCCCGTCCCCAGACATCGGCGACCTGGAGGATTTCCCTTTTTTCTAGCTTGTACCTGACCTCAGCCAGGGCTGGATCTACTTGTTTTTTACTACAAAGGCTACTTTGCGGTGACACTTAAAAAGCTGAAAAGCTGACTTTCAGTAAACTTGAGGGAATTCTCAACTAGGTCCTGTAATTTAGGTTTGCCATCACCAGGTGGTGACAGGTGCCTTCGTTCAAATAGCAGGAGGGTGCGATGTGCCCCCTCCCCCTGCTTGGATATAAGCAGGAGAAGTATTTTCTCACTCTTGCAGTTGACGACCTTTGGCTGCGGGGCATGGTTCAGCGTGCGAATCTGTCAGTTTGCTTTCTGGCTGTTCTTCTTCCTTCTGTTCTCTGAGGTCAGTGTGACCTTGAGTACCACGGGGGCATGGCTTTCTGGTTAGGGTCCTCTGCAGATGGAGGCTAGTTTGCTTCCATGGGAGTCCCTCCCCGGATTCTTTTTCCTTGTCTTTCCTTTGGACTTGCTGCCCCGTGAAGAGCAGAGAGCAGGTTTTGTTTGCGGGATCGCTGGAAGGTGAGGATGCTGGTCCCCTTACGCTCTTCCCATTGGCTTGGGCTTCCAAAGTGCTCCAGATTCTCTGCCTTTGCCCCGTCATCAGGTGGAGGTGTGATTGAGCCCAGAAAAGAGCGCCTGATGGGTTGAGTTGAGGAGATGGCCACAGATGTCCCTGGTCCCTCACTGTCTCTTTGTCTCAGAGCAGATTTGACTCCTGTGGTCTGGGGCTCATTCTGAGCATCGTTGTCTCTCATGAACTGTGTGTGTAGCAGGATGCGGGGAGAGGAGGGCGGAGGGACCGACAGGAGACTGTTGGAAATAGTGCAGTAATAGCCCAGCTAAGAGAAGGAGGCAGACGTACAGTGCACGGCTGACACGCTCAGGAGACCCTCTGGGGGCTTGGTCTGGGGAGAGGGCTTGCATCTCGGCTGGGATGTCCCCGGGCTCTCGTGGGCCCAGCTTGGGTTGGGGGAAACGTCAGCTTCCCCATCTGCCCATTGGGAAACCCAGTTTCTTATTCGTCTGTCGAGAGTATTAACCACTGAAAAATGACTTTTCGTTTCTGTGTTGTTTGTTGGATCTTAGGATCTTGTATGCTTTGAAAATACGTCTTTCTGCATAGGGTGGTTGTTTCCTGATCAGAAAATCCACCCACCCAGCAGCCTCTGAATCAGGTCTTGATTGCTTTTTTTGAAGTTCCTTCACAAGTTGGGATTCAGTGCTTTGCGAGGACTAGGGCTCTGTCCTGTATCTCACACCTGCTCCTCCTCACACCCTGCTCTTCCCATCACGACTCCTCTTTTTTATTTTATTTTTTATCTTTTTTTTTGCGGTACGTGAGCCTCTTACTGCTGTGGCCTCTCCCTTTGCGGAGCACAGGCTCCGGACGCGCAGGCTCAGCGGCCATGGCTCACGGGCCTAGCTGCTCCGCGGCATGTGGGATCTTCCCGGACTGGGGCACGAACCCGTGTCCCCTGCATTGGCAGGCAGACTCCCAACCACTGCGCCACCAAGGAAGCCCAGGACTCTTCTTTAAATATAGATGTGTGCCATCCACAGTGTGGCTACTAGCCACGTGAGGGTACTTAGATGTAAATTACCTGAAATTAAATATTAATACAATTCAAAGTGTAGTTCCTCAGTTGCACTAGCTCCTGTCCAGTGCTTAAAGCCAGTGCCTAGTGGGTACCACATTGGACACCCCAGAATTATGGAGCGTCTCCATCATTGTAGAAGTTCCTTAGGACAGCGCTGCTGTAGCCTGCCTGTGTCGGTCAAGGTTCAGACCTACAACAGACGCTGCCATAGCCGTTTTACGAGGATGAATACTTAATACAGGAATTTAAAGGTTTACAAAGCAACTGGAAGGTTTGGGAGAGCAGGCGGTAGGCGAGGGCCCGGGACTGATCCCAGGACCACACGGCGGAGCTGGATTGCTAAGAGGACTGGGACTCTGGGATCTTTAGGAAGTGGATCTGGATGCCACTGTGCTGAGGATCACAGCACCTTATCTGAGGTTCGGGGACCAGGAAGCCATCGCCAGAGGCTTTCTGTCTCTACAGGACGAGAGTAGTGGCACGGACACCCTCCACACCGGACGTAGTTTCATTTCAGGCCTTGACTCGGCCGACCTCACAGCCGTGTCATTCTGGCCACGGGGAGGTTGGAAAGTGTGTCCAGCCTCTGCGGGACAGGAGCGTGCAGAGGAGGAGGGGGGACGTCTTCTGAGTTAGTCGGTCCGGCAGTCCACCCGGGGCCGAGCGGGACCCCAGCCTTCCCTGGGGGAGCACCCCCGGCTGCGATGGCCCGGGCCTCAGCTGCCATCTGAGGCCAGATGGCATCCTCCCTGTGTGAGCGCCCGGCTATCTCAGTAACGCACTAGATAGAGAAGATTAATGGCCTCCTGCTCGCTGCTCACTTGGCCTTTCATGGGCAGAGAAAGCTCGCTTTCTGTTTCAGGTCGGCTGCTTTGCTCTTAAAGGGAACGGAGGCCCCTGGTCACTGCGAGCTTCTGCAAAGCCCTCAGGATGCACCCGGCCCGAGAGAAAGCATGTCATTTGTGCTACACGATTGCTTCTCGTCTCCATAAATGAGCTGAGGTTGTGCCGTGTGTACAAAGCCTGGCCACTGGGGGACACCCCCTCTGTGCACGGCTGAATGTACTGAGGCCAAAGGGGGAGGTCATGCTCACGAAGCCGGCCTGTAGCCGGCTAACTGGGGGTCCCTTTCTGGTGCCAGGCGGTTGGGCTTCTCTACTGAGGTATAATGTGGAAGGGAGATGGTGAGGGTCACGCTGGCCGCCGGGGTTGGAGGTCTGCCCATTTACACTGTGGGGTCGGGAAGGGATTGGTGAAGGAGTTCCCAAGCTGGGAGCAGGGGGAACCACATGCTGAGTACATGCAAAGGTCCTGGGGCGGACAAGGACTGAGCTTGTCTGAGTGAAACGGGGCCAGGACGGCCGGCGTGCTTGGACCAGGCTGAGAGAGAGGAAGTTCCGAGCAGCAGGCAGGGCCGCCCCTGCAGGCTCACAGCCCATGGCAGAGTCTGGACTGTGAAGAGATTTGACTGGGAGGACGACAGGGCCTGATTCATCATCTGTATTTCTTAAAGGTCACTCTGGCTGCTGCATGGGGATTGGATTGGGGACGGGCAGGAGAAGTGGGGGAAATGTCAGGGTTTCTGCAGCATCCTGGGCAAGACATGGGTGGTGGCCTGGACCAGGCCAGTGGCACCGGAGATAGACATCATTTCTCACAGCCTCTTCCTCCAGAATGCTCCCTTGAGGTCACAGCAGAGAAGTCAGCAGGGAGCCTGGGAAAGCTCGTCCTCTCGGGCGCCGACGGGCTGATCCACGCACTTTCCCAGGTCACCCTCATCATGACATCATCATCATCACGGGCCTTAGCAAGCAGATACTGGGCATCTTCTGGGATGTGGCCCTGGGGCAGGTGCATGGATGGACGCAGATTAAAGAAAGTAACTCGATTTCAT
Source organism: Mesoplodon bidens (assembly GCF_964165515.1). Taxonomy (NCBI): domain Eukaryota; kingdom Metazoa; phylum Chordata; class Mammalia; order Artiodactyla; family Ziphiidae; genus Mesoplodon; species Mesoplodon bidens. The sequence continues at coordinate 957,534 of NC_138167.1, read as the reverse complement.
CCCTGAGCAGCTCCAGGTCCCAACACCATGCCTCCCTCGCAGGGGCCCCCGGGGAACCCAAGTCCTGAGTTCATCTCCTGGCTTGGACCCTGGCAGAGCAGCCTGTGCTAAGGCCGACCGGTGCCTCATCCTGGTCCCTTGGAGCAGCAGCCCGTGTGTGCGGACTGGGGAGCTGCCCAGGGGAGCGGAGCCGTTTTACGAGTGGGAGTCACTTTCTCCCATACAAGGAAAGCATCCGCGGTGGGCGCCCACCTGTGTGTGCGGCCTGGTCTGCTGAGCCGCCGCCCTGGGCTTGTGCAGATCGTCCAGGAAGGCAGAAGCCAGAGCAGACTTAGACGGTGGCATCTTTTCAGCTGGCAGCCAGGGGACCGAGCTTTGACTCAGCTTTATAATTCGAAAATTGGTCTCTTTGCGTCGGGTGGTTATTTCCTGCTAACCGAAGCCGTCAGAGCCGTCAGAGACACAGCGCTGCTCCCGTCCTCCTAGCCCTGCTCCGGATCCACCGGTGCGGGGCCTGAGATGGAGCTTTGCCATTCCTGGCATTCTTGGATCACTGTGTCCTCTTATCATGGGGGTTCCTAGGGGTCCTGATAGAGCCTCATGCCTGGGTGGGAGTCGTCCCAGGGCGTGGGGGACAGTCACTTGTGATAGGGGAGGCTGAGCTGGGCCTTGAGGTACAGCCTGGATGGAGGCCAGCCCGAGGGTCCCCACCTGTCTCTCTCGTGTGTGCATGTGTGTGTGTGTCTGTGTGTGTCTGTGTTTACTGTGCCCTTCGTTATGTCACAGGCTGCAGCAGTGCTTGGGCTGCCAGGACCGAAATACTGAAGGTTGTTTTCTTGCCCTCTGGCTGGGGAGAGGTTGACATTCCGCTTTTCCCCACGGGCTTATTCGTATGTGCTTCTCCAGATGGTCCTCTCCCGAGAGGTCCCACTGCTCTGGGAACGGCTCACAGTAAAAATAAGGTCATCACCCAAGGCTTGGGTGGCTCTGAAGTCACCCCCCCGCCCAAGACCAGGCTTTCCGAGCCGCTCTCAGCTCTGTGGGGCCCTGGTCTCAATGCCTCGGGGCCCCGGGATGCCCCCGGCCCGGCCTTCGCGGGTGATGGAATCTGCTCCTGCCTGCCGCTTCCTGCCTTCTTCTCAGACTTTGTCCAGGCGCTCCGGGAGCGCTGGGATGTGGCCGTCAGGGCCTGCGGGAGGGGGTGGTGTCGAGGCCTCGTGTCCGGGGAGAACCGCGGAGAACTGGACAGTCCGGCGGGGCGGAGCCAAGGCAGCTTTCATGGACGCGAGGGAAGAGGACGGTCGGCCCAGGAGCTCCAGCAGATGCTGTTCAGCACGGTCACGGCCAGACCGGGGGTCTAGGAAGGAAGGTGGTTCCCCACAGATCAAACGGGCAAGCTTAGGGTTGCAGCCCTCGCCGGTGAAGCCGGTGAGACACGCGATCCGGCTACGCCGGACCCGCTCGGTCCAGGGCAGCACGTCTGTCCACCCGCCTCCATCCCAGAGGCCCCGGGGCGGGTGGTGTGGTGGGCGCTGCCCCGTGAAGATCGCCTCAGACACGGAGGGTGTTCCTGGGGTCAGAAGTACAGCCCCTGCACCCTCAGGCCGTGAACCCCAGGAGGAGCTCGTCCTCCAGCGAGTACGGCGCCCTCGCCCTCGTGTGTGGGGGGAACGCCCACCTGGCTGGCTGTCACGGCGCCGCTCGTGCTGCAGGCGCCTGGAGGCGTCGCCTCCTTTCCTTGGGGCTCCCATAAGAAAGGTGAAGGCCCGGCCTCGTGGGGTCCCGCTTGCTTTAAGCTTCAGACACATACAGGGAGGACGGCGACAGGTGTGTGACAGATGAGACCCCCTCGGTGGGAAGGGTTGGGACCTCCGGCTTCCGACGTCCTAGATGGTGACATGGAGCTGGTGTTGGGTCGGGGACAGGCCGTGAACTGAGGCCCAGGCCCAGGAGCGGGGGTGGGGCTCCGGTGGAACGGGGACCACATGGCGACAGTGCAGGGGGCGGCTGTCAGGGGACAGGGAAGTGGCAGCAGCTGGTACAGAAGTGGCTCATATTGGGGTCCCGCGGGGTGGGAAGTGCACACCTGTGGTGCCGTCCCCCTCCCTCTCGTGCCCCCGGCAGACATCACGAATCTGTCACCTTTCTCTCGTGCTCAGAAAAGTCCCAGAATCCTTGGGGTACAGCGTTTTGGTGGTCACGTCAGTCAGTTGGCATAAAACTGGAAACTTACCATGTGTCACTGGTGTGATGATGGGACACAGACTTTGGAAGCTGCCAGGAATGACAGCCCAGGCAGGTACGAGCAAGCATATTCGTTCTCTTTTGGTTGCAAGGGACAGAAATCCAGTTCAAACTAGCTTAAGCAAACTTACCTAAGGAATGAAACTGGAAAGCTCAGGGTGAGGCGGGCATCAGGTGTGGCTGGATGCAGGCGCCCGGTGGTTGTCAGAGTCTGTCTCTAGGATGGAATGTCTGGGTTCTGAGGCTAAGCTGGGTCGTGTGCTCATCTCTGCACTGGCTCCCGTCGTGGACAGGGCCGACGGTGGGGCTGAGAGGGTCACACCGGGAGCAAAAGTTGCCTTGAAGGTCTAACCTAGAAGGACGAGCCCAGGATGTGCGCTGTGGGGGAGGGGGCTGGGCGAGGCACCAAGTGTTCATCTGGACCCAGCGCATGTCAGGGAGGAGAGGGAAGGGCCCCATGAGGCAGTGTGTCCTGGGCCAGCAGCTTCCCTGGAGGAGCCTTGTGTACATGAAGCAGAGAAGAGGGTCATCGTGGTGGGGGGGGGGCTTGCAGGTGACATTCGTGTCACTGGTTGGGCTCCAGCCACAGTCTCCCAGGCGACTGAAGTGGCCTCCAGATGCCAGGCTGTCTGCCCAGAGTAATCACCCCACTCTCTGTGGCATCACCTGATCCTGTGGCACCTCCCCAGCCGGCCAGTCTCAAGGTCACGTGTCTGATCTGGGGCTCAGCCTGAGCTGATCCCTTGGTAAGCCTTGTAGGATTCTGGGGTGAGGTGCCCACCAAGCAGATGGGGGAGAACCCACCAGACACGCGCCGTGTCATAGGGACAGTCTTGGAGGCTTCTGTTGCCTTCAGACCAGAGCCATGCAGATGCTTCTACGCTGGATTTCACTGGTTCCTACCCAGGTTTCCTTCTGGTCACCCCCACTACACACAGCGCCCTTTGCCAGATACCAAATGCTGCGTAATGAGTCACCGAAGACAAGTGGCTTTCCGCAGCAAACACCGTGCTGTCTCCCAGTTTCTGCGGGTCAGGAGTTCAGGAAGGTCTCGCTGGGCTGTTCTGGCTTGGGGTGTGTCGTGCGGTTGCAGTCAGGTGGTGGCTGGAGCAGCTGGGGGCTGGCTGGGACCCCCACCCCCCAACCCCACGTTGGCTGGCTGGGCTTCCTCACAGCATGGCGGCCCAGGGCTGCTGTTGCGAGTTTTCGACCTAGCCTTGGAAGTAATCTCTGCTGTTACCTCCGCTGAACTTTACCAGTCAAAACGGTCACAAGAGGCCAACCCTTTGTCAGAAGGAGGGCGCATAGATCCTGTTTCTCAGTGGGAGCATGTCAGAGGAGCTCCTGATCCAAAACCATCACAGCCCCGCCCTCCTATCCAACAACTCCCATCGCCACATGGGTTTGAGGTACCTGGATGTGACCTTGCTTGGGTCCATCCCCTTCATTTATCAGACTTACTTTTATCTTTTGGAACTTAGGTGCAGAGATTTGAGTGAATTGTACCCTTCAATTCATTGTACGTTTGTCAGCGTTGATTCATGCAGTGGCTCTCATTCATTCATTCATTCATTCTTCTTTTCTGTCCCCATATGCCTATTCTCATTTTCCGCCTCACCTTCCATAAACAGCCGTTCTATTCTACTTTATTTGTATGTGTTCTTACAAGTATGTATTTTAATTGACATGTGTTGCACTGCATATTTGTCTTTTTTGACATCCTCCTCCTCTCACTGTGTTTCTGAGGTCCATAAATGTTGTAATGCAATACATCTCGTGTCTTGCTCACCTAAAATGAGGAGTGTGATGTATCCAGGGTCACACAGCTGACCTAGACTGAACTAGGACCAGAGCAGATTGCCAGCATCACACACTGATGTTTCCATGTGACACCTCCCTGGCTCCTGCAATGGTTTGAAATAAGACATTTAAAAAAAAAATAGATCTATTGGAGTATAATTGCTTCACAATACTGTGTTAGTTTCTGTTGCACAGCAAAGTGAATCAGCCATATGCATACATATGTCCCCATCTCCCCTCCCTCTTGAGCCTCCCTCCCACCCTCCCTATCCCACCCCTCTAGGTGGTCACAAAGCACCGAGCTGATGTCCCTGTGCTATGCGGCTGCTTCCCACTAGCTATCTGTTTTACATTTGGTAGTGTATATATGTCCATGCCACTCTCTTACTTCGTCCCAGTTTCCCTTCCCCCTCCCTGTGTCCTCAAGTCCATTCTCTACGTCTGCGTCTTTATTCCTGTCCTGCCTCTAGGTTCTTCAGAACCTTTTTTTTTTTTAGATTCCATATATATGTGTTAGCATACTGTATTTGTTTTTCTCTTTCTGACTTGACTTCACTCTGTATGACAGTCTCTAGGTCCATCCACCTCACTACAGATAACTCAATTTCGATTTTTTTTATGGCTGAGTCATATTCCATTGTATACATGTGCCACACTTCTTTATCCATTCGTCTGTCGATGGACACTTAGGTTGCTTCCATGTCTTGGCTGTGTAAATAGAGCTGTAATGAACATTGTGGTACATGACTCTTTCTGAATTGTGGTTGAAATGAGACTTCAAAAAAAAAAATTGTGAGTCTGGGATCCAGAGCACATCACAAGCTCTCCTGTTTTCCTGCCAGTGACCGCTGTCCCCTGTTCTCTCCTGCAGGTCCCAGCTATGGGAGCCCGCGCCCGGCTCACGCCAACATGAATGCCAATGCGGCCGCGGGGCTGGCACCTGAGCACATCCCCACACCGGGGGCCGCCCTGTCCTGGCAGGCAGCCATTGACGCGGCCCGGCAGGCCAAGCTGATGGGCAGCGCTGGCAACGCCACCATCTCCACGGTCAGCTCCACGCAGCGGAAACGGCAGCAGTACGGGAAGCCCAAGAAGCAGGGCAGCACGATGGCCACCCGCCCGCCCCGTGCCCTGCTCTGCCTGACCCTCAAGAACCCCATCCGGAGGGCGTGCATCAGCGTCGTCGAGTGGAAATATCCTTTGTGCTCGGGGCCAGCAGATGGTTCTCAGACCTGCTGCGCCTGTCACCAGGGTGCTGTCTGAATGCAGAGTTCTAGGCCCTACCCAGCCTCGAGTCAGAGTATCTGGGGATGGGCCCAGGAATCTGCTTGTATAACCAGCTCCCTGGGGGTTGTTTTTTTATATAATAAGCAGCATTTGAGAAAACAAGCCTAAGGGGTAGGGAAGTATCCCCTCTCCGGGCTGAGCTTGCCCAGGACCCACTGATGTGTGGGGCTGACAGCGTTGCACCCCAGACCCCCCTCCTCCTCCCGAGCTGTGGGACTGGCGCAGATGTGGGACCTCCTGCTCGAGGGTGCAGGACCCGGGAGAGGCGAGAGGGTCAGTGCTCGGGGCCGTGGCTCAGTGTTTCTCAGCCTTGGGGCACACTGGCATCACCTGGGGAGCTGGGACAAAGCACAGGTGTCTGAGCTCTGCCCAGGCTAAACTCTCCAGGTGCAGCTGAAGTGGAGAGCGCCGGCCTGAGGGTGTAACGCAGACCCCCTGTCTGCGGAACCCAGTGAGCAGGGCCTGCAGAGGAAGTGGCTTGGAAGGCCTAGGCTCTCAGGGTGCAATTGCCGGCCCCTTCCCGCCCGGGAATAGTGGGGAGGGGGAGATGGAAAGGCTCCCAGCCATCAGTGGGTGCGCCCCTGACTTCCCCGTGATGACACAGTGCCCTTAGGTCACACGGGCAGGACTAGGGCCTGGGACTTAGTGCCGGGTGTCTTTCTAGTAAGAATCCACTGGGGCAGGGCTGCCACGTCTCTGGGGTTCAGGATGGAGGGCTGGGTTTCAGTTATGACTTTCCATGGAAAGTCTTGGGAATGGATGAAAGGTAAAAGGAGATGTTAATTCTGTCAGTGCCTGAGCCCTTAAGTCCAAGGGCACTTGAGAGGAGGCGCCCGAGCCCAGTGCAGCTGCAGAGCCAGGCAGGGCGCCCAAGGCCGAGGTGTCTGCTTTCCGGGTGACCGGGTGAGAGGCTGGGCTTGGGCGGCCCTGCTGGGCTGCCGTCACAGACGCTCAGTCAGGGCTGAGGGGCCAGGGGGCGGGGGGCCTGGGGGAGCTGAACTCGCCCACACCATGCCGCTGGCAACCGGCGGAGCTGGGATTCAGATCCAGGTGCCCCGAATCCAAATCCACGGTCCACGCAGCCTGCTCCCCGTGAGCCCAGAGTGTAGAAGAGAACGTGCTGGAGGATGTTTAGAGGATGCCACCCAGCCTGGCTGGGACACACGGGGACCTGACCTGGGCCTGAACAGCCAGCCCACAGTGGGCTTCTCCACGTTGCAGAGTTTCTTTCGTGCCTGAGTGGTTTCTTCTCACCTTCTCTTCCCCAGCAGTGGCCCCAAGATTTACCATAAGGTGATATGGATGGAGAGCCTGAAATTGGGGGTGAGCAACAGAGCCGGAGACACCCTGGGCTTAGCCGTCACCAACCTGGGAGGGTGACAAGCTGACTTTGAGGTCTGGCTCAGTTGAGCTGAGGTGCTCTTGCCCTGCGGGGGGTGGACCACAGGGGCCAGATGATGGGAACGAAGCTGCCAGCCTGGGGCTGAGTGTCGCTTTTCTGAGCAGGTGGGGACAGGGTGGGAGGGAAGAGGCTGTGTGGGAGGAGATCTAAAAGAACCAGCTTCCTAAAAACGCTTAGGTTGACTTCGGAGTGGATCAGCGTAGAATGTTCCTGACAAACTCAGACTCCAGAGCCAGACTCTCTGGCCTGACCCCATCCTACCCCTAGCCATGTGACTCTGGGTGGGCAAGGTGACATCTCACCTTCTGTGCCTCAGCTTCCCTGTGTAGAAGCGGGGTGATAACTGTCTGCCCCTCCGGAGTTCGGGTCGTGTGGTCAGAGCAGGGCCTGGCATGGGGCGAGCTCGCGGTCAGTGTCAGCTCCTGGCCTTCATCCCGGTCAGCATCCCATCTTCACCACGCATCCTCGGCCAGCTCAAGGGGCAGCACGGCCTGTTGGAAAAGTTGAGTCAGAAGCTCTGGTTCGGACCTGGCTCTGCTGTTGGCCAGCTCGGGTCTGAGACAGGTGGTTTTATTTTCTGTGTCTATCCAGCTGGGGAGCTGAGCAGTGCACTGCAGGCCATCTTCTGGACATCAAGACACACGCAGACGGCAGTGTCTGTGGGGCATGCTGGGTGAATGGACTCTCAGCTCTGCCCTTGGGGCCGAGGGGACCTGTAGCCAGGAGGCCCTGGACTAGGGAATCACCGCTTCCTTCCAGGCCCCGAGCTGCCCTGATGACACAGGTCTGGGGCCGTCCATGGCAGAGGAGGGGACAGTGGACTCGGTGGGCACAGGTCTGGGTTCTGGTCCTGGCTGGTCAGTGCCTGATGTGGGACTCGGGAATGTTTCTCAGGCTTTCTGGGCCTCAGGAGTTTGGACCAGACCATCTCCAAGGTCTCTTCCTGCTTTAGGATTCGTTAGCTTTGTGAGTGCAGGTTTCCCTGGAGATGGAGGTAGTCCCTTTCTCCAGGAATGGCCATCCTCGTTCTCTTCCTCCTCCTATGAGGCTCCACAGACTAGGTTGGAAACTTGGCCGTGTTGGGAGGTGGGGAGATGGGGCTGGAAGAGCATGAACCGGGCCCTTCCTCTGAAGCCCCCTTCTCTGGCCTTCAATTGAGGGTGCAGGGTGGAAGGGCTGTTATCACAGTTGCTCATTTTTCTCTCGAGAATGTGTCTGCCCTGATATTTTGGTGCAGAAAATCTGGGCACAAGGACCTCCCTGATTTCTGGGGGGGGCGAACCTTGGCTTATCCCCTCCAGCGCCTGGCACAACCCGCGGGCAAGTCAAGAGGCCCTGGGACACAGGCCACCTCATCACAGGCAGGGCCTCCGCAGATTGAACAGGCTCTGGGCCCCTGCACAGAGCTGCCATCCCCTGCATGCACGGCACACGCTGCTGTGCTCCTGGGTGTCCAGAGCCCCTGGCCACCTTCAGGCTCTTTGCAAGCAGAGAATAAGGAGGAAGAAGAAACAGACTCGAAATTTAAAGTTAAAAGGTTGAAAATCCTATCTCCAAATTTCATTGAAACGTCTTCAAGTCGTCTCTGCCTTGAATCCCAAGGGGCCCGCCTCTCCCCCGCCAAGCTCTGTCGGGCCCCGGTGCGGGCCGCTGGGGATGGCGAGCCCTGGCTGGAGCAGGCCTCAATCTTTCAAAGCAACCCTGAGCACACATGAGGGAAAATGAAGTCCAGGGCAAATCTAAATAAATAAAAGAAGGGAAAAAAGTTTTAGAAACCTGTGTTTACTCTGGCACGCGCCTGGCCTCCACTGCGTTTGACATATTAGGGAAAATTTTGGCGGGGCCCATTAGAAGCACTTAACAAGGCATATGTTTCTTTTCAGAATACAAGGGGCTTGGAATGTATTGTTTAAACAAGATTCGACGAATCTTTGATTCGGTTTTGAAACATCTATCTGTGTATGTTTGTCTCACTGGTGCTTCCGTGGCATTAACTTCCTTAACTCCCTTCCCAGGCCATTTGAAATCATTATTTTACTGACTATTTTTGCCAACTGTGTGGCCTTAGCGATCTATATTCCCTTTCCAGAGGATGACTCCAACGCCACCAACTCCAACCTGGTAAGTGCACCGTTGCGTCTGCATTTCCGAGTCGGCGGAGGCCTGAGCTTGGATCACGCGGATTCAAGCTGGAACGTGTTTGATGGTACAAAAGCCAGCCGAGCTCGGATCCCGAGGGCTCTAGCTCTTTATTCAAATGGGCACCTGTCCTATCTCAGCCTGTTTTGAGAGATACTGTTGCAGTCAGGTGGTTGTGAGCAGGGCGCACGTGAGTGTGAGTTCTGGGCGGCGGCCTGGGGGTGCTCAGCACACCTGCAGCCTGGAAGGGCAGGTGTTTGCGGGAGCGAGCGTGCCTTCCGGATCCTCCATCGTGTTTGTTTCCAGGGCCTTCGTTCCGCTGGTGAGGCTCGCTCAGGTGACCTGTCGGATAGGTGCACGAGAAGTAATTTCTAGGAAGCTTTTAGGAAAGTTTGCTTTTGCAGCCAAGAGGTACTATTTAGTTAAAAAGGTTTTCTGTTCTTGGGAAAGGCGGCTTTCCATCTGGTTGGTTGGGAGGCCGGTGCTGGCAGTTTGGGGTTAGAATGTGTCCATGGAAAAAGTGTGGAGGGTGTTTACTTTGGGCTGAGTGTGAAGTCATCACAAAGGCCTTTGCGCCGTCTGGGCATGGGAGGAGAGCCTTGGAATGCAGCTGGCAGAGCCGGACGCCCCGGGAAGCCTCAGCTGCAGGCTTGTGGGGAGGTCCTGCCCCTCTCCTCTCCCCTGCCGGGACACCAAAGCTTCTCATGTGAACCCCAAAAAGCACATCTTCCGCCGTCGTTGGCTGCTTCCTCTGGTGACAGGGGACTGTCTGGTGATAGTTTCTGGAAGAATCAGGAGGGAACTGGGCCTCCTTCTGCTGTTGCCGGCTTCTTGTGATGTCACGGGAGAGTCAGTTCTTCTGCTTTTTAGCCTTTGACATTTTTTTTGGCCCCGTCAGGCAGTCCGTCCAATGCCCGCACGGCCGTCGCCCGGTTGTTACGGTGAGCCTGGGTTGCACGTGGGGTCAGGCTCCAGAGCCAGTCCTCAAGCCTAGTGATGACACAGCAACCAGAGCACCGGCCCAGTCCACGTGGCCTGCTGAGGCGTGACCTTGTCTCTTAACAGGCAGGACATCTTTGCTGTGTCAAAAGAAATACAAGAGGAGTGTCCCAAAGGGCCCCTAGCAAAGCAGGAGCCTCTTCCAGTGGTGCTACTTCTGCTCCGAGTGTCACCTCCCCCCTCCCACCCGTCCTCCCCAGAACCCTGTGGCTGCACACTTAGAAAAAGAATCCGGGGCCTTTGGAAGCCAGTGATGCTCTGGGTCAGCTCTGGGCCAAGGCACCAGGGAGGAGGCTGTCATCTTAGCCCCAGAGACGGCCCCTCACCCCGAGTCCGGGAGGATGAGCAGGGCCACGGGGGGCTGTACAGGTGGGCACGCTGGGTGACCGAGGGCCGCTGGTCCCACCCCTCCGGGCTGGAGAGCAGGGTGTCCCTGGATGCCCTCCGGGCTGGAGGCAAGGGGCCATGGTCTTTAAAACACTCCACAGAGTGATGGATGAGCTGTGACACTAGGCGGGCGTGATGGTTGCACAACTGTGGACTTTTACTGAAGATCGCAGGTCATACGCTCACAACGGGCGGATTTCCTGGTGTGTAGATTGTACCAATAAAGCTGCTCTGAATAAAGGGTACAGTACTGGCAGCAGCAGCCCAGGCCCGTCCAGGCTGCCCCGCTGGCCGCTCCTCCGTCCTCCCCAATGAGGGCGGGGCCACACGGTGGAGGGAGGGCGGTGCGGGGCAGTCAGGACTTGGGGGACCTCGTACTAGGAGTTCGGGGTGCACAGGAGAGCATGGGGGCCTGAAGGGGGTTCCGGTTGCTAAGGCAGCTGCCGCCTCTCTCAAGCCACGGGTTGGGCGGTAACAGTAAATTAAGGAAGCGTGCTCGGAAGATGGAGGGTTTCCTCCATCCTAAACACACACAGACACACACACACACACACCTACACACACATATACACAGACACAGAGACACACGTACATGTACACAGACACACACACAGGCACGCACAGAGACACACGTACATGTACACAGACACACACAGGCACACACATATACACAGAGACAGAAACACACACGTATGTATACAGAGACGCACAGAGACACATACACACATAGACACATACACACAGACACACTCACACATAGACACAGACACACACACGACACACATATATACACAGATACAGACACACAGGCACACACATACACAGACACAGAGACACACACATGTACACAGACACACACATAGACACAGACACGCACACAAAAACATATACAGACACACCCACAGATACACAGACACACACATAGATGCACTTGCCGCGTTCTGCCAGCCCTGACCCTGAACTTCCTTTGCTGGGTGCGTGTGTACATGATCTTTCTGGGGAAGGGTCTGCATGGCCTCTGCTGGGTCCTCTCCGTCCTCTCCTCGGCACCTTGCTCCCCTTCCCTGGGCTTGTGGCTTCGTCCCGGGGCCTCTCTAGGGCCACTGTGTTATGGGGCCAAGGGGACAGACTGCCCTTGGCGTGGTGCATCCAATAGCCACGCCCCTTCCTCCCAGGAGGGCCTTGGACTTGGGTCATGCAGGCAGCATGTAGCCCAGCACGTGAGGTCCCCAGGTACAGGCCTCCCTGGTGGCTCCTGGAGCTGTGGGTTTGGGGACACCCTGAAGATCTCAGGGCCCTTCGCGAGGGTGCCCCCGGTCTCACTGGTTCTTGTTTCCTCATCTTGGGATCTTTGGAACAGCCCCACCCAGAAGACTCCTCTGGGGTCTTCCAGACTTGACTGTGCCCTGACCTTCGCCCCTGGACCTCAGGATCCACAGTCCAACTCCCGTTCTGTACATCTCACGAAGTCATAGCTTCCCTGGGACACGGCGGGCCACCGACTGGACGGCCGAGGGTGTTAGAAAACCCCTCACACAAACAACCGAGCAAACCCCACGTTGGCTGATGGGTCAGGAACAACCAGTACGAGCGTCCCGATCTGGACCCGCCCATTCCTCCTTCTCATGGCGGCGTTTTCTGTGGTCAGAGGCCCCTTTGCAAAACTTTCACCAAAACTGTGGCTTTGGGACACAGCTATTATTTAGTCTCCTGCTACCTCTCCTCCCATTTCCCCTGTGTCTTCTAGCTTCTTTTCCTGCATCTGTGGGAACTTTTCACCAGGGCTGTGTCCTGCCCATCTCACTCTCTGCTCTCTCCCTCGGTGAGCTCAGTTACTCCTGCAGCTTTTCATTCACTTTCTACGTAAATCGTTCCTAGACTTATGGCGTCAGCTCCAAGCTGTTTCCAAAGGCTTGGATCAGCATCTCCTACATGAGCGAGGCCCGTGGACCAGTGACTCCTGACCCTGCTTGGTTATTATAAAAGCCTGGAGAGCTTGAAATACACCGACTGCAACGTTTTGGAAGATCTGACTCAGATTTAGTAGTTTTGCGGCAGGCCCAGAAATATGCATTTTTAAAATTCATTGTGGTGGGGGTGATGGGGGTCACAGGGCACCGTCAGCCAGGAGGAGGACTTCAGGGGAAAGGTCACACTTAAGGGGAAGGGAATGAGGGGACAGTTTGGGGTAACGTGAGGAGCCCGTGGAAGATGCAGGAGGAGACACTGGACAGGACAGGTGCGGGTCAGGACTCCAGAGACAGTTTGCGCTGGAGGGAGGGGGAGGGGAGATGGGCAGGAGGAGCCCCGGGCCTGGCTCTGCACGTGCGGCAGGTGCGGAGGGAGAGGTGGGGCCTGTGTGGGGTGGGTGGACGAGGAGGGGCGTGGGTGGGAGAGAAACTGAGGAGACAGAGTCTTTGAAGCTCAAGGAACAGAGATCTAGACACATAGGGCGGGGCTGGGCGGTGGTTCATCCTTGCCTTTCTGGCAGCTCAAGGCCCACTGTGCAGAGAGCGGGCTCCGGGCTCTGGGGGGAGGAGGGGCCGCCGGTGCTGTCTGCAGCCTCGGGGGCCCTGAAGCAGGGGGTGCAGGCGGCTCTTTGTTGAGCTTTGAGGACTGAGACACTCCCGCCAAAATGTTCTTGTTGTGCCAGAACGTGGCCCCCGAATCACGTAAGGGCCCCTGCAGTGAAGCTTGAGGATTCTCCTGTGACTCTCATGGCTTTTATTTTATTTTATTTTATTTTTTTATTTTTATTAGTTTCTGCTTTATAACAAAGTGAATCAGTTATACATATACATCTGTTCCCGTATCCCTTCCCTCTTGCGTCTCCCTCCCTCCCACCCTCCCTCATGGCTTTTCTAAAACAAGAAATGGCAGTTCCAGCATCCTGCTCTGAGGAGGGGACGACGCTGCACCTACAGCAGAGGCCCTAGGACCTCGGTGCCTCCGGATCACCTGGGTGGGGCTACGATGCAGAGTCCCAGGCCCCACCTGCGGAGCCCGGGCCGGGAGCCCGGCGGGGTGGGCGCCCAGGAGTTGGTGTGTTTAATGCGCTCCCCCTGGTGCACCTGCTGCCAGGATCGCGGGCTGCTCTTCGGGAAAAGCGACCAGCATGTTGGCTGTCCTGTGAGTGGGTCCCCGTCAGTCCCCTCCCCTGGATCTCTCTAGATCCAGACAGAGAGAGGGAACACATCGGCTCCCCGGAGGTTTCCCCTCCGTGGGGTTCAAGAATAACCTGTTTAGCAAAGACACTTGCAGTCAAGGAGGAGAAGGTCCCCTCACAGCCCGCGGGGCCACAGCCGCCTCCCGCTGGCTCACGGCTCCCTTCTCTCCATCCCGTTCCTCCTCCACCGGCTGAGGACAAAAGCCATTGTTTTCCTAGCACTTTACTTTCTCCTCTTTCCAGGAGATGAAAAGTGTTCCAGTATGGAATTTTTTAAAGTCTCTTTCTCATGATTTAAGTAAAAGTCTGGTTGTTTTATGCTCCATCTAACATACACCGTTGCACCCAAATCCGTCAACTTTGTTGTCTTTTCCTGGTGCTAGTGGAGCCAAGGGAAACGTGAACTGGCCCATGACACGACGGCTCTCTCTGCATTGTTCACGGTCTTGTTACTGGCAGGGCCCACCTGGCACGCAGAGCATCCGGGGTAAATGGCGCCGTGAACCCCTCCCTCTGGTAGTCGCTGCCCTGCAGGTAAATCGGATGATGTGTCTTGAGCTCTGGTGCCAGCAGGGCAGACTCATCGCCTATGGAAAACTCCCAGCTCCCTGCAAACCCTGAAGTCCGGGCAGACTTGGCTTGGGCTGGAATATTAAGAGAACATATTTGGCATTTGACCTTGTGCAGAGAACAGGGCTGTGTACCTTCTGGAGCCAGAGCCAGGCCGTACCCGGAGGTGGGGGGAGGAGGAGAGGCCAGAGAAGGAGTCATGGGGTGCCAGGGGCGGGGCGCTGCAGGGGGCTCGTCAGAGGGGCCCCCCAAGTGCCAGGGAGAAGGCTGGGGTGTCGGGGACAGCCGAGGCTGTGTGGGCGGGTCATGAGTCAAGGCCCGTGGGCCCTTAGAGCAGTGCCCGCACAGGCTGCATGCACCACCCGCCTGGAGAGCTTGCAGCCGGAAACTGGGGGTCTCCGTCCTGTCCTGGGGAGGTCACCCCGGGCCCTTCGGGAGAGCTTTTGTGGGCAAGGAGACCCAGAGGCTGTTGTTTCTGGACACCTCGCCCGGGAGATGGGCACCTGGGCTGCCCAGCCCCGTGGTCTCACTGCACGGGGGGGAAGCAGAGAGGCCTCGTGGCTAGAGAAGGGGCCCCGAGGGACAGCCCTGGTGGCCTGAGGGGCCAACCCCCCCCCCTCGCGCATACACACACACACACACACCCACACACAGTGACTACGTCTGGAACAACCCTGTGTCCCTCCCGGTCAGCTCAGGGGCCAGCCACGCCTGAGCCTCTGGGGTCCCCGTGGGGTCCCCTTCCAGGCCGTGCTGGGCTGAGGACGCCCCGAGGGTCCGCATTTAGGGCGCCCGAACCCCCGGGATGGGTTGGGCTGCGTGCTTGGGGAGCGAGCAGGGATGCGGGCTCCGGCCCTCGTCCTCCTGCCGTGAGCCGGGCGTTCCTTCATCGTGGGGTTTGCTCGAGGGCGAGACAAGCCACACTCACGGCAGACGAGAGTCGGGGCCGCTCTCACGCAGGTGTGGTCCCCAGGCACCAGACGCTCACTCTGCACACACCAGGCGCGTGAAGCGCACACACAGGTGGTGGCGGATAGTGAGCCAGCTGGGCCCCGCGGCACAGCCAGTCCCGGCAGTGCCGCGCGTGGGCCTTGGGAAGGTGCTTCACTCAGGGACCCCCCCGCCCCCCGAGGGTCTACGGAGCGGCTCTGGGTGGGAGGTGAGTGTAAGATGTGACCTGTAAGCCATTCTGGGGCCGGGCTTGCGGGCGCTGGCCTGGGAAGAGGGGCCTGGACTGGGGGCCTCCCACCGGCCCCTGAACCTTTCTGTTTGTCGCTCTTCCGGCAGGTGGGGCCTGGAAACCTGCCCAGTCGTAATAATTACCTTTGCCGGGCGGCCACCAGCAGCCAGTGCTTTGCAAACACGGTTTCTAATTCCCACAAGAGTAAATGATCATATCTACTTACTTGTTTTCTTGAGGGTGGAGCATTCATCACCACCACCCCCCCCGGATGCTGCCCTGGCCCCGGTGACTTTGGCCAGGCACATGCCAGGCTCTTGATAAATATTTGTTGAGTGAGTGGACGAGGGAGTGGACAGACGCAGCCCGATGGTGTCCCTTTAGTTCAGAGGAGCAAAGTGGCTGGGGCGTGAGGGCCAAGTGTCACGTGGACTCACGTGTGAGGGGGTGGTGGCCCCTGCCCTGTTCCCTAGAGCGTCGTGCGGGGCTGCTGTGAGCATGGGATGGGGATGGGAAGACACTTCGAAGATTAAACACCCTGCCTGGGTCGACATTAACTGGTATTTTTTTTAAAAAGCAACTTGGTTCTGTTGCACAATAAGTTTGGTACATGCTGGGTAACCAGGGTTACATGGATGACTGTGCTGTGGAACTTGGAGTCTCTAACTCAGAGATAATGGGCCCTGTTTATGCCTTTGCTGCTCGTGCAGACACCCCAGTGCTGTGTGTGTCTTAGTCACTTGAGCGTCACGAGGACCCTACGAGACCTTCCTGTCGTCCCATTTCACAGATGAGGATACTGATGCTCAGAGAAGGGAGACGATGTGCCTGGAAACGCAGACGCTGAGGTGTGGATGCAGGCGTGTGTCCTTAGCCGTCAGGCGACCACTGCCTCGCGGTGTGCTCAGGTACCAGGGCTCCCTGGACCGGGCAGCGGGGTGCCACCTTCCCTGCCCCATCACAGACGGCACCTGCTTAGAACCACCCACAGCAGAGAAGATTTGCCCCGAGGACCGGCGTCCTCAGAAGAGAGGACGGGCAGTGTGGGGAGGCCAGTGCGGCAGGGTGGCCGCACCAGGGACTAGGCATCTCCGACGGGTGGGGACTCCCCCTCCCGAAAGGATTCAGAAGGAGAGGCACTGCCTGCTCCGCACTTGCCCCCGGACAGGGCTTTGAAGTCTAAGTATGTGGCGCCTCTTGTTCCATTTTAACCGTTTGTTTTCATTTGGGGGAAACGTTCCATATACACAACATATACATGTTCACGCTCTATGTCATGGAACCCCTTTCCTGCACCGAGCTCCTTTTAATTTAAGTATATTGGAGGAAAGCCTTTCTCGAATATCAAATCCCAACCCCTGGATCCTTTAAAGGAAATTCCGAGCATGTTGCATCCTTTCTCGGGACTGTGCCACCCTTAGACACCCCAAGTGTTGAGCCTGCTGTGAAGCCTTCGGGAGGGTGGAGGATGCTCCGGGTCCCAGAGCTGGGGTCTGGAGGGGCCCTGCGTGATTCCCAGGGACCCCGACTGCTGCGGGTGCTTGCCAGCTGGGCCCCGGCCCTCGGGATGTGCAGTGCCCGCTCCCGTGGGCCTGGCGCTGGGTCAGCAGACCCTTCCGGCGTGTGCAGAGGGAGGAGAGAGTGGACTGAGCAGGTCACTGCAAACAAGGCGCGTTCGCGGTGATTTCTGCATCTGAGGACATAGATCTCGCTTCTCGGGAGCCTTTCCCCTGTCTACTCCCTTTGTTCTTCCTGGTTTCTGTGTGACTGAAGGTGTTAGGTCTGCCGTCCAACTAGAAATAACAGTAACGTCCCCTCTGTACTGCAGACAGCGTTCGGAGTCTGTGTTAACTCGCCTGGTCCTCTCAGTGCCCCCCCGGAGACCACGGGACTGTCAGAGCCGCTCCGTCTTAGAGAGGAGGAGAATGAGGCCCAGAGACGTGAATTAACTAGCCCCAGGCCGCACAGCTACGAGGCGGTGGAGCTGGGGTTCCAGCCCAGGTGTGCAGCTCCCGAGCCTTAAGGCCCCGCGGCCCCCCAAGGCCTACACCCAGCGTGTGTGTGACAGACGTGGGGGTCTCTTCACCAGTGACCCCAGGGGTGTTGTGTCTGTGGGTCAGGGGGGCGGCACTGGGGCCCCTCACCGGTGCCGTCCAGGAGGCGCGGGAGGCGGGGAGCAGGGGCTGCGATGCCCGCAGCACCAGCAGGTGTGACGGGGCTGAGTTGGTGTCACCGACCCGCGTTCCGGCTCCATCGCAAGCGGGCTTGTCGCTCTGCGTCCCGGCCTCAAGGCTTCTCGGCTGTGAACCAAAGGCGGTACCTCTCACAGTGCAGTCGAGGCTGGGCCCAGAGGAGAAGATGGAAATGCCAGCGGCCACGTGTGGAGCTGAGTCCTCACGATGACGGTCGCCCCTGTTGTCATGGGAACAGACAGATACGCTCTGCCTGGCACATTGGCCCCTTTCCTGGCATCTTCTCCTGTGAACTTTCCCTCGGCCTCCTCTCAAGGTGGCGCAGGGATGCTAGCGAGCTCAGCGCCACGCTCCGGATTTAGTTCCTGCCCTTTCCAGGCTGGATGCAGCAGGGCGGCCACAGCCTGCGGAGCCGAGAGTGGCAGGAGGCGGGGACCCTCCCCACGCGTGGGACCCCTCGTGGGCCACCGGTCCGGGTCCCCGGCACAGCAGGGGCGGCTGCAAGGATCCCTGTGCCTGGCCCTGCCTCCCGCCCGGCCTCCTCAAACACACGGAACCGTCGCGAACGCGGGCTTGTCCGTCCACGCTCTGGGCCCGTGGGTAGGGTCAGAACGGGCCCGTCTCTGAGTCCTTGGGAGCAGGGTGAGGCCTGGAGAGTAAGGGTTAGGGTTAGGCCTGGCCAGAGGGGCTGGAGGGGCTGCACGGGCTTCTGCAGATCCTTCCAGGGGCTGGACTCACCCCGGTCAGGCCCTGCGGGCGCTGGTGGGACAGGCGGGCCTTACGGAGAAAGGCGAGGGGGCCAGAGGTGGCTCCCGGTCCACCCCCGTCCCCTGTCAGGCCACCCAAGGCATGTGAATGAGAGGCCCGCACAGACTGGCGGGGGCGGGGGATAATCAGTGCACAAAATTATTGCTAGGAATCCACCACAAAGAAGGAAAATCAGGGAAACCCTTGGTGTCCCCCTTGCCCCTCTTAGACGGCAAACTTTGGGGGACTTCAGAGGGTTTTGGGGAGAAGAGTTCTTTTTTTTTTTTTTTTTTTTTGCGGTACGCGGGCCTCTCACTGTTGTGGCCTCTCCTGTTGCGGAGCACAGGCTCTGGACGTGCAGGCTCAGTGGCCATGGCTCACGGGCCCAGCCGCTCCACGGCATGTGGGATCCTCCCGGACCCGTGTCCCCTGCATCGGCAGGAGGATTCCCAACCACTGCGCCACCAGGGAAGCCCAGGGGAGAAGAGTTTAATGCGGGGTTCCTGGCTTTTGCGGGTGTGAGGCCGACTAGTTATGCCCGAGGGGATGCTTGTCCCAAACTTACTCTGACTTCCCATTTCCCCCGCCCCTCCTCCAGCAGGACGTGCAACTTATATGTTGCAAGTGTGTCTTCACTTTAAAGTGGCCTGAAGACATCTGACTGTAAATCTGTAATCACGGGTGTGGCCGCGTTTGAGGACGATGACTGTGGTGAGCTGGTGGGCCGGTCCACCCAAACGCAGATGAGCTGAGGCCTGCGGTCGCCCATGGTCAGTGCCGGGTGGTCAGCGCCGGCTGGGCTCACAAGGCAGAAGCGTTCGTGCACAAGTGTGGGGAAAGTGGAGCTAAGACATCAGGAAAGTGAGGAGCTAAATGCAGGATTCTGAGATTCTAGTGTGATTGGTGAAGGCCTAGAGGCAGTGATTTGTGTGAACTGCAGGGTGGAAAAGTGAGAGAAAAGGTTTTCCTGGGAGAAGTCGCCCTCGAGTGAAGCCCAAAGCCTGTGGGGGAATTGGCTAGACCTGTGGTCGGAGTAACGAGATCCCGGGTCGGAACAGCAGCAGTAGGATTCCTTGCAGAAGGTGCGGCTTTGACATATAAACGTGGGTTCCCAAAGGTCAGTCTAAGACCATCCTTGGCGTGATCAGCATTCGTTCCCCAGCAGTTCCTTACTGGGCACCTGCTACGTGTAAGACGCAGCTGTGCTTAAGACAGACGCCCTCGAGAGGCCTCATTCTAAGGGCGAGAGGTCCCGGCAGGCATCTAATTAAAAAATGAATTGTTCGGTTATAATTGGCCTCTAAAATATTCATGTTTGGGTGTGACTACGTTTGTTTTAAGTAAATATTTTGCTAACGCTACTGAAAGAACAAAACCCAAACTTAGGATCGCTCGATTGCATGGAAGGGGGGAGCTGTATCATAGAGTCTCTTAAATTGTGATGAAAAAATGTTTTAGGGTCGATGGTGGGATTGGTAATCCTGCCGAAGCGGCCCCTAGATGATGAAGCTTGAGGCTTGCTGAATCAAAGGGCTTAAGAGTGAGGAGGAGGGGTTAGATGTGGCCGCTTGAAGGAAGGTCACACCGGTCCTCAGGTACAAGGAGAGGATTCTGGGAGGACAGGACTGGGCAGACTGCTCACCTCTCTGCCACTTTGTGAGGTCTGTTCAGCAGGAAACTCAATTATACACAAAGGTTCCTGCGTTTAAAGTGTGTTTTCCTGTCGGGAGGATGCAGCCTGATATCATTTCTTACCTCTCAGGACGATTTGAAATCCTCAGTTGCCAAAGTCCTCTTTTTCTCCCTGTAGCCCCCATTTTTAGTAAAGCTTGTTCATTTTTGTAAAAAAAAATTTTTTTATAGTCATTTTTATCCTTCTGAATCAGAAGGGTTTTCTGCGTGAATAATTTTTTTTTCCTTCTCCTTTTCTCCAACGTAGGTATCTTGGGTTTGGCCTCTTGGAGAGAAATAATAAAATTCTTTGTTTACTCTGGTGGCCTTTGCTTATGTTAGAGCTGTTTTATCTCAGACATTTGTGATTCTATAAATCAAATCAGCTTTTCTTAAATGTGCGGATCTCTTAGATTCGGCCGACATCTCTTGGTTACATTTCCAGTGACAACGCACCTTGTACTGTCGGTTTATTCACTTTTTTGCATGTTCATTTATTGTTTTATCCTTTGCTCACTCAACTACCATCTGTGGACACGCCAGGCAGCGGGCAGGGGCCTCGGGTCACGGAGCCGTCGTGGGGAGTCGCTGGGTGGGCTTCGTGGCTATAAACACCCAGTGTTGCAGAGCATGGGGTTTGGACGCAGCTGTGGGTTTCCCTGCGATTGTGTTTCTTGCCTGGATTTTCCCAGTGGGCCCTGCCCGGTGGCCCTGTGCCTGGAGCAGCTGCCAGCGGGGACCAGATGCGCTGCCCTTGCGGCTTCCCAGCCTCCTGAGCCACGGTTTCCACTTGCTACTCGGCGAGAACTGTGCTGAACTTATGGGTGGGCTTCCCGAGAGGAGCATCGTCTCACCAGAGAGGATGCTTCTAGAAGCACTTTGAAAACCGTGAGGCATTATTCAGATGGAAAGTGTCGTTGTTTTGATTACCCAGTGCCTCTGAATTCTGCCGTCGGCTGGTGACAAAGGAGAGAGGGTGTGCAGTCACCCCGAGGCTCTGTCACCGCTCGGGTACCATGGGTGTGCGGACCGGGGGCCAGGCGGAGCAGGGCCCCCGCCCTCGAGGGGTTTAGGATCTGATTCAGGTGAGGGGACCCCACAAGAGCATCACATAAAGCCATGAGAGATGGGGGTCGGGATGCTTCAGAGCCTCTCCAGGGCTTTCTTGCTCCAAAATTCTAGTCATTGTCAGGAATCGTCAGAATCATCCGAATCAGAATCACCTTCTCGCGATCATCATTAGTAAAATAAGCGTTTGCTAAGTAGCTGTGTCAGGCAAGGGGCGGGGGGCTGGTGGGGAGTCAGGATTTCGTGTGAAAAGATGACCAAGGGCACAGGATTCCTTACCCAGAGTGGAGGTCGTTGGGAAGGGCAGGGTCCAGACAGACGCAGAACCATCTGGAAAGCCCGTCCACGTTTCTGCTCACTGATGGCATTTAATTATCCGTTGTCCCATTAAGCTTGAAGAGATGGCTTTCTGCTCTCAACCCCACGTCTTGTTTACCTGCTGGTGGGGAGAGCATCACGAGACCCCATCCTGTCCTCCTCGTCCCCGTTTCCTCCTTTTTCAGAGGCGTTTTGTGGTGATTTGCATGTGACTTTTCAGGCCCTGAATCTTTCACGGTAAAGGTCTAAGGGTTCATGGGACCCACGTAGGGCCAGGTGTTGGGGGACGCGGGGGGCGGGGGGAGGGCGACCAGAGTCCACCCAGATGTGGGCAGAGGGCAGACGGGTCCCCTGGGACCAAGGCACATTGACATCACTGGAAGTCCCATCAGCACACCCACCCCGTCTTCCCGTCTCTACGTCGACACGATTCAGGCTTAAGAACCAGGATGGCATCCGGGGAAACGAGCACAGGTCATGGAGACAGGGTGGCCGCAAAGACACTGAGATTCTCTTGCTTAGTGTTTCAGAAGCTCCAAAGGAATTGAGCCGTTTAGGCTAAATTTCAAAAGAGGGGGCCGACCAGAGAGGAGGGGCAGTTGGCAGCGGGGCGCAGCGGGGGAGAAGGTGAAGGTAAACCTGCCGCTGCCTGGCTCCTTCCAGATGGTGCCTTCGCCCTGCGTGATGTGCATCTGACGTGAGGCTTACTGACAGCTTCCTCGGGTAACCTTGGGGCGTGAAATGCCAAATCCGGCACAGCAGACCCTTGGCTTTATTGTATTGGTGTTGGGGCCTCACCAAAGTTATGTGCTATTAAACGCTTCCTGGGGACGGTTGCTTCTTTGTGGCGAGTGTTAGATTATTTCCATTGACTCATCGTGGAGAAAAGGCAGGAAGGTGAGATGGTGGAGGGAAAAGTGCAATGAGGCTTAGGATTCCCTGGAGGAGCAGGGCCGGGGGGCAGAGAGAGGAGAGAAAGCATGTCTCAGGACAGAGGAATCTAGAAGGAAATCATGCAAGCACCATGGCCAGATTGGCAGGAGACAAGATGTGAATTATAAAGTGAAGGGAGACTTCGGCTGCCTTCCCAGGACTTTGGGGGATGTCTCTGGGTAATTAAACAGGCAGCAGGTTTTCTCCCAGGAGAATCATTTTGAAAACTTCACCCTGAACACACGGGTTTCTGTGTTCTTGACTCCCAATCCTCGGATTACCAGCGTCGGTCATGCGGGGTCTCCTTGGAAAGCGACGTGCCGACGGCACATCTGGGAACAGTTAGGAGGATGCTGGACGTGGGGATACATTTGTGCAACTTCTGGGGCTTTTTTATTGTTTGTGTGTTCACACGTGCGTGTGCACACACACACACTTACATAAAACCTGTCAAATCTTTCAAAACTCTCTGAAGGAATTAGCATTGTAACATCATAAAGAAGTCTCTGAAGGGCCTTTAGAGCAGAGAAGGAGCGGGGACACAGCCCACACACATCACTTTGCAGCAAACCCGTCATCTGCACGACCTGAGGAATCTCGGGTGGATCTCTCGTGAAATGAACTCCCCCCTGCCTGACAGCCTCTTTGGAAGCGTCAGCTCTGCCTTCATATTAAAATACTCCATTGAAAGGACCTGCCATGGAGACACCGGTCCTGCTTATGGGCAAGGAGCGCCGGGACGCGAGTGTCTTCCAGCCGCTGCTCACGTGTTGACCCTGCCGTTCCCACTGGCGTGTTTAACCAGACTCTCCGCTGCCAGGCTGGGGCTCTGGTATTACTGTCCCTGCATCCTGAGTCACATCTTCCTTTAATCAGACGAATAGCGGCCACCACTCTCATAATTCTGGAGCAGGTGACCCATGCCAGGAACCCTAACCGTGACAGCGAGTCCACAACTCTGCAGTTTCCAGCTCTAGTTTGCAAACAGGGAAGCAGGTTTAGAGGCGAGGTGACCTAGCCAGGGCCACACAGGGAGGAGGCGGGGGTTTGAACCACGCTCCGTGTGACTCTGAGTGCTCATTCTTTCCAGTGTACGGAGTGATTGCCCCCATGTCCACCCCAGGTATGTACCCAAAGGGGCCCGAGGAGGGCAGAGCGTGTGTTTCTGAGCCCAGGAGTGAGGCTCCCTCCCTCGGCCCTTGGGGGCCCCCCCATCTGGACCAGCCCTGAAATTTGCTCTTGGCCTTTCCAGGGGAGATGCCACAGGGGGCTGGCTTTTTCCCAGGGTTCTCTGGGCAATGATGTCTTGCATCTGGGCAGATGTGGTCTTGGCGGCCACCTGAGCAGTGGCAGAAACCTTGCCAGGTGTCATTTGGGCCTTATGTGGAATAAACTTGGAAACTGATGAGTCTGCTGGACCTGACAGCTCCCAAAGGGTGTTTGAATGTCTGAGACCGAGGAAGAAAAGGCAGCTCTGACCCGTCTTGGTACCGTGTGCTTTGTTCTCCGACACTTTGGAAATGCTCGGATAAACGCACGTGTTCAGACGCCTGCTGGGCCGGTATGCATCCGTTCCAGGCTCCCAGCCGAAGAGAGGAGAGACAGCCCTGGCGAGCAGCACGGAACATCACAGTCCTTTCTCCTGGATGCACTTAAAAAGCCCGCGACCCATTTAACGTTTCCACTGCAAGAGTTACCTCTGCTGATGGTGTTTGGAAAGCAGGCGTCTAGGAAAAGCCCAGCTGTAGGAATCTTCTAGGAGCAGAGAGTAGACTGCTGCCTTTTCTGGTTTTCAACAATCCCTTAATTTTCCTGACCGTTTATGAACTGTCCACCACACCAAAAAGTTTCTGGGATCAGGACTGCTCTGGAGGAAGAGACAGCGGCCTGAGATGCCCGGGGAGAGGCTGGCATCAGCCGAGGGCAGCAGGCGGGGCCTAGACGTGGGAGCGCAGCCCCGCAGGGTGCGTGTGGGTCCAGGCTGGGACAGACCCCAGGACAGGGGCACGTGAGCACTGCCAGTGGTTCAGGGATCCCGAGAGCAGGCAGCGTTGAAGGAACCAGCCCAGCCTTACGCGTCACAGAGGCCAGGGGGAGGATCCAGGCTGTGGGGGCATCTGGGCCACAGAGACCACGTAGCAGGAGCAGGGACCCAGCAAGGAGGATGGGCTGCAGAGCGCTGTGGTGACGGAATCGGGCCGGAGGGAAACAGGCCAGCAGCCTCTGCGTCAGCCGGGGGGGCCCCCATGTGGCAGGGGGGCTGGTGGTCAGCCCTGGGTGTGGCTGCCTGCAGCTTGCAGGTTGAGTCAGAGACCGGGTGCTGTGTAAGAGTGAAGCAGAGTAGGTCGGGGGTCTTGACCCGGGTCTCCAGAGGAGCCCCTGCTGGGAAGCAGACGCGTTGACCACAGGACTCAAGGAGTAAGAGTGCCCCTCCTCCCCCAACCCCCCAGCCCCCTGGGGATGGAGAGAGGATGAGGAATGCCCACCCCTGAGGAGGAAGAGCCTGTTCCCGCGGGGACGTCCTGCCCGTGGGGACGTCCACGCTGGGCTCCCAGGCCACAGGGCAGCAGTGGTGACAGTCACGCATTCCCCTCCTCTAGAAAGTTAGGTGGCTTTAAAATAGGTAAGGCTCGTGTCATTGTCTCTGTGGGTTCTGACAGAAAGGCGTTTGGTGGAGGACGTGTGTGGGCCCGTGTACCATGAATGCTTATTTATGTTGGTGTTTTAAAAACAGTGACACAGGGCTTCCCTGATGGCGCAGTGGTTGAGAGTCCGCCTGCCGATGCAGGGGACGCGGGTTCGTGCCCCGGTCCGGGAGGATCCCACATGCCACGGAGCGGCTGGGCCCGTGAGCCATGGCCGCTGAGCCTGCGCGTCCGGAGCCTGTGCTCCGCAACGGGAGAGGCCACAACAGTGAGAGGCCCGGCCAAAAAAAAAAAGACAGTGACACAGTGTCAAAGTTTCACTGGCAAGTTTGGGTTTTCAGTTTCCTTCTGCTTCTCTCCTTCTCACGGGGAACTGCCTCTATGCTCCTGTTTCCTTGACCTCTTCACGATGACTTTCATTGCCGACGGTGTACTTTGAGTTCGCCTCTTGGGAGGGTGACGTGGGAGCTGCACTGGTAAATGTTCCCCCTGGCAGGTGCCGAGGGCCTGAGGCCGCCGCGCCTTGGCGTCCTGCGAGCATCCTTTGTGTTGGTGTGCCTCTCACGCTTGAGTGCACTGTTGGTCTGTCTTGGATGGCTGTGTGGAGGGGTGAGTAACCGTCACAGATTTCATTGGGTTCCACTGGGCTCGTGCGCTTTGTTCAGAGCAGACTCTACCGGTCGTGTGGGAGGAATAGAGGTTTATGGATCACTGGAGCTAAAAGAAAACTGGAAGATCATCAACTTGAATTCCCTGGCTTTGTAAGGAAACTGAGGCTAAGTAAGATTTTGCTCAGGTCTAAGTAACATTGAAGTCACCTGTGCATGGCCAGCGTTCTGTGTGCACACTCCTGGCTGGCCAGTGGTAGCCAGGAAGCAGGTTTGGGGGTGGCCAGGACAGGGGCCGGCCGCAAGGCCGTGTCTGCAGACTGAGCTGTGCTCGGCCCTCACGGGCGGTCACGCAGGCCTGCGTAGCAGCAGCAACGCCAGACTCTCCCTGTTCAGAAGCAACTCTGGGTAGAAGAGTCCCCGGCCTTGGACTCTGCTCCCACCACATCCCTTTCGGGGTCCAGGTCGGGGTCTGGCCGGGAGGCCCATACATCCCAGCTCTCATCAGGGTGACAGGTGGGCCGGGCTCAGAGCCGGTTTGCAGAGACGTCTCAGTGAAGACGGGAGATGTATACCTTGTCTTGGCCTCCGTCACGGTGAGGGGGCCGCAGGAAGGTGGGGGTGACACCAGCCCACTGAGGGGGACACATTAGGCTCGTTCCCTCCACCCCACATACGTCGGCCGGGGACCCCCGGGCATCCATCCTCACTCGCGGTGGCTGAGCCAGGGCAGAGGCAGAGGCCGTTTCAGCAGCTCGTTACCTCCATGTGTCCCGCACTCGTGTCTCCTTGGGGGCCCGAACCGCCCAGTGGACCATGGACCACCAGCCTCTCTGGGCGGCTCCTAAACCCTCATGTTTCTAGTTGGAGCTCAGTATCTTGTCTCAAATTGAGTGATGGTCCCTGAGCTTGAGAACATCATCAGAGGCTTTGTCCCCTTACATCCACCTCCCATCGACCATGTGTGCATATGGTGAGGGCTGTTCGTACAAGAGAGGGCGTGCCTGATGACAGAAACGACCGCTGTCACCCGGTATCTGTTCTCCCATGTTTCATTGCCGGCGTTTTCCGCTGGCTCAGGACGGCCGGGAGTCCAGGGCCCAGCCTCCCTTGTGGTTAGTGGGGGGCAGTGGTGGCTAAGTTCTGGCAACCGGGATGCCAGCGGAAGTGGGTGTGCCCGCCCCTCCCTGCCCACCTTCCTTCAGGGGTGAACACAGCCCTGGCGATGAGACACTTTGGGTACTGCTGACCAAAGCATCGCCTTGAGGGTGGGGTGACCATGAGAGGCACCTGGGCGCCGGCGCTGGTCGGTGCAGGGCTGTCACTCCAACCTCCCCCAACCTCCCCCCTCTACCCCGGGAGCTGATAAACCACTCACGAGGTTATTTTGGTCTCTGTCACTACAGTGCGATTTATAACTCAGGTTATTCCTTGCTTCTTGGGAACTTTGGTTCTAAATAAAACAAAAGATAGCAGTTGGATAAGAAGGCCAAGGTCAGGTGACATGAAAAGCTGATCGCCAGAACCCGGGAGCGGAGGATGCACGAAGTTTCTCCCTTCTCTTGCGTCCCAGCTCCCATGTGGGACCCGTGTGCCTCTAGGGGAGGGCGGTCAGTCCGGCTGGCACTGGGTCCCATGGCCCTTCGTGTTGGGTGATTTGAGGGCTGTCAGCCGCCCGGATTCTCCCAGTGCTGGGAAGTGTGACCGATTAACCCCGGGAGGAAGATGAAGGCGCAAGGAGTCAGTTCTGGAAAAAACAGTTTGGGGGTCCGGCCGCCTAGCCTGGTCAACGTGGCCCAGACCAGCAGAGCCAAGGGCAGGAGCAGCCTCGTTCCTCATCTAACTTTCGTCATAAATTCTCACGTCTGGTGGGTCAATGGAGCCCTCGGCCCCTTTCACCCAGCCTGTGTCTGTTGGTCCTGAGACAGCCTTTGGCCGTTTGCCTGACGGACGGGCCCTTTGTCCTGCAAGTCATGAACACTGACATCGTGGTGGAGAAGCACCCTGCTTGCACTAGTCTCCATTGCAGCTTGGAGGCTCCTTTTAAAGAAGTTGTGGTGAAACATACCTAACGTAAAATTTACCGTTTTACCCCTTTTGAAGCGTACGTACGGTTTTGGGGCTGTAAGCACACCCACACTGTTGTGTAACGCTCACCACCGTCATCCCCAGGCCTTTGTCACCTTCCCAGAAGCAGACTCTGCCCCCCGTGAGCACGCGTTGCCCCCACCTCCCCTTAGGCCTGGCCCCCACCCTCCTGCTGTCCGTCTCTGACTCTGGCTCCTCTGGTCCCTTCGAATGGAATCGCACAGTGCTTGTCCTCCTGTGGCTGGAGGCCCCTCACCTAAAGCGGGGGAAGGTGGGTGGGCTCTGTGCCAGGAAGGACCAGGGACTGCGTTCTCAGGGGATGTGAAGACTCCAAGCTGTGATTCTGCTCCTCCCTCCGGGGCGGGGTGGCAACCGTGTGCTGGAGTGGCCTCTCCCCCATCTCATCCTCCCATTTCCCTTCCGGGACGGGGTGGGGGAAGGGCCTGGTGCCCGCCTTCTTTGCGTGCAGGCGTGGTCCATGAGTAAGACAGTTGGAACGTACTTGGCAAAATACGAGCTATTCACTATCTGAGAAGAGCTGACTAATCACGGGGTCCCTCCAAGGTCCACAACCTCAGCCGCCCTCTTAGCATCCTGGACAGTCCCCACCTCCCAAAATGCTGGGTGGAAGTTCTTTTAAATTCAAGAGAAAAGGAAGACTCTGCCTTTCCCCCAGGGATGCTCCTGAGGTCTCTTCTGTGGCCAGGGACGTTTCCCATGTAAAACCCCACAACAGGCCTCCCCAGAGGGCTTTCCTATAGGTTCTCCGTTTGGGAATCTTGGATCTTCCTTATAACTGGAGGCTTAGCTGTGACAGGCCCGACTGAACAGACAGAACAGCCAAGCAGTCCTCCTGGCAGGCTGCGACTGAGGGCCGGAGACGTGGGGTGGACGGGGCAGGGGGTGCAGGACATGTCTCGGGGACACCGGCCACATCGAGGCAGCGAGGAGTTGGTGGGGGGGTCAGCATGGCCGTGACAGACTCCAGGAAGGACACAATTTCCCAGGCGGGAGCCCAGGTTTGGGTCTGGAGTTGGCATTTCCTGTTACAGCTGCAATGCCCTGGGATCCGCCAGGCACAGGGGACCGTGGGCGGGGGTCACAGAGGGTCCCCTGGGGTCACAGGCAGGAAAAGTGGAAGCCGGCAGACCCCGCTCTCTGAGGCCTCCGTCCCCCTCACCCCGAGGCCGGGGTGGCTCATCCAGAGTCTAGTTCAGTCTGTGCTCTTTCCTCGCGGGAGAGTTTGCTTTGCAATTATTCATTAATCTGTAAAAATATGTTTTATGCACTCTCCTGAGTATATGTGATGTTTTATAAAAATAGAATAAAGTGATATGGTAATGAGAGAAAAAAACACAGTAGTTTAGAAATTGTGATTGAATGCTCTCTTCCCAAACCACGCTAAAATTACGGTGGAGGAATCTTTAAAAAATGCATAAACCACAGAGATAAAATGAATGGAAAAGAAGACAACAGCAACCACATATGTGTGTGTATATATACACGTGTATATTTGAGGGCTAGGTTCTCGTTTGTTCACTTTTCGTGTTTGAAATATTCTTTGATGACATATTGGGCCTGGGAGTCTTTGCCATGGTCCTTAACAACCATAACGGCTGCACCCAACCATGCACGTTATGGGGCTTTGCCTCTTTGAAGACTTTGCAGAGGCTTCCCTGGTCCTCTAGTTTCCGTTATGTTTTCCAGCCCCAGTGAAGTGGATGGTGATCAACATACAGACCCCTGACCAGGTCTTTCTCCATAGACGCATCACAGTTGGATGTGAGCACACACGCATTGTCTAAGCTTGGCTCTGGAAGGTGAGGGCATCTTCAGCACCTCTTTTAAAGCAGTGTTAATGTCGACAGCACCCTAGAACCAAAGCCTTCCTGGATCACGGTGGTGGGTTAAGGTTGGAGCTGAATCCAGAGCTCACCGGAGAGACCCTGCCTCTGTGCAACCCAGCGGCACCAGGCACAGATGGGTGGAGGGTTGTCCTCTGTTGAAGACCAAGAGGATGCTCTCTGGATGGGGGCATGGCTGGCACAACCCAGAGCAGGATGGCGGGGGGACAACGGGGCTGAGACGCCCCAGCTGTCTTCCCACTTGTTCTCACAGCACAGCCCCTAGGCCTGTACTCTCTAGGCTGGAGATCTGAACATCCCCTAGCATCCTTCAGGCTGGCAGAGCAGACTAGCCTGGAGAAGAAAGTGCTGAGGATGTGTCAGAGTCCACCCAGCAACTCAGCTGCAGCCCCTCTAGCTGACAAGTCCCACTCAGCACTCCTATCAGTTTTCTGTTGTTTCACTCTTTTTTTTTTTTTTTTTTTTTTTTTGCGGTATGCGGGCCTCTCACTGTTGTGGCCTCTCCCGTTGCGGAGCACAGGCTCCGGACGCACAGGCTCAGCGGCCATGGCTCACGGGCCCAGCCGCTCCGCGGCATATGGGATCCTCCCAGACCGGGGCACGAACCCGTATCCCCTGCATCGGCAGTCGGACTCTCAACCACTGCGCCACCAGGGAGGCCCTGTTGTTTCACTCTTAAATATGATCAGTCAATGAAGGACACCCAACTATTTGAGGAAGTCCCCTAAAATGAAAATAGAAACCCAAACAAACAAGGATGCGTATTTAAAACAGAATATGAAAGAAGAAACCTTAAAGAAAGCCTCAAACCACCACCACCAACATTCTTTTCTGTCTTTAATGAGATGAGAGAAGATGGTAATTCCCTGAAACGGAAACTGATTTCTGTGAAAAAGGAACATTCAAGAAACAAAAAGGAATTCTTGGGAATTAAAGATGTTGTAGCTGAGGGCTATGAATCGTTGGAAAACAAAAGTAATGAATCTCCAGGAAAGCAGGGCAAAAAATCAGAGCTGGAAATTAGGAGGAAAAAAAATATGACAATGAGATGACCAGTCCAGGAAGTCCAGCATCTAGATGCTGGGGGTTCCAGAGAGAGATAAGTGAATAAACAGCGGCAGGTAACCCTCATGGAGGCAGTTCCAGGACCCTTCCTACAACTAAAGGGCAGTAGTTTCCAGGCTGCAGGGCTCACGGAGTGCCCACATGAATGGGCACAACATTGCGAACATTTCAGAAAAGTGGGGACAGTTGGACAATCTTACAAGTTTCTAGAGAGAAAAAAATATATTACAAAGGATCAGGAATCAGCCTGGCTTCAGGTATTTTAACATGAGAAGCAAGAAGGCTGGAGCAGTGCCCTCAAAATTCTGAAGGAACAGGATTTCCAGTTGGGAATTTTATACCCAGCTAAACTATCACTCAAGCAACAAGTAGAACAAAGACATTTTCAGATGAGTAAAAAAATCTGAACAATAACAAAAACAACTAAAAGAAAAACCCCAAACCCAAACCAATTTAGCTCCCATGCAGGGAAGCTACCAGAAGAAGTTCTCCACCATGAGGCGGGAGCAAACCCAGGGAAACGTGGGATTTAGGAAACACAGGATCCAGCACAGGAGAAAGGCAAAGAGCATCTATGAAAGGGGACCCTTTCTAGTCATCATGATGCAGAATACGACGCTGATCCCAGTTAAATTACGATGCAATTGAGGAGGCTGGGGGAGGGTGAGAGAGATAAATCCTCACTTCCCGTGGTGGGAAAGAAGGTGAAACTTGGTAAGAAGTTATATATTAGCATATGATTTAAAAATATGGAATTAACCACCCAATATACAGCTAAAGAACTGAAAGTATTTGTTAGGGAGGAGGAAATGGGGCGGTCAGGAGGAGAATTTGTGGATTTGTTTGCCTTTGTTTTGCAGTGAGCCTTTGAGAACTATCTGGCTTTAAACTGTGTGGATGTACAAGAGATAAAAATGAAAACTGGAAGAATGTACCAGCTTATTGCTGAGAGGTGGCAATCTCCTTTGGAATCATTTCACATAAAACGAGAGTCCTGTATGTTTCATTCATTTACTCAGCACATCTCTTCTTGATCCTCTGTCACATGCCAGGCATGGGGACATTGCTTCTTTCAGAGTTTGTCCCTCTTTTTCACTGCTCCCGTCTGGACCCTCCTGCAGGTGGCCCGTCCCATCCCCTCTCCCCCTGGATCTCTGCAGGGTGAGGCTGGGCTCCGACGTGGTGTCGGGAGGGTCAGGCATGCCTCCTTCATGCTCTGGAACGGCGGGTTGGCGGGGTGATGCGTTTTGCTTTTTCTTCCAAAGGGAAGAAGCAGGCCCCAGCCACAGACTCCTGGGCGCCCTGTCTGCGGTATATTTGCTGCGCAATATTTAGCTTCCTGTCTCCCCAGAATGCCCCTTAGCTCAGGCAGGGCAGGGCCATTAGGGAAGGCCCGCTGCAGCCCTCATGGCCCCGATATTTTCACGTTTGCTACCTGGAGTCTAATTAGTTTGGACTCAATTCTTTGAGTCTGGAATTTAAGGAAAGCACAAATGCCTCTAAGAGGAAAAGTACCCTGAGCTATTCTCTTGGTCATCTCCAGCCTGGCACCCTCACTCTCTCACGTCTCATAAAGGACATAATGATGGCTCTTGTTAATATTTCAAAACACCTAATGGAAAATGCCCATTATTCCAGATAAGGCTATAAAGAGTCACTAAAATGTCAGGGTTCTGTGCTCTCAGCGGCCAGAGCCTGTGCCGACTCGGTGCAGCTGTTCCATGCTGATGAGACTCCCGGGTTCGTGGCCGTCTGTCTCTGATCAGTTCAGGACTCTGGGAGGGGAGATCAGAGTTATCAGCGCCACGTATTTGGTTGACAAAACCTTGGCAAAGGCATTGCGGGGTGGTGGGATATGAGAGGGGTCTTTGGGAGAGAAGAGCTGGGGGCACTGTGTGCTCCCTCCCGCCCGGGATTTGTGGCTGGTGGGACTGAGGGCAGAGGAGGGGCACGGGGGCAAGGGCCCCGCAGATCTGCCTCACCACTGGCTGGGGGCGGCCTGAGGGGCCCGAGTGTCATCTCACCCTGCCATTCAGACCCCGTCACGTGGCCTCGTGGCAGCAGAGATACATGCTCCAAGGAGGCGACCGAGGCCAGACAGGACAGGAGCCTCGCGACGTGAAAAATGATGGAGACGGTGGCCTACTTCTCGCCTAGTACGAGTCCTGGCACCTTCTGTGCGCAGCCAGGTGCTGGGCGGGGCGGGGGGTGGACAAGGATGCTGTTGGCAAGTGAAGGCCGTGCTGGGGCCTCCTGCAGTTCTGGCTTCTGAGGCCAGACTAGAGAAAGCCCCTCTGGAGACTGCGTGAAGCTTGGCTGGTCGGTTTCCTGGTTGGTGACTCAGGGGTGGAAATGGTTTGGAGATTTTTGTTCTTGTTTTGTTTTCTTTGGAATCAGGTGCTGCGTAAACACTCTCAGGCTCTGGGGCTGTAAGGCCCTCCATCCCCTTTGGCGTGCTCTGATTGTGTGTCTCCAGCCAGATTGTGAGGTGGCTGATCTCTGTGCATTTACCAGTAAACCTCAGTCTCTCATCTGTAAAATGGGGCTACTCATGCCTTCTTGCAGGTTTGCCGTGAGTGTTAGGGGTTCGGGGTCCAGGTTTGGTTGCAAACCCTCCCACCCACCCTTCCCCCTTCCTGGGCTGTCTCGGAAAGGATCTTACTTCCAAAGAGTGAGATCTGGAGGAGAGGGTGACCTCTTCCTTCAAAAGCCCAACAAGCCCCTGATAAGCCCCTCCCCCTGGGGACCCCTTGTTTCCTCCCACCGAGTCCAGAGCAGGCTCTCGGGCAGCCCGAGAGCCTGTTCGTGCAGCCGGGATGACGATGCTGATCTCACCTCCAGAGCCAGACGAGCCCCACCTGGTGCGCTCCTCGTGGAGGCTGGGAGCGCAAGAGAAAGTTGGAGGAAATGAACAAGGGAAGTTCACAGAGGGATGGGGTCCTTCCTCTCTTATCATCACAAACCAAAAAGTGAAAGAAGAGGGCCTGCCTTTGCCGTCCTTTAACCCTGCCTGTTGAATGTCCCTGAGTGCAACTAACTGGCCCAGCTACCCATCTGTAGGGAGCCCAGAAATGGGATGGGAAGCGGGATGGAAGTGCCCTGCATTGATAGCAGAGGAGGAAACAAGAAGACCGGAGGGAGAGGGATGGCCTTCCTGGGGAGGAGAGTTAGAGATGACAAATCTGGAACCGTTAGCACGCTGGTGGGCCTGGGGGAGGGGCTTCCCAAAGGGGATCTGTTGCTTTTCGTAGGGCTTTGCCATGCCCAGATTGGATGTACAAGCTGAGATGAAATGTCCCAGTTAATGGGCTCTTGTGGACCACTTTCCTGAGAACCAGCACAAAGCCAATGGCCTTCCTGAGCAACTTCATCAAAACTAGAAAAATTTCTGGCCTTCAGTTGCCCATGTGTCTGGAAAACCCATGGATGTGCCATCGGCATTTAAAAATATGACCTTCGAAATTTGTGCAGTGCTTTAAAATTTATAGTGAATTTCCTCATATATCACTTGAGCCTCGTCAGAGCCTGTGACCCAGCGGTGGTCTGAGTGTCCTCACTGGAGCTGAGGAGACGGATCCTCATACAGTAAGTGCACGGTGAGGCGGGACATGATTTTCACCTCCACATCCGGGCTCCTTTCTGTAACCGTGATGCTTCTTCCGCCCCGCCGTCCCAGGCCTGTAATGCGCCTGGCCACTTTCTCATCGCCTCTGCATGGGAGGTGTCCTGTGCAGCCTCCTGTATCTTCCAAGGGGGTAGGGAAAATGGCTTTCAGCTTTGGTGAAGGTTCACAGAAAAATGGGATCCAGAAACGTCTTGGAGTCTGGTGCAGGTGCCAGAAGAGTTTGGCAAGCGCGTTGGCCACGCTGACTCAGCCCGTCCCCCAAGACCCCAGACTTTGGATGGATGTTGCAATGACTCTGGCAGCCCTGTGCATTGCCCTTGGCCTCACAGGCATTCCAGTGATGATGATGGCTTGTCGGGGTCATGGCCCTGGAACCAAGCATGGCTATTTGTGGCTGATGGAAAACATAACTGGAGCCACCTGCTTGCGAGGCTGGCTTCTTAGGCTCTGGGGCCCGGAAGCAGCTGGAGGGAGCTGTTCCTATCACTGCATGTAGCGATTGTCAGTCACATCTTTTCCTGTAGGTTTCCCTGAGCAATTGGAAAACCAAGGCCTCAGCTACCCTGCCGTGTACGACCAGGCCCCTCAGTTTCTTCTTCCCACCCTGGGAGCTGGAAGGTCTGTCTTCCGTCTCTTTGTCTGTCTAATCCCTCCTTCCTCCCTGGAGTCTCACGCCCGGGTGCACAGGGTCCTGCTGTGGTCACTCATGGAGCTGCTTTCTTAAATCCTCACATGCTGTTTTTGGGTGGCTTTGTGCGTGGTTATCCTGACTGCGTTCCTTGGGGCCAGATGCTGGGTCTGCCATGTCCTTCCTCTGCCTCCACGTGCCTGGGTGTGTGGGCAGAGAGAGTGGTGACAAATTCATCTGATGGAACGTGGTGGAAGGTGGTAGGCCAAGGGCAGATCTGGGAGCCCAGAGGTATGGTTTTGTTACCAGTACCAACCCCCCACCTCTCTGGGTTTCTGTCCTTCCCTGTGCAGTGGAAGCGTTGAAGGAATGATCTCCAAGCCCCAAACCTAAAATTCTAGGACTAAGGATGGATTCATCGAGAGGGCCTCCTTGCTTTGGCTGCATGCATGCCCTGTATTGCAGCCTGTTGGGCTGTCTTTGGCTTGTCAACAGCATCTGTGACTTGGCTGCATGGAACTTAAAAAAAAAGAAACCCTCTTCATATCTCAGAGGGAGGCCTGAAAATACCCTGGTCCCATCATTTACTAGCGTGATCTCGAGGCTGTTACCTCAGTAAACCCGCCTTCTCATCAGAAGCACAGAGTTCATGAGACGAGCCTCACATAGGGGATGGAGGAATAAGGGTGATTAAGCAGGTTCAGTGCACACGCAGTGTCAACGCTCAGTAAACAAGGGCGGGAATAATACTGTAATTGGGAAGCAAAAGGGTGTGTCTTCTAATCCTCTGTGAGCACTTTCTCACTTGTAAACTATTGGTTGTAGTTTGGGACAATGCCTTTCTCATCTTCGTAAGCGGCGTAATGATTTGAGGAGAATCGTTTCGGTTCTAATAAGAACACTAGCCGCCCTGACGATGCACGATATGGCATTTGAATAGAGTCCCGTCAT
Source organism: Mesoplodon bidens (assembly GCF_964165515.1). NCBI lineage: Eukaryota > Metazoa > Chordata > Mammalia > Artiodactyla > Ziphiidae > Mesoplodon > Mesoplodon bidens. The sequence continues at coordinate 921,956 of NC_138167.1, read as the reverse complement.
TCATGGAATTGGAGAGACTTTATAAAAACACACATTGACTCTCTGGAATCTTAGCTTTCTGGTGAGTGATTCAAACAGACTACCCTTACTTCCCGCCAGCACAAATCAATCAAGTGCAAACCTTTACTTTTCAACCAAATTGTGGAAAATGGAGCACATTCAATGATAGGAAACTGTTCTAATGAGACACTTCATTCTTGAGGTGATTTGCTAAAGGGAGACTCTCCAGGTTGCCACTGACCTACCAAGAGCCATAGACTCACAATCATATGTGCTTTTCTTTTCCCCAGCAGTTCTGGGTTTAAGTAACTGAAGCTTCTCAAATATTAAAGTTGGAGGGTGGCTCAGTGATCCAAGCAATGGAGACTAAAAAAAGACTTTGGGTGTAAATCAAAATTTTCTAACTGCCTTGCCCTGAGATGCCAGGGAAGTCACTTATTAGCCTTGGTTATCTCAATCTTACCAACTCCAGCATTGGCGTGATGAACGTAACCCGGCTTTAGAGAGTATTACTGAGGAAATAAAAAGTTAGATGATCTTTTTCAGTTTAAGTGAAAAAAAATCTATGTTGAGTATTACCTTTTAACCCTAGTGTGTGTGTGTGTGTGTGTGTGTGTGTGTGTGTGTGTGTGTGTGTTAGCCAGAAGTTCAAGTTTTTGTAAAGATTTCCAGCACAAAATGACTTTCAGAAACAGAGAGAAGAGTTTGATCAAAGACGTAGAGAACAAACGTATGGGCACCAAACGGGGAAAGCAGGGGGCGGGGGTGGTGGTGGGCTGAATTGGGAGATTGGGATTGTCATATATACACTAATATGTATAAAATAGATGACTAATAAGAACCTGCTCTATCAAAAATTATAAAATAAAATTCAAAAAAAAGAGAAAAGAATTTGATCAAAGTAATGTCTCTTTGTCAGTGGTAGGTGAGCTGGACTTAGGGCTTCCAGATTGCTCATGTTTTATCTTGAAATTTATGTTTAGCTGAGTTTCAACATTGGCTCTCAGAGTCAGAGAGAATTCCAGAAGATAAAGGAGAACCAGAATGCCAAACATCAGTAAATGCTCAGCGAGCAAAAAGAAGTAATGGAAACGGTGTACATGGCAGAGGGCACGTAGCTCGTGAGGGAACTGCTTCAAAGTGTCTTCTGCCCATTAATCCCATTAGCGCTCCAGCATCCCTCAGAGATGGATTATCTCTGGGGAGCTGTGTTACATCAGCCTTCAAGCCGTGGTCCCAATCCCATTAAGCCCAGCAAACATTCTCTACTCTTGAGATAATGGGCTTTTGGACCATGTTTACCCATATTCCTCGGGCTTGTCCCCCTCTCAGCAGCCCCGTCGGGAGCAGGGCAATGGCTCCGCTCTCATCTGTGGGACTGACTCCCGCTCACATCCCTTTGGAAGGTGACGAAACCCAAATGGCATGGGAGGTGGCATCTGCTCACGTTACCTGTAGGTCAGCAGACCAATTGTTCATCTGACTTTGGTGTCTATTTAGGATTTTCATGGTGGGTAGACATGCTGTTTCCGTTCAAAATGCCTCTGTAAATTCTAAGTGATATACCCAAGGCACGTCAAAAATGAGAGGAAAAACGATTTCCCTCGAAGTCTTTCTTTGTTTAGTATGATGGGCAAAGGAGTTTGCCAGTTGCTAACCTTATAAAAAACCTTCACATAGTCTCAGTGTTGTCATATGGCAATAATAATAATGCCTCCCCCCTAGGTTAGGAGAGTTGAATGGGTTGGTATTCGGTGAATATACCCGCCTGGCATTGTAGAAGGCACTCTGTGAACATTAGCTAAGATGATATTAACTAATTTAAGGGAAAGGGTCAGTAGGCATATTGGGAATCGATACTAAGAAGGAATAAGACCCATATTGGGAAACGTGGGGGTGAGGAAGAAGACTGGTGAGCAGGCTCTGAATGTGGGAATGTGCAGGATGTGAGCACATCTCTGTTCTTAGGCATCCACATCCTCCTTGCACAGAAATGACCTACATCACACACAGCAAGAGAAGAAGGACCCGTGCAGTTTCAAGTCTGTGAGTGTGATACCGAGGGGCCGCCCATGAGTCAAGGATACTCAAGCTTTTACTGCCATTCTCAGTTACTTTGTTCATTGCTTTATTCATTCAACCCACATGTGTGGTCCAACCTGTGCTGTGCATTGATGCTATCGACAAGGATCGTCCACTCCCTACCCTTAAGAAAGATGAAGGAGGAGGCAAGCAAGTAACCAGATAAATGGACAAGTTCATGAGTGATCAAGAGGAATGAGGTACATTGGGAAGGCTGCTTGGAGGAGCTGACACCTGGGATTAGATGACTAAGAGCTACCTAGCAAGGGGAGAGGGTTTTTCAGGTAGAGGCTGCTGCGCATGGACGGCAGGGCACTGTGTGTGACAAACCCTGTCTGCTAATTCCAACATCTAGTCATCTCAGAGTTGGTCTCCACTGATTGCTTATTCTCTTAAGTATGGATCGTATTTTCATGTGTCTAGTAATTTTGGATTATATTCTGGACATTGTCAATAGTCTCTTGTAGAGCCTGTAGATTCTATTATGTTCCTATGAAGAACGTTAATCTTTTATTTTAACAGGCACTGAATATTATTGAACTCAAACACCAATCCCCACCTCCCCTGTGGGCAGAAACGGAAATCTCTGATCAGTTTTATTAATCTTAGCTGGGTTGCTTGCAATCTGTGCCATGCAACAGCTAGGGATTTATGTCCACAGTAGGTATTTCAAGAATTCCAAGCAGTTCAGTGTGGTTGGAGGGGAGTGTGTGTGTGTATGTGTGTGTGTGTGTGTTGCAGGGAACTGGAAGGACGTGTAGCTTAGAGAAAGGCAAGCCCAGATCATCAACAGCCTTGTGTGTTACACTAAGGAATTTGAGCTTTATCCCAAAGACTGTGTTGGAGAGCTTTAATCTGAAGCATAAAATGATCAGAATTGTGTCTCATAAACATTTCTTGGCATCTGTGTGAGGGATGAGCCAGAAGGGGTAGGAAGATAGTTAGGAGGTTCGTGGGTAAAATGAGCTCAGTTTCTCCTCTGTGAGATGAGGGGTTGAACTCACTGACTCTTGGTGTCTCTTGTAGCTTTAACATTCTGATCTTCCCACTGATGCCCTCACTTGGCCTCCTGGAGCCGGGAGTTCCTGCAAGCCTGTGTTTTGCAGATCACTGCAGACAGCTTTTGCGCCCAGACTGTAGAGGATGCCATCAGAGGAAAGTAAACTTGGTGGTGTTCTAGGGTATACGCATAGTTTAAGGTAAAGGGGCACAAGGCAACACACATGAATGCACCATGGGTAGGAAACAGCCTTCCAAGGTCCCTGGCTCTCCTTTCAGACCTCCTGTATCACGACAGGTGTGTGGTTAATGCCATATGATCTTAAAGGGCCTACTGTTCATCTGGCTTTCAGGTTTTCAGTCCTCAAAGAGAAGGAGATGATGGGTCTAGTAGAAAGCCAGTGATACGGACCCATTGCAGTAGGGGTACCCACATTGGGAAGGGTGGGAAGGTACATTGTTATAGTCCTCTGAGAGGTGCAGGAGATGCCGATGGGCATGTTGACTTCCTCCTTTCCTGGTTCTGAACCAAGAGGGGAGTGAGGCTTCTCTGAGCCTCAGGGTGCCCTGCTCCTTCTCAGCGTCTTGGGAGCAAAGAGCTCCTTTGTGTCAGATTGCGGGGGACACACGGGACGCTCTAGGAAGGCCCGGTGTATGGGGAAGAGCTGCAGTTCCGTCTGGGAACTGCACAGCAGACGAGGGGGCTAGGGTGAGTTTCAGGGGTTGAGCAAGAGCTACAGACGGGCAGGGGACAGGAGGGGGAAGGGCGTCTCCCGCTGGGGGTTTGGCAGTGTTTGGCCCACCGTAGATGCTCAGGAGATGGAAATCCCAGGTCCAGCCTTGGCGGACCGTTAGATCTGGGAATCTCAGCCCCGAGATAAGCCTGGACAGGGCTGAGTCTTTAGAGGATGCTTTGCATTTTCAGATAGTGGCATTTTTGCTCAGTCTCGTTCTTTTTAATATGGCGTCAGCATGACCGGGACTCTGAGGAAGGGGGGGTCCTTCCCAATATGGGGATGAGCCCTCTGTTCTGATGTACCTGCTGTGGTTTTGGTCAGACACCCGTGTTTAGAGAGAAAAGTCCATTTTAGAACAGGAGAGAGAGGGGGTCAAGTATGGCTTAAGGAAACGAGCGGGGCCAGGCTGTCCTGCCTCTGGGTATGCGGCCGACTCTGCCGACCTTGACTGCAGGGCTGGGTCTTGGCCCCAGAGGGAGAGGATCCACTGATGAGCAAGTGGCTTCAAGAAGATCAAAATAATTAGTCAGTTTTCACTGCTACAGTGAGTCACCCTCTTCAAGACACTGTGTTCCAGCTTAGGAGTTAGGAGCTGGGGCAGGAGGCGCCTGGCTCCGTTCCCAGGGGACACACAGGAGCCGTGGGGAGCTGAGGGGCCTCGGTCCACTTCCGCAGCCTGCGCTTTGGTTCCCTCCCGCCCGCTGTCAGCGGGGAAGGGAAGTGGGAGACGTGGCTATGAGGCTGAGCTGGGTGGAAAGGGGTGGACTGGGGGCAGAAGGGAATTCCACTGCCCTGGGCTGCAGGCTGGGCCCACAGAGCTCCAAGGCCGCAGGGGCTGCTCTGGGGTGACTGGTGGGCCTGGCTTCCCAGCAGGAGTGGGACCAACCCCCTTGGGAGGCAGAGAGGGGCTGGTGTCCCTGCATCCCTCCGCCTGCGTGGCTCAGGCCGCCCTGTGCCAGCTCACGGTGGAGGCTTCTCAAGGTTGGGCCGGGTTTCCGAGCATGTCTTTTCCCGGGAGCATCCCCGGATGGGTGAGGTGTGCGTGGTCTGGAGGCGGAAGGACGTGGTCCCTGGAAGCCGGGCAGGAGCAGCATGGCTGGTGAGGGCCAGGCATCCTGTAGCCGCCTGGCCGGAGGTGTGTGTGCCGAGGCGTGTCCTCTCGCCCTCTCCTTGCCTCCCCAGCTATTTTTTGAGTGCCTCTCAGGGGCTGGAAGTGCTGAAAATGCAGTGGAAAATTATATCGACAAGCTGACATTCTAGTGGGAGGAGAGCGATAGAAATGGGGCGAACAGGTAGAAAAGTCAGGTTATTTCAAATGCTGGGAAGCGTGGTGACCAGGTGGACAGGGCCTGGGATGTGGCTGTTTTCACGGTGGTGGGGAGGCCTCGCTGGGGCCGTGTGTCTAGGCTGCAAGCCCCTCATGGCAGGTCTGGGGAAGGGTCGTTATAAGCGGAGGGGCAGCTGGTGCCCTGGGTCTGAGTAGGGACGGCCAGTGTGCATACGGCCACGATGCCCCAAGGGGCCCTGAGCCTGGTCTGTGCGTCCCTGTGTGGAGGAAAACTCCTCGGGACTTGTTTACACTTTGGGCTGTGAGCAAGAAACAAACTTGGATTGCGTTAAGCCACCTAAGTGCCGCTGTTTATTTGTTGCAGGGTTAGCACCAGCCCAGCTATCACAGTGTAGCCGTGTGGGCAGCAGCCCGAGGACCTCGGCGCAGAAAGGGCAGCCCTTTAGCAGCCAGTGTGGGCTAGGAGGATGGGGGATGAGGCGATGCACATCCCCCTCCCCTCACGGTCATGCCGGAGCCTCGGTGCTGCTCTAATGCCAACTCAGAGCCAGCTTGTCACGTCACCCGATCCCCAACTTAAGCAGTAATGTGCTTGTCCAATAAGTGCCATATGGCTATGATGAGTCAAGACCACATTATCTCAGCTTTAAAAATTAATATTATTAATGATGAAAATGAAACCTCGCCGTTTTATGTCATGCTTTTCTCCTAAAGGGCTCAAAATGCAAGCGTTAAAATGTGTCCAACACAGTGCACCAGCTGTGCCTTAGGAAGGAAAGGGAAGTGAGGAAAACAGCTTCGTTCTTGAAGACCACAGGCTCACATCCTTACCCTGTAAGGATGGCTAATCTTCCCTAGCAGTAAACCGGAATAGTGGGATAGAATTAGGGAAATGGGATTATTTTAATGTCACAGTGAGGAAACGAAACACAGATAAGGGACTGGAGTTCATTAGATGCTACAAAATGCCAGGATAGACTTGTCCGACGTACCTTGTCTGCAGAGGGAGGGTGTGGGGTGGTGACAGGGGCCCCACTGGCCTGGCAGTGGCAGTGACTGTGAAGCTGGAGAGGAGCGGGAGAGGGACTGAGTTCCGAGGGGCAGGGACGTTGAGGACGGGAGAGACTGGCCCATATCGGGGAGGTAAATGGGGGCGTCTTCACGGAACCCCGAGATGCCTTGGGATCACCCAGGGCCATCGGCGGGCAGGGCATTGGCGTGTGAGGGGAGTAGTTAGGAGAGGGCTGAGTCACAGAAGTCAGGAGTAGCCAAGGAAACCGCAGAGACCATTTCTTGGTCGTTCCTCCATTTCCAGGAAGGTCTGTCGCCATAAAAAAATGCATTAACCTTTTATTCAATAGGTATTAATTAATTGGCTATTATGTGCTTTTCTTACCCCAGAAGAGCTTGTAGTTAAGGTTGACCGTATCATTTATCACCCAAACTAGGGCACATTTGAGAAAGAAGGGGGGACCACTGCTAATCGTTATGCTGGGGGGACAGGTGCACACAGAGACTGGCCTGGGCAACCCAGGATGCATGGTGACCCCACCTTGGGACCCCACCCCCTTCATGACCAGCGCAGGAGACACGGGCCAAGTGGGCAGTGGGTGCGCCCACCGGGTCCGCCTTCTCCCTCCTTCCTGCCTGGGTCCTCCCTCTTTGTCGTCAGGGCCCCGCTCGAGCCCCATCACCCACTCCAGCACCCCTCTAACCACTGACTGCATTTGTCACCTTGGGAGGTTACTTAACCTTCCTGTGCCTCGGTGTCTGGTCAGTACCTGCCTAGCGGGGTCATGGTGAGGATGGAGTGCGTCCATGCAGTTTACCGAGAACAGGGCCAGGCGCCATGGATGAACTGCTCTTATCACGGGGAGCCTGGTGAGGTCTGGTAACTCACCCAGGCCCTGTGCGCTTTGGCGTCCTCATCTGGGAAACAGGGAGGGCGCACCTGCCTTTTATGGGCCTGGAATTCGGGGCACGTCAGCCCCGCCTCCTCCTGCAGCAGACATCAAAGGGTGAGTTTTAATACTGTCCACACAAGTTCACAGATTTATGACATAATATATTTAGATGTGGTTCAAGAACATCTCACAAAGGGACAGAGGGGGTGCCCAAGGGGAAGTGTGGCCACGTGGCCTCACATGGAAAAGGTGAGCAGGGACCAGAGGGACGGGTGGCCAGGCTGCCCCGAGCTCTCAGGCAAGGGAGAGACTCTCCAAGGCACAGGACGGTCTGGCCTTCATCTCAGGACAAAAACCAGAAGGCCTTTCTCTGAACCGGGGGGCAGGCACGCGGGTGCCTCTTCAGTCGGGAAAGGGCCAGATCTGCTCCCAGGACTTGACCTCCAGCCACAGTTCCAGCCAGAAGAGCACAGAACTATTCTAGGTACTTTGGTGGGGTTTTTTTGTTGGGGTTGTTGTTACTTCACTAAGTTCATCTACAAAATAGGAAGTTATATATTTTTTAAAGAGTGGTTTTATAATGGAAAATTTGAAATATAATATTTGAAATATAATCAAAGTAAAGAGACTTCCTTGTGTAATGAGTGCCCATCTCCCAGCTCCAGTGTCAGCAGCGATCAAATGCTTGCCAATTTTGTTTTACCTATTTCCCTCAAGACTTTTTTCTCTGAGATGTTTGAAAGCAAATTCCAGTTCACCCGTAAGTACTTTGGGATGCATCTCTTACAGACGAGGAATTAAAAAAACAAACACGTAACCAAGTATGTGTACCACCCAGATCACAATACCAATAACAAAACCCAGTAAATCCTTAATACCATCTAATATTCAGTTTATATTTAAATTCCCTTATTTTCCCTTATTATCAAAATGCATTTTGACAGTTGGTTGATTTTTTTTTTCAGAAATTTATTTATTTATTTATTTATTTCATATTTATTTTTGGCTGTGTTGGGTCTTCGTTTCTGTGCAAGGGCTTTCTCCAGCTGCAGCAAGCAGGGGCCACTCTTCATCGCGGTGCACGGGCCTCTCACTGTTGTGGCCTCTCCTGTTGTGGAGCACAGGCTCCGGATGCGCAGGCTCAGCGTCCATGGCTCATGGGCCCAGCCGCTCCACGGCATGTGGGATCCTCCCGGACCGGGGCACGAACCCGCGTCCCCTGCATCGGCAGGCGGACTCTCAACCACTGTGCCACCAGGGAAGCCCTGGGTTAGCAATTTTAAATAGGGTCAGGAAGGCTCAGGAGTCGGTCTCACGTAAGCCAAAACCTGACCAAGGTGACAAATGAGCCATCTGCATGCTGGAGAGGCGCCTTCCAGACAGAGGGGCTGGTGGAATAACAGAGGAATGACAGACGCCGGTGTAGCCGGCGTGGACCTGGAGAGATCGGGAGTTAGCAGGAGAGCAGGTCAGGGGTGGGCGCAGGGAGGGGCAGATCATGTAGGGCCTTCCAGACCATTTCAGAACATTGGTTTCCCCCCTGAGTGAGCTGGGCAGTCCCTGGAGGACGTGGGCAGAGGTGTGGTAGGACCTGGCTTATGACGGAGTAGTAAGGGTGGAACTGAGTTTAGACAGAAAAGCAGAAAGTGTCCTTCCTTCTTGGTAACGGGGGCCGAAGGGGCTTCATCTGTTTGAAGGGGACTCTGTGCCTCGGGCTACCAGGTGGACTATAGGAAATGCTTCTCAACCCATCCTTAAATGTTCCTAAGGGTAGCATTCTCCTTGGCACTTCGAGTGCTTCATACCATCAAATCCCAGGGCAGAAACCTTCCTCCTTCAGGCTCTAGAGAGAACAACTATCTGTCCATCATCCCAGAGAAATGGAATTCCATCCCCTCCAAGGTGGAATCCATGGGGCAGCGCCTCTCCTTGACCCATCTCCTTGCTTGCTTGGCTCTGAGTCTGTCAGAACATCCTCACCATTGCTGAAGGACTGGTGTTGGCTAGCCAGGGATGCCCAGTGAGGGTTTCTGATGAGTCCAGAACTAGGCCAGCATTTGCGGTGCCACAGGCCATCCACCCATCCACCCATCCATCCATCCATCCATCCATCCGTCCACCCATCCATCCGTCCATCCATCCATCCGTCCATCCGTCCATCCACCCATCTGTCCATCCACCCATCCACCATCCATCCACCCACCCATCCATCCACCCATCCATCCATCCACCCATCCGTCCACCCATCCATCCGTCCACCCATCCGTCCACCCATCCATCCATCCACCCATCCGTCCACCCCTCCATCCATCCACCCATCCATCCATCCATCCATCCATCCATCCACCCATCCATCTGTCAGTCCATCCATCCATCCACCCATCCATCCATCCACCCATCCATCCATCCATCTGTCCATCCATCCATCCGTCCATCCGTCCATCCACCCATCCGTCCATCCATCCATCCATCCATCCATCCATCCATCCACCCATCCATCTGTCAGTCCATCCATCCATCCATCCATCCATCCATCCATCCATCCATCCATCCATCCATCCATCCATCCAGGGTCACCACTGTAACCACAGCGAGGGTAGGCTTAACAACGTAGGCTGGACACCTTTTTGCTTCCATCCAGACTTCCCCAGGCGGCTTGGAGCACACCTTTTCACGCGTGCTGCCTTCTCAGCATCAAGAGAGCCTTTTTTGTGGATGAGCATCTGTCTTTGCCTGTGACTCCTGCCCGTTATAGGCTGCTTATGAATTTCTGGGTGCTTAGCAACCAGGAGAGGAGAGGATGCAAGCAGCCTGAACGCCTGTCAAGTAGCTGTTCCCTTCTCTCATCTTCTCCTCTGGGTTTGTATCTGCAGTGAAAGCAGCCAGAGAGAGGCTGAACCTCAACTTAAATAGTGACTTTTTACATTAAAAAAAAACCTTAAAACTGAATCTAGTGCAAGAAGATCTTGCCTCGAAGAAAGCTTGCAAGCCTCCCTTACCATCCTCCCCTGTCGTTACCCCGGATGCTCCTCTGTCACCTTCTGGGGTCTTTCCCACAGGCCTGGTGTGAAGTGGGGGACACACCAGGACAAGAGAAGAGGTGGGAGAGGCCAGGCCCCCCCCTTCTCCAGCTGCGGGTTTGTACAGACAAAAGGACATAATGAGGGAAGCAGGTTCTCCAAAGAAGGGACGTCGTGACTTAGAGAGAGGCTCTCTGCCTCTCCTTAGGAGGAAGGCTGCTGGCCGCGGGACGGGCAGGCGTTTCAGATGGATGGTCCTTGGCAGCTGCCAGTACCGTGGATGTAGCAGAACAGACCTCTAGAGACCTCAAACCAGGAGGCGTCCAGAGGAGCCGGGGCTGGCGGGAAGGGAGGAGGGAGCTGCCGCGTTTACTGTGTCTCCCGGGGTCACAGTTTTTCTTAAAAATACTTGGAAGGCATGGTACTGAATCAGTGCTGCTTGTGAACTATGTCTGCAGACGATTCAGGGCCATGGAGGCTTGATGGAAGGTCTGAGTTGGAATCTAACTTGGCAGCTGATTTGTGGTGTCCGGGCATCCATGTCTGGGGGGCTGGACGCTCAGACCCGGAGTTTGGGCCCCTCCAGGTTGTCACAAAAGGCTGAAAACATCTCTCAGCTCCTGGAAATGCCTTTTCTCCCCTGGCCCCTGGGAGGACCCAGCTACTTCATGACGTGGTTCCCCCCAGGGAGCCTTTCGGGCTGCTTGTACCAAGCAGTACCAAGTACCAAGTACTTGTACCAAGTACCATTCTTAGAAGGGCCTGTGGGTGTGCTCTTTTTTCAGATGAATTCCCTGGGTTCCGAGAGGAAAATGAAAACATGGACGCAATGGGGGTCTTTTCTTGGCTGGAACAACCTAGCACTTGTTTAATGGATTAAACAAGCATTAGAATGAATGTTTGAGGATTTGGAATTCAGTCTTTTATGACAATCTGAGCATTCTCTTGTCTCTCCAAACACCCGTGACCGTTCCAGGCGTCCTGCCAGGTGGAGCTGGGGTACGGTACAGAACTAAGGGGGTGGTGCGTTACCAAGGACTCAGAAAGCATCCCCTGGGCCTGCTGGTGATTGGCTAGTGAACTGATGGTTTTAGCCAGATTCTTAATCAAGTGAGTTGTGTGATGAAGGGAAAAAATAAAACCTATCAGGGAGGTCAGCACTTTAGACTCATAGACTCGTGAATGTCGGAAGGACTTCTGAGGTCCTTTATCCAGCCCATCGCCCCCCCGCCAGGTGCTTGGTTAGTAGTTGGTGCAGGGACCCTGGGCTGTGCACCAGCGTTGACCCAGGCCCGAGGTATTTGCATAGAATATAGTACCGCGGTTAGGACCACGCACTAGCGTGTGAGCTCCAGAGCTGAACCCGGAAACCAGAAGAGATTGAGGAACAAGGCCGTCCCAAGGCAGCAGCAGACTCTGGTGGAGTGAGGACGCCCACGTGGCGGTCAGTGAGCGGGTGAGTGGGTCGGTGGGGTCCAGGGAAGCAGAGCCTCACGGTCACGGTCACCATGAGCGTCAGCGGGCGATGCGGAGTGTCCGTGCCTCCCAGGCACGAAGTGCGAGTCTTTTGTGGGAGCCCTCGCCCTCCTGCCCGTGGTTTCTTCACCCCCAAACGGTGTGCACCCCGGGCTGGACTGATCTCCTGGGAGGCGGCTTCTCCCCGAGCCTCTGGGCCTGATTGGCTGGGGGCACGAGAGCCACGCACGCCCCGTCTCAGGGCCCCCTTCCTCTGGCCGGTTGTATGGGCTTTGGGAGCAGGGGTCTGCGTGCCTGTCCTCTGGGACAGGGGCGTGTTTCCCAGGCCCTGTCACCTTCGGTAAAATCTGTCACACGTCGAGCATGGGGTAAATGAATGCACGAGCGCAGCCCATGTTCTGAGTGCAAAGTGCACATGCATGTGCATGCACACGGCCACGCCCCACGCCCCGGCATGGGTGCAGGGAGAGAGTCCCCCTCCTCCTGGCGAAGGACAGAGGGCTGGAGAAGGGACCGGGCCGGGAGGACGCAGAGATGCGGAGGCCCCCTGGAGCTGCCTCGGCCAGATGCCTGGTGGCCGAGTGCAGGCCTGACACGGAGCCTCTCCCTCGGCAGGGGTCACCGGAGCCAGTGAGTCACGGGGAGGAGGGGCGGGAGGAACGCCCCTGGCCAAAGGTGTCGCGGGTCCCGTACGTGGCCCACGTTTCTTGCGTGGACGTAGGCCTGGGGCCGTGGCTGCTGTGGCTGAGTGCCCAGGTGTGACGCCGGTGCTCTCCCCTGACGGCCCTGAGCACCGCCTTCTCCCAAGAGGCAGGCAGTAAGGTGAGGGGCTGAGAGGCTCAGGAGCCGGGCACCTCCCGAGGGTGGCCTGGCTTTGTCATTTCAAAATGAGGGTTGTCGTGAGTGTCCAGAGAAGCCACGTGTTCATCTGTTGTATGAGGTTTTTCGAGGACCGACTGTTGTCTGGCCCCGTGCTGGGTGCCGAGCGCGTGGGAGTGACGAGGTCACGGTGGGCACGCGGTGCCCGCGGGCATGATGGCGGTGGTGACAAGTCACCACCACCTCTGCGGTCATCGCCTCCGTGGTTCCCCCCAAGCCGCCTCGTCTCTTGCACCCCAGTGTCCCCACCTGTAAAATGTGGAGCTGAGTCAAGGTCATCACTAAGGGGAGTCCCCGCGCCTCTAGTCTGGGGCTGACAGTTCTGAGCTCACACGTGTGTTACTTAGAGAAGCTCTAGACACAAGCGGAGAGACAGCTGGGGGGACAGCCCAGGCCTTCAAGTGGGGACAGATGGGCCAGCAGGTCACCACACACCAAGTCAGAGACTTAGATTCCCAGACTCGGTTGCCCAAACAGGTGATGGGGGAGGCCAGACCCGAGGGTGGTTCACATGAAAAACACCCAGGTGTTTTGTTCTTGTGTGTGACTGGAGCTTCTAGAAACGGGTCATGACCCTGGGCTGCCTCCACAGCGAGGAGGGAGGTGTGTCCGGCCAGGGGATGGTGGCTTGCGTTCTGGAGTGGCTGTAGACCCGGAGACTGACGCACAGGATGTCACTTAATTACAGCATATCACTTACCCCACAGTAAGCACATGGGGCTGGTACTATATTATCGTTACTGTGACCGTGTTGTGGGCGAGAGCGCAGAAGCTTAGGTGAAGAGGTGGGTTGAGAGGGATGCTGTCCGCGGACCTAAACAGCCGCGGGAGGCACCGAGCAGGTGCGTCTTTAGGGGGTCAGGAGGGAGGGTAGGCTGAGCGTGGGGTGGTAGCAGGGGACTCAGACGGTGGTGGGCGCTGTGGAAGGAGCTCCTTGGGGACAGAACCCGTTGGGAGGCCGAGGCTCTCCGCCCCTGAAAGTGGAGCCGGGTGACTGTCAGGTGCCGGGAGGCCACCAGCGGATGACCTGCCAGTTTCTGTCCACAGACAGGTAGCGGTGGTGCCTACCCTGAGCCCATGCCATCGCCCTAATGACACGCCACTGAGAGCGGCGGCGAAGTGACCCCGGTGGGCCGTGGTGGGCGTGTAGGCAGCGGGGCGACAGGGCCCGTGACCCCGGGCGGGGGCGGCTCTCAGGGCTCCTTTGCTTCCACCCTCCCCTCTCCAAGGCCCCCAGGTCTTTTGTCCCCCAGGACCTACTTGCCTTCCTCTGACGCCACCTCGAGTCCACTCGCACCAGTGAGGGCTCCTCAGTCTGTGTGGCCGCCGGGCCAGGCCACTACTAACTTGTCCTGTGAGGCCGCACGCTGGCGACGTCCTGGGAAGTGGCGCCCCCATGCAGCGTTTGTAGGGAGGGGTGCTCCGCTGCCCTGGCGCCCCCCTCCCTCGGTCTCCTTTATCTGGGAACCATTTGTCTGGTGCCCACGATGGACAGAACCGAGCTGAGCCAGAGATTCACGACGCCTGGGGTGAGTCCCTGTGGGTCCCTTGGAGCAGGGGTTGGGGAGCGGGTGGGGGGATGGCGGGGGACTGGGCAGTGTCGGGGGGACTCCCCTTGGGGGGTCACTGGTAGGTTTCCCTGGTGGCGTCCTCGGGAAGAGAGGACCTTGGACGGGTCCTCAACCCGCCGCACGCTGTATAGGCGGGCCGGTGCCTCAGTCTTCTGGGGCCTCTGGCGCTCAGCCTCTTAAATGGGATGATATTACTTCCTTCATGGGACTCCTGTGAAAGTCAAGGTAAATGAGGTCATTTGGGGAAAGCACTTGTCTTAGCGCCTGGCTCAGTAGAAGAACATTCTCTTCCCTTCCCGACTTTTTTTTTTTAATTAATTAATTAATTTAGTTATTTTTGGCTGCGTTGGGTCTTTGTTGCTGCACACGGGCTTTCTTTTTTCTAGTTGCGGCGAGCGGGGGCCACTCTTCCTTGCAGCGCGCAGGCCTCGTGTGGCTGGCGTTGACCCATGTGGCCTCCTGGTCATGGCGGGGCTTCCTGGCTTCCATGGCCCACATGGGGGAACTGGAGTCAGGCTCCTGCCGGGCGGCCGGGAGCCGGGCGGGGCAGTGGCACCCACCCCGCCCCTGGGACGGCCCTCAGGCAGTGGGGCTTCTTCTGCCCTAACAGGACCTGGACTGACTGACCAGCTTGTGTTTAAGGAAGGAAGAAAGGAAAAGAGATGAAGGGCCCTAGCGGTCAGGCTCTGGGAGAGACCGAGATGGAGACAAACTCAGAGCAGAAACACCGAGAGACAGACAGACAGACAGACAGACAGGGAGGCAGGGCAGCAAGGGGACAGGAGATGCCAGTGGGCGGGGGGGGCTCTGGAAGGGGCAGCAGTGACGTTGCCGTGATGATGGACCCCTGACTCGGGCCTGGGTGCGGTCTGGTGCTCACCAGGCCCGCAGGGGCTTCCTTGTGAGGAAGGACGTCTCTGTGACAGTGAGAGGGCTCCTCGGCGGTGACACTGGCCCTGCAAACGCGACCTCCCTCAGTCCTCGGGGCAGTCCGGGTGGGGTCTGTCACGGCCCCGTCAGTGCAGGGCGCGTGCGGCGAGAAGAAATGGACCCTGACACGCGTGACCCCACCTCCTCCGCCCCGGCGGCCCCGTCCCCTCCTCTGCGTCACAGACTCCCTGTGACAACGTGTCCCACGTTTCTACGCGTTCAGAGCCTCCCCCGGCCGTCGCTCTGTGAGTGGACGGTGGGGTCTGCGTCCTGCAGGAGGGACGCTGAGGCCCCGCGAGGGTGGGCGGGTCCCGCCTGGCAGCCCTCCCTGGCTGGCCGCCCCTCTGAGGGGCCGTCTCCTCCACGGCAGCTGCTCCATCTCAGGAACTGCTTCGCCTGGGGACTGAGATGGGACGGGGGGAGCAGGGGGCCGTGGCGGCCTCGAGGGACAGAGCAGGGACACAGCACCTTCCCTCTGCGAGTTGGAGCCTCTTCCCAAGAGCAGTGTCTGGGTGATGGCCGAATTCATTCCTGGGGTCCTGAGGAGTCTCCCCACTAACAAAGCACAGTGATGGTTCTTCAGGTAATTGGGAGATAACCTCCCCTCGGAGGGTGTGCGTTGGTGATGGACAGGCCAGGGGACAGGGCAGCGGGGACGGAGGCCCGGGAGTGACGTCCTCAGGGGCAGGATGCCTCCCTGTTCTGCTCGTTCCCGTCCTTTAAAGAGGAATGACTAAGAAAGCCAAAGCAGATGCCCCGTGGTGGCCCGTCCTGGGGGGGTTACGTTCCTCACGGTGCAGCTAAAGGCCTCCTCTCCACCCAAGACGTGCGTCCTGATCTCTGAGGGGGTCTGTTGAGCCCCAGAGGCACCAAGCTGTCCCACCTGCACTGCAGCCAGAGGGTGCCCGGGAGGCACCTGGGCTTGGTAGAAGCAGCAGCAGCAAATCCGGGGCTGCTTCTCCAGGAGCCCTGCTCGGGCCTCAGAGACACAAACACCAATCAGAGCAGGCAGCTCTCAAAAGCGTCATCACACTCAGAATTAGAAGAAAAGACAAAAACGGAGAAAGTTATTATCAACAGAATACCCAGGGGCCGTCCTCCCCGGGCCCGAGGCCCCCGATTCTGGTCATTCTACCCTTCAGCATCTCAACCATCTTAAAATGTATCCATAAACCACATCGAATTGAATATTTTTACTGTAACGAAATGAGAGAGAATGATTGTATTTTTTATACTGTTGAGTTTTATTAAGGATAAATTATTCATTTTGGTCTTGTGTCATAAACTCTATTTTCTGATGGATAACTATGCATTGAGCTGCATTTCACTAGTTGACACATTGTTAGGTTTTGTAGACTTGGAGTTAAATATGCATTTTGATTTTGCAGTTTTCTTTTATATTTTGGACCCAATCTGGCTTTGTTTTGCTTTTACATTTCAAGTGTTTTTCTGGGTCAGTGGAAAGCTAGTGGGGGTGTAGACATTGAGCCTCTTGGGCCTGATGGATAAAAGCTCTCTGTCCCTCCGACCTCCATCCCCACCCCCAGAGAGAGGAAGAGATACAGAGATGGCTTTAGCGAACTGATGTTCAGCCTCTAGTTGCCCTGTCTTCTCTTTGGTCTTATTTTTGTGACAATGAAATGTAAGAAGTGTTCCCTGGGAAACGCAGAATCTTTCTAAGTATCCCAAGCAGGTGACACGTCGCCAGTTCCCTGAAACCCTGTGGTGGAGGGAGGGATGTAGATTCTGACCGTGAGGGTCTCTGCCAGCTCAGGTGAGGGCATGGGAAGGGCTGGGTCCTCCGGAGCCTCCAATGGGCACCTGCGTGTGGCTCTGGCTTCATGTGGACCCTGGATTTCTCCCCGGCTCCACAAAGAGCCTTGCGCTGGTACAGCCATGACAGAGGCGCCTCCAGGGCTGTGTGTGCAAATATTGAACACCGGGGGTCTACGAAGGAGAGAGAGAACTAAGTCCGTACAAGGAGAGGACGGCCGGAGGGTCCAGTCCATGGAAACAGGAGGACGCTCTGCCATGCAGGGACCGAGCTGGGCTCTGGCTGTGCTGCCCAAGATGAGGGGCTAGGTCTGGCTTCCAAAGGGTGACTTCAAAAAGAGGGATGCTGACCAGCTATCAGCAAGTTTAGGAGAGCCTGTGGGGAGATCAAAGAAAGGGACACCTGGCCGTCCTCGACCATGGTGACTTACCCGACATAGGAATGCCCAAGGAAGACTGCAGGAAACTGGGACCATTAAGAGCTCAGGTAACTAGTGATCATTAAAGAAGAAGAAAGAAAACACTCACAAAATGACCCTGGAGCTCTCCTGCAGGAAAAGGAAACACAGATCCTTTCGGATCCATGATCTAAGAGAGCAAAGGCGGTCTAGGAGTGGCTGCCTTGATCAAGGTCAGAGCTGGAGTCTTCAAGGTTGGGCACTGGCGCTTTGAAACCCAGGAGGAGCATCTTTTGGGTCATGCCTGGCATTTCTCCATTAAGGGAGTGGCGCTCTCACCCAGAACTGGCTCTTTGTTCGTGGAATAGGATTCCCTTTCTACACTAAAAATGAGATTACGTGAAACCCTTGAAAATGTATTTGAAAAAGGGAGGGCTTTTTGAGCGGGATGCATTACCATAAAATGACACTGTCTTATTCCTTATTGCCTAATTAGTAATGTTGTACTTCAGTGTGAAATGGTACGTTTAAACATTGCCAATCGCTTTAAACAAAGGATTTCAAAATACTGTAGGAAGGAGCGCTGTGAAAATTTGCTGTCAGCCAGCATCTCCGAGGGTACGTTTTGTCACCACCTGGGGTGCCTGCTCAGTGGGGACCTAGCAGAGGAGGGAAGGACATCCCCATCCTGCCATGTTTTCTGGCCTCCGTTCCCTTCACCCAGGGCTTAGCTGGTCCTGGGACTGTTGTTTTTAATTAATTTTTAGGGTATTGTAGTCATACGTTGGGCTCAGGTGGGCTCTGTCATTCATTCATTCATTGATTCATTACACGCTTAACAAGACAGATATAAACTGTGTTCTAGGCGCTAAGGGCACAGAATGAATATAATGCAGCTCCTTTCCTCGTGGAGGTCAGCCCGGAGGGGAAACAGGGGTTTTGTGGGAAATCAAAATACACCATGGTAGGCGAGGAGGGCAGTAGAGAGGTGAGCACATTTTCACGTCAGCCTTGAGAAAGTGTATTAGTCAGAGTAGCCTATCTGGTGTAACAAATATCCCCCAGTTCCCAGTGGCTTAATGGGATGAAGGTTTATTTCTTGCTCACATCGCAGCCCAATCTGGGTTGGCAGGGTGGCCATAGGGGTTACTCAGGGACCCAGGCTTCTTCTGTTTAGAGGCGGTGCCATCCCCTTGGGCCTGGAGATTTTCCTCTCCATCCCCTGAATCTAGCTGACAGATCTGTGATAAGAAATAGGGCATGGAGGGGTGCACCCCACGTTTTAGGGTCCCACCTAGAAGTGGTGCCCCCCGTTTCTTGCCTGTCCCACTCTCTAGAGTACAGTGCACAGTGCTGCCTCCTGCAGGGGAGACTGGGAAATGCAGGCTCGCTGTGTGCACAGGTGGCAGAGAAGCAGGGGTCTCCCGCCCAGGGGCAGGCAGGAGCCACCGCATCAGAGGGAGTGTGGGGGCGGGTAGAGTTTATGAGTGAAGACGGGTGCTGGGTGCCAGTGGGGGGTCAGCAGGGTGTGAGGAGACATTCGGAGCAAAGGAAGTGGACATAGTTTGGGTGTGTCTTCAGATAGAACTGGATTGAAGGCTTGGCCCACAACCACTGGTGGCGTGACCTTGGGCCTGGTGCATCTTACGTGTCCCAGGTGTCACCTCCAGCCCTCACCCCAGGTCATCTCCAAGATGCGAGCGTTACCTGGAGTCTCACCCTCTTCTGTCACCACTGGCTTGAATCTCACTGAGAACCGCTTTTTCTGACTGACCCCTTCTCTCTGCTCTGGACAAACCCTGACACGGACCCTTCCGCTGATTCACACATGGGGGTTTTTGTGGGTGTATCAGTCTGTACCCAAGTTTTGGGAAGATGGAGGGAGATCACATCATGGTAATGAATATTGAATGTTTGAAATTTCTGTGCCTGAAGAGTCCTTCTGGCATTTTTCCGGCCTGGACTCCAGCGTTTTGATGTATTTCTTACGTTCTCACCGTCTCTGCCTTTGCTGCTCTGAACAGACACCCCTCCCTGCTGTCATTATGCAGAGCAGTTCAGCTGCTACTGGCCCCACCCCCAGCCTCAGCTCAGAGCCCCCCTCTCTGTGTATCCCCTACGTGCCTCCTCCCATGAGGGACCCTTTCCTGCTGTGGGGGAGACTGAGAGATTCGTGTCCCCATTGCTTGGAAGGCAGACGTAAATTGGGTCAACTTTTGTTTTTGTCTTTTTAATTAACTTATTTATTTATTTTTGGCTGTGTTGGGTCTTCGTTGCTGCACGCGGGCTTTCTCTAGTTGGGGTGAGCGGGGACTATTCTTCGTTGCGGTGCACGGGCTTCTCATTGCAGTGGCTTCTCTTGTTGCTGAGCATGGGCTCTAGGCGCACGGGCTCAGTAGTTGTGGCTCACGGGCTCTAGGGCACAGGCTCAGTAGTTGTGGCGCATGGGCTTAGTTGCTCCCTGGCATGTGGGATCTTCCCAGACCAGGGCTCGAACCCATGTCCCTTGCATTGGCAGGTGGATTCTTAACCACTGCGCCACCAGAGAAGCCACTCAACTTCTGTGTTAAGTAACTTTTTCTTCCTCTTATAT
Organism: Mesoplodon bidens; assembly: GCF_964165515.1. Taxonomy (NCBI): domain Eukaryota; kingdom Metazoa; phylum Chordata; class Mammalia; order Artiodactyla; family Ziphiidae; genus Mesoplodon; species Mesoplodon bidens. Next base: position 902,306 of record NC_138167.1, on the reverse strand, counting down.
TTAATTTCACTAAGGTTCAAATGGGAGTGTTTCCACCAGAACTGCAGGGTTGCTGTGAGGATCACATAAAATAATCTATGAAACTGTGTAGACAGACCCTTGGGGAAGAGGCAGCCCCCCGGCCATCTCCCCCAGCCCTCAGGGTCATGCTTCCCCATGGTGGAGCTGCAGACAGAGCGTGGACCCCACCAGCTTCTCGGGGAGAACGGGCCTTCACCCACTGTGTTCCGAAGTCAGGACACAGCACATCAGTGAGACACGGGAGGAGAGCCTTTGAAAACTGTGGTCTGTTACAGCACAAGTATTTTCCTAAGATTCCAGATGTGGCTTCTGAGAGGTTTGAGTGTGCAGGGCACCCCCAAGAAGCTGGGGGTTTGGGGTAGCACACTGCTCCCCCAGGCTAGCCGACCCTACCTGGGAGACCTGGCCTGAGCTCGCCCGTGGAGCTGCTGTGCGCGAGGGACCCCAGGGGAGAGACTGGGGTGTCCCTAGGCGGCTGGTGCGGGGGTGTCCACCCTGACTTCTCTTTATGAGGCCGAGGGAGAGGGTCCCAGCCTAGCTGGGCGCTGGCCCGAGACTTCCTCTCTCCTGCATTTCATGGTCTCGCCGAGCAAGGAGGGTCCCGGGGCCCACCCGGAGAGGGGGCTTCTCCTGCCGGGTCCTGGACAAGACAGGCCGGGGCTTCCTTCCGCCTCTGCCCGATACCTCCGGGCATGGAGTCCCCTCGGGGAGGGGGTCTGTAGTCGCAGGAGGGGCGTCCTTGGAGCTGCTGCCTTCCTCTGCTCCGCGGCTCATTACGCTGCCACCTGCAGGGAAGGAGGCGTCCTCTCTGCCTCACGATGAAGTCAGCGCTCAGGTGGCCCTCGGTCGTCCTCCTTAGGGCAGCCACCCCTTCTCTGCTCCCACCCCCCCGTGCCCCCCCGCTTCTGGACTCTGCCGTCTGCCCTCCGACTCACGGTCCCCAGCGCCCCGGCCCCGGCACTGGGGGCTGCTGCCCTGTCAGGGGTGGTTCCCTCCCCTCCTCCCCGCTCTCCCTCCACGCCTCGCCGTTTACTCCTCTGGAGCCTTCAGGAAGCTGGAACTTCTCTGTCCTTTCCCCCGTGTGCGATGGTCCTTCTCTCAGAGGTTTCCTGCCTAGTGTTTCCCGTTGACTCACGCTGTCCCAGTTTGGGTCCCTTGCCTGCCTCTCCCCACTTCCTGCTCTGTGATGCTCTTGTTTACTTCCCGCTGTGGACATAGAATTTCCACAATTGGAGGGGTTTGGTCCTCATCTCCTTGATGAGCTTCTTTCCCTGAGAACCCTTGTTCCCTCTGTGTCCGCCCATTTTCCCACACGGGGACGTCTGACCCCTAAGTCATGACCGTGCAGTTGATCACCTGGGGCAGGCGTCACAGCTGGGGGAGGCGTCCCTGGGTTTCCTGCCCCCCAGGGGCTGAGCATCCATCAGAGTCTACCCCGCATCTCGCACTGGAACATTTGAAAAGCCATCAGCGTAGAAAGTGGGAAAGCTTTCCAAACGAGGGTCCTGTGAGGACACTGGGGACCCTTTGTTCCCACGGCAAACGCCAACCAGGACGTCTCTCCAGCTGTGATGGCATCCGGTAGAGAAGTTTCACCAAAATAGAGAGTCTGTTGAGCTGCTGTCCTGCGAATGCCCAGGGACATCTCTCTTCGTGGAAGGAGAGACATGTCTCTTTGTACGTCACTGGTGGCCATGGCAGCGATGGCGGGGACGTGGTTCTGTGCCCGCACCACCTCCGCCTTGCCCATCCTGATGGTGGGTCCATGTGGCCAGTCACAGGGTGGAGGTGCTCATGTCCCAAAGCTTCGGGGGGTCTCAGACCCGCCCTGACCACTCGGCTGCAGACCAGAGAGTGGGTTAGACCCCAGGACCTGCCCCTCCACCTCCATGGGAGCAGTTATTTCAGAGACAGGTTCCTTTGGAAAACGTTGTCACAAGAAAAACAAATTGCTTTCTATCAGAATGTCTTCTGGTCTCGGACAGAGTGACAGTGTCAGGTGGGCCAGCAGCCTAAGGTGAATAGGGCCACACGTCCTGACCCTGCCCAGCACTTGGAGCTGGCTGGAGCTGACAAATGTCTAACCAGTAAGGGTCTCCGTCTCAGCCCCAACTCAGACCTTTATGTCAGATCCCCAAAAGGACCCCAGTGACCATTCAGTCCATTCAGTTCGGCATCCGTGGAGCTCCCAGCACTTGAAGAAAAGAGACCTCTGAGACCGTTGGCTCAAGCTCCCAGAGGACCTCTGGGAGGAGACTTTAGATCCAGCGGGCTCCCAGTCCGTGCCCCCCCAGTGTGCTCTCCCCGATAAGTGTACCTTCCAGAGCGGACCTTGGTAGGTAGAGCAGGGCTTTCTCCAGGAATGTGGAGCTTCCAGTGGCTTCTGCTTTAGAGGCGGTGAGCTAACTGCTGAAAACTCCTGAGACTGACTTATTTCTGTGCTGACGATGGTGGGGCAGGAGCTGGTCGCCAGGCCAGTTTAATGCAGTGTTCCTGGGACTAGGGGTCCGGAGCCCTCCCACTGGTTTGGGAAGCCCCTCTTGGCCATCCAGGCTGAACGCCTGTGATTTGCCAGTTAACCCCCTTCTTAGTGGGAATTAAGGAATCCAGGACTCTTGTTAGTTCTCAGGTGATAAATTGTGATAAAGTACAATCACGACGTCCTGGCAAGACTTCCTAGGGACAGAGAGAGCCTGAATGAGGTCCCGTTGGTAAGATGTTTTGCATTTTTTCACAAAAAATTAATTTCTAGACCATCTCCAACTTTTGAACTGTTGGAGCCCACTGTTACAGACCCCCTCTGCCTTGAACCACTTTTGGAAGGAGGGCCTTCAGCAGTTCCGGCCAGAACGTAAATGCGTTTACACTGAAGTGTAAGAGAAGGCTCTTTCCTCAGATAAGAGGGAAATGGGGAAGGAGCAGGAGGCTCCTGGGGTCTCCGGGGAAGCAACAAACCAGCGGCCAGGTTTATTTGCAGCCCTGATGGTCCCTGTGAACATTTCTTCCTGAGTATTTCAAATATCACATGGACCAGCCTGTCCAGAGCGGGTAGGAACGAGGTGGGGAGGGGGAAGGGAAGACCCCCGGCGGCCAGAGATTTGGGCAGGGCGGACCTGTTGGCAGCTAGCTCAGGATGGATGGGCTGGAGCTGCCCAGCAGAACTCAGTCTGGCCCTTTCTAGGTCAGCAGCGCCTGCACAGCGCTGGGTCCCGAGCCGCCTTCCTGCCAGGTACCTGCCGGTCCAAAGCATCTTCCTCTGGGCGCCCCATCCTGTTCCTCTAAGGTCGGGGCTGAAGCTGTCGGAACAGGGAGGTGGATGTGTAAATCCCAGCACCCCTTTGGCTGCTTGTAAACTGAGATTCCAGACTTAGGAATGTATTTGTTCTTCCTTGGGTGGACCCCCTCTCCTGCTTCCCTGCATCTTGTGTCCACTGAAGCCACTTACTGACCACTGAAAGTGCCCCGTTAAATCCGGAGTGCTGTGAGACCTAAATTCAAACTGTAACCCAGCAAATCGGCCCCAGTCTGTGTTTCCCATTGATTAAAAAAAGTTAAGACTCAGTGATATAATGTAATTCAGTATTATGTAATAAAAGCCTATGATGGATTGTAATTTTGCAGTCACTAACTTCATTTTTCTTGTTAGTGTTCATTTAAATCTTAGCCCATTGTGTGTTCAATACTACAAGGACTAAAACCATTTCTCTTTAAAATAAACCCGTTGGAATTTTTGCAGCCATTTAGAGGAGACCCCCTCCCCCCTCTTCCTCCAGAAACATTCAGATAAGTGAGGTTTTCCTACATTTAAATCAGTGATTGACCAGAACCAAACTGGAGGATGATTGGTTTTTGAACCAAAAGCACCAAACTGAAACGAATTTTATTAATTTCAAAATCTGACGTTTTGAAAGCCCTTTAATAGGACCAGGGCTTCTGTAAATAACCTCCCAGGGAGTCGGTTCAGTGCAGACATGAACCCTGTCTTGAAAGGCAACATCAAGATCATTTTCAAACCAAGCTGTAGGTTCACTGGGAATGTGCCTGATTTACATTTTCTGGGTTTAGTAAATTCAATTCCAATTTATTTCCTCCTAAATGAGTTTTCACTACCGGAAGGCCCGTGTATGGAAATGACCCTCTGTCACTGTGTGGTCGCCTGCCCTAGAGGGCGAGGTGGCCTTGGAACTGGAGCCCAGGCCAGGGCTCCAGGCCTCCCACCTCAGCCTCCCCCGGCTCGGGGGGCTCTTAGATGAGTCCTGGACACAAGGATTCCTGACCTTCAGCCATTCACTGCAGCTCCTGAGATGCGGTGCATAGGGGCCTGTGAGTTTCTCCAGGTCACCAGGGCATGGGGACTTCAGTTTCAAAAACAGAAATTGAACCACATTTGAGGAAAAGGCAAATTCCTACAGTGTCCTTGATAGAGAACGTCTTCCTGTCCTACCCTGCGGCTCTCAGGCTGTACCAGGTGAAGCCCATGCTGGTGGAAGAGTCAGACGCGGGAGAGTCCTGGTGTCGGGGGTCGGGCGAGCAGCCGGCGTGGAGCACGGCTGCTCGGGCCCCTCAGAGGCCACGCCCAGAGCGCTGCATTGATTTTACGTGATTTTAGTTCTCCGTGAGGGATGCATTTTGATGCATCTTAGTTGTTCTGAATCACATGTTGTGTCTATTATCCACAAATCCCTTCTGACTTTCCCTGAAGCCTTTGTATGTTAGGTAGCGGCTGCCTGAACTCATTGGATCCCGACGTTGTGGCCAGTTTGTCCCTCTGGTGTGGTTCCAAGTTGTTCTGTGTCTTGCCCATCACGTCCCAATGGATCTTGAGGCCTGGTCCTCCTGGTCTCTGTGCTCTGCTATCTTCAGGGTGGCAGCGCTGTGCTCAGAGAGCTTCCTGGAAATCACGGGACAGCCGTGGCCGGTCCGGACATCGCAGGGGGAGCGGCAGTGTCCGGGGAATGTCCTGAGTGTCTGTCAGGAGTGAGGAGACCTTTCCCAGAAGCGTCCAGCTGACGCCCACCGCGTCTCCTTGGCCACGAGTTGGTCGAATGTCCCTTTAGCGAAGAGAATGGGATCGTCCTGAGCAGTTTAGATGAATCAGGTTTTAACTTGATCATTGGGAGAGAGGGGTGCAACCCAACGGGACCCAGGCCTTCCAGCAGGGGAGAGGGAGCCGTTGCTTCAGCGGGGCAGCAATTCTGATTCTATCCTTCGTCTTCCTGACAAGGACTCAGAGAACCCTGAATGTTTATGTTTTTTTAGTCTTTCGTCACATGCAAAAAAATATGTGTGTTTTTCTTTATATGTTATAATGACTAGGGAAATGATCATTTGATGACCTCGGGCCTCTGTTTCACCTCTTCTGCGCTGGACCCGGGCAATGCACAGACGTGGCTTTTGATGAATTGGGTTGACTTACAGGGTCTTAGAGTTGGAAGGCCCTAAAGCTCCATCTTTTCATTTTACAAATAGAGAAACTGAGGCTCAAGCTGCTGGGGCGGTGGGAGAGGGGCATCCAGGACCTCGTAGCTTGTTTAGCTGAAGCCTTCGGTGCCTCAAGTCTCTCGTTTTGTGGCTTTTTCCCACTCTGGTGATGCCTGGTCCCCCCTCCCCTCCAGGCAATCAATGCATTGTGCACTTTTCAGTTGCTCTCTCTGTTAAAACCTGCGCAAGAGCTAGATAACAGTCCTTCATAGCCCAGCACAAATATGGGCTATTTCATCGTTTGTCTTCTCTTGAATCATTGTAAGACATTTCAAGCTTCTTTAACAGGCGTGGGGATTACTTTGGGGGGTGGGAGACCCCGCATTCTCCTGTGGCTCCCGCAGAATCTCACAGTCTGGGGGGCGTCTCTTCTGCGCTGTGTCTCGGGGGGAGGGCAGATCCCCCCGCCAGCGGCTCCACAGCCGCTCAGAGGAGAGAGAGCCCGCTTCCCGGGGAGGAGCGTCCCGCTCGACACCACATGGACGCTTCCCCTCCTCGTCGTGTCTCGTGCGTGAACTCAGAGCTCTGCTCTCTCCCCCGCGTGGAGGGTGAGAGGAGGCTGGTGCCTGAAGGGCCGCAGCCCCTCGGAAGGTGCCAAGCCCCCAGGTGACGCATCGGGGACAAGTCCCCTCGTGCCCTGCCCGGGACACCCTTCTCTTCTCCATGCAGAGAAATCGAGCACGTGATCACAGAGACCTGGCAAGCGGCTGCTCGTACTCCGCAAGTTTTCCTTCCTCTGTGCACGTCGAATCATCCCATTACAGGCCCCTGGAGTGTTTAGGGAGTGACTTGATCTCCACAGTGAGGGTTGTTTGAAGTGTGGGACGAGCCTCGGAACCGTCAGCTAGAGGAGCCGCGCTGCGGTGGGGATTGGGCGTCACATCCGCCGGCCTGCTTCTGTGTGCCCTCCCCCTAGTGTCACCCACCGGATGAGGCGTCACAGACGCGGTTCCCTCTCCGGGGGCTCTTGTTCCGGTGCTGTTGGCATTCGGGCTGGGCCTGTTCTTCGCTGGGGCCGTTCCCCCCCCTCTGGGGGGTCTGGACCCCTGGCCTTCCCCCAAGTCAGTTCCCCTGCCAGGCTGATGACAGGCAGGTGCCCCCTCCCTGCTGCCGGCTGCTGGGGGACGTCCTGCCCCTGTGGGAACATCATCAGATGCATCGCCAGTTAAGGGTCAGGACGCTGGCGCCTGACCTAGTCCTACGTCTGAGCCTGACCTTGACTTCCTCCGTTTTTAGGGCCATTTTCCGAATCTCCTTTATATCCACCTGGGCCAACACACAGGGTTCCATCAGCAGCCGACGGGGTGAGTGAAAATTAGCCCCTAACTCACCTGCCCCGCTCCCATGGACCCCGCGTCCTGACCGCAGAGGGACCGCCGCACAGAGCCGGGGCGGCGCAGGGCTGTAGGGCCTCCACGGCAGGCCTGCTCGTCACGCCCCCAGGCCCGGGCCCAGGCTCCCTTCTCTAAGCTCCGCTCCGCACCACGCACTTCACAGGGGACGTGGGGCTGCGGAGGCCTGGCTGTTTCTTGGACATCAGGCAGCGCTTGCAAAACAATTGGTGAGTTAGGGATGAATCAGGACCAGACGGCTCACATTTCCCCCCGAATCTCTGCCTGCTGAAAACCTCGTACACACACCCACGCCAGGAACACTCCCGCTCCCCGGGGACGGGGGCTCGGCCACGTGTGCAGGGGGCTGGTGAAGCCAGCGAGCTTCTTGCCCACAGGACGCACCTGAGCTCTCCTGTCCCTTTCCTTTCCTAGAAGGAAGGTCGCCCATCAGGGCCCTTTACAGGGCTGGGTGACAGCAGGTGACAGGCCCTGCCGCGGGGCTGGGACGGCTGTGTGTCCAGGAGTTCAGAGGGGTGGGCCGCACGCCTCCGGTCTGGAGACAGGCTGGCGGGGCCTGGGAGAGGCGGAGGCCAGAGGCGGCACTTTCAGTTGCTTTCCCCTCCTCTTCCTTCTCCTCCAGCCTTGCTGAACGTCCCCAGGCCCCCACTTCCAAATCCTCTTCCCTGTTATAACCTTCTGTGTTGCCCTCACGCTCCTGTCTCTTATAGAAGCTAAAACAGTCTGTAACCACGTGTTTGCACCAGTGGCTGTCAGCCCGGCGGGGTGCCCGCTGGGCGAGGCCGAGGACCTTGTGTGGAGCGCCCGGCGCTCCGCCGAAGCTGCGGGAAAGAAGCAGCAGGCGGCGATGGTGCTGCCCTCCTGGGTTTCTGTTTGGGTCCCTGGACCCCCTTGGGATCACCCTTAATTGGGGGGTGTTTAGGGAAGCAGGCGGGGGAGTTGGACAATTCTGATTCTTCCCATTGAAAATAGCGGGAAATGGGTTAGCATCTCCCACTGTACATACGACTTTCGGGCACGGGGTCCTGACGTGTTTCTCTCATGTGGTCCCTGTCTTCAGGGAATATATCGTCTCATTGGGGTGATTAGATGAGCAGTCAGAGTCGAACTTGCACGTAAGGAACGTAGATGGGGTGCGGGACGTGCAGTGGCTGCGTGTCTTGATTCCAAGGAGATGAGGAAAAGCTGAGTCCCCGGGGGGAGGTGAGTCCAGAGAGGTTTCACGGAGGCGCCAGACCCTGCGGGGCCTGGAGAGGATCAGGGGCAAGTCAGCGTTAGGGTTTCAGGTTGTAGAACGTTCCTCCAGTACCTCCAGCGCCCGGGGGCCATGTTCAGTATAAAGCAATAATCGAAGAAGCATAGAATGTCCTGAGATGCTTTCTGTCTAAGAGGAATGACAGACACGCCTTGAAACGTCGAGCACACAGCATGGTTACGGCAGAAGAGCTTCGAGGTGCTGAGAGGTAGTGGCCGGACCGAGTGGGTAGGGGGTGGCGTGTGGCCCCGGGGCGGCCACGCTCGGGGGGGCTGTGCTGTGAGCTGACGGTCTCAGGCGAGACCTCAACCAGGGCTTCCCGTGTCGACAACAGCCGCCAGGAGAGCCTCTGCCCTGCCCGGCTGGGATGCTCTGCTGATTCCAGGCACGATCCAGGGGCCTGAGGAAGGGGCTTGTGGGAAATGAGGGACAGTGGTTGTTTACCGACCGGTAGAGACGTGTCTTCATGTTTAATGATCAGTTGTACTTTCATTCCCAGCAGCTGGAGGTCGGTGTAAACTAGGACCCCTGGGAGGGTGAATGGTGAAGCCAGGGGTGCAGGTCATCCACCCTCCATCACCCCAGCCCAGAAAAGGTGATTTACCCCACAACAAGGGCCTGGTTTTTCTCTGGGGTTGTTCCATCCGGCTCCGCCTGGGGTCTCACTGTGGCTGGCGAAGCCCACGTAGGAACGGTGGAGACCCCAGTGCCTCTGCAGCCACTTGGGCAATAGAGTTACTCCAATCCATGTGCCTCCCCAGCTCCTGCCTCCTGCCCCCCGCATCCCATCATCAGAAGGTCCGTGTGGAGCAGGGCACAGGGCTCAGGACCTGGGTGGCTCTCCCGGCTGGCGGCGCCCGTCCTGACGGTGCGTGGTCCTGAGTGCCACCCTGGGCCCCACTGTGGTCTTGGTTTTGGAGGAGGTGTGTTATTAGTGGACTTGCTTTCATAAAAATAAGGCTCGAACACCTTTAAAAAAATTTTAAGCATCACTCTCTGTATCAGTACAGTTCAAAAGAAAACCAACAGGAAACAGACACCAATGACCCTCATGAACAAACAGATGAACAGAACAGTCAGAAGTGGTCCTCTGGTGGTTGTAATAATAAGAAATTCACTGGGAGGTTATCATGTGCCTGAAATGTGATGGCTCTCGAGACAAATGGTGTCCCATCTGTGTGCATCCGTGCGTGGGGAGATAGAGACAGACAGAGAGACAGAGACAGAGAGACAGAGGCAGAGAGAGAGACAGGGGGAGGTGTGTCTGTGCTGCTGTGTGGTGTGGGTGTTGTTTCGTAGGATTTTAACTGACTTGCCCCACCGTGTACAAAGGGTCCTATTAGCAGTCTAAGTTTGGCTAAGAATAAAAAAATCCCTAATTATATTTTGGAAATAAAATTTAAGGAGCTGGAGTTTAAAATAGCTGTCTGGAGCTTCAGAAAACTCATATCTGGAAACCATCCATGGAAGGATATTTGTATCCTGAGAGGGTCTCACAGGGCAAAAGGCAAGTCAGATTTTTCTGCATTTCAGACAAGTGGCCTCCTGGAAGGTTCCTCGTGCGTTTCTTTATAACAGCGATTGCTTTGCTTCTGAAGAGCCAAGGCCCATCCAGTCCCCCAGGCAGATTCTCAATGGAAATCAGAAGGTTTAAAAGCCAGTGCTTTAAGTGCTGTGTCCTCTTGAGTATGTGTCTAGTTCTGCTGTGTACAAGCAGCTGGTTACAGATGCAGCAAGTCGGGCTGTATATAATTCAGTGCCGAGCCAGACAGGAGAAGGGGGAGAGACTGATAACCTAGCCTTCTCTCCAGGAGAGACTTGTGCGTTCTACTTTCAACCCGTTTCTAAAAATGGCAAATGCAACGTAAGAAAACAAGTTTATCCATTGCAGGAAGGAAGATGGGGGGGTGGGGAGAGGAGTCTGATCTTCAGCTTGGTGTGATTTTATTTTTATCTTTCGCTTTTGCAACAGAACATCTGGGGGCTAGTGCAGAGCTGGGTCTGCCTGGGTTTCAACAGCTTCATCGGGGTCATAGTTAGAGACTGATTTCACCAGAACCAGGAAGGGAAACATGAACTCTGGGAAGCTGGGAGTTAAGAATGGGGTGGGACGGAGGGGTGACGGGCAGCGGGGGGGTCCCGGGGGATGGTGACGGTGGTGCTGACGGCAGCTTTGGGGTTCGTGCATCTCCCTTCCAGGCCTGCAGGCAGCCTCCTTCCCTTTCCCGCGAGGAAGCCTGGGCCTGGTGGAGGTGCCTCCATTCTGCAGTCTGGGAAATAGGGTGACCCCAGGGCAGAGGTGCATTTCATCCCAGTCCCCACGGCGCTCGTGTGTGATCTCAGGGTCCTGATCTCAGAGTCGGTGGCAAGGCAGACGTGACCACCTTTAGGCCGGTGGCATCTCTGGAAAGTGGCCCAGGTTTCTAGGTGTGGAAGCAGGAAAGAGCAGTCAGTTCATTCAGTCATCCACACGCATGAGTGGACCTCCCGAGGGGCACCGGAGACTTTCCCGGGGCAGGTTGGAGCCGGCAGTGGGCTCTCCTCTGGAGTAACTCCTTTCACTGGGGTCTGCAGCTGTAACTGGCTCTTTGCACCACAGAGAAGGAGGGAAGTCTGCAGAGAGGCAGTGAGAACAGGCTGGGAGTTTAAGTCCCACGACGGCTGTGTGGTGACGGCATGAGCCGTCTCTCGGGGCCCATGTCAGCAGGAAGGAGTGCGATGCTTTCAGAAGAGCCCTATGTGCAGCCAATGCCAGGCCTGACTTTTCCATTCGGTTTGTGGTCAAGTGAGGGCACTGCTGGCAACCCAGGGGTCCGGGGGGGGGGGTTGGCGTGCAGGCGCCCAGCTTCAGTGCCGAGAGCGGTAATCAGGCAGCTCTAGCCGAATCAGGAGCCCTCCTATGGCTGTTGCTCAGGGACGAGCGTAATTTGGGGTTCTGTAGTTCCCAGGGCGCTACCACCCGCCTTCCTAAGGCTCGTAGTAACCGCTGTTCAGTAGCATCACCGGGTTGGTCCTGGTGTCCTGGCTCTGGGAGCATCTCGTGCTGCAAACACACGGCCCCTGCAGTAGGTCTGGGGGCCTGCCTTTGCATCCATGACCTTGAACTTCTCTCCAGAGGATGCTAAAAGCAGCCTTGATGGCTATTGTGTGGAGTCTTGTTGGAATACCCCAGCGCGTGCATCTCTGTAACTCAGGAGGACCCCACCCCCTGCCTCTCAAGGGCGTAAATCAATGCAGAGGGCTTTGGTCTTGCTCGGAGGTTGGGATGCAGGGGATGATCAGCCGGGTTTGCTCTCAAACCCCCGGTCGTTCCTTGGCTTTTTCCTTTTCTCTCTGTGCTCCTGCTGGTTATTTGCACCAGCTCGGGGGATCGGAGGCAGGAACTGGCATTTGGATTAATGGCTGGATAATCCAGAGCAGTCGAAGAACCAGGAAATAATTTACGTTTTGTTCTGGGTTATTTATTTTGGTGGGGTGCTGGTGAGAGAAAAAACGACGTGAGTGTCTCAAGTATGTACTTCTTGCACCGATATGGAAATCAGCTCCTGTTTGCATTGGCTGAGGGCACATCAGTCGCGGCGGGGAGAGACCTGCAGCGTGAGTGTGGCAGCGAGGGGAGAACCCGGGGATTGAGGTGCTGCTGCGGCTTCACTCGCAGCACAGATTCTAATGACCGCAAACTTTCTGAATTAAACAAGGCACGCTTAGAAGAGATTCGGCGGGTCTACATGTGACAAAATCCTGTCATTGATGCTTGTAGAGGAAAGTGTTCCCAACAAAGTTCTGGACTTTAATCGATCTGATTGGCTTAAAGCATGGTGCACCTGTACACTCGATAAATCGTTTCTTTGAGAATAGAGACCTGGATAGGGAGTAGGACTTAGTTCTTGGAATGCAGAGCTTAGCGTGTTAGAGGGAGGGGCGTTTTGTCCTGCTTAGGTATTGTTACTGTTAATATCTTGCTGCTCGCCCGGACTGTGGCCTCTGCTGTATTTGAGTCAGTGGCCGCCCCCCTCCTTTTGTTCAGGGAGTTTATCGTGTGCTGTGTCTGCGGTGGCGCGGATGCCGGGGTTCGGAGGGTGAATGGTGAGACGTGATTCCTGCTTTCGCGGAGCCCAGAGGCTGGCGGCGGAGATGGGAGGAGGGCACCTTGCACATTCTCCTCCGATGCTCTGATGTCAGAACCAACCTGGAGGACCCTGGAAAAGACCCCGTTGCCGCCCCTTGGAGCTGTTTACAATCCCTCCGTGACTTTTAGTGTTACGATACCTTGCTTTTCGCAATTAGCGTCATGATGGCTCTACTGGTCTCACGGCCATAAGAGGAGCTGTGGACCCACCCAAGCTGCCCGATCCGGTCTCCTGACTCCCAGGAACCCCTCTGGGGCCGGGGCCTCCTTAGGTGTTTTCTGGGAGGAAAGTGGTCCTTGGAAGGGGGCACCCGTGGCCTCTCGTGCGCTGAGGGCCGAGGGAGGGGCTGGGTGAATCCCGACAGCCGGGGTCGGCCCTGCTTCGGGGGGAGCTGTGGTTGAGGGGAGGAAGCACCCCGCAGGCTTTGCGAGGCAGCGTCTAGGTGTCACTTGCCCCACAGGCCGGGTGCCCCTCCTGGCTCTCCGCGCAGGGGGTGGGAACAGCCATGGGGGCTGCCTGGGGAGGAGGTGGCGAGAGCGCTTCCTGTTACGCACGGACGCGGACGCGGAGACATCGCGGCTTTATTTTTAGGCTTCGCTAATTCTTGCTCTTCTCCTAGTTCGCGGCTCCCTGGCAACAGCTTGTTGTCATGGCAACGCCCATGTTAGTGCGTGAGGCTCTCGGCGTGTCTGTTCCACCCGGGCCGGGACAGCGGCTCTGAGTGGAGCTGTCCGGCCCCCAGAGGCTGTGCGCCGGACGCCAGGCTCTGGCCTCCCAGGAGAGGGCTGGAGGGAGTGATGTTTTTGCTGACACGGTCCTGACTTCTTCTCGGTTTTCAGGTGGCCCAGGCACATCTGGATGTGCCAGCTTAAGGCAGCTTTCCTGCGGCTGGTCAGCAGGGCCCCGGATCCTGAGTCCTGAAGGCAGGGGAGGTTTGGCAGTGACCCCACCAACATGTGTGCTAGAGGCCACCATCCCAGGGCAAGGGCAGGCGGGGTCCCTGCCGCTTCCTGGGGTCTCAGCCTTCCCATCCCGAAGGCTGCTCGAGGCTGGGACCCTGAGCCCTCCCGTCAGCCGACTGAGAGATGTGGGTGAGGCCCCCGGGCTCCGCTCCCCAAGTCTGTCATGCAGGTGGCTTCCTGACCACACCCCCCCAGGCCTCCGTTTCCTCACCTATAAATGAAGGATAATAATCACATGTCTATGTGTCAGGAGGTTAGAGCAGTGTCTGGCATAAAATGACGGATCAGTGCATATCAGCTATCCTTCCGTCGGGTCATTATTTAATCTCCATGCTGATCTTGTGAGATAAGTACCACTGTTCTTCCTTAATTACAAAGAAGTAAACTGAGGCACCGAGCAGCTGTCCTGGTCACAGGAGGTGGCGGGTGAGGGTGAGGGAGGTGGGAGCTCAGGGCCTGGGGGTCGGTGGGGGGAGGACCCGTCCTGTGTCTCCTCTAGCGAGTCCTAGAAATGGGCCGCGACCACATCTTTGGTACCTGTTCCCTGTCGCTGCTGCCTTGAAGGACTAGGTTATGATTCCCTTAAAGACAGAGCAGGCCTGGAAATGCTCCGCTACCTGCTTACTCATATCAACGTTTCTTCCAAGAAAGAAGCAGGCTCTTAAAGCACAGTTAGAGATAAAAGGCTGAAACCGGAGGAGGTGATGCTTGGAGTGGGTGTTTCTCAGTTGAAATATAATCAGTCCAACAACTAGGGTAATTGACTAGTTATCAAAACGCTTTTTGCTTTTGATGGGAGAAAAAGAGAGACGTTATTCGCAGGAGAGAAGTTATTGGTAAATAAAGAGAAGGGCCCCCAAAGAAGGAGAGCTTGAGCCGTGAGCCTCACTCCTGCAGAATGATCCAGGGAGGGGCTTTTGAAACGTATCTGCTTCCCCTGCCTCAGCCCAGAGGTTGGAATTCAGAGATCGCCAGTGGGGCCTGGACACAGTGTTTTTTACAAGCACCTCTAGGTGATCGCAGTGCACGGCCAGGTTGAACCACTGGTTTAACGACAGAAGCAAACTTGCAGACCCCAGTGTAGAGTTCGCTGTTTTCCAGGCCAGGACCGACAGAAGATCTGATTTTAGTCTGCAGTGGCACCTTCTGAAATGTACTTCAGGAATTAAGAAGTTTAGGTGCTTTTTTTTTTTTTTTTTTTTTTTTGCGGTACGCGGGCCTCTCACTGTTGTGGCCTCTCCCGTTGCGGAGCACAGGCTCCGGACGCGCAGGCTCAGCGGCCATGACTCACGGGCCCAGCCGCTGCGCGGCATGTGGGATCTTCCCGGACCGGGGCACGAACCTGTGTCCCCTGCATTGGCAGGCGGACTCCCAACCACTGCACCACCAGGGAAGCCCTTTAGGTGCTTTTTGAACAAACTATTTGTACACCCACGTTCACAGCAGCAGTAGTCACAACAGCCCCACATGGAAGCAAACCAAGTGTCCACCAACAGATGACGGACAAACACAATGTGGTCTATACGTGCACTAGAATATGACTCGGCCTGAAAGAGGAAGGAGGTTCTGACACCTGCTGCACCACGGAGGGACCTTGAAGACATTGTGCTCAGTGAGATAAGCCAGACACAGAGACAGCTACTGTGTGACTCCACATGTGTGAGGTCCTTAGAGGTGTCACGTCCAGACGCAGGGAGTGGAGGGGCGCTTACAGGGGCTGGGGAGGGGGGAGGGGTCTCCAGACGCAGAGAGTGGAGGGGCGCTTACAGGGCTGGGGGAGGGGGGAGGGGTCGTCTGATGGGGACAGAGTTCTTGTCTGGCAAGATGAGGAGAGTTCCGGAGATGGCGGTGGTGGCGGCTGCACAGCGATGGGAACTCACGTAATGCCTCCATGCACTCAGGAACGGTTAAGATGGGAACGGTTACGGTGCGTGTATTTTACCATAATTTAAAACATTTAATTTCAGATTAATAAGAATCATCTGTTTGTTTTCATATCTTGGAAAAACAAATTTATAAAGAAGAAAGTTTAAAAATCACCACTTGGTATTTAGACGTGTTCTTTTCTCAGTGTGTGTGTAGACGTGCGCACACACACACTCATGCAACGCACGTGTGCACACAGACACGTGGCGCGCATACACGCACGTGCACCCTCGCTCACACACACACTCACATGCGCACACACGGGATCTCACTCTACCCAGGTTTCCTTTGGACTTGCGGTGGTTTCACGCTGTTTCTCAGCGAAGCCCTCTCGGGCGAGGAGAAGTGAACCACTTGTTAGCTGGGTCACGTGGTACCGTTGAGTTTGGAGTCCGAGTTGCAGCCCTGGGTCGGAGCCCTCCGACCCGCCCGGCGTCCCCCAGGCTCATGTGCCCGCGTCCTGCCTCTGCTGCGGGTCCGTGTGAGGTCAGGAGGCCCCGCTCCCCACCGCGCACATCTCCCTGCCGCCCGGACGGCCTCACTGCAGCAGGACCCACAGGCAAGGCCACCTGCTCTGCTCGGGAAGCTCTCTTACCCTCTCCCTGGATGGCGAGAAACCAAGCATGAGGGTGTTTGCTGTTGTTCATTTATTTGAAAAAGAACAGAATCTGGGGTTTTTGAGGACCTGCCGCCCTCTCAGGTCGCACATGGAGGTGGTCGGCCATGTCTCGCATCCAGCATTTCCCGTCCGCCTTCCGGGGGGGCCTCTATCCTTCTCCAGAGCCAGCATAGCTTTGTCCCTTTACAGTGATGCAGGTTCCACAGAGAAGCTGTGACGGCCCCTCTCTGGGTCTCCCGGCTGTTCTCTCCCACACACACTGTATCCACATGGACGCTCAGCGGCTCTGCTCAGGGTGGGTGAGGACACACAGCTATCTGGGCTGCTGGCCCCGGGGCCAAGGGGACCCCGGAAAGCAGCTGTCCTGGACGCTAGGCAAACTCTAGCCATTGTCACCGACGGGAGGCTCCTCCAGGGAAACGGTTCTCCACCGTAGAAGGGATTTCCTGCTCTTCGGAGGTGGAGGGAAGTGGTTCTTTGTCCCTTGCATCCAGGCCCAGCAGGAGAGGTTGGAAGAGGCCAGGCACTGGGGTCTGTGGCACCAGGGTCCGGGCGCCCAGCCCTCACACTGCATCGTGGGCCCCCTGGGCCAGCGTTGGGGTCCACGCATTAGGAGTCAGGTGGGTACGCATCGGGACCCTGCTGGGGCTTGTCTGCTCTGGGTTCTCGGTGGACCCCTTGGCCTTTGTGAACCCTGGTTTCCTGATCTGCAGGAGTAGGGCTGGAGATGCCCAGAGAGTTGTCTTTATGGGTTCGTGCAGGTCAGAGGCCGGGTGGAGTGCTGACTGCCTACCAAGGGCTCAGTGGCCGGCGACCCACGAGGGCCAGGGGCTGATGTGGCTGAGTGCTGCATGCAGTTTGCTCGTGATCCAGAGGCCTGATGTATGTATTTCATGTCTTTGCTTTTATTCGTATGTTGAGTCTTGAACTTCTGAAAAACAGCTGTACTGCCCCATCCAGGTCTTACTGGACTAGACAATTTAAACCCCTCTAACATGGAAGCACATGATGACACACGCTCAGGCGTTTTCCTCTACGTGGTAACTTCTGAGGGTAAAGTTTTCTTTTTGTGTTGAAGTGACTTTCTAATGGACCAGCTTTTGTGTTTTGCAGCATGAAAGGATCCGTCCGAGGCAGGCAGGCTCGCAGCCTGAGCCCTGGGTCTGCTGTTCCCGCTGGTCTTGACTGGCTGTGGTTGAGGTGCCTCTTGTCTTTTCCCTGATTTCTGGAAGGCAGCGGGTGATATTTGACATGAGATGTAGCTCATGCTACACGTCTCATGCTTGGTCGGGGCAGCACTGCAGTTCCTTTCTGGGCGTTCATGGACTCAAGTGTTGACTGAGAACAGCCCTGTGCCAGGCCTCGCCTCTGATGGGCACCAGGGGTGCAGTGTGAGCAGGAGTTTATGTCCTCTGTGTGTGGGGGGAGGGGGGAGGCAGAAAATGTACAAGCAGGCAAGTCAGTAGATAAGAGATCATCACATTATGGTCTGTGCCATGGAAAGGAATCTAAGAGAAGCAAAGCAATGGGGCAGCATGACCGTAGGTGGGGAGCTACATTAAGCTGGTGGCCAGGGAGGACCCCTCTGGGACCTGGATAGCAGGAAGGAGCTGGGCTTGCAAAGAGAGAGTAAGAGCCTTGGGGGTGGGGGGCGGGAACGGCATGTACAAAGGCCCTGAGGCAGGCCAAGCTTGGTGTGTGTCAGAGACAGAGGAGCAGGGCGGGCACACAGCGAGTGCCGGGAGGGGGGCTGGCGAGGAGGTTAGAGGGTGGGTAGGGGCCAGATCAGGACTTGTAGGAGGGTGACATGGTTTTATTTGGAAAGATCATTCTGCCTGTGGATTAGAAAATGGACTTGGGAGGGGGTGGGGGACCAGTGGGGAGGCCAGTCAGATAGGGGGGATGGAGGCTGGGACCAGGGACCACAGTGGAGGTGAGACAGATGGACAAGGCCAACCGAGCCCCAGGCCATGTGAATGGTCACTCACTTTGGAGGGTGGTTTGGGAAGGTGTTCAAGAGCCTTAATGTTCATTCCTTTTGGTCCAAGAATCCATCCTATGGAAATACTCAGAAATACACACGAAGACTATTTACAAGTATCTCGTTGTAATTTTACTCATAATAGAGTCAAAGTTGATATAATTCCCTGCTCTCTTCTTCAGTCTCTGGGGGCCTGGCTGGTGGAATCAGGTGGGAGGTGCCCACGTGAGAGAGCATCCTTCAGGCGATGGCCTGGGAGGACAGTTGACAGCATGGAGAGATGGGAATGGCATAGCTAAGGGAAGAATAGATTGTGGAAGGTTATCTAACACGATCCCAATTTCACAAAACATAAGCTCGATGTACATCTCATGTAGGTCTAGACAGAATATACTCTGTGCTGGTAAGGGCATATGTTAGAGTGGTAAAAATGAGCCATTTTAGGGAATGAAAGACTAATTATTTATTACATTCTCTCAATATTTGTGATTCTTCCAAAATTTTTGCGATAAACATTTTGAAACCAAAAGTACAAAAAAAGTGTTATTTTTAAAACCTAGTGATGGGTGGTTTCCCTGTGCTGAGTGCAAATTGGAACAGAGAATAAATCGTTGAGCTAATGGCCCTTCTACATACCCAACCTTACACAAGGCAGCATTTGTGTTCAGAAATGCTGAGAAAAGCCTTGGATTTGAGTCGGGGGGACTGGGGTTAGAGTCCTCACTCCGCCATTTCCTGGCTTTGGGTCTCGGACCTTACACTCAGGCTCTGCCACACGGATCCCGGGCTTCTTCAGTTCTGAGATGGGAGTGAAGGATGGGGATAATGGAAACAGTAGTAACCTTTTCATGGAGTCCTGAGGATTGAATGATGGGGAATGAGGAAATACTGTACAGGAGCAAAGCGCAACGTGAGGATTGATATTCTGGGGCCGGGGTCCTCACACACAGACTCAGCCACGGGCACAGGTGTATCTGGGCGGGTCGCTTGTGGGGCGTGCATCTCACCCAACAGGGACCACACTCTGACCACGAGTTGGGCCAGCCCAATTTTGAGCCCAAACTCAGAGAAAAACGAACAACCTGAACTTGGGTACCACCAGCTGGTCCTGAGTGACTGTCACGGGAGGACCGCTCCCTGGTCCCTGGGAGGCTGTATGAGATGCCGGCCCCACAGCAGCCGCACCAGACCCTTTGACACATCGCTCAGCTGATAGTCACATGAACCTGTTGGAAGTGAACCTGCATGGGGTTGAGTGGAGGGAGGTCCCAGCCAGAACCAGGGTGAAGGAGACATGCACTGCCTTTCCACTTACAGGAAGCACTTGCTTTTTATGGGCCCCGGACGCTGGGATGTGAAATGTCACATCCTTAGTCCCAGGATGGACATGCACAGGAACCTGGGTGATCAGCTAACAGGCCCTTGATTTTTAAAGTCTCAGGTGACTCAGGCCAGGGACACACCCTGCCTGGCTATTCAGGCGCCAGGGTGTCCTGGCAGGTGGTGTCCATGTCAGGACTTCTTAATGAAGAGCTACCCTCCAAAGAGAAGTGCATTAGAGAACAGGTCCGGGGCTAGAGCGTAAGGATTGAAGCCCCTGCTTTAAGCTGGCATTTCTGGGAAAAGGGAGGTGAGGCGTCCAAGCCTGACCAGTCGTCTCTCCTGAGGTGTGTTTCTGGGGACTCCCAGCCCCACCGAGGTGTGAAAATACAGCTCACACCAGGGACCACAGGGTAACTGCTAGCGAGAGGGGCTGCCCAGCAGTGCCTTCCGACCCTGCAAGGAGACCCCGACCTTGCCGTGTGAACGAGTGCCAGGGGCTGCTGGCTTGTGCGTGGTAGAGCAGTGCCTTCTGGGGTAACGGTCGCCGATGCCCCTTCCGCCTGTGGGTAGGATGCACAGGAAGGATCAGGACAGTGACCACAGCTGCTGTTAATGGGCATTTACTCGGCCCTATGAGCCCTGCAAGCGTTCCACAGGCATCGTCTCCCTTGATCTCGCGTTGACCCCGGAGGTAAGTGTCGCTGCCCCCATTTCACAGAGAAGGAAGCTGAGGCCACGTAACCTGCCCAAGGTCACAAACCTGCAGAATTACTAACCTGGGGCTTGAACCCAGGTCTCTCTGCTCTAAGTTTTATGCTCTGAACACCTCTTCCTGAGTTGTTTTTCCAGCACTAGTGATGGTTTTGAATTCAGTTCTACCCCACATATACATTAACACGGGCCTGTTCTGTACTAGGGGCGGCTCAGGGACAAAAATGAATAAATTGTGGTTCCACTCCTCAAGAAACGTACATGTATTATTACTTTTAAGAGTTTACAGCAAAAAAAAAAAGGGCTTCCCTGGTGGCGCAGTGGTTGAGAGTCCGCCTGCCGATGCAGGGGACGCGGGTTCGTGTCCCGATCCGGGAAGATCCCACACGCCGTGGAGCGGCTGGGCCCGTGAGCCATGGCCGCTGAGCCTGCGCGTCCGGAGCCTGTGCTCCACAACGGGAGAGGCCACAGCAGTGAGAGGCCCACGTACCGCAAAAAAAAAAAAAAAAATAGAGTTTACAGTCTATAGCAAGAACTCAATAAATAATTATCAACTAAACAACAATATGTAAGTACAACCCTGGCTGGGTTATGATGCATCTCATAATACATGGACACATCACATCCTTTGGGAGTTTAAAGAAGGGAGAGAAGACCTCTGTCTGGAGAAATCAGGAGAAGAGCAAGTTGAGTGGAACACTCGAAGTGGGCCTTAAAGAATGGTGGGGATGTGACACAGAGATGGTGAGGACTCGCTCCCAGCTGACGCTGCCCTTTGGATGGTACACCGAACCCACTGCTGCAGGCTGAGTCTGGCCCTGGACGCTGTGGCCCTGGTTTGTTTCTTTTCGTAATTCCACTTCTCAAAGACGTTCACCACTGAGAACTTGGAAATGGGGTTTTTACTGTAATGAACGTGGCTGGTCTCAGGAGACCATGATGAGCACGTGTGATCCCCGACGTCCCCTCTGATCACCTGTACATGAACAGGTCACAGTCGTTTGTTTGGTTTTTATAAGGATACACTTAAAAAAAATGTTTTTTGTTGGAGTCTAGTTGATTTAAAATGTTGTGTTAGTTTCAGGTGTACAGCAAAGTGAATCAGTTATACATGTACTATATCCACTCTTTTTTAGATTCTTTTCCCATGTAGGCCATTACAGAGTATTGAGTAGAGCTCCCTGTGCTGGACAGTAGGTCCTTATTAGTTATCTATTTTATGTATAGTAGTGTGTATGTGTCCATCCCAATCTCCAAATTTATCCCCCCCCCTTTCCCCCTTGGTAACCATAAGTTTGTTTTCTACATCTGTGAGTGTTTTTCTGTTTTGTACCTTTTTTTTTTTTTTAGATTCTACATGTAAGTGATATCATATGATATTAGTCTTTGTCTGACTTACTTCACAGTAGAGAGTGTGACAATCTCTACTTCCATCCATGTTGCTGCAAATGGCATTATTTTCTTCTTTTTTATGGCTGAGTACTAGCCATACTCAGTACTAGTCCATTATATATACACCACATCTTCTTTATCCATTTCTCTGTCGATGGACATTTAGGTTGCTTCCATGTCTTGGCTATTGTAAATAGTGCTGCAATGAATATTGGGCTGCGTGTACCTTTTCGAATTATGGTCTCCTCAGGATGTATGCCCAGGAGTGGGATTGCTGGGTCATATGGCAGCCCTATTTTGGGGTCACAGTCTTTATATGCGAACTCTCTGCGGCACCTCTGACCAACCTGGCTGGGCATCCAAGCACTCTCGGGCTCCAGTGTAAAGCAGGATGCGCTACCGTCCCCATCCTCCCGCCCACAGGAGCCCTAACTCCCCAGCCACCTGCCGTGCCTGACTCCTCCTGCCGGGAACGAGGATGGTCAGCTACACCGTATTTTAGTATTAAGGAAAGGTGAGCAGCTGGTCCACAGTCTGGTGTGAAAGGTGGTTTGTAGCTCAGGATCTTTCGTTGGCTCCCTGTGGGACCTTGGCTAGTAACACAGTTTGCCATCATCTCCTGAAGAAGGAAAGACAGCTTGGCTCCCCTGAGCGAGCAGGTCAGTGTTGGCGATGATTCAATCACAAAGACCTTGGGCCCCAGAGACGGGTGGTCTTCTGTAAGCACCGCTGTGCAGCCGTGCTGTCTCGGGGGGATGAAAAGGTAATATTTGCTTACAAGCTGGCTTTCTGATGTTTGGCCGGAAGAGACAATACGTACGTGAAGCAGCCCGAGGGCTGTTTTCTTTCCAACACAATGGCAAGGTGCTGTTTGTCACACCCAAGATGTGCAGGCCCAGAGAACGTGGGTGTTGAAGGTTGTGGCTTTTTAGAACGAGTGAATAAGCAGTATCTCTCCAAACTGAGGACGGAGAGGGCTGTCGAGCCTCCGTCTCCGATTTGCTTTCTGTTCGCGTGCAAGTCCCCTCACCTCTCTGCTTTTCTGTTTCTCCATCTGGGAGCCACTGCTCACTTTGCCAAGATATCTGCAGTCTGAATACGATAACGTGTGGAGCCCTTTCAGCTGCTGCACCATTAAAAAAGCATTTATTCAGCACTTACGTAGTGTGGCACAAAGAGAATTACAAAGACTAGAGCCCTGCCCTGCCTGCGAGATGATATTCTAACATCTTCTCAAAGAGGCAGAAACTCAGCAACTAAGGGGAGCAGCTGCTCAGAAGTTATCTCCTGTTATGTGACACACGGAACAGCAGCACAAATAATCAACAAGAACTGACATGGAAAGAAGTCTGGTCATCAAGATGGAGCGTGTGTCAAAAATACAGATAAATGATTGGGTCGTTCTCACCTATCTGGGACTAAGTCCTACAGGAACCTTGTTTTCTGTAAATGAAATTGCCAAGCATCTGGGACCCACGCAGGGAGGAGGCCCCGGAGTGGGGGGCATGGGCTTCTGGGGAGCTTTGCTTGGGATTCTGGTATTTAGGCTCCTGTCAGTGTCTCTTCTCTCCCACTGCAACTCAGACACACACGAAGTCCCTGACCCTGAAAGGAGGCACGCCCGCCGTGTACGGGGTGCTCCGGGGAGCAGGCGGCCGTCACCCCGTCCTGAGCACAGTGCATCGCGGGCCTTCGTGAGAATGAGATGGAAGCCAAGCTGGGTGTGGATGGAGTCCCGGGGAGCAAGGCCACTGTATAGAAGCCACTGCTGGTCCATCTGTGTATGAATCATCCTGAGGGACTCTCACAAGTGTGTGTCCATCTGATTCCCTGGCAATTAAACGCTCTGAATGGTCGGCCCCAGGAAGAAGAGTGCCATTCATTCCCCCAGTGCTGGGAGAAGGAGGTGATGATCTCTAGGCTACTTACAGATTTGTTCCCTGCTTCTTCTTAGGGAAGCTACACCCCCCAACAGATGATGCACATGCACACACACACACACACACACAGAGTTTTCTTCAGAGGGATAGTAAACCTGCCAGGAAAGGAATTAACTTAGTTATTATTTGTGCTTCTCTGCGCAGTTTACAGCATCCTTTCACTGGTTTGATCTCATTTGACACCACAAACTAGCTCACAGGTAGGTGAGACCGATGATTGATGATTGGTGAGACTGGTGATGGATGATCGAGACCGACGCTCGTCTTTGCACAGGTGGGGAAGCTGGGACTCGGAGGTTAGGAGACCTGGCCAAGGTCGTGCGGCCACTGTAAACTGAACACGGGGACCAGGTCTCTGAGCTGCACTTGCCTTTCTCTCTGGAAGAGCTTCAGCATTCTACAGCCACCTGTATCTGAGGACACCTGCCGGTGACGTTTCCAAGGAAGATTTCAAGCCCCATCTAGATATCTGGATTTCCTCTCAACGTCGCACATGTTTAAAGTATTATTATTTGTCACCATGGTGCACAGTGTGGTTAAAACCTGACCCGCTGCTGCTAATAATTACAGAATGTCATCGTTTCCTCCAAGGAGACTCCGGCTGAAGCCGGAAGCCCGGGTTGCCCCTCACCGTGCTTGGGTCCCAAGCAGCTATTAGACGCCTGGAGCTTGACTCCCATCTCCCTGCTGTTCTCAACTCCCTCCCCGATGTTTTCCAGCAAGCATTTCAAGTGTGCTTTTGCCGTTAGGAAGGCTCTTGAAAATGACCGAGCGGCGTAGCTCAGATTCCTGTCTAATGAGCACACTGTGTGAGCCGGGGGTCTCTGGGCTGCATCTGGATCTCTGTCCAGGTGGAAGATGCTAAACGTGCCCAAGGCCTGAAAATGCACCCAAGGCTCATGACCGAGGATTGGTGAGGTTGATGACGGCGCTGCCATACTTCCTGCCGACACGGCCCGTGCGTGCAGGGAGGTGATGAGCCAGCCACTGCCCCCCCTTCCCTCCCCTCCTTCCGTGGTTGCCATGACGTCCTTCCAGCTCCCCTCCCCCGCCCCAAGACCAGCTTCCCAGAGAGACAGTTCTCGCCCTTCAGTGTCAGTTTTTCCCAAGGACGGTAGCATTTCAAGACTTTAGTGCTGATTGTGGAATCTCTGGGGCTAAAGGGGTTTCCCAGGTGGGCGGTGTAGCCCAGTGACTCACCCCGTGGGATCTGTGGTCAGACGGCCTGAATCTGAATCCCAGCTCTACTTTTTACCACCTTTTGGCAGCGAACCTTTCTGAGGCTACAGAGCAGAGCTCGTGATGCTGGCCTGCTGTCGGGCTCGCACGTGGTCACACGCATGCTCCTGGACACCCCCCATCCCGGCTCGGTCTCTCCCTCCTGAGGACCCCATGAGGCCTCTCCTGTTCGAGGCCCTTGGACAGACAGAGTGCTGACCAGGCAGGAGAAACCGAGGTCCTTGTACCGGCAGGTGCCCAAGAGGGAACCTCTCGTGTTTGGGGTTGATTCACTGTATTTTATTGACTAGTTGATTCTGAGACACACATTTCCGCCTAAACTTTCATGTCTTTAAAATCAGGATGCATTTTACACCAGAGGGTGTGTTGCAGGACGGGTAGCAGCGTTTTCTCCTCTCTTACTGGTTCGTAAGATGATGGGTATGTGTTTCAATCTGTGACTTCTTTAACTTGATGAAATACAGTAGTAAGTTTTTAAAATCTGAGTTTAAGTCCTTTCAACTCAGGTGTCGAACAGCTGCTTGGATCTGGTGATTCTCAATGCAGGCGCTTCCCAGGCTCCTGGTTCTGGTCATATGTCCAGTGTCCCCAGGAGGCAGGTTGCTGTCCGGGTAAGGGAGCAGCAGAGGAAGGGTTTCTGGGCGTCGGGGACACGGCGGCTAGGTGTAAGTGACCCCCGGGGTTGTGTTTGGTGTCAGAGCCCAGGTGGCTGCAACTCTGTGTCTGTTTGGCCCCACGATGCCTTTCCAACATCTTCCAAAGGGAGACCCTCCACCATGTCATATCCAGGCCGGGCTTTCTCACACTTAGTGAGCACGACTGTGTATCAGGCACAGCGTCAAGCACTAGCATTTATCAACTTATTATAATTAAGTAATAACATATGAATTAATATAATAACTCTAAAAGTAGACGCTGCTCTATCTGGATCTTGCGGGTGAGGAAACAGGCTTAGGAGGTAACTCCCTCGCCCAGGTCTTGAACTCAGGTCTCTCCAGCTCTGAATCCACAGTACGGATCCCCTGCCCTCTCTCCCTCTCTCCCTGCCTCAGCCAGCAACGTGGTCCTGGCCCTCCCCCCGCTCTGCCTTAGCCAGCGTCTTGATAAAACAGCATCACAGTGACGTCTGCGTTTGAGTTCGCTGAGAAGCCCGTTGACCCACCACGTGCTGAGGACGGAGGCGGATCCTGGGGGTGGATCCTGGGGGTTGGGGCTGGAAGGGGAGGCTCAGGCCAGACTTGGAGCCTTTGCAAGTGGCTTCAGTCCCCTCCTCTGGCCACCCCGTCCCATCTCTCCACCCTGTCCCGCGTCAGCACGGCCCCGGGTGGCACAGAGGCTGGGCTGTTGGCCTCTCCACCAGGCCAGGTCGGCCCGAGTGGTCCAGACTGCAGCCCAGACTGTGGTCCAGATTATGGTCTGGGCCAGGATGCACGTGCACTGGTGCAGCCACAGCAGAAGCGTGGGAAACGGGACGTGCCGAGGGCAGGCGGGCGCTGTGGCTTTATGCCTGGACTGTGCCCAAAGTGGGGGGTGCTGAGAGCCCAAGAAGAGAGAAAGGACAGGCGCGTGTCCAAGCATCAACCCATCCCCCGAGAAGGATCTGTGGACCTGGTGCTGAGAGTCCCACCTGAGTGTCCAGAAGGCTTTGAGGGGGACGAGGTGGGGGGAGGCCGTTACACCCGCCCGACCATGGGCAGCCTCCGGCCCGGCCTGTCCACACACACCTGGCCTGTCCTCTTTCTCTCCTGATCGCTTGAGGGGATCTACACTTTTCTGGAACAAAGAGGGCTTTGAAACCAGAATTTTCTCTTTTGATTTGTGGGGTTTTTTTTCCCTACTGTTAGTCACAAAGCCATGAATACGTTTCCCCACAACAAGAAGAAAGTAACAACAAACTCGTACGTGGTGCATACGTATTTTGTGCTAAGTACTGAGTACTTGATTTGTATTATCTCCTTTAATCTTCAGGACAATCCTGCCAGGAAGTTAGGTTATTATCCCCATTTTGCAGAGGAATAAACCGAGGTTAAGGACCTCAGCCAAAACCCATAGCTCAGAGGTGCTGGGCTGTTAGTCTACCACCTGCTTCTGACTCCGGAGCCTTCTTGCTTTCCCCTTTATCAATCTGGCAATCATTTGTTCTTCATCATGTGGAATTCTGTGAGGGTGTTTTTGGAAATCACTTGGTGCAAATACACACGCACAGAGGAGCTGTGTGCTCACGAGGGGAGGAGGGAGCTGGCTTGCATCCTTTTTCTCTTCCGTGTCCATGTGGGTGATTTACTGGCATGGATGTCACCCCCTCCCAAGGCTGCACCGGCATTCAGGCTGAGACCTGTGTGGAATTCATTTTTATATTCACTATAGTATCTAAGCCAATCCTTAAACACAGTAGGTGCTCATAATTTCATGTTTTCATAAAAATATGAAGTCATTTCTAAAGTTGATGGATGCATTTGCTAACCAGTTCTCACTGAAGCTATTCATTTCTAAAAACAATGAAGAGGAGAACATTTAAATATGTGAATCCTAAGCCAGGGTTACAGCTGAATCAGGCTTTGATGATTTTCCTTCCACGCACTTGATCACATCTCGCCTTCCTGCCAGCCCTGTGCGGTGGCAGGACATGTTGTTTTCCCAAGTTAATTACGAGAAACCCGACATCGGAGACAGGCGATCTGCCCAAGGTCACAAACACGTTTTTGGGGGGTTCTTTTTTTATTTTGTTTCTAAAATCAGAGCAGAGATCAGAACCACTGTCTCCTGGTTTCCTGTTTCGTGAGCAGTGTCCGTCCACACACCTGCTGGGTTCGAAGCTGGGACGCAGGACCTAATGACGTGTACTAGGCTTGAGCTGCAGGTGTTTTGATTCCTCTCTCTTTGGTAAATGGCAAACCGTCTAGCACGGCGCTCCTCAAAATGCAGTCCCCAGCCAGGAGACCAGGTACCAATCCGTGGCGAGATCAAAGCTCGCAACAGAATGCACATCAACTATGTCTGTGAACGCTGCGTAGTTTGCCTGATTTTTTTTCCTTTTTACAGTTATGTCAAAATAATCTTAGGCTTCCATAAAAGTTGAAAAACGCTACAGAAAGTTCCCACAGACCCTTCCCCCAGTTCCCTCTAAGGTTAGCAACTCACACGGTAATACGAGGATTCAAACTAAGAAATGAACCGTTGGTACAATTCTTACAATTAAACTCCGACTTCATTTTGATTTCGCCAGTTTTCCCACCTACCTCCTTTTTATGGCCCAGGATCTAATGGGGACCCCGCGTGGCCTCTGGTCACCCTGTCCCCCCGTCTTCCTGCTTTTCCTGACTTGCACACTTGAACAGGACTGGCCGTTATCTTTCTGCATGGCCCTGGGTGTGGGATTGTCTGTTGTTCCTCGTGATTCGGTGGCGGTCATGCATTTTTGCTTCCTGGATACATGCATCGTTTCTGAATATCCCAGAAGCCACCTGGCCTTCATGACCTGTTACATTGGGACAGATGATGTCGCTGTGTCTTTTTACTGGTGCTGTGAACCTTCATGCCTCGGTGAAGGTGGTGTCTGTTGTTTCTGGACTGTAAAGCTGCGATTTCCCCATTTCTAATGAACAAATCATCTAGGGGAGGTATTTTGAGATGATGCAAACATCCTGTAAGTTCGTCTCCATTTTTGCTCACAACTTAGCCCACGTTGTGGGTCGCACCTGCAACAGCTCTCACCGTGGCGTTACCTCACGATGGCCATCCTCTGGGCCCCTTTCCCTCTACATCTGTTAACTGGGGTGCTTTTTGGGGGGGGCTCGCCCTTCCTCCCCAATTCTGTCTTTACTCAACTCTCAGTTTTCATCACGATCCTGCTTATTTTGCTCTGTGGGTTATGACCCAGTACCTCTGTTACTTGTCTCCTTTGCCCACGTTGTTCCAGCTTTGGCTGTCAAGGAGGTCTTTCAAGATTGGCTCCTACCCTCCCCACGGCACCCCGCCTCTGCCTTTTTCAAGCATTTTCTTGCTTTTGAACCACGAGATGCTCCAGGATCATCTTGAAGTTTCCCTGCCCGAGCCCTGGAGTCAAACACCTCTCCAAGGGGCTCTGGTTCCTCTTTTTGGAGAAGGGTGTTTTAAAACCAAGATCTGGGTAGCAGGTATGCTCATGGCTGTCCCCGGGCTTTTTCACGTCTGTACATCCATCGTGAAGGAAGCAGTGTGTCCATTTGCGTTGTGAAGGGGAATCAGCCAGCTCCTTCTCCTGTCATGGACCAGGAACACTGTGTGACCCTGCCCCCTGGAGCCTTAAGAATCTATCACTATGTCTATGTGACCCCTCTGGCGGCAATTTAAAATTCTATTGAATTAAAGTCATGAGTCAGTGGTATGCTTTCACGATGTGCCAGGCCTTGTGTTAGGTGCTGGGTTTACAGTGCTGGGAAAGTTCTGCACCCGAGGAGCTTGTCACGTGGTATCTTCCATTCAATCCAGAAGACGGGACTCCTTTTTCGGTCACTGCAAATTAGGAGAACTCATTTCAGATTCTTCAGCATTCTAAAGCTTTGCAAATTCAGCCTGGGCGTGGGGTTAATTTTGATTGTAGATTCAGAGGCTGTGAGACTATGCAGAGCCCGCTCCCCAGCCCAGGGCCTCCGGGCGCCGGGAAGACCTTTGCCGGCAACTCGGTTCTGACATGTAGGTGGCTGACTCCTTTAGGCCCCGTGCAAGGAAGCTGGAGGTGTATTCTCTGACCCGAAAAGACCTTTGGAGTCTAATTGCTCCCTCTAAGCCTCGTGTGAGAGGGCATCTGCTGACAGGAAGGGAGCGGAGCTCGCTGCAAGAGTAGGGCTTCATCTCCAGGGCTCCCTCCCACGGGGCTGGGCTGGGGGAGCATCCTCTTGAAACTGCTCTCACACCTCAGAAGGATCCTTCCAGAAGAAGTGTGTTTTCAAAGGTTCTGCTGCTTGACTTCACCCTAATCCACCCACACATCAAGTTGGATCTGGATTCAGATTGAGGGAGACTGACGATCAGTGATCAGGGTTGGATCTGTGTTCAGACTGAGGGAGACTGACGATCAGTGATCAGGGTTGGGTCACTTGGACGTGTGTTATCCTCACTCCCACCTCTTAAATTTCCCGTCTGGTTTCATACAGTCTGGCCTTCTTCCGGTGCTTCCTACGTTGGCTGGTCACTATTACTATTTCCTCGAACTTTTCGAACCTAAGTGGACCAAGAATCCCTGTCACAGCCCAGAAACGTGTCCTCACAGCTAGGATTCTGCTGGTTGGACAACGCAACCCTTTCCAACAAGTCAGTTGTCTGGAAGCGTCTGTGGGTCTCTTTACTTTGGGGAGAGCTGGGGGGTGCTGACAACTCACACTGAGGCCTGTCCCCCTTCCCGTTGATCCCCGCTGGCACCTACTGATTACGAGTCTAACGTGTCCCTGAACAAATGCAAAGTGTACACGCGACGGCCGGCTTGCTGCCTGTCCTCGGGAGGAGGGGCGCCTCGGGCTGTGGCAGGTTGATTGCTGTGCACTCAGGTTGGAAGCAGGAAGGCACCAGGGGTCACCTGCATCTGCCTCGGGAAGTAACGTGGGATCCAGGCATCTGAGAACACCTGCCAGGCGTGCCAAAGATGGACAGCCAGGTTGACGCTCCTCAGCCCTGGAGCCGTCCACCAGGCCCATCCTCCAGCCTCCAGCCTGGCAGGTGACCAGGGCCTGGTGCATCTTAGGGCCCGTCTCCGTTTTTGTTTGGTGCTTTTCCCAGAAATGTTCTCTGTGTGTGTGTGCGTTTTTTAATGCACAAAATCCAGTTTGGAGAACAGCTTTGTATGCCCCATCCCGTGTGGGTGCAGTGGTCTGCCCTTGAGAATTTTAAATGAGCTGACCTACATAGCTTAACTCTTTCAATTAAAAGTGACAGAGAGTGTAGCTTGGCGAGAGCCGGAGGGGAAGATCCCTCCCAGGAGGAAAGGGACGGGAGATTGTGGGCGGGAAGCCCGGACGCCCCGACACCCCGCCGGGGCTGAAGTCCTTGTGCAGGTGGCTTCTTGGTGGCCCTCGCTGTGGACCCATCGTCCTCGTGGGATTGGGGCCGGCTCCCCTCTCTCCTGGGGGAGGGTCATGGCAGCATCGTTCCTGCATCTCCACACTGGACCTGGGTGCTTGCCCCCTCCAGCCGGGTCCCGAGGGAAGACAGGAAGAAGAGTTGCCGTTCGCGGCACAGGGCAGCCGTTCTCGTGTTCTTATTTTCTGCGTTTCCCTACTGATTCCGCAGACATTCCTAATTAACTCAGTTGCTCTACCAGGATGACGAGCTCACATCTGGAGCTACCGAGGCAGGAAAGCCACTTGGCCTGCATCCAGCGGGGTTTCTCCCCTTTGCACCCAGCTTGGCGGCCAGGCACTGCACCAACCTGACACTGCAGGGGGAGGATGCCAGGGGCTGGGGCAACTCAGGTTTTCACCCAGAAAACCATGGGTTAGATATTTGTAGATTGCTGGCTTATTTTGAAACTTTCTTTTCTGGTGGGAGAACAGGAGATGGTGCAGTCACTGGGGTCTCCCTGTGCTGTCTATACGATGCTCCTGCGTGGTGACCGGGGCTCACTTAGGGCTGTGACCTGCTGAAGCATCCAACTCTTCTGAGGCTATCTGCACGGCTCCTTGGGCGTAGGGTACAAAGCAGGGTCATGTCAGGTGGAGGTGAGGGCAGAGGAAGGAGCTGTGAACACAGGACTGTGTCTCTGTCAGGCTGGAGGGTGGTGGTCGGGTGCACAGCACATGCAGAAGCCACTTCTGGCTCTGTTCTGCAGGTCTGGTTCATGTGCATCCTCCCGTCTGTCTGCTCACTGACCGTGTGCAGGGCTCACTACGGGACTGGCACGATGCTGAGCACCTTACGCATATTTACTCACTCGGGGCTCACAGGACCCACGAGGTTGGCATTGCTGTTATCCCGTCTTACAGATGAGAACTCGGAGGTATTGAGAGGTTCGTAAATCTGCTCCTGCAGCGCGGGTTCGAGCCCAGGCACTTGGTCTGCTGAGCAAAGGCGCCCGCCGGCCGTGCGGGCCCCCTTCTATCCCAGCCCCACGGTTTTCAGGGAAGGCAAATTCCTTGTCCCTCAGGACGGCGCCTCTCAAACCTGAATTTGCATGTGCATCATCGGGGATCTTGGTAAAAGGTCGATTCTGGTGCAGTGGGTCGGGAGTGGGCCCTGAGACTTTCATTTCCGGCAAGTTCCCAGGGGACGCCTGTCCGTGTGGGCTGACCCGTGGTCCACACGTGGAGGAGGTAAGGCCTAGACCATCGCGTCTGGCACTCACCGTCAGGTTGTACTTAGGTAGCTGTGGTAGAAACCTGGCATTTAAGTAGAGGCGCTTTCAGCAGTAGGGTAGCACCAGCACTAATGTAACGAGTGATCTACTGGAAAAGCAAAGGACCGAAGTACAGGGAGTAATCAAGTTTTATTTAAAAACTAGTTTTCTTAGACCTTAATGGAAAATAGAGTGTATCCTCCTCTTCCGTGTCTCAGCCCAGGGTCTTTCTCTTGTTCTTGGGCTCAACCCAGCACTTCTGGGCTAGTTTCAGTCCTCATTTTTTTCTGAGTCACCTTCATGTACAGTTCTCCCAGCCACACCCTAGCAGTGTACAAGGGAATCACACACGCAGCCGGATTCCATCACAAAAGCAGAGTCACCATGGCAACCACATCCTTGGCTTTGCGAGTGTGCCCAGCAGCAGCCTGAGCAGAGTTGATCGTTGAGGTGACCCAGGCTGCTCTCCCGGGAGATGGGGGGACGTGGCGCCCTGCCCACACTGGGCGGCGGGATCTCCGCCCCTACAGAAGGGGGCTCCCTGTCACTCTGAAGACGGCAGACACTCAGAAGCTGCTCCCCTCCCTGGAATCTTGACATTAGCTTCCATGTGTTTCCTAAATGTCCGGCGCCATGAGAACGCTGAAATGCTTTGCGGTACTCTTGTTCTTCTGGTTTGAGTTTTGGTGGATCCCCACCTCTGAGTCTTTCTGTTTTAACGTGTCCGTATTTTGGTTTGTCTGCTTGCTGGTGGTGTGGGGCGTATGGCAGATCCAGTAGTGAGGGGCCGGCAGACCAGCCCCCCATATGGTGGCCTCGAGGGGAATCTTGATCCCAGTGTGTGGAACCGGTGAAAGCGTGGCTTTCTGGATCAGGGGTTTATTTCATAAGTTAAGGCCCAAAGCTACCTTCTGTCACTCGGAGCAGTGTCCCCTTCCCCTGTGCCCGTTCTGCCCTCCCCACACCCCCACCACTCAGGGGACGATGGTGTGGGTCCACTTTGTCCTTCCCGTTTGGATGACGTCATCGGAGAAGCACTCTGTCCCGTCCCCCCCACCCCCGAGACCCAGGAGATGACCTAAAGTTGGATAGGGCTGAGATAAAAGAAACCAAAATGGCCCAGTGGATCCTAAGTGCTGGTTCTGGTGATCATTGTTGGGTAGGAAGAAGGCAGTGGACTCAGCAGCCCCAGCTTGGCCACGAGGCTCCTTGGAAGGCTCCTCTCAGGTACGGACACGCTTCAGCAGGTGGTGCCCAGTGGTCACTGGCTGACCTCTTCTGAGACATTTCCAACTGGGAAGGAAAGATGGGCCTTGTTGTCTCCCGTGGAATCTCATTTTCAGTGATGCTGCTTGACCAAAGTGTGACCTGAGGAAGAACTGGGTACAGACGGTGATTTTAATCTCACTCACCTTGCTCTTCATTTTATGCCTAAGCTTCGAGAAGCCAGCGTTAGCTAACAGCAGTGTTCTTACCACTATGCAAAGCTTCAGGAAAGAGCATCTTGGAGAGAACATTCATGAACAAGTTTGCTGTCAGTCTGAATTAAGACCTACACTCTTCCCTCTGCCCTCCCAAACTCTGCTCAGACGCACTGATGCCAGAATCACTTTCACTGGTATAAAAGTGACAGTGGGGCTTCCCTGGTGGCGCAGTGGTTGAGAGTCCGCCTGCCGATGCAGGGGACATGGGTTCGTGCCCCGGTCTGGGAAGATCCCACATGCCGCGGAGCGGCTGGGCCCGTGAGCCATGGCCGCTGAGCCTGTGCGTCCGGAGCCTGTGCTCCGCAACGGGAGAGGCCACAATAGTGAGAGGACCGCGTACCGCAAAAAAAAAAAAAAGGGACAATGGCTGGTTTTAATACTGAAAACCTCACATTAATAAACGCAGTTTTGACGTCTGCTCCTATCCTCGTGTTATTTCATGGAGGTTTATTCAGAAGCCAGACGATGCTGCTGCTTCCAGAGGCTCTTTGTTCAATCCTCATCCTCAAAGCCGACAGAACCAGGTTTGGGAGCAAGGCTCCTGCACGTGACACTGGGAAACTCTGATGTCAGAGAAGCATTTTCCCCCCAGGGTCCCCAGTATAGACAGTAAGCATGATGAGTAGATACACCAAAAAGTAGTTCCTGCGAAGGAGTAACCAGGTAACTGGTGGATTTTGACATGACCTTCCCACAGAAATAAGGGTGCTGGACCAAAGATAAACCTTTCCTGAATTTAGAAAGCAGCAGAGAATGGCCAAACAGTGTGTCTCCCCGCCCTTGCCTTGAATGGGATTTGGGGCTGCAGACCCAGAAGTTTCTCATAATCCATTCTCTGGCTGTCATGTGGTGAAGGGTGAAGGTTTGGGAAATGGGGAGGGGTTGCACCCAAATCACACTGAAGGTCATAGGAAAATTGGAAGAGGATCCGTCAGTCTGACTCCTTTGTGAGTCAGATTCAACGGGTAGCTCTGATGGGACCTTGAAGGTCAAGTGAATGCCGAGCAACCTTGGAGTGGATCCAGGATGTGCTCTGGAGGAGAAGGAGGATTGGCTGATCTCAGAGAGAGGCGGGGTCTGGGTTACTTGGTCCTTTGGGCGAAAGGTCACTGTGTCCAAAGGGCGTCCTTGCCTGGCCTCATCGTCCTTGTGAAGCAGAGTATGGAGGCTCTACTTGTAGGACGCAGAGAAGAGGTGACATTAGGGGAAGTCTCCCTGGCAGTGGCTGCAGTGCGGGATTTGATGATCCACAGCGGCTGTGAGGCTCTAACCCTGCTTTGGGGGCAGAGTCTCTTGTTTTGACCAGCTTGGGACCTCAGCTTTCTCAGCATCTTTGATCAAGTGCAGAACCCCCTGGACCTGACGGTGAGGATGCTTGTGCTAGGAGGCCAGCATGGAGTGACGCGTCCCAGAGTGCTCATTATAGTCTACAGGTTACTGTTGCTGCTTCTAGTTGTGTTACAGCATCTGGTGGGAAAAGTCAGCGGAGCGGGAGCAGGGGCGGCCGAGCCAGGCAGGATGGACATGGCGCGGTGAGAACAGGAAAGGGTAGAGCTGTCTGGGGGAGTTGCCTCCAGAGCGCCCAGCTTGGTTCCATCCGCCAGGGACCTCTGGCCTCTGGGGTGGGGGAGACCCATCTCCAGGGTGACACTGCACGTGCATGCCCCATACCCCATTCATCCTGGAGGGACTCCCGATTGGGGAGACCACAGCTGGGCACGGGGAGGGGGGATCCGTTGGGCAGAGGTCCCACGTGGCCCTCGGGGGCCGGCTGCCCGTTCTCTGAGGTCACAGAGGCCGCATCTGTCCCAGGGTCGCTCTCACCTCCTCCCTGGGAAGCCCTGTCCCTAACAGGTGGGAGACGTCGCCCCGTTGTCTGTCTGAGTTCCCCTCTCTGTCTCTGACCGCCCGTCTTCTCTCCCGCTGGCTGCCCACTCTGCCCCCGGCACACCCCGCCTCGTTTCCCATCGTAGTGGAGCCACCAGGACAGGTTCTCAGAAAGCCTGGTTCACTCCCTCCGGGGCCGTCTCCACCGCTGGCCGAGCCTCAGCCCTGTGCCCCATCTGTTGCTCTGGATGCAGCCACCGGGCATCCTTGGGGGGCGGTGAGCCTGACAGCGTCCAGACGGGGGACAGGGGGACCCGGCTGCGTAATGACTGCACCAAGTAGAAGACTCGCACCAGAGGGTCCTCGGAAAAGTGGAAAGTGAGATCAAGTTAAAATTAAAATGTTTTGAAAAGTGATCTGTGAAGAATTGGACATGTTTCTTTCAAACCGCTCTATTACTCACAGACCTGTATGCATCCACGGAGAGCGCTAAATTGCTGGATCCGTTGGGAAGTACTGTTGCCGCTGAATTGTTAAAGCATTGTCACCCCAGTGCAAATAGCCTGGGATGCTAACTCCTGGCCCCTGCTGGGTCTGCTCCTCAAAGGAGCAGTGAGGCTGCTGCTGCTGGGGCCCCTCCCTGTAGTCAGAGGTGGGTGGGGTGGAGATTTTCTTCCACTGAAAAAAAAAGTCTTGAAATCCATGCTGTTGTAAGAAGTTAGAGAAAAATTTGCACTGAATTTTGGAAATCTTCGGGTGGGGTCCATCCTGTGTGAGGATATATCTGCAGCTTTACTGAAACAGGCAAAATCCATCCAAAACTATTGACCTGGGCTGGGAACACAAGGCAGGGCCTGGGAGGGCTGGCGCATGCATCCTGGACACTCAGGTGTGGCCCCAGTGGGCTGGGGTGACTTCTGAAGGGCACGGCGTTTGTGAGGCCTTGGAGCTGGCGTCAGCGGGGACCGTCTCCCTCCCCTGACCCCCGGCACGTGGAACTGACCTTCCTCGTGGTGATGCTGATAGATGTTGGTTGGAGGAATGCGGGGCCTTCCCCGCCCACATCTGGTCCTTCGCGGATGGTCAAGTGGGCCGTGCTGGCCCCCCGTCCTCCCCTTCCACCCTCTTCTGGCCATATTCCTAACCACCGCCCCACCCAGCCCCGGCCCCTGACAGCCCAGAGCCGCCTGCTCTGTACTGCTCACCGGGCTGCCTGCCTCGGTCAGCGGCTCCTGCCCTGAAATTCCCCTCCCGGCTGCTGCCCATGGTGAGAATGCCCGGTTTCCATGGTGAGCGTCCCCTCATCCCAGCATCTTAGTGGGCGTTTTGGCCAATGGGGGGTCCCCCCCGGGGATTATCTTTGGTTTCAACAAGGTTGTGGGAAGGGTGTGTCCTGAGCCAAATGGACGTACCCTTGAGGGCATGTCCAGTGTTCCTTCGACGATGCTAGACGGAGACCACACGCCAGCCTCTGCGGAGTCCGTCCGCACAGAGGAGGTGGCGGGCGGGACGGGGAGCGGCGTTTCCCCAAAGATTCCCAGCAGCTTTGTCTCGGACTCGCAAGTGGGTCGAGCAGCCTCACCTGCCAGGTGCAGCGGCCGAGGGCACGGGCCTGGCTGGCGTGGATCTCCTGACCCTCCTTTTTAACGAGAACACGGAAGCCTGGAAGCAGTAACTTGCCAGGGTCATGAGGGAGCTGGAGTCCAAATCCACGTGATCCCAGATCTTTCCGTTGTGCCACACGGTTCCTTTGTGTCTTCCTTGCCCATCATCACCCCAGTGCACACACACACACACACACACGCGCGCGTGCGCGCACGTGCACATGCAACTCCTCCCACTGGGAGCAGCGCTCCGGTGTGTGCTGCTCCAGCCTTTCCTCCACGTCACTTCCTTCGTCTGCAGGACGTCCCCCTCCTCATCTTCCGTCCACCCCCTCCCCCTCCGGGCCGTGTCCCCCCTGCCCCTCCTCCATCAGGCTGCCCCCTGAGCTGTTCTGCCCCGCCCGCCATGTGGCACCCCAGGGGCCCTGGTGGCCAGCCCGGTGCCAGGTACCTGGTGGAGATTCATGGCGAGCGCTAGCGTGTGATGCCCTCGCTGCCTCTGCCCGTGTCCCTTCCCCCAGCCTTCAGCTTGCACCCACTGACCCTTCCCCACTGGCCCTTCCAGCTCTGCAGTGATTGCCAGGGGCTGGTGAGCGAAACAGGTGCGGAGTGTTGGGCCAGAAAAGAACCCACGAGAATACCGCTAGCGGGTCGTACTTATGGGCAGAGATCCCACGAACGTCCCTCCTCTCTGCGGGTCCTTGGCCCCTGTCCAGGGGAAGAGGGCTGTCATCACGCCTCCGCCGTTACCTGGAAACACTCCGGCATGTTGCCTCCTGAGCCCCAGTAATCACTTTTTCTGTCTCCTCCGTCCGTAGAGCAGAGAGAATTGCCACGAGGGCCATGAGTGTGCTTGTGTGTTTCCCCCTTTTCCCAAACGTGGAGCCTCCCATACCTAAGATGTCTTGCCGGCAAGGTGACCCTCTGGAAAAGCTAAATGGTAGGGAGGGGTGTCTGAGTGTGTGTGCATGAAAGTGTGCCCATCTCTGTGTGTGTGCACGTGTGTGCACATCTCTATGTGTTGTTTGTGCACATGTGTGTGCCTGCGTGTGGTGTGTGCGTGTGAGGGCAGAATAGAGCTCGTGTGGGGGGAAGGTACGTGTGATCAGTCACACAGCGTGAGAAACCTGGAAAGACAGGTCAAAGGCACGACAGGACCGCTGTCTGAGCTGTAATTCTCAAGTTCGTCCAATGTCTGGGAAGATTAATGAGTGGGGTTTTGAGTTGCTTTGTGCTTTCAGGGGCTGAGCGGTGTCAGGTGAATAGTTTTTAACCCTAACCCTTACCTCCCCCCTTGCTGCTCAGCAGCCCTCGGGGGGGAAACCACCGACTGGGCTATTTGTCTGTCCGCCCTTGCTGGGAAACACTGATCCAGGGCTCTGGGCTAATGGGCAGAAACATTAGGGGGTTGAGGTGCGGTCCCTCCCCTCCCGGCTGTGGGCGCTGTGTAAGCAGGGACATCGCGTCTTGGTTTATCCCTGTTGTGTCTCCGTGCCTGGGACACAGTGGTGCTCAATAAAACGTTACTGGATGCATGAGTTTGGTCCTCAGCCATCAGCACCTCCATTTCTCTCGACCCTGAGGGGGTGTCACCGTGCCCGGCCCCCTGTCCCCGAGTCCCCACCCTCACTTGAGGTCCTGCCTCCAACCCGCAGCCTCATCCTGGAGCCCAGCTTCTCCCCCATCGGGCAGCTGCCTGCCCTCGTCGCACACCCCTCCCTCTAGTGGCTCCCCGGCGGGTTCCCCAGTCCCACTTAGCTCTTGCTGCAGTCCTGACGCCCGACCTCCTGGGAGTCTCTTGGTTCGCAGCTCAGAGGTCACAAAATCAAGTGCCTCCAGGAGCTAGACAAGAAAAGGTGCACAGGTGAAGCGGGCATGTGCAGGAGGGGTGGGGTCCCTTGCCCGCAGCAATGAGCTCATTCCCGTCACCGTGTGAGAGCAGCGATGCAGGAATAGGCTCAACAGCTGCTGACACCTGGCCTCCGTGTGGGAGAAGCAGAGGGGCCGGGGTCTGTGACAGACTCAAGAGCACATGTCCCCAAAGGGGCAGCGACAACAGATTGTCACCGCGAGGGGTGTCTACCTAGCGTTATGAGCCCTTCTGATCTTTTAAGACAGGAAATCTGGATTTTAAGTAAAACCTACTGCTTCTTAAATGTTGGCTCAAAAAATTTTTTTAAACTATGTCAGCCAAATAAAACACATCTGTGGATTGCACTGGCCCGCTGGCCTCTGGGGTGTGACCGCTGCACCAGAACCTTCCCGGATCACTGAGGCCCAACTGGATTTCCCCTTCCTAAGGGCTCCTGGTGCCTAGAGAAGCAGCACCACGTGGTGGAGAGACCTGTGCTTTGGTCCCAGTCCTTTGGCTGCCTCAGTGTCCTCATCTGTAAATGGGGGCCGGAACATTTGACCCGTCCAGTTGCTTGACATAATTCCAGAGTGCTTTCATGGCATGCTTTCATTTGACCTTCAAAACAACCCTGTGCAGAAAGCTTGGAAAGTGCTATCATTCTATTCTTCTTAATTTTTAAAACTATTATTCTTAATTCAGTAGAAAAGAACTGAAGCTCGGAGGGTACGTGTCTCACCCAGGATCACAGAGCTTGCTGTGGGAGAGGTGGCCCCAGTGTTTGGGTCTTTGGTCTCCTCAGTGGTTTGGTGTTTTGTTTTTTGCACCATCGGGTAGGTGAGGCCCTCTGTCTTGGTAGGTGCTGTGTGGGCACCTAAGAAGGATGAGGGAGCGCGTCGCTGCGTGAGTGGTTGCTGACAAGGCAGGTGCCATACGTTTCCGCGTAGTTTCCTCGGCCCTTGGTCATTGGCTTTGGGTTCTTTGTTGTGCGGTGACCTTGCTTCTCTGGCCAGACTGACCCTGGAACAGGGATGGGATCCGGTACAGAGATGCCTGCAGAGGCTTTTGGAGGAAGTTACTGAGAAACTGAACGGAGGAAAGAGGTGATGCCCCCTGGGTGAGAACCACAGCCGGAAACGTGGGGATAGCAAGGCGGCCTCGTGTGATTGGGCGGAGGCTGAATGAAGGACCAGACATGAGTACGGCCACCTGGCGCCTGGCGCAGACCAGGGGCCCCGATGCCGTGCCCGGCGTGGTCAGAACTTCTGCTCGAGCCACGCTCACGTGGGCACCGTGTGTCAGGTTTGCCAGGTGGGCACTGAGCCCCTCACTGCCATGGTCAGTGGGATTCACTCCATCCAGACTTTCCTTTATAACAGGACCTGGAGGAGCCTTTCAAGTTGAGATTTTATGAAGACCGTAAAAATAAGCAGAAAATGACTAGGTCTACATAATGGAGAGAGAGAGTAATTTTCAGTTTACTTACATTTAAGGCCCAAACCGTCCAGGACTGCGGGCCTGAGTCCTGGTGAAGTCCCAGAGCCTCTTGACTAAGGAGCAGCCCGGCGAGGAGGAGGGTGGTCTCTGGAGCTCTGAGAGGGGCAGCCCAGCCCTGACCTGCCGGCTGCTCTTTGCCAGGGTCCCCTTTCCTATTTCGGAGCCCGGCTGCCTGTCTCCCTTCACAGCTGGGCTTTTGCTCCCAGATGCCTTTCACACGGCCTCATCAATCACATCGTGAGGGGGCCTCGGCGCCCAGGCTGCCTTGCAGAAGGTGAGTCCTGCCCTCTTCCCGTCACCACCGGCCCAGGATGTGGTGTGGATGCCGACGGAAGCACTTAGGGCCCCTTTCCTTCACCAGGCGGGGAAGGGACGCTCCCCGGGGGTCCATCCCTCACTCTTGGGCGGGGCCGCTCCCGTGCACCGCGGAGATCAGCCAGCCCCCCGCACCACCTGGGCCCAGCTGTGGGTCAGGCTCGTCCTGTCCACCACCTGTGCCCACCCTCATTTAGTCGCCCCCTCTCCCCCTCTGTCTGGGGTCGGCAGAAGGGGTGCAGAAAGCCAGGGGGTGCTGCCCGCTGCAGGGTGTGCTCAGGGCCCCTCGGGGCGCCCCCCCAGGAACGCGCTGAGGATTATCGGTTAATGCCAGGAAAGCACTTAGGCTATAAATGTCAAGTTTAATGTTAATAAACAGGAGATTCAGCTCATTTATGCAAAAAGGAGCTCTCCTCGCAGCGGACGGTGGGGCAAGACTTTACTTTTATCAACAAAAACAAACAGAGTAAACCGTAAACCCAGACTCATTGCGTCCGAGGCCTCTGTCTGGTTCCGACCCTGGCGTTCGTGCTGGATTCCTTTTGTGGCTGTAAACTGGGTCCCACCACCAAGATGGTGGCCCAGTTGTGTTTGTGTGTTGGACGCCTTTGGGAACAGAAGTGTTGAAAGGGAGCACAGGTGGCCCAGCTGAGCGCAGAGGCCACGCCACGTGTGGTATCGGAGGTGTGGGCACCGCCACTCGCCGTCCTGTGGGCTTTACAGGGGCCGGCTCCGTCCTGCTGCGTTCTCCTGGTGCAGGACAGGCCGGCGCGGGAGAGCTGGCGCTTACACAGGCCCTCCTGTGGGCTCGGCACTGCTCCTGCTGCTGTGGCTTTGCTGCCCACGCCAGCTCCGTGAGATGCCGTGCTTATCCCCATTCTAAGGGGAGGAAGCCGAGGCGAGGGGCTTAGGTGGTTGGGTCGGCTGCCCTGGGTCCCACGTGTAGGGAGGGGAGTGTCTGTGATGAGAACCCAGCCGCGTGGCTGCCGCTTCTGTACTTTCCCTGCTACTGGGCCTCACCCCGTCCTCCCACAAACCCCACAACCCCCACAAACGGCTGCATCCTGGGCACGGGGGACCCCTTGAGCACACCATTCTTCCCCTGGAAAATGCTATGGTGGAGGAAGGGGAGACCGAGGCACATCCAGTAGCAGGGGGTGGGGTGGTGTCCTGAAGTTTACCACCCGATCACTAGGGAATGTGATCAGATACCTCCAAGGGGACCCGTCCTCCTGGCCGACAGCTCCCTGCATGGATGCTGCACCCGTGCTCCCAGCTTCCTGTCTGCTCCCACGCTCACGTCTTATGTACTAGGTGCCCTGGAATAACTCCCTGGCAGGTAGAACTAACGTTCTTCCAAACTTAAGAAAAGCCAGAGCTGTAAGTGAGAAAGGCTGCATCAATTTCCTAACTTCAGTCTTCCACTCCTAAAAATTGGTGGCTTCCTTTAATTCATTCTGAGTTTGTCTTTTGCAGTTTGCACCCTGATTGTTCCAGGAACAAGTCGTATTCTTTTCTTGGAACTGTGCTGGCTGTGGGGTGGCCTTCTGTGCCCTAGCTTGTGTTCCGCGGACGTGGGAGCCCCTCTCGGCGTCCCGGGGGCCCCCATGCATGTGGCCCCTGCAGCCCCTCTGTCCCGTGAGCCCCGCGGGGCCCTTTTCCCAGGAAGTCGGAGGCTGCTTGTCCTTGGACTCCATTTTCCGGGTGGGCTTAATTAGTTCAAACAGCATGTGCCGTAATGAGGGTATAACCTTTGCTGGGAAACTCTCAGGGATTTCTGGGTTGGGGGGAGCACAAAGGCGCCCCATTTGATGGACCGTCCCCGGTAACAGGACGTGACCTCAGGCCTCTTCCCCCTGGCGGGCACTTTGTCCCGAGGCCAGGCTCCAGGCTTCCCGGGTCTTCCTCAGTTCCCTGTAGGATATGATTTTGCAAAGGGACAAAGGAAATCTTTGCTGAGATTTTTAGGTCTTTAATCTCTTGTTCTCCTTTTTTCTTAGATTCCGAGCCTCTTTGTCCATCTTCCTTTAATTCTCTGTCACCTTCACGTACCCTTGTCTTAACTGCTGCTGTTTCTGTTTGTCCCCAAGGGAGGGGAAGACAACTTGGATTTTAGGAACAAAGCGAAAAACCTCATGGGGAAGGCAGAAGCGCCGTGACCCCAGCAGAAAGCGGACGGATGGTTGAGGACCTTTGTAGGCCAGGAAAAAACGCTTCTTTTCTCTCCATTTTCAAAAAAAAGCGTTATTTCTAAAATTGAGCTGGGTTATTGGGTATCTTTGTCCACTGAGACTTTTTTAACTTAAAAGCTCTATGCATGTGTTTAAGTGTGTGTGTTTCTTTTATTGAGTGGAAATAACTCAACACAGGTCTCCTGGGAAAGCGTAGCTGAAATGTCCAGTGTAAAGTCGTTAGGCAGCAACCCTCCTGTTCTGTTCACACTGTACACTGTACTGTACAGGCTGCTATAACGAAGTACTGCAGACGGTGGGTAGGGGGGTGAACAGCACACCTTCATCTCTCGCGCTTCTGGAGGCTGGACGTCCAAGCTCCAGGTGCCGCCAGACTTGGTTCCTGGTGAGGACCCACTTCCTGACCTGTGGATGCCCCCCCCACCGCCGTGCACCCACGCCCTCTCCTGGTGCGCGTGGGAGGAGAGGGGAAGCTGCGCTGTCTCGTCCTCAGCTTATAAGGTCGCTAATCCCCCCAGTGGGCGCCCCCCCAGCCATGATCTCATCCAGACCTAATCACCTCCTACAGGAACCATCACGTTGAGGACTTGGGGGCACATGGCCCCTGACGCCCACGTCCCGGCTGAGCGACCTTGTTCACAGACACAGCGGGGGGGGCCGAGTGTCTCCCCGCCCAACTCCTGACCAGCCGAGGAGAGGATCAGAAGAGCCGCGGCCCTGGCGGGCGTGCTGGGGCTCTCCGTGCTGCCCCTCCCAGGAACGTCCCTCCCCAGCTGAGCTGAGGCCCCAGGGGCACCTCCTTCCTCCGGGAAGGAGCAGGGCCCGTTCCCCGTATCTCTCGTTAGGAGGCTGGAGTGAGATGTTGAGGCCGTGGTGCCATAGAAACTGACAGGTGGTGCTCGTTGCTTAGTGACGTCCGGGAGATGCTGCGGAGAGGGGCCGGCTGCCACGGGAACAGAGTGGTCCCTCCTTTCTGGGGGCGGGCAGGTGCTCACGGGGCCACAGCCTCGGTGGGTGTGAGCTCCTGGGGACAGCAACGTCCACCTCCACTGTGGAGAGGAGCTCGGGGAAGAGTGGACCAAGGAAGGGAGAGACACGGCTTCAGGCCGCGGGCCCGATGGGGTGGAGGGGAGGGACCGGGCCGGCCCTGGGCTGGCAGGCAGGCTCCGTGACAGCCCTGAGGGTCACCCGCCCTGGGACCCTGAGCAAGTTACTGCAACTCCCGACCTCAGTTTCCCCGTCTGTAACAGGAGGTAACAGGAGCTCGGGGCATAGAGCTGGGCCCTCAGTAAGCTTGTGCTGTTTTATGTCACATTTGATTGGCCTCTTGCTTTATTTAGCAGTCATTACACGTCCTTACGAGTGTGCCCGGGGGGAGGCGGGCGTCGGCAGAGAGGCCAAGAGCACAAGTTCTGGACCCAGTCTGCCTCTGTCTGGATTCCAGCTCTGACACTCACCAGCTCGCCAGCTGAGCCTCCCTGAGCAAGTTCACGGGCACCTCTGGGCCTCGCTCTTCGCGTCTGTGAAACAAGTCCTCGTGGCGCTCTGGTGCGTGAATGTATGTGAAGTGGAAGTTGACAGACCAGCAGGCCAGCGGCACCCCCGCTGTGTTTAAATAAAGCTTTATTGGCACACGGCCACGCCCGTTCATCACATGCCGTCTGTGGCTGCCTGTCTGCAACAATGGCAGTTCAGAGTGGCTGTGACGGAGACCATCTGAGGTCTGCCCCCTACG
Source organism: Mesoplodon bidens (assembly GCF_964165515.1). Classification (NCBI taxonomy): domain Eukaryota; kingdom Metazoa; phylum Chordata; class Mammalia; order Artiodactyla; family Ziphiidae; genus Mesoplodon; species Mesoplodon bidens. The sequence continues at coordinate 858,162 of NC_138167.1, read as the reverse complement.
CTACACAGGACACGTTTGCCCCGGTCGGTCGTGGGCCGGGCGCAGAGGAGAGGCTAGAAAAGTCTCCAGCCGTGAAGCTGCCCCACCCAACCCGTCCAGGCTGGTATTTCTGTCCTCGGGGGTTTCCCACCACCTCGGGGACTGTGCAGCGCCTGCCGTGTCCCCTGCCAGTGTGAGGCGGGGGCGTCTGTGCTGAGCCAGCTGGAGCCTCTGTCTACAGTCGTGTCGCCCTGCAAAGCTCTGCGTCTGGGTGTGTGAGTGTGATTGTGTGTCCCTGAGTGTGTCAACACCCTCAATCACTTAATTCCACCTCATCCACGTCCGGGGGTGGGGGGATTGAAAATCAGCGCCGAAGTTTCTGGAGCGCAGAGGAGAGAATGGAGCAGTCTACAGCATCACCAGGTCACGGGGGTGAAGGGCAAAGGGAAGTCGAGCTTTGGGGGAGAGCGTGGCTCATCGGATCGTCCATGGCGACTGCTGTCCAGCACGCGGAGGAGGGTGGAAGGCGAGCCAGAGCCACCGCGGCTTCGGCGACAGGGAAGGACGCGGCCGGGCCAAGGGGAGGCCCTTCATGAGGAGAAGCAGGCGAGCTAAGGGGGCTCTCGGCCCTGGGGGGCTCCCAGCAGAGGCTCCCGAGCAGGGAGGCGGAGGTCCCCAGAAGCAGCTGGAGGCCGACGTTGGCCCATGTGGCCCGGCTGAGGCCCTGAGCCCCCGTCACTGACCTTCCTGATTCCCAGAGCCCGTCGGTGGGACCAGACGCAGCCCGGCCACGTGAGTGGGTGCAGCTAACGTCCGATGGGAAGGACGAGAAACGGCTTTGTAACCAGAGTGCTCCTCCGGCTGTGTGTCTGCCCGGCACAGATAATCAGAAGCAGCTGCCCTGCCGTGCTCCAGAGGCTGGGGTCCTCCCGGTCTCCATGAAGCACAGACACTTTGGAAATAGACGGAATCAGGGCTGGGGGGAGGGGTGGGCTCCGGACGGACGCAGGGCAGCCCCTCCCTTTGACCCCCCAACCCTGCCCTCTGTCTGGCCTCCTACTTCTGTGTCTGTGGAACAGACTGAAGAAGCCATCTGGCCGCAGCTCCACACGCGGAGCCCTGCCCCCCGCGGGCCACAGCGCAGCCCTGGGGGGCAGCGTGGAGGTGGTCTCGTGAGGGGGCCGTGCAGCCCACGCCACGACTGCCCCCCTTTAGGAGTTGTGTTGTCACCGGTGAGGGAACTGCTGCCGTTCAGTAAGTCCTGAGACTCCTGGGCAGACGGGCGCCGTGTGCCCCCTTTAGTGGTGACTTCTCCACCAGAGGCGGCTGCTGTCAAGAACCTCTCCTCTGCCGGGAGCCCGTGCAGGGCCTGCTCCCGGAGTGTAAACACTCAGGCCGCCCACGAAAGAAAGTCCAAAAAAGGGCTGGTTTACTCTGCGTGGCCTCTGCCGTCTGGCCGCGGTCCTCAGTGCTGACTCTGTGCACAAGCGCTCTGGTCCCCGGGAGGGGCTGGACAGTGGGCGTAGGGGGGCCGGACGGGGTGCGGGGGTGGAGGAAGCCTGGCCGAGAGCCACAGGCAGTGTGGGCTTCTGCGTGGCCCGTGGCCTGTCCTCACGTGGGCTTCACTGCGTATGGAGAGTGGGGTACAAGAGAGAGATGGCCCCGAGTATCCAGGCTGTCTCTGGGGGTGGCTGAGGCCCGCCTTGTCCTGCAGGTGATTCAGATTCTTCCCCGAGCAAAGGCCGGGTGGGATCCAGGTGTTTGCACAGGGCGGCTGCGTGCCGTGTTACAGGCCTGTTGAGTCAGTCCCCCTCTCTCTTCTCTCTTCTTTCTAAGCTTCTATTCCTCCCCATTTATTTTTTCCTCCCCAAGACCTTCCTGGGTCCTTCCAGGGCCTCCCATGTCATCACTGAGAGCATGTCCCTGTACGTGGTCCGTGGGTGACACTACTGTTATACCCCATACACTCAAGCGGTGTGAAGACCCTGATAACACCCCCCCCCCGTAGAGGGGGACACTTGTGCTCCTTGTGTCGTATGGATGGGGGAGGAGTCTGCCCCACATCCCTGGAGGGTCTGCCCTTGACCCCAGCCGAGAAGCGAGTTATCTGACTCGGGAGTTTGGCGTGGCCCCTCCTGGGACTCTCTTGAATCTACTTGTCCCCAAAGAAGGGTTCCTCAGGTCCTGGGGCTGCCTCTGGCCTGTGGGGAGAGCCCAGAACAGTCCCACGTGTTGGTCGGGTGAGTAGGTTAATCCTGGGTGAACTATTAGGCAGCCCTTCATAACCACATGCCTAGGCCGTGTCCTTCTGTTTAGAACTTGTGCACTTGATTTCAGTCTGTGTGCCTCCTGAATATTCCTTCTTAATTGGTTCTGAACTTTAAGGGGAAGAAAGGACTGTTATCTTTGGGGACCACCCGGAGCCCCAGGACTGCTCCTGGATCATTGACTTGTGCTCGTAGAGGCCCCCTGAGGGCCTCTGGGCATAAAGGGGGCCATGGGACATCTGCGGACCCTCTCCTCCCCCCAGAGCGCTACTTAGAATTCACCAGAACCTAAGTCTGTGGCTTCTGTTTTTTAAGAACACTTGCTACAGGAATGGTATTATTTCCCTCTTTCTTCATCTCCGAAACGATGATGCTTGCCTGACAGGCGGCCACTGAAGATTCAATGAAATCACACATTTGCACGTAGTAGGTCATTACTAAATGCCGGCCTCGCCCACCGCTTGGTTGCCTGTGTCCTTGCTAAATGGTGCTTCTGTCTAAGACGTGCCTCTCTTGCTGAAATTGAGGCCATTTCGTGGATCTCACTGAGAGCAGATTATAAGCTTAAAACATCATGGGAAAACCTCATGTGCCATAGACCTGATTTTTAGGACCATCGGAGAGAGAAACTTCCAAACCAGTAGAGAGAGGCGAGGGGCGTGGGCTCAGTGGGAGGACCTCCAGAGAGGGCAGCGTGGGTCCAAGGGGCTGGGTTTCTCGTATCAGTGAACACGCTGTGATGAGCCGTGGGGTGTCAGCTGGTCTGCCTCCCCTGGGCGGTCCTGAGTTTGGCTGTGTCTTACTGAGAGCAAGGATCAGTTCGGTCCAGAAAAAGTGGCCGGAGGGGTCTTGTGTTAACGTAGTTTTCTGTCACCAACTTGGAATGCAGGACCCACTCATTGTCCTGGAGCTTCACCGCGTGTGTCCAGCACAGAGTCAGCTGTGGAGCCTCCAGGCAGACGCCCCTGAGCCTGGGGCCCTCAGGTCCTAGGGAGGAGCAGGTCAGCACAGCCAGTATCTTAGAGCAGCACGGACGCCCGGCAGCAGTCAGCGTCTGGAGGGTGTGGCTTGAGTCTCATCTGTCTCTGTGCCCCAGCGTCCAGGGCAGCCTGTCCACTTGTTCCTTCCCTTCCCTCCCCTACCCTGTCCTTCGTCCTCCCTCCCTCCTTCCTTCCAGCTCTGGGTGTGAGCTCTGAGACTCTGCTTTTCTGGTTTCTCTTCGTGCAGGAACAGAGATGTGGGGTCCGGGTGGCCCCCTGCCCCCGTCGCTCCACCTGTGCTGCAGGGACCTGGCTCAGGGCACACGGCTCCATCCACCAATGTCGATTCCCCGGCCAGGGCTTCTCCTGCTCACCTCGGTCCCCCCGGGGGAGGAGGGGACTGGAAGGTGCGATCAGATGGGCCCACACGTTCCTCACTGTGGAGCCGGGGTGGACGTCGGCCTGGTCGACTCCGCAGAGCTCTGGGACGGGGAGGAGAGCGATGCGGGAGCCTGCGCCCCACTGCCTGCCGCACCCTGAGGCCTGCGGGTCTGTTCCACTGTCAGCAGAAAGGTCTTACACTTTCCCCTCTCTTCTCTTCACTGTGAATGGCGACTGAGGAGTGGTCCCTCTGAAAGGACCCACCCGAAGACCTTTCAACAGACAGAGCCCAACTCAGTGTTTCTGTCCAGTGGGGCCACAGCCTGAATCAGAGCAGCCGTGACTCTGCGTCCACCTGAGGCGCTCGGATGCAGAGCCTGGCTGCCCTCCCTGGCTTCACAGCTGACCTGCTGTGTGACCTTGGGCAAGTCACATATCCTCTCTGTTTGCCATCTGCAGACGTGGATAAGACGCCAGCCCCCCACTGCTCTCCCCGAGGCACTGAGAGAGCGGGTGAGGTCATGGAATGGAGGCTCGGAGTGGCGCCTGGTTCTCAGGGGCATGTCCCCCCGGGTGCGGGGCCACCCCGGGGCGAAGGAAGGCTCCCAGTCAAGGCCGGTCTGCTTGCTGCTGCTGCGGCCTTCTGCTCTGCAGAGAGAAGGGAGGTCTGGGTACAGGTGGTCCCTGGCAGGGCGAGCAGACGTGGCTGGACTCCTCAGTTAGGACTCGGGGCCGATGGGTCTGAGGCAGCCAGGGGGACCCTTCCAGTTTTCCTGGGTGTGACGGTGAGCTGGTGGCCTTCAGAGAACAGAGGGGTCACCTGGTTGATCTCGCTTCTTGGAGGAAGCGCAGCGTCTAGGGCAAGTCTGACAGGTGAGCACCCCCTTCAGCACATCCGGCTTTCCTGTGGGCTGGGCAGCCCGGGAGGCCTGTGATATAACATTAAACAGGATGGACCTGGGCCTGGCCTCACCTCACACCCACGGTTTCTTGCCACTTGCATAGGAGTTGGGGCAGGGGCAGGAGGACCGTCACAAATGCAGATTCCTGGGTCCCACCCCCAAACCACTGCATCAGAATATCGGGTGTGGGGTAAGCCCAGGAACCTACATGTTTAATAAGCTCCACCGCTGATTCCTGTGCATTAAAGTTGGAGAACCAGCCACCTCTCCACTGAAGAGAAGAGTGACCAGCCGCGTCCTCCACCACTGGCTTTAAATAATGTGAATTCCGTGTACACTTGCAGCGGTTTTGCCAAGTCCAGCCTCCTGGGTCTAGTTTGCCAGAGAAGCCCTTTCCCCACTTCTCCTGGTTGTATGGAAAATAACTACTCAAATCAGACGGGCTAAAGTGTTGCTTGAGCTTTGATTACCTGCCTTGCTGCGTGCTGTCCAGAAAAGCAATGCAAAAGCTATCATCTCGGCCCCTGGTGAGCTTGCAGGATTCTTGGGTTGATAAGATACACCAGTTACCCAACTAGAGATGAGGAGACGGCAGTGTAGGATTAGGGCTGAGACGTCGAACAGAGGAGGGTCCCGCCCGGGCATCTAGTGATGGAGATGTTGGTGGGGGCAGGGTCACAGCCGCATTCTGTCCGGCCATCCCTTGATTGCAACCTGATGACCAATGTCTTCACCTAACAGAGGAGGTAAAGAACGTCCTGGGAAAAGTCAAGAGTTCGGAGTGGGGCGCAGGGGAATCTGTCCTGATTGAAAAGCTCCTCCAGTGGCTGTGAGGTGTTTTACCCAGTTTGGGGCCCAGAACCCTATCTGTTTCAATAGGGGGCAGTGCTCTTTCCCTGAGTCCAGCTCTCCTCTGGGCACAGGACCTCAGCTCCTCCGTCCGTACCTGTATTACGTGTGCCGTGTTGAGAACCAAACCCTGGAACTGCAGTGAGTTCTTCGGTCACTCAGGGAAGTGCACTCAGGCGCTCGGTGGCTCTGGTCCTTGTTATTTAGGGGCCGAGGCTTTGCTTCCACATTGCCTGGGAGTTGGCACTCAGGGCCAGCCCGGCAGAGGGTGAGCAGGGAGGCTGGTGGTGGCTTTTCAGGGCCAGACCTGGAAGTGGCCAGGGGTCAGCCTGTGGCTACACTGTCTGTAGGCACCCTGGGACCTGGGGGGAAGGGCCTGTGTGGTGACCGCCCCCCAGCACGCCCCTCCTCCTGCAGCCTCTCCCAGATGCTTGAGCAGTGAGGGTCACAGCTGGCTAAGGCTCTGTAGCCTTCAGACTTTCCTACGTGTCAGAACTGCACAGAGGGCCTTGAACTTGTGTGTCCTCCACACCTGCCCTCATCTCTCCTCTTCCTCTGCTGCATTTGGGCTTCCTCTCAGGCTAAACCATTGACATTTGACCTACAAACCTGGCATTTTCATGGGGTTCAATGGAACATTATACTCTGAACTTTCTCCTGCGAGAACCCTAGCTGGAAGTGCACTCCTGGTCCATGGCAGGCGGACTCCTCTGAGAATCAGACCGAAGGGAAGAGAGGGAAGCTGGAGCCGGGCTTCTCTGAATGAAATCCTATCCCCTGATGAGTCTGGGGTCCACTCTGTCCCACACGTAAGTGAGGGACGTCTCACTTCTGCCTTGAACCTTAATGATGACATCTTCTTTCTGGTTATCTGCTAAAAGCTTTCAAGTACATTATCTCATTTAATTGTTCTGAGGAATCGGTTTGTTTCCGCCTCTCAATTAATGAGATAATGAAAGTTAGATAATAATTTCCTTATTTAGCTTAACTGCCAGGAAACTTAAGCAGGCCTTGAGGATTAGTCAGAATAATTGTACTATACTTTTGGTTGATATATTTAAAAATATATATTTTACATAGTAATTTTTGATAGTTATTTTTGTCTCAAGTGTTTTTTTTAAGATGTGAAATTTAAAAATTCTCAAGTCCTTTTTAAAAATGATGTGGGATGAAACAATTTTAATTCTATCATAACAACCTTTTGAGGAAGACGTTATTGCCTTCATCTTACATATGTGGAACCTGAGGGTCATAAAAATTAAAAGATGTTTTCTGAGCCCGCCAAGCTGCTTGGCGTGGTAGCTGGGACCGGGCACGGGACCAGATCCAGCCCTGGTGCTTCCTCCTCTCCACCAGCTGCCCTTTCCAGACGGCCCTGTATCACTTTAATCTCTTCCCTCTCAATTTCACATATTTTAAGAGACTTGAATATTTTCTATCTTATTTATTATTATAGATGCATGAGCACCATCTAATTAAAAGGAAGTCACTGTATATATTTTTTTCAATCAAATTCTGGTGAGTTTTGTTTCATTAAAATGAATTTTTAAATTTTCAGAAGAGAGGAAAAGAGGCAAAACCCTTTTTAAAAAGTAGATTTGGGAGATGGATTAATAAAGCAAGGTTATGAATTCAGGATACATTAACTTGCATGTGCTTTTAAATTCCAGAAATCAGTGGGGGAGATGAAATTACACTAGTGACTGAGCATGATTTCCAGCGATGGCTTCTCCTGCCTGGAAGTGTTTTACATGGGCCTGGGGGGAATCAGATAGCTCAGTATCTCCTTTACTTTCTTGTTTTTACTTTTCCATCTGGAGGAAAAAAAATTTCAGGGGCCACAAAGATGCCAGGAAAGGTAGATTCAAGCAGCTGTTCTCAGACATGTCGTCTTGAACGAGCAACATCGAAAATCACCTGGGAACCTATTAGAACTGCAGGTTCTGGGGCCCTGCCCCAGACGGCAGACCAAACCCCCCAGACGGGACCCAATCATTTGCTCTAAGGAGCCCACCAGGTTTTTCTACTGCGCGCTAGAGTTTGTGACCATTTGGCTTAAGCTAAACTCTTAGATCAGTTGGAGGCCACTTCTTCATTCGGATATGACCTGGGTCCTTAAGATGACTCCGAGTGAATGAAGAATGTTAATGAGGAAAATTAATAACTTTGTCCTAAAAAAAAAAAAAACCCAAAACTTAGGAGTTGGTGGTTAAAGCCCAGAAGTTGCTCTGAAGTGTCGGTTGAGAGCAGGACAGAATTTCCAGGGTCTCCGGGTGGGAGGAAGTGGTTGGGAGCCTGGCAGTTCTGGGTTAAGAGTTCTATCAGATCTAGGTGTGTAATTTTATGTAATTTAGAGCAAGAGTGGTACTCATGAAAAGTTTTATCATAAGCAGTTAGTCAATTTATGTTTTTTAAAAAAATTGATAGACAAATCATAAGTAACGGCAGTGTACGTTAAATTCCGGCTTTCTTGGGTGTTCTCATGGTCACACTCAGAGAATCCTCCTCCTGCTGGCATCCCCAGATTGCACGCTGTGTCCAGGAGAGAGAGCATCCTCGGACGCACTGGTCCAGCAGCCTTACCCTGCCCGGAGGGAAGCAGACGGCCTGCTCCTCCGTGAGATCGCTGACCCCGCCGTGCTGGCCACACGTGCCTGATGGGGCACTTGGCTGGCACAGTCTGAGGAAGGGGGAGTGGATGGCCCAGCCCCCCAGAGGGCAGGACCTGATTCTACCAGAGGCCACCGGCCGGTCCTGGAGTCAGTGCAGCTTAGCAGTCAAGAGCGTGGATATTCAACTGGTGGTCAGTCACCCCTAGACCCGGGCGGAGCCCCTGCCCCCGTCCTCCGTCGGGAGGCTCCGTGCACGTGACCATCAGCTGGGCCCCCCAACGACTTCCCCTGGCCTTTCTTTGAGTCCAAGAGCCATAATGTGGGCAGTGGGCTCAGCGCTGCCGCCAGCTGCTGTGTTGGCACGGAGCTCGGAAGCCCTTCCACTTCGCCGTCTATTAAACACCTGCTGTGCTTTCAATCCCTGCTCTGTGTCTCCCACCAAGGGCAGGAGCACAGGACAGTGACCCGCCGGGGTGAGGGCTCGGACCTGCAGTTGAAATAGCAACACCTGCCTCTCCAGCCCCCGTGGTGGGCGTGTGCACACGTAGGTTGAGCACGAGGGCCGGGGGCCGGGACTGAGAACCCCACCTGCACCAGTGCCCATCCCAGCAGATCAGCATCCGCGGTGTGGTCAGCGCGCGTCTGTCTGGTGGTGGAGGAGGCCCGGGGGCCTCACAGGACAGCTTCGGGTGGGAGTCTGAAGTGTGGGACCGGTGGTAGGAAGCCAAAAAGTTAGAGGGGGCGGGAAAGAGTGACAGCAAGTAGAAGGTCAGGCACCCGGCGGATCTGGGAAGTGGCTTCTGGCCCTGCTTTTGTGGTGTTCTCGGGGTGCCTGCTGGAAGGGGGCTGCGTTCACTCAATAAAGATTTACTGAGAGCCTGTACGCTCCAGGCACCATTGTCGCCGTACCAGTGTTACACTGACAGACAAAACAGATGAACGGCCCTGCCCTCAAGGAGCTTACACTTTCTTGAGGGGAAGAAAAGAAAGGAAAAAGTGGTAAAATATGTAATATTAGGTCCAGAGGGGGAATAAATGCAGGGAAGGGGGCAGGGTGCTTCAGGAAGGGGGTTTAGCTTAAACAGAGGGGTCACTGACAAGATGGCATTTGAGCAGAGACCTGTAGGAGGTGAGGATGGGCGTCTGGGGTGTCGGGGAGGGGCACTCGGGGCAGAGCGAGCAGCAGGTACAAAGGCCCCGAGGTGGGCGTGTGTACGAGGCACAGGGCGGGCGTGCCGCAGCCTTCGAGACCAGGCCAGTGCGGACAAGGATGTACCACGGAGAGCCTCGTAGGTTGTCGTGAGGGCCGAGGCTTTCCTCCAAGTGAAGTGTGATGCTAATGAGGCTTTTAGGCAAAAGAGGGACGTGCTCTGATGATTTTATAAAGGGTAGAAGGGGCGGGCGCTGGGTGTAGAAGCAGGAGTCAGGAGGTCCCGTCAAGAGGAGGATGTCAGTAGCTTGGACCAGCGTGACCGCGGCTGAGGTGCGAGGTGTGGCTGGGTTGTCAAAACTCAGCAGAAGCCACGTACTGACATGGTGGACGTCAGGTCTGGGGGTGGCTCCGAGCAGCCAGGAGGCTGGAGAGAGCAGGTGCCTGTGTGGGCAGGAGAGGGCTGGGAGTGGGGGGAGTCCAAGCGTGGGTTTGGACAGGTGCGGGCGGAGGCATCCAAGCGGAGACGTCGAGGTGATGGAGGGGTCCAGGCTGGAGCAGGGGAGCAGGACACGACTGAGGAGGGCAAAGGGGGAGGGGACACAGCAGCCTGTGTCCTGCCCCTGGATCAAGACGTTAGACCAGAGTGTATCTCAGGCCAGCCTCAAGCCCTGGCTCAAACCCCGAGAGCTGCGGGCGTCCACACCCCCCGCCTGGTGCTCCCTCTCAGGCAGCACCAAGGGAGGGCGGTGCTCAAAGCCTCCCTTCCAGCAGGGAGTGGGCAGGAGGCTGAGGCCCTGCTAGGACTGGATGTCAGAGCCGGGGATCCGGTGTCTCCGAAGTCGGGGGCTTTCCCTGCGGGGTCCTGGGGGCCTTCTGGGGAGGATCCAGACTCTGATTTCCCCAGATCCGACCTCTGGCACTGCTGCTCCCCTGGGCCTCACTTCAGATGACTGTGGTTATCCAGGGAGATGGGATTGGCAGGCCAGAGCCCCTGCTCTGATTAGACCTGAGGCAGGTCGGGGCTGACAGGGAGAGTGTCCTGTCCAGCCCTCTCTTCTTACAGATGCAGGAGCTGAGCTCCAGGGGGTCACGTGACCTGGGGCGAATCACTTGACCCTCCCCACCACCGTGCCAAGCAGAGCGTCTTCCCAAACGTGCCGGCTTGGAGACCGCCGTATGTGCTGGGTTCTTCCTTTTCCCAACCCCCCTCCACAGGGGCTTTCGCTGCCAGAGCGATCTAGAGGGTGATCGACAGCCCGAGGTCACCCAGCCCTGTTTGGCAACCTGGCTGCCCCATCGGATGAGACGTGGATTCCTCTGCAGCCAGTACGTCCTCAAGAAATAACTCGCTTAAAATTGAGGGTGCCTCTTTGGCTTTGCTCTGTACCGTGTTCTCCGTCTCCCCTGGCCCCCTGCCCCGTCGCGGGCCGTCTCCCCTGGCCCCCTGCCCCGTCGCGGGCCGTCTCCCCTGGCCCCCTGCCCCGTCACGGCCCGTCTCCCCTGGTCCCCTGCCCCGTCGCAGGCCGTCTCCCCTGGCCCCCTGCCCTGTCGTGGGCCGTCTCCCCTGGCCCCCTGCCCCGTCGCGGGCCGTCTCCCCTGGTCCCCTGCCCCGTCGCGGGCCGTCTCCCCTGGTCTGCCCAGGCTCACGTTCGTCCCTTCTGCTCTCTGCAAATCCCTCTGCCCTTCCAGCTCTCTGAGCTGCCTTTTTCTTGACTAAGCCTCTGGATTTCTCCTTAAAGCTCAGCTCCAGGACGTCTGCCTGATGAGCTGAGGTCATTCCTACCCTCAAGTGACCTGTGGATTAAGCAACAGGGATTCTGGGACAGTGTGTTTGAGGATCAGCATCCTCGCTGGCCTACTGGAGGCCCTCGGCCCTGCTGGACATGAGCAGAGGGAAGCTGACCTTCACCTGGGCCCTGGGAACTGCTGGCAGTGGCCACCTGTCTCTCCAGGTGAGGTGCTCCGGCCCGCTCCCCGGCCAGCGGTTCAGAACTTGCAGGTGCCTCTCCACTCCTGTTTCATGTCAAAACCCAGGCCTGGGGCTCTCTGAGCCCACAGGTGCTTGGTGTCCATCCCAGGAAAAGAGGGAAGCACCCCCTCTGTCTTGTGCTGTGTTCTCCGTGGCTCCCTTGCTGCCCGTCGGGGAGGTGGATGTCAGAAAGGGTGGGGACTCCTGTGTCCCGTCTTGACAGGGACGCTAACCTATTTCTTCTGTGGTTGCTGAGTGGCACCCCAGGGACCCTCTTCCTGCAGACGCCAGGTGAGGTCGTGCTTCCACCAACAATCCTTTCTCTGCTCCAGCCTGCGGGGCAGCAGATGGGCCTGAGATGAGGAGATGCCGGGGCACCCTCGGACCCTCCCTCGCGGCCTCACCTGACAGGTTCCCGCTCACCTGGGCCTCTGTCTCCTACTGAAGGGGGCGCTGGGCGGGCCTCTGGCTCAGGCGTTCTGCCTTTCCCGGTGGTCCTCTTGTTCCCTGTGGGTCTTTGGAGGATCCTGTGTTATTTATCTTGGCATCCCTGCTGCCCTCCACGCAGTAATGACATCAGAACACCCACACCGTGGTTCCACCGCCTGCTGAGACAAACGCCTCGTCCCTGGGCTCCGTGGACACAGAGGAGCGTCCTCCTTCGCGCCATCAAAGATATCGGGGAACACGGGCTGCCGGGGAGGGACGGGCAGGCACGCGGAGGGCCACGTGCGTGTCATTAGGCAAAGCACGTTCTCCCGGCCCCCAAGCCCTGGTTTTCCCCGAAGCTGCCTCGCTCTTTCCCTCCCTCTACCTCCAGAATGCTGCCTGTGCCTGCTGGCTTTTGAGGCTGTGCTGGGAAGACGGACGTCGGGCGCGTGTGGCCTCGGTACCCGCGTGGGGCTCCAAGTTGGATGCCCGAGCACCTGGCCAGGCCCTGAAAGTCATGAGGCTGTGCCCTTGGGTTCAGGGTGGCCGGGGGCCGGAGGCACCAGCTCTCCTGCCCCTTCTCGTGTCTCTCCCGTGCCTGGAGCTCACCTGAAAGATGGGCCGTGTGACCTGAGGGGTTGGCGGGCTGGGGCTGGCGTGTTGTGTTTGAGTTGCTTCTCCCTTTATGGACCCAGGAGCCAGGAAAGCTTCCAAGAGAAGCCGGTGTGGTGAAAACAGCCCCGGCCTGCCGAGCGGGTGACCTTGGCCTCCGTCTCCCCAAGCGCAGCAAGGAGGTGATATAGGGGCCCCTGGGGAGGCTGTGAGGGTCTGGTGAGGGCAGGAAGGCACGCGGGGAGGTCACCCTCAGTGTCACGTGTGTGGGCTGTGGATTCGGAGGGAAGCGCGAGGGCTCTGGGGCCGGCAGGCCTGGGTCTGAGTCCCGCACGACCTAGGCTCACGTGCTCAGCTGTTCTGGGTTTCTCTTTACTCACCTGTAAACTGAAGGATGATAAACTCCACTGCCTGATTTCTGACAACAGAACAAGAGCATCTGTTGTTTATTGAATGTTATCACATGCTGCGACTTCATGGTGGATTTTTATGGGTTTGTGTGACGTCTCCCGAGAAGATAAGCAGGGTGGGGACAGGGCTCCGCCCGTCTGTGTACCGTTGGGGTCCCTAAGCCAGCGCAGCGCCCGGCCCCCAGCAGGTGCTCAAGCGATGCTCATCCAGGAGGGGAGACTCTCCTTTCATCCCTACAACACATCTGTCGGGTGCACACAGTTCTTATCCCCATTTTAAATACGAGCAGAATGAGGCCCAGAGAGGCCAAGTGATGGGCCCAGGGTCACACAGCAAGGAGCTGGGGGAATCAGCCCTGTTTTCAGTGCCTGTGGGAGCTTCCTTGGATGTTCAGGACTAGGGTGTGGGCAGGGCTGGGTGAGGAGGAAGCAAGTGGGCCCCCACTGGATGCACCACCATCCGCCACCGCAAGAAAATAACGTGACCTGTACCCCTCACGACAGCCCGCAAGAGAGGTAGTTTAACGCCCTCTTCACAGATGAGAAACTGAGGCTCTGAGAAAGGACCTGAGGGCTGCCCAGTCCCGACTTGATGGAGCCCAAGAGAAGGAAGTGAATTTCCCACGTTCTTTCATCTCCGAGGGGATCTGCCCCGAGGAGGGGCTGGTAGAGCCGTGCAGGCCAGCAGGGGAGGGCCAGGCTGAATTCCTTCCCTGCACAGCGGGAGGGGCCCCTGCGAGGTTCTTGAGAAATCTTGACGCCTGGCCGGCCTCCAGCCTGTCTCTCCGACTGTTCTTTTGTTCCCGGAGCTGCACGCCAAACATCTGACTCCGCTCAGGATTGATTGCACGTAAAATGAAGAGTGGGGAAAACAGGGTTTTTTTCCCCCGTTGTTGTCTAAGACAGGTTTTTAGGGCTTTGATTCTCTCCCAGAATCACGCTGGACAGCCCGTGGCTTTTACAAGAGGTCACTTTGCTTTCATTCGACTTAGGACCTGACTTGCTCCAGAAACTTTGAATCAGGTGGTCCTGAAAGAGGGAGAGACCGTGGGGTGACCACTGGGTCCCTCTGAGGAGTGCCCAGCTCGCAGGGTCTGGCAGGAGCGAGCAGGGAGCCCGGGAGGCCAAGGTCACGGGCAGGATCTGCCAGGTCCCTGCTTGGGGCCGGAACGAAGAGCGCTGGGGGCCGAGGGGGCCCGGCTCTGCCGTGTTTGTTGATCGACTGTCCAGGGCCGGGTCAACTGCCTTTGTTCTGGAGGACTTCATGGATTAACTCCCGGGGCTTTGGGCAGTTGTTTCTTTTTAAGAAAGGGAAGTTTGGGGATGATCGAAAGGAAGTGCTCCCGGCAGGCCGAGGGCTGTGTGTCCACGGGGCGGGGGCTCCCAGGAGGGATGATGCGGCCTCTGGTGCCCACACTCTTGAGCGGGTCCCTGCAGGGCCTCCTCCAGTAAGTGCTGCGTCTGGAAGGGGGGGCCTTGGGCGCCTGGGGCGGGAGCATCTGGGCGTCAGGCTGGAGCCCAGCGAGCCCTCGCTGGCTGGAGGTTGCTAGGAGCTGGGGTAGGTTTCCCAGGGAGACGTGGCTAGAAACACCATCTGCCAAGGATGCGCAAGTCCCGGAAGAGGCGGGGGAGGAACGAGACGGTCCTCGCTGTCCCAGTTAACCTTGGTTCCCTCCCTCGGGCCAGCGTTCCTCCCCCGAGTGGACGAGAAGGCGCCCTAGGCTCTGGGCGAGCTGGGCGTCCGGTAGGAGGCGGCCACCTCCTCGCAGGGTCGGGGCTCCCCCTGTCCCACCCTGGCCTTGCGGGGAGGGGGCGTCATGGGCAGAGGATTCAATACTTGTACTTTGTCAAAACACTGACAGTTACAAGGAGGGAGGGCGATCTGCTCGGGAGGGCGATCTGTGAGCGGGGACTTGAACGTGTAGAAGATGGTCCTCGGAGGCCGGGGGGGAATATGGATCCGGAGCCAGGAGCGGGAACAGGGCTAAGCGCTTGATTTATAGGCTGCCTGAAGGACTCAGAGCCCACCTGAGGTCTGCTCTCCATGTGTGTGCTCAAGGAGCTGGGCCCGGTGGGGTTGCAAAAGCTTCTACTCTCTTAATGGAGAGTAAAGCCCACCACCAAGGTCAGGGGCACAGGAATCAGGGGCCCTGGGTCCTGGATTCAGAGTCACCCACAATCCTGCAGACAGTGCAGACAGGCTGACTTTTGGGAATTTGAAACGAGAGGAAGGCAGTTGCCTATTCAGGACAGCTTTGGACCCAACCTTCCCTGGAGGCGGGACTCGACTCCTAGCCCCGAAGCGCTGCTCCGTCTGTAACCCTTCCTCGAGCATCCCCGCGGGAGGTGGAGCTCCACACAGGGGGATGCTCCGCTGAAAAGGCCTCATCTCAGGGCTTGTCTGCACAGGGATGAGGGGGACAGCAAGGGTGTGGGGCGGCGCCTCCGGCCGGTGACAAAGGAAGCTGTTACCCCCCAGGCCCAAGGGAGGAAGTCACGTTGCAGCCGTGTGCCGGAAACTGGCCGTGCAGGGACGCGGCCATCCTCAGGACCAGGGCCACGTCAGGTGAGCGTGGAAAGATGGGTCGTGGCTTCTTTCCTTCCTCACCGGCCACACCAACCAGAAGCCGGGGAGCCACATCCGCAGGCCTCAGTCCAGGCGCAGAGTGGGAGGGGCCAGCGGGGAGCGAGAGCCTGTTTGTCCCATTGCCCAGCTTAGCCGCCTCTGGACAGCTCTCCCTGAGCAGGGAGCTCATAGCGGTCACCCACCCTCAGGTTATGCTGTCCCCAAGGCAGGTTGCCTGCCCGCGTAGCACAACTGGTTGAACGAACCATAATGGAACTCTGAAAGGCGTCCCCCACCTCCCTTCTCTGAAATGTCCGCTTTCTGAGGGCAGGGACGGGACAGCCCCGTGTGCCCTACACTTCATAGAACCCGCTGGCTCAGGGAACCCTCCTAACACTTCGGGGCTGACGAGATGGCCTGAGTCCTCCAGCGAGAGAAAGTGGGCAGGCCTGGCTCCACGAGGCCACAGGCTCTCTACAAGTGACAATACACCGTCCCGGCTGAAGGACCGGCCCTGCAGCCCAGCAGGACCTGGGGAGTCAGCCGTGTCCTTCTGGCTGAAGGCCAACCACGTCCCCCCTCCTGAGCCCGTGAGGTCCGCCTGGCGCTGGTCAGGGGGTGGCGTGTGGAATCATTAGCACCTCTGCTGGGACCAGACGGTCATCCCTGCCGGGCCAGGCCCTGGCTGGGTGAGGATGACAAGGCAGGATGGGCTCCAGGCACCTAGTGCCAAGGGCTGGTGGCCTGGGGCCTGCTCTCCAGGATGAAAAGGACCCGTGGGGACACAGCATCTCACTGGAGACGCCGTTCATCCCTGGAGTCCTGGGCCCAGCGGGCTCTGTCACCCACGACCTCATGGGGGTGGCCAGAAGGGCCCGGGCAGGTGGTATGTGGAACCCACTTCATGCTTCCAGTGCCAGTTTGGGTGAAATGCAGATTTCCCTCCGCTCTTGTTTCTCTTTCCCAGTTGTATCCCGAATGGAAAAAATGTCTGTGGATTGAAGTCCAAGGCGCAACCCTGGAGCCAGTATTTTCCCTTTTGGCACAAAACAGAAATGGAGGCTGCCCAGGCCTCGGGAGGGGCCCCAGAGAGACTCCCCGCAACGAGGCAGTGACGCTTCGGACCTCAAGCCGGGCCCTGAGTTCAAGTCTGTTGGTGTTGCCCTCTCACTGGGTGCCGGTTACCTCACATCACAGTTCCCCGGTGTCCTGATCTGCAAGATGGGTACAGTCGTCGTGTCCACCCTGGGGACACTGGTATGAGGACGGGGGGTTAGAGCGTGTGCAGGGCACTGCCCAGCTCCCAGAGAAGCAAGTGAACAATCGCTTCGTTCTCCCAAGGCAGTGCTCTGAGCAGGGCCTCCGCCTGGGGCTCTAGGGCTCTGGGGTCCATGAAGCCACCAAGGGGCCAGCATCCCCTGGACATCTCTTTCATCAAGAAACCTCCAGTGGGGGCTTCCCTGGTGGCGCAGTGGTTGAGAGTCCGCCTGCCGATGCAGGGGACGCGGGTTCGTGCCCCGGTCCGGGAAGATCCCACGTGCTGCGGAGCGGCTGGGCCCGTGAGCCATGGCCGCTGAGCCTGCGCGTCCGGAGCCTGTGCTCCGCAATGGGAGAGGCCACGGCAGTGAGAGCCCGCATACCGCAAAAAAAAAAAAAAAGAAAGAAACCTCCAGTGGATCTGCCTGCCTGGGGCGTGGGCTGGTCCTCCCCACATCCGGCTCTCAGCCTGACCTGCTCCTTGCTGCGGACCCTTGACCTCACTGGGGAAATCTGCAGTCCCTGACACCACACGCTTGCTTTTAGATCTGGGTTGGCATCTGTGTTTGTAACACTTTCTTAAGAAGACGGAGAAAGGAGCCACAGAGATTTGCACAGTTGGATTTGAAGGGAGTATCGGCTCCAAGGGGTTGACTTCTCCTTTCTCCCAATACATTGTTATTATAACACGTTCCAGATGCTGAGAGATGGCAGGGCCGGGGCTGCGTCTTCTGCCTCTGCCTCTGTCTTTTCTGGAAACAGAGGCACAACCAGTGTGATGAAGTATTTCTCTGTTGTATTGGACCCAGGACCTGAATCAAATAAGTCCACAGCTAAGAGAAGTTGATTTACAGGCAAATAAGACTGACATCGGCCCTTCAAAAGAAACTGTATTATGTAGACACTGATCCTGTCTCTGTTGGAAGCGGAGTGTCTCAATGGTACCTTGGCTTGTTAACGTGAAGCTTAAAGGCTAAGGGTTATTTACCCAGATGACTTTTTGATCATCTCCAATCTAAACATCAGTAGCCCAGAGTGAAGACCCAGGAGCCCAGGATGACCTTAAGGGAAGAAATAGAAGTGGTAGGGAAGGCGCTGGGCCCTGAAGGCTGCTCTGTCCGCAGCCGGGCAGCTCCTCTGGGGCTGGGGCAGGACCAGTGGGCAGCTGGGACCCCGGGCACACTCTGGTTCCTTCAGAACTGGGGAGAGGGTCTTGCTTTTTTCTGGGAGTCAAATCGAAATGAAACCAGAAGAAGAATGTAGGCCCCTTGGAGTCACTCAGCAGAGGAAGCCCAGACCAACAGAGAGCTGTGCGTGGAGCTCCCCAAGATGTGGCCGAGGGAGACACTTGCAGACACGATGGCACCGAGGGTGCACCTGCAGAGGAGGGTGAGGACGCCTTCCTGGCTGAGCTCAGGAGGCGACGGCAAAGGTGGACACGGATGAGAGGCCCGGGGAGGGCCTGGGTCCTGGGGGCAGCCAGCCTGCCACGGCTCAGTCGTGTGACCTCGGGCAGCTTGGTGGTGATCACGGTCCCCACCTCAGAGGGTGGCTGTGAGCGTTGCAGGAGCTCAGGCGTGTTACACGCTCAGGACAGAACCTGGCGCCTACAGAGTGCCCACAAGTTTTAGTAACAATAATAAGCATCATCATTATATGTTGTTGTCGTTGTTCAGGGCTACTCAAAGGACATTCCACCTTCCTGGGTGAGCCCAGCATCTCCCATTTGCTTCGCTGCCTTGGCTGGTGTCCCAGCACCAGATGCTGGCTCTTGTCCTGGGGCCTGCGGCTCCCACAAACGCTGCTCCCCAGCCCTGGGAGGGTACGAAGCTGGTGAGCTCTGTGTAGAGCCGCCTTTGGCTGCGGCGGGTGAGGTTCAGGGTGGGATGCTCGGTGGAACGCCCCCCGCCCTCTGTGAGCTCGTCTGTGTCCCAGCAGGAGCTGGGCGGGTTCTGAGTGGCACGGGGACGAGAGTCCCCACGGGGCCCCCAGGACCTGATTCTTCGTGGCAGAAACTGGCAGGAGGCAGGGGCTGGTGGGGATGGGGACACACCGGCTGGAACGGGCTCCGCGCTGCCAGAGATGCTCTGGATGCTTCTTTTGGATGGGCCCGAAGGGTGGCTGGGCTTTCAGACCGAAGTGGGGTCTGGGTGGGTCAGAGGTAGGCGGGTGGCAAGGAGACTTCCTCCCTGGGCACCAGGGCCTGGACATCACAAGTAGGCGGGCTCCGTCCTTGACCCTGGTCAGCACTGCTGATGGACTCCCAGTGCGAGGGACGTGGGTTTACAGGGGGCTTCTGGCAGCAGGAGGTGCCTCGGCCCTGGACTGGGGGTGACCCAGGCCACTCTCTGGGCTTGATTGGTGAGGAGAAGGGTGCCCCCAGGACCCCTCCTGTCAGCCCCGTTTCTAACCTGGACCCCCCGCAGCCATGTCAGAGGCGCTGAGCAGCCCGGGCATCCACTGCGTTCTCACACTCCTCCGTAGTTTTTATAAGAACAGCCCCTGTTTGCATCATTTGTTCAGCTGCGAAGTCGCTACCAATTCTTCCGAGCTGTGAGCGTTCCCTTCAGGTGACAGCGGAGGCTCTGGAAAAGGCAGTGTGAGCTTTGCCTTGTTTAGAGGGGCCCCGAGACACTCCAGCCACCAGCAGCCACCCGCATCCTCGCTGGGTCGGGGTCAGAGGGTCACAGAGCAGTTTGTGCCGGCTCGGTCCAGACCTGAGAAAGCCGTCAGAGCAACAAGGATGGACACGGCAACCCTTGCCAGGGGTGGGTGTCTCATGTGCACGATTTCTTTTCTTTTTTTTTTGAAGTTTAGTTGATTTACATTATATTAGTTTCAGGTGTATAGCATAGGTGTTCAATACTTTTATAGATTGTACTCCATTTGAAGTTATTAGAAAGTAATGGACATAATTCCCTGTCCTGTACAATATATCCTTGTAGCTCATCTATTTTATACGTAGTAGTTTATATCTCTTAATCCCCTATCCCTATCTTGCCCCTCCCTCTTCCCTCTCCCCTTTGGTAACCACAAGTTTATTCTCTATATCTGTGAGTCTGTTTCTGTTTTGTTTTATTCCTTTATTAGTTTTATTTTTTAGATTCCACATGTGATAACATACAGTATTTGTCTTTCTCTGACTGACTTATTTTTTTTAAATGCTTACAGTATCTTTTTTTTTATTATTATTTATTTATTTATTTTTATTTATTTATGGCTGTGTTGTGTCTTCGTTTCTGTGCGAGGGCTTTCTCTAGTTGTGGCAAGTGGGGGCCACTCCTCATTGCGGTGCGCAGGCCTCTCACTATCGCGGCCTCTCTTGTTGTGGAGCACAGGCTCCAGACGCACAGACTCAGTAATTGTGGCTCACGGGGCCAGCTGCTCCGTGGCATGTGGGATCTTCCCAGACCAGGGCTCGAACCCGTGTGCCCTGCATTGGCAGGCGGACTCTCAACCACTGCGCCACCAGGGAAGCCCCTGACTTATTTTATTTAGCATAATGCCCTCCAAGTCCATCCACGTTGCTGCAAATGGCAAAATTTCATTCTTTTTTATGGCTGAGTAATATTCCTTTTAATATATCCATTCTTCTGCTGATGGACAGGTTGCTTCCATATCTTGGCTACTGTAAATAACGCTTCAGTGAACATTGGGGTACATGTATCTTTTTAACTTATTTGGGTTTTTTTCAGATATATACTGAGGAGTGGGATTGCTGGGTCATATGGTAGCTCTATTTTTAGTTTTTTAAGGAACCTCCATACTGTTCTCCATAGTGGCTGTATCAATTTACATTCCCAGCGTCAGTGCAGGAGGGTCCCCTTTTCTCCACACCTTCTCCAGCATTTGTTATTTGTAGACTTTTTGATGATGGCCATTCTGACCAGTATAAGGTGATACTTCTTTGTGGTTTTGATCTGCATTTCTCTAGTGATTAGTGATTATGTGCATGATTTCTAATTCTCACAACTGCATAAGGTAGGCATTCGTATGTCCCCTTTTCAGACGGGGAGACTGAGGCCGTAGAGCTCCAGTACATTTCCCAGGCCACCTAACTAGGAGCTGGTGGAACTGGAGGTCAAGCCGGGGCTGATTCCCAGGCTGTGCTCTTCCCACGGCAAAGAGCACCGGTGGGGCAAGAGGCCATGGCTTTGCTCTGAAGGAGCAGGAGATGGGGGAGGAGTCCAGAGCTGGCCGGCACGAGAGCTCCCGGCTGGGCTGGGACGCGCTCCCTCGGCCCCCAGTGCCAGGCATGGGACTGATGTCTCTGTTGGAAGACGTGGGTCCCCAGGCGTTCCGGCCCCAGCGTGGTGCCTTCAGCCTGCACGGGCCCCTTGACAGGGAGTGACAGCTGTAATTCAGCTCCTGCACCAGTGGCGGCAGAAACGCGGTGAAACAAGGGGGAAAAGGCTGTAATTACCTCAACACGTTGCCACATTTCTCTGCTGTCAGAATGGTTTTGTTTTCTGATTTATTTTGATCTGCTTGAAAATTAGTTGCTGCAGTGCCTTTGGTGTGTAATCATGGTCCCGCTAACTAGCAGTCAGCGGCAGCACTGTAGGCCCAGCAAAGGTGACTTTCCTCTCCTTCTCCCAGTTTGTGTCCCCTTCTGTGTGTCGGGGCAGAGGGAGAGGATAGCTGTGCGTCTGTGTGTCTGTCCGTCCCCTGGCTTCTCACCAGGACCTCGAGAGGAGAGTGTCTTGCAGGCTGCCCCCTCCCAGAAGGTTCACGCCCGCACAGTTGTCCCTGGACTCGTCTGCCCCAGCTTCCACCCAGCCTCCCACCCTCTCCTCCAGCCCACGGGCGGCTCCCCACCTGTTCCATCCCAGCCCGAAGCCCCCGTGGGCCCAGATCCACCCTTGACCTGCCACCTCCATCTGCTTGCAGGTGCCTGGACCCACTCCCAGAGCTTTTGTCCACGGAACCCAGAGAACTGGGCCTGACACCCCTCTGCCCGCAGACCCACTGCACGCTGTGTGTGCGAAGCTTGCCGTCTTAGTCCAGCTGTGTAGCCGCTTTTCTCTCAGGTCAGGCCAGGAGAGGAAGGGAGCCGCCACGTTGCCATGGAAGCTTAGGTGGAGGAGGGGGGCAGGCAGTGTAGACCGTGAGATGGAGAGGGAGCCGCCCTGTAGACGGTGAGATGCTTGGTGCCTTGCTGGATGGGCGCTCCTCAGCAGGCCCTCTCGGGAGAGGGCTGCCATAGTGAACACAAGAGTTTTAGAGCTAGAAGGAATCTCTGAGGTCCTTGGGGCCAGTGAGTGTATTATTCAGAGGAGAAAGCGGAGGCCTTGGGGTGGCTCAGGGGTCTGCTTGGCGCTCAGCTGCTTGGCAGCAGTTCTGAGACAGGAACCCGGATCTCCGTGGCATTCTATCCAATAGGGGGCTAGCCGGTTTCAGGATAGAAGTAGACGCTGCCCGGGTGCTGGGGTTTGGGGCATGTGCCCTTTCCTCCCTGGGGTTCTGCCTTCAGCAGTGCCTTTTGGAGCACATTGGGGATTAGCAAACGTTTATGGCCAAAGAACCCTTTCTTCTAAGAAACCCTTCCACAGGACGGAAAAGGGCAGGGGTGCTTTGGTTCAGTGGTCTGAGGAATGGATGGATGGCCCAGAGTTTACCTGTTCAGCTTCCCCAGTTCTCCAAGGAGGCCCTCAGACGTCTCTCCAGCACCGTTAGGGCCCCATGGGATACACTGAGAAAGCAGTTAAGATCCCTGTTACCAGGCCGATAAATTGATGAAGACATTCCCAGCTCTACACCCAGGCGTGGGTACGTTTGTCAGAGTGATTGAAAGCAGAGACCTGGATGATGGAAGAATGGGCTTCCCAACAGGACAGTTTTCATTAGGAGATGCTCAGAGAGAGAAGGAGATGTTTGCGATGTGGGAAGGGCAAGTTCAGCCAGCGAGACCAGAGGAAGACTGATATATACGCTCTGGTTGCCCAGTGAGCTCACCCGGAGAATATACACCCTGCACCTCTCCCTCAGCCTGGGTGCTTGTGCGCACGTCACAAGGGCTGCAGTTTCCTGGAAGAACAATAGCATTAAGCTTTCCTATCAGAGGCCACGCCCTCAGCTGATGCTGAGACTGACATTGGAGTAGCACTTGAGGCCGGGTGGTTCTCCTAACACCCCCTGAGATGCTGCTACTATTGTTATTTCTCCCATTTCACAGATGTGCCCGGGAGCACGGATGCCTGGCGGTCAAGGCTCTCCACAAGGCCCGCGCTCACTCCCCACCCAGCCCAGCCAGGGGGTGGATTCCAGGAACTCTGTCCCGGCTGCTGGTGTTGTCCGCACAGGGCTCAGAACTGCACCCCATTTTAAATTCTAGGGGAACAGACCAATGGGCGGAGTCACCAGAAGCCAGATGTTTTCTCCTGGTTTTATATCCTCCATTAATTTTTAAAGATGTTTTTGTTTACTGAGGTATCATTTTCATAGGGTAAAATTCTCCTGTTTTAGGTCTACACGACCATGAATTTTTAAAAATGGATTTATTGAAGTATAGCTTACATACAACAGACCACGTAGTTCAAGCGTGTACTTTGGAAAGTTTTGACCTGTGCATAGACCCATGAAACCATCACCAAAGTCAAGAGGGTGAGCACAGCTGTCACCCACAGAAGCTTCCTCAGGCCCCTGGGTGATCCCTCCAGCTCTGCCCTCCCCCCCTCCCCCTCTCTTTCTGTCACTGTGGATTTACACTTTGCATAGTTTGATATAAATGGAATCTTGTCGTGTATGTACTTTTTGGCTGACTTCTTTCGTTCAGGATAATCATCTTGAGGTTCGTGGGTGTTGCTGGACGTATTGATGGGTCATATTCTCTTTGTTGCTGAGGATGCGCCATCTTACGAATAGACCAGAGTTTGTTCCCCTGTTGATGGGCATCTGGGTTGTTTCCAGTTCTGGACTCTAAGTAAAAAGTCACTATGAAAGTTTCTGTACTAGTCTTTTGTTTGGGCACATGCTTTCTTTTCTCTTGGGTAAATACCTAGGAATAGGGTGATTCCAGCAGGCGGTAAATGCATGTTTAACTTTTGAAGAAGTAGCCTAGCTGATCTCCAAAGTGGCTGTTCCAGACTGGTGGCTGCCAAGGGGGAGGAGGTTGGGGGAGGGATGGAGTGGGAGGTTGAGGTGAGCAGATGTAGGCTTTCATATATAGAACGGGTCAACAACAGGGCCCTACTCTATGGCACAGAACTATATTCAATATCCTATGATAAACCATAATGGAAAAGAATATGAAAAAAGAATGTAGATATATGTATAACTGAATCACTTTGCTGTACAGCAGAAATTAACACAACACTGTAAATCACCTCTCCTTCAATAAAGAAAAGGTGGCTGTTCCGTTTTACACCCCATCAGCAGCGTTTGAAGGTCTCAGCCCCTCCACCCCACCACCAACGCTGGTGTGCTCAATGTTTGTCATTTTAGCTCCTGTGATAGGTACACAGTGGTATCTCGTTGCATTTCCAACTTGCATTTTCCTAACAGCTAATGACATCGAGCACCTTTCGTGTGCTTACCTGCCACACTTGTATCTTCTTTGGTGAAGTGTCCGTCCATAACGTTTGCCCATTTTACAATTGAGTTGTTTCCCTAATGCTGCATTTTGAGAAACTTTGTATATTCCAGGTACTAGTTCTTGAGTAGATACGTGCTTTGCAACTAGTTTATCTCAGTCTTTGACTTGTCTCCTCTGATCTTTGTCAGAAACCAGTTTCCATCTATGTGTGGACCTGTTTCTGGCTCCTCTATTCTGTTTTATGGACCCGTTTGGCTTTACACCAAGAGCACACTGTTTTGATTACTATAGCTTTACAATAAGTCTTGAAATCAAGTATGTTAGTTACCCGAAGGGTAACTTTGTTCTTCCTTTATCAAAGTTGTTTGGATTATTCTAGGTCTTTTGCATTTCCATATGAATTTTAGAATCAGCTTGCCAATTTCTTTAAAAAAAAAGTATTTTTGCTTCATGTATTTTGAAGCTCTATTAAAGGGGCATAAACATTATGACTGTTACATGCCCTGGAAGAACTGACCCCCTTGTTGTTATGAAAAAAAACTTCTTTCTCCCTGGTGAACTTTTTGCTCTGAGCTCTGAGTTGCCTGATATTAATATAGCTTCTCTGGTTTTCTTTTGATTCATGTTAGTATTGTATAGCTTTTTTCATTCTTTGACTTTTAACCCATTTGTGTCTTTGTATTTGAAACAGATTTCTTGTAAAAGCAGCATGTAGTTGGGTCGTGCTCTTTTATCCAGTCTGATGGTCTCTGAGTTCTAATTGGGGTGTTCAGATCATTTTTATTTAATATGATCATTGACATATGACATTAGATTTAAGTTCATCATCCTGCCGTTGTTTTCTGTTAGTCCCATATGTTCTTTGTTTCCTTGTCCTTCTTTTCTGCCTTCTTCTGGAAAAACAATACTCATACACTTTATTTTATTCTATTTAATCTCTTTTGTTGGCTTACAAGTTAAAATTCTTTGTTTTGTCATTTTAATGGTTGCTTTAGGGCTCATCATATACGTTCTCAATTCCTCCCAGTCTACCTTCAAGTGTTATTTTATGACTTGACATGTAGTATAGGAACCTTATAATAGTCTGCTTACATTTCTTCCTTCATGGCCTTTATGCTATTGCTGTCCTTTGTTATAAACATATACATTGTTTATAGTGTTTGCTCATAATACATTGTTATTATCTTTGTTTACGTAGTCTTTTAAAGGAAAACCACATATACATTTCTGGTGCTCTTAATTCTTTATGTAGATCCACATTTTCATCTCGTATCATTTTCCTTCTGCTTTAAGGACTTCCTTTAACAGTTCTTGTAGTGAAGGTATGCTGGTAATGAAATCTTTTGACTTTCCTATGTCTGAAGAAAGTCTCTCTTTTTCACCTTTATTTTTGAGAGATATTTTGACTTAGTATAGAATTCTAGGTTGACGTTCTTTCTGTAATTTTTGAGCCATCCTTCCACGGTCCTCTTGCTTACATTCCTTCCCACAAGACATCTGCTGTCAACCTTGCCTCTGTTTCTCCACATAAACATGTCTATGCTCCAGCAACTTTTAATGTTTTCTCTTTATCACTGGTTTTGAGCAATTTGATTATGATGTGCCTTGGTGTGTAAATTTTTTTTTATATTTCTTATGCTTGATATTCATTGAACTTCTTGAATCTGTGAGTTTATATTTTCAAAATTAAATTTGGTAAAGTTTTGGCTGTTAATTCTATAAATTTCTTTTCAGTATCTCCCACTTCCCTATTCCTGTGGGAATTCTAACTATACATATATTAAATTACTTGAAGTTTTCACACAGCTCACTAACGCTCTTTTCTTTTTCTTTTGTTTTTTTAATCTGTCTTTCATTTCGGAGAGTTTCTATTATTATATCTTCAAAGTTTACTCATTTTTTTTTTGCCGTGCATAATCTGATGTTAATCCTAACCAATGTATTTTTTTTTATCTCAGACATTGTAGTTTTCATCTCTAGAAGGACTTTTTAGGTCTTTTAAATATTTTTCATGTCTCTGCTTAAATTTTGACCATATGGAATACAGTTATGACTACAGATTTAATATCCTTGTCTGCTAATTCTAACATCTGTGTGATTCTGGGTCAATTTAGATTGATTTTTATCCTCACTATGAGTGACATTTTCCTGCTCTCTTGCACTGGATGCCAGACATTGCAAATTTTACCTTGAATAATTCTGAATTCTTTTTTTTTTTTTTTTTTTTTTTGTGGTACACGGGCCTCTCACTGTTGGGGCCCCTCCCGTTTCGGAGCCCAGGCTCCGGACGTGCAGGCCCAGCGACCACGGCTCACGGGCCCAGCCGCTCCGCGGCATGCGGGATCCTCCCGCACCGGGGCACAAACCAGCGTCCCCTGCATCGGCAGGCGGACTCCCAGCCACTGCGCCACCAGGGAAGCTCCTGAATTCTTTCAAATTCAGTTAATTCAAAATAGTTTTATAAATATTCTCAAACTTTATTTGGGACTCAGTTAAGCTACTTGGAAGCAGTTTGATCCTTTTTTGTCTTGCTTTTAAACTTT
Source organism: Mesoplodon bidens (assembly GCF_964165515.1). Classification (NCBI taxonomy): domain Eukaryota; kingdom Metazoa; phylum Chordata; class Mammalia; order Artiodactyla; family Ziphiidae; genus Mesoplodon; species Mesoplodon bidens. The sequence goes on along the minus strand of NC_138167.1, from coordinate 831,719 downwards.
GTTAGGCAGAATCAGTACAGCATTTAGTGTAAGGATAAATACTCCCCATGACTGAGGCAAGACCCCTTGGGTCCTCTGCCCTGTGAATCATGAGTTTTTAAAGTCTGGTTTATAGGCATCATCCCCAGCTCTGTGTGTGTACTGGGTACTGTTCCCTTTAATCCTCTTGGAGGGGTCTGTGGCAGAAGGACCCTAAGGTGACCCCCTGCCTCTGCTTGTTCAGACCTTTGTGTAGCCCCCTCCCCTTGAGTGTGAGTAGGACCTGTGACTTGTTTCTAACCAATGAACTATGACAAAGGAATGGAGGCCTTTTCTGTGACCAGGTTATGTTATACGAAAGGTGATGGGATGTCACTTGCATGATCAGGTTACATTATGTAAGACTCCACTTTAGCTACCCGGAGCTGGAAGGCCTCCCAGGGGCCTGGGGAAGCAAGCGGCTGTGCTGGAGGGTCTGTGTGCCAGGCAGCCTCTAGAGCCCAGGCTTTCTGCAGCCATGCGGAACAGATCCTGCCTTCCGTCAGATCGGGCTTGGAACAGATGCTTCTCCAGATGATGTTGCACCCAGGCCGACACCTCAAGTACAGCCTGTGAGAGAGGACGGAGGGCCCAGCCGTGCCGTGCCTGGACTCCTGACCCACAGACACCGTGGGCTAGTAAGTGTGGAGTGTGTTAACCATTAAGGTTGTGGTGATTTGTTTCCCGGTTCTTCTCTCAGCCCCAAGTGGCTCCGTCACTCACATGCGTCCATCACCCGAGGGGACCCTCTGCAGGGCAGCTCTTTCCTGTCCAGTGCTCCATCCTCGAGGTCCAACTGCCTTGGTCTCCTCAGACTCTCAGCTCCGTCTCTTCAGTCGTCTGCCAGACCCCACCCAGGTCCCCTGTGTATGTCGTGGCCTGAAAACTCTTAACAAGGCAGCAGGTGAGCAGTCACAGGGTCCACCTGGTGGGTTTTCCACATCTCAGGGATTGTCCTTTGTTGCTTGATGTCCAGGGTCTTGAAAATTGTTGTTTCAACCCTTTTTTCTATTTTGGTTTTGGTTTTGGTTGTTAATGGCAAGAGGGTAAGTCTGGTCCCTGTTGTCCCATCTTGGCCAGAAGGAGAAATCTTCAGCTCTATGAATCTTGTCATATTTCTGTAATCATATGACTACTATTGCAACCAAGATAGAAAGCATTTCCCTCGTCCCCCAAAGCATCCTCTGCCTCTTTATAGTTAACTCTCCCCCTCCCCCCCAGCACCTGGCAACCACTGATCTGGTTTCCATTCCTATAGCTTTGCTTTTCCCAGAATATCATATAAATGGATCATTCAGTACGTAGCCTTTTGAGACTGGCTTCTTTCAACTTTGCAGGATGCTTTCCCAAGTCTTCAGTGTTACTGCCTGAACCTGCTTCTCATTCCTTCTTAGTACCAGGAAGCATCCCATTGTATGGACGAATCCCAGTCCTTTCAGTGATTTGGGAGTAATCAGTCTAAAGAGCTGCAGATATCCGGGAGAAGGTCAAAGTCCAGACCTCTCTGCTTTCCTTCCTTCTTCCCTCCTCACCTTCTTGCCCACCCACACTCCTCCCCGCCCGCCTTCCTGCCTTCCTTTAGAAGAACCTAGGTGGATTTACCTAATCTTCTGATAATGATGGTTATTTGAGAACCACCCCAGAGCTTTCCAATCCGTGTTCTGCAGGCTGAGACATCGCCCTCTGTCCCTGAAGCCAGACTCCTGGTGGAGATTCTGGGGAGGAAATCCAAGGGTGACATTTCTGGAGTTGGTGGACTTGGCCTGACATCACTCTTTGGAGGCTGTACTGGGCTGCATCCAGTTTCTCCCACTTCCTCCTCCTTTCCTGTCCCCAAAGGAAGGACAGTCCTGTGAGCCCAAAGGTGCCAGCTGACCTGATGCATCCCTGGTTTGGGAACTTAGTGCTTGGACTTCCCCCCACCAGGAAAGCCTGGGGCACCTCTCTGAGGAAGCAGGCGGGGGGACTGGCAGCTCTGCAGAAACTGAGAGTCAAAGAAACACCTGGGGGAACTCGGGCCAGGACCCTGAAGGTCCTGGGGCGGTGACTCCAAGGGGAGGTCACATGACCACTTCTTCCACATGGCTGCACACAGGAGCTCAGGAGGACGAGGAACAGGTGTGCTGTGCACCTGTGTGCAGTGTCAGAGCTGGCCGAGCCCACTGAGTGAGCTGTCAGGAGTGGGGGTTCACCCACTTCCTGCCGGACCCAAGGCGGGAGCAGGGGGACAGGCGGGTCTTGGGGGAGATTCAACTCTCAGGCTTGGCCAGCTGCTTGTAGACCCTTCCTTGTGCTCAGACCTTAGAGCACATGTTAATTAGGAATGTTTTCAGCTTGAAGTTAACAGGACACTCAGGAAGCCTGGAATAGCCTGAGGGTTGGTCCAGAAGCTCAAGGTGCCCCTGAGGACCCAGGCTCTTTATCACTTCCTGCTTCCTCATTCCAGCCTATTTGTACTCAGCTCCTTTTCTCATTTTTGCCGATGGTTGATGCAGACCCAGGCATCACACCTGAGCTCAAGGCAGGGGGGTGAGGGAGGCGCGGTGCCAACAACACTCTTTGTCCCTTTTAACAGGAAACAGAGGCTTTCCCAGGGCACCCCCCGCCCCGGCCGAGATAACACCTCTTGAATTGAATATGCATAAGTATCACCCAGGGATTTTGTTAAAACAGATTTGGACGCTGTAGATCTGGGGTGGACCCTGAACTTCTGCACTTGGACCGAGCTCCCAGGGTGTGTCAGTGCTTCTGGAAGCTGCATGTTGAGAGCAAGGGACCAGGCTACTTTTCCTTCATCTCTTTGCCGGGATTCAGTCAGCTGGTTACAACTGGCTGCAAGGCAGGCTGACGAGGTAGCTGCTATTCTCAGCCTTCCCAGTGGACAGGGACGGAAGAGAAGGCAGGCGGAGAGAGTGTGGGGAGCGAACCACCAGCTCGGGCTCTACTGAAAACGCAGGCGTGGACTCTGATGTCACAAGGCGGACTTGGGACCAACGGGAGCTTTCCTCTCCACGAGGGACCGGTGCACCTGCTTCACTGGATCCGCAGCCACCGCCAGGGACAGTCAGCGCGTGCGCTGGGCTGAGCGTGGTCACTGGGGCAGGGACTCTGCACCAAGCACAGTGCCCGGCACATGGCAGGCAGCCAGCAGTGTCTGCTGACCTGGAATGTCCCCAGCACACCCTCTTATTACACGGCTGCCTCACGTGGGTGCAGTGTGCCCAGCTGAACAAGAGGAACTTTGTTAAAATGCAGATTCTGTTCCAGTACATCCAGGATGAGGATCCAGGGTGCTGCTTTTTTTTTTTTTTTTTTTTTTTTGCAGTACGCGGGCCTCTCACTGTTGCGGCCTCTCCCGTTGCGGAACACAGGCTCCGGACGCGCAGGCCCAGCGGCCATGGCTCACGGGCCCAACCACTCCGTGGCATGTGGGATCCTCCCAGACTGGGGCACAAACCCGTGTCCCCTGCATCGGCAGGCGGACTCTCAACCACTGCGCCACCAGGGAGGCCCTCCTCTTCCTTTTTTTTTTTTAAAAAAAGGAAATGTTGATTTACAATATTGTGTCAGTTTCAGGTGTACAGCTTCAGAGTCTTTTCCATTATAGGTTATTACAAGATAATGAGTATTCTTTCCTGTGCTATACAATAAGACCTTGTTGGTTATCTATTTTATATATAGTAGTGTGTATCTGTTCATCCCAATCTCCTAATTTATCCCTCCCCCCTTTCCCCTTTGGTAATCATAAATTTGTTTTCTATTGCTGTGAGTCTATTTCTGTGTTGTAAATAAGTTCATCTGTATCATTTTTTTAGATTCCACATATAAGTGATATCATATATTACTTGTCTTTCTCTTTCTGACTTACTTCACTTAGTAAGTCTGTAGGTCCATCCGTGTTGCTGCAAATGGCGTTATTTCATTCTTTTTTATGGCTGAGTAATATTCCATTGTATATGTGTACCACATCTTCTTTATCCATTCCTCTGTCGATGGACATTTAGGTTGCTTCCATGTCTTGGCTATTGTGAATAGTGCTGCTATGAACATTGGGGTGCAAGTATTTTAACAGAGTGCATTTTAACAGAGTTCTCTCAGGGTATATGCCCAGGAGTAGGATTGCTGGATCATATGGTAGCTCTATTTTTAGTTATCTAAGGAACCTCCGTACTGTTCTCCATAGTGGATGTACCGATTTACATTCCCACCAACGTTGCAGGAGGGTTCCCTTTTCTCCACACAGGGTGCTGCTTTTTAAACAAGCTTCCAGGGGATCCCACTTTGAATAGAAAGGGCCCAGGACATGCAAAGTTAAGGCCTTCTTCCTGACTCACCAGGGCGAGCGGCTGTGTGTGAGGATGTGGGCAGATCCTGGTTACTGACCTGTTGGGGCGGGAGGCCGGGCAGGTCCCCTGTGTCTCCAGGGCAGGGGACCTGGAGGCCTGCAGACCTCACCCCTGCCTTCCCCGGGCCCTGCCTGCTGAAAACAAAAGTGAGCAGCGTACCCAAGTGAGAGCAGAGACCAGCCAAGCTCATCTTTCAACAGCTCCTAACTCGCTTGGCTGCAGCTGTGAAGCAGGAATGTGGCGCCGTCCCAGCCTGGCCTGGCCTTCGGGGGTGTGAGGACCCTTGGGCGGCTGCGCAAGGCCTTGGGCTCAGATGCTTGAGCCTCCCAGGCAGGGAGTCAGGGTGGGGGGGGGGAGCAAGAAGCCCATATTGGGGGGTGGCGGGGAGGTGGGAGCTGAGTTCTCCAGAGCTGGGCTCTGGAATTTTTTTTTAAGTAGCGGGAACTGATTTACTGGAATTTCTTCTGAATTAAAAGCCAAACAAAAAGTTTCTTGCGGTTTCAGTTACACAAGAGGCCACTGCCAAGACGGAATGAATAAGAGCTGACGAGGGGAGAGGCTGGGGCGGGGGCCCCGGGGCCCCGTGGAGCCGCTCTCCCCTCTCCCCATCGGGCTCGCTGCCCGCTCTGTGCTGCAGGCTTTTAGGAGAGGAACTGCCTGGACGGGTCTTCCTCCCAGGATCAGAAAGGAAAAGACGGGAGGGATCTGGGCGAGTGCCGTGTCCGCTGTGAGCTGCGTCCACATGTGAGCGATTACTGTGTGATTATCGTGTCTGATTTACGGTAACTCGCCCTCGCTCTCCAGGGGTCCTTGCTTTGCTTGGAGCCCGACCGATGGCAGTTGGACCAGATGGCCGTCCTGGCCCGGAGCTGCGAGGCTCTCGGTCAGCCTTGCCCAACAGGAGGCTGCAGCCACCGCCCACTGCCCCGAGGGCAGGGATAACGCACTTCCACTGGTGACCCCCAAACTTCACTTTTCTCGGTGCCCCTGGCCCCCTCCCCGCCACCTTCCTGGCAGCCACAGGGCGGCCGGGCCCCGCGGGTCCCCTTGCTTCCCTCCACCTCCCTGCAGGGACGGCGGCCTGGATGGGACGGGCCTGCCGGATGCTTCTTCCCGGAGGGAGGAGCGGGCGCCATCACGGGCTGGAGCCGCATGTCTCCCAGGCCATGTCCCCGCTCTCGAAACTGGCCGCTTCCCTAGCAGGAACTCCCCCTCCTTGGGTCACGTGGGTCGTGAGGGCTCAAGAGAGCAGACAGAACTCACAGCTCTGAGCTCTGCACCCTGTGTCATCCGAACAAGCACTCAAGGGGGGCCCTGGCGCAGTGTTCACGCCACGGGGATCGGCAGATGCTGTGGACCGTCCCAGAGGGCGCAGGGCCGGAGCCACTCGTGATGGTGCGGCTGCAGTGGGGAGCCCGTGGTGTGGAGGGGACCCCCTCCTTCCTGTGCTGGCCCCGCTGAGCAGCTCCGGGAACCCGGAGCCCGTTCTCTGGAACCCTCTTTGGGCTCCTCCTTACCCCCAGGGGCTGACCCAGTTCTTTCGGAAAGAGTTGGCCTGCTGACTTGCAGACCGTGGTTCCCTCTGAGTTCCGGCCATCTGCCCCCAGCCCCCCAAACCCCGTCTCTACCTGAGGGTCCCCTGCTCCCTGCTCCCAACCCGCTGCCAACTCAGAGATGGTGGCTGCCTGCCAGGGGCTATTTTGGGGGCACGGAGGGGTGTCTTATTAGGGGTAAAAGTTAAAAGTCCAAGGAAAACCTCACCGCTGGTGGAGTTCCATCAGTTTCCACTGGAGGTGGGCAAGCGCTTTTAAAATGCACAGCTTTTCAGACTTTGAAATATTTGGAGTTACCGCCTTTTAGGGTCGGAGGTCACCCTAGAGACCTTAGTCCAGCCTCCACTTCACAGGGTCACAGGCAAAGAGGCTGAGGCCCAGAGAGGTTTCCCGGGGCCGAACTCTAAGGAGTTGAAGTAGGGTGTCCTGGGCCTTTTGCCTGTTTTCTCACTCGGCTCGTGTGGACCGTGGGATTTTGCTGGAGCTATTAGAATGGACACAGTGACCACGCCGGGAATCCTCATCCCTTGCATCCGGCCACTTCTGTCCTGTCCTTTTCCTTTGCAAAGAACTTTGCACCTAGCCTTTCCATTTAGAGCTAATGTCAGAACTCCCTTAGAAACAGGTTTGGCTGTTTACACGAGAAGCGATTTGGGAACCAGAACTTGACCCTCTGGGGATCATCTTTAACAAAGGAACTTGGGGAAATGTCCCAGAGGCTGGAGTTCCTTGAATGTGATTCTTTTGGGGAGTAGCAAGCAGAGGCGAGCCTGCCTTAGCAGGATCTCAGGGCCAGCGTCTGCAGGACACATGCCCGCGGAGCAGCTCTTGGCCCGGGGGTGGGGTGGGGGGAATACACAGTGGGGAGGGGGCCTGCGACTCGGGACCAGCCGCTCTGCTGTAGCCCAGCCTCAGGGCTCCTCTGGCCGGGGAAGACCAGGCTTGGAAGGTCCCTCCAGCAGCCCGTGTTGACGGACGTGGGTGATGTGCCGGCCGTTGGTCCCTGCCCTGGACGGCGGGAGGCAAGTGGAGAGGAGAGGAGAATGCCTAATGTAACTGAGGCGTTCGCTTGGGCTCTTACAGATGTCTGTCCTCTCGGGGGAGGGAGAGGGAGTCGGGGGATCATTCTCACAAGTCTGTTGTTTTTCTTACTGAGTGACACTCATCACAGGATAGCGGAATTCGTCACTTTTCCAAAAGAATGTGTCTCAGGTGCTGACCTGACCTTGGCCAGGACAGTAACTGGTAGCAGACTTACCTACTCCAAGCATACTGGAACCCCAGTGGAATTTTAAACAGATTTTTATTCTCGTTTTGGGGCAATACAATCCAAAGTCCGCGGGTGGGGGCTTGTGTAAGAAATGTGGGTGTCCTGTGCCTGGGCTGGACCATTGGCCTCAGTCACCCCTGCGTAGCGGGGCTTCCGGGGCCCAGATGTGCCTGCCCCCGGTTGGCAGAGGGTCTGTGGGCCATTTAGGGCTCCTTACACGGTAGCCTTTCTTTCCTACCTGTGGTCGCCTGGTATTCTTAACCCCTTCTCTCCAGCTTCTTTCCAAGGAGTGTTCTAGAGGGGTGTTCCCGGGGATGAGTGCCCTCCTCGCATGAGCTCCCGTGAGGGGTGGGTTTAGGCAGCACGGGGTCACCCCTGCCCATCTCGACTGTGGTCCCCACACGTGCCTGCCTGCCGTGTCGCTGGACCAGTGACCAGTGTCCTCGAGGTTAATCCCAGAGGAACGGGGTGGACATGAGTGGTTACGTAAAAAGATGCAGTGTTGAGATCAGCACCCTGAAGTCCAGCTGCAGCCTGCATGGTCTGGACGTGGTCTTGTCCGTGACAACCTACCTCCAATTCTGTGCTTCTGGGTAAAGGACTCGTGCACCACTGGGAGGGGCCACGTGATTCTTTAATTATTCTCATTGGTGGCCACACATCAGAATCACCTGGGATTCACGAAAACAACAAAAACTGGACACTACGGGCTAATTTAGACCCTGGGTTCTCCAGCTTGAATGGGCATCAGACTCACCTGGAAGACAGGTGAAAACACAGATCCCTGGGCCCACCCCCAGAGCCTCAGTGGCTCCGGAATGGGGCGTGAGATTTGGCATTTCTAACAAGTTCCCAGATGCTGCTGACGCTGCCAGTCTGGGACCACGCTCAGAGAATCACACTGTGGTCTCAGAGACGACTCAGCCTCTCTGCGGGTGTGACCAGGCATCAGGATTTTTTTAGACTCCCCAGGTGGTTCTGAGGTGCAGCCACGACTAAAAGCTGCTTCCAACCGTGGGGTCCCTGCTTCACTGCTCAGCCTATACCAGGGTCCATGTGGAGGTGGAGGAGGCTTTGGGGGGCCTCTGACCCCTGAGCCGCCAAGGGGAGCGCAGCCCTGCCCGGGACACGGTGGTCATCCTTGTCCTTCTGAGAAGTGAGGTGAAGGTCCATCCCCAGCCCTGCCCCTCGGACGTGAATGTGCAGGACGTGGCCGATGGGAATGCCTTCTGCCCGGAGCCTCCTTCCCCTCGAGCCAGCTTCTCCCTGAGGTCTGATCATGTCTTGCCAAGTTGTGAGGATGGACTGTTTACCTCGCTCTGGAGGTTTCAGGTTCCCGTGCGGACCAGGAACAACTCACCCGGTGGCCCCGGGACCCAGAGACACAGTCGGCTGCTCTGGGGTAGCCGGGTGCACGCAGGCCATGCCCACCACCCCCGTCCCCACCGAGTGGGTCTGCAGTTGCGTCCTCCTCCTTCAGCCTGTGGGCCCCGGGCTGTGCTCCTTGACGGGCTCTGCCTTTGCCAAGGCCTCAGGATGGGCTCTTTCTGCCCACTTTGGGTGCCAGGCTGAGAGCCTGCCCTCGTGTCCTGTGTGTCGTGTCCTTGGAGGGACTGAGCCTCCCTGGCCTGGTCTCCCCAGGACTCCTCCCTGCCCCGCTCTCGGGTGTCCACACTGTGAGTGGCCCCGTGGCCTGGCGGCCCCGGTCAGCGGATTCTGTGGGGCAGCCTCGTGGGCCAGGCGGCCGCTCCAGCAGCCAGTGTGTGTGTATGACCCGAGGATGACAACGTGAACAGCAACACGTGTGGGCGACGAACTTTAACTAAAAGTCTGTCCTCCGGCTCAGCCTGCCTGTGAGGACGCGGGATGCCAGGCTCAGGCTGCCCGGCCGGCGGAGAGGCTTCCTTCATGCAGAGCGGACGGAGGGGAAGCACGGGGGCTCGTTGACGTCGGAGGCCTTGGATCAGTGACACACCAAAGGCAGCCCAGGGGGGAGACGTGCGGTGGAGAGCAGAGCTGGGGCCGCCGAGGCCTCGTCTCAGGCTTCGCGATGGGGCTGCAGGGGCTGCAGGGGCCGCAGGGCTGGGACGCGGGCTCTTGGGCGGAGAGCGGGGCTGTGGGGAGGACAGCCTGAGGCCCGCTGGCTCGCCGGGCGCCCCGTTTGCTGGAGCTCGGGAGGGGGGGGCCAGGGGAGGGGAGCCACCATCTCCAGGTGGCAGAGGTGCCCTTCGAACTCTTTCCTGTAGAAATCTCCAGAAGAGGGATGGAGAAGAGGCCCAGAGTCCGTGAAATGTGTGTTTGCCGCCCGGGCTCTGGTAGGTCAGGACTCAGCTCTGTGATAAGCAGCAAGCGTTCGCTCACGTCCGCCGTGCACCGGTGCAGGGCGTCCTCGGGGGGAGAGTCATGGCCCGGCCCCTGAGGTCGCCGTGCCATTGGAGGGCACAGACAGGAGCAGGCCGCCATTGTACACGTATGGGGCCAGGCGTGCAGTGCAAACCGGGGACGCCCAGATATGCAGTGACTTTTCCGGGTCCTAGGTGATCAAACCCAGGTATTCTACTGCATTTGTTTTTTGGCTTACAAAAGACCCGCCTCCCTGCTTTGCCATTCACAAGCTCGCACTCACCTAGCTGAATTACTCTCCTGAGAAGAGGAGGTTTGTGTCACAAAGACTCCAAACATTTGCATTTGAAGGGTCATCTGGTCTGAGCCTCCCACTTTTTTTTTTTTTTTTTTTTTTTTGGCTACGCCGCAGGGCATGTAGGATCTTAGTTCCCCAGCCAGGGAGCAGACCTGCGCCCCTTGCATTGGAAACATGGAGTCTTAACCACTGGACCGCCAGGAAAGTCCCCAAGCCTCCCACTTTAAACGGGAAGACACTGGAGCCAGAGAAGTTAAGGAAATGGTCCAAAGCGGTGCAGCTAGTCAGCGATGAAGCTCGGGGGGCCAGCTGCTTTCCTGACTCCCAGCTCGGTACTACTTTGATCTACCTCATCGTGTCACCTTTGCAAACATGCAGCCAAGGCAGGCGACGTTCTCGGGCGCTGGTGGCAGGCTGCCCTCACTCTGAAGGAGTAATGTTTTAGCTGGCACAGCAGAGCTGCAGTCTGCAGGTGGGTAAGCGTGAGCAGGTGCAGAACCAGCGTCGGAAGTGGGCCTTCTGGCCGGCACCTGGCTTCTCGGCAGATGTCTTGGTGGTAAGGGGGTGGGGCACCAGGAGGGGGATGAGGCCTGGACACGGCCTTTTGGGGTCCCTGGCTCAGCAGGGCAGCAGGTGCATGTTTCCGGAGGGGGTGGTGCCGGTCCCTCCGGGAAGCCCTGCAGGGTGGCAGCCCCGTGTGTGAAGCGCTCAAGGATGGGTGTAAGAATGAGAAGAAAGTGCTAGGGAGAGGCAGAGGAAATGCTCTCTTTGGGGGAAAGAAATTATCTGTGTCAAGGAACTTCTTGACCCAACTTTGAAGACCCGGCAAGGTGACCAGAGGGCAGGGGGGGACTTGATTCATTGTGCCATCCATGACAAGTGACCAGAGGGACTCAGCCTGGGCTTTATTAGGGGAATACGCTTGGGGCCACTCGGCCCAGGGCACCTCCTGCTGGACCAGGGCTGTTCTGGTTGGTGTCACGGAGAATGAGGATGAAGGCTGTGCATAGACAGGGCGTCAGCTTTGTCTGGAGGAGGCGTGCACTTCACGGGGTCTGCTGCGTGAGGGAAAGGAGCGATCATCCAGGACTGAAATATCTGGCAGTGTCGGCACCGCTTACAGGATATTTGGGCCGTGGGGATGACTTCTGGGCTGCTCCAGTGTCTCATCTCGCCCTTGGCTTTCTCGGATGGGTCGTCTGTGTCCGCCAGTCTATGGAGGAGAAGTGGTGGTGGTTTACAGCGTGGATTTGGGTTCTGGAGCCTGGATTTAATCCTCAGTTCTATCAACTGCCAACCGTGCGGGCAGGTCACTAAACCTTGCTGAGTCCTGGATCCTTTATCGTATGAGGTGGTAACTCATACATCTTAGGCTTGTTGCAAGGACTAATGATATCTAACCACCTAGAGGTGGGTCTGTCTCATAGGAAGCCCGAAAATGGTAACCCTTATTAGAATGGAACAGTAAAAGCTCCTTCCTTTGAAGCTTTAAAAAAAAAAAAAAAAAGTTATTTGGAAATGGAACAGTCTTTTAATGAAGGAGCCTCAAAATCCAGAAACACCAGCCAAAACAATCAAAATGGAACCCAGACGGGTATTTGTCGGACGGCTTAGCTTACCTACCCCACAGCCCGGCCCCGAGCCAAGGATGGAGGAGGGTTCCCTGCACCGCCTACCGGGACTTCCTACAAACTACAAACTCTTTCCCTGGGTCTGGCTCCTTGGTGAGCAGGACCCCAGGGGAGGGGGAGGAAAGGAAGGTAACTAGTAGTTTTGCAACTGTTTTGATTGCTTCAAATTGCGATGTAAATAAGATCTTAGTTAGAGTCTGGAGATTTTTGTTTAGTCTTGGGTTTGGCATAAATGTAGTTTTATTAAAACTTGTCAGGGCAGCCTCCTGCAGCGGAAGAGACAGGATTTGGCGGTGACTGAGCTGGAGGCAGCTTCCGAGGGACGGCTTCTGGACAGGGTGTGTTCTGGGTAGTGCCCCAGGCCACGTAAGTAAGGGCCGCTGGCCGTCCCTTCCGAGAAGCGAGGGAGGAAAAGGTCACCAAGGCACTGCAGCCGTCCATTCGCCATCAACGTCACCTCTGTTTACTACGCACAGGGAGAGACCTTTCCAGAAATCCTCGGTGAGCCAGAGGGAGAGAGAGAGATGCGCGCTAGGGAGCCGTGCCACGTTTCATTTTGAGTTTTGGGTGGGAAGCGTGATTCCAACCGAGAAGGCAAGCAATGGCTGTTTGAGCTTCTCGCTGCTCAGCCGGGTTGATGACTCGCCGGGTCTGGGGCTGCCGTGAGCCTGAGTCAGTAAGACCCCAGGTGGGCGTCACCAGGATGGGAAATAGGGGACAGACACCCGTTAGGCTCTGTAAGTGCCAGCCCTGCTGCTGGCCCCTGGGGAGGCCTGGCTTCCTCCTCAGGAAGGCGGTGGTTCTGGAGTGTGATAGCAGGTGTATGTGAGGGGGGGGCAGGAGCCCAGGAGCTGGGCCCACCCTCCTCTGGAATCTCAGAGAAGGGACACGTGGTCAGACGTGGCTCCTGACGTCCGAGGAGCGGTTCGATCCCACGTACGCACACGTGTCCTTCTCTGCGTGGCGGGTGTGGCTGTGGTGCTCCACGGTGTCTGAGCAGGGGGAGGGGGGGACCCTCGTCACCTCGTGCGCTCCCTGCCCGGCGTCAGGATGCCGTCTCAGGGGCAGCGCTGACCAGCTGTGTGACCTTGACCTGTGCCCACGGTGACGGCCCCGGGTGTGGTGGAGCTGTCGCACGCCGGCCGGGGCTGGAGGCACAGGGGAGGGGACGTGCGGGAGGAGGTGACCAGTGACGGCAGCACGACTCAGCGAAGCCACCTCGCCCAGTAGCCAAGTCCGTGCCCCGAGGGGCAGCCCCTGGTGAAGGGCCAGGTGGCGTGTGTTTCCCGCGTCGTAGGGTCCCCTCCTGCCTTTCCCACTTCACGTTCCGTCTGGGCCGGCAGCGCTGGACCCGCGCCGAGTGCTGGGGGGACCTGCTCTGGTTCAGGGCATTGCCAAGGAGCTTGCTTAATTGCTGCCTTTCTTTTATTTTCGGGCGTATTTATTAGTATGAAAAGCCCTTGGCGCTTCAGGAAATCCCACTTCCCACAGCAGCTCCTTTGTACCTTTTTGGGCTGTGCTCAGGCAAAGATGCTTGTGTGTGTTACTTGGTTTTTCTTGGGGGCCCTGGGGAGGCAGTTCAGGCTGGAGGGGAGTGGACAGGGCACCTGGATACTGAGGGCTTGGGGTTACATGTCCATTTGACCAGTCGTCTGCACATCCGTCCCGACAGTGGACGGTCAGAGGTGCTAAGTGGCAGCTTCGTGCCCGTGACGGCCTCTTGCAAGGAGATGGCACTACATGTTTTTAAATTGACGTATAGGTGATTTACAGTGCTGTGTTAATTTCTGCTGTACAGCAAAGTGATTCAGTTACACATATAGATACGTTCTTTTTCATATTCTTTTCTATGATAGTTTATCCCAGGATATTGAATATAGTTCCCCGTGCTCTGCAGTAGGACCTTGTTGTTTATCCACTCTCTATATAATCGTTTGCATCTGCTCCTCCCAGACTCCCAATCCATCCCTCCCCCACCCCACCTCCTTGGTAACCACAAGTCTGTTCTCTATGTCTGTGAGTCTGTTTCTGTTTCATAGGTAGGTTCATTTGTGCCATATTTTAGATTCCACATATACATGATATCACATGGTATTTGTCTTTCTCTTTCTGACTTACCTCACTTAATATGATCATCTCTAGGTCCCTTGTTTTTGCTGCAAATGACCTTATTTCATTCTTTTTTATGGCTGAGTAGTATTCCATTGTATATAGATACCATATCTTCTTTATCCATTCCTCTGTCAATGGATAATTAAGTTGTTTCCATGTCTTGTTGTTGTAAAGAGAAACAACACTACTTTTCATGTGTCACCTGCAGACCAAAAGTGAGAGAAATGGGCTCCAGCTCAGCACAGGTGCTAGAACAGACAGAATAGCTTTCCTGATACAGGTAAACACCGCTTTGCTTGTTGGCAACAAGCTTTTGTAAATACGAGTGACTCTCCTCTGATTGTGATGTGTGGACGGAAGTGTGGTTCTCTCAGTAGGCAGAGGGATCAACTAAATGTCTGTAGTCTTTATATAACTTAAACTGAACTATCAGTTAATAATGTATTAATACGGAGTATGCACTAATAATTAAAATGGAGCGAGTGATTTTTGCTGGTAGAAAAGGAGAGCGTTCCATAGAGGATATATCGGACCTGGATCTTGATTGTAAGCAGGAGCTAGAAAGAAAGTTGTTGGCAGCGGGGAGAGAAAGAAGGCGAGGCAGAGGCGGAGGGGAGGAGTGTGCCCCTGGCGTGACTGTGACTGTGGCTGCGTGTTTGGGGAGCACTGGGTGGGCAGCTGAGAGGGAGCTGGGCCAGAGCACGAAGGCCCTGAGCGTCCCGGGGGGCGCGGGGTCTGTCCTGCTGAGACTGGGGGGGCCATCTGGTCTGGGAGGGGACAGGGAGGCTGGTTGGGGGGTCCCGCGGTGGGTCAGGGGGCTCAGCGGCCTGGCCTGTGGCGTCGGGGGCAGGGGGAATCAGACAGGAAAAGGCCCACAGCGGGTGGAGGCTGACTCTGGGGGCAGTGGGAACACGTCGCGGAGTGAAGAGTGGAAAGGGGAGACAGTCCATGAGGCTGGGACTCAGGCCCCCTGAGCAGGCGAGGTCACGCAGACCTGCTGGCGAGGTGCCTTGTCAGTCAACCTGTGACGTGTCCCATAATAGGAAGCACCTCTGGCGGCTGCTGGGACCCAGACCAGCGGCCAAGGTGACTTTCCCCATCGGTCAAGCAGAAAACCCAAGCGCTGGGGGCCGGCAGTCTCCATGCACGCGGGCACTGGGCGTGTGCGGGTCACGGCTGCCCAGGTATGGGGTCTCCATGGCAAGCGAGCATCACTGGCCTCGCCCTTCCCAGGGGGGCCTATCTGACATCTCCAGTCTTGCCCTCCTTCCTGTCTCCTCTCCCACCGTGTCTTCCGGGGCCTGGATCACTGCAGTGGTCCCCAGTACATGGCTCCCAGCCATGTACGCACGCCTCTGCTAGGGCCATCTTCCCAGCCCCCTTTGCCCTTTTAAAAAATCTTCTTTGGCTCCTAGAAGCCCTCATCTGGCAGGTGGCCCTTAGCAACCCCCCTAAGCCAGTTCCCCATCACTCTCCTGTCAGAATTGCCAGTACGGCCAAGCGAATCAACTCCTCACTTCTCATTCGCATCACGCCCCTTCCCATCTCGGTCCCCTCCCTCTTCTGTCTCCCGAGGTGTCATTCGAGGAACCTCCTTCTGGGAGGCATCCTCCTCTGAAGCTGGCAGCCCGTACGATGCACCTCACATGTTTGGCACGTGGCACGTGTGCCCCTGCTTCTCTTTCCAGGGCAGCGAATTGTCTCATATCTCCTTGCCTTCCCAGAACCTAGCAGAATTCCTAAAAATTACACTCTTCAATGAACGTGTGTTGATAAGGATGGTTCTGGCTCAACCGAGGGGGCCAGCTAGGGGCCGGATGGTATTAAAAATGGTAGGGGTTCAACATAACGACAACACCTACTGCTTCCTGATCGCAACGGGTCAGGCCCAGTGCCAGGCCCACTACAGTCGTTACATGATCGAGTTGAGGTCACCGCCCCCGGGTCGGCATCACCCCCATCTTGCAGACGCGCGGGGTCGCCTGCATGTCCGTGGCAGACGGGGCGGAGACTGGCTGTCTGTCCCACCGCTGCACCCCACTCCCAAAGCGCATCCTCTGTCCGATTCCCGTGCTACATCGCATGGGGCTTTCTCCTTGTTTTGTCTTGTGAACGTGTTGTTTCTTTATCCCTGTGATTGGGGCCTTGACCACCCCCCACAATATGGGAGCAGCAGGCAGGATGGAAGGGGTGTCACGTGCCAGAGCGGGCGGAAGCATGAGGCGGCCCGGCAGGTGTCATGAAAGTGGGTGACGTGTGCCCCGTGCCCCAGAGGAAAGATGGAGGAATGGATGACGCGTGCCCCGTGCCCCAGAGGAAAGATGGAGGAATGGATGACGCGTGCCCCGTGCCTCAGAGGAAAGATGGAGGAATGGATGGCTCGTGCCCCGTGCCCCAGAGGAAAGATGGAGGAATGGGTGACTCGTGCCCCGTGCCTCAGAGGAAAGATGGAGGAATGGATGGCTCGTGCCCCGTGCCCCAGAGGAAAGATGGAGGAATGGGAGACTCGTGCCCCGTGCCCCAGAGGAAAGATGGAGGAATGGCGAGGGCGCGGGGGGAGAGTGTTGGCGGGTGATGGTGAGCACGCGTGTTTATCCACGCTGATGGGCGGGGGCGTGACGGCCACTCTGCTCTAATGGTGGGGACAGTCCCAGCTGAAAAGTGCGGAAGCCCCGGGAATCTTCCCCCTCGAGACAGAGGAAGCTGACGTGTCTGGCTGCACACCGTGGCTGCAGCATTTCTGTCGTGGTTCTGTGACCAGGTCATTTGATCATGTTCATTTTTTTTTTTTTTTTTTTTTTTGCGGTACGTGGGCCTCTCACTGCTGCGGCCTCTCCCGTTGCAGAGCACAGGCTCCGGACGCGCAGGCTCAGCAGCCATGGCTCACGGACCCAGCCACTCCGCGGCATGTGGGATCTTCCTGGACCGGGGCACGAACCCGCGTCCCCTGCATCGGCAGGCGGACTCCCAACCACTGTGCCACCAGGGAAGCCCGACAGGTCATGTGATACGAACCCTGGCACCAGCCTTGGCTCCTTGCCCTCTGGACCCTCCAGAAGTCCAAGGCCATTGGCAGCCCTGCGCTGGGATGGGTAGGAGGCTGGAGGAAGGGCACAGGGCACAAGGGGTCCGGGCCCGTGTTTTCTTTCCCCTCCAAGGTCAACCCACAGGAATATTTGAAGCTGCTTTCAAAATATCCTCAGCCCGGACCACCACTGCCCGCTGTCACCCACTCCTGATGCCAGGCTCTCTGCCCCAGCCTCCTGCAAGGGAGGAAGCAGGGGTTCTAGGGACACACAACGGTGCAAAATACCCGCGTCGGTCTGCGGTCCCACAGGGAAGCCTCCTTCTGCTTGCGTGGGAACTTCTCTTCCTTGTAAATGCCCACGGCTGAAATTCTATCATTTTAGCTTTGCTTTGCCTCCATTATTCCGTAATCCTCCGGGAAAAGAGCAAACTTTAACTTGCCAACACGCTTATCAGAATCACTTAGTTCATCACAGATCAAATGAATCCATGGAAGGACTGAGGGGTGGGGAAGGGCGTGGGAAGGTCGTGGAAAGGCCTTGTCTTTATCACCGTTTTCCTGGGTCCTGCCTTGGGGGCAGTCCTCTCTCAGTTCCTGGGAGGAAATAACCCACGATAAGAGGAAAGGTGTCACGTGTAGAACCAGGAAGCAAACACCTCAGTAATAAACCACCCCCGCTTATGTTTGCAAGCTTCTTGGGTGTTATGCCTTCCAAACCTCACTGTCCGGAGACGGGAGTCTGGGAAACAGCTGCCGTATTGACGGACGCAGCGTCCAGAGGCGGCCGAGGCTGGGCTGGGAGGGAAACAATGTCCGCGCCAGGACGCTGTCGACAAATAGGAAGCCAAGGACAGAGTCGGAAAGTTGTCACAGCGGACGGCACTGCGGCTTGATTCACTAGGGCTGTTGTAGTGGTTGTGATGTTTAAGCCCTCAAGAGACACTGGGCGCTCGCGTCCGCCTCCCGAGAGGAAAGGCAAAGGGAGTGATGTTGAGGGGTCACGTCCGCCGAGTTCAAGCACCAGGCACCCCACTTCCCAGTGCAGAGCCTCGGGCGCCCTGTGAAGCGTGGTGTTTGACGTCACTCTGCGAGGATCCTGGGGCCTCACCTCCTTCTCCGTCGGAGTATATATATAATATGTGTCTGACTATCTCTATAAATATATAGGTGTGTGTGAATATATATATTATATGTGTCTGTGAATATGTATGTATAGACATGTACGACATACATATTCATATACCTTACATTCACATACTTCTCCAGACCCCCTGCATGTGCTTACGTACACAATGTGCATCTACCTGGGTCTGTGGTGAACGGGTGGCTGTATGTAGACGTGCTGCCACACTCCAACCCTTGACCAAAAAAAAAAAAAAAAAATTAAAGACCACACACACATTAAGACAGGGAGGGGGAGGGAGCAGGGAGACAAGGAAGGACATGGCCGTGGAGGTGTCTTTCTCTTTCAGGCCGTCCTTGCTGGCTTGTCTGATGGGGATGTGCTCCCTGGGTTCACAGCCAAGGGCTTCAGGCACTGGTGGGCTTCCTGCCCCTGGCCCGGGACCCCTCCCACCTCCAGGCCTCGGGTTCCCCCTGCCCCTGGCCTGATGGCTGTGAGGACAGGGCCCCCAGTTTCCTCGACAAGGAAGCAGGGCTTCTCGTGCTGGAGCTTGCGCTGCGGGCATCCCTCGGGCCGTCCTGAGCCCCCCGGCATTTGGAAGCGACGAGTGGGTTCCGGGCGCCTTGCAGGTGACCGTCCTGGGCCCACGCCGGCTGCAGCCACGGGGTGGGTCCTGTCCTGGTCCCGTCCCCTCCTGGCTCCCGGGTCCCCCCGCCGACCTCTGCCCCGGGGACGCCAGCCACGTGGGCAGCAGGTCCACGATGGACCTCCCAGTGGCCCTAGAGGTGACCGTGTCCCCGAGTTCCAGTGTGTGTGTGGACACGTCCTGTTTTATTCCTCTTCCTAATTCAGTGCGGGCAAGGCGGGTGGTGAGACTGTGCCGTGTCCCCGCTCACTCTGTTTGTGTGAGAGGAGCTTCCTGAGGCCGGGGTTCAATGCCAGGGCCTTTCATCCTAAAAAAGCCAAGTGCCTGGGCTACGCCTTGGAATCTCCTTGAAGATACTGACGTGGCTGCCCGGGAGCCCGCCTCCTCCCCAGCTCCCCCCGCCCTCCCCAGCATCAGTAGTTTTTTAAGTTCTCATGGTCATTCTCACATGCAGCCAGGATTGAGGCCCATGGGCTAACAGGGGAGAGGATGGGGAAAAGGTAGGCATGTCGGCCAGCTGTTCCCCTTTTCCTGCTTGCTGAGTGGCTGTTTGGTGGGTGTTTACCAGGGCCTCCTGTCTGCCATTTAGCCTGGTTGGACTCAGGACCTGTGGACAGAGGGGCACAGCTTGGATGCTTCTCAGTCCTGAAGGATCTTTGCAATCACCCAGTCATCCTTGAGAAAATATGGATTCCTGAGCCTCACTCAGATTTGCTGAAACAGAATATCTGAGGGTAGGAATGAAGAGTTGTTTCATCATCATCATCATCATTATTTGATTTTGATAACCAGCCGGATGCAGAAACCACTGGGAGACAGACACTCAGTCCTCATTTTCCAGGAAACAGGATTTTACATCTTTTTTTTTTTTTGCGGTACGCGGGCCTCTCACTGTTGTGGCCTCTCCCGTTGCGGAGCACAGGCTCCGGATGCGCAGGCTCAGCGGCCATGACTCACGGGCCCAGCCACTCCACGGCATGTGGGATCTTCCCGGACTGGGGCACGAACCCTCATCCCCTGCATCGCCAGGCGGACTCCCAACCACTGCCCCACCAGGGAAGCCCCCATCTTTCCTTTTGATCATCTGGTGGCTCTGAGTCCCCTTGATGGACCACTTCTGGGCTGTGGGACCTGGTCAAGCAGTCAGCCTCCCTCAGCTTCATTTCATCATCTGTCAAATGGGAGCCACAGTGGTACCCACTTTATATAAGTGTTGGGAAGATTAAACAACTTAATTCATGTAAAGTGTCTCGTAGTCATAGAGGCTCAATGAGTAATAACCATCATCTTTGGTGTTTTCATTTTGTAACTCAAATATAAGCTACAGCCTAAAAGAGAAACTCATAACGTTTAAGGAGTATGAAGTCAAAAATTCTGGCCCTGTAGTCGGCGGCAACTCTAGGGGTCAGAGGGGATAGATTAGCTTTGAACTTGTGTCTGAACCAAGAACTTGCTTCTCTGGGGAGGGTTGGAGGGAGACCATACGTGTCACACTCAAAACGTGTTTGTAAAGAATGAAACCATCCGGGGAAAAACGGTGCGGTCCTGATGACTGTTCCAAAGTGAACTGATTTCATGTATTGAGTACCTACTGCAGCTTTGGTGGCGTCATGCAGAAAAGGACAGTGTTCCCTTCTTTGGGGCATCTGCAGCCCAGTCTGGAGAGCGATGTGCACCTTTGAGGAGCAGGCGCAGAGGGGAGGCTGTGTAATTCAGAGCTGAACTGTGTCACTGGATTCTCCACGGCCACACGACTCTGGGCAGCGATGCAGTGAGCCCTGGAGGTGGTGAGAGAGGTGCGGAGGGCCCGAGTCAGGGAGCTGGGGGCAAGTCCAAAAGCAAGGAAAGTCCAAGGAGAGGCTGCGGGGAAGCAGCCTGGGACAAGCGTGACCAGCCAACGTGGGATGAGGGGCCGCCGGCCTGCCCGGGGTCCCTTCTACTCAGGGGTGTTTTGCTCTGCGGCCTCGGACAACTCCCCGTGGTCTGCGGGCGTCCTGCTGGGTCTGCCTGGACAGGTGGGCACAGCCGGGGGAAGTGCTCAGGTCCAGGGCTGGGCTGGCTCAGGGCAGAAGAGCAGGTAGCCCGCTCCACTGTGCCACCATCTAGGGGATGTCGGTAGAACCCTCCGTCCCAGAAGGCCATCTCCACATCCTGCTTTCCTGCCTGTGGGTGTTTAAAGCTTTCCAATCTTATAAAAGTGTTTTTAATGGTGAGATTTTATACCTTACGTTAGAAATGCTGCAGCCTTGATTCCTGGAAAATCACAAGGATTAGCATCGTCCAGGCTCAGAGACGTCTTTCAGTGCAGGACCTCTCGATCCTAGAACGCTTCTTCCCACAAGCACCTGTGACCTTCTGAGACACTGGCGTCCCTGGCTAATCTCCTTTGGAAAAACTGGATAAGAAGGTCCTGCGTGGCAGAGCCTGAAGGAGCCTTGGAGATGCCGTCTGCCCTTTCCTTTCCCACGTGACACACACGGGGGCCCTGGGTGCTGAGGGGGATTTCCCAAGATTCCCCAGCCTGGCGGTGGCAGAGGTGGGAGCCCCGGGCCCCGCTCCTGGCTTAACGTTCCTCAGGTGTTAAAACCGGCCAGAAATAGGATGCGAGGGGACTGAAAGGAGATAACCCTGTGGTCGGAGGCTATTTTGAAGACATTTTAGATTTGTTTCTGGGTCCGTAATTTCACAGAAAGAGTATGATCCAACTGATTTATTAGGGAAAGAATTGTAAACTTTGGTTCGTTTACAAGAAGAAGTGTTTGGGTTTCTGAAAAGGATTCAGCTTTTTTTTTTTTTAGCAGATATTCATTTTTATTTATTTATTTATTTATTTATTTATTTATTTATTTTTGCTGTGTTGGGTCTTCATTTCTGTGCGCGGGCTTTCTCTAGGTGCGGCGAGCGGGGGCCACCCTTCATCGCGGTGCACGGGCCTCTCACTGTCACGGCCTCTCTTGTTGCAGAGCACAGGCTCCAGACACACAGGCTCAGTAGTTGTGGCTCACGGGCCCAGTTGCTCCGCGGCATGTGGGATCTTCCCAAACCAGGGCTCGAACCCGTATCCCCTGCATCGGCAGGCAGATTCTCAACCACTGTGCCACCAGGGAAGCCCGGGATTCAGCTTCTGAGCCTGGATGCTTTACGAACTGAAATCCGGCCACATCTGCTCCTTGGTGAGCCCCACAAATTCCTACCTGAGGCCCCCTCGTGGCTGTTTAACCCCATCCTCGGCCCTCGGCTGGGGGCGTTAGGAGGGAGAGGCCTGGCCTGCCTCTTGGTGGGAGTGGAGGGAGCGTGGTTCCCTCCCCTCGCTGGGCCAGGCTGCCTGGTGCTGGGTGCAGAGGCCGCACTCCCGTTCCGGAGGAGTCGGGGGAGGGGCTGCAGAAGCCTTGCCTGGAGCATCCTCTGTGCGTCCCCCGACCCCGGCCGACTGAAGGGGAGCCGGAAGCTGTCCAGTCCTGGAGGTGCTCCCCTCGTGTCTGCCCTCCTGGGAGCCTGAGGACTTTCTGCTCTGCTGGGCGGGCGCTGTGCTCCCGCGTCTGTGGCCGGGTGTGGGTGCAGGCGAGGCGTGGCCCTCACCCCCCTTCCCACGCGTGCCCCTTCTGCAGGAAGGTTCAACACTTTGATCGCCTGTTTGTGTGCGCAGGCCTATTTTTAGGGCTTCGAACATGTTGATTCTTACATAAGACTCATTCCGTGTCTGTAAACTCTTCAGGAGCTACTCCCTCGTGAGAAGAGTGGTGTCTGGTCTGCGTTGCTCCCCTGCCCTCGAGTTCTAATTTGGGACGGGGGCCGCCTGGCGCCGGACCTGCTCGCTGCCTTCAGTCTGTGCACTGGCTGGACCCGCTGCCCGTCCTCGGGGGCCCGGCGGGTGCAGAACACATGACACAGGGCACAAGGCGGGCTGGCCCCTCACGCCCGCGCTGTGGGGACACGGCCGGGACCCTCGTTCTTCTTCTCAGCAGCCTGCCCTGCACCTCCTCTCAGCCAGGACGTGGGGAGTGGGGGCGGCTTCAGGCGTGACCATGGCCTCCCTAGCCGTGGCTCCTCTCCTGCCAGCATCCGACAGACTGGAGAATGAGTTTGCTGGGGCTGAGCCAGTGGCTTAAACAACAGAAATGTGTTCCCTCCGCTCTGGAGGCCAGAGTCTGAATCAGGGGCCGGCGGGGCTGGTCCTCCTGAGGCCTCTCTCCTTGGTGTGTAGACGGCCGTCTCCCCCCTGTGTCCCCACAGTCTTCCCTGCGTCCAGACTTCTTCTTCTTATCAGGACACCGGTCAGACCGGACGAGGTTCCCCCAAAAGACCTCATTTCAGCTTCATTACTCTGTGAAAACCACGTCTGTCTCCCTGACTCCGAGGCGCTGGGGCTTTGGGCCTCATCGTGTGAGCTTGGGCGCGTGCTCCTCTGTGGCGGTATCCGTCGGTGGGTCTGTCTGAACGGGCCTGGCCGCCTGCGGCCGTGCAGAGGGCAAGCGCGTGTCCAGGCCCCGCCGTGGCCTGTGCCCGTGAGTGGACGCTGGGGCCGCGGAGGCCATCCTCGCAGTGGCCCTGCCGTCTCCCCGGAGGGGCTGTCCTCCACGGAGGAGCCGCGACGCGGGCCCGGCTGGGCGGCTCAGCCCCCTCGCTGCCGGGTGTGGGTGGGCAGTGGGTAGCCTGTGTCGCTGCGGCTGTCACAGCTCTGCGGGTTCAGACAAGGACAGAAGGGCGTCTGCCAGGGCTCCGGGCTCCGGAGGTGGAGAGAGGTGCCGGGCAGTGCAGACCCTGTGTGCGCGTGCACCTGTGTGCACCTGTGTGCAGGTATGTGTGTGCCTGCATGTGCGGGTGTGCACGTGTGTGTCTGTGTGTGTCCGTGTGACGGGGCAGAAAGCCGTTTAAGGAGGCACGAGGCCCTGGAAGGACCCTGGAGCGTCACCCACCCTAGGAGACCCTTGGGGATTGCGGATCCCTGCCGCCGGGTCAGGCCTCCTTGAGCGGTGATGCTGCGGGAAGCCCCCCGGGCCTGTTTTCTCTGAACACATGACATCACCCACCGTGACACACCTGTCCCCAGGCTGTCGCCGCCGCACCCCAAGAGCAGGCCCAGAGCAGGTCCGCGAAGCTGGCACAGTGAGCTTCCAGAGGAGCAGACTCTGTGCCCCCCTCACCCCGGCCCAGGAAAGGCACAGAGGTGCCCCTGTGGCCCAGCGTGTCCAGCCCCGGGGCAGCGTTGTGTGCAGGCTCGGGCTCAGGTCCTGCCAGGACCGTGGCTGCTCTTAGGTTCAGAAGGTGCACTTCACATCCAAACACTGAACTCAGATGGGGTTTACTCGGCATCAAGGAAGGGGTCTGAGGGAAAGGGGTGTGGGCAGGGTGGACCACATGGGTGGATGAGAAAGTGCCCGGGTCGGCAGGCACCTCCCAGGAGCCAGGGATGTGTGACCCACCTGCTCGGGCCACGTCTCATCCCAAGATTCTGCCAGCAGAGCACGCGGACTTGGAGGACTGGAGTCCCCTCACCGATAGTTCATTCGGGTGCTAGGACTTACGTATCATCAAGTCAGGCCCTGTGGCCTTTTGTGCTGCACAACATACAACTCAAGCGACAAATCCCTAAAGCTCGCTCCTCCTCTGCCCTTTCGCCCCCTAACCCTCAGAATGTCACTCTTTTCCCAAAACCCACACTCAAGCTCTTCTGAAACCACCTCTGTGTATCACAAACTGTCTTCCAGAGAATATTGGGTAAACTTTACTTGTAAAAAGATCTGTCAGTCAAAACCAAGTTTGAGTCCCTCTGCCTTAGAAACGCTGAACGAGCCAAGTTGCTCCTGGAATTCTCGTGGGGTCTTAACATGCATCGGAGGAAGAGCTGAGGCCCCGTCACGTCACGCAGGACGAGGTCCTTCTGAGGCCTGTTTGTTGGAGATCAGCTCCGGCAGCGGCAGCGATGGGGAAGGAGATGACACCATGCGCCGTCGGAGAGCTAGGCTGTTGGGGCCTCCACGACCCCATGCCTGGACTTGGGGGAGCCAGGCCCACATGTGGCCCCCGTAGGGTACCATCTGAGACCCTGAGACACCCCCACACACACACCGCCAGATCCTCATGTCCATTCTTGGTCGTGCCAGTGGCCACCCGCCCAGCTACCCCTGGGGTCTGCCCTGGACACCCGGTCAGCTGGCCCAGGGGATTCTGGGCTGTGTTCCGTGGCATCCTGGGGTCCTGATGAAGAGCCCCTGGGCTACTGCAGGTGGTGCTTGGCGTGGTGCTTTAACCTGTTTCCTGTATCCAGGTACCGTGTGAGTGTCTTTGGCAAAAACAATTTCACTCCCAAAACAAAATCTAAAAGCCACCGACTTAGTTTGACTCCCTTTGTTTATTATTGAGACAAATTACAGCTCCAAGATGCTCAGGGACCAATGCAGGATCACACAGCTCCTCGGAGGCCCAGAGCCAGGAGGACAGGCAGCTCCCCACTTCCCAGGTTCATGGCTGCACCGCTTTGCCACTCGGCGGATGTCACTGGGGCGGAGGTGCAGGGCCTGGAGCTCTGGTTCTCAATTTTCCTAGGCAGCACGGCCATCCAGGGCACGTTCTAAAACATACAGAGCCATCCATCCTAAAGCACGAGGACCATGCAGGACGGACCCGGGGATGCTGCCCGGAAAGATGCTTCTTCATCTTGTGAGGCCCTGGACGGTGGCCCCTTCTGCACTGCTGACCCTGGAGCACCTAGAGGCCTTCCTGCACCGTCTCTTGACAGGCAGGGGGTCACATCCCTCTGGCTGAAGCCCACGTCCGTAGCTAACTCGCTGCCCCTCCACTCCAAAGACCAACACAGATGCTTGCAGTTGCAGACTCTGAAAAGCAAGGGCAGGAACAGAAGCCCCAGGAGCCCAGAGGGGATGCTGGGGTGAGGGGCTTTGTTTCGAGGGAAGGTCCCTAGCTCTGTCTCCAGGGACGAAGGTCCAGAAGGTCCAGGGTGGAGGCCAGGAATCTGCGTTTTTAGCCAGCACACTGCCGCCCACCCCACCCCGTGTGGTTTCGGTGCGGCTCATCCTCGGATGCCACTTGGTGAAATGCCAATGCACGTCGTAAGGACCCAAACTGCTTAATTACAGGAACCCTTCCAACACCCGCACGCTGGGCTGGGAGGTGAGGAACTTGGGTCCATGGCTGTCCGAGTGGGTTCGAGGGAGAAACCAGTGTTCAGGTTTTGTTTTGTTTTGTTTTGTTTTTTAAAGGGAAATGTGATTTATTTCAATGTTTTGGGGGGTTTTTTGTTTTGTTTTGTTTTATTTTTGGCTGTGCTGGGTCTTTGTTTCTGTGCGAGGGCTTTCTCTAGTTGTGGCGAGCTGGGGCCACTCTTCATCGCAGTGCGCGGGCCTCTCACTATCGCAGCCTCTCTTGTTGCGGAGCACAGGCTCCAGACGCGCAGGCTCAGTAGTTGTGGCTCACGGGCCTAGTTGCTCCGCGGCATGTGGGATCCTCCCAGACCAGGGCTTGAACCCGTGTCCCCTGAATTGGCAGGCAGATTCTCAACCACTGCGCCACCAGGGAAGCCCCAGTATTCAGTTTTGAAGGTGGGGAGCACGTACCCCAGAAGTGTCACCCTGACGGTCGTTCTGAAAAGGACCTGTGAGGCCCGCTGTGCAGGAAGCACTGCAAGCACCACGCCCAGCCATCCACACGGATATGGCCCCCGCCTTCTGGCGACTTACAGTCCGGGAGGAGGGCCGTGGAGTGGGGCTGGCAGTGGATGAGGCGCCCGGGAGGTGGCTGGGTCTCCAGTTTCTGGGCGCACCCAACGCTGTAGGCAGCAGCCAGGTGGGCGGGGCCCACAAGACCTGCACGTGCATCTCGCTGCTTGGTCCCTGGAGCCACTCAGCTCACTGCTCGGGCCACTCGGGCGACCGTGTCCAGAGTACGAAGGGACTCTCGGCTCCCGTGACCCTTCAGCACCGCGACGGGAGGAGCTGTGATACCACCTCCGCCTCACACGCAGGAAACGGAGCTCGGAGCGGCCGGGTCCAAGTCCAGGGCTCCTGGACCGCAGGGCCCACCGCCATTCCCTTCTGTTGCCACAGCTGGGGAGAGTGGGCCGCACCCAGTCCCCTGCCCCCGGGGTTAGAGAGACGGAAACAAGAATTCCTGAAGCGTGTCTCCCACAAACCCGACTTGGTTTTGGATGAGAGGAAGGCAAAGACGTCGACAAAGCATAGGACTGACGTGAAACTCTGACTTGTTTAGAGAAATACTGAAAGCCCCGTGACCGTGTTGACCCATTTGGAAATCTGACTTCCAAAGGAGCAAATGCAAAGTATCTTTCATAACCCAGCCCTCCTGCCTTCGATCTGAAGAGGGAAACACTGAGAGGACAGTTAGCCCTGCCTGCGGCAAGGTGCGAGGGGTGCCTGCCGGGCCTGTGCTCACGGGACTTTCCTCGCCGGGTCCCGCTTTCCACGTGTAGGGGCCCCAGCGCATCTGTGCAGATCGTGCAGCCAGCTCAAGATGCTCTCAAGTCCAATGTCAGAAAAGCAACTGTTGCCTCCATCACCCTTCCTACTGCAGGTGGAGTTTCCTGTGAGTCCAGGAAGGGGCACCTGGTGGGGGGGTTAAAGAGCAGGAGAAGGAGGGCACCCCCAGCTTCGGCACACTCAGGGCTGGCGTCTGTAATGGCACGAAGTAATTTCTAGAAATCTGACCCTGGTCGTTGGTGTCACATCTTTCCCCGGGCTCTTGTTGACGCTTCCTTCTGGCTGATGACAGCAAACGCCTTGGCACCCCCCACCCCCCACCGCCGCTCAGGACCCGCAAGCATCGCTCTCGCTTGGAGCTCGCCTGGTTCTTTCCTCACATCAGCAGCTTGGGGGAAAGCCAGTGTCACCTCATCTCTCTCCCAAAGCACGTCTAACTTTCCCAAATAGCAAACTCTGTCTGTTTTAGCAAATGACTTCCAGATGCAGGAAGCAGCGGCCAGTGGAATTTTATTGCCCCCAAACTGTGGTTCTGGGCCACATACTTCTGACTTGAAGGTAATTTGGAATGTAAACATTGCAAGGCGTGCACTGGAATTAATTACAGCTCCCCTGTATTCTCCAAGGCCTGCAAGCCTGCAATTAACTGTTTAGGTGGACACCGAGCCAGCAGAGCGACTGGGGTGTACGTGGCCCCGTGATGACGACTTTCTGCCTCTACCTTCGGAGAGGAGGGAAACTGGACCCAGGCTGACCCGCTTCCCCAGGGGTGGCCATCAGCCCCGACGTAAGAAGGGCCCTCGTAAGCCATCGCCTGTGCCCCAGCAAGCAGACGGTGGCAGAGCTGGGTACCGCACGGCCACAGGCGTGAACCTCTTCTTGCTGTGTGAGCCGTCGGGAGCTCGTGTAACTCGGAGAACAAGTATGCACGTGGGGGCCAGCCACGTCCATGGGGGCCTGCAGAGAAAACCACGGCTTCTCGTCCGAGGCTGGTAAAACCAGAAACTGCTGTGGGGAATCATTTTTTAACTTCATGAAGACACTGAAAAGTAGGGTGAAAGTCCTGGAGGCAAAGCGTGGTGACCTAAGGATGTGAATGGACTTAGTCCTGCAGAGCTGTCCCCTCAAAAGTGGTTAAGATGGTCAGTTTTATGTTTGTGAGCAACTGACCCCCAAATGCACAAGCAGGATGATCAGGTAATGGCTCTTCGGGGTCGTGTGAACTCCAAGCCGCCTGCACTGCTGTGCCTCCCGGGCCCATCGGAGCTGCAGGTGCTCTGTGTCATCACCCACCATCCAAGGAGGGCCTGGCACGGGTGTGAGAGGGCAGAAAATCTGTTTATCCAGCAAAGAGGACGTCTTGGGAATTATTTTGGGATGTGGACACAGTCGACGGAGGGAATGAATGAATGATTTGCTGTAAAACAAGTAAAAGGGCTCTTGCGGCGTCCCCAGAACAGAAATCGTCTGAGATCTTACTTAGATTGAGAAATTAGACATTTGTGGTGTTTTGCCCAAAGCCTCAGTGTCCCCTGACCCTGGGGGGCCTGTTGTCATCAACAGAAAGATGGGTGTTATAGCTCTTTGCACGTAAGACTCTCCTGGCCTCTGGGAGCCAGCTCTGACCATAGACTGCAGGCAGAGGAAGGGCCTCTGTGGACAGAGAGCGGGTGATGGGGGCCCTGCGCACCGACCCGGGAGGTCACCAGCTCCTCTAAGACAACCGGGTCTGGGCCTGCTCACCTTTCACTAATCTGGGGGGTGGTGCAGACCCCCAAAGCCGGCCAGAGCACTCAGGGGCACAGGCTCCAGGGTCAAAGCCCGGCTTTGCGACCTCTGGGCTATGTGACCTCGAGGAAGTGCCTGGGTTCCTCAGTTTCCTCCTCTGTAAAATGGGGGTGGTCCTAGCTCCCTCGTTGGGTTGTTCTGGGGATTAAACCAGTCAGGGTGTGTAAAGTGCAGGGTGCATGGTAAACAGTCAAGCGTGTCTCCTGTTCTTGTTGCAGGAGATATTTTGAGGCACCTGCTTCAGGTTGTGCGTGTGGGCATCTGGTTTCCGTGCAGGCTGAGACGGTGCTCTGATAGGGCCGGTCATCCCTGCCTTAGCTGGACAGGGAGCTCTGGACGCAGCGCCGGGCACGGGCTCGGGCTCGGCTGGGGAGGCGCCTGCATGCTCAGGTCCATGGAGACAGAGCCCTTTGGCCACAGGCCCAGCCCAGCCCTGCTGGTGCCCGGAGCACCGTGCGCTCCCTGGTTCACCAGCCTCTGCGAGGACGGGGTGGGCTGGCCCCCCGCACAGGTGCAGCGCGTGCTGGGCAGAGGGCCGTGTGCCCGTGGGGAGAAACGCGCACACGCGTGAAAAGACGACCCGGGATGGAGGAGAAAGTGGCCACCACCAGTGAGCATCTGTGCATCTCGTGGATTCAATGAGATGATTCAGTGCCTGAACAGGAGAGGAGATCACTGCCTCACACCTACCAGGACACTGCTGTCAAAACCTAAACCAAAGCAAGACAAACAGAAAATAACAAGTGCTAATGAGGAAGCAGAGAAATTGGAACCCTCGTGCACTGTTGGTGGGAATGTAAAGTGCCGCAGCCGCTGTGGAAAACAGCATGGAGGTTCCTGGAAGTTTTAAAATAGAACCACCATGATCCAGCACTTCTGCTTCTGGGTATTTATCCAAAAGAAGTGAGAGCGGGGTCTCAAAAAGATATTTGTGCCCCGTGTTCACGGCAGCATTATTCACGGTAGGGAAAAGGCAGAAGCAACCCAAGTGTCCGTCGGTGGAAACATGGATAAACGAGGCCTGGTCTGTACGTCCCTCCAAGGGAAGGAACTCCTGACACAGGCTACGACATGGATGAACCTCCAGGACGTGACGCTCAACGAAATAAGCCAGACACAGAAGGACAAGCACTGTTTGATTCCACTTCCATGAGGCCCCTAGAGACAGAAAGGGCAGTGGGGCCCCGGGGCTGGGGGAGGGGAGGGGGGAAGTGAGTGTTTAATGGGGACAGGGTTTCTCTTTGCACGATGAAGTTCTGGAGATTGTTGGCGCAGTGGTGTGAAGGTTTTTAACGCTACTGAGCTGTGCACTTAAAAATGGTTAAGATGGGGCTTCCCTGGTGGCGCAGTGGTTGAGAGTCCACCTGCCGATGCAGGGGACACAGGCTTGTGCCCCGGTCCGGGAAGATCCCACATGCCGCGGAGCGGCTGGGCCCGTGAGCCATGGCCGCTGAGCTTGCGCATCCGGAGCCTGTGCTCCGCAGCGAGAGAGGCCAAAACAGTAAGAGACCCGCGTACCGGAAAAAAAAAAAAAAAAAGAAAAAATGGTTAAGATGGTAAATATTATATTTACGTGTATTTTACCACAATTAAAACATTTTTTTAAATTTTTTTAAAACTTAAAAGAAGCAATACATAAATGTTTGCTGCATTTGAATCCAGCTGGACCAAAGAAACGTGTTGGAGGGCAGCCAAGAGGGTCTTGATTTGGGGACACAGAGAGGGCAGAGGCTGTTTCCATGGTGGTGACCCAGAGACCTGAACCCAGTGGAAGGACGAGATAACTGACATCCCATTTTAATTAGCGGAGAAGCAGGGAGACGGCGGCCTGAGGAAGCGGGCGTCTACACGAGCTGCCAGGCCAGAAGTAGGCAGCCATTGTCCCCGACCCACGGGAAGGCTCCTTGGGACTGGGGAGGTGCCGGAGGCTGGAGCAGCCTGGCTCTCACTGGCCCACGGTCAGGAAAGCGCCCGGTGGTCGGAGCCTAACTGACCTTCCCCGAATCAGACCCACGAGGTGTTTAAAGAATGGTCTGTAGGCCCCTGGGTTGCGTCTTTCTGCTCTCAGAGCCGGAATGGCACCATCGGGAAAGGTCTTATTCGAGCGGCAAGGTGTAATTGCAGCCCTGACAGGTGAGGGGGCGTCCTACCCCCCAGAGGCGCAGACAGTGATTCCCACGCGGTGACAGCGGGGATGCTCCTATACCCAAGTCGGCGGCCCCCACCCCTCAGGCCTCGCTTCCAGCGGAGGAGACCTCCTTCCTGGACGAGGAGCAGGGGCTGGCGGATCCCAGGACCCGGGCATCCCCCACCCACCAGCCCACCTTCTTCCCGTGCTTCCTCTGTGTAGACACTGTGCTGGCCGCACGGTCCGGAAGGACACGGCGCCTGCCGTCAAGGGGCCGGCTGTCTCGAGGGGTCCTTGCCAAGGGTCCCAGAGGGCAGAGGAGCCAGGGTGGCTGCTGGACACTGTGTGGACGCGGGGCTCGCATGAGCTTACAGGTGCCCTGTGGCAGGTGGGCACTCACAGGGCAGCACCGGGAGTTGCCCAGCGGGGAGAGAGTGGCCAGAGGGAGGGGGGAAGGGACGGATGGGGGAGAGAGAGGAAGGCACGAGGGGGAGGCCGGCCCGCTGCCCAGTCCTGCTCTTGAACGAGGACGGAGAAGGAGTCCAGCTCCTTTTCTGACAGCAGTGCTATCTTCTGAGGACAAGCCATCCATCTCCAGAGGGATCACGCACGAGAGGGTCCCCGCCCCCCAGCTGTCCAGGGGCAGACAGGCCGTCCTCGGGGGACCCAGGCCCCTGACGTCCCCAGCTTCCCGCCCCCTCCTGTGACTGGGAACAGGGCCTGGCAGTGCCGGTGGGCTGGACCCCAGGGTCTCCCTCGGGCATGGGCGTGGCTGCATCCTCCCCCTCTCGTAGCGGGTCGGACACTCTCTGGTCATCGCTTTCACTCTTTGCTTTGCTCCTGCTGTGGATTTGCGCCATCTGACGCGTCTACGACGTGGGGCTGGCGGGAAGGTGGGGCTTGCGCGGGGAGGAGGGCGGGGACCGCTGGCGGCAGGTCCAGACTCTGGAGACGTGGCCAGGCACCCCCTACAGCGGAGGGCCCGGCTGGACACGTCAGTTCCTTATGCTTGAGTCATTCTGACATTTCAGAGAAAACGCAGGCTGCTTCCCAGAGCTGAGGAAGCCCCACAGCTGTTCCGGTCCTGGCGCCAGACGCACCGTCTGAAGCGTGGTCCCTCGGGCTTTGCTGCAGGATGGTCTCAACTCTGCCGTCACCCGCTTCCTCTCCTGCTCAGACCGCCAGTGCCCTCCACCCCTGCCACCAATGGTCAGGACTTAGGCGACTGGGCGCGTCCCCTGCCGGAGGACAAGCCACACCGCTGCTGACCTCCAAACTCAGATCTGCGGTGGTCAGCCAGCGGCTACGCTCCAGGCCTGGACTCCGGTCCTGTGGGGTCCAGCCCGCTCCTCCCTGCTCCCAGCCTTCACCCTCTGCCCTCCACCGCTGTCTGTTTGCCTTGCTTTCATTCATTTCCCAAGCATTTGTGGAATATATATTTTTAGTAAAAAAGAAAAAAGAAAGCAACCCAAATACCAACATGACCTTGATCTGCCAGGCGCGGAGTCCGCTCTCTGGGTCTGAGGAAATGTACACAGAGCGTTAAACAGCAATCATTGCAATTAGCAGATGTGATCCGTCGCCCTCGGGCCCCCCTCCGGTTGCCGTCCTGGGTGTCGAGGATGCTGTAAGGGGCGCAGAGGAGGGAGGAGGGGGCTGACTCCCTGGATCCCTCCCCCTGAGTTGTCGCGTCCCCCCTCTAAGGCTGCCTTTGTCCGTGACCCACCCTCAGGACACAGCTTCCTGGAGGGCAGCAGGGTATTAAGTCAGCCCGTCTCTGAGATTTGCAGCCTCCCTCAGGCATTCGGGCCAAAGCATCCAGGGACAGGAGCAGAAGACGGATGGACGCTGTGCTGGGAAACCTCAGCCCGTCTGCACACCCACGCCCTCCGCATCCCCCTAGCACACACTAGCCAGATCCCCAAAGCCCTTGGGCCAGAGGAGGGGCTTCAAGGTTGTGCCCGTGCATCACAGCTGCCCGAAGCTATAGGGGCCTAGGCTGCGGGTGGCCATAATCGTATATTTGCAGCCGTGACATTTCTGGAAGTTCAAGGTGTGTGAGACACGGCCTCGCCCTCCTGCTGACCACTCCCCTCAGGCCCGTGTTGTCGCTGCTGCCTGGACGCCGGCCCCTGGCTCTTCCAGCCTGCCACATTTGGGGCGCCTCTTTCTGGCTTCCAGGGGTGGTGGTGGGGAGGAGCAGGTGCCTCCTTGTCCCCTGGGTTCAACAGGGTGGCTCTGCCTTCTGCCCCTGGTGTAAGCTGTGGAGCCTTGTTTCCAGCAGCTCCCATTGCCCTGGGTCAGGATCTCAGCCAGGCCCTCGTCTGTAAGGGGGGACTGTCCCCACCTCATCGGACAGACGGGATGTTTCAGTGCAGTCCCACTTGGCTTTGTGTTGAGATTCGTTAGTTAGCTCATTAATTCTGGTGACGACCGTGGGTGTCAGGTACGGACTGCTCTAGGTTCCGGGGATAAAGCAGTAAAACAGAGCTTGCATTTAATGGTACTGGGCGGGGGCCGTGGAGGGGACAGACAGTGAACAAGTAAACAGACAAGGTGATTTCAGACAGTGACGTGTACTGAGAAAAAGGTGAATAATATGGGCTGGGGGCTGAGGCGGGGGTCCCTGAGAAGCTGAAACTCAAACGAGGAAAAAAGAGCCCCATGTCACGTGAGGAACGGCTTTCTAGGCAGCGGAATCCCCTAATGCAGAGCAGACTGTGTCGGGACAGGACCTGGTTCCTGCCTCCAGGGAACAGCATGGATCCGGCTTGGGTACAACCCTGAGGCCACCTGGGTGTGAGACCAGAGTCCCCCCCCTGCAGTGACCAACTGCATCCCGGCAGGGCCCCCAGCCTGGCTGCAGGATCACATTTTGTTCAGTAGCCAAAACTCATTTATCGACAGGGCTTGACTGAGAGACCCATTTAACCTGTGTTCTGGGGCACTGAGGCCCCTCACACGTGTGTGCATGTTTACCAGCCGTTCGCCGCACAGAGCTGCCCACTCTGGGCTGAGGGGGGCGCAGCGTTCACAAGGGTAGGTCCTGGGAGGTTCAGGAGCCCCCTGGATTAGAGCGTCTGTTTTCATCAGAGCAGTGCTGTTTCTCCTGGTAAATACCCCCGGTGACTCTCAGCATCTCTCTTGGCTGCGAGGGCCCAGCCCACATTTCTCCACTTCTCAAGGCCCTGTTACATCAGTCAGCTCACTGGATTTACTGCCCGGAACACAGCTTGGTGTGATTCTTCATTGTTCTCCCCTTGTTTCCTGTTGCTCAGTGTGGCTTATGGCTGGAAGGTCCCCAAGAGATGACTGAGTCTGACTGTCCTTAAGCAGGCGTGTGCGCCAACAACCCTTCAAGAAGTTTTCTGAAAATACCCGGGGTCACACTCCAGGAGGCTCGTGATTTGGTGAACATTCTCTCCATAGGGCTGTGCAGACACACTGTTACCCTCTAGTATCCATTCTTACTCTTCCTCCATCCTTCTCTGTCCCTTCCTCCATCCTTCTCTGTCCCTTCCTCCATCCTCTGCCAGGAATGTGGATGTGATGGCTGGAGCTCCGGCTGCCATCTTGGAACATGAGTAGGAGGCACACAGTCCCTGACAGGTGCCAGCGTTCTGTCGACTACATCCAGTCTCCACCTGTTTTCTCCACTGGAATCATGTCCTTTTTCTGTGCAGGATTGCAGAATGGTCTTGATTAGCGGAATAATAGCATCAACATTTTCTATACTGTTTAATTTTTATAATTTTTCAATCCCACAGAACTCTGTAGGATATTAGCCAGAATTAGGTGCTGTCTTGATATTATATTGGCCAGTTGCCACACTCAAGCCAAGTAGGGAGTCTTGCTCATGAGGCGGGGCCCATCCATCCACAGTCACAGGAAGCCTGCTGGCACCAGACACCCCTTGGGGCAGTGAGTCACTGAGGACCCACCTCGTGAACAGACACAGAGCCTTCAGGCCAGGCGCCAAGTAAATGGTCCCATTCTTTATGTGCCATGGGATCTCCTCTGACCTGTCACCTGAGACTCTTCAAATCTCAAAATAAAATCTTGTTTTTAGCCTTTTGACAAAAGGAAACCATTTTTGTTCACCAGCCAGGGACGCTAAAGATAGAATGTGTGAGAAGTCTTAAGCCTGGGAAAGATGTGGTCCACATGTGCTTATGAAGTTTACTTTGGGGAGTAGAACTGGGGAGGGGAACCCAAGGCAGAGAAGGACCAAGCAGGCAGCCGTGACGTGACTGTCATGGTCTTTGCGGTGAATAAAAATCCCCCTCCAAATCCTACAGCAAAGTGCAGAAGGGCATTCCACCTTTTAGTTTAAGGCCACGGCAGCTGGTTTTGCTCTGTACAGATTAGACGTCTGTTGCCAGCAGTTGAGCCCCAGATGGAAGTGCAGTAGTTGGTTTGCACTGAGGGGCCAAGCTGTTTGAAAAAATGAGTATCTTTGAATACTGGCAACCCACCCAGTGTGATGAGATGCTGCTTCTTGGAAAGGCTCACCAGAGCAAAGCAGGATGGTGGGGGCCAGCTGCTTGGTGTCTCCTCACTTACAGGGGATGCACGTGTGCTGAGTGCAGGGGTGGGTGCAACTCGGGTGCTGTTTGAATTGCCTCTCCTCCCTCCCCCCCTCCACCCCTCTCGCTCTCTTGTAGTAGAACTTGTATAAGTTAAAAGCACAGGTGATGAGGCACTACCTGAGTCGGAGATGCAAAGAGGACATGCCTTCCTGGTGGGAGGTGTGCCAGGGAGAGAGGACCAGGATGTGTGACCTTGGGAAAGTCACCACACAGTTCTGAGCCTCAGTCTCCCGCTGGAGAAATGAAGGAGGTAACACAAAAAACAACCAAACAATTATCAGAATAACAATGACTAACACTTCCTGAACCCTTCTGTATGCTAAGTACGGTTTTAAGCATTTTGACTCATTTAGTCTCACAGTATCCTATGTGGTAGGTACAATTTTCTCCACTTCACAGGTGGGGAAGCTGGGGACCTGCGTTTGAATCCAGCAGCCTGGCTTCCCTGCAGACGCCAAATGCTTAGCCACTGTGCTCCTTTCCCAAAGATCTAAATTGTGTGAGTTTAGGAGAGAAAAACAGTTTACCCGGCAACCTTTATAAAAAAAAAAACACTTGGCCAGATGGAGATACAAAAAGCAATTTCTAAAAACAACAATGATAAATCAGTGATGACATATGGTCACCTTATTTTTGATAAAGGAGGCAAGAATATACAGTGGAGAGAAGACAGCCTCTTCGATAAGTGGTGCTGGGAAAACTGGACAGCTACATGTAAAAGAATGAAATTAGAACACTTCCTAACACCATACATAAAAATAAACTCAAAATGGATTAAAGACCTAAATGTAAGGCCAGACACTCTAAAACTCTTCGAGGAAAACATACGCAGAACACTCTATGACATAAATGACAGCAAGATCCTTTCTGACCCACCTCCTAGAGAAATGGAAATAAAAACAAAAATAAACAAATGGGACCTGATGAAACTTCAAAGCTTTTGCACAGCAAAGGAAGCCATAAACAAGACGAAAAGACAACCCTCAGAATGGGAGAAAATATTTGCAAATGAAGCAACAAAGGATTAATCTCCAAAATTTACAAGCAGCTCATGCAGCTCAATATCAAAAAAACAAACAACCTAATCCAAAAATGGGCAGAAGACCTAAACAGACATTTCTCCAAAGAAGACATACAGATTGCCAACAAACACATGAAAGGATGCTCAATGTCACTAATCACTGGAGAAATGCAAATCCAAACCACAATGAGGTATCATCTCACACCAGTCAAAAGGGCCATCATCAAAAAATCTACAAACAATAAATGCTGGAGAGGGTGTGGAGAAAAGGGAACCCTCTTGCACTGTTGGTGGGAATGTAAACTGATACAGCCACTATGGAGAACAGTATGGAGGGTCCTTAAAAAACTAAAAATAGAACTACCATACAACCCAGCAATCCCACTACTGGGCATATACCCTGAAAAAACCATAATTCAATTCAGAAAGAGTCATGTACCACAGTGTTCATCGCACCTCTATTTACAATAGCCAGCACATGGAAGCAACCTAAGTGTCCATCGACAGATGAATGGATAAAGAAGATGTGGCACATATATACAGTGGAATATTACTCAGCCATAAAAAGAAATGAAATTGAGTTATTTGTAGTGAGGTGGATGGACCTAGAGTCTGTCATACAGAGTGAAGTAAGTCAGAAAGAGAAAAACAAATACCATATGCTAACACATATATATGGAATCTAAAAGGTTCTGAGGAACCCAGGGGCAGGACAGGAATAAAGACGGAGACGTAGAGAATGGACTTGAGGACACGGGGAGGGGGAAGGGTAAGCTGGGACGAAGTGAGGGAGTGGCGTGGACATATAAACACTACCAAATGTAAAACAGATAGCTAGTGGGAAGCAGCTGCACAGCACAGGGAGATCAGCTCGGTGCTCTGTGACCACCTAGAGGGGTGGGGTAGGGAGGGTGGGAGGGAGATACAAGAGGGAGGGGATATGGGGATATATGTATATGTATAGCTGATTCACTTTGTTATAAAGCAGAAACAAACACATCATTGTAAAGCAATTATACTCCAATAAAGATGTTTAAAAAAATGGAAAATAAATAAATAAATAAATTAGTGGTGATGGGAAGGATTATATAATAAATGGTGCTGGGACAATTGTTTAGCTACTTAGAAAAATATCCTAGCAGTTTAGGTCCTCATCTCACACAGTTTGCTACAATATATTCCAAGTTGATTAAATAGACCAATGGAAAAAGAAGAAGAAAATAGAACTAAGTATCAATTCTCTGGCTGAGGGAGGAGTATAATAGCTCAAAACAATGGTAAGTGTTACAAAAATTGATGATAGTTCTAACTTCAAAAAATCAGAAATCTCTAAATCAGGAATAAAAAGTCAAACAATGAATTTGAGAAAAGATTTACCACAGGTTAACATTTTGCCTAATATCTGTGTTTAAAAATATATCTAAAGGAATAAGAACTTCAAAAATTCTGATAGATAAATGGGTAAAAGTCCCATACAGTGCCGTAATAAACATTTGGAAAAGTATTTAAGCTAAGTAGTAATTGTTAAAATTCTAATTTGTACAGAAATGACATATTAAATCATTATATATTGCATACATATTATATATACAGATACACATTTTTTTTTTTTTTTTTTTTTGCGGTATGCGGGCCTCTCACTGTTGTGGCCTCTCCCGTTGCGGAGCACAGGCTCCGGACGCGCAGGCTCAGCGGCCATGGCTCACGGGCCCAGCTGCTCCGCGGCATGTGGGATCCTCCCAGACTGGGGCACGAACCCGCATCCGCTGCATCAGCAGGCAGACTCTCAACCACTGCAACACCAGGGAAGCCCCACATATGATTTTTATACACACACACACACACACACACACACACACACACACTTCCTGACTCTGTAGCTGGTGAAAGGACTTAGAAGTGACACCCCAGCAGCGATGAGCACACGTAGCATTCAGATCTTGGTCTCTCATGTTCTTCTCCTATAAAGGAATCAAAGGCAAAGAAGCACAAGAGAATCCTTCAACATCTGGTGCCAGAAGGTAGTGCTCACGGGATGGTAGGGACGTGTCAAGGACACTGGAGCCAGCTTGAGCGGACTCCCTCTGGCTAAATCTGAAATAATTGAGCTTCATAATAAATGGCATTAACAGGTTGAATAAGGTAAGAATCCATGAGTCTGTACTGATTTAAGTTAATGAGTAGATAAATGGGTGAGAATGAGACCACTTTTCTTGTAACAAAATGCTACCTAACAGATGTGGAGGGAATGACGGGGTTAGAAAGTCACCGCTTGGTCACCGTCCCGTTGCTTCAAGCAGGAATTGGGCTAAAACCAGTACGTGAACCAGTAAAGAGGAGCAGGATATTCTCCCCCCAAATTGCCCATCGGTTCAATAGTAACCTTACAGTGGAGAACCCGGACGCCACTTCAACCAGTGGTCAAGGTTAACCTCTCCACTGATGGGACAAGCCAACGTCACAAACCCACAGAGCTGCGTACTGCATACAACGTCACTTCTGTGTGTTCCTGCCCCCAAATACGTAACCTAATTGTGAGGCAATGTCAGACAAATCCAAATTGAGAGAATTTCTCCACATATCCTGGCTTGTCCTTTACAAAACCTGTCAGGTCATGAAAGACAAAGGTGGAGAGAATGGTGCCATGTTAAAGAGACTAAACAGACATGACAACTAGATGGAACGCACGATCTTGGTGGAATCCTGGACCAGATTTTTTTTCTATCAAGGACATTGGGTGAAAGTTAAGTTCTTCAGATTAGATACAGTATTTATCAAAGTACATTTTCTGATTTTGCTTATCATACTATGGGAGAATGACTTTGTTCTTATAAAATATACACTGAATTATTTAGATATAAAGGGGTATTTGTTACTTAGTCTCAGGTGACTCAGAAAAACATTCTGTATGTGTTTATGTGTGTGATATGTTACTAGCGTGTATCTCTAAATCCATCTATCTATCTATACATTTATCCATCTATCCATCTATCTTTAGAGAGAGAATGATAAAGCAAATACGGCAAAATGTCAACAATTGGGCCATCTGGGTGAAGGGTATATGAAAGTGCCTTTTACTATTCTTGCAACTTTTCTATAAGCTTGAAATTATTTCAAAATAGATAAACAATAACAAGGGCCATGTTCTGCCTCTAGAAGGAGCAAGAATAAGGAAGGAGGAGAGCAGGATGTGAGGGCAAAGCAGGGCCTCCCAACCCTGTTGGTAGGATGGCTTCTCCCAGCCTTTCCTGAGCTGCCACTTGGCCATTCGTATGGCCAAAAATATTTTAGCCCCACTTCTACTCACAGAAAATATACAGTCATGTAAAGATTTATGCACAGATGTCTTACTGAAGTGTTGCTTTCAAAAATAAAAAATCGGAGACCACCTGAATATTCCACAACAGGGGCTGGTAGGGCGGCTGTGAAATATGGCCCCTAAATGACATCGGGGATCATTGTCACCGGCATGGCCAGATGCTCACCCTTGTGTCCTATGAAACCAGAAGACACGACAACCAGTGGAATCTCGATTACATTCAAAAGATGCATTAAAAAAAAAATCTGGAAGAAAATCTTAAGAGGATGCCTCTCGGTGTAGCATTCTTTCCCTACTTTTTAGTAGTTTTCAGTAATATTGCATTTTTTAATCATGAGCAAATATTCTAACACAGAAAACAGCAGCAACAACAGATAAAATAGCAGCAAGAGTTTGAGCCTCTCGGTGGCCACGTGAAGACAGGTTCCCTCCTCCCCGCCCTGGCAGCTGTGACGCAGCCCCTTGGACGCGCCCGAGTCCCAGCTCTTGAGAAAGGGGTGAAGGCAGAGGGTGGAGTCTGGGCCATTGATGTCAAGGTGACAGTGGGGCAATGGCCTCCCGTGGGCCGTGGTGGGCACTGCAGACTCTCATCAGTTCCCTGATGGAGAAGGAAATGGAGTCCTGGAGAGATTCAGTGATTACCCAAGGCCAATACTTAATAAGAGATTTCACTGGGATTCTGAGTGAGGCTGAGTGAGTCCGGAACCTGTGACAGCACTTCCAGGCCTGCCCGGCCGGCTCTCAGCTGTGGGGGGACCCAGGGGGCTGCTCCTGACCTTCCCAGCTGACCGGGCAGCCTCGTCCTCTCCAGCGTGGTGTCCTCCAGCTTATTGTTAGATAACAAGCACCCTTCTCTTCTTTTTCTCCTGGAGTTGCCGTCTGGCAGAGGCTGAGGGGAAACGAGCGCGTTTGCTTAAGTGTGGGAGCATCACACACCCTCCGGTCCATGTCCCCAGGTGATGTATGCAGCCTCCCAGGTAGGATGACGCCGACCCCGGTGGCCATCACCTCACAAGGCATCACTGCAGGGGCCTGCTGGGGAGGGTGAGTCAGGCGTCCAGAAGACTTTCTAGCGGTCAGAGTGAAGGCACAGAAGTGAACCACACGAAGACGCCAGGAGAAGAAACGGCAGCTTCTTTGATGGTGCACGTCTCCCGGGCAGAGCAGAACCGTCCCCTTCGGGAGGAAAACTGAGAGCTTAG
Source organism: Mesoplodon bidens (assembly GCF_964165515.1). Lineage (NCBI taxonomy): Eukaryota > Metazoa > Chordata > Mammalia > Artiodactyla > Ziphiidae > Mesoplodon > Mesoplodon bidens. Next base: position 790,851 of record NC_138167.1, on the reverse strand, counting down.
GTGCCTTCTGACCTCTGGACCCCATTCCTCTACCCCTTGGGATTATCCCCCCACACCAGGGCGGGGAGATGGGCTGCATCACGTCCAACGCTGCTCCCTCCTTGATGGCCTAGCTTGTCTCATCTAGGTGGGCCTCCATGTCACCCCCAACTAGTAGAAAAGCTTCATACGCAGCAGAAGGGCCACCCTCAACTCCTCCTGGTCTAGAGAAGCCCACCCTGAAACGGGGGCACTGGGCGGTCCTGCAGTTCAGCGCGGGAAGGATGCTGCAGGGATTCGGGGACGGGGAAGAACCGAGGGAGGAGGGCGGGCTGTGGCCGATCGCGAGGACCTGCCCTGGGCTCGTAGGACGGCGGTGCCGGTCCCCTCGGAGCTCTGCTTCGTCTGGCAGACGGGGTGCATTTTCCGAGAGGGGGCTTGTGCTGTCGGGCGGCAGATGTGGGTTTTGAGGTCTGACAAGTCAGGTTCCATGCTGCCTTCCCTCCTCCGTGTGTGACTTCCAGCGAATTCTTTAACCTCGCTGAGTCTTGGTTTCCTCAGCTGCAAAGTAAAGGTAATAATAAAGCACCTCATGGTGTGATTGTGAGGGTTCACGAGATGGCAGGTCCCACAGGCCTGCCACAACTGACCGCGGCACTTTTATTCCACTCCTAAATGAAGTGGCGGTGTCACAGTGTGTGTTCCAGAAAGACAAGTCCATCATTCCTTTTTAAACGTCCTAAGCTCATTTCCACGCTGCACTGCATAACCTACGCATGTGCGTCAAGGATGAGGCACCCAGGAGCCCGACGTGGGGATGCTTAAACACGCCTCCGAGCTGGTGGCGGCCGCTCAGGATGACCTGGGGGTTGGTGGCCCTTGCATTCCAGCCCCCGTGAGCCAGCGTGACTGTGACGATCCCCCCGCAACTCGCCCAGCAGCCTCGTCTCAGCTGCCAGAGCTCCGGCCTGGCTCCTCCAGGGGCCCCGTGAGCCAGGGCTCCGCGCCCGCAGGCCCGCAGCCCCCCACTTGCCGGAAATCGTTGGGGATTAAAAAACACCGGTAAAACAAACAGCTGCAACGTGTTGTGTCAGGAGCCATTTCCTTCCTCTGGAAGACAGTCTCCAGAAGGGATTTCCTTTAGGTCACCTGCTCTGTGTTGAGCATTTCAGCTGAGAAACGACCTGGGTTGGGATCCCGGGCCAGAGCCCCGCTTTGTCGCGGCCGCTGGGCCGCCTCTCCCTCTGGGCACGTCTGTACACCAACAGCGACGACATCTGCCAACCCCGTTCCAGGTCCTTCTGAGGTCAGATTTGGCAGAGCGGGTGAAAGCCCAGGGTAGATTCTAGAGTAGAGATTCAGAATGAAGTAAAGCATCACAACTTTGTCCCGAAAGAATACGTGACAGGGGTGTAGGTGTCTTTCCCCAAAAAGTACGGCTGAAATAAAATCAAGGCTGGTCCTAAGGCCATTCAAGTTCAAGTAGTTTGTAAGCAGTGGGAAAAGCTGTCAGACTTTTACACAGGGAGACCTCAGAAGTCTTGAAGGGAAGCATAAAACCCTCCAGAAAACCCTAAGCATCCTCTCCGCTTCCCTCTGACCATTTGCCAGACTATGTTAAGCCACACTGATTCTCAGGGGAGAAACCACCATCAAAGCCTGGATGGAGAAGTTTCATTGCCCTCCACTGCTGTGAAAATACCCCTATGCTAACTTAAAGAACTAGAATTTTCTGATAAAAACAGCCAGAATGTGTTAGGTAGAATGATTCCATCTCTGCCCCTCTGTCTTTCTGTCTGTGGTACGTGTCCACAAAGCCTGCTGCTTTCCAAAGGGTTCGCGGTGGCTTTAGTGCATTTCAGGTCGTATGAAAGAGCGCAATTATAGTTCCTGTTTGACTTTTCTGTTACAGATAGGGCAGTCGTGTTTGTCTCTGTCCTATTTTGGGGCTCAGGTACATGGTTCCTATTTTTAGCAGCTCTGTGATATTGTGAATCTGGGATTTCAACCACCAGTGAGTCAGAGGGTCTGGCGGCCCAGAGATCCGTGACTCAGATGAGCAGGAATAGTCTCTTCACCAGGATATGGGGCTTTAAGGGGGGCTCTTGAAATGAAAACACCGCGTTTACGTAGAAATCGGTGCCCTTCCAGTGGGTGCTTTCCCCTCGTCCCTGCAGGCGCTCATCCCACACCCGGGAAGAGCCAGCTGACGCCCGGGCCTCGCCTTCCTCTTGAGGAGGCTCCTGGTCACATCAGAGTCAACAGAGCAGCCTCCCCTGCCCCACCCCCCGGCAGACGTGGGGGAGGAAGAAGCGGTGGAGAGCGGGTGTCGGGCAGGGGAGGGTCCCAGGGAGGAGGTTTCTCCCTTTTAAGAGAAAAAATGCTGGAAGGAGAAGCTGGCTGTCTCTGAAAGAGAGGAAGCAGCAGGTTGGTCTCTTCTTGTTGGACCAGAAATGCCATAGGATTCACTTACCCTTCACTATCCAGCCGTCCAGCCGTCCGTCCGCCCGATTGTGCAAGCCTCCAGTATATACACAGTGACTAGAAGCTGACTGTGTCCTGGGCCCCTTGGAGAAGGTGGAGGGGGGACAGAAAGAGGGAATCCTGCCCCAAGATCCTGTCCACACTAAGGTCTTAGGATTCCCGGCCGTCGGGAACTCTGGCACTTGGACTGGTCTCCGTCGAGGCTCTGCTCGTGTGGGGTGGATGGAACTCCGGGTTCACCGGGGGATAAACAAACCCAGAGGAAGTGGGGCCCTTGGTTTTGGTCACGTGAGCACTCTTCCTTCACATTCTCCCCAGACCAAGACCCTCAGGCGCCAGGTGCCCGCGGGCCCTCTCTGGGTGTGGGCCCGAGAGTCCCAGAGATCAGAGGCCCCCAGCCCCACCAAAGCAAGGAGGCGTCTCCTGGAAGCTGGGATGGTGGTGTTTTTAGCCGCTGTTTAGATTTTCCAGTGTTCCATGAAAGCTCCTGAATCTCTTCCCTAAATAACAAAGTCCCGTTTGGTATTTGGTGAAAGGTCTGGATCGCCGTGTTCAACTGAGCAGAACTAAGCTGCTGACACAATACTGTTTCTGCCGTTTAATCAGAATGACCAACATTTGTATAGGGCTGTGCGGTTTAACAAAGCCCCCTGTGCCACCCGAGGACAGGGCTGTCACGTGCATGGCACCCAGGGAAGTTGCTGGGGAGGCTGGATGCGGGCCTTCTGGTCCCTCTGAAAGCCGCAGGGACCACACCCTCCTCTGACCCCCACAGACTCCCTGGAAAAAGTTTTCTGATCCAACCCTTATTCTTTTAAAACACAACCCAAGATGCACCTGTAAAACCTCTAACAAAATATGGTCAGACCCCAGCCGGGGGCCCCTTATTTCTGCCTGTTGTGAAGAAAGGAATTTGGATAGTGCCTAGGAATGTGGTGAGGGGGGTAGATTTCATCCATATCTGGAATTTCCTAGAAAAAAGACATCACAGTAAACGTTCAGCAGTTTCCGCTATGCCCCAGGGCCTTTGTTTCCCGACGTGCGTGGGACTTGGGATGCAGGCCAGCATCAGCACCTCCGAGAGTGGGCTGGGAGAAGCAGGTATGCAGTGGGGCAGCCACTGGGCCCCGTCAGGGCCCTGAGCCTGGCTGTGCGCCCAGGACCTGGGCCTGGACAGGCCCTCCCGCCCTGCCTGTGGGGCTGGAGCCTGGGCAGCAGCCCTGGGGTCTCACCCACGCGCTGGCTGTGTGACTTCGGGAGGGGTCAGCCCGGTGACCGTGCGTCCGCCTCTCAGAACCGCTGTGACGCGCTCTGCACAGGATAGTCACTCCTCTTCTGCCCTGTGGCTTCATCATCCATTCAAAGGAGGGATACGATTATCTGATCCCCCAAAACCCTTTCAGATCTGGTTTCCTTAGGATTTCAACTCAGCGTGAGTGAGGTCCTGTCCCTTTAAGCACAGGTTTTGAGCAGCCGTGGATCAGCTCAGGCGGTGAAGCTCTCGCTTTGCTTTCTCCCGGGCCTCACGCGCCCTAGCCCACCGGGCATCCTGCCGCACCGCCCGGCTTGCGGGGCCGTCGCCCATGTGCTGCTTTAGCCGATGTTTGCGGTTGTCTTCCTACTTTCGGGGGTTTCGTTGTCCGGTTTAGAAGATGCATTCCTCCCCCTCTGGCAAGCCCACCCCACTCCAACCACCTCCTCTCCCGTGCACCTGCGGGATGGACCACGTTCAGGCTTAACTAGCTGGTTGATGGAGAGTTTGACTGGCAGGGAATTTATTTCAACAGGTCAGCCTCCCCGGTCCTGGCTGTGATGGCCTGGTCACCACAGCTGGCTCTTGGCCCATTTCAGCCCATGTGCACAGCCCCAAGGCCCCTGTTCAGCCTGTAGCTGCGTGCACCTCTCACAGGAGCTAACCCCAGGCAGCTCTGGCTTTTCTCCACCTGCCCTGATGGCTTAGAGCAATGGGAGTATCAAAGGGCTCAGCCATTTGTTGAGGAGAACGACACAGAGCAGGTTATTTCCAAATATTAGAGAAGTAGCATGACTCATTCAATATTAACCACCGGGACGTTATCTTTAGAAATGTCTTCCCTCTGGTCCATCAAGCAGCTGGATCTGGCAGATCCCAAAATGCGTGCGATCACCGAGTTGTGATCCCAGCGTTCATGCTCGCCGTGCCCTCGTAATGGAGTAAACCGTCCGAGTCTCACTTTATGCACAAATGGATGCCTTTTCTTTTCCCTGCTCTGTGCTGTCACCTGTCATATGAGGGGTGTTCATCCGGCCACAGGTGTATCCTGGGTCCTTTTATGTTTCCAGCACTTTGTAATTCACCTTGGGAATTCACCCATCCGCTTCTTCATTCATTCCCTAACTATGTACTAGAGGGATGACAGCTAGTTGCTTTGAACAAAGAGCCTCTCTCTGAACTCATGAGTGTGAATGTGGCTGTACCGTGCCTGGCACATAGTAGGTACTCAATGAGTTTTGTAAAAAAGCACTCGGTTCTTGGTAGGGCTGCGTCACATTCTCAAGCCTCTGGGCCCAAACAGACTTGCCTGGATGAAGCACTTGGCTGCTTTCTTAAGCAGGGTACATAGAATATAACTTAGTCTTTTCCTGATACCTCAAAACCATCATTTTGAGCATCGCTGCCTGTGGAATGAGTGTCACCTTCGTTTTATTGGGCCATACGGGGCTCTTTGCCTGAAATAAGTTCAGAGGCTGTCTTTGTGGCTCTTGTGTTTGATTTTTATAGTTTGTTTCCTTCCTGGCAGTGAAACTGTGGGATGCTTACTTCCTTTTCTGTCAACATGTCTCTTTGTGATAATAAGTGTCTTACATTTATTTAGCATATTTCATATATACATTCTTTTATTTAGTCCTTACATCAGCTCTGCAAGTTAGATAGGATCATCTCCAATTTGCTGATTAAAAGAGAGGAAGAAAACCCTGAAGCTTTTAAGAGCTAAGTCAAAGACCACATGGATATCGAGGGGGCGGTTGGACTCAGAACCCGGTCCTCTGACCCCCAGCCTGGGCTCTCCCTGGGCCAGCTCCAGCCCCTGCTGCCTGGGGCTGGTGAAGGTGGGGTGTAAAGTGACGGGGCAAAGGCCCTTCGAGGAGAGGGTTGAGATTCAGCACATGGGCTTCGTGACCTCTCTTTATTGGCTGTTCACAGACCTTTTCATCTTTTTCTCTGCTGTATCAGCAAGGAGGGTGGGTAGCAGGTTTAGCTAAAACAAAAAACAAAAAAAAGCAAAGAAGAACAAAATAAAGATAAAATAACGTGCCCACTTAGAATTTCAGATAAAAAATATTTTTTTTTAAATTTTATTGGAGTTGATTTACAATGTTGTGTTAATTTCTGCTGTACAGCAGAGTGATTCAGTTATACATATATATACATTCTGTTTCATATTCATTTCCATTATGGTTTAGTTCCCTGTGCTCTGCAGTAGGACCTTGTTGTTTATCCACTCTCTATATAATCGCTTGCATCTGCTCATCCCAGACTCCCAGTCCATCCCTCCCCCACCCCACCTCCTTGGCAGCCACAAGTCTGTTCTCTACATCTGTGAGTCTGTTTCTGTTTCATAGATAAGTTCATTTGGGTCATATTTTAGATTCCACATATAAGTGATATCATATGATATTTGTCTTTCTCTGTCTGATATACTTCACTTATTATGATAATCTCTAGGTCCATCCATGTTGCTACAAATGGCATTATTTATTTCATTCTTTTTTATGGCTGAGTAGTATTCCACTGTATGTATGTACCACATCTTCTTTATCCATTCATCTGTCGATGGATATTTAGGTTGCTTCCAGGTCTTGGCTGTTGTGAATAGTGCTGCTATGAACGTGGGTGTGTGTGTATCTTTTCGAATTATGGTTTTGTTTGGGTTTAGGCCCAGGAGTGGGATTGCTGGAACATATGGCAACTCTATTTTTAGTTTAAAAAATAATTTTTTCAGTGTACATATTTCCCAGGTAATATCTTATAAGGAAAGGACATACTTACAAGGAAAGAATTACTTTTTCCCTGTCTAAGATTCACACCTAGTTTGTGTCCTGTGTCTTACCTGCAGCCCTAAAAGCAGAGCTCATGCTGCGAGTGGGGTCTTGGTACAGCAGTGATGGAGGTGCCCTGAGTGACAGTGGAGCTGGGAATGTAAATGGGCGGGTGTTGCAAAATCTATGCTGTTAGTCAGATAATGCTTCCTGGGCAAGAAGAGCTTGAGCCGCTGTTTACCCGGCAGTGGGGCAGTGGTTTGCCAGCTGGAGAAGGAGCTTCTTAAGTGAAAAAAGACAGCAAACTGGCAAAGGGTGAGGCTCAAACCAAATGAGGGTCAGCCACTTCGATGGAAGGAAAGTGACGTTTCCTGCCTGATGCAGGGATCACTTGGGTCCCTCCCACACGCCCCAGTCCATCTGACAGTGATTGCCGAGAATCTTGGGTTCCCTCAGGCAGCAAATTTAAGGAGCAATCTGCCTTAAAGATGGAGTTAGGTTTCTAAGACATCTTCCAGGAAGTCCAGGATTTCTTGGAATCTAGGAGATTCTTGAGACCTCACAAGTCCTGCTTTAAGGCTGATTGCTACCAGCTATTAGGATGTTTGCCCGGGAAGATCCCAGGTAAGGGAGGTTTCTGGACGTGCTGACCACTGCTATCTGCCGGCCCGTTAAGTGGAGCGACGCCTCCGTGGGGCGCCCCCTCCAGGTGTGTGAGCGTCTCATTGTGGCCCACACTGTGGGTCACATCCCACCCACGGGAGCAGGGAGGCGCCGGGTGCCCCATCTGTGTCTCAGTCCCTCCTTCCTCTTGAGGCTGGTCTGTGTTACAGATCAGGGACCGGGTGGCTCCCGGGTGGAGTTTACATGCAACTCACTTTCCCTGAGTGCCTGTTAGAGCAGATGCGTGTGACCAGATGCCCTGCAGCCCTCCTCCCTCTGCGGCTCCAGTGCCCACAGGGCATCCTCTCAGGAGACATGGGGACAGAGGAGGACTTGAAGGCATCTGGGAGCAGGGGTGACGTGCAGACCATGGGGCCGTGACCCAGGAGACCCAGACACAGCCCTCGGGTGCTGCGGGCTCAGCAGCTGCCTTTGTGGGAAGGTGCCTGCCTGAGCCCCTCGGGGGCTGAGGACAGTGGCTGTTATCCAATCAGTTCTGAAGTGTTTTACTCGTGTAAGTGCTTAGGCAAACCCTACACCTGGATTACCTGTAGTCACATAGGCAACCTTCATCAGTGGCTCTGGGAAGCAGATCCTCTCCATGCCCCCATTTCACAGACGTGGAAACCGAGGCACAGGGCCGTTGAGGCGCGTCTGGCCCGGGCCCTCTGCCTCACCGTGAAGCCAGCGCGCTTCTGCTCCCCGCGGGCTGGCCTGGACTCGCCACCAGAAGCCGTTCCTCCCAGGATGGTGACCTCGGGGTGTCTGAGTCATGGTGTGACCTCTGCCCAAGGTTCTGAGAGGGTTAGGCTGCTGGGACCTCCACGGAGCCCCTCTTTCTCCTTTCCTTGTTCTTCTGTGCCAAACCCAAGGCCCCAGACCTGGAGGAGGGAAAGGGGAAGCCCCCCGGGCCCCCAGCACAGGAAGCCCGCAGTCACCCGGCACGGCTGAGTGTGTGAAGGGCCACGTGTGGCCACCAGACTCAGGAGCGTTTAGGATGTACCGCCTGCCTCTGTCCGGCCAGAGCCACCAAGGGCCCCCAGGGGTCTTGGGGAGCCCACCCTCCTGGACTCTCGGGAAGCGTCCTGAGACGCTGCTTCCTGTACGGCAGCGGCGCGGCGCGGCTGTGTGCGCGTGTGTGTCTGTGCCCGCACGCGTGTGCCTGTGTGTGGGCCCGTGGGCTCGAGCCCTCCCCCAGCCTGGGACCGCTCTCGTCTCCCAGGTCCTACAGGAAATGTTCCCGACAATGGGTTTGCTATTGTTCACATCTGTGACCCCAGGAGGAGAGGCTGGCACGGGTAGGATGGCGGCTCAGCCCAGCCCCTCGGCTTCCCTGAACACCCGTTCCCTCCAGAGCCTGCTGCGGGCATCCGGGGACGACTCTGTCCCCTTCAAGGGGACAGGGCGCAGGCTGGCCGCTCTCAGCAGGGGTGGCGGGAAGCCCGCACAAGGGAACACTTGGAAATAAGCATTTAGTGTATTTCAGCTAAACCTTGATTTCCTGTCCACTCCACGACAAGGGGGTACAGGTGTGCACACAGACACGCAGCTGCGCACAGGTACACACACATACGCAGATGCACCCAAAGCCTGTCTGTGTGATGCTCGTCTCTGTGTCTCACTCACTCAGGGACCTTCTGGGGGCCCATGATTGAAGCCATCTCACGTCTGGACTTTTGCCCGGGCCACGCCCTTCCCGGAGTGCTGGTCCCGAGTGGCCCATCCCCCCTGGTCAGCACCACGGCCCCTCCCAGTGAGCGGGGTCCCCCGTCCTGCCTGCCCCCCTTGTGCTGGTCGCCCCCTGAGTCCTTCCAGGGCAGAGACCCGGCCTGGCTGCCTCCCCTCCCGGCGGGACGTGCCAGGTGTGTGTGGTTGGCCCGTGGGAGGCACTGTGGCCCTTTCCCAGCCCTGCCATGGGGAGGACTCAGCACTGTGGCCGCATCCAGGTCATCTCCTGTCGCTTCCCCGTCAGCCGGCACCTGGGTGCTGGGTGCACTCACGGAATCCTGAAGGCGCCAGGACCACAGGCTCACCTGTGGTGTAGAGACTTTGGGAGAGGCCCTGCCTGCGGCCACCCTGCCACCGATGTCAGAGGCTCCGGCCTGATGCCCCTGACCTGGTCAGCAGGTGCCCCCCAGCACCAGAGAATCCAGACGAGGGGGTCTGGGAGCCCAGGGCCGGCCTCGCGGTCCCTCCCGAACCCCGAGCCCACCCAGGCCCGGCCTCCCCCTGCCCGGTTCCAGCCCCACATGCCCGGCGATGCACCCCCCGGGGACAGCGCCCTGGCCCCATCCTGCCCAGTGTGTGGCCTGCCTGCTCGGTGCGGCCTGACTCACAGACGTGTCAGCTGAGACGTCTGGCTTTACCCCAGTGCAGCACGGCCGCCCGTGTCCCCAGAGCCACACGATCCTTCCCTGTCTTCCGGGTGCCCTGCAGCTGCTCAGCCAGGATGCGAGCAGAGCGCACACCCCCGGTCAGATGCTCCCCGTGTGTCACCCAGACCCACAGTGGGCCTTCGCAGGATGCCCTCCAGGGACACGGCACCGTGCGGCCCTGTCGCCCCCTCGTCCCCGGCTGCCTGAGGCTGTCGGAAGGTCTGCATGGTGAGAACTCACGTGACAGGCCCTCTGGGAATGCAGCTCCTGTAATTAAATTCTTAGGTTAAAAAAAGGCTTCATCAATCATACAAAGCAGGCTGCCTGCACTTGACGAGAGTAGGCCTGCGGAAGGCTTGGTAAAAAGGTCTGGGGACCTTTGCAAGACGCCGGGATTCCCTCTCCTATGGCTGTTTCCCCACCTTTGCCACCAGGAGGCTCATTCCCCATCCTGCGGGGTTGCTGGGTACCCCAAGGGCCACTGAGCTGGCGCCAGACTCTTTGTTGGGGGTAGATTCCGTGGACACCCGAGTGTCAGCCTGGCCCTTGGGCGTGACGTGGGCCCCGAGGGCCGTGGGCCTCTCTGAGCCTCAGTGTTACCTGTCGGTGAACCTGGGAACCACGTCCACACTGCCTGTCTCCGAGCAGTGGCCAGTGTCAAGGGAGACAGTGAGACAAGCACCTTTTCAACACACGGACGGCACTGAGGGGCGGAGTGCCGGGTGCGGCGGGAGGTCCCGAGCGGGAGAGGGAGGACCCAGTCCCACGGCTGGGACGCCGGGGGCTGCGGTCCCGGAGGAGCTGAGCCCTGGCAGGTGGGCGGAATCTCAGAGGGGGACAAGGACCCTGCAGAGGCAGCCAGCCCAGAGTCTCCCCAGCCGTGGCCCTGGTTTCAGGACATGGCAAAGGGGCGGGTGGGGGCCTGGGTTTCCTTGTCTCAGCCCCTGCCTCCCCACCGCGTCCCCTGCAGATACGTGTCTGCACTGCCGCCTGGATGCCCCTCCTGGGAAGTGGTCCCCGTGCTCAGCACCAGGGCCCGGAGCTCTGGGAAGGGCCGGGCTCACCACGGACCGGAGTGCAGAGGGCGTGCTCTGAGCACAGCGAAGCCCAAAGGGTCCCAGGGAGGAGGTGGTCCAACCGTCTGCCCTGGATGTGCCGACCGGCCCCCAGTGGTGAGGGGTTAGGGAGCCCACGCTGGTCTGGTCTGGAGGGCTTCCTGGAGGAAGCACAGCAGGAGCTGAAGGGGAGGGAGGTGACGCAGGCACGGGGCCGGGATGACAGGCTGTCTTGGGGACTGGGAAGGGCCCTGCCTGGCTGGAGCACAGCCGGGTGGAGGGGAGCATCCCCCCGGGGCTGCAGCCCTCGCATCCTTGTTCCCCTTGCCTGAGCTGCTGTGGAAGCCGGCAAAGCAGGGAAAGGAGAGTAGACCCCCTCGTGCCTCCTGCAGCATCTCAGGGGGCCTCTCCAGCCGCCTGCCTGGACTTGGATAAGCCCAGTGCTTCTTCAGAAGAGCAAGCAAAGCCGCCAGCCAGAGACACAGGGCGGCTGCGCACCGGGTGGTCCTTTCCAGACGTTGGTGGGATGGGGACTGTGTTTCAAAGGGACTGAGAATCTAGTTAGTGCTGAACTCAATGCAGCTAGACCCGCCCCTTCCAGCCCTCCCTCTTCTCAGCCACGAGGCTTCTACCCATCCCGCTGCCCTCTCCGTGGGGTCTGGAGAACACGAGGCCGTTTTGCCGGGGCGTTTTAAGCCATCTCTGGAATGAGATCTCTTTTGCTCACTGACTGGAGCCCAAATTGGACAAGATTGGAACCGGAGCTTTCCTTCTTGTCAGTATCAGCGTTTCTGTTCCATCCGGAATATCCCGCGGTTCCCCAGCTCTCCTCCCTGGCCTTGAGCGGCTCTAAAATTACAGGAGAAGTACCTGCGAGGAGAGAGGAGTCAGCCTGTGTTTGTTTTCTCCTTAAAAAGGAAAACACAGCTACCTACACCGCACTTCCCCAGCGGACGTTACCATAGTCAACCTGAAACATCCACACCCGTGTGTGCACAAATGTACGTGTGCCACGAGCCAAGGTGACAGGTGATACCTCATCTCAGGCTTTCCCAAAGAGCCACCCGGCTTCATCGTAAGACAGAAAGGAACCGCCATCTCCAGAGGGGTGCGGGTCTTCCTACCCCGCTGCTCTCAACGGGGCCGGGGGTGTCCCTCCTGCCCCTGTGTGTCTCTGTGTCTCTGTGTCTCTGTGTCTCTGTCCCGGCCCCATCTTCAGTACAGCCAGTGCAGAGAGAGATCCACGCGCTCGTATTTGGCTAACACTTCTTGGCGTATAATTACATCGGCTCTTTCAAATCTCATTACAGCCCTTTCCATTTATCGGACCCAGAGATGAAGGCTGAGATCTACAGGCTTTTTCAGGGACACATTTAATGAGTGTGGAGCCGTCCCAGGAACTAGCCGTGGCCTCCATATTCAGCGCCCAGAGTCTTAGGAACCTGTAACTGATAAACACCCGTTTGGCTGGGAAGACCAAAACGGCACCTAAGAAAGTATTCAGAAAGAGAGAAGAGCTAAATTAGGAGCTACTTTCTGGAAGCTGCACCACTGGGGCGACCACAGGCAGTGGGCGGGCGGTGGGGATGAGCGGCACCCTCGCCCACCTGGCGGTTTGGTGAGGTCACCTCTCGGGAACTTTCTAGAACCCGATGCCCACTTTCCAGCTTCCTCAGCCAAGTGCCACAGGCCCTCCTTGCCGGGAGGAGCAGTGACGGTTCTCCCGGACTCGGGAGGCTGTGGGGCAAACCGTTTCTCATTTCCCAGCCTCGTCTGCCGCCCTCTCCCCCCTGGACCGCCGTCTCCCCCTCCCCGTCCTTGGGAGAAACAGGTCTGCCCTGACCACTGAGCTCTCCCTTCTCTTCCCTCCCCACACGGTTGATTATTCTTATCGTAGTCTCAAGAAGGTGCTGCATCCCTTAAATATCTTCTCCCAAGGGAATCGGTGCTGTGGATGAAGGGTGTCTCTGTCACCAGGGTTACCGACGACCCACCCGCCCCTCGCATCCCTCTTTCCATCTGGCTCCGTTGCCGAGTCCCAGCGTCCCGGCCAGGGTTCCATCCCCGGGGACCGCTGCTTGACAGTCCTTCCCGGCTCGCTGGTGGGCCAGCCCCGTAGACCTGCCTTCTTTATTATGAGCAAGTACCCAGAAACTTTTGGGGTGTGTTGCCATGGCGATGGTGGAGTCGTCCTTGTAGCCCTTTCCTTAGACTTTCTTGAGCAACCTGCCCTCTTTCCAGATTGCTGTGATGCTGCAGGTTTCTTAAATTAATCCTGTCAAAATAGCCTTCGAATACTTTTGGAGCAGGGATTTTTTTTTTTTATTAATATCACAAGACACAAACCGTTCAAGGGAAGAACTGGGAACAAAGACATGTGGGGAGGGCTGGGGGGGCTTGGAAAGCATTAGGAGGAGAGCGTGCACATGACGGATGGGCTGGGGGAGGGACGGCAGATTAGGGGGGCGTCCCGGGAGGAGAGCGGGCTGGCAGGTGACCCAGTAACAGGTGTCGCGTCCGTGGAGGGTCAGGGGCTGGGGGCTGGCGATTAGCCCGCTCCCCATTCCCGCATGAGGTGGCACTAGGGGAGCATGAGGCTTCAGGGGGTGTGGTGACCTTAGAGGAGGGCCCCGGGGCTCCCACCAGGGTCTCCCCACACGGGACAGCGAAGGAACCTAGTCTGTGAACCAGCTGGCCCACGGGTCCATCATGCCCCCACATCAGGGCCTGGCCGGCAGCCCCCATGTCCCCCGGGCCCGCCTGGATCTCCTAGTTTAGAACCTGGGGAGGGTGGGAGGGAGGAAGGGAGGTCCAGGAGTCTGACTTTAACAGGTTCCCCCCCCGAGGCAGCTCACGCTTGGCTCTCTGAGAACTGAGGGCCGGTACCTGGAGAAACAGAAGACTCCGCCCCCAAATCCCTCTTGTTCTCCCGTCGGCATCCTCAGCTCTGTCACCACCCACCAGCCTTTCTGGGCGCCCTCCAGGGTCCATGCTGCCCCCGGCCCACGTGGACCACCCGACGGCGCCCGGCCCGCTCACGTATGAGCTGGGAGGTGCCACGTTTGTCCTCGATATCTCGGGACAGCCACTGGGCCCTGGGTGGCAGCCTTGGGGAGTGTCCACACCGGGAAGCCCCTCGAAATGACTCCCCACACCTCCGCTGGTCTCGGGACCAGAGTGGAAAGAGCCTGGGAGCCCAGCTGCATCTCTGCTCCTGGAGCTGCTCAGCCGGGGCCTCTGACGCCTCTGCCCTCCTTTCTGCCCCTGCTGGCTGTTTGAGGAATTGCAATGCTTGGAGAGACCTCAGACTCCGTGCCGAAGTTCATAGATGAACATTTAAACTCCAGTGATGTTTTTCGTTGCGTCACTTGTCTTGGGAGGTTGGGACAGGTAGGAAGATACACTGTGTCCCTGTCTCCATTGGCTCGGCCACACGCCAACCTGACATCCACCACACTGACCACAGGCAGGCTCTCCTTCACTTGGTGGCAGTGTACCAACTACATATCCTGGTCTTTGGCCTTGGAACGGTGTTTGTATGTTTTTAATGTGGAGGCTAGAATCAAAGTGTGCTGTTCATGGGGAGAATAAGAATGTTGGGGGGGGAGGGATCGTTGCTTCGTGGCCTTATTTGCTTTATCCCTGCTGAGTTCCAGACCACAGTGGTATTAGGAAGAGAGGAAGAAAGGGAGGGAGGAAGGAAGAGAGTAAGGGAGGAAGGCCTCCAATGGAAATTATTAACTTTGCTTTTGAGCTCCTGAAAACCAGGCACACCCTGATACTTAAAAAAAATAATAATAATTTCAAGTTGTCTACCCCAGCACCTGATCTAGCCTTCCTCTTGAGCAGCTGAACCCCGATTTCCATCTGGGCACATTGCTATGTAGGCTAAAAGGACCAGATTTTCCATGTCCTGTAAGGCTTGGTGATAATTTCTGAAGAATGAGAGATAAAAACTGTATGCTGTAATTTAATGAAAGCTCCTTAAAGGGAAGAGATAAGCCCTTTTTCTTCCCTCCTTGCTCTTTGCTGCTTCCTGGAATGCAGTTGTAATAGCTCGAGTCCTGGCAGCCATGTTAGACCATAAGCTGGAAGCCAGGCCTTGAGGTCAGTGAAGCAGAACGATGAGAGCCTGGGCCCTGATCGCCATGCAGCTGCCGCCCCAGCCTACCTCCCTTTAGGTGGCTTTGTCTGAGAGAAGAATAAAGTCACTATTATTGTTGTTTCTTTTTTGCAGCTGAATCCTAATGGTTACACGTGGGTTCCGGGTGAACTGGCTTAGATGGTCAGAATGAAGGTCAAAGGCAACGGGCAGACTGGATAGCAGTGCCACGGCTGAACTGTCAAGGGCGCAGATGGGGTGACATCCAGCTCTGCCTCTGATTAACCATGACCTTGGCCAAGTCTCCACTTCCTCTCTTGTGAATTAGAATAATAATCTCTACCTCACAGGCTATTCATAAGTATTAGATGTCCTATTTATAAGGTATCTTATTTAGTGCCTGACTCATTGTGCATGTTTAAAAGTGGTGGCTCTGCGTGTGCGCATGTGTGTGTGTGTGTGTGTGTGTGTGTGTGTCCCTCTGGCCCCAGGCACTGCGCTAGCTCTGGGGGTAGGGTGCTGAGGGCAGGACGCCCACTGCTGCTTACAGGCTGGTTGGGGGAACTTAAGTGTCATAGCCAGGGCTCGAGCATAGATTATGTGCACGTCTGCGTGCTGCAGTGTGGGCTTAGGGGTCTCTTAGAGCCTGGGTGCCCTCCCCTCCCTCGTCCTCTGGGTCCTACTTGTTTTCATGGCACACTGACATCCTTTCTCTTCCGTGGAGCGATCCAAGCTGTTCCTGCCACTCCTTGACATTGCACCGAGTTTATTTCAAGATGGCACCATTCAGGGCTTAATTTAGTGTCCTCCTTGAGGGATGTGCATGTGTGTGTGTGTCTGTCTGTCTGTCTGTTCATCCTCTGCAGCTGGACTGTTATCTTCTGAAAGGCAGAGACCGGTCTTGTAATGCTTTTTGTGGGGAATATATGGTGGGTACTCAGTCCTGTTCTTGAGAAAGTGGAATTTTACAGGTTGAGCATGTTTGTTTCTACATGAGCCATGTCCAGCCTGTGGCCCTTCTCTCGCTCCTGTGGCTGCAGACATGTGATGTGGGCAGGAAGTAGGGCTGAGCAGGGCTGCCAGCCCGGGCAGACTCGGGGAGCGGGGGCGCTTCTTCCTCCCCAGGTGTGAATCAGGTGGTAAGAGGTGGTTTCTCACCCTCTGAAAACCTCTGCGTAAAAGAAGTCCCTTCGTGAAAGCCCTCCCAGTGGCTGGAAGGTGCTGTTAGTCACACGTGGTGATGGCCTAGGGGGAGCAGGTGTCCGGCGTTGGAGATGACCTGTCTTCTTCTATCAGGAGCGAGCTCTTGAAACCCCACGTCTTTGCACCTCGGCTCTCTGGGGGCCTCAGCCCTCAGGCCAGGAGCCGCCCCAGCCTCTAGCCTCCTGGTCGTGCCCTGTCGCTGGCTAATTCTCAGCCCCGTCTGTCCCTAGGAGTTCCTGTGCGGCCAGGCGACCAGCCGCCTTGGAGGGCCTCCAGCTCTCCTGGAAATCCCCCCTCTCTGCTCCGATGATGTGCTGGCAAGATCTTGGAAAACACTAGAACGATCCTTTTCCCTCTGTATCATTCCTATCTTCCTGGTTTTGTAAATCCCACGCTGTTTTGAGCTGGCTCACTAATGCCATAGCCCATTCCACATAACTCACCTACCGGTGCTCACGGGAATGGTCAGAGCTGTCGGAGGACACATGGCCCCGGCCCCTCTCCCTTCCACTGGGCTCGTTCACACGTGCCCAGCATACATGCGGTCCTCCCCCCACCCTCCCAGCCTCCTGTGTCCTAGCCTTCTCTGTCGGCCTTCCTTCTGGGGGCGACCTCTGAGTAAGAAGGACCATGATGTGTATGTAGGAGGTCATGGACGATACCCTGGGGGCCGTTTCAGCCAGGGGGCGTCCTCATCCTCCTGGGCTTCTTGGTGAGAGAAGAGGTGAGGGGGTTGTGCGGATAAAGAGGGTCTGTGCGTCCCTGGGAGCTGCCACCGAAGGGGGTGCTGAGGATGCTCAGACGGCAGTCAGGCCCACCGCCCCCTCGGAGCCCAGCTGCCATGGGACTCGGGGTGCTGAGAGCTGGGACAGCAGAGAGTGCGGACCAGTCCTGGCCTCCTCCAAGGACAGCCCTGACTCTTCAGCCAGCGGTCCCAGCCCCCGGCCCGGGGTCCGTGCTCCCACGCTGAGTCCTCAGACCTTAGTCAGAGGTGAGATCAGAGTAAAGGCTGACGGCCCCTTTTAGCTCTTTTTCTCCCATAATTGATGTGCTTCTGAAGGTCTCTAGGTGAATGATGTAAGATCTGTGGTAGAATAATGCCTATAAGAAATGTTCATGCAAAAGGGGGAAATGCAGCGTTTACAGGCATCTCTCATCAGCGCCTCAAGCCTGGGCAGTGAGCGTCATTTACAAGGTGCATCTCAGTGGGAGCAGTTGGAGCAACCATGGATGTGAGTCCCCCATTATTTTGTAAACCCGTAAACCTGAGTGCGGGGGCCCCACTCGGGCTTAGCGAGGATCAAGAGGAAGGAACATGACTTATGCTGTGGGAATGCACCACAGGCTGCCTGTGCACACAGTGGTCTGAATAATGATTTATTTACTACAGTTCATAAAATAGGTGCAGAAGCAAAATAGTTTCGCTTCTGCTAGACATCTCATTTGGTTAAAAAGCAGAGCATTTAAGCATACTCCCGCCGTGGGTTCTGGGAGTTCCAGCCTCAGAGAGAAAGGGGAGCAGGACCAGATGGCCGAGCTGGACTCTGAGCAAAGAGTGGCTGGTGGGGGAGGCCATCACAGGCGGGAGTGGCCGGTGGTCTTGGGCTCCTGCCCCCATCGGGAGAGACTGTTCCGCACGGCGCAGCCCACAGACGCTGGGAGAGGATGCTCCAGGAAGTGCAGAGAAGAAAGCGGTCTGGTGGCTCCATGAGTCTCTGGAAGGAATGCTGCCTCAGGAGCAGCCAGTCCAGCAGAGGCTTGTGGAGACGCAGAGACCACAGGGGCTCCTGCAACAACGGCAGGAGGTGGGGGGCCCCGCCTCCAGCAGGGAGGATGCCTCTGGCTAGAACACACAGCCAGGACGTTATGGAGGAGCCGGACAGTTGCACATTCAGGGTCAGCCTGTCGTAGAGGGTTGAAGTCTGTCTCAGCCGATCC
The DNA here is from genome assembly GCF_964165515.1 of Mesoplodon bidens. NCBI lineage: Eukaryota > Metazoa > Chordata > Mammalia > Artiodactyla > Ziphiidae > Mesoplodon > Mesoplodon bidens. Next base: position 773,032 of record NC_138167.1, on the reverse strand, counting down.
TCCCTTAAATAGTGGGCAAACCTCCTGACGTTTCCTTAGAGCTGCTGATGTGAGCTCAGTGAAACGACGGAACAGCTACAGGGACCTGACAAGCAAACGTTTTTATTTTCTCAGGTCCAGAGGCTCGACAGGCTTACGCTCGACAAGCGTAAGCTCACTCCCTGGCAGACCCTTAGAACAGATTCCCTGAGAGATGGCACATCTGTGCTTTAGGAAGAAACCAGTAATTTTAGGAACACATCAGATTAACTGGATTTTCTTTCTGTGTGGGGTTACTAGGCTTAGCTCAAAAGAATTCTTAAGAGAGCATTGGTTTCAGTAAGGCATTTAGGAAAATCTATCATGATTTCTTTGTGAAAAATATAGAGGAATAGGTTTGTAATTCATTGGCCAACTCTGATCAAAGAATGTGGATTAATAGATCAATGTCAGTCTGGAGCGAGGTCTCCAGTTCAATGCCAGGGGCTCACGTCTGGTCCACAGTCTACATTGAAACTGCAGAAAGGAAACATCCAATTTGTTGAAGGCACAAAGTTGGGAGAGATTAGTGATGCCATGAAGAGAAAAAAAAAAATTTAGAAGATCCATACTGGCTTCTTAAAATGGCAGGAGACCAAACCCGCTTGATATGCTTCCTAAAAACTTCCAAATAAAACACCCATGCATACACAAACGAGTTTTAAATTGGCAATCGCGTTGTACATTACGGATCAATAAAGAGCGTACATCAAAGAACAAGTGGACTTCTCACCACGGAATGGATGGATTGAGAGGCACATTCCTGGCCTGCATTCCACATGTGTGCCAGCTGACAGCCCCCCAAGAACTGGATTATTAAATAAGATGTAATTCAGATGGAAAGATATTATAAAGACGTGAAGATGTAAGGTCTCCGAAAACACACCATTCCTGTCTTCCTCCTGAGACAGTGAATCAATTAATCCTTAATGTTTCTTGAAATAAATCAAAATCCAGGACTCTGGGATGGTATGAAATGGACCAATAGTGAACCTGACCCCCATTAAATTGAGCCAGGGCATAATAATTAAGAGAACAAGCTCGGGGATCGGAGACCAGCGGCTGAGTCCCAGCTCTGCCCCGTGCTGACTGTGGGACTGTCAGCAGTTATTTAATGTTTACAAACCTCACTGAAAAATGGGATTTCTATAAGGATTATGTAGAAAAAATAGGTTAAGTGCCTCATGTGGTTCCTGGCACATAGCCAGTACCCAATACATTATAGTTCTTATCGATCCTATTAATATTACAGTTATTTTAATTTATAAATTATTTATTTATTTTTGGTTGCGTTGGGTCTTCGTTGCTGCACGTGGGCTTTCTCTAGTTGCGGCGAGCGGGGGCTACTCTTCGTTGTGGTGCGTGGGCTTGTCATTGTGGCAGCTTCTCTTGTTGTGGAGCACGGGCTCTAGGCGCGTGGGCTTCAGTAGTTGTGGCACACGGCTCAGTAGTTGTGGCTCACGGGCTCTAGAGTGCAGGCTCAGTAGTTGTGGCGCACGGGATTAGTTGCTCTGCAGCGTGTGGGATCTTCGCAGACCAGGGCTCGAACCTGTGTCCCCTGCATTCGCAGGCAGATTCTTAACCACCGCGCCACCAGGGAAGCCCTCCTATTAATATTATTAATAAAAATAACCATGTTAACTCTGGTTACAATATAGAAATTAGAAGTTATTTTTAAATACTGTACTCTTTTGAGAAATAATTACATGATAAGAAACTGTACATATAATACCAGATTAAATTAATAATGACAAGGAAATGGTGCCAGAAAAAAGTGTTTAAAATACATTAAATATACTTGTCTTCATGAGGGGAGCCATGAGCTACGGTTCTATTTGGACTTCTTGAATTGTAGAAGTTTCTGTGGCATTTGTATGTAATAAACATAAAGATTAAAAATCAGGTTTTCTACTTTCAAAACATCAAGAAGCTAAAATATAGTCTATGAAACAAAAAAATGAGAAAATAAACATGCACAAAAATATCCAGAACCATAAAACAAAACAGCAAAAGTAGGGGTCAAACCTATCAACTATGGTGAAATATGTAAGTGGGTTAAATGCCCTTATCAATAAAAGTCTAAGACTCTTGGAATTAAGTTAAAAAATAAAATCCAAGCATATTCTGCACAATAGACACAGTAAAATCAAAGTGATGCAGAAAGCCTAGAATAAGATTAATGTTAATTAATTTAGGAAACAGTGTAAGAACAGACTTGATAAGTATGTCAGGGAGCCAGTGCTAGGAAATAAAAACTAGGTGACCTCTGGAAAGGTTAGAAATAAAAAAAAAGAAAAGAAAGTTAATAATGGACCATGGCAGATACAAAGGAGACTTCCAGGTTAAGAGAATGAATGCTCAGAAATTTGAAAATCTCAATGACAACTTTCTGGAAAAATATAAATTTTAATTTTAGATAATTTGTTCCAAAAAGCAGAAAAAGATTAAAGCTAAAATTTTATTTAGTAAAAGTAGCATTATCCAACAAAGATGTCACACACACACACAAATTTATGACAGTCTTACATATGGACACAGGTGAAAAATAACTGAATCCAGTGGATTCACAATTAGGTGGAATGTAGCCAATGAACTCAATCAAGGACTATTTGATATTGGGAAATTTATTACTATAACATATCATATCTGTAAATCAACTAAAAAATAATGCCACATGCGATAAAATCCAATATCCATCTCAAATAAAACTCTTAATATATGCTTAAAATAGAACGATTTTCTACTGTGATAAAGAAGTCTGTCTCAAACCAACAGTGAACATTTAGTGGTGAAGCCCAGGAGGCCTTCCCTTTAACCTCGAGAACAAGGGAGGAATGGGGGCTGGAACCAGTGATAATTATCCTTGTGGTAAGTCTAGAGGATGCAACAAAGCAGGAAGTGGGAAGGAAGAGACACAATTGTCAATATTTGCGTACAAGATGATTATAGGCTTAGAAAATCTAACTGGAAATGGTAAGGACCAATGAAAGCACTCAGACAAGTGGCTGGATATCACATAAATATTTTTAAAAACCAATGGCTTTTTTGTGTATCAAAAATTAAATACACGAGAATACATGACACAAAGTTAACTGAAAGACATAGAACAGTTTGAATAAATGGAAACATCATATTTCTATAGGAAATATTGCACATTTTGAAGATGTCAAATCTTTCCAAATTAACTCATAACTTTAAATAATTCCAATCAACAGCCCAGGGTGGGTTTTTTTGTAGGGGAAGGAAATGGGAAGAAGGAGGTACTTGGCAAAAATAATGACAGAGTTTATCTGGAAGAATAGATAGGCAGAATTTACCAAGAAAAACATGTGAAGAGCTCTAGGGAGGAGAGGGTCCTCTCCTGTAAAAGACAATGAATGTGTCACTCTAGTTAAACAAAGTCATATGAGTAAAGGAACCCACAGGTAGAGCAGTGAAACAAAACATGTAGGAAGCAAAGTCTAGTGATGATATTTGCTGGGGTACAGAAGAAGATTTTTGAAGAGTGTCCAAAATAACCTTGTGTGTAGTAGTACCATTTTAATGGTGGAAGGGCAGAGCCCTAAAATAGGGCATCAGTTCAGAGACAGAAGAAAATTTGCACCTCCTGTTGCATCTCCGATGTGATATATACCATGTACCAGAAAACAAAACCTCTTTCCCCTTACTCAATTGGTTTGAAATTATCTCTAATTCAGCTGCAGTAAAAAGAACTTTAAAATGTTTCTCCAAAAAGATGAAATTAGGGTGTGTCTTTTTTAGGTGCAAACATGGCTCTTTAGAACCTGCTCATGTGATAAAGGAAGCAATAAAGTCCAGTGAAAGATGGGTGAGGTTAAGGGGCTGGATTGCTAAGTATAGGGAAAAAATAACTTTACATACCTACCTTATACATTTAGCTAAAACAAATTATGTATGGATTAAGGAGTTACATGTAAAATAATAATTATCCATAAAAATTGGGGGAAAATGAATAATTAACTGCTCTCACAATTAGAGAGGACTTTTAAAACATCAAATTAATAGGAGAAAAGACAGAGGGAAAGATTGAGATTCAACTCATAAAAATATAGAACTTTTACACACAGAAAAATGACAGAAAACTTTAGAAAGCAAAAACAAACTGGGAAAATATTTATTTTTAGAAAATGATAGAACAGGGTCAATATTTCTGTTGCATAAGGAGATCTTTAAAAATCAATAAGAGAAACATTCACACCCCCATTAGAAAACTGGGCAGAGGGCATGAACAGATCTATTCATAAATATAAACTACACGTTCATCAATATATATATTTTAAAAATCAGCTTCACTAGTGAAAGAGGAATGCAAAATAAAACAAGATACCACTTTTCACTTACTATATTGCCAAAATTTAGTTAAAAAATAATATATTAGCAAGTTTTGGTGAAATGGGCTCTTATATAATATGGTAGAAATAGAAAACGTATAACCTTTCTGGAAACAGTTTAGTAATATATATCAAGGTCTTTGAAATGTTGCTATACTTTTACCAATAATTTTCCTTCTAGGAATCTAGGCTAGAAAATAATTATGCAAAGATTTATATTTACGTACAATGATGTTCACTGCAGCATTATGTATAACAGCCAAAAAAAAAATGGAAAATAACCTAAGATCAAAGGGGAACGTTTAAATTAATGGTGTTATAATTCATGTGATGAGCTAATAAAAAATATGTTTTTAAAGCTTACAAGTCAAGATGCTCATTTCACGTTAATAGTAGGCTATAAAACATATGGACAGCATAATAACAAAATTTAAATGGAAAATATAAATGCATAATATCACATTTTCTTTACAGTGTAAAAATAAGTTTAATAGCCTGAATAAAAGCTTTGGACCAAAACTAATGAGATAAATTTATTATTAGAAATGCAAACTTCTGTGCTGAGGCTCAAAAAATAGAAATGGAAGAGGACTGACTTAATGATTGCAATAAAAACAAAAACAACAACAGGGTTCATTGCCCACAGGCTGGGAGGTGTGTGGTAAGGAAGCAACCCTGGGTTTTGCCCAGCTGTGTATGCGGCGTCCAGGCGGAGCAGCTGTGAGGTCAGAGCCCATGTGACGCTTCCAGGGGTCAAGGAGGGTTATTTCACCTTGGTCACGTCCCTCGAGGGGACCACCTGGAAACCCTGCTACGTAAGCATCTGTAGAGGGACCTGGGACGTTCCACCTGGAGAGGATATCTAGGAGCAGCATCACCGCCAGTTTCAACAGCAAGAAGGGCTGTTGGTCACAGGAAGAACAATTAGGCTAATCTGGAGCGGCTCCCGGAAGCAGAAGTGGTTCTCAGGGCCGAGTTAAACAGAGGCTGACTTGAGAACCATGTCAGGCGCGGTCCTAAGATCAGATGTGTCACAAACGAGCACTCTTCTGGGGAGCGGTGAGCTCGCCGGGACGGCAGGACCTGAACGGTCACCCTGGCGGGGTGACCAGAGAGCCTGCGGGGGCAGAAAGTGGCCCAGGAGGCATCAGAAGACCCTTCCCTCCTGCCGGCGGCTCTCAGCCTGGGCCGAGCGGGGGTCAGGGAGGAGCCTGTGAGGGTAGACGGGGCCGCACCCCGTTTGTGATGGGGAAAGTCTGAGGCAGGCCTGAGACTCTGCATTCCTCACGAGCTCCCGGTGACGCTGAAGCTGCTCGTCCAGGACATGCTGGGAGAACCCCTGCTTTAGGTCAACAGCAGCACATCAGGAGGTTCCACTGAGCCCCGGGCTTGGTGACGTGAAAGGCCGGCCACGGTGAATACATAGCATGTGGGAGGCACATGCTCACTTCCTTACCTGCAACCTTGGACTCTATTGTTGAAATTCGTGGAATTAAATTACAGCCTGCCAGGAGGGCTGGTGATATAGGACAGCCCCGTCACCGGCCCAGATAACTTGATCTGGATCATTAAGTCCCTGGGGAAGCAGGGGCTGTGACTTTTTTTTCTGTCTGTCTTCAGCTGCTCTTACTTGGGGAGGGGGGTGGGGGGAGTTCATTGTCACTCAGAAACTCATGAAGGATATTCAGAAGGAAAGGACCTCGGGCTTCAGAATGGCCCAAGGTGAGCTTTTTGGCTTTTGTTTGGTTGGTTGGTTGGTTGGTTGTTTTCTTTTTCCCAGGAGGAAGCCTTCCTCGGTGATACAAAAGACAGTTTATGACGTGGAAAACCAAGGACGGGCCCCAGAAGTTTGAGGGTGTCCCCAGGGTCTCTGAGCAATTCTGACGGAGATGTCCACTGTCCGCCATTGTCTCGATTCAAAGAGAGCTTCGCTAGCTTGAGTTCGCCCCTCACCGGGGTGGGAAGGATCCAGCTGCAGCCCACCTCCCCACCTCTGCTGCCCTCTTCCCAAGCTCTGATGTGGAGTGTGCCCGACACACTCCGGAGTCGGTTGCCATGGCATTGGGAAGAATCCGGTTCCTATAGCAACATCAGGTTGACTTGTTACCTTAAGCCTCTGGCAGACCCCGGGCGCTGGCTTATGTGGTCTCGCGTTAATCTGGGAGAGAGGGGCACGTGAAGAACTGAAAATCGTTCCGTTTCCCTACAACCCACCCAGTGCTTCCTGCCTGCCCTCCTCCCCCCGTATCACCAAAACAATACTACTAATAATAATTACACATGCACTTCTTTAACCTAAAAAATGCACCGTGTTACTTTAATGTCTTCATCAGATTAAGGTGTATTTGGAGGGTCCATTCCTGTTCCCCCTTCTAGGACCAGCCCACCATTGTCACACCATCAGCCACAGAGAGCCGTGTGTGGGCCTCACGCTGGCAGCTCTGAGCAGGCCCCAGAGGCCCCGCCTCTTCTGCGTGAGCTTCACCCCAGGGACCCATTAGCAGCGTGAACCACGTGATGGAGAAGCAGCCCCAGGAGAGGAGAGGCAGCGAGTCATCCGAAGGCCCTCCTGGCCCATCCTCCAAAGAAATGACATGTGGTCCCTGGTCTGCATGGCATGGGGAGCCGGCCTGGGGCACGTGGAGGGCACCGTGGGACGTTAACCCAGATCACGCCTCCCGGGAAGGATGCCTGCTGGCTATGAAAGGCCATCACCGGGGGCGGGTCCGTGACCCCCACCGTTCGCCTGAGCGCCTTGCAGGTTTCCTGCTTCAGCAGCAGCCCGTCCCTATCCGTCCGTCCGTTCAGCCAGTGTCTGTGGAGCCTCCATGTGCCAGCTCTGCATTCACCCTGAGTAGCAGAAACTGGTTTCCTCTCTCCTGGCACCTACATTCTAACGGGGAGACACACAATGAGCAAGAGAAGTACCAGGATGCGAATAAAACAGGGTGACGTGACGGGGGCGGGGCCGGGGGGAGGGACTGCAGATTGTGGAAGGGGGAGGTCTTCCGTGACCGTGAGCCAGGTGTCAGGAAGGAGCCTGTCCTGTGATGAGCTGGACAGAGAGCATCCCGGGCAGGACTCGGAGGCCGGTGGTGGGACCGTCTACACTGGGGGAAAGCAGATCTGTCTACACTGGGGGTGAGCAGGGGAGGGGAGGACCAGGCCCCATAGGTGGGGTGTGTTGGCCGTGGGAAAGGCTGGACTTCGAGGGGTAGATGTGGGAACCGTGGGAAGTTTTTCAGCAGAGAAGCAACAGAGTCAGACTGACATTCTCCACGTCCCTCTCGAGTCTGGTGGGTTCCTTTTGCCTTTGCGCGGGGGCGATGGAGGAGAGCGTTGCCGCCTTGCTGCGCCTGAAGGCGGTTTGCAAGTGACAGGTATCCCCGCCTCCAAGCTCAGAAACAGTCCCGTCTTCTGCCTGGGCAGGTGCACTTTGTCCCTCCGCCCTCCGGGACACCCGCATTCCTTTTTCATAGAATCCTGGAGGCCCCCCCCTCTGGGGCCGTGCTCATTTCACAGAAGAGGCAGCTCAGGCTCCAGGGGTCAGGTGGCCTGGGCAGCATCGCGCTCTGCCTGCAGCCCGGGATTTATTCTTCCTCCCCTGGCTTACTCTTCCCCGCGCCCCTCTGGGCCTGTCCTGCCGCCCCTCCCGGCCGTGCTGGGCTTTCTAGCGTTGGAGGTTGACCACAATGTGTGAGAAAGTTGGCCGTCGTTTTTGGTTACTCCGAGGCTTTCGCTGTGCTGGCAGTCGCTGTTTTACCCTTCTCTGCTTTCTTGTGTTCGTGGCCCCCGCCGGAGCCACCCTGAGCGCTCCGTGCCTGCAAGCCCTGCGCGTTGTCCTGTGACCGGGAACTCCCGACACCTCTGTGGGACAGACAGGCCGACAGACCCGGACGCAGCCTCCAGGCCTCCAGCCTCCACCTCTCCCCACAGGGCGGCCCAGCCCCTGCCATGCTGCCCTCTGGGCCGGGCTTGTTCCCTAGTGGGAATTCAGCCGGGAGTGGTTTTCCCACCTGCTGGGCACCCCCAGCTCACACCCACGGCCGGTCCCCACGTCCATGGTCTGTCCTCCCCACTGTGTCCGCTCCAGAGCAGGCTCCCCAGCCGTGCCCCGAGAGGCAGAGAGCACAGAGAGTGGGCAGTGAGCACTGCGGGTGGCCCTTGGCCCGCAGTGACACATAAGCACCCCTGTCAGCATCAGCCTGAGCGTCAGCATCAGCCTGAGCCCGCTAGCCACACCGCCAGGAGGGCAAACGAGGGTGAGGTCATAGCTTCCATCTCCAAGGCACGCGTCCAGTCAAAGTGGACTCGGAGCTCTGGGTGGTTCCTCTCCTGCTGGAGAGCCTCGGGGTTAGGCAGTGCCATCTGGGAACCAGGCGGTGACAACAGGAAAGTGCTTTCAGTGACGGTATGTACTTCATCTTTGCAAAATGTTTGGGATAAGACTACGCTCCCACTTTTCACACAGGGAAACTGAGGGTAAGCGGTTCCTCCAAGGTCACCGGCTGAGGAAGGCGGGTCTGAGGCTCACCTCTCACACTGGCCCCGCCTCCAGGCCCCAGGGGTGCCCCTCGGGCTGGGTCGGTGGAGGGACTGGTGAGGGAAGGCAGGCTCTGCAGGGGTGGCTCCTGTGGAGGTGCGCCCTCGGGGCAGGCCTGGCCTGGGGTCTGGGCCGCGCCCACACCTTGGGGACCTGAAGGCCTCGGCCATGAGCGAGGAAGGCTTCGCTTTCTGTCTGCAAAGTGAGGAGTTGGGTGGGCGTTCAGAGGTCACGTTCTGTGATCCAGCAAGCTCTTCCTTGATGATCAGATGTTTCCTTTTGGGGTTTTTTTTCAACAGGCCACATGTCGTCCATATCAAATTGTCACCATTGTGTCTGTCGAGGCCCCTGGTCCTCCACACGTATCGCACCGTAAGGATGCTTATGACTGTTGTTGTGAGATTATTATTAACCTGAGTCCTTGCCTTGGTACTTTGTTAGTCGGTTAAGCTGAGACCCTTGGCGACCTGACCAGTGCCGAGGCATCAGCCTCCTGGTGCTGCCAGAGCCGGCCGGCCACCGCTAGGCTGACACGCTTCAAAGTGGGAGGGGGCGGCCTGGGCCAAACGGATTGGGAGGCTTGTAAAACGTCCATCCAGCCCAGAGAGTGTGCGAGAAGAACCAGACCACCAGGGAAGCAGATGAGGAAGCCTGGGGACAGCTCGAGGCCACGTGTCCCCAGGGTCCCGGCTCTGGTCAGGGCAGAGCCCCAGCGTGAGGACAAACGCTCCAAGTCCTTACAAAATGCACCCGAGCTTGGGGAGGACAGGGTCCCATACCTGCCCTCCTGGCGTGTCCCAGGTTCTCCAGGGAAAGTGGGAGGGATGAATAGATGGGGACAGGTGGGCAAATAAACGACCCAGGGGTGTCCTGGGAGCCACAGGAGAGAACTTCCCTGACTCGGTCAGGCTCGTCCCGCCTGCCATCCCCTTGTGGGGAGACGGGAGGAGGGCTGGGCCGACCCCAGAACGCAGGGCACAGAGCCGGGATCCCCTGGGATCCGCTCCCCTGGACTGTGCCATAGCTAGGAGACTGTGTCCCAGGCATCCCCGCCCGCGGCCTGCCCAGCAGAGGGGACACGGCGGTCCCGGTACCCGCACAGGCACGCGCTCCCACCCACCTGGAGAGATGGGCAACAGTGATCACAAGGACATCCTCTGGCCTTTTCCGCAGGGCCACCTGCTGCCGCCGCGGTCACACCCTGCGCGGTGGTGGAAGTTGCGCCTGGCACCCCACGGTAATAACTAGGGAGGCCGCTCCCCAGCTGCTGTGATGCTTGAGGAGGGGCCTGGGGCCCAGCCAACAAAAGGAGGAATTACGTGGCTTCGGGGACCCCACCAGCCGGTGCCCCTCAGCCCCGCCCCCTCTTCTATCTGTGGGTCCAGTTGGTCCTGGCAAATTGGGGGGATTCTCAGCAGAGCCACTGGGACAGCATGTGCCCAAGGCTCAGGGAGCCCCACGCAGGGCGAGGACAGCCCGGGGACAGAAAGCAGACAAGCCTGGTGCTGACCTCAGGGCCCCGACCCGCTCACAGCCTCCGGACGGCCTCCAGGAATGGCTGTCTGCAGCTGCGGCCCGACCCGGCGCCCCCTGCCCCACTCCGCAGGCCCCGACTCGAGGGAATTAGGGTTTTATGTTGTTTGCCAGCAGTGTCGTTCAAACTGCCATTCTGGTCGGGGGGAGACCGCTGGGAGTTACTGAAAAAATACAACCACCAGCGCTGTGCTCTCCATGCTCGCTATGGCCCTGAGTGCACGCCCACGAGGCAGGCCGTGTCCCCCACGTCACAGCTGAGCCAGTGGGTTCGCGGAGACACCGCGGCTGGCCCGGGGTCTCGCAGCCCCTGTGCGGGAGGAAGGATGCAAAGCAAGGGCGCCTGCCTTCCTGCTTCTCCACGTGCCCTCGGAACGGGGCCCAGGGCCCGCAGAGCTCTGCGGAAGCTCGCCAGCCCTCCTCTGTGGGAAACCTGGGCAAACAGGCCGCCCTGGGGCCTCCAGACGAGCTTCTGAGCTCAGGGGCCGGGGTGCCGGACTGGCTGGGCATCGTGGCCTGAGCCGAGAAGGGTGTGGGGCAGGGCGGTCCTCGGCTGAGCTGAGCTGTGACTTCTGTGCAGCCAGAGCTCCTTGAAATCACCTGCCCTTCTCCGGACTCGGTGTGTTTTCCAGTAATAATGATGAAAGTAGAAATAATGCAGGAAATGATCACAGGTGGGTTAGTGACTCCATGGAATGTGTGAATAGTCCAGACCCGGTGGATGATTCTAGAGGGGGAAACACAGTAGGGAAAGTAGAAACCAGCCTGCGAGGAGTGCTCTGGGTGTCCCGAGGGTGCCGGCCCCATGGGTGGAGAGGACCCAGTGCCTTGTGACAGGTGGGGGAGGACAGGTTCAGAACCCCCGTGGTCTGTCCGCCTGCAGGCCTTTAAAGTCACTTTTCTATCAGAACGTCCCAGGCTGGATGTGTCCCCCACAGAAGCACCCGTCTTTGTTAGCCGAGACCCTTCAAGCCATCAGACTCAGGCACATTTACGCCAACCTGTGTGTACAGGGCCAAACCAAGGTAGGCGGCAAGGGGCACATCACCCTCGGAGGTTTCAGCGACAGTAATAAACCAATGAAAACTCGGTCTGCTTTTTGTGCCCACCCTGCCCTTTTGATTCCAAATAGCTAAATAACATCCGTGGTGAAGACCTCTCCCCACTGGGCAGGACATTCCACCACCGCCTCCACTAGAGCCGCGGAACTCGCATGCCAGCTGTTCTTGGATTTTGTCTGCTGGCTCGGTTTCTTTTCCAGCCAACAGGCCTCCAGTCAGTCCCAGGTCTCCTCTTGGTCAGTCCAGTGTTTACTACAAGAATTTAGCTTTCTGTGGCTGCATTTAGGCGGCGACCTCTAGAACGGTGGGAAACCCCAGGAGGCCACACCAGGAAAATACTGTTTTCCTCTTTTTGTTATTTACATATGAATGTCACGAAATATTCCTATCCCCGTGGGATCTTTGCAAAGTGCTTCTTTTTTTTTTTTTTTTTTTTTTTTTTTTTTTCTTTTTTTTCTTTTTGCGGTATGCGGGCCTCTCACTGTTGTGGCCTCTCCCGTTGCGGAGCACAGGCTCCGGATGCGCAGGCCCAGCGGCCATGGCTCACGGGCCCAGCCGCTCCGCGGCATATGGGATCCTCCCAGACCGGGGCACGAACCCGTATCCCCTGCATCGGCAGGCGGACTCTCAACCACTGCGCCACCAGGGAGGCCCCCAAAGTGCTTCTTTTAACCGAGGCCTCAATCCAGGGCCTCTCTTGGCAGGTGGTGTCCCTTTAAGCAGATCGGGGGCAGGCTGGCCTGGTGGGAACCCGTGGAGTGGCAGACGTGCCCGCACTGTACAATTTTCTGGGTTCTGATGGATAAATTACCGTGCGTCTTCCGTGTGCTCTGACACGCCGTACAACTTGTCCACGGAGCAGTGATGGTAGGCTGTCCGGGCCTGATCATCAAGAGGCTTTATTTAGCGCTTCCAGCCTTTAGAGGAGTCGCGAGCAACTGTTCCCATCCCTTTATCGGCTTCCTCTTCCACATGTTAGCGTAAGTGGAAGAAGCTTTTAACCCTGAGGATTTTACTTGCACAGGGGCTGGGGTGAGGGGCGCGCCGTGTGAGGGAGATGGGAGGAAGGGCTTTTCCTTGGCCTGCGTCGTAGGAGCGCGAGGGTGCACAGGTCCCAGAGACTGTCCAGCCCGTCCTGCATGTGACAGGTGAGAAAAGCAGGCCTCGAAGGTGACAGCTCGCCCAAGGTCACACCTTAGATCGGCCCGGAGGTGAGGCTGGGCTCTGCCCCCCGCCCCGGCCAACCGCGATGCTTTCCCCCGCGTGTCCCCGATGCCCGCACCTGACGATGCTCCAGCCAGACCCAGCCCACGCTCAACACTCTGCCCAGTGGCCGGGCATCCCTGGCACTTGCCCCGTCACAGCCATGGGTGTGAGCCGTGTACCATCTCTGGTCTGCAGAGCATCTGTGTGACTCTGGCACTTGCTGACACTCTTGGACTAGAGCACACGAAGCCCCCTGTCCCGTTAATAACCCGGCCTGGAAATTGGTGGGTTAGATTCCCAGTGTTTCCCTCCCCCTACCCATCACTGGAGAACAAACACACAACCATCACGCAGGTCCACCAGGGCCTCCGGTTCCCATGAGCCTTCAGCCTGGGGCCCGCAGCTACAAGATGGCCCCGCGATTTTCCAGTCTCAGTTTTGTCCCCTGTGGCTGGGGGCAGGAGGGGCTTAGAGCAAAGGGCCCTGAAGCTCCTGAAACTGTATGCAGGATGTGAATGGCATCTGGGTCTTTTCAGGTTAAAGTTCACTGCTCGCCTCTGATTCTCAATGAGGCCCCTGGACCGGAGGCTGAGGCCACTGAGCAGATGCTCCCAGCGTCCGTCCGTCTTGCTTCTCCAGTAGAGGATTTTGGAGCATTGGGTTGTGAGATGGGTGATGGACACTTGGCTCGAATGTCCTGCAAACTAATTGCTTTCAAGCATTGACCCCCTGCTCCCAGCAATGTTACCCCCTGGGGGGGCCCTGGTGTCCCCTCCTCCCTTGCACGCCTCTGGGCAGCTGGCTCCCTCCCTCCGCTGTGGTCCTCGATGCAAGGCCTCCAGGACACTCTTAGTCCTGGCCCAGCGCTGAGAACCCCTCCTGCCACTGGGCAGCCTTGCAGTTCAGAGCTGAGCCCTGCCCCCCGCCCCAGGCCGCTGCCTCTACCTCCCGTCACGTCCAGGGTTTGTGTCCTACAGCTTCCACCCAGATCAGCTGATCTGCAGAGTAGTCGGCAGCCTGTCTCATCTGAAATTCTACTAATAAAGTAGTAATAATGACTGTGGCTATTGGAGTGCTTGAGAAAATCTCCTGGAGTGCTCGGGGGTGTCCTGGGAGAAAACAGAAGCAGCTCTATTTGAGCATCGGAGCGTCTGGGAAGATTCTGGGAGACTGATTCCCAGGACTGCCCGGGACCACAGGGCCCTCTGGACGTGAGCTCTGCCCCCAAGTGCAGACGGGCTCTCTCTCTGCTGCTTTCCCGAACCCTCCCTTCCTCCAGTCGCCAGCTCTTTACCTGGGGCTCCAAAGGCCGGGGCGGGGGGCGGGGGGTGGAATTCCAGAGGGTCGGTAAACTGGGATGGGAGATCATCGGATCTTTATTTTCACAGACTTCCTACTGAGAGGTGTCATGTTACTCCTTTGTGAACACAGGCAGCAGAGACCACAATAGGATCTGCAGTTTCTGTGACTGTCCATCACTTAAAACCACGGTAATTTTCCTGTCTCATCTGGAGGGCTGCAGATATCACGAGAGGATTGTTTTTCCCTCATCACTTCAAAATTCTGGTGGTCCACTAGCTTTTGTTATTTAATACATAATCAACCACATATAGTGTTATATTGCAAGTGTGTCTTTTAACTATTTTTGATAACTGTACTTCAACATAATCGGTTTTCTTTGCCGTGCTTTACTTCCACTTTAAAATGTTATCCTGAGAAGGGATCCACAGGCATCCTTAGAACTGCCAGTGTGTCCGGAGCACCACAAAGGTTACAAGCCCCTCCTCTAAATGGAGAATGCACCTTTCAATCCTGGCTGCTGTTCCGGGGGAACCCTGAGCGTGTGTGAGCATCAGGGGGGGAGCGGGGGGAGCTGAAACCAGCCACGCCCCCTACAAGGAAGGGCCCTAGCGTGGCCGACCCCAGGTGGATTGTGCCCTGGCCACTCTTTACGTCCTCATTAAATAAGGCCATGACCCGTGAGTGTTGAACGGGAACTTGCATCCTTGGCAATGACTTAGAGCAGAGCTCATTAAACATCTTGAGGTCCATGTACTTAGCCCCTTTGGCTGCTCCTTGGAGGCCCTCGGGAGGCGGGGGGAGGCGGAGTGGGGGTGGGGGCAGTGTCGCCGACGGTCAGATGGTGAACCCCGGAGTCTGCTAGAGCAGGTGTGCAATCGGGGCGCAGGTCCCAGCCCCATCACTAACTAACCGTGACCCAGACAGGTTGTTTAACCTCCTGTCCCTCAGCCTCTCCCTGTAAAAGGGGGGCCTGGCTTGTCAGCTGCAAACGAGCGTGGCCATTACCACGGGCAGCTGCTCCCTGCGGCCCCCGGGGGCTTGGGGAGAAGGGTGGATGCGCAGTCTGGTGGCTACACTCGATCCTTCGCATGCTCTCACCGTCCTTCGCATCCTGGTGGCTCCCGGGCGATGAGGGACCAGCCGGGTGGTAGGAACGCACCCTTTCTCTTTGGTGTCTAAGTGCTGGTGTCTTCGTGTCCTACCGAGCGGGGGTCAGCCGCGACTCCGGAATAAACCCAGGTGGTTATAAATAGGAGGCCTGGATTCCCAGACGAGAGGAAGGGGGGTCGATAGGACAGCAGAATACGCCGGGGATCGTCACCGCTTCCCCGTAACGGCAACGCTAAGAGCAACAGCCGTCATCCCGAGAAAGGACTCAGTATCAGAGCCAGGACACGGAAAACAGCCTTGTTCCCAGGCCGTCCTGGGGAGAGCTCAGCACTCAGACCACGTCAAAACACACGGAACCAAAAATGCAGCCCACTGCCCTCTGCCCTGCGGCTTCACAGAGAAGCCAGGAGGCAACAGCCCACTGGCGAGCGGCCTGGAGGGCAGCGGAAGATGGGGGGCCGGCGAATCCATCTGCCACATCCAGTCCCTCCTCTCGTCACTTCAGAGAGCCCGTAATGAGCGGGAGATCTAACTGATGAGCATCTCGCCTTCCGGCCTCCCTTTCTGCCAAAGGTGCTCATGAGCGGAAGTCACAGATCCTCGTGCGGGTCCTGAGAGGTCACACGTGGCCCTCCAACCTGGACCACAGCCAGACGATGAGGGTCTCTCCCGCTTTTAACACCTGCGGACTAACTGTCTTCTTCCTTTGTCACTGTCATCACCTTGGCCCTTCCATCCCCTTGCCTGGGACCCTTCTGCTTGTCCTGTTGACGGGGAATCGGGGATCACTGGTCGTGGTCTTTCTGGAAGAGTCCTTCATGTCCCAGAGGATGGTCATTAAGTCTCATTTCTGGTCTGTTCTCCAGGCTCTCCAGGCCACACAATTACAGCTTCCACCCTGTCTGTCCACGTTTAGTATGTGGTGTGCTCCATGGATCCAGGACTGGGCCTGAGGTCCATGAAAGGCTGAGCCATGCTGAGTGCAGGGCCGGGAGGTCTCCCAGACCCCGCGGGCCCCTCCTCTCTTTCCAGCAAAGGCAGGATGGTCACCCTGTCCACACACTGCTCCTTGCCCCCCACCCTGGCCACCCTCCTCCTGTTGTGTGCCCGCCCAAGCTGCTTTCCTTTCCTGGAGACAGGCTGGCCCTTTTCCTCATCTGAGCAGCAGGTGACGGGGAAGGGAGCCTGGGCCGCTGCCCCCTGAAGACCTCAGCCTCCCCTCAGCGTCTTCCTGGGCCCAGGAGGGGCCTTGCAGCAGGCAGAGAAACCCTGGAGTGGACGCGTTTCAGACGCCCGAAGAGAGGTCCCTCTTCCATCTGAGAAGAGCCCCCTCCCCGACTTAGCAACCGCTTCTTACTTCTCCATCCTCGGAGCCCTTATTCAAAGGGCCTGGCTGTGTCCCGTTGGGCCTCCAGATCCCTCTTGATGCCACCTGGAAAGGGGTCAGGGCGTGGCCATCGCCCCACCTGGCTGCCCACTGGCTGGGTGAAGAGGACTAGAAGGGGAAAGGGGCAAGGCCGTGCTGGTTCCTGTGGTGGGGTCACTTCCCAGGGGCTGAGGGCGGACAAAGATGCCGTCTGGATTCCAGAGCAGGACAGGTTGTAACCTGAGTCACGTAAGGGGAAAGGAGGTGAAACCAGGAGCAAAGGCCAGTGTGACACGGTCAGTCTCCAGGCTGGACAAGACCTCAGAGGGGCTGCTGGAGTGCCACCCCCTTAGAGACAGGGAGCTGCCTGCCCAGCTTACGTGGTGCATCCTGCGGGACGGGGACCCAGGCTGTCCTACCCATCTCCCTTGCTCAGCAAATGAGCCTCCCCGCCGAGGTCAGACACAGAAAAGAGGGAGGCTGTCGGAAAATAATTTCCTCCAGCAAAAATGAATGTGTCCCCCTTACCTTGCCCCAGAGGCCCCCCGGGCCCAGGGCAGCCCCTGTGGTCCCCTCACGCCGCCCCCCCCCCGCCCCCAGAGCCTCAGGTGAGTCCCTGCTGTCCTCTACCTGGAATATTGCACAGCCTCTTGACGGGCCTCCCTGCCTGCCCTCAGTCTCAACGCAGATGCCACGCTGCAGCCGGAGGTCCCTCTCAGATACACAGTCCTGATGCAGTTCTGATTGAGAGTCTTAAAACCCTCCCAAAGCCCCAGTGTCCTCTTAGCCTAACCATCAAACTCCTGAATGTGGCTCACAGGCCAGACGCATGTTAGAAGCATCTGGAGAATGTTTAAAGGTCACCGGTGCCTGGGCCTCCCCTGGCAATTCCCCTTGGTGGGCCTGGGGCGGAGTGGTGGGCCCAGGAACCCCCTGACTGGCCCGGACGGCAGATCACTAAATGCTCAGGAAGCTTGCCAATGCGTGGTGAAACGTTACATTATATAAACTTAGAGTTAAATAAATTATATTAAATGCAAAGTTCATAAATGCTGGGAATTCATCACTTTGTAGTGATTGTACTACGTCTTCTGAACCGTGCTCCTGGGGTCACAGGTGGGCTGCGTCTGTGGGGACCACGACCCGTGTGCTTCTGCATCCCCCCGACTCTGCCCTCGGGGATGTCTCGTAGGCAGCTTGAAGTCGCTGTGGTGGCACTTTTCACACGTAAAGTTGACAAATGCTGCAGATCAGCCCCCTCCCTGACCCAGGCACTAAACACGTATGTCGCTGTCAGGGGCTCAGGTTCTGACATGTTTTTTTAAAAGCTCCCCCGTCTGATTCCAGGGGGCAGGTGGGATGGGGACCCAGCCAGCACCTGACCCTACACCGCCTCTCTGGCCCAGTCCCTGGAAAACTTCTCCCGCCCCAGCTGCCTTCCGTCGACCCTCGCGGGACCGTCTGCGGTGGCCCAGGTGTCCTGTCACTTCCCGTTCCTGTGTTTTCATCCCTCGGGACATGCTCTTCTGCTGCCTGGAGAGCCCACGGCTTCCTGGCCCGCCCGGCGGGCACCCCTCAGTGTTTCAGAGCGAGCTCAAGTCTCGTCCTCAGGGGCCCCTCCCCACGTCCACCACTCGCCTCGTGGCCTGTGCGTGTCCCCCGAGGTTCTTGTGGGGCTTGATGGCCCTTCCGGATCCTGGTCCCCTTTCCCCTCCTCTGTTGGACTGCAGACACCTTCAGGGCCGGGCCACCACCCGCTGGTCTGCGTGCCCAGCATAGCATCTGCTCAGCACGTGTCCCCTGGGCGTGGGGACGAACGAGACTGGGTCTCGTGACCCTGCGGAGCACCCTTCCCGCCCTGCCTGACACTCCTTCCCAAAGTCCCGAGGAGCGATTGCTTCCAAAAACGTGCCTGGTTCGGCTCCGTGCCTGCGGCTGGTGCCCGCTGGGTGAAGGTGGTCTGCACATGTCTTTTGTATAAAACGATTATTTCGCTGAGTATAGTTTTTCCAGGTTTGGAATCCTCTCCGTTCATTATTCATGCAACGATACCAACGTTCCTCTAGGCCCTGGGATGCGGGGGAACCAGGCATTGGAGGGCAGTGGCCTCACAGCCGTCAGAGGAGAGCCGGCACGTACCCCTGAGGGAGGTCAGGGCTGTGATGGGAGGTCCTGGCCACAGACTCATCTCTTGGTCAGGGGGTTCCTGAGGGCTTCCCAGAGGAGGTGAACTCTAGGCTGGACACCGCAGGCCAAGGGGACGGGGCAGAGGTGCCCACGAGACGGGATCCCCCTGGGTGGAGGCCGCAGGGTCGGACAGCGCCCGGGGACGCAGAGCACGCGAAGGGCGGGTCGTGACCACGAGCCAGGGGCCAGGACGAGAGAAGGCTGGGTTCTACGCCCGGGACAGCGGGCACCCTGAATGCAGAAAGCAGTGTCGGATCTGTACTTGCGAGAACTCACAACAGCCGTCTAGGAGGGCCAGAGCCATCCAAGAGGCCACACACTTAGGGAAGAGCTGCTGAGATGGACAGAGGGGACGGGCCCAAGGAGCGGCGTCGTGGAGCGTGATGACTGGGTTGGGGGGAGGGGGCAGGTGTGAAGGGCCCGGTTGGAGAGTCAGGGGGAGCTCACCCGTCCTTGGCTTCGTCTCTGGGCCTGTGGGCTCGGCCGTGTCCACCACAAGCACCCCCATGTGGTTTCTGAAGATGCAGTTAGATTTTCGGATCTGAAACTTAGAGGAGGAGGTGAGGCAGATATAGACAGGGGTCATCAGCTCGCTGGCGGTGACTGAGCCATGGGAGCAAAGGCCACCAGCTATCCAGGAAGAGTGAGTACAGTTATAGAGGAAGTCTCAGGCATTTCCTACTTGGCCAGTGTGGGCCAAGCTGGTGACGGAGGAGGGACCGAGAGGCCAGAGCGGGACTCAGAGAACTGGGAGACACAGGGGTGGGAGCCAGGGCACGTGTTTGGAGAGCGCCTATGAGCAGAGCCCCACATCCTTGCGGGCAGGAGAGGCCACGGGGTGGGGAGGCCCCAGGCGGGCCCCGGATGCAGGCCGTGCTGGTCCCTGGCGAGCCTGGCAGGAGTGCTCGTGGGATGGGAGCCAGGGCCGGGACACGCCGTGCTGGGTGGTGGTGAGGGAGATGGAGGGGACGTCCCGCTGGAAGAGACAGCGAGAGAGGGCAGCGCGTGCAGGGCCTTGTGGCGTCCAGGACGGCTTCCTGTCTTGTGGTTTGTTTGTTTCTAAGTAGGAGAGGCAAGCTGGCTCAATTTTGAGCAAAAAGGAAGGTTGTGAGCCTTCCTGTGCCTGAAGGAGGGTGACCTTTTACACGATGGACGCCGTGTGTGGCTCTGTGATGCTCTGTCTAACCCAATAGAGGTCGAGAGTCATCCCAGGCGCTTCCTCCCTCAGCCTCCTCTGCCCCGTAACTGCGTCTGCAGGTTCCCCGTTGCCTCCTAACTGCCCACAGCTTGGACCTGCATCCTTCTTCTCCTTGACAGGTTTATAACAACAAGCCTCCCGCCCCGCCTTCCAGGCATGTGTTTGTGCCGTTCCAGACCCGGCCCTGCCCTGGCCCACCGGTTCCTACCCTGCCCGAGTCCTCCGTCCCGCCCCTCTCTTTTCTGGGCAAGCTCCGTCTGGTTGGCATGCACGCACGTAGATCCTGACTCTCTCATTTCTCATTTATCAGAAAACTGCCTGCTTTGCCTCCTATTCCCAGGCTGAGGAAATTAAAGTGGCTGCATTTTTATTACAGCTTCTCTGAAGAATACGCCTGCAAATCACAGAATCCTGGAACCTCATTACCGGAGTGGAAGTTGAGAGGTCACCTACCCAGCCCCTTACCTCTAGGCAGTTTGATTTCTAAACTCTTTACAAATGGATCTTCTTTAAGATTTCTACGGGAATGATGACAACTCAGGCCTTATGATCAGGGTGACCGTAGAATTCATCCTTTGAACAGGGGTGCTTACAGGAATGAAAGGGGCCCTAACCAAAGAGGACACCAGGGCAGCTGAAGCGAACGGGGATGGTCCTGGGCTGGCCGGGACAGGCAGTCACGCTACATGTGATGAGTATGACAGACAGAACCTCAGAAAATCCTTTTTGCTAAAGTTTGACATGATGACATGGTCACTGAGCATTTTCTACAGAAGAGCCTTTGCTCCAGGTACTGGAACCAAAGGTGAAGGAGGTGCCATACTTGCCTTGACATCTCGTGGGGGAAGAAAGACACAAACAGTTGACAGTGATCCAGTTTGATGAGGAATAGCTTTGGGAACAAAGTGCTTTGGGAACAAGTGGAAGGGATGGAGTTGGAAGGGCTCAAGAATCAGAGGAAGTGGCACCACAGCTGGCTTTGAAGAATGACCAGGATTCCCCCGGGGAGGGTGGTGACAGAGAGGGAACCACAAGGGGACCAGAGCACAGCACGTAGCCGAGGGGGAGGCAGGCGGCCCAGCTTGGGGGGTGGGCAGGGACCCCACTGAGGAGCCTCAGCCTTTGGGGGCATCGTTCATCCTGTGCCTTTGTGACCTCCTCCTGCACAAGTGCAAGGTCTCGAGCAGGGCGGTGTCGGGAGGGTGTGGAGAGGGCCGCGGGGGGAGGGGCCCTGGCGGGGAGGCCAACCGGAGACCCTCCGCACAGCAGTGGGCTGGCGGCCCCGAACCAAAGCCGTGTCAGGAGGACGAAGGGGAGGAGAAAGGACAAGACTCAGAGATGCCGTGGAAGGTGAGGGCCGCGCGGGGGCCGGGATCTGAGGCGTCTGCCCTGGGGCACCAAGAGGAAGCACGTGGAGTGCTGAAGGGCCAGGCCACCATTCCTGGACGCAGTTTGGGACACGTGTGTGGAGCCTCCGGGGGCTGAGGGCACAGACCGCGGCTGAAAACATGGATTCCTCTTGCACTGACGCAAGACAGGGCTGTAGAAGAGGTTGGTCAGGGAACAGGGGCGGAATTGAAAGGACTTGGGGACCGTCTCACCCCAAAGAGAGGAGGGTCGCCCAGGAAGCCGCCCCAGGTCTCAGAACCAGAGGGCCATGGCGGCGGGGGTGGTGGTGGGGCGATCTTTAAAAAGCGGTTTTGATGCAGTGACCGGGCAGCCACCAGGCTAGAGTGGTCAGGAAAAGGTGAGGAAGAAGTGCCTGCTCCCTGAAAACACCTGAAGGCGAAGGAGGAGGTTTGAAGTTTGAGGGCAAGCCGGGGTTTAATGAAAAGTGTTTCTTTTCAGGCTAACAGCGTCCTAAGGAAGTGCCGTTTTACAGTGAATTCTTAAAGAACACCCGCTCTGGGCTCTTCGGTGTCAGGCAGACTTACCTCTGCCCTGACGACCTGTGCTACCCAATGCCTTAGTCACTAACCAGATGGGGCCACTTGCATTTAATTGATTAAAATTAAATAAAATTAAAAATGCAGTTCTTCAGGCTCCGTAGCCACATATCAAGTGCTAAGCGGCCACGTGGCTCGTGGTCTCCACGTTGGACAAGACAGACAAAGTGCGTCTCCATCACCGCAGCTGCTCTGGGCCTCCCCACATCTGGTCACATCCCCAGTCTTCTTCTTTTTTTTTTGGCCATGCCACATGGTATGTGGGATCTTAGTTCCCCAACCACGGATCAAACCCTTGCCCCTTGCATTGGGTGTTCACAGTCTTAACCGCCGGACCGCCAGGGAAGTTCCACCTCCCCTGTCTTGCTTTTAGATGTGGTCTCAGTATTATCTGGTTCCCAAAGCCAACTCTAAAGTGAAGAAAGCCAGATGATGCTTTTCTCAGAAGTGCTGAAGAATTCTTATCATTTTAAAGCCAACATTATCCCCAAACATAGACCTATATAATAAATCGTTCCATGATGCTAAATGAGAGGGAGAGAGAGAAAATGTAAATAAGTGGATTATTTCTGATGAACCATGTATTTACAGTCTTTTCATAGTTACCATCTAAGTATTTTCATCTGATAATTAGCCTTTGTTCATACACAGGAACTTCATTCTTCTAATTCTTTTCCAGTTATGTGCTCATTAGAAAAAACTGGCAACATAACCCCTTCTGTTCCATCCAGGAAGCCCCGGGGCCCTGCTGGCTGCCCACCTGTCTGGGCACCTCCGAGCAGGTCTTGTCAGCCTCGGGGAAGAGAAAGCGGCCGAGCTGTGGGCTCCTTGGGTATATCCGTTGGTGGTGGCGGATTTCTGAGAAACCGCTGTGTCTGTGCACAGAGCATGCGGCGCATTACTCCCCAGCCCACTCTCCCCTCTGTCCTGCAGAGGGGACCTGTCTATGGGTGATTTTGTGTCCAAGATGCTTGTGTTTAAAAAGGGCTTTCTGTTGTTGGATGTGCCAAGGCTGCAGGAGAGTCGGGGGCGCCCAGGTGGAAGGAGGCTCCCAGGTTGTACTTGGCAGCTCACCTTCTGCCTTCACCTGGGGGAATATTCTCAGGGTTGGCCCCTCCCCGCCTGGCTGCGCTCGTGGAGAGCTTTGATGCCCATCTGGCTTTCGCTCCCGGGCGGGCTTCACACTAGGGAGTGGTCCTTGGTGACCACTGACTCGGGCTAACCTCCCAGCAAAGCCCCACTGCGAACCCCAGACGCCGCCAGCCCACACCCTAGAGGAAAGAGCCGTTCAGGTGCCTCTCTGTCCTCGCAGCCCGAAGCGGAGGCTGCAGCTTCATCTCCCACCGAAACCCAGGCTCCCTAGGAGAACAGGGCCCCCAGCCGGCACCGCCGGGCCCACAGCAGTGGGGCTGTGATGTGCCCATGGCTCCCGGCTCTGGCCCCCGGACGGCGGCCCTCCCCAGCTGGCCTGGGTCCCCGGCACCTGCTCCTCCAGGGAAGGCTGTGCCGTTTCCCAGTTCTGTTGTCGGCCCGCCTGTGACTCTGGACGTGCACAAGTGGAAAGCGCTTTGGAGCCTCACGGTCCGGATCTCACCTCCGGCCTTGCCGGCCGTACGGTTTGGGGCCAACCACTGTGTCCAGTCTATGGAAGCCGACAGGAGCACTTACTCTGCAGTGCTACTGCGCAGTGAAACGATGCATCCCAAATGCCCATCATCGAGTTCAGGAGATGCTAGTTTCCCTTATTCCTTTAGGTTTAAATCCTCATTGGGTCCTGGTTCTCTAACATCCCAACAACCCTTCCGGGCAGGGTCTGCCTCTCTGAATTCACCTGGGAAAGAAGCTCCCCGGTCTGCTCAAGGTCCAGAAAGCCAAATGCGGCCGGTCCTGTGGGGTCCAGGGATGTCCTTTTCCTGCTCCCGTGTAGCTTCTCTCTGGTGGGAGCTCAGGAGCCATTCCCTGACCCCCCAGGGTACACCTGGATGCAGCCATATAAACACAGGCCTCAGAATCTCTGGGCTTGGAAAAAATAAGTGGGACTAATAAAATAAAACATAGCTTCGTTCCTTATGCTTGATTTTCAGAGGCAGAGGTGGAATAAACCCGAGCACGCCTCACTCCCAGGACAACTTTAAATATCAGACCTTTTACTGGACTGTAAAATAAGTAGATTTTATTTAGCCTGGGGGAAACTGCTAGCTTCCCTCCTGTGGGAAAGGATGTCATCCCCTACTGTATATGGAGTGTTTCCAATACGGTAAAGCCGGGGGCGGGGTGTCCTGGCTTGTAGAGATGCAGTGGGAATGGGGGATGCCGAGCAAGAAAGGCTCCAGGAGCGGGGGGGCGGGGGGAGCCCGCCCCAGAGAAACGCAGCAGGAGTCTGAATGGTCTGTCTTCCATCTGTAACTGGGTTCCTGGTCACAAGCTGCATCTACAAAGCTGGTCTGAGCCAGACTTGACTTCAGTCAGGATCCAAATTCTGCACTGCCAGCTTGTCTGATTCCATATGTTTGCATTTTGTATTTGTTTTCTTTTTTTCTTAGTTTCCTAGGGAAATTTTCATATGAAAATCTCCAGCCTTATTTTAGCTGAATAAAGGGAAAGTTTTTTCCACGACTCCTAAGACGGAGAGAATCCGGCGCCCCTGGTGGCCGAGGGTGGTGGTTACAGGGAGAGGGGCCGGTGGCCCCCCCGCCCCGCGTCCCCAGCCCCTGGAGAGCAGGCTCCGTGGGAAGTGTCCAGGAGACACAGAGCTGGCGCGGTTCCTCCCTTCGTCTCTGAGGTTCCCCGTACACCTTACAGGGCAGGACCTCTGCGCGCATCCCTGAGCCTCTGACTCCTGACCCCGGATCTCAGCCACGGGAGCCCTCGTTCATACTCAGATCTGCCTTTGATTGAGAGTTTAGAGTATGCTGGACTCTGTCTTATTTAATCCTTACAAGCCAGGGTCAGGTTTTAGGGTCCCCAGTTTTCAGAGGAACAGACGGGGGTTTGAGAGTAATTTGTCAAGATCGCATGGTCAGTAGGTGCCGTTCTGACTCCCTGGAGCCTGGGTGCCCAGCCGTGGTCGGCTCCCTGACGCTGAACTTGAGCGTGATGGCCCTGGCCAGTGGAGGGTGCAGCTGACACGGGAAGGGCATGAATGGTCCGTTTTGCACAGTCTTGGCCATTGAGTCTAATACCCTGGTTGAACACATAGAGCTTCTAGAAGTAGGACACATTTTATCTAGGGTGCCGGGCTCTGCCCTGTGGGTCTGCCTGTGCTGAGTTGTGTGTGTTTCAGTGACACGCGTGCGTTCTCCAAGCCATCTGACATGGAAACACCAGGAAGAGGTGGAGAGAGGGACCCCACGAGAAATGTGGAAATATTTGCACCTTAACCACTCCTGGGTGTCTTGCTAGCAGAGCTGGTCCTGCTCCCTTTCCAGGTCTGAAGACACAAAGTCTGTCCAGGAAGAGGGTTGTTTTCTGTCTGTGGTTGCCGGGCAGAAAGGCAGTCTGGTGGGACCTGTGGCTTAGGGCAGGCCCTTCGGGGTCTGTGGCCTGGGTCTGTGCTGAGCTTTGACCCAGCTGAGCAGTGGCTGGCTGCCCAGCCTGTGGTCCTCCAGGGCCCCAGCTGAGCCTCCCAAAACCTCGGGCCCCCATGAAGGGGCTGAATTCTTGTCACCAGGCCTTGCCCTGTCACCACCTATTAAATTTCCTGGGGACCCAGCAGCCCCCAGCCTGTGGCCACACAGCAGCCTCCCCCTGGCTGAGAGCTCTGGCATGAAGCTAGGCCTCTCCCACTATTTACTGTTTCATTAGTGGTTTTCCAAAGGCGCAGGTCCAGGCTTGGCTGGCCATGCCATTCGGAAGTATGTGAACACTCCATAAAACCAAATTGTTGAAGGATCCCAAACCGAGGAATCTGGTCACTTAGAAGTCCAGGCTGGAGGCCCGAGAACTCTGCTGCATTGTTTCTGGAAACGTCTGTCCTTGCCTCTGTCTCTCTCAAGTTATCCAGCCTATTAGCAGTTCTTAGCTCTCCGGGGTTCACTAGCCTCTTTTTGTATCTGATGAAAGCTTTGGACTCTCCCCAGAGAAGTGCACCCATGCACACGCACACAGCATTTTGCTTAGAATCACAAGTTGTCCACGGCCACCTTCGAAAGAAGGATCCCGCTGAGAACCCCGGGGCTAAACAGCGGTTTAGCTGTTCAGCCTCTGGGTCTTGGTGGAGTGTTGGACGTCTTGGTGGAGTGTTTTCTTACCAGGAAGAGTGTAAACAGCCTTCTCCGGGTTCTTTTTTTTTTTTTTTTTTTTGCGGTACGCGGGCCTCTCACCGTTGTGGCCTCTCCCGTTTCGGAGCACAGGCTCCGGACGCGCAGGCTCAGTGGCCATGGTCCACGGGCCCAGCCTCTCCACGGCATGTGGGATCCTCCCGGACCGGGGCAGGAACCCGTGTCCCCTGCATCGGCAGGCGGACTCCCAACCACTGCGCCACCAGGGAAGCCCTGGTTCTTTACTTTTGAAATGCCTAAAGCCCTGGCATCCCAGAACAGGGCCTGAACTACCAAAGTCAAGGCTGACCTCAGAGGCCAGAAAGGGAGCTCGGTGGGGTGACGGCCCCCCAGGCACAGAGTCCCTGGGGGCAGCGGTTCAGAGCCCCCAGGAGCTTCAGGGTCCTGGGGGCAAGTCAGGAATGGCAGCCGGGGGCCAGGAGTGGTTTTGGCAGGTGCTAATGGCAGCGGCCAGGTACTGAGGGAAGCACAGAGCCTTGAGGGTGGCCCTGGGCAAGTCCAAGTCTGTGGCCTTGATCTCAGGTGGCCTCTGCCCGCCGCGACCTGAAGCAGGATTTCCACTCCCAGCCAGAGATTGAAGTCAGACCGCAGCAGTGAGAGTGCTGAATCCTAGCCACTAGACCACCAGGGACCAGTGGCCAGTGACAAGGCCCTGGCCCATACAGCTTGGCAGAAAATGAATTTCCACAAAGAAATGGAAAGTAGTGAAACAAGGGAAGTGTTTCTTAGGAGGAAGAAGAGTGTGCATAGACACGCATGGTGGTTTGAATGAAATACCTTATATGGGGCATTTCTGTTGGGTTTCCTTTGGCCAATCATCTTGGCTTGTCTGGTTCTGACTCCGTATTTGGTTTATCTCAGGGTCCTCCCCTGTGTGTACATGCATCTCTTAGCCAAGATGGATTCTAGCAAAGAGGTCCTATGGGTAGGTTGACACCCCTCCCTTTTTGGCCTCCAAGGAGCCTTTCTGCGCGTGTGTAGTCGGGAAGGTTTCCTTCACCTGGAGAATGAGAACTGTGTGGTCTCTTATCTGAGCAGGGCTTAGCTTCTCCTCCGTTTCATCTTGGAGTATCTGTCCACAGGGGAAAAACTCTGGCTGTTCAGCCTGGGGCCCATCTATCTCCTGACTCAGCCTCAATGGTAACAAGCCGGTGGTGGCCAAGGATCCGGGAGCACAAATGTCAGACCAAGTAGGAGATTAATAAACGGAGTGGCGTAGCGGGAGGGGAGGGTGTTGGCATCCACAGGGGGCTTCCTGTCCTGCGGGTTTCTCAAGCCAGGAGCCTTTGAGAAACCTTTTATACCCCCTTCTCCACCCCCATCAGAGCTTCTGATTTGGGGGCAGGTGGGGACAGAGGGGAAAAAGCATAGTGTTTTGGTAGCTGGCTATGGCGGGTGGCATGATATGTCCCCCAGATGAGCTCTAGCAGGTGCCCTCGGGGGGCAGGAGGGACTCTGAAATGTGAGCCCCCCCCAAGGGCTATTCCAGGAGACATCCTGCCCAGACCCTGGGCCTGCAGGGCCTGCATCTCCACCGTTGGCCCAAGGAGGGCTCAGGGCTGGGATAAACTCAGGCCAGGCCGGCAGGGCTGTGTGGGCTCTTTTAAATGGTGAGGGAGGGCTGCTCATTTCTGTGCTCTAAAAATTAGTGCCCTCTTTTAAAGTCATTATTTGCATCTTCTGAGTTCCACTGCCCCCGGGCAAACCCCAGTAGCCAAGCGACCTAGCCTCTGGTCCTCCTCCGCCATCTGCCCCTCCCTGGGAGAATCCAGCTGCCTGTCCCCTGGTAAGAGGACTGTACCGAGCTTTCCTTGGTGAACTTTGTATTAGGAAAACCGTAGGTCTGTTTTCATTTCTGCATATGAAGTTGTCACGCCGAATAAGCTTTTCCAAACCGCGTGCCCCGCGCTTGGGCACGCCCCTCCTCTCTGAGCACCTGAGATGCTTCTCGGTAAACCATGGGCCCAGGAGGAAGGTGCGGCCGGGATCAAGGAACCAGTGTGGTACCCGAGCGTGTGCAGCACAGCCTTCCTTCCCTCCTGCCCCGTCCCCGTCCCTGTCCCCGTCCTGAGGGAGGCCCAGCTGAGCAGGAGTGGCCCTCCGCTCATCTGCCGCTGCCTGTGCGAGTGACGTCCACTCCGCCAGCCCCCCCTCCGGCCGTCAGAGGCTCACAACTATTTTGGCAGGTTGTCTGACGGCTGCTGACGTTTTCTGAGCAGCCAGTCCTGGCCTGTGTGGAAGGGGAGGGCCGCGAGGCCGGGGGCCCTCGGGGGTTGGGGCAAAACGCCGGTTTGTGAGTCAGGAGACCCGCCACCTAGGACCCCCGACGGCTTCCGCGAGCCCGTGTCCTCTGCAGGCTGGGCGGGCAGCTGGGTCCTCCCTCGTCCCCGTCCTCCACCTTGTCATCCTTGGTGGAGATTCTGTCCAGGGAGACACTTTAAAGTGTGCCGTCCAGATTCCCGTCTGAAGAGAGTTACCTGGGCTGTTCAGAGCCGTGCAGAGCGATGGGGGTGGAGAAGGGGGAGCGGACTCCTGAGGGGCTGGACGGCTCTGGGCGCCGGTGAGTCAGTGGCCGTGCGGCCGGCCATCCTCTGCCCAGCTCCTAGGGCCGTGTTGCTGAAACGCGAGTCCGAGGGTGCAGTCCCTTTCAGAAGCCCTCGGGGATGCCCTGAGCCCGACACGTAAGACCCTCCGGTGGCCCTGCCCACCCGGGGCGCCCGGCAGCCCCTCAGCACCCCACTTCCCAGATGTACCCCCAAGCTCCGCACCTTGGGTTTGCTCTGTCGCCTACACTCAGGGCAGCTCCAGTGTCACCCTTTAGTGACACCTCTTCTGACCCCGTCCCATGCAAAGAGCTCTGTCCTCGAGGACCCACAGGCCAGCACTCCTGGGATGCGCCTGCCGCCCTAGACAGGCGTCCCCACGGGTCCTCATCCCATCCACCTCCGTCGCCTGGCTCACGGGAAGGACTGGCTTGTGCGGACTGGCTGGCTGACCCTGGCTCCGCGCACCTCCCCCCACAGTCTCACACCTGGTGCTGCCTTACCGTCATGCTTCCGTCCCAAACCTCTGAAGCCACCCAGCCGTTACCTCACAGGGGCTCCCAGGAGTAGGCGGGGCGGGACCCACAGCCTGGGCCCCTGGACGCTGCCCTTAGTGGCCTGGCTCGCCAGGTGGGTGCAGCCACACGCAGCTCGGAGGTGGCAGGGAGGGAAGGGTCCTGAGGGCTGGGAGGGGCCCAGGGAGGAGCGGCCTCATGTGAAAATACCGGCTCCCCCTGAGCACCTGAGCCTCCCAGCAAATCCACACAGAGAACAGGGCAGGGGCCCCAGGGCAGCCGCTCCCTCCGCAAAGTTACAGGACCAGGCACAGATCCACCCCTGGCTTCCCAGGGTGTCCTTGTCACAGGGCATTAGGTCCAACCGGGACAGCTGGAAATAAGCACCCCGGGTCCAGGCCCCCTGGTTGCTCAGGCTCCCAGCACGTCAGGGATGCCTTGGAGACCCCATCTCGGTGCCCCAGGCCGCAGACCCAGGCAAACAGAGCTCCTGTACAGTTTGACCCAGGCCCTCTCCCCACGTGGGTTTCTGCCCTCAGATCATTAGCATCTTGGAGCAGAAGCTCCTGTCTCAGAGTCCAAGCCCTGGCTTTCCTGTCTCTTGGCTTTTTGGAAACGTTAATGCAAAAGTGTCTGCTGGTAAGCACCAGGGATTTGGTCCCCTCTCAAAGGAATTAGGAGATTTAGACAATGAGGCTTACAGCAGCAGTGGCCCGTTTTTTTAAAATTTCACTTCCTGGAGGTGAAAGCGACGTGGGTGGGCTCCTGAAACTGCTCTGACAGGTGGGGGTCAGGTGCCCGGTGCTTTGCGTGACCCCACTCATTCCTCACTGCAGCCGTGCGGTGGGTAATGTGAGACCCATTTTACAGAAGTAAAGACTGAGGCCCGCCAAGTTCAGAACTTGCCCATATAACGCACCACTGGTAGCCTGGGCTCAGACATAGCCTCCTTTGACTCTAGAAACCAGGTCATTCCTTCGTGTCTCGTTGCCCTAACGCAGAAGCTAATGGAATGAGGGCCTTGGCGATGGGGCAGCTCACAGAGGAACGGGCTTCAAGTGGCATCCGCGGAGCAGGTGCTCACGTGGTCCGCACTGTCCCGTCCCCTGCCAGGTTATCGTCAGCGGTGGAGCATGTCAATTGGGGTCGGGGGGCCTGGGTGAGGGCCTGCCCCACACCCGCCTGGCCTCGCCGCGCCTCCGTGTCCTCATCTGTAACGTGTTAACCTCCGACGGCTGCTCTGGGTGTTGGGACACAGGGATGCAAGCAAAGCGCTTCCCACGACCTCTCCTCTGCCCCCGGAGCAGTTCGGGGTCCCCCTCTGTGCACCCGCAGCGCTGTTGCCCTCGCTTGAAGCTCTCTTCCCTCTTGCCCACCTGCCGCCCCCCAGTTCCCTAAGATCAAGCACTCCACCTGGCCCCCACCCTGCTGAGTCCCCAAAGCTGCATCTTTGACGGTGCCGGATGTCACATGTATTGTACCCGTGTTCGTGGCACACTCGTAGTCACAGACACAGTTTCGTCTGTGGCCTCATCTGATCATCTAAGCAGCCTCTGAGGTCGGTAAGTAGGGCAGATGTCCCCTTTGGACCCTTGGGGAGACTGAGGCAGGAGTATAAGCTTCTCCCCGGCAGACGGAGCAAACAGAGGCTCTGCCCTGCTCGCTGCCTGGGCGGAGCGTCCGAGATGGGAAAGGACGGACAGGACAGACTCTGGAGCCTGGACGTGAATCCCAACTCCCCGCTCCTTTAGCCTGGTTTCCTAGACAACTTACATAAACCTCCATTTTCCCGTTTTTAAAAGGGTATAACAACACTTGCAGGATCATGGTGAGAATCAAGTGAGTTAAAATCCACAAAGCAGGTACTAACTCAGTGTGTGCCTGGCGCCCAGAGAGCGCTGAGTGTTTGTTTAATGAAACTGCAAGCCTAGCTATGCAGATCGGCTGTCTACACCACGTCCTCACCTTCTGCCAATTCCGAGCGTCCCCATAATGCAGAGGAAGGGAACAGGGTGTCACCTGGTTTTCTGTTAATTAAAGAAGGCTCCAGACAGGGCGTGAGCCTCCTGAGGAGGGCATGAAGCCCTTGCCCGAAGCACTGCGGCTGTGCCCCGGGCGTGAGCGCTGCCCGTCCATGCCTCCAGCATGGAGCATCTGGATTACAAGATGGCGGTGTCAACCCCAAGTGCTGGTATGTCCTGCTTGAGAAAACTGTGATTTCCCGCCTGGGCCCGTGACTTCGCCAAAGCTGGGTAATCACCCAAGCAGCACCTGACCTTTCTGGCAGTTTATCTTAGCGGCTGGCAGGACTCTGGGCTGTTAAGGATGATGGTGGGGGGAGGGAAGTGCTGAGCACGGCAGGCTGGGTAGGAGCCCCAGCCCGAGAGCCAGTTTGAAGGGGCCATGCCATGCGCTCCTCGGGCCAGAGCCGCGCCCCACGTGGAGCTCTGGGGAACAGGAGCCAGCCAGCCGGAGAAGAAGGCAGGAGGTGGCATTGCAGGCTGCGTGGAGGTGGAAAACAAAGGCCTTGGTTTCCCAGGCCTCACCCTGCCACACACTGCTGTGTGACCTTCAGCAAGGTGCTTAACCTCTCTGAGTCTCAGGAGTCCCATCTGGGAAACGGGGATATTAATACGGGCTCTGACTACTTCACACGTGAAGTCATTCTTTAAATCTTAAAGCGCCACACTGCTACTGTGAACTGGAGGAGATCCGCCGTGTGCTGGCAACGACTTCCACCGCCAGCCAGCCTAGGGGGCGCCCAGTGTCAGTTCTGCAGCACCACTGCCATCACCAGAACTTTGCTCCCTTTGAGGAGTTATTCTCTGAGTCATGAGTTAAGCCGTTACCAATTATAATACCCAATGAACAATACGTTTGTTAGTAGACTTCTTCCTGCCCATTTGACCCCCTGCTAGGAGCAAGGTTGTTTCGTTGTGTTTTGTTTTGTTTTCTAAAAGAGGTGAGAGGGACTATCCTGACAGTCCAGTGGTTAAGACTTCGCCTTCCAATGCAAGGCGTGCAGGTTCGATCCTTGGTTGGGGAGCTAAGATCCCACATGCCTCGCCCCACATGCCTCGCGCCAAGACGGAAAACAGAAGCAATATTGTAACAAATTCAATAAAGACTTTAAAAAAATAAATAAATAAAAGGGGTGAGAGTTGAAAGGACAGGCGGATCCTGAGGGTCCCGGAGTTGGGGGGATTAGCGTGGCCTTGTGGGGATGGGGAGGGGGACTGGGGTACCCAGGTGACAGCAAAGACACACAGGGACAGGATGGAGGGCTGGAGTGATGGGGCACAGCCAGTCTCCCCCAGATTTTCTAGAGGTCAGCCTTGTTTTCATACCCTTAACTCCTTTCTGACCAGCGTCTCTCCCCAAAAAGTCAAGTTGAAGCAGTCACAACTCCAAGCCAAAGGGACGCCTGGTATTACAGACCTCTGATCCTGCCGCACAGCTACCCAGCGGGGTGGGTTTCCGTTTACCGGTCTGTCGGGGGCGAAGGTGGGCTGCAGACAGAGGTGTTTCCAAGGCCCCAAGCGGGTGGGAGTGGAGAACTTGGTGACGGAGCTGCAGCTCCCGAGCTGGTGTCCCATCAGAGAGCTCTGCAGGGTCCGGAACAGCCGTTACACGGCTGCTTTCCTTTCTCTTCCTTTTTCTTTTGCCTTTAATTAATTTAAACTTTTTTGATTAAGGGACAGCTTTCATCAGTCCTGGCAGTTGCTAAGAGACAAGATAATTGATAGATGCACTGACACTATATGATTAGGACAAGCACAGTAAATGACAGACGAGAGATGCCCTGAGCAACCTGAGGCCCCATCTCTTCAGCCCACCCACCCACCCCTGCCAGGCGAGTCCCAGGTAGATGTCCCCGAGCCACTCACTGGGGGATGCCTTCCCCACTGAAGACCACACATCAACACAGCCCCACCCTGATGCCCCAGGGGCTTTCTCAGAGCCGCCTGATTCCAGGGAAACACTTAACTCTTTACACGCCCTCTGGTCAGAACTTCCTGGTTGGTTACAGGGGCACCCCCGGGGGCTTGGTCCAGGCAGGGCCAGGGACACAGGGGCTCCTGGTCGCTTCCGGCTGACCTTGGGCATGTCATCCTCCTCCCCCTGGATGCCATGGAAACACCTCCATTGTCTCTGGGCCTCACTGTGGAAAAGGCTGAGGCTCACGCCTAGGCCTCCAGCAAGGGCAGTAATTAACCCCCAGGGAATGCGGGCATCTGTCTGCAGCTCCTCAGAACTGTCTGCGTCCCGAGCCCCCGAGAATGCACCTCGTTACCCCGTCCTCACGTCAACCAGACGGACTCAAGGGTGAGCCGCCCCTCTTCCTGGGTGGAGGGTGTGTCCCTTGTTCCACGTCCTCAGTCCAGCCTTCTAAGTGTTCCTTTTCTCAGAGCAAAGGGCACCCTACCCAGGTCATAAAGGGTCCACTTAGCAGGCATTTCGCGTGCAGGGGGTGCGCCCTGTGTATTTACAACTAGTATTTTCTAGGCAAGATTAACTCAGGCACATGCAACCCTGATGATTCGCTGCCGAATTGGAAGGCGAGGTTCCACTTCACCTCAGGGGTCTGGCCTGCTGTGCGTGGCCGCTTCCCATGTGGCCGGGAAGGAAGAAGGAGGGACCCTGGGTTCCAGAAGATTAAGTGGAGGAGCCGCATTAAGATAAATGAGGCCTCTGGTCGGCTTCTGGGGCATTGCTTGTTGGGAGGAACAAACAAAGCCATTGAGGTGCCTAGTGAAGATCACGCATTTGTGGCTGGTTTGTTGGTGGCTGTTCTTTGCAAAGAGCTGAGTGTGAAAGCTTGAGGGGGAGCCCGGGAAGAGTCGAGCTCTGGGATTGCAGGGAGAGATCCACCCATGCCGTCCGTGTTCCCAGCGCCCCTCAACCGCCTGGCGCAGGGCTTAGCCAACAGCTGGCACCCCACAGACACGTGGCCAGCTGCCCGGGAACCTGCCTTGTTGGGGGCACCTCAGCCTTACTGTCCCCGCCTGACAGCCAGGCTGCCTGGTCAGGATTCCCCTGAGGAAGACTCTGCTACCCGAGGGAAATCAGGAAAACTGGGCGAAGGACACGGTGTGCTCTATTGAGCCCCAAGGCACTTTATGCTTTTAAGATTTTTGAAATTTTTAACTAGTTGTGGATTCATAGGAGCTTTCAGAGGCAGTACAGAGAGGTCCGCTGTGCCCAGTGGCTACATCTGATGTCACCGCGTACAGCATCAAACCAGGACCTGGCCTTGGTGTGAGTGTGTGTACAGGTCACCTGTGTGGAGCTGTATGACCCTCACCGTCAGGACCGCCCATCACCACGAGCATCTCCGTCCTGCTCCCCCATCTCAGTCACACCCGCCGTTCCTCCCACTGCCCCCCCACCCCCCGGCCCCGGCCCCGGCCCCGGCGACCACTCGCTGTTCTCCATCTCTACCATTTTGTCTTTTTTTTTTTTTTGCGGTTCGCGGGCCTCTCACTGCTGCGGCCTCTCCCATTGCGGAGCACAGGCTCCGGACGCGCAGGCTCAGTGGCCATGGCTCACGGGCCCAGCCGCTCCGCGGCATGTGGGATCTTCCCGGACCGGGGCACGAACCCGTGTCCCCTGCATCGGCAGGCGGACTCTCAACCACTGCGCCACCAGGGAAGCCCTACCATTTTGTCATTTTAAGAATGTTGTATAAATGACTTCTCGCCCTCCTGTGGATTACTTGAACGTTCTTCAGAGCTCCATTTTTATTTCTCTCCAGTGTTTTTGAGTGTATCTCTTTTAGTGGTTGCTCTTAGGATTACATTGTATGTACATAGTTTACCAGTCTACAGGTACTACATTTTAGCCCTTCAGATGTGGTGTACATGCTTTATCTCCCCTTACCCTCCCTGTTAGTATAATTGCCTTAACTATTTCCATCACATGCATGAGAAACTCATTAGTGTTAAAACTTTTGCTTGAACCATCAAATGTAACTTTAAAAACTCAAGAGGAGAATGAATGTCTATCGTATCGTACCATAGTTTTGCTCTTCCTGATGACCTGAGTTTCCTCTATTTTAAAAAAAAATCATTTCTTTGCTGTATAGAGAACTTCCTTTCGCTGTTGTGAAGGCAACGGCAAATTCTCTTAGTTTTTTCTTCATCTGTGAAAATACATTTGTTTCCCCTTCATTCATGAAAGATATTTCTGCTGGATATAGAATTTGGATTGATAGTTCTTTTCATTTCGCACTTGAAAAAATGTTATTCCACTTCTTTCTGACCTCCGTGGTCTCTGATAAGAAACCCAGTGTTATTAGAATTGTTCCCCCTCTCAACGGGGTGTCATTCATTTCTCTCTCTC
Source organism: Mesoplodon bidens (assembly GCF_964165515.1). Taxonomy (NCBI): domain Eukaryota; kingdom Metazoa; phylum Chordata; class Mammalia; order Artiodactyla; family Ziphiidae; genus Mesoplodon; species Mesoplodon bidens. The sequence continues at coordinate 737,530 of NC_138167.1, read as the reverse complement.
TGCTTTCAAGACATTTTCTTTGCCTTTAGTTTTCCAGGGTTTGACCGTGTGGTCTCCACTGATACCATGGGCGTACCGGGGAGCCTCATGACTACCCAGTGGAAGAATGTCCTGGTGCCCCACCTGGTCTTGTCTGATTCCACCCCAGCAGAGGGTTGGGTGCAACGCAACAGAGTTTCTGCTCGGGATGATGAAAGAATTCCTGAGCTGGATGGTGACAGTTGCCCACAGTGTGAATGTGCTTTATGCGACATACATAGCTGTACACTCTAAAATGGCTGAAACGGTACATTTTATGCTATGCGTATTTTACTACAGTGCGGAATGAAGTTCGTCTTCCTAGGCTGCCCCTTTCCCGGGCCCTTGGCTATAGGGAGCTGACCTCAGTGGTGTGGGGGTCGGTTTGTCTGCACCGGTTGACGTTGCTCAGTTACATTTCTCAGAAACCCAGGGAACAAATCCCTGTGCCCTGTTCCTCGGGTCCTCAGGTTCCTTGTCAGCCTGCCTTCTTCTCTCCATCCTGTAGTCATCGTATGTTTGTTTTATAGGTAATGTCCGTGGATTTTATTTGCACTTTGTGGGAGGAATAGGGAAAAATACGTCTGCTCCATCTCTCCAGAAGCGGAAGTCTCCAAGTCGCTTTATTTTATGGAGAGAGTTCTGCCCATGTTTCACTTCTGTTGCTAGCCGGTGAAGTCTCACTCATTTCCATATAGTATTATAAAACTAGGGCTGAAAGCATCTTTTGGTCAAGGGCTCCTGCTTCTGAAATCGCATGTTAACGTTTCTAAACATTTCCAGAGAGCGGCAGATAAGTAGCCCAGTGTCATTCATCCTAGCATTTCACTGTCCACCATCTCTTTTGCCCCAGGCTTCGGTAATGCGAATCCCCGGTACATCTGACTATAGCGCTCATTCATGATCATAAAATCAGTTTATTCTACACGTACTGCCACTTCTGGCCTTGTCATAATTGTTACTTTGCTCCGCTCGTGCCTGCTGTCCCGTCCACGCTTCTGTTAGCACGTGTGATCAAATATGCTTAGGCTGGATTCGTCCTTTCGTCCTCATCATGACTGCTGATTTTTAAAACACTCCCTGGAGGAAACACCGTGGTGTGGCAGCAAAAGCAGTGGGTTTTGAATCAGGACGTTTGGGTTAAGTCCTAGTTTTGCTGCTAACTGGCTAATCATTTGATTCCCCTGAGCTTCAGATCCCTCATCATTCAAATGAGGGAAGCAGAATTAGGTCCTCCCTGTGGGACCAGCTTCATGTTGAGGCCACTCACTTGTCATCGAATCAAAGAAGTGATCAGACCAGGGGGTTGAGGCCAAGCTGTCGCCGCAGGCCTGATCCCTGATGGCTGTCTGCTGATGGAGGCGCTGTCCGTGGATGACCAGCAGGTGCAGAATTTCCATCGAGATTCCTATTTTGGGTTTGTCAGTGTAGTTTTTTATTTCCATTGACGACCGTGCTTGGAGCGATACCCAAATTTTAAATGACTTTTGTCCTTTTCCACCTAGAAGTTCAGTGCCTTAGTCCCAGGTCTTGGTTCACCTCTTCCTTTCCGTCTCCCCTCGACCCCCTCTACTTCTCCTTCCTGAAGTTGACGTGCTCCCCTAAGCAGAGCAGGTCACCTGTGCTTCCTCGATGCGGAGAGAAGAGCTAACGCAGGGCTTGCTGTCGCCAGGGCAGGCAAAGCGACCCAAGGCCATGCCCCGAATCCCTGTCAGGGCGAGGGGAGAAATAGGCGAGAAAGGCAGTGGGGCAGGAGGGGAGCCGGGGGCAGGGGAGACGGATGAGCAAGACGGCCCCAGGAGACAGGAGCGCAAACACAGCAGCATCTCCCGTCGGGTGGGGATGAACCACTGTCCTCCCCAGGGCTCGGCAGAGTGGCAGCACTGTCCTCTCTCGGACTCCGAGTCGTTTGTAGCTGCCAGCGTGGGATGGCGGGACTGTGCGTCCTGCCCCTATGAGAGTTTGCCAGGAGGACAGGTGTCTCTGCAGAGCAGTGTGGCCTGGCTGGACACAGCACCTGCGGTCTGACAGAATCTGCATCACCTCAGCCCCTGTAGGGCACCGTGTCGACCCATCCCCTCCCACCCCATGCTCTGGGAACAAGACCCTGGCCTCCCCTCGTCCCCAGCAGGAAGAGGCGGAGAGCCAGCCCCCACCCGACACTGCCCAGGCGTCTGGCTTTAGGAGGTTTTCAAGAAATGGACCTGCAACGGGGCTTCCCTGGTGGCGCAGTGGTTCAGAGTCCGCCTGCCGATGCAGGGGACACGGGTTCGTGCCCTGGTCCGGGAAGATCCCACGTGCCGCAGAGCGGCTGGGCCAGTGAGCCATGGCCGCTGAGCCTGTGCGTCCAGAGCCTGTGCTCCGCAATGGGAGAGGCCACAGCAGTGAGAGGCCCGCGTACCGCAAAAAAAAAAAAAAAAAAGAAATGGACCCGCAAGGTTCGTGATGATGGTTCATTCCCAAGAACAGTGATTTCCACGGGTCACTCTGCAGAAGCATCCAAAACCAAACACCTAAAGGGAACGAGAATAGACGTGCCAGGAGTACAAAGCACCCGGACCCTGTGTGTGTGAGCGCCTGCATGCGCGTACACGTGTGTGCGTATGCATGCGTGTATTTCCCAGGAGATGACCCTATGAGGATAGCTCTGTCCTTTGCCGCCTCTACTCTGACATGGATTTTTCTCGTCTTTCTCTCCTTTGCGGGACAAGCCCAGCCCCCTCCGTGACTGCCAGGCTCTGTCACTCTTCAGAGAGACCTGTTCTGCCCGGTTGGCAAGGGTCTGGGTAAATCCCAGCACCGTGGTGGCCCCAAGCCTCCCGGGTGGGTGTGCTGGTGTTTCCGACTTTCCCCAGCAGAGCGCAACTCTTCTCAGCCTCCTAAACTCGACAGGCGTCGGGCGCTGCCAGTACTTGGAAGGGCGGGGAAGGAAAGCGGAATCATCGCCCCGGAAGGCCCAGCACCGCCCCCATCCAGTAAGACCCCTGGCAAGGCGGGCATGAACGTGATCGTGTGGAGGGGCGACTCTGCAGAGCTCACAGTGCACAGGCAGCCGGAGCTCCGGGCCTTCGGGTTTGAGGCCCTCGAAAGGCCTGTTTAGAATCAGAGAATCGGGGCTGGAGCTGCTTCTACTTTCCTGGTTAGAAACCGCAGAAAACCGCTTCAGAAGCCTTGATGCTTCCGGCTACAGTGGTTCAGCTGGCAGTGTGTTCAGAACCTGTCAGACCCTGAGAAGCAAGGCCCGGAGCCCCGTGCTGCTGCCCGTCCAGCCCTGCCCGGCCCTGAGGTTGCCCCAGCTGTTGGCCGAGGCCTTCCAGCTGCTCCGGAAACCAGGCGGCCTGGCCACCCTCCACCTTCCAAACCAGGGGCCCCGGCATCTCTGGAGCTCGCTGAGAAGCATCAGGTGAGGAAAAGGTTGCCGAGCCGCCGGTGGCTTGGGGGTGGAGGGGAACACTAACCGGGCAGCTGCCCCGCCCACGTGGAGGCTCCCTTCTGTAATCCTGCCACGTGCCTTTACGTCCATGCAGCCTCAGAAAGGAGACGGAAAGCAGCCCTGCTCCTGCCGCTGCCCCTGGGGGCAGAGTCACGTGGGAGGCACGCGGGGGCGGGGTGAAGGTCTGTGGTGACGGGGCTCTGCTGCCTGCTTCTTGGTCGCAGAGTTGGGCGAGCACCCTAGAAGGGCGCCCCCGGGAGCTCGGGGTGAGCCAGACGGTGCTGCGCGGTGGAGCCCCTTCCCCAGCGAAGCTCCCAGGCAGGCACCATCCCTGGGGCGGCCCCCGTGAGAAAGTGTCCAAGCGTGAGTCGGTGACTTGCCACCCCCTCGGTGCCTCTTGGGCCCCTCCTGGATCTTTTGAGGGGTGGAGCCCGGGAGGGGTCGGAGCAGCAGGTGGGAGTCACGTGGAGGGCGAGGGCGTGGCCGGAAGCGCCGGGCCGGGCGCCGATGGGTGCTTTGCCGCCAGCTCAGAGCCCTGGGTCTGCCACCAACCCATCAGCCTAATTCAGTCACCTCCAGCCCGTGGCGAGTGCGCGGGCAATCTTACTTTTTTGAACCAGGGAATAAATAAGTATCTTGATCAACATGTAAATAAGTAGATATTTACCAGACGCCTGTCAGAAGGATTTACTGCATTTTCAAACGATGGAAGCCAGAAGGAGGGGCTGTGTTGGAGGAAAAGACAGTGTCCGACCCCAGGGGTCTCCAATCTGCCGACCCTGCACACGGTTCTGGTTCTACACGGTGGTATCGTGGGGTCGGTAAGATGCGGTGGTACCGAGGAAAGACCGAGAAACATGCAGCTTTGCCCAAATGTAACAAATTAAAATGTGGGTGACTTTTACAGTGTAAGCTAGGAGGCTGGGGGAAAGGGACATTCATAACGTCAGTCAGCTCTTGGGCCCACCCGGTGCTCTTCTGGCAAATGAATGAGTGAGTGAGTGAATGTGTGAGTGGAGTGAATGAATGAGTGAGCGAGTGAATGAATGAATGAGGGAGCGAGTGAATGAATGAACGCGTACACTCTGAGAAGCTGAGGCTGACTTCCCGCGCTCCCCCCACCCCCTCCCCCTGCACCCTTCCCCCGGGCTGCATAAACTGCCCTATGAATTTATGGCTCCTGTCAGATGGAACACCTGAGATGGAAAGGTTCGGTCAGTGACGCAGACGGCTGTCCAGGTCAGCTCTGACGGATGCTCCTACGGCCGCTCCAAAGCCCTCGGTCCCAGCACCACTCACGGTGCGACCCGCAGCTGGTGGGTCTGGGCTTTGACGGCTGCTTCTGGCCAGATCCGGCCTGTCCCGTTGTCTCTCCCAAGTCCCACTGCCACGTGGTCCCCGAGCCACACAGTCCTGCCCCGCCGTCCCCCCTCCCACTGGCCCTCTGTGCAGCCACTACCCTGGGCTGGAGAAGCGCTCCCTCCCTCCATTCCCGCCACTCCCTGCATTCTGCCTGATAGGCCGTTACTGGAATATAGAGTTTCCCGTGGAGACAGTGATGGACATGAAACCACCCCGACTGAGGGCCATGCAGTGGGACTGAGTCAGAGGCGGAACTCAAGCCCTGCGCCCGGCGTTGACTCCCCGTGGGCCCTGGACCGGCTGCTTGACTCCTCTGAGCCTCAGCCTCCTCACCCGTGATGAGAGGCGGCACGGCACCAGCCACTTGGGACCGGAGCACGCTGACTTACCACATTCACGCGTGGCGGGCGCCCAAAGGCCTCCTTCTCTCCTCACCCCGCGGGGCTCCACCACTTCAGCGTTTCCCCTAAAGAGACTGACACACCGTCCAGGGCCCTGCTGAGCAGCACCTGCGAGTGGGGGTTTCCTGCGATGGTCAAGGACTAAGTCTCGTGTAAACTCCGGGGATTCTGCTTCCCCGTGCCGGGCGGCTCACCTGGGCGTAGATGCCGCAGGGGGGGTGTGAGTGTCACCATGGCAGCTCCGCCTGGACCCACCGTCTCAGAGGAAAGCCCGTGTCCTCTGAGATGCTCGTAGCTCTTCTGGGATCACAGAAGCCACGTGGTCTGTGGTGCAAGGGTCTGGCCTGGAACCTGCAGTGTGGAGGAGGCTGAGTTGCCCTCGGTGTCTGGCTGGTGTCAGGGAGGGGTCCCCAAGCCTCCCGGCCTAAGGGACTCGTTGTGTTGCGATGACCTCCGTCCCTTCTTATCCTGCTCCGGGCTTGACTGCCCCAGGCAGGCAGGGGCGCTGCTTCTGCATCTGCGGGCCCCAGGGTAGTAAATGTTGGTGGACATAATCAGAACTCGGGTCCCCGGGGCCTGGCATCTGACTGGACCACAGCCTGATTCTGGCCCAGCGCGTGGAGTCAGTTCTGCAGACACTGGGGGTGGGGGGATGCGGGGGGAGAGGGCAACAGTGGGAAGCGGTGACTCGGGGGAGGGTGCTCACCCCAGGGCAGAGCCTGCTGGTGCTCCGACCTCTCGCCGGGTGCATGCTCATGGGGACTTCTGGCCAGAAGGGTCAGAGGTCAGTGGGATCCTGGCTGTGGTCGGGCAGAGGTGCTGGTTCACTGGCTTGCTTTCTGCATAGAAGATAGACAGATGGTCGACTCTTCCAGGAGGACCCAAGACTCACACCCCACAAGCCCCTCTTCCCGGGTGTGTTGGACACATACCCCCCCATGTGCACCCTGGGCTCCTGCTACACGCGTGCACGGGCCCCCTGTGGGCAGACACCTGGGCGTCGTAGGCATGGCTTCGGGAACCTTAACCCTGGGCGTCTCAGGGCGTAAACGAACTCCAACAGTGTCGCACTTTTCTTTCCTGCTCCCACGTGTCTTCTATTCCTGCCTATTCTGCCTTTTTCCTCCTTTCTGTTTTCCAATTTTCTTCTCTAGCCCTTTCTTTAAGTTTTTATTTTATTTTATTTTTTTTAAACTGAGGTATAGCTGATGTCCAATATTATGGTAGTTTCAGGAGTAATAGTGATTCACAATTTTTAAAGATTATACTCCACTTAAAGTTATTACGAATATACTTCTGTGTATTAATTTTGTATCCTACAACTTTACTGAATTCATTGGTGAGCTCTAGTAGCTTTTTGGCAGTGTCTTTAAGCTTTTCTATCTATAGTATCATGTCGTCTGCAAACAGTGACAGTGTTACTTCTTCCTTTCCAATTTGGATTCCTTTAACTTCTTTTTCTTGTCTGATTGCAGTGGTTAGGACTTCCAATACTCTATTGAATAAAAGTGGCAAACGTGGATATCCTTGTCTTGAGGAAATGCTTTTAGCTTTTCACTGTTCAGTAGGCTGTTGGCTGTGGGTTTATCACATATGGACTTTATTATGATGAGCTATGTTCCCTCTCTACCAACACTGTGGAGAATTTTTATCATCAATGGATGTTGAATTTTGTCAAAAGCTTTTTCTACGTCTATTGAGATGATCATATGGTTCTTATTCTTCAATTTGTTAATGTGGTGTATCATCCTGATTGGTTTGTGGATATTGGACCATCCTTGCATCACTGGGATTAGTCCCAATTGACAATGGTTTATGATTCTTTTAATGTAGTGTTGGATTCAGTTTGCTAATATTTTGTTGACGATTTTTTGCATCTATGTTCCTCAGTGATATTGGCCTGTAATTTTCTTTTTTGTGTGATGTCTTTATCTGGTTTTGGTATCAGGATGACGGTGGCTTCATAGAATAATTCTGAAAGCATTCCTTCCTCTGCAATTTTTTGGAATAGTTTCAGAAGGACAGGTGTTAACAGTCTTCTCTAAATGTTTAGTAGAATTCAGCTGTGAAGCCATCAGGTCCTGGACTTTTGTTTGTTGGGAGTTTTTTAAATTACTGATTCAGTTTCATTTCTGGTAATTGGTCTGTTCATATTTTCTGTTTCTCTCTGGTTTAGTCTTGGGACATTGTACCTTTCTAGGAATTTTTCCATTTCTGCTAGGTTGTCCATTTTATTGGTATAGAGTCGGTCATAGTAGTCTCTTAGGATGCTTTGTATTTCTGTGGTATGGGGGTTGTACCTTCTCCTTTTTCATTTCTGATTTTATTGATTTGGGTCCTCTCTGTTTTTCCTGATGAGTCTGGCTAAAGGTTTATGAATTTTGTTTATCTTTTCAAAGAATCAGCTCTTAGTTTCATTGACCTTTCCTACTATTTTTAATTCTCCATTTCATTTATTTCTGCTCTGATCTTTATGGCAGCACCAGGATTTAAAATCAGGTGGTCTCCCTCCAGAGACGGGCTCCTAACCACCGTGCCCTGAGCCTCAACTAACACGACAAGGCCGCAGGACAAGGTGGGAGTCCGGCTGGTGGCAGCCGGGCACATGTCCATTCGGAGCAGGGGAGGGAAGGCCTTGCTTACTTGGCACCTGCCATGGGAGTCAGGGCCACTCATAGGCCCTGAGGGATTCCTCACTCCCCAGGGCCCCTTATGGTCTGTGGACCCCAGGGAAACACACGTATAAACTGCGCACCAAACTCTCTACGTGATTTTTCGTAGCCCAGGCAGAGGAGGGGAAGGGGCATTCATTTTACAGTTTAGAAAACTGAGGCCCAAAGAAGCAACATGCCTCACCCCAGACAGAGGCCTCTCGAGCCAGTTGGGGTCTCAGCCCTGAAGCGGTGGTGGCCTGGGCCACATGGAGGAGAGGGTCGCTGCTGGGACCCGGGTCACCAAGGCCCTCAGTGTATCCTGTAAACGAGGAGCGAGGTGACTGTTCACTTGCCCGCAGTCCTCCTTGGCAGGTTTCTGGACCATCCCTGAGAACGTTGAGACATGGAAGCATGAGGTCCGGCCAGCAGACACCGTCTGCTCCCCATCGGGCCTTCTGTGGGACTTGGGGCGAGACCCCTGGCCCGGCTTCCCCAAACCCCTGGGCCTCCTCACCTGCAGAAAATACATCGTTTCTGACGATCGTTGTGAGGATGGGAGGGCCTTTGGGTGGGGAGCTCTTTTTTTTTTTTTTTTTTTTTTTTTGCGGTACGTGGGCCTCTCACTGTTGTGGCCTCTCCTGTTGCGGAGCACAGGCTCCGGACACGCAGGCTCAGCGGCCATGGCTCACGGGCCCAGCCGCTCCGCGGCATGTGGGATCTTCCCGGACCGGGGCATGAACCCGTGTCCCCTGCATCGGCAGGTGGACTCTCAACCACTGCGCCACAAGGGAAGCCCTGGGTCGGGAGTTCTTTGAGCAGTTCTGGAGCAAGGTATATGCGCTAGGACCCCCGTCCCGTGCGATCCCCAAAGTGTAGGAGACACTGTTACTTCCACCAGATCCTGGATTAGACTAAAAACGCTCAATAGCCAAAAAGGTAAACTATATCTGGTGACTAACAGAGTTAGCACCCCAAGAAGACGCTTTCATTTGCCTTTGAATAAAATGCTCAGAATATTTTTCTCATCCTCCCAACCTGAAGGGTCTGGAAATGTAAAACTGAGCAAAACACTTTACAGGGAACGTCCAAATGTTTATAAAACATGCGCGATGGTAATATTTTTCTGTTAACCAGCCTGCAACCATTTTTATGGGATCATCTGCTCAATTAGCCCAATAATTTGATGGGCTAAAGTCGAAGAATAAGAAAAGACTTACTAAGCTCATGTCACAAAGCAACTTAGAGGCCACACCCGGTCAGAACCTTCCATACTTGAAGTGTCATATCCTGTAAAAACCCCTTAGGAGCAGTGGTATTTTTGAGGGACAAATGGGTTCCCCTTAGGAAACAGGGTTGTCCGAGAGGATGGTCTTGGATGGTCCCTGGCGTTCCCGTCATTCACCCTTGTCATGGCCATGCTAAGGCGCAGTGAACTCGGCAGTGAGTGAAATGCCGTTCCCTGGTTCTCTTCTTGGGGAAATCCATCAGTAATTAGACTCATTTTTCAATTCTGTCACCTAGAAACAGAAAATGCCCATAAATCTCCCCAAACAGAAATTAGATGCTGCCGATTTAATTACCAATGAGTAAACAAGGTGATTCAGCCTCCATAAGACGCCCAAATGCGTCCATCACCCGCTCATTAAACTACCGCACAAGCGGGTGCTCACTGCGAGGAGGGGGTGGGGTGGGGGGCTGGAGCAGGGGGTCGCGGACTCGTGCTTTCACGGGAGGGTGCTGAGCTGGTGCCGCCAGGGCGGGAGGGGGACCCTGGGGGTGCGGGAGTAACCCCGTGGTTGTGGCACCTCTGCAGACACGACTGTGACCCCGAGGCGGACCTTGTCCTTTCTCACCAAGACTGTCTCCTTCCCCCAAGTCCCCCCACCTGCCCCGTCCAGTAGGAAGACGCGCCCAGCTTCCTCAGGTCGGTTTACCTACAAGGAGTAGGTGGGCACTTTGGGAGCCTCCCTGAGGTATAATTAGGGTGGCTACAGTCTCTAGTTCACCTGGGATCACCCCCGTGTGATCACCCCCTGTGTCCCCACTAATTAGTCACAGCGTCCTCTTTCACTCTCAAAGCTGCCCTTGTCTGACTGGTAAACTATATGGTCACCCTGTGCATCCCGCAGGGAGGGTACAGGTTGTAAGTCAGCACCGATGCGTTGATGGTCCTGTGTTGAGAGGGATGCTGAGGTCATGTTGTGGGTCAGCAGGTGAGTTCATGGTGATGGCTGGGTGGTGTCTGCTGGGGGGGCAAGGTGGGGGGCGGCTTGAGCACCGGACAAAGGTCAGGAGATGGGGGTTTGCACCCAGCACCGCTCCGGTCATCTCGGGGTGTCACTTCTATCTAACACTGAGCCAGGTCACTCACGGGGCCTCTCAGTTTTGTGAGTCTAATCCCGTGTCGAGTGGACGTCACCCTACGGGACACTGGAGCCCCCTTCCTCCCCTGAGATTCTGTGGTTCTGCGCTGATTTTATGAGATGGTTCTCTCTTCCCCAAAGGGAAGCTTTGGGGTGATGCCCGCCAGTATTTCCACAGCACTTTGCAGTTTACAGAGCACGTCCACGTACGTGGACACCAGCGCACGACGCAGGCTGTTTCCATGCTCCTCCTTCTATGGGTGAAAAAGTTAAAGCTGAAGGTAAGGGCCAGCGCTCTGGGCTCAGGGGCCCGAGGTCAAGCCCTGCCACGGCTCTTAGAGTCTGTGTGGTCTGGGCGCGCGGACCTACCTTCCACGACTCAGCCTCCTGATCCACGGCGAGGGCTGATCTGCCGGCATCGTGATGTTGTGACGAAGGAAGAAAATAATTCAGTAATTCGTGCAAGGGATTTGGGATGAGGGTCGGGATTGAGAGCACACAGGGTAACATTAGTTCTTGTTGTTGTTATTGGTGGTGTTGGTGGTCGTCATGGTGGTAACCAGCTTGTAACCAGCGTGACGGGGACTTCTCTCAGGCACCGGGACCCGGGGTCTGTCTATGACCCCAGCATTCGTTGTCCCCGTCTACCGTAGGATTTCTATCCGCAAGTCAGAGGCAGCAAGCACAATAACAGCAAACATGGAGACCGTGTTTGGGGAGGTATTTTGCCCACCTGGCACCGCGAGAACACGAGCTGGGAGCTGAAACTCCCTCCTCACGTCACATCCTTCCAGCAGAGGACGTGGCGGCATGGGGACTGTACTTAGGCCATCGCCGCCCTCATGGGCTCCACGGTTGGGGGAGGGGACCGAGCCCTCCGCGCTCTCCCCTCACTCGGGATGTTGGCCCTTCCTGGGTAACTGGGCTCCCTCTGTGGGTCCGCACAGGTCAGGAGACGCCCCATCCACACCCGCACGGGCTGGGGTGCGTTCACCAGCATCACAGGTGGATGCTCACGGCTCTGTGTTTTTCCATTTTCAGTGGGTCTGCACACCTTTTAAGCAATTTGCAAGAAATAGCCAATTAGCTGAACTGCTGTGTGACCCTGTGGACGCTGCCCGTCCCTCAGGTGGAGGGAGAAGGTCTGAGAGGGACGGGGGCTGATGGCTGGAGGGGCAGAGGGGCCGCGAAAGAAAGGGGGGCGGGAGGGTGGGAGGGAGGCAGAGGCCCGGGGCGGGGGCACCGGCTATTTTCACCTGCGTGAGACAGATTCGCTTCTTCCTCCCTGGATGTTTGGCGTCTTGGCTAAAAATGCCTCAAGGGAATGGTGTCTTGGGGACAGGGAGATGCAGAGGGTGGTGGCACTCTAGGAGGCTCGGGCGGGGAGCTGTGCCCACGTGCGGGGGGTGAGTCCTGTGCGGAGTGAGGCGCAGACCCCAGGCCCCCAGGGCCGTGTGCTCTCAGGCTGGAGAGGCTCCGCGTCTAACAGCCGCCTCTTCCCCTCACCCGTCAAAGGAGGAAGGACATCCCTGATGGAAGGGGTCTTCCCGACACCCCCGAAAGGAAAAGGAGCAGGATGGACGAGTGTCCGAGGGAGGAGCGTGGGGCACCAGGGCGCTGAGGGGCGCGTGGCACAGGCCCCGTGGCTCCAGGAGCACCCTCCACCCTGCCGCCGTCTCCCTCGTCTGGGGGCTCCAGGAGCCTCAGGGCCCCCGTGGGGCCCACCTCCTGCCTCCCGAGCAGGGCTCAGGCCTGCCTACTGCCCCTAACTCATCGTGAGATGACAGAAAGGTGTCCCCTCGTTTCCCTAGGAAATGGGGGACTCGGTGTCACCAAGACCCCTCCCAGCACTGATGTCTGGTCCTTTTCAGTGGTGCGGGAGCCCCAGAATCTCGGGAGCTGTGCGGGGCTGCCTGCTGGGGCCCTGTGCCCCCCGCTGCCGACCTCCAGGAGCCCCTCTGCAGCCGCCACCGCAGACCCCCGAGGGCTGAGCCAGGTCAGCACAGGCGGAGGAGACAGGCACACGAGGCCCCGCCCCGTCCTGCTGCTGGGATCTGGGGGCACTTGAGGGTGACGCTGGAGACAACGTACGTTCAAAGCCTGCGTTAAACAAAGATAAGGGAGGTTCTCAAATAATATGAGCAGTGCGATGACCACCTTGGACACACAGGGGAAGCGGGTTGGCCGCAGATGACAAAACGTCAGCCACGGTCCCCCCGGGGTGGGGGGGAAGGGATGGCGCACTTCTTCATTTTCCTTTTTTCACCTCAGAGTCGTCTTAAATGTCTAAGATGAATTTTGTTATCTTTGCGATAAGAAAGTAAAATGCTCAAGATCATAGGAAAGAAAGGGGCTCGGCGGAGAGAGGGTGTGAGGACACAGGGCCGACCCGCCCTCGGCCTCTGAGAGCTGTGACCAGAGCAGGGACAGGGGAGCCCTCGGCCTCTGAGAGCTGTGACCAGAGCAGGGACAGGGGAGCCCTCCGCCTCTGAGAGCTGTGACCAGAGCAGGGGCAGGGGAGCCCTCGGCCTCTGAGAGCTGTGACCAGAGCAGGGGCAGGGGAGCCCTCGGCCTCTGAGAGCTGTGACCAGAGCAGGGGCAGGGGAGCAGACACCTTGACGGCAACGTTCGCAGCCGCCCCTCCTCTGCAGCGCTACCCTGTTCACCTGTGTCATCACCGCCCACCCCGCCGCCAGCTCCGTAGTCCACTTCGAAGGCCTTGGTGATGGCTGAGAGGACAGGAAGCTGGATTATCCGAGGCCAGCGCCCAGGACAGACGGAGGTCACTCATTAAAGTCTCGGGAGGCTTGGGAATCACGTTATAATTTGGCGAGAGGGGTTTTACCTGCTCTGGTTTTCAGTGTGTCTCTCTGACTCGTGTTCTAGAAAGCATTTGTTTTGGGGACTGGAAAATGAGGTCAGTCCCTGTGGAAAAGTGGGGGGACCCAGGACGCCACGCAAGGCTGGGGGACAGGACACTGGGGAGAGCCAACCCGCACGGCTAATTTCAGATCCTTGTCAAATTCCAAGTGTCATCCATCAGTGAGCAGCAGAGATACAGCCTGTGACGATGTTGGGTTCGGGGCTGAGTCTAAATATAAGACAAGCGGTTGCCCAGGAAGTACCCGCGATCTGACCGAAGACAAGATGATGAAGTTAATCTTGTCAGAAATAACCCAGCGCCGAGTGCAGGACTCGCCCAGGGGGTGAGGATGTGACCTTGAAGGAGATGCAGCCAACTCCACCTGAGCGCGGTCCCCGAACCCCCTCCCACAGGTGACCCGCAGGTGTGCGTGCCAGTGCACGGCCCCAGAGGCAGCCTGCCCGTTGCAGGGGAGCCCGACTCCGCAGAGCTCTTCCTGGAACACAACATCGGCCCCCCATTTCTCTCAAGGAGGCCCCTCCTTCCTCCCACTTCTGGAGCCACATGGAGTCAGGGTGGCCCTTGCCAGGGACAGGCCTCGAGCCCAGATTTTCCCCAAGTGTGACGTGTACCTGGGTGGCATGTCGGACAATTTTAGGTAGCACATGGACAAACATTGTTAATGGTTTTACTGACATCCTTTATCATGGCAAGTGACACTCGTGATACTTCTGATTTAAAAACATTCCTTTTTAAATGTTCATATAAGAAAAGTGAGTTGATGGAAGGAAACAGTATTAAGTGAACAATATTATACATACATGGACGTGGCAAAAATGATGACGGTCTTGAGACATACTCTCTGGGCCCCTCTGGCTGGCATCCCCTTCCTGAACCCTCAGCCTCTGTTCTCTGATCATGGATTTCATGGAACCGTCACAGCTTCACCCTCACAGCTCGTTTCTCAAACCCACGCCTTCAGCACCGACCCGCCGATGTCTCCAATCACCTTCGTTGTCTCAGATGCCAAGGATTTCAGAACCACGGGGGGGTCGGGAGCAGAACATTTAAGTATTTCCCATTTAACGTGTTCACGTGCACTTGCCCTCGGTTCTTACGGAGTCTTGATAGGAAGGTATTATCTCCACTTTATAGCCCAGGAAAAGGAGGCCTCTGAAGTTCCAGTGATTTGGCCAAGGTGCCGTCGGTGTGGAAGACCTAAAGTTTAAAGCTCAGATTTGTCAGCCTTAAGGAATCCTAGCTGGACACGGACGGCAGAGGGGTGCAGGGCCTCTGGGCAAACCCGTATCTGGTGGATGAAGAAACCGCAGTCCAGAGCGAGGGTGATGTGGCCAACCTCTGTGTGGCATCCGACCCCATTCTGCCAGTCTGCCTGAAGTCCTGATGTCGTGTTTGAAAGCCCCCTGTCCCCCACCCCCCTCCTAGCATCACCTGCCTCTGCCGTGGCCGCTTCTCCCCCGTGGCCGCTTCTCCCCCGTGGCCGCTTCTCCCCCGTGGCCGCTTCTCCCCCGTGGCCCTGTCCCGCTCCGGTTCACACTGTCAGAGTCCCACTCCCGGCTGCTGCAGGGTCTCCAACTCCACTTCAGGGCTGCAGGAGAGAGCCTCAGTGGGGCTAGACCCGTGACTGGCTTACAGCCTGTCTACAGCGTCCCCCCACACGTGGGGACGGGTGTGACCAGGAACTGGAGGAGAGTGCGGGGTCTGCTCTGTAGCCACATGTCCACACGCCGTCAGTGGGAAGTGGGGGCCCTGGGCCAGGCGGGTGCTCCATGTCAAACCCTTGCAGAACACCACTGGCTCTCGACAAAAATCAGATGTTCAGTGTGGCCCCAGCCAAGCCCCAGTGCAGAGGTGCCAGGTGAAGGGGTCCGTCCATCCTGTCACCCCAAACAGTGGGGAAAACGTGAGTCCTGGCTCCCTGCTCCCTAGCTGCAGGGCGTTGTAGAGGTTACCCAGCCTCTCCCACCAGCGTCCTCTTGTGCATAATGGAGAGAACATTCTTTATTCATCATGCGGTTACTGTTAAGATTAGAGTTGATGCATCCAGGCTCCGACTCGGCTGTTAATGGCAGCTGTGATGGAAGAGGAGGAGGAGACGGTGGTGGTGGTGACGGTAATGTGATGGTCGTGATGGTGGTGGAGGTGGTGGTGATGATGATAGAAGCACTGGCGGTGGAGATGGTGATGGTGATGATGGTGGAGGTGGAGGAGACAGTGGTGGTGACGATGATGGAGGTGGAGGAGATGGTGGTGGTGACGATGGTGATGATGCTGATGGTGCTGACGGTGGAGGTGGTGATGGTGATGGGGGTGGAGGAGACGGTGGTGATGGTGTTGGGGGTGGAGGAGACGGTGGTGATGGTGTTGGGGGTGGAGGAGACGGTGGTGATGGTGATGGGGTTGGAGGAGACGGTGGTGATGGTGATGGGGTTGGAGGAGACGGTGGTGATGGTTATGGGGGTGGAGGAGACGGTGGTGATGGTGATGGGGGTGGTGTGAGGAGGAAAAGAAAGTGTGGTGAGAGAAGTAGAGAAGAAATCACCTGCCTTCCTGCTTCACGAAGTGGTCGTGACACTCACCGCAAAACGGAAGGCTCCTCTAAACTGTAACGTTCCACCCCTTGCGCTCTTGCTGTGGACCTGACCCCAGGTCTTCGACCCTCCTGAACCCACGCTCTCGCTCCCAAAGGGCACTGCTGTCGTCGGTCACCTCGTCCAGGCCACTGAAATAAGTCGCTTCAGGAGGCAAAGCACTGTGGGGTTCCCAGAGCCTCCAGGGAAAGGCTTGCGGCTGGGGGGCTGGGATCCCTTAGGCTGTGGATCCAGGGCTGAGGGTTGGGGCCAGGAGCATTCAGAAGGCACGGAACCTGGCAAACAGGCTCAGAGAAGTTTCTGGTTTGGTTGTGAAGTTGTGTCAATAATAGAAAACAGATGTGAGTCCTCGGACTCCAGTTTGTGTTGAAGTCAAGAGGCTCAGAAGTAGCTCGAAAGTGGGTCATGCTACCTGCTGAGGGTCCTGGGGGCCCGTGTGGGCAGGAGGGAAGAGGGGACGGGCAGAGGGCTGGTGCTGTGGGCGCTGGAGAGCGGCCCAGGTGGGACCTCTGGGGACACACAGAGCTGCCTGGAGGGGCCGTGAGCCCCACAGACGCCTGCGGAACCCCCGCTGCACCTGCTGCAGAGCCAGGGGCAGAGCTGGGGTCCATGCTGGGTGCAGAGCTGGGGACCATGCTCGATGCAGAGCCGCGATGGCAGCTGAGCCATCCCAGTGCGGACTGTGACTCCTAATCCCCAAGTCGCCGGAGTCATGTCACTTCCCACTTTCCTGGTGACAAGGCCACAGTTGGGAAGGTTACACAGCTCGTCACGGGGAAACAGCTTGACTCCAAAGCCCTTTCCCTCTGTCATTTTGTCCTCCAATTAAAGACACCTCCTAACCAAGGTGACAAAGAGGCCTGCTTCCGCGCTGCAGGCCTCTGTCCCCAAGGGGAGGAGCTTGCAGAAAACACACACATTGTCGTAAGTGCTAGAATCGTGTCTGCAGAGGGTCCTGCACCGGGCAGAGCGCCATGGGGGGCCGGGGAGGGTAAGACGTCCAGACCAGGGGAGGAGCAGGCCTTGCAGGTGGAGAAAGGCCGTCCTGGCAGGGTTGCCCTCACCACCCATCTGGGTTGGGTGCAGTGAGCCTTCTGGTGTGGCTGGAGCACAGGCTGCTGGCCGGACATGGGGCCAGAGGGACGAGTGGGTTCCACTGGGACCCGGGAGCCAGGCCGTGGAGGCGAGACTCCATCCCAGGCCCGGGGCGGGGGTAGCACGGGGGGAGGTGGTTAGGCCGAGAATCAGCCTGGATGCCAATGAGGCCAGTCAGGAAGCTGCCTTAACACCCAAACAGTGATGGGGGCGGGAGGAGGACAAGCCGTGGAGACAGGCAGAAAAGGGGGTCTGTTCCCCTGTGCCGTGTGCTGGTCTGCTTCCTCGCAAGAAGGTGGAAATTTAGGAGAGAGTTTTCAGGCCACTGCCGCATCCATTTGGGAGACCACACACTAGCCACAGGTCATTAAGCAAATGCCCCCTTGTCTCCAGAAGCACTTCAGCTCTGAGTGGGAATACCTGTCACCACTCTGCTTCATTACCCAAAGCAAAGGTGATGTCCCGGAGCCAGTGACGTCCTGGGAGAGAGGGGACTGGCCGCGCCCTGACAGCCTGTGCTGCCCGCTGTCAGGATGGCAGCCCTCGAGCCGCAGGGGAGGGGCACGTGGCCACCCGTGAACTCCAAGGGGCGGCTCAGCGGCCCGTGACGACGGTGCAGGACACCACCGAGCACGCAGGCAGGCCAGGTCTGCCCTGGGGGCTGAGAGGTGAGAACCAGCCCAGGAAGGGGCCCCGGGGACGGGCTGGCAAAGGGCAGGCCAGCACCTGGACATCTGAGCCACCCGCTTGACCCTCCTGGGGGGGCAAGGCCAGCCTCCAGAGGAGACGTGAGGTGAGGGTCTCACAAGTGGATGAGTCACGGCCACCTGGCGTCACGGGCAAGGGCAGGGCAAGCTCTGCGGGAGGAGAGCCTCCGGTTCTTTCGGCTGATCCCCTGTGACCAGTGACCTGGCAGAGTTTCAGCCTCCGGGGCCACCAGCCTCGACAAACACGTGCCTGTTCTTTCCGAGGCTGCTTTGCTCTTAGGTATCCCGTGGTGTGTCCGGCCCCTTCATCCTTTACAGGAGCCCTGGGTGTTAAGGCCAGACCGCCTGAACCACCATAAGGCCCTTGGGAAGGGCCTGCCTCCAAAATTGTGAAGTTGAAGGCGTTGTCTTCAGCCGCCTCCTGCCTCCCCGCCCACTCCCTCGTCCCCCATCCCAGGGCCCCAGCCTTCCACCAGCTCTCTCGGCAAACGGCTGTGCTGGTGATTTCCTGACAAATGATCCCGGGGACGGGGTAGCTGATACAGGTTCAACCGTGGCCTCAGGTAGCTTTAGATGAAGACCCTCGATGGTTAGAAAATCTTTAACATCCAAAGGAATGCTTCCTTTTTTTTCCCTTTGTGAGAAAATAAATACAACAAAATTTGCCATTCTAACCATTTTAAAGTGTACACTTGAGTGACATAAATTACACTCACAATGTGGTGCAGCCGTCACCGCTGTTTCTGCAGTTTTTCATTCCCCGAAACAGTTCCCTCTTCCTCCATCCCTGAGAACCTCTAATCTACAGTTTCCATGAATTGGCCCGTTCTGGGTGTTTCACAGAAGTGGAATCATACACCTCTGTCCTTTTAGGACTGGCTTCTCTCTCTTAGCACAGTGTTTTCAGGGCTCACCCATGTTGCAGCGCGTGTCAGAACTTTATTCCTTTTCAGGGCTGACTAGTATCCTTCTGTGCATGTATTCACCACATCCTGTGTACTCCTTCAGCCGCTGAGGGAAGGCAAGCTCTCTGAGTGTGAATTTCCACAGCTGGTCTGTTACAGAGCAGGTACCTGCTGCTTAACACAGACGGTGGGCATCACCCAGCTGCACCACACGTGCGTGTGTGTGCGCGTGTGCAGAAACACGCGTACTTGAAGAGACAGGAGCATGCAGACGTGAACAGAGCTGGCAGGAACGCCCTGATGGCCTGGTCCAGGGAGCTCTCCCCTGGCACCAGCTTCCCTTACCAGGAGGGAATGTTGTGTTCTCCCAAAGCACACACATTAATAGTCTCGTTAATGAAGGATTTTTCATTATCAAACCTGTCTGTGTTTATAGGGCTCCTCAGAACAGCAAGGACAGGAACTCTCTGTTCCTCTCCACATTTGGGAATCTGCCGGTGCCTTGTGCAGAGCTGCACACAGACCAGGGACGAGCTTGACAGAGAACTCTGCAGAGGCTTTGGAGTCATCTACCACTTTGGAAGTGGTATTCCAAGTTCTGAGAAAACCAGGGAAAAAAAAAAGCACTCATTCCTCTTCTCAAATAAAATCCAAGGCAGAACCCAGAATAGAAAGCCAACCAGAGTCACCCAGACTGTTCAAGAAGAGATGGCTGCGTCTTTTGTGTGTGTGTTCTCTGTCCACAACCCGTCCTGTGGGTTCCCCAGACTTGATTCAGCTGTGTAGGGTCCTCGGGTTAAAGTGGCCGCGCTCTGGTTCAAGGCGGGGGCAGGGGGGAAGCCCCACCATGTCAGCCTCCCCCCGACCTGTACCCGCTCCCAAAGCAGCCCTGGGGAGCCCAGGGCTCTCAGCAACATTGTGGTTTTTTTGTTTTGTTTTGTTTTTTTCATGCTTAACTAACTCTTCTACCGATGAGAAACAGACCAGGGAGGTAACGTGATTTCCCAAAGACACAGAGCCATTCAGTGTCAGAATCAAGATTGTTACCATCCACAGATAACTGAGTCTGCCGTGAGGAGGCTTACAACGCGGTTGAAGGGCAGGATGTGTGGACGTGAGGAGAGCGGGAAGCTCCGACGGCCTGTGCCCTCCAGGGCCGCACCAGCCCACAGGCATCGCGAGACCTCGTGACCCCTGGGAACCGAGGCGCCCCCTCCTCTGAATCCCCTCAGTGGGTCAGACCCGGGAGTGGATGTGGGCCCGGGTGCCAGTGGCGGCCCTAAGGAGAGAGCAGGGAGAGGGGAGGGATGGGGACACGGTGACAAGGAAAGGACGCATGGGCGGGCGGGGTTGGAGAATATTGTCGGGGGGGGGGGGGAAGGGGAAGGGCTGGGAAGGGGAAGAGATGGAGCCACTTGAGCGGCGATGTCCCCACTCCAGCCGGCGCTGGCGGAGGGTCCTTGGGAGCCCTGGGCGTCCCCTGCCCCCCCACCCCCGCAGTTGCGCATGGCTGCGTCTGGCGCGTCCCAGGCTTGTCCTCACGCCTCCTCCAGCCTTTTCAACCTCGACCCACAGTGGGGCCTGGAATCAGGCTGCCCCAGGGTGGCTTCCAGAGTTGCTGGGGTTCCCGAGATCACAGAAACGGCAGGTCCCGTGCTGGACCTTGGTTCGTTCTCAGGGCTCTGGGACCCCCAGAACCAGGCCTGGGGAGGCTGTGAGGAATGTGAACCCATGAGGCCAGAGGCACCCGGACATCAGCCGGCCGGAGAAAGGCTTCCACAGCCGCACTGTTCTCCACCCCCGGACGTTTCTATGACAACACACAGTGTTTTGAAAGAATGACCAAGCTGTTTCACTTGTTTATGTTTTCTTGTTTGTTTTTTTTGTTTTGAAGAGAGGGTTGGAATTAATTCTCTAAGGACACCCATGCCTCTAACGTTAGAGTGAATACAGCACTGCTCACAGGAGCGGTGCTACACACGTGCACACCCACGTTCACCCACCTCACAGGTGACTGTGCCCCACACTTGGTGACCACAGGCCCTTGCTCCTTCCCTGGGTTCTTGTCCAGACCTTTCGTCCTGGCTCCTGGGCCCTCTTCAGTTCAGTCCTCCTTGTACTGAGGAGTCTAACCCACTCGTGTTTTAGGGGGTCAGCGGGGCCCGGGAGGCAAAGAAACGAATGCACCCTGGGCATCGGGTCAGGAAGTCCAGCTCATCCTGCGTCCTGCACCTGTAAGGCCGTCCTCCCCGGCCTTATCTTATCAGTGTCCTAATCTTTCTGCCGGGAGGTTACTTAGATAACCTCTGAGGTCCTTTTATCTCTCAGACCCCATGGCTTTAGTCAGGACCCTGTCACTTCTCCTGGGAGACAATTCCCAGGATGCGGAAGCGCTCCCTTGGGCTGAGGTCGTCCCATAGGGGATGGACCCCAGCCTCAGCTCTCCTCCGGTCCACACGCTCTCCAGGGCCACCTCATCCAGCCGCCCCTGCGAGCCCAGCTCCGTGCGAGCCCACCTGTACGTCCAAGTCCAGAAGCTCCGCCTTGAGTACAGAACGCTGACCCCTCCTCTCCCTCAAGGCCCCACTGCAGCGAGAGGGTCCTCCACCCACAGTCGCCGGGTTACAAACCCCGGGATGGGGGGGGCGTGCCCTTCTTTTCCTGCCTCTTCTCCGACCCCCACGTGCAGCCAGAAAGCAAATCACACGCCTTCTGTGTCCCAGGTCCCCCTGCTTATCTCCAGTCCCCCGTCTCGGCCTCGGCTCAGGCCTCCACGATCTCTGCGTGGGCCACCCCTGCCCGACTGCCCAATCGTGACAGTGCCAGACGGCAGCGCCCATCACAGCAGGGCCACCGTCTCCTCAGAACGGAAGCCAAATGTCCAGGCCTGGCCCCAGAGCCCCCGGTCCTCTTGCTCCGGCCCACCTCTCCAGCCCGTCCCCTCCCGGCCTCTCTCCAGCCACGGCCTCCACACTTCCCCCCTTTCCCTCTCTCTCCACCGGATGCCTGACCCACCCACTTCAGCTGACAGCTCTCCATCCTCCGAGCCTTCCCTCCAGGGCACGGCTTGCCTGCTGTACTGGACTCTGTCCATCTGTCCCCGTTGTCCCCAGAGCTCCTGGAGGTCAGTTTCTGAGCCCTTTCTCTTGAATCTCCAGCACATAAACATGTCCGTGAACGGTTGAGTGAAGGACTCGCTGCCATGTCCGTGGTTCCTTCTGGTCTCCACCTGTTATGTCACATGGTGTGGATTAGGGAGTGGGCCTTATGGGGGAAACTTACAAAGGCCGAGGGTCAACAAGAGAAGACACACGTCCCCGGGTCCTCCATCTCACAGGAGGTGCACCGGGTCTAGGACACCGCCGGGGCTGCAGTGTGGGCCTGCACGGCTGTGGAGGGACCCAGGACCCCTCCTCCCCCATGGCTTTCTCTTTTCATAGAGGAATCAGGAAGGGAAGGCATCCTAGCGGACGAGGGAGTAAACACACTGCTTGGTGCCAGGCAGGCGGGGCTGGGAGCGCAGCTGTTTAAGGAGTTGTCTGAGATGCTGGCCCCCCAGCACACAGGACACTCAGAGCCCTGGGGTATGGCTGTCCTCCCTGCCGTGGGGAAGGGCTATTCCGAGCTGGGTTGCTACCTGTCCCAGAAAGCTCGCTGTGCAAACAGCCCAGAGGGGTCTCCTGCATCACTGTCCAATGACTCAGCTGGCTGTGCCTCACCGGTAACGTGTGACTGGATGGAGGGATGGTGGGATGAAGGCCTCTAGCACACAGGTGAACACGTGAAAGCCCCTGACACAAATGGGTACCCAGTTTACGTGTGTTTCCCTTCTCATCCCTGCTCCAACTTTGTGAATTTCTGCAGAGGTTTCTGGGTGTGCAGAGGAGGTGGCCCTGTCATCTGGGGCTAAACGTGGACGCTTGAAAGGTCTTGGGGGCGGGGGCTGAGTGGCTGGACAGCTCACCTTCCACAGTCGTCCTCAGGTGTGTCGCGCCCTTTTGGAACATGCATTCCCCTTCAACACGGTCCTGATGTACATTTTTATCCAACATCACCTACTTCTTAAAGACCAGAGGTCCTACGCACTGTGGTTTGTTCCTGGGTCTCAGACCCCTGGGAAGCCACGTCCCAGACCAACTTCAAGATGACAGAATGGGTGGGAGGTAAGGACAAGCCTGCCTCGGAGATGCTGGTGGAGTCCCACCTCCATCCCCTTCCCATGGTTACCGCTTGTCTGGGCCTTCCTCAGCACATGGACCAGTGGTTCTTAAACTTCAGGTGCTTCAGAGACACCCAGGAATGGTCTGGAATGTGCACTTCCAGGCTCCATAGCCAGAGGGTCTCCTCCAGTAGGTCTGGGCGGGGCCCTGGGTTCTTCCCTTTTTAACTTTGTGTCCCCAAACTTCATCCTGAGCTGGGCTGGGTGAGGCCAGCACGCGCTCAACGTCGCGGGGGTCGGGGAGGGTGGGCAGAGCAGATGGGCCGAGCACGGGGGGTGTTGGGACCAACCTGACCTCCCTGCAGGGCTCCCCATCAGGGCCCCAGTGCCCCAGGCCTCGGAGCACCCCGTCCCAGCAGGTGGGCGGCAGGCCGTATGCCTTCTAGGGATACAGTGGGCATGGGACCTGGGGTCTTCAGTGAGCCCCTCCTGACCTGCAGAGGAGGGGAAGCCGGGTCTGGGGTCTGAGGTGGGAGCTTCCTGGAGGCTCCCGCGGAGACGAGTGCGAAGCATCGGTGTGTGAAGGCCACGGCCGCCCCTGCCTGCAGGGCCTTGAAGGCTCTGCGCCGGGGACAGCGTGGGAGAGCGGTGGAGGGTGGGGGTGCCGGTGAATCAGCCCTGAGTCGGCTCTAACCAGCCGGAGTCAGTCCTGCCGAGCGTGGGCTCCAGGGACAGGGCCACATCCCACAGCAGAGCCCTCTTGGAGAGGACAGAGTGCGGGGAGGGGAGGAATGCCCGCCCTCCGCCACCCAGTGCCCGCCCTCATCCTGGAAACGCTGGGGTCCCTGCTGACCTGGTCTCGCTCTTTGGACAGAGAGTTCTAGTTCCTCAAGGAAGAGGGCTCGCCCAGGTCGGGGTCAGCGCACGTGGGCAGCTGCCTCTGTTTCAGCGGCTGGCGAGGGTTGCCACGCTCTGCTTCTTGGTGGCTGGGTGTCAGAGACCCCGGCTGTGGCCTCAGGGTTTGTGACTCAGAACTGCCCTTCTGTCTCAGCCCTTTCTCAGCACCAGCTCCCGTTCCGGCACCCTTGGGTCCCCTCTAGATAAGGCATCGTGAGTTCTCTTCTGAGAAGTACAAGGAACTGCTCACTGATGAACTAAGATGTTTCTCAAAGATGTGTGATTTTTCACCACCCTGATTTCTGCATTTTAACATTGGAAGACTAAAAACCCGCTTCCTGCCCAGTGGATCGGAGCTCTCCTGTGGGATGGGCTGTGGGGCTCGGGATGTGGCCTGGGGGGTCCCCCTGATCCGACCGTGGAGGGGCCCCCTTCTCCTCCACCACCTTGGGGGACCTGCTGGGTCAGAACTTTCCAAATCCCCAGTCTAATGACTTCTTCTCTCTCTTCTACTTGTGTTTCCTAGGAACGGGTGGAGTATCTCTTTCTCATCATTTTTACTGTGGAAGCATTTTTAAAGGTCGTAGCCTATGGCCTGCTCTTTCACCCCAATGCTTATCTCCGCAACGGCTGGAACTTGCTGGATTTTATCATTGTGGTTGTTGGGTGAGTACAGCCACCCCTCCCCCACCCTCCGCCGCCCTCACCCAGTGCCGGCCCCTTCCCATCCGTATCTGTGTCCCTGGTCACAAGAGCCCTGGGCTTCAGGCCAGACGAGAGGATCTATTAAAAATCACTTCGGATCCAGACTGTCTCCAAAGGGAGAGGAGCTGTCACCTGGAACAGCCCCAGCCACTGCTCCCACCTGCACACGCGTGCACACGCACACATGCGCACACGCACACGCATGCGCACAGGTGAATCCGAGGCCTTCTGGTGGAGCCCAGGGGCCTCTGTGCAGCCAAGGAGATGCCCTAGCTGTAGGTCTTTTACTCCCTCTGGGCCTCACCTGGCTCAGCAGCCCCTGGACGTCTCCCCTGCGGTGTGGCCGAGTGCGTCTGGTTGGGCTGGACGGAAGGGTGGCTGGCACCCGGGAGCCGGGACACCCACCTGCACCTCTGCAGGGTCCTGGCTCGGTGGCTGCCGGGACCGGACAATGGGACTAGGAAGGTCCGAGGGCACAGGGCCAGACGCACTTCCCCGGACACGCTGCTGTGCTGTAGAGGCCAACTCAGCCTACGCTCAGAAACAAAGCGGCGTCAGGAAGCTTCAGGAAACCCTGGAAGTGACGATCTCCTTATCAAGGCATCAGTAACTTCAGGAAAAGATTCTCTGCGGAATGTTTGTACAAAGAGACCCGCACGTGCCACGAGAGACACAACTGACCGGGCTCCAGTCACTCATCCGTCTGTGGAGGGCAGGGTGCCCGAGCCTCGGGGCTGACCTGGCGCTACTTCAAGCCCACCTGCCGTTCACTCCCTCGCTGTCCCCACAGCCTCCGGGGTCAGGTCAGCGTGGCATTAGGCTCCTACCCCAGGGGGCCCTTCCCAGCCGCCCCAGGAGGATGTTGCCCTGGTGGCTTCCCCAGAGCGTGCCCTGCTCAGAGCCTCGTGGGCGCCCGGCCTTTCCTGCAGGAAGTGACGGAGCAAATCAGGGCCATTTGGGAGCGAGTCCCTGTCTCCGGGCATCTGGAGCTGTTTCCGAGTTTTCGCCGCCGTCTTTTTTTGCCTGGCCGAGCAGGACACACTTTGCATTAACATCAGGGACACTTGGAGGCGTGAGGGACACGGAAGTGACTGGACTCGGCCACGGGCGGGTGTCAGGGTCGGGCTGCAGCTGTGCGAGAGAGTTGCTACTTCTGTTCACTGCAGGATAAACAGAGTGGCTGACAAACGCCTTGAGCGAACTCCGCAAACCATGGCAAAGTCCTTTAACGTGCTTCTCCCTGATGCATCTCAATCCTTTTAAATTCAGCCTCTCCCCTCAAGGCCCGAGTCTCCTGGGAACCTTTCACACACTCACAGAAAGAGCCCAAGGAATGAGACCCGGTGCTTCTGGGGCCAACAGAGAGGACAGGCGCCTCTTGGGGCAGAGAAGCTGCGTCTTCTCCCGTCGGTGGGCTGAGTTGGCCGTGGTCTGTACGATGCTCTGCCCAGACGCGGCCTCACCTCTGCGTGGGGTGGAAGCAGGAGACACGGGTGGACCTCAGACAGGGGCCCGTCTCCCACTTGCATGGACCCGGCTCCTCCCGAAACTGCAGCAAGCGGACTGCTTGTGGGTCAGCCCGGATCCCAGCCACGTCTCCCCGGGCCCGGGCCGTCAGGCTGAGGAAGAGAGGGAGGCGTCCACACTTGGCACTCTCCCAGAGTTGCCTCCATCGACTGTTGACGACACGGAGGCTACGATGCCAGCGCTGGCTCAGCTTGTGGTCCACCATGACCCTCTGGCTTTTTCCCGTTGATCTTGCACTCGGCCACATTCAGCACCTGGTTTCTCTTCTCCAAGGCGCTGGTCTTTGGGGCTCTCCATCCAGTCTAGACTCAGCCCATCCTTCTAACTCGGAAAACAACACACCCCCATGGAGGGTGTGGCCCAACCACCTCTCTTCAGCTGTGCCCTCCCATCCCCACCCCTTACATGGATGTGCCTTTGCTTCCTCGTGTCTCCTGGGAAATATCTGCTCCCCTCGGCCCCTCCTGGGCAGCCTCTGCCCTCCTGCAAACTAGAGGGAGTCTGCCTTGCTCTGGGGCAGGTGGGCTTGCCTGCCTGAGTGCCGGGCTGAGGGCTCCTCTCCCTTCTCTGCCTTGCACCCAGGAGGCCAGTGCCAAGGCATTGCCCTCCCCCCACGTGCCCCATTCCTTCCAGAAGTGGAGGAGTCTCCTTGGAACAGTGGGGACATGGGGCTGCTGAATGGATGTGGGAGGACTTCAGAGCCTCTGTGAGCTACTCCCCTCCACCCCCATCAGGCACCCAGGAGCCCTCCCTCCGCCCCCGCCAGGCACCCGGGAGCCCTCCCTCCGCCCCTGCCAGGCACCCGGGAGCCCTCCCTCCGCCCCCATCAGGCACCCAGGAACCCTCAGCAGATGCTCAGCCCCTCTACTCCAGCCTAAAGGGCCTCACTTTGTCTCCAGCTCCCTCCCAACATGGGGCCCTGCCTCTCGGCTCACAGGGCCTCTAGAGACCATCGTCCTCTCTGATAACCTCTACCGTCCGGCTAAGGACCTGCCAGACACACCGCCTGGAGAAGGTCCCTGGCCCTTAGGCACCGGTGGGCACCAAGCCGTGGTTTTGCCTCTACAAAGTGTGACTGAGGAGAAACACGCCGGCCCCCGCAAGCTGAGAACACCTCTGAGGCCCGTTCCTGAAATTTCTGGCCCTTCAGGGGTTAAAGGAGAGCATGGCTGTTCAATCTCTGTCCCCTTCCCTGAATAACATTTGTGAACATCTTGTACTTTGATAAGCGTGTTCCCTTCTTCCAGGAAGTTCTAGGAACCAAATCTGGTTTGGATTTGGAATGTTGTTCAACAGACTTGCAAACTGATGTCCATGTCCTCAGTTTCTGTGATCCAGGCTTCCATGGAAAGAACATTTCTCTGCAGAGAAAGGACCCCGCTTCCCCCACCCTGGAGACCTCTGCCTGGGATGGGAGGTGTCACCAGCTAACACATGGACCCGTCAAACTGCCAGGCTGGGGTGAAGGAATCACAGAACAGGCAGGACATCAGACGTGGTCTGGCCACAGAACCCACTGTGCAGACACAGCCTACTCGGGGTCCCCGCGTGGAAAACACACCAAAGGGAAGCCACTCATCCCTGGCCTCACTGCCCAAGAAGTCCCGAGGGTTCTCCGGAGCACGTTTTGCAAATCCGTTTAGACCAGCTGCCTCCGCTGGGCCTTGCCTGGGTCTAAGCTTCTGCTAAGCCCCCAGCTGCAGCTACCGCATTCCCAGACCCAGCCCCCTGGGGCAGGAGTCATAGGAGCCCCAGCCTGCTCCTCAAGACCAGGCTGCCCAGGCCCGGTTCAGGTCTGGTCCCTGGGCGTCTTCCTTGGCCCCAGGCACGACCCAGTGCACTCTACTGACCATGAGTCAGTAGGACGTCTGTAGGTACAAAGACAAAGATGGTCCACGGGGCCCTTTCCCGTATTTTTCTCGGTTCCCACAAGTGGCCCAGGATCCCAAACTCCCATTCCTGTACATTCTCTGCATGTTCTAATCTCTCCCAAAACCTTTCCAAGGTGCCCCGTGTTCCCCACAATCCCTCCCCATTTCTGGTCTTAGGAAACATTTTCTGTAAAAGTCCAGATACCAGATTTCAGCTTTGCAGGCTTTGTCCCAACTGCTCAGCTCTGTCGAGAAAACATCAGTATGGAGCGGGGTGTCGCTGGATCCTCATCAGGTTTATTCCAGAGCAGGCAGCCCGGGGCTGCCCTAACCCCAGCACCGGTCCCTCCTTCTCTCTCTCATTCTCCCCGTGGGTCCTGCTGCCCTGGCTGTCTCTCAAGATACGGCCCCTCCCCTCCAAATGCTCGCAGGCCAGGAGAGGAGCCCTGCTTCCTCTTATTCTGCTTTCAGACCACCGCCCTCTCCTCCCTAAGCCCCTCCAATTCTTTTTTTTAAATTTATTTATTTTATTTATTTTATTTTTGGCTGCATCGGGTCTTCGTTGCTGCACGCAGGCTTTCTCTAGTTGCAGCGAGTGGGGGCTACTCTTTGTTGCGGTGTGCGTGGGCTTCTCATTGCGGTGGCTTCTCTTGTTGCAGAGCACAGGCTCTAGGCGTGCAGGCTCAGTAGTTGTGGCTCGCGGGCTCTAGAGCGCAGGCTCAGTAGTTGTGGCACACGGGCTTAGCTGCTCTGTGGCATGTGGGATCTTCCCAGACCAGGGCTTGAACCCCTGTCCCCTGCACTGGCAGGTGGATTCTCAACCACTGCGCCACCAGGCAAGCCCAACCCCTCCATTTCTGATGCTTGTGTCCTCAGACCCTCTACCCGCTGCTTCTCCAAGTCGTGGTCCTCCCACACCTTTGAGTCTCTCCTTGGCTGCGGAGACGTGAGCTCTTGGCCAGCTCCTCCTCTCCATCACGCACTGTCCCGCCATCAGCCTCCCAAGCTTCTTGGTTCCTTGATGTCTTCTTCTTCCCCAGGGATCCTGACTCCGTCCTGTCTCAGCTGCCCACTCCCAGGGTCGAAGTCAGGATCCCCACCATGACCGCGAGCCACATCCTCTCCATGATCTCAGACCAGCTTCCTACTCTCCAAAACATACCACCCATCCTTCCTGCTCCCTCCCTCCAGCGCTGGACTCCGACAGTCCCCTCCTCCTGCCCTGCGGTCATCTCTCACCTGTGTCTGCACTCAGCTTTTACTTCTCTCTTCATTTCCCTGCTCACTTGCAAAAGCACCAACTCCAACCCAGTCCGACCAGCTGGTACCTGAGCTGTGCCCTTGGAGCGGGTAGAGAAACGCACAGGGCTGAGCTGACGTGTCACTTCCCCTCATGACCACCTCCTCCCAGAGGCCCTGGGTGCCCGGAAACCCTACTGCACGGCCTGGCTCCATTCACCCTCCCCCACTTTCTTCCCCGACCCTTTTATGCCTTTGCCTCACCCTTCAAGCTTCCAGGACGCCCCCCCCTTTCACATTCCAGCTGATGGCTTGCTACCTGATTTGCTGAGAAGAGAGGTGCAGTCAGGAGAGGACTTCCGTCTGTTCCCGCACCTGCATCTGAACCCACAATGCACCTCCCTCCCCGGGACCATGATGAACCGTCCTGGCTACTGGGCTCGTGCCCCTCTGCGGGCATCCTGCCCTCCTGCCCACCAGGGGTACGACCCTTCCAGCCACTGTCCGCTCACTTCTTTACTGCCCATCGTCTGTCTCTATTAGATGATTTCATTTAAAAACAAGCAAAATGATTCCACACCCTCTTGCAGGAACTACCTTTTCTCTTCTCCTACCTTTTTCCAGCAAAATTCCTCCGGAGGGGTTGTTTGTATGGGACTCTCCCCTCCAGCTACGGTGGCCACTGAGCACTCACTTGAGATGCGCTGTATGTATAGAACACACAGCAGGTTTCAAAGATTTAGTGCAAAACAGAGAGGGACAAACATCTCACTAAAAACTCTTTATTACTGGGCTTCCCTGGTGGCGCAGTGGTTGAGAGTCCACCTGCCGATGCAGGGGACACGGGTTCGTGCCCCGGTCCGGGAGGATCCCACATGCCGCGGAGCGGCTGGGCCCGTGAGCCATGGCCGCTGAGCCTGCGCGTCCGGAGCCTGTGCTCCGCAACGGGAGAGGCCACAACAGTGAGAGGCCCTCGTACCGCAAAAACAAAAAACAAAAAATCTCTTTATTACAGCTGAAGTGATCATATTTTGGTTACGCTGGATTAAATAAAATCTATCATCACCGTCCATTTCGCCTGTCCCTTTTTCACTTTTTTAGTGTGGCTACTGGGAAATCTAACTTGCACACGCGGCCCACATTTGTGCTTTGCACCGTTTCTGTTGGATGGAACCGTCTCGAACACTCCTCTGTCCTCTTGAACATGTGTCTGTTACCTTTGTCCCCATCACTCCAATGTGACAGGTGTTGCCAGGGTCTGAGGCCGGTGCTCAGTTTCCTGTCCTCATGCCTGCGGCACCATGTCGGTTTCTAGGGGACCACTTGTTTGTGCCCAGGCTCAGATCAAAGCCAGGGGCTTGTCGGGAGGAGCTGGGATGTGGTGCCAGAGCACAGGGGCCAGGACGCTGGGAGGGCACAGGGGCCAGGACGCTGGGAGGGCAGAGAAACGGGCCCTGGCGGCAGCCTCCACCTGCCTGATGCCCTGCCTGGGCCGCCACTGCCGCGAAGCCCGCTCGATGCCAGCACGGGGCAGGCGGGACCTGCCCTGAAGGGCTGTCATCCGATGAGGGTCTCGGACCCTCCCACTTACCGGACTGGTCCTGGCTGGAGGCGCCTGCACACTTCACCACCCAGCATCTCTCAGAGAAGTCGGAGCCCCGCCGGGCAGGCAGGACATCCTGACGCCTCCTCTCTCCTTCTTCTCTTCCAGGCTTTTCAGTGCAATCTTAGAGCAAGCAACCAAAGCCGACGGGGCCAACGCCCTGGGAGGGAAGGGGGCTGGATTCGACGTGAAGGCGCTCAGGGCGTTCCGTGTGCTGCGGCCCCTGCGGCTGGTGTCTGGGGTCCCGAGTAAGTAGCCTGGGCCTGTCGGCCACGTGACCTCCTCACCATCCCCCAGTCTCTCCCCAACCTGAATTGCCAAGGAACCTGATTTCACATACACGGAGGGTTTTCTTGAATGGGTTCCTTTGCTCTAAAGGTCCCAGCTCTGCTGTGAGTCCATTAAAACCCACTGTGGCCCCCGCTCCCGTGAGCACCTGGGGAAGCCACAGGCTGATGGAGACAGCTGAACAGAGAACAGCCTCGCGGCCACCTGAGCAGCCCCCGTCCACCACCCCGGCCGGGGCTGGGGGTTTAAATACATGTGCAGCAGGAGAGCAGTGAGCGACCCCCCGGGCTCCCAGGGCATGGCAGCCGATGGGATTATCTCTGCTGTCTGTATTTTTCCAAAGAGCAATCAGAAAAGTCTCAGTGGATGTTCAGGAAGTTCTGTTTTGCCACTTCTGCCAGCCCTCTCCTCCTTTCACGTCACGTGGGGCATCTCCGGCCACAGAAGCCCTATTTTTGGCCTCGCCGCCTGTCAGAGTGAGAACTGCTTTTCCCTGAGGGGGGAGGGCGCTGGCCTGAGTCGGGCAGGTGGGGTGGGAGACAGGCCCGGGGACGGCGCCCCTTCTCCCTCTCCGGCAGCAGCCCCCCATTGCAGAGGGCACCCCAGCCCTGGACACAGAAGGTCGGGCTCCCAGCGTCCACTCCAGCAAACCCCAGCCCAACCTGCTCCCGGGCTGAGTCCACTTCCGGAGCTCCTGCCGCTGCTGTCCGGCCAGTGCTCACTGAGCCCGATTCTGGATGTGGGTGCCGGGACATGTCACACGTCCACTCAGCGTGACCAGGTCTGGGCCCTAACTTGAGGTGGGGGAGACCCCCGAAGCGGGCTGCAGCCAGACGAGCGTGGAGACGGGGCCGGGCCAGGAAGGTAGAGGGGGTCTCTGCACACCCACCCTTCCACCTGCACGGCCACCAGCCAGGTGACGTTATCCTGCTCAGTGGGTGAAACCTCTCAGGGTACAGAACTGTGGGAACACGAGGGGTCTTGTATCCACCTGTCCAGTGCTTTCCGTACCCACGCAGGATAGTGGAAAGATCCTCCTGGAGTAACTGAATTAACCACAGCAGAGCAGAGAGAACCAGGCCTCCTGAGTGAAACCAAGTCTCCCCACGGCACCTTGTGACCTCCTGTAAAGAACTGCGTGCATCTTAGACGCTTACAGGCGTGTCCTGCCTCTGCAGTTACCTTATAAGCCCCCTGAAGCCCAGAGCTGTGCCCTGGATTGTCTCTGACTCTGCATGATGGTGGCCTGGTCTCTGCTCAGGACGGGAACTCCCTGGGTGGACAAAGGCAGGAGTGGGGGTCCCTGGGCAGTGGTGGCCTGTGTTAACTCCAAGCGAGTGTAGACCGTGGCCCCTCTGCTTGGCCTTAACCACTGGGCCCTAAGAATGGAAATAGTGTATGTGACGGCTGAGACCCAGGGCCCGTTTGCAAAGCCTAAATTATTTGGGTTTTTGTGGTCAATTAGCCACCACTCCATAGGCCAAACTCAAGGAATGAGAAGGCAGGGTGAGAATCAGTTCCAACATGACTTTAAGGGGTTTAGTGTGATGGTGCAGCCAACGCGCTGGTGGCAGGGACTGAACTGAGCCCACACTTCGACCCAACACGCTACCACGGGCACGATGACGCTGACCCTGCCGTGCGTGCGCTTTTTAGGGCCCACAGCATGAGGGCACCGTGCAGGGCGTGAGGACACGTCATGAAAATAAGTATGGTCCCTTCCCTGGAGGAGTTTGAAAATCTAATGAGAGTACACCAGGCAGCCTTTGCTGCAGGAAAAAACCATCCCAAACTCTCGGTGACCGAAAACCAGAATCACGCATCCTTGGCTGGTGTTGCATGAGGGCTCTGGGCCTGACCAGCTTCCGTGGTCCCCTCATCCCAGAGCCCAGGTTGAGGGAGCGTCCAGCGTGCGTGCCTGAGGCCCTCACAGCACAGGGCGGCTCTCGCCAAGGGGCACACGGTCAAACCACACAGGCATATTCTAGGCTTTTGCTCAGCCTGGTTTATATCATGGCTGCTCACATGCCAGTGGCCAAAGCAAGTCACCTGGCTGCCGTGGTCCCAAAGGTGACGGGTCACAGAAGTGTGCCGTCCATACAGAGAAGCACGGGTGAAGGGTTGTGATCAAACAGTCCACTATCCCCAAGAGACGGAGGGGGCGTTATTAACAGGACTAGTTACGGTGATGACTGTGGTACAGGGGTTCCTAATCAGGGATGCAGGGGAGCTGCATCCTGTGGAGTAGCCGGGGCTCCTCCACAGAGGAAGCTTCACGGACCGCGTGCCATCCGCGTGCAGTACCGACGGCAGCTCTGCACTGCGGGGCTGGGGGTCGTTCCGTCGAGAGGGTGAAGACGGGACTCTGCCTCTGAGCTGTAAGGCCCTGCGGCCCCGCCGTGAATTCAGGGAGATGTGCTGTCAGTGAAGCTGGTGCTGTTGCAGCCGTGGGGCCTGCAGGTAGCTCTGGCTTTCTCAGACAGCTAGCAGCTGGGTCTTGTTTTCTGTGGGTCGCTGGTGAGAAGGGAAAAGCTCTTTGGGGGGCTTCAAGGCAGGGCTGATCCAGCCTTTCTCGCTGAGATAGCGTCTCTGCGACCTTTTAAGTAGTGACGTGTGTAGACCCAGGTGGCTAAGTGCCCCGGGCTGGTCTGGTTGATCTCGTCGAAGACGATGTCACCGACATCTCCCGCTGCAGACCTGGGCGGAGGCCTCCCTCCTCCGATGCCACGGCCTTCGGTTCTCCTCCCCGCCGCGCCGCTCCCGTCTCCTCCTTCTCTCCGGACCTGCCGCTGCCCGGCTTTCTCCCCCATGGCAACGCCGCAGCATCTCTGACTGAGACCACCGGGGATCCCCATGGTGCCGAATCCAGCGGCCTGTCTCGGGGCCGCTTACCTGACTCTCTGCAGGATTAGATTCAGCGGGTGGTCCCTTATCCTTGAGCCGCATCGTCACCGGGCCTTGGGGACGCCGTTCTTTCTCAGCTCTGCCCTCACTCCACTTGCTTTTCCCTGTGGGAGTCGCGGGCTGACGTCCCCTCGCCTTCTCCTCCTCTTACCGCTGGGAGCGCCAGCTCCGTCCTCGGGCCTCTTCTCTCTCCGCACCGGTCCCTGGTGGTCACGCCCAGTCTCCTGTGTGGCCTCTGACAACAGCGAGCTGCTGCCGCCCTCTCCTCTGAGGCCAGGCTTGCACTGCCGCCCCCGTCCCTTCACGGGAGGCCTGGTAGGCAGCGCCCTGAGCTCGCCATGTCCCCCAGAGCCTTTCCCGTTTGGTAAAGGTCAGCCTCATCCTTCTAGTGACTCAGGCACAAATCCTTGGCCTGTTTCTTTGTCCCACCCTTTGCTTCCAGGCCCTCAGAGCATCCTACGAGCCACACCTTCCAGATACTCAGTTCCCGGCCACCTCCGTGTCCACTGCAGCGCCCACCACCCCTCACCCGGACCATCACCGCCGCCTCCTGGCAGGAGTCTCTGTTTTGCCCTTTGTCCTTTGTCACAGCCGGGGCTCAACACAGCAGCCAAACGGTCCTCTCAAAATACGTGCCACTGTTCCAGTTAGAGCCCTCCGGGCTCCCCACCTCCTGAGAGACAGGCCCCTCTGCAGCCTCCCCTCCCCCCGCCCTCCTGGGCCCCCCACCAGCCTCCGCGACCCCCAGCTGTGCCACAGCAGCCCGAGCCCGCTCACGTGGTGGGACCTCCGTCCGGGCGCCCTCCACTTGGCTGGCCTCGGCGTCCACGGAAACGGCACCTTCTCGGGGGCCTGTCCCGCCGCCCGTGTCCTCCGCCCCCTTCCCCCCTTTATTTCTCCTCCATCTCTCTCCACCCTCTTGCCCCCATTTATCTGTTTGTCACCCCTGGCCTCACGAGAACATAACCTCCACGAGGACGACAGTTTTTTTGTTTTGCTCACTGCTGTATCCTCAGCCTCTACAATTATCTACAGAAACGCCAGGTCAATCTTTGTGGGGTGACTGGGCCCCTCACGGGCTCCACATGGCCAGGACGGAGCACCAGCCCACCCCTAAGGGTCGCTGGTACTGAAGACCTTCTGTTCACGGGTGTCTCCTTTAGTGCTTCCGAAGGGCTTTCTTCTTCTAACTTATTTGATCTTTATGACAACTGTGTGCTGTGTAGCTGTGCACATAGGTAGTACATAGTCAGGTGCAGTTTCTGTAACAAACAGGTTAACTGGGTGGTTTGCGGGACCAGAAACTCCAAGCCCAAAAAGTTACTGTTATTTTTTGCGTCCAGATGTGTATTAAATGCCATTGAAATCTTAGGATCACAGGTTATGGAGGGAGAGAGATGCTTGTGAGGGTACAAGCCCATGAGTCATTTATTAATTTTCTTCAACAAAACCCACTGAGTACCTACTTCATATGGGACTTTTCTAGCTGTCTCAGAAGATACAGAAATGAGTCAGACACTAAGAGTGTTCTCAAAAAGACTGAATTGTCAAAGAAAATAATATTCATAGAAATGATGGTAGAGAACAAAAATTGGAGATGTGCAAAAAAAAAAAAGGTTGAGTACGACATGTTGAATTCTGTGACAGGTGTGCTTTGGGGGACTCTGTACTTTGGGGAGTGAGGATAGAGATCAGGACAGGCTTCTTGGAGGAGGAGGACAGACCTTGAAAGGCAAGTGAGGAGGGGCCGCCAGGAAATCAGGAAGGAGGAGAGAGGGTGGCTGAGGCCCTGGAGTTGTACACAGGGAGGCTGGGGATCGGGGGGTGTGGGTCTCACTGTGGGTGTAGAAACCAGCTGACGCTCTCGGTGAGATGCTGTGCAACTAAGGTTTGATCACTTTGCTCCATCAAATTCCCACAGTAAAGGAAGTGAGTCCCCAGGGCTTGTAAGGCCCCACTGTCCCTCGGCAGAGGTGCAGACAAGCAGGCATGTTGCACCACAGAGAAGCCACAGGGACGGTCAACATTACACATAACATCCACATCCGTGCAAGGCCGGTGCCAGGCTCAGCAGCCCATCCACCCCCATCCGTGTTTATTGATCACTTGCTGTGAGCCAGGTGCTGGGGACACAGACCAACAGGACACCACCTCCGTCTGCCAAGGTCCTGGATGCTTGAAAGGCTCCCGAGGATATGAATTTTTGTGAGATTAGCTGGTTCTCAAGGAACTGTTATTTCTGGAGGCACACAGGTTAGAAATCAGCTTCTTGTCAAGCAGGGTTTGCTTCCTCACCGGGAAGTGAGGGGACCACGTGTGGCAAGGTCAGGCTCTTTCCTTCTATTTTCCTTTGCTCAGCCTAGAGCTGTTTCTGGAAAACAATCAGCACCAATCAGTCGATAAATATCTGTTGATTGAATGCTACGTAGACAGCACTGGGAGAGACTTGAGCCGTGGTGGTTTCAGGCAAGAGCTCTTGCGTCAGACTGTCTGGCTTCTGCCCCTGACTTCCTGTGTGACCGGGGGGAAGTTACTCAGCCTCTCTGTGCCTTAGTTTCCTCATCTGTAAAATGGGAATAATAATAGGACCTATTTCACATGTTACTAGGAAAACAAAGTGAGCTAATGCATGCAAAGTGTCTCGCCTGTAGTATGTGCTCAGTTAAATGGTAGCCACTGTTACATCCCATCACTCGATGTGAGGCATGTAAAATAGAAATATCTGACAAGCACTGTCAAGACAAAGCAGATATACTTTATTTTTTTAACATCTTTATTGGAGTATAATTGCTTTACAATGTTGTGTTAGTTTCTGCTGTATAACAAAGTGAATCAGCTATACATATACATATGTCCCCATATCCCCTCCCTCTTGGGTCTCCCTCCCACCCTCCCTATCCCACCCCTCTAGGTGGTCACAAAGCACCGAGCTGATCTCCCTGTGCTATGCGGCTGCTTCCCACTAGCTCTCTGTTTTACATTTGGTAGTGTATACATGTCCATGCCATTCTCTCACTTCGTCCCAGCTTCCCCTTCTCCCTCCCCACATCCTCAAGTACATTCTGTACGTCTGCATCTTTGTTCCTGTCCTGCCCCTAGGTTCATCAGAACCATTTTTTTAGATTCCGTACAGATATACTTTAAACATAAAGAATATTCCAGAGTTAAACAGCAAAGCTTACCAGAGGCTCATGTGCAAACAATGAAATGGACTCAAGGAGTGAGTTTCCCAGGCACGGTGACAGGTCCAGACCTTTCCTACGGAGGAGGAGTATTTGAGCTGAGCCTGAGGTTGATGCAGAATGGTCAGGGCTGGAGATGAAAGGACATTTGGGGTGAAAACCTAGTTTGGGGGAGCCACCGATGCAGACCAGCCCAGTCCAGCATGAGGTTTTGCATGGACATGTCCATCACAGAGGAGGAGGTGGTGAGAACCAGGGTCAGCAGGGAGCAGACGGGTCGGGGGTTGTCCCGGACGCCACGCCAGGATGGCATTTTCCCAAGCAGTGACGCTCTTTCCTCCCCATTAGAAATATTCAAAAACTGCACTGCAGAGAGACAGCTAAATGTCTGGGAAACCTAAAGAATATCAGAACGGATGGTGCACCTTGAATTCCAGGGGGCTCATCCATCCACCCTGGACACAGCCAGCTGGGCAGAGCCAGACCAAAGAACCTCCCCCGCTCCACCTGCACAGCCCCCAGTGGAGGCCAGCCCAGGCGTCCTGCTCTCACTAACCTCCCACTGTACGACCCTGACCCTCTTTTTATTGTTCTTGATAGAGTGGATTCTTGACTGTAAAATTCCTGCTGCAAAATTTAAAACCTCGCCCGAGTGCCCAAGTACCCAGGTGAACCCTCCTCATCCTGCGAGGCAGTTTCTCCCCAGAATGGGCTCCCCTCCTGGGGCTTAGTGGCTGGGAGATTGGCCGCCCTGATTAGAGAGACTGCCAGGTAATTATACCCATTGGGAGCAAATTAGAGCTGCTGGAAGCAACTTTCCCGAGTGTTTCCACACTTTGATGGTTCAGAAGTGGTCCTGCTGTCCTGCCTGATACGTGCTCATTGGGAAGTTGGGCCACCGGGATTTGCAATCCTGCTCGGGGACAGTGTCCCGTGCCCAGTAGTGGGGCCTGCAGCGGAGCAGGGTCCTGGCACCAGAGATGGTCCCGGCAGGCAGCTCCTATCCGAGAACACCTCACCATTCCAGAGCTGACAAGGGAAAGTCCATCCGGAGCCGATACTTGCAAATCAAATGACTCAGGCCTGAAATGTACAGATTTTGGAAACCGAGTCCAAGGGAAGAGCCCTGTTCAGAGCAGATGCTCGAATCCACCTTGCTTCCTGCCCACCGGCCACTTTTCCTGCTGCCGTGTCACCACCTCCCGTCCTCCTGGTTCATGTGACTTAACTCCGTCAAAAGCCCACGTGATGGGGCTTCCCTGGTGGCGCAGTGGTTGAGAGTCCGCCTGCAGATGCAGGGGACACGGGTTCGTGCCCCGGTCCGGGAAGATCCCACATGCCGCGGAGCGGCTGGGCCCGTGAGCCATGGCCGCTGAGCCTGTGCGTCCGGAGCCTGCGCTCCGCAAGGGGAAAGGCCACAACAGTGAGAGGCCCGCATAACACACACACACACACACACACACAAAAAAAAAAAAAAGCCCACGTGACGCAGGCGGGGCTGGTGCACAAGCCAGAGGTGCGCAGCCCATTGGACGGCAGCCCACCTTCACCCCTGCCCAGCCCGCTGCCCCTGGACAGGCCTGTCCCCCCTCTGCACCTCTGTTCCGCCTGCAACCAGGAGGGCCTGGGCTGCGGAGCCCCCAGATCTCCTTCCTGCCCCACGGTCTCCCCCTCCACCCGCCAGTACCCGCGCGGTGCCAGGCCGTCCCGCCTCTCCCCCACCCCTCCTCCTCCCCCATCTCCTTGGACTTGGTCCTCTTCCCCGTCACTTTCTACTTTGCTTCCTCTGCCTTTTCATCCCTTTTGTCCTAAAGGGGTCTTCGATGTCATGGAACCTTATCCAAAATGAGGGACACTTACCAGGACGGGGCATGTGCAGAAGGGCCACCTGCAGGTCCATCCCTCCCCCTGCTTCTCACGACCGAGGTTGCCCGCCACTGCCCACCCCGTTCAGGAACCTTCCTCCACCACTTCTTTCACAGAAAGAGGAAGTGATAAAACCTTATTCCTTCCATCATCTCACGGTGCGAGTCTTAGTCAGGGTGTCTGAGTGGGAAGGGACTTCAGGCATCCGGTCCAACCAAGTGTCCACCCTGCAGATGGGGACGCTGCCTTGGATGAGCTGAGTGGCTTCCTCGCCGTCACACAGCCTCCTGGCACCCGGGACCCTGCACCGTCTGTAAGAAGGTGATGGCGGTCATGATGGACCCCTGCTTGGTGGTCTCGGAGCTTGCAGAGCCCCCTCACACACGTGACTCCCAGCCGCCCCGAGGGGGACGCAAAGCCAGGGGGTGTGGGTGCCCCCCACCTCCCAGCCCCGCAGCCCACAGAGCCCTTTGGGACGCCGTGCATAGCCTGGCCTCTTAACATTCCAAACAGGTTGGCATCTGCAGGAAGAGGAGGCTGAAGTCGGCTCCCCGGGGCCGGCCTGCCCCTCGGGAGCAGGGCAGAATTCAGGATGGGGTCCCGCACACCCAGCCCGGGCCCCAGCACCCCTCTCGTGCATCCGGGCAGCTAGGCATCCATGCTCGCCCCTCCCACACGGATTCCTGAGCACAGCCATATCCCCTCCCGCCATCCGGCAGCTCTGGCTCCTGCCCCTGCCGGTGTCTCCCAGGGGCCCAGGCTCCGGGGGCTGGGAGGGAACAGTCACAGTCCCGGCTCTGCCGCTGACCTTTCTGCTCCCTGCTCTCTGTGCTTTGCCTCAGTTTCTCCACCTACCAAGTGGGATGAATGCCAGGTATTCCATGGAAAGTGGGGAGATTTAACCTGTAAAGCCCCGTGAGCTTTTAGCAACAAAGAGTCTTGTAAACCCACCCCTTGACGAGAGGCTTTCTGGATGGTGATGAGCCACAGTGACCGGTCCTAAGAAAAGAAACACAGCAAAGCAAGTTCGTTTAAACAGGGAGCACGTTCCAAAAGCTCCAGTCCTGCTGCCATGGAGTTTGATGGAGAAGTTGTTGAGTATCAGCGACAGCACGTGACTAAACCAGGAAAGACCCCATTGTTTGTGCTCTACCTGCAGCAGCTAAAAAATCATACTGAGCAAGAAACTTCTCCTGTTTACTGAGGTGCACAGACTCCCCCAGGAGGAAAATGTCCCCTTTCGATTTGAGAACAAAACGTAGGCGGTGATAAATGTCAGGGTTACCACCAGCTAAAGGCAATTTTGGACATCTGTGCCAGGCTCTCAGCTCCAAGAGCTTTACTGGCGGGTTAAACGGCCCAGTGGTCCGGGAAGGCGGGGACAGGAGCCCTAATTTACAGACAAGCAGGTATGGCCCCGAGTGCTTCTCCCAGAGCCGTGAAGGGAGGTGGGCTCAGGCTGTTTTCCAGGGCAGGGACACCCCCTGTAGGACACAGGCCTCTGTCATTGGAGGAGACACAGCTTGACAGCAGGTGCCTGCCTGGCTCTCGAGACCAGAGACAGGCAATACTTCAGGTGTTGGTTTATTTATGTTTCAATGGTCCCTGGACCCTGGCCATAGGGGCTGATGAGGAATGGTCCGCTTGCCCCTGTGGGCCTCGTGGTGAAGTGGGAGGTTTTCTGGGCCTGCAGTGAAGACACCAGGGATCTGAGTCTGGCCAGACATGTGACCTACCTTTTAACCTCCAACCCTCAGTTTTTGCATCTGGGAAAGGAGAGGGTTAAACTCTCTCAGCCCTTAAATTTTTCTGAGCAGTATCATTCTGTGCTTCAATGACAGAGAGCAGCAGTAAGCTGAGAATTCCTTTGGAATCACTAATTCTAGCCCCAGTCCCGGGCAGGGTGTGACCCTCGGCAGCTCCCAGCAATCGGTCCAGAGGGGGCTGTTTCCCAAGCACTGACCCTGTGCCCAGGACCGTGGCCAGTGGTGTAGGTCCCACAGGAGACGGAGCTTCTTAAACTCAGGAAGCCCCATTGTTGATTCTCCTTAGTGGCTGGCCCTTCCCTGGAAATCCCAAACCTGAAATTACAACCAACAGCACGGTGACTGTCACCTAACTTAAAATAATGGTCATAATAAAGGCCACTTAGGCTTACACGTGACCCATGCTTTATAAACACTGGAAAGAAAAATGAGGGGAGAGGAAGTGAAGACACAGCGAGGTCAGTGTCCCATGAAGTGATTGATACGCAGGGCAGGAGCCCCAGCCGCCTGTGACGCTTGGTCCGTCCCCTCCCGCTGGCTTGTGACAGTGAGTGGCTGAGGACGCCAACAGTGAGGTCCCACTCCTTAGGTTCAAATCCCCAGGGCCACCCCCTGTTAGCTATGTGCCTCAGCGTCCTGATCTATAATGGGGGTTAAAATTGCACTCACCTTGTGGTGGTGTTGTGAGGATTAAATACGTAAGTGCTTGCAGGGCATTCAGAACTATGGTCAGCGTGTAAGATGCATTCAGCAAATTTTAGCTACTGATATGTCTGGGTCCAACTCCCTGTCTGCCAACCTCAGGCTCCAAGTTGGGCTGATTAGAGGAAGGGGAACTTCCACACTTGATTTTTTAAAATCCACTTTATTAAAGCATAATTTATATTCACTAAAACTCACACATTTTAAGTGTACCATCACAAAAGTAAGAGCCTTACACTAGCATAATTTAACTTAACCCTCTACCCTATGTGAGGCCACTTTCTCTTGGCCTCCATTGTCTCCGATGAGAAGTCACCAGTATTCTCATCATGGTTCCCTGTATATATGCTTCTTTTTTCTTGACTGTTTCTAGATTTTCTATCTTTGGTTTTCATCACTTGGCTATTATGTGCCTTGTTGTATATTTGTCCTGCTTAGAGTTTTCTGAGCTGCTCAGATTCATCCATAAATTGGAGATCATCATCAAGTTTGGGAAGTTTTTGGCCATTATTTCTTCAAATATATTTTTCCAACTCCAGTCTCACGCTTCTCTGTCTGGGACCCCAATTACACTTACGTTTGGCCATTTTCTATTATCTCATTGGTCCCCAAGGCTTTGTTCAGTTTTCTTCAGTCTTTTTTCCTGTGTCCACAGATTAATTTCTATCAGTTATTCTTCCACCTCCATCTTCATCAAACCTATTCAATGACTTTTTCATTTCAGTTACTTTTCAGTCATAGAATCTCCATTTGGCTCCTTCTTATAGTTTCCATCTATCTGTGGAATTCCCTATCTGTTCTCTCTTTAAGACCATATACTCCTTTCATTCTTTTAATATATTTTCCTTTAACTCTTTACACATTCTTTAAGCTGTTTTAAAATCCTTTTCTGCTAAGTCCAACATCTGAGCAATCTCATTTTCAGTCCCTTTTGACTGTTTATTCTTGGTTATGTGTCACATTTTCCTGTTTCTTTATGTATCTGGTGGTTTGTTCTGAATACTGGGATCATGAGTCATATGTTGTACAGACCTGGATTCATTCACCTTCCTTGATCGAAGGGTTGACTCTTCAGCAGGTAGTTCAGTTACCTGCTGCCCTGCCATGAACTTGTGGTTCTATGCTTGCTGGTGAAGATTGATCAAAAGCCCAGGCCCCTCACCTCCCAGCGTGTTTCCCTTTCAGATCTTGTCAGAGCTCAGTGTCATCTTGTCAGGATGGGTCTAGAAGGCATCTTACTCCAGGGTAAGGTCCTGGCTCCTAAGATGTACTCTTTCTGGCATATTGGTTGTCTAGGGTCTTAATGAGATGTTAACTCGATCCCCCCACTCTGGCAGGGCCATGGACACACAGGAGACCCCTACACAAACTTCTGGGGCCCCGTATACCTAGCTGTCCCACCACAGCCATGCCAGATGCCCAGATTCTCAGACCAGTGGGACTGGAGTGGTCTATCTGCTCTTTGCGCTGCATTCAGGAAACCATTTGCAGAGAACCAGGGTGATTATTGTGTTCACCTCTGAGGTTCAATTCTCTCAGGGATTACAGGCCTGAGCTACTTTATGTTCAGTTTTGGAAGACAGCTGCCGCTAACATTTTTGTCCAGTTTTTTAATGTTTATGGTGAAAGGGCTCATCTAATACCAGTTCCTCCTTTTGGAAATGGAAGTGTACTTGACTTCTAAATCACAAAATGAATGACTAGTATGTTAGCAGGTGTAAGTTACATATGTTACATAAGTTATACATGATATTATTTCTGGAGTAATATAATGCTACATTATATTCTACAAGTTATATATTAAT
This sequence comes from Mesoplodon bidens, assembly GCF_964165515.1. NCBI lineage: Eukaryota > Metazoa > Chordata > Mammalia > Artiodactyla > Ziphiidae > Mesoplodon > Mesoplodon bidens. Next base: position 694,603 of record NC_138167.1, on the reverse strand, counting down.
TCATTTGTCACACATTTATTGAGGACTTATTGTAGATAAGGGACAGTAGTAGTTGGAGGAAGGAAAGGTACTAGAATCTTTCTTAAGATATTTAGAAAATAACAACCCAGCAACTTTTAGAGCCAGAGTGGTCCTTCTCATCCAATGTCCTCATTTTCAAGATGTTGAAACCTAGACCCAAGAAGGTGACATGACTGCCAAGGTCACACAGCTATTAGTGGAGGAGAGGAAATAGCCTGGCATTTTTTCCAGTAAATCTGAAATCGCTTTAAAACACTAAGCATACGTTTGGAGATGTTCCCTAATAGAAAATTTGATCAGTGCCAAGGTCCCTATTGATCCCTTAGTGATTTGAGCCAAATTGGAAATAAGTCAGTCTGGAATCCTAAGAACATGCATAGAAAGGTTAATTCAGGCTGTAGCATCACCATAAGTTGTCAGCAATGAACAAACTTGGTTCTTTGTTAAACTCCACCTCACGGACAGCCAGGAAGAGGAAGCTGTGAGTTGCCTGGTATAATGGTATTTGTCTGGAAAAGAGTTAAAGAGCTATCATCAGGGCTGTCTTAGGGACTCATCCAAAACCTGATAACTCATAGTGAGTATATCTCATTTGCCACCAAAATCTTGGAGACACTTTCCAATTTTCCCAAAAGCCACACCTTCTACACCTTTCTGAGAGGTGTGAGACTCAGCAGCAGCCATAACCAAACCATGACTCCCTCCTGTTTAATCCTATTATCAGGCACATCACTCTGCACACAGTGAGTCCCCAGGAACTTCACTCCAACAAGTCCCGTCCAGGGTCTGACACTAAGAGAATTTGACTGGCAGAGATTTCTCAACACTTTAAGAGATGTCCATAGTTTCAGAGACCCAGTGACCTCGTTCTGGGGTGGGACAGTAGGAACACATGTAATGAGGGGACTTCCCTAGGGAGTTTCTTCCTTAGGAAGCACAGGTCCCTTTTGCTTTCTGAAAATATCAGGTGAGGTAATTTGGATTAACTGTCCTGCTGAGGACAATTAGAAATCGCTGGGCAAAATATTCTAAATCTTCTCTTTTCTAAAACTTAGAAAAGATGCCTAACAAAAACAAATATGAATCCTCTCTGGAGAAAGGTAACATCATCAAGTTCTCCAATTATTTTGAAAGACAATTTTGCAAAGATAGGGCCTAACCCACAATACGAAATAACTAGGTACACAAAGAGACAAGATAAGATGATGAAAAGGAGCAGAAACTATAGACAATAGAAATAGACCCACAGGGAATCTAGATATTGGAATTATCAGACATAGATTTGAAAATAACCATATTTACTATATTCAAAGAGATCAAAGACAAGGTTGATACTTTTCCAGAGAACCAGAAGATGTGGAAAAGAACCAAATGTAAATTTTAGAAATGAAGAATACAATACAAATATGAAAATGCAGTGTGAACTGGGAATTCCCTGGCAGCCCAGTGGATAGGATTCCAGACTCTCATTTCCGTGGCCCGGGTCCAGTCCCTGGCTGGGAACTGAGATTCCACAAGTCGCACGGCTGAAAAGAAAAAAAAAATGCAGTGAATTGATTGAAAGATTTTGCACAGCTGAAAACCGAATTATTGAGCCGTGGCAAGGTCAGGGGGAATATTGAGAATAAAGCACAGAGAATCAAAAGAATGGAAAATACCGAAAAGAATGTAAAAGATTGGGGAATAAAGGCTGAACTTATGAAGTGGTTTTTTTCTACATCTATTGATAGACTCTGGATTTTGATTTTTTGATTTTGATTACTGATGTGGTGAATTACATTTTACCTTTTATTGAAGTGTAATACAGTGGTTAACTTGCTGTAGGAGGGGGTGGTACCTGGAGGGGCATGAGTGGGGCTTCATAGAGCGGGTGATGTTCTATTTCTTGATCTGAGCGATAGATACATGGCTTCGTTTTGTGATAAATCATACACCGTAACATCTTTATTTTTTACACTTTTCTGGATGTGTATTTCACAACTGTTTTCCCCAGAACGTCTAAGACAGAAGAAAAAGTGCGGGCCCAGGCATCTACGTCATTGGCAGGTGCCAAAAGAAGCCTGCATCCTAGTTTTCCTGTAGCAGAAAGAGACAGCTTGTCACCAGCAGGGAGGCAGCATATACAGGGTGGCAGATCATGACCCAGTCACTTCCCACGGATCAGAGTTGCTGTGACAGAATTACTTCTGAGAAGGACTGGGAGGCCCCATCCGGGGCCAGAGGGAAGAGGCCGTGGTCAGTACCGGCATCTGCCTGGTGCAGGGTCACAGAGTCTGCGGCGCATTTGCCGTTTCTGCTGGGGCGGTGGCTGAGGGTGGAGGGCTTAGGGGTCAGCTGGCTTGGTTTCTACCTCCAGCTCCTGGACAAGTCATCGGACTCACCCAAGCCTCGGCCCGTTTATCTTTATCAAGATTGCTGGAGGATCCAATGGAATGACGTGTAGAGCCCTCCGCCCGGTGCCCAGCTCCTGCCGGGTCCTCAGGAAATGGGAGCTGGGCTTGCCAACACTCTTGTTCACTTCAGATCAGAATTTTTCAATATTTTTCCTTTGAGTTCTTTCCAACTCATAGTGCTGATACAAACAATTCATTCAACATGAAGGTTGGTATTTCAATTACTCTTCTAGTCGGTAATTTATTAGGCAGCACAGTATCCACCATGCCCTTCCCAGGCCAAAACCCTCCGCTAGTGCTCACCAAAGCATTTGTGGGATGCAGACATTTATGAAGATGGAAAGGTTAAATTAAAAATAAACGAAAAGCTCTAATGAATAAGGACATCTTAATAAGAACAGGCAAAAAAATAATGAAGCTGGAGACTGTAGGAGCCGTCCAGGCCAGAGCCCTTCTCCCTCCATCAGGCACCCCTGGACCTCCATGTGACGAGCTTACTCCTTAACCCAAGAGAAAACTACTGCCTTCCTAGCTCTAAACCTATTTTCTCTTGAAAGCCATTAATACTGTGAGGCCATTAAAGGTGTCCATTGCTTCATTAGCCAAATGAAGCTACAAAACGTGATCTGTGAGATTCATCATGCCTCCAATATCTAGCCAGTACGAACTGGTCATCTCAACCTGATGTTGATGGTGATGATGAGGATGTTGATGATGGTGATGGTGATGATGATGGTGATGGTGGTGATGATGATATTAAAGATGATGATGTTAGTGATGCTGGTGATGATGGTGGTGTTGATGATGGTGATGATGGTGGTGGTGATGATGGTGATGATGGTGGTGATGGCAGTGATGATGATATTAAAGATGATGATGTTAGTGATGCTGGTGATGATGATGGTGGTGGTGATGGTGGTGATGGTGGTGATGCTAATGGTGCTGATGAGGAGGAGGAGGAGGATGGTGATGGTAATGATGATGGTGGTGATGATGAAGATGATGACGGTGATGATGCTAATGGTGATGATGTTGTTGTTTTTGACGATGATGACTGTGATGATGATGAGAGTCACAACCACACATACCGATACAACATGCATTTCTTGACTCCAGTCAGGCATGACCGTGGAAGAGGAGGTCCCAGAGGTGGCTAGTGAGTTAGAGCCAGAGGACGTTTATCTGATCACCCTCCCTAAGAGAGGACGTGGCTCACAGAACTCAGAAGCTCCTGGTTTACTAGAGCGATGATGGTGCGCATAGAAAGCCGACCACTCTGTGCTCACCGTCCTGTCTGCCCCGCATTGTCCATTTGCTGTCATATAGCCCTTCTCCACCTTCTCCACTCTGCTGCTGCTCTCTGGCCTGTGGGGCTAACCACTAGGCTACATCAAAGGCTGCCTGCCCTCTGCCTTCCAGTCGGGTTCAGCCAATGACACGGTTTTCACGTCCCAGACCCTCCCTGCAGGCCATCCAGCTGCTCCCCTCAAGCCCCGCCCCCGGCAGACTGCTCTGCTTCCGGCCCCTGGGAACCACCTGTTTCCTGCTGGAACCCCTGTCCTGCTGCTTGTAACCTGTTTTCATTCTTTCTGCAAACAAGTTTTGAGCACCTAACTGTGTTCAGCTCGCGCAGAAGGGGGTTTGAAGTCTGCCTGTTATGATGGAACCACTGCAGGTTTCCGAGCAGGGCCATCTTAGGGTGAGCAATGGGCCAGGGCTGCAGAATGCGTTGGGGTGGGTGGGAACTGGAACCAGGAACCCCGGTCACCAGTCCAGGCGGGAGACAGTGAGGACAGCAGTGGCTGCGCTGGGAGGGCAGATGCGACGGGCGCCGTGGATGAAGCACTCTATGCGTTTGCTGAGGAAGTAAGCCAGGCGACTGCCAAGTGTGGGGCCTTGTGGGGAGCGGTTTTAGGGGGAGGCTGTGAGTTCAGGGCTGTGTTTCTGGAGTGTGACGAGCTGGTTGGACAAGCTGGTGGAAGATCCAGTAAGCCTGTGGAGTAACAAGGCTTGAATTCAAAAGAGAGAGCAAGAGGGTGTGTAGTTGCGGATTCACACTCACCTAATGGTGGTGACTTGAGCCTTTAGGAGAGAGTGAAGTGAATGGATTTCCTGAGAGAGAGAATTTAGAGAGAAAGAGTTTAGAGAGACAGACACAGAGGATAGAAGACAAACCAGAAAGGGGCAGAGAGAAGCTTCACGCCTGAGGGCTCACACGTCCCCTCCTCGGGGAACCGTCTGCTGTTCTCCCAGGTCAAGGCCGCCTCTCCCTCCTCTGTGCATCCACGTCTCTTTGGGCTTCATTCTTAGGCCCACTATCACCCGCTTCTGCGATTAGCTGTCTCCACGTTTGCCTCCCCTGTAGCTGATGCCCCTCCTGGGCAGGGACTGCATCCTTTTCGTCTTTGTAATATTCTCCGGAGTAAAAGTCCAGAGGGAGGGAGGGAAGACGGGAGACAGAAGACCAGCTGTGCAGTGGGAAGAGCTGACATTGTACAGCATCACAGAGACAAGGACGAGAGAGGTTTGCAAAGAAGGGAGAAATCGGTGGCGTTGAGCCTGTCGAGGACAGTGATGTCAGTGGCAGAGGCGTGGGTCGGCCAGCGGGTGGTCGTGAGCACCTCTGAGGCCGCAAGCTCGGTCTGTCTGCGGGGTGACGATGGCCGCCATCAAGGGGGAGGGTTGCCATTGAGCCGCCCCACTGGGCACGTGGTGGCAGGACCCTGCGGGGGGCGTTTCCTGCTGCTGGAAGGAGAGACGAGGGCTCCCCGTGGGGGCAGGTGCGGCCCTGCCGCGCTCTCTGCAGCGATGCCGTGTCCGAGAAAAAGCAGAGTCAGAGCTTGGTAAAGAGAGCTGTCGTCCGTGTACCCGCGAGCGGGAGTGCTTTCTGTATCCGGGGCTTTACCGACTGCACCTGACAAAGAGGGATGTGACCCGGCTGCGGCGACAGCCCCATGACTGTCTAGGAGTGGCCGAGGCCTCCCAGGGCAGCAGGGGCGCTGGGCCCCCCGAGAGCAGAGGGGCCGGTGGGGCTGCAGCTCCGTGGGAAAGCGCTGCTGCGTCTGGCCCGGGGTCATCCCGTCTTGGAAGAGCTTTTCCGGGTGTGACGTTGCAGGGACTTGCCGTCCATCCGGGCTTCCTGGGTCCGCGGCACCCTCCTCGACGCCAGGCCCCTCCTCGTCTGGGTCCCGCGGCTCCTCTCTGGACGGTGCAGGAGGGGCTCCGCCTCCACCGTACACTCGAGGACGGCCGGCGTCGGGAGCGCCTTCCTCTGTGCTGCCCGAGTCGTTTTCTCTGAAAGTGACGTCGGCTTCCTCACAATTCACACAGGAGCGGTCGACTGGGTTCCCAAATCTTCCAGGTATTTCTTCGAAGAGGCAGAACAAAGCCCAGGGAAACATGAGGCAGACAGACGGTGGGGGGCCAGGTGTCCCTGCTCAGCCGGGCAGACGGCCTTCTCCGCGGGGAGGCACAAGCCCCCCTGCCGGACCCACCCGCTGCCCGCCCGGCCAGGTCCTCGTCACCCCAGACTCAGCCTCCGGCTCACGTGTCACTGCCCCGAGGACACCTTGCTCCGCCCTCCGGCCGCGGGGGGGCCTTCAGGACACCCTGTCTCTTCCTCGAAAGCACTCAAGTGGTTTGAGATTCTGTACCGATTGTGAGGTTCTTTGATTGATGTTTGGCCTCCTTTACAAGAGGGAGCCCGTGACCCCGGGGAGCAGGTGGCCCGTGGAACATAGCTCAGCAGATGACTGTGTGTAAGTGAAAATGCACGCATCGAGGCCAGTGGCCCCAGCGTCCTCCTGTTCTGGCCAACTTAGCCCCCATTGCTGAGAAGCTTGTACCCGCCACCACCCTGCCAAGCCCAGACTCAGCCCGCTTCAGTGATTCTCAGTATCGCTCCCCTGTGGAGCTGTGATCAGGCCTCCTCGGTCATTTCTCAGTGCTTTCCTGCCACTTGGCTGGAACCGAGGAGTCCGAATAATTGGGACGTGAAATGTGTCTCATGTCCTGATTTAGGGCCCGGAACACAGACTCACCGTGGGTGTGGCCCTTAGTGATCTCGTGTCCACGGGACACCTTCCCGCAGCTGCTCTGCCAGGCTGGCCTGGACCCAGGGCTCCCACGGGGACCCCATCACCGGCCCGTCAGAGGAGAGCACTTGGGTGCAGAGAAGTCGCTGTGTCCGGGGACAGCTGTGAGGCCGCCCGAGGAGAAGCTGTTGAGACGCAGGCCTTGAGAGCCAGTTGCGTGCGGGGGGCTGGAGAGGGGGCTCTGGGGTGCCGACCCGGGCCGGCGGTGAGGATGGCGGGCAGGGCCTCGGAGGCCGCGGGGCGCCCCCTGGCAGCAGGATGAGCCCCCCGCCTGCCCAGCAGATGTCGTGATCATGTGCCACCGCTTCACAGACGCAGATCGTGGAGACCGAGAGCCCCGGGCCAGGCCCACGGGAGGCGTTTAGCCCTGTCGTATGGCCCCAGGCCTGGAGTCAGGCCACGTGGCACCAAGCCCTGTGCCCACCCCTGCCAGCAGCTGTGACGCCATGGGCAGGCCACTTAACCTCTCTGGAACTCGCGCTTCTCCTCTATAAATACGGTTAATGACAGTACCTACTTCCCCAGGTTGTGCCGGGGGAATTGGGGTCATCCACCTGCCCCCAATAAGTCTTCGGTGCCCCGAGGCTATCCTTCACCCGCTGGCTGAATCCCCACCAAGGCTCCTCCTCCAAGAGCTTATTCAGTCGCTGCTCTCATCCCTCTGAGGATGGGGAGCTCACTACCTCTTGGAGCAGCCTGCTCCACCTTAGGTCTGTTTCTTGGACCGTTTTTGTGTTGAACCTAAATCTTCCTGATTGGTCCTGGCTCCATCCCCATAGGTACGCAGAACTCTGCCAGCTCTTCTTCCCCAGAACAGCAGGTTAAATCCTGTGAAGGTCGTTGACAGCCCCCTCTGTGCCTGTGCCCTTCCTACTCCGCGAGTCCGTCTTTTCCCGATGACACACCTCGGTGTCTCCTGAAGATCCTTGAATGGAGCGGTTTCCTGAAGGCAGCCTGCACGCGGAGTGCCTGCCATGTGCCACGGGGCACAGACGAGAGGACGTGAGGCCGGGGCTGTGCGTCGGGCAGGGAACAGCGTCCGCTGGGGGAGCAGCCTGTGCTGACGCAGGGAGGCCTGTGGCCAAGGAAGCTCGGGGCTCGGCTGTGGCTGGGGGGTGAGGAGTCATTTGGATCTGGAAGCATCTTGTTCTACTGGGAAGTGGCCCGGCCCTTGCAGTACTTCACCGGTGAAATTACCCTAACGTTTCTCTTACCTGGTTTCCTCTTCCCGGCGCAGCGTAATGGCTGGGGCGAGTTCTCCGAATTGGACTTGTGAACCCCACTCCTCCAGGTCACAAAGGCCCAGGGACCGCCTCGGGGCCTGGGGGCAGGGTGCCCAGCCTTCACTCACCAGCGCCGAGGGCGGTGGGTGAGCAGGGGTGACGTCCCCAGTGCGGGAGAGGTGGAAGGGTGTCCGTGGCCGGTGGGCCAGTGAGAGACACAAAAGGTGGCCCGCAGAGGGTGAATCAGAGGAGGAGGTCCTGCTGTGCTGTGTCTAAGGCAGCCCCCCTCTGTGGGGAGGGGAGCCCGACCCTCCCCCACTTCCCTCCTGGGACGTGGAGACAGCGCCTTGCTGGGGCCTGGGGTAGACCTGGGGGCTTGAGGGTAACCACCATTTACAATGACCGTGTGCAACATCTCGTTTAAACAGGGGACATTCTGGACTGATACTTATGGTTCAGCTTTATGGTTCACCCTTGGGGCGTGCAGACAAGACCCCATGCGAAAGAATGTTTTTTACTTACACTTTTTTTTCCCTGAAGGGATCTGGGTACTTGAAAAACAATTTATTGTGGTAATAGATGCAAACCAAAATGTCCCGTTTAACCACTTTTTTTTTTGACATCTTTATTGGAGTATAATTGCTTTACAATGGTGTGTTAGTTTCTGCTGTATAACAAACTGAATCAGTTATACATATACATATGTTCCCATATCTCTTCCCTCTTGCGTCTCCCTCCCTCCCACCAAACCACGTTTAAGCGCACAGTTCAGTAGCACGAAGCCAGCACCACCGCCATCCGTCTCTAGGACTGTCTCCGTCTTCCCCAACTGAAATGCCCTTAGAAGGACAGCATCTGCCTGTCCTTCCGTCTGGAGGTGGCTCCCAGGGAGGTCTGGGGTCAGGCCCACCCGGATCCAGCTCCCCCGGGGTGGCACTCTGACCGTGTAAGCTGGCGCCTCGGTTTCCTTACCTGAAACCGGGGTGCGAGACCCGTCGGCGGGAGAGGCTGAGCAGGCGGCGTGAGCTCCGGGGAGCAGCGGGTGCACAGAGTCAGCCTTGCCGTTGCAGGTCTCCAGGTGGTCCTGAACTCCATCATCAAGGCCATGGTGCCCCTGCTGCACATCGCCCTGCTTGTGCTGTTCGTCATCATCATCTACGCCATCATCGGGCTGGAGCTCTTCATGGGGAAGATGCACAAGACCTGCTACAACCTGGAGGGCATCACAGGTAAGGGGAGCGCCATCCACCCACGGCCGGCTGGGGAGGCCCTGCCGCCGGGCGCCCGTGTTTCCACGGTCAGGAGAGGCAGAGATTGTATTTTTTTCCCCTCGGTTCTAATTTTTGTTTTTACTAAAATGAGTCTCTGTTAAAATAGCTAAACACAAGCTTTGTCCAGCACTGCTAAGCACTCTTTAAACGAGGCGCCTAGCCAACATTGAATATTTTAAGAATCGGAGCTAACCTGGGGACTGTATGTCTCTGCCCCCTTGTCCCCCGTGTAGCTTGTCACCAAAGTGCCCTCGGGGGGAGGGCTCGCCCTCAGCTGGTGGCTCTCCCATCACGGCCCTGGGTCCTCCGTCTCAGTGTCTCTGCCTCCCGTCCGGGGCCCCCAGTCCAGGAGGGGAGGACGGCCAGCAGGAAAACTCCTTTTCCTCCAGGAGGTGTGTCTGTACCTCGGGCATCCGCCAGCCCGTCCTGTCTGACACCCTCTCTCTGCGTCCCTTCCATAAATCAGCGCATTCAACGAACCCTGATGCTCGCTGAGCTCTCGCCGGTAGGACTGGACTTTGGACTTGACCGACATGTGGCAAGCTGCTGTCTTCAGCTACTGAAGTCTCAGCTGGACCTTTAAGAAAATAGTTAAACAGAGATCAACATGGCTTTTAAACAAAGTAGTTTAACACAAGAACTTGTTTGAAAAAAAAATACCCCCGAAAGGGGTTAGCCATGTTCGATTTATGTGCCTTTTTTTCAAACAACAAGATCTTTCTTCTTAGTTTCTGGCACCTTAGGGCAGAGAGGGGAGCATCTGTCTGAAGCATTGAGAGACCTTCTTTCCCCTTTGCGTCCACTGCTTCACGGTCCTGCTCAGCCCAGGCAGTAAATTAAACGTGACCCCCCGCCCTGGGGGTAGGGGGAGCATCCATACAGGAGGGAGTGAAATGGATTAATCATATTCAGAAACCAAAATGGATCCCCTGATCTGAGTGATCTGGACGGACTGGCTGGGTGTTTGCACGTGGCCACAGTCGAAACAGAAACCCAAAACTATAAGCCTATAGTCACAGACTCACGCAATCGTTTTTACTTCTTTGATGACAAGTCTAAGAGGAGACCACTTTTTCACTGTAGGGAGAATTTCTTGGGTCCTATTTTATAAAATAAACTGTTACGTTAAAAAATGAAACTGTCTTGGGCTTCCCTGGTGGCGCAGTGGTTGAGAGTCCGCCTGCCAATGCAGGGGACGCTGGTTCGTGTCCCGGTCCGGGAAGATCCCACATGCCGCGGAGCGGCTGGGCCCGTGAGCCGTGGCTGCTAAGCCTGCGTGTCCGGAGCCTGTGCTCCGCAACAGGAGAGGCCACAACAGTGAGAGGCCCGTGTACCGCAAAAAAACAAAAAAACAAACAAACAAACAAAAAAAAGAAACTGTCTTAAAATTGAAGGAATTAGATCTTGACTTGAGTTAAAATTCCGAGGTTTCCAGCCTTGCTTAAAGAAATACCCAATAATGCAATGAATAATATTCTCCCCTTTAATTCAGATCCTTCCTTTTGTTGGGCTCAGTCTGTAGCTGCCCTGAAACAAATATATGTTAATTGTGTGGCTTCCTTAGAGCTCATTCTAAGACCTGCTTCAGAGCCACCACAGAATGTCTAAAATTTATGCTGTTGTACTGAAATGGCCAACGACCCGTTTGACCCAGACTCCTCAGGCCGGTGCGGGGATGCCGGGTCCGAAAGGCCCCATCAGCCGGGTGATGGGCAGTGCAGTGGCTCTCACCTGCACACAGAGGTGTGGTGGGGAGATGCGGTGAGACTCTGTGCTGAGTGGCTGCGCCTCCACGTGTCTGTCCTCGCTAAGCGGGAGAGTTGCTCCCACACCGCCCCTGGTCTCTGCCATCCGACGGGGAAGCAGTCAAAGTAGCTTTTCCGCGGTCGGCAGGATCCTACAGGGTGTGCCCGCACCACCTGGAAGTCTCTGACTTTGTGGTCCTGCCTTCAGTGGCCTCAAACAGCCAGAAAACGGTGGGCGCGATGGACAGGGTGATGGGCTCCTCTGTGCCGGACGAGGGTGGCCGGAGGAAAGGCTGCCGAGACCTTCCGCGGCCTCTGTGATCTCAAGAAACAGAGCAGAACTGGCCTGGCCGAGTGGATGGCCAATCTCGGAACACACTACTGTCCATCCCTGAGGGTAAGCAGACCAGGAAATGCAACTGAGACACCTCCTGCTTCCTCCCAGAAAAAGCCCGGATTATTTATGTGATGGGTTTACCTCCCCCCGACCCCACCCCACCAGGTTCGGAAGAGAAGTGGTCCCCATCCCTGGAAACACCATCAGCCCGGGGAGCCAGGATGCCCGAGGACAGACCCTGGGGACGCGCTCCCGAGAGAGGAGCCCCGTCAGCCCCGCCAGGAAGGGACCTCTCTGTGCGTGGAGCCGGCCTCCCGCGGGAAGGATGCCCCGGACACGCTGCAGAGGCCGTTCCGCCCAGCACCCTGCACTCGGGCGCTCACTCACTGCCTGCACCTGAACCACGCCTGATGGCCGTCCAGGGACCCTCTCGTGTCACGGGGGCCCCTTCCGTCTACACACTGATCAACGCTGACAAAGAGGGATGTGTACGGGAATCCGGACGCATTCAGCACAGCCGGACAGTAGAGGACCCGCAGCCTGCGATCATTGAAAACAATCCCCATGTGTTTTGGAGACGTTTGCATCACCTTTGGAATGGGTGTCTTTTTTTTAATTTTAGACTTTGGAGTGAATTCCTATATTTTTCTGCAAACTTAGATTATGCAAAAGCGCTTGTGAGTCCTCCTCTTGGTTTTTCTATGGAATTGACATCAGATTATTTTTACACTTTGGGATTATTCTGTGAATTTGTAGATTTCAGGGTACCTTGGATTTGGAGCCATGCTTCCTATCAGATACATACCAGAAAGCACTGCAGCTGCCGGTGTACCACTGTTCTGCCTCCAGGCTGCCCCTTCCAGCCCCTGCAGATGTGGTCTCAGGAGAGGAGATCTCCCCTGATCCCGGAGGCATCTGCAAGGCACCTTCCTTGTTCCTCAACAGATACATCACCATATGTCCGTCCTTTTTGTTTCTGGTCGCCCCATCTGTTTGGTCGCAGTCCGAGCCAGGTCACTCTGAATAGCTCTCCCAGGCACGATAATTACCCCTGAGACTGGCAGAGAAGTGGTTGGCTGAAACCCAGACATGAAATCACTTTCAGTCTATCCACTCCTTAAAGTTGGGGCCTCAAAAAGTCATTGGTTTTGTCTCTGGTGATTTCTTCTGGGAAGCCCTCGCCGGCGCTCTCCCGGATTTCATGCCCTTGTTGGGTATTAGCTGCACTTCCAAAATCTCTCCTCATCTGTGTCTCCATTCTTTTACCACAAACTTAATTTGGACTTTCCAGAATGACCCCACCTCTCTTCATTTCTGTTTTAAAACGGGGAGCCCGTATGGCTTTGGCTCTTTCTCCAACTTGGTGTTCCCATTTTCCTCTCTGGGAATTCATGGCCCTGCTGAGAATCCAACACATCTTCACGTTCAAGCTCATTTCCCCTCCCCCTCAAGTGCATGTCGCCGGGACCCACTGATTTGCGTGTGCTCACATTTTTCAGGTGTTCCCTTTAGTGCTTTTTATAGTTACCTATTTTTACCAGATAATTATGGCTGCTTAATTGTTCTCAAATCTTTTTTTTTATTGTTGTTCAAGACAGACTTAAAATAGCAGAGTGGCACTGGATCCTGTAGACCATCTTTCTGAATCTCATCCTCTCTCTTTTATTAAGGAGATCACGTCCCCTGGACGCCGTTTTCTTTTCAACATACATTTGTAAAGCCCCCAAATATGTTTTCCTTCCTTGAGGACACTTAGAACTCCCTTTGGCAGCCTTCACCTTTTCCTCATTTCTGCCTGTTTTCAAGAATTGAGATGCAGGGGAAACTATCAGGTTAGCAGTCATAGTGCAAAGATTAACAGCACCTTTATTGCACTAGAAAGCAAGACCGGAGAAAAAGAAACACAAGTTTCCCTCTATTTTGTTCACCTTCTCTTTTGTCTCATCTTCCATCATCCCAGCACTTTTTTTTTTTTTTTTTTTTTTTTGCAGTACGCAGGCTTCTCACTGTTGTGGCCTCTCCCATTGCGGAGCACAGGCTCCGGATGCGCAGGCTCAGCGGCCATGGCTCACGGGCCCAGCTGCTCCGCGGCATGTGGGATCTTCCGAGACTGGGACACGAACCCGTGTCCCCTGCATCGGCAGGCGGACTCTCAACCACTGCACCACCAGGGAAGCCCGATCCCAGCACTTTTGTCACAGTGACTGAACACATCATTCTAGAAAGCGGGTCACTAGGCAAGTGAGACCCAACAGAATGTATGATCTGTTTGGTTCTTGGCTTTCAGTCCACCTACTCTCAGTTTTTAGGTGCTTGTTATCCACTTTCTTATATATTCCTTAGGTCTGAGATTCACTTTTCAGGTTCCATCCTTTTATAGCCTCCCATCACTTAATCTCACATCCAAACCTCCAAAGATTTCAAAATGTCAGAAGTCACAAAAAACTATGACTGGAGTTCCATTACGTGAATGGAGGTTTCCTGGGGGTTAGACCCCAGAGTAGGAAATGATGGGGACACTGTTGTCCCCTGTACAGTTCAGGGACCAGGGAGCACCTTGGTCATCACACAGGCACACTACCTAAATCACCAGGCCAGGAACAACCCAGGAGCTGAGCTGCTCACAGTGGCCCCCGCCTGGAAGCAGGCCAGCTGTCCATCAACGGGCGAGCAGATAAACGCACAGTAATATGTACGGCCGTGCAAAGGAACAGATCTCGAAACACGATGCTACGTGAAAAAAGCCACCTCGTGTGTGATTCTGTCGATATGAGATTCCTAGGCAGGCAGATCTGTAGACAGACAGCAGGTGTGGCTGCCAGGGCTGGATGGGAGAAGGGCCTCAGGAATCTGGGGCGACGGAAGCGTTTCCGAATGCATTGTGGCAATGGCTGGAGAACTCTATAAATTTACTAAAAATAACTGAGCTGTCCGTGTTCACTGATGAATTGTACGGCATGTAAATTATATTTCAGTGAAGCTGTTGAAAAGAGAGAGAGGGACTTCCCTGGTGGCGCAGTGGTTAGGCATCCACCTGCCAGTGTAGGGGACACGGGTTCGAGCCCTGGTCCGGGAAGATCCCACATGCCACGGAGCAACGAAGCCCGTGGGCCACAACTACTGAGCCTGCGCTCTAGAGCCCACAAGCCACAACTACTGAGCCAGTGGGCCACAACTACTGAGCCCACGCTCCTAGAGCCTGTGCTCCACAAGAGAAGCCACCGCAATGAGAAGCCCACGCACCGCAACGAAGAGTAGCCCCCGCTCGCCGGAACTAGAGAAAGTCCGCGCACAGCAACGACGACGCAATGCAGCCAAAAATAAATAAATAAAATAAATTTATTTTAAAAAAAAAGAAAAGAGAAAGGGAAAAGCCAAGAGGACACAAGTCAGCATGTGTCTCCAACCACTCAGTCCACCTCCCTAGGAGTCACCCCTTAGTTAAGGATTAATATTCCTCTGCTATCTTCCTCCTGAGCAGCTGCGATTTGAAGCCACAAACTGAGAAACAGCCCAGCAACCCAGTCTCCATACAGAGGTCCTCACCCAGTGTTTACTTGGGTACGTTTAAAACCAGAGAGGACCCTGGTGGCCTGGGATCCCCAAACGAGGGATGACAAACAAATTCTTTCTCTGGGGGCACATCTTCACTGAAGTCGGAGGCAGTCATCTGTTTGTTAGGTCCATTCTGTTTACTACTGTTTCTTCCTAGAAGCATAAGACGACGTCCTTAATTTCACAAACTTCAGTGAATTCCACATTGTTACCTCCCGCAGCTGGGACCAAGACTCTCAGTATTTTACCAAAATGGAAATTCTTAACTCAGCCAAGTCTAAGTTCAATTTACCAATGATCTCTGCACGACAAATATCTTAACTCACTAATTTCCTAGCAGCTATTCCTGGCCCGAGCACAGCCTGGGGCCGTGGGAGATGTTATGCTGTTTCTTGAAAAAGCCAAGAGTGCTCCATACCTGGGGAGCGTCCTCCCCATCACCCACGCCACTCTGTCCTGAGATCAAGACAGGTCTTCTCTTCTGAAAGGTCCTAATGCTGGAGAAAAGGGCGGTCCACAAGTTTGCACACAACATGCACAAAATACCGCAGTGGCGTTTGTGCTCAGGGACTGGGATAAAGCTCTGCAGTAGGTACTTTTCCCGCCATCAGAATTTATTTTCCTTCCTTCATCAAGAAGGCATCCACTGTAAAGTGACTTGCATCCCTGGTAAAGCATTGTGTAATATGTCACGGACCCATGTGGAGTCAGAAAATATCACTGGGCGGAACCTCTGGCCAATTACGTGAAAGAACCTTCCAATCAACAATGCCCTCGCCCTAAACTCTGGCATTCCAGCAGAAATTTCTACAGATACTTAACCACCAAAAAAAGAAGATGAGGACTCACTACCATGTTCCAGGATGTTTTACACTCAGAGTGGTTGCATCATAGTTATGTTTTCATTGCCCATTTGACAGCCAACAGCCCTCCTGTCTTTGAAATCAATGACCGAGGTTAAAAAACAGTTTTACAACAATTAGCTGAAAGCGCTGACCTTCTAAGTTGATGACCACACAGAATGAATACCTAGTGCTTGTGTCATTTGCTTCGTGTCTGGGGCATTGATGTAACTGTGTTCTGCATTGTTGCCGCTGGGGTCGTTTGCCGTCCCACCAGCCTCGCCCATCACTTTTCTCTCTAACTTCTCTCTTCTTTCTCTGCCCGTCCCTCTCCCCCCACCCCCTGCTTCCTTCTCTTCTCCTCCGGCCATTTGAGATGTCCCAGCAGAAGACGACCCCTCCCCCTGTGCCCTGGAGACGGGCCACGGGCGGCAGTGCCAGAACGGCACGGTGTGCAAGCCGGGCTGGGATGGGCCCAAGCACGGCATCACCAACTTCGACAACTTTGCCTTCGCCAT
Source organism: Mesoplodon bidens (assembly GCF_964165515.1). Taxonomy (NCBI): domain Eukaryota; kingdom Metazoa; phylum Chordata; class Mammalia; order Artiodactyla; family Ziphiidae; genus Mesoplodon; species Mesoplodon bidens. The sequence goes on along the minus strand of NC_138167.1, from coordinate 678,604 downwards.
GCTGACCGTGTTCCAGTGCATCACCATGGAGGGCTGGACCGACGTCCTCTACTGGGTACGTGCTGGGAACGGGTGGGGGCAGGGAGCCCGCAGACTGCCGGCTTCTCCTTGACGTCCACCTTCTCCATCTTCCCATGATGTGGTCACACGCATACCGGGGTGGAATGGCCAATGAGGGCCTTCGATTTCTTCTAGGTCTTGCCTGAGAAACAAAGCCTGAGACTCTCACCCTAATGAGTCTCTCTCTGCCCACCAGCCCAAGACAAGTGTCACCTGTCGTTTGTCCTCCATAGTGAGAAACGCTGGCTCGCGGCCCCGTGGGGACACAGCCAATCCCGACCCAAGGGTCCTCAGCTCCTGGTCCCTTCTGTTCCCATCCGTGTCCTGCCTCTGACCCCAAAAGAGAGCTGAAGGGCACAGAGTTCAATTTCTAGGGCTAAGGAGAAAACTCAGGCCTGGTCTTCTAAGAAGAAACCATTTTTATTGAATCGTGTAGCATCATGGCATGCTATCATGTGATCATGTTTTTATTTCTCGTGTTAATCTTACCTCGTTATATCAGAATAGTCCATCAGACAAATGCATTGCCATCCTTTTCACTGATGACAAAACGCTCCGCTGGTTATGCGATGCTTATTCAGAAATGCCACTTCCCGAGTGCCAGCCAATCAGCAGTAAATCTCCTTTCACCTTAAAGATGCTCTTCTTATTATTCAGCAGCCAACACTACTTTGCCAGATTTTCACACAGCCTGCCCCATAAGCAAACACATCGTACTTGGTCTTTCTCCATTCTGGCAGAGTCAAGTCCATTATTTGTAAAAAAAAAAAACCTCCAGATAAATGTAATTCTTTGTAGTATCTCCTGCTTCCACGTGAGAACTGACTTGCTAGAGCCCAGTGCTGTGCTCCAGCATTTGGGTGGAAAATGCTTGTTGCCAGCCTTGAAAATACCATCGCACCCAGGGTTTTGCAAATAGTCAGATGGATTTGGCCGTCTTGAAAACGGTCTAAGAGGCTGCTTGGGAGGGAGAGGGGTGTGGATGCCTTCCCAGCAAGCCAAGCTGCCAGACTGGGAAGAGCTAGTGCCAGGAGAGGTATGGACCTCCTCCCGGACCATAGGAGGAGGAGTCCTGGAACGGCTCGGAGATGCTTTGCGCGTTCTGGGCATCGTAGCTTCTAGATTGTTTTTCAACAATTCAAAAGCCCTCTTCTCCCAGTTTCTGGGGTAGAGTCGGCAGGCTGAGACCCAGCGCTGCCGTGAAATGTGTACATCTCTGTGCAAGACCAGCTGAAACTTGCCCTCGTGCCTTTTGTACGAGGGCAAGTTTCTTGCTTGCTGGGGGTGCCCAGGTCCTCAGGACTCAGACACAGTAACATCCAGCTCAGCGTAGGCAAGCTGACTAGAACCTAAACTGAACAACAGCAGTGCCACTAGAGCCCCATAGAGTGGCCACGCTGTGACACTTTCAAAAAAGGCAAAGTGTCTAATCACACCTCCCTCAAACTGAGGTGGAACGCTGGAACCCATCTCTCAGGCTCACCCTCAATAAGAACTTGGTTTTGAGTCATTTGTGAGACAAAGGGCGTTGAGCTTACTCTACCTGGGCAAATATAATTTCGTTTAGTAAAGCAGATCGAATTCAAAAGTGGCCCTAAGGGGTCCTTCTATCTTGAGTGAGTCCCTCTGGCCAGCCAAGGACAGAGACATCCTTTTGCAAACGGGCAGCACAGAACACACGACTGTGTGGAACTGGGCTTTGAAGCCTCATCACGTGAGCTTCAAACCCGCGCCTCAAGTTGCTATGGAAACGCCTCCCATAGCATCCAATTGAGGGCAGGGAGGCAGTGGGTGGTGGGTGTGGGGTTAGGGGAACAGGTATAATTTACTTTGCTGACGTCCCCGATGTATTTTGGGGTCCTCCTTCATCCCTCCCTCCCTCTCCCCCCACCAGCCAGATGTGACCCAAGGAGGCACTGTCACGGTGACAGCCAGCGTGGGGGCTGAGAAGGAGCACGCATGGCAACCAGCAATTTTCAGCAGCTGTGTTGTGCTTTTCCCCCCGCGGGTGGTGGGTGGGTGATGAGCTTGGGCCGGGAGTAGGGAGTGTCTGAGGTGGGGGACAGTCCCAGGCCCATGGGACAGCCTCGCCCTGACCTTCCCTAAATGGCCAAGCCGTGTGCACGTGTGTGTGTGGGCACGCACGTGTTCACGCATGCGCACCTACACACACACACCCGACACCGAAGCGGAGCCTCCTGGCGGGTGTTCTCAGGAAAGCCCCTCCCAGCCCACAGCGCCTGCCTGCCGACTGCTCTACTGGCTCTCACTTCTCTGGCCTTCCCTCCTCTTCCTTCTTCCCTCCCCCTGCACCTTCCTCGCCTTCAGAATCTCTCCTCCAGACCCCAGACTCTCACACCTCCGTGTGCTTCCGTGTAAAACACGGAACTTTCTAAGCAGGGAGGGGCCCACGCTCCCCCCATCCCCAGCCGTGGGACCAGACGCTGCAAGTCCGGCCCCAGGACCTGCACCTGCAAAGGCTCCCAGGAGATTCCACCTAGAGCTCGAGTCCCCTGCAGCCTAACGTTCCCAATCGCACGGTGCTGCTTTGGCGCCACTGGCTTGAAGCCGGCTAGGGAGATGGCTTCTGTGGAGGGTGGGTCCAGGGTCCTCCACTCGGAGGAACGCGTTTCCCCCCGAGTCCCAGGGGCAGGTCTGCAGGACGTGGGGACGGGCAGCCATGGCTCCAGGTGTCGCAGAGACTGGACCCACCGGCTGGATAGACATCCCTGGGGAGCTGACAGGCCACTGGGGCACCGAAGCGCTGAAGCTGGCTCAGGGTTGGGGGACCATGGGCGGGCCCCCAACTTCTCCTGGGGTGGCCTTGAGTCTGAATCCATCAGCCCATCCCATGCTCCCAACTTGGAAGGGTTCGTGGACGGCCAGCACGAGCAAGCCTGGGCAGTAGTACATGGACGATTCCTCAGCTGTTCACACCGCCCGTTGGGATGGACTCCCGGGCAGCCCCTGCGCTTGCCTTCCCCGTGGCCCGTTCCAGGAGTCTGCGGGTGATGGGGCGGGGGCACACGGGGATTTGGAGACCAAGCCAGAGCTGGGCCACGGGGGTGGGAGTTCCTTGGGAAATGGCTTCTTAAGCCAAAGCCTGTCCGCTTACTATCAGAATGTCCACACCTCTTTAAAATAGCGGGGAAAGCGATGGAGTGAAAGGTGTGGGCTGCCTCTGTGAGCAGTTGTGAGAGAGGGAAGCCCTGTCAGACCGTCCCCCGTGGATGCCACGTCTCCAGGTCTCCTCTCCGGGGTGTTTTGCCCCACCCGGTGGCGTGTCACTCCAGGCTGCTTTCTTGTGTGTTTGGAGCTCGGGTGTCCTGAACCGAGACAATCTGTAGGTTCTCAGATGCGGCCCAAGAGCTGGGGTCCATGTGAAATCTGAGCACCCTCTCCATGTGCAGCCAGGTCACCCCAGCATGCACTGGGGTCTGCTCATCGCTGACTTTCTACCCGCCTCGGATGGCCCCTGCTCGTGGGGACAGCAGCGTGGCCCTGACCCGGGGGGAGGGCTCCCGGGGAGGGCGGCCGGTGAGGGGGCTCCTACCGGGGGTTCAGGCACCCAGTGCTTTAGGAATCTCGGTGCCTCCCCAACTGTCCATCAGAAGGATTCTGTTGACCTTTGCCCACGATGCCCTCTGACCTGGGGCCCCTGGGGTACTGCCTCCTGTGTGGCGCAGGGCAGCCCTCTGGCCTGCGTCCCGGGGTCACCTCCTCCCCTGGCACCCGGGACCCCTCTTTCTGACACCGCCCGTTTTCCCCAGTTGGTTTCTCCACGACCAGCTCTTCTGTTCATTTTTAAAAGTTAGAAATTCAGCTCAAAACAAGATTAGGAAGAATACTTCGTGAGAAGTCGTATACAGGGAAGAGGCGTCTTCTGTCGTACCTGCCTGAGTTTTGGTTCAGCAGGAGACCTGGGGAATGAAAGTCTAAGGTTTAAACTTTGCACAAGTCAGTTGTCAGCTCCGCACTCACCCGTGTGGGAGGACTTTCCTTGTAAACACACGCGTGCGCACACGCTCACACACACACACGTACACACCACGGCCACTGATCTCTGGTCTCGGTGCTGCCGAAGGATCCCTGGTTTATGACGAAGGTCTTTTGCATCCAAGCAGAAATTCAGGTGTTTTAACCTATTTTCTCCCTTTCCAGCTGCACCTCTTTTCACTACAAATACGGGAAATGAGCCTCTGAAGGCATCCAGCAAGCAGAGCTGGTGGGGCTGAGTTCTACTGAGGACCTAATAGTCGTTCGAAATGAAAAGCTGAGGAAAAACCCTCCAATAACCCAAAGACAGCATCCTGGGCTCTTGAATGGGGATCAGGTAGAGAAGGTGTCAGGTCTCCTCAGGACCCTCTGGTCCTGAACCCTGAATCTGCCCGAGTTAGATCGTGACCACTTAGCGCCCACAGCGCTTTATACAGAGGATCTGTTACGTAGACAGTAAACCCGTGGTTTATACACATACGAAGAAGGGGAATTTGCATCTCTCAAAACTATTATTTATTTACTTATTAGGTTTTGTTTTATTCATTTCACTGGCATTAGGCAAGTCCTTATTCCTCAGTAATTCAATTGAACATTTAGTGAGCGTTTACAAGGTCCCCAGGCCCTCGCTCAAGGAGTTTCGGTGTAATTGGAGAGATGGGGACCCAGAGACACGTGGGTCCCACGCAGGGCTCGGCGAAAGCAGGGAGAGCTTGTCAGAGGAGATGGGGCGTCGCTGGACTTGAGCTGGGTGGGGCACAGAAGAGAAGGAAGAGCCAGCTTTATACCAGTTTGGGGCCTGGAGAGAGCTGTGCTTCAGGCTCCTAACAGACCCAAGAGTCAGCCCGGCCACCCAGTGGTCTCACCAAGTGCCAGAGGCCCACCCGGGACAACAGCGTCAGGGCTCAGGCGTCCACGGGGCCTCCGCTCCTTGCGGGGTCCTGGCTGAGTCCAGGAGGAGCTGGTTTGTTGGCCTGCTTGGTGGTGGGCCTGCTGGCGTCTCCCACAAGATCCGGGCCTTCCTGCTGCCGCGAGCAGGGGCAGGAGGTGTCGGGCGAGACTGTGTGCCAACCTGCTGCTCCCCCGTGATCTGTGGGCGGACCCCGTGTCCCGCAGACAAGGTGACAAAGGTCAGGGGTTCATTCGGCCATCGCCCAGGGCACTGGCTTTCCGGACAGAGCAGACCCTGCCCCCTGATCACAGTCCCCGTAATGCGCTGTGACTTCCATGGGCTGCACCTCCTGCTTTTGACGGCAGGTGGCAGCCTCCTGCACCCCTCAAACTGCTCAGCCTTTGGGGAACCGCAGTGCCCAGACCTTAGAGGGGGAAGCGCCAGACGTGAAAGCTCCCGGGAACCGGCTGGGATGGAGGGAGACCCCGAGGCAATGGGGCCGGAGCCATTGTCCCTCCTGAATTTTCTTCTCAGGGAAACATGTATGTTGGATTTGGAGGTTCGAGGCTGTGGTTCCCTCTAGGAATTAGATGTGGGGGGAGGGTAAGGCATGTGTTCCAGCGAAGGCTGGGTCACCCTGTGGGGTCCCGGCCCGGGGGCCGAGGGGCTGTAGGTGGCAGGCCCTGGGGTGCCTCTCCACGCCCCTTCCCCGTAGGGGCCCGAGAAACATCTGGCTTCAGTGCTCTGAGAAGATCTGTCCTTTTTCACCTCTAAATAACGGTGTCAGCAGTCTGGGTCATTTTTTAAAAATATACCTTTATTGATGCTTCTCTTCTTAATAGCTCCATCCGGGCTGTTGAAGCCACCCGTCTCCCCACTCTGGTCCTGCCCTACTTCAGAGCCGCCCGCACATGCGCTGGTGCCCTGGCTGCGGGGGGCAGGGGGCCCAGAGCAAACGGGGTTGTGGAGGGAGGTATAAGGCCAGGGCCGGCCGGCCCAGAGGCCCCTCTGGCTGCTCATGGGCCGCAGGGCAGGGGCCTAGGACCCCCAGGAGCTCCTTCACCTCTCATCTGTCCTCCACCCCCCACCCTGCACCTGCAGCCCCCCACGTTGACCCTCGGAGAGACCAGCCCACAGTCTTGGAGGAGACCAAAGAGTTGGACAAGGACAGGTATAGGCCATGCGTCCCCTGGACGTGACCCTGGGTCCTCATGGGGTGTCTGCAGGTCCTGAGGTTACCTAGGGGTCACAAGGTTACCATGAGGCTGGCTGTGGGGTGGGTATCTGGGGGTCAGGAGGTCTGTAGCTCCATCCATTGGAGGTCCTAGTGCTGCTGGATGCCTCACCCCTTGCCTGTGGCCCAGAGGAAAGGACACTCAAACTAAATAGGGGCCCAGGAAGCCTCCAAGGCTCATGGGTTCCTTGAGTCATCAGAGATGTGTGGCCTGGAGGACTGCATTTTCCATGAGCTTAAATGTTCACAAAATGTAGGGCACGAGGAACCAGCCAGTGGAGATCTTCCCCAAGGAGGCTGCTGAGGCACCAGCCCTCCCTCCCCATCCCCGTCTGCCCGGCTCTGGGGGCAGTTTCGCAAGGGTGGCCCTTGGCACTGGGACCGAGCCCGTCTCTGGATGGCCCTGTGTGGGTTCCCCGGCAGCCTTGGATCAGGAAGGAGGCTCCCAGCTCCCGCGATGGGGCAGCCTGTGACTCCGCGGATCTCGGGACCCCGCCCTCCCCTCGCCGTTGTGCTGGGCGCGTCACGCTGCCGGCACCGTCCCAACGCTTGCCAGTTCCTGGAACCCCTTCCTGGGGCAGGACCGTGCGGCCTCCAGGCGGCCTAACTGCCCCTGCCCTCCTCCCCCCAGTGGTACCCCCGGGCTGCTTGATCCGGCCTCACCGGCCTCTGCAGCCTCTCCTGGGGGCCCGTGGCTATGCACACGCACCCCTGCAGCCGCATTCACCACCCGACGTCCACTGACCTGTCCCCCTACAGCAAGGGCCTCCCGTGGGTAGCGGGGCTGGCACAGAGGGGGCCCGTCCGTCCACCCAGCCGGCCTGAGCACCCGCCTTATACGAGGCCCTGTTCTGGGCACTTGGGGTCACAGGCTCCACCCAACGCCTGTCCTCATGCCACTGGCACCCCAGCACGGAGGACAAACGATGCACAGCAGTGAGTAGATTATACACTTGGAAAGTGTACGTGCTGCGTGGAAAACAGAGTGGCCGCGTGGCGGTGAGGATGTCCACAGACTCACGTTACATTGGATTGAACTGTGACCTGGGAAAGTCGCGTGTTGGGCACCTTTTCCTTACGTGGCTCAAACCGGCATCCCTGAGGGCGGGACAGAGCTGTGCTCTCTGCCCTGTGGTCACGCTGGGGAGCTGCCTCCAATGAGACACCGTAGCCCCGGGTAAACGAGAGCAGATTTGGAAAGGACGCGCCGGGGCAGCACCGAGAACCGGTCAGTGCTTCTCAGAGCACACGAGCCGCCCCGTGGACCTGGGGGCGGGGAATCACAGCCTCTGTCATGCCGTTGCCTCGGAGGCTGTGGGCCGTGGGCCAGCGGTTCTCAAACCTCAGCTCGCATCCGACTCACCGCAGGGCTGGTGAGAACGTGGTCGCCGGGTGCCCCCAGTGTAGACGGAGGGCCCAGAGTGTGCAGTTCCAAACTCGTTCCCAGGTCCCCCGGTGAGGCCGGGGACAACACCTTGAGAACCACGGGTGTAGGTCATTCGGGGAGCCTGTGCACTTAGGAATTTGGAAACTCGGGGGCGTCGACCTCCCACGGGGATCCACGGTCCCGTGAGTTGCAGGCGCAGGAGCTGTCCCCTGAGTCCAGCCAGAACAACCGTCCTCCCCGGCCCGAGGCCTGTGGTGCCGAACGGTCCACCCTAAACTCCAGGCGCAGGGGTCACCCCCTGAGGAAGGCACCTCCCCACGTGTGCCCGAAGTTTCCAGCCCCAAGCTGGTCCCTGAGAGCTGAGGCCAGGGTGGTGGGCGCAGCGGCCGCATAAACCCAACTGAGCGAAAACCATCGTAGGAAGAACCACTTTAGAGGTGACCCAGCTTCTTAGACAACTGAATAGATAACATGGGAGGAAAACTCTGTTCCAGAAAATAAAGGGACAGAGAGAGCCTGGCGAGATTCCCCCTGAGGCAGAACCTGCCGAGGCCCTTCTTGCTCAGGTCAAGGTCACGGGGTGTTCGGGTCAAGATGGTGCCCGGGGACAGTGATCTCCCACGCCAGCCTCTGCTCACAGCCTCCCGGCCTCCCTGCCTACTTGCTTTGACTCACTGCTGCTTCTCTCTTTCCTAACTATCCTTCGTCTTTCCAGATGCAGGACGCTATGGGCTACGAGTTACCCTGGGTGTATTTTGTCAGTCTGGTCATCTTTGGATCCTTTTTCGTTCTAAATCTGGTTCTTGGTGTGTTGAGCGGGTAAGCTGACGGTTTCTGTGTCCTCTTTATGACGCAGCTGAGCAAGGCCCCAGGTCCCTCTGTATCCGTCACCAGGCCCAGGAGAAACAGAAAACGTCTCCATTCAGCCAGGCCCGCTGGCCATTGGCTGGGCAGGCCATTTGGCCTCTGATGACCTAGAGGCCCCGGTCCCGGTGCTGTCTGGTCGGCGTCGGGCCCGGGGTGGGCAGGGCCATGCTCGGCTGCTCTCGGAGCTGTACTAACTGTGATTCCATTCTTCCAGGTCAATGATGCCGTGGGAAGGGACTGGCCCTGGATCTATTTTGTTACACTAATCATCATAGGGTCATTTTTTGTACTTAACTTGGTTCTCGGTGTCCTTAGCGGGTAAGCAGGACCAAGGAAAAAGGTCTTGATTTTTCCATTTATTTCACTTACTCTTTCTGCTTTTCCTGGCTTTATTCTTTTTCTGACTCTGATGAACCTGGGACATGGGGCCACCCCAGGAGCTTTGAAGTGAATGTCCTTGGCCTGGCTGGGCAGAGGTCAGAGGCACAGGCCGAGCCCACTGGTTTGGGCTGCAGTGAGAGGTACCCGGGCCCACCTGTCTCCTGCCACCCGCCCACCCCAGGCTGTCCAGGAGGGCAGGATGCTTCTCCAGGGACCTCAGAGCAGCCGAGCCCCTCGGGTGGGCAGGGCTGGGCAGAGGAATTGGAGGAAGATGCGTGGGCCGAGGGCTTCTGGCCCGCGTAGCAGCCTCGCAGGTGGGTACCTGCCCTATCTCTGCAGCCACAGTCCAGGGCAGGCTGGCAGTGAAGACTCAGGTCCTCTTTACCCAGAGTTGACCGGGCCAGGGTACCAGGAGTTTGAGCTAAAACGCAAGTAAACAAAACAGACTGAAATGCTCATTCTCTTTGGCTCCCATCACAGACTGGGCCGTCCATCTCTGTATCCCTCCTCTGAAAGAAAGGGCACTCAGCTGTTTGAAGCCATCTATTACTGGAGCACAGAGGAGATAGAAGCCACTTTCCTTTAACTTTGTCCGCTTGGCTCCAAGTGCAAGGCCCGCCTCATTTCCGCCTTTGCTCGGATGAAGTTAAAACGCGGCCGAGGCAGCCCGTGGGTGGGGCCCGAGGAGCCCCGGGCGGCCACCTCTGCACCCCGGGCCCACTGGACACCTCTTCGGCCCACTCTCTACTTCCCGAGCCCCCACCAGCCATGCAAGGCCATCGCCTGAAGGCTCCCAGGGACACTTTCTGCCTTCGCCACGTGGGGAGGGGCAGCCGCTTCGTAGCCTTTCCTCCGTCTCTGCGGACGTGATGTTGGGGACAGTCGGGCGAGGGAGGAGGACGTCCTACCCCCTCCTGCCGCAGCCCAAGGCCTCGCAGGAGCGCCGGGGTCAGTCCTGGAAGTGGGGGAGGGACAGAGTCCGCCTCCATCCTCGCCCCTCCCCACAGGGGTGCTGTCAGGGGCTCCGTCACACCGGGCCTTTGCCGCGAGCAGCTGCACGGGGACTAGCACCTTCCGTCAGGGTGATAGTGACACACGCAGGCCGGCAGACGCCCCGGTCAGCTGCCTGGAGGGTGGAAGGGTTTCCATTTCTGTGTCCGACACAAGAAAATGCCCTGTTTATAAGGAGTCGTCAGGAAGAGCGTTGAAAAGTCAACCTCGTCACCCACTCAAGGCAGAAATTTGGATGCTCCAGGCAGAAGGTTTGTAAATGTTACTCACCCATCTGACAAAACGGAGATCATGATCCCAAGTCCTCAGTCGCAGGGGTCGTAGAGCGAGGTACCTCCCGTCGAGTCCTCAGCACACGGCAGTGCTGTCCTCACTGGGATCGCTGGTTACTCCAGGGCTGTCAGAGCTGAGATTACTGAACAGGGTCGTGGCAGGTTAGACCTGCTCCGCCCTCTGCTTCCAGACCCGAGCGGAGGGAGCCTGAGACGCCACGTGGCTTGTAGGGGTCCCCTCGCCGGTCACTGTCAGCACGAGACGCGGCCCAGCACCCATCTTCCTGCCGCTGCCCCGCAGACGGACGTTGAACAAGCCGGACCTGTAACACGCCAGGGTTCTGAACCTGGAAAAAAGTGGTTCCACGTTCTCCCTGCAGAGACAAGGAGAGAGTCTGAGCAGTGAAGCCCCCCCAGGAGTCTGAGGTGGAGGCTGAGGCCTCGACTACGAAGTCCCCCTCGAGCAGAGGGTCTGCCTGGTCATCCTCAGCTCCCCCAGCGGGTCCAAGTGGGGTCAGAGGGCGGCAGCGCTGGGGGCAGGCAGAGTGACCTTGAAGGCCCAGTCTTGGTTCAAGGGAGAGCGGGTGTGTGGAGCCTGCTGGATTCCAGAAACCCGGTCTAGTCTGGGCCTGAGAGCCCAGCCCTTGCTCAGGGTCCCCGGGCCCCTCCTCACACCCGCTCCTGTCCCGTTCCTCCCCACATTGCTGAGGAACATCTCCCAAGGCTCCCCCGGCCCCGGACACCCTCTGCCTGGCGTGAGCAGCTCCCCTTCCCGGCCTGTCCAGAGGGCTGGCCACGCAGTGAGGAGGCCCAGAGCCAGGCTGCCGTCGGCTGAGCACGCGTGGTGCTCTCCCTGTCTCGACAAGTCAGGGCAGCAGCGTGGTCGTTACCCTGGAGCACAGCCGAACGCCTCTTCACCCGGCGGCCAGCCTTCCAGAAGCATTCGGAACCCTCTCAGCGCTCGCGGAAGGCCCGTCTCAGGGGTGGCGTCAGTGGTCAACAGCTCAACAGCAGGCCGCGGGTTCGGCGCCTTCGGAGGATGCGCTCCTTTGCTGCCCACGACACCCCCGCGAGCTGGGGCCAAGCAGGCGTCCCCTCCACAGAGGAGAAGAGTGAAGGTTACGTGCGGGAACTCCCCCAGTTCTCACCGGTGGGGCCTGGAGGATCCGAGATTGAACCCAGGCAATGTGGACCCACGGCCTCTGTCCCCGTCCCTCAGGCTCCGCCGTCCCCAAGCCCATCGGCCTGGTTAATCCCGTGTCCTCGGAGGACAGCCACGACCTGGGAGGAGACGGGTGGGAACCGCAGTAAGGACTGTCCCAGAGGAAGCTGGGGAGCCCCAGCTCCGCAGGCTGCGGACAGATCCTGAGCTGGGGGCCAGCGGCCCTGCAGACATAACAGCCCTCGAGGGAGAACAGAGCTCCCCCAGCAGCAGTGCAGTCTTGGAGCATTTGCAGCTGGGGGCCGACACCCTGCGTCCACCAGTTAAGGGTATTATCGTCGTTTCAGAGCCCAGCACGGTAACTGTCCTCGTGAGCTACACCGTGCTGTCACCGAGGAAGGGCTCAGCTGTGCTTGGGGCCGTCTGCTCAGGAAGGCAGGGAGAGCGACACTCTGCAAAGCCTCCATTTTAAAGGCAGAATTCAGAGATTTGGGTTCTCAGAGGGACGGCCGTCCTTGGTCTGGAAACCCATTCCTGCTGAGCCTGGAGGCGTCCGTGTCAATGTGCATCTCGTGGGTTTTTTCCAGACGCTTCCACCGTCATCATCTCTTGATCCTCACATGTCATAGGGCTGATATTAGTCACATAAGAACCAGAGACCGCAGCCTCTTGCCATGAGCATTACAGTGACGGCAGCCACAAGATGCTGGAAGCTGCACTAGAAGGCGCCATCGGGTGAAAGTCCCTGGACCCTGGACTCTGGTTACTTTTTGGTTTTAAGTGGTTGCAAACCGAGAAGACGTGTGTCTTCAGGTGACAAGGGGCCCGGGACCTCTTAGAGGGTGGGCGCCCAGCTCCTGTTCCCCCGGGGAGGTGGGGCAGAGGGCCTGAGGGTGGGCATTTTACAACCTGAAACCCTGACCACGGGCCACAGTTAGGACACTACATCCGGGTCCCGAGGAAGCAGAAGCGCCCGGACACACCGCCTCGTGGCTGGAGCAGGGGAGACGCGCATGATTCCTGGAAGGCTTGTTCCACAAAGTGCCCACCAGCTCTGGATTCGTGAACACCGGCCTCTGCCCTCAGGGGATGTGGGGTTAGGTTCCTGTAAGACTCTGGACACGACACTGCCGTCAGTACACAAGCTGTCGTGTGTGCGCGTCTGTGTGAAGTCGCCTCGTTCAAGGCACGGTGTTGATCCGTTCGCACCGAGCTCTCAATCCACAGCCCGTAACTCAAGCCTGGATTCCGCTTGTCGGACACATGGATTTGCCCCGTGAGGCACCTCGCAGCCCTCGTGCCCTTAGGGTCACAGACTGCACGGCGGCTCCATGCTCGGGGGCCATTTTAATCAGAAAAATCACAACAGAAAGCACAAAATGCGGAAATGGGCTGTAAAAAGGCTCTTGTTCACAGTATGAGCTGCACCACCAAGGAGGCGAGCGGCCCCTCGTCCAGCCTCAGCCGGCAACGTGACCCCAGGTCCCGCCTTTCTGCACGTCCGCAGTGTCCGCGAGGGCTCGCAGTGTGGATGGCGTGACGAAGAAGGCCTAGCGGGGAGGCGGGTCTGCAGACGCGGAGTCCGTGGGTGACGAGGACCAGCCACATCGGTCACCGCGGGGCCTGGAGCCCAGCCGCCGCGCCGACGGACCCTTCACGCGGCTGCCCTCTGCGAGCTGTGCCAGTGCGCACCCGGCCCGGGCCCTCCACCGCGTTTGTCCTGTCGGCTGTTGCGCATATAGGACGTGCTCCTGCCTTCACGCAGACCCACCACGACTGAGCGGGCAGCCGGTTCCAGCCCCTGGGCCCAGGCCGCGTGGGACATCCAGCGAGGGCACGAAGAGAGCAGGGCGCTGCCGCCCTGCACGCCCCCACTGCGTGGAGCCCGGAGAGGGAGCCCCTCACCTCCCCCGGCCCGGGCCAGGCTGCGCCCCACGCTCCGCGCGGTCCTGGCCCTGCGGCCCCTCGAAGCCCCTCACACCCCAGGACACCTCATTTCCTCTTCTCCCGGACGTGTGTCTTGGTTCCCAGAGGTCGTGGGGTACGGGTGGCGAGCCTTCGTTCCGCGGAGCAGATGCTGTGACGCACGGCCGGGTCAGCTTCCCCGGCTCTGGTCTGATCCCGACTACAGGAGAAGCACGGCCTCTTAGCTACTCAGTCACCCTTCCACCCGAACCCGCTACACAAGGCATGGAGCTCTCAGGCGTGTGGAGGTGGAAGGGCACTCAGGGGGCGCCTGGATCTGCAGTCCGGGGCCTGCAGGGGGCCCCCGCTCCGTTAAGTGACTCTCCGGGTGGCTAACCGCAGCCCCGGGAGGAGTGGTGGGTGCGGAGAGCTGGGGACTCTCTCCGGGCCCATCCGCCATGGAGGCGAGGCCTCCGTCCACACTGTCAGCTGTCAGTGCAGCCCCTTTTCCCTGGGAAGGAAGGGATGGTGCCGCCAGCTGCCAGGAAGCCCAAGAAAGAGCAGGTTCGGTCCGATTCGAACTGGAGTCAACCAAAGTGAAGAAGAACATTCCATCCCAACCAGAGCGTCGTCAAAGCAGCAGTCCAAGAGAACTCGTAGCTCAGGAGCCCACGGCTCCCGGTGAAAACGTCCCCCAGACCCCTTCTGGCCCGAACCTCACCATAAAGGGTCACGGCTGAGGTCTGTGCTCCTGCCGCGGCTGCAGTGAATGCAGATCCTGGACGGTGGGCGCAGGGGCTCCGGGGCTGAGCCTTCCTGCCCCGTGGCTTGTCGGCGTGTCCTTCCGTCCACGGGACCCTTCCATGGAGTGTGTGTCTCGTGCAAGGAATCCCTTTCAGGTGGACTCTCCGGCCTCCCACCCTGAACTAGGCCTCAACTGCTGAAGGAAGGAGGAGTCACGTCTCTAGGAAGAAACCAAGAGGCCCAGTGCATCCCCCCAACACACACACACACACACACACACACGCGCACACACACACACACACACACATATACACACACCAGGAGCCCCATTTCCCAGAGACTGGAGGTCAGAGGCAGGCTGCTCCTATCTGTTTCGGAAGAAAAGGCACAGCCTTGCTTTGAGAGTGAGAACCAGCCTCCCTGACTCCCCTCTTGGCTGTCGGGTCCCTCCTGGCTCAGAAAGTGAATTCAAGGTCAGAGAGAAATTAAGGACAGAATCATAGAAAATAGGAAAGAAACAGACACTCCAAAATTCTTCAATACACTCTTCTTCCAGCAAATCCCAGCTTAATCTTAGTTTCTACTCATCATTGCTTTAGCCTGAACGCCTCATTTAACTTTTATATCATCTTGATTTCATGTGTTTTTCCATTCTGATTAGATTTCCTTTTTAACCCGAAGGGCTCCCCCCAGGACATTTTCCTGTGTCTGGAATCCTCTTCTGTCTCCCTCCATGAGGGAAAGGACATCCTCTAGAGTAGAAACCCCTCCAGGCTTGCTGAACGGGGCCGAAGGAACCCTAGAAATGAGAATGGGGGGTGAGGAGGAGAGGTCTCCTGGGCCTGACATCACTGTTGTCCTGGAAAACATTAACGACTGGCTCTTTGCGGGGAAGAGCCCTGGTTTGTGACATTGGACGATTTCTGCGGTGTACGTATCCCCACCGTGGCCGATTTTGAGCCACCGAGGAGGCATCAGGGTTGGCAGAGCCAGTGCGGGGAGTGGGCTTCAGCTCGACCCCAAGTCCTCGTGTCCCGGGGCTCTGGCGGGGGTGCCGCCGGGTTACTGCTCGGAAGGCCTTTCCGGGTCATCGGAGAACGTTGGTCATGAAGAGGCCGAGCTTGCCTTCGTGGCCCAGGACGCAGGGCAGTGGACTCGGTCCACCCACCGTCGAGCCCCGAGTCAGGCAGCGCCCCGCCCCAGTGACTCCGTCCTCGTTCGTGAGAGCAGATCAGACCCAGGACAGGGGGCGCGGTCTGTGCAGCGCGGTGCGGCCGGCGGCTTCCCGTGCGAAGCAATTAACGCTTTGTTCTTCTTGTCCGTCCGCCCTCTCGCCAGAGAGTTTTCCAAAGAGAGGGAGAAGGCCAAGGCCCGGGGCGACTTCCAGAAGCTGCGGGAGAAGCAGCAGCTGGAGGAGGACCTGAAGGGCTACCTGGACTGGATCACGCAGGCGGAGGACATCGACCCCGAGAACGAGGACGAGGGCTTGGACGAGGAGAAACCCCGAAACAGTGAGCGGCCTCCCCGTCTGGGGCTGGGGTCTGGGCGAGGCGGGGGCGCGGCGAGGCGCGGGGGCTTCCCCCCATCCTGACGGTGCGGCCCCTGTAGCCACACCGGGCTGGTGGGTGGCCGTCCTTCTCTGCTCTCAGAAATCAGTGCCACGTGTGGAGCAAGGCCTGCTATAGTCCCCCTAGAGCCTCTGGTCCTGGGACGGGGGAAACTTTGCTCACTTGGGCTCTTGGTTTTAAATCCGACATCCTCCTCCCAGCTCCAGCTCCCTGGGCCAGGGGCGGGAGTCCTGCTCCAGGCTTATTCACACGGGACCATCTCTCCCCCCACCACCACTGGAAAGCAGGCTCTCCCCCCACCCCCTTTCCAAGGACCACTGCACTTTCTCAGGGAAAAGAGCCAAAGGTTTCTCTCGAGGAGGCTAGACTCAAAGATCTGGGAAGGTGCTCAATGGGAAGGTTGGGGAAACCCGGAGGAAACTGGCAAAATAGCTTTAGGTTTTAGAAACTGACGCCAACCCCTCTCTTCTCCTCCTGCGGGCCCCCTTCCTTGGGTTGCGCACATTTGAATCGGGATGTTTCTGACCAAGGAACCAAACAGGTTAAATAACCGAGATGCTTGCTGAGCGGGGTCAGGCAGATAAGGGCAGGAAGCTAGAAAGGCTCCCAGGCCCAGAGGGAGGAGAGAGACCCGCTGAGGCTCCGGGGGCTGACGGGGAAGCCGGGTGTCCATCGCTGTGTCCTGACAGAGGCCAGGAGGGTGCAGGACGCGTGTGTGCACGTGTATCCCGACGCGCATGCGGATACAGTGGCCTTGGGCGTGGGCGTAGATTCTGCCGGTTGTGTTCATGCCCCCTGGCCGGGTTCTGTGTGTCCCTGCTTGTTGGTACCTGAGCTCTAAGTGGGAATCTAGGAGGGGGAGCAGGTGGAGAGAGAAGGAAGGTGACTTGGATGTGAGCAGAGAGCAGGCCCGCCTCCATCGGTTCAGAGATGGATTGAATACAGCCTTCCACGACCTGCCTTCTGATAACTCTGCTCAAGGAATGAACACAAGTTTAAAACACACACACAGCCAGGGACTGGTAACAAGGAGGCCTTCACGCTCTGCTAAGGAGTTTTTGCAAGTTGGACAACAAGGCCTTAGATGGATTAGAACAGTGAGCGGCGATGCTGCTGAGAATCTTCCTGGAAAGATGCCGGAAGCGTCCATTCCACTGCTGACGGATCGTGGATGGGGGATGGTCCATGGCACCCAGCGGTCTGTGACTAGTGAGCCGGCCTGGGAGCCTCGTCGACACCTGCTGCAAAGCACAGGAGCCGGCTCTGGGCTCCGGTCTGCACCCTGGTCACGGTGGAGCCCAGCTCACCACGGATGGTAGGAGCGTGTCTCTTACATGTTCATAGAAACTTGTGTGTCCACTGCCTGCGCAGCACTCGGTGGCCGTCCACAAAGACACAGTTATCCTGCTCTTTTCTGAGGACAGGTGTGCTGCTTCCCTATCCTGCCCTGATGGAGAATTCTTTGCTGCTGGAGCAGATCAAGTGGACGAGGCCTATCTACCCCCTCTTTCTGCCCGAGCTCTGGGAAGAGCACGATGTACTACTGCCTGCCCCAATGGACAGAGTCTCTGCCAGGGTTCTCACGAGCCCTTATGTGGATGAAGTCAGTCTGAAGCCTGGTGTCCCTCCCTGCACTCGCTCCTGGTGGCTGCAGGAGCCTGGGGTCTGCTTCTCATCCTCAGCCCTGCCCTCAGAGGACAGAACGGAGCCTGCCGCCTTCCGTCGTGGACATGGTGGTGAGCCGGTTCTAGGGGGAGGGGGCCAGGGACTGGGCATCTAAAAAAGCAAGACAGAGGGTGAAATAGAAGCACGTGAGGAACTGAATGAGAGACGCTTGGGTATGGAGCCAGGAGGCATGTCCAGAGGCCGGGGCTGCAGGGAAGTCCGGTCAAGAGCAGAGTGGACGAGACGGGCTTGTTAAGGGACTGGCCACTTAATAGATTCACAGAAAAGGTGGGCCCGTGGCTCAGAAACTATATTCTGGTCTTCAGAACTTTGTAGTTTGCCCTTTGAAACAAATACAAGGGAAGAAATGCTTCTATTAATGATATGCGTTTCTATCAAAGTAGTATCTTTGCCTTTGAAACTGCTAAAAGATTACAATACAGTGTATTTGCCAGTTCTCTTCAGCTCAAAAATTAAGTCATCTTTTGAGAAAAGAGAGAAAAGGGTATCATCACTCTTGACCAGTGGCTCTGGCAACTCATGCTTGTGCCCCAGGCAGGAGCCCCATCGGCACTTAGGAAATGCCAGCTGTTGGGCGCTGGTGACACAGGGTGGCTCCAGTGCGGACACAGTTCAGTGACACGTCCTTACGTGGTAGCTGAGCACACCCACGGGGAGCCCAGTTATTCATTTTTTGAGGAAGAGCTACAGATACCACTGAGGCCGTAGAAAGAACAGGGCTCGGGAAGGCAGCAGAGAGCAGGCATTGTTTGAGGTGTTTCTCTAAGTAATTAGAGTCAATGAGTTGGCCAGTAAATTATATAAAAACTATGTTAAAGTCCACTCAGTTCATTTGTCCTTCCACCCACCCATCCATCCATCAGCCAGTTAAAGGTCTGCTCTGTGTCTGGCGCTGTTTCAGGCCCTGAGGATCTAGCGATGCACCAAGTCCTCAAAAATCCCTGCCCTCGTGGAACGGGAATCTCTTCTCTTCTTTCTTTCTCCTCCTCAAGATCAAAAAATGCCTGGATTAAGTATCTGTACACATGGGAATCTCTCTCTCATGTTGTTACGACCATTTCCATGCAGCCCCAGTCCTCGAAGACAGACATTTGTGCAGATGAACCTGGAAAAGACAGACAGACCGTGGAACCAAAACACTTGAGTTTCCACACAGATAAGCAGGTTAAGTATTTTTCCAGCGTATTCAGGTCCGTTTGCAGGAGCCCCTCTGCAATCACCGTTCGCCAGCAGAGCCGCTTGGCCACCGCCGCCCTGCGGCATCTGGGGTTACATGTCATTGACACACGGAGACTTGAGGGCCTCCAAGAGCAGCAGGTTGCCCACGGAAGGGCCCTGTGGGGCTCGAGGGCGGTGATGTGAACACCACTGGTCTACACCGTATACATGTCAAGGGCACGTGCATCATTATTTGAGCTTTTTTTTTTTTTACAATTTAATTAGTACAATCAGGTTTCCTTGGACTTACTCGTGGGCATGGCTGCCACACGCCTGGAGTCCTGAGACTGCGTCCCACCAGCACCCGGTCAGACGGCGTGAGAAGGACACTAGCAACGGTTTTTTTTGTTTTGTTTTGTTTTGTTTAGTTACTCTCTTTTATTTATTTATTTATTTATTGGCTGCCTTGGGTCTTCATTGCTGCGCGCGGGCTTTCTCTAGTTGCAGAGAGCAGGGGCTGCTCTTCGTTGTGGTGCGTGGGCTTCTCTTGTTGAGGAGCACGGGCTCTAGGTGCACTGGCTCAGTAGTTGCGGCTCGCGGGCTCCAGAGCACAGGCTCAGTAGTTGTGGGGCACGGGCTTCGTTGCTCTGCGGCATGTGGGATCTTCCCGGACCAGGGCTCGAACCCGTGTCCCCTGCATTGGCAGGCGGATTCTTAACCACTGCGCCACCAGGGAAGTCCCAGCAATGGTTTTTTTCCCCGACTCCCTTCTTACTTTGGACCCAAAGTTATCGTGTTAGAGGCCGTCCTAACCCCACACCCTGCGGGGAGAGCAGACGCCTGTCCTGCCCCGCCCATCGGCTTTAGCTCGTCCTAATCCAGCCCTAAAACGTCAGCGCTGGAAACCGCCGCAGAGATCAGGTGGGGAACAGCTCGCCTGGGCTGGTGATGAGGTCCGTTGGGGCTCAGAGGCAGCGCAGAGATGAGCGGCCCGGGGGCCCTGCAGTGAGGCTGTTCCATGGATTCTTCTGGGCTGGTGGGAATGACTCCCCAGGGTGGGTACCAGACACCCACGTTGTATGCAGACGCTCACTCGGGAATCGGTCAGAACAAGGACCCCGGAGGGGGTGGTATCTCCGCAGACAGCCATCCACCGTGGAGCAGTCTGGCTGTTCTGCTCTCGGGCCCATGACTCTGTAGACACCAGTGTCCCAGCCTGGGTGCAGTGGAAGGGCCCCCGAGGCCCACGTCGAGCGTACGGTGAGAAGCAGGTGTCCCGACCCAGCCTAGGAAGGCCGGTCTACGCATCTTAAAGCAAAACCAGCTCTGGGGGAGCTTGCCAGCCGGCTGTAGAAACCACGGCCATCTTCCTTGGGGGTGGAGTAGCTTCTGGAAGGAAGGAGGGTGTGAAAGCCACACAGTAGAAGGGAAAGCTGGCGGCCAGTGGAGCGAGGGCAAGACCTTCTCATTCACATGCTGTCCTCGAAGGCGTCGTCCTAACCCAGCTGGTGTGGAGCTGCTCTTTGGATCCCAAGGTTGGACAGTGGGCGAGGGTCGGCACCTGCGGGCTCTCCTGGGCTGGAGCGCCGAGGCGGACAGGAGCGCCGAGGCGGACAGGGCGGGGGCGCGAGAGGGGACAGGACAGGGACGGTCTCGTTTCATCCTCCCCAGGATCGTCTCCCGTGGGCACTGACGCCCCCTTTGTAGACGGGGAGCTGGGCTCAGCGAAGGTAACGTGTCCTGTCCCACAGCTTGTACGCTGCCCCCGACCTCGGGGATGTGGGCGTGAGTCCAGCGCTGCCCGGACCCCTCCTCAGCCCCGCCTTTCGTGGTGCGGGGACCCCCCTGCCTCTCCGGCCAGAAGCGGCTGGAAGAGGTCCCTCTAACCCCTTCGTCGCAGCATCTGTAACACCCTCAGTCTAACGTGCAGAGCGGGGTGGACGGAGGGAAGGAGGGCTGGGCGGGGGGTGGAAAATCTGACCTAAAACATTACCCTAAAGGACCCTGAGTGTGATTTTAAAAGCAGGGAGAGATGAGCTTTATGATTGTAAGGGCTGTGTTTGGAGCGTGAAAGGGAGTCACGGCAACATCTTGCTCAGGCGGAAGAAAGTTCCCTGAGGTCAGAAGCCGACCGCCTGGAGTGGTCTAAGGGCAGCTGTGCTTGGACAGGGGGCACAACAGTGGCCCCACCCGTCCGAGTTTCCTTCGGTTTGGGACTCCTTGAACTTGGTTAGGGGAGGGTGTTGGTCAGCCAGGAGGCTGCAGGGAGGGGTGCTCCAGGGCAGCGGCCAGCCCCTGTCCTGCCCTGGCGTGTGCACCTGGAGGAATGTGATGTAACCACCTTCAGTGCCGCGGGGTCATGTGGCCGCCGGGTCACCTCGGCGGAACCTCTGACGGTCCCGGGATCCTGGCACGATGAGGGGGGCGGGGCTCCAACCAGCAACAGCCTCACCATGGGGGCTCATGTCACCTCCCTGAGGCCACCAAACCCACTGGCAAATGGATCCGCCCACTCAGCCCGCCCAGGTAGCCACCCAGTAAAGCGCTGCTGTGATTTTCTTGTAAAGTTTTGCAAACAGATGGACACACCCGGGGGCTGAAGGTAGCTAGCTCCCTGGAGGCACTGAGGGGTGAATCGGCCTGCATCTCCCTCCGAGCCGCCCCCTGATGACCGGGGCTCAGCCCGAAGCACCCTCAGCTCCGCCCCCACCCCTCCCTTCCACGTAGACCCTGGTAGAGAAAAGCCCCTGTTGCGTCAAGACACGGTTTCTGTCAGAGGCTGTCCGTGGAGGAGAGGGTGACAGCTCCCGCCTCTGTCGCCCTGCTGATGTGGGGAGTTATCACCTGGGGATGGAGGGGGATCAGCCAGGGCTGGGTCGCGGCCGTACCAGTCAGGTGGGCTAAGTGCTGTAGTAAGAAATTCTCAGCCGCTTGGTAAGGTGAAGGGTGCTTCCTGCTCCTGGTTCCATGTGGGTCGAGTTGGCAGGAGGGAAGTTCACCTCCCCCCGGCCTCAGAGGTTCTGCGGATCCCCAGTGTCTGGGCAGGAGAGGAGGGAAGCAGAGGGCACTTGGAGGGCCCCAGGGAGGATGTAAAGGCCAGGCCTGGGAGAGTGGGCACCGCCTGCCCCTGGCCAGAACAGTTTGCAGCCCCCATAGCTTCCGGGGGGCTGGGGGGTGGGGGGGACGGACACAGTCTAAGTGACCGGGGGCAAAGCAGCCAGGGGAGGAGGCATGGTGGACCCGAAGCCACGTCTCTGCTGCCCACAGGTTGGTAGCGGTTCTCGAGGCCAAAGGGATGAGAAAGGAGCTGCAGATGTGAAGTGAAGAACAAGTAAGCGGGGGGGAAGGACTTCAGTTTCGGGTTTTGGGGTGAAACCGAAGGTCAAGCCGGAAGGGGGACTGAGACTGGTCCCAAACGGCCTCAGGTGTGGACTTTCTCCTGTGGGTTCAGCAGAGCCACCAGAAGGATCTGAGCAGGGGGACAAGTTCACCGTGGGAAGGTCACCCGGCTCCTTTTGTGGACAGTTGGTTGGGGGTCGGGGGGCTGGAAGCAGGGGGACCCAGGGGTTCCAGGGGCTGACACAGCCTGAAGTGGGAGTCACAGCGGGAAAGATGGCCCTCCGCTGATGGCCGGCGTCCACAAGGAAGGGACCAGGGCCAGCAGGGCCCAGGTGTCTTGGGGATGCGCAGCTCGGGCTGTTCTTGACCTTGGGATGCAGCAGAGCCTGCCCCCAAGGGACCCCCGGGAGCTGGTTTGTCCCGTCTGCTTGGCCGTGGGAGCCCTTTGCCCCGCAGTGTCTCTATCCGTGACTTTACCCTGAAAGGCACCCTGGGTAGAATCCCAGTGGCTCCCCCTGATCTGATCCCTGCCCTTATGACTCAGTGGCTGATGGAAAAATAAGAGTTGAGTAACAGCCCCAAACACAGGGCTGTGAGGGCTCCATCCTTCTGGGTCACTTCATCAGATGGACGTGCCCGGGCCTCTGTGGCAGCTGCAGAGCTGCCAGGAGAGCTCTGTGCTTCCGTGGAACAGGAAGGACCCCATCGTCTTAAGCAGCGATCGTACCTGCTGTAACCCTGGGCTGGTGGCACTTTGTGTTTGGGCCTCACGGTTCGAGGGGCAGGGCTGGGGCCAGGTCGGGAGCAGGAGAGCCCTGCCCTCGGGGAGCTGCCCCGAGGAGGGTGGTCCCGCAGTGGGTGGATTGACTCTCACACAGGAGGCGAGTGACGGAGTGAGGCTGGGCAGAGGCAGTGGGGAGAAGCACAGCTGGCGACGGGGGCCACGTTAGGTGTTGCTCCTGCCCTCACGGGGCTGCTGTGACACATCTCCACAGACGGGGCTTAGACGACAGACATCGGCTTCCATGGCTCTGCAGGCCAAACGTCCGCGATCAGGGCCCAGCATGGCCACGTTCTTGAGAGGCCCTCTGCCCGGCTCACGGACGGCCCGCTTCCTCCACGGATGCCTGCTAGTGCTCTGGCCTCTTCTAAGGCACGAATCCCATTCAGAAGGGCTCCACCCTCATACCCTAATCGCCTCCCAAAGGCCCCACCTCCAAATACCATCGCACTGGGATTAGGGTTTCAGCACATGAATTTGGGGGGACACACACGTTCAGTCCATCGCAATGATCTTTCTGTACCCCTGTGCGAGACCCCGGATTCCTGCTGCAGCCAAGTGCGCAGCTCCCTCGGGATCAGAAACCACAGAATCCGGCCGCCGTGGGGAAACGCATGGCTCCCTGTGAGTGCGGGGACATGTGAGTGGGCGCTGGTTGTCATGGGTCTGCTTCCTGCAAGCCTGGCTCATTTTTGAAGACAGACAAGGGCAGGTTTTCCTCTTGTTCACAGTGCTTACAGATCCACTTCCTCTAAACAGACACGTAGGTGTCAACACTGTCTCAGGACAGATCACACAGCGTGCTCAGAGGTAGCCCAGCCAGAACCTGGCAGGCCCTCCCAGAACACAGCATGCAGTTTTGCTGGTGTCCAGACCCCCCGACTTTAAGCCTGTACTTGGACTTCACTGCAAAGACCGTAAACTTCCCTCCTCCTGCCCCTGGTCTGGATCCACACCGGGTTGACAGTCAGCACACCCCTCCTCAAAGGAGAGGATGCGCAAGAAAACTGTGCTTGCCCTTGAGACCCTGTTCTCAGAATGCGGTCCCCGAGTGGACAGTGTCCTGTAGAGGTCATCAAGGAAGGCGGGGGGTCAGTAGAATGTCCTGTTTCCAGTGACGTCCAGATAGTAGGCTAGGACAAGAAAGAAAGCCGTTTACTCAGCTTCGTGAAAATATACATTTTTTGCAATTTAGACTTAATTCATATGAGTTCATCAGACTGTCCAAACTTAACCCCTGCAAAGAGGTCTGCAGGGGAAACTCACTAGACAGAGCTGTGACGAAAGGTTTGTCCTCTCCAAAAATATACATTTGAATTTCGATAAGGTTCTTCAGTGTTAGGGTTTTTTTGTTGTTGTTGTTTTTTTACAAAAAGTAAGGATATTAAGATATTTTTAAACGCCTGGACAGAGGAGCTTTTGATGGTTCCTAAATACATGTTCTAAAAATGACTTGCCAAGCACAACGCTGGTTTTGACTAACAGACCCTAAGTCCTGTTCAGATGGCTTCAGAATGTGCTGGATGCCGGCACACAAGCCCTCGAGACTAGAGGTCAAGAGGAAACAAAAATACAGGCCACAGGCTATTAAAGAATGATTACAGCTGCCCTGGGACTTGTCTGTGCCCCTGCTCCTGGGGTGAGATAATAGATCCTTCTCAAAACTTGCTGATGAGATGAAAAGCCCTAATTAGATGCCTGACAGGCTGGCCTTAAGGGGAAAAGCCTTTGTGTACCTTCCCAATTCCAAGCTTCAAATCAGCTGGCCCAATCCTTATATCTCATTTCAGTGACTCATGAGATAGGATAATGGTATCCAGTATCAGGCCAGTCACTATGCTAACAAAATTCTCTGAAAATAGCACATGCACCCACACCAGGCACGTACGCTCACACATGGGCAGGAAGAAATTGAGGACCCCTTTCCTGACAGGAACGTTCAGAATTAGAATCTCATTGTGTTTACTAATACTTGCTCCAGCCAGTGGGTCCAGCTAGGACAAGAAGCGTGGTGTGATGTCTGCTGTGTGCGGTAGAGACAGAGGAAAAGATTGGTGCTACCACCTGGGGGTGGGGTGGGGTGAGCATCTTCTTGGTGCGAAAAGTATGGCCAGCGGTAGGGGGTCCCCGCCCCCTTGCCCGCGGCTCCTTCCGCGACTGTGCAATGACTGGGAAGCTGAAGCTGGTTGGTCGCTGACCGTCAGGCAGAGCATCCTAGGTTTTCACCAAGAAGGCCCCAAGCTTCAGTAAGACTTGTAGAGCTTCTTTTTGAGCCTCTTAGGTGGTATAAAATCATTTCCATGAATTATAATTTCCATAATCCCTTAATGGATGAATTCTATCCATTCGTGAAGTCGCCCCTTGATTAGAAGCGTTGCGAGCACAGCAGTAGGAGGTGAAAGGCCCTCATCCTCTCTCCTACCTGGAGGCCAGGGTTTCCGGTCTGCACAATCGTGCTGTTTTTGTAGACCGAGTAGGGGCCTGAGAATGACAGGCCACCTGACTTCCAGGCCCTGCCCACTAGCCGATGGGCAGGTTGCCTCTCTCGGTTTCCCTGTTTGTAAAAGGAGGGGTCGGGTTAGACAGCTGCAGAGTCACCTTCCAGCTCTGGGTTTTGTGGCTGTAGTTGGAAGTGGACGCACGTTAGCTTTTGCTCTGAGTCTCCTGCAGGATCCCCTGAACGCTGGAAGCGAGCTACTCCTTCTGAAGACCCTCCCAGGGCCTGGTCCACCCTGCCCTCCTGCCTGGAGAGCCCAGCTCCGCCATCTGCCTTCGGACCCGCCCTGCTCCCAGCCCTCCTCGGGCACCCCTCCCCTTCTCCCCTCCCGCGCTCACGCCCCTCCTTTCTGCTCCCACAATTCCTGTCCCACACCTGTGTCACGGCACTGATGTACGTGACCTATTGTACCTACTCATCCATCTTATCCCCTGCTGGGTTGGGTCGTGCACCTGGAAAGGGAGGGAAGCTTTGCATCCCCATCACTATCCAGAGCCTGGCAGATAGGCTGTCAGTGCATATTGGTTGGAAAAGGGTGGAAATTAATGGAGAAAAGTGGGGTCCTGGCCTGGAAGTCTTGGAAATTCTGCCATTGGGAATGGCAGATGACCTGGACCTGCCTTGTGACCATGTCAGGCTAAAACCAGACAGGACCAGACCTGGTCCCACAGAGGCTACATAACGAATCAGACACACAAATTCATTTTTCATCTTCCGTTGCTTGGCTGTCAACGCTTCTCTCTGACTTCTGGGAGAACACGGTGTTGTCTATTCCTCGGTGTTCTTCACGGACTCACCTCTTCCCCCCGTTCTTCTTCAAAGACATCCAGAGACATGCCGGAAGTATCCTTATTTTATTTTTCTCTCAGCGAGGTCAGCTAGCCGGCTACGCACGGCAGTCAGGGAAAGGTTAAGAGAAGACCCAGAATAACTTCCCAGCTGCTGCTTTAGGACCAAAAGCTGAATACGTTTAAGGCTTGAAAAGGTCAACTCCCTTCCAAGGGACAGGGGTTTGATGTCATCCCTTATGGTCTTCGTGGTAACGCTCATTTCAGTCACTGGCAGAGATGGAGATTTATGGGCTAAATGTTATCACCAGCTGAGGCTTAATGAGATCTCAACTGTAGCTCCTGGACGGAGTGGAAAGCAGCCATTTTGGTAATAAATAGAGAACAGCATCTAATTTGTAAATTCCTCTTTCTGTTGCTAAGTTTAATCAGATCAGTGAAACTGAAGGGAATTGTTGAGGACCAAAAGTTATTTTCCATGCCTTAATCGGGCCAGGAAGCATTACTCCTAATAGAAGTGGCGTGCTTCTCTGACAGTGCTAGGGGATGACATTTGTCATTAGACTAACCCAATTGTTGCATATTAAAAAATATGTTTAGCCCCAAATCTATTTAAAACCAAACTGGAACTGAGGCCGCATATCACTCTGCTACTAGTGTCACTGGTTCAGAGAAGAAACATTCTTTCCAAAGGAGCTACAGACCTCTGCAGCAGTGCCATCCCCAAAGGGTCCACAGCCCATGAGATTTCATCTTGACCAAACAGAAGCATCCAGCGTAAGGCTCGGTGGACCCCCGTGGTGGCCAGGTGTGGTCACAGCCTCTCTGGCACGGCAGAGAACAGGTGGAGAGGACACAACACAGTCTCTGGCGGGTCCTGGCTTCAGTTTAGGGTAAAAAAGGAGAATTAAAGGGGCACAAAAGGGGCGGGGTTAGTGCAGCTCTCTTGTGTCCAGTCATGCTTAAATCTTTTTCATGAGTAATCACAGTTTTTTTACAAATTGTCTTCTCACAAATGTTGAGCATTTCTAGGGCAGGGACCCTGTCAGGGTAGGTGACTGTTAGCACACAGTAGGGACATCATGAATATTCATGAATATTCGTGAATATTCATCACTTGGAGGTGATGCCCCAAAGGGAACGTGGTAACAGCAGCCCACCTTGGGGAGCGGCCGAGAACACATGCATCATCACCATCAGTGCTCAGACTGCAGGTGACCTTTTAGATGCAAAACAAGTGGTCCTGAGGTCCTTCTCTTGGACCCGCGTTTTGCTTTTTCATCCCCAGTAAATCCATCTAGTGTCTGGGCCTTGCGCACACAGAGAATTATTACTGATGAAGCACCTCCTCTGACCTGTATTACCTTTGACCCTCACTTAACCCTCCAAGGTCGGTATTATGGTCTCGGTTTTTTAGATGAGGAAGGTGGGGCTCAGATGATTTTCCCAAGACAAGACAACCAGTAGGAGGCTTAGCCTGGTCCCACACGGAAGCCTGTCTGGCTGTGGAGACCACCCACTTCCTCTTTTGCCAGGCAGCCCCTATGGCCCGAAACACCTGGTGACAGGAAGGGGGTGGGGGGACGGGGGACCTGGTTCGTGGGCTCAGCTCTCCTACTCAGAGCTCCGTGACCTCGCACAAAGCCTTCCTTCCCTGGGCCTTAGCTCCCTAATATGTGAAAGCGGTGCTGACATAACCCCGGCTTTCTATAGATCCTTGAGCCCCCGCTGGCCCTGCCTTTCTTCGAGTGCTGTGCTCCGGCATCATGGGGGCTGGGCCAGGGTGAGAGTGTCCTCGTTTTGCACACTCTGGTTCTCTCCCTTCCGGCCGGGCAACCGGCGGCCAAAGGGGAAAGTGCCCCCCATCTGAGGACTCCGCCCGGCCTCGCCCCGCCCCTGGCAGCTGACCTGTCCGTGCAGGTCTCAGAGCCAGCACCCTGACAAACTGGTCTTTGCCTTGAAGGCATCCAGCGGTAGAATCTCAGCGCTGGAAGGCGCCCCAGAGGCTCTCCCTGCTCACATCCTCATCCTGTCCCCACCCCGCCCGTCTCCTGTCCCCTCCCGCACCCGGCCAGCCCTGCAGCCCTTCTGTCTCCACCCTGCTGACCTCCCATCTGCCGGGGGCTCGGTCTCCCGCAGTATCGTGGGAATAAAAAATAGGCCGCTTCCCCAGATCAGGCAAATGCCCTATCTTCACACCTCTTTTGTGAACCATCAGTAAAGGGTTTCTCCTGCAGTGCGATCACCAGAAGTAATAGAGCCGCTTGAATCTGCCCAAGTCCCCCCGCCAGCCCCCTGACCCTGCTCACTTCATGGACCACACACGCCCCTTCTCGCACGATAAGCCTGTTCCGCGTCCCACCCCGCCCCCACCCTCTGGTGCCCCGTGACACCATTTGAAAACCAGAACTTCTGTGTCCTTTCGTCCCCTCTGGGTTTCCTGGGCCACTGAGCCCACAGCGCGAGCCTCATAGGAGCCAGGACCCTGAGGGGAGCGGTGTCGGGGCAGCAAGGCCCAGGCAACCCAGGTTGGCCCCCCTTGAAGTCATTTCTGACGTGGGCATCCCATGTCATGCCAGCGCCTCCGGGCCTGTGGCTGTGGAGACGGTGGCCCCTGGTCCCTGGGTTTCAAACCATCTCTCTCTTCTAAAGAAGAGCAGTCAGCCTCTCCAGCAAGCCCAGGTCTCCTGAGAAACTCTGGAAGATTTCTAAGATTAAGACTTAGATAACGCCTTTGATGGGGTTCAGGCCTCAGAGGGCAGACCTGGAGGGCAGGGTGGCTCAGTGGAAGGAGCCCGTGTGAGCTCACACCATCCCGTGTGAGCCTGTCCGCTGTCCTCACCTGTGTGCTGTGGGGCAGGGTCCCCTCTGGCCCTCGTGGGTCACCCGGCCGCGGGCCTTCCCGAGTCGGCACTGGAGAAGGAGGGCCTCGAGCAGGGCCGGATCCAGGAGGCAGTGAGTGGACGAGGCAAGTGGGCATCTCCTGGTCCCTGAAGGCAGCCAGGCCATTGTGGGGACGTTTCCAATGCGCAGGCAGAGTCTTCGCCCTCCACCCCTTTGGTCCTTGTAGAACCAACCTGCTGAGCAGGCAGAAAAGACTTCCTGTGTTTGGAGATGGAGACCAGGTCCCCTCACCACCACATCTAAACCAAACCTTCCCGGTGTCTTCGTAGAGCATGGGCTCAGCCTTCCCCGTCCCAGAACTTTACCTTGGCCGCCCCCGTGGACGTGGTCCTGATGGGGCTGGCCGGTGCGGGAGGGGAGCACGGCCCACAGGGCTTTGCCCAGAGCAGGGTTCTAGCGGGTCCTGCCATGCCGCTGAGAGCATCTCAAATGAGCCGTGGACCACTAAAGTGGCCGGAGAACCGGGACCTGCATCCTCCCCAGGGCGCGGAGTCACCAGACAGCCACCAGCACCCGACAGGCAGAGCCGGGAGATCAGTTACAATAAAGGACCTCCTGCCGAAGGGGCAAGTCGGTGGGTGTTCTGACCGCTGCCCTGAGCTCCTCCAGGGATATGGGCCCGGGGAGGCACCGCCGGGTCGGGAGTTGAAGGGAGAACACCATTCCCAGAGGCAGCCTGGAAGCTAGGCAACAATTTGCTCTCCTGCCGGGGGAGAGGCAAGGCCGAAGCCTCCCGAAGAAGTGCTGCCCTCATCGGGACGGCGCTGCTCGCTCGCCCTGTAGGGCCTCCTTGGGAGGTCTGACCCGAGCCAAATTTATCCTGAGCAGCAGAAAACAGGGCAGGAGAAGACGGAGCCCAAGAAGAAGGAGAAAGTGAGAGAGGATCCTAAGCCCTAGTAGGCCCTTGTGAGCAGCACAGACAGGGCCCAAGTGTAAGACATGGACCTTTGGGGAGGGGGCTGGGATGACCAAGGGTAGGCTTTCAGCTGGTGGAAAGGGGACCCGACCTCCACCACCAGCTAGCTCTGTGACCCTGGGCAAGTCACTGACCCTCTCTGGACCTTCACGGTCTCCACTGTAAAAAGGAAGGGCTGGCCTGCCCTCTCTAGCCCTGCAACACATGTAGGCCTCAGTGGGGAAACTGAGCCGCCGAGGAGGGAGATACCAGGCCCCAGGTCACAGAGCTCCAAAGTGGCAGCGCCAGGGTCCAAACTCGCGCCCCCGGCTCCTACCCAGCTGCGCCCTGGGCAGGATCATAAAGTGTGTGGCTTCTCCCAGGACCCTCGCCACAGTCTCTGCCCTCCTCCCCCTGTCAATGGGTTCATCCTGTTCACCTTGGCTGCACCCAGAGGCGTGTGGGTCAGGTCCTGACAGCAAACAGAGGCTTGAGAACTGGGCGGTTCAAGGAGAGGCTCATAAAGATGCAGGCACCAGGGGTGACAGCCCCAAAGGGGCCTTGATGGCGCTGTCCTGCTGGTGCCTCCTGCAGGCGCTTTGCAAAGGTCAGCCTCCCGGGTACCGGGTGAAGGAGCAGCTGAAAGACAAACCCCAAAGCCACCCAGCACGTTGGAGCAGCCCTGAAGCCCCACGAAGACGCCAAGTGTCTACTGTAATTCCACAGCCAGTACCACTAGGACCTGGAAGGGAGTCCAGGGAGTTCTAATGTGAAGTCTCTGGCCTCGAGAAAGCTATAATTGTGTCAGGGAGACACATGTGAAATACATGTGAAATAAGAGCAAACTAGAAGAAAAACAAATGGAAATTTGTTGGTAATATGAGCAAATATTTATGGCACTTTCCATTTTACAGAGTTACTTTACAAATATTATTTCATTTAACCCTTCTCAGAAGCCCTTGACATAAATAGTACCGTTGTGTTTTGTTTCGCAGATGAGGAAACCTGGGCTCGGGAGGGTTAAATAACTCACCCAGACATACCGGCTGGGAGGGCTGGGACTAGGGCTTGCATCCAGGTTGTTACTGAAAATTCTCACAGACCCCAGAGTTCTGGGGGGCTCAGAGAGGGGACTCGGGGACAGCAGGTCCTGGAGGCCGCCCTACTGGAATGGGGGAAATGTGAACGGTTCAGGCGGGCGCAGCATCCACGCCCTCCAAAAGGCTCGCGGGCCAAGGGAAGGCAGCCATAGGTGACACCCGCCAGCGACACGGTCCTGCTCCAGTGAAATGACATTTACAAAAGTAGCGGCCGTCTGGGTCTGGCCCGAGGGCCGCAGCTCCCCGACCCCTGGGATAGGTGAAGGGGAGATGGACAGGGCCTCGTAGCAAAGCCCAGAGGCTGGGATGAAGGTGGCCCTGAGGTGGGCAGCCCCACCTGGGTAGGAGTTCTGCAGAAATCATGGGCACAGGGATGTGGGGGGATAGTGTGTGCATCAGCGAGGGCCGCCGTAACCCAGTACCACGGATCGGGCAGCGTGAACGCAGACATTCATTTTCTTACGGCTCTGGAGGCTGGAAGCCTGAGGTCGAGGTGTCGGCAGTGCTGGTTCCTTCTAAGGCCCTGAGGGGAGACGGCTCTGGGCCCCTGTCCTTGGCGTGTAGATGGCCTCTTCCCCACCCCCCCGGGTGTATCCCCATCTCCCCGCCGCCGTGCATGCCTGTGTCCAGATTTCTTCTGATAAGGGCACCAGTCATAAGGGATTAGGGCCCACCCTTGTGATGGCGTTTTAATTCAATCACCTCTTTCAAGACCCCCCAGCTCCAAACACAGCCACACTCTGGGGTTCCAGGGGTCAGGATTTCAACCTGTGACTTTCGAGGGGACACGTGGCCCTAACAGACAGGATGGAGCCCGGTTACGGGGGTTTGGGATTCCAGGCTGGAGTCAGCGAGGCAGGAGATCAGGACTCCTCTTGCTTGACTCCTTTAACTATAACTTGGATTAGTACGTTTGGAAAAAGAATACTAACCAGACCACTTGTATGCAAAAAAAAGATGATAAAACGAGTGTCTGGCCAAGTCAGTGGCAAAGTCAGTTCTCTAGCTCCATCTGTGAGCTCGTAGGAGGCTGGCGACTAGATCCTGCCGTCGGGCCCGCCCAGGATTGGCAGTTGGGCTGGCCCTGGAGAAATGCAAGTTCAGGTTGGCTGAGAAACGCCCTCAGTTCCTCCGGCCCCTGACACCCCCGGGAGGCCTGGCCCGAGCCCCCAGGCGTCTTCCACCAAGAGCCGCCTGGAGGATTCCTCCACCCGATGGTGAAGCTCCCAGCTCAGTTCTGGGCACTGCTCTCAGCCAGTTCCAGGAGAGGCCGGCCGCTCCTGCTGCCCCAGCCCACGGACAAAGTCAGGCTGGCATGGTGACGGAAGGCTCCAGACTCGCAGGCCTGCCCACGTCCGCCCACGTCCGCCCCTCGATCTCTCACCTGGAGCTTTGCCCTGAGGCCGTCCTGGCAGTCCCGTTGCACAGAAGGGTCTGAGGCAGAGGGTAGGGCGGTAGCTGGTGTGACAGGGGGTCCCCAGGTGTAGTGAGTCAGCCCGCAGGGAGCTCACGAACCCCAGTGCTCCAGAGGACACCGGTCTCCACGACCACTTGGGTCCCGTGCACTCCCAGCATGGTTCATGTAGTTTCCAGTCTGAGACTATCCTGTGGTGGAAGTGGCTTATTACAACCAATCCCCCCAGGACCCACACAACTGCTGTCTAGCAGACCAGGGAAGTCATCAGTTCCTGGGAGATGAGAACTGTGCACCTCCCTCGAGATGCAGAAACGTGGTCCTTCTAAGCGCCGTTCAAGCAAGTTGCCCCCAAGAGTGGAAGTTTGGGGAGAGAATCCGTTCTTGGCAAGATGGAGTCTGTACAGCTCGCTGATGTTCCTAAAAATGTAATTATGTTTCCACCACCTGCAGTGGCAGCTGTTAATTACTCTTTCACGAAAATCTCATTTCCTTTCGGAATCTGCTCAGCAGAAGCCGAGGGACAGGACAGCCCAGAGACCCAACATTCAATCCACAATCCCTGGTAACGGTGAAGTTAGGAATTCAGGAAACTAGCCTCCCCTCAGCATCCTTCCTGAGTCCACTCAACAGCACATTTCGTCCCTCAGAGGCCGTTCTTTACAGGAAGGGTGCGCCCTGGCCCCTGGATTCTCTGCAGTCTCTCTGCCTCAGTTTCCAACCCACCGGTCATCTGAGTGGCCAGTGGGAGACTCAGGCTTGCCGCCTCCCCAAGAATAGGGCCCAGCATTAGCAATCCCAGCCTCGGCCGGCCTGGACTCTCAGTTTCCAAGATGAACCCAAGGCGATCTCTAGGGTAACAAGTCCCTAAACGAGTCGGCTGTGGCCTCTGTCTAACCCCTTAGAAATAGAAACACAGACCATCTTCACCCCGTCAGGTGCTTGTGGGATAAACTATCACATATCAATAGGAACTAATATGTGGATGTAAACTGTGATTTAAAGCAAGGAACCTTTAAATCCACACCTTGACCCCAAAGAGCAGCTCCCCAAAGACTCCTGCCCACCATCAAGGGCGTGATTGGAGGCTCTTCCGACCATGTTCCAGGCAGGCAGCTGCCACCTGTGCCCGCGTGACTCACCAGGCCTGGTCAAGTTCAGTTATAGAGGGAAAGGCTGTGTTTTTATCAAGCTCTTTCTATTATTTTTAAAGTAATCACACAGCTATTTCTGGAGTCAAACAAGATGGGACAGTATTGATGCCAAAGCCAAAAGCTGGACGAGCTTCTGTGTAGCAGGTCAGTGACCCGGGCCCCCGCCAGCCAGGACTGTCCCCTGAGGCGTCTCTGGGGACAGACAGACTTGGAGGCTGGCAGCCCGTTACCCCTCCCACGGCCAAATTAAAGGCCCCTCACGATGAGACGCTCACCTGAGTGACCCCTGTCATTCTAAACTGACGTGTATCTTTCTAGAAGGGAAATTTGCTGAGTCATCCATTTCAACTCTTTAACTCTCAGCCCTGTTTTCGTATAGGAATTTTGAGAAGTGAACAAAGAATGCTACTGGTTGTAAAGTTTCTGTTTATTCCAAGCTTTGTGTTGGTTGTTTTTGTTTTTTGGGTTTTTTTTTTTTTGGTGCGCGAAGCATTGTTTTAAACTATTTTCTGTTTTTTATTAAAGTATAGTTGCTTTACAATATCCTATTAGTTTCAGGTGTACAATATAGAGATTCAATATTTGTATAGACTATATTCCATTTAAAGTTATTATAAAGTACTGGCTATATTCCCTGTGCTGTACAATATATCCCTGTAGCTTATTTATTTTATACATAGTAGTTTGTACCTGTTAGCCCCCTACCCCTCTCTCCCCACTCCCCGCTTCCCTCTCCCCCCTGGTAACCACTAGTTTGTTCTCTGTATCTATGAGTCTGCTTCTTTTTTGTCATACTCACTAGTTTGCCCTATTTTTTAGATTCCACATATAGGTGATGTCATACGGGATTTGTCTTTCTCTGACTTATTTCACTGAGCATAATACCCTCCAGGTCCATCCATGTTGTTTCAAGCTTTGAATTATGAAGATAAGTGTGCTTTGGAGACGGCTGTTTACATGGGGTAAAAATAAGCCTGACCCTTTCCTCTCGTGACCAAATCTTCGGGATTCCCACTAACAAGTAGGGATGAGTTGGGGCCCTCCTGGGTGTCCGTCTCCTCAAAATCAGTACCCACCTGCCAATGTAGACGCTTCTGTGGGAGTGACCCCTTCTCCCCAGGATCCATTGTTTATTTTGTGTTGTTAATTCATGTGATTCGGGGTTTGGGTCCTATTTTGTTCTGTGCTCTTACCTGTTTTGATTTATCAATTTTTACTATCTTAGTTTGTTTTTGGAGGTTAGCGGGACATCCTCTGTGTGGTCGCCAAGTCCCCTGTTTCTTTCTTTGCCTGAGGCTGACCCTGAGTTCTGTCTGCGTCTTACTCCTGGTTTTCGACTCTCATATCTTGTCTGTGAAAGGAAGCGCCCGGCGGTCTTGCTTCATCAGAAGGAAAGGGAGTTTGCTTCGTCTAATCGCCCCCCAGAAACCCATTGTGGCGTCCCCCATGCCCCCGTGTGTGTAAATTATGTGCTGGTGCCCACGGGGCAGGGCGGGAGCGTGCTTCTTCTGGTGTGCATGCACGTGCGTGCATGTGCATGTGTGCGAGGGGAGGATAGCCTGTCCCACCCAAAGCCACCACCTTGTTGTCCCTTCAAATGTATAAAGTCAGCAGACATGACAGCCAGCAGCGGCTGAGCCCTGTTGGAGCCTTTCCTTTGAAGAGCGCCAGCCAAGGTTGAGGTCACTGAAGGTGCCAGCTGTAAACGCTGTGAAATCCAGCACCACTGTCTCGCTGCTCCCCATGCACCTGTGATGCCCCCAGAGCCTGCTCGGCTGTAGGAATCCCATCTCGTCTGGAGTGTAACCCCGGGGGCCATCGAGGTGAGCACGGGGTGGGGGCCCAAGACACCTGTGATCCAGTCCGAGCCCCCAACCACTGTGTGACCCGGGCACCTGGCCCTTCCCTGGACCTCACCTCCCTGTCCTGTGACGGGAAAGCTGGGCGATGTCCAAAGTCCATCCAGCACCGAGCTTCCTTGAAATGATGTCTGGATTTGTTTTCACCCAAGTTTATGGAAAAGGAGTCGAGGGTGGACACAGGACAGTCAAGCGTGTGGGAAGTCGTGGGCTTCCCGGCTGTGTCTCCCACATTCTCAGAATGAGTCTCTCACACCTGCCCGACTTGACTTCATCCAAAAGAAAAGAAACCAGGGACGTCCCACATCCAGCAGCATCCGTACAACCCGTCGAATTATCCGTACAGCGTGATCAGTTCTTGGGCTGTGGCAGCCCCGGGGGCACTTGTCACTGGTCCCACGTCACCAGATGCCACACCCCACTCATGCAGGTTCTGTGGCCACTGAGGGCTCCTGACCTGCCTGACAGATGAGGGCTGCTGACCTGCAAACAGGGCTGAGCCATGACCGAGGATGTGACGGCCATTCTAAAGGACAAGGGCGGGAAAAATAAGGAACTCCCTGTGTGTCGTGTTAAAAGGGCCATAGAAGATGAAAAAGGAGGAGAAGAATTCTTTTGAGATAAACTTTTATTTGGAATAAAAGATAATAATAAAAGAAATGGCTTCTTCTAAGCCAAACTGGGCTCCAAGCTAGAAAGCTCTGGCTGCCCTGGAAATCCAGGAAGAGCCTGGGGATGGGCTGGGCAGGTCGGCCATAGTGGACTTGGACGGTTTGTGTCCCAGCTTGGCCTGTTGACATGGGAACATCAGGATGCCGTGGGGAGGTGGTTTTCTTGCCGTCTGTCTTCAGACCACATCTCATCTCAGTAGTTTGGTGGGTCCCACAGGGAGGCTTCTCATTCCTGTGTCTGCAGTGCTGACCTGAATCCTGCATGCGATGCTGGAAATGGCTGTCCCCTTTGAGCTCTATTTCAGACTCTGTCCTAGACGGAATCGCCTCAGGACCCAGCATGCAGGACTCAGGAGAAGGGACAGACCCTCCTCCAAATCCATCAAGTGGCTCACCCCCTAGAGAAGCCCTTTCCACAGACAGGCTGGGCCCTAAGTGTGGGGATAAAACCCCTTAGAATGGGGAGGGGGTTGGAAAGAAATAAGAAAAATAAAATACCATCATGAAAGCTCTTTTTACTCCGAGGAGCAGACGCAAAGGGGAAAAGCACGCGCGGCTTGGCCGAGGGCAGGGGGTCGAGGGTAGAGGAGGCACTCGGGTCAGTGTTCCCAGGCGTCTCCTCCCACTGTCCCACTTAGAGTGTCCTGGGTGGCAAGGGTCACCCTAGACGAGCAGCGGGCATGTCAGTCGAGGATGTGGGACCCGGCCGGGCGCTGCCAGGGCCTCCCCTCCCGGCCAGGGGGCTGCAGACTAACGCTTCTCTCCCCTCTTCCCTCCACGCCTCGCTCTGCATCCCTTCGACCCGACCCTGCAGTGAGCATGCCCACCAGTGAGACCGAGTCTGTCAACACGGAAAACGTGGCTGGAGGTGACATCGAGGGAGAGAGCTGCGGGGCCAGGCTGGCGTGAGTAGGCGCGGGGGGCGGGAGCGGGCAGGGAAACCGAGTCCTGGGTGGAGAGGGGAGCCCTGGGGGCAGCGTGGCCCTGGCTGGGAGCTGCTCTGCAATCCTGCGCTTCCCGGGCAGGGGTCTGACTTTTGGATTTTGAGCCCCTTTCCATCCCATCAGAGAAGTGTGTGTGTGTGTGTGTGTGTGTGTGTGTGTGTGTGTGTGTGTGTGTGTGTGTGTGTGTGTGTGTGTGTGTGTGTGTGTGTGTGTGTGTGTGTGTGTGTGTGTGTGTGTGTGTGTGTGTGTGTGTGTGTGTGTGTGTGTGTGTGTGTTGGGGGGCTTTGAAGTCTGTTTCTTCCCAGCCCCTCACCCCCTTTCATCAGAGCAGCTTTGTTAGGTTCCCTGGGCCCTGCTAAGCACCCTTTCATTTCTGATAAATGTGACCTGGAAGAAAAGCAGACAGGCAAGAAAATACACTGGGAGACGTGGGTCTTACCTGCAGCTCTGAGTTATCCACCCAGTGAAGGGAGCACAGGTGTCTCAGCGCAGACTCAGCTAATAGAAGTGCGCCTGTGCCGGCCCAGCGACCCTCCCCAACACAAGCCCCAGTCCCCGGCTTCCTGAGCTGACTGGGGCCCAGGACTGGGCCAGGTGTGCGGAGGGACAGCCCACGTGGGTTATCACCATCATCCTCCGTCTTAGCTCCATCTTAAAAATGGACACCAGCAGTCCCTGGGAGATGTCCCCCCACCAAGAAATGAAGGGGAAATGGTTTAACTGCTAAAAATGAGCAAACTGCTGGTTTCATTCCCAGTGTGTCAAAAAGCAGAGTCCACAGACTGAAGCCATGTTCCTTTAGGGGTCAGGCTGACCTTGAGTGTGAGGCCTCCTGCAGCTTCCAGACTCCACGGCGGGAAGTGGGAGCTGCTTGTCCTGGCGCCTGGGAGATGTAAGACTCACCCCAGAAACCCAAAGGGACGGCGGACCGAGGGCTCGGAGGAGGACCAGCCCCGAGGTGGCTGGGTGTCTGAGTCGCTCCATCGGTGGAACGGCTCCTAGCTCACCTCTCCCCGCCGAAATGCCTCCGTATCTGGGCCTTTTGAGAAGGTTTGGGTACATCTAACCTGAGCCGGGCCAGCCTCTGAGCGAGGAGGCGGGTGGGCGGGAGCAGGCTGCTTCCAGGGCACATGGGCCTCACCATTCCTCACCCTGATGGTGGCACCGGGGAGTCTGCACTGCTGATTCCCAGCATTGTTGGGAAGCAATTATCGTCAAAATGTTGCTGAAATACAGGCTAGTTACGTCCTGAAGCAGCGGGCTGAGCCCTTCCCTCTTCCCTCCTGTTGGAACCATACACACAAACGCCCGGGATCCTGGACGTTGGCCCCGGGCGGCCACGCTAGCGAAGGTGGATGGCAGGTCCCCAAAGGGTCGCAGGGAAGGTGATGAGGACCCTGCCCTCTGGCTCTGGGCCCACGTGACAGACCCGGAGAGGCCGCGGCGCTGGCGCTCCGTCACTGGAGAGTGTGTCTTCGGAGCTCGAGGCCCTGTTGGAAGGACGAGCCTGTTCCCACAGAGGGAGGGGGCATCTGGTGGACGTGCTCTGCAGGCGTCCAGGGCTCGGTGGAAATGGGCCGCACTCCACGAATATCCGAATTTATGCACCTACTCTGTGTGGACAAAGTGCTTGTCGCACTGCCGGGATGGCAGTATGTCCTTAACAATCTACCGTCTTTCCCGGCCCCGCCCCGGACACGATGGGAGAAGACTGCCAGCGTTCCTGGTGGGGAAGCAGCGTGAACAGGCGGGGGCTGAGGCTCAGGCTGTGACAACCAGGGAGAGGCTAGCGTTTCTGAAGCGGAGAGCGAACGGCCCACGCAGCGGGATGAGGCCTGGCTGAAGATGGTTCCGAGAGGGCAGGGCAGACAGACAGGGCCCGCAAAGCGATGTGTTGCTGGGGAGGGGGCAGCCGGGCAGGGGAGGTGGTGAGGGGGAGGAACTGTCCTTCAAGTCTGAAGACAGAAGCGATGCAGACTGAAGTCATCAGCGGGGCTGCAGGGTGTGGAGGCCGGGGCTCCGCTCTGGACCACGTGCTGGAGACACCAGCGTAGAAGCGATGGATGCAGTCACGTGGCGCCGGGGTCATCCACGGGCGCAGAAGGCCAGGGCTGAAGGCTGGGAAACCGACACGCAGAAGGAAGAGAAGGAGGCACAGATGAAAAGGTGCCAGGAGAACAGACAAGCACAAGCCCGGAGGCCACCGGGAGAGGAACGTCAAGCCCATCACACCCTCATCAGGCAGCAAGCCCTCTCGGTGCTGGGCCAAGGTGACACAGAGCCCGAGAGCAAGGTGACACCATCTCCCTGGAGCTCACAATCTGGTGTGAAAGTGACACTGAGCCGTCCCTGTACGTGGGGAAAAGCGTTCAGAAGGCCGAGTGACTGTAATGCAGGGTCAGTGACACAGAGACGCGTTAGACTGGCAGGTTAGGGAAGGCTTCTTTGGAGGAGGATAGTTTGAGCTGAGAACTGGAGGGGGCGGAGGAAGGAGGGATCTTCCCATCAGAGGCAACAGCGGGTTCCGAGGCCGCTGGGGGGGTGAGGGAGAGAAGGCAGCCGCATCCAGGGCAGGCCTGAGTGGGAAGGGGCGGGGCTGGAGCCGGAGCAGGGCCGGGTAGACCCTTGATGGCCTTGGTCTTTGTCACAAGACCAGGAGAAATCATGGAACGTAGCTGGTTGGTTTGGTGAGCTTTCCATCCTTGAGGATCCTCAGACATCAGGAAGAGTCTGTGCAGGAGCGAGAGGCCCCGAGCTGCGGGCACTCGAGCGAAGCGGCTGCCGTAGCAGCTCCGGGGGTGATGCTGACACAGCTCAGGCCAGGGTCACGTGCAGAGATGGAAAAGGGATGCATTCTCTGTGTGTCCTAATTGCAGGAGCTGGAGACTCAGGGCAGGTGGGGCGGGAGCGGGCCGCAGGGGACCCTCCCTCCAGACGTGAGGCCGTGGACGGGGAAATGGCAGTGGCCCCGGAGCTGCTGGGCCTTGCCTTTCCTCAGAGCGGAGGCAAGACCGTCTTCGAAACGAGAAGCCCATGAAGGAGACCAGCACTTACGGGACAGCGTTGCCTGAGACTAGGGCGCACCTGGCGTCAGAGAGGGAGACACGGGCTTCCACAGAAAGAAGTGCCCGGTACTCTGGGACGGACCGAGGAGGGAAGAGAGCCGTGGACCAGGAGTCCCAGATCTGGGCCCGGGCGGCAACCTCAGGCTCGCCCCCTGGGACGTGCAGGGTGACTGCCCGTTGGCTCCTGTGCTCTTGGCTCCTAGAGGGGCCTGGGAACCGCCTGCGGGGACCCCCTGCACCTCTTCTGTGCCTGTCGCTTCTGCAGAAGAGGCCCCGTGAGTGAGGCAGCCTGCACCTTGTAAAATGGCAGACCCCAATCCAGCTGGTGTGTGCGAGGTCCCTTTAGTCTCAAAGCGCACAGTTCTATAAAGAAGGTAGAGTCAGAAACAGGATCCGACACAGAGGGTCGATGATACCAATGGACGTGCATCTCGTCACAGAAATGAGCTAGGGGTTTTCGGATAGCACAGGAGATTCAAGCTAGTGGGTCCCCAAGAGGTGGACTGTGACGGGGGTCCAGGGTCCGGCTCCTCTGGCCGCACCAGCCATGCGTGGAGTCGAGGACATCGCCTCAGACGTGCGTCCGCCTAGATGGTGCCTGCAGCGCCATCTGACCTACGTTAGGGCGAATCGGGAGGATTCGGGGAATCGCTGTGTCACACGGCAGGGAGCAAACATACGGGCTTACGACGCTAAGACGCGGAAAGGCTAAACATACAAGTAGCTCCCAAGAAGTTCAAATATTTGTCCAATAATGACAAATGCAAACTGAGTAACCGAGTGAAGCAGAGGGAGTTCCAGGCGTGTCTCCCGTTTTAAAGCTTCACATCAGCAAAGACAACCGCGGTTTCCCGGGAGGTTGGTTGTGGAGGCCTGAGGGAAAGAGGCAGCTGGGCTGGACACGCGTCCGGTCCACCCAGCGGGGCTGCGCTCGCGGCCTTACCTGCGAGTTACCCACCTTCTGCACCTGCTGCTCTTCAAGAATCCACGGAAAACACGGGGAGGAAATCCTACCTTGTAGAGCAGTAACTGAGGGGAGCCCGCACGCCTCCTGAGCAGGCTGGTCCCCAGCGGGGTCTGGAGCAGCCGGGCCCCCCAGTGTGTGTGGACTCGCTGGGGTCCGGGGGGCAGCACCCGCCACCCGGCCAGAACACAGGGCTGGGGCGGCGGACACGGCACCCGCAGGCTCCCGGCTCCCCTGCCCACCGGTGGCGTGACCAGCTCTCCAAACCCCGAGCTGGTGGTCAGCTCCCAGGACAAGAAGGCTGCAGAGACCAGGTGCCTCTGGTCCCACGAAGTGCACTGACCCCTCCTACATGGGGAGTGTGAGGCCCTCCGCTCTCCCATACCTGGGCTTTCCTTTGTCTCCAGACACGTGCCCCCCGAGGACCTCCCTTCTTACCTGGGGTGCTCCAGTAATACAGAGCTTGGCAGGGATGAGTGCTTTGGACCCGGCAAGCCTGGAATGATGCTCACAACCTGAGAGCAGCAACAACAGTCAGGCTTCAGTGCGGCGTCCAGGCTCGCACATCAGGACACGTAACCACGGGGGAGAGAAAGTCCCACTCCATTTCCTCCGCCTCAGAACGTTCCAGAACACCCAGGAAGGAGCCACAGCCAGTGACCACACTTACCCAGGACATCATCCCCAACAGGAGCCCTGGTCCTCCTGTGC
This sequence comes from Mesoplodon bidens, assembly GCF_964165515.1. Lineage (NCBI taxonomy): Eukaryota > Metazoa > Chordata > Mammalia > Artiodactyla > Ziphiidae > Mesoplodon > Mesoplodon bidens. The sequence goes on along the minus strand of NC_138167.1, from coordinate 637,195 downwards.
CGCGTCCCAGAGTTGCTGCCTGGGAGACGTGGACACTCAGAGCTCAGTGCCCCACACGGGACTTCTTAAGAAACCACTTTTACTGACGACCCACCGGACTGAGAGGGAGACTTACAGGGAGGGCGTGTGGTCTGCACTGAAGGGCCCCCGAGAGGCCTCTGGAAATCTCCGAGAGAAGGCGGGGCCAGGCCAGGCCCTGTGGCAGAGATGCCAGGCTGATGACCGCCCACTGTAGCTCATGTCCCTCAGCGAGGGGTCAGCTGTCCAGCAAGCCTGGCTGGGCTAGAGGAGGGAGCCCCCAGATGCCCACCATCCAAGCGCAGCTGGAAGACATTCGTTCTTCCATTAAACTGTGGCCCTGAGTAAGATGCCACCCGTGGCCCCGGCCTCCGCCCACGTGCCGTGTAACGTGATCAAATCCCTGCAGCCCTCGCCAGCGTCTCTGGGTGGGAAAGGTTATCAGCTGGCGGTTCGGAGCAGTAAAGGCTCTTGGCTCTGGTTCTCAGGGCCCCAGAGACATAATTATCTCACGCACGATGGCTCTCACATCTTCTGGTTTATTTTGTTTAATAATAAATAGCAAGAGGGGCTGTTTTCTTGCTTCGCAGCAGAGCTCACTCTGTGCTGAGCTGGGACAGGCGGATTTTGTCCCCTCTTCATCTCTGGCCGGCGCTCCGCACCTGCCTGCCCGTCCAAGCACGGTCTCCCACCCGCGGCCCTGCCAGCGCTCACTCCCCAGACACCAGGGCCTTCCCGACATGTGGCCTTCCGCAGGGCCATCTCAAGTGCCTGCATGATCTCTGCCCCCAGCCCGGCTCCATCCAGCCTCCCACGGGCCGCAGGGCCTCCTGGAAGTTTCCACCTTTCAGTAGCCCCCCTTCCCCCGAGATGCCCCTCGAATCAGCCACCAGCTCACCCACCGGAGCTTCTGTCCACAAGTCCCCAGGTCTTTAGGGCTGCACACCACTGCCAGCATCCGGGGTTTGTGCTCAGCCCTGGGCTGTTTCCTTGGGCCCAGGCTCCACACTCAGGCCAGGTGGCGATGGGGCCGGGCTCCTGTTCAGACAGCGCTGGGCCTCTGCCAGCCTGTTCCCGCCTGCAGTGTCCGAGGGCCGCAACTGCAGGAGGGGCTCCTGTCCTCCACGACTGTTCTCAGGGCGTGGCCCCAACCCGCTGCCTGACCCCAGCTGACGGTCTGAGAACACGGCACCCTCTCCGGGGGCCACGTCTCCACTTAGAAGATGCTAGATTCGTAGGTTTGTGGGCTGGGCCAGCCCTCGGTCTCCCCTTCAAACACACAGACACCAGGACGTGCTGACCTCAGGGCCGTCTCTCCGAAGCTGCTCTGTCCAGGGCCCGTATGGTCACCCGGGGACGTCTGAGAAAAGAGGGAAACGTGTGTGTCATTTGGTAATGTCTCCTCTTTCCCTTTCAGCCACAGGATCTCCAAGTCGAAGTTCAGGTGAGTGAGATGCTCCTTTCCTGCTGGGCTGGGGACACCCCCGGCGGGGGGCTGAGGGAGGGTCTGCGGAGGGTCTGCTTTCCTTCTGCACGACTCTCAGGAAGAGGCTCGTGGATCCGATCAGGCGAGTGGCTCCGGGCTCGGGGTTTGGCGAGTTAGTGATTTTGGTGGCACTGGCCCTAGGAGGTTGTGAGATGCTGTGTCCCCCTCCCTTATAAGATGAAGTCCGGTTGAAATAAGTGCCACGTGGCCACTTGCTACTGTTCTCGGCCATGTTTATGGAAGGTACAGGCACGCGGGTTCCGACGGTGCTGCTTCAGGACCTTCCTCGGTGCCCCGCCCTCGCCCTGTCTGCCCCTCCAGCCTCGCCGCCTGCACATCCCGCGGTTCCTGAGTGTCCCCCGTCCTCTCGCACGTCCAGGCTTTTGCGTGGAGCCCTCCTTCCACCCGAATCGCCGTCTCCCTGAGCCTCCCCCGTAGAGCTCGGGCTCCTGTTCAGAACCTCGCTGGTACCGCATCTCCACACCTTCTGCAGACTCTCCCCCCTCCCCCCAGCGCTTTGCTCAGACCTCTGTCACCGCCCTCCCCACACGGGCTCCCGTGTCTGCGATAGGCTCCGCAAGCCTCCGGGGCGCTATTTGCGGGCAGTGGGTAGCAGGCTGTCCACCGTGTGCACTGGATGGACGGATATGTGAGTAGGGATGGGAATTCACTCCCACAAAGCCTGTACAAGCCAAAAACTATTGTGTTTAAGTTTCATTATTGATCTAATGCTGCTTCCCCAGCCTCACCTGTGTAGCAGGAGCTACATTAAGTTTTAGTCCAGCCGAGCAATGTAGCCCAAGACTGCATTTTAAACTGTCCCTTAAGCTAAATGTTCAGTTCTCTTCTGTCCTCTGCCCAGCTCCTCTCCAGGGTGGAGAAGCAGGGCCGGGACTTCAAGACCCCGCACGTACCCAGGCCTCAGTGAGGACCGGTCCTGGGGTCCCCACCCCGAGACCCCGGCTTGTTCCTCTAGAACCGGGCCTGCCGAGGGGCCACGAGTCCGTCTGGTTGGGCCTCCACCCACGGTGTCTGTGGGCCCCATGTTTGCCTCTGGTCTTGAAATCGTTGCCTCTGGTCTCTGGTCCCCAGGCTCTTTGAGCCCATGGACACCTCCAGGCCGTCCGTGGACAGGCTGCGGGAACTGGACGCTCACCTACGCGCCGGCTGCCTGTCCCGCTCTGTGCCTGCCTGGGTAGAGCTCTAGGCCGAAGGCTGGCGTCCCCCAGGGCCCCGCAGACCCTGTGCGACACCCAGGAGAGGCACCTTCAGCCCTGATGTCCTGGCCTCCCCGTGACTATCTGGCTGTTTCTAGAGCTTGGCGCTCGGCCAGAGAATCAAATGAGGGAGCTGGTGTGGGACCCGCTCCTCTCCTGCTGTCACCGTCTGCTCCCGTGTTCCACGGGGGCTGGAAAATGCAGGCTTTCTCCCCTTCCACTTCCTCCGAAGCCAAGACCTCCTTCACATCAAAAACCTAGGGTCAAGTCTCCCAGGTCCAGCTCTTGTTACAGGAGCGAGAGCTCAAGAAATGTACAAAATCCTTTGTCTCCATAACGCTCGGACCTTACTGCTTTCTCTCCAGCATCTGGAGAAGCGGCTGGCCCTTAGTGGGGACTTAATAAATACTAAGTGAAGGGACGAATGGATTGTCCTGCCCCCAAATGACATTAGGCTTGCCGCAGACTGAAATGAAAGTTCTGTTTTACAGCCAACGCTGAGAAAGCACTTTGTGCTTCTGGAAGTTCCAAAGCCCCCATGCAGGGAGAGAGTAAAGGGGTATAAAAATACATTTGAAAGTATTTCCAAAACATCATTCTCAGTACATGAAAATGGGTGACTCGTAAATGAACAAATGAATGCGTGAGTGAATGAATGAACAAACGTGCCCTGGCGGGGTGGAAGAGAAATCACAGACTTGCCTGGACTCGCTCCAGCATGAGATGACCCAGGAGACAGGGGGCGTTCTGTATCCGGTGCTCTAGGGTGTAAGCTTTGCTCTCGAAAAAGAGGGGGCACAGGGGTCTACCTGGACCCCTGGACTCTGCTCGGTTTTGAGACGTGGCTCAACCTGCTGGTATCAGATCCCCCTCTGGGAAGGGCTCCTCCCCCTGCAGCTACTACTCAAGATACAACAGAAATACACAGAGAAGATTCTATATTCATTCCCAAAAGGCTTATTACTAGTCAGTTGGCCCCATCAGTAAACCCACTTTCAGAGGAGGATACTGAGGCTGAAAGAGGCCCGGGGCCACGTGGCTCACGCTTGGCCACATCAGGACCCACGCCCAGGACCCGGGCTCTGCACCATGTGATGAAGTCCTGTCCAGGGATCCGAAGCTGTTTCTGCCCAGCTGTGTGTCTAGGGGCTGCAGCGAGGGGTCGGGGATGCTCCAGGGCACAGCTGTTGACTTAGAAACACAATGCCAGACATTTACACCCTTTGTAAAACTTTCTAGTAGCCATGTTAAAAAAGTGGAAAGGGGCTTCTGTGGTGGCGCAGTGGTTGGGAGTCCGCCTGCCGATGCAGGGGACACGGGTTCGTGCCCCGGTCCGGGAAGATCCCACATGCTGCGCAGTGGCTGGGCCCATGAGCCACGGCCTCTGGGCCTGCGTGTCTGGAGCCTGTGCTCCGCAACAGGAGAGGCCGCAACAGTGAGAGGCCTGCGTACCGCAAAAAAAAAAAAAAAAAAAAGTGAAAAGGAACAGGTGAAATTCATCTTAATATATTTAAGCCAATGCGTCAAAAACATTTCAATATGTAATTAATATAAAAATGAATGACATATTTTATATTAATTTTTCTTTGAAATCCAGTGTGTCATTTACACTCACTGCATGCCCAGTTTGGACTGGCCATGTTTCATGTGTGCAGTAGCCACAGGTGGCCAATGGCTACCACACTGGACAGTGTGACCCCACAGGGTCAGATGGCAGCTGCCTCATCTACACCCTACAGTCCAGTGGTGTCCAGTGGTGGTGTCTGTTTAGGGAATAACAAAGGCAGGCAGTGGATTGAAAATGCCATCGAAATCACCAAGGTCGACCTTGAGAAACCTCTGTCTGCTGCAGACGCAGGAACAGCGTCCTCACCCCTTCTGTCTGTCTGATTGTGGCAGCTGACACGGGTATAGGAGGCGCAGGAGAAAAACGCAGTAACACGGGGGAAACGGAAAGAGAATTTCTGCAACTCAGAAGTAACCTCGTAAACAGTGAAGAGCCTGTTTTACCCCAGAAAAGAATCTAAAATTTGAGTTAAACACACACACAGTATTCTCGATCATTTTCTCAGCTTAACAATGACAAATAATAGAATTTGAGCCTCAAACTGGCCCATTCCATTTGCAAGACAGTGATACAAAGTCACAGTGTCTTTAAAGGAAATATTAGAGCAGAGGTTTTAGGGAAATTTTGGCAAATTAATGGACTTATAATATTAGGGCAATATTAGGGAATTCCCTTGGTAAGCCAAGTCTCTACTTTGAGGAATAAGGAACTTTGCAACATTTGGGGCTCAGAATAGGACTTAAACAGTTACGGAACAAACGATTCTGAACGCCTTCTGCAGCTTGAAGGGATTAGTCAGCTAACATGTTGGGGCTTGGATCTGGACGTCACAACGGTCTGAAGTGAACCCCTCGGGGGTCTGAGGTTGGGAGCCCTGTCTTGCCCGTCTTCAGAGAAATGTGCCTCCGAGGTCCCTTTACCTCTGCCATCCCATAAGCAATAAGGCACATGCCCAAATTTGCCCCAGTCACTAATTACCCATTTTTTGGTTTCTTTTGTGTAAAATAGTTAAACGTTAAGGATTTTCTAGGTTGCTTGTTCTCGGCTCTGGCCACTGGAAAGAGCCCCAAGTGTCCACCATTTGGGTGCTGTCTCCTGTTCTAGATGCTTGTCCAAAGTTCTGTGCCAAGCAAACTCCTTCAGGAGCACGGCCCCCTCCTCACCCCGACCCCATCCGTGGGGTCCTAAGCCTCGTCCACAATGCAGAGTGAGTCAGTGTGTGTAAAGTTTGTCTCTGCTGCCCTACCTGCCTGCTGGCCCAGTGGTCCTACTGTGTAAGACCACAGTGGTGGGCTGTGTGAGCCCATCACAAAGGACAGGACGCAGCCCCTTCCCCTCAGGACCCTGCGATCTCAGTGGAGAAGCTGGAGTCACACAGTAAAGATACTGACCTACAGGAAACGGAGCATCGCGTCCTCTGGGGAGGCTGGCTGGCACCCCACAGTGGGCTGGGATGCCCTTCTACGTGCCCCTGGGGCACCTCTACTAAGCCCGCCTGGCGCGTGGCACCCTCGGGGTCCATATCACCGACCCGAGTTTCCCGTCTGCGTGTTAAGCTGAATATCTAGTACTTGGCTCGGGGAAGATGTTTCACTAAATGTTTCTTGAATGTGTAGCTAAGTGAGCAACACGGACAGTAAGTGTGACTGGAACTTGGCAGCTGGGACGTCTAGAAAAGTGCACCACCGGGAAGTTGGGGCCCCCGCTGAGCCCTAAAGCAAGTGGGGGGGGACCCAGAAGGGTAGGATTGGTGGGGAGACAGCTGTGTCGATGGAAAGGTAGGACTCAGGCCGGTGCTGGGAAGGGGTCAGGCGGGTCCAGGTGAGTGAGCAGAGCTGTCCGGTGGGAACGCAGTGACGCGTGGGTTTGAAGACCTGCGAGAGACATGTCCGTGCCCGCCATCTCCTCCAGGTCTGTGTCCGGGAAGTTCCACTTCTAGAGGGAACAACTTTCCCAGTGAGAGTGAAGGGAACGTGAATAGCAGGCAAATTCCTCCTCCCTGTTTTATCACTTAATTTCTATATCCTCCGTGCATATGTAAACACACAAATGCACTTACACATTCTAATAAACCATTGCATTTATTGTACAGTAGGAAGCGTTGCCAGGAAACCAGCTGTCAAGCAAAGCTATATTTTGAAGGGTGGGAGGTGTGTAATTATCTTTAAATACTTTCTCTGGATGGTAATTACCCCACCCCCGCCCCGGCCCGAACCCACGTGACTCTCCTGAGTGGCTGTCTCGGGGAGCGCACGGTTCCACGGGTGCCGCCCCGTCTGTCACAGCCGCAGCTGCGGGGCCTCCAGCAGAGCAGCTCCAGACCCCGGGACAGGCCCAGGCATGTGGCAGCCACATCGACCGGCCCCAAACTCGGGGAAGAGCGCAGTCAAGTTCTGGGTTTGAGACATAGTTGGAGTCGGTTCCTCCAAAATGTGGAAGAAAGCAACCGTGATTCCTTTGGCCTCCGAATCACAGTTATTGGTGATTTTTGTAAATGAGGTTGTCTCTATTCAAAACATTCTTTGCAACTACAGTGTAACCTATTGCCGACTTAAAAAAATGCACAACGTGAGGGTTGTGAGTTAAGTCTTCTTCGGGGCAAAATGAGGACTGTAGCCCGGGTGACAGCGTCTTGGGTACCTGAGGAACTGCTCCAAGGAGGTGGGGGGTCAGTGCATATGTGAGTTGTGTGAAGGGAGAGTACATGCAACCCAGCACGTATTTTCTGCAGAAGGTTTCTGCTTGTCTCGAGGAGCAGACGTCACCACGAAGGATTTTAGTGCTTTTCTAGATATGAGGAGATGCCAGAATTGGGCTCATAAAACCTTCTCCTGAAAACACCTAACTATCTGAAGGCCTGTCTGCCAGTTTTTTCCAGAGCACAGAGGGCCTCATTCCTGATCGCCACCCTGAGCTCCTTTCAGGGGGTGTTGAAGGTCCGAAGCTGCAGCGGCTCACGATTTAATCCTTGTAGAGGTAGATGGCAAGTGCCAATTTGTAGTTGACGCTATTTAAGATTGGATATGAGTTTGTCCTGAAAACTCATTTTTCAGGGGGAAAAAAAAGTCGTACCAACTTTGTCTGCAATATCACCAGGCTCGATCGCAGGAGAGAAGCAGAGTCCCGCCCTGGCGAGAGCAGGCACCTGAGCGCCGTGGTCCAGCACCGCCAGAGGCTGCCCCCCGCTAGGGACCACCTGGGCCCCTGTCCCATTGCCTTGTCCCCCCCCTGCCCCCTCCGCCACCCCTGCTGTCGCCCGGTGGTGTGTCTGGAGCATGGAAGCCTCCACAGTGCATTGGGAACCACCGTCTTCTGACCCCCAGGCCTTTCTTCTCCATGTAGCGACTCTCCCCCCAAGTAGCAGCAAACGTCCCTGCCAAGGTTTGGTGCTCCCTGGAGGTGGCGTCCCTGCCCCCTCAGTGACGGGGGGTGAGGTCAGGTCAGAACACCACCCGCTTAATCCTTTCTTCCCTCCCTGCCCTGCAAGCCAAAGCCAGGTCCTCCTGCAGCTCCCAGGCAGCAAGGCCCGCCTTAGATGTGCCCCTCACTTTCTAATCTCAGAACAGATTTCAGCAAAGGTGTGGCAGCAGGATTTTCCACGGACCGTAGGTCACAAAAATAACAGAGTAGAAATATAAATAAAGCCAAGCTCTCCAGAAGGCCATCTGGGGCGTTTGGAGGGTCCTAACAACAGAGTCTTGAGCCTGGGGACCTGGGGACCTGGGACTTCACGCAGATATGAGTGCAGGTGTCCAGGACGACAGCCATCACCACCCCCACCCCACCTTCTGTCCCAAAGCGGGGGCTCTGTCCTCAGCCGCCCGGTGGGTGTCCCTACGGACACGACCTGCAAGTACCTCAAGGCGTTTCCCGGCCGAGCCCCCCTCAGCAGGGCGCCCATGCTGGTGACAGGGCCTCCTCCAGACGCCCCTCCACCCTTTCTCTCTCCCCTGTGCTCGCGGTCAGGGTCAAAGGCCTGCTGACCCTGCCTCCAAAGTCCATGTCACCTCACTGTCCTCCTTCCGTGAGTAAAGCTGTTGCCTCCATCACCTCCAGCCCGACGGCTGGCCACGGCACCCCTCTTACCATCCCCCAGCTGGACGTTGACCGTGTGGCTGCTCTTATTGTGTTTAGTTTTCTGGAATCAGATCCCCTCTCGATGCAGGGCCCCCGCAGTCTCCCTGGCACCCCTGTACTTCCCTCTTCACATGGTGTTAAACTGGTAAACGTTTGGTCAACGGAATTACCAAATATATCTGCATATTCTCTCAGTATCAGGAGGATGAAACTGGGGACAAGCTGTAAACGCGTCCACCACTGAATTCTAAAACGTGAGCGTTTCCTTGGGATCATCCGGCTTCACGGTTGTCAACCATGGTTACACATGAGAACCATCTGGGGAAACTTAACAAACAGCAGCGGTATTTGGGGGTTATTTAAAAATTACTCAACCCCAGACAATCAGATTTTATTGGGTTGGGGCCCGGGGCCTGGTGTGTTTTTGCTGTTTTTTTTAAACTTTCCCCAGGTGGTTCTATGCACAGCCAGGTTTGATGAAAGTCCCTAACCAGAGGCCATGGGGGCGAGTGTCCCGCGGCGCATGGATGAGCTTTCAGGGCCCACGTATGGCGTGAACGTGCGTGTAGAGGTGGGGGCAGTCTGCCCGTTGTTCTGAACAGAGAATGTAATCTCAAGGGACTCCACAGCCTCCCCTCAAGGCAAAGCACCTCTGGTCCAGGTTCACCTCCCGCTCTTCACGGACAAGGCAGCTAGGGGAGCGCCTGGCGCTTGGGCTGCAGGCGGGGGCGGGGGGAAGCCGCTGGCTCTGCCCTCACCTGGTGTCAGTCCAGACCCCCAACTCCAGGGTCCTTGGTTTTCTCCTGAAAATCGGGACAACGCCTGCTTTGCAGACTTGTTTAAAGGATCTGGGAGAAGACATGAGAAGGGCTGATATGGTACCAGCCAGACATGGGGTTCGCTGATGGTAACCATTACTAGTCCTAGTAATACTAGCCTTACGACTTGCAATACTACTTCTAGTGATGCCGTTACTGTGAAATTAAATAACCTCCCTTCAGCTTTAGGCCAGACCCTCACACAAGGCTGGCCTTGCTTGGGGTCACAGGCCAGGGGGCCACGGTCCCAGAGGAGCAGGGACACCCCCCCCAAAGGCACACCACCAGCCACGAGCCGGTGACCTTGGTGGGACGCTCGTCTCTTCGGCCCTGGTGAGGTCGGGCCAGATCGGGGAGGGAGGTGGCCACCTTGGAGCATGGCGGCTGGGGACCTGAATTCACAGCCGCCTCCCACCCCGTCTTCCTTCTCTGCCCCTTTGCAGCCGCTACTGGCGCCGGTGGAATCGGTTCTGCAGGAGGAAATGCCGCGCGGCCGTGAAGTCGAGCATCTTCTACTGGCTTGTCATCTTCCTGGTTTTCCTCAACACGCTCACCATCGCCTCTGAGCACTACAACCAGCCCCACTGGCTCACGGAAGTCCAAGGTGAGAGGCCGCCCGGCCGGCCTGTGTTACTCAGGCTGACTCGGCCCTGTCCCGGGGTGGGGAGGCGGGCCACGCCGGACACACCAGGGCCTGGCAGCTTGTGAGCCGTTAAAACACACCAGCTCACTCTACACAGACGGGGCTCCCCTGGCCAGGCGATGCCCCCCCGCCTGCCCCAGCCGTCACCGTTGGGTCCAGGAGACACGGTCACGAGCTGTGGCTTGTTGGGCTACATCAGCTCTTTGGCTGCCCACCCTCTGCCCCCAGTGGGTTTTCAGTACCTGGGACCTCAGTGTGGCCTCCAGGTGTGCTGGCCAAAACCTGTGAGGGGCGGTGAGCACAAAGCCAGGGAGCGGACGAGTGTGGCCTGAGCTCAGGGAATGTCCTCGATGGCAGTGGGTCTCACCACCCCTCCCTGGGCCCCAGAAGGGATCTCTCTGGCCAGAGCCCCGGAACCGACCCGGGGGTCAGGCGGACACAGCCTGGACCCGGGGTGTCTCCCGGAACCTAGATGGGGCTCATCTCCCGGTGACAAGGGCAGACAAGGACCCTGGCTCCGGCTCTTGGCTGGTCAGTCTGGGCAGATGGCTCCTCCTCGAGCCTCACTTCTCGTCTCTGGAAAATGGGCGTAGCAGCAGCCCTGCTGCCTGGCAGAGTCGCTGTGAGGGGCATAGGGTGCGGGGGGTAAGGGCCGTGCTGGAGGTTTGCTGTGGTTGTAACTAGGCCCCTTCCCACCAAGTCCGCGCAGGGAGGTGGGTGTGGCGGGATCGAGCTTTGGGGTTTCCCCGCAGTGATCCGCCACGCTCACCCCCTCTCCCCCTCCTCGCCCCCGTGCGGGTCCCTCCAGACACGGCCAACAAGGCCCTGCTGGCCCTGTTCACGGCGGAGATGCTGCTCAAGATGTACAGCCTGGGGCTGCAGGCCTACTTCGTGTCCCTCTTCAACCGCTTCGACTGCTTCATCGTATGCGGCGGCATCCTGGAGACCATCCTGGTGGAGACCAAGATCATGTCGCCCCTGGGCATCTCCGTGCTGAGATGCGTCCGCCTCCTGAGGATATTTAAGATCACGAGGTGCGTGGCCCGTCATCGCCCCCGGGACCCAGGGGCGGGGAGCCGCTGTGTCCTGGAGGGTCTGTCCTGGGCTCGTGTATTCGCCAGAGGCGCATCCTTTAGAGGGTCCTTTGGCTGCTCATACAGACAGTGCAGGGGTGGCAGCCGCGGGGCCTCCAGGGGCATCGGGGGCCCAGGCTCCTCTGTCCCTGCTTCACCAGCCCCGGGCCTGCCCTCCACCGAGGTCACAGGCGGCTTCCGGAGGCCGAGCCCTCACCTGTAGGCTCGAGGCAGGAGGAGGGGTTGTCGGCTCCTTCCCAGGCTCCCCCCAGAATCTCACCTATACCTCGGCTCTTGGGGCCGCCCGGCAGCTAGAGAGGGAACCTGCTCTTGTAGCTGGGCCTGTGCTGAGCGTGTGCGGCATGAAAGGCAGGCATGGGGCCTTGACATGCCCCCTCCACCCACCGCCCGCCACCCACCCGAAGGCTGCAGCCCCTGAACTCCCCTGGGACAGGCGGGGCGGGGCCGGGCAGCCACTCCAGGACAGCAAGTTTCCACCGCGTTGTGACCCATTCTGGGTGTTGAGATCAGCTTACTGGATCACGACCATCATTTTTATTGAGAGATAATCCACATACTATGTAATTCACTCTTTAAAGTGTACAGTTCAGGGTTGTTTTTTATTTTATTTTATTTTTTTTTGCGGTACACGGGCCTCTCACTGTTGTGGCCTCTCCCACTTTGGAGCACAGGCTCCGGACGCACAGGCTCAGCGGCCATGGCTCACGGGCCCAGCCGCTCCGCGGCACGTGGGATCTTCCCAGACCGGGGCACGAACCCGTGTCCCCTGCATCGGCAGGTGGACTCTCAACCACTGCGCCACCAGGGAAGCCCTGTTCAGGGGTTTTTTACGTATTTGCAGTTTCACAGCCAACACCATAGTTCTGTTTTAGCACGTTTCCATCCCCAAAAGCGGACCCCACGCCTGCTCTTCCCTCCTCCACCCTCCCCTCCAGCGCCCGTCACCACCTTGCCTCCATCTCTACAGACCTGCCCTCTCTGGACGGTTCATGTCCATACGATCTGTGCTGCTTTGTGACCAGCCTCTTCCACCTGGCCTGATGGTTTCAGGTCTCCCCCATGTTGTCCAGAGATCGGCGCTTCATTCCTTTTTCATGGCTGAGCCGTGTTCCATTATACGGATATACATCACATTTTGTTTATTCGTTCATCTGCTGGTGGGCGTCTGGTTTATTTCTGCCTTTTGGTTCCTGTAAATAATCCGCTAGGAAGCATCGTGTTCAGGTTTTCGTGTGGACATATGTTTTCACGTCTCTTGGATACAAGGAGCAGAATTTCTAGGTCACATGACAAGTCTATAGTTAAGGTTTTCAGGAAGCGCCAAACTGTTTCCCAAAGAGACTGGACCATTTTACATTCCTACCGGTGATGTATATGGGTTCCAGTTTCTCCTCATTCTCATTTTTAATGGAAGAATGAAATAGGGTGGAAAACGTCGGAGTGCCTCACGTGAATGTAAACACGTTTCATAAAAATCCCCGAGATCGTATCTGGGTCGCAGTATAATATGTATTTCTCACCGTGGGCTGTGGTCTTCCTCGGAGGGGCACGTCAGAAGCACCTGAAGGGAAGGGGCTCCAACTGTGCCCCCAGAAGGACAAGCCTCCCATCCTAGAGTCTGATGGGGGGAGACTGGGCGTCAGTGAGATCCTGCTGGGAAGAGTGGGGTTGGTACCGTCCGTGCCAGGCCCTGGACTTAACCATCTCTGCTCAGAGTGCTCCAAACTTGCGGGGTCGGGGGGGGCTACAGGGCACCTGGGTGTGACTGTTCTCTTCCCAGTTCCCTCGGCGGCCCCCCTGCCCCAAACACACCTGCTCCCGTGGGTTCTTTGAGGGTAGGGTGAGACGAGGCATTTAAAGAGTTGAGTTCAGTGCCAGGCATAGAAGGTTCTTGGCAACCGAGCGTTCACTGTGCCTCTGGTTGTAACTGTTGTGATTATCAGGAGAAGGAAGAGGGAGGAAGGAGCTAATAGTGACACACACACACACACACACACACACACACACACTGTGGCTGTATTTGTTCGTCTGCCGCGTACACACTGTCTGTCCAGCTCTGAGAGGCAGGAAGCGGGCTGCATGGTGGGGCTGAACCTGAGAGAAGCAGACAGTCCAGCCGGGGAGACGGAGTCCACTCCTGGAGACAATGAAAGGAAAATCTAAGACAGCATGAAAGGAGCTGGCAAAATGGGCAGGGGCGACATCTGCTTTGGGAAGCTGGGGACAGGAGAGCATCCCTGGGGAAGCTTCAAGGTCAGAAGACAGACTCAAAGTACAGGCAGGAGTGAAATCCCCAAGTTGGATACTCCTGGGCAACACTTGCCTCGCCCCCACCCCCGGAAGGAGCTCTTCCCGAATGTCTGAATGTCTTGGCACCGCAGAAAATCCTCGGTTCAAAATGAAAGTAGTAGAAACGTCATGACAATCCTGGTCAATGTACATCAGCTCTTGCTCTGTGCCGGATAGCCTGACCCCAGTGCTTGCCTGCGTCTGACCTGTAAATCTTCACCATCACCTATAAGAGAGGGTGCTGTTATCATTATTCCCATTTTCCAGATGAGAAGACTGAGGGAGTTCAGTCGCTTGCCCAGGGTCGCAAAGCTGCTCAGGGGTGAAGCTGGGATCACAAGGCTCTGTGCCCCGACCATGACTGTGGGCTGCAGGGCTGATGGCTAAACTCTCTTGTCTATCTCCAGAGACAAGGCGTAAAGGATTTTGACTGATTCTGCTTGCTCCTCCTGGGTCTGCTAAAAGCTATTTTTAATTTGGAGTTTCAGGTGCCTCTTAAGTAATTCTCAAAAGTCCACATGCTTGGGGCTTTGTCTTTGTTTTTTAAATTCCTATAGAAAAGAATTTTGCTCCCAGATATTGTCATAGCATCTTGAAGAGACTTCACATTGATTCTGTTTCTAATCAACAATTTATCTATTTCTAATCTGAAACTATTGCCGGGAAGCCATTTTTAAGTCTATCTTTATCAGCGAGCTTCCTGAAGCCCCTCCACAAGAAGGATTAGTGGTATTTTCGGATCTCCATAAAGTCCGTAAACAGAATAATTTCTGGTCTAATTGGAAGTTATTTTGGCAAAGGCCATCAGCTTCCTGTTTTCCAGTCTCCAAACTGTCTGGGGGCTTTTGGAAGACAACAGAGTCCAGGTGTGGGAGGGTCCCATGCCCCCTTCTGAACCTGGTCTCCAATACACTCCAGTGGCCAGAAAGTGCCTAAAATAGGGGCTGGAGGGTGGGCGTGCTGGTCCCCTGAGACAGGTCAGCCTGGTTGTGCCATCAAACAAGTCTGTTTCTCCCTCTTCTTTTAAAATCTCTTGGAGGAAACTTTGTGACATCTCACTACTATTTTTAACAACGTTTTCTGGACCAGTGATTGTGATTCTCAAACCTAGATGACCTTCTCAGGAGAGCTCATTAAGGACCCACCACTCCAGAGATTTCAGCCAGCAGTTCCTGGGGAGCTCCAAGCCCGTGGCCCAGTGACCTCACTCTGAGAAGCTCTGGCCTGATTTTCTGCGGCTGTGCCCTTTCTCCTCTTTCTTGTCTAAAAATAGGAAGCTTCATGTATAATTGGAAACTTGATTCTTCCCTCTCCACTCTCTCCTCTAGACAGTAGCCCCGACCCCCCGTGAAGACGGTGCTTCTGATGGCTCTCCACTGAGAAAACTCATAATGATAAAGACCTAATAGGAATCCAGCGAAGTTTTAAAATTGATTTTAATTTTATTAATTTCTAAACACCTGAACACATTTGAGGCTCTTTATTTAGAGTGCTAGGATCCTTGGATCCACGGATCCCCTCCTGTAGCTCCAGGCTGCCCTCCTCCCACCCAGGGCCTGTGGTCTAAGGGCCGGGAACACCGATCTAGACCATGGTTCTCAGCCGTGACCTCATGACCCTTCAGGATGTCCAGAGCAGCTCAACAGTGTGTGGCTATTTGCCATTACTGAGGTCATTTGCTATTACTAAGAGCTAAAATACCAAGATTTGTGAATGGTTTCTTTTTGACATCCCAAATACAAGTACATTCGGTATTGCTCCTGTAACACCCTCACTCTTGGTCACTTGCGTCCCCGAAGGCTTTAATGAACGAGCAAGAACCGGGTGGGTTTACAGCTGATCCGTGGCCCCCTGCGGGAAGAAAAGACTTTGGTTTCGGATGACAATGAGTTGCTAACCTGCTTACATTATTTTGGCACTTTGTCAAAATCGGAGCATGCCTTAGGAAGTATACAGCGTGTAGACATATCATCCATCCTATGGGTCTCATTGTTTATAAAAAGATTGGGAACCCTGCACCGGGCTGTCAGTTGATCACTGAGTATTTGCAGTGCTATGGGTGGGGACCTGCAGGTTGAGAACGTCTGGGTGCCTCTGGGAGAACAGAGAGGCACGCACACGGCCAAGGTCTTTGTCATCTTTGGGTAAATGACCGTGGGCCTTCCAGCCGCGTGATGGACGGGGCTCTCTCTCCTGCTTTGGGGCTCTCTGGGGCTCTAAGTGTTGCCCGGTTTCAACATCCAGTTTGTCTGCTGTTTGTCAGCCCAGCCTGACCTTCCCTCTAGGAGGAGGAAGAAGAGCTTCAGTTTGACTAGATCTGGGTGTGGCTCCAATGTACTAAGTATGTCTCATTTTTTTTCAGTTGGTCTTCACGCGCACCACAGCCCCTCCAGCCCTTGCTGTTTTCCCTCTTAAACCCTAACTGCGTCTCTTGCTTCCGCTGCCCTCCCCCGCAGCCCCCTTCCCCGGCCCTGAGACGTGAGCTCAGACCGACTCGGCGCAGACAGACGCACTGGTGAATCGTGACCACACGGGGCCCACAGCCCCGAGGTGCGAGCCTTTTGCACATCCTCCAGACTCTGAGCTCTCCATGTAACTGCCGGTTTGGCCACGAGCATCAGACCCTCCCGGCCCCCTTCTCGGGGCCCCAGGGAGGCTCTGAGCTCCTCATGGGCCACTATTATAAAGGTAACTTTGGCGTCCGCCCAGTTGCCGGGCGGGGGCCTATGGAGAAGGCAGCTCAGACGCTAGAGCCCGCGGGCCGGCCGTCAGCGAGGAAGGTGCTTATTCTCGGGGGTTAAGGAGACAGGGGAGGACGACGTCTGGCTCCCTGTCTCACCCCGACACAACCACAGGGCCGACTGGGGATTCTGAGAGGCTCACAGGAGCCCCGCCTAAATCCCACGGTCAAGGCCAGGACACCCTGCCCGTCGTGATCAGCTCACATCCCCCAGGGGGGTTCCGTCCCCTGTGTGACCGAGGCCTCTGATGCAAACAGGGAATACAAGGTCTTTGAGTTTGTTGCCCAGGTGGGGTTTGGCTCGAGAGTGACGGACATAAACTGTGCATCCGGCCCCGGGACAGAGGGTGGGGTGGGGAACACCAGGCGCTCGGCCGGCAGGTTTGCCCTGGGGTGGGCAGGACAAGCCTCTGGGGAGAATGATTCTGAGTCGCAGGAGGGATGAAGAGAGACCATGACCCCAAGGGTGACCCGGCAGGGGAGGTGAGTCTCTCGAGCGGCCTGTGCTTCAGGGGCTGAGACCCCCAGTGCTGGAGGGTTCTTCTGTGCACGTGGACGCACGCGGGTGTCACTCTGCAGAGGCGGCCTTGGTTTTTCTCAGTTTCTCTACAAGGTTCTAGACCTGGAGTTCTTTGTTCTGCTGGTGCACACTTCTCTCCAAAGCGCTTTCTTTTTTGGCGTGAGTGTGTGTGTTTCAGTCTTAATCAATTAGGATGAAAGCCCCCTTCGACGGTGAATATGCCGTCAACCCTCCAGTTCACCACCCGCCAAACTTCCTGGAGGGAGAGGGATCCTGGGAGACGGGGCCACAGCGGTCACAGACACCAGGACCACACTGACATCGAGAAGGCCAGAGGTGCAGGACCTGCAGGGCCTTCCCATCGCCCTGCCCGGAGGCTGCCACCTGGCACCTACAATCCTCTTTCGTATCACTGTTGAGGAGAACCCACCCTGCTCCCTGCCATCTGCCATGGCGAGCCAGGCCCCAGATTTAGGCATCTCCTCTGAGCTCTGCAGCATCCCCACAGCGATCCCCGTGTCAGCCTTCCAGGGAGTGCACGTAGGGATGGACGGCCTTCCGTCCAGCGAGCGGGGTCCCTCGTGACGCCAGGCCACTGGCACCAGCTCTGCTCGGTTAGTGCCGCTCCAAAGGCACAGAGCACAGGTGGCAGGCCACACGCAGGGACCTCCACCCTGCCCTGCTGGACGGGAAGCAACAGGAGGCTGAACGCAAGCAGCACCCACAACCACGACCTGGTCCAAGGGCAGCATCTCCTCAGCCCAGGCATGTCCGTGAGCAGGTGGGCTGGGTCAGATACTTGGGCGCAGTCTGTCTCGTGAACCAAGGCTGGCAGGTGCCCTCAGACCTGCGTCCACTTGTTCTGAGCCCCCGGGGGGGACGCTCTCCCCAGGAGAGACTCGTGTTCACACTGCTCTCTGGAATTCTACCCTAGATAGGGTCTAGAAGCCACGGCGCCCCTACTCTCTGTGTAGCAAACTGAGGCATCATAGACTTTTTTTCTTTTTTCCTTTTTTTGAATCAAGGCATACAGTTGATCCTTGAACAACAGGGGTTTGAACTGCAAGGGTTCACTTCCATGCAGATTTTTTCACACTGCAGGTCTACACAGTCCGAGGTTGGTTGGATTCGAGGACACCGACTGTCAAGGTATTCTCGGATTTTCAACCACTGAGGGTCGGTGCCCTAACCCCTGTGTTGTTCAGGGGTCCACTGTAATTGACATAACACGATATTCATTTCAGGTGAACAACATAATGTTTCCGTATTTGTATAAATTAGGAAGTGATCACCACAAGTCGAGTTAACATCCATCACCACACGATTTTTCTTTTCTTGTGATGGGAACATTTTTTTTTATAAATTTATTTATTTATTTTTATTTATTTATTTTTGGCTGTGTTGGGTCTTCGTTTCTGTGCAAGGGCTTTCTCTAGTTGCGGCGAGCGGGGGCCACTCTTCATCACGGTGCGTGGGCCTCTCACTGTTGCGGCCTCTCCTGTTGCGGAGCACAGGCTCTGGACGTGCAGGCTCAATAGTTGCAGCTCACGGGTCCAGTTGCCCTGTGGCATGTGGGATCCTCCCAGACCAAGTCTCGAACCCGTGTCGCCTTCATTGGCAGGCAGATTCTCAACCACTGCGCCACCAGAGAAGCCCGTGATGAGAACATTTTAAGATCTATTCTCTTGGCAACTTTCAGTGTAAAATATAGTATTGCTAACTGTAGTCACCATGCCATACGTCACACGCCCAGGACTTATTTGTTTTATAACTGGAGGTTTGTAGCTTTTGACCCCCGCACCCAGTTCGCCCACCTCCCCCCACCCCACACCTCTGGGGACCAGTCTGTCCCTCTGACACGTAATAGTGTGACGAGTGGTCTGGTGGTGGAAGCTCAGGAACCCCCGGATCTAGGGAAGCCACAGGATCAGAAGTGACGTCGGGGGAAGGGCAAGAGCCATTCCTCACCTTTGAGCAAAGTGGGTTTGACTCGGGTGAGTGTGAGACCCGCCCCCCAGCCCTGCTCCACACACACGCGGTCTGTGTCACCCCCAGCCCCGTCCCCTTGCCTTCCCTCCATTAAGTACAAAGGTGTCATGTTGAAGATTTGTTCCTTCATCCAGCAAAACACTCCCAGGGCACCTCCTTTGGCTGTGCTCCCAGCACAAGCCCTGCTCTCTGGACCGTCCCCCCGGAGGGGATGAGCATGTAAAATGCAGGCTGGGGACAGGGTGGCTGCCAGGAGGGCATGAGCAGGCCCCGGGGGACTGAAGGAGTGAGCCCTGCAGACCCCAGGGCCGGGCCGGCCAGTGGGGTGGATGCAGGCGGGACAGTGGCGCTCCGGGCTGGAGCCTCGCAGCGGGTAGCAGGGGAGGTGCCGTCCACAGGGTCTGCGGGGCCTCGGGCGGGGCCTTGGAGAGCGTCCTGCTGCCCGGCCGAGGAGGGGTCGGGGGTCACAGGGCGCCAGGAGTTCTCGGGGATTCTGAGAGTAAGTAGGAACGTGGCCGGGGACGTCCGCCGGGTTTCTCACTGTTAATGTGCCCTTTCCCTCTGTGATTACGGAGTAATCCATGGAGAGGTATCGGGGCCTGTGAGCCCCCTGCTCCCCAGAGGCCTTCCCCCGTGACGGTCTGTACCTGAATCACTGACTGGTTCGTTCATTCATGCATTCATTCATTCCTACTCTCCATTTGACACGGTCTGTAAAGCAAACCCCTCTCTCCTTTCTTTAACGTCAGTGGATTCAGTTTTTTTCAGTATATTATAACTTATTACTGTCGCTGAGAGCACCGGCGGCGGTGCGTTCGCGGTGCCTCACTTGGGCGGGGGGCTGAGCAGCTGCAGGGTGCGGGGGCAGGACAGGGGAGACGCCGGCCTGGGTGGCAGGTGCCGGAGGGGCTGTACCCTGGCTCCGAGGACGGGGTTGCGGCTGTGGGTGTGAGGCCACCTGGAGGGCGACCCCAAGGGTCTGGGCTCAAGCCAGAGATGGCGGCTGTGCTTCACCGCGACGGCGTGATGGCGGGGTGGGCCACGGGGCTCGGTCAGGCCAGCGGCTCATGCTGGGAGCCCCCCATCGACTGAGAGAGGGCCGCGCGCCCCTCGGGGCATGGGGGCAGGAGAAGAGCCTTCCGACCAGAGGCTCGGCCCCTGTAGGCGGCTCAGTAGGCCTCCTCCGCCCAGCGTCCCCATAAGGTCTCCACCACCCCCAGGACGGGTGACACAGCCATGCTCCGTCCAGGCTCTCAGTCCAGGCCCGCCCTCCTGCTCGCCCTGGGCCACACCCCACCCCGGGCAGACCCCCTCCCGCACGGTGACTTTCTCCCTCGGGTCTGGGGCCTCCTTGGCCGGCGCCCCTGGGCCCGTGGCCGGCAGACAGCCTGAATCTCAGTGCTGGGCTGGTCTATTTCCCTCACGTCCACAGGCCTCGGGAAAACTAAGGCACCAACTTTTATGGCCATGAAGACTTTCCCAGAATATTCTGTGCAGTTTAGGGGCTGTGTGACCTTAACCCCCAGGCAGACACTGTCCACCCTCCCAGTACAGCGGGACGTTCTCGTTACAAATACGCTCCGGAGTTTCAGTTCCTAAATACCGGCTTGCTGATGGGGGCTGGGTGCCCGCACAGCAGTGATTCATGGTTCTGAGCGACGCCTGGGAATCGGCATTTAGAAAATGGTTTCCCGCCCCCCACCCCCGGCATGTCATCTCCAGACAGGTCTGGGAGCTTTCAGTGTAAGAGGGGAGGGCGTCCCAGCCCCCACAGAGGTTCTCTAACCCCTTACTCATACAGAACGATTAGTACAATCTCTAGCCGACCGGGGCCAGGCGGCCCGTCACACACGCCAGGCTGCACAGAATCTATTTGAGGACAGAGATGCAGGGGATGGAAGGAAAGCCTCTGGCCTCTGCCCTCAAGAACTCAAGCCTATTTGGGTGAGACAAGGCTGTCACAAATGTGGAACAGGTAAGAGCCTTTCTAGAGCAGATACAAATCAATGTATATTAACATTCCGCGAACAGAGGGCGGGTGGCTGGCAGGCAGGGTAGAGGCGGAGCAAGGCTGAGTGTGAAGGAGAGAGAGCTTGAGAGACTCCAGGTTGGGGAGACGCTCATGTTTACACCCAAACTGTTGGCCCATCTGCTTCTGTCACTAATGGAGCCGTTCTCCAGGGAGAGGTGCCCGGGTTGGGGTGCAGCTGCCAGGCTGCAGTGGGGCGTGGTTTGCAAGGCACTGTCTTGAGCAGCAGAAACAATTCCCTGTCTGCCTTGGTGAAAAGCCTGGAACATCTAAGTGGAGGAGATCAAGGTTGTGACCTGAAAGGCAGCTGGGTCGGGCTAGTGCTGCAGGGAAGTGAGACGCACTTGGCCAGCTGGGCGCGTGTCCCTTTTGCTGCAGTGCATTCCTTACCCTGAACAGACCCTGTCCCGGGTACCCAAGCCCCTTCCAGGGCCATTCGTGTCCCCCCCACTTCCCCAAGAGAGTGCTTTTCCCCACTCGTCCCCACAGTGAAGGGTGTCCGCGCTCACAGCGGAGAGATGCAGGGCCCCGTCTGCCACAGGCTGTCGCTGTGGACTGGGTGCGTTTGCTGCAATCCAGGATCTCCCAAGCTGGCCTGCTTATCAGAATCCTCTGCGACCCTTGTTCAAAACAGATTTCTGGGCCCCAAACGACAGCTATTGAATCAGAATCTCCAGAAGAGAGGCCTTTTAAACAAACCAACTCTTTGGACCGAGTGAATTTGGGAAGCCTTAGTAAACACACCCCCTCTTACCCACGGGTGACCCAGGCCACCCTCCCCCGTGGGTGACCCCATTCATGACTGGGCTGGGCTGAGGCCCGCATTCTGGAAAAAAAAAATTTTTTTAATGTGTTTTTTTGGTCTAAAGATCAGTAGTGATAACAATAATTACTAACCTTTATCACCTGTGTGCCAGGCACTATACTGGGGTCTTTTTTTTAAATGAAGAGCTGGAATTATATTTTTTCTAGTTTTACTGAGAAATAATTGACAAACATCAGTGTCCACATTTAAGGTGTACAGCATGATGGTTTGTTTTCTATACATTGTGGAATGACTGTGACAGTGGATTTAGTTAACATGTGTCATCGCATAGAGACGGTGTGAAAAAAGAAGAAAATCACCCGTGTGTTGAGAACGCTTAGGGTCTACTGTCCTAACAGCTGTTACATATAACACACAGCAGTGGTGGCTACAGTCATCATGCTGTACACTACATTCCTAGTATTTATTTATCTATAACTGGAAGTTTGTGCCTTTTGACGCCCTCCCTCCTGTTCCCCCTCCCACCATCCCCCGCCTCTAGTAACCACAAATCTGATCTCCTTTTCTGTGAGTTTGTTGGGGGGTTTTGTTTGTTTGTGTCTGGTTTTGGATTTTTTTAGATTCCACATACGGGGGAGGTCATATGGTATGTGTCTCTCTCTCTGTCTGACTTATTTCACTAAGCATAATGCCCTCCAAGTCCATCCATGCTGTTGCAAATGGCAAGATTTTCTTCTTCTTTATGGCTAAATAGTATCCCATTGGAGATAACGTATGCCACACTTTTCTTTCTCCGTTTCTCCATTCATGGACACTTAGGTTGTTTCCATGTCTTGGTTATTATGAATAATGCTATAGTGAACGTATCCCTTGGATATGTTCCCAGAAGTAGAATTGCTGGAGGGTACGGTAGCTCTATTTTTAATTATCCTGAGGAAGCTTCATTTTGTTTTCCACAGCGGCTGCACCAACTTACATTCCCACCAGCAGCACAAGGGTTCCCTTTTCTCCACATTCTCACCAGCACTTGTTATCTCTTGTCTTTCTGATGATGGGCATTCTAACAGGTGTGAGGTGATATCTCTTGGTTTTGATTAGCATTTCCCTAACGATTAGCAACGTTGAGCATCTTTTCACGTGCCTGTTGGCCGTTTGTATGTCTTCTTTGGAGAAGTGTCTATTCGGGTCTGGTTTTGTTTTTTTTTTTTTTTTTAAGATGTTGGGGGTAGGAGTTTATTAATTTATTTATTTTTGCTGTGTTGGGTCTTTGTTTCTGTGCGAGGGCTTTCTCTAGCTGTGGCAAGCGGGGGCCACTCTTCATCGCAGTGCGCGGGCCTCTCACTATCGCGGACTCTCGTTGCGGAGCACAGGCTCCAGACGCGCAGGCTCAGTAGTTGTGGCTCACGGGCCTAGTTGCTCCGCGTCATGTGGGATCCTCCCAGCCCAGGGCTCGAACCCGTGTCCCCTGCATTAGCAGGCAGATTCTCAACCACTGCGCCACCAGGGAAGCCCGGGGTCTGGTTTTTTAAAGTATTTATTTATTTTTATTTGGTTGTGCTGGGTCTTAGATACGGCATGCGAACTCTTAGTTGTGGCATGTATGTGGGACCTAGTTCCCCGACCAGGGCTCGAACCCGGGCCCCCTGCATTGGGAGCATGGAGTCTTAACCACTGCGCCGCCAGGGAAGTCCCTGTCTGTTTTTTTAAATAGGATTATTTGGGGTGTTTTTTGTTTGTTTGTTTGTTTTGCTATTGAGTTGCATAAGTTCTTTATATATTTTGGATATTAATCTCTTATCAGATATATGGTTTGCAAGTGTTTTTTTTTCCCATTTTGTAGGTCGTCTTTTCACTTTGTTGATGGTTTCCTTTGCTGTGCAGAAGCTTTTTAGTTTGATGTAGTCCCACCTGTTTATTTTTTATTTGGTTGCTGTTGCGGGGAGTGGCTTTCTTTTAGTTGTTTTGTTTTGTTTTGTTTTTGCGGTATGCGGGCCTCTCACTGCTGCGGCCTCTCCCGTGGCGGAGCACAGGCTCCGGACGCGCAGGCTCAGCGGCCATGGCTCACGGGCCCAGCCGCTCCGCGGCATGTGGGATCTTCCCGGACCGGGGCACGAACTCGTGTCCCCTGCATCGGCAGACGGACTCTCAACCACTGCGCCACCAGGGAAGCCCGGGGGGAGTGGCTTTTTAAAAACTGTTCTCTCCTGTAATCCTCCCAATGACGTACTGAAGCGTGTGCTACCGCTGCCCCTATGTTTCCAGACGGTGGGACACAGAAGGAAGGGAGGTTAAGCAACTCCCCCAAAGACACGTGTAGAGCTCGGTCGGAACCAGACTCCTGACCCGGGGCCCCTGAATTAACTCACTCACGCTCTAATTGTGAGCTGGCCAGCCAAGTCCCACCACCACGCTGCCCCAAGGACAGGGCCAAAAGGAGGGCGCTGCCGCCGGTCTCAAAGGCCCTGGTGGGTGGGGCAGTGGGGCAAGAGGTGATGGAGGCTCACCCCGCCCCCCGTCCCCAGGTACTGGAACTCCCTGAGCAACCTGGTGGCGTCCCTGCTGAACTCCGTGCGCTCCATCGCCTCCCTGCTGCTGCTGCTGTTCCTCTTCATCATCATCTTCTCCCTCCTGGGCATGCAGCTCTTCGGGGGGAAGTTCAACTTTGATGAGATGCAGACCCGGAGGAGCACGTTCGATAACTTCCCCCAGTCCCTCCTCACCGTGTTTCAGGTATGGACTCTTCTCTGCCGGGACTGTGCTCTGGGGGGAGGGCCGGGGCCGGGGGGCGGGGGAGGAAGGAGCTTCCCGCCCCCTCCCACCGGGCAGCCAGAGCCAGAACAGGTCGGCCACAGGAGCCCAGGACAGTCTGTAGCTCTCCTTCCCCGACCCCCAGGAAATTCCGCTGTTGGATGGACCTCTGGGGGAAAAAAAAAAAGATCCAATTAAGTGGCTTAGAAACTGTTTCTTAGCCGTGGAAACCTTTATGCAAATACATTCTACGTGGAAGCCCAAAATATCAACAAAGGAAAGTGGACGGCCCTTGCTGGGGAGGGGAGGGGGACGGGTGTCTTTCCTACCCTTCACGCTCGCCCCCAGGAAAATACGACTACCGTCGAATTTGTGACTTCACGGATAGGCTGGCTTAAGGCCAAGCTAAAGTAGCACTTAAGTTTAAAAGCAGATCGATTTACAGATTAAACTGGGTAATATGGGGATGTTGCCAAAATCTTAAAGATGGCACCCAGAGTCCTCACGTTTGGAGCAAACCAGGGGACCTGTGGCCCCTTAGTGAACACGCTTACCTTGATGACGTAACCCGAGGGTCAGCCACGGAGCACTGTCCCTGGGGGTAGGAGGTATTTTGCCCAGGAAGCTCTTTTAGTCAATCAGATAAGTTGTGCCGGTGGCCACGCACTCTGTCTAAGGAGAGGGCTGGACTTGCGGGGGTCACAGCTCAGAGCCCTGGGAGGAGAACGGGGTGGGCAGGAGGCGGGGGAGGAAGAGAGAGATGTCAGACGCTTCTGTCTCGCAGGGGGCTGGGCAGGGGAGTTTCGGGTTTGCTGCTGGTCTAACGCTGTGTCCCTTATTGGTGGGAATGTGTCATTCAGATCCTGACCGGGGAGGACTGGAATTCGGTGATGTATGATGGGATCATGGCTTATGGCGGCCCCTCTTTTCCAGGGATGTTAGTCTGTATTTACTTCATCATCCTCTTCATCTGTGGAAATTGTATCCTTTGCTCCTGCCTCCCCCCACCCCGCCCCCGCTGCCCCGCTCTCAGCCTACAGCTCGATGCCAATAGCTGTGCCCCGCAGGTCCTGACTTGGGGGGGACCCAGGGCCCTCCCCCCAGGGGAAGCAGGGAAGGGCAGGCTTGGGAGGATACGTCCAGCCCCAACCACCTCAGCGGTGCAGGTGTCTGGGTGGGAGCCCGGAGCCTGGGCCCGGGGGGGATGCGTGGCGTCCCCCAGCCTCCGATTCCGGGAGCGCATCCTCGCCTTGGCCCAGGCGAGCAGCCACTCACTCGGACCCCGATGTGCACACTGGCTGCCCCAGCACAGGGCCCCTGCCCGGGGAGGACAGGTCCTCCGCCCCGGAAGTGACATTCACCCGTCGCCCTGCTCTCGGGCCAGGGTCCCTCCCTCTGAAGCCACCCTGCGGGAAGTTAGCCGCAGGCAGAGTGGACAGGCTACGGGCAGGTTCCCGGGTCCCGGGCTGCTGGTGCCCCTCTTCCCGTCCTGTCCCCGCGGGTTGTGTGCACAGGGGCTCGGAAAGTAAATCGCAGAAGATCTGGACACAGAGGCCAGCGGGCGGCCTCAGGCACACCCTGGGCTGCCCACCTAGCGTCCTGGGAACGGGGTGGAAATAGCAGTGCCTCCGACCTAACGGGCCGGGTGAGGCTGAACAGGATGGCGCACGCCCAGCCCCTGTCCTTGCGGGGCCGCGGCCTGTGCTCCCCGTGTGAGCCGGAGCCTCCCGGGGCCTGGGGTGGAAGGTGGGCCTGACCAGCGTTAACCTCTCGGCGGGACGGGCTCTGATCCGGTTCTCTGACCTACAGTGCCTGCGTCCGAGTCTGGGGTGGGGGGAGAAGAAAGGGCAAACCCCGCTCCAGTTAGGAGCTCGGTGGACCCTCCCAGGGCCTCTGTCTGAACAGGGTCACAGCGGGAGGGGCAGGGTGAGCGGGCACCTCCTGGCAGTGGTAATGGCCACTCTGCACCCCGTCCCGCTGCAGCGCTGCTTCCGGTGTCAGTCACGGGCGGTCATCTCGACACCGGCAGTTAAAGAGCGAGGCCCGGCTGCCGGCCGACCCCCCCCGCCGCCAGCGGGCCTGCTCTCGACCCCGCAGAAAACCCCGGGAAGCTAGTGGGGTGATGGGGCTCGGAGCCCCTCCCCGGGGGGAGCTCTGCCCCCGCGTGTCCTGCCCCCTCCCGCCCCCGTGCCCATCCACAACCCCAAGTCCAAGGGTCATTTTCTTTAAGAATGGGCACAAACAGATATCCTACTGAATGTGTTCTTGGCCATTGCCGTGGACAACCTGGCTGACGCCGAGAGCCTCACCTCTGCCCAGAAGGAGGAGGAAGAAGAGAAGGAGAGGAAGAAGCTGGCCAGGTAACCGCCAGCTTCCGCGGCCCGGCCTGGGGTGCCGCTCCCCTCGGCGCTCAGGAGATGCTCCGCCCTGCCTGGCCGTCCCTCCTGGAAGGGGGCTGGTTGGGGGCTCTCTGTGTGAGTTGAGCCTCCCCCCTAATTCCTGGGCATTGCTCTAAGCGGGGACCACCGTGAATTACATCTCTGGGAAGGTGTTGTGTTGCCCCACGTGTCCAGGAAGGTGGCGGGTTCTCCGTTGAGAGGGGAGGTCAGGAGAGGTGGTGGGGGTAGAGGGGAGGGCGGGGCCGGCAGCCGCTCACGGGAGGGGTCCAGCTCCAGCGGAAGAGCCACGAGACGACAAGCCAGGGCCCCACTGTGTCCTCGTCCTTGTCTACGTGGACCGTCACGGCCACACCTCTGCTGAGTACTGAGCAGGGTTCTCCAGGAGCCTTTCTCTGGGTTAGACGGGGACTGAGCCTCTGAGAAGCCGGACTCTTCAACTGAATGCCGGACAGAGCCGGGCGGGGCCCAGCGCCCCTGTGATTGAGCGCATGGCATGGGCCCCAGCAGACCACAGGGCAGCTCCCTATCAATCTGGTCACATCCCTTTCTTTTCCCTCCTGCGGACCGGCCAGGACTGCCAGCCCAGAGAAGAAACAAGAGATGGTGGAGAAGCCGGCCGTGGAGGAGACCAAGGAGGAGAAAATCGAGCTGAAATCCATCACGGCGGATGGAGAGTCCCCCCCTGCCACCAAGGTGAGGGGCCGAGGCCCAGGGAAGGAGGACACGGTCCTCCTGGGCCAGACAGTGGTGGGGGGGGGCGGTGAGAAGGGGCTGGGGAGGGTGGACAGCAGAGCTGGGCGCAGAGAGAAGGAAGGCCAGCCGTCTGCTGGTGTCCTGAGGGATGTGCGCAAGGAAAAAGGATGTGTTTCTGAGTCAACAGCTCAGCCTAGACTAGGCGGCAATTTCAAGGCTACCCGAAGCCTCTAAAGCTGTGGACCTTGTCTAACTGGACCCTCCTTCTCTCCTTGGCTGCCTAGATCAACATGGACGACCTCCAGCCCAACGAGAATGAGGACAAGAGTTCCTACCCCAACCCGGAAACCACAGGTACCAGCCCACAGCCTGGCCTGGGGGTGGGGGGATCTGGGGGTGGACACCCCACTGTAAAGCCACGTGCTGGTCCCAGTTCCCCCACAAGCAAGGGCCCTGCCAGATCCCCCCGGCTCGGCTGCAGCACTGCCGATTATCCTCTGGGGGGCAGGGTGCTTTGCTCCTTGTTTCCTCATTATGACAACAGAAGATTGAATGCATCGTGTTTGAGCGATGCCTTTGGGTCTTTGGAAGCTGGATTCCGTATACATTTAAGGTTTATTATAGCCTATGCTGTAAACTCATTAGTAAGTTACATAACTTATTAGGATAACATATGTCACAGCATCTTGCTCACTTAATAATAAATCCCAAAGCTGTTCTGTCCTCACCCGGAAGACGGTGCTGAGCTCAGCGCAGCCGCCACCGCTTGCTGCTCTGCAGGATGCGTTCAGAGCTCTGCCGTCTGGTCTGTAAACTGGCAGGCAGGCCCCCTGGAGAGGGTTTCACGTCAGGAGCCCATCAGCCCCCATCAGGAGCCCATCAGCCCCCGTCAGGAGCCCATCAGCCCCCTTCAGGAGCCACTTCCCTGCGTCAGGAAACCACACCCTGTATGAGCCCTGACCTGCCCTCCTTCTACAGAGAATTGCAGATGTTATCACGAGCTTCAAGCTCAAAGTCACGACACACCGTCAAGCCACCGTGGGTCTCGCCGACACCCCTTCCCGCACAGGTTGGGCTGTGTCGGGTCACAGCCCTGTCGGGAGTCTGAAAACCTTCTGCGTTCGTGACCGCTCCCGGCCTCCTTTTCCCTTTCCCTCCGCAGTCTGTCTGCTGGGAGAGAGGATTTGGCTTCCTGGGGCTCAGACAGAAAGGAGGGCGGAAGGGTGTCCGTGTGCCGGGCACCAGACCTTTTGAAGCCTTAAAGCCCGTCTGGGTGGAAACTA
Organism: Mesoplodon bidens; assembly: GCF_964165515.1. Taxonomy (NCBI): domain Eukaryota; kingdom Metazoa; phylum Chordata; class Mammalia; order Artiodactyla; family Ziphiidae; genus Mesoplodon; species Mesoplodon bidens. The sequence goes on along the minus strand of NC_138167.1, from coordinate 608,819 downwards.
TTATAGAATTTCAAAGACAGACCAGAAATATCCACCGAATGCGGCGGGCGGGTCTTGTCTTGATCCTAAATGAGCAGATAAACGTTTCGATGACATTTTTGAGGTAATGGGGGGAAATTGAATATGGACGGGGAGCTAACTGATTTTGGGTAGGTTTTGTTAATCGCGGGACCCCCTGCAGGAGGCGCCTGTTCCTAGTCCCCGCAAAGCAGCCCCCCTGCCCAGCAGTGACCTTTCAGGCCTCCCCTCCTGGTTCAATCTCCAAAGCTCGCCGGTTGGTTGGAGCCTCCCAGCTTTGTATACACTACATTTTAGAAACATCACCTCACCCAGGAAGGAAAGCTTTGTGCCAAGATGGTGCTTTTATCTAATTGATTCATTTACTTGAGTGAACATACAGATGTGCTTAAGAGTCACTCAGGGCGGAAAATTAATAAGTACACGTGAAAAGGAAATGTGATGACACCCGGGAATGTGTGGCTCAGTCCAGACGCTGTGGGAGAGGCCTGGGCTGCTGCAGGGGCTCCAGGAGAGAGCAGTGCGGGGAGGTGGGGCGGCGGGGCGGTCACACGGAGCAGGTGGTCCCCACTGGGTCTGCAGTCGAGGAGTTGGAGAGGAAAAAGTTACTTCGGGACCATCCTGTTTTCATGGACACAGAGCTGGACAAAACCAGGGGGATGTCCATTCATTGATTTAATAACTGCTTATAAAGCACCTACTGTGTGCCGGGCCCCCTGGCCCATGGGGGACAGAGAAGGCCACTGCTCCGGGGGCCGCCATTGTAGTGGGAGGCAGACAAGGAGCAAGAAAGCAAGCCAACCAGAAAGGAACCATCAGGAAGATCATAAAACCAAGGGCCGTATTAGAGGTACCAAGCGGGCGGGGCTGCCCTGGCTGTCTGGTCACTAGGGCCCCTTTGTGGATGTGACGTCTGGGCTGAACCCTGAGTCAGAGGAACCAGGTGTGTGGAGATGACTGAGGGAAGAGCTTTCTAGGTGGAGGGACCAGCAAGCCCAGAATCTCGGGCAGTCGCACCTGTCTGCAGTGGGGCCAGAGCAGGCAAAGGGCCGGGGGTGGGGCAGGAGACGGGGCAGGAGCAGGTGGGACGGCCCGCCAGGCCACGCAGAGGGCTGGGTCCCGGCTGATGCTGGGGGGACCACAGGAGGTTCTCAGCCCACATCTGACTTACCTTGCAAAAGACTCGCTCTGGCTGTGGTGTAAAAACAGAGCAGAGTGGGACGGGGCAGTGGGGATGCTCATGCAGCAGTGCAGGCAGGGGACTGGCTGGAGGTGCAGAAGGGGCAGCTCTTGGGGGTGTTTGGAGGCAGGGCCGGCTGGACAGAGAAGCTGGAGAGGCGGGAGGGTGAAGGGTGGCTCTGAGGACCGAGTTGAGCCAGTTAAGAGAAGGTATCAGCACGGGGAGTGCGTCCCAGCCTTGCTCTGCAGGTTGGCCTTTTAGGGCGGCTGGACTCTGGGGCTACACGGAGGCCTGGATGCTCCTTGAGGGCAAGGCCATGGCTTTGCGTCCAGTGCGCTGTGGGCCCGAGGTGTCAGAAACAGTATTTTGACTTGAACCGGCCATGAGCAGAATCACAGAGGTGAGCATGGGGCCCCGGGCGGCAAGGCCCGAGGCTGGGCGTTTAGCTCTGCCCGCCACGTTTTTCCTGCTGAGTTCTGGAAGTGCCATCTGGAAAGCGGCCGGGCCTTGCTTTCCCCGCTTCTCCAAGCCTGTGAGAGCTGCGATGAGAAAACAGCACCAAGAGGTTCCACGGGCATCGGGTGTCTGGGCGGTTGGCTGCCCCCCGCAGGAGGAGCTCGACCCGACTTCCCCTAATCCGTCACCTCTCTTCTCACGCGTCGTACATGCAAAGCATCATGTGCTGGCCACCTGACCCTTTACAAGTTTGGTTTGTCCTTCCGCAGTCGTTTCCTCTTAAACATTGCTCGCAGGACAAAAGAGTACACACGATTCTCCACGAGGACCTTAGAGGTGCACAAACCTGGCAAACGTGCTTTTCTATAAACACAGATGATTAAGTAAGCATTCAACTACCTGTTCTCAGATATTCCTGAATAAGAAAGTGTTGGGTCATTTAGAGCAAAACTGGAAAGGGGACAGCGCCAGGCGGGACCTGAGATCCTCCCGTTCAATTCCACGTATAGAGGCCATGATGTAAGCCCACTCTGGCTTCACTGGTCGTGCTTTAATAGGAGCCTTGCCAAGGTTAGTTAGGAACCTTCAGGCCCCTCCTGGACACCACCTTCCATTGTGTGCCAGTCTTCTGCTGAAACTATTCATTGCCTGCCGGTCAGCTCTAATCACTCGAGGGAGGGAATCTGATCTGTGCCTGTAATCTGCTGGTCCTGCTGAGAAGCCTTGGGCCCTTGGTTGCCTCTTGCTTGATAAAGAACCGCTTTCCGTGCCAGGCTCTTTTGCTCCGCCCCACCTGGCTTCGTGGGAACCGGGAGGGAGCACAGACCTGTGGCTGGTCCACGAGGTCCACCGCCCAGAGCCATCTCTCCACCGGGCCTTCTGCACGGTCCCCTTCCTCATAAAGCCAGTGCTGTTAAATCATCAGCAGGAAATGAGGCTTCCACGTGCCAGGGGGGTTCTCTCTGCAGGGCTTTCAGCACACGAAGAGATGGAGCCAGGTACATTTAAAGTCACGCATCCGAGGCGTTTTTGTCCCAAGTGCCAGGTGGGTGTGGGAGACCGGAGGTGCTGCTGGGATTCACAGGAAGGTCCTTCCTGGGCGCAGGCATTCAGGAAGGCCAGGTGAAGGTGCTGTCTGAGCCGGGGGTGCCCACAGCTCTGCGGAGGGGCTGACGGGCAGGTCAAGCAGGGAGAGAGCTGAGCCACCTTCATGGAGCCCCCGGACACGGGCTTTAACAGGAGAACTTCATCCTCTCACAGTTCTGGAGCCTGGAAGCCAGACATCGACATGCCAGCAGGGCCGAGCTCCCTCCAGCGGCTCTGGGGAGAGTCCCCACTCTGCCGGCCAGTGCAGTCCCTTCGAGCTCCTCGGCTGTTGCAGCCTCAGCCCCATCTCTGCCCCCTCAGCCCCATCTCTGCCTCCCTGTGTCCCCTCACCAGGACAACAGTCCCCGGAGCGAGGGCCCACCCTCGTCCGCTGTGGCAGCATCGTAGCTGATGACGTTTGCACAGATGCATTGTCCAGAGGAAGGTCACGCGCTCACGTCGGCAGCACGTATACGAAAAACTGGAACGATACAGAGAAGATGAGCACGGCCCCTGCGCAAGGATGACACGCAAATTCGTGGAGCGTTCCATATTTCTTTTAAAAAATTAAAAAAATAAGGTCACATCCTGTGGCTCCGGGTGGGCATGGATATGGGGGGTTGCTATTTAACCCACTACAGTGAGTGTTTAGAGAATAGTTTGATGTGAGTGGAAAGTCTGTCGGGAAATAACAGGCAAAGAGCAGACAGACTGAGGAAGATGCTAGACACTAACTTACAGTCCTGGAGTGTCTACCATGGGTGGAGATTGTAATAGCACCATTCTGAGGTACATACGTGCTATTATCCCATCTCACAGATGGGGAAACTGAGGCACAGAGACACTAACTTAAACAGCCAGAAAGAAACAGAGCCAAGATTTGGATCAAGGCATGCTCCTAACTTCCATCCCCTTCTAAACATTTTTAAGTACCTTGGACAAGAACAGGGTTTGCAGTTTCCTTCCATGGCCAGTGAGCTTGTCTGCCTGTGGTCCACATTCAGTGTGGCCGCTGGCCTGGAGAACAAAGTGCTTCTGTAACTGGTGTCAGCGTCTAGACCTTTGGACGGAGGGCCTGTTACGGCAGGATTACGGCCCGACTGCCCCTACAGCACAGTATTTTCTTGTATTTTCAGGAATAGGGAGAATGTTGACTTTAAGCTCCTGGAACATTCAAGGATGGGGTTGTTTGCCGGGGTGTCAGGTCAGCTGAGCCACCCCCTTTCCCCTGCCTGCAGTCCAGAAGGGCGAGGACACTTGGCAGTGCCCCAGTCTCACCTGGTCACCTGTCGCTAGTGCCTGACAACTAGGATGACCAACCACCCCGACTGGCAGGGGACTGAGGGTTTCCTGGGATGTGGGAATTGCCATTTATAACCAAGGACAGGGGGGCTTCCCTGGTGCCACAGTCGTTGAGCATCTGCCTGCCGATGCAGGGGACACGGGTTCGAGCCCTGCTCTGGGAATATCCCACATGCCGCAGAGCAACTAGGCCCGTGAGCCATAAATACTGAGCCTGCGCGTCTGGAGCCTGTGCTCCGCAACAAGAGAGGCCACGACAGTGAGAGGGCCGTGCACCGCGATGAAGAGTGGCCCCCGCTCGCCGCAACTAGAGAAAGCCCGTGCGCAGAAACGAAGACCCAACACAGCCATAAATAAATAAATACATACATACATACATACATACATTTTTAAAATTAAAAAAAAATAAAAACAAGGACAGGTTCTGAGTTGGTCACCCTACTCTCAGCCCCCTCTCGTGTGCTGCCCGGGAGTCTTCCTGTAGCAGAGATGAGCTCCAGCCGTGCCCACGGGGAGAGAGCTGGGTGTCTTGGCTGGTCCCCTTCATCTCCAGAGATGTGGATGATGTCTGATTCCTGTCCGTAGGAAGGCATCTGGAAGGAAGCCGCATGGTGGTAAAAATAAGCGGGAGGGCTTCCCTGGTGGCACAGTGGTTGAGAGTCCGCCTGCCGATGCAGGGGACGCGGGTTCGTGCCCCAGTCCAGGAAGATCCCACATGCCGCGGAGCGGCTGGGCCCGTGAGCCATGGCCGCTGAGCCTGTGCGTCCAGAGCCTGTGCTCTGCAACGGGAGAGGCCACAGCAGTGAGAGGCCCGCGTACCGCAAAAAAATAAAAAATAAGCGGGAGCCGTGGAGCTGTTTAGAGCAGTGCTTTTTTCTTGCAGGAGAAGAGGATGAGGAGGAGCCTGAGATGCCCGTGGGCCCCCGCCCACGCCCCCTCTCTGAGCTGCACCTGAAGGAGAAGGCGGTGCCCATGCCAGAAGCCAGCGCCTTCTTCATCTTCAGCCCGAGCAACAGGTGTGTGCACAGGGCTTTGCTCTCTCTGTGACACAAGCCCGGCAGGTGTCAGCGCCCTCCAGCCTCTGGGTGGTCCTGGGACTCTCCCAGCTCCCCACAGCTTGTGTAAACAGGCACGGATTTAGGGAATAGAGTCCTGGATTCTGAATCAGAAGACCTGGGTTTGCTTTTCTCTCCATTTTGTGACATGTGTAAACTCTGTTTCTATTCTGTTGGTGATTACATTTAACTTAACAAAGCCTAAAGTTGAACAAGATCCGAAACCTTCTTCTGCAAAATAGAAGGAGTTAAAATAGTTAGACTACTTTAACTCCTCCCAGACCTCCTACCTTACGTGTTATGGTTGATGAGTATTTTGGTCCCGACCTTTATTTCCAACACGACAAGTCAGACATGAGTACCTGAGTAGACAGTGTATGTTTGGATTTACATACCACTTACTATTTTATCTGTTCACCATTTTTTATGCGTCTCAGTCCATCCTTCGGCAATCATTTTCTTTCCTCCTTAAAGTACGTTGCTCAGAAGTTCTTTTATGGAAAATTCACTTGGCCTCTGTTTATCTGTAATCCTTTCCATTTCTTGTTCTTGAAAGGTAGTTTGGCTGTGTAGACACTTTCAGGTTGACGGGTTTTAGCCTTCAGTGTGTTGGACGTGTTCTTCCACTGTGAAGTCGGAATGCCTACGATTGTTCCTTTGTCAGAACCTGCCCCTTGTCTCCAGTGGCTTTTAACATCCTCTGCTGTCTCTGGGGCTGTGCACCATGGATTTCTTTCCATTTATCCTGCTTGGAATATGTTATGTTTCTTAAGTCTATGGATTTATATTTTTTGTCAGTTCTTGAACGACATTAAAGATTAGGAAAAGAATAGCTGCTTCTTGGAAAGTTGCAGGACAGTCTCTTTACACACTGCCTCATCTTCCTTCTCTCCAGCTGGTCCAAGGAGACACAAGTTAGACCTTCCCATTCTTTCCTTCCCAGCTCACACATTCACATCTTCATATCATTCATCTCCTAGTCTCTTGGTTGGAATTCTGGGTCATTTCTTCAGATATATCTTCCAATTTCTCAATTCTCTCTTCATCGCTATGTTACTGTGTAAACCAGTTTTCACATCAGCTTCTATCTTTTCACTTCAGACAGTTCCAGGTCTTGCTTGGTTTTCCAGCTCCATCTGTCTATGTCTGAGTTTCTTGTTGATTCATCATCTTTGTGGTCAAGTCCTTTATTCCATTAAACATTTCAAATATAGCTGTTCTATACTGTGTATCTCATGTTTCCAATATACACAGTCTTTGGGGAGGGGCCGTCTAAGTCAATTATTTGTAGTTTCTTCGATTCCCATCTCAGTGGCTTCTCTTCTTGAGTGTTTAATGATCTTTGATTGTGACCTCAATACTTCGTCTTAATCAGCAAGATTCCCATGGACCTAAATTAGGACCGGGAAGCTTTCGTCCAGATGCTCCCTGAGGGCATTAGCTCCGCCTAGGGGTCCCGGGCGCCTCCGCCCCACCTCGGACTGGCTCGAAGTTTCCTGACAGCAGTGCTGCCTCTGGCCTCGTCAGGCGCCTCTGCCCATCCCAGCTGCATGTCACACAGACCCTAGCTCAGTGGACTGGCTTGTTTGTTTGGGGAGGATCGCTGCAGACCTTTCCTAACTCTCATGAAACCAGAATTGTCTCAAAAAGCTTGTCCTTTCCAGAATTTGGTGCTTCTGCATCAGTAAGGTCTCTCAGAGCATTTAGTCAACCACACGCCAGGAGCAGAAGCCTGGAGGCCGGGTTCAAGCCCTGCCCCCCTCCCCCCACACACACACACGCACGCGCACACACACACACACACACACACACTGTGTCTGAGCAAGCCTGTCCTTCCCGGTGTCAGTGGGTTTTATCTATAAAATGAAGACGATAATCACACCCTTCTCCCCTCCTACTGTCAAGACGACACAGTATAAATGACACCCTCGGCGTCCGAGGATCTACCGTGAGCGCTCAGGGGTCAGGTGTGTCATTCTTTGTGATTGTGCCGAGGTGCGGGATTGACATACTGCCACGGGAGCAAGTCCCCTCGGAGTCGGGGCGCCCGCGCTTCTGGGCGGCTCTGTTGCTCCCTGTACAGAAACATATGAAGTGGATCTTACAAAGTCGTTATGTTTAATGATGGGAAAGACGTCCCCAAACGAAAGCCGGTGGGTGGTGTCACAGCAGGGTGTGAAACGTAGGGGTTCCCAAAGGTCTCCGGCGCCAGCCCGAGGCCCTGTGGGTGGGCCCGCGGTGTGGCGGGCGGTGGCGCTGTTGCTCCGCTGCAGCGGGCCGTCTCGGGGCCGACGGAGCGGAGGCCCCGCCCCGTGTGACGGCCCCTCCCGCCTCCCCTGCAGGTTCCGCCTCCAGTGCCATCGCATTGTCAACGACTCCATCTTCACCAACCTGATCCTCTTCTTCATCCTGCTCAGCAGCATCTCCCTGGCTGCCGAGGACCCCGTCCAGCACACCTCCTTCAGGAACCACGTAGGTACCTGGTCCCCTGCACCCCGCCCCCGCCGTGTGGCCCCCAGCTTCTGTGGCTGCCCAGCCCCATCGTTCAGTCCAGAGCCCAGCCCACATCTCAGGGTCAGAGGCACAGCAGACGTTTCCTTAAGAGATGAGAGGTGGGTGGAAACCCGTCTTAGGACTGTTAGCAGGAGGAGACCATGGACCCAGCGCCTCAGGCCAGCCTGACGGGCCACAGCAGACTCCACGGCCCGCGGATGTTCCCCGGGGGTCCACCTCCCCGGAACTGAGTGGTTTACACCTTGCCCTGAGGTACACTGGCCCGTCCTGGCCCCCGGGGGGGCAGTGGCAGACGGGTACTCTGATGAGGCCGCCCTCGTATAGGGCCTCAGTGACCCTCTGCAAAGTCTAAACTAAATTTGGAGCCCACCCCAGGCTCTGGTGACCTACATCATAGGCCAGAGTAAGACCTGCCATATCTCAAAGCCTCGAAACTTTATCAAATCCCAACCAGGTGGACACGAAGGGAGGAGTCCACCACCTGCCAAGCCCGCCGGTGGTCCTGCAGCCTGCGTGGTCCAGAGCTTTCTTACTGGGAGAGGGCTGGCCCTTGCTCTGATCCGTCACCTGAGACGTAGTAAAGCATGAACCCCGGAGCCTGACCCTAGCCTGGGGTGCACCCGTCCGCACCCTGAAGGGCACAGCAGCAGTGTAGGGTCCCACGAACCTGAGAGACTAGCTCGTCACGCCAATGCGAATTAAGCCTTTTGCAATTTTATGCAGAGATAAGCAAACCCCATGCTGTCCTTTGGACAAGCATCCCAGCGGTCTGATTTGGGTTTGTAAGTAAACTGAATTCATGAGAAAAGCACCCAGCCAGACCCAGGACCAGTTGAGTCGGCCCCGGAAGCTCCCCTCACAGATCTGGGGACTTCGGGACCCAGTGCTGTGCCAGTGCCTCTGGTCCCCTAACCCATTCCACTGTCTCCCCACGGAAAGGCTCCGTGCTTTGGGAGTGTGACTTCCCTGCTGGTGACCCCTCCTCCCATCCTGCTTCTCCCATCCCTGCCCCATCCCCACCCTGTGTCTCTTTGTTTTACAGATTCTGTTTTATTTTGACATTGTTTTCACTACCATTTTCACCATTGAAATTGCTCTGAAGGTAATGCGTGCCCCCTGCTCCTGCCCTGTCCTGCTCCTGCCCTGCCCTGCGCTGTCCTGTCCTGTCCTGCCCTGTCCTGTCCTGTCTCGGTGCCGCTGCTCTGCTGCTAACACACGCTCTACTGACCGGTCACTCGGAGCCACTAATCCGGTTGTGCTTATCTTTCAGATCCTAGGCAACGCGGACTATGTCTTCACTAGTATCTTTACGTTAGAAATTGTCCTCAAGGTAACGCGCGCGGCAAAGCCTCCTCTCCGTGCTCGTGCCCCTTTTCTCTGGCTTCTTTCACTCGTTTTTACTCTCAAGTCTGGAACTGGAGGACTTTGGGCCCCTCACTCTGTGCCTTGTGCACAGTGTCGGACTGATGCTGGCCGGGCACCACCGCCCCCCCACCGCCTCTGGGAACCACGCCTGCCCCGGGCGGGAGCCGCCCTTTCCTCCTCCTGCCCAGAGGAGATGCCACACAAACAACAAACGTGGGACAGCTCCGGGTCTCCAGGAGTCACCGTGCCTGTGCCCTGGGGACGCCTGTTGTCAGCACAGGCCTGTGTGGTGGTGATCACGGGGCCAAGGCCAGTGTCCCGACGGAGGGCTTTGGGCAGACCCTGGAGACACCTCTGAGCCCTGGGTCACCCCCAAGGCTCCGCTGCCTCACCCCTTGCCCCAGGCCTGGAGGAAGGGAGCCATGTTCTCCAGGGCTCAGTGGGGAACCCAGAGCCCAGGGCTGAGGGGCGGGACCCCCAGGCCCAGACCCACTCCAGCCCTGTGACCCCAACACAGTAGAGCCCACGTCGGAGCAGCTTCGGATGACAGGCGTTGGCCCTAAGCTTTATTTTGTTATTTCTATCAATATACAATTAATATATCACTTACATCTAGTCTGTTGGGGTTTCCAAGTCTCCCAGGCCACCCGAGCTTCGGGGGTGAGTTCCGAGTCGAGGGAGTGGGTGTGACTCCCGTTCTCTCCCAGAGCCTGGGGGTCACCCTCCCCATGCTCGGCGGGGCTGCCCCACTCGGTGCCTCCCCGGGGTCCAAGCTCCTCCCCCCCTGCCCGTGTGGCAGCCCCAGACCCTCCCTCCCGGCCTCCGTCAGGTGAGGACGGTTTGTCACGTCCACGTACAACCTGAGCGGTCACCTCCGCGTGCCTTCTTGTTTTTGTCCAGACCCCCTGGTTCCAGCTAACCAGACACTAACCAAGAGGAAAGCAGGAGTGTTCCTCGGGTTTTCTCTCTGACCCCGGGGGTGGGGAGAGGGAACCAGGGCCGCCCGGCTGCGTGGACGCCCTTCCCTGGGCTCCAGACTCAGGAGGCACACAAACACCACACTCTTCCCCGGTCTCAGCCCCTCCCCGGAGCTCCCGGGTGGGCCTCAGCGGCGCTCCTTTTCCTCCAAGGCTGCCGCCTCCTTACAAGCACGGTGCTGGCGAGATCCTCTCTCCCGCCCACCCTCTCCCTCTGCTTCCCGCTTCTACGCTGCCTGACTGTGCCTCTAGGTGGAGCCCGGCCCCAGGACACTGCCTGCACCTCTTCCCCCGGGGGCCTCTGCCCAGCCCGTGGGCCCGGCATCCTGCCCGGCGGAGGTGACCGTCGTGCAGGAGGGGTGTCCAGTGTCAGGGACAGTTGGAAGGCCTGGGCACGTTTAGCCTTGTGGGACCAGGACAGTTGGCCTGAATGATGCCAAGGGCTGTCACCTAGAGGAGGAGGGAGGTGGGACCAGAACCCGCGAGTAGAGATTGCAGAAGGTAAGATGCGTTCAATGAGCGGCATTGCCGCCCGGAGAGGAGCTGGCTGGACGGAGGGGCGTCCCGCCCTCCCAGCCCAGAGTTCAACCCTTTTCTCTCCCCAGCGAGGCTCTTCCTGGGCAAGGGTTAGGACTTGAGGAGCAGAAGCGGGGTGGGTGGCAGTCAGCAGACAGGGTAAAGGGGGGATCCTGCACTGGGTACCTGACTCCCTGGATGTCACAGGGAACTTTCAAATAAATGCCCCGTTTTCCCAGCGTCCACCTGCCCTTTCTCCTATGGCCACCCTTCCTCTGGCCCTGCCTGGGTGGACGGCCTGCACACACACACACACACACACACACACACACACACACACACTCGCCAGCCTTCAGGGCTCAGGGCCTCTCAGGTAACACAAGCCATGGAAGCACCCGGGCCTGCACTCGGGGGCCCAGACCTCCACTAAGAGACAGGGCAGCAGCCCCTCCAGATGGCAGGCCTTTGGGACAGATCTCCAGCTGTATTTCCCTGCAACCCTTCACATAATCCACCCACCTCTAGAAGCTTCTGCAGGACACAGGTGCCTGAGTCCCCTGTGACCCCCTCCTGCAGGAGATAAGTGGGAAGACTTAGGTTCCAAGGGCTACTTTTGCCAGTCTCCCCTGTGTCTGCTTTTGCATCGCTCCGCAGACAGGCTGCCGTGCGCACGCTCTGTTTCCAGAGGGGTAGACTGGGCCCCAGGTGACCATGGAGCTGCTCCCAAGTTCTAAGCCGTCAGCTCCAAATTCCCGCCTTGGGCTATTGCGTCACGGCTGTGACCTGTCAGCCCTTCACCTGGAAATCCACTGGCCCTGAGCTCACGTCAAGGAAATCGGACCGGTGTTTGTGGGGCCTCCACAGCGGCTCTAGGCTGAGCCCCGAGGGGGGTGGTGACAGCAAACCCAAGACAGTCATCACCCCTGACATGGTCCCTTCTTAGTCTCCAAGGGGCTTTCACGTGGTTCTCCAGCAGGGCGCCTCACAAGGGCAGGGAAGGGGATGCTCCTTTACAGAGGGGGACCCTGAACATCCTCCCCCATCACGGGAGGGACCCAGAAGCCAAGTCCTAGCTCTCCGGCCGAGTCCAGTTCTCTGTAGAGAAGCTCGCCTGGCATGGAGCTTGCCATCTGCAGGACAGTGACCTAAGGGCTTTACGTGTAATTCCCGAGGGCGCTTACAACCCTCCAGGGTAGAGGATGTTGTTGCCCCATTTCTCCGATGAGACTCAGGGAAGTTGAGTAACTTGCCCCGGGCACTCATAGTGCAGAGGGTGGGATTCAAACTCAAGTGGCCTGGCTCCAGAGCTGTGCTCTTACTGTGGTGTCCACGGCCACCCTCAACACACGGCTCCAGAACCAGACAGTGGAATGGAGCTCAGAGTACTAGGCATGGGACATCAGCACTGCCTGAGGCTGGGAAGTGGACGGATGCGGATCGCCAGCGTCCTTGGTAGAACTTCGGGCGTTAGGGTCTACCCGAGACTCAGGGATTGTCTGGGACTAAACCAGGGAAGTCCTGGAAAGCCAGGGTGGCTGGTCCCCACTGGGGGTGCCCCCAGAGGACCGTGTCCTAGGGTGGCCCTGAGGTGGAGCGAGCTTGGGGGCAGGGGGGTGGACCTGAGCCTACAGGGGCGCAAGGGCCGCTGACAGTCCTGGGCGGGGAGCCTTCGGGGGCTGCAGCCGCGGCAGCAGCAGAAGCTCCTGGCACCGTGTCTCCTCCTGTCCTGCCTGCCCCCCAGCCCTCCGCCACTTCCCTGCTCTTCACCTGGGCCCGTCCGGAGGTGCCGTGTGGGGAGGGCTGGAGTGAGGGGTCTCTGGAGCCCAGGGGGCTGCTCATGCCACGCCTCCCCATGTCCCCCCAGATGACCGCCTACGGGGCCTTCCTGCACAAGGGCTCCTTCTGCCGGAACTACTTCAACATCCTGGACCTGCTGGTGGTCAGCGTGTCCCTCATCTCCTTCGGCATCCAGTGAGTGGGGCCCCCGGGCCCCCGAGGGAGGCGTGTACTGGGGACAGTGTCGGAGAGGACAGCCGAGAGCCAGGGCTGGGGGGAGAGGACAGCTGGTGGCGGGGAGGCCTGCCTGTGGCCACGGCGGACCTAGGCTGGGAACGGGATGGGGCCTCGCTGGCGGCTGTGGCTTCTGGCATCTGGGTCCTCAGTGGTGGGACCCTTGGGGTACATTGACCCAAGCGAGGATCTGTTTCCATGTGTGGATCTCACCCAGCAGGCGGGCCCGGCCCAGTTATGAGAGAGGAAGGTCTCCAGGGCCCTCCCACCGGCTCCGCGGGCACCCTCAGCCCAGGCCTGCCATGGCCACGGGCAGCCCTGACTCCCCCCACCCCTTCCTCTCTGGCCTCCAGTCAGAGCCCCTGAGGAGGGAGGGAGAGGGAGGGAGAGGGACAAGGACTGGTCCTCACTCCTGGCTGCGCAGGGGAATCACCGGAGCAGCTTTAAAACAAGACCTTTGCCCGGACCCCTCCCACCCCACAAGCTTTGATTTAATTGGTCTGGGCTACAGCCAGGGCCTGAGGGATTTTAAATGCTCTCCGGACAGTTCCACCTGCAACCAAGGCTGTGGAAGTGCTCAGGTTTAAAAGTATCTCTTGACTAGTTTCTCCCGAATTCTACCAGCTGATACTGCTAACCCTGTACTTAACTTCCAAAGCGCTTTCCGTGCACATTCCTCTCTGACCCTCACAGGACCCATGAGGCAGGCAGGGCCAGGGATGTTATCACTGGTTTATAGACAGAAAAACTGAGGTCAGGACCTGGGACTTGGCCCAGGTCACCCCAGTGGCGGAGCAGAAGCGTCTGGGGCTCCATCCCGAGGCTGTCCCCGTGGTCGGCCTAGAAGGAGCGGAGGTGGAGGCATTCAGAGTGAGACCCTTTGCTTGGAGCATTGTTATTTTGCCCCAGGCTGTCTGCCTGTGAGCCTGCGGGTCTAATCCCGTCACTGCCACTAAATCACTCTGAACCTTGAGCCACGAATCCCCCCTCAGTCTGGCCTTTCCATCCCTCGCATTGTCCCTGAGATGCTGGGATGATCGGGCAGCCCTTTGAGTCCCTTGCGTTCAGAGTCGTGAACCAGAGATGTAGGACTCACCCCCATCCCACTCTCAGCGGACGGCGTCCTGACACAGGAGGAAAGAGGTGGGCGCTTGCTGACGGGACCGCGTGTTTTAGGTCCCAAGGAGGGTAAAGGCTCTCCAAAGGCGGCTAGTGCGTGAGGGTGAGGGACACTTCAGAGAGCCCGCCAGCCCGCCGGGGTGAGGGGCCTGTGTGCCCCTGGAGGGCAGAGCAGTGGCCTGTGCTCCCAGGGGAGCCGGCTGGGCCCTGGCGTCCCAGGTGCGCGGACTCTGTGGTGTCAGAGCTGTTGCCTCTAGGCCTGGGTGTGCTGTGCACAGAGTGAGCGTGACAGGCAGCCACCTGGGACTTGGGTTTGCAGGTGAGCACAGGTGTCTCCTCCACCCAAAGTCCCACCATTCGTACAGTATTTCTTCAAGTTCATGATAATAAAAGCCACCCTGTATTCACATCACAACATGTGCTAGTTAGGCTGCTAGATGGTTCATGTGCCTTTTCTCACTTAATCCTTGCAACAAGCTCGTGAGGTGATCACTGCCCCGTTTTACAGATGAAGAAGCTGAGGCTCAACAAAGTTAGGAAGTGTATGTATCCTCAGTGGCCGGGGTTTGGTGGAGCTTTGCCTCGCCCTACATGTCCTCGGCACGGTAAACACCCCCCGAGTAGCACATTACACTGCTAATGGCTCGTGGGAAATGCTTTTCCCATGATTCGCTCACCAACAAGAAAGTCCCCAGCTCCCCGGCCAGCTCTGGGTCCCTGCAGTGGGAGAAGAGAGTAGGAAATGGTGCTGGGGCGAGAGAGTCGCCAGCAGACTCCCCAGTTTCTCCATTTGGGCTGGGACTTCCTGCCAGGAAGCGGCTCACCCTCCTCTGCTGCTGGACCAGGAGCAGGAGAGGCTCACCCCCGCCCGTCCTCTCTCCCAGGTCCAGTGCCATCAACGTGGTGAAGATCTTGCGAGTCCTGAGGGTGCTCAGGCCCCTGAGGGCCATCAACAGGGCCAAGGGACTGAAGGTGAGCTGGGCGGGCCTGGGCGGGAGCCCCCAACCCAGCAAGCCTCAGCCTGGGGGTCCACGTGAGGTGACGGGCAGGCGGGCGGCAGGGACAATAGTCAGGCTCCCGGGTCGGAGCCGGGACCCTCCTGCCAGCACCTCAGCCCCACCTCCCATCCCGGATCCGTGATACACGGAGCCACAGCAGAGACCCCCGTTCACAGTCCCAACTTCTCAGCAAAGCTTTTGCAAAAGGAGACACACACACTACCCTGAGCCCCAGGTAGTGATGAGACCCCTGAATTGCTGCCCCTGGAACATGGGCAGTTAGCGGGTCTTTGGTCCCTGTGGTCACCTGGAGCCCAGTGGGACGTGGGTTTCACCAGCCTCCATCACCCTGTGACCTAGGAGGACGCTTTGCCCCTTTGAGTGTGATTCCCCCGCTCGTGGCAAAGGGCTGCCCGCACCTCCTCTGAGAGGCTCGTGGCAAAGGGGGCTCAGCCAAGGCCCCGGACCCGACCCGCTCTGTCCACCTGCAGCACGTGGTGCAGTGCGTGTTCGTGGCCATCCGCACCATCGGGAACATCGTGATCGTCACCACGCTGCTGCAGTTCATGTTCGCCTGCATCGGGGTCCAGCTCTTCAAGGTGCGGTCCTGGCCGGATCTGTGGCCCTGCATCCTTCCCGCCCACCAGCTTCTGGGACCTGGACGGGAGCTGGCAGAGGGGACACAGAGGGGACGGTGCTGGGTCACACTGGGGATGGATGCGGCCTCCCCACAGCCCCTCGCAGCTTCCAGACCCAAGGAGGGCTAGTTCCCAGACCGGAGGAGGACCAACTAGTTCCCAGACCAGGGGAGGACTAACTAGTCCCCAGACCAGGGGAGGACTAACTAGTTCCCAGACCAGGGGAGGACTAACTAGTCCCCAGCCTGAGGAGAGCAGTGCGGAGGCAGGGGCCTCCATCGCCACCTGGCCCTCTCAGGCCCGGCCCTTCCTTGTAGAGAACGGCAGAGGGACTGCTATCCCCCGACCCCTCCATGTGACTCACCCACCGAAGCCCGCGGGGCTCCCCGTGACCACAGCACCGAGTGCCCCCAGGGCGCTGCAGAGCCCCGGGTTGTCTGGGTCCTCGCCCTGCTCCTGGCGGGCCCGCGGCGACGGGGAGGCCGGGTCCCTGGCTCCCGCCCTTCTCTGCCTCAGCCCGTCTCTTTCTGCCCTCGTCCACCTGAAGCTCTCCCCCCACCGTGGCGTCGTGCCCTGATGTCCACCGCCGAGCTCAGCCCCTAGCCCTGCCCGTGCCCCCTCCCTCACCAGACCTGCCTTGTGGGCCCAGCTTCGCCGCCTGGGCTTCCCTTCGGTCGGGTGCCTGCGGCCCAGGGTGTGTTTGTGCACCGACCGCTCTGAGTCCTGACTTCCCGTCTGGGCTTTGCTCTCCTTACCCTTTGGTCCCGAGACCCCAGCGCAGAGCTGGCTACAGAGAATCACTCATCGGTGTTTGACGGGTCCCTCGATGAAGGAGCATCTCCAGTCACTTTGCTCTTCCACCTTCCAGGGCAAGCTCTACACCTGTTCAGACAGTTCCAAACAGACGGAGGCCGAGTGCAAGTGAGTACGGCGGGGGGGCAGCCAGGCTGGTTGACTGCAGGCGGTTGGTGACTTGTCCTGAGAGGAGGGATGGCCCGTTCTTTCTCTGACAGCAGTGGTGGCTGCACTTTTACCCACGGGTTGTCTGGTCCTATTGACGTAACACGTGAGATCATCTGTTCCTGAATATTCCACCCCTGACATCTTTCCAGTGGCTAGAACTATGGGTTTAAGCTTAGCCAGTTTCATCCCACCCCCAAGCCAGGGGGCACTGGTGGGTAGGCTGAGGGGAGATGGGAGACCCCAGAACGAGCCCTTTCTCCCTTCCTCAGGGGGAACTACGTCACATACAAGGACGGGGAGGTGGATCACCCCATCATCCAGCCCCGCAGCTGGGAGAACAGCAAGTTTGACTTTGACAATGTCCTGGCAGCTATGATGGCCCTGTTCACCGTCTCCACCTTTGAGGGGTGGCCAGAGTGAGTACGCAGCCCGGGCCAGTCTCAGCTGCCGCCCCGCACCCTTCCCAGAACCCCTACTTCTCCGGCTCCCCATAGGCCATGGCTGCCGCCCGAACACCACTCTTCTTCTTCTGGATTTCAGAGCTTCAACCCAAAACGAGCTCCTTTTAGCTCCCCTCCCCGACCTAGACTGAGCTGCAGTGAAGTCTGTCATCACCCTCATGGCATCTGGGAGTGGAGGGGGCCCTGGGTCACCGTAGGACTGAAGGCCAGCACTCCCGGCAGGCACGGACGTGGGTAGAGATGGCGGAGGTGCCCGCTGGTTAGACTCTGCCCCGGTCTCCTTGGAGGGAGCTGTGTCTGATTTACAGAGGAAAGTTCCTGCAGAGGCAGTGCTGCCAGGCCTGGACCAGCCTGGTGGCCCGTAAGCTGCGTCCCCTCTACCAGGCCTGTCCAGGAGGGGCTCCGTGTATCTCTGTACAGACACCTGCTTCCCTCACGCCCCCATGTGTATTCCGGTGACGTGATCATCTGAAAGTCAGGAAATTCTAGATATTTCTAAGTCAACAACAGCACGTGATCTTAGGCGAGAGGCACCATTATTAAATGGTAAAATATCAGTACTACCTAGAGAACAGCCAAGTGCTGTGTGGAGTAACGGAGGCGGGAGAGGAAGGAAGCCCGTCCGCGAAGAGAAGCAGCCTGACGGGCACGTAGCCCTGGCCCAGGTGGGCGGCAGACACAGGCTACCTGAGTGTAAACCAGACCGTTGCTGATGATCTGAGTGAGCCTGGGGCATTTTTTTAATCAAGTGTTTCTATCTAAATGGATACTCGTTCTCAGATTTATTTTATGTTCACTGTAACACCCTCCGAGTCTCTGCCAGAGAAGCAGCAAAGCTGTTTCAATATTTACCAAGATCTCTAGCATTTGAAATCAATGGCCATGACTCGTGTCACACTTAGACAGTTCCTGCCAGTTTCAAAACACCTTCACCTACGTTAGATCAACTACCCTGCCCGGTAGGAAAGTCCGGAATTACTGTCTCCACTTGGCAGGTGAGGAGTCTGAGGCTCAGAGAGGTTGAGTGCTTTGCCCAAGTCACACAGCCAGTAAGAGGCAGAGATGGGGCTTGAACGCAGGCCCCCTGACTCTCAGCCTGGAGCTGTCCCCGGCCCCCCGGCCCCCCGGCCCCGGGGCGCTAGGAGCAGCGGTGTCATCGCCCCCGCCCCCCGCGGGCTGTCCCCCCCAGGCTGCTGTACCGCTCCATCGACTCCCACACGGAGGACAAGGGCCCCATTTACAACTACCGCGTGGAGATCTCCGTCTTCTTCATCATCTACATCATCATCATCGCCTTCTTCATGATGAACATCTTTGTGGGCTTCGTCATCGTCACCTTCCAGGAGCAGGGGGAGCAGGAGTACAAGAACTGCGAGCTGGACAAGAACCAGGTGCCACCGGGGGCCAGGGGCCGGGGGTGGGGGCTGCAGCTTGGGCCCCCGTGGGAGGCTGTGGTCGGGAGAGAGCCCCAGGCCCCCCGCCCAGTGTCTCATTCCCAAGGGCAGAAGGAATGCAGACCCTGCAGATCCAGCTTGCAGCTGCGCTCAATCAATAGGGCTGTTAACAGCTCCTCAGGGAGACTCGGTGGCGGGTCTGGGGGCTTCTGTGAAAGAGCCTCTCACCCACACCTAGAAGCCAATGAGTCAGGAGGTGCCCAGGGTGGGGCAGCACCGTTGATAGAGAGGGAAGAAACCAGAACAGTGAGAGTGGAGGTTTGGGGCGGGGAGAGGACGGCTTAGACACCACTGTTAGATGGTTTCTTGTAGAACAGAGAGACCGTGCACGCAGAGGGCAGAGAGGGCTCCAGCAGGAGGGACGCGGCCACGCCGGCCCTGGGCTGAGCTCCGCGTCCGGGAGGGCAGGCTGGGTGTGCGGTCAGGAGGCCGGGAAGCGTCCACGGGAAATGTGTCCCGTCCGTGGGGGCCTCGAGCTCTGCTGGGGAAGGAGCACCCCCCCATCAGGCCCGCTGCACCCCTTGCGGCTCTGATGTCCGCACCTTGGGCCTAGACTCAGCATTCTGGCCGCTGTGTGGACTTCGGATTGTAAGGAAGCCAGGAGAGAGGGAGGCCCATTAGCAAGTGTAGGTGAGAGGTGACGGTAGAGGTGGAGAGAACAGAGCTGGTCGTGAGAGGCTGGGGTGAGAGAAGGGCCTGGGTGACCCTGGTCCTGACCTGGGCTCCGGGCACAGCGCAGAGATGGCCGGAGTGTAGTCGGCCCAGGATCCCATCCCCTGGCCGTGAGCTATGACTTCTGGCCTGCGGACCCTGGCAGATAAGGAAGGTGGACTTAGGACAGGAAAAGAACATTGAGGAGAGACAGGCCCCCAGGAGAGCCTGTGGCTGGGAAACCATCAGTGAGAAGACAGACTGTCAATCAGTCAGCAAGTATTTACCAAATGCCACCGAGCATCCACGGGGTACAGCAGGCATCACCGAGATGGAAGGAAGGAGACACAGACCCCCTGGCTACGTCCTGATGGGGACTAACTAGAAAGGGTCTCTCCGCCGTTAAGGGAGGGATAGAAAATCAAAAAGCGTCCAAGTAGCAGCTCAACCTATAAACGAGCTAGAGCAATAGATGATGTCTCTCCCTCCCAGAGAACCCCACCCCTGGGGTGTGCAGCTTCCTCTGCACCCACCCACCCCCGCCGTCCCCCATCATCCGGGTTTCTTATCCCCGTCTCCCCGACCCAGCGGCAGTGCGTGGAGTACGCCCTGAAGGCCCGGCCCCTGCGGAGGTACATCCCCAAGAACCAGCACCAGTACAAGGTGTGGTACGTGGTCAACTCCACCTACTTCGAGTACCTGATGTTCGTCCTCATCCTCCTCAACACCATCTGCCTGGCCATGCAGGTCGGTCCAGCGGGCCGGCCGTGGCGTCTACCAGTGGGCACGTGGGCGGCGTGTCACCATCACGCTGGCCAAGGGGGCGGAGGGGGGCGCAGCTGGAGAAACACAAGTGTCCCTTCTCGAGGGTGGAGGATCCCAGGACCCTGGGTCGATGAGATGGAGGGAGGGAAGTGGAGCATAGGTGACCTTGAAGGGGCCGTGACCGTCGGGGGGCCGAGCCGGGTGGAGCCCCCTGAGGACCAGGAGGCCGGCAGAGCTGTCCCCCGGTCAGGGCAGGAGCACAAGCCTCTGTGCAGCTGCACTGGCGGCGACAGCAGAGATGGGAGGGACCTGCAGGGCTTCCTGAGTCCACCTGGGCCCCGCGGGGGTGCTCGGCCCCCCGGGCTGGGTGCAGGAAGGTGTCTGTTGAGGGCTGGCTGGGAGCAGGGAGCCCCGGGCTCACTTCATGGTCCCCCCACCCCTCCAGCACTACGGTCAGAGCTGCCTGTTCAAAATCGCCATGAACATCCTCAACATGCTCTTCACTGGCCTCTTCACCGTGGAGATGATTCTGAAGCTCATCGCCTTCAAGCCCAAGGTAGGCCTCTGAGACGGGCCTCTGGTCCACGGTGCCAGGGGGACAGTGGGTGCAGAGTCTCAGCGAAGGACCGTATCCTCCCAATGATAAACGCTCCAGCTCCGGAGCCTGCAGGCCTCGAGCCAGGCGAGCTCCTCGAAGCAGCATCTCAGCCCGCGGGCCAGGCCGTGGTCTGGACACAGGGAACAGGGACATGCCTGAGCAAACCTCCTTGCAGGGTAGGCAGAATGGTCCTCGTCCCCCCACCGTGGCCCCGGCCCCTGGCACGTCATCTAGAAGAGAGTGGAAACCAAACCTCTCGAGGCCCAGCCCCCCAGACCCACCCGGGCTCTGTTCTCTCCCTGTTTCGCCCGCCGCGCAGACTAAGAGCCTGGCTGTAAGAGCTGAGCCGGGGCTGCGTTTGCTCAGGGCTGGGTGTCTGTTTGCCCACCTCGGGGCTGCATCACTGCCCCCTGTACCTTCCAGTACGGGACGGACCCGCAAATGTCTCT
Organism: Mesoplodon bidens; assembly: GCF_964165515.1. Classification (NCBI taxonomy): domain Eukaryota; kingdom Metazoa; phylum Chordata; class Mammalia; order Artiodactyla; family Ziphiidae; genus Mesoplodon; species Mesoplodon bidens. The sequence continues at coordinate 588,244 of NC_138167.1, read as the reverse complement.
GCTTTGCTACTTGTAAGCGGCTTCTAGAAGAAAGGCTGGGAGAGAAGATTAGAGCCATTGGCTGAGCGGGGCAGGGCCGGGCACGTTGGACCCCTGTCACTTGGATTACCTGTGCCCTCCCCAACCGACCTGCCCCTGGGCCTCAAGGACGGTGGGTGACCCGGTTCAAGCAGGCCTTCCATCTCCGGCCCTGTAGACAGGTCAGCATCGCCGGCGCCCACGGACCTGGGCTTCACAGGGGGCGGCTGCCCCGGAGTGGGTATCCCAGTGGCTTGGAGGCTCCCGGCTGCTGCACAGCTTTGGGGGGCGATGAGAAGGAACGTCTTGTTACTAAGAGGATCGGCAGGGCAGCTTTCCAGACCTTCCCTTCCCCGCTGTTACTAGTTTGTCCAGACGCAACCCAGGTCAACAGTGGGTGAAAAGCAGGAGTCCCTGGCCCTATACTCCATTTCCATTCAGATGGACGTCCACCTGCCCCAGGACTAGCCGGGCCAGGAGGGGTGCCCCTTGGCACCCAATCCAGCGCCCGGATCTGCGTCGTCTCCTCTGAATTAACGTTCCACCAGCAATTCTCAGTAACCTGCAGTGCTACGCACACCTCGTCGCGTGGAATCCCCAGGACGCCTCTCCAAGATAGGTATTAGCTCCTCGTCTTAGGGAAGAGGGGAGTGAAGCTCAGAGCAATTAAGTATCGTATTAATGACACCATTAGGAAGCTGCAGAACTGGGAATAGAAGCCAGTGTGTCTGACTCTGTAGTCGATGTAATTTCCGCCACACAGAGCTGTTAGCAAGGGTCTTCCCACACCAGGTGTTCTGCTGGGAACTTTCCAGAAAGAGGGAAACCACCTTTGAGGGGCTTCAAAGACAAGACAGACCGTATTCTTACCGTGCCGAGTCTCCCTCTCTCACTGAGAGCGCCTGGGATCCTGGCTGATTTCCAGAGACTAAGACCCCTGATGAATGTCATTTGGTGACACTAATGGTGTCTTCCTGTCTCCTCCAGAGCAGCAAATAAACGCTGCCTCACTTTCCCTTCCAAGCCGTGTCCCATTTAGGGGCAGAGAAGACCAGGGAATGTCCCTGGCCACCTTTTGTGGGGTCCCCTGCGGTCCTATTCCCAGCCATGCGGTGCGGGAGCCGGCGGGCTCACAGCCCGCAGCAGCGTGCCCTGGGGAGGCGGGGAGGCCGGGCCGCGCTGGGGCTGAGCTTCCGACTCAGATGACAGCCTCCAGGAGGGAAACTGGCATCATTTTCACCCAGTTTTGTGAGACATAACAGTTTAAATATTTCAAAGCCTTGAGTCATTCCACGTTGACTCATACGTGTTTCAGATGATGCCTGATGCCGGCTGCAGGGCCCAGCAGGGGACTTCCTGAGTCAGGCTCCTGAGCTCAGGAGAGGCACTGGGCAAACCTGCCCTAAGGAGCACGTGGCAGTGACACCTGCAGGGACCTCTGCCTGGAAAACACTCTCCTTGAATCCTGCACACCCAGGAGCAAAAGCCCGTTTCCCGGGAAGCAGCCAGGTCGGGTGCTCTAAACCATAAAGCACCCAACTTCCTCCATCTCTAGTTTTCTGTTGTGAGGAGATGGGATGAAACAAGAGAAACTTTTCCAAAGAAGTAAGAGAGCCATCCTGGGGCCATCTGCATGTCACACATGCCAGGGTCTGTCTGTGGTATAAAGAAAAAGGGAAATGGACCTTTTCTGGGGATACCCTGCAGGGGCTTCTGGCAGCAGAGGGGGAAGGGTCCCTGGCCTGGCCAGCCAAACAAGCCTGTCCAGTTGGGAGGAGAGTGGGGTTCCTGGATTCTCGTTAAGGAGTAGACTCCAAGAAAAGACTTGCCTGGTGGTGCAGTGGTTAAGAATCCGCCTGCCAATGCAGGGGACATGGGTTCAAGCCCCGGTCCGGGAAGATCCCACATGCCGCAGAGCAACTAAGCCCGTGCGCCACAACTACTGAGCCTGCGAGCCACAATTACTGAAGCCCGTGAGCCTAGAGCCCATGCTCCACAACTACTGAAGCCCACATGCCTAGAGCCCGTGCTCCACAACAGGAGAAGCCACCACAATGAGAAGCTCGCGCACCACAACGAAGAGTAGCCCCCGCTCGCCACAACTAGAGAAAAGCCCGTGTGCAGCAATGAAGACCCAACACAGCCAAAAATAGATAAATAAATAAATTTTTTAAAAAAGAAAGTACCTGAAGCTCTGCTGGAAACATCTAGCTGGATCTGGCCCTAGAACCGGCGCTCCTAATGTGATCGTGTGTTTGTGCCGCAAGTGAGTTTGCACCTGCGAGCGTCAGCTGAGGAAGGACAGTTAGGCAGCAGGGCCGCAGGAACTGACATCAGTCCTGACATCAGGTGTCTGAGGTTGGCCTGCTGGGCTTCCTGCTGTGTCCCTTGGTCTCTGCGGTGGGTTGGCTGGTCGGTCGGTCGGTTTGTAGTTTGGCCTCGTTCTTCCGTTGTCCTCATGGCAATTGATGGTCTTGGTCTTCATTTCCGTCTGTTCTGCTCGTCACCTTATGGGAAATAAGTTGACTCAAGTAAATCCCTGCCCTGCTCCTAAAATTCACATTCTGTCTGCAGAATGGGGCAGGTGACAGGAGTGTCTTGAGCACCTAATGGCCAGAGGGAATTTCTCCCCGAGCGGGAGGACTGCCCTGGACATTTCCGATGGTCCCTGGGCCCTCTGAGACTGTGCAGGACCAAGCTGGTCAGCATGAAACGGTTTCGGATAGAATCGTCTGAGGTTAACTAAATAGCTGGACTGTCCTCCTATCATGAACAGAAATTTATCAGCAAAGACAGGAAAAAACTTTTAAGATACACTTTATGATAAGCGCTGAAAAATATCCAATGCCTCAGAATAAATCTAACCAAAAACCTCTAAGATCTTTACAGAAGATCTGTGAAATTTCACACAGAGGAGTTAAAGAAAACTCAGTAAATGGAGAAATATGTAACGTTCATGAATTGGGAAAGTCAATGTTACAAAGATGTCATTTCTCTTCAGTACAATCCCAGTTAAAACTCCAGATTGAACTTTAACCCAAGTCCCTCAGGGTCAATAGGACGACCCTGGGGCTTCCAAGGCTTCAGTCCCTCTGGGCAGCTCTGCCATGACTGTGGAGGTTCCAGGGCAGGGCCAGCCCCAGATGCTCCACAGTCAGCTCTGGGGGGTGGGGCTATCATGTGCCTGGAACTTGCTGTTGACCGTGACCCAGCGGGTGATGAAGGGAGAAGGGGCCCCAGGTTCCTGCTCAGAGAAGCAGATCAGCCCAGGGAGGTGGGAAGATTCCCGACTGCCCCTCCTCCACCCGGGGCCTCACCCGGGCCTTGGCAGGTGAGGAAGCAGGGGCAGCTGTTTCTGAGACCCTCCCATCCCCTTGGTGCTGCCCGCTCAGGGAGCGGCCACGTCAGGGGCCTGACCCCACAGGTCTCTGTGATCAAAATGCTTTTCCACTCCCTCCCTGCCGAGAACAGTCCAGAAAGCGAGTGGAACCAAAGTGGAAATGCTCATCGACCCCCTGGCCCCCAGCTCTTGGGCATAAGAGCAGCTGAAGCCTCGGGGATGGTCCTGATGCAGGAGAAACTGGGGCCCAAAGGCGTTTCAACCCAAGGGATGCATGAGGTCTCCAGACCAGTGCCAGGACTGTCTGCAGGAATAAAGATGCTCCGTGCCCACCATCTGTCTGTAAACAGCCACCCGCCTCCTGGGCACCTTGGCTCATGCAGCCGAGGCATGGATTCTTAATTTTATTTAAATTAATTCAAATATGTGTGGCCACGTGGCCGGTGGCTGCCATACTGGACCACGGGACTCTAGACACCGCTTCTCCGCAGGCCATTCGCGGGGTCTGCATCACCCCAACTGCTCTGGCTTCATGGACCCTGGTGGGTGATCTCAGGTGTGGGAGCCCTGTGGGAAGAGTAAGATGGGCTCCTGGCCCGCGTCCCCCATGTGGGTCCCCTCCTGGCCCCCCAGTCGTCCCCGGACCTCCCGGGTCCAGTAGCTGCAGATGCCGAGGCAGGCGGTTCAGTGGTCAGCACCAAGCTGTGGGGCCGGGCCAGGCTGATGTGCTCTGCCAGAAAGTCTGAGCTGAGAGTATGGATGGCCTTGGCCTTGCCGAGCACGAAGGCAGCCTTCCCCTCATTTCTGACTATGCTTATGCGTGAGGGTCCCGGCCCCTGGTGCCCCCAGAATAAAGTCTCCTCTGCCATCCTTAGGGCGGTTTTCTGTCTTGGGAAGGACTGTTGCCCGAGACACGGTACAGATTTCCGGGATGAACGGTCAAGGTAGAAAGAGTCATCACCAGCTGACTCCTTCCCTGGGCCATGGCAGAGGGACAGATGAGGGCTGGACTGGCAGAGGGGGCCAGGATGGGGAGGGGGTGTGGGTCAGGGAGCCTTCAGGGAGGCCGTCTCCAGCCAGGAAACTGCAGCCGATTCTTCCGTCTGTCCTCAGCTTTGTCCACGTCCAGAACCTTCTTTCCTTGAAGACCCAGTATCTGCTTCCACTTTAGTAACAGCCTTTCTCACATGAGCACAACCTCCAGACAGCTTGGGGCTCCCCAGGGGCACCCCTGCCCCAGCAGATGGGGAGGGGGCTTCCGAGGCTGGACCCGCTGTCTCTGGTGTTTCCTTGTCCCCGATGAGCGAGCCGCTCCCGCTCCAGGAGAGGGGCCAGGCAGGTTCCAGGAGAGGGGCCAGGCAGGTGGAGAAGCAGGGCGAGCCCCCCAGCAGGTGACCGTCTGACAAGGGAAGGGACCCGTCTGCACAGCTGAGCCCTGCCTGCCTTCCCGCTCAAGCGGGGCTCAAGTTTAGGCCATGATTTTCCTTAACGTCCAAAATCAGCTCTGCCCTCTGTCCCCCTAAAGAAGGCCAGCGGGGGCCACACCAAAGGGCAGGCTCCGTCGGGGCAGCCTGGGCAGATGGGGCGAGAGGAGCCAGGGCTGGGCTCTTCCAAGTGCCGGGAAGGCCCCGTAGGCAGGAGCCGTCGGGCTGGGGTCCTGGGAGCGAGTCCTCCCTGAGCTACTGAGAGAACATCAGGACCCTTTCCTTAGAGCCAGTAAAGGACCAGGAGATGGAGGAGAAAGTGGGGTGACGGGCAGGAAAGGATGCCAGCCAGGGCCATTCCGTCTCCTGTCTGGAAAGCTGAAACTACTAGAAACTGGCTTTGTCTTCACCAGATACTACACTGCAGCTAAAATCTGCTTTCTCTCCAGCTTTACCTCTGGATCCAGCCGTACCACTCGCCCTCATTCCTCTCCTAACAGTTTTAAGTCAGGCGGACGTTTCTGCAAGGGGCAAAGATTTTTGTGAGGCTTCATGTCTTACAAAACACAGTTTACTTCACTTCTTGCTGACCATCCCCTGCCCCCAGATCCCACCGACAGGGGAAATTCTGGAGACAGAGAAGGAAGCCCATCTCCCGCCTCAGCATCACCTCGAACGAGCCGGGAGGGCGGGTAGGGCTGTGGTCCAGACACGCCCTGTTCTTTCTGCGTCCGTTCCTCCGTAATGTGGGGAGGCTGGCTTAGCTGGGCCTGAGTGGGGTCGTGACCATCTCAGTCTGCCCAGGCTGCTAGGGCAACAAACCCTGCAGAAATCTACTTCTCAGGGTCTGGAGGCTGGGGGTCCCAGATAGGAGCACCAGCAGGGCCACGTTCAATGAAGGGGGCCCCGTCCGGCTCACAGCTGTGTCCTCGCAGGTGGAAGGGGCGAGGGAGCTCTGTGGGGTCCCCTGTTTAAGGACCCCAGTCCCGTTCCTGAGGGCTCCACCCTCATGGCCTCATCACCTCCCAGAGGCCCCCAGTACCATTCCACTGGGCGTTTGGGAAATCTGCAGGGGGCAAACCCCACGGTGTGCGGGCCGGGTCTGCCCCGGGGAGAGCGGCCCTGCTTGTCCTGAAAGAACGTTTATGGATCGTTTACTTGAGAAGCAAGTAGGTAACATTTAGCAGAAACTGGGACTCGGTGGCCGGTTAGCGGCCAAGGTTCAGTGCAGCTCAAACTACCACTAGAAATATGAATGTCTCCTTCTGTTTCCTTCCGACATGGAAAGTTCAACTCTAAGAACACCAGGAGCCACAGCAAGAATAGTCCCTTTTCAGAAACTGCACGGAAACTTAGACATGCTTTCAGGCTGGTGGGCTTCAATCCCTTTAGAACCAAAGCTCCCTTTTTGCAATAAAGACTTAGTACTACTTCCTTAGTTTTCCTTAAATAAAATTCAGAGAAAATCTAAATCTTTATGTATAGGAAACTCACACCTATACACATAATGTAAATATATATATGTCTATAATTCCTAAGTCATAATGGGAGAAGTCTGTGTTTAGTTCCCCGCACCCCCTTTACTGGCGGTCTGCAGGTACTCGATGCCAGATGGGCAGGGGGTGTTGAAGTCAATATGATCAAAAATAATCCCAGCACTCGTGGAAAGGCCCTGTGTGGGGAGAGCAGGGCAGCTGTTGCGTCTCATTATTTAATGTGGAGATGATTCACGCTGGGTGACACGGCCACAGGAGAGTCCCTGGGAGGGGATGAGGCCCCTGTACCTGTGAGCAGTGGTGCCCAGACCCGCCAGCCTGGACCTGTGGGAGGGGAGGGGGAGGGCTGCTAGCAGGGCTGAGACCCAGACGACGGTGGCAGGAACAGTCCCGGCAAGGCTGCGTGAGCTGGGCCCACCTCCCCTCCCCTGGACGCTGGCAGTCACTCTGTTTGACACAGGAGGGGCCAGGCCTGGTGACGCACCTCTGGAGCTGAGGGCAGGCGTTCTTGTTCACTCAGGGTTCTCTAAAGTGTGCGCAGGTGGAGGCTGCAGGGGTGCGGTGGGCCACGCCTCCTGGGGCTAAGGAGGGGCCGGCCCATTAGGTGGCTTGCGTCGGGAAGGGCGGGGGGCAAGGATGGGACGGTCAGGTCGGGTTTGGGGGACTCCCCCCGGGGCCTAGTCTGTGGGATGGGCCGGGAGAAGATTCCAGGTGGGCAGATGGCGCCTCGCTCCCACCAAGGCTGCCGTCCTCTGCGTCCCCTTCCCCCCTCCGGGGGGCCCCATGTCCCTTTTTTTTTTTTTTTTTTAATTAATTAATTTATTTATTTTTTTGGCTGTGTTGGGTCTTCATTTCTGTGCGAGGGCTTTCTCTAGTTGTGGCAAGTGGGGGCCACTCTTCATCGCAGTGCGTGAGCCTCTCACTGTTGCGGCCTCTCTTGTTGTGGAGCACAGGCTCCGGACGCGCAGGCTCAGCGGCCATGGCTCACGGGCCTAGCCCCTCCGCGGCATGTGGGATCTTCCCGGACCGGGGCACGAACCCGTGTCCCCTGCATTAGCAGGCAGATTCTCAACCACTGCGCCACCAGGGAAGCCCACCCCCCCATGTCCCTTTGAAGTGGGGTGCCTGCGGACGTTGCCATGTGTCAGACGGCCTTGCCCGCGCTCGAGGCATATCCCCTTGAACCCTCGTCCTGGACGATCCTGCAGCGGGGTCCTGCCATGGACCCAGGTGCCAAGTGGGATGGAGGAAACCCTCCCCAGGCCCCAAGGGAGCTCAGCCGATCCCCTGTCCCCTCACCCCCGTAGGCGGCGGCAGGTCAGGTGGGGCTCATGCCCTGCCCACACCTGTGCACTTCCAGGCACCCAGAGGCACCCGGTACATCTTGGTGAGATAAATGAATGAGGGCCTTTGACACCTTCCTGGGGAGAAAAAAGCTTAATTCCACAGAGGAAACCAGAGCAGATGTCCGCTTCGAAGTGTGCGCTCCTCTATAACTACTGGAGTGCGGCCCCCATCACCACCACCCGCCCGGGCTCTCCTTGACTCCGGCCCCTGTCTGCTGCTGCCCTTGGCCCCGCCCGCCCCCATCCCGGGCTGTCTATGCTGGGGGGCTCCAGGGCTTCTGAAGGGGCGCGTCACAGGGTGGGAGCTGCCAGGGGCCGGGGGCAGCTGTGCACCAGCCATGCTGCCCCACTAGATGCCAGTAATTTCCCTGATTACTGTTACGTCTGAATGACATCCTAATGTCATACAGTTTATATTATCTCTGTGTGGCGGCAGTTACCAATGTGACACCCAGCTGCCGGCTGCACCCACCACCTCCCACCTCCCCGTCCCACGACCCGGAACCAGGCACAGCCTCCCAGCTCACGCCAGCAGGGCCCTTACTCGGCTGGGCACCCTTCCCTGGCCAAGCACACGCCGTCTGCCCACTCCATTTTAGGCCCCGCCTCCCCCAGGTGGCCCTTTCTGCTTCCAGCAGCTCCACGTCCAGCCTCCACCCAGGGCCACCCCACCACGTCGATCTCTGGGGCCCCCTGTGTCCCTGGAAGGGAACAGTCTTGGGGCAGAGATCCGGACAAAGTCCAGTCAGCTTCCCCACCAGGAAGAGCGTCCGGTCACCTCCTCTGTGTTCCTTGCCTTCTCTCTGCTGGACCCATCAGAGGTAGACAAGGAAGCCGCGCAGGAGGGGATGGAGAAGAAAGCCAGCAATGGCAGCACAGTCCCAGGTGTGTAGACTCCTGTGGACCCCTCTCACCAGCATCCTGTTTTAAAGCTTGTGTTGACTCTGCTCTGGGCGGGGAAGGGGCTGAGAGTCCAGAATTCAGGGACCAGGGCGTGTGCCTGGACCTCCCAGCAGCAGCCCTGCTCTCGGGACCAGAGACAGGATGTGGGCCCACCTGGCAACCCACTCCTCTCCTCCCAGCCCTCCAGCCAGAGCAAAAGGGGCCTGGGTCTCCCTGGGAGGAATAGTGGTTTCTAGGAACCTGGCAGTTAACTATCTGTGTGAACCTGAGTTTGACAGAATCTAGCCAGGACAGCTTGCTTACGGTCACCAGTCTCACAGTGATGCTGGATTTCATCCGAGAATCTCAGGACAGGCAGTCCTCACTAGGATTCAAGATGAGACCCACTGAAGGGAGCTTGGGATTCTGGAACCTTCACTTTCCCCCTCCTCCTTCCGCATTCCTGAGCCTTGCCTTCCCTGCTGCTCAGTCCCACCCCCAAAGCTGACCCTGTGCGTCTGGCCTCCCTAGAAGGGGGCGGACCAGCTCCAGCAACCGTGGCAGTCGCTGGAACTCACTGGGCTTCCTACAGGTACAGGCACTTCACTTGTGTCATTCCTACCGTAACCCACAGGTCGCTGTGTCATAGGGGGAAACTGAGGCACAGAGAGATGCGGTTATCTGCTCAAGGTCACCCAGCCAGTAAGTGCCAGAGGGAGGACTCGAACCCAGACACCCTGCCTCTGCAGGTCACACCCTTAACCACTACACCGCCTCTTCCAACTCGGAACAGCTCCAGGAGTGGAGTGAATCAGGGCACAGATAATCCAAGAGAGGAAAATCCAACATTCTCGTGAAGGGGAAATGCATGGTGGGTGCTGGGGCGGCAGCGTCCTTTCCTAGTCACGTGGTGCTAAACTAGGATCGATTTGGTCCACGTCACTTCTGCCGTGGCAGCCAGTGAGTGGAGGGTCGGCGCCCTCCGGAGAAGGGATTATTCCCAGCAGGGCGCTTGCCTTTCAGCCCAGGGGGACACGCACGAGACCTCCTGAGGCTGGGGACCCACTCACCCTGCAGGGTTAGAGATGGCGAGAGAACGTCTTCCCCCCAAACGCCACCCGCCCCTGCGTGGGCAGCCCTGCCTGGCTCTGAGGGTCTGGACGTTGAGAGGTTTGGTTCACCACGTCAGGGAGAGCCCAGGGCCCCTTTCGCTAACCCTGACTCCTACCAGAGAAAGGACGCGTGACAGGTACGGCCTGGAGGTCAGCCTGATTTCGAGAAAACAAGTCTGATTTTTTTCCCATTCTGTTTCCTCCACCATACTCCCCAAACCCATGTCACCCATGGTTTCCAGCAGTCGAGGAGATGGGTGACAACAGGTGTGTGTGCGAGTGTGTGTGTGCGTGTGTGTGACGGAGAGAGGGGACACAGCTCTTGCACTGAGCACAGGGGGCAACCTTCCTCCCAGGCCCTGCCCGCTTGGGGAATTGGCCAGGTGTGTCCCTTGGCAACCTGTCGAGCCCCCTGGAGGGTGTCGGCGTGTTTCTGGGATGGGTGTGGACGGCTGGGAGGAGGCGCTGACAGCTGGATCTGAAACTGTGTTCATGGTCCAGCTTGGAGGGTTGACGGGGCAGGAAGCGGGTGGACAGGGCAGGGGGAAGCTGCCTCTTAAAGGGACCCTGTCACACACACCCCACCCCCGTGGGCCGTGTGTAAACCTCCTCCGGGCGGGAATTGGTGGGGCTCTGCGGCCAGTGGAGGCCTTGGCCCTGGGCCCACAGGACAGAGGGGCCAACCAAACGCACCAGCGGCACAGCCTGTGGAGGGCAAGGGGGTGGGTGAGGCCGGGCAACCCGGCGGAAGCCGCCGGCCGCAGAGCGCTGGGGCAGGCCTGCCCGTCCTGTGCACGGACACAGAGGAGCACAAGAGCGGGGATGACAGGCGATGCGCGGGGTGGGTGAGGGTTGCAGAGTCCCTGGGGGCCAGGCCCCTCCCGGAGCTCGCCAGCTGTTAACCTCTCGTCTGCCTCGCCTCTGCCTGCCTTCTCCCTTTCTGTCTCTCCCCTCATCCACGCTGTGGACCGAGGCCAACTCACCCATCTGTTCCAGGTCCCTCTGGTGAACGAACAGACTCCAGCCCCTTCCCCCTCCTTGAGCGCCGAGACGCCCACCGACCTCTCTCCTCCTCTCGCCCCCAGACCCGAATAACGATTTGCCACTGCGTTTTCTAGGCTGGATGCTGGGCGTCCTGGACTCTCCTCTGGTTCCGGCTTCCCTCCTTTCTCTTCCTGGACACCCCCGCCTTCCCTCCCGAAACAGCTCTACCCACAAAGACGGTTTTCCTCTCTAGAGATAGTCCCCCAGTGTTTTCCAAAACCTGATGTTAAAGCACATGCATATTTGTCGTTTGCTCGGGGTCTTCACTTTTGCCCTCAAAACCAGTGCTTTCCACGTGCCCTGTGATGCCCTGGGAGGACCCTGGAGGGGGTCGGTTCTTTCCCCGCTCACAGCACGTGACTCGAATGGGAGAGAGAAGCCTCTCGGTGCCCCCAGAGGCTCCGGGATATTCAGAAAAATACTCTGGGAAGCCAGCAAGGGTTTCAAGTGACCCTCAGCTCACCCACGCCCTGGCCAACCTCTGCTCCCCGCCGGGCTGTCCAGAGTCTCCACGGTGGCATTTCTGCTTTTTTTTTTTTGGCAGAAAGGCCTGGGAACCGAGAGGTCCCTTCCCCTGTGACCTGACCTCCACACTGAGAATAATAGTCCTGGGACAGCATGTCTTGTGATCCATCTGAGATGGGGCACGTCTAGGAAGGTGGAGGGGAGGGGTCAGGGAGCTGGAGGGAGTTGGGAAGAAATGGGAGAGCACAGCCTCCTGAGACTCAGAAATAGGGAGCGAGAGTTGGCCGCCCCAGGAGGGCCAGGGAGGGGGACCGGGGGGACTCTAAGAGGCCAGCCCGATGCTTTCTCACCTCCTCACCAACCTCAGAAGTGCATCTCCTGGAAGCCGCACCTCGTGGCTCAGAGGCTGGGGCATCCCTTGAAGAACCAAAGGGGCAGATGTCCTTTCTTACGAAAGACAGATGCCCTTGGTGCTGGGCCCTCCCCACTCCACCCCCGGCGAGGACGGCTGTGTGGCTCCCAGGGCTCCGGAACATCTGTGTGTCAGAGCATTGCTCCCTTTCCCCTGCGCTCTGAGAGGCAGTGGTCCAGACCCAAGAGCCTGCCCTCTCTTTGCAGAGAGCCTGCCCGCCCAGGACTCCAAGGACCCTCACAGGAAGGGGACAGCCCTTGGTTGACCAGTTGTCCACGAACTTTGAAACAGTCTTTGAAAAACATTCATCTGTTCCCTTCCCCAAATATGGTGTCAAACAAACAAAATCCATGTATGCAGAACAAAGGAGTGGAGTCAGCATCCTGATCGCTCCCCCTAGACACGACAGCCCCCAGACCCCCACCCAGCCTGCAGGAAAGGCTGTGAGAACCTCATTCTCGTGGGGGGTGCTTCAGCAGGACCCTGAGTCAGAATGATGGTGCTGAGCATGGCGGTGCTTCAGAGACACGCCTGCCCCAAGAGCCGGTCTAGGGTCACCTCCCATGTTACCAAACCTTGGGACTGACCTGGCCTCCATCCCCTTTCAGGGAGGAAAGCCTCTGTCCGGAGGCACCGGGCCCATCCAGGGCTGGATGCCCGTCCAGGGCTGCCACAAGGGTGACCTTGTCGTAGATGCTGCTCTGATGCCATGGTCCCCTCATTCATGAGCGTCACACGGCTCACCCCTGAGCCCAAAGGGCCTGACTGCACCTGGACCACGCCAAAGGCCGCTTGCTAATTCCCAGACCACCTCGTGAGGGCCCCCGCCCCTGTTCCCTCCCTCCCTCCCTGCAGGCAGGCCTCTGAGGAGGCGCCGGAGGCCTGGGAGGGGCTGGGGACGTAGGACACGGGCGGCGAGGGGGCTGGGTCTGGAGGGGGAGGACCCCCGCCCCGCTCGGACTCAGCAGCGACGGTGCGGCCCGCCGGCGGCGCTCGGTTCTTGTCTGTCTGACCTTGCTTTTCACTCCCGTCCTGCCGCCCCGTGTAGGGCTACTTTAGTGACCCCTGGAATGTCTTTGACTGCCTCATCGTAATTGGCAGCGTCATTGACGTCATTCTCAGTGAGACGAATGTGAGTATGATCCCGCCCAGGACGCCTCCGTGTCCCTCCCTCGTTACCTCCTCCGGTTCATTGTTTGGTTTCCTGTTTTACCCCCGCCAGTCATCATGCTTTCTCTTGCACCTGCCGCCGTCCTGGGGGACGTGAGCCCCCGCACTGTCCCCACTCTGCCGGGCCGGACAAGGGGCGGCCGGGGCTTCTCCTCCAGGAGCCCCGCCCGGCCCCCCCGCCCCGACTAACCCGGCTTCTGTCAGGCTCGGCGAGCACCAGGTGCCAGGTGTGCACCTCCAGAACTGTGGAGTGGTAAGAGGGTCCAGTATGCCCACATAACCTCTTTCTTTTCTCATTTTTTTCTCTTCTCTCCTTTCTTTCATGCTTTTTTTTTTTCATTTTCCTCTTCCTTTTGTTTTGTTTTTCTTTGTTGTTGGTTTTTTCCTCCTCTCTCCCTCCCTCGGCCCCTCTGCCCCATGCAGCACTATTTCTGTGATGCATGGAACACATTTGACGCCTTGATTGTTGTGGGTAGCATTGTTGATATAGCCATCACCGAGGTAAACGTAAGTACCGGCGTCCCGCCCTGCGACGCCGTGCCTGCCCCGCGCTCACCCCATTGCTATCCTCCCCCTCGTCGCTTCCTCCCAACTCCTTATTTCCACTAAGTTACTCTTGTTTGTTTAAATTGGTTTAAAGGATTTTCTTTCTCGTTGCCTTACTTTGAAATTTTTTCATTCCTTTTTCTTTAACGTTTGGAACGAGCTAGGCCCCCTTTCCTTCTGAGTTTTGATTGCTGCATCCTTTCCTTCCCCCTTTGCAATTGGCCTAGCATGACACACACTGTCTAGGAGGATGCAGCCCTGGGATCCCGGAGTGAGACGGTGGAAGGGTGTTTACAACCGCTGGGCAGCTGCCGGGGCAGCCCCTTCCCACCCCCAGCATCCGGGAAATGAGCTCTCCCGAGGACCACGGGTGAAGGCTCACACTGGCCGGCACTGTCAGCCCATCATATTCACGCTAAAACGGCCCCTCCACTGAGAGGTGGGGGAGAACAGCCCGCACCCCTCTTTTCTGGAGAGGGCTCCTCCACCCCCCACAACTTGCTGTGGGAGCACCTGGGCCCAGGTGAACCTGCCCCAGAGGACCAGCCTTGCCTGGCTCTCCCCTCACCACCACCACCCCGGCTCCAAGACCTCCTGCACCTGCCCCCGGGAGCTGCCCCTCCTAGACAGTCCCTGTGGCCCCTGCACACGTCTCTCTGCTCCCCGGCATGTTCAACCTTCTCCCGTTATCTATAGGCAAGCCCTCTTGCGGTTGGTCTTTAACATGTGTGGTTTAGTTTTTTGTCAGGATTTTTCCTTGGTTAAGAGACTTGGTAATGTTTGCACAAATGTTGATGCACTGAACCATTGAATAAGAGCACGGAGCAGGTGCTCTAGAGTTCTGATCTAAGGTGTCAGAAACACCCCACGGCCGCCACCGTCCCCCGTCCTTGTCCTTACCCGCCCCCTCCCCCCCGTAGTCGGCTGCCAGTCGGTTGAACTGATGTTATTTTATGTCCTGATTCCGCTGACCAGAAGTCCTGTCTGCCCCTTTCGAGCGGGTGGACGTTGGGAGGAGGCTGTTCTGCTTTCCCCGTGTCCCCCCGTCACCCTGGCCCCCTCCCTGCTCGCCCCGTAGCATAGATTCGATTGCTCCTCTGTCTCGGGGATCCCCCAGGGTCGTCTTTGTCTTGTGGGGTGTGTGTGTGTGTGTGTGTGTGTGTGCGTGTACACGTGTACGCTCCCTTGACCTCTGCCATTGAATCATTGGAGCACAAGGAAACCAAGCTCCCCACTCAGACTCCATGCCTCCCCTCCCTCGGCACTGCCCCCCCAGTGGCTGGGTGGACCCCAAGTTGTATCCCAAGGGCCGTCACGTCCCTACCTACGTGTATCCACCGGCCAGGGCCTGTGCTCGGGCCGCGGGGCCCTCGGGGGAGACCAGGGGAGGTCAGGATGAGCCTGCGTCTGGAGGGTGGGTCCCTGCCGGGAGCCGTGCCAGGGGACTTGGGGCCGACGGCAGGGACCCGCAGGAAGGTGACTGCAGGCGGCTCCCTGGGTGCAGAGGGCCCACCTCAGTCCCAGGGTCCTCTGGGGCGCGCACCGGGGGCCAGGCCCACACCATGGCTCAGCCTGCCGTTTTCTTTCAAACTACTGCTATTTTTAAAGAAAAAGACAAAGGAAAAAAATTCTAGAGTATAAAATTTCTACCCCCAAAAGTGACTGTTGGAATGGGGGGTGGTGCAGGACCCCAGGAACGGCGCGTGGAGTCACGTGCAGACCCTCCATTTGTACAGCAGTTTCCGTTTACAATTCTCCTCGGCACCCAGCTTGTGTGCCGTGAGCCTGAGCTTGACAGACGAGAGTGACCATCCCCGTTTGCCGACGCACCCGTGAGGATGGAGCGTGCCAGTGCCTTTGCTGCCCCTCGGCTGGAGCCCAGGCCTCCCGGGGCGGGGGGCCAGCGTTCTTGTCTGTTCAGTCCATGACGCCCTTTGATGAACACGTCCATCTCATAGCCTCCTCTCGCGGACTCCCGAGGGCCAGGATTTGTTCAGCCCTTGCGTTCCATAGTCTGTATCTTTAAATAACCACAGGAGGTGTTTTATTTTCTAAACGAGAAGTTATCGGCCCAGCCCCGCTTCCAGTTGGGAAGCCCCTCCAATTCCTCCCAGTATCCTTCGCCCACATGGAGATGCTCTTCCCTCTCCAGATTGAGGAGTTTGTGAAAAGTCACATGAAAGGTTGTCTGAAGATAAAAACAGGGACAGCGTGTGTGATGCAGAGCAGAGGAGGTGTCCAGAGCCCCACCACTTGGCCCCGACTGTTTCCCACTCCCTCCCACACATCCAGAAAGGACACCCGCGTCATCATCCCAGGTAGGGGCCGGAGGAGAAGGCTGGACCAGGGTCAGATCAAGTGCTTGAGTCCTGCTTCTCCCCACCCCCACCCCCCACCGATCCGAAGAGCATGATGAGTTACGGTGCTGGGTTTTGAAGCTCAACTAAGAGCATCCATTTAAAACCCGGCCGTAAACTGTGCAGCACTGCTGGGGCTTCCCTGGTGGCGCAGTGGTTGAGAGTCCACCTGCCGATACAGGGGACACGGGTTCGAGCCCTGGTCCAGGAAGATCCCACATGCCACAACTAAGCCTGTGCGTCACAACTACTGAGCCCGCGTGCCACAACTACTGAAGCCCGCACACCTAGAGCCCGTGCTCCACAACAAGAGAAGCCACCGCGATGAGAAGCCCACGCACGGCAACGAAGAGTAGCCCCCGCTCACCGCAACTAGAGAAAGCCCGCGTGCGGCAAGAAGACCCAATGCAGACAAAAATAAATAAATAAAATAAATAAATTTATTAAAAAAAAACAACTGTACAGCGCTGTTAAAGGGGAGAGACCGTGGCACCCAAGCAAAGGACGATCTTTCCAACCCCCCTGCTGACACACCAGCCAAGGACAGATGTCACAGCCCTCGTTCCCGGATACACTCGAACTCTTGGTCGACGGGTCCAGCCAGATCAAAGCAAGCTCACTGACCACTGCCCACGACTGAAGCCAAGATGGGCCTGTCCCACAAGCACGGACACGGCCCTGCACCCTGACGGTAGCCAGGATAGTGGGACAAGTTATAGGGACAACGCTTCTTCTCAGAGGCAGGACCCTCCACCGTATGGTTCTGCCTTCCGGCCATAGGCGGGTCATGGGTCTGGACCCTCGCTGGGCCAAGAGCTCAGCTCCAGGCCTCCCCGGATTTTCTAGTCTTGCTGTTGTCACAAGACCTCCTTTTGCAGACAAATGCTCCACTCCAGCCTCAGAGGCATCCCTGAGGCTCTTCACCTGTAACTCCTCATCGTTGACAATTAACCTACAGAGACCGGCTCTCCTTTCCCTCCCCGACTGCTGTGTGCATCCCAACCGCCCTCCAGATATTCCCCACGTTCAAAGTCATCTCCCCTCAAACAGCTCCGTCCTCCTGCCTCTGCCAGGCTCTGGTGCCCCGCCTTGGGAAGTGGATTCCCCAGCGACCCCAGGAACAACTGTCCCTTCCTTCCACCGTGGCTGGAGCCGGGCACCTGGGATCCATTATGGACCAAACAAAAGCCCGTCCTTGGGAGCTGGTGTCCTAAGGCTGCGAGGTGTTGGGACACAGAAAATAAGGAAATGGTGCGGTACGTGGAGAGCCGAGAAGTGCCAAGAGACGGGATCGGAGGAGCAGGGAGCCGTGGAGGCTGGTGCTGTTCTCTGTAAGACGAGCTGTACCGAGGAGGGGAGTTTGAAGAAAGCAAAGTCCTGAGGGAAGTGAGGCAATGCCCTTGCGGATCCCGGGAGAGGAGCTTTCGGGCAGGACGAGCAGGGTGCGGTGGTCAGGGAGGGGAGCAGGCTGGGGCCTTCGCCTGAGCAGGAGGAGGAGACTCTGGCACCTTTGAGAAGAGGTGTCCGTGGTCCAGGGACCCCTTTGCTGTCTGCGGGAGTCAAGGGCAAAGCCCTCCACCATTTGGAAGGTGGACGCAGCCATCCAGGTGGGAGGGGACCGAGTTGCAGCAGACGTGGTGGAAACGGTCAGGTTCTCAGTCTGCTCTGCGAGCAGGACCCACGGCCTCTCCTGACAGACTGGACGTGGGTGCCAGAGAAGGAGGGCTCCCGGGAAGCCGTGGGGTCCTGGCCGAGCAGGGGAGGATGGAGCTGGCGTTGGCGGGAGGGTGGGAGGCGAGGCCCGTCTGCACGAGGAGGATGAGGCTCGGGGGGGGCTGTGTACTCGACTGCCCAGCAGTTACATCAGGTGGACAGGCGGACGCCCGGTCTGCGGTCAGGCATGGCATCAGCAGCACAGCGATGGTATTCAAGGCCGGGACGGGTGAACAGCTGAGGGAAGAGGAGAAATGGGGGGCTGAGCAGGGCCCTCCGTGCTCGGGGCCACCTTGACCTCCAGCTCACTCTGGGAGATGCCCTTGGATCCTCCGAGGTCACCGGGGGAGACCCGGGGCCCCGCAGTCATGCTGGATTCTGCGTCCGTGGCCACAGCCCGGCCACCCCGTCCCCTCTGGACGCGCTACCTTCTCCTCCGTCTGGGCAGTCAGCATCATGTCCCCTAGGAAGCCCCCTGCTCCTCCTTTATCCCTTGAGTCTGAAATTCTGTTTTCCAGAAGGAAAACCTAGTGACGTAACCCTGTGATGTCAGTGGAAGCTCCCGGGGCGTCAGAAGTGGCCCCCGTCAGCCCACAGTTACCCGTCCACCCCCCTGCACGACTCGGAGTGCTGGGAGGCCCGGAGCCTTCATCACGGACACACGTGTCCCCAGTCGCGGATGCCACCTGGCAGACCCACCTGTGGAGTGCCCAAGAGCCGTGGCGTCAAAACTGTCACCTAGAAACTCTCCAGAGAGAAGGCCCCAGGGACCCTCAGGTGGGACAGGACGTGGCCGAGGGCCTCCGGGCAGGTTCAGCAGGTGGGGACTTGCGTGGACACAGAGAGAGCACTAGCGCAGTACGGCGGGGTGAAGTGACGCGGTCCTGGCTGGGGTCTCGTTAGGAGCTCGGCAGGGGTGGGGGGCAGCGTGCTGCCCTCGGGGGGGCACCAGGCCAGGGCCACCACACGTCGCATCCCTGGGAGGGGCCGAGCTTGCTCAGGGTTTGCCAAGGCCGCGCCGCTAACAGGTAGCGGGACCGGGATTCGAGTCCATCCCTATGGGAGAACTGACGCCTGCATTTCCGTGAGCCCTTCGGCCAAACCGCGGGCCGGCTGGCAGGGGCCCTGCACTCACAGGCCCCGCTCAGGACGCTCCCAGCCTCGGGACCCCAGGCAGGGCGGCTCAGCCTAACTTCCCCGGGCCTGAGGACCCCAGCGGATGCTCGGACGCCTGGGCCCTGGGTCAGTGGGGCTTGGAGGACAAGAGCGCAGGAAGTGTGGGGCAGCCCCCTTCCCTGCCCCCTGGATGGGAGGAGAGAGCCGGCGGAGGGGAGAAGGGGTGGGGACGAGGGGGCAGGTGGGACGGCTGGGACGTGGTTCAGCCTGGAGCATCTGGGCCTCACGTCGGGGCCTCGGGCGCTGCCCCAGGTGCTACTCACCTGGCACCTGGGGCCGGTGGTCCTTTGACCACAGACCCAGGGGCATGACTTCTAACGACCGCCCTCACTGGCTCCCCGTAAAAATAATGCAGCAGGTTTGGCTCCCACTCCGGCCTCAGGGCCTGGAGTGACTGGAAGGGAGACAGCGGCTGAGTCAGAGCCTCCTGCCACCCCGAGCCCGCACCTGGCTCCCCGCCTCCAGCACGGCAGAGAGGGGCCAGAACGGGCATCAGTGTCTAGATGACGGTGGTCCGTGTGGCCTGGGCTGCTTCTGAGGTCTATTAGTCAACACTGGTGGTGTCAGGCCAAGCCAGGTGGAGCAGCTGTGACCCTGGCCACCCTCCTGTGCCCCCTCCCCCCAACCTGTTTCCCTCTGCCGGCCCCTCCCCCGCTGCTCCAGTCCCTCCCCTTCTCAGCACCACCTCCACTGCCACGCCCCCAACAAGAAGCCACCAAGGTGCCTTGTTCACACGAGGGCAGTACTGACTCAGTACCGCCCGCCCCAAAAGAAACGCTGCCTTTAAAGGGACGAACGTAAGACTCGACCTAGAGATGGTATCTGCAGCGTGGATGTGAGTGAGGAGGGGGCCTGGCCCCCAGTTGTCCTAAAGGGTAGTTTCTCCTCTGCTTGGAAAGGAAGTTGGCCCTGAGAGGTTGAGCAGAGCCCTGCTCGCCCAGCAGTGAGCCGGGCCCCCGACCAGCCGCAGTCCAGCAGGGCGCGGGGAGCCATTTGCAGAGCCCGGGCTCTGCCTGCAGAGCGAGGGCCACATGCTGGACCGCAGGCTGCCGGGCGCAGGGTGTCCCAGAGCAGTGGCCTGCTGACCCGAAAGGCCCCTGGAACCCGTTTCTAATGGTTCTCAGCCGGCTGAGTGAGGCTGTCCGGTGTCGCGACAGCCAGGACCCGACGGGGCCCCTCTCGCCCTCTGCCTTCCGTCCTCTCGTTTTCTTTCCTTTCGTTCCTCATTCTCGTCTCTTCTGTCCTCATACAACCCTCCCCTTTCCCCTAAATCGGAGGACTGGACTGAAGGATGCTGTCAGGACACAGCATCTGGTTCAGCCAGACGGCCATCCGTCCAGGCAGCAGGTGTCACTTGTCCCCAGCTGAGCCAGCTGCCGGGGTGTTTGCCAGAGAGCGTCTAAAGCAGAGGGACCTCGAATATTCCCTGAGCTCGTGGAGGAAGTGAGGGAGCTAATTTCAGCAGGCCCCGAACACTGACAGGTGCCCCCAGAAGCACTCACTCTTGTCTAATGCCGCTTCCTGAGAGCCGGCTGCTCTCGCTGGTTTGTTTCCTCGAGTGTGTCTCTCTCTTTTTCTTCTCCATCCTTCAGGCTCACTGTGTCTGTCCACATGTGTGTGTCTCTCTCTCTGTGTCCCTGTCTCTGTCTCTCTGTCTCTCCCCTCTGCCCCCACATATGGGATTTTGTGAGTGCTCCTGACAAGCTGATTTTATTCACTTATTTTTCATGAGTTCCTTTGGTTGGTTATCTGTTTCAATGACCGTCCCTCCCAAGGAAGATAAGACAGCCCTGGCGATTTTGTAATCCGTCCCGTGTAGCGTGAGTTCTGGCAGGTAACAGCCCCTGAGGAGCCGTCGGGCCGCGCGCCGGACAGCACAGGCCGGTCACCGCAGCCCAGCGCGCACACGCCTGCTCTGCGCCGCTCCTCCAGGCCCCTCGGGGCCAGAGACGCCTCAAGGCATGCTCAGAAGGGCATTTCAACTGAGTGCCTAGGACCACCAAGGTTCTCCTTTCTGGCCAGACTCTCCTTCCCCTTCTGGGTGGAATTTTCCTTTGGAGAAACAGATGTAAGCCCCCGGGGCCGGGGGGGGTCTGCCTTTGCACCCTCCGCCCTCGCACCTTCGGGGTGACCCTCACTTGCGCCCCGCCCTCTGCTGTCCTTGTGTCCGCCTTCCTCGTGACCCCCGTCTTCCTCTTCCCAGCTCTTCTCTTCCTCAAACCCAATTCCATGCCCCCATTTGTGCCAGGCCGAAATGGAAACTGGGCTTACGAAGTGCGTTTGACGGTCGGTATTTCCTTCATATGCCCTCACATCTGTGGCACCGGCCCTCCGCTGTGTCTCCCAGTTGACACGTGCTTACGTAGACCTTGCGTCTCCCTCCCAAGAAAGCACGTCCTTCAACCGTAGAGAGCCCGCAGTTCGCAACAGAGTTTACTTTGACCTTAACGTTCCTTCCCTGCAGCCACTCCTGGCGGCTCTGCCCGTCAGCACCTCCCAAACCCTCCACGTCCGCAGGGCCACACCTCAGCTCCCGGGATGTGCGTTTCTCCCGGTTGGAAGAGCGGCTAGAAGGATAATGAGAACCCCCACCCCTGAACGCATGCCGGCTGGCTCCTGGCCACGAAGGCAGCGTCAGATGTCTCTGGAAGCCCTTGAATCGCGTATCCCCAGCTCTCTCTGTGGGTACCAGCCTCACATTTATCCTCCCACCCTAGGCTAACTGGGGTCTCGCCAACAAAGCCCCAACCCCCCAGACCCCCCCTATGACACCGTGACATGCTCACAGCTGAACTACCGTCTTGTCTCGCAGATCAAATCGAGATGAGTTTAGAGATAGTTGAAGTAGAGAAGCGGAGCTGGTGGGGGGGATGGCAGGCGGGGGGGTGATGGCAGGTGGAGGGGTGATGGCAGGTGGAGGGGGGATGGCAGGCGGGGGGGGATGGCAGGCGGGGGGGATGGCAGGCGGAGGGGGGATGGCAGGCGGTGGGGGGATGGCAGGCGGAGGGGGGATGGCAGGCGGGGGGATGGCAGTCGGAGGGGGGATGGCAGGCGGGGGGGGATGGCAGGTGGAGGGGTGATGGCAGGTGGAGGGGGGATGGCAGGCGGGGGGGGATGGCAGGTGGAGGGGGGATGGCAGGCGGGGGGGATGGCAGGTGGAGGGGGAATGGCAGGTGGAGGGGTGATGGCAGGTGGAGGGGGGATGGCAGGCGGGGGGGGATGGCAGGTGGAGGGGTGATGGCAGGCGGGGGGGATGGCAGGCGGGGGGGATGGCAGGCGGTGGGGGGATGGCAGGCGGAGGGGGGATGGCAGGCGGAGGGGGGATGGCAGGCGGGGGGGATGGCAGGCGGTGGGGGGATGGCAGGCGGTGGGGGGATGCCAGCTGGACCCAGATCTTCAGGTGGTTTGGGATGGAATTGATATCAGATCCACTCCCTGAGTTCTGGACAAGAGTTTTTTGGTTTTTTGTTTTTTAAAGCAAGGCTTCTGTAGGAGGGTAGCCAGTAAAAGGTTCACACATTCCCGTGCTGTTGCTTTTGACTCGGTTCAGAGGGATGTGGAATTTCAGTGACCGATACATAACCGTTGTCTCAGCGGCAGCCGTGGGGATTGGGCCCTTGTCCGAGGGCCTGTTTGGACTCAGCCTTCCCTGCAGAGAGGCAGGTCATCCGCACCTTTCCAAGCCAGCCTGGCCAGGAGACGCAGCCACGGCACACAGCTGCTCTTAAGTGCCCTCGAACCGCCGAGCACAGAGAACATCCTGGGAGATAATCAGGACATCGACATCTACCGCCTGGCCCTACCTCCCCGCCCACCCTGGCCTCCCAGCTGTGCAGGAACGGGGGCCGAGAACGAGGAGGAGGAGGGAGGGGCAGCAACCCCCGTTCTATGTGGTCGGGAGCGATTCCCAACAACCTCCCCGTTCTCCAGAGACAATGGGATGTAAACTGGGAAACGCCCCACCGGTTCTGGCGTCCGTCTGTCCTGGAGAATCCTCTATGCAGGCTCTGGTGCCCCTCAGTCCCCTCGGCTCCCACGGGTGGTCTAGAGAGAGCACCCCAGTGAAAAGGAACGGTGAGGACGTTCCGGAAACAAAGGCTTCATCCACTGAGGTGGTGCTTCTCATCTGGGCCTGAACGTGGGTCGGAAAGGCAGTTTTCCAGAGCCACCCCAGGTCTTTGCCGGTTGAACCATACAGGGTGACCCACATACATGTGCCCAGGTGAGGGCAGGGTCTGTCCCCGCTGCTGGCCCGGGGCCTCTCTGACAGTGTCCCACCTCTGCCCCACATGGGGAGGAATCATCTCATTTCATTCCTACCAATTGCAAGAGCAAATTAAGTGAATTGCCCTGTTACCCTAACCCCTTGAAAATGACCAGATCATTGGAAAACAAAGATCAGAATGGGCGGCTGAGAAACGGGCTGCACGCTCCCGGCTCGTGGACACGAGCTGGCGGCAGGCAGGGTGCAGGGCAGGTGATCTCCGCTCCCCCGCACCGAAAAGGTAACTCAGGGTCACCGCGAGCGAGTCTGGGGAAGCTTCCGAGGGGGGTGGCTCAAGCACTCGGGGCTCCCCGTTGATCCTGCCCTTAGAAGGTAGAAGTGATGCTCGGTGGCCCCTCAGGACGTTCTGGGGGAATCACAGCGATCGGCGGGCACACTCGCCCGTCTCCTGGCCGCCCGGGCATCTGGGGGTGACCTTGGGCAGCAGTGCACCAGCCAGTGGTTCTCTGTGGGCAGGGCTGTGCGACAGGCCCCTTCCTGCACCCTCCTGTAGGAATCACTCTGGGCTGCCTTCTGGCTTTGTTACGATGCACAGTTACTTTCCAGCCCGTGGACCTTGTAAGCACAGCTCCTCCCATGAGGACAGGCGCACACGAGCGGCTGACAGGTGACCCTGCCCCGGCAAGTCAAGAGCAGCCTCTGAAGAGCAAGGCTCAAGGCCCAAGAAAAAAACAAACCCGTGAGTCTCCACATTCTCCCCAAGTGAGGCTCTTTGGACACTGGGTTCCCGGAGGCCCGTCCTTCCTCTCTCCACGGCCCTTCTTGTCTCCTGTCACAGGGATGGATCATGAGGGTTACTGGGGAATTCCCTGGCGGTCCAGTGGTTAGGACTCGGCACTTTCACTGCCGGGGGCTCAGGTTCGATCCCTGGTCGGGGAACTTAGATCCCACAAGCTGCGCAGCACGGCCGAAAAAAAAAGCGTTACTGAATTAATACATAGTGTTAAAATAATACGATATGCTCAAGGTGATTAGAACAGACCTAAAGGTAAATCTTGGAGTAAAATATGACTTACATAAATGAGGTCTGAAATGGGAGCGTAAAAGGCCAAAAAAAGAAAACGGCAGTTAAGACATTTTAAAAGCCCAAAGGAAGGATTCTGAATGTTTAAGCAGTAAAATGAGTAGTTTTCATTTTTTTCACGGGGGTTAATTCGGTTGGGCCAGGTGACCCAGGCAGGTCCTCTAAAGCACCCCCATTCTGGTCCCATTCGGGATGGGGTTGACCCAGAAGACCTTCAGTCATCTGCCCAGGGCTCTTGGAAGTAATGGGCAGCTTTGGTGGTTTTCAGGGTGCATCCAAGAAGGGAGCAAGGCTAGAGCCTGCTGGGTGCTCGGCCTAGAGCCCAGCACTAAGTGCCTGTGGACTCACCTCTGTGCAGACCTCACACCCCTCCCCCACTGAAGCCCGGGAAACATGGGGCTCCTCACAGGTTAACACCGGGGCGCAAGCCCCTGACCAGCCTGGAACTTCATCCATGCGTGCGTGTGCGTGCGTGTGCGTGCGTGTGCGTGTCTGTCTCCGTGTTCTCTCTCAGCCTGCTGGCCAGATCCTAGACACCCCACCCCGTCCAGGCACGTGGGTGGACCTGGCAGCTGCAGCCCGTCGTGAAGCAGAGACAGATCTAGACCGTGTTCGTAAACGACCAGAGAGGTGTCCTGTCCCTCCTCCTCCTTTCCCTCACCCCGTGTCTCCCCCAGTCCCCGAAAAGGACACCTCCCAACTTGCAATGGGAACAAAAGGAATTTGCTGAGAAATCTGTTACCAAAGAAGTATTTTTCAGTTTGCGAGCAAATGTCTGGTTATGCACATTTCCGTCCTTCAAAAACCCAATTACATGTTCTCCTTGTTTATACCTTGAAAAAAGAAACACAGGAGCAACTCTCTGAAAGTGGAGGGTAAGAGTGAAGTCGTGACCTTCTAGAAGGAGTTGGCAGCTCAGGCGGCGGGGACCAGTCCAGACTGTGCTCTGTGTGCTGGGCTCAAGGGCAGGGCACCTTCCCGGATGCAGCTCAGGGCTGCTGTGGGATGCTCCCCTGAGGCCAGGCCCCCCGGCCCCTGCCCCCTAACGAGCCCAGAGTCAGACCCCTGAGAACAGCTTCTCGGGATGTTAACAATAATGTCCTAAATTGTGTGCAGGGCTTTCAAATTTAATAAACAGATCCACACTTGTTTATCTCAGGCCGGTGTCTAAGGTCCACGCCCGGGGATCAGGTGCCTAGCAGGCCCTCCTCCCTCCTGAGCCTCAGCTTGAGGGCTAGCCCCACCGCAGAGGGGGTAACCGAACCTCAGTCTTCCCCTGGACCTGGGGGGCCTCTGCCCCTGGGCTCCTTTGCTCAAATACACGTGGGCAAAGGGCAGCCTTGGGCACAGGCAAGGTCTCTCGCCTTCAGCTGGCGGCGCCGGGTAAGCGCGTGCAGTGTCAGCCCCTGGAGGCTATCTTAGGACACACGGCTAATTAAGAACAAACAAAACCTCCATCCTCAAAATCCAGAACACCTCCGTGATAACAGGTGTGAATTAGTAGCTAATCTGTAGCCAGAGATGGTTCCAGGCAGGAGAACACCCAGCGTCCTCGCTGGGTGGGCGTCCACTCTGGCGGCGCCCGGGCCCTGCCAGGCCTGTGCCATGTGCCCTCCACTTGGCTCTCTTGCCCTCTCCTGCCACTGCGTTGCTCCTGTGTTACCAAGACCTAGAACGCCGGGCATCTTTGTTGGAGACTCATTACAGCTCATCTCTGTCTGCCTTTCTTTAAAGCCAGCTGAACATACCCAATGCTCTCCCTTTATGGTAAGACCGAGCCTCCAGACCACGCTCTCAGCTTCTGTGACCCCCTCTAACATACCCACTTCCCCCACCTGACCCCCAGCATCTTGGAACCCAGCCCCCGATGCATGTTGCCCGTGTCTGCCGTGCGCCTTGCCTGCCTGGTCTGTAGCTGTCGAGTGCTGTTGGTGCGACATTTCCGTCCTTGAGCTTTCGTGTGGGTGGCAGTTCACCATGACCTTGACTGTCTCATGAGCCACTGGGAGAGAATCGGACCCGAGGGCCATTTCCTGTTAAACGTCCTGAGGACTCTGCTGGCTGACGTCCCCACCCTGAATCTGACATGAGGTTTGCACGGGGCACCCACGAGTGCCATGGCGAGGCCTCTGGGAAAGAGGAAGGAGAGGTGACATAGCCGGAGACGGGGAGGTCCTCCTAGTCACCAGGCCGCCCTCCAGCTCTGAGTCAGGACCCCAGTAAGCGGTTAAGCTGGGTTCATTACCCAGAGAGTGGCTGGATGTCCTATCACCCCGACAGTGTTACCTGTGAGGGACATTAAAACTAGGCCACGCCCGCTTCACTGCAGCAGACCGTCTGGTGGGGCCGCTTCTGCTCTAGGAATCTTTGGCTAAAGTGATAGAGAGGCCGACCAATGTGACCTTGAAGTCTCCTTGGAACAGCTGTCTCCAAAAGGCTGCCGTCACAGACTTCAAACGTGGGCCAAGCATGAGTTTTTAGGAGGGCCGGTGAGTGGGTTGATTTCCCGAGCCCCAGAAGTCAGCAGACAGAGGCAAGATGGGTGGGGATGTTTCCTGACAAAGCCCACGACCATAGCCGGAAGGGCTGAGCCTGACGTGCTGCCCGTATGTCACCGGCCAGTAGAGCCTAGGGCACCTGCAGCGTCGGGAGGGCTCTGAACCCAGGACGAACTCAGACTGCAGGCTTGCGTTTTGCTTTTTAACGAGTCAGATGCAGATGCCTCTGCGGCGCCAACCTCGCAGACTCTTGGTGCCCAGCTGAGTTCCGTGTAAGCTGGCGCTCTCTTCTTCTGTCTCCCTTCCCGAGCACCGTGGGGCTGACGGCTGAGTTCCAAGGCCCTGAGCCTCCTCAGCCCTCCCTCTGGGGGAGCACCACCTCCTTTTAACGAGAGAAAATAGAATTTCACGTAGGTACACGGGTGACAGAAATGCAGAGATGAGGGGCATCAAAGACTTCAGAATGCAGACAGGTGGGGCCCGGGGGCCAGACGGCCTGCTGCCGGGGCCCCCCTAGCCCCTGTGGCCCCCAGCCACCAGCCCGCCCCAGGGGAACAGCTCTGGCTCGGAAGGAGAAGGATAGATGCAGCCCACCCAGGGAGGAGCAGGATGTGCTGGCGCGTGTAAAACCCGCCCCCCCTCGGGGGGCTCCTGTTCTGATCAGGGTGAGGGGAGAGGCCCCTGGAGCCCTGGCCACAGGGTCAGAACCAGGAGCCGCAAGGGCTCCGGCGCTGGTGGGATTTTCGTGGGCGTAGCCAGGCCGGATCTGACCTGGAGACAGTCAGAGATGAAGCCAGAGGAGTGGGAGTTGAGAATCGGGGCCCACATGGGGCCCAGCAACTACCCGGAGATGCCTCCGAGCAGGGGGCCTGCAACAGGAACAGTAACAGGAAGCCCAAAGGTCCATTCTCTCCTGGTGCCCACGGGGCTGGGGGCTGCACTGGCTCTGGGGAACCGGCCAGCTCCCGGGGCCACCACCCCAGCTCTCTGGCCGGTGTGGGCAGGAGGAGGGTCGGGTCAGTTTGTGCTGATTGTCCTCAGATCTGGAGGAGAGGGTGACAGGGCTGTGTGTCCGGCCCCTGACCCCCGGCCAGGCATGCGCCGGCCCCAGGCTCCCCCAGGCCCAGCAGCCCCGGCCCCTGGCCCGCTCCAGGACGCCCCTGGGGAGCCCACCCGCCCTGAGCAGGACCCCTCAGTCCTCTCACAGCAGGGAGAGCCATCCAGGGCTCACGCTCCACTGCCTGGGCCTCCACCCCTCCCAGGCCTGTGCAGCCGGCGGGCCCAGGGCAGAGGGCAGCGGAGGGGCAGCAGGGACTGCGGCTCGGGCACTGTCTTAGCACCCAGAGCCCGGGCCCATCCACAGCCGTGGGGGGAGGTGGCACACAGAGTGCTGAGGCTGGGCAGCCCCCACCCCCCAGGACCTCCAGAGCGCCGGTGCCGCTCGGGACGCCGGACCCTCGGCTGAGCCAAGCAGGAGGGCAGCAGGGGCACCAGGGCGGCTCTCGGCCTAGATTTCAGAGCAGATGGAATTTCTAGGGAATCGCCTGCCGCCCCCCACCCCGGGGGCTTAAGACCAGGGATGCTGGGGCAGAGGCTTGGGGCCTGGGCATGGCCGGGCGCCGCAGACGCCTGGGGCTGGGCCTCCCCGTGGGCGCCGGGAGAGTCGAGTGCAGCCGCCGCCCGCCTGCGTGTTAACTGCTGTGTTAACGGCCCCAGAACGCAGAGGAGAACTCCCGCATCTCCATCACCTTCTTCCGCCTCTTCCGGGTCATGCGTCTGGTCAAGCTGCTGAGCCGTGGGGAGGGCATCCGGACGCTGCTGTGGACGTTCATCAAGTCCTTCCAGGTACCCCCCGGCCCCCCTCCCAGGCCCCACCTGGGACGATGCTCCCAGCTGAGGGGAGGCTGCAGCGTGCTGCTTTCTTCTGTCTTTTGTGGATTTGCCCCGAGACTTGACTGCACAGAGGGGTTTTGGGGTGGAAGAGATTTGAAAGCCGTGGGCAGAGGTGGCCCGATGACCCCTACAGCTGCTCCCAATTCGGGTGTTGTCAGCCCGGAGCTGGCACCCTCGTCCCGGCAGTGGTTCAGCAGGGTCTGCTGTCCACACCTGCTTAGGGACTTAGCCGGACTCCCCGGGACCGTGGTGTGCCCTGTGTGGACCCAGGGCTGCCAACTGCGGGGCCAGTTCTCTGCCCCCAGCACTTGTTTCCTTCAGTGAAAGCAGAATGACGGTGGCCTCAGCCGTGGGTGACTGTACCGACCCCACGTGCTCACCACCCCCGACATTTCCTGGGCGCCACTGAAGGTGGAGCCCGAGCGCCCACCAGGCCGGACGGCCCGTAGCCCCGCGGTGCCACCTAGTGGTGTGCGGGCTCCATCCACCCCGTGAGCCGCGAGGCCTCCTCCCCGGGGGGAGGAGGTGGGGAGCACACCGAGTGAGTAAAGCGCAGAGACCGGCTGCGGGCAGGCACTGCCCAAGCATCGTGTGAGCCTTAAATCAGCCAGGCCCCAAAACCCCCTGAGGTCATTGCTTTTCTTCCCATTTTTCAGATGAGGACACTGAGGCTCAGAGAAGTTAAGCCCAGCCCAGCTCCCACAGCTACAGTGGTGGAAGCGGGCTTGAGCCCAGGGTCTCGCTTTTGTCTAGTGCCCCTTCGTCCTGCCTTTCCTACACCTGGCGGAACAGCTTACAGCTGTGAGGGGGGAGGGGCGGCTGGGTGTCCCCCACGGCCCTCCGGCTGCACGAGGACAGGTGGGTGGCGGGAGGGTGTTTTGCTCTTTCTAGATTGTTTGTACCAAGGGAGCATCAAGCCAAGTCCCGAGCTCAGAGCCCACCTTTCTGGGCGGACGTCCCCAGGTCCCAGGTGAGGGACACCCAGGTGAGGGGAGGGGTCGGCACCAGGCTCAGGCTCCTCCCATTTAGTGCCCAGAACGTCTGCGGGGCTCCTGGAAGTGCCCCCCAAGCCAGGCAGCACCTGGCGACTGAAGAGACGCCGCCGGGGAGGGGTCCAGCCACCCGTCCCCCGCCGACTTCACGGCATCTGTGTGCCCCTGCCAGGCCCTGCCCTACGTTGCCCTCCTGATCGTGATGCTGTTCTTCATCTACGCCGTGATCGGGATGCAGGTAGGACGGGCTCCCGGCTGTCGCCTCAGGCCCCGCCCCCAGCCCACATCCCCTGACACCCGCCCCTCCTTCTGAGGCTGGAAAGGTCACTGGAATTGGAACTCTCCCCCCACCCCCGTGGTGTCCTGGGGGTGCACAGCTCTGAGACCCTCTCTCCCCGTTGCCCCTGGCCCACGTTCCACTCTCTATAGGGAAAAACTCCCCCAAGTTATGTGAAGGGCCTATTCGTTAATTATTCCTCAATAAAGGATTTTTTAAAGAGGAAAGAAAAATAGTCTCAAGAATCTGCAGCCAAAAAAAAGAAAACAGAAAGAGGAAGGCCAGTGAGCCTTGTCCCTGCACAGATGCAGGGTCAAGGTCTCAGCCTCCATCCGCTCTCAGCCCCCTCCCGCTGGGCCCAGGGCCCCTCCCGAGGGCCGAGGGCACTTTTCTTGGATGCTTGTCCGGAGTGGGGTCCTGGGATCAGGGGCTGGACAGGGCAGCTGGTACCTGCCCCCGCGAGGCCTTCCAGGTCACAGAGGGGACTGTTCAGCTTATGGGCCAGCCCATCCAGGGTGAACTGTGACCCCTGAAGAGACCCACTGAACGATGGGTGGGAACCAGGACCCCTCTGTCCGCAGCTCACGGACCCCATCCTCTCCCCCTACCAGGTGTTCGGGAAAATCGCCCTGAATGACACGACAGAGATCAACAGGAACAACAACTTCCAGACCTTCCCCCAGGCCGTGCTGCTCCTCTTCAGGTGAGCGTGCAGACAGGCGCGGACAGGTGCACACGGGGACACCTGCTCGGTGCGGCCCTGGCCTGGGCGCACGACGAGAGCTGGGGCTGGGGGACTGGGAAGCCCCCTGACCGGGAAGCCTTCCTTTCACTGTCGTTTATAATGACTGGACACGGCCCCCGCTGCTGACCCTGGAAGCCAGTAGGGGATCAGAATCAAACTCCAAGAGCACCCTGTTTCGAAGCTGAGCCAGGCCTGCAGCACACTCACTATGTGACCTTGAGTGACCTTGAGCAAGACAGCAGATGACTCCGAGCCTCAGTTTCCTCCTCAGACAAGCCCAGCTGCCAGAGTTGGTGCCACTGTCTGGTTCAGTGGTTCCGTCCACGGCACCTAGTTCCCCCCTTGGCTGAGCCGGTGCCAGCCTTCACCCTCTGGGGAGGCCGCGGCCACAGGTACAGCTGGGGGAGGGGTGTGTCCCGCCCGACCCCGAGGGAAGGAGTCCGTGTGGCAGCCCCATGTCCTTCCTCCTCTGGATCCCAGTGACCCCTGGGCTGCCCCTCCCCTGGCTCTTCTCACCACCCTGCTCATCACAGCCTGGGCTCTGGGACCCCCACCTGGTCCAGGGCTGGTGGTGATGAGAACTGTTCACTCAGTCCCGGGACCAGATGATGCCTAGAGTCCATTCCAGCACCTGTACTCTCCATGCTAAGGTGCTGGGAGAGGCACTGAGCCCTTACCGTCCCCTGGGGTTCTTTCCGAAGATCCAGGGATCCTCCGCATCAAATAACCCCACCTTCACTATGCTCTGTGGAATCCTTTCCCCACATCCAAGCCCACCAATCATTATTGTTCAAACTGTGTTCAATCAGAATGGCGGTCCCCTTAAATATCAGGCCGACATCACCCTCCCTCAGATAGTGGCCGTGAGAACACGGGACCATCATAAACCACAGCCTCACAGCAGCATTTACGCCTGAGCCGCATTTAAATGTGGGATTTGGACACATGTGAGCCAGGGCACATGGCTCTCCCCTCTCCTCTCCTAAAGTCCTTGACGACAGGAGATAGTTTGTAAAAGAATAAGGAAGGAGAAAAGCCAAGAAAGAGTGCTGTTCTGAGCCGGCAGTGCTGAGGAAGTCTTCACCGGAGGCAGGCAGATGGGATTCAGGGGGCAAAGGACCAGGTTTGGAGGAAAACACATCCCAAAGCAGGTGAGCCTGTGAAGGAGCGAGAGCGGCCAGGGCCTCCCCAAGCTCAGGGTCCACAGGGGCCAGGCAGCAGGACAGCTGGGGCCACAACCAGGCTGCCTCCTTGGGGACCCGCGTTTGGAGAGCGTTTGCTGATGCCCACAAGCTGAAAACACAGCCCCGCCACCACAGCCTGGGCTTTGGGGTCTAAGAAGTGGAGCAGGGCCCCAAGGGAACCCACCCTTTAAGAGAAGCTACCTGTCCACCCCAGCTGGCAGCACGTCTTGTCTTGTCTTCCATGGTCCCCAGAGATGCTCCTGCAATGAGAACTTGATCCACAGAGTTGTGTACTGGGCTCTCGATCGCAAAGAGCAGTAACAGTCACCCCAAAGGACTGGGGGAAACCATGTCCAAAAAGAAGCCACCACGCTCACCTAACAGATGAATGAACCCATCAGGAGGAGAAGAACAGGGAGAGGAAAAATATTTGAAAATAAGCATCGTTTGTGTCTTTAGAGAGATTATAGAACCTGGCACATCTGTTCAAATTAGAAAGGAGTGGGGGGAGGAGGAGAAGTTGTTATTAATAAGAACAAATTAACGAGAGGATTAATTAAATTTAATTAAAGAGAGAACTCAGAAAATATACAATTGTTAAAATATTTATTTATTTATTTATTTATTTTTGGCTGCACTGGGTCTTCACTGCTGCACGTGGGCTTTCTCTAGCTGCAGCAAGTGGGGGCTACTCTTCGTTGTGGTGCACGGGCTTCTCATTGCGGTGGCTTCTCTTGTTGCAGAGCACAGGCTCTAGGCATGCGGGCTTCAGTAGTTGTGGCACACGGACTCAGTAGTTGTGGCTCGCGGGCTCTAGAGCGCAGGCTCAGTAGTTGTGGCGCATGGGCTTAGTTGCTCCGTGGCATGTGGGATATTCCCGGATCAGGACTCTAACCCATGTCCCCTGCATTGGCAGGTGGATTCTGAACCACTGCGCCACCAGGGAAGTCCGAGCAACATTTTTTAAAATTCACGAATACCAAGAGTTGACTAGTCTAAATTCAGAATAGAAAAGTGGTTGCGGTGGTGGGGGCATGGGATGGGGAGGGACTGGTAAAAGGGCACAAACTGTCAGCCATAAGGTGGATGAGGTCTGAGGTCTAACCTATAACATGGTGACCATAGTTGATGACACTGATGGTATCACTGAAACTTGCTAAGACAGTAGAACTTAAATGTTCTCGCCAAAAAAAAAAGAAAAAATTAAAAAAATCTATGAGGGGATGGATGTGTTAATTAGGTGGGAAGAATCCTTTCACAATGTGCACATCAATCAAATCATCATGATCTACGCTCTAGCGTGCAGTTTTATTTGTCGATTCTGCCTCAATAAAGCTGAGGAAAGAGCTGCCGAGTCTGTAGGGCAGTGACGCCAGGGGCGCCAATCGGGCAGACGCTTGGAGAACAAGCAGCGCTCAGTAGGGTGAGGACACACCTGCCGTCCACTGGCACCTCCACCCCGAAGCAGGCGTCTGACGGCCCTGTGTGGTGACTGCAGGCTCCTTCGTGACAGCAAGACAGCAAAGAAAGGAAAAGCCATAGCAGGGCAGTGGGGTTTTTTAATGGTATATTCATAGAGGATCTGCCGCAAAGGGTGAATGAACCAGAGCTAAAACGTATCCCAATGGCTAAATCTCAAAACTTAACATGGATTGCAAAAGGAGGGCCTTTGCAGAAAAGGTGCAGTTTGTTATCTTTCACAGAAAATGTTCAGACATTCAAAACAGTGCTGTATGGTTTCCTGTGTAGTCGATGTATCAGCACTGGGGGGCTGACAAACCCCAGACTCAGTTTAGCGGTTTCCCCCCCAACCGGGGAGGAGAGGGAGGGGCCTTGTGAGCCGCTCTGGGGCGTGGTCTCTCACCAGGTGCGCCACCGGGGAGGCGTGGCAGGACATCATGCTGGCCTGCATGCCAGGCAAGAAGTGCGCCCCCGAGTCGGAGCCGGGCAGCAGCGCCGAGGGGGAGACGCCCTGCGGCAGCAGCTTCGCCGTCTTCTACTTCATCAGCTTCTACATGCTCTGCGCCTTTCTGGTGAGCCGGGCGGGACCCGTGACCTCGGGTGACAAACGTGCAGTCCCAGGTCGGCCACGCCCTGCGTCTCTCAGCTCACGCTCAGGGGTGCCCCATCTGGGAGGCCGGCCTAGAGGGCTGTGTCCCTGGGACGGTCCAACCGCACTGAAGGGAGGGGGCGAAGCTGGACCAGAGTGAGCTCAGCCAGCAGCCTTCTCGTCCGTTCTCAGCTCTTGTCGTGGTGGCGTTGTCCCCGAGGACAGGAGGCCACTTAAACATTTCTGGCAGTTTGATGAGGAGCGAGGGGAGGGTGGGGGACAGTCACCCCCAGCCCTGGCAGCCCCGCCTGGCGGCTGGGTGTGAGGGAAGCTGCCAGCCCACAGGTGGGGTTCACCTGCACAAGCCCAAGAGGAGCTGGGTCAGGTCCTCATCCAAGAGAGCCGCGTTCCAGGGGCCGGTGTTTTCAGTGGGCCACTTGGGCTGTCTTCAGAAGCACTGGCTTCTGCCGTGCGTGGCCTGCTAACCACGTGTGCTGGAAGGGCCTCCGAGGGCATCTCCCCGCGCTCTCCGTTCCCCACAGATCATCAACCTCTTCGTAGCTGTCATCATGGACAACTTTGACTACCTGACAAGGGACTGGTCCATTCTGGGGCCCCACCATCTGGACGAATTTAAGAGAATCTGGGCGGAGTACGATCCTGAAGCCAAGTAAGTCCCCAGAGGGAAACCCAGTCCCCAAAGCAGCAAGGGGATTGCGTGACCACACCTGTGGACGTGGGTCAAGATGGGTTAGCGCTGGGTGGATCCACAGCAAACACTAAACTGCACAGGCCACAAGGGTCAAGTGTCAGGGCCAGCAACAGAAGGGCTTTGGCTGAGTCAAGAACATGCCTGCTGTTTTCAGCTGAACAGGACAGGAGGGCCTAGTGTTGGAATAACCAGTAGGTACTCGAGTCAGGATGTCCGGGGCCAGGCAGATCCTGCCTGCCTTTCTGCCATAGGTCCATCAACCCAGCCACCACATTTGGTTGACACTCTGGAAATACCTTTTGGTCAGACGGTGAGATCATTGAAGCAGGAGTAATATTGAGAATTTCATTGCCTACCAAAATCCCTTCCACCATGAACATAGCACTGATGGAAAATTGTTCCTTAAAAACCTAAACACGTGTATATACTGGTTTTGGAGTTTTGCCATGCAGTTTTGCAACTCAGCACCAGTTTCATCACTCGGGTCCAGCCGTGGAGAGTTCCTTCTGCAGGGGGATCCCCCGCCCTGGGTGCATGAGTCCTGGGCTACTGGCCGAGACCGCCGCACTGACCTTCCCCCTGCTCCTGCCTCTTCTAGGGGTCGCATCAAACACCTGGATGTGGTGACCCTGCTCCGGAGGATTCAGCCCCCCCTGGGCTTTGGGAAGCTGTGCCCTCACCGCGTGGCTTGCAAAGTAAGAGATGAGCTGGGCTCGTGGAAGACACGACCTGGGAGGGACGATGCCTATTGTGACCTTGGTCAGGACGTCAAGCCTCTACGGGGATGAGGACAGTATTTTACGAGCCTAAAGGAGCCAGAGCCAGAATAGGCGTTAGGGGTCCTTCCCATAGTGCGTTCTCAGACTCTGAAGGAAACACGGGGGGACACACGCACACGCATTTCGAGGCACCACCCACTTCGGCATCCTCCTGCCTCGGGGGTTCTGTGGGAGGGCCCTTCGGGAACCGGCTGCTGTGATGACCATCTCCCCCTGACCCCGCAGCGCCTGGTCTCCATGAATATGCCCCTGAACAGCGACGGGACGGTCATGTTCAACGCCACCCTGTTTGCCCTGGTCCGGACGGCCCTGAGGATCAAAACGGAAGGTAAGGTCATCCGGGGGCCCCGGGAGAGCCACCGGGAGACCTAGCAGACCAGCCGGCTCCTGCGGGGTGTCAGAGCCTCAGCCCGGCAGTAACTGTCCCCTCTGGGGTATTAGCGGTGCCAGGTCTGCTCGTGTGCCCTTTGCTCCTTGAATGGCCACCTTGCCTGTAGTTTTTAGAGCTCATCCTGGGTGTCACCTCAAAGTCCTTGGGTGTAGTTCAGAGAGCAGGAGATGAGTGTTACCTGAAGCGGGGCTGAGCCCCTTCACAGTGGGATTTCACTGGCTGCACGTGGGTCTCAAGTGTTCAACTCTACCTTGCAAGTTAAACTCCTGTGTCGGTCGGGAAGGGGTCAGAGCGGACGTGGTGACTGGGGCTGAGGTCGGCCCTCGCGCGCCTGCATGCAAGTGCTCAGCCAGCCGGCAGGTGGGGGTCCGAGCCCCCGTGCTCCCTCAGGGCCCCATGCTCCTCATACGGGGCTCCCTCACGGGGGGCGCCATGCTCCCCCGTGTTACCTGGCGGGAGGGACCGTCTTCCAGGTTGTACGACAGGGACCTGCGGCCAGCAGCTTGGCTTCGATGGCCCGCTGTCCTTACAGCTGACTGGTGCTCCTGAGCTGCTCTGCAAAGGCTACAGGTGCACCTGACGAGATGCAGCTGCTTCTCAAAAGCTCCCAGCTTCCTCCTGCGATTCGCAGAGTTGGAGCTTGTTTGAGACGCTGAGTCCCAGTCCCAGCCCCGAACTCGGAACGTGCATCCTGCATCAGCCGCAGGGGATTCACGTGAGCAAAGTCTGAAACCCACCGGCACAGTAATTAGAGGAAACTCAGGTGGGACCGGCAGTGTCGCCTTTCCCTTCTGATGTTTGGACCTCAGAGCCTCAGGAGGCTGGAGCCCTGGGCGGGGCAACAGGGGACTGGACCCTGATATCGTGTGACGGTCAGCGAGTCTCTCTCTGCCTCAGTTTCTTCATTTGTAAAACAAGAAAGGTGGGGACGTGTGGAATTCAGTTCAGGGGACAAGCCAGGAGGTGCCTTCTCTCAGCTAAATCCTTTCAGAAAATAACAGAAACATCCTAGATGAAGGAAAATAACAGGGCCAGCAAGATGCATGTCAAAATAATGAGCTAATCTTTAAAAAATATTGTAAAAGTTCAACTTCTGCTGCTGAACTAAAAAGAAACTAAGGCTGAAGAATATGCTCTCAGTAGCCAAGGCCATAACTCAATCTGAAACAGGTGTGAACAGGCCTATTTCTGCCGACAAAAGGATGGAACACACATTTTGTGTATGCGTGTGTGTGACTAGAGGGAAACCTGGAAGGAAGTTTGCTAACATGTTAGCCTTGATTGTCGTGAGCGGTGGAACCAGACGTGACTTCACTTCCTTTACCTTCTTCCTTTACTTTTCCAAATTTTCCACAATGACTGTGGTTACAGTTCCATCCAGGAGGGAAGGTCTTCTTTTTCAAGGAGGGAAGATAAAAGACTCCTGGAAGGAACGTGTTGTGGTCCTTAAGTTTTGATGTAAAGTGAGGATATGAATTTTCATCCCGTGGAGGAACGAGAAGCACTGACGTTGGAGCCATGGCTCAGCACCGTCAAGATGCTCGTCAGAGCAAACCAAGTCCCAGACAAAGAATCTTCAACCTTAGAGCCAGACACGCACAGCCCATCCTGAGGAAACACTCCCCCGAGACCAGGGGAGAAGCCAGCCGCGCGGGGACTAGTCAAGCCAAGAATTAAAGGAAACTTCAAACACACAGACATTTGTCCGCTGAGCAGCACCGCCCCTGTAGCTCAGAATTCTGCATTGTTCACTTTAAATTCTGCTAGATGGGTAGATCTCATGTTCAGTGTTCTTACCACCATAAAATACAATTTAAAAATAAAAAAAGGGCAACTTCCCTGATGGTTCAGTGGTTAAGACTCCGCACTTCCACTGCAGGGGGCACAGGTTCCATCCCTGGTCGGGGAACTAAGATCCCGCATGCCACGCAGCGCGGCCAAAGAAAAAAAGGAATAGTTCCCAAAGGGCCCACAACATCAACTCGAGGCAAACCTTCATCAGAGACAAGCACCCTCCCCACCTGCAACAAACATGTTAAACTCTTAAGTCCGGGAGACAAAGGTGAGTTCTTAGAAGCAACTACAAAGAAACTGGAGAAAGCCTCTAAATTTGGGAGACTAAGTCCCACATGGTCCTTACCCTTCAGGCTGTGAGCTGGGATATTTGGAGAGAAATTAGCACCTGCTCAAGAGAACCAGCAATGTCCCAAGCCCCATCAACCCAGGATACAGAAGGAAGATGTCCTGAAACACTTAGATGACATGAAGCAAGGGTTATGAAGTTCGAGGTTACATAGATCACGGTGAGAATGAATTAAGGCTTGGAGAAAAGTGACAGACCCTTTTGGACGATGTGTCATTGTGCAGGTCTGTCGTAACAAGTTATCACAAAGTGGGGGCTTCAAACAACAGATATTCATTCTCTCACAGTCAGGAGGCCAGAAGTCTGAAGGCGCGGTGCCAGCAATCAGCGGGGTGGGTTCCTCCGGAGGTGCGGAAGGGGTCCGTCCCGGCCTGTCCTGGCGGCTGGCAGTGCGGGCAGTGCTGGCCCCCCCAGGCACGTAGCTGGGTCTCTCCGGTCCCTGACTCCGTCTCCCCCCGCCCCCCACTGTCTTCTCTGAGCATCTCTGTGCATCCCCTCCTCTTATGAGGACACCAGTCACATTGGATGAGTGTCGTCCCCTCCCCCAATGAGCACGACCTCATCTCAGCTAATACACCTGCGAAGATTTCTACCTACAGGCCGCCTAAGGTTCCAGGTGGGTGTGAACATGGGGACACCATTGAGCCCGTGGCGGAAGACAAGTGTATCTGAGCATCGTGTCAATCAGGGCTCCCACTGCACGTGTCGGGACCCGCCGGCCACCTCCCCGGCGCCGGCCTCTAAGCCCGCTGTGCTCGCCCACTGCCGTGTCACCACCCACCCAGCACCTCCCACTCTGAAGGTCCGGAGTCCAGCCATGGGGCCTCCAGGCCAAAACCAGACTGTTGACCCGGACATGTTCTCTTCCCGGGGCTCGGGGAAGAGTCCACCTCCGACTTGCTCAGGCTGTCGGCAGACTCACTCGCTGCAGACGCAGGACCAGCTCTCGGCTGTGCCCCTCGGCCCCCGAGCCCCGCACGCAGCCCTGCGCCTGCCCTGCTCCCAGCCACGGAGGACTCTCTTGTCTTTGGCCCCCGTCATGAATTACTTTTGTTTGTTTTTTGCTTTGTATGATTTTTTATTGAGTCATAACTAACATGTAACATTACATTTGTTTCCGATGAACAACATAGTGAGATCCCGTATTTGTATTTATTGCAAAACGATCGCCACAAGTCTGGTTAACAGCCATCACCTCACAGTTACAATGTTTTTCTTGTGATGAGAACTTTTAAGATCTACTCTCTTAGCAACTTGCACATATACAGTACAGTATTGTTAACTGTAGTCCCCATGCTGTACTTTACATCCTCAGGACATATTGATTTTATAACTGGGAGTTTGCCCCTGAGACCCCTCTCCTTGTGAAGAGCTAATCCACTCCTGGGATTAGCTCAGGCCCCACTGGACAGCCTCCCCATCCTAAGGGCACATGTGCCGTATAACATAACCCGGCCGCAGGGCGCAGGGTAAGGCCCAGAGTTCATGGTCCCAGGGGCCATGCAGAGCACGTGCTTGGTGGTGGCGGGAGAGAGCTGGGGGTGTGTTAGACCCCCGCAGCCCCCCAGTCCTCTCTTACGGCTGCGGGTCTCAGCTTTCCTCTCCCAGGGCTGTAAGGCCAGTATCCCAGAGCCGCACAGAGAGGCACCTAATTAAGCCTGTTTTGCCAGTGGAGAAAGGAGACCCAGAGAAGCCCCCAACCTCAGGACCCCCTGTCTTCTGGTTTCTGCTTCCACGCCAAGGTTTTGCCACCTCCTCCCAGCAGGAGACTCAGCAAAGGGCTTTGACACAGAAACCCCCGAGCATGGATGCTCCATGTGGGTCTGCAGGGGGGACCACACTTCCTTCCAGTCGCCCACATTTCCCTGGCGGCCCAGGGGGAGCCCCTGTGGCCGTCCAGCTCGATCCAGCCCCAGCAGTCTCATGGGCCTCAGGGGCCCCCTCAAGGAGAAGGAGGAACAGCGAGTGGGTGCAGGGTTGCCCTGGCGGCCGAGCAGCAGGTGGGGAGGAAGGGGAGAGAGGCCAAGAGGGGACGGAGGTGGACAGCGGGAACCCCGGGGGGGAGGATGATGGGGCTGACGGGTCAGAGCCGTTGCGGGCAGAGCCCGCGGGCCGCGGCCACCACTCCCACAGAAGGACCAACCCACGGGAGGCCCTCAGGGGCAGCTGGTCAGTCGGCCTTGCGTCTCCCTCCCCACAGGCAACCTGGAACAGGCCAACGAGGAGCTGCGGGCCATCATCAAGAAGATCTGGAAGCGGACCAGCATGAAGCTGCTGGACCAGGTGGTGCCGCCTGCGGGAGGTGAGTCACCCCACCCTGGGCTCATGCGAGTCCTGAGTCCAGGCTGCAGGAGGCCTGCCCTTTCGGGCTGGAGCCTGGTCCAAGCCTGAGGTCACAGAGGAGGCCGAGCTAGGCCCCCTGATGCCTGGAGGTTTGGCAGAACTTCAAGGAAACTCTGCAAAGTAGAGCTTTGCCCATAACCTGCTGGGCTGGGGGCTCTAGGAATGATGGGGTCCTGGAGACGGAGCCCCCCGGGGCGCCCCTTCCTGTTCCTTCCAGGGCAGTGTTTGTCGACTCTGTCAACTGTCCTCCGTATACAGTTGCCAAAGTATGAGTACAACACTTTAATATGAAATATGTTAAAATCAAATGTTTTTCAATAAATAAATACTCAGGGACAACTCAGGGGCCCGAATTTCTAGTTAACTGACCAAACACTTGTCTGCACCCACTGTCATGAATAAGTTTGTGTTTAAAGGAAACAAACAGTGTTGACATTTTGAGTTTGTCTTTTTGAAGTAAGGGCTTATGGAGTATCTTTAAGTAAGTACAGACACCTCTGGGCACACACGTGGGGTAAGTGCAGACTGATCACGGGGTCCAGCCCAGTGGGGATCACGTTCACGGAGCGGTGCCAGCAGGGATACAGTTTTCTGAAACGTGAACCCTTCTTGCTCAGGTTGAAACAAAACAAAGTGGTCTTCCATCCACCTAAACAGCAGTTATATTCCTGGGAAACTCTGGAGTATCATAGCCGTGCAGGTCCCACGTGGAGCCAAGTGAGGGTCTTAGCTCAGGTGGTTATAGCAGGAGGTCCCCCCACAGACGTCTGGCGTGACCTCGGCAGGGTGCAAAGGTAGTATTCACTGTGCTTTTCGGGACACATCCAGAGCCACGTCATTCACGCCAGCAGCATCCCCAAAGCATGGTGACAGTCGCGGTGACACTGAGAAAGTCCCATACATTCCCAAAGCACTCCTTAAAAGGGGGTGCTGCCCCTGACGAGACCCCCCCCCCCGGAAGGAAGACAGGCCTGGGGACGGGCACCACCCGGCCTGGCGTCACACGCACCATGTCCCTTAATCCTCATCACGGTTCTGTGACGCCTGCTCTAGGAGCTGGTTCTCAGCTGCTGAGTAGCTGACCCCAGGCTGGTGGTGAGAGCCCTGCGGATTCAGGACCCAGGTCCAAGGGGGCCACACTTCCCACCAGAGCCAGTCTTCCCCGATTCATGGCAGACAGGGCTCGGGCATCCCCTCCACGTGGGGCTGAGGCCCCTGCCGGCCGGACGGAAGGCAAGCAGCTGTGGGTTTGTCTGTTCTCACGCGACAGCTAGGAGCAGGGGAGCCATCACAGCCCCCAGAGGCAACCAGCAGCCTTCTCCGGGCCCTCCGCCCCGTCCTCCCCCAAGAACCGGAAGGTGGGGCAGGGGGGCTCCTCGTGGGGCAGGAACTGCTCCCCTCGGGGCCCCACTCACTTCTCACCACCCACTTCGTTCCCAAGACGGAGGCTGATTCTGTCCTCTGTCACTTGGGGAGCAGCCCAGCCATGGGGTTAGAAAGCCCCAACCAAGATGGGGGGCCTGCGCCCCTCCCACCAGCCCCTCCCGCTAGCCCTTAGGGGCCTGGGCGATGATCAGTGGGCACCGGGAGCTTCGGAATCAAAGAAGAGTTAATCAACGAGGTCAGTTAAGTAACAAATGCAAGGTGGGAAATCATTTTGACAATAGGCTACTTTTTCTGTGAAAAAAATAGGGGGTAGGAATATATTTGCTTATTTGCAGGAAGCATTTGCATAAAGAATCTCTGGGGAAATAAGAAACGAATGAGAAAGTTTATCTGATAGGAGGCGGGGGGAGAGACTCTTCACTGTACACACACCTTTTTGTATATTTTTGTCTTTTTGAACCACGTGCATGGAGAGCCTCTTCCAAAAAATTTAATTCAGAAAACTTAAGAAGGCGTGGATGCTGAAAAAGGGTTCCGGAAGCCTGGCCAAGCCCCCTGCTTATGCCCTGTCCACCCTGTCCTCCCTTTGTTCTCAGATGATGAGGTCACCGTGGGCAAGTTTTACGCTACTTTCCTGATCCAAGAGTATTTCCGGAAATTCAAGAAGCGCAAAGAGCAGGGCCTGGTGGGCAAGCCCTCCCAGAGGAACGCCCTGTCCCTGCAGGTGAGGGGTCCTCGCCCCCCCCCAGGGGGCCTGGCACCCTCCTCTCGCCTCTGCCAGGTCCGGGGCTCTCACGGGCTGGCTGGAGGCAGGTCCCTTCCTGAGGGCCCTGAGCCTTCCCCAAGGTGGATGCTGCAGGGGTCACCCTCCCCTCCTGTGGCCTCGCAGCCCACAGAGCTTGGGGAGTTGGCTGGGGGATCTGCTGACGCCCCTGAAACAGCCCCTCCCAACATGCCTTCATCCCCCGTGGACCTCCGGAGGCTGGCCTGCTGCAGGGAGAAGCACAGGGGCGGGTGGGTGGCAGGTGGGGCACCAGGTCCCTCACGCATCGTCCCCCTGGGCTCCAGGCTGGTCTGCGCACCCTGCATGACCTCGGGCCCGAGATCCGCCGGGCCATCTCCGGGGACCTGACCGCCGAGGAGGAGCTGGACAAGGCCATGAAGGAGGCTGTGTCCGCGGCCTCAGAAGATGACATCTTCAGGGTAGGGGGGTGCCCCGGCTGCGGTCTTCAGCCTCCGTAAAGCTGGGTCTGGAGCAGAAGGGTGGGCTGGCGTCCTGAATCCAGGGAGGAAGCCCTGAGTCTTCGGCAGAATCCCAGCTCCCCGCCCCAGCCCCTCCCCCCAGCCCTCTCCCATCCCTCCACCTCATCCAACACTAGTCCTTCTCAAGCCGGGGCTCCCCGGACCCGGCTGCTCACAGAGCATCACTGGCCCTTGGAGAAGGCGGGAGGGAGCTGTTTTCCTAAGGAAATGTTTTTTAGGAGACCTTCCTACATTACACATTGCAAAGTGCTGGCCTTTGGGCCACATCGAATCCACAGACCTATTTTGTTTTGCCAACATTTGAAAATCTGGCACATTCAAATAAAAATCTAGACTTCTAGCCTCTCTTGAAAAAACCAGAAGGTGTGCGGTATCAGGTAGCAGAGGTCTGGAAGCCAGTGGCAATCTTGACTTAGACCATGAGGTCTCCAGGCCCCAAAGCCCCATCCGGCCTCCTCTCTCCCCTCCTGGATACTGAGGCTGCCATCAGTTTTATATATATATATTTTTTTAATTTATTTATTTAATTTATTTTTTTTTTGCGGTACGCGGGCCTCTCACTGCCGTGGCCTCTCCCGTTGCGGAGCACAGGCTCCGGATGCGCAGGCTCAGCAGCCATGGCTCACGGGCCCAGCCGCTCCGCGGCATGTGGGATCTTCCCGGACCGGGGCACGAACCCGCGTCTCCTGCATCGGCAGGCAGACTCCCAACCACTGCGCCACCAGGGAAGCCCTATTTTTTAATCTATTTTATAAATTTATTTATTCATTTAATTATTTAATTATTTATTTATTTATTTTTGGCTACGTTGGGTCTTCGTTGCTACGCGCGGGCTTTCTCTAGTTGCGGCGAGCAGGGGCTACTCTTCATTGTGGTGCACAGGCTTCTCATTGCGGTGGCTTCTCTTGTTGCGGAGCACGGGCTCTAGGCGCACAGGCTTCAGTAGTTGTGGCACATAGTCTCAGTAGTTGTGTCTTGTGGGCTCTAGAGCGCAGGCTCAGTAGTTGGGGCGCACGGGCTTAGTTGCTCCGCGGCATGTGGGATCTTCCCAGACCAGGGCTCGAACCCGAGTCCCCTGCACTGGCAGGCAGATTCCTAACCACTGCACCACCAGGGAAGCCCCTGCCATCAGTTTTAACAGTGAAAACTAGTGCCTGCTGGAATTCTGGGGCCCTTGCACCCAGCTCTCTTCATGAATCCCCAAGCTATTTGGCTAAAAATCCCATAGCAAGTGAGACGCTACCACCCAGAACTGCGCTAAGGCCTCTCACCCTGCCTCCCCGCCCCAGCAGGCTCCCAGGCGGTGGAAACATGGGGGTGAGAGGAGCCCGTCACCCTGAGGCTGTCCTGTCCTCACCACCCTCCTCCTTGTCACTGTGAAATGTCCATCACTGAATGGCCTCAGGGA
Organism: Mesoplodon bidens; assembly: GCF_964165515.1. NCBI lineage: Eukaryota > Metazoa > Chordata > Mammalia > Artiodactyla > Ziphiidae > Mesoplodon > Mesoplodon bidens. Next base: position 544,370 of record NC_138167.1, on the reverse strand, counting down.
CACACTAGCATGTTAGTGTGACCCCAAGAGAGCCCCAGCCTTACAGGTAGCTACTTGCCCACTTGCCTGGGACAAGGGGGGAAGTCGGGGGAAAACACTGGTTCCTGATTTGAAATCTAAGACTCTTCCAGGGGGAAGGAGGCCAGAGTGTAAGTGGTGGAGTAACTAAGTCCTTCTTATTCTCAGAACCATTTGGCCAACGCAGTTCCTAGCTCAGTGAGCCAGTTGGATTCCTTTTTTTAAATCCCATTAGAACCTTCAGGCCCCTTTTTCCACCCCTCGGCCCTCACATGCCCCGCTGCTGCAGTGAAGGGTCTCCACCCCAGACTCGGCCACGTGTTGCCCGGCGGGACTGAGCTCCCGGTGGAGAAGGGGAGGCGGCCGTGGGCGGGCCACCCCACACACACACCCCTCCGTCTCGCCTGCAGAGGGCCGGCGGCCTGTTCGGCAACCACGTGGGCTACTACCCCAGCGACAGCCGGAGCACCTTCCCCCAGACCTTCACCACCCAGCGCCCTCTGCACATCAGCAAGGCGGGCACCAGCCAGGGCGACACGGAGTCGCCCTCCCACGAGAAACTGGTGGACTCCACCTTCACCCCCAGCAGCTACTCGTCCATGGGTTCCAACGCCAACATCAACAACGCCAACAACACCGCCCTGGGCCGCTGCCCCCGCCCTGCCGGCCAGCCTGGTGCTGCCAGCGTCAGCACCGTGGAGGGCCATGGGCCCCCCTTGTCCCCCGCTGTCCAGGTGCAGGGGGCCTCGTGGAGGCTCAGCTCCAAGAGGTGAGCAAGGGGGTGCATGGGAGGGGCTTGGGGAGGAGAATTTGACCCCTCAGCCCTCCAGCTGGGGTGGAGGCTGCTGCCCAGACCCCAGCCAGAGGGCGGCCAACACAGCCTCCCGGGTCCTGCAGCCATGCTCTGGAGGCCCCGTGGCACCACTGGCCGGCAGGTGTCCCAAGGCGCACGCCTCTGGACGGGGCCTTCTCTGCTTTCTCCCCCGGAGCAGAGGGGCCCTGGCCCCGATGCCCGAGGTGTTTGCATCCTAGAGCCACCACCGTCTCCGTCCCCTGGGCCTTTCTCAAGTCTCTGCCCAAACCTGGCCTTGGGCCCCCAGGGGATGGGGCAGGTCCACCCCTTCTTCTTCGTGCCCGTCTCGTCCCCGGGAGGGGGCATTCTGGAGGCAGGAGGCCCTTCGCTGGGCGCTTGCCTGCTCTGACCCCGCGCGGGATCATTCCTGGCAGTCCTGACGGCGTCTCCCGGCTCCTGTCCCTTTCTTTTCTCCCACCCGCTGCTCCCTGGTACCCCAGGACCCACTGCCGTGATGTGCTGGGGCGGTCGGCGCCTCCTTCCACGCTCTGGGCCTCGGCACGTGCCTCATTTATGTCAGCAGCTCCGGGCTCCCAGGCCCGGGAGGATCTGAGCACTTCACCCTTAGCTGAGCTGCCCCTCCGAGTGGGACAGCAGCCGCCAGCAGCCCCGTTTCTGGGGCAGAACCCCTTTCCTCCCCTCCAGCTCAGATCCAGAAGTGATCTTTTCTAAACCCCTGGACAAGTGTCCTGAGCTGCGTTCATCCCAGAGGCCAGCTCCCGGCCGCCCGGTGTTCACGTCCCTTCATCACGCCCGCATTAGCTGAGTTTCCAGCCTGGGCCGTGTCCCGCCCATCGCAGCTCACGGCTGAGTGCGGCGGCCCCAGCTCTGGCCTCACGTCCTGCACACGGCGGCCCGTGGGGGGAACTGCTGGCCTGCCACCGTTCTGCATCCCCAGCTCACGCCCCTCCCACGCCATCAAGAGCACTCAGCGTCTCCTGTGTCAGTCACCGCGGGCAGGGCGCCATCGGTCAGGGCCTCCCCAGAGATCCGCCTGGACCCTCCCCGAGTGGCTCACAGGCCCAGCGTCAAAGCTGGACACTGACCCAGCACTCAGATCTGAGAGGATAAGCTGGAATATTTCCCAGAGGCCCCTGGAGTCTGAGCATAGAGTGGGCCCCAGCACTCAGGACCTATAGGAAGAAAGGTGGAGGGAGACGCTGAGCAGGACACAGACAGGAAGGGAGAACAGAGACCAGAGCTAAAGACCACGTGACCCAGTGGGCAGAAGACCAGGGCCTGGGGGGGAAGCAGCTCAGGCTGAGGCACGTTCTGGTGTGGAAGGTCTCCAGCTCAGGGGGACTCAGGTTTGAGGGGGACTCAGGCTCGGGGGGCTCAGGCTCACTCCCCACTGCTCAGAAGAACGAACCCCTTTGTGAGGCCTCTCCTCTGTGCTTTGCTCTAAGGAGTCAGCACCAGATCAAAACCATGTCACGTATGACACGGGGAAGTCCTCAGTGCTGCCCAGCAAATGCCCACAGGCCCGGCTATCTGCAGGAGAGGGAAGGGACCACCCCCTCGCTGGTCCCCCCGCCCCCTGAATAGTGCGGCCGGCCCTGAGCCAGGCAGGCAGACGGTGTTACTGGTGGGGACACTAGTCATGGTTGGGCTACATGACTTACCCCAGAGGGTAACTGAACCGGGTCAGAACTCAGATCCCCTTGGATCCTAACCCGGAGGCCCTTCCCCACCATGGAACCCTTATGGTTACACCTCTCAGCTCCATCAGTGGTTGTGTGTGTGTGTGTGTGTGTGTGTGTGTGTGAGAGAGAGAGAGAGAGAGATGCCTCACCTGCTGGGGCGAGGGGAGGGGCTGGCGGTTGCTGACTTTTGTCTCTACCCCTGACACTTTAGGTGCCCCTCCCGGGACAGCCTGATAGCCATGGTGTGTCAGGACGAGGCCCCTCGGGATGAGACTTGTGACCTGAGGATGGATGAGGACGCCGAGTACAGCAGCGAGCCCAGCCTGATCTGCACGGAGATGTGAGCTTTGCCCTCCCCGGCTGCCCGAGAAGGGGAGGGGAGGGGGTGACGGGCGGGTCCCTGGAATCCTCCTCTGGCAGCTGCAAAGCAGAGGAAGCCCCCCACCCTCATACACACGGTCCCCTGGTTGGCTTGGCGCTTCCTCATGACACGATGCTTTCAGGAAAACTGCTAAACGTTGTTTCCTAGGCTTTCTTGACACGTGTACATATTGACAATGAAATATTCGTGAAACTGCCTATAATAAAGCTTCCAGCAGAAGGCGCTGTTGTCAGCCGTAGCTGAGATTTCCAACACAGCCGGAATTTTTTAAGAGAAGGGTTTTTAAACTGCAGATCCAGACCCATTAGGAAGCTGTGACATTTGCTTAGTCAGTTACAATCAATGCTTTTAAAAGAAATCATAGCACAGAATAACATAGAATAGGATAGAAAAGGACGATGGGAAATAGCATATTCAAAGTCACAAACGTAGTATTATTTTGTGAAGCGTTTGTTGCCAAGTGCCATAAAATGTATTTGTGACTGTGAGTTGCATTCACAAAGTTGAACCTGTGTTAGAAGATTTCCTGAGAGGAACACTTTATCACAAGGAAGGACCAGCCCTTTCAGCTTTCGCTGTTCAGAGGATGCAGATTAACACATGGCCACATACCCGAGAAGTCAAGAAGAGCATCTGTTCCCACCGTCTGGGCTTTTGGTGCGTGCTTGGTGCTTGCAGGCCCTCTGCTAGATGGTGGACGAACCGGCCTCGGCACCCAAGAGAGGGCACAGGCTCGTTAAGGAGCTAAGAGGGGAAAAATAAAGATTTCCTCAGTCGCTGCTCACAGAGTGGTGCAAACAGCGAGAGTACAGACATTCAGAGAAGGTCAAGGTCGGAGAGAGGCACCAGGCATGAGGTCACACAGAAGCTGGGTCTTCAAGAGTGGTTACGGTCTGGATAAGAAGCAAGTGTAATCGGGAGGGTGACCAAGCTGAACATGAGAGGCAAGCATCGTGGGTTTTGTCCAGAACCTTCCCTGCACACCTGCAGATGCTTGCAGACAGCACACCAGGAGTACAGGCTCTGTCCTCAAAGTACGTGGAGTCACGCCAGGCACAGGCGGTGGCCTCGTCTGCGACGCGAAGGGCTTAGAACACAAGCGGGCGTCTGGGGTGCAGACGGCTCCACTAGGGGTTGCAAAATCAACTTAGGGGCCACAAGGGCTTTTTTTTCAGTGAAATAGCCCAGGCCAAGGTAGAACAGAGGCTCTCGGGTGCCGCGGATTCAGGGAAGGTAATCACGGACCCGAGTCCAGCCCTCGGGCACGTCTGTCGTGTGCCCTGGGCCAGGAGGAGCCGTTTCTCACGGAGTCCCCGTTAGAAGGCCCAGGAGCTGCTGACTCACTAGACACCCCCAAGGGCCCGCAGCTGCCCTCACCGATAACCGCACGTTCGCGCTCTTGCTGACCAAGGGTGGGCGGGCCCAGAGAGCGAGGGGGCACAAGCGTGGTCTCGCGCTGGCAGTGGCCGTGGTAGACAGCATCCGCCTGTGAGCATGCCATTGCGGAGAGAAGCTGCAGGCCCAGAATTGGTTTCCAGCTTTCTCAGCAGCGGTGGTCCCCCTGCCTCGAATCACGAGTGCGGGAGGACACACGGGGCACAGGCGGAAGGAGCCGGGAACATCCGGGACAGCAGAGAGTGCAGCCTTTAGAGAGCACGGAGTGGGGGTCCCCTCACCAGGGAGGAAGCAGGCTGCCCGGAGGGGACAGTGCCCGGTGTCCTCTGCTTCCAGGCTCTCCTACCGGGACGACGAGAATCGGCAGCTGGCGCCCCCCGAGGACGACAGGAGAGACGTCCATCTCTCTCCGAAGAGGGGCTTCCTGCGCTCCGCCTCCCTAGGTAACCTGAGACTCTCTCTCTGAAGGTGGCCACCCCCCCGCCCCGTGACGGTGGCCAGGCACACAGGGGTGACTGAGGAACGTCACCCCATGGGGCTCAAGTGGCCCACGGCCGGGCTGGACGTGTGCTAATGCTGCATCTCAGCGAGGGCCCCGGGGCGGGGGGAGGAGGCGTCCGTGCCCCTCCCTCGGTGTGAGCCGTCGGGCCCGTGTCATCTTCTTTTCTCTCTCTCTCTTTCTTTTGTTTTAATATTTATTTATTTATTTATTTGGTTGCGCCAGGTCTTAGTTGTGGCTCACCGGCTCCTTAGTTGCAGCATGCAGGCTCCTTAGTTGCGGCATGCATGTGGGATCTAGTTCCCTGACCAGGGATCGAACCCAGGCCCCTTGCATTGGGAACGTGGAGTCTTATCCACTGCGCCACCAGGGAAGTCCCCCGTGTCATCTTCCGTGCTGACCCCTCACTTGCTCCGCAGGTCGAAGGGCCTCCTTCCACCTTGAGTGTCTGAAGCGGCAGAAGAGTCCAGGGGGAGACGTCTCTCAGAGGACAGTCCTGCCCCTGCATCTCGTCCACCATCAGGTAGCCCCACTTTGGGACAGGCCGCAGGCCACCACCTAGCAGGCTGGACAACCCCGTGATGATCATGCACCAAATCCCCCAGATGCCCGTCAGCCTTCCTGTCCAGACCACGGCTGTGTCCCCGCCCCTGGCCCTAACAGCCCCCAGGGAGGGGGCTCTTCCCACATGAGGACCGTGCTGTCCCGGGCGGGAGACCCGGGAGGTCCTGGACAGCAGGAGCCCCTCTGGAGGCTGGAAGGACCAGCTGCTCCGGGTCGGCCTGAGCATTTTCCTCCCAGTGGCCAGATGTTCCCTCCCCAGACATGGCTACACGACAGGCAGATGCGGTCATACCTAGAGCCATAAGACACCTGGACATTTAGCTGCACAAAAATCCACCCACTGGAATACGGAAATGACCAGAGAGTGTTCCAGCAGCACGGTCAGGGACAGGGATGATGTCAGGAAAGTGGGTCCAGGCAGATTCAGCAGTTGAACCGGCTCTTGGCCTGGGTGATGCCAAAAGATGGCGAAATCCAAGACCCCAGCATCAAGCTGCTCTTAGGACCCTAGAACTGACAGAGATTTCCAACATCTAAACAATTAGGGTCTAAACTAGATTCTCCCCACCTTCTTACCTCTGTGATTACATACTCCCTTACCACGGGCCTTTGCTTTAAATGACTTTTTTAATCCCCAAAGGCATTCAGTGCCAATCAAAGCTTACAGTCGGCATAAGACAGCCAGCGTGGCTCTGCCAGGGCGATGGTATTTCTGCTCAAAGAAATACACGATTTTGCTCAGCCTGTGTGCCATCGCACGAATACACGTGGTCTCCACAGGGCTTTCTGGAATGTCGAGCAGAGCCTTACGCTTCCCTCAGATCCCCAGGGACCCAGGACCCCAGACTTGGGGGCCCTCGAGAGCAGTGGGCAGGGAGGCCAGCAGGCTGGGGGACACCGCGTGTGCTTCTCTGAGAGATCTCTAGAAGCTGATTTCACCCATCTCTGCTTATCGTGCTGGAAGGAAAACCTCCCTCAATTTACAGCCTCCCCTTATGCTTCTGAGCTGCCCTCTGACCCTTGCGGCCACGTTCCCCGCCTCTCTGCCCCTCGGGCTGAGCCTCCCCACCAGGCAGTGTTGCTTCCTTGGACCCATCACGTCAGAGCAGGTGGAGAGGATCCATGGCTCACGGGGGATGGGGCCAGGGCTAGAGAGCAGGGGACCTGGATCCCACTGGCCCTTGGCTTTCTGAGCTTAGAGGAGAAAGATCCCTGCAGAATGATGGTCACAGAGTCTATTTAGGGCGGTTGAGACCGGCTCCAGGTCCGGGTGCCTGACTGAGAGCGTGCGAGCACTGGGCAGTGGGACACGGCTGAGGCCCCCTGACCCGCACTCTCGTGCCGTGTCCACAGGCGCTGGCTGTGGCGGGCCTGAGCCCCCTCCTGCAGAGAAGCCATCCCCCTGGCGCCCTCCCCCCGCCGCATGCCACGCCCCCTGCCACGCCCGGCCCGGCCTGGCCCCTGCGGCCTGTGCCCACCCTGCGGCTGGAGGGGGCCGAGTCCAGCGACAAGCTCACCAGCAGCTTCCCATCCGTTCACTGCGGCCCCTGGGCCGGGGAGCCCACGCCCTGCGGGGACAGCGGCGGCATCCGGAGGGCCCGGCCCGTGTCCCTCACTGTGCCCAGCCCGGCGGGGCCCCGGGGCCGGCCCTTCCACGGCAGCGCCAGCAGCCTGGTGGAGGCGGTGAGTAGGCGGAGCCACGCGGGCTGGGCAGGGGCCCCACAGGCAGAATGGAGGGGCCCTGGGGGGTGTCAAGTCTCCCGGCCAGAAGGACCCTCAGGTCTCAAGTCCGCGTGAGCGCCCAGCCCGGCCGAGGAAGGGCGTGGGGGGGACCATGAGGGCACGTGGGGTGGGAGGAGCGGGCGGGGGCTGGGGTGTATTCCAGGCTCACCTGCTGCTCCCCGAGGCCTCCAGGAAGGGGGCAGATGCTTCGGGACAGAGCGGGCAGGGGCCGGGTGTGTCCTGCACATACACGCGTGCACACGCGTGCACACACACACGCACACGCATCGTCCCCGAGATCCTCACTCCCAGAAAAGCAACCAGTGGCACTGGGCCAGGTGTCACCAAACGAGACTGAAGGTTTCCTGGAAAGAGTCACGTGGGCGTCCTGGGGCGCCGGGTGGGTGGGAGGGAAGGACCGGGGCCCCTGTGGCCTCCGTGCGCCCAGGTTGCCTGCGTTTGATGACGGTGCCCCCGCCCCGCCGTCTCTCCTCCGGCCCGCACGCCCCTAATGCCCGCAGGGGCGCTCCGTCGCACTCCTGCCCGGTGCGCAACCACACACACGTGTACTCACGTGATGCACGCACACGCGAGTACACGCACGCACGTACACACACTCTCCTCCCGAAGTGACCAGTCGGAAGCCCCTGCGCCGGCCCCGAAGGGAAGAGCCGGGCTCAGGAGTAACGCCGTCGCGGCCCCCTCTCCCCCAGGAGCCGGGCTCAGGAGTAACGCCGTCGCGGCCTCCCTCTCCCCCAGGTCTTGATCTCAGAAGGACTCGGGCACTTTGCTCAGGATCCTAGGTTCCTCGAGGCCACCACCCAGGAGCTGGCCGACGCCTGCGACATGACCATCGAGGAGATGGAGAGCGCGGCCGACAACATCCTTAGCGGGGGCGCCCGGCAGAGCCCCAACGGTACCCTGCTCCCGTGTGCAAACTGCAGGGACCCGGGGCCAGACCGAGAGGGGGGCGCGGAGGACGCGGCCTGGGCGCCCAGCCCCGAGCCCCGCCAGGGCGGAGAGGAGCCCCGGGACAGCAGGGCCTTCGCCAGCAGCCTGTAGCAGCCGGGCCGGAGATGCCGGGTTTTTATTTGTCTCCATGTTCCTAATGGGTCCGTTTCAGAAGTGCCTCACTGTTCTCGTGACCTGGAGTTAACCGGAACAGCGTCTTCATTCATTTCGTAGGGACAAGACCGAGTCGGCGGCCAGGAGAGGAGCAGCCGCGGTCCGTGTCCGGCGGGGAGCGGTGGGGGGAGGGCGCGGGCACCAGGGAGGGGGCCCCCCCCCGCGGCCGCCTCGGCTCCCTCAACCCTCACCCAAAGGACCCTGCGCCAAACGGGTGTCTTTCAACTCTGCTTGTCAAGAACTCATTTTGCACATATTCTGTATGAGCCTCACTGTCCCCATAGAGCCAGGGCCCTGTGCCTTCACGGAAGGAAGGAGGCCCCGGCCAGGCCCTGGGGAGGGGAGGGCGCTGCAGCTCCAAGCCAAGGCTGGCCACCGCCCCCTGCGCCACCCGCGTCTGGACCCCCTTCCCACCCGGCCGTGGTCACGGCCACACCGCACCGTCGGCGCCGGGGGAGCGGGCACGCCCGCCGGGACAAGACCGGTGGTGCTGAGCGCCTGTCCAGCGCTCTTTTGTTTGAGGATTTGACATTTTTCTTCACAGCATGTTGCAGTTTTCATTTGGGGGGTTTTGTTTTTTTATACTTTTGTTTTCCCAGGGGGAGGGGAGGGAGAAGAGTGTTTACAAAGTTTTGCAGCCACCCACCTTACCGTTTTCACTTTTGCAAATGTAAATCGGGTTCAGTTTTGTTGTATTATTTAACGGTCGTGGTTTCCTTTTCTACGGAGGATTCAACAGAGCCGCCGTGGGAGAGTTTTACCAGCCGTGGTGTATGCCCAATAGTTTGTTATCATTTCCTTAGGTAGTGACAAGATTTCTTCGGTTTGGTTTCATAATTTAAAGGTGATCAGCAATGCACTTGGTAGGGTCTTGCACAAATGTGTGTAGTAGCGCGTGCCCGAGAGAGGAAGCAGCACGGGGTCTCTGCGAGTGTGTGTGCCGTGTGTACGGTGGGTTGTGTGTGTGCGGGCGTGGGCTGAGTCTGCAGCCACGCTGCGCCCGGGCCGCCAGTCTGCCCGCAGTTCCCCTTGGGGCTTAAGGGTGGGGAGCTCTGAATCTGGGGCCGTTTGAAAGCAAAAGCAAACCACACTCTCTGCTTCTGAAACGGGAATCAGTAACTCTGCATTTTCTGTCCCACAAGATATGCAAAAACAATGCAATAATATTCATTTTAAAAATACAGTTGTGAGTTGTGTTGGCATTAAAACTGTGTTTAAAAAACCACACAGAAATTTAAGGGAGAAACTCAGAAGGCGTTTTGCTTCGATTTGTTCCGTGTAATGTTTTACTGCATTGATGGTGTTTCTGCTGAAGAGACCGTTATACTTGAATTCAGGTCAGTCTCAGTATTTTACAAATATTTTTTTAAAACTGAATTGCAATTGTGCCAGGCGAATATAATGAATTAAGTTTGGTTTTGGATTCACTTCTTGTATATTTGCTGCATGTAAGTAAATCATTTTGTATTTGGAGTGTGACAAGCTTCACCTTTGAGCTCTTAAGTGCTTTTCTACGTGTGGCTGGGGAAAAAGGGGACAGCTTTTCTTGTCCTTTGTGTGACAAGTGCCGGCACTACCCGTGTGGGTCCCGACGCAGGCTTGGGCCTCACTGTTTTGCATATCTTGTGTTCTCTTCCGTTTCCCTCACTTTTCCCCAGACGGGGTAATAGGTGCCTCCGTGTCTTGCTTTGAGAGACCAGGACCCGTCTTCTTCCCACGTCACTCTGTCTGCTCTGCCCTGGTTTTCAGAGTTGGAGTTTCTCCGGGGAGAGCCCTGCACCGTGAGGGGCCGTGAGGCGCCCTAAGCAGCCTCTTTCGTCACCGGGTCCCCCCGGGAAGGGTGGCTGACCTTACCCTTCACCACCCCCCGCCCTGGCACAAGCGTTCCTTAGGGAAGTGCCCATTGACCGGGAGGGTGGAGGGGAGGGGGTCCTCAGCCGACAGCAGGGGCCGGAGCCAGGCAGCAGGTGCATCCTGTCCATCCAAAGCCAAGTCCGTCCTGCTCGCTTCTCCATCTTTCACTCATTCTGGAACAGGATCTCCTCCAGCCCACCCCTCGCGGTACGGCAGCCACAGAGGGACGAGGACTGGGGGCGGGCGGTGCGTTGGGAACTCGTGGTGAGGGCAGGCCCGGAGGCATTGTGGGGGCATCTCTCTGCCCCCGCACCCACCTGGACATCACCCGGGTGCTACATCCTTCAAACAGGTTCCAACAGTGACCGATTCGGGGGAAGCAGGACCCAACCGTTCATCCGGACCTTCCCCGTTGAGTCTCTTCCAGCCCCGGGCTCGCTCAGCGCTTCTTGGCGCTGACTTACCAGAGCAACTTAGAAGTCAAAGCCAGGCAGTGCCCGCTGCTCCGTGAAGACGGGTTTTCCTGTGGTGGCCTGATGTGCACGCCCCCAGGTGAACACATGCGAGGGCTGCTCTCTGTTCCTCCAAGCGCAACCCTTCCAGTCTCTGCGCTCCTTCTTGGTGCCATCGAGGTCTTGTAGGAGTTACATTGAGGTCCTTTGTCCCGTTTCCCTAGATGTCTGCCGCGGCTGCTAGGATTTTAGTTCTGATGGAGAGCGGAGCCCTTTGGGGTTGATACCCAGCTCTTGCTGTGCATTTGGCCCCTGGATAGAGCTGTGGACTCTTAGCTGACCTCACACACGCCGGCACACACTCAGCCTTCTCGTGCTGTCTTCTGTTTTCCTTTTGGGCTTTTCATCTGTGTCACCAAATCTCAGCGACCGGCTCGTGCTGGGCTTATGCCAGCTACTCCCAGGGCTCCGCCAAGCGCGTCCCCCCCATCACCACGCACACTGCAGGCGTGCTTCTCCTTTGCCGTCAGCTTTGTCTCTGTCGGGAAGACCCATCCAGGGAGGGGTCTTCCTGGGCCAGAGCTCAGGACCAGCTAGGGTGGGACGGACACGCGGCACCCATCCTCCCGAGCCTCATCCGTCTTGTTGTCTCCACCTCTGCACCCAAAACAGAATCTTCCCATGACCTTGGAAAGCAGAACCATTGTGTTTTCTGAAGCCCTTGAGCAGCAGGAGAAAAGCCATGATGGCCAAGGACCTGAAGGACTTGAGGAGTTTAGGCTCAGGGTTTGGTGAAGCTGGTCTGTGTTTGTCCCCTGCTGGGCCAGCCTCTTGTTTCCACCTTAACCTTACAGTTACTTACGTGCTTGGCTTGATTCCCGGCTGTCTCCTTTCCACCCGCCTCCTAGAAGGTTCTTTTTGGTCTTGGGTTAAAATGCAGACATTTCCCCTAGATTTTGGCTTGATCTGTGAATTTTTCTCTGCTTTGCTTCAGAAGCTCTTCGTCCAGTCTCTTCCCTCATCTTCTCAGTCTGACTGGGACCCAAGGGTCTGCCTTACCCGTCTTTATCCTCTTCCACGCCGTGGCTTCCGAGCTGCAGGGTCTCATCCTGAGCCGCCCATCACTTCCTGCCGGCCGGCCTCCAGACACACCGTCTCCCCATCCGTTAGCTGAGGGCACCACACCCTCCAAGGCCAATGTGACGTCTTTCTGAGGAAGAAGAGCCCCTGAAAGGGAGGAGCTTGGAGGTCATCGAGGGGGTGAGGGCTGCTTTCCAGGGGCCAGTTGAGAGTATGTGCCCCCCACCCCATAGGCCAAGGAACAGAACGGCACCTAGACCAGTACAGGGAGGAGCCCGCGTGGTGGAGGCCCACAGCCTCGTCAGGCCACCGTCACAGGCATTGCTGAGCACGGGGGTGGCACCTCCACACCCAGCGAGACCGGAAGGACGGGCGTGTCGCTGTCCAAGAGGCCAAGGGCCGGGCGACCTGGTGTCGACCCTCTAAGCCGCTGGTCCGTCGAACCAGAGCCCAGGCCAGGTCTGTTTTTTTAAAGACCAGGCTCTGGTCTGCGGAAAGTGCCAGCACTGAACCGAAGGGAAACTGGGGCAAAAGGGGGCATGTTTTGACCCCCTGTGTCTGCTCCTGTTTTGTGGAAGGAAGTGTCCGGTGTGACGGCCCGCCGTGGCCGGGACAGCAGAGAGGCGGGGGCCTCAAGATCGACCGTAGAAGAAGAGAAAAATAAAAGTGCTCTGGTGCTGTTTTCCCAGCCAAACCACTGTCTCTGGCCGTTAGGGGTGTCTGCCACCCTGTCCCCCTCTCTGCGGATACTTCTCCCGCGTGTGGGCCACGGGCTCCAGTGGGACGACAGGCGGGCTGGGGGGATACCCCGGGGTCACCACAGGAAGCCAGCGCCCAGCTTTCCTCGCAGCTGTGCCCGCATCAGGGTGGGCCTCCCTCCTTTTCCCCAGCCCCCCGTTTTCCCTCTTCCCCCGGTTCAGTGAGAAGGGGCCTGTGAGCAGATTCTAACATAGTTTCTTTGTGAAGCCATTTCTGGGTTTAACTTTATTTATTTATTTATTTTTGTTTCCAACGAAACCCTGCTTTGTGAGGCCAGGCAGCAAACCAGCAGGTAAATGTGTTTCTGCCAGGGTTCCGCATCGTTGGGGAGAGACCTGCACCCCACACGCGCGCACACCGACACACGCTCTTGTACACGCGCACGCACCGTGACGGGGCAGGCGCCAGCCCTCGGGCTGGGATCAAGATGCCTGGCTTTGCCCTCCTCTCAGAAGGCTGAGTGCTGACTGGAGAGAGAAGCAGAGGTCCTCCCCCGGGTGGAAGCGTGCCGTCCGGACTGAATTCTACTATGAACTAAATATCACTTCTCTTCATGGAGAAAATACCACCACTCTTAAAGTCAAGATTTTTTCTTGCCATGATTGGAGGAGGTTTGGTCCATAGCAGGCGGGTGGCGAAGCCCCTGAGGCTCCCTGGTGTCTTAGAACAGCCTCCTTGTGGGCTCTCTGAAGGGGAACTGGCGATTGCAGCGGAGTGTATGGAATGTACCGTTAGGCTGAGTTGGGCAAATCACTGAACCCTGAGAGCAGTCGGAGGTGGAGTCTTCCACGGACATTCCCTTTCTCCCCTAAATCAGGGACGCCCAGAGGGGGACTAGAGAGCGGGACAAGAGTTTGGATGTCACATCAGCCGAGTCCACAGCCTCCTGTGGGTTGGGGCTGCCTTGCTGCAGACGCCTCCCCTTTTGTGGGGCATCCAGGCACCCAGGTTTCAGAATAAGTAGTGTGACGTGGATACGGCTCCTGGAAAGGGAGTGTGACACTTAGTCCACGTGAATCAGACATGTACGACAATTCACCACCTGGGAGGACTCGGGAGTGGGAAGATGTTCCACCGAGCTCACATCTGAGCCGCTCTGGGGTCAGAGGCTGTCTGTTTCAGGGGAGAGCCGTGTCTGTAGGAGACACGGAGGTGGGCACAGTGCTTCCTAGTCACGGTGCGGCCCGGAGGCTCCCGTCCCGCCATCCTCGGTGCCCCTGTGTTTGTGGGCCGGCATGAGGAGAAGGGGGCCCAGCCTCGGTCGCCACCCGCTGCCCTGGCTCCTGAGGGCGTGGCCTGCGGGGCCCCAAAGCCCAGAGCAGGGGGCAGGGGAGGCCCTGTCCCTAGACGGGTCACTGGGTTCCAAGCCCCCCTCCCCCAAGATGTCCCACCGTGGAGACACCATGCCAGGCTTGAAAGGGAAAAACAGAACTTGGGACTCAAGGGTAGACGGTTTGTAAAACAAATAATCCAGCACCAAGGTCTCCTTCAGAAGGCGGCCCCAGAGACCCAGATGCAGAGGCCCCTTACTGCCTGCACGTCAAGGGCATCCCACCCACCCTCAGAGTCTGGCCTTGACCTCCCTGCCCGCCCCCCTCCACTGTTCTCCCAGAGCCTTGAGGGAATAAGGTCTGGCTCTGGAGGCCCGGATGTCCAAGGCACAAGCAGGTCTGGACTAGTCTGTGATGTAGCAGCGAGAACCACCGTGGAAAACACACGTCCACTAAGAATCAGGGTGACGGGCCCCCCACTGGTTGGTGAAACGCCAGAGTGTGTATCGCTGTCACAATTGCCCTGTTTTATTTTGATGCCCCTGAGCTACCAAGCCAAGGTCCTCCGTGCGGGAGGTACGGACGCAGCCCCTCCACCCCCCCCCCCGCCTCTTGTCCCAGCTCGGACCCCCTTCATCCTCCGACCCACCGAATCATGCTCGTTCCCAGAGGTCGGTGCCCCCGCCGTCGCCCCTGCGCCCATCCCCTCCCCACCCCCTGCGTCCCGTACACCTCCCTCCAGGCCCTGCGGCTTCACAGCCTCATGTTGTAAATACTGTTGTACAGTTTGTAATCATCAAATCACCCCAAGTCAGCGGCCTCGCCTGGGTCCCTTCTCACCTCGAGAAAGGCCAGGGAATCGAGAAGAGCTTCAGGGCCATCTCTGTGTGAGACGCTATGTATATTCCTGTAAGATTGCATTTTTATCTAAGGAATGATGTTATTTAAAAAACAAACCAAAAAAAAAAACAAAAAACAAGAATTGCAAATAAATTTCTTAACAATGTCTACGTTGGTCCGGTCGGTCATCCCTCTCGCCTTCTCATCCCGTTTCCTGGACTCACAGAAACGCCCTTAACTCTCATCCTCCAAAGGGGAGGACGGCCAGGGGAACGCGGGGAACCTGACCCCGGGGAATCTGACCCCGGGGACGGTCTCTGACCTCATTTCAGCAACTCATCTCATCACCCAGGTCTTCCTTGCAGTGAAAAGGTTAACAGAAAAATGGTCAAAGGTTGACAAGGGACACAATAGGAGAAATTAAATGCACGATGCACAGAAGACAAGAGCTGCCCCCCACCCCCAATCGGGAAAGGCACAAAATTGGTTTTGAATAAATGAAGGAGAGGGAGGGGCGAAGGAAGAGGAGAGAAGTCGGGTGATGAGAGCATGTATGTGAAAGTACTTTGGGGACTTTCCTGGCAGTCCAGTCGTTAGGACTCCACGCTTTCACTGCCGAGGGCACAGGTTCAGTCCGAGGTCGGGGAACTAAGACCCCGCAAGCCTCATGGCACGGCCAAAATAGTTTTTAAAAAAACAAAACTTTGAAAGCTATAAATAGGCAAGTTGTTTTCTTTTCTTTTTTTTTTTTGATTATTAAACAGACTCAGGCAAACCTTTCAGAATAATTCCCTGTGTCACAATAACTTGTCCCAGAAATAACGTCTTAGTTGGATACAGTTACGAGATTGTCCCCGTGGACGATTGAGTCCATTCCGGGAATTACGAGTCATCACCGCCCTCCCTCCTCCTCTGCTGGAGCCGCCTCGGCCCCAACCCTGCCCCCCAACCTGGACCCTGGGCTCTGGAGTCCAGGCTCGGAGGAGAGGAACACGCGTGGAGGCTGCTTGTCCAGCTTCCAGAGCAGGAGCCGGGACCTCGGGTCACGGTCAGTGGTGAGGTATCACTTCGTAGCAGCAATGACTGAAGAGCCAAAGTTTGATACTTTCGATCATCCGGGACAGACTGGAGACTTGCCCTGTGATGCATCTGTTCTGCTTGCATTCTGAATGCTTCCTCAAGTGGGACGGAAGGAGCCAGGCTTCGCCCTGGGAGTGGTCACCACGCGAGCAGCCCTCACGCGTGGACGGCCTCCCTGCTGCTATGCTCTCTGGGTCAGCGTGTAGGCCTGGCCCACCCCTCCCCTCCTCGGGCCTACTTCTGCCCACTTCCTCCTTTCTCCCCCCAGGGGGATGTGACTGTTGGTCTGACTGCCCAGAGAAGTCGATATGAATTGGGCCCATTACAAGGGTGCGGGATGGCTGTGTGGTGGAAAGTCAGTGGACGCACCTGACACTCTCTCCTGCGCTTGCTTTTTCCCGCCTTCTTTCTGTGTATCTCCGTCTTGCTCCCTGTTTGCACGCGGTTTGCCAGGTAGGTGGGCTCCACAGGCTCTCAAGCCCCTACTCTCAGAGGCCCATCTGGACCCATCAGCCCAAAAGTCAGGCCGCAGGAAATGGGGCTGGAAGACCCTCGGCTGCCCGTGAGCCGCGTGAGGGGCTCGGCCCAGCCTTCGCAGAGCCCCACCGTGAATGTTATCAGACACCTTTCCAGCTAATAATAAAAGGCACCTACGCTTTTCATTGGCTGCAGATCCTTGTGCGTCATTTCCTTTCTAATGCAGTCATCAGGTGAAAACATTCCCTTGGAGCCGTGGCTCCATTTGGAAACACCGAATGCAGCCAGCGCCGGGCAGGGTGCTGCTGGGACGGTCCCCACTTCTGGGATGGTGTGCAGGCCCCTTCCCTGAGCAGAGGTGCCCACTGTCCTTTGGAAGTCCCATGGGCTAGGAGCTCACACAGACGCTGAGTGGCCCGGGGGGGACCGAGCCAGCTGTCAGCCCCAGGGCCACACTCTTCCCCCTGCTTTATGACCCTGGGCTGGACCCTGTGGCACTTCTCCTTTGCTGGATGCCTTGAGGTCGGGGTTTTTCAGGAAACAGGACAGATGTCCTGGAAGGGCCCGGGAGGCCGTGGGGAAAGACGGGAATTCCTCCCCATGGGCTGCTTCTTAGTGCAGCAGCCAGTGCTGGGGGTATGGGGCCAGCAGTGGCCACCTTGGGGGCCCCGTGAGCCGGCTCCCTGCCCCCTCTGGCCAGTCTCTCCGTCCCCCGCAGATGGCTCGCCCCTGTGCAGCCACACCGTCCTCCACGTCCAGGCTCCCTCGGCCCTCGCGGCAGAAGCTGCCTGCCGGTGCTTCCATAAACCTAGAGTCCTCTCTCAACCCCTGTAGGTAGTTAGCCAGTCTTTGTGTTAGCCTCTCCCTATTCAAATGACCGGAGAGCGTTTTGCCCCTGACTGAACATACCAGTAACCCCCGCGGGGCCCTTGCTCGTCCCTCTGCCTGGAATAGTCTTCACCTGGATGAGTAGATGCTCAGACGTGGCTATCCACTGACCACTCCGCGTCCAGTCCTTCCTGTGGTCAAGCTGAAGCCCTGAGCAGCCTCCATCTACAGACCTGACCACTGGGCACCATCGCCTGCAACCAGATGAGCCCAGGACAGTGGGGGTGAGAGGCCTGCTTGTGATACAAGCCAGACCTTGATTCCAACTCTGTGAACCTGACTGAGAGCCGTGTCACCACTGCCTACAAGCCCCAGAAACAGGCCCAGATTCTCTGAGACCACGTGCTTATACTCCCATGGTCTACAAAAGTACTTCTTGAGTCCCTAGTATGTACCCGACACTGTTCCGGGCGCTGGGCAGATAGAAATGCTTGGCTCTGATTCTGCCCTATGATGCCCCACCCGTCCCAGGAGTAACCCGTCTTCTAACAAAACCAAGAATGCACTGGGTGAAGCCTCACCCACAGGCTGGAGTCTCCCCACAGCCCAGCTGAGGTTCTAAGCGGGGCTGCACAGGCCCTGCCCACAGTCTGCACAAAGACGTCCAGCCTGGGGGGGGAGTCGAGGTGCATCTGGAGGCTTTGTGCCTGGAGGCGGGGGTGGGGTGGGGTGTGAGCCCAGCAAGGTCACGTATCTGTGACCGTATGTGCAACGGAAGGTGCTGGGCCCTCAGGTCCTGCCTTGCTGGGCCCAGCGCAGAGCCAGTGGGTCATTCAGGACGCTGAGCTGGCCCATGCAGGGGCTCCCTTACCCAGGGAGGAGGGGCAGACGCAGCAGTGGCCTCAGTCCCTGGCACAAGCCGCTTCGGCTGGGGCTGGGCCGGCTGCTGGAGAGAGCAAAGGAGAATCGTCTCCTGGGATGGAAGAAAAGCACGCCTCCACAGACGCATGAAAGCTGAGACCACCCAGCTTCCGCCGGCTCCTGTACCAGGTGGGGCCCTGGTGTCAGTGTGCTCGTTTTCTATGCTGGGCAACAGATTTCCACAAACCTAACAGCTTACAACAACACACCTGTAGTGACCCACAGTTTCTGTGGGTCAGGAGCCCAGGCGGAGTCCTCTGCCGTCTCCTGAAACTGCCATCCACGGCACACTGGGCTGTGTTCCCATCTGGGGGCTTGACTGGGGAAGAAGCCACTTCCAAGTTCATTTAAGTTGTGAGCAGAATTCGATTCCTTTGCGGTTGTAGGACTAATGCCGAAAGCTCAGCTTCTCTGCACGAGTGCCACATCGAATCTCACAGACAGAGTTTTGGGTGAAGCAGAAAAGAACAGCTTTATTGCTTTGCCGGGAAAAGGGGGACACGGTGGGCTCCTGCCTCGAAAACTGTGTCCCAACCCCAGAGGATTTGATGAGGGGCTTTATAACGTGGTTCATGGCTGGGGCTGCTGACAGACGAGGGGGTGTGCAGGGTCTCAGGTGGTCAGTCTTCTAATCCTGAAGAGCTTCTCCGGTCCCGTTAGTCTCGCCTCAGGTGGTCTTTGGCCGGCTCCTCCCTTGATGAGCAACTGTTCGAATCTGCCCTTTGGAAGCCGGGGAAGGTCATGGAGGCTAGAACCTTGCCCACAAGAGATGGGGGACCATAGGGCCTCTCTCGGTTTCAGGACTGAGGTCCCCGTTTTGCTGCTGTCCATCAGCTGGGGGCCCCTCTCACCTCGAAGAGGATGCCTGCACTTCCTTGCCGTGCTCCTACCCCCAAAGTCCCTCCCTTCAAAGCCAGTAAGGGAGAGTCTTCTATCTCACAGGCGTGACATCTGGTGGGTTAGAAGCAACTCATGGTTCCTGCCTGAGCTCAAAAGGGAGGGATTACACAAAGGCATGGACATCAGGGCGGAAAGTCTCTGGGGGACACCTGATCTGCACAGTCAGCCTCAGAACCGAGGCTACACGAGGGGGAAATCCCAAGCACGTCCACCTAAGTGATTTGGGAGCATCACGCTGGCGGGGAGAGCACAGGTGGGGCTGCGGCTCCACCCTCTGCATTTACAGCGCATCCCGGGGGCCCACCAACCTCCTTGGACCTTGGCGGCTCTCAGCTCCTCCGATCTATCAGAAGACGCTGGAAGAACAAGGCGGGAAGCTCTGCGTCACGGGCCCCGGGGAGGATCTTGGACCTGTCACCACATGCCCCCCCACCCCCACCCCCAGTTAAACAACCCGAGCCTGGCTGTGGGCAGGGGACGTAAACACACACATTTATTTTGCGGAGGAGGAAAGCGAAGGTCGGCGGGAGGAAGCCCCACGAGGACAGAGCTCGGAGGGACCCAGACCCCCAGCGTCAGCCGGGACAGAACGTGGCGCTGGGCCGGCCCTGGAGCAGGTAGTGGTGGACGCTGTAGAAGAAGAAGCCGGAGCAGAAGAGGATGATCACGATGGACACGGCGATGAGCGTGTAGATGGACACGCGCTTCTCTGTGGGGCCGCGGATGACGCAGAAGAAGGGCCCGGGGCAGCTGTCAGTGCTGCAGTGGACGGTGGCCTGGCTGACCAGGGGCGGGTGCTGGTACCTGAGCAGGAACAGGAACACGCACTGCGCGCCCACCTGCAGCAGGAAGTACAGCAGGGACACAGCAGCATCTCCTCCCAGTAGAAGTTGGGGGCGGCCGTCTTCGGGGAGGGCACCTGCTCCCGGATGCCCACCACGGAGCCCTCCTCCACGTCCCCTGCCACCGACTCCACCGACCTGGCCTTGATCTGCTTGTGCCGGACCTGGGCCATGAAGAACTCCATGAGGAAGCAGAAGAAGGAGAAGCACCCCAGCCCCACGGTGAGGCTGCTGAAACGGTTCTCAAAGCACTCGGCCAAGCAGCGGCAGGTGATGTTGCCGTGGCACCAGAAGTCCTCGTGGATGAGGGCCCGGGGCATGGGGACCACATACACCACCACTTCGTACACAGCGATGAAGCCGAACCGCAGCTGCTGCCCCACGTGGTAGCCAGACTTGTTGCCGGCCACCGAGTACAGCACAGGGATCAGGGTGGCCACCGCTGCCCCAGCCATCACCTCGGACGCTCAGGGTCGGGAAGGCTCCGGCCGGCCTCGGGAGGGGAGGGGAGAGAAAACAAGAGCAAAGGGTCAGAACGTGTGAGCACGTGCCGGGCGCCCAGGCACATCCCGAGAGTCTGCTCGAGTCGGACCACCACCAGCAGTGGCTTCACATCGTGACCACGGGTACCTGCACTCCCCGGACGTGGTCCTGCCTCTCTCCACCCGCAGCCCAGGACAAAGGCTGCCCACCTGGGGGCACACCCAGCTGCTTATTATTACACATGTAACTCTCCTCTCCGCTTTGATAAGCCTCTGGAGGCCAGGAAATCACCCTGCTCACGTTTGCAATGCCCGTGTTGTCCACACAGACTATCGCCCACAACACGGATGAACTAGACTTGATACTTGGATGAGGGAAGGAAGGAACAAAAAAGTGACTTCAGCAACTCTGGGTGTGTCTGGCTGTTCTGGAAGCCCCACGGCAATCTATACCTTGTATCTTTGCCAGGGAATTTCCTAAGACTGGAGCCAGAAGGAGTACAGCGCTCCCTTCTCTCTCCTGCACCTTAACCTTGGCTCCATCCACAACGCTCCGAAGGGCACCTATCACCAGAATTTGTCTATAATAATAACAAGGGAATTCCCTGGAGGTCCAGTGGTTAAGACACCACGCTTCCACTGCTGGGGGCCCAGGTTCGATCCCTGGTCGGGGAGCTAAGATCCCACAAGCCACATGGTGTGGCCAAAAAAAAATTGGTATAATAATAATAAAACACAGACCACCTACGGACCGCCTACCGTTGGCCTATATATGTGCCGGAGGTTTAGACACATCACCTTAACAGAAGAGGAAAATGCTTCACATCTTTATCAACTTAACTTGGGTAATTGTCAGGGTTTGTCCTCTTGCATATGTTCATATAAATGACAGTGACCAGTTATTTAACTTGAAGTTTAAAGTATTTAACAAATGCCTTGGGTGTTTTTTCAATTGTGGTAAAATATACATAACACAGGGCTTCCCTGGTGGCGCAGTGGTTGAGGGTCCGCCTGCCGATGCAGGGGACACGGGTTCGTGCCCCGGTCTGAGAGGATCCCACATGCCGTGGAGCAGCTGGGCCCGTGAGCCATGGCCGCTGAGCCTGCGCGTCCGGAGCCTGTGCTCCGCAACGGGAGAGGCCACAACAGTGAGAGGCCCGCGTACCGCAAAAAAAAAAAATATATATATATATATACGTAACACAAAATTTACCATTTTGACCATTTTTACTGGCATTGTGTACATTCTCATTGTTGTGTAACCCTCGCCACCACCCATCTCCAGAACTTCCTCATCTTCCCAAACAGAAGCTCTGTCCCCGTTACACACTAGCTCCCCACCCCCTCCCCCCGCCCGTGGTAACCAACATCTACTTTCTGTCCCTATGAATTTGGCTATTCTAAGGACCGCCTTGAAGAAGAAAGATATAGTGTCTGTCCTTTCGTGTCTGGCTTATGTCACTTAGCAAAGTGTCCTCAAGGTGCACCCACATTGTAGCCTGTGTCATAATTTCCTTTTTTGAGGCTGAATAACGTTCGCATGTATGGTTGGACCATATTGTGTTCATCTATTCATTCGTCCATGGACACTTGGGTTGCTTCCACCCTTGGGCTCTTGTGAATAGTAACACCGCCATGAACGCAGGTGTGCAAATATGTTCGAGCCCTGCAATCACCTCTTGCAAGTCCAGACCCAGAAGTAGAACTGCTGAATAATGTAGTTCTTTTTCATTTCTTTCTTTGTTGTTTTTTTTTTTTTGGCCATGCTGTGCAGCTTGTAGGATCTTAGTTCCCCGACCAGGGAGTGAACCGGGATCCTCGGCAGTGAAAGCGCCGAGTCCTAACCACTGGACCGCCAGGGAATTCCCCAATTTTACATTTTTATCAGCAGTGCACAAGGGTTCCAATTTCTCCACATCCTTGCCAACGCTTGTTATTTTCTGGGGTTTTTTTAAAATGCTTTGCATTTTTATTGAAAAATTGTCACAGAATGCTGAAGAGTCTCTATTTATTTTTTAATTTATTTATTTTTGGCTACATTGGGTGTTTGTTGCTGTGCGTGGGCTTTCTCTAGTTGTGGAGAGCGGGGGCTACTCTTCGTTGTGGTCTGTGGGTTTCTCATTGCAGTAGCTTCTCTTGTTGTGGAGCACGGGCTCTAGGCATGCGGGCTTCAGTAGTTGTGGCACACAGGCTCAGTAGTTGTGGCACACGGAATCAGTAGTTGTGGCACACAGGCTCAGTAGTTGTGGCTCACAGGCTCTAGAGCACAGGCTCAGTAGTTTTGGTGCACGGGCTTAGTTGCTCTGCAGCATGTGGGGTCTTCCCCGACCAGGGCTCGAACCCGTGTCCCCTTCATTGGCAGGCAGATTCCTAACCACTGCGCCACCAGGGAAGCCCTGAAGAGTCTCTCTTTTTTTTTTTTTTTTTGCAGTACGCGGGCCTCTCACTGTTGTGGCCTCTCCTGTTGCGGAGCACAGGCTCCGGACGCGCAGGCTCAGCGGCCATGGCTCACGGGCCCAGCCGCTCCGCGGCATGCGGGATCCTCCCGGACCGGGGCACGAACCCGTGTCCCCTACATCGGCAGGCGGACTCCCAACCACTGCGCCACCAGGGAAGCCCCCTGAAGAGTCTCTTTAAAAGGCACCTAAGACTTAGCAATGTTTTGAAGTTACCCCCATATCAGGTCCCAGGCAAGCAGCCCACACGTGGGAAGCTTGAGAGTCACCTGCCGAGGCGCTGGCACTGATGGGGGACAGTAGTCGAGGGGTGGAGGTGAAGGGGCCAGTGGGGAGCACGTCGGGCGCTGCGCTGAGCCGACAGTCAGGCACTCACAGTCTCCCTTGATCCTTAGAGCAATCTCGTGAGACGAACAGTCTCGCTTTCCAGCTTCGAAAAGTGAGGCTCAGAACATTAACTCCCTCCCGGCAGACAGCCCAGCACAGGGAGGCGCCGGGGTAGGAACCAGGACGGTGGAACCCAGAGCCCGGCCTTGGGACAAGCTCAGGGGAAGAAAGGGGACCCCATGTGGCCACACCTCACCTGCCGCTCCCGTGGGAAAAGGAAAGGCCGGGCTCCAGGCCCAGACCTCCTGGCCCCTCTTCCCTCGGGACGGCTTCGTGGCCCCAAATAAAGAGCCGAACTCCGGCGACACGTGCCGACCGGTGACTAGGCCCACGGCAGCAGCTGAGCTTCTGCAGGGACGGAGCCTGGCGGGACCACCTGCGCCCCTGCTTCTGCGGCCACAGCGCCGAAGCCCCACCCGGCCTCCCCCTCTCCGGTCCCGGAGCCCAGGGGACCCTCCTTCCCCCCAACCGCCCCGCTCCTCCGAATCTGCCCCCAGCTGCCCACTGGCCGCGCGCCTGCCCGTCCCCACGGTGCCCACGAATCCCCGCGCTCGGAAAAGCAGGTGGAGGCGCCCTCGGGTCGGGACTCCCGGAGTTTAGAAGGGGGCGTGGCGTCGAGGGCCTGTTCTGGAGGTTGAGCTTCCGCCAGCTCCTGCATTCAGATGCCCCAGTGGCTGAGCCTGGAGGGTCGACAGGGAGGGTCCGGAAGCTCCTCATTCCTGGCGACCTCCAAGCTCCCCAGTCTCGTCTCATTGCAGCGGAGCACGCGGAGGAGCGAGGGCCCCGCTCCTTCCCACTGAGTCCAGGTCGCAGCCCCGCCGGCCTCCCCTGCCCCGGGGGCGGCCTCGCGGATCAGCCCTCTCTCCCTGCATCCTCGGCAGAAGCCCCTCACGGCGCCCCCATCCCCCTTCAACGCGCTCCTCCCCCAGCTGAGCTCCTGGGCGGAGAGCGCGGGCGTCTGGCGACTGCTCAGGCCGTCCCCACCGCTCACCTCTGGTCCCCTCACCCCCTCCCAAGTGGCGAGTCAGGATCTCCGTCTCCACTAGAGGAATGGTGTGCTTGCTTTGACCGAGCGACGAGAATGACTAATTCACTGTCTTCTTTCGCCGGAAATCTCAGCACTATGCGTTCAATGGCGGCAATTCCATTAGACTAGGTTCATGGCGTATTTATTTTCCTGCCCTGATACTTTCAATTCTAATTGTGTTTTTATGGTTTGATGTCATAGGTCATATTCTAAGGTACCATAAGTTCTTTGGAGCCAAAATGTACAAAGGGGCAAGAAAAAAACCCACCTGGATCAATTTGTGTTCAAAGAGGAATTCCAAAGGAAAGATGATGTCAATTCTGGTCAAAAATATAGGGGGAAAATGGTACCCAGTGATTCAGCTCTAAACCCTCGGTGCCCGGCATGAAGTGAAAAAGATGACTATGTAGGATATATTCATGGTTATTGATATTAAGTGTATTGAAATATAGTCGACAATATTGTAACAGCTTTGTGGTGATGGATGGTAACTGCTCTTACTGTGGTGACCATAATGTATAAAAATGGAGACTCACTACATTGTACACCTGAAACTAATGCAATATTGTAAATCAACTATATTTCAATTTAAAAAGTGAACTTTAGGGCCTCCCTGGTGGCGCAGTGGTTGAGAGTCCGCCTGCCGATGCAGGGGATACGGGTTCGTGCCCCAGTCTGGGAGGATCCCACATGCCGCGGAGCGGCTGGGCCCGTGAGCCATGGCCGCTGGGCCTGCGCGTCCGGAGCCTGTGCTCCGCAACGGGAGAGGCCACAGCAGTGAGAGGCCCACATACCGCAAAAAGAAAAAAAATAAAATAAAAAATAAAAAGTGAACTTTAGGGCTTCCCTGGTGGCGCAGTGGTTGAGAGTCCGCCGGCTGATGCAGGGGACCCCGGTCTGGGAAGATCCCACATGCCGCGGAACGGCTGGGCCCGTGAGCCATGACCGCTGGGCCTGCGCGTCCGGAGCCTGTGCTCCACAACGGGAGAGGCCACAACAGTGAGAGGCCCGCGTACCGCAAAAAAAAAAAAAAAAAAAAGTGAACTTTAGCTTACATTGGTGATGCTTTCCACTGGTGGCACAAAGCAGCACTGTACCCTGAGAACTGTGTAGAGTCTGCCGCAATTAGGACAGGCTACACCTTAGAATCACCTGGGAAATGAAAAAACACTTATGAGCAGACACCCCCCCCACCCCCACCCCACCCCAGACCAACTGAATCAGTGTGGAGTGGGTGGGGCAGCACCCTGTGATCCTAACATGTCCCCGGGGGATTTCAAAGGCACGCCCCCTTTCCAAGGGGCACAGCTGCATAGGCCCCTCGGAGCCTGGGAGCAGGGTCAGCAAACTAGGGCCTTGTTCCAAATCTGGCCACCAGCGGAGCTGAGATGGTTTTTACACTTCTAAGTGGTTGGGGGAAAATATCAAAAAAAAGAGGAATAATACGTTGGGACGCATGAAAAGTACATGAAATTCAAACGTCAGTCTCCATAAGTAACATTTTCTTGGAACATAGCCACAATCCTGCGTTTACCTACTGTCTCTGGCAGCTTTGGGGGTGTAGGGCAGAGTCAAATATATGGCTGCAAAGCCTAAAACATCTACTCTCGGACCCTTTGCAGAAAGAGCTTGCTGACCCCAGCTTGAAGGGAGTGGGTCTCCAGAGCCCAGCGCCCCTGTGTTGTGTTCCAAGAACTTCCCCATCTGGGAAGGTGCCAGAGGTCGAGGGTCAGGTGCGGGGAGATCCTCCTCCTTTCCCACCTCTTCTTCCCACCTGCCCTTCTCTCACTTTCAAAAGAGAGGGAGGCCTCTCACCAGCCCCGGGGCATAAAAACCTCCTAAGCAAAGGAACAATTCCAAATACCCGAGTCTAGTAAGATTCCGATGACACGTTTTCAAGTCAGGAGGGTTCCAAATATTGCTTTACCAAAACTGAAAAGGACTCCATCAAGTTTCCAGCTGCCAAATCATTAAAAATATTTGGTGACAGATGGCTATGTGATTTTAGGCACATAACTCAGAAGGCGTTCAAAGAATTGAGTAACATGGTTATGACAGAGCTAATGACATAATTATGTAAACGAGGTTTTCTGAGTTTTACAGCTGAAATATTTAAAATGCTGAATGTCCCATTCTGTGAATAAGCAGTTTTTGTCCACAGATACATGAACTCAGTTGGAGGAAAAGCCATGCATCTCATTAAGAAGTGAAGTTCAAGGGCTTCCCTGGTGGCACAGTGGTTAAGAATCCGTCTACCAATGCAGGGGACACGGGTTCGAGCCCTGGTCCGGGAAGATCCCACATGCCGCAGAGCAACTAAGCCCGTGTGCCACAACTACTGAGCCTGCGCTCTAGAGCCTGCGAGCCACAACTACTGAAGCCCACATGCCACAACTACTGAAGCCCGCACACCTAGAGCCCGTGCTCCGCAACAAGAGAAGCCACTGCAATGAGAACCCCGTGCACCGCAACGAAGAGTAGCCCCCACTTGATGCAACTAGAGAAAGCCCGCGTGCAGCAGTGAAGACCCAATGCAGCCATAAATAAATAAAAATAAATAAATGTGAAAAAAAACCCAAATTGTTAAAAAAAAAAAAAAAGTGAAGTTCAAGTAACAGTTTGTTATCATGTTTCATGAGGACTTACCAGAACTCACGTTATCGTTGCATTATTTTGATCACTGACTCCCGGTCATCGTCATTGTGAAATGATGGGCTTGGCTTCTTCCTGGCTGTTGACCAGAACTCTCTCAGCTCTTGGCCGCCTGGGCCTTTCCATGGGCAGCGCACAGCAACCGGAAAAGGGTTGAGCAACCCCAGGTCCGGGTCTTTCGTAGCCTAATCTTGTCAGTGACTCCCCATTGTCTTTTGTCTCATCCCACTCATATGCTATTGCTGGAAACAGGTCACTAGGCCCAGCGCACACTCAAGGTAGGGAGATACAGAAGAAAGCAAATACCAGGAGGTGGGATGGGGTGGGGGACATCTCAGAAGCTGCCTACTCCTAATGTCAAATTTTAGTAATTATAGCCTCTACATGTTTACACTTAGGATGAAAATTTTCAGGTGTCATCTTAAAAATGTATGGAAGGATGCAGAGTTTTCCAAAATTCTTTTACAATAAACAAGTAAAAGTGTTTGGAGACAGCGGAGCTCCAGGCCTAATGCAGCTGGGTGCTGTCGGGCAGAGGGGGGGTCAGACGGTTGCCAGGGGTCTGCCAACAGCGGGCAAAGGGCAAAGGGTGAGGGGTGCTTTGGACAGCGAGAAGATCCACCTCCCCAGACCTGGGAAGCCTGTCTACATTACAAGGACTAAGCGCGTCTGGGTCCGCGGATGTCGGGGGCCAGCAGAGGCGGTCAGTTGTCAGGGAAGGAAATGCAGACGACGCTGGGCTTAGGACGAAGGCAGGAAAAGAATGAAAAGTGCATTTCCGGGAGGCACACTTGTCAGCAGCGTGTAGGATAAAACGGGAGGGCAAGGCCTGGGACAGGGGGTGATGGGGACCCAAGAAGGGGGCCGCCCAGGGGACTGGGGGTCTTGGAAGGCCGGGGAGGAGGGACTTAGTCCACAGGCTCCAAAGGCAGGCTCCTCTGGACCGGAGACTAATAAGAAGTGATCAGCCAGGCGGACCCTCAGCAGACGTGGGGCGGGTCTCTGGCGAACGCGCAGGCTCAGCGCTGGGGGCACAGACGGCCGAGAGCAAGGGAGGCCCAGAGCCCGCGCAGGTGCGTGGGGACCAGCGCTCCCACCTCCTCGGGGGGCCGAGGTCGTCGGAGCGCGGAGTTGCCCCGACCTCGAGAAGGAGGAGGGTAAGCCAAGAAAGCAAAATCTGGGTAAGAGGGTGAGGATACAGAGAGACAGGGACTGAGAAAAAGGACTTCCTTTGACGGAGAAGAAAAAGAAGAGAGTAAGACCGGGGTCGAGAGCTCGGGGAAGGTATTAAAATAGAGTTTTACAGCCTGACGGTAAGAGCAGGGATGAAATACTGCAGCGAGCTGAGCTGGAGCGCAGGAAACGCGGGCCCGGGGTTCGCGGCGCAGGCGGGGCTGAAGGAGCGCGGGGAGGAGCGCGGGGAGGAACGCGGGGAGGAGCGCGCACCTGGGACGCACGTCGGGGCGGGACCCGCGGAAGGACTGTCCAGGCCCGAGTCCTCCCCTCTGCGCGGCCCGCCCGGGGCAGGGCTGGAAGCCGGAAGCGGCCGCGTGGGAGCTAACTCGGGACTCAGCCGAGGGGAAAACAGGGGCGCGCCCTCGCTGCGCCCCAAGCCCAGGCGCGAGCCCTCCGCGAAGGCCGGGGCCATGGGGGCTCCGCGCCGCTGGCCGCGCGCGTCCCAGGGGCCCCCGCCGGTGCCGTCGCTCCTGCTTCTCCTCCTGCTCCTGTGCGGCCCGGGCCTGGGTCGCGCCTCCCCGAGGCTCTTGGACCACCCGGCGCCCGTGTGCACCCAGCAGGTGAGACCCCGACGCATCCCGGGGAGCGGGGGCCGAGGGCCGGGGACGCGGGGCAGTCGCGTGACAGGAGGTCCGCGCAGGGTCTCGGGGGCTCCGAGGCTCGGGCACAGAGCGGGCCGCCGTGGGGAGGACTCCCGGAGCGCCGGGAGTTGCTATGCGGAGCCGGGAAGACACAGAGTTCGCTGGCAAAGATCGCGCAGCGCCGGTTGCACAACCTGGGCCGGCGTCCCAGCGGGAGGTGGCTGGGGCGGGGGTGGGGGGAGGTGGCGCCTCCGCGGGGGGCCCACACTTGGGGAGGGCCTCGGAGGAGGCGCGGCCGGCCGGAGGCGGGGCGCGCTGGTTAGTAAAGGGTGGGGAGGGGCCTACGGAGGGCGAGGCGGGAGCGGGCCCGGTGCCAGCCCGGGTCCTGGAGCCCTCCTCCGCCGGAGCCCGCGCCTCGGGGGCCCCGCGGCCTCAGCGCCTGGCGCACGGGCCCCGGGGCTGCGGGGGCAGCTTCTGGGGAGAGTTGTGAGGGCAGAGCGGTGACCCCTCCGGCGCGAGCCCTGGGTACCGCGCGGACCCTCAGGACGCCGCCCCTGCGGCCGCCACCGCCCGGGTCTGGGGTCCCGCTGGTCTGTATCCGCCGGGCAGCTGCGCCGCTGTGCCCACAGGAAGCGACACACCCACCGCCGGGTAGTGGCCTTGGGGTGGAGGACCGACTTCGGGGAAAAGAGACAGACAGACAGACAGACAGACACACACACACACACACACACACACACACACACGCACGCTCCGTCCTCTCCCCTCCGCTCCTCTTGTTTTCCTCGGCCCAGTCCCCTCCACCACTGGCGCTAAGAAATAACCCTCAGTATCTGAGTCAGAGGATGTGAAACAACCGAAGCGGTATTTCTCCTGACCTAATTTTGTCGAGGATTCACCACAAGAGGGTGGAGGAGGGTCAGCGACTGTTTAGCAGAAACTTTTCTTTTAACGTGAATGATTTGGGGACCGTCCTTGTGACTCCCACTCCTGGGCAAAGCCTGGGACCCGCTCAGCAGGTCCTTCCCTTGGACTCGGTGCATTTCTCAATGGCCACTTGCCAGGCGCCTGCAACATACAAGGTCCTGAAACGACAGAGCCCCACTGCCTGATGACCGGAGCGGTGGTGACTCACCCAGGAGCCTGGAGCGGGGCTCTCTGCGCAGCCAGTGGGTGTACAGAATTCCAGGGAAAAGAGAAAGTCCTGCAGCCTCGGGTGTTCTTTGTGGCAGAGAAGACACTTGGGCGGCCCTCCAAGACAGAGGTCTGGGTGTGCAGGCTGAGGACTGGGTGGTCTGAGTGGCAGGAAAGTGAGAGAAGCCTCGGGAAATGAGGGAGGAGCTCCCCTGAGCTGTGCTGAAAGTTCTTGACCTCAGTTGCTCAGCGGGAACAGGGGCTTGGCCTGATGGGGGTGTGGGGTTGGCAGAGAGGGATCCCCTGGCAGATTCATCTGCACCCCCAGGCTCTGCTTTCCCGCCCCCGCCGTACACCTGGCCACAGACACACGCCCCCCACGGCCCGCGGCTGCCCTGAAAAGAGACGAGCAACGCCCTCCAGATTTCTCTCCCTCCGCTGGCGCTTCAGTGGTTAGAGCACCACGTAGTGTCAGGGGAAGCCCGCACTTGACCCTGGAGGACCTGGGTTTGCATCCTGACTTCACCACCTGCAGCCCAGGGCTGCAAGCGCGAGACATGGGGGCTGACAGATGATTGTGGACCGAAAGGACGAAGGGGAGGGTGAGCAGATGAATGACGCAGCCAGCTCTGCCCACGAAGCAGTGACAGGCGGAGACCAAGCAAGGTTGGTTCTGGTTGCTTGGATTTAGCGCCTCAGAACCCAGGGGACTCTGAGTCCCCCCCACCCATCCGATCCTTACTGGAGAAACTGTGTTTCCCTGGGGAACCCTTCCCACCTGGGCCTTCTCAGCTTCCCATGGCCATGACCGCCAGCCCAGAAGAAAGCCCGCAACTTGGAGCTGGTCGGCGGGAGTGTTAACGCAGAAGTTTCTAGACAGGATGTGTGTTCCTTACAAATTCTTCTTTTCCCCAAGCACTTGCAGCTCTGACTGGGGGTGGAACAGCCGTGGGTTTAACCCCATCTTCTGGTCGCCACAGCTTTCGACCGTGCCCCTCCCCGAGTGTCAAGTTGTGTCGTGTGGGCACCGGGCAGTCAGGGCTGCAGTCAGTGCTGGCGGCATCACCGCAGAGTTCATGGGCTCCTCCACGGGCTGCCAGCCTCTGTCCCAGATGTGACAGAGAGCACATAGCAGCAGCAGCAGCAGGAGGGGACGCGGCGGAGTCAGGCCTGGGCCTTGGGTGGAGCTTCTCTCTCAGCCGCCCTGCAGCCCCGGCCAGTCCCTCCACCGCTGTGACCCAGTGTTCCCGGCCATCAGGGATGACTCTTGCCTCACGGGGTTGTGGGGAGAGCTCATAACACGCTGGGCAGACCAGAGGCTTGTGCGTTGGGTGTGCTGGGGCAGGAACAGTGACCTACAGCTTCATGCAGCCTCTGTGCCGGGGGTGACAGGCGTACCTTCATTCAGAGCTCTCAACGGGCTTCCTGGCCGGCACCATTCACCATAACGTCTCGGAGACGTTAGGCGGCCGGCCGAGGTGGACCAAAGCGGAGCTGTGTGTGACCGCCCGGCCCACTTCTCTCTACCAGGCTCTGGCTGATGTCCGTGGAACTGTCTGAGTCTTTCCTTGTAATCTTCACCACCGCGGATGGAGATGGTGGGCCCACCTGTTGTGAGCACCCCTTTTTATGTAGAGGCCACGTGGCCATGATTAAGAGCCAGGTTCTGGAGCAAAACTGCACGGGTTTGAGTGTCAGCTCTGTGGAGCCTTGGGCCACTTAGCTGACCTCCCTGTGCCTCAGTTTTTTCATGAATAAAAAGGGGATGATGGTACCGACCTCATAGGACTGTTGTTAAGATTAAATGAGGGCTTCCCTGGTGGCGCAGTGGTTGAGAGTCTGCCTGCCGATGCAGGGGACACAGGTTCGTGCCCCGGTCCGGGAAGATCCCACATGCCGCAGAGCGGCTGGGCCCGTGAGCCATGGCCGCTGAGCCTGCGCGTCCAGAGCCTGTGCTCCGCAGTGGGAGAGGCCACAGCAGTGAGAGGCCCGCGTACAGCAAAAAAAAAAAAAAAAAAGAAAAAAGATTAAATGAGACGTGCGTACAAAGCGTTAGCATGATGCCTGGCACAGAAGGAGAGCTCGGTGAACACTGGCCGCTGCCATCGTCTTCATCATCGTGGGCAGCCCCTCTGGGGTTTCTGCAGGAGGCCCTGACGTCGTGCTGTTCACAAGCTCATACATAATGTTCTGGTCCTACTGCTTTTTAAATTAAAATGGGCATTTGAAACAAAGAAATGAGGGGTGATTTGTTGGAGGGGAATAAAGCAGGGTCTGTCCTGGTGGTATCCAAAGAAGATCCTGAATGTGTTTTTTTACACGCCTGAAAACATTACATTAATGTAAATTCCTTATAGAAATTAAATTATAAGAAGAAAAAGTCTGCTATGGCTTCCCCTAAACAAATTCGTGCTTTCATTTCTCTGTCTCACATTTGAATCCTTTCCTTTGTTTGGAGTAATGTCATAGATGAAATTCTACCTTTTAATTAACTGTTATCAAGGTGATATATGGTGATCCTTTTAAAATGGTACAAAGATGTTTAAAACAAAACCCAGCAGGTCCCTGCCCCCCCCCACAATCCCTAAAACAGTTCCCCAAAGAAGATCACTTATACTACTTCTAGTTATTTCTTCTGGCATTTACCTCCATACTTCTAAATGTACTTATATTGTTATTCTTCATTTGTCAATTTTAGATATTACCTAGACTTACAATAGATGAAAATTTAAATTTCTTACATTACCTCCTCCCACTGCTTCCCCTCCCAGTCTTCCCATTGTGGTTCTATCAGTGGCCAGTGCTTTTTTGTTTGTTTGTTTGTTTGTTTTATTTGGTTGCACTGGGTCTTACGGGTCTTAGTTTCGGCAGGCAGGCTCCTAAGTTGTGACTCACCAGCTCCTTAGTTGTGACACGCAGGCTCCTTAGTTGTGGCATGCAAACTTTTAGTTGCGGCATGCATGTGGGATCTAGTCCCCTGACCAGGGATCGAACCTGGGCCCCCTGCATTGGGAGCATGGAGTCTTAGCCACTGCGCCACCAGGGAAGTCCCAATGGTCAGTGTTTATACTATAACAAATGCTAATCTTCACTGCTGAGGCAAGTATGTGTGCTTTGGTTGTATTTCTTTTCTGGTAGAATTTCTCTTTCCTCCTGGAGATGATAATTCCTTTCATTCTTCACTTCCATAATTTTCCGTGTAACTAATGTTGGTTTTTTTCTATGAGATTTTGTCATATGTGTTTGTCACATGTCAGATATTCCGATATTTGCCATATGTCAGATATTCCATCAGTTTCATTCTGTATTCTCCAACCCCAGCCTGGACCGATTACTCCCCAAGCCTGTGGCAGTGGGTCAGTCTTCCTTCTCAGAGGTTAACTCCCTCATTTTGCTGGAGCATATCCTGCAGTTTCCTAAGAAAAAGTATGAGGGTGTGAGAGGTATAGATAGATGAATCGATTTTTTTTTTAAGTCTTTATGTGTCTGAAAATGTCTTTATTCTCCCCTCACACTTTTTTGATAGTTTGGCTCTATATAAAAATCGCGGGTTAAAGATACTTTTCCCTCAGGATTTTTAAGGCACTGCTTTGCTGCCTTCCAGCCCACAGCATAGATGCTAAGAAAGCCGATGCCACTCTGATTCCTCTCTGTGTATTGCCTATTTTTTTTCTCTCTGTAAACATTATGATTTTCTTTTCACTCCTGGTATTCCAGAAGTCTCATGATGGGCCTTGATCTAGGTCTTTTTTTCATTTGCTGTGAAGGCCATTCAGTGGGACTTTTTAATTTGGAAATAATCAGTTCTAGAATTTCTTTTTCTTTTCTTTTTAATTTCTTCCCTCTATTTTCTGTGTAGTCTTCTTCTGGAAATCTAGTTAACCATGTCTTATCATTCCTGAATTGATTCTCTAAATATTCCTATATTGTTTCTCCTATTTCTGTTTGTATTTGTTCTACTTTTGGAGAAATTTCCTGAATTTTATAGCCCAGTCCTTCTGTGGAATTTTTTATTTTCAAGATTCGTTTTTATTCTCTGCTTGCTCATTTCTCCACAGTACCCTGTCCTTCTCATGTGGATGAAGTGTCCTCTCTTATTTCTTTGAAACTGTTATATTTTGTTTGTTTTAATTTTATCCTGTTCCCAGCATTGTCTTATTTCCTCCAAGAGCTTTTTTTTTTTTTCATTTGGGGGAGTTTTGACCTGTTTTTCATACAGGAAATCCTTCTCAGATATCTGGTACCCTTTGGCTGTCTGAGAATATGTCAAGACTGAGGTCCTAAAAGCTGACTGGATGCCCTGTGTAGATGGGCGTTTTGATCGCTGAACTTACTGTAAGGGTCAAGCTGGTGGTGAATGTGGCCTGTCTGTTGGGCGACTCTCAGATGTCGAAATCCAGAGGTCTTTTCTCTGGGCTTGCCGGCCAGCATTCTTTTTTTTTTTTTTTTTTGGCTGCGCTGGGTCTTCGTTGTGGCACCTCTAGTTGCGGTGCACAGGGTTCTCTAGTTGCGGCACTAGGGCTCAGTAGCGGCACGTGGGCTTAGTTGCAGTATGTGGGATCTTAGTTCCCTGAGCAGGGATCGAACCCAGGCCCCCATGCATTGGGAGTGTGGAGTCTTAACCACTGCACCACGAGGGAAGTCCCCATGCCAGCATTCTGAGATCAGGGCAGGGAAAGAGGCTAAGGTGCCTCCCAGCTCCTAAAGGCACTCAGAAAATGCCAGTTCCATTTGCCATGTGCTATGCCCACTTCTCACCCTGTGTCTCCTCAGTTGACAGGAGAGAAGTGTGGTCCCCCCCACGAGAGTGTCCCTCAAAGAGAGAGGGAGAGTGCCTGCGTTTCGTTCTTGAGAATGAGCCCGGGGACGCCAGAGCCCGGCTTGTGGATTCAAGTTCTTTCTTGTCTGTAATTACCTGCTTCTCTTTCCCGCAGGGGCTGAACTGCACAGTCAAGAACAGTAAGTCACCGATTTTTGTTTTTCTCATGTTGCCGCGATGAAGCGCTGACCCCGCGCTGAGCTGACGAGGGTCCCAGCCCCCAGCAGGAGGACCCCTGAGATTTGGGGCCGCACCTGCACCTCTGTCAAGGACGTTCATCGCGCAGCAGTCAGGATGGGAGGCGCAGGCCTGTCATTAGGATTTTCTCTGGGGTGCTGCCCTGGTGAATCTGTAATACGAGTCTTTCGCCAGAGCTGTCACCCTGAAGTGGGCGACATCTGGGGTGGGACCTTGTTTTGTGTTTTAATTCAAGGAGGAGGCGCACAGTTCAAGTGTCTGTGCTCATTAGGGACCCCGCACATAACAATAGAGCAGCTCTTAAGGTTGTCCCACTCTCCTGCCCCACTTCCAGCCACTGCCTCCTCTTAAAGCCAAGGGCATGCTTTGTCGTCTCTCCTGAGGTGCCCTCTAGACATCAGAGCTTTGCCATGACCCCAGACAGGCATCAGGAAAGCGAGCAGGGCTGGGCAGCTGAGAGCACAGCCGCGGTCTCAGGGTCACGGCCTGACCCTGAAGGCCTGGCTCCCTGGCCCCCCGCGAGGTGTCTTCTTTGGTCTGCATCTTTGGTTTCTTGCAGAGCCTGCAAGCCTCTGATTTCTGCCTTTCCTGGCCCCCAGGTACCTGCCTCGACGACACCTGGATCCACCCTCGAAGCCTGACCCCCTCGCCCCCCAAAGACGTGCAGACCCAGCTGCGCTTCGCCCGCACGCAGCAAGGACACCTGCTCCCCGTGGCTCACGTCGAGTGGACGCTTCAGACAGACGGTGAGCGGGCATCTGGAAGTGCTGCCCACCTCCGGGTGAACCCACAGATTGGACCGCCCGGCCCTTCCCCCAGACTCAGAACTGGGCTCCGAGCCCTGTGCTCAGACACGAGGGGCCAGTTTAGTGAGAGGACCCATCGTTTCAGGCAGTGAGTCCTTTTTCAGTGTTTGGACGTTAACCCACGATCCTTCAAGGAAGGCCTTTCTTCAGCCTAAAATCTTCATCACCCTGGAAAAGGCGTCAGGTCGTGAGTTGTCTGACTGCGGGGCTGGCCCTCCTGACAGCAGTGCCCCAACCTCTCAGGGGTGGGTGACCAGGGCGCCCAGAGCTGTGGACGGTCTGGGGGAGCCTCTTCCTGAGGCTCCAGCCCCGCTGGCTGCTGCAGCCTCTTCAAGTTCGGGGACGCCCCTTTGACACCCACACCGTGTCGCCAATGCCCTAGCCACGAATTTGCAAAGCTTTCACTTCAAGCCCTGGGTAAAGTGTCGCTGTCCGTGTCCAGCAGGGGTAGCTGTCCACGAGGCAGTGGCTAATCCAGCCCAAAGGGAGCTTGGAAGGAGCAGGAAGCAGAGGGTGGGAAAGACGGGCAAGCGTCCCAGATGGGACGTGACCCCCCACCCCGGCAGTTAGTCATCCTTGATCTGCAGCTGTGGCCCCTCCCCTCCCTCTGCCCTCCAGCCAGCATCCTCTACCTGGAGGGAGCGGAACTGTCCGTCTTGCAGCTGAATACCAACGAACGTCTGTGTGTCAAGTTTGAGTTTCTGTCCACACTGAAGCATCATCACAAGCGGGTAAGACTCCAGCTGGGGCGGGGGATGGGGGTGGGGATGGTGGTGACCGTGGGGAACAGCACACACACGCACGCACACGCACACACGTACGCACACGCACACACACACCGCTCTTCCTTCCGACCTTATGTCGCCGCTCGCTGTTGCGGCTCCGTGACCCACGCCTGCCGGCCTGCCCTGTACCGGGTCAGCCCGGGGCCTCCGGGAGGAGAGGCTCTGCCCAGACCAGAGCTGCCGTGGTTTCCGCTGCAGCTGCTGCTCCTTTTGCTGCTCAGAGCCGGAAGTGGATTCTCTTTGAATTTGGTTAAAGCACTGATGCTCAGCGCGTGGTCCCAGGACCAGCAGCATCACCTGAGAGCTGTTAGAAATGCAGGTTCGAGGGCCCCACCCAGACTTCCTGCATCAGAGGCTGGGGGTGTTTAAACAGCAGCAGTTGGTGGTGACAAGCCATCCAGGTGGTCCTGACCGAGGCTCATCTGAACACTGCTGCTTTACGTCTGAAAAGTGGCCACTGGCAGGGCTCCCACAAACACAAGTAGCAAAGACAGATCGCCTGTCCCCTGTTTAGTGGGGACCCCCAAACTACTGCTGGAGGATGGTGAGGACCAGGGAGCCCCATGTAGTCCACCAGGGAAGTTGGAGTCCGTGTGTGTCACCTGCACCATCCAGAAAATGTTTGCGCAACAAAGATGCTGTCAGGCCTGGGCAGGTGGGCGGGGGGGACCTCATCGCCCTCTCGCTGCACTTCTGTGCTCCAGGACATTCTCAAGAGATCCCTGGCTCTCCCATTTAAGGAGGCAGGGTCACTTAACAGGTAGCTTTTCGCTGCCCCTTGTGTGCTCTGGAGTTGGAGAGGGCCGATGGGAGAGGGGGCTCTTTCGTCTTTCCCCAAATTCTCTTGCTTTTGGCCCCCACTGTCTCCTGATGAGGCCAGATCTAGGTTTTTTAAAATAGGCAAGAAAGGGACTTCCCTGGTGGCACAGTGGTTAAGAATCCACCTGCCAATGCAGGGGACACGGGTTCGAGCCCTGGTCCAGGAAAATCCCACATGCTGCGGAGCAGCTAAGCCTGTGCACCACAACTACTGAGCCTGTGCTCTAGAGCCCACGAGCCACAGCTACTGAGCCCACGTGCCACAACTACTAAAGCCCACGTGCCTAGAGCCCGTGCTCCGCAACAAGAGAAGCCGCGGCAATGAGAAGCCGGCGCACCACAACCAAGAGTAGCCCCCACTCGCCGCAACTAGAGAAAACCCGTGCACAGCAACAAAGACCCAACGCAGCCAAAAATAAAATTAATTAATTAATAAAAAAAGATAATAATAAGCAAGAAAGACCAGAAGAAACGAAGAACAGGGAAACAGATGCCTCCGACTTGGGAGCTTGCTGTAGTGGTTGTTTTCTCCCTCTTTTGACTGATCCTTTGGGGGTGGATGGGGTGCACTTGGGGCCCGGGTGGGTGAGAGCCGTGACCTGTCTGCCCTCCCCTTCTCCCATCTCCTAGTGGCGTTTTGCCTTCAGCCACTTCGTGGTGGAACCCGGCCAGGAGTACGAGGTGACCGTCCACCACCTGCCTAAGCCCATCCCTGACGGGGACCCAAACCACCAGTCCAGAAACTTCCTGGTGCCCGGTAAGAGCGCCCTCCCCAGCCTTCCCTTCACCCCTCGCTCTGCAGTCAGCCTGTGGGACCCACGGGACAAACAGGTGCAGGGCCAGGTTCTTTGCTGAGTGGCCGCAGCCTCCACTCCCTGAAGGCGGAGCCCGTTCTTGCGACACAAACAGTGGGTGTTGGCCCACGACCCCAGGAGCTTCACGGGACCCGGAGTCCTTCCGCGTGGCCGAAGATGCACATTTCCTGCCCAGAACGTGTCAGGAGCACAAGCGAGTCCCGGGAGAGCCGTGGCCCTGCTCCCGGCCCCGCCCCCGGCCCCGCCCCAGCTCTAGTTCCTCTCTCTTCCCCCACGTCCCACCTGCGTTTATCCCACGCCTTCCCCTCTTGCCACTACTCCCTCCTCCTGGGAGGCCTGGCGCGCTCATCTTCCACAGCACCATTTGATGTGTGCGCACCTCTGGGGCGCACCTCTGTCCTCCCCAGCCTCTCTGCCACTGCCTGCTTTTCTCATTGTTAACAACCAAGCACACCTAGACGCCCAGCCCCTTGAGAACAGGGCCTGGGCCCCGCACCCGCCTGTGCAGCCTCCAGACCATGACAAATGGCCCTGCATGTGGGAGGTGATCGGGAGATGCTTATTGAAGCCTTCTTCATCTCCAGAGCACCCCCTGCTCACACACGTGCACACATGCATACTCATATACGTGCACATGCACACACACACGTGCGCACACGATCTGGTCACCCGGCTTTCTTGCCCCTCGTGTCACTCCCTGCTCCCTGACATTCCATCATCTTGACATATTGGTGACGTGATATTACGCCATTTGCTTTTACGGTCTCTCCCGCTGGAATGTCATCCTCGGAGGGCAGGGACTTTGTCTCACTCACCGCTGTATCTCCAGGGCCTGACACAGGGCCTGGCACATATTGGGGGCTCAGCCAGTATTTGTCAAATGAGTGACCCCCCCCGCCCCCTCCCCTGTCCCTAAAGCGGACTGGCTCAGCCCCTGTCACTCGCAGTGATTCACGCCTCTCACGTGCCTTCTGAAACCAAAGTAAGCACGTTGCAGTCAAGGAAATGCATCAAGAAGACATCTCCAGAGGAGTGGTCCCCACGGGGTCCCTGGGTCCGCAGCACCATGGAGTCACCTGGGAACTTGTCAGAAATGCAGCTTCCCAGGCCCACCCCAGAGGGGCTGAGCCCAAGACTACTGTGAGGACGTGGGAAAGTTGGGGAAACGCTGCCGTTTGCTGAGGGGGACACAGGGCATCTCTCCTCAAGGGCAGAGGCGGCTCTGAAGAGGGAGCCCCGGGGGAGAGGAAGCAGGAGCGGACCAGGACCCCTCGGTCCCAGAGCAAGTCCAGGGAGCTTACACCTGGATCTAGAAGGTTCCTGGAGGGAGGAGGGCTGAGACAGCCAGGGCGGTCCCAGGCCTATGGGGCCTCTGGCCCGTGGCAGTGTCTGTCCTGGGGCTTCTCTGAAGGGCCAGCTTTGAACAGGCTCCCCAGAGGCAGAAGGTTGTTACCTCTGGTGTCAGAGGCTCTGTAGGAGCCAGCTTTCCGAGGGAGGCGCGTAACGGTTGCGCTTTTTCCTGGTCCACAGACTGCGAGGACCCCAGAATGAAGATCACGACGCCCTGCGTGAGCTCAGGTAACTGTGGCGGGCAGCCCTGTGGGGGGCTTCACTTGGGTGCACATGCACACATGCACACCTGCACGCATGCTCTCCCCTCACTCCCGGCCACGTCTGTGCCCCTGTGGGACAGGCAGCCTTTGGGACCCCAGCATCAC
The DNA here is from genome assembly GCF_964165515.1 of Mesoplodon bidens. NCBI lineage: Eukaryota > Metazoa > Chordata > Mammalia > Artiodactyla > Ziphiidae > Mesoplodon > Mesoplodon bidens. Next base: position 504,950 of record NC_138167.1, on the reverse strand, counting down.
TGTGGAGACCCTCGAGGCCCACCAGCTGCGGCTGAGCTTCACGCCGTGGAACGAGTCCACCAAATACCAGATCCTGCTGGACAGCTTTCTACCCGCGGAGAACCGCAGCTGCTTCCGGCACGTCATGGATCTGGCCGTGGTAACTGCCCTCTCTGCCGCTCTCCTGACCCCCCAGCTGGGCTCAGAGCCTCCTCTCCGAGCCTCGAGGCCCAGGCGCGCAGGTTGTGCTGGAGGGCGTGACCTGGGCTGTCCTTCTCCCTCCCCATGTGTGGCTGGTCTGTGGCTGGTGTGCGACTGAGTGTGGCTGCTCCGACAGCTGACGGGACACGACTATCTCTGCCCTGCACGCCCGGCCCTCTGTGCTCCCCACCCCCACGTGTTCCTGGTCCTCTTCTTGTTGAGCCTTGTTAATTCCATTATTGCCAAAAGGATTTGAAGACTTTAAAATGTGGAAATGGAGACAAAGGGAAGTGAAGGTGAGGAAATAAGATGAAGCCAGGGTAGGGCCAGTGCAGGACACGCGTGTCTGTCCCCAACATCCCCAGCGGCCAAAGCCAAGAGGGGCAGCTGGGTGCTGGATGCAGTCCTGCGTCAACACACCCACGGCCCTGGGGAGGGGTCGCTCCTCCTGGAGCGGGACTGCCAGCCTCTCTCCCCAGGGCCTCCTGGGGGTGCATCCCAGCAGAGGCCAGGGCCTCACTGTCCCTCTACCCTGCAGCCTGCACAGGAGGCCACCCGGCAGTGCTGCAACGTCACGCTCACCCTGCCAGACTTCAGCTGGTGCTGCCGTCACCACGTGCAGGTGTGGAGCGGGGTGGAGACGGGGTGGGCACAGGTGCAGGTGGGCAGCCCGGGGCTCATGCTCCCCAGGGACCCGGCACCGCGACCTCCTGGGATTTCCTGCCCAGCCCCCGGCCTCCTCCCCTGGGCAGGGCCCTTTGCCCCCTCCTGCCCAGCAGCTGCGGGGACGCCCTGGAGGGGCCGGCGGGGTCTGAGGTGGGCCCACACCCCCCGCCTCTCCTCCCTGCGCTCTGGACTCGCAGATCCAGCCCTTCTTCAGCAGCTGCCTCAACGACTGCCTCCGACACTCGGTGGCCGTGCCCTGCCCAGAGGTCCCGCACACGCCAGGTGAGACGCACGGCTGCCGGAGGCGCACCCGGGGGGAGGGCGGGTGAAAGTCAGCAGCCCGACCCGAACCCTGACGTCGTCCTGGGGTGGGGGCAGGGGGCGGCAGTTGTCCAGGCCTGCGCTGTGGGGCCTTAGAGAGACTCCACGTTGGACTCCTGACTGCCTTTCGTTAGCTGTGTGGCAAAGCACTTAACCTTTCAAAACTTCCGTGACTTGAAAAATGGGGATTCTTATTGTCATAGTTACAGTTAAGGACCATGTAGTGAACAAGGTGCTCTAACATGTCCATTTCTAATTCTCACAAACTGTGAGTCATAGTACTACCTACTAAGTACTGTATACTAGGTACTTTGCACCATAGTGCTGTGTGCTATGTACTGTGTACTAAGTACTGGGTACTGTGCACCACAGTATAGGTACTGTGTACTATAGAGCTAAGTATATTTTACTGAGTACTGTGTACTAAGTACTATGTTCTGGGTACTATATACTTTGTACTAAGTGTGTACTGTGTACTAAGTACTGTATACCTTATACTGAGTGCTGTGTACTAAGTACTGTGCAGTATGCACTGTGTACTATGTAATATATACGATGAAGTGGAGACTCCCTCCCCCAGGTTCATAGGTGAGGACACTGAGGCACAGAGATGGCAGGCACCTTGTCCAAGGTCACACACCAGGGAAGTGGCAGACCCCGGTTCTGACCTGAGCCCCCGGCATGCTGCCCACTTCCCGTTCAGAAGCCTCCTGCAGCCAGACGCCAGTCAAAAAGCAGCGGGCATTGCACTGGCCTGGACAAAACCCGGCCTCCCGGTGGAGGCGGGCGTCTCCCAGTAGGCCACCAGCTCAAGTGTCCCCTGTAGGTGGTGTCGCTAAGTTTAATAACCTGTACAAAGGGCTGGGCGTCGGGCCAGGCCTTCAGCAGGCCCCTGCTCGCGGGTGGTGGGTGTGGTGACTGCTGGTAACTGAGAGTCTGTCCCCTGGTTCTGTTTGCAGACGCCACTGAAGGTAAGGCCGACTCCACCCAGGCTCTGCCGCCTCAGGGGACACAGAGGTCCCTGCCGTCCTGGAGTGGAGCCAGGCAGAAAGGCTGCACAGGAGGCGGCCCTGGGTGGTGGGACCATGGCCCGTCTTGGTGTCAGGGAGGACCCCCCAGGGTGGGCGGTGGGTTGAGGACCCCAGGGCTGGCACAGCAGAGAGGGCGGCTCAGGGAGGGCAGCAGGCGGGCCCCCGGGGCTGGTGTCGCAGGCCTCCCCGCCACGCCATCACGCTGTTCTCCTGCCACAGACTACATGCCCCTGTGGGTGTCCGGGTGCATCCCCGGCCTCTCCATCCTGCTCGTGGGTTCCATCATCCTGCTGACCGTCTGCATGGCCTGGCGGCTACCGGGTAAGGGCAGGGACTGTGGGCCCACCTGGGGCTCCCCCTCTGCCCCGCCCCTCTGACCGTGCCCCTTCTCCCGGCACCAGCTGGGAGACTGTGCTCACAGCCCCACGCACCCCCGCCCTTCAGCCTGTTACTAAGCTTCGGTTCCCTCCGGCTGCGGCCCTCTGTGGCCACATCCTAAGCAGGAGGGAACATGGGTCTTCGGGGTGGGGACTTGGCCTCTCCCTGCCCCTCCATGACCCCGATCTGGGAGGCCGTTTCCCCTGTGACCACGGCTCGTGCTGGGAAAGATCACCAGCCGGGCGCGAGACCTGTCGAGAGGGTCCTTCTGCAGAGGCTCCCTGGGAGGGTCCAGCCGTCCAGGTGTCTGCAGGTGTCGGGAGGCCGTCTGCCTCTCGTGCTGCACGTCTGACCTTTTCCCGAAGTGCCCGCTCCTCGGGGCAAGGGAGGACCTCAGAGTTCTAGGCAGAGGCCCAAAGGGTGGGGCTTGAAATCAAGGTTCCAAACGTCCTCCTTGGCCGCGTGGCTCTGGTGAGTCAGCCCTGCTCCACGGGGCCCTTCGCTGCATCCAGGATGGAGTGGTCCCTTAAGCACACTGGTTTACCTCCTCACCCCAGAATACCAGCAGGAGGGGCTTCCCTGGTGGTTCAGTGGTTAGGCCTCTTCAGTCTCATTGCCAAGGGCCTGGCTTCACTCTCTGGTTGGGGAACTAAGATCCCACAAGCCATGAGGCACGGCCAAAAAAAAGAAAAAATACCAGGAGGAAATTTAAGGGGCCCAGTGACACTACTTCTAGAGGCATCTCGGAAGACTTTTGCCTCCTGGAAGGACACGTCTGGGGAAGGGGCTTTCCCTGAAGGGGGGCTCTGCTTGGGGATGGTCACTGTTGGGGTGTAACCTCCCAGGCACCATGCTGGGGGTCCCAGCCGGGTCAGTGCTGCAGAATACTTGTGACCCAGCTGGCAGGGTGTGCCGGGCACTTCACACACAGACCCATTTCACAGAGGAAGAAACTGAGTTTCAGAGGCTTGATACCTCCCACAGGTCACACAGCGGTCATGGGAGGGATGGTCTCCCTACAGAGGCCCAGAGCATCTAAGAAGTGCTACCTCGACCCCTCCCTTGGTCGGGGGTGGGGCAGGGCTCCCAGCAGGTGCCCCTGTGAGCTGGTCCCTATTTCTCTTCCAAAAGAGCCATTCTGAGCCATCTTGTAAGGCTTGTGCTTCCTGCAAGGACACTTCTGGAGTATTACTTCTGGCATTTCTTTTCCTTTCAGGGTCCCATGACGGAAAATATGAAAATGGCACCAAATGCACAGGTGGGCACCTCCCAGCTTGGGCGGCCTGGGTTTGGGGTGAGTCTGTTCACAGCGGCCTGGAGGGGCTACCCAGTCAGCTCCTGTCCCTCAGGAGATGGCACCTGCCAGGGACCCACCTCTAGCTCCGAACAGAGGGGACCTCAAACAGCGAGGCTGGGCTTACAGTTGCTCATCGCTGAACGAGGAGGGGAAGGTAAAGGCACTGTATTTTGTGAAAAGAGGTCCTCCCGAAAGCAGCTGTGTGTATTCCATAAACGGGCCTTTGTGTCTTGTAAGAAAAAAAGCAATTTTAATTAACATGTAGGCTAAAGGCCAGATAAAAAAGTGAGAGACTCTTTTCCCCGAAGGCACAGGCTGTTTTGCAGGCAGCCAGCACAGGCAAGGCAGCCGCCTTGGGCTTATTCTGAGGTCTCAGCTGCATTTTGGGGGCTTGGGAGTCTTCTGGCCAGCCTGGCGGGGCTGTTCCCGGCCTGTGGTGTGTGGTCAGCGCCGACATGCCTGAACCCCCGGCCTGGCTTCCCTTGTTTCCCTCAGACGTCCTGCCCGCTGCCACCAGCCTGAGCCCCCCACCCCTGAAGCCCAGGAAGGTCTGGATCGTTTACTCGGCCGATCACCCCCTCTACGTGGACGTGGTCCTAAAGTTCGCCCAGTTCCTGCTCACCGTGTGTGGCACCGAAGTGGCCCTCGACCTGCTGGAGGAACAGGCCATCTCAGAGGCGGGGGTCATGACCTGGGTGGGCCGCCGGAAGCAGGAGGTGGTGGAGAGCAACTCCAAGATCATCGTCCTGTGCTCCCGAGGCACCCGGGCCAAGTGGCAGGCCATCCTCGGCTGGGAGGACGCCACCATCCAGCTTCGCTGTGACCGCGGGAAGCCCGCGGGGGACCTGTTCACAGCGGCCATGAACATGATCCTGCCGGACTTCAAGAGGCCGGCCTGCTTCGGCACCTACATCGTCTGCTACTTCAGTGACATCAGCTCCGAGGCCGACATCCCCGAGCTCTTCAACATCACCTCCTGCTACGCGCTCATGGACAAGTTTGAGGAGGTCTACTTCCGCATCCAGGACCTGGAGATGTTTGGGCCGGGCCGCATGCACCGCGTCGGGGCGCTCACGGCCCAGAACTACCTGCAGAGCCCCGGCGGCCAGCAGCTCTGCGAGGCCGTGCAGCGCTTCCGCCGCTGGCAGGCCCAGCGCCCCGACTGGTTCAAGCTCGAGAACCTCTGCTCGGCAGAGGACCAGGACCTCCCATCCCTGGACGAGGAGGCCTTCGAGGAGCCGCCGCCGGAAGGAGGGATTGTCCGGCAGGAGCCGCTGGTGCTGGAACCCGCCTCCCAGGGCAGCCTGCTGGTGGAGCTGCTGCTCGCAGGGGAAGGAGGGGGCCCGTCGCGGCTGGAGCCCCAGCTTCGGCCCCAGGAGCAGCCAGCGGCCCAGACGCTCCAGACCACGGTGGTCCCAGTGGACGGGGCCCCTCCGGTGCAGGCGGTGGAGCCCGTCCCTCAGGCCATCAGGAGCGGTGCCACCAGCCGGCTGGCCCTGGTTGGGGGAGACGAGGCCTGCCCGCTCCTGGGCAGCTGGGGCCCTGGGCGGAACAGCATCCTCTTCCTCCCCATGCACCCCGAGGACCCGACCCTCCGCAGCAGCCCCACGGGGCAGCCAGACGGCTCCATGCTGCCGTCCCTGCAGCAGAGCCTGCGCTGCCAGGACGTGCGCACGCCCCCTGGGGGGGAGCAGCGGCGGTCGGTGCAGTCCGACCAGGGCTACATCTCCAGGAGCTCCCCGCAGCTCCTGGACGACGACGACGGGGCCCGGGACGGGGGACCGAGCGGGCAGCCACTACATCCCGAGGGCCTGGAGAGCCTGCGGAGCCTCCAGCTGCTGCTCTTTCTCCAGGAGCTTCACAAGAACCCTGGCCTGGAGCCCAAGGGGCTGCCCTGTGGGGCCTCCCCCGCCCAGGGCGGTGAGCACGTGTGTCCGTAGGTGTGCACGTGTGGACATGTGTGTGCTCGTGTGTGAGGTGTGTACCTTTAAAACGTAGACATCTGGACTCTGTCCCCTTAACCTTTCTTCCCGTGACTGTCCCGCGAGAGCCCACAGCCTGTCCCCAGGAGCAAGTGGCAGAGTCCTTGGGTGTCCGGCATTCGTTCCTTCAGCCTTTATTTTGTGCCCCGCATTGCCCTGACCATCAGGGAGCTGCCCGTCCAGTGAGAGGGACGGGGTAGCACACGGGGTGGGGCGCAAGATGCAGAGGCTGCCAGAAGCTCGCCCGGGGCTGTGAAGTCCGCAGAAGGGGCGCCTGGCCCAGGGAGAAGCTTCTGGAGGAGGACATGTTTGAGCCGAGGAGCAGCTCGCTTCCCGGGCCGAGGGCTGCAGGCAAGCAGGGCAGGGCTGTAACCGAGCCTGCAGCGGAAGGCGAGGCAGCGGGCGCAGCCTGGGGAGGCCTCGGGGCCAGGCTGGGTGCGGCTGGGGCTCCTTCAGCAGGATGAGCTGCTGCATCCAGGAGGCTGAGGGCCAAACACACCCAGTCATTTTCGGAAAGAGACCAGATAGAAGTGAGGGTCGTGGGCTTCCCTGGTGGCGCAGTGGTTGAATGTCCGCCTGCTGATGCAGGGGACAGGGGTTCGTGCCCTGGTCCGGGAAGATCCCACATGCCGCGGAGCGGCTGGGCCCGTGAGCCATGGCCGCTGGGCCTGCGCGTCCGGAGCCTGTGCTCTGCAACGGGAGAGGCCACAACAGTGAGAGGCCCCCGTACTGCAAAAAAAAAAAAAAAGAAGTGAGGGTCGTGGCCACTGACGGCATCAGCAGGGCCTGAGCCCACGCATGGCCTCTGTCAGCGGGAGACCTATGGCCGAGGATTCTTTTGGGGCTGCAGGCTGGGCCCCTGGGCTGCAGCGCCCAAGCTCGGGAAGCACAGTGAGCCCCCAGCCCTGTACATGCTGGGGTCCCCCCCTGGGATTGAGGGTTCTCTTTGCCTGTTCCTGAGTCCTGAACTGGAGCTCCAGGCTCCTGCATGGAGGAGAGGATCCTGAAGTTTGGTGGGAAATCAGATAGCAGGGTGTGCGCACGCGCGTGTGCGAAAGCGCTTATCAATGAAAGAATGAATAAATTTGTTAACTCAGAATTCCTGGTGGTCGAGTCATACGTTGCTATAGGTCAAGAAGTTCCTAGTGGCACAGGCCTTGCTCGTGGTGAGGTTGTGCCTGGTAGCAGCAGGCCTTCGAGGCCCAGGACCCGGACGGTGCACAGCTCACAGCCAGCCCGCTGGTAGCAAAAGACCAGGTGCTGGAGCACTATAGACCGGCGTCCATGTCCATGTCCCCCCAGATCCTGAGGTTGACACCTAATCCCCAGTGTGATGGTGTTGGGGAGGACCTCTGGGAGGAGGTGAGGGCACGGGTGGGGCCTCGTGGATGGGACGAGTGCCCTCGTAGGAGACCCCACAGGGCCCCCTCGCCCTCCTGCCGTGAGAGGACACAGCGAGGTGGCCGTCTTTGAAGCAGGAGTCTGCCGGCACCTTGACCTTGGACTTCCAGTCTCCAGCACCACGAGGGGTGTTTCTGTCGTTGATAAGCTGCCCAGTCTGCAGTGTTCCGTTAACAGCAGCCCGCGCGGACTAAGACGGGGACAGAGGGGCTGAGCCTTCCCATCCGCCAGCCTCTGAGGCGCCATCCCTCTGATGATGCAGGTGGGTGTCATTGGGTCCAGACCCCCACAGGCTTTCTGGGACATTCCCCCTGCTTCCAGTCAGCGTGTATTCAACGTGCAGAGTGTGGATTCCACAGCTGGAGCCGGGGCTCTGCCTTGTGGCAGGATGGCCAGCCCACGTGGTCCTGGTCCCGGGAGCGCACTCTCCATTTGGATCGCCTTCCCCACAGACCTCAGATCCTTGCTTTGCTGGCCTTTGAGGCCAGATGTCCCCAGTTGGCATCGTCCACTATGTTCCCTGTATCAGCAGGGCTCCTGCCTTTTTTCCTAACAGCTTTACTGAGGTAGGATTCACAGCTCATACAACTCACCATGGACCCTGTACAGTTCAAGGCTTTAGGGGCTCAGAGTTCAGCAACCTTCAGCATGATCAGTTTTGGAACATTTTTCTTACGCCCCCAAAGAAACCCAGCCCCTAATCATCACCCCAACCCCAAACCTCCAGTCGCTAGGCAAGCACTGATTTCCCTTCCGTGGTGCGCCTGTGTGGACACGGTGGGTGGAAGGGGAGTTTGTGAAGTGGCCCTGGTGCTCAGCCTTGTTCTGACCCCCCCGCCCCCTCCCCCTCCCCCAGAGCCCCCAGTCTCACACTGGTCTCAGCTGGCCGCAAGTGCTGGAGATTCCGTCAGCCTGAATGTGGTGTCAGCCGTTTGCCAAACAGCAAGAGCATCAAGTGTGAATAAGGCCAGGCCCCTCTTCTCGTGCTGCTCTGAACCTCGGCTGATAAAATCCTGCCTCACCCAGAGAGGTCCTCCAGAGCCCATGTCCTGAGGTCTGTGACCGCCACCCCTGGACTCCTCTCCTGGACAGAGCGACAGAAGGGACTCGAGGCAGGAGGACCCCCGGCCACGTGACCCTCGTGGATGTCCATGGCTTTTCCTGCAGGAAGACGAGGAATGATTACATGGGGCTCTGGACCTTGCCGGATTCATTGGTTCTGAATCGGCTTCTCTTTTCTGCTCAGGAAGGTCCTCAGGTTTCGGAGGGGGTTTTGTTCATCACTTTAAATATCCACTCAGCAGGTTGAGCTGGGCCTCTGAACGCCAGGTGTGGTGGATTTTACTGATTTCCTGCTCACCTTTGAATCAGAAAGAAGGGAGAGTATGATGCCCACAGAAAGATGGCGGTTTCCATCCTACAGCCTTTGCACTCCGCGGGGGGCAGTCTCCCCTCCCAGGTAAACAACGGAGGGGCCTTCCTGCAAAGACCTGCCCGGTGAGGGCCCAAGTGTACTGACCAGCCTTGCCTGTCAGAGGAACAGGGAAGGATGGGAGAAGTCTAGTCCAATGGCCCCCATACCCAGGCACCCCTTCCTGGGGGGAGTCACCTTCGGTTGTTCACGCCTAAGTGTGACTCAGTGTCCTGGCTCCTTCCCTCCCTGAGAAGAGAGTCTGCCTGCAGCCTGACTGGGGGCCTGCGGGACTCAAAGGATGTGGGTCCAGCCCCTGCTTTTTAGCCAGAGCCGAACAACGGAAAGGAGGCCACATCCGAAGGCTGCCCACGGCCGACGGACGTGGTTCAGACCCGGATTCCCTTCGTGACCACAGTGCAGCCTCCAGCAAGTGGCTCCATCCTTCTGGGCTCGGGGATGGAGGGGAAGCTCCCCAGAGGGGCTGCGAGGACCCGGAGGGGCCGGCCAGCGGAGCACAGGCCCCCGAGTCCCCCGACCCCAGGCCAGCTGCAGGGCCAGACTTACCCGACACGACCTCCCCTCTTGAGCAGGTGAGGGGCAGCTCAGCCACGAGGAACGTAGTCAAGGTGGTGACCTTACCGTCCATCCGCATTTAGGGAGAAATGAAGACGCGGTCTTTGCTGTTCCGAAACTATTGTATGTGTAAGTTTTGTCCGCATTACAATTTTGAATGTCTTGACGGAAAGGACTGTTTTTGCACATATTGCCCCATTACCGCAGCCTGTGAGAGAGGGGCATCGCTGCTGTCTTATAAGTGAGGGAAGGCCCTGGAGGCCAGGTGGTGCCAGAGCCCAGCTGGGGGTGCAGGCAGGGCAAGCGAGGCGGGCCCTTGGCCTCACCATTTGAATAGCGCCTGAATAGCACCGGCTATTTCTGTGCTAAAGAACAACGACCATAGTCTTTTTTTTTAATTTATCTTTGGCTGTGTTGGGTCTTCGTTGTTGCGGCGAGCGGGGGCTTCTCTTGTTGTGCAGCATGGGCTCTAGAGCACAGGCTCAGTAGTTGTGGCACACAAGCTTACTTGCCTCATGGCATGTGGGATCTTCCTGGACCAGGGCTCGAACCCATGTCCCGTGCATTGGCAGGTGGATTCTTAACCACTGCGTCACCACGGAAGTCCAACCGTAGTCTTATTTTTATGCAGACCCCATGTTCTCTTAGACTCCCCAGACCGCGTTGTGTTGAAAACAAACAAGCATGGCCTGTTCTCCTTCGTGATAAGAATTCCTGCTCCTGGCTGGGGAGAGAACGGCAGAGTATTTAAAAAGTCGTTCCTCAGCCCTTCCCCCTCTAACAAGTTATTCTCAGAAAGAGGGAGTGACAGCCCAGGAGCTGGGGAATCACCCTCGGGCTGAGAGCCCAGGGGACCTGGCTCTGCTGAGGAAGCCTGGCTGGGCCACACCAGGCCCGCCGGGTCAAGGCCAACGCTGCTTCCTCAAGAGCCCGCCAACCGCCTGGAAGGAAGTAGCCAAGGTGCACCCATAATGTTAACACAGACCCGCAAAATGATGACAGATGTCACGGTGACATTTAAGAGTTTAGCAAGGAAACCAGGACAGGAGAGATCTTAAAACAAACTACACAGGAAGCTTGTCACAAGTCTCAAGTTTTTTATTTTCAGAACAGAAGCTGGTTTTATTTTTAAAAAGAGAAGGAGAAAAGAACGTGATAAATGCCAGCGAGGTGCCACTTCTGTCCTCCAGGCTCTGACTGCCAGCTCGCTCTCTTCCACAAAAACACATGGACTCGGAGCCGTCCTTAGAGAAGGTGTGGCCCAAGCCTTTTCCAAAAACATAAGGAGTCCAAGGCTCAGGGGAGGACGGCCTGACCTGCCCAACGTTAGCGGCGGGCAGCCCGGGACCCGAGCCCAGCTGCTTCTCCTCCGTGACCTGCACGGCGGGCGTGGGCCCGGGGACGCTAGACACACCACAGCGTCTCTAGTTGGACCCCGCACTACAGGTGTACCTAGAAAACAAGAAAAATGAAACTTTCGGGGCATTTCTTTTTGTGAATGGGGCAAGGGAAGTAAGTAAAAGGACTCAAGAAAAACACACCAGAAGGAAGGGGCTGACCCCCTGAGCACAAGTGCTGGCACCAAGCGTCGGGAAGAGGACGTCTGTCCCGGGGTGAGTGGGGCTGGCAGCCGGACCGGAACAGGCCTGGCCTCTGCCAGACCAGCCGGGTGCTGGGAAGTGCAGCTCACCGGAACCCACCACAGCCTCCCACCAGAATACCCGACACCCTGGAGGTGTCGCAGCAGCGGTCACTCAGCAGGGAGACGGCCATCCAAACAGGAGAAGGGGGTGGGGCAGGGGGCCGGCCTGGGGCCATGGCTCGGACACAAAGTCCTCGTCAGTCACTGAGATTAGGTAGCAGAGAAACAGCAAAGCTGGAGAGAGGGTGGGAACAGGGGGAGCCGTTCCTGGGCCCCCCAGGGTCTGGGCCCCAGAACTTGGACCACATGGAATTCAAAGGCAAGAAGGGGGGTCCTGGGGAGGAGAGAAGGCAGGAAAAGAACAATTAGTTGCAAAATCCAACCAGCTGATCCTGGACCTGGTGGGCAAGGGGCTGGGAGCAGGGACATTGAGTGCAAACATGTTCTTCCCTCCCCGCCCCCCCACCCATGAGAGCAGGGAGGCTCAGGCCATCAGCCCCGTCTGTGTGTCTGTCTTCTGTCAACAAGCCCCCAAGAAATTGAGAAAGAGGAGCCCCAAGTGCAAAACAGAGGCCCAGAAAACAAAAGTCATGTGTCACTGAAGCTAGTGGGTGGCAAGAGTCAAAGCTACAACCCATGACTTCTGGCCCTCTGTCCAGAGTTTATTACACCACACAAAGCTCCCCAGCCACAAGGAGGGAGGGAAACAGATTCCTACACCCTCCCCCAACCCCATCCTACCGCAGGGTGGGGCGGAGTAGGTACCCCTGGCCTGGCTCTCAACTCTTCCTGCACTCTGGCCTCCCCCCAAAATACTCATCCTGCCTCAAAGATGCCGAGAGAGGTCCTACATCAAGACTGTACGTGGGCAGCTACTGGATGTGACCTGTCACTAGGGAGGGAGGCTGGGCCGGGTGGGGCTTAGCCACCCTACTCCACGCAGCCTGCTTTTCCCTAGAGACTCCCGTGACCAGAGCAGAGGACAACGGTCACCACCGCCCTTTCTGATGTACACCATGCTTCCTAAAGGAAGGACAGGTGGGGAGGTGGACTTCCTACTCCCGTGGGCCCGTGGGAGGCCCACAGCTCACGTGGTTTCCTATCCAGAAACCCCACCAAAGCTGTTCTGAGCCAAGATCTGACCCAGCCAGCAACCAGCTGCAGGAAGGATAGGAGTTATGGGCACAGAGGGAGGGAGAGAGGGAGGGCAGCCAATGGCCGACCCTCCACAGACCCTGTGATAACACTGGCACCGAACCCCAGCTGGATCCAGTGGCCACGTTGAATGCAACATCTGAGTATTTGTCCTTATTTTTTGCAGCATCGGTGTGTGATGTGACACAAGTGGAAAGCACAGAGGTAGAAACACCCAAGAAAGGGTGTAGTTTGGTCCTTAGAGTGTGGGCCCTCCCCTCCCCCCAACTGAGAGGAAAGGGGTGGCATTGAGGAAGATCCTGGGTGAGCTTCTCCCTCGGAGGAGGGCCACTGGGCAGCCCCCAGGAGCCCAGCTCTGTCTGGGAATTCATGGCCACAGATTCAGGTAGGAATGAGGAGTGTGTGGTGGGGAGGACCGGGCCTCCCCAGATCTCCTACTGATTGTGAGGGGCACAGGTTGGACACAAGGAAACAACACACACGTCAACGAGCACGCACACACACACACACAGACTTTGCATCTACCATCTGGAAGAAATGCAATGGACACATCAGGGGAGCATGGGATTCTGGGTGATTTCAAGGTGTGGGTCAAGGACCACTAACCACAGCCTAAAAGAAACTGGCACGTCCAAGCAAGGGGGGTGGCCGAAGGCCCTGGGCCCCCCTTTCCTCCATTCTGCCCCGCAAGGGAGAGGAATAGGGTGAGGTGGGAGAAGCAAGAAGCAGAGGTGCCCCGCCCCTGGAGGGAAGGATCGGGCAAGGGCGTGGGGAGGAGAAGAGAGCCGGCGACCCTCCTCCCTCTCTTTAGCGGCTGGCTCCTTCCAAGCAGTCTTGACTCAAGGGGTTCAGAGGGGCGCGCTGGCTCTCAGCGCTGTTAACAGTTACCTCCCCCAAACAGAGGCTGATCCAGTCTGGGTGAGGGAAGGTCGCAGGACAGGGAGCGGGGTCTCCCAACTCCAGAGCAAGTCCCCAGACCCCTCAGTTTTGGGAAGCCACAGCCAGGGTGTTGACATAACCGTGGGCACACCCCTCGTCCTCCGAGATGCAGTGGCCCAGCTGGGGGACTCCCGGCGCCGACGGGGCGGAGGGCGGAGCGCCGTAGCCCGCCCGGGCCCAACTCGGGGACGCCGGGGACTCCCTGTCCCAGCAGCCCTCCAGGGCCTCCAGGCCGCGGCAGCCGAGGAAGAAGAGGTTCTTGAGCATGAAGACGGAGAGCGGCTGCTGGTAGCTCACGGCCAGCAGGCAGCGCAGCGCCAGCAAGGGTACGTCCACGAGACAGCCGCCCAGCAGGCGCAGCAGGCGGCTGCAACCTCCCGGCCGCGAGGCCCGGCCCCGGGGCGAGGCGGCAGCGGCGTGGAGCTCGTGGAGCCAGAGCACCGGCGAGGCGAGCGCGAGGAAGTAGGCGGCAAGGAGCAGGTAGCGCAGGTGCGCGGGCAGCGGCGCGCGGCCGTCCAGCATCAGCTCCACCAGGGCGGAGCTGTCCAGAAGGTCCAGGCACGTGCCCAGGAAGCAGCCGGCGGCGCGGTGCCGCTGGGGCTGCAGGAGCAGGGGGCCCGCGGAGCCGGGGGTGGCGCCCGCCTCGCCGATGGCCCGCACCAGGCAGTAGAGCAGCGGCGCCGACAGCGCCAGGGTGAGGCGGAAGCCCGTGGTGCCGAAGGGCGCGCGCAGCTCGATGAGGTCCAGGATGGACGTGCCCAGGATGAGCACCACCTTGGGCGTGAAGGCGATGGAGTAGATGAGCCAGGCCAGGTAGGCGAAGGCGAACTCGCCGGCCGCGCCGGCCGCCCCCGCCGACCCCGGGCCGCCCGCGCCCCCGCGGCCGCCGCGCGCCTTGGCTCCCGCAGCCCCGGCAGCGGCGGCGGGGGCGACGGGCAGGTGCAGGGGCGCGGCGTGCGGGTGGTGCGGGTGGTGGGTGTGCGCGGCGCCCCGACGGCCCCGGCTGTTCTTGGCGAAGAAGATGGCCCAGCCCGCCGCGACCACCAGGTCGGTGGCCACCCAGGAGCACCAGTACAGGTCGGTGACAGCGATGAGGTACACGTCCAGCAGGCCGCCCTGCGCCAGCAGCAGCGCCACGGACAGCGCCTGGTAGCCCCAGCGGCAGCCCGGGCCGGGGGCGCAGCCGCGGCGCCCACCCCCGCGGCCCGGCCGAGCCCGGCGACCGCAGCAGCAGCAACACGAACGGCAGGAGGGGCCGGGGCTGGCGCCGCCCGCGCCCCCGACGGCTCCGGCCACGGCGCCCGCGCCCAGGTCGGCGGCGGTCATGCTACGCGGGGAGGTGGGCGTGGAGGCGCAGGAGGCGGCGGCGCTCCCCGGGGGCCCGGCGGGCACCAGCGGCCTGCTGATGCTGGCGCTCTCGTCGTCGTCCTCCCGCTCGGCGCCCGCACTGCTGCTGCTGCCGCTGTCGCTGCCGGTGTCGCCGCCGCTGCCGCCGCTGCTGCTGCTGCCCGAGCCGCTCCGGCCGCGCGGGAACCGGGGCTGCAGCCGGGCGGGGGGCGGGGCCGCGCGGGGGGCGCCGGGCGCGGGGCGCATTGTCCTCGGCTCCCTCCCGCCTACCCGGCCGGAGCCGCGCACCGGAGCCGAGCCCCGTGGCCGGGCGCGCGCGGGCTGCTGCCGACGCGCGGTGACGGCGGCGGTGACGGCGCGCGGGGCGGCCCAGCCGAGAGCTGGGGGCGGGGCGGGGAAACCGGGATTGGATTCGGGGCCGGGAGGCGGGAAAGCCCGGCCGCCGTGTCGGCAGGAAGAAGGGGAGGGGTGCCGGGGCGCGGAGTTGGGGCGGGGAGGATGCAGCGTGGAATCCGAGGGACGCGATGGGATCCCGGCGGCGGGACGGGAGGTGGTCGGCGAGGTCCCACCAGCTGAACCCCTGGGGCGTTAGGGACTGGGTGGCCTTGGTCTCAGTGTAGACCGTGCCTTTGAGCACCAGGCTGGGACCTCTGCAGGCACCAGGGCAGCTTTGGCCTCTACTTGGTCCGGTGCCCTTTCCGCTGGGCCGTCCTGCCTCTCCCTAAGGCCCTTGAAACCCAAAGGAGGAACCAGGCCGCACTGATTCCAAGGACCAGGACCGGGAGCCCCAAACATATATTTCTACATATTCATGTGCCCTGCTCTCGGTTCAGTGACCACCCCGGGGGGAGGTACCAATTTCCAGTGAATGGAGCAGCTCTCTGAATATAAATGCTTGGGAAGAAAGGAGCAGTAAAAGGACGGTGCGTGTGGCCCCAGCCAGGAAGGTTTTCAGTATTCTCTGACGTTCTTAAAGCGAGAATGGGCAACAGTAGGAAGAGGCAGCTAGCAGAGGAAATTAAACACCTAGGGGTGCCTCCATGGAAACATAGGCCCAAAGCTGCGATGGTGAATGCTACAGACGGGGCCGTGGACGGGAACACAGCAGCCCGGCAGCTACTAGCGCAGAGCTCTGTACCAGCAATCCACGGCAGATGTGGGGTTTAGTACCCGCAGCCCACCCCAGGCACACGCCGGGTCCGTGTCCAGTCGTCATGCAGCCCAGCAGGTGTGGGGGGCAGCTGAGCTCCGGGGTGTGGTCTCAGCTCTGCCATGTGGCCTGTGTGATCTTGGACCGGTTATTTCACCTCTCTGACCCTAGGATTATCCAACTGTAAAAAGGGACCAACATCTACCTTCCCAGGCTGTTGTATTAAGAGAGGTCCTGAGTTGGAAGGGTTTGGCCCAATGCCTGTCACGGAGTGTGTTAAAGGTAACTGGTGTGATCATCACAATTCCATTTAGCTCATGTCTCAAGCCCCAGGAACATTTACTCACAGCACAGGCCACTAGTGACTGTTTTCTGGGCTGGAGCCCTTCCCGAGGCCACGTTCCGAGCTCAGCTCCCCAGCAGCTCTGTGCTTCGCGACGTGCCAGGGAGCAGGGCGGCTCTCTCTGGGAGCAGCGGTTCTTGGAGCCGGTCACAGGCTTCACGGTGTGGGGGATCCAGCCCTGCCCGCTGGCGCCAAGGCCACCCACGCGGGGCAAGGGGGGAGCGAACAGCGCAGGTTGCCTGCATCCATGAGCGTCACAGCGGGTCCGGCGATGTCAGCACGGAGCCGGTCCAGGTGAAAAAGCGGGCTGGGAGCTGCCAACTGCTAATGGGACAGATTACAGCCTGGCTTCCAGCTCTCCCCCAGGGAGGACACCAGCTGGCCGCTAACCTGAAAGCTGGCCCACAACTCCTGCTCACGTCAACGAAGCAGTAGAAGACGCGGGAGCAGCTGCTGCAGGCTGAGAACCGGGCTGCCGAGGGAACGCTGGCGAATCTGTCCCCACTCCACCCCAGACCTGCTGCCCTGGTCACCCGCCCGGCTCCCTCCTGCCCTTGCCCATCAGGCCAGCCCTCGCCCAGGGTACCTCCTGAGGACGGGTTTCCTCCCTGGGAACTTGGGTTGTACCAGCCCTTTGAAGTTATCCTTGCATTTCTGGGAAATGGACTTCAATTGCTCAGAGTAACTTCTGTATGAGATTCTTTAACCCAATTTCTTTCAGGTCTGAGGCTCTGAATAAAAAGACCACAGATAATAAGGGTAAGAAATCAGGGCACACGACAGAGTATGCTGGTGGTCTGGGTACCAGAGGGACCTCGGCTTTGCAATGGGTTATGTCTAAATCTGTGTACACACTTGGGCGCATACATGCACACACACAAACACAGAGAGCCTTCGCTTCAGCCCGTGATGGGCTTGACAAAGATGTGGCTAGGGTGAGAAGAAGGAAGTTAAGACTTCCTTGTATATAAAGTAAGTACAAACATCCCACAAGGATCTGGAAAGGGGAAAACACAGTCACCGAGCAGCTCCTAAGTCCCCAAGGTCTGTGCTTACATCTTACATGCGATACCTAGGAACAGAGAGAGAAGGAGGGCACCCTGCTCCCAGCCACACAGCTCGTCAAGGGCAGACCTCTGGCTCCCAGCCCAGTACTCTCACCCACCTACCACGCTCCTTCTCACAAGCCTAGGATGGCATCCTGGGAGTCAGGGACAATCTAAGCAGTTTTCAATCCAAAAGTCATTTCCCTGAGCACCTGTTAAACGGGCGGGGGTGTCATTGGGTAAGGCTCGTTTGGAGACCTGATACCCTCATCCTCCTGGGGCAGCGGCAGATGGGCCGGGAGGGAGGAGAGATGCCCCCGTCATCTCAGCAACCCAGGAAAGCTCAGTGGGCAGGGCCAGCCCTCCCAGCACTGAACCAAGGCCCAGTCCTCACTGACCCACCATCTGTTTGTCAGCCTGCCCTCTTTCCCTCCACAGCGAGAATGAAGGGCCCGGCCAAAGGGTGCTGTCGACGAGCATGTGGGGCCTCACCGGGGCCCCTGTGGAAAGGCCCAGCAGGCCCTCTGGTGCCCAGTCTCACAGTCACAGTGCCGACTGCCAGAATGGAAGGGAAGTGGGCAGGGGGCTGTGGCTGGAGCAGGACGGGTCTGCAAAGCTTCGGCTTCCTAGGAACTGAAGCCTCAGAAGTCCTTGGAGAGTCTGTGACGATAACACTCCAGCTACCGCACTGCAGAGCGCCCCTAAGGCCCGGAGCCAGGCTGTGGCTTGGGCCACCCCATGGACGGCCCACAGCAAGGCGCTACCCTCGTGGGCAAAGGAGAAGGTCCCGGCATCAGTGCCTGCAAGTGTCACTCAGCCCCTGGCCTGGGTGCCAGGGCTCCAGAGGCTAAAAACAGCAAGTCCTTTCCTAGAAGTCCAGGCTGGGAGGGGGACAGGCACATAAACAAGGAAGCACAGTCAAGTAGTGTGAAGGTTATGGCCAAATTCTATATGGGGCCTAGGGGAGCAAAGGACATGAGCACTGTTGGGAAAGGAAAGCAGGTGCTGGTTAGCGGCTGGGACGTGGACTCAGGGCTGGTGGGCGTTTCAGGGAGAAGGAGCAGGACAGACGGAGGACCCACCGTGTGAGGTCGCCAGGCACCGCTGAGGCGTTCCGGATGCTTGGCTTCAGTCTGAAGTACAAGGAGAAGGGCACGACGGGTAAACTGAGGGGAGAGGCAGGGCCAGGTCACAGAGGACCTCGGGGGCCAGGCTGAGCTTGGGCTACATTCCAGGAGAACAGGGACCTCCTGAAAGCAGACATGTCACATGGACAGATGTGCATCATAGAAAAGTTACTTTGCAGCAGAACCGATGGGCTGGAGGGGAGAGAAAATGGAAGCAGAGACTGTGTTCCATTCTGGCGATATTGTGAACAAAATGTATAAGACCTCCCAGCTTACTAAAAACACCAGGTAAAACTGAACAGTATAAGTGCAGTTAAGAGAGTAAGATGAACCCTTGGGGCTGTCCGTGAAGAGGAAACTGGAATGGCGAGTGAAGTACATGATGCTTCAGATGTGTGGTTGGTCGGATACAGTGGGGACCAGCCACAAGCAGCTACCTAAATCTGAATGTATTTAAATAAATATCAACTGGGACTTCCCTGGCCGTCCAGTGGTTAGGACTCCGTGCTTCCACTGCAGGGGGCCCGAGTTCAATCCCTGGTCAAGGAACTAAGATCCTGCATGCTGCATGGTGAGGCCAAAAGTAAATAAATGAATAAATAATAATAATAATAAAATCAAAAATAAATAAATATCATTTGAAATAAGTTAAAATTTCAAATTCAGTCTCACTCGCCACATTTCAAGTGCTCAGAAGCCCCATGTGACTGGTGGTTACTACACGGGACAGCAGATACAGAGCAATTCCATCACTGTGGCATGTCCTCTTGGGCAGCACTGGTGGGCACGTGGATTTAATAGCCAAACAGAAACAGGAGACCTGGCATTCAACCCAAATGAGACAAGGACACAGAGCTGAGCTTCCTACATAAAACCAGGACTCAGTGAAAGGGTGAACAGAAAAATAGATCTCCCACCCAAACAGGAAGGCCACAGGCAAATGAATAAGCATTGGCTTAGGCTTGAAGTGGCATAAAAATCTCTCCTGGGAATTCATAACCATTAGACTATACCACCCATAGATTTGAGATTTGCACAATCTCAAGCTGAGAAAGTAACATAAATATTGGTTGTAGGCTGGTAATAACCATGGATACCTAGCAAAAGCAAATACAAAACAGTTCTGGGGGGACATACTGTCAAACCAAGCCTTAGAGGATTCCCACAGATAAAGCACCAGTAAAAGTCAGTTCACAATACCAAATTGCAAAACACACAAGGAAATAACCCATCATGAATGAAAGCCAGTGTATGAAACATATAGTAAGATTAGACCTCCCCAGGAACTTCAGATGATGATGGCTGTAATACCAATAGGTTTAAAATGATTAAGAGCATAAAAAAGAATAAAATACTATGAAAAAGAATAGCGGAGAAAAAAGAAAGAATAAGGCAGGGAGAAGTACATCCAAGAATCACAGTGTGTGGATCTCTGTGAATTTTCTCCCCAGTGAAATAATCATAACTGGTGGAAATTATAAAAAACAACCATTTACACAACACTGTAATTCAACTATACTTCAGTAAAAAATAAATTTAAAAAAAGCATTTGAAATTTCTCTCTTTTTTTTTTTTTTTTTTTTTATTTGGCTGTGCCATGCTGCTTGCAGGATCTTAGTTCCCCGACCAGGGATCGAGCCCAGGCCCCTGGCATTGGAAGTGTGGAGTCCTAATCACTGGACCACCAGGGAATTCCCCCATTTAAAATTTCTGAGAATTGTCTTAGGGCATACAGCAAATGGAAAAACGTTTATTCAAGAAATCTGCTAAATCTCATTAAGAACAGTGAGGGTCTGTGGCATTGAAGCCACAACCTGTCCCCTCCCCTCCCCCAGCTCAGTGTGGCAGAAACTCCCCTCCAGGTGAGTGTGGCCAAGAAGGGGCCCCTCCTCCCCATCTCCGAGTGTAGGACAATAGTTTCTCTCCAGAGGGGCTGGTCACTGCATTTCTCATCCCCCCTCTCCCTGCCCCACAGCTTCATGTGCAGAAACTCTGTTCCACAAAAGCACAGCTGAGAGGCCTGAGGCTCCCTACCTCCACCCAGTCCCCACTTGGGGAAGCGCTAATCTAGGTGTGGCAGGCCTTGGTTACCTTGACCCAATCTCCTGTCCCAGCTCACTTGTAGGGTAGAGGTTCTGTGCAGGGAGAGGCAAACTGAGAAGACAAGGGTCTAATACCCTCTCCTCCCATCCCCTTCCAACTCATGGAAAAGACGTATCACTCTAAGAGAAGCCAGTTGCTGTACCCAGGTCCAGAGTGTTGGCATGGAGCTTTTGCCTTGGGTGTAGAAACAGAGGGTTCTGTAGCTCAGGCTAAGGGGACTGGCTCACTTGGAACAGAGTGCAGGGAAGTTCAAGCCTAAGGGCACTATTGAAAAGAAGGAAGACCTTGGTGGTGAGTCACTTAAAGGAGGCTGGTCGTCCCCTGATGGAACAAGTGAAACAAACCAGCCAGGAGTTTAACAGACAGACAGCTGAAAAGAACCCGGCTGGGGTCAGAGCGAGCCTCAAAGACTGGTCTTAAGAACTACCCCTGCAAAGGGGCCCAACGTTATCAGATCAGATGTGGGGCAGTTAATGTCCCGGGACATTGTCAAGAATAACAGAGCAATCAGGTAGCAATTAGTGGAGCTTAACCGTTCAGTGCGATACCAATAGAGGTAGGGCTGCCGAAGGTTAACAAAGAACTTGGAGAAAAGACAGTCAGTGAGAACCCAGCTAACACTGTGGCCATCCCGGGGGGCAGGGAGATCTGTGTGCACATCAGAGGCTTCACACTACGGGAGAAACAGACCTCATTGAATTTATCCACCCATACCACTAAATAGCAAAAAAATCAAGTACCAATAACACATAATCCTGGCTGGGGGATGGGGGAGGTAAGGAGACACAGTTTCCAGAGTTGCTACAATATATTATCTTAAATGTCCAGTTTTCAACAAAAAAATATGAGATGTAAAGAAATAGGAAGTGTGACCCCTACACAAGGAAAGAAATACAAACAATAGAAACTGCTTTTGAGGGGCCCAGATACTGGATTTACCAGACAAGGACTCCAAAGCAGCTATTATAATATATTCAAAGAACTAAAGGAAACCATGTTAAAAGAATTAAAGGAAAGTGTGATGACAATGCCTTATCAAATAGAGAATGTCTGTAAAGAGATAGAAATTATAATAATAAAAAGAAAGAACCCAGTGGAAATTTTGGAGTTGAAAAGTACATTAGCTAAAATATAAAACTAATCAGAGGGACTCAACTGTACCTTTGAGCTGGCAGAAGAATCAGCCAACTTAAAGATACATTGATAGAAATTAAACGCTCTGAAGAACAAAGAATTAAGAAAAAAAGGAACAGAACCTCAGAGAGAGATGGGACACGACTGACTGCATCAACATACATACGATGGGAGCATCTGAAGGACAGGAGAGAAAAAAGGGAGCAGAAAAAAAGATATTCAGGGAAACAATGTCTGAACGCTTCCCAAATTTGATGAAAAACATTAATCTACACATCCAAGAAACTCAAAAACTCTATATATTTCTGTTGCCCTCTTCCCTTTTTAGTACTATTATCGTTGCACATATTAGATCTATATATGTTACAGAACCCGATAATACAGTCTTACAATGATTACTTTGACCACCAAGACCACATTTCACCCAAGTCCCTCCACGTTCATCCACCCTCCCTGCCTCTTTGAAGATGACATCATCACAAATGGAAGGGGCCTGAGTGCCTGAGTCACCACGTGGAGGGAAAGGCCAAGAACAGCACATAGCCCGCATCAGCCTATGAAATGAGCAAGAAATACACATTTATTCTGTTAAGCCGTATTTTCATATATGTGTTTCTGAGTGCTGTTTTGTCCCATTGGTTTGTATCCCTCCCTCTGCCAAGAGAACACTGTCTTCATTACTGTAACTTTAGAAAAAGGGTTGAAATCTGACAGGACCCAGTCCAAGATGAAGACGGGGATGAACTTCTCCATGACAAGGCAGTGTTTCATTTCTTTCAGGGGCTTAGTAGGTGCTCTACAGGCATTTGTTGAGTGAATAAATGAAGCCAAAAGAGGAAGTTAGAAACACCAAAGGAAAAAGCAGACAAGAGGGGACACCCCTCCCCCTCCAGACAGTGGTCCCAGGACGCTATGGCTCTTCTGGTAGGGGTATGGGCCAGAGTGGGAGGAGGGAGGGGAGGGTTTTTTTTTTTGGGGGGGCGGTGAGAGTTTCAAGCTAGACCCTGCTTCTCTGCCTCCCCAAAAAGAGAAAATGACAGAAGGTTTTTGGATCCAAGAGCTGGAGAAGGCTGGACGCAAAAGCCGAAGCTCTGACAGCTACGCCGCAGTTCACACCCAGGGACTCTCCTCCCACATCCAGCCGCCGAAGAAGCCGCCAGGAGCCCCAGGCAGAGAGCAGGCAGGCGTCCCCGGGCGACCCAGCCTCGCCACACCACGCAGCACGGGGGAAGTGACAGAGAGATTGGGGGGAAAGAACTATTATAGCCAAGATATTTTAAAAGTCCGCCTTCAAGGCAGCATCCGGTTGCTACAGCAACCCTAGCTCTGCTGGGAGCCCTGCCTACCTGCTGGCTCCCCACCTGCCTCAGCCCAGAGGTGTCCTCAGGAGGCCAGAAGCTGCCACCAGCATGGGGACACTGAGAAAGTGCTGGGGTTCAGGACTGGGGACCCAAGTGGGCACCTGACGGTCCAGTCCTGCTCAAGGCTGATCACTTTACTATAAACACGCACTTACTTCTTGTTCAAGGTGACTCACAGCGTCTCATTTGTAATCACTTGGCTCCTTCAAACACAAAAAGATAACATTTCACTCAGTCAGGCTGAGCAATGAAGCGGCTGCTTGTGGGTTGTGGTTCCACGGTCCAGACAAAGCCCCTGAGCAATGAGACCCGTCCGGAGCCACGTGCCCAGGCCTGCCCTTGGCCCTGCACCTGCGTAATGCTACTGCAGTCACCTGCCCTCCTGCATCCCATCTGGAAGGGCTCCTGCCACCTTCAGGAAACCAGGAGTGAGAAAGGGAGAGAAAGGGCCCCAGAGAGCAGCTGCCAGCCGCGGGGCAGAGCCAGGGGCAGGCGCACAGACGCTGTCACCCCGTCCCTTCCACCTGGGCTCCGGCAAGACTCCTCTGCACGCGGCCACACCCGGCTGACTTCCCAGCTCCTCCTCCGCTCCCCAGTCACCCTTGTGAGCCTCCTGGGCCCAGGGCAGGCTCGCGGGGTTGTACCCGCAACAGCAGCTGCTCCAGGACTCACGGGAAGGGCAGTGGGCTGGCTGAGGGCGGGCAGGGTCCCGGGAGAACATGGCCGAGTAGGAGGCCCAGCTATCAGCCCAGCCCCTCCATTTCCTGACTGACCTTGGACGCGTGGTCACTACCAGGCGAACCCCACGAGGGCAGGTGTGGTTGCCAATGGCTGGTCGCTGCTGTGGCGCCCGGTATGGGGCCTGGCAGCAAGTGGGTCTTCGGTCAGTGTTTCTGAAAGGAAAGGATCACTGGCCTGCCTCATGGCCTCATTTATAAACCGGGGTGGTGAGAGCCGTGTCTCCGCGAGGGGCTCTGAGAGGCTCTGACAAACCTTGGACCAGTGATGCCTGTGTAAGGTGCTCCGGAAAAGGCCAGCATGTGCATCACAGGCCTCCAGACCCAGTGGCTCAGTGGCCCAACAGACATGTCCTCTGGGCACTCAGACGGAGAGCCAGCGCAGAGCTCGGTCCCAGGGGCTGAACTGCTGCCCACCTGCCCGCCGTCCCCTCTACTCGCCTTCCTCACGAACAAGCCCTGATTTTGTGGGCACAATGGTGTGCCCGGTGCCCGCCTCTGTGACCCGCCTCTGGTCAGCCGGACAGGACAGGAGTCCCCAGCGAGGTGGGCCTTCCGGGAAGGCTCTTTAAAGGGAGTCCAGCCCCACCTGCTGTGTCTTCACCCTTTCCTCCTCTCTCGTGGATGCTGGGGCCACGCTGCAGGTGGGCGGGCCTGCACGCCAGCACGGTGGGCAAGCGGAGTGCTTGAGACGCCTGCTCTGAACGTCCTGACGCTTAGAAAGCATTCAAGCCACTGTGGTCAGGCTTCTGAAACCAGCAGTTGAACAAAATCCTACATGACACAGTGAGGCACCTAAGATAGCTCCTACAGGACATCCACATTGCCAGCGCCGGTCCACAGACAGGAAGGAGCTGGAGACGGGAGGGGATCGCCCTCGGCTCCGTGGCTGTGAGCAGGGAGCTGGGGCCCCAGCCCACCCCCAGGGACAGAAAGGCGAGAAGCCACATCTGCCTGTGACGTGGGACGCCCCACAGGGTCTGCAAGCGCCCGGTGTGGGGGTGTGGAGACTCGAGAAGGAACCAGCGTGGACAGTCCACAGCGCTCATATTTTAGCAGAAGACGGGCAATAAGGAGTAAGTACAGGTCACGGGGTGATAAGGACCGTGGGGAGCGTGACGCAGGACAGCAGAGAGCGCTGTTTGTTTTTGTCTCTTTTTGTTTTTTGTTTTGTGCTGCACCGCACAGCACGTGGGATCTTAGTTCCCCAACCAGGGATGGAACCCGTGCCTCCTGAAGCGGAAGTGCGGAGCCGTAACTGCTAGACCGCCAGCAAGTCCCAGAGTGCTGCTTTTTATAGGAAGTTGAGGGCGTCTCTCCGAGGGGACAATCCCCCCATCCTTAAAAAGGGACAGAGCTTCGCGGATGTCGGAAGGAGGGGAACCGCGAGTGCGAGAGGCCCCGAGGCAGGAGGGCACGTGGGGGACCCACGAGACGTGGAGGGGAACGTGGTGGAACGGCATGGAAGGGGGGCACCCGTGCTGTGGTGAGAAGTCACAGGGGGCCTGAGCCTCTGAGAGACCAGACCTCCCATCTGACTGGGCCTCTGGGGTAGACCAGTGGGGAGGCTGCTGGGGGCGTCGGGGGCTGGAGGGGCCCTGGCCCGGGTGTTCTGCAGGTGAGGCCGGGCTGCACGCAGGGAGGAGCTGCTGCTGTCTGGGGGCGCTGGGGGCGCAGGTGGGCTGGCCCAGCCCTGGTGCTCAAGGGCAGGGCACAGCTCGCCTCTCCCTGGAGCCCAGGTGCTGCCCAGGGACAAGGGTTTGGAGAGGGGAGGGAGCAGCCGGCCGGTGCTGCTGGGGTTAGACGGGGGCCGCGCCAACGGGTCTCACTGGGCCACCGCGACAGGGAGGAGTACGAGACATGCGGGTTCAGAGTCACCAGAGGAAAAGCTCCTCTTTCTTTCCACGTCAGGGAAGTGGCTAAGTCGACGGCAGGCCTCGGGGCTCGCGGCCCAGACTGCGGTGCGCTGGGGTCAGCGCTCACGGGACTGAAATGCCACCAGCGCCTGGGCCTCAAGGTCACCCACCCCGCCGGCCCACAAGTCTTCCCCCACAGGACTTTTTAGTACATTCCAGACAGAGCTTCACAAGAGACAGCAAAATGAATATTTATTACAATTATTTTAACTTAAAAAAATAAGTCCAAAGTCTCTGGGCAATAAGCTAAACTACCATAAAAAGTAGTGTCTGAGAGTGAGTTACAGCCCGTGCTGGCAGCGGGCAGAGGCGGGCACCGCCTCCTCTTCTGCAGAAGACCCCCAGAGTGAGGATGAGCCTGGGGTCAGGCTGCCAGCACAGGCAGACAGGAACCAGCCTAGAAAAATCTGAGGCTGCTACCCAAATGCTACCCTGGGAACAATCGTGTGGCCCCGCCCAGGAGGAGCCAGAGTGTCACCGCGCTGGCGGGGAGGCGGGGCGCAGGGGGCGGCCAGCAGGCCCACCTCCCTCCCTGCTACAGAGCCCAGCCCTCCTTGCCGAGGACCAGCTGCACGGCCTCGAGCACGTCGCTCACCACGTGGGCCGCCTGCAGGAGCCCCGGGCTGAAGCCAAGGTCCCGGTGCCCGTGGAACGGAGGCCCCTCGCCACCGGGGGCGGGAGCAGCGGGGCCGGGGGCCCGGGGGCTGTACACGCCGGTGCACACCAGGATGGCGGCGCAGCTCCGGGCCGCCCCCTCCCGCCTCGTCTGCAGGTGCTGGTGGAACAGGTTGGCCCCATAGATGTCGGACATGGGGTTGTCACTGGGGAGAGAAGGCACAGTTCATTGCGCTGGTGGAGGTGCGGGGACGGCGGGGGTGGGGGGTGGGGTGGGGGGTGGGGAGGGAGGTGGCCCGCAGGTGACCACTGCGGGAGGGGTTGCGTCTCGGGGATGGAGGGGCGGGGACACAGGGGCCCACAGGTGACCACTGGGAGGGGGGCACGTCTCGAGGATGGAAGGGTGGGGACACGGGGGCCAGGGGTGACCACTGGGGGAGGGGGGCGCGTCGCAGAGGGCGGAGGAGGGGGCGGGGCTCACCCCACCGCGTAGAGGCTCCGGATCGGGGCCGCCCAGCCCCGCCGCGCCGCCTGCCTGGCAAGCAGGCCCTCCGCGTACTGGTACGTCAGGAGGCTGGGTTTGCCCATCAGGCCCGCGTAGCACAGCTCTCTGCCTGTCACCTTCCGGTAAACGGCCTCCAGGCACAACAGGAAGGTGCCGTGGCCGAACCTGCCAGAGGAAAAGCCGCGCTCGGTCCCCTCCCCGGGCCGCAAGGCTCAGACATGCCCTGTGTGACACCCTCTCGTGGTGGCACAGAGCACGGTGACAGGGCAAAGTGAATCACTTCTGGTGAGAGGCCGTCACACATAGGATGTGCCTTGATGGCCTGCGACTATCTGACAATGTCTGTTGAGCGCTGTCCCAGCGCTGGAGATGGCACATCACGTTCAACCCTTAGAAAAGCCCGATGAGATGGCGTTCATTCTCCTCATTGCACAGGTGAGAAAACTGAGGCCCAGAGATGGAGTAAACTGCCCAAGGTGTGGAGCTGGAACCAGAGACCCAGCTTCAATTCTGCCTTGGACTTGGGCAGAATACTGGCTGGCATCCCACCTCACTCCTCGGTGCCAATTTCACTGAGCGCACTGCCACCGTGTGTCAGAAAGCACCCGTCTGCCCCCACTGCAGCTAAGTGTATGGCCAGTGACTATGCTACAGCCTAAGAGCCAATGAAATCACAGGTGCCGGACTAACCTCCTAGAAAGCAGCCTGGAAACTGGGGAGGGGGTCCTCTTCTCTACCCTCCCCATACTCCCTCCTGCTGACTGGAATGCTGACATGATGGCTGGAGATCAGGCAGCCCTTTTGGATTACATAGGAAAGGGCTAAGGTGCCTGTGTCCCTGATGGGGGGACTTTTTCACAATAACAAACTTCCATCTCGTTTAAGATTCTTTTCTTTTGGGTTTTCATCCCTTGCTGCTAAATCAAATCCTATCGGATACTGTTCAGTATCTTGAAGTTACATTTCAGTGTCACTTAATTTATATACTGAATTCTACTTTCAATTTTGAAATTATTGAATGAAAAAGTGATCTCAAATCTGCTTTATAAATAGTAATTTGCCTCCTGCCATTCAGTCCACAGCCTACATAACCAACCCCCTTCACCTAGTGTCAGCAAACCCGAACTCTAGGAAGAATGTTCCAGAAAAAATACCTGACCTCGAGCTGCAGAAATGCACCTGAGAGAGAACACGGTGATCCCATCTCCTTGGGCTCCGTGTTGGGCCCTCAGGCCCTCAGTGACGGATCCACCACACAGCTCACTGGGACGCAGGGCAGGGGGCGAAACTCCAGACTTTGGCCTCGCAGACAAGAGCAGCCAAACAGCACCAGCAGCCACCCTTCCAGGAGGGCAACCTGAGGGCCAGCAAAACGGCAGCCTGTGCTGTGCTCAGTGCCGGGGCGGACGGGGTGGGGCCCTGCCTGGAGCCTGAGGGCCTCTGAGGAAGTGACTGGTCCAGGGGCCTCGGAATCACTCCTACTCTCCCCTCCCCAACGTCTTATGGGCAGAAGGAAACAAAGAAGTGAAGGAGCCAGCGCCACAGGGTGAAGGCAGTGAGGGAAGAGCAGCTGGGTAACAGGAACTGAGCATCACTTGGGTTCCACTAGCCAGAAAAAGCACGTCCTGTGAGACTCTGTCGGGGCCGGGGGTTAAAGACCATCTCGATCCACCTTCCGTGCTCAGTAAGTGGTAGTTTTCGTTTATCAATCAGTGTGTGAAGTGACCCTGGAGACCGCTCCCAGAGGCCAGGTTACCATGGCAACTCCAGGGCCTAGAGGAGGGGTCTGAGCCCAGAGCACTGGGGCGGCTCGAGGCGCCGTCAGCAGGACTGCCCAGGAGGCAGCTGGAGGTGGCCCCCAGGGCCAAGGCAGGGACCCCGAGTCCTCACCTGGGCATCTTGGCTTCAGCCATCCAGAGGAGGTCCGTGTTGCTGGCCAGGACAGGGAGGTGGGGATAGGGGGCCGTCGCCAGACCGGTGCCGGGGTTCCCATCGCTGAGGAGGATGTCCATGATCAGCTGCAGGCTCGTCTCCCAGCGCACGGGCTCCCCAAGGAGGAGCACCCCTGCAGAGTGGGGGTGGGGTGAGCCGGGGTGCCGGGCGTGGAAGGGACTCGGGAGGCTGGGGGTGCACAGCCCTGCTGAGGGCGTGGGTCCCAGGAGGTGGACGAAGCCGAGCCCAGGAGGGGCTCCACCGGGATGTCCTGAGGGTTAGAAGCAGAGAAGCAGCAGCCCCTGCTGACCGACGCCCTGCCCGGCACCCCACCCGCCCAGCCATGTCCCCCAAGCCCCAGGGGTCACTTGGCCACATGGCGGGGAGACGGGGTCACAGGCCTGACGCTGTCCACGTCCCTCTGGGACTGTGGGCCAGTTCTCACCGTGTCTAAGCTTCCTGAGCTACACAAGGACAACACCCACGCTGGGAGGAGGATACAATGAGGCCTGACGGAGCACGGAAGCCATACTGCACATGCCTCGCCAAGGCCAGCTGCGAGACCGGGGAGCTGGGCCAGACCGTGGCCCCAGTGTGCAGGCCACCCCCGGGACATGTTTCAGCTGTCGCAAGGACTGACACTCCTGGGGAGGCCCAGGAGAAGACTGGGATGCAAGAGGCTCAGGACAGTTCTGCAGAGTCAAAACCTTCCCCACGTCTATTAATAGCTGACACTCACACAGGAGAACAACTTGCTTATAATTAACTGAGCCTAAACCCTAATTCCATTCCACACGAAGTATTTTTTGGTAGACTTTTCATAAACACTGATTTTTCCAAAACTGCAACTATCATGTTAGTCAAGAGAAGACGTACTTTGTTTTTTCAAAACTTTACCAAGAGTTACTCCCCATTTTGGAAAACCACATCACCAGCTGCAACACTGCTCCTAATTTCTGAGTCACCAATGAAACACACCTGTAAACACACTGCGTTTGTAGCTGTACCGTTCACAGGGATTCTACTTTTGGCATAATCATTTCACTACCTAATTATGCCTTCTTGGATAATTACTACACGTTGAAATGCAGATGACCTTACTAAAAAACGTCTCCTTTTATTTCTCCCTATTACGATTAGGGCTTTACCATGAATTAATTAATTTTTAATATTTGTGTATAGGAAAGAATTCACTTAGGGCAGTAAAGGGGACATTACAATATTTTTGTTACCCCGGGAGAGCTGGGTTTAACAGGGCTGAGAAACACTGGACCAGGTCACCTTAGGTACCTTTCCACACTTAGATTTTCTACACTTATGATTTTTCTGGAACAATAGGGCAAGTGACACGGGGAAGGAAAGATGAGCAGCTAACGTCTCAGAGGTAGTGACTGGCAGATCCGAGACCAGAGCCCAGGAGACCCAGCGCCCAACGTCCCAGCCACACCGCCAGGCTGCAGGGCCTGCAGGGAGAGCCCGCCCACATCGCGCAGGGACCTCATTACCTTCAATCGCAGGGAAGTCGTTCCTTGGGAGGGGCTGCGAAAGACAAAGAACAAGCCCGTCAATGCCACGGTCACCTTCCACGCACGGTTTCCAAGGGGTGGGAGGAGAGACACGTGTCTGATTTCCAAGGGGTGGGAGGAGAGACACGTGTCTGACAGACGGAAGACCCTTCGACGGAAGACCCTTCGGTCTAGCCCAGGCCGAGGAGAAACGGACAGGACCGAGGGCAGAGGTCCAAGGGGACAGGAGAGCGCGCTCAGGCCGGCCACACCCCAGGCCGGCGGGCATCAAGCGTGTAGGTCAGACAGGGAGGGGATGGCTGCTCAGCTGTCCTCCTCCAGCAAGGACAGGAGATGAGAGTCTGGAATCAGGTGGCAGAGGACGAGGTGAGCCCAGGAAGGGACGGGAGCCTGACGTCACTCCGGAGGCAGGGCCATCACTGGACCACCGCCTGGGGGCCCAGTCCTTCCAGGAACAGCTCCCCTGCCCTCAGCTCTGCCAGTAACCAGCTGAGACCTGGGGCGAGCCGCGTCCCTGGGCAGGGGGCGGGGCTGTCTCTGCACTGCTCTGAGAGCCATGCCAACTCTGGCACCTGGTTCTGCACATAACGTGCGCAGCTCAAAGGTTGGGGAGCCCTCGGAAAGCTCGGGGGGGGACTAGAGCTACACAGACAAACAAAAGCAGGCCTGTTTATAACTGCAGTTCATCAAACTTTGACATGCACGGAACAGGCAGCGACAGACACTCTGTGATAGAGAGTTCCCGCAGGGAAGGAGAGGGCAAAGGGGCATCAGGAGACGGGCGGTCACCCTAGAGGGTCAACGAGAGGCCCCGTGACCGCTGGTCGGAAAAGATAAGCTTCAAATATGAGCCAAACCCCAAGGAACCCGAGCAGACGCTCAGAGCCGCCAGCGCTTTCCCAGGAAGCCGCTTTCCCAGGAAGCCACTTGCCACCAGGCCAGCCCTCTGTAAGGAGCTCCAGGACAGCAGAGCAGCGATTAACTTAACACTAGCGGTTCTCCAAGCGACTCTAGGAAAGCTGGTAAATCACAAAACTACCACCTGGGGGGGACACGAGGGCTCTGGAAAGAGAGGGGACAGCCCTGCTCACCACCCCCGACAACCTGTGTCCGGGAACAAAGGCCTCGGCCAGACGTGCCCTCCCCAGCAGCTCGGAGAGGCAAGGGCTGCAGGGTCAGCGGGGAGGCCCGAGCGTGTCCCATTACCGTGGTCTTGGGCCGCCGCTGCAGATCCACCATGTCCAGCACAGGGAAGGCCGCCCGCAGCTCGTCCACTGTGACCACGTGCTTGAAGCCCAATCTGGAAGGAGGTCAGGAAGCAAAGCTGCCCAGTGCCGGGGAGACGCCTTTAAAGTGAGGGGCCCACCGCAGCCCACATCAACCCCACCCGCCCCGACCCCAGACAGAGCCCCGTGAGGCCAGCGCCGACCAGGAGCGCTGCAGGCAGGCGTGGGCGCAGGCGGTGGGGACACCCGGGGGCCTGGCCTACTCTGGGCACCGCCCGCGCAAAGGCACACAGGAAGCCCCGTCCTTGAGCTCACGCTGGCCCAGGGCCACGAGAACCAGGGCTCTGAGGACAGTTCAGAGGAGACTCCTCGGCGGGGAGGAAGCTGAGCAGAGTCTGGAGAAGCCAGACCGGAGCTAAATCTGGACGATGGACCGGATTCAGCCAGAAGGGAGGCCGCAGGGAGCACGCCCGCTGCAGCCTTACCCTCCAACACCTGCCGCCGTGTTCCTGTCCTCAGTCCCCACTGGCAGTCTTAACTGGACGCAGGTTCAGATCACCTCAAAACACATCTCCCCAGAATGATGCTTCCATCAGCAATAAAACCCGCACAGACCCATACTCCTCAGCGTCCACGTCTGAGGTTCCTGAGCCCAGCGCTGTCCTTCCTGGCCCCCTTCCCCACCCGACCCCATCCCGGCCTCCTGCTCCGGGCATCCTCCCAGCCTCCTCTCGGCAGGCTCCCCAGCTACGTCCCCTCCTGTGGCACAGCCAGCCCCTATGAAGCCACAGGTGACCCCCGCTCCAGGGTGGTTCCCCCCCAGCATCTGTGACACTCGGACCCATTCTGCTCTTCCCATCCTCTGGCCACATGCCGTCTTAACCGCTCCTGCACCGTTCCTGGTGTGTCACTCCGCCACCTCGAGCAGGAGCCCTGATGAAGCACCAGCGTGTGCTGCTCCGGCCCCCGAGCGCGCGGCCACGCCCAGGCGGTGCTCAGCTCTCTTGGGTTTGCGGAAGCAGCAGAGAACGAGCTGCTTCAGAGCAGGGACACGTCCTCACTGAGCACACGCCGGGGCTGAGCTCCCTGTAGACGTGCTCAGGGAGCCGTGGGTCCCAAACCGAACCACAGAACCGCCTGGGTTCTCAGACCCAGTGGGTCAGACTCTGCAGGGAACGGGCAGGAATCTGCTCTGTGAGCTGCCCAGCAGGCCCCGAGGCGGTGGGCTGGCTTTCGGGAACCCCCGGGCGCCAGGGCTGGCCACCCTGGGAGGTGCCCTCCCTCCCTGCCTCCCACGGGCGCCCAGAGCTCCTGACCCCGGTCCTTTCAGCAGGGCAAGGACAGCAGAGCAGGAAGCAGCAAAAGGATACGCTCGGGCATTTTCCACCAGGGGCCCCTGCCCAGACACCAGCATCCGCTTGTCGTGATGCTGTGAGAAGAGCTTCATGGGGCTGTGGGACAGTATCACCTGGTCGGGCTCCACCTGCAGGGCAGCCGAGAGATACAGAGCAGAGGACACGCAGGTGAGGGCAGGTGAGGGCGGCAGCAGGGAGCTGGCTCCCTGGCCCAGGAAGGAGAAACCTGCCCAGAAAGGGGGCCCAACCCTTCCAGAGCTGCCCCGACAGGTGTGAGGGGACCCAGACACCAGAGCCCGCAGGAGATGTGGCCACCGTGGGCCCCACCGGCCCAGCTCCCAACACCCCGATTTCTCAGCCTGACTTGGGAACCACAGGGTTCGTGCATGAGCTCAGACCCGCCTCCACCTTTGACTATTTTCAGTTCTACGTAAAGACCTGGCTTTTCAGCATTTATGCTAACGGCAACCCCACTGTCCGGACACCAGGGTAGGAACCGGTCTCCTCCCCAGGCAGTGTCTCCCAGCTGATCAGCATGGGATTTACTCTCTCGGTTCCAAAGGACTCCTTCCAAGAACGAAATCCACTGCCAACAAAGAAGGTGTCAATGCGGGGACGGTGGGAGCCGCAGGTGGGTGACGCAGGCGGGTGACGAGGGACAGAGCTCCTTGAGCTGTGTCATCTTACTCATGGGAAACGGGGGTTGTCACTTCAGAGTCCCACCTGGTGCACGGAGCTTTAGAAACACATGAGCCTGAGGCCAGGAGGAAAGAGGAAACGGCCAAGTCCACAGGTGGGATTTCTGTGCTCAACACGTACATTTTCATAAAAAATGACCCTGCTGATGAGGCTCTACCCTCTGAGTTTGGCCTTGAACTTCAAGTTATTTTTCCAGCAGGAAGATGTGTACTGGGCTCATCCATATTGTCCCCCCACAGGGCAGGGGACACAGGGCTGGAGAGGGGGCTCCACGGGAACCAGGTCCTCAGCCTCCTGTCTCCGGCCGCTCCTTACCTGGAAGCCCAGCAGGGCTGACAGCTCCTGGGCTTTGCTGCACTGTAAGATGTTCCCCGCGTTCGTGACAAAGACCACGGGCACCCGCAGCTGCCCCTGGGGGTCCACGAGCCTGCGGAAGGCCTCCCTCGCCGCGGGGATGACCTGGTGGCCCCGAACCAGCACCCCATCGATGTCCAACAGGAAGCCGAAGGTAGGAGGGCTCTGCACGGAGGGGAGACGAGAACGGCCCCTGAGTCGAGGCAGAGGGGACGGGGGAGCCTCATCCCCACCCTCGGGCCGGCCCGGGCCTCGAACGCAAGGCGAGGACTTGGGGCTGCCGATAGGACAAATCCATCTGCAACAAAGAATTAAGCCTTTTCAGGTATTTTTAAGCATATAACTATTTTGTTAAAGTTATTTTTGCATAATTAATATAAAGGAATTTTTTTAATTGGAAAATAGAGAAATTCAGAAACAAACCCAGCACTTTAAAACAACCGATCAGTATTTCATGTCCTTTCTCTATTCTTACGTTTGTCACACGGCCATGACTGCACCTTATATGTACAATTTTGCATCTTGTTTTTTTTTTTGCTTGACGTGAAGCATTTTTATCTGTTACAACAGCCTTCATAACCATCTTTTAGAATTTTGTTTTATCGTAACAACACACACAGAGTTTTTAAAAAAAACACTCAGTTGCTACAGATGATACAGAAAAAGAATTTTTAAGTTTCTTGCTTCCACCTCCACCCAGTACCATCCCCTCTTGTGTATTTTCCAGAAACTTTTCATGGATGGTTCTACTTTCTTACCTTTTAGCTAACACACAAGTGGTACTATGCTGTGCTTTCTTTTCCGTCTTCCTTTTTCTCGTTGGTATCCCTTGGTTATCTTTCCATATCAATACACACAGACCTACCGACTACACGTTTCTGGCTACATAATATCCTGAGTTAATACTCCACTAACAATAGGTTTCCCCTATTTCAGACATTTAGGTTTTTCCACATTTCTGCTACTACAAATTATGCTGTAAGGAACTCTTCATGCTTACTGATTTTTCCATATTATGGACTTTTCCTTAAGCTAGATTCTTTTTAATTTATTTATTTTTGGCTGCATTGCGTCTTTGTTGCTGCGCGCGGGCTTTCTCTAGTTGCGGCGAGCGGGGGCTACTCTTCGTTGTGGTGCGCAGACTTCTCATTGCAGTGGCTTCTCTTGTTGCAGAGCACGGGCTCTAGGCACGTGGGCTCAGTAGCTGTGGCTCGTGGGCTCTAGAGCGCAGGCTCAGTAGTTGTGGTGCACGGGCTTAGCTGCTCCGCGGCATGTGGGACCTTCTAGGACCAGGGCTCGAACCCGTGTCCCCTGCACTGGCAGGTGGATTCTTAACCACTGCACCACCAGGGAAGCCCTTTTAAGCTAGATTCTTAAAAGCAAGAGTAATAAGCCAAAAACGTGCAAACATTACAATGACATAACACCTACTGACAAGTTGTTTTCCAAAACAGTATCAACTCACATGGACCCTGGTACCCTTGCCAAGGATGATTTTCACAGTATCAAAGAATTTAAGTATCAAACATCTTATTAATTTCAAAGTTTAAAAAAGTGATTATCTCCTCTCAATCTGCATTTCTTGGATTTACAAAGTTGAACGCTCTCCTTTTTAAAAATTCATCCCATTTCTTATTTTATGAACTGTTAACATACAAGATGTTTTTCAGCTGTCAGAAAAATCCAACCTAACCTGTCTGTCATTTTCCTTTTGTTGGCGCCAGCTAAGTCAAGCCACTTTCATCGCACACACATTATGCTTATGTTCAAAATACCCTTATTTTCCTAAAGGTACACACAGAAGAATTTAGGGTCCAAGCGACAAGAAATCAGGGATTTGTCTGAAAATCTTAGAGCCACAAAAAAAAAAAAGTGTGGGGGGGAGATAAGCAAAGCAAGTGCAGCAAAATGTTAACAACTGCTGAATCTGGAAGATGGGTTTTAGAGTTCATAATATTGTTCTTAGATTTTTGACAATTACATAGTTAAAAAAATAAAACAGCTTGTTTGTGCTGATGTCTGCCAAAGTTAACCATACAGTTTTACTGGTCTTAGTGGCCATATCCTAAATAGTCACAAGATTTGCTCTCTTAGACAGAAGAACCTACAGACCCTGCTACTTAGAACAAGAAAGTCTCGGGACAATTTAGCAATATCCCCGACGCAATATCCCGACGCTCCCTCATCTGTTCTGTGCAGTCTGTAACCACGACCCCCAACCCCTCAGGTGAGTGCACACAGAGAACCAGGCACCCAGCCACCTAGAAATGAAAGGCCCCCAGTAATTGTTAACAAACATGCCACATTCCTGTGAGATGTCAGCAAGAGGGGAAACAGGGGGAGGGGTAGTATGTGGGGCTTCTCTACACTTTCTGCTGAGCTTTCCTGAAAACCTAAAACTGCTCTAAAAGAATAACATCTATTAAATTTTTTTTTGAGTGAAGGCACCTCGAGAAAAGGACATAGGGTTAGATTTTTTTTCATTCTTTTTTTTTCTTTTCATTCTCTTCTGTATCTGTATTTTGATTTTTCTTCTTTCTCACTTCATGTTTTTTTTAACTAGTCCTGGGTATTACGCCAGATCTTCTAATTAAAGTTCTTATTTGTGGCAGTGATAAAATGTGTTTTTTTTACTAAACATAAAATAAACAAAAAAGGCCTACTGTTTAGCACAGGGAACTACACTCAATGTCTTGTAATAACCTATAATGGAAAAGAATCTGAAAAAGAATATATATGTATAACTGGATCACTGTGCTGTATACCTGAAACTAACACAACACTGTAAATCAACTATACATGAATTTTAAAAAGTGCAGTCTTAGGAATTCCCTGGTGGTCCAGTGAATTAGAACTCCGTGCTTTCACTGCCGAGGGCCTGGGTTCAATCACTGATTGGGGAACTAAGATCCCACAAGACGCATGGCATGGCCAAAAAAAAAAAAAAATTAAAAAGTTAAAAAAAAGAAGTGCGGTCTTAAGATTAGTTTTAAATGAAGGGACCACTAAGGTGTTCCTTTGTGTTTTTGCTTCTTATCTGGAACTGGCTGGTGTGCTTCCAACAACAGCATCACAATTACCTTCCAGGACACTGTCCACTCCAACCAGCTCCAAGTTTGTGAGAATTTACTACATGCGGTGATTGTGCAAAGTACTGCACCTACATCACACAAAGTACCCCAGGTACCCTCTAGCAAAAACACTGCAAGGTAAGGACTATCCCTGGTACACACACGGGGAAAGACAGGCTTAGAAAGCTAAGTACTGTTGACCCTAGAACAACACAGGTTTAAACTGTGCCGATCCACTCACAGGCGGATATTTTTCAATGAAGATACAGTCGGCCCTCGGTAACCCCGGGTTCCTCACATGTGGATTCACCCAACTGCTGATCACAAACCTCACACACCATGGGGGTTGGTGGATCCGCGGGTGCCGGGTCCGCGGATGCCGGGTCCGCGGATGCAGGGTCGGCTGTGGGACTCGAGCACCCGCGGGTTTAGAGGTCCCCCGCGGACACCGAGGGGCAGCGGCAATTTGCCTTAAGTCAAACAGGCAGTAAGCGGCCGGGGCAGGACTGATCCCTTAGCTGGTGCCGCATCCTTTCTTCCCTCCTCCTACTCTCTCCACCGGGAAAGTCCAAAAAGTCAGGACCCGCGGGGCGGGGGCCGCAGAGTCCTCCTGGATCACATCCCGGCGGGCGAGTCACGGGGGCCCGCGTACCCGCCCCCCGGTCACCCCCGCGAGCGACGGGGTCACGCCTCGCCCCTGGGCTCTGTGGACGGAGCCCCGGGGAGCCAGGGACCAGCGCGGCGGGGCCCCAGGGGACGTGACGTCACCACACGCGGGCAGAGCCGGGGGGAGTGACGTCCGGAGGCCGGACACCTTGCTCCGAGCCCGGCCCGCGAGGCCGCACGGCCTCCCGCCGCCGCCCCGCACCCTCCGCCCTCACCTGCGAGCCGCTCGCGAAACGGCGGCCCCCGAACCCCGCGGCCGCGCACGCCGCCCGCCGCCACAGTCCGGGTGCCCACCGCGCCGCCGCCTCGCCGAGGGCAGCCATGGGCCGCCTCTTGCGCGCACCGCGCACGCCTGACGGCCGCTCAGCCAATCAGCGACCGGTGGCGCCCGGGGCACCTCGGGAGCTGTAGTCCCGCCTCCGTGTCTGGGGCGGGGCGGGGCGTGGGGCGTCTCGGGAGCTGTAGTTCTGCCTCCGTCTCTTGAGTTTTACCCGATAACTGAAAGTTTGTACTTTTTTTTTTTGGCTGCATTGGTTCTTCGTTGCTGCACGTGGGCTTTCTATAGTTGCTGTGAGCGGGGGCTACTCTTCGTTGCGGTGCGCGGGCTTCTCATTGCCGTGGCTTCTCTTGGTGCGGAGCACGGGCTCTAGGCACATGGGCTTCAGTAGTTGCGGCACGCAGGCTCAGTAGTTGTGGCCTACGGGCTCTAGAGCGCAGGCTCAGGGCGCACGGGCTTAATTGCTCCGTGGCATGTGGGATCTTCCTGGACCAGGGATCGAACCCGTGTCCCCTGCATTGGCAGGTGGATTCTCAACCACTGCGCCACCAGGGAAGCCCAGTTTGTACTTCGTGACCCCTTCACACACTTCGCCAACCTCACCCCCCACCTCTGGCAACCACCAATTTTGTTCTCTGTATCTATGAGCTTGGCTAGTTTGTTTCTTAGATTCCAAATGCAAGCGAAATTATACAGTATTTGTTTTTCTCTGGCTTATTTCTCTAAGTGTAATACGCTCAAGGTCCATCCTCATTGCGGCAAAGGGCAGCATTTCCTTCTTTTTGTGGCTGAATAATATTGTTTTTTATATATATAATATATTTATAATGATATAAAATATTTTATAGTTTTAAAATTATAATTTTTATATTATCTTGTGACTGAATACTATATATTATATATTTTATGTATATATATCACATCTTCTTTGTCCATTCAACCACTGAGGGGCACTTAGGTGGCTTCCATATCTTGGCTATTGTGAATAATGCAGCAGTGAACATAGAGGTGCATATATCTTTTCCAGTTAGTGTTTTCGTTTTCTTTGGGTAAATACCCAAAAGTAGAATTGCTGAATCATGTGGTAGTTCTATTTTTAATTTTTTGAGGAACGGCCATACTTGTTTCCACAGTGGCTGCACCAGTTTACATCCCCACCAACAGTGCATGAAGGTTCCCTTTTCTCCACATCCTCACAACACTTGTTACCTCTTGTCACTTCTTGTCTTTCATAACGGCCATTATAACAGGGGTGAGGTGTTATCTCGTGGTTTAGATGTGCATTTCCCTGATAATTACTGATGTTGAGCATTTTTTCATTTGTGTTTGGCCATCTGTGCATCTTCTTTGGAAAAATGTCTGTTCAGATCTCCTGCCCATTTTTAAACTGGATTGTTTGCTTTTTTGCTATTGAGTTGAATGACTTCTTTATATATTTTGGATACTAGCCCCTTATAAGGCATATGAATTACAGATATCTTCTCCCATTCCATAGGTTGCCTTCTCACTTTGTTAATGGTTTCCTTTGCTGTGCAGAAGCTTTTTGGTTTGATGTAGTCCCACTTGTTTGTTTTCGCTTTTTTTTTTTTTTTTTTTTTTTTTTGCAGTACGCGGGCCTCTCACTGTTGTGGCCTCTCCCCGTTGCGGAGCACAGACTCCGGACGCGCAGGCTCAGCGGCCATGGCTCACGGGCCCAGTCACTCCACGGCATGTGGGATCCTCCTGGACCGGGGCACGAACCTGTGTCCCCTGCATCGGCAGGCGGACTCTCAACCGCTGCGCCACCAGGGAAGCCCTGTTTTTGCTTTTGTTGCCTTTGCTTTTGGTATCGATTCAAAAAAATCATCACCAAGACCTATGTCAAGGACATTACGGCCTATGTTTTCTAGTTTTATGGTTTCAAGTCTTACATTCACGTCTTTACGTTGAGTTAATTTTTGTGTATGGTGTAAGACTGTAGTCCAGTTTCCATCTCTTGCATGTGACTGTCCAATTTTCCCAACACCGTTTATTGAAGACCTTGTCCTTTCCCGATTGTATGTTCTTTGATCCTTTGTCAAAAATAAAATGACCATATATATGTGAGTTTATTTCTGGGGTGTCTATTCTGTTTCATTTATCTATGTGTTTTTATATCAATACTATACTGTTTTGATTACTACAGCTCTGTAATACATTTTGAAATCAGGGAGCATGATGCTTCCAGCTTGTTTTTCTTTCTCAAGGTTGCTTTGGCTTCTCCGGGTCTTTTCAGTTTCCATACAAATTTTAGGATCCTTTGTTCTATTTCTGTGAAAAATGCTATTGAAATTTTGATAAGGATTGCATTGAATCTGTAGATTGCTTTATTATTTTTTAAATTAATTAATTTATTTTTGGTTGCATTGGGTCTTCGTTGCTGCGCATGGGCTTTCCTTAGTTGCGGCGAGTGGGGGTTACTCTTCATTGCAGTGCACGGGCTTCTCATTGCAGTGGCTTCTCTTGTTGTGGAGCACAGGCTTTAGGCGCATGAGCTTCAGTAGTTGCAGCACGTGGGCTCAGTAGTTGTGGCTCATGGGCTCTAGAGCACAGGCTCAGTAGCTGTGGCGCATGGGCTTAGTTGATCCACAGCATGTGGGATCTTCCCGGACCAGGGCTCAAACCCGTGCCCCATACATTGGCAGGCAGATTCTTAACCACTGTGCCACCAGGGAAGCCCCTGTAGATTGCTTTAGGTAGTATGGACATTTTAACAATATTAATTCTTCCAATCCATGAGAATGGAATATCTTTCCATTTATTTATGTATTCAATTTCTTTTATCAATGTCTTATAGTTTTTTAGTGTACAGGTTTTTCACTTCCTTGGTATAATTTATTCCTAGGTATTTTATTCTTTTTTAAATTTTTTTTATTTATTTTTGGCTGCGTTGGGTCTTTGTTGCTCTGTGTGGGCTTTCTCTAGCTGCAGTGAGCGAGGGCTACTCTTCGTTGCAGTGCGCGGGCTTCTCATTGCAGTGGCTTCTCTTGTTGCAGAGCACAGGCTCTAGGCGCGCAGGCTTCAGTAGTTGCAGCATGCACGCTCAGTGCTTGTGGCACGTGGGCCCTAGAGTGCACAGGCTTCAGTAGTTGCAGTGTGTGGGCTCTAGGGCACACAGACTTCAGTAGTTGTGGTGCACAGGCTCAGTAGCTGTGATGCACGGGCTTAGTTGCTCTGAGTCATGTGGGATCTTTCCGGACCAGGGCTCGAACCCGTGTCCCCTGCATTGGCAGGAGGATTCTTAACCACTGCACCAAAAGGGAAGTCCCTATTTTATTCCTTTGGATGCAGTGGTAAATGGGATTGTTTTCTTAATTTCTCTTTCTGATATTCTGTTATTAGTATATAGAAATGCAATAGATTTCTATATATTGATTTTGTATCTTGCAACTTTACTGAATTAATTTAGTAGTTCTAACAGGGTTTCTGTGTGTGTGTATGCGTGTGTGTGTGTGTGTGTGAAGTCTTTAGAGTTCTGTGTATAGTATCATGTCATCTACAGATAATGAAACTTTTACTTCTTCCTTTCTGATTTGAATGCCTTTTATTTCTTTTTATTGTCTGATTGCTCTGACAAGGACCTCCAATACTATGTTGAATAAAAGTGACAAGGGTGGGCATCCTTGTCTTGTTCCTGATCTTGTAGGAGATGCTTTCAGCTTTTTACCATTGAGTATGATGTTAGCTGTAGGTTTGTCATATATGGTCTTTATTATGCCCACTTTGTTGAGAGTTTTTATCATAAATGAATGTTGAATTTTTTCAAAAGCTTTTTCTGCATCTATTCAGATGACCATATGATTTTTATTCTTCATTTTGTTAATGTGGTGTATCACATTGATTGATTTGTGGATGACAAGCTGTCCTTGCATCCCTGGAATAAATCCCACTTGATCATGGTGTATGATCCTTTTAATGTACTGTTGAATTTGGTTTGCTAATATGTTGTTGTTGAGTATTTTTGCCTCTACATTCTTTAGGGATATTGGCCTGTAATTTTCTTTTCTTGTGGTGTCCATGTCTGGTTTGGGTAGCAGGCTAATGCTGGTCTTGAAAAATGAGTTTGGAAGTGTTCCCTTCTCTTCTATTTTTTTGGAAGTTTGAGAAGGATTGGTTTTAATTATTTGAATATTTGGTAGAATTCACCATCTGGTCCTGGACTTTTGTTTGTTGGAGGGTTTGTTTGTTTGTTTTGGCCACATCATGTGGCATGTGGGATCTTAGTTCCCTGACCAGGAATTGAACCTGTGCCCCCTGCAATGGAAACATGGAGTCTTAACCACTGGGCCACCAGGGAAGTCCCTGTTGGAAGGGTTTTTTTCTTTTTATTACTCATTCAGTCTCCTTACTAGTTATCAGTCTGTTCATATTTTCTATTTTGTCATGATTCAGCCTTTAAAGGTTGTATGTTTCAAGGAATTTATCCATTTCTTCTAGGTTGCCCAATTTCATGGCATATAACTGTTCATAGTAGTCTGTTATAATCCTTTGCATTTGTGTAGTATCCGTTGCAACATCTCCTCTTTCATTTCTGACATTTATTTGAGTCCTCTCTCTTTTTTTCCTTGATGAGTCTAGCTAAAGGTTTGTCAGTTCCGTTTATCTTTTCAAAGAATCAGCTTTTGGTTTTATTGATATTTTCAATTGTCTGTTTAGTCTCTATTTCATTTATTTCTGC
This sequence comes from Mesoplodon bidens, assembly GCF_964165515.1. Lineage (NCBI taxonomy): Eukaryota > Metazoa > Chordata > Mammalia > Artiodactyla > Ziphiidae > Mesoplodon > Mesoplodon bidens. Next base: position 462,785 of record NC_138167.1, on the reverse strand, counting down.
TCTGACCTTTGTTATATCCTTCCTTCCGCTAACTTTGGTCTTTGTTCTTCTTTTTCTAGTTCCTTGAGGTATAAAGTTTGGTTGTTTATTTGAAATTTTTCTTGTTTTTTGAGCTAGACATTTATTGCTACGAACTTCCCTCTTAGAACTGCTTTTGCTGCATCCTATAAGTTTTGGTATGTTGTATTTTCATTTGTCTCCAGGCATTTTAAATTTTTTCTTTTAATATTAATGGGTTAATTAATAACCCATTGGTTATTCAGTAACATGTTTTTTATTCTCCACATATTTGTGAATTTCCCAGTTTTCTTCATGTAATTGATTTCTAGTTTCATACCATTGTGGTCATAAAATATGCTTGATATGATTTCAGTCTTGTTAAATTTGTTAATACTTGTTACAAAAGATATTTGTTAAGAAATAGAGATCAATACAATTATAGAAAGGGACTTGAATACCCCTGTTACATCAGTTGATAGCCTACCAAGACAGAAAATCAGTAAGGAAACATTGGAGTTAAGTGACACGTTAGACCAGATGGTCTGATATTTGTAGAACATTCCATACAACAGAAGCAGAATACACATTCTTCTCATGTGCAAATGGAACATTCTCCAGGATAGATCATATGTTAGGCCATAAAACAAATCTTAACAAATTTCAGAAGATTGAAATCATACCAAGATCTTAATAATGTCAGCTTACCCACAGTTGAGCAGGATCTGGAAGACTGACTCACATTACTCAAACCTACAATAGCCCAACACATAAACCCTGCCAGGGGACATAGCTTTCCAGGATTAGAATGTTCTCAATTTCTTCCTGCTATCAAACTACCTAGAAACTACTTCAGTAATTAGAGCATTTCTTGGTGTAGTGGTTTTTAAATATGTCCACGGTTTATTTGACAATACTTTTCTCAAGAGGTGGAATCTAATTCCCCTCCCGTTGAGTGTAGGCTGCACTTAATGAGTCACTTTGTTTTTGTTTTTGTTTTTGTTTTTTGCGGTGCGTGGGCCTCTCACTGTTGTGGCCTCTCCCATTGAGGAGCACAGGCTCTGGACACGCAGGCTCAGTGGCCATGGCTCACGGGCCCAGCCGCTCTGCAGCATGTGGGATCTTCCCGGACCAGGGCACGAACCCGTGTCCCCTGCATCGGCAGGCAGACTCTCAACCACTGTGCCACCAGGGAAGCCCAATGACTCACTTTGAATAAGTAAAATGGGGCAGACGTGATGTTATGTGATTTCCAAGGCTAGGTCATAAAAGATATTGTGGCTTCCACATTACCTTTGTTTGGATCACTCATTCTAAGGAAGTCAAATGCCATGTCATAAAGACACTCTAGCAATTCTGGAGAGGCCCACAGATGAGGACCCAAAGTCTCCTGCCCACAGTTGAGTGAGAGAACCATCTTGGAGGCAGACCCTTCAGCCGTGGCAGACATATTGGCCAAAACCTCATGAACGACCCCAAGATGGAGCTATTCAGCTATGTCACTCCTGAAGTCCTAACCCTCAGAAACTAGGAGATAATAAATGTGTGTTGCTTTAAGTCATTAAGTTTTGGGGAAATTTGTTATGCAACTTGGTGATCAAAATTATATTGTAATCACTGCTCTTTCATCTCCAGGGTTCTCAGTTTGGGTCAGGTTTGTCCCTGTCTGGGTCTGCCCTGCTTTCCATCTTCCTTGACTGTGAACTCAGCTCCATCTCTGGCAGGGATCAGAAATGGGCTGGTGTTTTTCAGGAATGACTACAGAACAGAAGGTTCATTCTGGGAGCTTCCAACCTGATCACTGTAACCCAAGCTCTGTGTGCATGTGTGTTCAAATATTGACAAGCTTTCCTTAGATCCTCTCGGGTCCTTAAGGAAGAAGAGGTTAAGGACCACCCTCTAACAACAGAAATCCTTGGGGGCAGGGTCCCTCTCTGCTCATCTTTGTCTCTCTCATAAGGCCTGTCAGGGTGAGGGGCACATTACAGATGTACAATTAATATTAACGGGGGGGGCTTCCCTGGTGGCGCAGTGGTTGAGAATCTGCCTGCCAATGCAGGGGACACGGGTTCGAGCCCTGGTCTGGGAAGATCCCACATGCCGCGGAGCAACTAGGCCCGTGTGCCACAACTACTGAGCCTGCGTGTCTGGAGCCTGTGCTCCACAAAAAGAGAGGCTGCGATAGTGAGAGGTCCGCGCACCGCAATGAAGAGTGGCCCCCGCTTGCCGCAACTAGAGAAAGCCCTCGCACAGAAACGAAGACCCAACACAGCAAAAATAAATAAACTCCTACCCCCCCCCAAAAAAAAATTAACAGGTAAGTGGATGACTATCCACACTGCTACTTTCCCCATAAACTTGCTTTTACATGTTTGCATATACACACATGAGCATAAGCCTGCTCACACCCATGCACATACTTTGTATTAGTTAGGATTAGGTTTGGCTGCCGTTAACAGAAACCTCCAAAGACCAGTGGCTTAAATAAGAAACAGATTTGTTTCTCTCATGTGAACAAGGTTGGGAGAGAAGAGTACAAGCTTGGTATTGTGGCTCCACAAACTTATTAGGCACCCAGGCTCCTATTTTTCTCCTTTGCCATCTTCGCTGCACAGCTTCCACTTCATGGTCCAAGATAGCTGCTCAAGATCCAGCCATCACGTTCACATTCCAGCCATCAGGAAAGAAGAGACAAAAAAGGGAATGCCATCTCCCTACAGGTACAATTCCAAGAAGTCTTATATACCCATTCTGCTTATACCTCATTGGCCAAAACTTAAGCACATACACATGGCCACATCTAGCAGCAAAGAAGCTGGGAAATGTAGCTTTATGCCTGGCTAAAAATCAGGGGTTCCTTTTCCACATAAGAAGGCAATAAAGGATATGGGGGGGGGATTGGCATTTTATGCCTCACACCAGGAGGAAGCAGACAAAAGAAACAAGTCAGAGAGCTTGTGGGTTCCCAGTAGAGGAACGGCAGGGATGCTGTGGCTTGAAGGAGAGTGGAGGATGGGCAGCAGGGCGGCGGGTGGGCATGGCGGATGGTCAGTGACAGGACAGAGGGGGGTTTATCTCACGGCTACTTCCCCAGGCCCCCTGGGTGGTGCTGCGGGAGAGTCCCAAGAGGAGAGTGCGTTCGCCTCTGTTGGGAGGAATACTGATCCCTCCCCGCGTTTCCCTGAAGAGGAACGTCGGTCCACAGCACTTGGGCCTCTCTCCACCCAGGCCGAGGACACAGGACTCTCCCGATGGGTGAGCTTGGAAGGAAGAATGGGCGGCCGCGGCTCGGCCTCTCTTCCCTCTGGGAACTGCCCCGTCAGGGGCCCCGGTGTTCGGTCCAGTATTGAAAGGCTGGGGTTTCAGCTGTGCCAGGGATGGCTGGATAAGTGTAAGTCAAGGGTAGAGTGTCAGCAAGTCCATTCGTCTCCCAAATAAGCCATGCTCTCCAACAGGCTTTCAGCAGGAATACATCTGACCTTTTATTTCCAACTGTCCTACATCTGTTTTCCAACCGAGTTAGATGTAAGCAGGAAAGCAAGGTGGTCGTTTATGATTTATCCCCCAAACCCCGACAGCCTCCTCCCACTGCCTTCGCATGCCCTGCCGATTAGTGGAAGAAGTGGCCTCCAGTGTGGCTGGGAGGTCCCCAGTGCCCAGGCCAGCTCCCGGACCCCTCCCCGCAAACCCCCAAGGAATCACCTTCTACACCTTGCATAGAACGTTGACTTAAGACGGGGCAAACAGGGACACAGAAAGTTGAGATAATTCACTCCATGGTATGAATGGCTGACGCTCCCATCCTGAATGCGGGCTCTGTAAGTGGGCAGGAGGGGGACATAGAGGTACCACAGGGTGGCAGCGGGCACAGCAAAGGCCCACAGGGGCCTGAGGGCTCGGAGCTCAGCTCCCACCAGCACAAGGTCACTGCACTGCTCCATGTTTCCAGGCCCACCTGTACCCCCTGCTCGGGAAAGGCAGGCAGGGGACATGGCTGTGTTAATCCTGGGTGACGAGGTTTGGTTCCTGGATGGCCTCGTGCTGCAGCGGGTCTGGGTGGGAGCCCTGGTCCACCAGGTGGGACAGTGTCAGATGGATTACGTGGCCCTGATTTGCAGCCAGGTAACATTTACAGAAAATCTTTACAACCTGCTGAGGTAAAGCACTGTGTCACCGAGCCCCAACCCCCGCCTCTGCCCTCCCGCCTCAACTGCAGAGAGGGCGGAAGGGTGACTTCTGACACCTTGGCCCCTCCGTAGAAGAAAGTCCTATAGAACGACTTCCGTGAACAGATGACCACAGGGCTGCGGCCCTGGGCCTCACAAGGAGGGGAGGGCATTCGGGAACGGGGGTGGGGGGAGAGGAGGCTCCTGGGGAGTCTGACTGTCCTCCCACAGGTGGCTGGGGGGCAGCAAATGGAGGGGCTGCCCCCCGTCTCCAGCCCTGCGCAGGGCACAGCCTGAGCCTGGCTGCTGCGCGCTGGCGTGCGTTGTTATGACTCATGACCTAGTCCTGCCTGCGAGAGGATCAATGACGTCTCACCAAGACTTTAGGTCCAACCACCGATTGACAGGAAATGAAAGGCAGAGGGACACGGTCAGGAGCATTGAGGGGATGCAGCCAGTTCCGGACGGGGGCGCTCTACAGGACACGGCTTGTTCCGTCACCAAACAAACTGGAAGACACAGAAGAAAAGAAAAAAGAGCAGTGACGGAGCCTGCAGAGGTGCTGCTGAAATGGTGCGCGGTAATCCCTGCTCTCCTCCTGGGGGAGCTGGCCGGCCTCTCCTCTCCGGCCCCGGCTGCCCCCTGGTCCTCACCAGAGGCTTTCCTGCCAAGATGAACTCAGGGTTGGTTTCCACTCACAGGCTGGCACATCCTTCCCCTCTACCACTGGCACTACCGCCTCCCCATGGACGGAGTTTTCTCCCTGCAGTGTCAACCCCTCCTTCAGAGCACAGAACTGACTGTCAGAGCCAGAAAGGGCTCTAAGAGCACACCGGGCCCAGCACCTCCTGTGATAAAATGAGGCCGTCAGCCCAGAAGCCCTGTGAGCCGTGGACGAGGGTCAGAGCGCTGGACACGGTGGCAGAGACCTCTGGCTGGCGCTCAGACCTCAGGGACCAGCACTCTTCTCTCTTTCCCGTGCTGACCTCCCCAGATGCACCCCCATCTGACCCCTCACCTCCCACGGGCCTCCCAGTCTGCGGGGCAGGAATCCACGTGGAACCAGAGCTCACGGCCCTGCCACACTCCTCCCAGGCTCTGACCCATTCACCTCTCCTCCTGGCGGCTTTGTTGCATTTGGCCTTGGGTGAGTTACTGGGGTTGAAGTGTGGGCTTTTCTGGAAGAGGTCTGGGGCCCCGATACGGCTCCCAGCATCAGAGGATGTTTGGGGCAGAGAGGACTGAGGGGGTCAGAGAGGGGGCATTCCCGGAGCTCGCAGACTGAGGCGCTGACCCCTCGGCCTCCAACCCCCTTCTGAGAAGACAGAATTGCAGGTGTCCCTCATCTACAGAAAATTATGTCCGGTTTCTTATTTTTTCCTTCAGAATGTTGTTCATATATTTTCCTTTTTTCATTTCTACTTCTAATCTGCCTGGACCGAGTGTTTGACCAATAAAGCAAGACCCTGCTTCCCCCTGCTGCACAGATGACTGTTTCAAACGTCCTAGAGCCTTCCCTGGAGCTGGTGCCTTGGAGGAAGGGGCATGTCTATAAACCCAGGAAAGTGCCCTCAGGGCTTCTGTCACCTGGCCATTTATTCATTCATTGCATATATTAGGTACTGATTACATTGCAAGAGTTTTTGTGGGTTTTTTGTGTATGGTTTCTTTGTTTGGTTTTGGGCTTTAGGGTTTTTTTTTTTGGCCACACCATGAGGCATGCAGGATCTTAGTTCCCCAACCAGGGATCAAAGCCGTGCCCCCTGCAGTGGAAGCGTGGAGTCCTAACCCCTCAGACCACCAGGGAATTCCCAAGAGTTTATAATAACAGATATTTGAAAACAATCCAGGTGTCAGCTATCTGGGCCTTGTTTATTAAGCTCTGGTGTGTCCCCACTGAGAAACAGTGAGACAGAGGGTGGGGAAAGACCCTCAACTAAAAGCAAAGCTCAGGACAGTGGGCAACGTGTGCCTTTCACCACAGAAAGAGGAAACAGAGTTTACATGTGCATTTGTTTATTTTGCACAAAGAAACACAAGAAACTAATAAACACGGTGGGAAAAATAGGTGGGGTGGGAAAGAGGCGTGGGGAGTGGAGGTGGGTGTAAATGTTTCAACCTATCCCTTTTCATGTTTTTTTGATTTTTGAAATGTGATTCCATACCTATTCGAACTTCTTATGTAACTATAACAAAATTTAAACACTTCGATGGCCCTGCCCTCCCGTCCCGCTACCAGCTCTGAATGGGGCCAGAGGGCAGGACGCCCGTGGCAGGGGCGGGCCTTTCTCCCGGAGGAGATGGGGAGCAAAAGCAAAGCAGGGGAGGCAGGTAGTGCAAGTGAGACGGCCGGAGCCGGGGGAACGGACCCCAGGTCTGGTCACCGTGGGAAGGAGGAAGTGGAATTCCGGCCGATGTGTTTTCAAAGCGAGCGCACCTGCCCCTGCGGGTCTGAGCCGGAAAGGGCGCCGGGAGCGAGCGGCGGCACCTGCGCTACCGTGTGAGGCCACCAGGGGTCAGCAGCGCGCCGCCCGCCGCAGGTGCCGCCGCCTCAGGTGTCGCAGGTGCCGAAGGTGCGGGCCGCAAGCATCGCCTTTGCTTTCCGACTCCTTCCTCCGGCCACTTCCCACCAAACGACGGTCCCCGGGGGCCGGGGGGGCGGCGGGGGCGGAGGACCCTGGACAAAGGCTCTGGGCAAGAATCCGTTCCTCTGGGGCCACAGGAAGCCGAGGCCAAGGGAAGCCAGGGGTCACCGGAGGGGTCAGCCTGTCCCCCGAGGGCTGATGCGTCCTGGCCTCATGGAGCCGGAACAGGGGTGAAGCGGCTGTCGTGGGTGGGTTAGAGGTTGAGCAGTGCGAACTCCACCCTCAGAGAACTGACCCGGTCCCACCAGGGTGATGGGCCCCTGACAGGAGAGAAAACAGCCCCGTATTGTAGGCTGAGCACTGAGGTAAGACTCAGGAATCTTCTATCACCTGCTGTGTGACCTGGGCGAGTTACTGACCCTCTCTGGGCCCCAGTTTCGTCCTCTGTCCCTCAGAGAGGGTAGATAGAATGACCTTTAGGCCCCTCCCCGCTCTGATATTCTGTGAACCTAAAACTTCCAGTCCTCCCACCCCTTCCCCGTGGGAGGTCTGGCTGGACTGGGCAGACCTCATCTCCTAACATATGGTCTCTGGACAGTCCCCAAGGAAAGGCCCTTTGGAAGGTTGGATCCTGGCCACCCTGAAGGAGGAAGAGGCTCTATTGGCTAAAAAGCCTGGACCCTGTGGAACCCAGCGTCTGTGCCCCAGCCGCACCATCGGCGGTGAGCATTGGGAGCTACAGATGTTTCTCAGGGCAAAGCCCATCTGAAGTCGCTCCCTGTCCCCACCATGATCCCAGATCCCACACCTTTGATGTACGTGCTTCGGGACACAGAAGAAAGACCAAAGAAGGTTACATTATTTTAGGGTGACTGCTATTTAAAGTAGCATATATTATGTATGTGAAAATAATATTTATACTCTAGCAAGCTGACTTAATTTCGGCCGATAGATGCATCTACAAGTATCCAGACCTCAAGGAGTCCAGTCTTGCAAGAGGCATGGCTCACATCAGTGCTTCAAACTCCTGACCTGGGGAAAGGGACATTTGGGGATCTGGACAAGGTGGCTGAGATGGGTCACAGAATCCTGTTCTGGTGAGCTTTAAAAATTAAACAGGCAGGTCTTCCCGAGGAAGTTCTGGGCAGCACCTGATAACCAATCGATCGGAGAAAGTTCTTAGAGCAGAATGGCAGCTCATACATACGGAAGAAATGGTAGAACCAGAAAAACCACCATTTGGTGGTTGTCTCTTCCAGATATTTTCTACAGCATCTTACATGTCCTTCCTATTATGTGACCTTGACCATCTTCCATCAGAAGGCAAGGTCTCTCCCCCTCCTCTTGAAACCAGGAGGGTTTAGCCTAGAGAGATATGACCCAAGAGTATGGCAGATGTGATGCCAGGGGACTTCCAAGGTTACATCAGAAAAGGCAATAGAACTTCTGCTTTGTTCCCTGAACACGTACTCTTGAAGCCTTCGGCCGCCATGCTGCGCGGAAGCCCACCCGGGCCTGTGCAGAGACCCCTGGCTGAGGCGAGAGGCTGTGTGGAGACAAGGAGGTCCCGGCCAGCCCCCAGCCACTCCCACCCCTCCAACTCACGAGAGAGACGGAACTGCCGCAAACAGAACTGCCCAGCTGGGCCCACCCCAAATCCCGGACCCACAGAAACCGTGAGACAATACGTCTTATTGCTTTCTTAAGCCACTAAATTTTGGGATAATATACTATGCAGCACTAGGTAACTAAAACAGCCACGAGGGGAGTAATGGTCTCGATTCAGACAATAATCCTCAGTGGATGCACATTCTCTCTTGCCTAAAGCTAATTTCTCATCAGAGTTCAGCGTCATTTCTCCTTCCTTTTATTCTAGGATCTTCTGATTATCACCTTTTTCATTTATGTTTTCAATTGCTCAGGACAGTGGGCAACGTGTGCCTTTCATCACAGAAAGAGGAAACAGAGAGTTTACATGTGCATTTGTTTATTTTGTACAAAGAAACACAAGAAACTAATAAACATGGTTTATTTATTTATGTTTAGAGTTCTTTGTACTATTCTTGCTACTTTTCTGAAGTTTCACATTATTTCAAGATTATAAGGTTAAATGTTCCATGGTTTTCCCTGAGGTTGGATCCCAACTTCTAAACTGCTGGGAAAGGGGATGATTGACATCTCCAGCGGCATTTTGTCAGTTGGGTCTTCCAGAACCGCCCCCCACCCCAAGCTGTCCTGGACAGAAGCAAAACTCCAGGACCAGAAGGCCAGGCCAGGGCACCCATCGGGGGCCAGACGATGGGGACTCTGGTTTTCCAGCCCAGACCATTCATTTGACAAAGGAGGACAAAGGGTTTGACCTCACTCTAAAAACAAATAGATACAGACTCCAGGAGTTCAAATCACAAAAGGTGTTTGGTGAACAGGAGGTTTTGCTACAGATTTCCTTTAAAGAAACAGTGAGCCCCTGAGTGCAGCAAGGTTTTGCTTACAAGAATTCAACTAACACACGTTTTCCCCGAAGACCTGTATGTCAGGGCCCCTCCGGGAAGTCACAGGAGGAGTGAGTGAAACAAGTTTTACCTTCTCTGCCCAGCAGAACCCGGGGGCCACGGCTCCTCCCTCCTGGCGAGTCCCGGTCTGGCTCTGCTGGTGTTTCTGGTTCTCTGCTCGGACTCTGCCTGTTGAACTGGCACGAAGGCACCACAGGGGTTAGTTTTCCCAAATCAGAGACGCTACACTCCTGGGAGACCCCCATGACTGTGGCAGCTTGCTACCGAAGCCCGTTCTGCTAAGTTCCGTTGTCACCATTCATTGAATGGAAGTCAGCTCACTTGGGACCCGTGTGCCCCCTGCTGGGATTGGTTTTCCCAAATCAGAGACCCTATACTCCTGGGAGACCCCCATGACTGTGGCAGCTTGCTACCGAAGCCCGTTCTGCTAAGTTCCATTGTCACCATCATTGAATCGAAGTCAGCTCAGTTGGGACCCGTGTGCCCCCTGCTGGGATTGGTTAAGGCCATGAATCAAAAGGTCTTCAAGGGCATCTGGTTCCCTCTGGATACCAGCCTGTGTTGAGCACCCTAGTCAGCAAGGCTGTCCCAGCGCCAGGAGCCAGGACCCAGGGAGAGGGTGGGCTTCACCGCATCCACAGGGCACTTGTAATGACTTCGGTTCTCCTTCGTAGCCTGGGGCCACGTGAGGCCAGGGCCAGCTCCTCGACTTCCTTCTCCCAGAGAACAGGCTGGGAGCCGGGACCCGACCTCAGCTCAGCACGAACAGGGCACGTCCGTTCTTGTAACTCCATGTTTATTGGGGGCTGACTGGGCACGGGCTGGGCTCCGGGGTTGCGGTGGACGTGACCTGGTCATTCGTGCCCGTCCACGGGGAGATGACGGCGTGGGGGAGGGCGGCCCCGCAGAACTAAATACATGGTCATCACACATCGCGGTGGGGTGGGAGGGGAGAGCAAGGCGCCCCGAGGGAGAAGCCTTTGTGAAACAAGGACGTGGAGCCCGAGGGTGACAGGAGTCAGACACGAGCGGGAGAAGAAGCATTTCCAGCAGAGAGACCCAGGCGGGCCCTGGGACGGGCAGAGCTCGGGACCCCGAGGCTGGAGTCCTGTGCGGGGCAGGATGGAGTGGGAGGGACCCCGGCTCACAGGGTGCTACGTGCCCGGTGGGGACAGGAGTTTCCTAAGTGCACAGACTTGTCACACTGGAGGACCCTGCTTTAATTTAACTTTTTTTAAAATAAATTTGTTTATTTATTTTATTTATTTTTGGCTGTGTTGGGTCTTCATTGCTGTGCACGACCTTTCTCTAGTTGCGGCGAGCAGGGGCTACTCTTCGTTGCGGTGCATGGGCTTCTCACTGCAGTGGCTTCTCTTGCCGTGGAGCACGGGCTCTAGGCGCGCGGGCTTCAGTAGTTGTGGCTCACGGGCTCAGTAGTTGTGACTCACAGGGCCTAAAGCGCAGGCTCAGTAGTTGTGGTGCACGGGCTTAGTTGCTCTGTGGCATGTGGAATCTCCCCGGACCAGGGCTCGAACCCATGTCCCCTGAATTGGTGGCGGATTCTTAACCACTGCGCCACCAGGGAAGTCCCTAATTTAACTTTAAACAGTCACTGCTCCGGGAGAATGAGCTGGAAAGGGCAAAGAGAAGAGAGGGAGCAGCTAGGGACTGTTGTGAGTCAGGCCAGAGTGTGTACAGCGGCTGGAGGGCAGGCAGCGGCAGTGGAGGGAGGGCGGGTGAGCAGGGGCAGCAAGGCCTCCTCTGACCACCTCTGCGCCGCGTGGACGGAGATGCCAGTCACCGAGACGCCTGGGAGGGAAGCATTGCTCGGAGCCAGTCTCCGAGGCTCCTGTGGGCCATCGAGTGTATCGACTGGGAATCATCCACAGGTTTGGGAATCATCCACAAGTACGTGGTTTCTAAAGGGAAGGAGTGGACGAGACCACCCAGGAGAAGAGTGTGGAGTGAAGAGAGAAAAGGGGAGGGAAGCAGCCGAGACAAGAGCGCAGGGCTGAGCTGAGGGACGCCCACCCGAGATCAGGCCAAGAGGAGCCTGGGGACAGGGACCCCCGGGAGCTGTGGCCAGAGGGAAGCAGGAACCTGGAAGGGTTGTGTCACTGAGGCCGAGGGAGGACATTCCACGAGGTGTGTGGGGTCCACGGATGAGGCTCTGAGAGGTTGGGCAAGGTGGAGGCGGAGGGTGGCCTTCGCAGGTCGGTTCTGGTAAAGAGACGGAGGTGACTTCCATGGGTTCTGGACCGGCTGAGAGAAGGTGAGGCCGGGGCGGAGGGAAGCAGAGGCAGCGGGTGACAGACGGCCGTCTCCTCACTTGGGGCCCCTTGCCAGCTGGGCCACAAACTTCTGCCACCTCTCCTCCCAGGTCGCCATGGCCAACTGCTTCTCCGGCTCTGACAGGGTGCTGTACCTGTGGGGGAGGGGTGCCCGGGTCAGCCTGGGGAGGGGCGGGAGGGGACCTCGGATGCTGGCAGGGCACCATGTCCCCAGCCCGAGAGCAGTCACAGGCTAAGAGACGATGCGGAGAAGCGCACGGAAAGCCTCAGGCCTCCGCCCAAACCTCGCAGCGGTCAACACAGGCGGTGACCAAAGAGGAGAACACGTACACCCACCTGATGGAGTTCATGGCCAGCTGTTTGAGTGTCCTCAGGTCGGCCGTCATCCCCCCGATGCCCATGAAGACCTCGTAGAAATCATAGGACAAGCCTTTGGCTCCAAAAGTAGCGGGGTCATCAGAGCTGATGACCATGGGGTACCCGGTGGCCATCAGCACAGCTGCAGGGTGGTTTCTTAGGTCAGACACCAGCTTCAGAACCTGCCCAGTCAGAGACAACCGTGCATCCATGAAGAGCTGTCACGAGGAAGGTGAGGCCGTGCGATTCCTCGTTTTCTCCACAAACATCTGGTCTCTCTTGGTCCTGCTCGCAGCAGCTGTCCTAAGCACAAAGCCCCAAGCAGCTGCGCGGCAGTGGGACCCCACACTACCCTCTGCGTGTCCGTCCCGGGCCCCTTTAGCTTTGTTCACAGCTTCACCCACAATCCCGCCCCACTAGGGACCCTCATTACTAGGAACGGTTTAGGCAAAGTCCATTCCTACATAACTTCTCAAACGGGAGTGAGAGAGTGGAGGGACAGAGAAACCAAGGGAGTTAACGGAGAGATTATGCAGGAGAAAGGTTGGTCGTGGCTGGGGGAGAAGAGTGCCCTCCACCGGCCCCAGGGAGCCTGCGTACCTGGTTGGAGATGGGACAGACCTCGACGGGGATGTCCTTCTTCCAAGCCTCAGCCCAGACGGCCGGGTGTTTGCTCAAAGCAAACCCGTGGCCAATCCTGGTCGAGTTCAGTATCAGGGCATCCAGAACGTTTCTGTCTGCAGAAGTACCCTGCCAGTCTAGGAATAAAGGGGGTGGGTCTTCATTAGGATGGATGGGACCCACAGACCATCTGCAGGTGAAGGGCCCAGACTCCCCAAGCAGGAAAAGGAAGAGAAATGAACACTAACACAAGAGCGCACACGCGCACACGTTTTCCTTATGACGATGCTGAAGAGAGGTGCGGCCTGCCTATAGGTACGTATGTATGTATGTACGTATGTAACAGTTGAGGAAGTTGAAACCCACACGGGCTTTATACACTCAGGAAAGGTCCTCAGGTAGGAGGCAGCAAAATTGGGTTTCCAGCCTTGGCCTACCCGACCCACCGTCCATATTCTTTCTTTCCATTTCATGTTTGTTTCCAGAGCCGTTTTCTGGGAATTTTATGTGTAGGATCTCTACAAGAATGTGCTGCAGACTCGGTCACTATAATGATTTGTACGTACTTTAATTTCTATCTTTAACAGAACTCTTGGGACAACCCGTAGCAGGATGGCAACAGCCGGCAGGAACCAGCCACCCCGAGGCAGCTTTCCGCTGGCAGGGCCTCGCTGGAGGTGAGCAAGGCAGTTCTGACTCTGCCAGCCTGGGGGCGAGGGTGTGGGTGAGGACTCCTGCAGCTTCCCCCCGCCCCGCCCCGTACAAGGAGGTGCCCTGGAGGAAACAGCTCCTCTTTGGTCACGCCTGGTTGTGACTTCACTATGTGTGACCAAGTGGGGTGAAATCCCGGACAGAGAAAGAAAGCAGAGGTTGCTTATTGCGGGAGATCACAGAAGACCTAATTGTGAGACCCAGGTGTGAGGGAGGACCCCATGCCTGGATGCCAAAAGCATCCTGACTGATTCACATGTGAAATGTGAAAACTCCACTTTTCTGTTGGGAATGAAACCCAAGTATTCCCATTGCTGGTGAGGGCATGTGCTTCAGGTGGATTTTCACTAGTTTCCTAACTAATACTTCTTTTCAAATATTTTTTTCTTTTTAAATAAAGGTATCAAATACCCAAGTCCTGGCAAAATCCTCTCCTAGGACCATGCGTCTTGGAACTGAGATGATTTCACAGAGGTGAGTATGATTTTCCCAACCAAACCACGCGGTCTTCAAGGCTAACGCCCCCACTACACACACCCCCTGACCCATCTCCACTTCCCCATCCCCACAAACAATTCTTTAAATCTTCTAGAACAGCTTGGATCTAAATGAACTTGAAAATAATGTCAGGAAAAAGAGATTAACGTGGGATTTCCCTGGCGGGACTTCCCTCGTGGTCCAGTGGTTAAGACTCCACGATCCCTGGTCAGGGAGCTAGATCCCGCATGCCACATGCCACAACTAAGAGCTCGCATGCCACAACTAAGACCCGGGGCAGCCTATATAAATAAGTAAATAAGAGATTAGTGCACAGGAGCCTTCCTCTGGGAGATGATGCGAGACCCCAAGGTTAGAGCCCGGCTGTGAAATCCCGGCTCCCACGGCTCTGCCCTTGTCTCCTAGGTCTTCTCGGGTGGCAGGAGCCTAAGGTGCTCTGAGGGGTGCCAGTCGGGATGCAGCAGGTCTAAGCCCCCCAAACCTTCCCTGGGATCTGATGTCGCAGCTGTGACCGGGTGCTGCTTCTGCTGAGGGTTGACATGGTTTTTTGGGTTTTTTTTTTTTTGCATTACGCGGGCCTCTCACTGTTGTGGCCTCTCCCGTTGTGGAGCACAGGCTCTGGATGCGCAGGCTTAGCGGCCATGGCTCACGGGCCCAGCCGCTCCGCAGCATGTGGGATCCTCCCGGACCGGGGCACGAACCCGCGTCCCCTGCATTGGCAGGCGGACTCTCAACCACTGCGCCACCAGGGAAGCCCAAGGGTTGGCATGTTTTATTTAAGGTCTGGAATGTCTGGAGGCTGAGCGATGACCAGTGAGCCCGTAGACTGAGCTTTGAGGAGCAGAGACATGGCTGGGCGGATGGCATTTCAGAAACAAGGGCAGCCAGGCTGCCTGAGTGGGGTGGGGTCCCCCCTTCAGCCTGGTGGATGTGGACAGGGCCTCCCAGACGCAGTCCCTCTCCCACCACCCTCTGGCATGCCACTTTGCAGGTGGCATGGAAGCACCTCGGAAGCACAGTTCATGCCTTATAAAAAGGAGATCATCAGAAATGTTCCCAGCTCCTTACCGTGGACCAGTTGCCGTGTTTGGCTGGAGCCTTGGGCTCCTCACCTGTGAATGGGGGTAACAGCGCCCTCCTGGCGGGACCGGCTGAGAGCTGGGAATAATGTATGTGAGGGGCACAAACGCCCTCCTTCTCTGGGCGTTGCTGTCAGGATGGATGTGATCATGTACGTGAAAGGGACAGGTGCTGCGAGACGCCTTGGGGCTGTCAGTCCGCTTCCCGGTGTCCCGTCTGTGCCCTCAGAGATGGCCAGGGCCCCTGCCCATCACCCCCTCTGTCCCCGACGGGGTCACAGGCTCACCTGTCTCTCCGGCGTGGAAGAAGTAAGGCAGCTTAATGCCCAGTGAGGCTGGAATCATCAAAACCTCCTTGTAGTCATACAGGGAGTGGCCTGTGTCCTCTCGCCCCACCTGCAGGACAGAGTGGGGGACCTTGCTGGTGTGCCCTGCAGCCCTGTGCCTGCCAGCACTGCCGAGGCCTCAGGCACACAGCCTTTTTTTTTTTTTTTTTTTTGTTACGCGGGCCTCTCACTGTTGTGGCCTCTCCCCTTGCGGAGCACAGGCTCCGGACGCACAGGCTCAGCGGCCATGGCTCACAGGCCCAGCCGCTCCGCGGCATGTGGGATCTTCCCGGACCGGGGCACGAACCCGTGTCCCCTGCATCGGCAGGCGGACTCCCAACCACTGCGCCACCAGGGAAGCCCCACACAGCCTTTTGAGAGGGACCAGTAGCAGGACTGGGAAAGAAAAAGAGAGTGCGTTGCCCCGAAACAACTCCCCCCTTATTCAGAGGCTGTACCTCGACCCTCCCAGCCTTTGCGTGGTGTCCTGCACACGGCCTTCCCAGCCCTGCGCTCCAGCCCGAGCTCCTTGTTGGGGGAGAGAGAGACTCAGAGAGACACAGAGACAGAGACAGAGAGGGCGGGAGAGCCTGAGCCCTAGACCAGGGTCGGGAGGACTCTGGCCTTCGCCCCCTGGGGTCCCCGGGCCTGGCAGCTCCCGACAGCAATTGCACCAAAGTCCGGCTCTTCAAAGGAAGCCCCACCCCCAGGGGCGGGAGTGAGAGAGCCTTGGGAGAGAAAGCGGGGAGGGGCACTGACACTCTCGTGATAACACAAGCTGGGTGCTCAGCGCAGCAGGACAGAGAGCAGACCCCAGGAAACGTGGGGCTCGGGAGCCGACCCTTTGAACAACACCAGCCCGGCTTCCCTCGAGGACTGGTGCACCTGAGTCCTGTAGGGACCGGTCGGGAGGCGCCGTGCACAGAGGGGAAAAGGGGATGGAGAGGCCGGATCCCTTGTGCAGCCCCCAAGGACCCCAGGAGGACACACTGGTCCAAAGAAAACAATTCCTTGAGATCCGCTTCCGGGGCCCTGGTGGGTCTGAAAGTAAGGGCTTCAGCACAGTCTCGAGTAAAATGTGCAGATTCTGGAAGAGGGGGTCAGGGGTGCATTTAGCCAGTTAGATTAATTTAGCCTCTTAATGACATTAAGGAGTTGTCACCTGGAAGTGTGGCCTGGTTGTTATTTGGGGCAGGGGGGTAAGGGGGCTTTGGAAACAGCTGGGGTGAAGGGGGCGGGGCCGCTTTTGGATCCTGGATGGTGCGCTCAGGCCCAGCCCCGTGTCTCCTTCCAGACACCCCAGCCCTGGGCTGCAGCTTGAAGAGCGATGTGTCGTGGACACTGAGGCCAGAGCAGGGCAGAGGCCGGGGAGTGGGGGGCAGCCCCTCATCCTGGCCCTTCCTTGTTCTGGAGCTTCCCTTTCTAGCCTTTTTCTGAACTTTTCTGCTCTCCCTTCCCCGCCCCCCAGGCCCCGAGGGAGGGTCTCAGTGGTGCCGGCCACCCAGCTCTTCCCAGAGGGCTTTGGGCTGGGCCCATTACCAGGTCAAACCCCGCCACCATCCCGGGGAACTTGGCTCGAAGTTCCATGGCTGTCTGGATGGATTTCGTGATGGTGGACGCATCTTTGGACCTGTGGGAGAGATGGAGAGAAGCACGGGCGCAGGCTCCTCGGGGCCAGTGGGTGTCGTGAGCGCCCCTCACGGCCAGTCTGGCCTCATCCAGGGCACCCAGCCACCCTTCCCACACCACCCCGCCCCATCCAGGCTGTTGTGCCCACCAAGTGCCACATCACGCAGAAATTCTGCCCAAATCCATCCTTTCAAGGACTCCGGCGGGGTCCACAGAGAGCACAGGCTCTGGAAAGCCATTGGGGACGGGGACCCACAGGGTCAAAACAAATAACGCAGTTTTATTTGTCTGCATTTGGCTGAAGCAAAGCAGCCATGCCCGAAGCTTGCCCCCGCATCCCTGGGAGGATGGTCCTGGATGTGCCCAGCCCACTGCTCCCTGGGCACCTGTGAAACACCACAGGCCACCCAGTCCCTGCCAGGGCAGGTGGGCCTGTGCCCTGGTTCCGTCAGCAAGGCCTGGGCACTGCAGAAACCACACGACCAAAGTGTCTCTTCTCTCCCGCACGTCTCTCTCCCTTCCAGCCCAGGGCAGGGAAAAGGCGGGAGCGACACCACGGAAGCACAAAGAGAAAAGGCGCAAGTCCGTGATGGGGCCGAGGCACTGGCCCACTTGTTCCATCCCTGGCTCTGTGAGCCCCACACCTGCCCGCCCCTCCTCTGTGCTGGGAGCAGCTGCCTCTGTCCCAAGCGCCAAGGGGACACCCTGCAGCCACACTCCTGCCCCCGGCCCCCGGGAGCCTCCACCGTCCACCACTGCCAGCTCCACCCTGGCCCACCAGCTCCGGCAGCCCCAAGTCTCACCAGGAGGGGAGGGGGCTCCAGGGAGTTCTGACTGCCCTCCCACCTCCCCCGGCGGGGGGCTGAGCAGGCGGGGTCCGCCCTCCCCAAACCCTCAAGCTGGACACAGCACCGACGGTCCAGACTGGCCGCTTTTTGACAAAAGGGAGACCCTTCCTTGGTAAACCCCGAATTCCGCTGTAGGCTTCCTTCTCTTGCTTGGGGCAAGCGTGAGTCTTTCTTTGCAGCTCCCACACAGAGGTCTCCACACAGACGTGGCTGCCGTGAGGCAGAACCCAGCCGCAGATTGAAGCAAAAAACATTCAGGCAAAAACACTAAACCCATAACTGATGACCCATTCACAGCCTGGAATGATCTGGAAAGTTGCCACAGCTCTTCATTCCAGCCTGGTCGTGATTTCAGAGTGGATTCTGCACTCCCGCTACAGCACATGGAGTCCCCCGGGGGCTCTAGCCCCAGCCTCCCAGCCCCTCCTCACCCCTTTCTCCTCTCCCTCCCCCCCACCATGGCTTCCTAGCTGCTTCAGCCTCAGCCATGCTCGCTCTCACCTGTGATCCGAATAAATGAGTTTGATTCCAATAAACCCAGGATGCTCTTTTGCAAAATTACGAGCCACTTCTTCGTACAACCTCACCGACCACTCTGGGCTGTAGACCGTCCCGTTCAGTTCATACACCTGCGAGGGAAGCATGGTCCCGACCAGATGTCAGAGGTGAGCAGGGCAGATCTCCAGTCCCAACTGCCAACAGTCTCCAAAACTAGGTTGGACTCTGTGATTTCCTTGTTCAGTGCCTGTGACGGCCTCTGGGGTTGATCAGAAGTCCCAGCCCTGAATGGGATAATGCTCTTTGGGGCCACGAGGCTGGAGTGTCTGCCTCTTGTTCAGGGCTGGGTCCTGGCACCTGGAACAGTGCCTGGCACGTGGTCGGTGCTCAGTAAGCATTTGTGCAGCAAATGAGGAACAGGCCAGCTGAGGACAGGACACAAGCCACAAAGGGTGTTCCAAGGACCCACTTCATCTCCCCACTCTCCCACCCCGAGGCGGGGGACCCCTGAGGTGGCCAAGCCACTGGGGACACCAAGAGTGCAATGGTCGGGGCAGAGTAGGAAGAGCCAGGGGTGCACAGTAGGTGACACAAGAGAAAAGCTGCAGAGGGGAAATGCAGGCTTTTTGCTTGTCCATCTCTGGGGGTCCTGAAGGGTATCAGAATGTGCTACCCCCAAAGATCCCACTTTTACATAAGGATTATTTTGAGCTGAAGGCAGTTAAGAAGCACAAAAGCAGACAGAGCTCTGTGCCCTCCTTTCTGCCTCAGAGCAGGACATATATTTCTGTCTGTGAAGGCGCCCCCTTCCAGCCCCCATATTCCAGGAGAACAGCCCTTATCACTGGAGACAGAAACTGGGCTCCAAGCTGGATCTGAACAGACAAACCTGACTAAAATAACCCCTGTCTTCTATTAGTTCCCCTGTACACTTACCTCCCCACAATTTACTGCACCTGGAAGCCCACACCTTTTTTCCTTTGTCTTATTGCTTTTCCACAATTTCTCACCATTTGTTAAAATACTGTAGTACAGGGGCCTCCCTGGTGGCGCGGTGGTTGAGAGTCCGCCTGCCGATGCAGGGGATATGGGTTCGTGCCCCGGTCCGGGAGGATCCCATATGCCGCGGAGCGGCTGGGCCCGTGAGCCATGGCCGCTGAGCCTGCGCATCCGGAGCCTGTGCTCCGCAAGGGGAGAGGCCACAACAGTGAGAGGCCCGCGTACCGCAAAAAAAAAAAAATACTGTAGTATATAAGAACCTGGTCTACCTACTTCTTTGGGTCTTCACTTCTGTTCTATGAAGGTCTCCGTGCACGTAAAAATTAAACGTTAACATCAGATAAAATTTCTATGCCTTTTCTCCTGTTAATGTGGCTTTTGTCAGTTTATTTTTTATTTTTTAAATAAATTAATTTATTTATTTTTGGCTGTGTTGGGTCTTCATTGCTATGCACCGGCTTTCTTTAGTTGCAGCGAGCAGGGGTTACTTTTCGTTGTGGTGCGCAGGCTTCTCACTGTGGTGGCTTCTCTTGTTGCAGAGCACGGGCTCTAGGCACGCAGGCTTCAGTAGTTGTGGCACGCGGGCTCAGTAGTTGTGGCTCACGGGCTCTAGAACGCAGGCTTGGTAGTTGTGGTGCATGGGCTTAGTTGCTCCGCAGTATGTGTGATCTTCCCGGACCAGGGCTCGAACCCGTGTCCCCTGCATTGGCAGGCTGATTCTTAACCACTGTGCCACTAGGGAAGCCCTGCTTTTGTCAGTTTAATTTGCACATCCCAAGAACAGAACGTGAGAAGGTAAAGGAAACTTATTTTCTTCCTTTCCTACTTACAAAGTTTTGTGGGGTTTTTTTGGCTGTGCTGGGTCTTCGTTGCTGCGCGCGAGCTTTCTGTAGTTGTGGTGAGCGGGGGCTACTCTTCGTTGCGGTGCGTGGGCTTCTCATTGCAGTGGCTTCTCTTGTTGCAGAGCACAGGCTCTAGGTGCATGGGCTTCAGTAGTTGTGGCACGCAGGCTCAGTAGCTGTGGTTTGCAGGCTCTAGAGGGCAGGCTCAGTAGTTGTGGTGCAGGGGCTTAGTTGTTCCGTGGCATGTGGGATCTTCCCGGACCAGGGCTCGAACCCATGCCCCCTGCATTGGCAGGTGGATTCTTAACCACTGCACCACCAGGGAAGTCCCCAAAGGATTTTTTAAAAGAATGCTTTTCTTGTTACTGATCAAGGCATTCTGTTAGAATCTTCAAATCTTTGATGCTGTACTCCAGCAGTTCTCAAAGGATAGTCAGGGAGCCGCTTAGGGTCCCCTAGACTTTTGCAAAGTCTACAAATTCAAAACTGTCTTCATAAAAATGTTGAGATGTTTTCTTTTTCACTCTAATTCTCTCAGAGTGTACAAAATTTTCCAGAAGCTGCATCATATATGGCAATATTGCTCTGACACAAAATAGATGGTGTAATTGTGTAGGCTTGTGCTTTGAAAATTTCTCAGTTTTAGTTTCTAATACTGGTTATATTGTACAGGATATAGTAGATATAATCCACATAAACAAAAGCCCTTCAGGATCCTCAAAGATTTTGTGAGTAAAAGTTTGAGAACCATTGTATTAACTCAACCCAAAATTATTAGCTGACGTCATCTTGGCATTACCCACCTGATCTGCAGAAGGGAAGGACAGAATTCTGCCCCGTGCCTTGACTGCTCCGTCATTACAAGTCACCTGTCCAGACACCCCAACTGGGTCGGAGATCCCTGAGAGCGGGGTCCGTGTCGCTTGACCTTCCCACCTCCTCTCCTAGGACCAGAGGAGGAGCTCCAGAAACAAGCTTTAACCTAAGAAGAGTGCTGTCTACTTGCACCTTTTTCTTTTCTTTTTTTTTTTTAGTTCTCCGACCCAGGATCGAAAATGCACCCCCTGTAGTGGAAGCGCGACTGGACCACCAGGGAAATCCCTACTTGCAGCTTTAAAAATACTAAGACAGGGGCTTCCCTGGTGGCGCAGTGGTTGAGAGTCCGCCTGCCGATGCAGGGGACATGGGTTCGTGCCCAGGTCCGGGAGGATCCCACATGCCGCGGAGCGGCTGGGCCCGTGAGCCATGGCTGCTGAGCCTGCGCGTCCGGAGCCTGTGCTCCGCAATGGGAGAGGCCACAAGAGTGAGAGGCCCGCGTACCGCAAAAAAAAATAAATAAATAAAAATAAATAAATAATAAAATAATAAAATAAAATAAAAATACTAAGACAGGGCTTACTGTACAGCACAGGGAACTATACTCAATACCTTGCAATAACCTATAATGGAAAAGAATCTGAAAAAGGATAGATACATATATATGTGTGTAACTGAATCACTTTGCTGTACATCTGAAACTAATACAACATTGTAAACTAACTAGAGTTCAATTAAAAAAAAAAGTGCTAGGTCTTTCCTCGCGGTCCAGTGGTTAGGACTCCGCGCTTCCACTGCAGGGGGCGTGGGCTCCATCCCTGTTTGGGGAACTAATCCTGCCTGCTGCACAGTGCGGCCAAAAAAAAAAAAAAAGTAAGCCCCACACGGCACGTTTTAGGGGATGGGTGGATAGACGGATGTTGGAGGGGCACAGGAGACAAAAGAACGGAACTTAAATATATAGATCAACACATGACATTCTGTCTAAAGGAAGATCCCTGGCAGGTTAATCGAGTCTGCATGGCTACACAAGAGGTGCCACGGAGGCCTGATGGGGCTGCACTCAGGGTGGTTTCCACTCATGGATTCTGTCAGCGGTCCCACTGCTAGTTCCCGTGGCACGGAGAGCCACAAGGGCAGATGCTGAAGCCGCATCCAGTTCATTTCCTGGTCTTCCGGCACCCCAGTAAGTCTCCCCTGGGGCCGTCCAGGCCCTAAGCTCATGCCCCTCTGGCCTCCAGCCTCTGCCCAAGAAACTGCAGCCTTGATGGGAGCACCAAGATGGGAATCTGAAAACTCAAGAGCCCCCCACTTCCGGGAGTGGAGACCCTTTCCAGTGTGAGACCTGCAGCCCCTCACAGCCGCACTGGTGCAGTTAGAACAGGCTCTGAAGCCAAGCCTCAGAGGAAAGTTCTCAGCTGGTTTGAGGTTGTGGTCAGCCTTCTGGGTTCAGGCTCCAGTGAGATACAATATATTCCAAGCCAATCATACCTCAGAGGCTTGTTGCAAGGATCAAATGAGTTAATATTTGTAAAGCACTCAGAAATGATAACTAGGTCATATGGTAGTTCTATTTTTAGGGGTTTTAAAAAATAAATTTATTTTATTTATTTCTTTTTGGCTGCGTTGGGTCTTTGTTGCTGTGCGCGGGCTTTCTCTAGTTGCGGTGAGTGGAGGCTACTCTTGGTTTCGGTGCGTGGGCTTCTCATTGCAGTGGTTTCTCGGCTCTAGGTGCGTGGGCTTCAGTAGTTGTGGCTCACGGGCTTAGCTGGTCCGCGGCATGTGGGATCTTCCTAGGCCAGGGCTCAAACCTGTGTCCCCTGCACTGGCAGGTGGATTCTTAACCACTGTGCCCCCAGGGAAGCCCCTATTTTTAGTTTTTAAAAGAACCTCCATATTGTTCTCCATAATAACACAGCACTCCCACAACTGGGCATATACCCTGAGAAAACCGCAATTCGAAAAGATACATGCACACCAATGTTCACTGCAGCTCTATTTACAATAGCCAGGACATGGAAGCAACCTAAATGGCCATCGACAGATGAATGAATAAAGAAGATGTGGCACATGTATACAATGGACTATTACTCAGCCATGAAAAGGAACAAAATTGGGTCATTTGTAAAGACATGGATGGACCTAGAGTCTGTCATACAGAGTGAAGTTAAGTCAGAAGGAGGAAAACTAATATCGTATATTAACACATATATGTGGAATCTAGAAAAATGGTACAGATGAACCTATTTGCAGGGCAGGAATAGAAACAGAGACGTAGAGAATGGACATGTGAACAAAGTGGGGGAAGGGGTGTGGGATGAACTGGGAGATTAGGTTTGACATAAATACGCCACCATGTGTAAAAAAGATAGCTAGTGGGAACCTGCTGTATAGCACAGGGAGCTCAGCTTAGTGCTCTGTGGGGACCTAAATGGGTGGGATGGGGGGCGTGGGAGGGAGGTCCAAGGGGGAGGGGATATGTGTATACTTATAGCTGATTCACTTCATTATACAGCAGAAACTAACACAACGCTGTAAAGCAACTATACCCCAATAAAATTTTAAAAATGAAATGATAACTAGTAATACAGTGTTGTTATTAGCAACCTATCACCAGATGCAGAAAAACAACTGAAATCTGCAGTTGTCCTAGGAAGATGAGTTACCATCTAAGAATGTAACAACCTGTAAGTACAAGAAGGGGTCTGTCATTCAACTAAGGCTCAGTGGTACAAAAGCGGCTATGTCCCTATAATAAGCCCCCTTGGATTAAAAACACATTGGACTCAATTTAGATGATCTCAAATCTTACAGTTTACTTGAGGCAGTGTAAATTTGTGGGGAAGTTATTCAAACTACATACTACTTTCATAAACTAGTATAAGATTACAAATTCCCGTTGTCTATGATATTATGGAATTAAAGAATTTGAAGCTGACGGAACAGAAAGAAAATTTGGGGGCAGTGTTGCTTAAGGTCACACAATTAGTTTGTGTCAGACCAGAAACTAGGACTCAGAAGCTCTAGTTCCGAATACAACCAGCTTTCACTTCTAGAGCCTGATTCACTTAAAAAGCATTAACTGAGCTCCTACTATGTGCCAGGCATAAGCCAAGAGCTTTCATTTAATCCTCAAAACTGCACTGTTAAGTAGGTCTTATGTTACAGATGAGGATTTTGAGGCTCCCTGGCTGGAGTGGGGGGCTGGGGGTCGGCGGCATCGCGGTGGAGGGGCGATGTCTCAAAGTCTCCAACCACCTAGTGAGGAGAAAATGCCTGGATCCCACGCCGGATTCATTAAATCAGATTCTCTGGGGGTAGAACCTGTTTTTTTTAAACTCGCCCAGGTGATTCCCATGTAATAATTCACCTCTAGGCTGAAGATCTATCATTTTTGTCAATTTCACAGCCCCGTTAAGAGCACAACCACAGCCTAACATGGTAGGAAAGTGCGGCCATCAGGATTCTGCAGAGCGACACCAATGACGTGAAACACGGGGTCACTAGAGCAAAAAGCCAGGTGGGGTTTCTAATGAAGGATTCTGCTAAGAATCCAGGACAAAGCCCTGGGAGTGGGCAGGGGGAGCACTAGGACCGCTGGTTACACAAGTGACGGCATCCAAGAAGCCGTCCGCGAACGACCATCCTGAGCTCCCTAGGCCCCCAACGTGTCCCCCCCAAGACCGCCCACGGGGAAATGCCAGCTGGGCTAGCTCCTGTGCATAATCCCCTGGGAGCTCCTCTCGGAAGGCTGGCCCGACCCAGTCTGAGTCTCCGATTCCGGCCGAGGGGGCGGGGATGGGGCCCAGGAGATCAGACCCGCCTAGCAACTGTTGCTACGGGTGAGTGGCCTTTGTGATGGAGCATTAGTGACACAATAGGAGGCTGGGCAGTGGGATAGTCCATCAACATCATCCCAGGCCCTGAATTAGCCCCACAGGCAAGGCGGGGGAGGCAGGGGGCTCAGAAAAGAATTCCAGGGCAGACGTTTTTAGTTGTTAATGTGTTGATGGCTCCCCTACTCTGGCTAAGGGGGCGTTAGGCAAAGACTCCGGACTGCAAGGGCCCTTTGTTCCAGGGTCAGACCAGAGCAAACAGCAAATCCCATCCCCCTTAGTCTTCACCCCAGCCCAAATCCTGGCCGCCCTCCACCTTCAAGGAGCCCTGGCTGGGTGCCGGAGGAGGTGGGGAGAGAGGTTAGCTGGGCAGGTCCCCAGGGCAGACCCCAGAGCCAAGTGTCCCCAAGGGGCGTGGGGAGGGGGGAGGGGGGAGGAAGCAAGGTCCAATTCCTTGCAGCTTCCCCAAATACCTCCCCAGGGGCTCAGACCCTCTCTCCGCACCTCTCTCCCTCCTCTCCCCTTCCCCCTCAGGATCCCAAGGCCCCTCCCCAAGGGGAGGCCTCCCTCCCACTCCCCACTCTGCGAAAGCTGCCAGGATGTGCCCACAGGAAGCGACACCCCCAGGCCGGAAGCCCATCGGGGAGCTCCTTTTGAGATGCGTGTAGCCCCACAGGGTTTCTCAAAACCCAGCACCCCGGCCCCTGTCCCGTCCCTACTTACTGCCCACATGGCCTGGGTCAGGCTCTTTGACCTTTCCGAGCCTCAGTTTCCACTTCTGCAAAGTGCAGGTTGTGAGGCTCAAAGGAGACAATGCAGATAAAGTGCTTTCAAAAGGTCTTGAAGTGTGGCCTGGGTCAGATCATCTGCATTGGAACCAAGGGGCACAGGGGACAGGGGTGTTTAGCTAGTTAACTCGGCAGCTTCCTAGCCCAACCCAAGACCCAGGATTTGGGACCCTGGGAGGTCAGGGTCCAAAGAGCACCTCCAACTTAGTCCCATGTACACCTACCACCCTTAAGCGTGGTTATCACCCCTGGAGTCTCTGGAGGACTCTGCAGGGTCTGAAATGACTCACAGCCATTTCCCTAGCTGGGAAACCAGGGCTGACATACACACGGGGATTCAAGGAGAGGAAGCCAGTCCCAAGAAGGTGGGGGGGGGGGGTG
Organism: Mesoplodon bidens; assembly: GCF_964165515.1. Lineage (NCBI taxonomy): Eukaryota > Metazoa > Chordata > Mammalia > Artiodactyla > Ziphiidae > Mesoplodon > Mesoplodon bidens. Next base: position 437,004 of record NC_138167.1, on the reverse strand, counting down.
CGGTGTGGAGGCAGGGCTTAAACCGGACTCCAGAGGAGGATGGGCTTAGGGGGCGGGGCCCAGGCTGAGCGAAGGAAGGGATTTCAGGCCAAACAGGGCACTGGCTAATGGCTCTGGGAGATGCACTGTCCTCCAACCTACACGGGCTAGTCCAGGGCCAGCTCATCTCTTTCCGAAATTCTTCTCTTAGTAGAAGGGGGACTGGACCCTCTCTTTTCTTTTGAAAGGATCATTTGTACCCAGGACTTATTGACTCTGCTCACAAGGCTGACGAAGACTCTCCTGGGGGCCAAGGTCAGGCCCACTCCCACTTCCCAATAATCAGAAATAGGTATGCAGGTCTGTGCTCAGCATTAAACCGGCAAACAATCACCAGATCCTGGTGGAGATGCACACCCTCACCTGGGCCGACCTCAAGGAGGTGTGAACATATCCCAGGAAAAGGGAGTCATCCAGGATACACAGGAGAGTAGAGACCTGGAAGTGGGGGAAAGGGGGCCCTGACTCAGGACGGGAAGGACGGGTTCTCAGGACTGGAGCAGCCTCCACGACAGGGTCCCCTGACCCTTCAAGTCAAACTAGGGCAATAGAGTCAGTTTAGGGATCTCACCCAGGATTTAAAAATTAGACTCTGAATGCAAAAATATCAGATAGTTTGGCTTCAGGAGAAGTTAAGATTTGCCTTCAACCCAAGGCAATAGAAATAAAAACAAAAATAAACAAATGGGACCTAATCAAACTTAAGCTTTTGCACAGCAAAGGAAACCATAAAAAAACCAAAAAGACAACCTACGGAATGGGAGAAAATATTTGCAAATGATGCAACTGACAAAGGCTTAATCTCCAAAGTATACAAACAGTTCATACAGTTCGACAAGAAAAAAAAGAAACAACCCAATCGAAAAATGGGCAGATTTTAATAGACATTTCTCCAAAGAAGACATACAGATGGCCAGTAGGCACATGAAGAGATGCTCAACATCACTAATTATTCGAGAAATGCAAATCAAAACTACAGTGAGGTGTCACCTCACACCAATCAGAATGGTCATATTAAAAAGTCTACAAATAACAAATGCTGGAGAGGGCATGGAGAAAAGGGGACCCTCCTCCACTGTTGGTGGGAATGTATGTTGGTGCAGCCACTATGGAGAACAGTATGGAGGTTCCTCAGAAAACTAAAAATAGAGCTACCATATGATCCAGCAATCCCACTCCTGGGCATATACCTGGACAAAACTATAATTCAAAAAGATACAAGCGCCCCTACGGTCATAGCAGCACTATTCACAATAGCCAAAACATGGAAATAACCTAAATGTCCATCAACAGATGAATGGATAAAGATGTGGTACATATATACAGTGGAATATGAGTCATAAAAAGAACGAAATAATGCCCTTTGCAGCAACATGGACGCAACTAGAGATGATCATACTAAGTGAAGTCAGACAGAGAAAGACAAATACCATATGATATCACTTATATATGGAATCTAAAATATGGCACAAATGAACCTACCTACAAAACAGAAACAGACTCACAGACGTAGAGAGCAGAACTGTGGTTGCCATGGTGGGGTGGGGGAGAGGGATGGCCGGGGAGTTTGGGGTTGGGCTGGGAGATGCAAACTCCTACATTCAGAATGGATAGACAAGAAGGTCCTACTGTACAGCACAGGGAACTATATCCAGTCTCCTGGGATAAACCATAATGGAAAAGAGTATTAAAAAAAGAATGTATAGGGCTTCCCTGGTGGCGCAGTGGTTGGGAGTCCGCCTGCCGATGCAGGGGACACGGGTTCATGCCCCGGTCCGGGAGGATCCCACATGCCGCGGAGCGGCTGGGCCCGTGAGCCATGGCCGCTGAGCCTGCGCGTCCGGAGCCTGTGCTCCGCAACGGGAGAGGCCACAACAGTGAGAGACCCGCGTAACGCAAAAAAAAAAAAAAAAAAGAATGTATATAAATACACTACCATGTGTAAAATAGATAGCTAAAGGGAACTTGCTTAGCACAGGGAGCTCACCTTGGTGCTCTATGATGGCCTAGTTGGGTGGGATCGTAGGGGGAGGTCCAAGAGGGAGGAGATGCGTGTATGTGTATGGCTGATGCACTTCACTGTGCGGCAGAAACTAACACAACATTGCAAAGCAGTTATACTCAAAAAAAAAAAAAAAAGAATGTATATATGTGTAAAACAGAGTCACTTTGCTGTACAGCAGAGACTGGCACAGCATTGTAAATCAATTATATTTCAATTAAAAAAAATTGTCTTCAAGAGAGAATTTACTGATGTGGAAGCATACGTGACTGGTCTGATTGATAATTTTCTCTGAAAACTGCATTCTGACTTTCTTGTGTGTACATCTGTCTCTTATGACTTTGGTCAATGTGTGTCAGTCCTCTGGAGCCCTTTTACTTCTGGGTGTACAAACAGTAAAATTTCTGAGCCAACAAAGACCATGGAATATGGTAACAAAACCAAAATAGTGCCACCCTTGAAGTCAGTCCAAATTATTGAGTGTGGCAAGGCCTTGGCACACTCAATAATTTGGATGAATGACAGACCAGTTTGGATACTGTCGGGGAAGCGCTCTCAGCTGGACGTCACATCTGTTCCCATCAAACACTCCGCAAACATTCCAAGCTTTATAAACCTTGTCTACCCTCACACCCCAACTCGGCTCCACGAGCGGTTTTGGTGCCACAGCTCCTGGGGCTCCCGCATCGAAGGGTCAGGGGAAGTTCCCTCCACCCTCCTTTGTCAAAGGCCTTGGGTCCCCAGTGCGGAGTCCAGCCCAGGGACCCAGGTCCTCCTGTCAATCTTTAACTTGGTTAATCAGCCTGACTGTTGCCCTTGGGATTGCAGGTCGGCTTATTAGGTGTCACCTTTGTGTCCTGGCCTTTAAATTTCTCCAAACTGGGGGAAAGAGAGAGGACTTGTTTGGGGCCCTTTCATGTTGGGGGGGAGGCCTGGCCCCCCCTTTGGCCCACCCAGCCTTAGGTAGTGCTGTTATCAAAACCTTTGTTTTAATCCCATCAATGTCCATTGTATTCATCCCATTTCTTTTTTTTTTTTTTTTTTTTTTTTTTTTGCAATACGAGGGTTTCTCACTGCTGTGGCCTCTCCCGTTGCGGAGCACAGGCTCCGGACACGCAGGCTCAGCGGCCATGGCTCACGGGCCCAGCTGCTCCGTGGCATGTGGGACCTTCCCGGACCGGGGCACGAACCCACGTCCCCTGCATCGGCAGGCAGACTCTCAACCACTGCGCCACCAGGGAAGCCCGTCATCCCATTTCTTAATAACCATCTATAGATTCCCACACTGCTGGGACCAGTCCTGTGACTCTCCCCTTAATGACCCTTTACAAATGTCTATCCTGTTGGAAAGAGTCCCGACCTCACCCTTCTTTTCACTCCCTTGTTAATTAATGGACCGTTTTTATTAGCATCTGTAAGACCCATGAGGCGAAGCTAGGACACTGAATTCCATACGGCTTCCCAAACCATTTTGTTCGTTTGAGTTAAGGTAACCTTTTGGTCTTAACATTGGTACCAATAAAACAGGTGTTTACAAGGAGAGGTCTCTAAAAAATTTACCAATTTAGAAGTTTTTCCAGTTCAAAGTATCCCTCCTCTGGCCATTGACAGTAAGATCGTAATACCAACTCACACCATAAGGCTTCCGTTGGCTTAACCATGAACAGAAGAGGTGTCGCAGGAGAGTGCAAAGGTCGCAGCTTCACAAGCTCCAGAAAGTTCACCCCCAAGGATGGTCTAAGGAAGCAAAGGCGGCCGTGAAGGTTGAGATGACAGAGGCCCCTTGTGACAAACCCCCGGGAGCCGGCACAGTCGGACAAGGACGCTGGTTGCAAGCCCAGGTGTGGCCTGTGCTTCCGACCAGAGGTGACAGCTAGGAATCCCAGTCTATCCGACTGGCCACCAAATGCCCTGGTACCTGCGCCTTCCGGACGGCAGGACCAGCAAAGCTTTCTCACGGGTGCTGAGGCCAAACTCTCAAGACATAGAACAAGAAAAAAGTAAAACCAATCAGACCAATGGTTTTCCTCCTTATGACACAGAAGACAGAAACATAGAAAAACAACGACCATCTCTGGGAGGAAAAGGATTCACAAGCCCAGAGCTCTCTTCCAAACTCACTGACCCAGAGGCCCTAAGGCTCAAGAACTAGCTCCACAAATATTTTCTCCTGCTAATCTGATTTTAGAAAAGAGAAAAAGGACTCTTACCACTCCTGTTTCCAAAAGCCCCTGCAGGCAGAGATCCAGCAGACTGACAGGATAAGGATTCTCACCTTCTGCCAGGATCTCTGAGATGCAGGAGCCTGGGGCCAGGGCTGTCCAGCCAGTAAGGTTGAATCCAGCTGCCTAGACCAACTGGCCAACTGTCAGGGTGTAGGGGGGACATTTCCATCTACCCTCCGAGGTTCTGGCTGGTCTGAGAATTAAACTGACATGAGACAGATTACCAGGAGAAAATCCAGCAAAAGTTTAATAACAGCTCTACGTGGGAGAGACCCAGGAAGACTGGGCCACTCACCCAAATGGCTGAAGCCCTCACCTTAAATACCATCTTCAGCTCAAGACAAAAGAGGATGTTGGGGGTAGGGGTTTGGGACTTCAAAGGGGAGGAAGGCAATTCACAGGGTGATAAAAAGCAAGTGTTTGGTAAACACATGTTTGCTGGGCCAGCAGGGACAGTGGGACAGAGTGGACTCTGGTGTCCAGGCCCTGAGGGGTCCCCCGACCACACCTGGCCGTAGTCTCTGCAGAGACTCTGGTACAGCTCTGTGCTGAGAATAGGCCCTTTAGGTGCTTTTAGACACTTAGGGGGAAGGTCAAAGTCTCTTCCTAAGTCTTTTGGGCCTTGATTGTTTCAGCTTGAAATAATCCACATGCCAAAGTGACCCTTTTGGGGGCGAGTATGCTCCCCTACAGCGCAATGCACACACTCTTGTGAGCCCCCTTAAAGGTACTGGAAGAGCCTTCCAGTACCCCGGCTACTCCCTCAACAGCACTTGACCCACCAGGACTCCCTGTGGGACGCCTCCCCAGCCTGGAGCCCCAGCCACCCCGCTGCCTCCCCCAGCTCAGGTCTGCAAAGCTGAGGTCAGCCCGTCTCAGGTACCTGAGACCCCATCACCCTTTGCTTCTGGCCAACATGCAAGGTCCTAGTGAGCGATTTGTTAATATTTTGACACTTTGGGATACTTTTGGACTCTTCTCAATCTTTTCCTTTTCTTTCTCTTTGACCTTTCTTCCTCAAAGTCAAATCAAATGTCTCTGTTGTCCCTAGAAGACCCGGTGCTCCACAGAGAGGGCCCCCAGGAACTCACCAGACCCCACTCTACCTGCAACTAGACCCATTTACCAGATGAAAGGCTCAGCGGGCCTTGCACCAAGGGCATCGTCCTGTGGGACTCACAGTAGCGCATTTGGATAGGAAAGGAGACGGTCAAGGATGGTCTGGGCACGAGGCACTGCCCAGAGTCCAGGACAGGTGCCGAGGCATCAGCAGGCCCTGTGCGTGTGGGGGGGAGCTGGGCCGTGGGGATCCCGAGGGAAGGGAGGTGACGGGCAGTGAGGGGCACGTGCCCAGTTTTTCAGGGCCAGCCCAGGGCTTCTTGCTCATATGGCCTCCGGAAAGGCACCAGGCCCCTTGGGGGTGAAGCCGGCCCTCGTTCCTGTGCAGCACTAGGGTGGGGAGCCCGTGAAGCCTTACAGGGTGAGAGCAGAGAGTCCAGCCTGAGCAGAGGAGAGCAGAGACGGACTCACCGGGTACAGCATGGTTCTGAGCTCCAGGTAGAGCACGTTGTCCTGGTAGAACTCCTCCAGGCCCTGGGAGATGTAGTCTCGGAATACCGGGGCGTAGTTCACGAGGCCTGCGATCGCGAAGAAGATGGTCTCGAACTTGGCCCAGACCATGTCTTGGTTGGCATAAGTCGCCTGGGGGTTCTCAGTCATCAGAGTGAAATTCCTCAGCAGGCTGTCAGGATACAAAGGGTGGGCAGAGGCTTGCTGCAGGCTGTCAACTCCGGCCTGTAGGACTCCTGCCCAGGCCCCCTGACGGAGGACCCCTACCCTGGGACCTCCAAGTGCTCCCCAGGAGACACCTGGCAGGATGCTCCCACCAGCCAGGCTCTGCTGTCCCCCTTGGCCTCTTAGCCAGGCTGACCCCACTGAATGGACATCTCAGACCAAGCTCTCCTCGGAGGGTGCTATGCACTGAATTGTGTCCCCAAAATTCATATGCTGAAACCCTAATTCCCAGTGTGACTGTGTTTGGAGCTGAGGACTTTTCAGAAGGTAATTACGGTTAAATGAGGTCGTGAGGGTGAAGCCCTGACCCAGCAGGGCTGGTGTCCCAGACCCCAGGGGTGCGCGCACAGTGAGAAGGCGGCCGTCTGCCAGCCCAGCAGAGAGGCCTTGGAGAAACCTGCCCACACCTTGATCTTGGACTTCCAGCTTCCAGGACTGAGAGAAAATACATTTGTATTCTTTAAGCCACCCCGTCTGTGGTATTCCATTGTGGCAGCCCCAGCAAACTCAAGCCTGAGGTCCGATGGAAATAATCGTGGACTTGGCAGTACAGGACACAGGTTACTTCCCTGATTAGCCGATTACCAGCTGTGTGGCCTTGGGCAGCCTCCTTAAAATGCAGGCTGAGCTGCATTTTCTTACTCATCAAGGAAATACCTCAAGAAAGCCCTCTGTAGATGGTTCTACGATTAGAATAGTTATTATAATATTTGTATACAAGTCTGTTGGGGAGCTGGCCATCAGGTTTTCAGGCTGTTTCATCCATCCTGGGCCCTCTTGGCTTAGGAGCTGGGAATCCCCTTGTCTCCGGCCTTACTGACGGTCCAGGCAAATCCCGTTCGGTGCAGCAGCAGTGTCGCTGGTCAAATCAGGTTTTTGTTTTTTTGTTTTTTTGTTTTTCAAATCGAGTTTTAAATGTACCAGGAACTTGCTGCGGATGGGAAAGGTGTTGAATGCCTTGGTGAAGCAAAGGATCCCATAAAGTTAAGAGAAAAAGCCTCCTGACTTTTTTAATGCCAGGTGTTTCTAGAAGGGTCTGTCCCACGGGGACACTGCACACGCCAACCCCACCTGCGCAGGTGCGAGACGGGTTCTTCCCGAAGCACCACCCACCTGTGGTCAAACTCGGTGACGTTCGGCAGCCCCTTTCGAAACTTCTCCAGCAAAACCCACGCGGGACATTCTGTTGTGTTCAGGGTGGGGGGAGTCGGGTGAGCAAATCTGAACTGCGGGGTCCCCCTCGGGGTGAGGCAGAAATAGCAGTGGGGCCTGTAGGTGACGTTTCTCACCAGCCAGTCCATGCTGACGATGCTGAAGTCGTGGATGTGTAAGGCAGCCCCTGCAGGGAGAGGGGCGGTGGGGGTGAGGAGAGGGCAGCGGGTGCCGGACCCTCTGAAATGCTGTCTCCTAGGCTATAGTCCTCATTTTGCCCCAAATAAAACTGAACTCCCAGCTCTCACGTTGTGCATTTTTTTTCCAGTGGACAGTAGCAATGAAATAGTAGAAATGTGTTGGGTTTTTTTGTTTGTTTTGGGGTGTTTTTTTGCGGTACGCGGGCCTCTCACTGTTGTGGCTTCTCCCGTTGCGGAGCGCAGGCTCTGGACGCGCAGGCTCAGCGGCCATGGCTCACGGGCCCAGCCGCTCCGCGGCATATGGGATCTTCCCGGACTGGGGCACGAACCCGTGTCCCCTGCATCGGCAGGCGGACTCTCAAGCACTGTGCCACCAGGGAAGTCCTAGAAATGTGTTGTTTATCCAGGACACATCCTCTTCGGTAACTTAGCCCCTGGAAAGGCTAGAAGAATGTATGCAGGGAGGGATAGGGTTCTTACAGGGGACGACTTCCAGCCCTGCCAGGGATGCCTGGTGATGTCCAAGCCCCCTCCCTGCCATCTGTCTGAGGCCGAGTCCCCTTGGAGCCAGGGTTTTGGTTTCAGGGTGGATGGCAGCCACGTGGAGCCCCCGCCCCCAGCCCACCAGCAAGGACTAGGGCTCAGGGCCCCAGTGGAGTCTGGGCTCCACTCAGAACAAGAACCACCGGCTCCAATTTAGTACCTCCTATGTCCCCAGGACCCCAGAACCGTCCCCTCTAGACCCCTACCTTTTGGCATCTTCTTCAGGATGTTGAACACCGCACTTTTCTCAATGAGGCTCTTGGCTTGGAAGAAGTGCATGCTGGGTGGGATGCTCCCCGCCCTCAGGGCCTCCTGCATCTCAGCCTCCTTGAGGGCCCCGAGCCTCTGGTTGGCCAGCTCCTCCTCCTGCTTCAGCACCAGCTGCCCCCCGATCCGCATCATCTTCTCTCTCATCAACAGCCGGTTTCGTGCTTCGTCTCCAGATGTGGCCGAGGAGAAATAAGACATGGCCACGGCCAGCAGCAGGGTGGGCAGGGCTGGCCGCCCTGACACGGACATTGGGATGCCTGGAAGAGGAAACCGCTCTGCTGGACACTTGGGAAGGGGGCAAGCTGAAGATTTTAGTGTTGAAGCTGGACTGCCCTCCTCCCATCCTATACTCCGATGACCAGGAGGCAGCATGTACACGACACTTCTCCTTCCCTGAAATCCCAGAGAAGAGACCTCTGGGTACAGACAAGGGAGGTTTCCCCACCTAAAAGTTCATCATGAGGCCTCCCAGACCAGGGCTTGTCCTCCGCGAGCCCTGCTCACGTGCACAGGAAGACACTGACATCGGAGTTTTAGTGTTTCACTTCTAAATACAACCGGAGAGCAGAGGGTCACGAGGCTTATGAAGAAAGGCTCCAACATGACAAAGGAACTTAAAAAATAGCACAGAGAAGGAACTAGCACAGGAAACGAAAGAAAGTCCAGAAGAACCATGGTTAACATCTTTACAGAGATGAGAAAAGATATGTGTCCCTAAAAGAGGAACAGGGCGGTGTAAAAAATAAACAAAACGAGCTTTCAGAAATTAAAAACATGAATGCTGAAATTTAAAACATTGACTAGCAATATTAAAAGATGGAACTGAAGAGAAGCTTTTAGAAAGTAGGACAAAAATAGGAGAGAAGAATATTGGTTCAGGAAATCCAACATCCAAATAACAGACATTTCAGAAGGAAAAAGAAAAAATAGATGGGAGAAAAAAAGGAAATAAATACTATAAGAAATTGTCTCAGAACTGAAGACCTGCCCCCTCGCGTTGGCAAGACATGGCAGGCACCCAGCACAGTCACTCAACAGCGACATGTGTTCCTGACATTTCAGAATATTAGCATAAAAGATTCCAGGAGCTTCCAGAGAGCAGCTGACCCAGGTCTCCAGTGAGCGGGGATTTGAGGGAAGAAGGAAGGAACTGCCCCAGTTGGGTCTGCGGGCGGACCCTGACCTGGGCTGACTACTGGAACCACTTTTAGGAATTGTTTCTGCACACGTGAGAATATGATACTTTCTACCAGAAAGAATCAAAACTGTAACTGGGGAGACCCCAGGCCCAGCCCCAAATTAGCACGTCTTGGTGAGACTTTGGGCAAATCACGTCATGACTGTGGGTCTGTTTCCTCACCTGCAAAAAAGGGTGAATTGGATGACATCAGTGGTTCTCAAAGTGTGATACATGTGTCATCCCTGTTCAGGTGGAATAAAAAACTTAAAGCAGTTAATTTAAAGAAAAATGTTAAGTAAAGAGAGGTACAGCAATACAACAAAAATGGAAAGTCTGGTCATCATCAAGACACATTGTCCAAGGTCCTTTCCAGGGATGGCTCTCAATTATTCTAGGTATTTATTCAATGATTATACCGGACCGCAGGGGGAGATTTTCAGAAGGAACCAGATGGTCATCCACTGGGACGGCAGCGTGGCAGGGCTGGACCCCGAATCCGAGAGCTGGGCTTTCGGAGAATCCCTGCCACTTCATCAGGTCCTAAAATCTCTCCTCAGATGACAGTGTTTGCCAAAGCTGAAATCTCCAGGCAGAAGGACAGTGACGTGTGTCCCGTCCCCATCACGGAGCCATCTAGCCCCCCTAACATCCTCCACCAAGGGCCCCGCCCCTTGTCCCCTCTCCCCATAACATTTAACAAGGGCCACCACCCCCAAACCTCCCACTCTGTCCTCTCCAAGGACCCCAGAGCATCTGTGTGCCCAGCACCTGGGGGCTCCTCCCCGCCGGCCAGACCGAAGTGTGTCCAGTGCAGGTCAGAAGCAGCCAGCCGCGCGGGAGAAGGGGTCATCCCGTCCACACGCCCACTTCATGTCCTCCCTCCCTTTTAGAAGAAGGTGCGTAGGGCTTCGCTGGTGGCACAGGAGTTAAGGGTCCGCCTGCCAATGCAGGGGACACGGGTTCGAGCCCTGGTCCCGGAAGATCCCACATGCCGTGGAGCAACTAAGCCCGTGTACCACAACTACTGAGCCTGCGCTCTAGAGCCCGTGAGTCACAACTACTGAGCCCGCGCGCCACAACTACTGAAGCCCGCATGCCTAGAGCCTGTGCTCCACAGCAAGAGAAGTCACCGCAATGAGAAGCCCACGCACCACAACAAAGAGTAGCCCCTGCTCACAGCAACTAGAGAAAAGCCCATGTGCAGCAACGAAGACCAAACACAGCCAAAAATAAATAAAATAAAAAATAAATAAATTACTAAAAAAAAAAAGAAGGCGCATAAAAGCTCTACAAAAATAGCTTGTTTGCAGGCTAAGAAGAAAGGATCGGTGCATCTGTGAGCCTGAGTCATGTCCCTGGGCTGCAGCAGGTGGTGCAGCCAGGCTGCCCTGCCCCCACCCCACCCTCGGGAGTCACCCCGCGGGCAGGGCCCCGCCCAGGTGAGTCAGCAGTGCCCCCAGCCACCTACATGCCTTGGCCCCGGACCCCGCCCAGGAGACCCCAGTTACCTCGGGGCAGCTCCGGAGACCGTGATCGTGGACTCTGTCCCCGCAGTGGCCCGTTGGAAGCCCAGGCTCCCGGCCGTTTCACTTCCCCAAGGGGTTTCACTTCCCTGCAGCCCAGGAAGGGGGGGCCGCCCATGTGCACGTTTCTACATGTGTGTGAGCATCCACCTGTGTGCCTGTGCGTTTCTGGGGGTTATACACACACGTGTGTCTGTGTGTGTGCGTGAGTCTGTGTGCAGGTGGGTTATGCTCATTTGTCTGGGGTGTGAGTCGCTGTGCACCGTGCCTGTATGACCCGGAACATAGTTCTGGACCACACGGACCACCGGGAGGCACTTAGACCCGCTCGTGAACTTCGGGAAGTGTTCCCCTCCTCACAGTGCAGGGGGACGTGTGGGCCAGCCCACTGGGCAGCAGGCAAACAAGTAGATATAATAAAAGGTAGATGTTTGGGACTTCCGTGGCGGTCCAGTGGTTAGGACTCGGCCCTTGCACTGCCGAAGGCCCACGTTCAATCCCTGGTCAGTGAACAAAGATCCTGCAAGCCGCACGGCGTGGCTAAAAAGAAACAAAAAGGTAGATGTTTTACGGAGAATCAGGGATGTCGGGGAAGGACAGTGGAGGATGGGGGGGTGGGAGGCCGAGGGAGGTGGGAAGTGTAGCCCCCCCGGGAGGGAGGGCAGATTGGACACAGCACTGATGCCCAGAGGCTTTGATCAGGCCGAGCTTCACACCAGCCTGGCCATGCACAGCGGTGTGACCTCAGCCGTGTCATTTAAATGCTCTGTACTTCAGTTTCCTGGGCTGAAAGTGGAGCTCGTAGAAGCAGGGCTGCACACGGTGCTGCACGGGTCAGTGCGGAAGGCCTGCAAAGGGCCCAGTGCCTGGCAGGTTTCCAGCAATACGAACATCACTGTCATTGGAGTAACTCTTGTGACTCAGCCTCAGGCCAACCTAATGGCGACACCATGGTAGGCTGCCCCAGTGACCTGTGTCACACACACGGCCCACATGCTTGCCCTGCACCCCTCCCATCCCAGCCGTGCCCCACTCCTGCAATGCCTTCTGTCCCAAATCACCCACAAAGCCACTTAGCAGCTCCTAGTCTGCTGGAACCGCCAGGCCCCTTGTCATCACTCCAAGAAGTAAAAAGGCCATCGCTTACTAAGCAGGAAGAAATTCTAAAGATAAAATAAATAGGAATTAAGAACTCCCTCATCAAGAGTTCAAGATTAATATATATTTTTTAAATTTTTATTTATTTATTTTTGGCTGCATTGGGTCTTCGTTGCTGTGTGCAGGCTTTCTCTAGTTGCGGCGAGCAGGGGCTACTCTTCATTGTGGTGTGCAGGCTTTTCATTGCGGTGGCTTCTCTTGTTGCAGAGCACAGGCTCTAGGTGTGCAGGCTTCAGCAGTTGTGGCTCATGGGCTCTAGAGCGCAGGCTCAGTAGCTGTGGCACACGGGCTTAGTTGCTCCACAGCATGTGGGATCTTCCCGGACCAGGGATTGAACCCGTGTCCCCTGCATTGGCAGGCAGATTCTTTTTTTTTTGCGATACGCGGGCCTCTCACTGTTGTGGCCTCTCCCGTTGCGGAGCACAGGCTCCGGACGCGCAGGATCAGCGGCCATGGCTCACGGGCCCAGCCGCTCCTTGGCATGTGGTATCTTCCCGGCCCGGGGCACGAACCCGTGTCCCCTGCATCGGCAGGCGTACTCTCAACCACTGCGCCACCAGGGAAGCCCTCCAGATTAATTTTTAAAAGTCAGAAGAATCAGGGACTTCCCTGGCAGTCCAGTGGTTTGGACTCCGTGCTTCCACTGCAGGGGGCACAGGTTCGATCCCTGGTCAGGGAACTAAGATCCTGCATGCAGCATGGCATGGCCAAAAAAAAAAAAAAAAAGTAAGAGGAATCAAAAGGAAAAAGCAAGTAGTAAAGAAAAACAACATTGGGCATCTCGGGTAGCTCTGAGAAACTGCTCCTAAGAGGCAGCGGGAAGGTCAGTATCAATGTGAAGGGGGAGTACATACAGCCCAGCACATATTTTTGCAGAAGGTTTCTGCTCGTCTCGAGGCGCAGACGTCGCCATGAAGGATTTTACTGCTCTTTTAGATATGAGGAGATGAAAGAATTGGGCTCATAAAATCTTCTCCTGAAAACACCTAACTATCTGAAGGCCTGTCTGCCAGTTTTTTCCAGAGCACAGAGGGCCTCATTCCTGATCTCCATCCTGAGCTCCTTTCAGGGGGTGTCAAAGGTCAGCAGCTGCAGCGGGTCATGATTTAATCCTTGTAGAGGTGGATGGCAAGTGCCAGTTTGTAGTTGACACCCCCAAATTGGAGACAGGAGAGCTTTTCAGGATTCAGGATGGTCTCCGGCTGCACAAATATGTGAGAGGTATTTTCATTAAAACTTCTTTTTCCAGGCTTCCCTGGTGGCACAGTGGTTGAGAGTCGGCCTGCAATGCAGGGGGCGCGGGTTCGAGCCCTGGTCTGGGAAGATCCCACACGCCATGGGGCAACTGGGCCCGTGAACCACAACTACTGAGCCTGCGTGTCTGGAGCCTGTGCTCCACAACAAGAGAGGCCGCGACAGTGAGAGGCCTGCGCACCGCAATGAAGAGTGGCCCCCACTTGCCGTAACTAGAGAAAGCCCTCGCGCAGAAATGAAGACCCAACACAGCCAAAAAAAAAAAGATGCCTCTAAAAAAAAAAAAACTTCTTTTTCCCCAGTACAGTGAGTTATCTGCTGTTGCTATATTCAACCCGCAGCAGTATATAGGTTGAGGTTTTAATGTGATGGACATACCATTTTTATAGATGATAATAAGGTCTCTGACCACCAGAGTTAAGAAAATGTATATAATAATAGGTAAAACTTATTGAGAATTATATATATTCACTCACTGAATCCTTGCAGCTCCCTTGACAGGTGGGTGAGCACACAGAGCACCTGGAGACTGGGTAACCTGCCCAGTCACACGGACATGCCCCAGGCAGGGTTACCTGCCGCATCCCTGGCAGCAAGGCTGCAGGTCTGCAGGCGTCAGGGCAGCTTTCCCCAGCACAGGTGGGACATCGGACAGAAAAGATCAGGCATAAGACGAATTTTCCAGATACAGGAGCTTGTGTTTTTAACAAGTAAAGTATTCTTAAGAAGCAGAAAAGCCAGCTCTTCCACAGAACTGCTGTGTGGTATTGAAAAAAATCTGAACATTCCTCAGCTTTAGTGGCTTTACCTGCAAAGGGTGGGGAGTAACAGGTGCCTCCCACTAAGCTTTTTACCAAATCAGTTTGTGTGTTTGTGACACGACACAGGTGGAAATATTTTTAAAACTGTAAAGTAACTATGCGGTTATACAGGGGAAGTAATGTTCCTTGCACAAGTCTTTTTAAAGTATGTTTTTTTCTGGCTTCGTAGAAGGTACCGAACGTCATTTGACCTTTTACGCTGTGTCAGGGTCACGCTCGGGAGCCTTTATTTTATCCTCGGGGGGCTGCTGGGCCGTCACACTGAGGTGTGTCCACGCTCAGCCCTGTTCTCGGTGGCCCTGCCCCCACGCACGCTTTATATCAACATGACTCTCTGTCACTTCCCGCGCAGTCAACCTGCTCCTTTTTTCTTTTTCTCTTTGGCTGTGTCGCACGGCTTGCAGAATCTCAGTTCCTTGACCAAGGACTGAACCCAGGCCAGGGCAGTGAAAGCGCTGAATCCTACCACGAGGCCACCAGGTAACTCCCCCACCTGCTCCTTCTGGAGGGTCTTTTCTCTAAACTCTCCCCTCTGAAGGGTCCCTTCTTGTTGGCTGTGGACTGAGGGACCAGATGAGCAAAACTACAAGGGATGTGGGTCCCCAGCAAGAGCCCGGAGAGTCCTCCAAGCTGGGCACCCTCCTAACTGCACGGACTGATTTCCAGTAACAGAGGCAGACTGAGCCCAGGACTTAACCTTGGCCCCCCAAACCCCACTAAATGACAGCGGAAGAGGTGGGGTTTTTTTTTTTTTTTTTGCGGTACGCGGGCCTCTCACTGTCGCGGCCTCCCCCGTTGCAGAGCACAGGCTCCGGACGCGCAGGCCCAGCGGCCATGGCCCACGGGCCCAGCCACTCTGCGGCACGTGGGATCCTCCCGGACCGGGGCACGAACCCGCGTCCCCCGCATCGGCAGGCGGACTCCCAACCACTGTGCCACCAGGGAAGCCCGAGGTGGGGTTTTTGAAAACATAGATCCACAAGGCTGAAGAAAACAGGAGTGGAGAAAAGAGCAAAATATTTTTGGAACAAGTGCTAATAATTTGGAAGTCTCAAAAAAGCGGACTCTTCAACCAGCAGTGAGGAAGGCTAACGACCTCGCTGCTGAGAGCGGGAGTGGAGGTGGGTCCCACACAGGAGCAACGCAGGAAGGACCCAAAGCTTTTCAGAGAAAAACCGCCAGGCAAGCTGGACCGTTTAAAAACAAAAACAACCCAAAAACTCGAGAGCCATAGACATCCTTCCCACTCTCCGTTCCACAGAGCACTGCAGGTTTGTTTTCGGAGAAGGCAGCGGATTCTGGCCTCGTTAAGGATGAGGGTACCCCACTGAAAATGAGGGCATTGTTGAAATTTTGCACGTTGAGCTCTGAGTCTTCCGAGCTTTTCCCCTGTTGGTCTCCCAGACATCAGTAACCAGCTCATGCCCTCAGCCTAGAAAATCAAAGCCCCAAGATCCTGACAGCGGTTTCCCAGACGGCTGCACAGCAGCGGGTGTGAACAGCAACCTGCCCCTGTGGGCACCAGCCTGAGGACCGGGGCTGGATTCCGTTCCCGTCCACCTTCCGTGGACACTGAGTGTCCCTTGGCCTGTCTGCCTGCCTGCAGGTGCCAGCTCACTCTTGGCAAGCCCCACATTTGACCTTTACACTCTCTGTAATGTTTTTGTTCCAGTCTTAATTTTCTTTTCCTATTTTTTTTTTTGCTGGGGGGAGCTTTTCCCTTATTACACCTGTCCTACCTGCAAGGCTGCTCTGTGGTCCCTCACTCTGGCTGGTACAGGGGTGCATCACCAATCATGCCACCTTCAATGTGGGTCCCGAGTCCAAAGACAAGAAGCGGCCTCTGTTGAGACTGTGCACGTTTTGGGTGGCGTGGTCTCTGCAGACGTGGGGACCTGAGCCTCCCGGGGCTGGAGGACTCATCACCGTCTGCCGACAGGGCGTCAGGAGTCCGCCGCTCCCCTGGGCTGTCCCCCAGCAGCGGGAGAGGGAAAGGGCTGCTCCCTGGACACCGAGGCCTCCCTGGCTGAGCACCTCTCACCGAGGATTCCACGTTGGCCCGTGAAGCTCTTCCAGCATTTTCTCCTCTCTGGGGGACAGACTTTCATAAAACAAAGCAGATCCCATCACTTTTCTTCTAAAAACCCTCCAGAAGTCCCCGTGGGGCCTCACCAGCCTTACCAGTCACCCACGGTCTCCAGAGACTTCCTGAATTCCAGGCTGTGCCCCTGTCGAGCCAGGCTCACCCCGACCTCAGACCTTGGCGCCCATTCCCTGGGCCTGAGAGGTTTCCCCTCCCCTTCAGGCCAACTCCCACTTTCTTATCTCATCTAGGGCTCCTTTTACTCCCAGAGGTCATGACTCCTGCCCCAGGACAGAGACCAGGTCAGGGGCCCCTCCGGTGCTCAGCCCCCTGTTTTAGGGCTCACTCACTACATTGAAACGTCCCGGGGACTTTGTCTGCAAGAAGGATGCATCTCCTTTGTGGGCAGAGACCGTCCACAGAGCCCTGTGCCCCTCGCACTGAACCCCCATCAACGCCTGTCCAGCGGACAGTGGATGGTGAATGGGTGAAGGAAGCGTGGGGTTTCCTCAGCTCCTCCGGGAGACTCAGACCCTGCAGCGACGGGGCTTTGTTTCCCTGAAGTGCATCTCCTCGCCCCGTCCTCCGTCTCTACCTTCTCTCTGATCCCCAAGCTCCATCCACAGCCTCCCAATCTCTGACTCTTCAGGAGGATCAGGGGAGAGTCTGAGCCGGGAGAGAGGAGACCTAGAGCAGGACAAGGGGGCAGGGGAGCCCCGTCTGTGCACTGCCTTTACCCACAAAGGCTGCCAACGTGCGCAAGACCTGTTCTTGCCCCTATTGTCTACGATGCTGCAGCAGAGGCCTCAGGGTTCGATACCCAGCCCAGGTGGTCAGTTCTGCAGCCTCCAAGAGACGGGACCAGGTGGAAACGGCCGCGGTGGCCTTTACCGTGAGCTCGGCTTGCGAGGCGAACCGTGTGCTGTAGTCCTCACTCTGTAATCCGCACGGTGGCCTTAGGAGGTGGGCGAGCCTTTCACCCTGTTTGACAGGTGAGAAACCTGGAATTCAGAGACGTTCATAAACTCTGTCCAGGTCACACAGCAAGCGGCTGAGCCTGGAGGTACCGTCCTCCTGCCCTTCGCTGAAGCCCCTGGGGGAGCCCGCAGGTATGTGGACACAGACAAAGCACCGGAAGGATGACCAGCGGGGCGGAGGCTCTGGGCAAGGGCTACTTACTCACCAGGAGGCCACGAGCGCATTGCACACCTCTTAGGCTCCCTCATTATTCCATGGAGCGGCCGGGCCTCACCTCCTCCTTACTGGACGTGTCCAGCCCTCCCGTCCGTACAGACCTCAGACAGCCCTGCTGAGGCCAGTCCTGCCTTCCAGTTCAGAGCCTTGACAGCACGTGGGGTCCTCTAAGCCCCACCCCAGACCACTTAAATCTGCTTCCCCGGCCTTGGGACTTGGGTGCGGGTATTTATTTTTAAGCTTCGCTGGGGGTTCTCGAGCACAGCCAAGGCTGAGAACCACTGCATTTCGGGAGATGGGTCCACGTGGAAAAGTTAAATAGTAGTTCATGGCATTATGGGCACAGATTAAAAAGGCTCAACTTGTCGGGGACTCAGAGAGGGGAGATGGCGGCTGCCTCGTAAAGGAGGTGAGATTGGACGTCAGAGGAGGGGCCTGCGCAGCCCTGGGGCCCTGGGCCCCCAGACTTCATCTCCAGGCGGTGGTCCCAGGCTGGAGGTCAGCGGGGAAGTCAGGCCGTCCAGCAGAAACGTTGACTTCAGGGCTTATTTAAAAGGCGCCCGGTGGTTGTTGAAGCCGAAAGAAGTGGTAGTGGGGAGAGGGTGGGACGGGGAGGGAGCCCCCCTCCTCCGCCCCCATCGCTCCATCCTCCTCCCCCATCTCCAGACCCGGCGCTTTCACCCCCAGCCTCGGGGATACGGTGCTGCCGCGGGGACCTGCACTCGGAGGGCAGTGCCGGCTCCTTTGCTCCCGGAGCTCCTCTGCAGCTCCCCCTAAGCGGAGGCATCGGCCAGGCCTGGCCCACGCTGTGTGGGGGGCCGCTGTCCTGACACCCACACCCTCTCCTGACTCCGCCCCGAAGTTTCAAAGACAGAACCTGAGGTCCGCAGCAGGAAAACCATCTGTTGGGCAGTGGCACAGGGGAAGTTCCCAGCTGAGACGAGATTGCTCGAGGCCGGTTCAAGTGCAGGAGGGCAGAGAAGGGGACATGGTTGTCTCTGCCTCAAAACAAAATGCAGGCAGGGCTTGGGACAAATCCACAAGGATGCCTTACTTCCCAGACCTACCAAAGAGCCCGAAATGTCGGCCACCCTCTCGGTCAGCCTGGGGACTAGGTGGGCTCCGGATCAGGGCGTGGGGCTTGTGCGGCCTGCGTGCCCCACCCGGACGAGCACCTGCATTAGCATCTGGAATTGTTCCATAGGTATGCCAGCGCCAGCGCCCGGGCAACGCTTCTTTTCCCCCAACGCAAATGGAGAGATTTGAGGTGACTCCACCCCCCTAACACGGAACCTGGCGAGGTCTGTGTTAAAATGCAAATGCAGGGGTCTTAAATATTTTTAAGGTTGGAATACCAGAAACAGATTGTCCCGGGGCCACAGGGATTACCTTTTAAATGCAAATGAAAATAATGAATCTTTAAGTGCAGTTATTGTCACGGTGATGAGCTGAGGGCTGGAGGGAAGGGACTGACTGGGTGGGCCAGCATTTTATTAAAACAACAACAACAAGAGAAAGACCGAAAGGGGACGCAAGAGCCCAGGAGAGGTGATAAAAATTTTCCGGGGGAAGCCAGGTTGTTGACCGAGGTCGGGGTTCCTGAGGTCAGTGACTCAGGGTGACAAGGAGGACATTTATTCCACCAGAAAACCCGGGGTCTTCCGGGACGGAACTGGGCCCAGAATTGCTAGCTCGACCGAGTACAGGAAATGAAATCAAGCGGGGGCACCGCAGGCGCCCTCCCCGCCAGAGACTCCTGCCCACATCCCCCTCCTTGGTACACGGATGTGCTCGATGTGTGGGATTTATTTTGATGTGCCCAGTGTCCGGCCGCCTGAGCGCTCACTGACAAAGTGATGATTGATCCTTTGCCTCTGATTTCCTTCTGCTCATCCATTCACTCACCAAACCCTTACCAAGATCTGCTCGGTGCCCAGCTCTGTGCTGGGGGCGGTCCTGCTCTCAGGAAGTTTGCCGTCTGTAGGGAGACACAGGCGTGGACGCATTTAGGGTCTGGAGGGATGGAACAGTGTAGGCGGGGAGACCCAACCCAGGGCGGGGGAGCAAGGCAGTGTCTACCGGAAGTTACATTTTAAATGAGACCTGGGTGGTGGGCAGACGTGGCAGAGGGAGGAGAAGCATCCACCAAGGCTGGGATGCGTGCGGAGGGCCTGGACGGAGAGGGAGGGAGGGAGGGAGGGAAGGATGGAGGTGGAATAGAGGGAGCCTGGCCCGAGACTGGACGTGGCCCTGCCCAGGCGCTAGGGCCGCGGGCGCTCAGTCCGTGGAGCTGGGATGGGATTGCTCGTCCCGGGGGCCTGGCCCTGTCCTCGTCCCTGCCCCGCACTGGCTGGGAGCAGCCCTCGGCCTCCCCGAGGACACCTTCTGCGTGAAGCGCGGTGCCCCCCGCCCCTGGGCGTCCCCAGTGGTGTCAGCAGAGTTGTGTCACCAGAGGGTCTGGAGGAAGGGACAGAGATTGGAGCCTGCAAGGGACTTGGGTCTTTTCTGTGTAATGAGACCGATGTCCGAGGGCCGGGTGGGGTGAGCAGGAAGGGCCTTGGACCAGAGGCCAATGTGGGCTCCCTGCGGGGGGCTGAGTGGGCCACTTTAGGTGCCCTCTCCAGACAACTGAAGAAAACTCGGAGGGAACACGAGAAGAGAGGGGACTGGGCAGAAGCAGTGTGAGGAGGCGACCCTTAGGGTGAGAGCAGGGACATCACCAGGTCAGGGGACAGTTGGCACTGCAGCTGAGCTGGGGTTTCCTTCTGGGGCTGGGGACCAGGCAGCAGCTCACACCACCACGGGGTGCGCGGCCTGGTGGGCCAGGGGCTGGGCAGGAGGTCGAGGTCCTGTAGAAAAGCCAAGAACGCTTTCTTCGGGGGCGTTGAGACCGTGTCCCGGTCCAGCCATGACTCAGCTTCACAAATTCCAGCTGTAGCCTCCATTCCTGGAAGAGACTGTCACTGAGCCCGCTGGTCAATAGCCTTAGGGACGTTACACCTGGAAAGGAAGAAGTGGCCACAGGCAGGAAGGGACACCATGTGAAGCTGGTCACTGATGGCCATGGTCACGCGGCCGAATATTGGAAAAGACCAGCAGGTCATCAACAGAGACAGGAGAATGATAGGCTGTGCTTTACCGAGACAGGAAGACCTTTCTCTGTGCAAACTTCATTTAAGTTAAAAGAAAAAACAGGGTGCAGAGGTATGTACTGGGCCACCCCAATATAAGAAAGGAAGAAGAAAGAACAGTATATACTCGTGACTGTTTACAAAAAGCACCCCTGGGAGCATGCCAGCGAAGCTGGTGGCTGTGATTAGCGACAGGGTGGCATGGGATCGGCTGCGAAGGACGGGGCACAGGGGCAGACTTTTTTCTGCAGACATTCTCATGCTATAGCAGAGGGGACTCTGCAGATGTCATTAGGGTCACTGCAGGCCACGTGTCCTCAGAAGCACAGTCCTGCAGTTACAGGCCTGCCTAGAAAGCGCTATTCCAGATTACGGACAAGTCTGCCTCGTGAGCCACAGATGCGTGCTGACGATTACTGGAGAATGTTGTTCAAACCTGAAAGGAGTTTGTGTGCTCAGTCCAGGTCCTATGGGGCTGAGCAAAGCTGGGCAAGTGTGGCTCGGCCCGCCCCCCGTCTCTGTGGCACAGCTTCCTCGCTGGTGTCCAGCAGCTGGCCCGGCTGAGGGTGATGACAGCTTAGCTAGACGGCGTGGGTGGCTGCCTGGTGTCGTCCACCTGTCCGGAGACCTGGGCCCTGGGAGGGCGTTCCTAGGAGCCCCCTCAGCCACAGTGCAGAGTGGGCCTTGCACCTCCGCATGATGTGAGGTGACACTCGGTGGCACGTTGGTGTGGTCTGGGGGCAGAGCATGATGGAGTGGGAGGGGCGTGGGAGGCCCGGACGGGGCAGGGGGGATTCCTGATTGAGACACACGCCCTTTTTTTGTCTGCAGGGAGCATGAGGAGGAGTAAACCCAAGACATGGCTGGACTACAGCCCCCTCAGGGAACTCCACCGGTGGGCACACGACACCCACAGGGCATTTCCAGAAGCTGGGGCGCTGAATCTGTGGTAGGAGACACTTCCTTGTGGGATCTCAGCTTCTCTCTCTGTACGAGCTTGCTGGCACTGCCATAAGGGGTGCCATAGACAGGGGCTTAAACAACAGAAATGTGTTCTCTCCCAGTTCCGGAGGCTCAAAGTCCAAGATCAAGGTGTCCACAGTTTGGTTCCTTCTGAGGCCTCCCTCCTTGGCTTGGAGATGGCCTTCTTGCTGTGTCTTCACATGGCCCCTGGTCTCTCTGTGTGTCCAAATTTCCTCTTCTTGTAAGGGCACCAGTCAGATTGGATCAGGACCCACCCTGAGAGCCTCATTTACCCTTAATCCCCTCTGTAAAGTCTCCAAGTCCAGTCTCATTCTCAGGTCCTGGGGTTAGAGCTTCAACATACGAATCCGGGGACGTGATTCAGCCTGTAACACGATCTGGAATTCTAACACCAAACCGTTTCACTAGCTGAAGGGGGTGACTGGGCCGAGAAGGCAGAGGTGTGTCAGCCGAGTGTGGAGTGAAGCACCCCCAGGATTTTCGGGAAGGGCTGTCTTGTCCTATGTTAACAGAAAAGGGTCCCCCTCCATGTGGTGAAGCCAGGGCCCCACAGCAGGGCACAGGTGGCTGGTCTGAGCAGGAAAAGGTTCCTGGCGGTGGAGGGTCAGACACCCTGGACCCCAGGCCTGAGGGAGCTCATAATTCTTGCTGGGGGGCTGGACAAAGTCCTACGAGACAACAGGAACCTCCAGGCCCTGCGTAGCTGGTTCTACTGCAGCTTGATTTCCGGAGGAAGGTCTACGAGGCTGGGGCTGAAGTGCCCAGGGGTCTTGAGCCACTGCTCCTGCTACAGATCTTTCTGTCCAAAACCGTGAAAGCCAGGCCGAAAGCCTCAGTCACGTGGACGCTCAAGATCTGAGTTTCGTTTCAACTTTCTAAAACCTCCAGACGACCGCGGGGTTTGCGCTGCTCCCTAAGCCCCCCTACCCGACACACCAGGTGTGAACTGACACTCTCCGCCCCCGAGGGTGCGTAAGAAAACCTCCCCCCGCAGTCTGCAGGCGCCCCTGAGCTCGCCCCTGCCGCCCACCGCAGCCTAGCCCCCGGGAGCCCGACTGTTGGTGGTAAAGCCAGCTCGCTTAGGGTCTCCTTCCCGGCCGCTGTGGCCTCGGGCAACAGGATGTGGGCAGAGGGGAAGGAGGAGCCTGTAGAATTAGGGAAGGACAGATGGAATCAGAGAGACAGGATGAGGACATGCGGAGCTGAGGACCAGGCGGATGGTCTGACACCCACTTCTCTCGGCGCTGCGTTTTCAGGTCCAGGGATCCGGCCTGGCCTGGAGCCCCCCGGCTCCCCTCAGCTCCATGTGCCCCACTCCACGCTGCCCTCCGGAAGGCCCCCGTGTTCACCGCAGGCACGTGACCCCACCTGGGCTCCCGGGTTTGCGGTGGGCCCCTCGCCCCGGGGTGGGGCCTCCCTCTCTGTGCCCGTGAGTCTAGGGCAGCGGCCTGGCCCTGGAGGTGGCCAAGGTGCCTCCACTTCAGGTGACGCCTCGGGAATATCTTTAAGACCCGCCTGAAGCAAGCAAATTAGAATTCACCTTTGCTGAGCACGTTAAGTGGGGCTCCCAGGGCCCTCGTAGGGGCCGGGCTGCTGGGTGGAGCGGAGATCAGCAGGGCCAAGTCAGACCGGGGACGGGGGCGCAGGCATCCCGGGCCTGGCAATCCCGAGGGCTGTGCCCTCTGCCGGCGGCCAGGGGCGAGGCGGTGAGGTCACAGCCTCTGCATGTAACGTCCCCTGGGTCTCTGACCGGGGCTCCAGGGGCACCCGCAGCTCCGCAGAAGCCCTGTTTCAGCAGGAATCTGGCTTTAACAGGAACAGAGGATGTCCACCAACCCTCCTTGAGTTTCTAAGGAAAAGGAGCCCAAATCTGAGCTTCCCAGGAACTGCAACTTCAGGTCATGCCCTCCCTCGGCGCCCTGCGGACCCCTGAGGTGTGGGGGACACCCCTTCATCCGACGCCCTGGAGCTTAGTGATGGAGTTCCCACCCAACGGTGGGCGGAGGAAGGAGCCCCCACTGCTCAGGCGCCCCTGGTGGCGAGACCTCCCAGTGATAACTGTATAATCCCCTGCGGGTTTCATTGTGCCAGAAGCAGTATGTGTATCATCTCATTTAATCCTCCAGGAGCTAATACTGCCATTCCCATCACAGAGATGAGGAAACTAAGATAACTGGCCCAGAGGGTGAACGTGCCCAAGGTCACAGTGTGGGTCAAAGAAAGGGGAAGTGGGGCTTCCCTGGTGGCGTAGTGGTTGAGAGTCCGCCTGCTGATGCAGGGGACACGGGTTCGTGCCCCAGTCCGGGAGGATCCCACATGCCGCGGAGAGGCTGGGCCCGTGAGCCATGGCCGCTGAGCCTGCACGTCCGGAGCCTGTGCTCCGCAACGGGAGAGGCCACAGCAGTGAGAGGCCCGCGTACAGCAAAAAAAAAAAAAAAAAAAAAAAAAAAGAAAGGAAAAAGAAAGGGGAAGTGAACCCAGGTGACGTAACCACTAGGCTGTCCTGCCGCCCCCCATCAATGGGTGTCAGCTCTGAGGAGCTGGTTATCACCAGCAACATCGACCTGAGCAACCAGGGAAGGCCGTCCTGACCCACTGTCAAGAGCGCTCAAGGCAGGTGTGTGCAAGCCCAAGACCAGGACAGGAGAGGCCTTGGGAAGAATATTCCAGTCCACAGGCAGCAGACCTACAGCCTGCAGGCCAATTTTTTTTCATACTTTATGGAGGCATATTGACGTATCATATAATTCATCCATTTCAAGTGTACAATTCAATGGTTTTTTAGTAAATTTAAAAGTCAGGTTGTGCAATAATTATCATAAATACATTTGAGAACACCTCCATCACCCCAGTAACATTTCCCAAGCCCGTTTACCTGCAGGTCAAAATCTGACCCACAGATGTTGTACTTGGTCCATGATTTTTTAAATATATATTTTCTAAATTTGCTAGGTTTTTAACATGAGACCATTTCATATAACATTTTAAAATTTTGACTTCTCTTGAAAGATCAGAAAATTGGGCAAACCTGGACCCTCCTTCATACACGGCAAAACCAGCTGCCTCTCTCAGACAAGGCTGTCCCCCCGGTTCCTCACGAAATCAGTGAGGGGCCCAGGAGGGTCCCAGATCACAGCCCAACACCTGGCTTCATCCTCATGGCAGACGGCACAGCCGTTGTGGCCTCTCTGTTGTCACAGTATCAGTCCCTGCTTTTCACCAAAAAGGAGCTGATCTTTTCACTTGGGCGACTGTCTCCAAAAGCAAAGCCACTTCACAGTTAGGCTTTGTCCCTTCTCTTGCTCTCTTTGGGGTTCGCTGTCTGCACACAGGGGGCCTTTGCTGAAGCTTGCTTCTCTCCCCAGGGACCTTGTGACAGTGGCTCAGAGGATGACTCTCCTTAGTTACCACCGTAGACCTTGCTGGCTGTCCACCAACTCCTGCTTTGCTCCTTTTGTTTTGTTCAGAATGTAATACTTTCAGGGGAGGTGGGCCCAGCTCTGAAGGGTGAAATGCGACTGGTCGGAGCCACGCTGGGGGCCACGCATCTTCTTGGATAGTGATTGGTTTGGAGCAGGTGTGTGGCCTGCTCTGGGGTGGGGGGGGTGGACACTGACTTTGGCTGGGGCTCTTGGAGCAGACCCTTCCCCCCTTTGCCATCTTTGCTTATTGTCACAATGGTGTGTAACACTGGGCGCTGCAGCAGCCACCTTGGGGTCATGAGAACCACAGGGAAGCTGGGACAGAGCCCTGAGTGTGTCGAGCTGCCCGCCCACCCAGATGCCTCCTTCTGCTCTTCTTGTCGTGAGATAGACGCCTCATTGTTTAGGCCACTCCTAGTCATGTATTCTGTTATTTGAGACCAAAATCATCCCGACTGGGGTGTAACATTCTCATTCCAACTGTGTGACCGACACCAGGACACCTCCAGTTCCCACCATTTGCTCAATTCATTACCCATATTTTGGGGTGGGTTTCTCATGTATAAAGCTATACTCAACCATTTTATGTTTGAATGTTTATTTGTTTTTAAATCTCAAGAGATGAATTTTCCCTCATCTTAACTCCAGAGTTTGTGTGTAAGTGATATGCCCGGAAACCTGGATTACAGAGGGCCGAGGGGTTCACCAAGGGCTCAGACAGCACACGCACGGAACAGCAGGTGTCGCCCCGCCAGCAGCTCACAGGCGTACAGGGCCGTTGGCCCTGAGGACGTGTGACATGGCTCTGT
Organism: Mesoplodon bidens; assembly: GCF_964165515.1. Classification (NCBI taxonomy): domain Eukaryota; kingdom Metazoa; phylum Chordata; class Mammalia; order Artiodactyla; family Ziphiidae; genus Mesoplodon; species Mesoplodon bidens. The sequence continues at coordinate 411,220 of NC_138167.1, read as the reverse complement.
GAGCCGCCGGCCTCCACCCACCGGCTTCTCCTAATTAGAGAATTAAAAGTCCCTTATGCCGGGGAGGCTCCAGCTGCTCCAAGCCTCACCTCCCCCAACACCTGGAGGAAAACGGGGCAGCCCCTCGCACTGGCCCTGGCCCATTGCTGTGCACACAGCTCTCCCCACACACGAGCTCCCATCTGCTGGGCACCCCCGTGTGCCAGTGTCTCTGTCCATTGGTGCTAATCCCTGAAACTCCTCTGTTAAGTAGGATGATTATGGCGCCCATTTCACGGACAGGGAAACCAAGGCTCAAGGAGTTTGAGTGAGTTGCCCAAGACCAAAGAGCTGAGAACCTGCAGTGCTGGGTCTGCCTGTCTCTGCTTGAGCCCTTCCTCCTTGCGCCACTGCACTCAGATCCCGACGAGCTCCCCGGAGGGGCCTTGGGCCGGAGCTCAGGGCTCTCTGGACTGCTACCTTCTGGCAACGGGACCTTTGCATCAGAGCCCTAAGCTTGAGCTCCTCTTAGGCCCCCAGTTGGTAAAGGAAGAGCCTTCTGCCCTGGCACACGTGCTGGGATTTATCACAGGGACTCCGAGGGAAGGCCAGGCTGCTCCCAGCCCACGACCGCCTCCTGCTTGCCTGTCCGCCCCCCTCCCTGGAGACACCCCCCGTGACACCCCCGTTAGTAATAGAACCAGAGGCAGCACCTAGGACGTGCTCTTGCCAAGAAGCTTTCATCAGAATCTAATCAGGCCTCTGAGGTCTAACTTTCAGTTTAAAAATATACAGATAAAGGAACAAGTAAAATAGCACAATGGAGACATAATTAGATTCACAGTATGGATTTTTAAAATTAATTTTTATGGAAGTACAGTTGCTTTACAATATTGTGTTAGTTTCTACTGTACAGCAAAGTGAATCAGCTCTACATATACATATATCCCTTCTTTTTTGGATTTCCTTCCCATTTAGGTCACCACAGAGCACTGAGTAGAGTTCCCTGTGTTATCTATCTCCCAACGCATCCCACCCCCCTACACACACACAACATGGGATATTATACAAGGTAACTTATCTGTCTCTTCAAGAGTCAAAGACACAGTAAAAGGAGACACGATTGTTCTGGATTAAAACAGGTTTGAGGGAAATGATAAGAAAACGCAATGTCTGATTCTTGATGTCAAGAAACCAACTTCAAAAAATATTTGGGGCAAGTGGGGAAACTTGAATATAGCCTTGTTATTAGACTGAATTCATTATTTTGTTAGGTGTGAGGATGGTATTGGGATTATACAGGTGACTATCCTTACTTTCTGGGGATGTATTTGAAGGAGAAAATTCACTATGTTTGTAATTTACTTGAAAGGGATTCAGAGGTATACAGATAATAGGTAGGTAGGTAAATACGTAGCTAACAGGTGGGTAGATATAGCAAGCAAATACGACAACATGTCAACCATTGTTGAATCTAGGTGGTGGATCTATGAATACTCATTGTACTGTTATTTCTACTTTTCTGTATGGGTTTCAAATATAATAAAAATGGGGGGAAAAAGGCTTTTCAGGATGAAAAGTATACAAACTGAATGAAGATGACCGTCGGATGATGACCTGAAGCCGGGGCCCCTGTTGGTCCCGTTTTGCCCACCTGGTGCCCTCTCTTGCCGTTTCAGCCTGGACTCTTTGAGGCTTGAATGAGCTTGCCGACTGGGACCCCTACCCCCCAGACCAGGGAGCACTGGCTCTGGGGCTGGACGACCAAGGTGTCTTGGAAATGAAGAGAAAGGCAGCCCCTGTGGCAGTGGTAGGGTTTTGGGGAAACAGACAATCCAGGGGGGATTCTCCTCCTCAAGGAGCTTATAACCTCCAAACTCACTCTTCCAGTCTGTGTTTTTGGCCCACTTCTTTCTCCATAACGAGTTATGCTTTGATTTTGTCAAGTTCCATAAAGTTGTTCACTGGTGTTTATGGAACTTGTGCTAAATCTGTTAATTAACCTGGGGAATGTCAATCTCATCTTTTATCTGTACAGCCAGAAATGACTTTCTACTCTGGTAAATGTTTTTTTTTTTTGCGGTACGCAGGCCTCTCACTGCTGTGGCCTCTCCCGTTGCGGAGCACAGGCTCCGGACGCGCAGGCTCAGCGGCCATGGCTCACGGGCCCAGCCGCTCCGCGGCATGTGAGATCTTCCCGGACCGGGGCACGAACCTGTGTCCCCTGCATCGGCAGGCAGACTCTCAACCACTGCGCCACCAGGGAAGCCCTGGTAAATGGTTTTAACTTGGGCCCAGCCTTGTTGCTGATCATCTTGCTGTGTTATTCCTCTTGTCCAGCTTTATTGAGATACAACTGATGCAAAGCAGTGTGTAAGTCTCAGGTGTACCAAGCGTTGACTGATGCATGTCCATCTGACTGTACTGTTACCTCTGTTCCCCTTCAAGCTGGGGGAGATGACCCAGCTCCACCAAAAACTGGATATTTGAGCATACATTTCCTCATCTCCTCATTAAAATGGAGATTCCAATAGCACCCCTCTTATAAAAGAAACCAATAAGGTAATACAGGTAAAATATCTGTCAAAATGCATGGGATATATAGCAGGTACTTAGTAGACAATAGTTGGTATGATTATTGTTACGATTGCAAATGCACTTCCACCTGAATAAGTTTCTCTTCGCCAGTTTTCTTTTTCTTTTCATTTATTTTCTTGGGAATTCCCTGGAGGTCCAGTGGTTAGGACTCCGAGCTCTCACTGCTGAGGGCCCAGGGTCAACCCCTGGTCAGGGAACTAAGATCCCATAAGCCATGTGGCACGGTAAAATAAAATCAAATCAGATAAGATAAGATAAAATAAAATATTTTATTGACGTACAGTTGATCCAGTTTTCTTAAATATGAGGAAGAAATTCCGCCATCACCTTTGAAATACATTCATCAGTCAATGTAATGATTTCTTTTGCCGTGTTCTCTGAGGTTGTGGGGAGATGGGAGACACAGGACAGAAGTGTCCTCCAAGGGTTTCCAGCTCACCCAGGACTAGGTCGTGTCTGTATTCCTTTGGGTCCAGCAACGTCAGTCTCACAGTAAGTGCTCAGGAAACATTTGGTAAATAGAAGAGAACCCCATCTGATGCCCAAGGCCCCTGGCCTTACTTCTATCAAGTGGAGCTCCGGGAAGATGCCTGGAGGGAGGAGGGGTCTGGTGGAGGGGCCCTTGTTCCATAGAAATCACAGGAAATGCTCGAGAAGATTCGGGCACTTCTGCCCTTTGGAGCCGTTGACCCATAAGAGGGAAACTTCCAGAGCTCCCTCACGATCAAACAGTTTTAACCGGAGCTTCAGCAGGAGCACCTGGGTTCAGGAAAACAGGCAATCAGCCAAGCTGGCTGTGCTGCCAGCACCATTAAGCAGTGATTTTATGGGGCCACCTGGTCTCCGGAGGAGGAATGGGCTATAGACAAAGAAGTTAGCACTCTAACAGGAGAGAATCTGTAAAGCAGAAAAGCACCCGGAGGTCGGAGCCCCAATCCTGCCTTTTAAGCAGGATGCCTGGAGCGGGGAAATGTCTGCCCCATCACCTAACTTGTTAGCAGCAAAGCAAGCACTAACCAGAAGCCAGGCCTTCTGATCCATGTTCCCAGATCTCGCACACCGGCAGCCTCTCCCAGGACAGGCCCCCTGCCCTCAACCCGCAGGCGGACAGTCTCAGTCGCTCTTCCCTCAGATCTCTCAGCCTTTTCTCTCCTTCCCGCCCGTGGGCACCACGCAGCTTCGAGGGGCCTTATGTCCAGAGCAGCGAGCTGGGACTTGTGGGTGTCCTGGCCACAGGATGCATCGGAAACGGTACAAAAGGCCGCTGCAATTCTCACACTGTCCCCAGCTGCCAGGCCCAGTGACGGACAAGCAGAACCTCTGTCAACAGATGTGCCCTGACTTTGTGCTTGAGAAGGGGGCATCACTCTCCTCCGGGGGAGAAGGGAGTTCTAGCAATGTCCTCATTTAAACAAACAGCAGCGAGAAGGAAATAATAAGGAGAAAAAGCCAAGGGGAAAAAACAAGCAAACTCTGGAAATTGCACTGTGATTACAGCCTGGCTGCATTGCAGACTCCGCTGACAGGACAGTGTGTTTACTACCCTGGTCAAAAGGCATCAGGGAGGACTTCCCTGGTGGCGCAGTGGTTAAGAATCCGCCTGCCAGTGCAGGGGACGCGGGTTCGAGCCCTGGTCCGGGAAGATCCCACTAAGCCCGCGTGCACAACTACTGAGCCTGCGCTCTAGAGCCGGCGAGCCACAGCTACTGAAGCCCGCGTGCCTAGAGTCCATGCTCTGCAACGAAAGAAGCCACAGTAATAAGAAGTCCGCGCACCGCAACGAAGAGTAGCCCCCGCTCCATGCAACCAGAGAAAACCTGCATGCAGCAATGAAGATCCAACGTAGCCAAAAATAAATAAATAAATAGATTTATTAAAAAAACAAAAAAAAGGCATCAGGGAGAATTAGGCTGCAGCCTCTAAACAATCTAGCGGCAAATAAGACCTAAGCCCCGGGGGAAGGGCATCAGTGGGTGAGGCTGCCCGGGTCTGGGGCAGTCGAAGAGGCAAGCAGGGCCCTGGGGAGAGGGGAGAGAGGTTGGGGCAGTTATCCTCTTCCCACAGGGGACAAATGTCTTGGGCTTGGTCGAGCTGATGGCAAGCCCAGGACCTAGCGCCTTTGGCCCCCAAGGACTTACGGCTCACACAGGGGACAGGGCAGACAGGGGCCCAGGAACACGGATGTGCGTTTGCGCCAGTGCTAAGCCAGAGCAGGGGCACTGCCCACCACGGCACTGTACCCGCATGGACACTGCACCTGGCGTGGACGGCATCGCAGGTGTTTGTACAGAGAGACGAGCCTATGGGCCCCAAAGAAGCCTTTCTGAGTAGGGAGAGGGAGGGCCATCCCCTTCCAATCTCTCTCTGGTGGTTGTGCTCCGGTGTCAGAACCTGTGGCCGAGGCAGGAGGACCGCCGGCCCCGCCGTGTGGCTTTTTCCACCCCCAGCTGCTTCTGTCTCTCTCGGGGCTCTCAGACACAAACAGCTGAGCAGATAAACAAGCCAGCAGCTGCTCCTCCTCCCCGGACTCCACGGTCCCCAAGCCCCACCCCCTCTGGCGTCCCCCCACTCCCCACAGTCACACTCCCTGCGGCAGCAGCTGCAGCCCACCCCACTGCAGCCAGGGAGGAGCCCTGCACCCCTCCCACCAGCCACTCCCAGCACAACAGTTGTGCAGCCCAGGGTCCCTGAGGAGCACAAGGCTACCAGGCCCAGGAAAGCTGAGAGGAAGGGGTCCATCTGCGCAGAGCCTGGAGGGGCCCCCCATCCCGCCTGCAGGGGAGGGCGCCCGGGGGTGGAAGGAGGCCCAGAGGCCAAGGCCCAGCGGAAAACCTGAGCAAAGGCCGCTGTTCTGGTAGCGTGTGTGTGCACACACACATACACACACACTCACAGACACACGCGCACGTAGTACATGGTCTCATTAACAAAATAAACGTTGTCACAACAGACTCTGGGCTGGTGTGTGTAACAAGCCCCCAGCGCCCACGGCTGCACCCCCAAAGGCTGGTCCTGGGAGACCTGGAGTCGGGGGCCCGTGCTGGTGGTGGGGACCCCCCAGAGGTTTCCTGTGCAATTTAGAGTCTAAGTTTGGGTTACTCCTGGCTCATCTTCACTCTGAGAAGCTGAACATGCTGCACCTAGGAAGACACACCAGCCTGTCTCACCCCAAAGCTTCCACATCCCCTCAGAGCACAAGGCAGGGAATGGACTTGCTTGAGGAAAGCAAGGTACCGTCCGTGTGCGACTGTGTTAGATTTGTCTGCACGGCCCGATGCCGCCCTGTGGGGGGCAGCGGGAGCGCCAGACTGCAAGGCTCGGAGCTGGGCTGGAAACCCGACAGCTGTGTGACCCTGGACGTGTTACATAGCCTCTCTGAGTCTCTGTGCTCCCATTGGTAAAATGGATACTATCTACGTCACAGCTTTAGCTCCGCTTCATTTCCCAGGCGCGGTTAGGTAAGGCGGAAAAGGTGATGTCCACAGTGAAACACCAGCCCTCTGCTGTGGCCCCGCCGGTGCCCAAGAATACTAATGTCCTGAGGGAGGCAAGGTGGAAACACAGATGCAAAAGGGACAGTGGAAGTGGCAGGAGCAAAGGGCGCCAAAGCCGGTGCCCGAGGAGGTCCACGCGGGCCCGGCGGCCTCCCTCCTTGCAGCTGTGGGGCAGGGTCCTCGGCCAGCGCTACTGACATCTGGGGCTGAGCGGCCCCTCCTTGTGGCCCCAGTTACGACCATCAGGATGTCTGCAGACCCGGCCAGTATCGGGGGGTGGGGGGCGGTGGAGAGCACGCGGTGCCCCTGGCTGAGAGTTGCCGCTTTGGGCCGAGGCACGCGGCCGCCCGGAGGGATAAGAGGCAGCAAGTTTGGAAGGAGGCCCCTCGACCTTCCCACTAGGCGAGCGGCTCGGACCAGCCCTGGGACGAAGACGAGGTCGAGGAGGAGACGGCGGGCCGGGACGTGGGCCTGTCACCCACGGGACCCCGGTGCTGCCCCGGTGGGAGGTGCCCACGTCGGGACCTTGGTCTCACCTTGTCTGCAGGACGGAGCCGAAGGTTTTTAATAAGCGGAAAACAAGGCAGGGGTAGGAGGCAGCTTTGCTCCGCCCTCTGCTCTGCGGCTAAGGGGCCATGGCCTGAGGGGAGCCCCGCGCCTGAGCGGCCGCAGTCCTGGGCCGTGGACGCCTCCACTGCGGTCAAGCCCACCGCTGACGAGGGCACTGTGAAGCCCCCTCTGCCACTGACCAAAGCTGCTTCACAGGGCCCCCCGACACGGGGAGCGCCGTGGACAAGGCCTTTCCCTGCTCCTTCCAGGGCTCACCATCTGGTTACGGAGAAAAAGAATCCCAGAAGAAGGCCACAAACAGAAAATGCCTCGCAGCCTCCAGTGGCCCGAGTTAGGAGGTGTCCTCAGGCCAGACCCCAATCTCAGTCTCCTCATCTGTAAAGTGGGAGTCATGACGGCCCCCACGTCACCACCTCACTGTCAGAGTTAAACGAGACAATACAGGTAGGAGACTTAGCGGGGCAGTGGCACAAATCAAGTGCAAAACACTTGTTCGCAGCAAATCCTACTGGGTTCTCTGCACCGGGCTCTGTGCTGGCCCAGGGCACCTGGAGGTGCGGGCAGGGCTCCTGCTCAGCCGGCCTCCCCAGAAGCCCTGGGGGGCTGGACGGACTCTGGGGAGGCATCTGGCCCTGACACTGGATGCGGGCGGGGGCGTCCATGCTGGATCTGGAAGCAGGGCCAGTGGTCTTCCGCCTGGTGAGGGAGGTGGAACGCTGCCCACGCAGGCGAAGCTGAGTGCCCCCGAGCAAGGCCCAGTGTAGGGACCGTGGTGGGAAGGGAGCCCTTTCCATCAGACACGCTGTTTCTCTTTCTGACACCAGTGCCAGGCGGGTGGCTGGGCTGACTGCCAGGCTCAGACATGACAGCTTTCCCCCAAACCTGGGCTTTTTAAACAAAATTTCATTAATTTCTTTATTAGTTTTGGCTGCGTTGGGTCTTCGTTACTGCGCGCGGGCTTTCTCTAGTTGCGGCAAGCGGGGGCTACTCTGCATTGCGGTGCGCGGGCTCTAGGCGATGGGCTTCAGTAGCTGTGGCTCACGGGCCCCAGAGCACAGGCTCAGTGTAGTTGTGGCCCGCACGCTTAGCTACTCCGCAGCATGTGGGATCTTCCCAGACCAGGGCTTGAACCCGTGTCCTCTGCACTGGCAGGTGGATTCTTAACCACTGCGTCGCCAGGGAAGTCCCCCTAACCTGGGTTTTGATGACGAAGCTGTCATCGTCCTCTTGGCCCAGCTTCCATTACAGCCTGGACCTCAATCTTTCACCTGGCTCTGGTTCCATGGAGCTGTGCCATCACCTAGAAACGGGCTGCAATCCTTTTTGAACACAGATGGCCTGTCAATACAGAAATAAGTGAGCTGTGAAATACAAGAGTGTGTGGGTGAGAAGGAAGCCCAAACCTGCAGGGCCGCAAGCTTGTCTCCTTCAGAGCAGCATGTCCACAAGGCCTCAGGCCCCTGTGGACACTCCCTGGGCCGCACTGGGCCTCCTGGGATGGGTCCCTCTGTTTGCTGCTCCCGACACATCCATCTCCGGGCAGGGGCTCTGCCTTGGGCCCTGCGCCCCCAGAACCCGCCTGCCCAGAGCTGCCCCCCCCAGATTCCGGCCTAGAGCCTAAATGCAGCTTTCTGTCTCCAGACAAGGCTGACCAGCCCCGAGGCTCCAGGTCAGGAGGCAAAGAACCGCTCCTTATGCATCACGCTGAGACCTCTGCACGCGGTTTCTCAGCAGCGTCATGTGGCCCCCTCCCTTGGGATGCGGGGAGGCTGGGAGCAGCCTCTGAGCAGGGCCACGGGCTCGTGCGGGCAGCTCAGGCACCGGCTGCTGCAGCTCAAAGCTCCACGGACCATGGTCCACGGACACCCACAGTGGGAGAGGAAACGGGAAGCGGGCTATTGTGACCTGACTGTCCTTGTTTATTTGTTTTTAAATTTTTTTCACTTTTGGCCGCACCTTGTGGCATGTGGGATCTTAGCTCCCCGACCAGGGATCGAAGCCGCACACCCTGCATTGAAAGGCGAAGTTCTAACCACTGGACCACCAGGGAAGTCCTGACTGTGTTTGTTTGTTTAGAAAGAGGAACATTTCACAACATGTACGTATATCCAATCGTTATGTTGTTCACCTTAAACTCACACAATGTTACAGGCCAATTGTTTCTCAGTAAAACTAGGGGAAAAAGAAAGAGAAACAAGAGGCCAGGAGAATCGACAGGGTTCTGAGGGCCTAGAGGGAAGAATGAAGCGGGTGGGAAAGCAGGGATCCCCACAGAGTCCCTGTGGCCTGGACTCTGGTCAGCGGGAGTGTAGTGAGGGGTCGGGGCTCTGAGGACTTGGCCCCAAACAGGACACATTTAGAAAATTAGAAAAGGTCAAAGCACCGAGTGTGGGCTGTCGGGTCTGAGCCTCCCTCTTCAGTGACACTCAGTGGACACAGCTCCACCCCAGGGCAGTCGGGGGACAAATGCTCACCAGGCTTCTGGTCTGAAAGGCCTGGGGAGGGGCCGGGCCTGGGAGCCTCCCTGGGCTCGCCGTCGGTGCTGGCTGCTGGACTCAGCACACTGGAAGGCAGCACCTGTAAACCCTCACCGTGCAGGGGAAGGTGACAGCTCAGTGACGGCCGGCGACTCTGTGCCCCTCCCCTGGGCACTGACCAGTGACTGCAGAGTAATGGGCACAGACAGATGGACCCGGTGCGAAGCAGCGGCCATGGCTGTGGGGCGGAGGGTTCCGAGCTGTGGGCAGAGGTTGGGGTGGTGACAGCTGACCGTCGCCCCGAGTGTCTCTGAAAGGCAGGCCTGCGGTCCGCCTCCCCTCCCCCCGGGGCTCCTCCAGCCCGCCGCCCCGGTGCTCAGATGTCCTCACTCTGGACCGACAGTCTTAGGAAGCCGCCCCACGGTCCCTCCTAGCGTCAGATGAAACAGGGTCACACGTGGTGACCAAGGACGCCCCAGCCTGGGCGAAGCCAGGGCCTGAGCCAGAGCTCGGAGGGGCTGTTCCCCAGGCCCAAGCCTCCGCAGGACCCCCACCGGGCCCCTGAGACGCAGCGTCCCCTGCGCTCACTGTGAGTCTAAGGGCCGCCTCCCAGGGTTGCGAGAACTGACTCCCCGAGTGTCACCAGCTGCAGACGCCCCGTCGTTGTAAACGGTCAGGCTCCAAGCCTCCCAGGGCTTTCATCCCCCCTCCCCCAGCTGCTCATTACCCTGCTTAATTAGGCCAGGAAGTGCTCTCACAAAGGACACTCTCGGCAGGAGGTGAGGACAAGGAGAGATCCCAGCAGCTCCACTTCCTGAGGCTCCAGCGGGGCTGCTCCACGTGGCTACGTGGCGGGGCATCTCCCTCCGGCAGCTGCGGGAAGAGGCTGAGATGCTCGTTTGCCCCCAGGCCCTCGGGAGCTGGGTTGAGCTGGGCTGAGCTGGGCTGAGCCGGTCTAGGGGAACAGCACCGGATCTGGGAGCTCGGGAGGGCCTGCCCCCCACCCTCTGCTGAGCAGCCTCGCACCTCCCCCCAGCGCCAGGCCCCCCTCGGGAAGAGCTGGCACCTCAGGAGCCAACTACAGGGCTTCAGTCCCATCCCTGACGGAATCGCAGCCTAAGACACGGCCCGAGACCACCTCCCGTTCCCAGCCGGCCCGACCTTCACCCTGAGCCTCTTCGGTCCGTGCCGGGCCGGCTGGGCACCCCCAGCTACGCGGAGCGGCTGTTGGTGCAGGGCGCGGCGTCCGGGGTTAACCGCACGGACTGATGGGCTAGTTCTGTGACCTTGGACGAGCGTCCGCTCCTCTGAGCCTCAGTTTCCTTTGCTGGAAAAACAGAGACAGTTGTCGAGGCCCTTGGGAGGTGTGGGGACTCTTCTCCCCACAGCAGAAGCAGGCAGACCCTCAGGAGGAAGCAGCTGGCATCCAGCGTCAGACAGTGGTCCACCCACACTCCCACTTTGCTTTGGGGGGAGCTTGAAGTAGGGGGGACAAGTGCCTCCACGGGGGCATCCATACTAACCTTATCTCACTTAAGGTAAGTTATCTGCTGAGGCCTCAGATAAGAAGGAGTAAACTTACTGAACTTGAGCTCTAGAGCCCGCGCCACAGCAGCTGAGCCCGTGCCTAGAGCCCGTGCTCTGCAACAAAAGAAGCCACCGCAATGAGAAGCCCGCGTGCCGCAACAAAGAGTAGCCCCTGCCCGCCGCAACTAGAGAAAGCCCATGCGCAGCAACGAAGACCCAACACAGCCAAAAATAAATAAATAAATAAATAAATAAATAAATAAATAAATTTTTAAAGGAGTAAACTGAGGCCCAGAGAGGGTGGGGAGTAGCCTGGAAACGCACAGCAGACCCTGCCCTGGGGTGATGGGCGGATGTCCCGATCTCGAGTCTGGGGCTGCTTCATGGCCTGGAAATGTGAGAGTGACACCAGGAGTGTGGCCTGAATCTCAGCGCCCAGCAGGGCCATCTCCAGCGGAGGAAGTCGTCCCGGATGGCTGTCTGGAGCGGCTGCTTTTTCCAGCCCTGGAACCCGTGATCACTGGCCAGGAGCTGTGGAGCTGTTGGCCCGATGGTCCTGGTCCATGCTTTATCCATGCTTTATGCCGGCCGCTTCCGTTGTATCAACGTTTTCTGAGAGAATGTGCATTTCTTAAGAATTGGCCTCGTTTTCCTCACCCAAAAGGATGGAAAACAGAAGTGATTTTTGGTCCCCACGTCTGGCAGTGCTGTGATGCGGGAGTTTCCTGAGCAACTTTGAAAAGAGTTCTGCCATCCCTCCCACCCTCCCATGAACAGCAGGGGGATGGGGGAGGGGAACTGGGTCCCTCCAACCCCACGAGGAAGACAGTGGTCCCTTCACCCCCAAGGAACATCTGGGAACTGGGACCCAGCTTCCCCAGGACCCCAAGGGAATCTTCGTTTCCTCAGATGTCCCCCAGAAATGTGCCCGGCCCCCCAGATCCCATGCCCGCTGGTTTCCGGCCCTGCTGGCCGTGGTGCTCTGGGACTTATTTGGCTGGTAAGGTGGTCCTCGCTTGAAATCCATACAATCCGAGGGAGTTCCTAGCTGAGCAGCCGGAGGTGTGCCCCCTGTGGACCCTAAAGCTGGAGGCCTCTGGCTTTGTCACTCTGTGCTGTGAGCTGAGGGAAGTGAAGCCAGCAGAGCTCCCTGCGGCTCCGGGGATGCAGCCTGGGTCAAGGCACAGGGAGGTGGCCTGGGCCCAGCACTTCGGAGTCCCGGCCGGCCTCGGCGTGGTCAGCAGGAGGAAGGGGGGCCCAGGCACCACCCGTGCTGTGGAAGCAGCCGTACAGGGAAGGTGGGGCCCGCCGGCCTGGGGTGCCGGCACGGGGGTGCGGTGAGGGCTAGCTGGGGGAGGGGCCGCCGGCTCCCACGCAGGCCTTCCCCCCCAGCCCCCCCCACCACGGCGGCCCTTGGAGCCTCGCCCTTCTCTCCGCCCCCGTGCTGATTCCCACACGGAGCAGCTGGGGTGAACACCTGCAGCTGCCGTCCTTGTCCCCAGGCCTCGGGGAGCCTGGCTGCGTCACACACCCACAGCAGCTGGGGTGCCTCCTCCCACGTGCCCGGGAGAAGCAGAGAGGGATTTTCGGGGGTCCTTCCCGTGGGTGGGCTGGAGGACGAGGGGAGACAGCCCCCCTCCTCGGGCGTCCTCTGGCTCCCCTGAGCCTGGCGAGGCCGAGCGGCTCCCGTGTCCCACCCTGCCCTCGGGTCTGCCCAGGGCCACGTTGAAGCACCAGGCGGCAGCCCAGAGTCTGGGAGTGTGCAGCCGTCCATCTCACCAAACAGCTGGGTGCACAGGGGCTGCGGCTGGGGTTGGCGCCTTCACCTGCTAACCTGCTTGGGACACGTGGGGCTCGTTCCGGAGCCCGCCTGGCCACCCACCTCCCGAGCACCGAGCTTCCGATGCCTGGTTTGGGACGGGGGCGCAGGGAAGCCTGGGCTCTCCGTCCTGGAAACGTGGGTGTAGGGGTGTGGAGGTCGTCGAGGAGGTGGGGCAAGGGTGGACGCTGCGGGTAGCAAGCCCGGTGCAGACGTGATGGCAAAGGTGGGTTCTTGGGAACGGGCAACGGCAGGGGCACAACAACCCAGGTTGGGGGCGGCTCTGGGGAAAGGGCATCCCAGCTGACACAGCAGGGGTGAGGCAGGAACGGGTTTCCGAGCTAAGGTCCTCAGTCAGCACAGGCCACAGAGGTGTGGAGCTCGCGCCCGGGCCGGCTCCACGCCCAGGCCTCTTCCTGGTCTTTCTGCTGATTCGCTGTGTGGCCTGACTGGCAGCCCTTGACTTCCCTGTGACGATGCTGTCGGCCTGGCTCCCGAGGGTGAGAGGAGCGTTTTGAGATCCCCAGACAAGCCCAACACACTGCTGCATCAGTTACGCCCGTCGTTTCTCCTTTCTGCCTGCTCCTTGGGGCTGCGGCTAGGTCCTTTGCTAGACCCGCCAGCCAGAGGTGTCCCCCCCTCCTCCCACGGACCCTTCTGGATCCTCCCTCCCCGCCCCACCCCGTGCTGACCTTGCAGATTTAGAGCCACTCCCGGGTCTGCCATCTCTGCTTCACTGACATCTTCATCGTAGCTTTTGGTGACTTGTTCTGTTTTCACAAGTAAACAAACAATACACACATTCGGAACAAACCAAGTCCCCTCCTCCTCCTCGGCATGGTGGCTCCTGTTCCCCCGCCCCCAGCCTGTGACCCAAAGTTGGGGTGCACCGCCCAGGCGTCACCTTGCTCAGACACACCCGCATGTCCGCTGGAACCACGCTTTCACTCTGTGCTTCTCTTCCAGGGTGTGTGTTCGGCTCTTGTTTTTTTTATTTTTATTTTTATTTTTTTATTTTTTGCGGTTCATGGGCCTCTCACTGCCGTGGCCTCTCCCGTTGCAGAGCACAGGCTCTGGACGCGCAGGCTCAGCGGCCATGGCTCACGGGCCCAGCCGCTCCGTGGCATGCGGGATCCTCCCGGACCAGGGCACGAACCCGTGTCCCCTGCATCGGCAGGCGAGCTCTCAACCACTGCGCCACCAGGGAAGCCCTCGGCTCTTGTTTTTAGCTGCTTCACCGCATGACTTAGTCTGGGTGTCACGACTTGTTTAATTTTTCCCTTATCGTTGGATATTGACGTCCCCCTCCCTTTTTTTGGCTATTACACATTGGGCGACTTCACAAGGCAGGTGTGGTTATTCTTTAGAGAACCTTCTTCAACAGGGCAAGACAAAGACTCCACCATGGCTAGTGTTGGCCCACTTGCTCAGGCTGGACAAACTCCCGCCACGTTGACCTCCGCCCCCTGCCCAGCACCCACCTCCCAGCCCCGTCTTGATCCTGGGGGACGCGTCACTTCCCTGTTTCCATCTGGGATGGGCCGGGCTCATGTTTCTTCCCCCCCATTCTCTCAGGCACCTTTTGGACAAAGAGCCACTGGGACGTCTCATCCTCACCGAGCTCACCCGCCAGGCCGCCCTGGGACATCTGCTTCTCTGTCCTGACCCTGTTCCTTCACATCACTGTCTCTTCTGAACCTCGGTTTCCGAGGGAGTTTCGGGGGCCCCTCCAGGGAGCCTCTGTGCCCTCCACTATGCTGACGGCCTCCCGTCAGGGGTCCTTTAATTTGCAGCCCCCGTCACCCACCCCCCCAGGGGCACCTCGCTTCTCCACTCTGTGGTCTTGCCCAGGAGCCTCTCCTCCACGCCTGCCCATCCTCTGCACCAGGTCCCTGGAACACAGAACAGAGGAGGTGGCAATTACCTGATGAGCCCACAGAATGCCGTCACCAATTAAATACCCTGACGCAAGAATCCTTCGCTTGTTTCAGGCTGAGCTCCGGGAGGTCTACCCTTCCCAAGATCTGTCACGCCACCTAGATGATTGGGTGACAATAACTGATCTTTATCTCACTGACAAGTGAGAATTTCAGCAACCTCTCTGTCTCACTGCTGGCTCCCCAAATAAAGGATATTTAAATACACCCGCACACAACAAACAAAAACAAAAACACACAGAAAACTACTGTCTTAGTTTTGTGAACTGGAATCCATTCCCCAAATAGGGATTTCTGTGGAAGGGGCTGTTGGCACGGTAACCTAAATCTCAGCATTTTATTCATAGATGTATCCTTTGCAAAACACAGCAGAATTGAGTGCAACAGCTTTTGTGACTCCAGAGACCTGACATTCCTCCCTCTGGTCATGTTAAAAAAGTGCAAATCAGAGGAAGCCTATAGGATGAAACACAGTTAACGGGCGATGGTTAGAGGCTCGGGGCTGGTGGAAGAGGCTGCAACACATTCATATTCTATTTGACAATACCAGCTAGAGAATATTCAGTATTCTACCGCAACAGTTTTAGAAAACACTTAAATGATTTCTGTTCTTTTCCTAACTCACGAAGCCCAGGGTCCCAGGAAGCGGGGAGTAGCGCCTGGTTCACCCACCACTCACTTTCGCATCCTGAACACCAAGAGAGGCCAGAACGCCCGCTCCAGGGGTGGGAGGCCAAGCCCGTCCCTGGAAGGAGGGTGGGGAGCCACGTCCTGCAGGACCGCGAGGCCCAGCTCTCCCTCCCGCTTGCCCTCCCCCCACCTCAGTAGCACCCAACGCACAGCACTGCACCCCGTATTTACTCTGAGGATAATGGTGTGTCTCCCTTACCAGACACTGAGCTTCCTTGGTGCAGGAACATTCATACGCTCCAGGGCCTGAGGCTGCCATCGTCAAGATGAGAAAGGAATGAACTGCTCACCCTGGATGCAGACCCACCGCCGCTTCCTGGGCTAGGGCCACACCCGCCTAGCCGGTTGCCCACCTCCAGCCTGGCCTCCGCAGGGACTGACCTTCCCATCACTCTCCTCCTGGCCCTTGGGACGCTCACTGTGCACTGGGAGTGACTTCCAAACTCTTTAGCATAACAGGCCCACGTGACCTACCAGCTTAGCTCCCACACACAACCCCGCCGCCCCCCCGACGACGCTTCCCAGGTGAGTCCTGGGGCCTTGCTGCCTCTGGTCCTTCACAGACACCTGGCGACACCCTCAAGTTCTCCTCTCCACCTCGCCCAGGTGAGTCCTTGGGTCCAGCTGTCTCCTGTGGCCTCGCTGGGCTTTTCCTTTATTTGACCAGCATCCTTCCTTTGGGGGAACTGCCCTACCCTACTAGCCCCGTTTCATCGAATTTAGGTGGGACGTCAATCCCAGGGCTCTGCACCTTACCACGTGGTCATTTGACCCCCCCCAAGCCCATCGGTAGCTCCCTCCCCAAATGTAAACACTGAGTAGAAACAGGGGGGCTCGAGGCAAGCTGGAACCAGCGTCCAAGAGCCACCTAAGTGCTGAGACTCCTCTCAAAGAGGGTGGTTTGATTCTTCCTTTGGTTCTGTGAGCCGTCCTCCAACACCCCTCCCTCGTCCCTTCCTTCCCCGCCTCCAGTTAGCAAGAATCCACTGCTGTTACTTATAAACAAAGCACTGGATGCAAAATTTTAACCTCAGCTTTGCAAAAAGGGAAAAAGTAAAGACTCAGAATATATATATATATATACACACACACACACACATACATATATATTTGACTTCTGTCATATGTATGCATACACGCATATGTATGTATAATTTCCCTTTTTAAACTATGCTGCTATAGGCTTTTTAAGGTTAGCACTAGGTTTGTTTGGTTTTCTTTTTGAAACAAGGATAGCTGGGAGTTTCCTGTGCTTCAGCACACTCCAAAGTCGGTTCGTGCCCCAGTGATCAAACCACCTGCCCCCTCTGGGCTTAGCGGCCGAGTGGCCAGTGGGGTCTGGAATCAAGTGGCCTGTGGGGTCTCAGCCCCCGTGGAGAGGCCGCTTCCCACAGCAACCTGCTGTTGGTGTCAGCTCGCTCCCTCCCGTCGAGGGACTGAATTTTTTTTTATTAATTAATTTTATTTTTGGCTGTGTTGGGTCTTCGTTGCTGCGCATGGGCTTTCTCTAGTTGCAGTGAGCGGGGGCTACTCTTCGTTGTGGTGCGCGGGCTTCTCATTGCAGTGGCTTCTCTTGTTGCGGAGCACGGGCTCTAGGCGCGCGGGCTTCAGTAATTGTGGCACACAGGCTCAGTAGTTGTGGCTCGCGGGCTCTAGAGTGCAGGCTCGGTAGTTGTGGCGCATGGGCTTAGTTGCTCTGCAGCATGTAGGATCTTCCTGGACCAGGGTTGAACCCGTGTCCCCTGCGTTGGCAGGCGGGTTCTTAACCACTGCGCCACCAGGGAAGTCCCGAGGGACTGAATTTTTAATATTTTATTGCCCCACAAAACCAGCAAAAACAAATGGCTGATGAGGTGAATAACATCCTCTTAGGATAAAGACACCACACACGAGTATTCTTGGTGCTTCAAAACGTTGTGTGACATGATCACTGGGCAATCGTGGATTTGTTTTGCTTCGGAGCATTTCCTTAGGGGGGAAAAGAAATACTCCCTTTATATTTAATTGAGAATGTGAAGGATTGTACAAATTAACATTCATTCCACACACTCCCCAAATATACATAAGATACTTGGAAAGAGCAGGGGGAAGCTGGGGAATATTACACCAATACTCAGATGCTGCTTATTACTCTGTAGAAATGTGTGTCTATAGAAAAGTTGGTCCTGATATTTTGGTCAATAACAGAAGAACAACCACAAAGAGAGACTGTGACTCTTCTGAAGTGTGGAAATATGCGCCATTGCAGCTGCTGCCCATGGGGGAGACGCAGTAACTTTCACACAGAAAACCAGAAGGTCGAGTTCATCCAAAGGAAGATCCTCTGCATTCTAAAGTTTGATGGCAAATGGGGAGTCGGAAGGCCTGATTTTGGGACTTCTTGGTGGTCAAGTGGGTAAGATTCAGTGCTCCCAATGCAGGGGGCCCAGGTTTGATCCCTGGTGGGGGAACTAGATCCCACATGCCGCAACTAAGACCTGGCACAGCCAAAATAAATAAATAAATATTTTTTTTTTAAAAAAGGCGGCCTGATTATTTTTACAGTTCGTGTGCTGCAACTTACCAGCTGTGTGACCTTGGTGACGGGGCTGAGCCAGAAAATGGAAGCAAAGCGTGGGTTCCGGCAGGGATCTTGCTGCAGCAAAAGCAGATGCAAATGCGGGCCGGGGTCTGACTGGCTGCCGGCGTGTCCTGGCTCCGGGTCCCAGTGCCTCTCATCTCCCTGGGACTGTGTGTCCACTGCCAGGCGGTGAGGCAAATCTTCCAGCAACGTTGGGATTATTAAACAGAGGCGACATAAGGCACCTCAAATGGTGCACAGGCTTAAGAAATGCTATTTCCTTTTCCTTTTTATTTTTTTGGTTAGAACTTGAAGGGCACATATTTAACTTTACCCAACCTGATTTAAAAGCATAAAAAATGTATAAAAGACAAGTGAAAGCGGAATACGAGGATGGGGAGAGGTGGGGTTATAACTCACACCTGGCGCCCAGAGGCTCCTGGCCCCGGCGACCTCCCTCCAGGAAGGGAGTCATTGTCACCGCGTCCAGCGGAGCCCAGATGATGGGTGACCGGGCTCCAACACTCAGGACGCACACACGTGGTTAAACGGAAGAGACATTTTGTCACGAAAAGACAGCATTTGCCCCTGACTGCTGCAATTAGGGGGACTTTCGGATGATGGACCATGGGGGGAGCTCCCGAAAGCTGGGGGCCCTGTACAAGCCATGCATTTCACAGTTTCACCTCAAACACATTTTTTAAGCTGTTTTTTGTTTGTTTTTGGTTTTGGCTGCACCGTGTGGCTTGCGGGAGCTTAGGTCCCCGACAAGGGATGGAACTCACACCCCCGGCAGTGGAAGCGCAGGGTCCCAACCACTGGACAGCCAGGGAAGTCCCACCCAAAACACATTTGGTGTGGAGAATTCTCTAGCTTTTCTACAGTAGAATGGGGACAGCAAGAAATAGAAAAATAACTGATGGAGGCAGAAAACACATAAACAATTATGTCTCTGCAATTAATACCAATACTGAGAAGCAACCAGACCCGTGGGGTGTGGTTGGCACAAAACAGCAGAGAAGGGGCAGCGGCTCATAAGGGCCAGAAACCTAGCCCTGGTCGGCTCTGGTTCAGGGTGGAGAAGGTGGCTTGTTGTATTATTTGACTTTGTATTATTTTCTTCTTTTTTTTAGATATTTTATGTATGTATGTATGTATGTATGTGTTTATTTATTTGGTTGCACCGGGTCTTAGTTGCGGCAGGTGGGCTCCTTAGTTGTGGCATGTGAACTCTTAGTTGTGGCATGCATGTGGGATCTAGTTCCCTGACCAGGGATTGAACCCGGGCCCCCTGCGTGGGGAGCGCAGAGTCTTAACCACTGTGCCACCAAGGCAGTCCCTGTATTATTTTCTATTTGGCTTAATTTCCCCCCAAAGTGGATATGGTCAAATTCATAGTGGTAACATACCCTCTGCTGACTTTCTCAAATTGTGACTCAAATGAGCTACTGGAATAGCTGAGGGGACTCAAAGTTCCATACGAGACTGTGAGTGTCACAGGAGGGGGAACAGCCAGGGGTGTGGCCACGACCTGTGCCCAGAGCGAGCAGCCCGTGAACGGCCCCATGGAACAGCACCCGGTGCCTCCTTGTTTAGGGCTCTACTTCTCACACCAGGACGTAACCAGGGAACAAAGGAGAAAAAAATTGGAGCAGAAAAAGGAGAAGACATTTCACTGCCTCACGGCTATAATACCTAAGAGCCCAAGAAGACCCCCGCCCGGCATCTGTGGCCTGAGCAACTCTAGTCCACGCCCCGCTCCACCCCAACCCCCAGGCAGCCTCTTCCCAGGAGGACCCTCTCGGTGCCTTCGGTGTGGTCGGTGTGGGTGGCTGTTTGTCAGCTCTAATAGGAGAAACCTGGGCGGGAGGGGCGGGTAGTTCTTAGACTCCTGGGAGGCTCAGTAGTGGCCTCTGGGGGGACACTGTCTCTGCCCCCTGGGATTGTTAAAAGCCCGGAAATGTTGGAATAAGCATCTTCATAATAGGGATGAATTTTCTGCAGTTCTGCCTGAAGATTACAGGGCCAGTGGCAGGGACTGAATTGTCCAAAATTCACATGTTGTAGCCCCGCAGTGGGACTGTACTTGGAGATGGGGCCTTTAGGGAGGTAATTACGGTTAATTGCGGTCGTAAGAGTGGGGCTCTGACCCAGTAGGACTGGTGTCCTTACAAGGAGAGGAAGAGACACCAGGAGTGTATGCACAGAGGGAGGCCAGGTGAGGACACAGCGAGAAGGTGGCCGTCTGCAAGCCAGGATGAGAGGCCTCACCAGGAACTGACCCTGCTGGACCTTGATCTGGGGCTACCTGTCTCCAGACTGGTGAGAGGGTCCCCCATCCACAGTGCTCTGATCTGCAGCCCGAATGGACTCCTACAGATGGTCCAAGACCACTTGGAGGATCCCTGTCCATCCACGAAGGAGCAGGAAAAAGGGAGGCGCTCGAGTCACGCTGAGATTTGTGGGAAACATTATTTTCATATTAAAACGCACAGATATATTCTGGGACACGGATGGCCTTATAAGCAAGGGCACTGCCCGTAGCAGCAGTGGGCTGGCTCTGGGGTTCAGTCTGTCCATCCAGGGAGGCAGACATCCCAGGGCTGGAAACTGGACGCACGAGGGGCCAAAGCAGTGCTTGGGAGTCCCCTGGGGATTAGCAGTAGCTGGAACCACCGCCGCCTGAGGGTTAGAAGGATGCAGGGACCACGTGACATCACCACTCCTGAAGTGCTAGTGTCTGGGGGGATGCCAGGCCGTGGGGGGAGCCTCGTCCAGCTGGAGGTGGGCTCAGGTGGGAGGCGCAGCCTCTGCAGGACACACAGCCTTTGTACGAGAAGAAGCTCTGGCCTGTTCCTGCCTCCCGTCGGCCTGGGAGACGCAGTCCCGCCCACGGGGGCTCACCTGAGCACAGCTGCAGGGGTCCTATGGGCACAATCCAAGGCGCGCTGGGCGATGGACTTCCGTGCATTTTCCTAGCTCTGAAGCCCGTGGGAAGGGGGGCCACGTCCTCAGCCGCCTTCACTCTGACACTAGGAGCCCCTCTAGAAGCTGGGTGTGTGCCTGACGTCCTGGCCCACCCATGGTCCCCTGGTGGCTTCTCTGGCTGCGCCTAGTCCCAGCTCCAGTGAGTCGGAGCGGCACGGGGGACACTCTGTGACCTGGGACTGGCCCTGACAGTCGACTGTCTATCACCCTGCGTCACAGGGCGCTCAGGGAGCGGTTGGTGACTCTGTACTCACGGGGCTCCCCCAGCTCCGCCCCTCAGATTGTGTCCAAATCCTAAGTATTCTGTGAGGCAGTGCCTCTCCCAGGGCCGAGGGGGAGCCTTTCTTCCTCGCATGTTGCCTTCCTCTCCGCCCGCGCTTACTCTCTCCTCTTTCTATTGGAAAGAGCCGCTGACGAGGCCGGCCCGGTAACTGGGGCCACGGAGGTGTCCATCCACGTTGCCACGGCCGCACCCGAGCAATGCTTTGCGCTGGTACCTAACCAGCATCCACTGAAATAAAACGATGTTAAGGGACTGGGTCTGTGATGGTCTGAAAGCGTGTGTCTCTCCAAATTTCACGTGCTGAATCCTAACCCCCAGTGTGAAGGGAGAGCCTTGGAGAGGTGACGGGGACACAGGGGTGCTGAGGTCACACGCGGCACGAGTGCCCTTATGAAGAGACCCAGAGAGCTCTCCCTCCTTCCTGCCAGCGAGGACGCAGTGAGAGGAAGGGGGGGTCTCAGAACCATGAAGGGACCCTCAGCAGACTCAGAATCTGTGGCACCCGCACCTTGGCCATCCAGCGCCCAGACTGTGAGAGACAGGCTTTGCTGTTGATGAGCCACCCGGTCTATGGTGTTTTTGTCAAAGCAGCCCAAACGGACTAAGTCGGGGTCCCTTCCCCAAACTTTGAGCCGCCAGAGTGTAAAATGTACTGTTCTGGGCTCGCGGCTGCAGGCCCACCATAACCAGTTCTCTCACCTCTCCCTGCTTCCACTCCAGCAAATTCAAACCTGCCCATCTGCCAGGCAGAGGAAATCCCACTGTGTTCCAGCTCTGGAAAAGAAGACTCCTGTGCCTTAGGGGCCGAGGGTCAGGAAAGGAACGTCCAGTCTGCTGAAGAGCTCAGGCCATCGCAGCCAGAAGACAGAGGAATTTAGCCCATGGGACTCACCTGTGATGGGGCACCTGGCGTCCTTTTCTCCCCTGCTGGGCGGTCGTCAGCGGTCACTTCACCCCCATTTTCCTGTTTCTGTAAAATGAAGGGACTGAACTAGATGCCTTTGAAATCCGTTTCAGATCTAAAAATCTTCTGATTCTATAATTAATCAAGTCCCCCAGCTTTACTGGGGGACTGGAGGTATAACTGAAGTATAATTGACAAACTGGTATGTACTAAAGGGGAACGCCGCCATGATTGACGCACCTGTGGGACCCACCCACTGCCTCACCGTTTCCTCCGTGTTTGGACGCCCCAGGTCGACTCTTAGCAAAGTTCAAGTGTACGATGCATGTACTTAACCAGAGTCACCATGCTGCGTGTGATGTCCTCAAGTGAAACTCTTCCTAAGTTCACTTAAGCCAACTTAATAACGGTTCTCATTAAACTGTTTTCAGGTTTGTTAAGTTCAATTCACAGGAAAGCTCTTGCTAGGACAGCAACACATCTCGGTCACACGGAGGCCTTGTCAACGCCTGATCCGAACCCCAGCTTTGGAGGTCACGGCTCACCTGCTCTCCCCAAAGCACCTTGCAGGTGCCATGTGCCACCTGCAGAGAACAGAAACGGAAGGAGAATTGGGGGAGGGGAGGCTTCTCTTTACTCTGATCTAAGTTTCCTGCCCACACCCCCCCTACCTGTCAGGCTGATCCCTTGCCTGTTCCTAGCATTTGATCTCCTCTTTGGAACCAAGTTAATTGCTTTTTTTTTTGCTTGTTCAGGTAACAGTCTGGTATCATCTTCAAAGGCCAAATGTCTGGAAGAGAAACAGAATGACACCTCATAATTTACTGGCCTCTGCCTCTGATTAATAATTTTGGACACTTTAACCTATGCGGCCTGTTCTTAGGAAGCTCAAAGTTTTAACTGGAAAAGACAGAGGGATTTGTGTATTAAGGAGCGGTTAGGAGTCCCTCAATTTTCTCTGTGAACATGCTTATGTGTAAGGAAAGGAAAAATAAATAAAAGGGCAGAGAAGTATCTGACCAAGTGGGTATTTTGTTTGTATTTTAAGCTGTTTTTAAAAAAAATTTATTTATTTATTATTTATTTTTGGCTGTGTTGGGTCTTCATTGCTGCACGCGGGCTTTCTCTAGTTGCACCGAGCGGGGGCTACTCTTTGTTGCGGTGCGCGGGCTTCTCATTGTGGTGGCTTCTCTTGTTGCGGAGCACAGGCTCTAGGTGCGAGGGCTTCAGTAGTTGTGGCACATGGGCTCAGTGCTCAGGGGCTTCAGTAGTTGTGGCACACGGGCTCAGTATTTGTGGCTCACGGGCTCTAGAGCGCAGGCTCAGTAGTTGCGGCGCACGGGCTTAGTTGCTCCGCATCATGTGAGATCTTCCCGGACCAGGGCTCGAACCTGTGTCCCCTGCATTGGCAGGCGGATTCTTAACCACTGCGCCACCAGGGAAGTCCAGCTGTTTTATTTTTTATTTTATTTTTATTTCTTTATTGAAATATTTTGTTTATTTATTTCCTGGTCACACTTAGCTTTTTTAATTTAATTAATTAATTAACCTATTTATTTATTTATTTTTGGCCGCTTTGGGTCTTCGTTGCTGTGCACGGGCTTTCTCTAGTTGCCGCAAGCAGGGGCTACTCTTCCTTGTGGTGCGTGGGCCTCTCATTCTGGTGGCTTCTCTTGTTGCAGAGCATGGGCTCTAGGCGCGTGGGCTTCAGTAGTTGTGGCACACGGGCTCAGTAGTTGTGGCTCACGGGCGCTAGAGCGCAGGCTCAGTAGTTGTGGCACACAGGCTTAGTTGCTCCGTGGCATGTGGGATCTTTCTGGACCAGGGCTCAAACCCGTGTCCCCTGCATTGGCAGGCAGATTCTTAACAACTGCGCCACCAGGGAAGTCCCAGCTGTTTTATTTTTAATCAAAGGCAATTCCTGGGTGACAGGCCCACTACGCCACCAGGGAAGTCTAGCTGTTTTATTTTTAATCAAAGGCAATTCCTGGGTGACAGGCCCACTGCCCCCTTTAAGAGTTCCCTTAAACAGCAAAGGAAGCGCCACACTCACCCAGCACAAGGGAGCAGGTTTGAGATAAATTGCCTCTTTTCATTGAGCTGGAAAATATATCAGAACACCTAGCTGGGAGTAAAGTGGTTGCTTTTCTGGGGCTTTCTAGGTGGTGCTCCAGAAGCCGGCTCTGGGAATGATTTCGGTAGCCAGTGAAGCCTCAGAAAAGTCAGGCGCCCTCCTGTTTGCTGGTGAATAAACCCGCCCTGGTTCCCCGAGGATGTTTTCCTGGCTTCTTTCCTGTACGATCAGCCCAAACTGTGTGACCTCAGCTACCTGCTTACAAGGAGGGGTGCGCTGTTACCAGTTACCAAGGAGATGCACAGCAGAGGCTGTGGGCATGCCAGGCCTGCAGTTCCTTCCAATCTGGCCTCACCTGCCCACTCCAAGTCCCCGCACGGTCACCTGCCAGCCCCTGGGCCCCAGGCCTGCGTGCCGTTCTCTCCTCTTCCCACAGCTCTGCGTGTGCACGATTCCACCTACATTTCTGGAGCAGCTGTCTTCTGCGAGGAACTGTGACATGGGAGGTCATGAAGCTGGACAGAATATATAGCTTTTGTCTTTCTAAGGGAGAAAAATATATCAAAGACATGGCACTTGCGCTGGGATTGGAAGGAGGGTGGGGATTTTTCTAGGGCAAGACAGGAAAGGTATTGATAGATTGCAGTGGGTCCCTTTGGTTGGATTCATTTTTAGTTGATTTTTTCAAGATCCCTCCCCGCAAGTGCCCCCCACAGAGGGAAGGGCTGTGATGGCCACGTGTGTGTGATGGACGCTGTGCTCCCTGGACCCTCCGCACAAGTGGCTGGCCAGCCTCCTCACTTGTGAATCTGAAGTCAGGGTTCGCAGGTGCTGGTGAGTTTCTTCCTCTGTGGGATAGCAATCCTCTACCTGTGCCAGCGTGCAAGAGAAAGAGGAACCAAACCAACACCTAGACAAGACGGCGTGTGTGTGTGTGTGTGTGTGTGTGTGTGTGTGTGTGTATGTGGCTTGGGCTGCAGGGGGCCAGCACCTCCAGTTCCAGGCCCCAATCCCTTGAGAAGCTGGACCAGATGTTACACCTGTGGGTTTTATAAGATTTCTTCAAATCCTGATAATAAGCTTTCTCTTTTTTTGCTTGCTTGTGTCTTTCAGTTACTTAGCATCAAAAGCGTTTAAATAAGGGCTTCCCTGGTGGCACAGTGGTTGAGAGTCTGCCTGCCGATGCAGGGGACACGGGTTCGTGCCCCGGTCCGGGAGGATCCCACATGCCGTGGAGCCGCTGGGCCCGTGAGCCATGGCCGCTGAGCCTGTGCGTCCGGAGCCTGTGCTCCACAACAGTGAGAGGCCCGCGTACTGCAAAAAAAAAAAGCGTTTAAATAAGACACAGCGGCCGAAACACTGGAATTGATAAAAAGAGGCGGGGTCTGAGATGTTCTCCTTTGCCCAGAGTTCAAGGGAAGTGCTTGGCCACCAGGCTGGAAGGGCAGGTTGTTGGAGACACATCGTGGAGACCCCGACTGCCACATAGAGAAGTCGGGGTCATGTTGCTTAAGGAGTAAAGAAAGAACGACTGATGTTTCAAGCAAAAGAGCGATTCACTTTCAGAGGCGGCTTCAGAAAGCTGGGCCCGGATGGAGGCAGAACATGTATTTGAAACCCCACTGGTAAATGACAATATTTTCTGGTTACATTTCTAGACCTTGGGAAAATCACCTAAACTTTAAACTTGGTTTCTGCATTTCTAAAATGAGAATATTAATGCTTAGCTCATAAGATATGGGGGGAAATCATGTGTAATAACGATAATAAATTGTCAAATACTAAGCACTCAAATGGTATTTTTTAAATATATATAAATTTGTTTGTTTATTTTTGGCTGCGTTGGGTCTTTGTTGCTGTGTGAGGGCTTTCTCTAGTTGTGGCGAGCGGGGGCTACTCTTCGTTGCGGTGCACGGGCTTCTCACTGCGGTGGCTTCTCTTGTTGCGGAGCACGGGCTCTAGGCACACAGGCTTCAGTAGTTGTGGCACGTGGGCTCAGTAGTTGTGGCTTGTGGGCTGTAGAGCACAGGCTCAGTAGTTGTGGGGAAAGGGCTTAGTTGCTCTGTGGCATGTGGGATCTTATTTCCCCGACCAGGGCTCAAACCCGTCTCCCCTGCATTGGCAGGCGGATTCTTAACCACTGTGCCATCAGGGAAGTCCTCAAATGCTTTTTTTTTTTTTTTTGCAGTACACGGTCCTCTCACTGTTGTGGCCTCTCCCATTGCGGAGCACAGGCTCCGGACGCACAGGCTCAGCGGCCATGGCTCACGGGCCCAGCCTCTCCACAGCACGTGGGATCTTCCCGGCCCGGGGCACGAACCCGTGTCCCCTGAAACGACAAGCGGACTCTCAACCATTGGGCTACCAGGGAAGCCCCTCAAATGCTATTTTTTAAAAAAAATATTTATTTTATTTTTTTGGTTACACCAGGTCTTGGTTGTGGCAGGCATGCTCCTTAGCTGCAGCAGGCAGTCTCCTTAGTGGCAGCTCACCAGCTCCTTAGTTCTGGCATGGGAAATCTTAGTTGTAGCATGCATGCAGGATCTAGTTCCCTGACCAGCCATTGAACCTGGGCCCCCTGCATTGGGAGCACAGAGTCTTAACCACTGCACCACCAGGGAAGTCCCTCAAATGGTGTTATTTTTATCTTTCTTGTCTCTAAATTCCCGTGACACTTACTACCAATACCATATGCATTTATTTATTTTTATTTTGGCCACACGGCTTGTGGGATCTCAGTTCCCCGACCAGGGATGGAACCTGGGCCACAGTAGTTAAAGTGCTGAATCCTACCCACTAGGCCACCAGGGAACTCCCTAGCCTTATTGATTTTTAAATCATTTTGGGGATACTGACTTTGTATCATAATCAGATGAAAAGGCCCCAGGCAGTGAGGACACCTTAACTGGTTTTTGTGTTTCTCGTCCTTCCTGCTGAGGGTCTGGGCCTGCCGTTTGAAGAACTGTGTTCTCTGATTGACTGGCTGCTGGCTACAGTAGGACCTTTTGCGCTGGCACTTAGAGGCTGATAAACATTTCCACATGTTGACTCTTCATGAGCTCATGGTCTGGGTTTGGGGCTGAGCAGGAAAATGACCACATCCCTGAAGCCACTTCCCAAATTACGAGATTTAATGAGCCAAGGAAATTAAATTATCCTCTAAAGTGTACTTTCTGGTTTAGATTATGACTGGGTGGCAGATACCAAGCCCTGTGGAAAAATTACACACAGAACTGGGCTCAAAACACTATGATTTTACTCTTTCGTTCACGTTTATTAAGAATCTACTATGGGAAAAAAAATTAAAAAAAAAAAAATCTACTATGGGAACAGTATTAAACCGAGCGAGTCTGATGCCCAGACGTACACAGCATAGGGTCCCTGCCCCCCAAATCTGTGATCTGTCAGGAGGACCAAGCCGTGGAAATGAACAATTACAACACAAAGCACTATGTGATAAGTAGAATAAAAATGGTAGAGAGACTAAAAGAGCCTATGAGGACCAAGAGGTCAGGAAGGGTCTCTTGGAGTAGGTGTCACGCACACTGGGCTTTGGGGGGAGAGTAGGATTTAGGATTTCAGTAGCTGAGGCTGGTAAAGAGCCATCTGAGCTGAGTGCTGTGAGAAGGACACAGGGCTTGAAGAGGTCAAGGTGGCAGAGGAATCGGGGAGAAAGGGGGCTCACCGGGAGCTGGGGGCCGGAAGGCCTCCCGTGCGGGTTTGGAGTTTAGTAGATTGGATGAGAGGAGACCCCAAAGGCTGCTGAGCGGAGATTATTGTACAATTTATGGTTAATTGGCAGTGAGACGCGGGTGGGAGGAAGTGGGGTGACTGGCTTCATCCAGGGGTGCAGTGAGAGCTCTGAGTCGGGGGGCACTGGGGCCGGAAGGGTGCACACAAGCAACGGACTCACCAGCTACTTGGACATCAAAGTCCGGGGAGACATCAAAGTCTTTGAGAGATGAGCTGAGATCCAGGAGTGTTGATACTGCTGCTGCCAGGACCACTGAGTCAGGGTCTGGGGTGCTGGGACCTTGGCTGGAGCTCGGAGGAAAAGCAGGACCAGCGCAGAGCCCGCTGCCAATGCCGGATGGAGCTTTGAAGGATCACGTGATAAAGAAAGAACACACACACACAGAGAAAAGAAGGTCAGTGGGCAAAGTTGAGTCATCTTCAGGGAACCGGAAAAGGAGCCAGAGAAGGAGATGGAGAATCCAAAGATGAAACGACCACAACTAAGGTCAGTTAAGTGCTTGTTACATTCCAAGCCCTAGTCTGAGGGCCTTTCAAGTATTAATTCATTTAATTCTCACAATGACCTAAAGGGGTAAGCACCACTTGAAAACACTGAGGGTCAGAGACCTGGAGCAGCTCGCGGAACCCCCAACAAGGCCCAGAGCCGAGGGCCGCCTCCTGTACCCCCAGCTGTTTTGCCTCGAAAGCAGGGGTGCAGGCCGGGGTCACCGACATGGAGGATGAAGGCGTCTCAGGGTGAGGTGGTCACAGTGCTGAGCTGATGACAGGCCCAGAGGATGAGAATTGTTACCGTGAAGGGATGCTCGGGAGTGAGGCTCTAAACTACTCTGTACAGAATGGATAGACACCAAGGTCCTGCTGTAGAGCACAGGGAACTACACCCAATATCCTGGGATAAACCACCATGGAAAAGAATATAAAAGAATGTATATAAGTGTATAACTGAGTCACTTTGCTGTACAGCAGAAATGAACACAACATTGTAAATCAACTCTACTTCAGTAAACTAATTTTTAAAGAGATAAAATAGAGATTTCAGTGTCGTGTGTATAAGTACACGCTCTCACCACCTGTAACACCTGTGTGTACAAGCACACCCTCTGCTACACCTGCCCAGCTCTCCAACGAGTCTGATGAAGCATGACAAGAAGGCTTGCACTCCTGTGACTGTTCTGGAAACAAGGTGGCTAATGCATCATCACCAGCCTTCTCTGGCGTCAATGTAGAGCCATCAGCCATTTAACCTTCCATTCAGGTGCCTGGAGGGGACCGCCCTCCCAGCCCTGACTGTCTGCGGATGGAGCCTTTAACGGAAGGTCCAGGTAAGTAATGAAGGCTTCAGCTCGCCGCTTTAGCTGAGGCCAGAAAGAAGGGAAAAGGGTATCATAATCAAAGGGATTTAAACAGGGTGTAGGGTCTTCCCTGGTGGTCCAGTGGTAAAGAATCCGCCTTCCAATGCAGGGGACGCGGGTTCGATCCCTGGTCGGGAAACTAAGATCCCACATGCTGCAGGGCAACTAAGCCCAAGCACCACAACTAATGAGATTGCGTGCCTCAACTAGAGAGAGAAAACCTGCATGCCACAACTATAGAGAAGCCCGCGCATTGCAATGAAGAATCCGTGCTGCAACGAAAGATCCCACATCCCGCAAATAAGACCCAAAGCAGCCAAAAAAAAAAAAGAAAATAAATAAAAATTTTAAAAATAGAAAGTAAAAAATAAACAGGGTGTAAGTAGCACAGAGGATGCTATCTCCCAGCCACTAGGATGTAGAACTCGCTCCCACGAGGACTTGTGAGGACTGTTGAGTCTTTAGATAAATTTATATTCGGGCTCTGGCTTGGGTTTTTGATTCTACTTGATGAACTTTTGCGCAGAATTTAGGTCTGCCTCCCGTTTGTGGGCCGTTAGCTACTTAGGGATTATTTCTGACCAAGTGAAGAACACAAGAGACCTCGGATCCGCTGTCTTTATGATGACTCTCCAGCCATCCCCGCCCCAAACTCATGCATAGGATCCCTGATTCTTCTTGACTTTATTTGGCCCTGTGTACTGTCTACACCGCCTTTGTAACATGGAATGCTCAGCCCCTCCTTTCTTAACTCATTTATTTATTTGTTCAACAGGTAATTATTGACAGTCTGCTATGGAGCAGGTACTGTTCTAGTTGGAGAAGATGAATGATGATCAAATGAACATGTAATTTGTGAGCTGCTGACGAGCGACACGAGGGAAAATCAGCAAGTGTGAGGGACTGGAGAGGGAAGAGGTGGTGGAGCTATTTCAGAAAGGGGCTCAGATAACCAGTAAGGACCTGCTGTAGAGCACAGGGAACTCTACTCAGTACGCTGTAAAGACTTCTATGGGAAAAGAGTCTAAGAAAGAGTGGACCTATGTATACGTATAGCTGATTCACTTTGCTGCACAGCAAAAACTAACCCAAGATTGTAAATCAACTATACTCCGATAAAATTTTTTTTTTTAAAAAAGAGAAAGGGGCTCAGAGAGCGAGGTGACGAAGGCTGAAGCAAAGTGAGGGACCCAGACAGGATGCTCTCTGGTTAGGTTGTAAACAGCTCAGAACCGGGGGCCGCATCCTGTTCATCTCACGCCTCTCAGAACATCAACTTTTGTGTCAGGTACCAAGTAGCCTCTCGGTGAACACCGGGCAGTGCAGTTGAAGCTACGATTGGGGGGAAAATACTACTGACCGTTACACTGGACTAGAGAAAACATTTGTTGCACAGAACCTTTCTTTAGAGGACACTTTATTAAAAATGCTGGGCATTTACTAGAAATGCCCAGTATTTTTAAATGGGACATGAATGGGCGTGGATTTGAAAAAGGTTTTACTGTATTTTAATATAGAACTCTTCTTTGCAGCAATAACTATGATAAAATTTTATTGAATTAACCAATTATTAGTTAGAATGGTACACATTTTATTACACGTAAATTCCATTATAATTTTCTGCCTTATAAAAATAATTATTTCAAGTAGGCAGTACATTTATAAGATTTAAAAATCGGAAAAGCACAAGTAGGAATGCAGTGAAAAATCTGCCTCCACCTTGTGCCTTCACTCCGCCCAGACCCACCTCATCGTCCCCCACGCACGCACACACACGCACGCATGCACACGCACGCACGCAGCCATGCACACACCCCCATACACCCATGCACACACCCACGCACGCGCACGCACACCCACACCCACACACCCGCACGTACGCACTCACGCACATGCACACACGCACATGTGTACATACCCACGCACGTGTGCACACAAGCACATACACACGCACGCACCCAGGCACATGCACATTCACACACATGCGCACGCACACATAGGTACTATTACCAGCACCTGTGTCTCCTCCCAGAGTTCCTTTATCCATATACAATTAAGTACAAACAGTCCACTCTGCATTCCGCTGTTTAAAATTTCTTAAGTGTCTGGCATCCTTGTGAATAATGACCCCTTTCAATCTCCACAGTGCCCTAGTTTGGAAGATAAAGTATATGGTTACCCTATTTACAGGACACCTCATTGTCGTGGCTGGTCCTGATTCAGGTGTCTCTGTCTACAAGACATTCCTACCAGAAAAACCTGCAGGGCTTGGGAGTAGTTCTGGTCAAGTAATGGGGCCCACTCTTCTGAAATTATGAGACAGAAAGAAGACTCCAGAGTTATGCAGAGAAAGGGAATTCAGGCAGATCCTCACATCAATAAAACTTCTCTCAAAACTAGCAAGCTATAGAATCAACAGAGAAATGATGCTCACAAAGAGAGTGCAGCACTCAGCACCAAGAACCACAGGATCTTACAGACACAAGGGGCCTCACAAATCAGGTAAGTACAGTAATTCACCGTGGAGATGAGGAAACGGAGGCCCAGAGATGTTATGCTGAATTGACCACTTACACAATTAGCGTGAAAAAAGTTGGGCCTAGACATAGGGATAATCAAATAGATCAGTGAAAGAAAAGAGAAAACTCAAACATAGAGGCACCCTTATACGTCATTCGATTTTCGACAAAGGTGCCAAAGCAAACCAACTGGGAAAGTAAAGTGTTTGCAACAAATGTGCTGGAACATTTAGATATCCAAGTGAGAAAAGTAAACCTTGACCCCAACCTCACACCATTCACAAAGACTAAATGTAAAAACCTGTAAAGTTTTCAGAAAAAAAACAAGGGAGAATATCTTTGTGACTTGAGGATAGATATTTCTTAGAGAGGTTACAGAAAACAATAGCCATAAAATTGACAAATTAGATTTCCTCAAAATTAAAAACTTCTACTTATCAAAAGATAGTGCTAAGAAAAGAACAAGCAAGCCACAGACTGAGAAAATATCTGCAAATATATATCTAATAGATGGCTATTAGTTACAGAGGGGAAAATAGAAACTTTGCACTGGAGAAATCGGGCAGATTCTATCGTACCTAAATGAGCAAAATTTAACATCATCAGTAATGAGATAACCAACGCCACTCACTCACCTTCCTGGTGGGAGGCCGTGGCAGGCAGTGTGGGGTGCCCACAAGATGCGTAACCTCAATCTGGTCGTGAGGAAACATCAAACTCAAAAAGAGGGAAATTCCATAAAATATCTGTCTCACACTCTTCAAAACTTTCACAGTTATATAAGATGAATACTGAGAAACTGTTCCAGATTACAAGAGACTATGTGGCCCTACAGAGAATCCTGGATCAAATAAAGGATAGTAATGGGATGATTGATGAAATTTGAATGAGGTCAAAGTTTAGATAATAGTATTATACCAAAACTTCCTAAATTTGAAAATAATACCTTTGGTATATAACAGAATGTAGTTTTTCATTTTATTTATTTATTTATTTTAAATTATTTATTTATTTATTTATTTATTTTCGGCTGCGTTGAGTCTTTGTTGCTGCGCACAGGCTTTCTCTAGTTGCGGCGAGCGGGGTTACTCTTCGTTGCGGTGCGCTGGCTTCTCATTGCAGTGGCTTCTCTTGTTGCAGAGCACAAGTTCTAGGCACATGAGCTTCAGTAGTTGTGGCTCGCGGTCTCGGTAACTGTGGCTCATGGGCTCTAGAGCACAGGCTCAGTAGTTGTGGCGCACGGGCTTTGTTGCTCCATGGCATGTGGGATCTTCCCGGACCAGGGCTCGAGCCCGTGTCCCCTACATTGACAGGCGGATTCTTAAACACTGCGCCACCAGGGAAGTCCCATAATATACTTTTTAAAAAAGCAAATATACACTGAAGAATTTATATATATATATATATATATTTTAAATTATTTATTTATTTATTTTGGCTGCGCCGGGTCTTAGTTGTGGCACGTGGGATCTTCACTGTAGCATGTTTAGTTGCAGCATGCATGTGAGATCTAGTTCCCCCACCAGGGATCGAACCCGGGCCCCCTGCATTGGGAGCACAAAGTCTTACCCACTGGACCACCAGAGAAGTCCCTACGATGAAGAATTTAAAGGTTAAAAAGACACCATGCCTGCAATTTACTCACAAACATGAGAAAAAAATATATATCTCCATCTGTTTATACATGAATATGCACATATATGTATGTATATGTAGAGAGAATAACTGATAAAGCAAGTAGGGTAAACTTGGAACATGTGGGGACAACAGGTAAAGGGTATACAGGAACCCTCAGCGCCATTTTTGCAATATTTTGGAAGTCTGAAATTATTTCAAAATAAGATGTTTAAAAATATAATAAAGATATGTATATATTTTTACATTATATATATGACAAAGGATTTGCATCCAGAACATCTTTAAAATTCCTATAACTCAATAAAAAACAAAAACCCAATTAAAAACTGGACAAAATATTTGAAGGGACAATTCACCGAGAAAGATATATAAAAGACACAGGAAAACATGCCCGAAATCATTCGTCATTAGAGAAACGCAAATTAAAACCACAGTGCAATACCACTGCATGCCCATCGAATTAGAAAGACTGACAACAGTAAATGTTGGCAAAGACACGGAGCAACTTGAACTTTCAAACGCTGTTTGTGGGAGTGTTACATGGTGCAATTACATGGGGGAAAGTTGTAACGGTTTCTTTTAAAACTAAACAAACACCTCTCCTATAATCCCAACAGAAATGAACGCATGCATCTCCAAAGACTTGTGGCACAAGGTTCACAGCAGCTTTCTTCACCATGACCCCTACTGGGGACCACCTGAGTCTCCATAAGCAGGAGAATGAGCATACACATTGTAGGGTATTCAAACAGTGGGGTTCTAGTCAGTAATAAAAAAGAAAAAAGATGTAGCAACATAGATGAGCCTCAAAAACACTTGCTGGATGAAAGAAGCCTTCCACCAAAGCATACATACAGTCCGATTCCATTTAGATAAGGTATTAGAACAGGTGAAACATCCATGGTGAAAAAATCATACTAGCAGTTACTTCTGGGAGAGTGGGCATTCAGATCGACTGCAGTGGGTAGGGGGGATCTTTGTGGGATGAAGTTTGCATCCAGTACCTTGACAGAAGGTTGGATTACAGAGGTGTAAGCCTTTGTCAAAGCTCACTGGATAGAACACTGTACATAAATGTGTTTATTTCATTATACCGTATGTAAATGTTACCTAAATAAAAGGAACCATAAGCGACTACTGAACTCTAGTTATCATTATGCATGTCCAAGTGTTTAGAGGCGAGATGCACTGATGTCTGAAGTGTATCAGAAAATAAGATCATGTGCTATAGGTCTAGATGGCTGGCTGGATGGGTAGATAAGTGATAAAGCAAACAGAACAAAACATTAATTGTAGAGTAATATACAGGTGGCAGGTATATACATGTTCACTGTACAATTCGTTCGACTTTTCTATGTGTTTGAAATTTGTCATAATAAAATACTGGGGGCACATTGGGCCAACAGTCCTGGCGTCTGAGTTCCCATTTGGTTGTTCTTTCCCCAAACCACTTTTTGTTCTAGCCACCTCCTCACTGGGCTTTCAGAGTCTGATCATCAGACAGTGGCAATCCATTTTTGTGGGCTTTTTTGTTTGTTTGTTTGTTTGTTTTTTGCAGTACACGGGCCTCTCACTGTTGTGGCCTCTCCCATTGTGGAGCACAGGCTCTGGACGCGCAGGCTCAGCGGCCATGGCTTGCGGGCCCAGCCACTCCGCGGCATGTGGGATCCTCCGGGACCGGCGCATGAACCCGTGTCCCCTGCATCGGCAGGTGGACTCTCAACCACTGTGCCACCAGGGAAGCCCTGGCAATCCATTTTGAAAAGGCAGCCCAGACAAACAATAACACATGGAGACATGATGAGATATGTCAGGAAAAGCCTCCATAGAGCCAAGGACATTAGTAAGCAAGCAACTCAGATGGGAAAAACAGTCGCCCAACTTAAGTCCCTGTAGGCAGGGAACACAGAGAGGCAGACCACACCGCCTCTTGGGAGCCGGTCAGTGCAGCCCTCAGGCGTCAGCCGACCTCTAACCTCACAGCCTGTTAAAGGCCTGGGTTCACTGGGCTGCATGTCTGTCTGACTCTGCCATGCTTGGGCCTCAAGTCTATTTCCTCAGTGGTCTCAGCAACTTGGTCCTTGAGTCTGACTCACCTCACCAACAAGAAAGGTACAAGAACACACCTGCTTCCCCTGCACAGGAGGGAGACTTTGGCAATTCCACTGCTCAACAAGCTCAGGGATCGTGGCTAAGGGGACACACGTGCAGCTGCTGTGCAGTGAACAGGTGGCAGGTGGAGGGAGCCGTCCACGCAATTTCGGCGTCGGCCAGGGTCTGTACAGGAGCAGTGGGGGCAGCAGGGGCACAGAGAGGGGAGGATGGGCCACACACGGCCCCTGAGATGGATGCGGGCTGAACCCCAGACCCAAAGGGCAGCCTGTCTTGACTGGTTCCTGGCCTCAAAGTGACGGTCAGGCTTCCCTAGCCCCACTCACACATCTGGATGGTACCTATTAACAGCGTCAACTTTGGGTATTAAGGATATAGAGACACAACCAGGTGATGTGAAGGGACATCTAATACACGTGTAACCCTGAATTCACACTTACAAACTCAAATTTATAAAACAGTTAAGTTTGGGGTGATTTTTAAAACATTTTACTCTAAAAATAATACATGCTTATATTAAATAATTAGAAAAGTAGAACACTGAAAAAAGAGAGAGCTATTTTTTTAATGATTTGAGTTTACAAATAATATTTCCCTAGTGTAAAAGTCACGTATGCTGACTGTGAATAATTTGGAAAGTAGGAAAGTGTAAAGGAAGAAGGTTTTAAGTGGTGATTATCCTCATCCAAGCAATGATCGCAGCATTTCTTTACATTTTAAGCGTCTGGTTTTCTCTCAAATGTTTAAAACACGACTGACTCTCATACAACTCTTTCAGGAACAAGTCTGTCATAGTGCATTTTTAGACGCAGGGAATAAGTGAAATCAATTACTGACTGAAGTGTATTTAAAGGACCGGTGTTGTTAGTTCTACCTCGTTCATCAAATAACCGAGTGACGCTGCACTCGGCCTCACTGCCCGGCACTAGGGACTGGACCCACCGAGGCAGCCACGGGGGCCTCCACCCCCCCTCTGCAGAGGCCGCACCTCATCCATCACGGAGCGTCCAGTCCCCGTCCGGATGGTGACCCTCTCTCGGCTGGTGCCCCCTCGGGGCTGGGCCAGTGGTGCTGAGTCTGGTTGCCAGGGAGGGCCTGGCCTCCCTGTTATCTGTCATTTCCCTCTGGCCCAAGTGTGGAAAAATACCAACTCCTCTTCCTTTCCCTCCTGACACAGTTGGGGACTAGTGGGAATTTGCCAAAGGAACTTTCCTAAAAATTAAGGGAAGCCAACAGGAAAATAAACAAGGGAAACTCAGACATAAGGACTCAACAGACAGTGCTGGGCTCAAGCTGACAATGGCTAACTCACTCACAAGCCATTTCCTGTTTGGTAAGGGGCCCTGGGGTCCTGCCTTCACACCTTGCAGGCTGAGCCCTTACAGAGGGGAGGGCCGCCGGTGTGGGGCCTGATCTCCGGGGTGATTCTAAGAAAACCCAGACCCGCCAGAAGGGCTGAGGGCTCCTCCCCGCTTCACCGCCTGCGGCACCTAGTATAACTCACTAGACTCATCTCTGGAGACCCCGCCATGCTCGCCGAGAACCTTCACAGTTCATTTGAATTTCCTATCTGTCTTCTCCTGACTTTCCATGCTGTTGGAGGCCAACGCCCATATCTGAGACACACAGTTCCTAGCACGTAGTAGGGGCTTTTATGTCTTTCGAGGAGAATTAAATTGAGTTGAACCGAGCTGGACCGCAGTGTTCCTGGTCTGTCAGTCCCAGCCATGTACTCACTGAAAGACATCTTCAAATTCTTCACAGTAACTTCAGTTCTGTTCTAATTCTTAAATCTTACCGTGGTGGTTCCCTGGGGACCAGAGGCTGGGTCTCAGGCTGTGCTTCTGAGTCCCACGGGAACAGAAAATCAGTTGAACTGAAACTCTATCCTTCCCTTTTGGCTCTGGCTCCAGTAAGAGGTAAAGGGTGAGGTGGGAGGGAACAGGGGCGCCTCCTGCAAGCCGTGGGCAAAGGGGAGCTGCCTGTCTCCCTGCGCTGTCGACCCAGCATCGGGGCTGCTTAGCCCAAACGTGAGCTGGCTCGTCAGGGGAGGGTCATCCTCGGTGACAGCTGAGCCTCGTGCTGACTGCGAGGTCCCACCTTCCTTTCCTACCAAATCATGCCTGCCCCAGTTTCACGTTGACTCTCCGGCTGTTTCTGGCATCTTCCACCTTTATTTTATGTAACAGGCGGTGCAGGGGGAGCCCCACCACACTGCCTTTCGAGCATAAGGGACATGAGACAGCTCCAGCTTTGCATGACACGAGTGTTACCCTTGGGTTTAAGCAGTGTGTGTGTGTGTGTGTGTGTGTGTGTGTCTATATTAGAAATCTACTGATGTAGAGCGATCTGTTCTTTCTTTTTTCTTTTAATTAATTAATTTATTTATTTTGGGCTGCGTTGGGTCTTCGTTGCTGTGTGTAGGCTTTCTCTAGTTGTGGTGAGCAGGGGCTACTCTTCGTTGTGGTGTGCAGGCTTCTCACTGCGGTGGCTTCCCTTGTTGCGGAGCGTAAGCTCTAGAGCACAGGCTTCAGTAGTTGTGGTGCGCAGGCTCAGTAGTTGTGGCGCACGGGCTTAGTTGCTTCGCGGCTTGTGGGATCTTCCAGGACCAGGGCTCGAACCCGTGTCCCCTGCATTGGCAGGCAGATTCTTAACCACTGCGCCACCAGGGAAGTCCCCATAATCTATTCTTAAAATCATCTAAAACCACATAATTTTGCTTTGCTCCTTCAGAAAAGAGGACGGATGTCCTATGGCCTGTTTTTCCGTTTTGATTACTTGTTTCACCCTTCACTGAGATACGAAAATTGTAATACGCAAACTATGTGTGTCTGATAAACACCACTCAACCTAAATCAGCCAAGCTATTGCTGAATCTAGGCCAAAAGTCTCTAAAATGCTGGGTTTCTGACCAGAATCGTGGGATCTGGGGGCTCCCACCACTTCCCTTCCCTCTCAAGACAGACAGACACTGGGGCGTCCTGTGTCCAGCTCCATGCCCTGTTCTCGCCCTGTTCGAGCGAGGTCTGGCCGCCCCGTCTCTCTCCACTGGGCCCTGAGCCTGCATCTCCCACGCCCCAGTCCCCAATCCCGCCGTGAGAGGATAGGACACGGCTGAGCCCCTGCCAACACCTCTTCTTCGTCCTGTAAGCGACCCCACACACCCTGTCCCTCGGGCCCTCACCGGCTGGTTGGCTGCTTGGGCCCGGCCACTTGGCTGCACCACCGGAGACCCGAGGCAGGGCCAGAGCCGGGAGACTCTGTCCGCTGCCACCCACCCCCCCACCGTCCTGGCACCGCAGCTCTGGCTGCTCTTCTAGGCCTGTCCCTCGGACAGGGGCCTTCTCCTTGCCTCTGTCCCTCTGGGCCCCCTGACACGTTGCCGCCCTGGCTGGGGGGAGGGGCTCTGCTCCTGCCAGGTCCTCAGTGTCTCCGCGTCCCTGGTCATCCCCTTAACCTTGTCGAACCCTCTGTGAAGAGTCCTTTGTTTTATTCTCCTGAATTCCTAACCCTGCTGGGACCAGGACCACACAGTCACAGAACGAGTTTGCTTCTGTTTCCCTCTCCTAGACCAGAAGCTTCCTGAAGGTAGGGAACTTCACCTTTCTTTTCATAACATGTTTTTTTTTTTCTTTCCGGTACGCGGGTCTCTCACTGCTGTGGCCTCTCCCGTTGCGGAGCACAGGCTCCGGACGCACAGGCTCAGCGGCCATGGCTCACGGGCCCAACCGCTCCGCGGCATGTGGGATCTTCCCAGACCGGGGCACGGACCCGCGTCCCCTGCATCGGCAGGCGGACTCTCAACCACTGCACCACCAGGGAAGCCCCTGGATGAGTTTCTTGATTAAAGAAAGATAAAACTTGGGGAACTTCCCCGGTGGCCCAGCGGTTAAGACTCTGCCCTCCCAATGCAGGGGGCCCAGGTTCGATCCCTGGTCAGGGAACTAGATCCTGCATGCATGCTGCAACTAAGAGCTCGTATGCCACAACTAAAGATCCCGCGTGCTGCAACTAAGACCCAGCACAGCTAAATAAATAAATAAATGTTTTTTTAAAAAAGGACTTCAAAGCACACTGAACATTCTTACTAAAAAAGAAAAATTGAGCTTAGGCTGTTCTCAGTGAAAGCCCGTGGGAGTGTGGTGTGTAGGCGGGCCAGGACTGCCCTGACCCTCATCTCCACAGGCTGCTGGGCGGCCCAGCCTCTCAGAGGCGTTGGAGCCTGTCAGAAGCTGGTTTATTCACTCTCTCTGGTCTGAAACCTAAATGGTGTCTTTGACTCATCCTTTCCTGCAGACTGGAGAGCCTAGCCGCGTCCTAATTCTGTCTTTGAAGCTTCCCTTTGACGGTGGCTCTGCCTTCCCGCTGCTGCAAAGCTCATCTTGGACCCCATCACCTCCGTCCTGCCTTTTGCAAGTATCCTAAAATAGCCCCACAACTCCAGTGTTTCTCTCCTAAGTCCTTCCTGGCCTGAGGCCGCCTCCCCTGCTGTTTCCTTCTGCCACAGGGAGCCTGGTCCATCCTCCTCCCAAGCACGCTGCCAACCTGCCCGGCCTGGGGTGTTTTATCTGCAGTGCCTTTCTTCCTTCTCTCTGGCTATCCTGATCTCACCCACGGTTCAAGTTCAGCTAGGATTTCACCTTCACCTTGAGCTTTCCTCAACAGCCCTAAGCTACAATCACTGCTGCCTTCCACGTATCCATGGCACTGAGACACAGAGTCAAAGAGCTGAAAGGAGCCTTAGCCATCAAAGAAATCAAAGCATTAATTCCACCAAATGAAGAAACAGATTCAGCCAGATAATGGCATGACCCACCCAAGGTTACACAGCTCGTAAGCGGTAGAGCAGGAAGAACCAAGACCCCCAGCTCTTAGCCTGGGGTCATTTCTCTCCCACTTTCTACTTTAAGAGGAATTTGCTGGTATTATTTACATGTGTTTCATGGAACAAAGTTGCATCTCCCTATGAAGGTTGAAACTTTTTTTAACAGCAGTCTCCTGCTTACTTCCTGCTTCTTTTTTATATTTATATATATATATATATATATGTATACACATATACATATATAGATATTGGCAGCACCACATGGCATGTGGGATCTTAGTTGCCCAACCAGGGATGAAACCCTTGCCCCCTGCAGTAGAAGCGTGGAGTCTTAACCCCTGGACAGCCAGTGAGGTCTGGTTGAATGTCTCTCAAGATTAGAAGCCATGCCTTTTACTTCTTTGGTATTCTCACAGCAAATAACAGCACTCAAAAAAAATTTTTTTGTTGTATTAAACAAAAAAAATTGAAAAGCTTTTGACAACTCCACAGTGCCCTGCACACAATGAGCGCGTAACAGATGCTTCAGAAACACTAGCTGGTGGGTTAGCTGAGCGAAAGACAGATATGCATGCAGGCACCCCTTTGTTCATGCGGCATCAGGCTCCATCAAAGCACCAGAGGGCCGCGGATTATGACAGTGCTTCGGGGCAGTGAATACGCACACCTAACGGAGGTGTCCCCAGCAGGAGGTGTCCCCAGCAGGGTGAGGATCGATCGGGAGGAAGCACAAAGATGTCAGCTGTAAGACGGGTCTTGAAGGAGGAACACAGTTTCACAGAGTGTAGAAGCAGAAGAGGATTCCAGGACACACAGCGGCAGGCGGGTGTCAGGGCTGTGTCGCTGAAGCAGGTGAGAGTCTAGACAGGTGGGTTGGCATCCACTTATAGAGAACCTTGTGAGCAGCGCTTAAGAATTTGGACTTTATCCTGCAGGCAGTGGGGAGGCAGGAAACGTCCTGAAGCAGGGAAATGACAGGACCAGATCCTTGGAAACCCAGTGGGAGGGTGGCCTCGCAGGAAGGCCCCAGAGGCAAGGAAAGCCATAGGGGTGCGATTCCAGGTGGAGGAGAGGTGAGGAGAGGGACAGGATCAGATCCTGCCTTGAAGACAGTGAGAGGGATGAACTCAGAAACACGGGGGCGGGGGGGGGCGGGGTGGTGGTGGTGGGGGAGGCCAGCACGGCAGAGCCGGGAGGAGGAACAGAGAAGCATGCAAGCCAAATTCAAGGTCAGGGGAAGAGCAGCCAGGGAGGTGACCGCTGGGCCTCTGCTTTCAGCAGTAGCTGAGGGGTCGGCGGATGGAGAGAGGGAGGGCCAGCCCAGGTCTGGACTGGGGTCTGGGGTGAGTGGGGGAAGGTAGCACAGCCACGTGAGGGGTAGGAAAGGACCCTAACCAGGATCTCAGGAGAGGATTCTAAGCAGATGAGGCTGAAGAATCATAATTGTCTTGGGGGAGCCAATTAGCACATTTAACATGATTTTTTCTCTAGCAGCAATGATACAGCAATCTCACCAGCCTCTTCCTCTAGGTCCTAGTTTAAAACGCTTTTCTGCAACTTCCTCAGTGTCTGCACGGTACACATGGCAGCTTTGTCCGCCAGCAGCAGAGGCCTGTGTAGTGCAGGCTGAGAGGGTCATCTTCCAGTAGGTAAATGGAGAATTGGGTAATCAGGTTCCAAAAATCGATTCCAGAGAAATCGTTGGAGGATTTGGCTTCACAGTTTCTGTAAAAGTTTGGAGGTTTTGGTGTCCATTAGCTCAACATAACCAGCGGTGTGATGAGCTGTCCAGAAGCCACAGCTGTCCTGGTCGTCACAATATGAACAAACGTGCTTATCAGATCCAGGGACACAGCACCACTGTTCTGTGCATTGGTAAGGTCACTTCTGTTTCTACATGT
This sequence comes from Mesoplodon bidens, assembly GCF_964165515.1. NCBI lineage: Eukaryota > Metazoa > Chordata > Mammalia > Artiodactyla > Ziphiidae > Mesoplodon > Mesoplodon bidens. The sequence continues at coordinate 369,217 of NC_138167.1, read as the reverse complement.
TTTTTATGTACAGTCCCAAGAAGAACCTCGGCAAAGAGCTTCAACACGACTCTAAGAAGACTTACGTCCGTATCCCGTGAGCAAGGAGGGAGGGAAGGACCACTGCTCCATCCTGAGCCCTCCCTTCTGCTCGTCCGCACCCCGCGCAGGGAGCCATCCCAAAGTCTCAAGCCAATGGCGCCCCAAGAGCGCTCTGACTGCCCGAGACCCACAGGGCCTCGAGGTCACCATGCGGATGCAGCCCGTGTCAAGTTTCCCTCGAAAGTGACCGTCCTCACTGGAGGCCATCCCGTCGGCCTGGACACCTGTCTCCGAGCGCACAGGTGCCCGCGGCGCTGCCCGCTGCCTGCTCCACACCCTGCGCTGCACCTGGCTGGACGCCTGGACTTGGTCTTGGTGACGTCAGGCTGGGTGCTCCCTCCACTTCTTCAAATCCACCTCCACACATCTGCCAGTTTTCTAAAATCAGTTTATGTCATGCTCTCACTCAAAAGCTCTCCGTGGCTTCTCCAGATGCTTTAGCACGAAGCCTCCCCGCTGCCTGGGCTCCAGGCAGCCTCCAGCCTCCAGCCTCCTTCTCTCACAGCCCGGGCGCTGCTCCAGCCTCCTCCCACCTTTCAGGCTCCGAGAGCACCTCCTCATCGGGAGAGACCTCGCTGGGTCCACTCCAGTTTGGACATTCTTTGTCTGGGCTCCACACCACGTTGCACCAGCACTGAAAACCAAGCCCTTCAATGTGTCTGTTTGCCTTCTCTCTACACTGTCATGGCCAAGGTGCTCAGACCCTGGGTCATGGAACTCTGTAACTGTGAATCTAGAGCCCAGGGCTGTGCCCGGAGCACAAAAGGCCTTCAGCACGGGACTCTGCTTCTGTTTGGTTTGGTTCAGCTCCCACACCGGGCAGCGCTCTAGATCCTGGCACTATGAAATGAAGATCTACGTCTGGGTCCTGCTGTAAATAAACGAATGAACAGGCACTTCCCTGGTGGTCCCGTGGTTAGGACTCCGTGCTTTCACTCCCAGGGCCCGGGTTTAATCTGTGTTCGGGGAACTGAGACCCCGCAAGCTGCTTGGTGCGGCCAAAAAGATAAAATAAAATAAATAAAAATAAATACAATAAATAAGTGAATAAATACTGGCTAAATGAACTGGGCGTATTTACTCGGAGAAAAGAGAACTCAGCATGGCGATGACTAGAATCTTCAGGGGACCGTTAGAAGAGAAAGTGATACATTTTTATCTTGCTCTTAAATTAAGAATCATTGAGAGGCAGTCACGGAGACATAGATAGCACTTCTTTGAATAATTTCTTTTTTTTCTTTTTTTCCAGAACTTTTTAAGTCCTGAATTTTTTTTTTTTTAAATTTTATTTATGTTTGGCTGGGTTGGGTCTTCATTGCTTCGTGCGGGCTTTCTCTAGTTGCGGCGAGCGGGGGCTACTCTTTGTTGCGGTGTGTGGGCTTCTCATTGCGGTGGCTTCTCTTGTTGCGGAGCACGGGCTCTGGGCATGCGGGCTTCAGTAGTTGTGGCACGTGGGCTCAGTAGTCGTGGCTCGTGGGCTCTAGAGTGCAGGCTCAATAGTTGTGGCGCACGGGCTTAGTTGTTCCATGGCATGTGGGATCTTCCCGGACCAGGGCTCGAACCCGTGTCCCCTGCATTAGCAGGCAGGTTCTAAACCACTGAGCCACCAGGGAAGTCCCTGAATAACTTTAATCAATAAAACCTGGAGCAGTCTGGCTGATGATGTAGTGACACCCCATCCTGTAAACGGAAAGTGACCAGGGAAGGTGGGGCACTCCTCAGAGAGGGAGGGGGATCCAGAGGCCTTTGGGGCGTCTCTGGACCACGAGTCCAGGATGCATTTCTCACTCTCGTTCCTTTCACGCCCCATCTTGCTGACCCCCTTGGTACAGCGATGGTCCTTGTCTCACTAACACCTTGACTGTGATGATTTAACGACCCTGTTCTCCCTCCACGTTATTTTCTGTCACAACGTGTCCCAGCATCTAGAGCGCTGCCCAGTGTGGGAGCTGAACCAAACCAAACAGAAGCAGAGTCCCGTGCTGAAGGCTTTTTCTGCTCTGGGCACAGCCCTGGGCTCTAGATTCACAGTTACAAAGTTCCATGACCCAGGGTCTGAGAACCGTGGCCATGACAGTGTAGAGAGAAGGCAAACAGCCCCAGCTCGTCCACCTCTGCTCCCCTCGGCCCCTCACCAACAATCCAGGTGGAGCCCTCATTTCGGGTGGTGGTGCAGTGGGGCCTGAAAGAGCAGCGGGAGGGTCCATACCCCACTTGGGTCGGCAACATTGCCAGCAGGTGGGAACCATCCTTCCATCTCAAACAGCATCACGGGGATCGAAAGCCGCCGAGGACGTGTCCCTTGGTGTCATTCACATGGTTCCCACGGGAAGCGGCCAAAGCAGCTGCCACTCAAAGTGACTGCAACGTGCAGGCTGAGGCCCACCTGTGCCAACGCCCCAGACGGCAGGTGCACAAGGTTCCTTCCTACCTGTTCGAACAGAAGAGCTTGTGCACATGAAGAAAGAACGGGAGTCGTGCAGAAACCGAGACTAAGCCGTCACCGTTCCACACGAGAGGGCAGGACACACCTGTCACCTGCCCAGCCACCGGGCTCCAGTCCTAACCGAGTAACAGCAGTGTTTCTCATTTGTGTCCAATGCTTTCGCTCCCCCTGACCGCTGCCCTCCACTCCCCATCCCACCAGCATCCCCCAGTAGCCTCAGATGGTCTGTCGCCCCCATTCTAGCCTCAGTCAGAACTGCCAATGAGAAATGCAGCACTGTGCCCTGTGTGACGGGGTCTGGGGTGCAGACAGACACTCGTGGCCCTGCAAAGGGATTGCTGATGTCGATTTGATTTTCACAGTTGACCACCCAGCCTTTAGCTAGAAAGCCTGGTTGGAATTTGGGTTTCCAATGGGCGTGTCGCATGGACCCAGAATGGTTAGAGATGCCTTCTGAGTTCCTAACCTCAGCTGTAACAACTGTGCCAGGAGATCTGTCTTTTCTGCATTAACTAGGAAGCTTGCTAACTTCTGTTGTTTACTAGCAGGGATGTGCCTTTAGATTAGAATGGTTTTTGAGGCCATCGTATTAGCTAGTGTTTTGGTGGCATAGGAATCAAGCCCGTTTCTGCGCGGTCTATGTTTTACCAGGTATGTCTCGTGGCGTGACGAAACCTAGCAGTGCAATCCCCTCCGAACCTACACCATATGGTGCTTATGATGGGGCCTCTCCCCCTGGAGTTCCCATTCCCTTCAGCCTTTCAGCCAAACAAAGGCAACGACGTCACAAGCTCTGCTTCCTAGTGAGGCAGGTGACTGGGGAGGCTTGTGAATGTAAAAAGTAATGAAACCGTAAACATAATAGATTTGAAGCTCTAGGCAGTTCTAGGTTCTCAACTCTTACAGCCATGCTTAGAACATAGTAGCTGCTCAATAAACATTTCATTGACTGAGGGCCTGGAGCAGTCAGATGAGGAAACCATGTTAATCTCACAGTTTTATTCAAGAAAAGTAGAAATTTGGTTTTCTTTTCTTTTTTTTTTTTTTGGTACAAGAGTGAGGTTAGCTTAAAAAAGTAATAATCCGACCTTGTAATAAAATGAACAGCGTTTATTGTAATTGTTGAAGGTTACTCTAGACTGTATACATGTTTACTCTTTATTCCTAAAAAATAAAGATAATAAGCAAGGGAAGCTAATTTCCATATTCTTCTTTTAAAAATACACCCAGGGACTTCCGTGGCTGCACAGTGGTTGGGAGTCCACCTGCCAATGCAGGGGACATGGGTTCAATCCTTGGTCTGGGAAGATCCCACATGCCACAAAACAACTAAGCCCGTGTGCCACGACTACTGAAGCCCACGCACCTAGAGCCTGTGCTCCGTAACAAGAGAAGCCACCACAACGAGAAGCCCGCGCACCGCAACGCACAGTGGCCCGCACTAGCTGCAACTAGAGAAAGCCTTCACACAGCAGCAAACACCCAATGCAGTCAAAAAAAAAAAAACACCACTCAGATCAAGAAATCCAGTAAAATCGATAGCTAGTGGGAAGCAGCTGCATAGCACAGGGAGATCAGCTCGGTGCTTTGTGACCACCTGGAGGGGTGGGATAGGGAGGGTAGGAGGGAGGGAGACCGCGAGAGGGAAGAGATAGGGGGATATATGTATATGTATAGATGATTCACTTTGTTATAAAGCAGAAACTAACACACCATTGTAAAGCAATTATACTCCAATAAAGATGTTAAAAAAATAAAAATAAAAATAAAGCTTAAAAAAAAGAAATCCAGGACTTCCCTGGTGGCGCAGTGGTTAAGAATCCGCCTGCCAATACAGGGAACACAGGTTCGAGCCATGGTCTGGGAAGATCCCACATGCCGCGGAGCAACTAAGCCCGTGTGCCACAACTACTGAGCCTGTGCTCTAGAGCCCGTGAGCCACAACTACTGAAGCCCGCGTGCCTAGTGCCCGTGCTCTGCAACGAGAAGCCACCACAGTGAGAAGCCTACGCACCGCAACGAAGAGTAACCCCAGCTCGCTGCAACTAGAGAAAGCCCGCGCACAGCAACAAAGACCCAGTGCAGCCAAAAATAGTTCCCTGGTCAGGGAACTAGATCCCACATGCATGCCACAACTAAGAGTTCGCATACCACAACTAAGGAGTCCATGTGCTACAACTAAGGAGCCCACGTTCTGCAACTAAGGAGCCAGCGAGCCTCAACTAAGGAGCCCGCTGGCCGCAACTAAGACCCGGCGCAACCAAATAAATAAATGAATGGGCTCATGCATACCCTGTTAGAGGGAGATTTCACTGCTATTATAGGACACCCCTCAGCTTGTTCAATTTTCTGTGCCCAACTTTGCAGCCTGAAGTGATATTCAACAACCAAACCAATGAAGCACTAAGTAGATGCCTGGTGCCCAATGAGAGACCAGGGGAAGACAGAGCTCCCCATGCTCAAGAAGATGATATTTGTTCTAATGTAATACACATATATCAGATATCTATCTATCTATCTATCTATCCCTCTACCTATCTATCTATCTTACAGTCCTCCCCACCTCCATCTCAAACATGTGGGCACAAAATATAAATCAACAGAGAAAATAACTCACTTGGGACCTGTCCAGATAAATCAGAAAGTTCATGTTTTTAAGGAAGTGCATCACTTTTGGGTTGAACAGGTTTACAAATAATGAAATGAGAGCTTCCCTGGTGGTGCAGTGGTTAAGAATCCGCCTGCCAATGCAGGGGACACGGGTTCGAGCCCTGATCCAGGAAGATCCCACATGCCGTGGAGCAACTAAGCCCGTGAGCCACAACTACTGAGCCCACATGCCGCAACTCTGAAGCCTGCGCATCTAGAGCCCGTGCTTCACGAGAGAAGCCACCGCAATGAGAAGCCCGTGCACCGCAACGAAGAGTAGCCCCTGCTTTCCACAACTAGAGAAAGCCCGCACACAGCAACAAAGACCCAACACAACCAAAAATACATAAATAAATTTATTTTTTTAAAAAAAGAAAGAAATAGATTTAAGCTGTGAATGAAGACAGCCAGCTGTGTTTCTCACCACTTCAAGATATACCTTCCTCATGCAGCTCCCCAAATGCTCCAGCTCACGCTAAATCCATTCCGCTCTGAACTCTTCTCCGAAAGGAGCAGATGGACTGGATGGCTTCTTAGACCCCTTTATAGCTTTCATATTATACGGCGCACTTAGGTGCCATACCACACATAATCTTATCAATTGCATTAGAAACTCCTTGAGGCCAGAGACTGAGTTTTCTACCTAAACACATGTTTCTGTGTCAAATGGATCAAATTGGAGGGAAGACACCGGGGCCGGCTAAGGAGTTTGAGGCCAGATGTACACAACCCTGGGCACTTTGTCAACCAAAATAATGTGACCTTTAAACTGAGTAGGGAAGGTTTGAGGCCAAAGGAATGACACAAGGAGCTAAAATAATTAAAAAGGAAATTTAAAGAAATTAAGGATTGTAGTCCCTTTGAAAAGAGATTAAGGGAAGAACTCATTAAGATTCACTAGCTTCTGAATGGCTGGGAGAATTGAGATGCTACAAAGCTATTTGACCTGGTGTCAAGAACAAGGGGAGATGCCACAATAAGATAGGCCAGAGATGGACACGCCAGGAATTCGGAAAGGAATTTCAGAACAGAACAGCATAAACACGGACTGAGCAGCCTGGAGGCAACAAGATTCTTAGACACTGTTCCTAGAAGACAGCTGAAGAAGAGTTTCAGCGGGCAGTAAAATCGGGCGAGGTTCTGAGTCCTAAATCAAAGAGGGGCCCACGGTAGAAAGGACTCCCCCCCGCCCCCCTTTCGGTCTCCCCTGTTGAGAACCAGGTTAGCTAACATTTGCAATAATCTCCTTAACGGCTGCATGTGGTGTTAGAACGGCGTTTGCTAGGATGCAGCCTGAGCAGACAGAAGCCATCCTCCCGAGATGGCAGCCTCTCCTCTCCTCAGGGCTGGGCTGCACGGAGCCTCCCCGCCCGGCCGGAGGGTTTCCAGCCTGACGCTGCGGTTTCCTCGCGGTAACAGATTACCAGCCTTAAGGTCAAAAATAAAGAGAGTGGCTCACGCGGCCCTGGTCTCAGGCAGCCTGGCAGCTGCTGTGCAGGCACCACAGTCCCGGGAACAGGGCCCATGCTAAGGAGCTTGGGGGAAGGTGTGCGCAGGTAAAAAGGGGACCCAAGTTGCTTTAAGCATGGTTTCCACTTCAGTCTGGCTTTTAGGAAGGGAAATTACCTGGAGAAGCCTCTGGAAATGGAGGGACATTTACACAGAGCACAGCATGGTCAGCCAAAGAATTTCTGACCCATTCTCTATGCACTGTGAATCCATGTAGAGACTATTTTTTTTAATTTAAACTTTTTTTTTTTTTTAAATTACACTTTCTGCCATGTCCTCTCCCAGTCAACTCTCTCCTGCTGTCTCTGTCACCTTCTTCCCCAGCCAGTGGCCAGCCCCTCCTTTTGGGTCCTCACTTCTGAAACTTGCTTGCAGAATGTTCAAAACTGACAAGCTTCCCACGGAAGGTGAAGGGAACAGAATGTGGGAACCACAGGCTCCAGGGCAGCTGGGAAGGAGAGTCGGGGCAGAAGCTGGACGGCTGCTGGTAGACGAAGGAGACCTAAGATAAGCACCAGTGGCAGGGAAAGTGACATTTTATCTAATCTCTTTGTAACTCACCTTTTGTTCACTCACTGCCGAGCTGCCCTCTATACCAGGGCAGTGTTGCTGGCCTTCAGCTGAAAATGATGAACATTTACCTGTGTGATTTCATTTGTACAGTACTTAGCTTGGTGTCATGTGAAGTGAACTTGATAATATTATGATAGTTGCCAGAAACCAAAAGCCTAACACAATGAAAGGGAAAAATCAGGACTGGGGAAAACAATCTCAAAAAATTGTATAGAAATCACTATAAAGCAGAGAAATGAAGTGGAAATAGAAAGTCAAGTTTATATGAAACGCTTGAAAGTAATCATAAAATAAGGTGGTTAACTAGATAACACATTAATAGCAACCATGCCGACACTTTAAAAATTATAATCTTCCACTACCGACCTTCTTTATGGTTAACAACATATGTTATAAATAAGCTACAAGGATATATTGTACAGCATAGGGAATATAGCCAATACTTTATAATAACTATAAATGGAGTATAACCGTTAAAAATTGTGAACCAGGGGACTTCCCTGGTGGTCCAGTGGGTACGACTCTGCACTCCCAATGCAGGGGGCCTGGGTTCGATCCCTGGCTGGGGAACTAGATCCCTCATGCCGCAACTAAGACCGGGCATGGACAAATAAATAAATATTAAAAAAAGATTACACATTACAATTATAAAAAAAATTGTGAACCATTATGTTGTACACCTGTGACTTATATAATATTGTACATCAACTATATCTCAATTAAAAAAATTCTACATCGTAAAAAAGTATGTTCAGAGAGTAACTAGTGTTTCCTGTGAACATATTAGTAACACACACATATGTTTATTTCACAAACACTTATTTACGACCAATTATTTGTAGCCTGCTGTAAGGAGGACAGTCCATGGGCTGTTCCCTAGGGAAGAGCTGGGATTTTTCTCGGTGAAATCAAGCATACATGAAAGATGTAGGTTGGGAAATGCTGCCGTAGGCCTGAGTGCTCAGGGAGACCTGCCTGGAGGTGCAGGCAGAGGGAGGGTGTGGACCCGCCGAGGCCGGTGATCCAGAGGTTCAGAGTGGTCAGGGTGAGCCCTGGGCATGTGGGTAACCGCAGACCTGTCTGCCCAACACAGCATCCACAAGCCACAAGTGCCCGATGGAGCACCGAGAGACGGCTGGTCCTAACTGAGATGCGCATTTAAATGTAAAATACACACCAGATTCCAAAAAATCTGGTATGAAGAAAAATGCATGTAGAGTATCTCACTGATATTTTTTTAAAAATATTTATTTATTTATTTGGCTGCGCAGGGTCTTAGTTGTGGCATGTGGGATCTAGTTCTCTGGCCAGGGATTGAACCCAGGCCCCCTGCATTGGGAGTGTGCAGCCAGGGAAGCTCCATTGGGTGGTCCATTGGGACCACCAGGGAAGTCCCAATTTTTCCTTCACTCTTTTTTTTTTTTTTTTTTTTTAATATTTTGGCCATGCTTAGAGGCATGCGGGGATCTTAGCTCCCCAACCAGGGATCGAACCTGTACCTGCTGCATTGGCAGAGCAGAGTCTTAACCACTGGACCGCCAGGGAAGTCCCTCTCATGGTATTTTTAATACTGATAATACGTGTTGATATTATAATACTGTGGGTATACTGGGTTTAAGAAAACATTAAGTTTACCTTCTTGGAACTGACGCACAGTTCTAAGAAGATAAATCCAACTATGCTGGCGAGACAGAGGAGGTTGGGGAGAAACCAGAGGAAAGAGAACCGTTAGGAGGCTTCTTAAATAGGGAGATGAAAGGATCCAGGTTGGGGTGGAGACTGGGGGTGTCAAAAAGAAGTGGGGGGACTTCCCTGGTGGTCCAGTGGTTAAGGTTCCACGCTCCCAATGTAGGGCGCCTGGCGTTTGATCCCTGGGCAAGGAACTAGATTCCACATGACACAACTAAGATCCCACGCAGCCAAATAAATAAAGGGTGTGTGACTTGAGGAGAAAAATTCGGAGCTAGTTTTCCTCCTTCCTTTTAACATGTTGAGTTTAAGGTGATGGGAAACATCCAATTGGCATATGGGGGAAATGACCCTGGAGCTCAGGAGAAAAGCTAAGCTGAGGATGGTTTCTTCGTCTGCACTTGGTTGAATCCGCGAACGCGGAACCACGGATACGGGGCTGACCCCACCACACCATTTTATACAAGGGACTTTGGTGACTTTTGTTATCCGAGGGGGTCTTGAAGTCAATCCCCTGACAATACGACTGCATGGAGAAAGGCATGACCTTTGAGACTGCCTGAATGAGGTCCAGGAGGGAGAAAGCTGAAAGGCAGAGGAAGCAATGAAGGAAGGTAAGCAAGTCGACACCAGGCATTTAAAGGAGTTCTGAATTTCTTATGGTTTTATGTCATCATTAAATAATCAAATTCATCATTTGATTGCTGTTTATTAGGGAGGATTCCACGCGTGTGCCCCCAAGTCTAATCTGGTTGGGAAGACATCCCCAACTACAGTAAAAGATTTGAAGTGGCACTTCAATTAAGTAACAGAAAGATGACCCAAGGAGGTGGCTGATAAGTGAATCATACAAACTGTAGTTTCTTGAGTCAGAGTACCTGGAGAGATACCCCCAAGCTAGGGTGTTTCAGGGAAGCCATACGAAGGAGGTGAGTTTTGAGTGGGTCATGATTGGAGAGGTAGAGTTGTCTTTGCAGGCAATTGAAAGGGCAGGATCAAAAGGGAGGAGGAGGAAGATCCCAGCAGGCGAGTGAACCAGTTTGGCAGGAGGGAAGGAGTCACTGGTTGGATGAGGTGGGGGTGGGGACCGCAGGTGAGGCTGGAGAGGCAGGTGGGATCCAAACTGTGGCTTTAGTAAGACTTGAGTGGACTTTCACGCTCAAGGGAGGGTCATAGAGTTTTGAACAGGTGAGTGACATGATTGAATTTAAATTTTAGAACGTTAATCTGGCTCTACTTTAAAGGTGAAAGCTATAGGGCTCAGGGACCATTAGTTCAGCCCCTCCTCGCAGGTGAAATACAAACGTGAGAGATTAAGCCTTTTCTAAGAGACAGCCAAATTTCCTGGCTACTAATATAACTCACTTTCCACAATTTCTAAAATGTTAAAATTAGCCTGACTTACAGCCCTCTGTGGGAATAGGTACACTATGGAAGGCAGCTCTCTACTGAGACAGGAGGCTGTGTGTGAGGGTGTGCTAATACTTTGTAAGGTGCCTGGACTTCAGGTGTGCAGACAACTAAAGTGAGAGAATAATGGTTCTGTGTCACTCCAGCTCCAGCTGGGTTCCTGGGCTGAAACGAGGCGCACCCACGTCAGCGTGGTCAGGCAGAGGGGTAGGAGGGCAACTTGAGTAGGAGAGAGAAGCAGCGTGATCCACCTGGATGAACAGTTAGATTTGAACTCTAGTCCTGGTTAGCGGGGCTTATGGAAGAAGCCACACTTTTGTCACACCCCTTCCAAGGTTCAAATAATTGTTTTTAGCTGATCTTATAGAATTTGTATTTCCCAAAGGAATGGTGTTAGAAAACGGTGGTTAGTTTCCTAGATCATCCTCCAGGAACCTATAAAAATCCCATAATAGCTGAAATTACTGCATATTTTGCAAAGAGAAACACAAATATTTTTGTCACATCAATTAATAAGCAAAACAGGTTAGCCAAATTAAGTATTGTGTGTGTGTGTTTTTATTGGGAAACATTTAATTGGAAGATGATATGGAACTGAAGGTGGCGGGGAATCTGGAAGAGAATTTCTTTTGGCACTTCCAAGGTCATCTGAGATTCTTCCAATGTCATCTGAGATCAACAGCGCTGGCTCACAAACAGAAAAGAGGCGAGAGAGAGAGAGAGAGAGAGAGAGAGAGGGAGAGAGAGAGAGAGAGAGGGAGAGAGGGAGAGAGGGAGAGAGAGAGAGAGAGAGAGAGAGAGAGGGGAAGGGAAAGAAAGTACGAGCTGTGTGTGTCTTCTGGGAACAGGATAGGATACAACTGGTGTTTGGAGGGTGAGGAGTGGGCGGGGCTGGAAAAGGCGTGGGAGGCAGCCCTCGGAGTCCGCGGGAGAAGGGAGGAGACCGGTGTCTGGGGAGGCACAGGATTAGGGATCCATATCCCAGGAGGTTAGGCGGAAGCCGCGCGGGGGAAAGGTGGGGCAAACGTTCAAGGGTTCAGGGTATCGGTTCCAACAGAGCAGGAGGGAGAGGTGGGTGCAAACGCGAGGCTCTAGCTGGAGCCCCAGCGCGGGGAACCCCGAGGAGACACAGAAGACCTCTGGGCTGGAGGGCCAGGACCGGCTCTGGCCCGGTGGGAGCACAGTGGACCAGAGCTAGAGAAGGAGAGAGAGAAAGAGGCCCATGTGGACGCCGAGGCGACCCTCAGATGAAGAAGGCAGCCTGGGGGCGAGGGTGCTGAGGAGGGGGCCTCGGCCACCACCAGGGCTCCCCGGATCCAGGATAGTCTGGCTGGATTCCAGGACCGGGCCGTGGTGTGGGGAGAGTAACCCAGTCTTGTCACTTTTCTGCTTCCTGCTATGTGGTGGCCTAGGCGCTGCGACTACCAGGCTGGCGGCCGGACCACAGAGAGGCAGGGAAGGAGGACAAGGATGAAGGACAGAGGGAGGAGCCGGAAGGAGATCCGGGAAAAGGGGGGGAAGCAGAGGCAGGAGGTACTGGATTAGAAACAAACGTGAGGGAAGCAGGAAGCTTACACAAAAGCGAGGGAAAGGTGTGCAAGTCAGGCTGACCCGTGGGGAAATGAAGACGTACAGGGGAAGAAAGTCCCGAAAACGTCTAATTCAGGTGTGTCACCCTTCCCACACCTCAGCTGTCAACAGGGCATCTGCCGAGGAGCCGCGCGTTCAACACACAAAAATGCAGCCCCTGCTCCTGGGGGCGTTTAGATATGGGCTCATTTTGGTCAAAGATTAAAACACACGGTAGAATCTGAGGGTGAATTTTAAACCAGCCAATAGTTCCAGGTAATAGAAGAGCAGAACTGCGTAAGCTTGGGGCAGGGGGCGGGGGGGAGGCGGAGTGAGCCCGTGTTGGATGAAGTATTTTCTTTCATGAAAGATACAGTTAAATACACATCTTAAGTTTTTTTTTTTTAATGCTGCCTTATAAAAACAGAACAGGTTACCAAAATGACGGGAATAAAGTGAGGGAGAGAATTATCCGGAGGCGCACTCCACAACGCCCCAGCTGAGTGCGGCCACCGGGCGGGTTCCGCGCCCGAAGGTCCCCGCGCGGATCCCCGAGCGGCCGAGCCGGGGCCGGGACGGGAGCACGGGCGCCCGGTTACCCCCGGGCCGGCAAGACGCGCCCGCAGGGCCCCGCGCGCCCCCGGGCGTCGCACGTGCGCCTTCAGGCGGGGTCTCAGCCGGCCGGGCGGGGGCGGGGGACAGGCGGCCTGTGGGCTCTGCCCGGGTGCGGGGTCCGCCCCCCTCGCCCTCCCCCCTTCCCCTTTCCCCCTCGCCCTTCCCCCTTCCCCTTTCCCCCTCGCCCTTCCCCGTTCCCCCTCAACCGCCGCCCCAGCCCCACGTGCGCGCAGCCCCACGAGGCGCCTCCAGCCCGCCCGCCTCCGAGGGGCGCGACCCCCGGCCACGTGGGGGCGGGGCCCGGCGGGGCGGGGGGCGGTGCTCGCCCGCGGCCCCTCCTCCCGGCCCTCGGGCGCCCCTCCCCCGCCCGTGCGCGGCCCGCGGGCGGCGGGCGGGGGCGGGGGCGGGGTTGTTGTTGTGACGAAGCCCCGCCCCCGCCCGCCCCCAGCCCATCTGTTCCCCGCGGGCTGTGGCGACATTGTGCGGGCTGGGCGGCCGGGCCGCGGCGCGATGGGCCCGGGGCAGCCGCCTCGGTAGCTCGGCCGGAGCGGCGCCGGGAGCGGGCGGGCGGCGGGCGCGGAGGCGGCGGCGCGGCCGGAGATGCGCCCCGAGGAGGGCGGCGCGGCCGGGCTGGGCGAGCTGCGCTCGTGGTGGGAAGTGCCGGCCATCGCGCACTTCTGCTCGCTCTTCCGCACGGCGTTCAGCCTGCCGGACTTCGAGATTGAGGTGCGCGGGCCGGGCCGAGGTCGGGGGTCGGAACCCGGGTGAGGTTCGGGGGGGCGGGGGTGCGCGGGGACCTCTGAGGGGCTGAGTCTGAGGGGCTGAGTGGGGGGTTGAGGGCGGGGAGCGCCCCAGGGCGGCCCGGGAGGGCGGGGGTCGGGGTCCGGGCTGAGGGGACCGGGTGGCGGGGAAAGTTGGGCCGTTACTCCCGGCGGCGTCCCTGCGAGCGCGGCGCGGGGCCGGGCGGCCGGGGGAGCGGACGGCGGGCTTTGTGGGGCCGGGCAGCGGGCGGGCGCCCCTGGCCGGCGCCCCGACCCCTCCCCCGGCCGCCTGGGGTCGAGAGCGCGCGGCCGGCCGGTGCCGCGGCCCCGGACAAAGGTGCGGCACCGGCGCGGCCGGGTGGGCGAGCGGGGCGGTGGGTCCGCCGCCCGAGTGAGGCGCACTCGGTGGCGGAGGGTGCGCGCGGGCGGGCGGCAACAATGCGGCGGCCTCCGGGTGCGGGGGGCCCGGCGCCGCACGCCGTTTTCAAAGTTGGGACGTGACTCGGACGAGCACGGCTTTTTCTAAAAACGTGAGCGGGACGATGGCTCCCGCCGACTGAGGAGGAGAAACGACAGATTAGGGAATGCCGAGCGTCAGGACTTGTGCCCCAACCGTCCCGAGGACCCCGTGTTTCCTTTTAGTTGGTGAAAATCCTCAGCACTTTAATTCTGCTGCTCAAAATGGTGGCTGCGGTGGGAGGTGTTGTGGTGACAATGCCGTGGTGGTGCCGCTAAACTTGCCCCTGCCCCATTTTCTCCCTGAAACGTAATAGGACTGAGGTGCTGCTGAATTTCGGGTTTAGAGTTTAAGAACCCCGTCTAAAAATACGGTGGAAAAATTTCATCTTGCAAAAATCCATGTATTCCGATTTTGCTGACGGAAAAATAGAAGGAAGTAATCTTGCCCGAAGTTGTTACAGAAGTCGAGTAATCTATAAATAACGTTTTATGTTCTAAGTAATGAACCTGTGGTTTCTAAGTATTAGCAGCTTGAATTCCTAAAGGCAATGTAATCTGATCTGAGAGGTCCAATCTGTGTGTATAACAGAAATGAAAAATCGTTGTTACAGGTGAATAATCAGGGCCACTTGAGATGAGTGTTTTCTCTTCGGAGCCCGGTATTCCTTGGAAGTGACACTTTTTTGGTGGTTGTTGTAGTTAAAATGTGTGCTATTTGAAGTATATAAAACACAAATGAATATTTGGAATCCAACGTGTACGTATTTTGGTAATTATCCGTATCTGTTTATAATTTGGAGATGTTGTTCCCTAGATGGATACCTAAGGGTAGTGACTTTTACCTCTGCAGTTCTTGTGTAATCCTTTTCACATGTGTTTTGATGAATGCAAAGTTTAATAACTTAAAGTTCTCAGTAATTGTCAGAAATTAAAATTTTTAAAGTAATTTTTAGGCTTCTAGCAAATTTGACTCCGTGAGTGCAGAACTCACTGAGAACATGGTCAATTTTGATTCTCTAAGTATAATTAAATAAGTAAATAATTTTTATTTTGCTTAAGTGATTTTTTTTAATCTAATAGTTTATTGTCCTGAAAGTTTGAAAAACAATCCCTTGGTTGGAGTTTATGATGCACTGGAAGAGCCTTCTTAAAAACAAACAAACAAACAATACTACTGCTCAGTTGGACAGCTGCAAGGGCCCTATAAAATCTTAATTTACTGCAACTTTAAAAGATAGAAATGATGAATAATACCAAGTGGTAGAAGTTGGGTATCAGCTTTTTTAGGAAACCAGTTTTCAGCTGTGGGAAAGAACTCATCTTACCCTTGACCACCAAGCTAAACCAATGGATTTATAGAAAATTTAGGAAGCAGAATCTTCAAGGACTTGGCTTCTATTTATCTAAAGCAAGGCAATCTCTTAGATAGCTGAAGGGCTGGGAGCATTCATGCTGCAATTCTGCAAGAGGTCAAGACCTCCCACTTAGAGAACTGGTCCCCAAAGCATGGATATTTTTATTTTTGCATGTAAGAAAACCTTTTTACTCTGTTAATTAGCCTTGAATGTACAGGATTTCTTTAGAAGAGTCAATATACCAGATTCTTGTTTTTTGGGATATGTTTAGGGACTTGTTTGTTGCTGCCCCCCAAACACGGGTCCTGTAATCATCAGACCAAAAATCTGCGAATGTGTAGATATGCTTTAAGTTCAAAATTTCTGATTTTAAAAACAATGCATAATCATTATATAAGACTTGAAAATCATTATATAAAATATAGGTAAGAGAATTAAATCACCCATAATCCCACCACTCAGAGATAAAAGCTGTTAACTGTTAACATTGTATCCCACCACTCAGGGGTAAAAGCTGTTAGCTGTTAACGTATTTAGAAATTCCCAAACATGCCCACACGTGTTTTTGTGCCCTGGATTAAGTGGTGTTTTAATTTTTCAGATGAGATTGAGGTGTAGCTGGACAACAGTAGATTAATGATACTGAATTCAGTAGTTGGTAATATGAAATATCTATAACTAGCTGCTTAACTGGATGGATTACCGAAGAAGCTCATGGCACACCTTCTTTGCCTCAGAAAATTATCAAATTCAGAACCACTTCATTTATATCAAGTGTTCTATAATTGTTTAACATTCTAGTGGGTTAGGCTGGTTACGTTTTGTCCTGATTCGAGAATGAAGAATGGTGAATTGATCTCCCGAAAGATTTAATACTGGGACTTCCCTGGTGGTGTAGTGGTTAAGAATCCGCCTGCCAGTGCAGGGGACATGGGTTCGAGCCCTGGGCCGGGGAGATCCCACGTGCTGTGGAGCAACTAAGCCAGGATGCCACCACTACTGAGCCTGCGCTCTAGAGCCTATGAGCCACAACTACTGAGCCCGCGTGCTGCAACTACTGAAGCCCACGTGCCTAGAGCCCGTGCTCCACAACAAGAGAAGCCACCGCAATGAGAAGCCCGTGCACCACAATGAAGAGTAGCCCCCGCTCACCGCAACTAGAGAAAGCCCGTGCGCAGCAACGGAGACCCAACGCAGCCAAAAATAAATAAATAAATAAGTAAATTTATTAGGGGAAAAAAAGATTTAGTACTAATTTTTTTTCCTCTAGCCAAGTGATCTTTACAGTGACTAGCGTGTCTTACTTAACCAGAGGTAAGGGACGATAGACCATCTTCAGTAATCTGGTCTGGAGTTCATCATGGTGGGTGTAGGGTTGCAGAGGGAAATCCCATCATAAACATTTTGGGCATATTTTCTCTAGAGAAGAAACCATGGGGCTTCCAGGTGGTTATTTGAAAATGGTCACGTAGAGTTATCTGATTCATATAGTAGTGGCATGATGAAAATAATCTGATGGTCCTGTCTAGTTTTTTTTCCTGAGCTTCCTCCTTTGAGTACAGAATCCTTTGCCTTCCTGGTTGTGGTTGTATGTGGGTTAAGTCCCTCACCTCATCAGCATGATGATCTGGGGGCAGTGTCTTTAATTCAGATTCCTGTTGGTGTTTCCTTGGATCCAGCCTCTTGAATCAAGAGCTCTAGGCATGAATGATCAAACATGAGAATAAGTGATAAAACTTGCTGAGAGTAACTTATTAGTCCATCAGGCCTATCAGTGGTCTCTGAGCCTGGGGCCTAAGGATGGGTTATAGGAGATTTTGTGTTGGTGTACATGTGTGTACTTTGTCACTTTTCATCGAATTTTGAAAGAGATCCCAACCATACAAAGGTTAAAAGGCCTTAAACTAGATGAAAGATTTAAGTTGGCCTTGAATAGGGGAGCCAGAAGGCTAGTTTCACAACACAAGATGCCCTGGACCAGGAGTTAGGAAACTTGAATTCTTATTACTAGCTTTGCCCCTAACTACCTCTGTGACCTTCGGCAGGTCAACCAGCCTAGTGAGAAAGGACTCTTGTATGGTACTTTGTGCATTTTCCAAATGTTATTTTATTCACAGCCATCCTTAACCATCACTGGGAGGTGGGACTTATGCTAATTTTGCAGACGAGGAAATTGGAAGGTTAGAGAGGCGAAGTTTCTTGCACAGACTCTCACCTGGATCTCAGGTCCCATGAACCAAATTCGTCGCTACTGATGCTACATCGCACTGCTGCTACTTTAAGTTTCACCGTCTGTAAAATGAAGAGCTGGACATAGAAGTAATGGCCAAGATTCCACAGTGCAAGCGTACACTTCTTTGCTTCTTAATAACGTGGGCTACAGAAGATCCTTTTTAAAACTTCTGCTGGGACTTCCCTGCTGGCGCAGTGGTTAAGAATCCGCCTGCCGATGCAGGGGACGCGGGTTCGAGCCCTGGTCGGGGAAATAAGATCCCACATGCCGCGGAGCAACGAAGCCCGTGCGCCACAACTGCTGAGCCTGGGCTCTAGAGCCCACGAGCCACAACTACTGAAGCCCGCGTGCCTAGAGCCCGTGCTCCGCGACAAGAGAAGCCACCGCAATGAGAAGCCTGCACACCGCCACGAAGAGTAGCCCCAGCTCTCTGCAACTAGAGAAAGCCCACGCACAGCAAGGAGGACCCAACGCAGCCAAAAGTAAATAAATAGATAAAATAATTAAAAGAAAAACAAAAACGTCTGCTGAGTACAGAGGAACAAGTTCATGATTTCATTTGTTTCTTTCAGCAAATAATTATTGAGCATCCAGTATGTGCTAGATGCAGTGTATTAGGTGCTGGAGGTACAGATGTGAACATAACAAAAAAATACCTGCCCTCTTTAGTGGAAGGAGACAGATAATAAATTGGCATAGAGCCAAGTTGAGGGGGTAGGTTGTTGGAATTTAAAATAGGGTGATTAGGTATGGGTGGCCTCATTGAGAAGATGGCATTTGAGCAGGACTGAAGGAAATAGGGGATTTAAGATTATTTAAAAACTGGTAGTTTGTGGGACTTCCCTGGTGGTCCAGTGGTTAAGACTCCGCGCTTCCACTGCAGGGGGTGCAGGTTCGATCCCTGGTCAGGGAACTAAGATCCCGCGTGCCACCCAGCGCTGCCAAAAAAGAAGAAAAATTAGTAGTTTGTCAGAGTAACGTATTGAGTGGAAAATACCAGATGATAAATGTCTTCTAAGACTCAGGGTGTGCTCCTTCTCTGAGGAGGGAAGGCCAAGAACAGGATGGGAATTCCAGAGGGGCAGATCTTGAAACCCTGAAAAGGGGACTGCTCCGTCAGAGTGTCACTCAACCCACAGTGAACCCTGGATCCTTTTCTGCCTAGACCAGTGTCTTGTAGAGGAAGTCCTCTTCTTCATCTTCACTTGGCTGCACGTGAAGCTTCCAAGCTGTAGAAAGGATTTGTAATAACTTCTCATCCCTGAAGGACAGCCCATGTTAGCACCTGGCTTACTCTACCACGGAAGTTCAGTTTGGTCTTGCTTAATCTTCTGGAACACAGAGGGGAAGCCTAAAACACGATATGGCAGCATGGCAGCATTTGGTACCGCCGCCGATCTGCCCTTCGATCAGGAGAGGCCGAGTGCTGGGTTCTCGGGGTGTGTGGGGCTGGGGGTAAGCATGAGCGGCTCTGGCAGAGTGCTGGAGACCAACAGTGTGCAGGGCGGGTCAGGTGAAAAGTGGGTGTGGACAGGGCCCGGGGATGGCGGGGTGGGGTGGGGGACAGAGGGCACAGCTCCCAACGAGATGGGCTTAGATCTAGTTGATGGGATTGAAGATACTTTCAGAAGGGATCGAGCAGAGAGAGCCAGAAACCTGGCCTGGGCCCCCCCGCCCCCCCCCCGTCGTTAAATTAACCGGAGCTGTGATCTTAGGCAGATCGCTTGGTTTCAGATGCCCCAGTCTATAAAAAGGCAATTGTGGACTAGGGGATTCCTAGGTTTTTCCTCTGTCCAACGCGCTACGATTCCCTTCGGATGTCTCTCAGCATGCAGGGCACAGGTATCTGATCCAGAAAGTCACCCACCTCCCTGGTTAGGACCAAAGTTATGAGCTGTGTTGGGGTCCGTGTCTTACCAATTAGTTTTGTACCAAACTAAAGCTGCAAATCCATACTTGATGTGTTTGTGGATTATATGAATTTGTTTTTCTGTGGAGATCTTGTCTGCATATACATTACTTTAAGGGTAGCTTAATTGTTGTGTTCACTGTCTTCGAGGTCCTCAAACTAAGATTTTGTATTTTGAGATTATGAGGAACTCATAAAGGAGGATGCAGGTCTTGAATTGTGTTCTTTTCGTTCGCTTCTGTTTATTCACTTAAATTGAACAGCATTCACACTTACGACTTTGAATGGAGACCGGCTGAAGTTCTGGCCTGGGGCTTGCCTCTCATTTGACGGTGAAACTTTCCAGATATCTCTTCTCCCCTTCCCCGTATTTTCCTGTTTCATTGGACTCTTTCTTGGATCCTTTCATCATGTCTTCTCTACAGGAGCCTCTAACAAATACTAGTTTATACCGGAAAACTCTGGGAAGGTTTTTTACCGTAGTTCTTAGATCGAGACAGGAGCAGCTGGATGGTGGTACGAAGCTCAGGATTCTCCCAACCTCGCACTATGACATTCGGGGCCGGACTACAGCCGCGTGAGTGGCGGGGCCGCGTGCAGCCAAGGACGTGGCGCCTCCCAAAGTCCGCCCTCCGCGGTCACGAAGCACCCCGGGCCCTGAGGCGGGCGAGGGCTCCTCCCCACAGGGAGTCCCCGGTGTGAACCTGTGATGTTTTTGTGTGTAGGGTTGAAGGGAGTTTGCTGTGCTTGGTGTGCAGTCACCAGCAACTGCACGTCAGAAATCTGGGAAACAGATGCTTTGTTAATTCTTTTCTTTTCTTGGAGTCGTTTAGGGGAAGAGGATTGGTTGGGGGGGGTGTTGCGGAGAGGGCGCTGCGACTCCTGATGGACGAAGCGGGGGGACCTCCCTCGGGCCTCCCAGGACCGGAGACGGCAGGGGGAGGGGGGCTAGCGTGTGTGTGTGTGCGTGCGCCTGCGGACGTATGCGTGTGTGCGTGCGTGCGTGGGCCTGCGGATGTGTGCGTGTGTGCGTGCGCGGGCCTGCGGACGTGTGCGTGTGTGCGTGCGCGCGCCCGCCTGCCAGGACGCAGCCCCTCAGGCTGTAAGAGGTGTGTAACTGTTCCGCGGGGCGCGCGCCTTCCCGTGGGGTCTCCGCTCATGCGGCACCGCGCGCGCCGTCGTGGGTGCATATGCGGCTTCGTTTTGGTCGGGAGTGAAGGTTGCGTGGTGGCGGCCCGAGCCGTGTGCAGGACACGCTGCGGGCTCTCGGGCGCCCAGGAGTCCTGGCGGCCGGCGGTGTGGGGGTCTGGCCCCTACGCCACCTCACCCGGCAGTGACTCGGTGACGCAGGTTATCCACACTCCCGTGGGAAACGGGGTGCGGCTTATGTAGAAACGTACGGAAGGTTTCATGCCCTGATCTTGCGTGGACTGGAAGATGGGCATTTGGCTGGTCCAGGCACATGGTCGTGTTCTGGTACGTCTCACACTGTCACGGTCACTTCAGCTTTGGCCCCCGGCCCAGCCGTTACGGCTTTCCGCGGGTGGCTTGGCTGCATGAGTGTGGCCCCTGGACTGAACGTGTGAATGGTGTCACCGCAGATTGTGCCTCCTTCATTGCCCCCCGTGACCCCCCAAGTAAGTGAAAACAGAGACAGTGATGGAGCCACGGTTACTATAAACTCTTCATGTTTTTAATGTTGAACCTTCAAATCAACTCCCGTTAATAACTGCCGAGAATGGAGTAAGTTCTTATAGCTGAGAGTGCTGTGATTGGTCTGCTGGAGTGGAGAGTGTTTTCTCCAGGCCAGTTGCTTTTCATGAACACCCCTCCCTGAGTCATCATTGTTTCAGCAACAGTACACTGAGGACAGTGATTTGCTTGACAGAAAATGTGTTAAATTAGCAGACCTACTTCTTTAGCAGATCTTTTCTCACCCACATTCCCATTGTGTTTCTTCTGTTTCCCTGGAAGGTTGTGTTTGCAGAGTCTTTTAGGTGTGGGAGACAATTTTTATAATCGGTGTCCTGGAGTTCTTTGCTGAGGGGACACTGTTATATAGGGGGAAGGTGACTTAGAGAAATTTCACTTGTGCTATAATTAAGGGATTTAGTTTTTTTTCACTCTTAGGCTGGTATGATTTGGGTTAGTATCCCACACGTTGTTAGAACGTTCCCCTCCCTGTCCCCAGCATCCAGTAAGGGAGGCTGGGTGCCTGGTTTAACAACATAATGGAAAATGTGTCTCTCAGAAACAATGTCGAGGATGCCTGTGTCCTTATACCACTAGAGTTTCATCACTTTTCGTGATGGAGCGCTCTTCATTATCTATAACTCTACTTGGATTTCTGTACTATGCAAGTCTTCAAAGTGATAGTGGAATTACAAACAAAATGAGAATCTAAAATCCCAGTCTCGCTTCTGTTATTGTCATCTTTATTAACATTAACGGCCCCAGAATAATTGCAGAGGTATGGGACCAGGTGGCTCTTCTCCTGCTGCCCTGGGGAATTAGAGTATGTTGTGAGGGAGGAAAGAGTGAATGGCTGGGTGGCAGCGATGGCTGCAGGAGCTCAGAGGCCACAGGGCTCATGAGTGATGTGCTTCTTGCGGAAGGCAGGGCTGGGAGGGGGGTCACAGTGAGTAAGCGCAGCGCGATCAGAGTTCTCTCATTTGGAGGGCTAGTGAAAAATGAGGTTGAGAGACAGGAGGTGGGACGCTGCAGCAAGCCTGGAATGCCAGGCCCACTCATGTTAATCTTTTTTTATTCAGGCAGTGAAGTTTTGGACAAGAATGACAACAAAGTTTTAGACTAAGAATGTCCTGGGTACTAAATGTTTTAGATTAAGTCTGGTATTGGTAACTGGGCTTAACTCTAGGAGTGGAGTGGTTGTGAAATGCTGCAGGTAGCGGTAACAGGAAAGGACCTTTGTCACTGGCTTTGAATAGTGCGACTAGGTGACTGACAGTGTTGGGTGCATAGAGAGGGTGGTATCTGGTAAGGATGTTTTTGGCTGCAAGTAATGGAATGCTGTACTCACAGTGACTTAAAAAACTCTGTGGACTGTCCTACAACACGTGGTCTGGAGGATCCTGGCAGGTATGCTTCTCAGTGACAATGTCCTTAAGCGCAGTGGTTACAGGATGGTTTGCATAGCTCCAGGGTCTGCATTGCTGAGTGATGCAGGGAAGTACAGGAAAATTACAGTTGAAAATCAATTGTACGTCGAGTTGGCGATTTGAAGAGGCTGGAGATGACTTCAGAGAAGGCTGTTGGGAAGGGCAAGAGGGAAAGGCTAAAACTACATTGTCCTGGAATGAGAGAGGAAAAGAGCTCTCGAGGAGGCTTAAGAGAATGGTGGAAAAGAATGAACTTTTTAAAAAAATTTATTTATTTTGGCTGCGTTGGGTCTTCGTTGCTGCACGCGGGCTTTTCTCTGGTTGCCGTGAGCGGGGGCTACTCGTTGTGGTGCGCAGGCTTCTCATTGCGGTGGCTTCTGTTGTTGCGGAGCATGGGCTCTAGGCGCGCGGGCTTCAGTAGTTGTGGCTCGCGGGCTCAGTAGTTGTGGCTCGCGGGCTCAAGAGCGCAGGCTCAGTAGTTGTGCTTCATGGGCTTTGTTGGTCTGCGGCATGTGTGATCTTCCTAGACCAGGGCTCGTACCCGTGTCTCCTGCATTGGCAGGCGGATTCTTAACCACTGAACCACCAGGGAAGCCCAGGAATGAACTTTTTGGAAAAAACTTTTTCACAAGTAATATGTAATATTATAAAAAGAAACCCCAGTTCCTCCTAGGTTAATGTTTTAGTGCTGTACTGAAGAGGTCAATTGTAGGACAACCTATCCCCTGCTTTTTAAAGAAGAGTCAGCTTGTTTCCACATTCTCCTCCCTGTCTTATACTAGCAGTCCTCTTCACTCTTCTATCCCCTTCTGATTGTTGGGAGTGGGGTGGTAGTGACCCCACCTCTAGGATTGCCAGTTGCTCCTTGTTTTAGCTTCCTATATAGGAAAATGAAATTGAAAATCTGGGCCCAGAAATGTACCCCTTTTATCATTAGAATTTTAGATTTACTTTTGCTTATCTATTGATTGTTTGGAGTTCTTCAGTTTTTAGTTTTTCTCTGTTAAGTATTTAATGATTTGTATGACTACTACTTAATGGGACTCATTCTTCCGTAATGGCAGTTTATGTACAAATAAGATAGTCAGGCATCAGTGTGATACGTTCTTTCTAATCACAGTTCCCCACGCCTGGGGAAATGTCAGCTCAACAGAAAGGAGTAGTTCTTCTGTTTATTTGTTTGTCTTATCGGCCACCTAGCTCTACAAAAATTTTTGGAGGTTATCTGGCTGCTCTACCTGCCCTTTGCCCCTTTTCCCTCCTCCCGGCTGAAGTAAGTCTATATCCTGGCTGGTAATCTGACACATCTTGCCAGAAAAGATGAACTGGATCAATCAAATTCCCATTCTTGGGATTGTAACCTAGGAAATACGAGGGTTATCAAGTTAGTGTGGAAAAGCAGTTAAAAGGTCACAGTGAGAAGCCACGATGCAAACCAAATTCTTGCATGTGAAGGAGCAGAAACTTGAGAGAGACCCAGCATTAGGAGAATTAATAGGAAGACTCCAGCCCCAGCTCATTGGTGTCCATCCTGCAGGAACCCCCAGGCATCTGAGGGACTCTGTACGCCTTGCCCCCTCACTTTCCTCCATGTGCATGTATTAAATATTTTATAAATGTAGGCTCGTACTTTTGCATAGACTTCTGAATCCTGTTTTTGTCAGTTAACAATATTACATGACACAGAATACCCTTTCATAGCATACGTTATGACTTTAATAGCTGTGGAGCACTTATGCTCTGATTTATTTAACCAATCCTCAGTGGAGCATTGAGGTTATTTTTAGTTGTTTACTATCATAACAGCCATGAACAGAAAGATTTTTTTCTTCCCAAGATAGGATTAGTGTTTTTGTTCATTAGACTTCTCTTATTGCCCTCTATATTTGAAGTCTTAAGTTTTGAATTTTCTTCATAGTCAGTTTTTATCTTGCATTTCATGACAAAAGCTAACATGAATTTGGTGCCCACTGTGGGCACTCCAGGCACTGCTTGGTGTTTCTCATGCATCCACCTATCCTTTTTTAAAATTGAGATACAATTGGCATACAACATTAGTTTCAGGTGAACAGTATAACGATAACATATTTGCATATGTTAAGAACTGATCACCACAGCAAGTCTAGTTAACATCCCACACTGCACATAGCTACAGATTTCCTTTCTTGTGATGAGAACTTTTTAAGATCTACTCTCAGCAACTTTTGCTTGTACAGTACAGTGTTATTAACCATAGTCACCATGCTGTACATTACATCCCCAGGACTTACTTATTTTATAAATGGAGGTTTGTGCCTGTTACCCTCTTTACCCATTACACCCACCCCTGCTTCTGGGAACCACCAGTCTGTTCCCTGACAGTAAGTTGCAGACATGATACTCCTTACTCCTAAACACTTCTGTGTTTTTATGCCTTAAAAACACAGACATTTTCTTACATAACCATAGTACAATTATCAAAATCAGGGAATTAATACTGAATAAAATTTCTAGATTTTTCTTTATTTTTATGATTTTAAATACAGTATTATTTTAGAAATTATTTTGCTGGCTAGGGTTTTCAATCTAGGATCATGTGTTGCATTTAACTATTGGGTCTCTTTCAGCTCCGTTAGCCTAGAGTGGTTTTTCAGTTTTTGTCTTTCATAACCTTGACCTTTTGGAATTGAGACTGTCCCTCAATTTGGGTTTGTTGTATGCACTCTCATGATGAGATTCAGGTCCTGTGTTTTGGCAGGTGTACTAAAGAAGTGGTGTGTCCTTAGGGCATCATATCAGGAGTCACGTGGTGTCACTTGGTCCCATGGTGATGGTTATTATTAACTTTCATTGCTTGGTTTGAGGTGGTGTCTGCCAGCTCTCTCCTCTGTGAAGTTGCTGTTTTTCCCTTATAATTAGTACATACCTGGTGGGGAGAGGCTATGTAAACATCCTGTTTCTCATCAAAATTTCACCCATTTTAATCCTTGCATGCTTCTTTGCCTGAGTCAATCAGTACATCATAGTTGCCAAATAGTTATTTTCAAATTACATCATTCTTTTTACATTTGTAAGTTGGCATTCATAGTTTTTATTCACAGATTTTAAGTGTTTGATTCAAAACTGTTTATGGTGTCTGATAAGAGTATAATTTTATAAATTTATTTTCTTGGAAATTTCATCTAAGTGAATAAGCATTTGATATAGTAATTTTCACAAAGTGAAATAATTTTTTAAAGCTTCAGATCTTATTTTTTCTTTATACTTTGAGAAGTTTCAAACGTGCAGTGAAGTTTGAAGACAAATAGAGGCGAGCCCTGCATACCTTTACTTTAGATTCACCGGTTGGTAACCTTTTACCACATTAGCTTTATGTTTTCTTTTCTTTTTAATTTTGATTTATTTACTTATTTTTAATTTATTTATTTTTGGCTGTGTTGGGGCTTCGTTGCTGCACGCGGGCTTTCTCTAGTTGTGGCAAGCTGGGGCAACTCTTCGTTGCAGTGCACGGGCTTCTCATTGCGGTGGCTTCACTCGAACTCGTGTCCCCTGCATTGGCAGGCAGATTCTTAACCACTGCGCCACCAGTGAAGTCCCTTCTTTTTTTTTTTTTTTTTTTTGCGGTACGCGGGCCTCTCACTGTTGTGGCCTCTCCCGTTGCGGACCACAGGCTCCGGACGCTGACGCGCAGGCTCAGTGGCCATGGCTCACGGGCCAAGCTGCTCCGCGGCATGTGGGATCTTCCCGGACCGGGGCACGAACCCGTGTCCCCTGCATTGGCAGGCGGGCTCTCAACCACTGCGCCACCAGGGAAGCCCGGAAGTCCCTTCTTTTTTGTTGAACCATTAGACAGTAAGTTGGTAATGTGATGTTACTTCCCTCCCCCCAAAAATACTTTGCCATGTGCTTCATAAAAATAGGGACCCTCTCCCCACATGACCACATCAGGATGTTCACATTTAAGAAAATTAATAATTTTGTAATAATATCCATATCCAGACATCCTCACTTGTCCCCACAGTGACTTTTAGAGATGTTGTCCCTCACCTCTATCCCGGATCACACATTTGTTTGGTTGTTAGGGGGATAGTTTTTTTTTTTAATTTTTCATTCATTCATTCATTTTTGGCTACGTTGGGCCTTGGTTGCTGCACGCAGGCTTCCTCTAGCTGGGGTGAGCGGGGGCTACTCTTCATTGCAGTGCGCGGGCTTCTCATTGCAGTGGCTTTTCTTGTTGCCGAGCACGGGCTCTAGGCGCGTGGGCTTCAGTAGTTGTGGCACGCAGCCTCAGTAGTTGTGGCTCACGGGCTCTAGAGCGCAGGCTCAGTAGTTGTGGCACACAGGCTTAGTTGCTCCGTGGCATGTGGGATCTTCCCGGACCAGGGTTCGAACCCGTGTCCCCTGCATTGGCAGGCGGATTCTTAACCACTGCACCACCAGGGAAGTCCCAAGTGGATAGTTTTTAAGCAGATTGAAGCCAACCCATTTATTCTAGTAATAAGGAAAAATTGGTAAAATGATTTAAATTTCAAGCTGCAGGTATATTAGGTGAAATAATAAGGAAAAAAGAGAGTTCATTGGAATAATACTGGCTCCAGTCCAGGCTGTGCTTAAGGTGTGGGCAAGCTACCTCTCTGAGCCTCAGCTTCTTCGTTGGCAAGTTACTGGCTTATTCCATAGGGTTATGCTGAGATTCAGATGAGCTGAGGCATAGGAGGGCCTGGCACACACAGATTTGTACACCTGGTAACTATTATCATTAAGTTTTTTTTCTCCTTTTAGTTTTTTTTTTTTTTTTTTTTTTGCTAGACATGGGGGATCTTCTCCTACCAGGGCTCAAACTGTGGCACTTGCAGTGGAAACGTGGAGTCTTAACCACTGGACCACTAGGAAGTCCTCATTTTAGATTTAGAATTATGATAATGTTTTAACACAATCATTTGGAAGAAAGGAATTACATAATAAAGATGTTTGTGAGATTGCTCATTTACTTATTTTGAAGTCAAAAGGCAATAAAATTGTAAAAAGAAAATCAGTCACATGCTTACGTGGATTAAAGTGATTGCTGAGTACAGGTTTTTAATAGCTTCCTAGAGACATAATTCATATTCCATACAATTCACCCACTTAAAGAGTATAATTTTGGTTTTAGTGTATTCATAGATGGGTACAGCCATCACCACAGTCAATTTTAGAACATTTTCAGTACCTCAAAAAGAACCCATACCCTTTGCTGTTACCAACTCTATTTCCCATCTCCCTCCCCAGCCACGAGCAACCACTAATCTACTTTCTGTTTCTATAGATACCCTCTTCTGAGTTTTCATAATGAATGGGATCATACAGTATGTGGTCTTCTGTGACTGGCTTTTTTCACTCAGCATCACTTTTTCAAGGCTCGTCCATGTTGTAGATCAGTACTTCATTCCTTTTCATAGCTGAATAATAACATCCCATTGTATGGATATATTCTACTATATTTACCTGTTGATGGATATTTAGGTTGTTTCCACCTTTGGCTTTATGAACAGTGCTGCTATGAACATTGGTGTACTTTTTTTGTGTGTGGACACGTTTTCAGTTCTCTTGGGTATATACCCAGGAGTGGAGTTGCTGGGTCATATGGTAACTGTGTTTGATCATTTGAGAAACTGCCTGTTTACCAAAGAGGCTGTAGCATTTTCTGTTCCTACCAGCAGTATATGAGGGTTCCAGTTTCTCCACATTCTTGTTATCTGACTCCTTGAGTCTAGCCATCTGGTTAGTGTGAAGTAGTGTCTTGATGTGCATTTCCCTGATGACTAATGATGTTGAGAGTCTTTTCATTTGCTTATTGGCCATTTATGTATCTTTCTTGGAGAAATATATATTCAGATTCTTTGCCCATTTAAAAATTGGGCTGTCTGCTTATTGTGGAGTTATAAGAGTTCTTTATATATCCTAGATATAAGTCCCTTATCAGATATGTGCTCTGCAAATATTTTCTCCCATTCTATGGGTCGTCTTTACTTTCTTGATGGTGTCCTTTGAAGAACAAAGTTTTTTTTCCCCAAAATTTTTTCAATTTTTCTTTTTGGCCATGCCACGTGGCTTGCAGGATCTTAGTTCCCCAAGCAGGGGTTGAACTCAGGCCATGGCAGTGAAAGAGCCGAGTCCTAACCACTGGACCGCCAGGGAATTCCCTGAAGAACAAAAGCTTTAAATTGATCTATTTTTTCTTTTGTTGCTCATGCTTCTGGTGTCATATCTAAGAATCCTTTGCTAAATCCAAGGTCATGAAGATTATACCCCATGTTTTCTTCTGAGAGTTTTATAATATGTAGCATAGTTTTATAGTATTTTAGTCTTTGATCCACTTTGCATTAATTTTTACTTATGACGTGAGGTAAGGGTTCAACTTCATTCTTTCTCAGGTGGCTGTCCAGCTGCCCCAGCACCATTTGTTGAAAAGACTGTTCTTTCCCCATCAAAGTGTCTTGGCACCCTTGTCAAACATCAGTTGACCATGGATATATATATATATATATATATATATAGGTTTATTTCTAGACCCTGAATTCTGTTTCACTGATCTATATGTCTGTCCTTGTGCGAGTACTAACACTGTCTTGATTAATGATGCTTTGTAGTGAGTGTTGAAATTCAGGAGTGTGGGTCCTCTGTTCTTGTTCAGGACTGTTTTGGCTACACCAGGTCCCTTTAGAATCGGTTTGTCAGTTTCTGCGAAGATAGCAGCTGGGATTCTGATACAGATTTGGTCGAATCTGTTCATCAGTGTAGGGGGTATTGCCATTTTGACAATAAGTCTTCTAATCCATGAACATGGGGTGTTTTCCTATTTTTAATTTCTTTGAACAATGTTTTATAATTTTCTGAGTGTAAGTTTTTGTGCTTTTGTTAAATATATTCTGAAATATTTTCTTTTTGTTGCTATTTGTGAGTGGAATTGTTTTCATTTTCAGATTGTTCATTAACATTGTGTTTTTAAATCAGTTTTATTAACTGTACAGTAACTTTTATTTACTGTAATTTAAATACAGTAAAGTTGTACCTTTTTTAAATGTGTAGTTTGAGTTTTGACCAATGCATGCACCCTTGTAACAACCACTACTCCAATCAAGGTATAGAACACTTTTGGCGGGGGGGCTTCCCTGGTGGCACAGTGGTTAAGAATCCTCCTGCCAATGCAGGGGACACGGGTTCGAGCCCTGATCCGGGAAGATCCCACATGGCGCGGAGCAACTAAGCCTGTACGTCACAACTACTGAGCCTGCGCTCTAGAGCCCTCGAGCCACAACTACTGAAGCCCGCGCTCCTAGAGTCAATGCTCCGCAGCAAGAAAAGTCACCACAATGAGAAACCCGTATACCGCAACAAAGAGCAGCCCCAGCTCACAGCAACTAGAGAAAGCCCACGCGCAGCAAGGAAAACCCAACGCAGCCAAAAATAAATAAATCTATTAAAAAAAAAACACCAAACATTTTGGGGGAGTTCCCTGGTGGTCCAGTGGTTAGGACTCTGTGCTTTCACTGCCGAGGGAGTGCATTCGGGTTCCATCCCTGGTCAGGGAATAAGATCCCGTAAGCTGTGCAGTGCGGCCAAAAAAAAAGATATGGAACATTTCTGTCCCCGCCAAATTTTCTTTGTGTCCCTTGGCAGTTGACTCCCACTTTGGTCTCAGTCACTGATCTGCTTTCTGTGACTATAGATTAGTTGGCCATTTCTAGAATTTCACATAAATAATCTCACAGTCTGTGTTCCTTTGTATCTGGCTTCTTTCAGTCAGCATGATTTTAAGATGCATCCATATAGTTGTGTGTCTCAGTGGTTAATCTTTTAACTGCTAAATAGTATTCCACTGTATGGCTGTACTGCAGGTTATCCAATTTCCTGTTGTTCTCCTATTGATGGACATTTGGGTTGTTTCCAGGTTTGGCAACTGAATATAAGTGCTGAGTATATTCACATATACATATATCACAAGTCTTTGTGTGGATATTTGTTCTCAATTCTCTTGAGTAAATCTGTAGCTGTGAATTGCTGGGTTGTATGTAAGTGTATATTTAACTTTATAAGAATCTGCCAAATTGTTTTCCAAACAAATTTCCTTTTAAATTATTTTAATTGATGTATAATTTATACATATGGACACCCCCATGTTTGGTGTACATTTCTGTGGCTTTTTACAGTTGTATAACCACTACCCCAATCAAGGTATAGAACAGCTTCATCCCGCAAGAAATTTTCCTTATGCCACTTGGTAATTGACCATTTCCTCTAGCCCTAGGCAGTCATTTACGCTGTCGTACAAGTGGAACCGTACAGTATGTAGCCCTTTGAGTTTGGTGTCTTTTACTTGGCAGAGTGCATTTGAGGCTAGTCCCTGTCGTGGCATGTGTCAGCGCTTCGTTCCTTTTATTGCCAAATAATATTCCAGTGTTGGGGCAGACCAGTTTGTTTATCCATTCACCAGTAGAAGAACGTGTGAGCTGTTTCTAGTTCAGGTGATCACACATAAAGTTGCCTAAGCATTCACACACAGCTGTTAGCCTGACCACCTAGGAGTAGGATTGTTGAGCCCTGGTAAATGTGCGGTTCACTTTGGAGAACACTTTGGCCGTTCCTGGTGTCCCTCCAGCATGTGTGAGCCTCCCGGTTCCTCTGCATCCAGTGTTTGTCACTGTCAGTGTTGTTGTTTTGAAAGCTGTTCTAATAGGTGTGTACTGCCATCTCGTTGTGTTTTGAATTTACATTTATCTCATGACTAATTGTACTGAGCGTTTTTCCATGTGCTGCTTTGCCATCCATAATACTTTGGAGAAGTATCTTTTAAAATCTTTTGCCCATTTGAAAACTTGGGTTGTTTTCTTAATATTGAGTTTTGAGAGTTTTTCATTTATTTGCAATAGAAGTTCTTTATAAGATACACACTGGGAAAATATTTTCTCCTATTCTAGGGCTTGTCTTTTTTAACAGTGTGTCTTGCTCTCTCTTTTTTTGTTTTTTTTTTTGGCCGCACCTTGTGGCTTGGGGGATCTCAGTTCCCTGACCAGGGATTAAACCTGGGCCACAGCTGTGAAGGCCTGGAATCCTAACCACTAGGCCACCAGGGAATCCTCCAAAAGTGTCTCTTGAATGGCAGAACATTGTAAATTTGAGAAGTCCAACTTAGCCAGTTTTTCTTTTTTGGATCATGCTTTTGGCATCATATTTAAGAAATCGTAGCCTAACCTAAGATCACCAAGAATTTCTTCTGTGTTTTCTTCTAGAGGTTTTATAGTTGCTTTTTACATGTTTTGTTGACAGTGTATGAGAAGTATTTTTATTGCTCTTCATTTAATTTCTAAGAAGTAAGTGTTATTTCTCTATTTGCATGGAACTGTTTTGTCTGGGACAGTCTAGAGGACTAATTCTTAGAAGTAAAGTCTGATTTCTTTTTCCAGCTTAATTCTGGAGCATAGAGAATCATTCTGTGTTGGAAAAGACAAATCTTCCTTCTAGGTTGTTGAAAGGGGATTCTCCTCAAAAGTTGGCTGCAGTGGTGCTGCAGAAGCATTGGCATTGTGTGTGTTAGCTTTTCCTCTGAAGGAAGGACTTTGATGATGAAAATAAAGAGTAGGTTATTGAAATAGTTGGTACAAGATAATTTACAAAGCAGAAACAATCAGTTTGCTTATTTTACAGTCGCTTCCTTAAGTACTTAATGATTAATGGGATAAAAAGTTGTGAATGTGCACTCATATGCAGATTAGTACAAGTAAAACTGGAGAAATTGGAAAAAGATCAGTGGATGGTATTGATATCACTACCATACCCTGGTGGTAATGCTATAGTTGTGGAGAATGTTAGCGCTGGAGGAAAGGGAGCAAAGAGCACAAGTTTCTCTGTATTATTTCTTAGAACTGCATATGAATCTGTGATTATGAAAATGTCAGTTAAGAAAGTAAGACTGGGTTCAAGATCTCAGAGCCAGAAGGTACTTTGGTGGTCATCCCTCAAGTGAGTGATGCACACCCGAAAATGTGGACTAAGTAGCTCGCCCAAGGTTGCTTGGCTAGTTAATGGCAGCAGTGGGTGAGATGACTAGTTCTTCTGACTGACTGTCCACGTGGGCAGTTACACAGAACCAGGACTTGAAAGAGAAGCGGGAACTAGAAGCAGAGGTCTTGCAGCCTCAGAGAGTTCGAGGTTTGGAGGCTGTACTTCATTGTGTGGCTGTGGTGTTTTTTTATTTGTTTGTTTGTTTTTTTAATATTATTTATTTGGCTGTGCTGGGTCTTCGTTGTGGTGTGCTGGGTCTTCGTTGTGGCATGCAGGATCTACTTCCCTGACCAGGGATTGAACCCAGGCCCCCTGCATTGGGAGCAAGGAGTCTTAGCCACTGGACCACCAGGGAAAGTCCCTGGCTGTGGTGTTTTCAGTGTATAGATTAAACACTTCATCTGAAGCTGTTTAGAATAGAATGTTCTTGAATTACATCAAAAAGTCTTTTCAGTGGAGGAGTCAGTAAGTCCATTAATTTTGATGTTGTGTAGACAAATCACTTGATTATGTGAATTTATTTTTTAATTTAGTTTTTATTTTGAAAGATTTCAGACCTACAGAAAATTTGAAAGAATGGTACAATGAACACCCGAATAGTGTTCATTTCGATTCAACAGTTAATCATTTTCCACATTTGTTTCTCTTTTCTTTTTCCCCCCTCTCTCTCTCTATGTGTGTATACACACTATATATAAACACAAATATTCACTTTTTTGTCATGCATACATCATGACCTTTCACTCTTAAATACTTCAGCATACATTGCCTAAGAATAGTATAAAAATAAGAATGTTCTCCTGTACAACCACAATACTATTAACACTTCTAAGGAAAATTAAAAACTGTTTCATAATATTACTTAATAATATTTCATAACATTATCTAATCTAATACTCAGACCCTCACCCTGCCCCCATCACAAAAATATCCTTCATCGTTGGTTTGGTTTTGGTCAAGGTTTCATGCTTTGCACCTGGATATGATTTAATTTCTTTTCATCTAGAGTAGTCCCTTGACTTTTTGCTTTTCGTACCCATTGAAGAGTCTGGGTCAGTTGTCTTATAGAATATTCCGTGTTTTAGATTTTTCTGTTAACTCAAGATTAGATTCCAGTTAAACATTTTTGTTAAGACTACTTCGTATGTGTTGTGGGGTACATACTGTTTCACATCAGAAGCTGCAGTTTCAAGTTGCTTACTGTTAGTGATACTTATTTTGATCACTTGGGTAAGGAAATTTATCTTTTTGATTGAGAAGAAGAGAAACCTACGAACATCACTCAATCAAGTTACCCTTGAGAGGATAGCTCTGTACACTGACAGGTACCAGAAAGTGAGGCAAAAGATGTAGTCACTGCCCACAAAATTGAAGAGCTAGTTGGAGATATTATAGAGATAAATGTTCAAACAGACTGTTGTAGCACAATAAGATGTCTGTTAAAATGGAAGTGTGCACGATACAGCAGAAGCTAGTAGCTTAAAAAAAAAAAACAAAAAAACTAATAGTTGAGCCTGTCGAGGGGAATTGGGAAGGTTTCAAAGCTTCCCCAGAGCCTGGAAGGCTGGCTGCAGAGTCAGCAGGTGGGTAGGTATAGAGAGAGGGTCATTTGGCAGGGGTGACAGCCCGTGTGGAAGCACGGAAGAGAGACAGTGTGCCAGAGAGGGGAGGGAATATGGGTATTGTAGGACCATCATTGCAAGGTGGATGGGGTTGCAGGAGGTGAGGCTTAGGTTAGTGCTGAGGCGATGGTTAGATAGGAAGATTATTTGGTTTTATCCTGAAGGTTGGGGTTTTCAAAATTTTAAAGCAGTGAATCACTTTGTTAAAAGGAAATCTTATGCAGGAACTCAATATATAAAACATAAAAATGGAGCACTGTTTGAAAATTGCCGTAGGTGATGAACTATTATAGTTTGAGCAGGGGAGAATGATGTGATTTAGTGTTTAGAGCAGGTCTGGCATATAATCTGTCTGCAGTAAATATTTGTTGATTGAATGGAGAGTAAAAAGTTCAGTTCTCAGTATAGAATGAGCAGATCGGAACCAGAAAGACACAAGGCCATGGCATTGGCCTAGGTGAGAGCTGACGGGACCTGAACTCCAGATGGAATGAGGCTGCATATGAGGGTGGCAGACGGTTGGACAGTGGTCCCAGTCCCACCCACGGCGCCACGTTATCCCCAGGGAGTGTTCCGGGAATTTGTGGAGGCATTTCTGGTCCCAGTACTGGCGTTTCGTGGTTGGGGGCGGCGTGCTAGATGTCATACAGGGCTCAGGACATCCCCACAATGAGGACTTCACCCCCATCTTAAGAGCTTTCACGTAGGTGAAGGAAAAAATTGGAATCTAAATCCAAACTTCCGTTTTATATGTAAACACAAGATAATTTTTGCAGTGTTTTAACATATATCAAAATTTTTAGGAATGCGACCATTTTTGTGTTTTTTTTAAAGTATTTATTTATTTATTTTGGCTGCGCTGGATCTTCGTTGCGGCATGTGGTATCCTTTTTTTTGAGTTGCGGCATATGGACTCTTAGCTACGGCATGCAGCATATTGTTCCCTGACCAGGGATGAACCCGGGCCCTCGGCATTGGGAGTGCAGAGTCTTACCCACTGGACCACCAGGGAAGTCCCAGAATGCGACTGTTCTGAACCAAGAGAAGCTTATAGTGTTTTGTTTGGAACATTGCTGAGAGTTTTTCACCATTTCGGGACGTCCTATATCATATCTTTTTTTAAAAAATAAATATATCTATTTAATTTATTTATTTTTGGCTGTGTTGGGTCTTTGTTGCTGCACGTGGGCTTTCTCTGGTTGCGGCGAGCGGGGGCTACACTTGGTTGTGGTGCGCAGGCTTCTCACTGCGGTGGCTTCTCTTGCTGTGGAGCACGGGCTCTAGGTGCACAGGCTTCAGTAGTTGTGGCACCCGGGCTCAGTAGTTGTGGCACACGGGCTTAGTTGCTCCGCGGCATGTGGGATCTTCCCTGACCAGGGCTCGAACCAATGCCCTTGCATTGGCAGGTGGATTCCTAACCACTGTGCCACCAGGGAAGCCCCTATATCGTATCTTACTCATCATCGGTCATAGTTGGATTGCTTACACTACAGCCGTGTGTCGGTCTGTGTTCTTACCTTTGGGTTCTGTTTTAACAAGTGACTGACTGTTGTGTCTTGTAGTGAGTCCATGCTTAAGCATTTACATTTTGAAATGTATTTTATGACATATTTCATTTTGTGTCTCCTCTTGACTACAGTTGAGGTAATATATCAATTATGTTATATATGACCAGTGATGAGTAAGATAGGATACAGGATGTTCTGAAATGGTGAAAAACTCTCAGCAGTGTTCCAAACAGAACAGTATAACCTTCTCTTGGTTCAGAACAGTCACATGCCTAAAAATGATGGATGTAGGAAGGCTTTATTATCTATGAATTTTACATCAGGATAATGTGGGGCATGTCAGAACCGTGCTATGAGGAGGGGAGTGCAGGATCTGACAGGGGAAGAATCTCTTGTCTTCTGTGAGTTCTAGAATTCTGGCTTGGGGACTGCCTGCATGTCGTTACTCTTAATTGAGACGAGGATTGGGTCTGGGGTGAAGGTAGTAAGCGTGGGGCATGCTGAGGTTGGGCTTACATGCGACCTTAAAGTAAAGATGTGTGGTAGAAATTGTGAATGGGGATTTGGAGATGAGGAGGAAAATAGCAGTTGACGTTTATGGAGAGTGAGGTGGTTAAGAAACGGGCTGTGGAACCAGCCTGGGTTTGTTGCCTGTTGCCCTGCTCCGTACCTATATGACATCGCACATTGACATAGACTGCTCTCACACCTGGTTTTCTCATCTTTAAAAATGGGAATAATAGTACCTACTCATGGAATTCATTTGGGAATTAAGTGCCTTAAAACAAGTCAAATACCTGAATAGTGCCAATTTAAAAGTTGTCCTCAAATTAGCTATTATTATTGACCAAAAATTCAGTAAGTGCCAAGAATTATAAATTAATATATGAATTGTATCATCTGGTCCTTACAAAACAATATTTTTATGAGAAGACTGAGGCTTAGGGAGATTTACTGTAGATTTGGGAAAGTCATAAATTGTACAGTAAGTAATAAGCCTCAATTGGATAGGATCGAATCAAATGCTGTGAGGTCTTTCTCTTCCATCTGTGATCCTCAGACTGGCAGCCTCGCCTCGCTCGGAAGCTTGTTAGACTTGCAGAATCTGAGGCCTCACCCTCTGTCTGCTGTGTCAGACTCTGAATTTAGATCAGGTTGCCAGGTGGTTCCTGTGCCCCTTAAAGCATGAGAAGCTTTGGGCTCAGAGATGTGAGCTGGTCTAACTCAGCAGGGGTAGAAAACTAGGCAGCCTTGTTAGGTGGTGTACTAGAAGGCTCAGGCGGTAGACCACCGGGTTGGGCCCTGTCCCTTGCTCCAAGTTTTAGCTTTGGGACCTTGGCAGCTCTCTTTCGTTCTCTGGACCTCAGTTTTTTCATCTTTAGGTGAGGCAAGTTGTCTTGCAGCTCTCACATTTTATGGTTTTATGTTCCGGGTCTTCTACTGGGAAGATACTTCTGCAGAATGCTTAGGGTTTGGATGGTGCTAGCGGTAAGCGGCGATCTGGTAGGAGGGTCAGCAGAAGTACACTGAGGAATGAGTACACCATGAATGGAAACGGTGGCTTTTACTAAAGTAAATATATTTTAGTATAATTTCATCCTTTCTGAATTTTGTCCAGAAATCTTAAGATTCAAGAGATACGTTCTTTAAGCATGTCTTTAAATTTAATGCTGGGGCTTCCCTGGTGGCACAGTGGTTGAGAGTCCGCCTGCCGATGCAGAGGACACGGGTTTGTGCCCCGGTCCAGGAAGATCCCACATGCCGCGGAGCGGCTGGTCCCGTGAGCCATGGCCACTGAGCCTGCGCATCTGGAGCCTGTGCTCCGCAACGGGAGAGGCCACAGCAGTGAGAGGCCCGTGTACTGCAAAAAAAATAAAATAAAATTAAAGTAAATTAATGATGGCATGATGCTCATGTGGTAATTAATTTTTCGTTATTCGGCTTATTGTAATTCTCAAGTTAACATTATGTTTGGATATATTTTATATTAAGTTCTAAAACAGTACTATTTTTTAAAAAAAATCTAGAAGTCAGATTTGGGTTCCACATTTGTCAGAGCTTCCTCATTTTCCTTTAAACTTCCTGAGGGCACTGACAGTGTCTACTACTTCTTTGTACCTACAGGGATGATGTCTAGAATAAACACATTTTAGTGTGCTTAGGTATTAGATAACATTTTATTTATTTCTAAATGTAGGCGAGCCACTTTTTTTTAATCTTATTTAGTTTTGGCTGAGTTGGCTCTTTGTTGCTGTGTGTGGACTTTCTCTAGTTGCAGTGAGCGGGGGCTACTCTTTGTTGTGGAGCACGGGCTCTAGGCATGTGGGCTTCAGTAGTTGCAGTACCTGGGCTCAGTAGTTGCAGCACGCAGGCCCTAGAGGGTGCGGGCTTCAGTAGTTGCAGAGTGTGGGTTCAGTAGTTGCGGTGTGCAGGCTCTGGAGCGCAGGCTCAGTAGTTGTGGCACACGGGCTTAGCTGCTCTGCCACATGTGGGGTGTTCCCGGACCAGGGCTCAAACCCGTGTCCCCTGCATTGGCAGGTGGATTCTTCACCACTGTGCCACCCGGGAAGTGTTAGATGATGTTTTATTTGTGTTTGAATTACACATTTTTCCTAAAAATATATTAACTTCTTTGAAGTTGAAAAATCTAGATCTTCTCCCCTTGAATGTAGTTGCAGTGTAATCTTTAGGATTACCCTCAATTTTTATGCCAAACTCAGGTTGAGTGACTGAGGAAAAGGGGTTTGTATTATAAAAAGCAGAGAAAGGTATGTGGGAACTGGAGAGCTCAGTGACAGGCAGCCACAGAGATGTGCTGGAGTAGGTGGAAGCGGGTGTTCTCGGTGGATGGTGAGGTGGAAGGTAACTGAATGGTGCTGAATGAGGTTAAGGTAGCCAGAGACCATCACCTCCCAACGCTGCTTCTTTCCCATCCCCTAGGAGGCCCTTTGGAATGTCCTACTTCTTGCAGGTCACTTCATTTTGAAATCCTTGTTTTAAACAGGGGCTGCATTCTGACTCCTGTGCTGGCTGCCATCTGCTTTTCTCCCAGGTTTAGGAGCGGAAGGCAAGCCAGCAAGCCGGGGAAGCCTAGAGAGAGGGGAGAGGTTGTTCTGAAGGGGGATGGAGGTTGGTTGTTCTCTAAGTAGCTGGCTGCAAATCTGGGTAATTGTAATCTCATCTGTCTTTGTAGAGGTGGTTGGCAGGACCCCAGGAGAGCTTTGTCCTTGCAGGATAGACTTATAGAACAAGTGTGGCTATGATTCAGAATGCTCCTGTCCTCCAAAGAAAAACTATTCAGGGGCAAGGGAGGGGTGGATGGCGGAAATGGGCAGCTGGAGAGGTTTTGCTGGTGGATCAGTCTGTTTCCCCATAGCACTGCTTGATAGTGGAAGACCAGAAGAATAGTTTATCGATTTAATGAATTTTGAAGAAGAGCTCTTTTGATGTATAATTGGCACACAATAAACTGCGTCTGTGTAGAGCTTGGTAAGTTTGGATGTATGTATACACTTATATGTCATCACCAGGTGTCCATGGCCCTCAGGAGTTTCCTGTGCCCCTTTGTGATCCTCACCTCCTCCTGTCCCGCCCCCCCCCCTCCTTTCCCATGTAGCACCAGATCTGCTTTCTCTCACCTACATTAGTTTGCATTTTCCCAGAATTTGGTAGAAATGCCATCACACAGTATGTACTCTTTGGGAGAGGGAGCGATGTGCTTAGTCAGCTCAGCATAATTAGCTTGAGATTCATCCACATTGTGGCATATGAAGTAGTTCATGTCTTTTTATTGCCGAATACTTTCCCCCTTTATGGGTTTACCGTGATTTGTTTATCCAGTTCACCTGTTAACAAACATTTGTGTACCATTCCTTAGACATAAATTTTCATTTCTCTTGGGTGAATACCTAGAAGTAGAATGGCTGGATAATATGGTAGGTGAACACTTAACTGAAAAAATTATTTATTTATTTACTTATTTATTTATTTTCAAAGAATTTATTTATTTTATTTTTGGCTGCGTTGGGTCTTTGTTGCTGCACGCGGGCTTTCTAGTTGCGGTGAGCAGGGTCTACTCTTCGTTGCGGTGCAAGGGCTTCTCATTGTGGTGGCTTCTTTTGTTGCGGAGCATGGGCTCTAGGCGTGCGGGCTTAGTTCCGAGGATGTGGGATCTTCCCGCGCCAGGGATCGAACCTGTATCCCCTGCATTGGCAGGCAGATTCTTAGCTACTGCACCACTCGGGAAGTCCCTAGAGTCATTTTAGATTTACACAAAAGTTATTGTGACAGTACAGAGAGTTCATGTGTATCAGGGTCAGCAAACTTTTCCTGTAAAGGGCCAGATAGTAAATATTTTAGGCTTTGTGGACAGGTGGCCTTTCTTGGAATTGCTCAGTTCTGCCAGTGTAAGGCAGAAGCGGCCATAGACGGATTATGAGTAAATGAATGGGCATGGCTGTGTTCTAATGAAACCTTTATCTGGGGGACGTGCCATGCAGCTTGTGGGATCTTAGGTCCACCACCAGGGTTTGGACCAGGGATTGAACTCGGGCCCTGGCAGTGAAAGCACTGAGTCCTAACCACTGGACCACCAGGGAACTCCCCCAGTAAAACTTTATAAAAGCAGATGGCAGGTTGGATTTGGCCCGTGGGCTTTAGTTTGCTGACTGCTGCTGAATACCCTTTACCCAGCTTTCCTAATATTTAATCTTACACAACCATGGTACACTTGTCAAAACTAAGATATTAACTTTGATACAGTACTGCTAACTAAACTCAGACGTTATTCGGATTCTGCAGTTTCCCCTGTGTGTCTTTGTTTCAGGTTTCAATCCTGCATGCCAGTTACACTTAGTTATCCTGTCTCCTCAGTCTGTTACTGTCAGCTGGAGACTCTGGATACTCATCTTATTCTGTGAGTTTTGTTGCTCAAATTGTTCTAGCTTTAGCCTTTGGGAGTTCTTTCAGGTTAGCCTGTGTCTTTTAGATATGTCCTCATTTTTTCTGTTTTGAATACTTTAATTTTTGGCTGCACGGCATGCTGGATCTTAGTTCCCTGACCAGGGACTGAACCTGAGCTCCCTGCAGTGGAAGTGCTGAGTTTTAACCACTGGACCACCAGGGAAGTCCCTTGAATACTTTCTGACCGAATAGTATTCCTTTGCATGGATGTACTCCTCCTTTTTGTTGATCCTTTCATGAGATGGTAGACATTTGGATTGTTTCCACTGTTTGGCTGGTATGAATATTAGCTTTGCGTATTTGCTCACGAGTGTTTGTGTGGACATGTATTTTCTTTTCTTTTGGGTGGATATCTAGGAGTGGGATTGGAGTTGTATTTAACTTTTTAATAAACTGCCAAATTTACTTACCAAAGTGGCTGCACCAGTTCCAGTTTCTCCCATCATTGTTAGTACTCGTTATTGTCTGTACATTATGACATTCTAGTGGATGTGGAGTGGTACGTCTTTGTGGTTTTGATTTGTATCTCCCTAATGCTAATGATGATCAGTACCTTTTCATGTGTTTATTAGTGATTCACATATCTTTGATGAAATTTCCATTAGGATCTTTTGCTCATTTTAAAAATTAGTTTGTCTATTAAGTGTATGTATTCTGGATACAAGTCTTTTATCAGAAAATATTATTTTACATATATTTTCTCTCAGTCTGTGGGTTGTCTTTTCTGAAGTTTAGAATGTTGATGAATTCTAATTTATCAATTTATTCTTTTGTGGTTGTGCTTTTATCATCATATCTAAGACATTTTTTCCTTGCCCAGGGTCACAAGGGTTTTCTCTTACGTTTTCTTTTTCTTTTTTTGGCCATACGGCGTTCGGAACCTCCCTGACCAGGGAGTGAACCTGCGCCCCTTGCAGTGGAAGCATGGAGTGTTAACCACTGGGCCACCAGGGAAGCCCCTCTTACGATTTCTTTAAGAAGTTTTATTGTTTTAGATTTTATATTTAGGCCTGTGATCCATTTTGAATTGGTTTTTGCGTATGGTGTGAGGCATTAATCAAATTTGTTGTTGTTTTGTTTTGAGTATGTTATAGCACCATTTGTTGAAAAGGCTGTCCTTTGTTCACTGAATTGCCTTTGTCCTTTTGTCAAGAATCAGTTGCCTGTATATGTGTCGGCTCACTTCTGGACTGTTTATTCTATTTCATTACTGAATTTGTTTTTAGGCTGATACCACACTATCTTGATTACTGTAGTTTTGTAATAAGTCTTAAAATTAAATAATGTTAGTAATGTTCACTCTTTTGTTCATTTTTTGTTGTTTTGGCTATTTTATGTCCTTTGCATTTCCATATGAATTAAAAAATTTTTTTCCATTTATTTATTTATTTGGCTGTGTCGTGTCTTTTGTTGTGGCACTTGGGCTTCTCTCTAGTTGTGGCTCTCAGGCTCCAGAGCGCGTGGGCTCAGTAGCTGCGGTGCGTGGGCTTAGTTGTCTTGTGGCATGTGGGATCAACCAGGGATCAAACCCATGTCCCCTGCATTGGAAGGTGGATTCTTAACCACTGGACCACCAGGGAAGTCCCTCCATATGAATTTTAGAATTACTGAGATTTTGATTGGGATTGTGTTGACTATATAGATCATTTTTTGGAAAATTGACCTTTTAATCGTACTTAGTATTCTCTCTTTGTTCAGATTTTCTTCAGTTTCTCAGAGGAAAATTTTATATTTTTCAGTTGAGGTCCTGCCTTTTGTTAGATTTTTCCTGAAGCATTTTATACTTTTTTTATTCTGTTGTACATTAAAAAAAAATTCCAGTTGTTCTTTGCTAGTTTACAGGAATGCCCTTGAGCTTTTTATATTGAGCTTATATCTAATTGTCCTAAACTCACTTCTTCTAGCATTTTTTTTGTAGATTCCATTGGATTTTCAACATAAGTGATAATTTTATCAGCAAATAAGACAGTTTTGCTTCTTTCCCATCTGGGTACCTCTTTTTTTTTTTTTTTTTGCCGTATTGCTCTGTCTAGAACTTCCCATAAAACATCAGGTAGAAGCAGCCAGAGCAGACATCCTTGTCTTGTTCTTCATCTGAGGGAAAGCATTCAGACTTTCACCCTTTTCCTTTTGATTTCTTCCTGAACCTATGGGTTATTTAGAAGTATGTTAATTTAGTTTCAGATACTTGGGAATTTTTCAGAGAGCTTTCTATTATTGATTTTTTTAAACATCTTTTTTGGAGTATAATTGCTTTACAACATTGGTTAGTTTCTGCTGTATAACAAAGTGAATCAGCTATATGCATACATATATCCCCATATCCTTCTGTGTCTCCCACCCTCCCTATCCCACCCCTCTAGGTGGTCACAAAGCACTGAGCTGATCTCCCTGTGCTGTGCAGCTGCTTCCCACTAGCTATCTGTTTTACATTTGGTAGTGTATATATGTCAGTGCCACTCTCTCACTTTGTCCCAGCTTACCCTTCCCCCTCCCTGTGTCCTCAAGTCCATTCTCTACATCTGCGTCTTTATTCCAGTCCTGCCTCTAGGTTCATGAGAACCATTTTTGTTTTTAGATTCCATATATATGTGTTAGCATATGGTATTTGTTTTTCTCTTTTTGACTTACTTCACTCTGTATGACAGACTCTAGGTCCATCCACCTCACTACAAATAACTCAGTTTCGTTTCTTTTTATGG
This sequence comes from Mesoplodon bidens, assembly GCF_964165515.1. Classification (NCBI taxonomy): domain Eukaryota; kingdom Metazoa; phylum Chordata; class Mammalia; order Artiodactyla; family Ziphiidae; genus Mesoplodon; species Mesoplodon bidens. The sequence continues at coordinate 326,026 of NC_138167.1, read as the reverse complement.
CTGAGTCATATTCCATTGTATATATGTGCCACATCTTCTTTATCCATTCATCTGTGGATGGACACTTAGGTTGCTTCCATGTCCTGGCTATTGTAAATAGTGCTGCAGTGAACATTGTGGTACATGACTCTTTTTGAATTGCAGTTTTTTCCAGGTGTATGCCCAGTAGTAGGATTGCTGGGTCATATGATAGTTCTGTTTTTAGTTTTTTAAGGAACCTCCATACTCTTCTCCCTAGTGGCTGTATCAATTTACATTCCCACCAACAGTGCAAGAGGGTTCCCTTTTCTCCACATCCTCTCCAGCATTTATTGTTTGTAGATTTTTTTTTTTTTTTTTTTTTTTTTGCGGTATGCGTCCTCTCACCGCTGCGGCCTCTCCCGTTACGGAGCACAGGCTCCGGACGCGCAGGCTCAGCGGCCATGGCTCACGGGCCCAGCCGCTCTGCAGCATGTGGGATCTTCCCGGACCGGGGCACAAACCCGCGTTCCCTGCATCGGCAGGCGGACTCTCAACCACTGCGCCATCAGGGAAGCCCTGTTTGTAGATTTTTTGATGATGGCCATTCTGACGTGTGAGGTGGTACCTCATTGTGGTTTTGATTTGCATTCTTGAATGATCAGTGAGGTTGAGCATCCTTTCATGTGTTTGTTGGCAATCTGTATATCTTTGGAGAAATGTCTATTTAGGTCTTCTGCCCATTTTTGGATTGGATTGTTTGGTTTTTTGATATCGAGCTGCATGAGCTGCTTGTATATTTTGGAGATTAATTCTTTGTTGCTTCGTTTGCAAATATTTTCTCCTATTCTGAGGGTTGTCTTTTCGTCTTGCTTATGGTTTCCTTTGCTGTGCAAAAGCTTTTATGTTTCATTAGGTCCCATTTATTTTTGTCTTTATTTCCATTTCTCTAGGAGGTGGGTCAAAAAGGATCTTGCTGTGATTTATGTCATAGAGTGTTCTGCCTATGTTTTCCTCTAAGAGTTTTATAGTGTCTGGCCTTACATTTAGGTCTTTAATCCATTTTGAGTTTATTTTTATGTATGGTGTTAGGAAGTGTTCTAATTTCATTCTTTTACATGTAGCTGTCCAGTTTTCCCAGCACCACTTATTGAAGAGGCTGTCTTTTCTCCATTGTATACTCTTGCCTCCTTTATCAAAGATAAGGTGACCATGTGTGGGTGGGTTTATCTCTGGGCTTTCTGTCCTGTTCCATTGATCTGTATTTCGGTTTTTGTGCCAGTACCATACTGTCTTGATTGCTGTAGCTTTGTACTATACTCTGAAGTCCGGGAGCCTGATTCCTCCAGCTCTTGTTTTTCTTTCTCAAGATTGCTTTAGCTATTCAGGGTCTTTTGTGTTTCCATACAAATTGTGTAATTTTTTTGTTCTCATTCTGTGAAAAATGCCATTGGTAGTTTGATAGGGATTACATTGAATCTGCAGACTGCTTTATGTAGTAGAGTCATTTTCACAGTGTTGATTCTTCCAATCCAAGGACATGGTATATCTCTCCATCTATTTGTATCATCTTTAATTTCTTTCATCAGTGTCTTATAGTTTTCTGCATACAGGTCTTTTGGATCCTTAGGTAGGTTTATTCCTAGGTATTTTATCCTTTTTGTTGCAGTGGTAAGTGGGAGCGTTTCCTTAATTTCTCTTTCAGGTTTTTCATCATTAGTGTATAGGAATGCAAGAGATTTCTTGCATTATTTTTGTGTCCTGCTACTGTACCAGATTCATTGATTAGCTCTAGTAGTTTTCTGCTAGCATCTTTAGGGTTCTCTGTGTATAGTATCATGTCATCTGCAAACAGTGACAGTTTTACTTCTTCCTTTCTGATTTGGATTCCTGTTATTTTTCTTCTCTGATTGCTGTGGCTAAAACTTCCAAATCTATTATTGATTTTTAACTTAATTCCATTTTGGTCAGACGAGTTACTTTATATGACTTGCATCCTTAAAATTTATTGAGACTTGTTTTGTGGCCCAGAATGTGGTCTCTCTTGCCAACTATTCTGTGTGTACTTGAAAAGAATACGTAGTCTGTTATTGTTGTCTGGAGTGTTCTGTGAATGGCAATTCAGGAATTTTGTATCTTTTAACACAAAAAGGGTGAAATAAGAAATGGATTCATTTCTCTTTCCCCAAATTCATAGTGAGAATCCTTGGAAATCCTGACATCTCTTTCTACTAGCTGAGGAGCAGTCTCCTGATTGGAATGACAGCTCTGAACTGGAGGACATTATTTCATTAGTGCACTAAGCAGCCACAGAGATTACCTGATTGGCTACTGAATAATTAAATGAAATTGCTTGTAATTCTTTGAGCATACACAGAACTAATTAAGTTAACCCTTTATTGCCCAGTATGCCTGGGGTATTCTTTAATGAATATAGAAGAGCCTAAAATCCTTGAAAACTCTGAGGTAAAGATGTTTCAGTCAGTTTCAAGAGAAGACCTTGTTTAAGAGGCATATTAAATAAAAATAAAGATAAAACAAAAAATAATTACAGATTCAGAAACTAGTCCTCTGACAACTTGAATATTCCTTTATTTGACAACTTGAATATTCCTTTATTAACTGATTTTGGAGTCTTAATGGAAAAGCTTCTATACCAACCTTTCTTTTACATAGCCAGTTTTACTTTTCAAGGAGATTTCACTGTAGAAGCATTTCCTTGGTTATTTCATCATATCCTTGCATCAGCCTGTGAGACACAGAGTCAGGTTAGTGAAAGAGAAGGCTGCACTGGATTATAAATCACAGGGGGTGAACAAAATATGGACTAGAATCTCAGAATTGGAAGAGTTCTTGGATAAGGTGATGGACATCTGGTGGTTGAGGACATTAAAATGCAGAAAAGCCAGTGGTTGTCTAATAGCCATTCTCAACAGGGGGTGACATGCCCCTCTGAGGACTTTGGCAGTGTCTTGAGACATTTTTGGTTGCCACAAGTTGGGACATGGGGGCTACTAGTATCCAGTGGGTAGAAGCCAGGGAAATTGTCAAATATCCTACAATCCCCGGAACAGAACAGTCCTCTGGCTCAAAATGTCAATACTGCTGAGCTTAAGAAAGGTCTGCATTCAGTTGATCTTGAGTTTTGATTAGAACCTGGATCTCCAAAACTGCTTCCAGTGACTTACATAGTCTCATCATTAGCTGCTCTTATGTTTCATTTTTTCAACTTCATTTAAAAAAATCGAGGTAAAATTCACATTAACATAAAGTTAACCATTAACCATTTTAAAGTGTACAATTCATTGACATTTAGTAAATTCAATATGTTGTGCAACTGCCATCTCTGTGTAGTTCCAGGACATTTCCATCACCCCAGAAGGAGACCCCACACCCTTTAGAGGACACTTCATCCCCTGCCCCAACTCTGGCAACCACTAGTCGTCTTCTGTCTCTGTAGATTTTATTTTATTTTTTTTTAATTTAATTTTTACGTCTGTGGATCCTGAATTCTCTTTATGTGGTGCTTTGGAAAGAACACTGGACGAGAAGTCAGGAGAGTGGACGTGACATCTGGGGTCCCCATTCTTTTCTTACTGTCAGTGATGGGGGCAAAGCATTCACCCGACCTAAGCTGCCCCCATTTCCCCTTTATTTATGTTGCTGCCAGCCCAGTAGCCAGAATATTTTTCTGCTTTACACGAGATCTTTAAAATCTGAAATTCTAACCCACAGTCTTTTTGCTCAGAATTTTTGTTGGATGTCTGTAACAGAATTTAAATTCTACACTGATTTCTTTCTTACCCAGGATGCTTCTGAGCCACCTTCCCAGATGCTGAACTAAATATCCTTGCATTGATGTGCTCAGAATTAGAGAGTGAAGTGCTTAGGGAAGTAAATTCATCCCATTACTAAACATAAATGTATTTGGGGTCACCTAGTTTAGCACCTAACTTGTATTGCTTTGTAACTAAAAAAACCCCGACAAACCCAAACGAAGTATATTCCTATATTATCATTCCTGCTTAAAACCCTCCAATGGCTACTTCTTGCATTTAGAATAATTCCTGAATTCCTTACCATTGTATAGTAGGGTCCCCACAGTCTTTCTGCTCTCATGGCCTGGCCTGTGCCATCCTCTCCCTAGCTCTTGTTGTGGCCACAAGAGCCTTTTTTTTCTCATAAAGGCTCCCAGCTCCTTACGGCCTCTGCACCAGCTGTTGCCTCTATTTGGACGGCATAGGGGAACATGCCTTGTACTAGTTTTCATATCTCGGCTCACATGTCATCTTGGTGAAACCTTCGCTGATTATTCTATCTATGGCTTGTTTTAAAAATTTAAAGTGAGTATCGTAGAGAGACTAATGCAGTGAATTCCCATTACGCGTACTGTTGCTCATGGTCACCCAGTTTAAAGTACCCCTGCCTTGCTTCCTGTCACTCTCTGTCATACTGCTCTTTTCAGTGTTCTTTTTCTGCAGTTACCTTTTCTGTTTACCCCCCCCCAGAAGTTTCTTTGAGCAGGCATCTTTGTCTATCCTATTGACTCTTGAGCCCCTAGTGCCTGGAACATGTCCCTCTGTCTGTGTACATAGTAGGTGCTCAGTAAATATTTACTGAATGAATGAATGAAATGAAATAAACTTCTGCACATCAGGGACTGTGTTTAACCCATATTTGTCTTTTTTAAAATTTTACTTATTTATTTTTGGCTGTGTTGGGTCTTCGTTTCTGTGCGTGGGCGTTCTCTAGTTCCGGTGAGTGGGGGCCACTCTTCCTCGTGATGCGCGGGCCTCTCACTGTGGCGGCCTCTCGTTGCGGAGCACAAGCTCTCGACACGCAGGCTCAGTAGTTGTGGCTCACGGGCCAAGTTGCTCCGCGGCATGTGGGATCTTCCCAGACCCGGGCTCAAGCCCGTGTCCCTGCATTGGCAGGCGGATTCTCAACCAGTGTGCCACCAGGGAAGCCCCTGTATTTGTCTTCTTCACTGTGCCTGATACAGAGCTACTGCACTCGCAGTCACCACTCTAGTGGCCCTCTTGCAGGACTTCTTTAATGGAAAGGAGGAGAGTATACTTTGCTTCCATTTCCTTTCAGATCACTTTGCTTGTATAATAAGATTGGAGATTGTTTCCTCTTGCCAGATTCACTTGGTTTTTAATCTCAGTTGTGGTCTGCTCATAGGTAATTTGTAACACATTCTAGAAGCCCACATTTATCTTGCCTTTTCCTGATTGGTTGTTTCTAGAACTGTGGAAGGTAAGATCATCAAGGTTTAACTCCCAGTTTTACAGATGAGGACTTTGCCCAGGGTCATATGGTAAGGTAGTGGGTTCGTTTGGGATTGGAAACAAGACCCAAGGCTAGCAGTTAACAATACTGAATCATTTTCTCATCGTTTCATATTTATCAGTTCTGTTTTATTAGTTGGACTCTTAATTTCCTTGTAATCAGGGGCCCTGTGTTGTACTCTGAGTACCTTCCATGGCTTTAATTTATTTATTTTTATTGGAGTGTATTTGCTTTACAACGTTGTGTTAGTTTCTGCTGTCCGGGAAAGTGAATCAGCTATACGTATACATATATGCCCTCCCTCTTGAGCCTCACGACCCCCCACCCCCCCACCCAACGTAGCTTTTACCACCAAGCACAGAGTAATGTTTTTGGACTAGGAGAATAATGTAAGGGCATTGCTTTATTTGAGAATTAATTTAATTTAGTATTACATTTCTCCCTGCCTTATGGGAAGAGACACCAGAGGGCACATCTTGCTTACTTGTGCAATGGGTACGTACAAGAATTGGGAATGGGGCAGATGAGACTGGGAGGGTTAACAGAAGGCTGCAGATGGAGGCTTCGCTGTTGGCGTGAGTCCATCACTTCCTGCTTCCAGTCCAGTGTGAAAGACCATCTGGGCCTCCCCTGAGTACAAGAATGTGATGTAATGGACGTGGGATGTAAAAGCTGGGTTTTGCTGAAAGTAATTGTCAGGTTAGGTAGATTTGGAAATGTTCAATACAGAGACGGGATACATAGAACTGAAGACTTGGACTAGGTAGTTCTTAATCTATGACATCTCTTTCCACTTATCTAGTAAAATCCAGAACATTGGTTACCTTGGTTCCAATTTTAATTTATCAAAAGAAAACTTAAGTAAATGTCAAAATTAACAGTACCTTTTCTCACAAAGTTCATTGTAAAAACTTTAGAAGATTGAGATAGGCAAAAAAAGAAAATAAAATGACTATAATTAGTTATTTTGAGCCTATGTACGTCTATTTATATACATACAGACATATACTTAAAAATTTTTTTTAATAAAATTTATTTATTTATGGCTGCGTTGGGTCTTCATTGCTGTGCGCAGGCTTTCTCTAGTTGTGGCGAGCGGGGGCTACTCTTCGTTGTGGTACATGGGCTTCTCATTGTGGTGGCTTCTCTTGTTTCTGAGCACGGGCTCTAGGTGCATGGGCTTCAGTAGTTGTGGTGCATGGGCTCAGTAGTCGTGGCTCACAGCCCTAGAGCGCAGGCTCAGTCGTTGTGGCCCACGGGGCTTAGTTGCTCTGCGGCATGTGGGATCTTCCCGGCCCAGGGCTTGAACCCGTGACCCCTGCACTGGCAGGCGGATTCTTAACCACTGCGCCACCAGGGAAGTCCCCCCCCCCACCCCTGACACCGCCACATATTTTTAAAGTATATGTCTGGGACTTCCCTGTTGGCGCAGTGGTTAAGAATCCTCCTGCCAGTGCAGGGGTCACGGGTTCAATCCCTGGTCCGGGAGGATCCCACATGCCACGGAGCAACAAAAGCCCCGTGCGCCACAATGACTGAACCTGTGCTCTAGAGCCCGCGCGCCACAACTACTGAAGCCCGCGCGCCTAGAGCTCGTGCTCCGCAACAAGAGAAGCCACCGCAGTGAGAAGCCCGTGCACCACAACAAAGAGTAGCCCCCGCTTGCCGCAACCAGAGAAAGCCCGCGCGTAACAACAGAGACCCAATGCAGCCAAAAATAAATAAATAATAAATAAACTTATTTAAAAATTCAAAGTAAAAAAAATATGTGGTATCAGTATAACATTATATGATATAGTTTTATTTATTTTTAAAAGTAATATATAATGAACATTTTCCCTGTTAACATGCAGGTCTGTACTGTTGTTACAATCAGACGTGACTATGCTATCATTTATTTACCCACTTCCTCTGTTGTTGGACATCTGGGTTTTCCCCAATCTTACATACACTGACAGTGCTAAGATGGCATCTTTGTATATGTGTGTACATGACTCCTTCCTTAGGATAGTGGAATTTCTCTACTCATGGTTAGGTACCAATTCCTTTTAAGTGATGTTTTTGATTGTCATGGCTGATATTCTAGAAGCTTGCCTCATTTCTCCTGCATGTTGAATGAGTGATGATCCATAGCTGTGGCTGCAGTTTTGGTGTTCTTATTTATTATAACTAGAAACGATTGGGGAAGGGTAATTTCTGTGTATTCAGTCTGGTTCCCCAAAGTAAGGCAATAGGAATTGTCACCATTGAGTCGTAATGGTGCGACCAAAGCCAGTTAATAAAGTCATGCTGTTATGTTCTTAGAGCTACACTTCATTTTCTGTTTCTGGCTTTTCTTTCCATTTTAATTCCCTGCCCTGCCCCTGTACCCTACAGCTACTTCTGTGTGTGCCTAAAGCAGGCCTGGGTTTTGGCTTAGCTCCCATTCTTAGGGCTGAAGAAGCCTTTGGCTCCCAGTACAAAATTGTGTATCACTTGCTAATTTTCACATTGGGGGAGGGATACGAGGACTGTTCCAAATCCCTACTGTCTTCAGCAGAGGTAACTGATGGAAGATGCTGCCGTGGGGTCAGCTAAAAGTTGGAGAACCTTTTTTTCCAGAGGCTCTGCTGAAGGCAAATGAGGACTTCTGAGGTTTGGAAGGTTGTGTCTGGAAGTCCGTCTGTATCCCTCAAAGCTCTTTGAAGTAATTGGAGAAGCTTAAAAGTGACTTAAGTCTCCATTAGTGGGGTATTGTGTCTCTGTGGGGATGGGTGGGGCCGGAGCCATCCAGAGCCGCCTCCTTTCTCACGGTCTGTTTGTTTGTGCATCTGTACTCTGTCCCTCGAGGGGGGTGTTCTCTTTTGGCTGATAGGCTGCAGTCAGACTTTCGATGGCCCGTTGCCACAGTTTTCTTCGGGAAACGCCCGACACCCCACTGTAAAGCTGCTCCGAGGTCGCGGGGGTCTGATCTCAGCTCCACTGCCTTGCATGGGGTGCACAGACCTTCCCTTGATCTTGTTGGGGGCACCTTCTGCAGAGCCTTTAGGTAGCTATGAGGTTAGTTTTAGATGAGGGGGATCTGTGATGATTGTGGACCCTCGTATAAAGGGGTCAGAATCAGAAAATTATTCTTGTGGGGAGAACAATGAAAGGAAGCTTACAGTTCTGACCTTGGAAGCTGGAGTGTGGAGAAACACAGGAATGAGTTGTGTACCCGCACGGTCTGACTTCTTCCTTTGCAAGGTTTCTCTTTTTCAGGCACTTACCCTTCAAGACCTAGAGTCACACTTGGAGGCCATAGTGTCTGTGCTTAGACTTTGCTTTTAACTGTTCGCAAGTGGATCCTTAGTGCACTGGTCTGTCTTGGCGGTGGTTGCCCCATGTGGTCACACTCATCAGTCCGACCGTGGGTTGGCTCGCTCCTCCCCCAGCACTGTCCAGATCCGCGCGTCTGAGCAGCAGGAAAGTGGAATGGTTGGTCTCAGAGGACCATCTCCATTGCAGGACCTTAGGTCCAGTTTTCCATTTGGCATTTTGGACCTGCCCTCCTCTCCAGATGTTCTGTAAGCTAGATGTGCAGTTTTTACTGATTGATTGATTGCTGTGTTGGGTCTTCGTTTCTGTGCGAGGGCTTTCTCCAGTTGCGGCGAGCGGGGGCCACTCTTCATCGCAGTACGCTGGCCTCTCACTGTCGTGGCCTCTCCCGTTGTGGAGCGCAGCCTCAGTAGTTGTGGCTCACGGGCTTAGTTGCTCTGCGGCATGTGGGATCTTCCCAGATCAGGGCTCGAACCCATGTCCCCTGCATTGGCAGGCAGATTGTTAACTACTGTGCCACCAGGGAAGCCCTAGATGTGCAGTTTAAAACTAGTCCAAGTTTCACATGCATTTGGAGGACGGAGTCTAAAATCACTCTAGGTCTCTAGAAGACAGGTTCTCGATGACGACCAAGTTTTGAATTGTGTTGCAAGTACTTTGTTGTTGATTATGAATTACCTTAGTTGGCAAAGGATACACGTAAACGATTAATTAGAGCAGATGTAATGTTTTCGCTCACTCTCTAGGATGGGGGAAAACTTGTTGGGGTGAGGAGTTGAGTGGATCACAGCTAGTAGGGGCCGGAGTCCGTCCATCATTCACCTTAGCCCTTCTTGGTGATCTTTCCTGTTGGAAGCATGCTTACGTGTTTAAGGAGTCTGTTTGTAACCAGTGATTAGTTCCAGAAGTGTGGTTTTAAAAGTGAGAGTTCCCTATATACGATGTTAAAATAGTTTTTATTAAATTGTCTCTTACGTAGTTGGTGGAAAAGTGTAAGCTGGTGACTCAGTTCACTTAGAAGCTATTTGTATTGGTACCTTTCAGGCCTAGCAGTGGGCACCTAAGTGTTTGAATAAATGAATCAGTAGGTGAAATGATGTTCTTCTGGCGGTTGGACTGTACCTGTTGCCAGGCACTTGGCTTTTAGTCCTAGTCACTAACTTCAGTGTCCCTTTCCTTGCCTCCTTAGAAGGTCCAGCATTCTGCCCTGCCTCCTTGGCCTAGTGTTCTCACTCATCATGCTGCTGCTTATTAGGTGAACTGATTTCCTGCTACAGATTTCAAATAAAGAATTTTATAACTAATAGAGTAATTCAGATGTAAATTGGGACATGACTGGCACTTTGGGTATAATTCATTGGAGCACAGGCAGTGTGACATGGCCCATAGTTTTCCTTCATATTTTATATTGTTCCTCTAGAGAGATACCCATAGATGGACAACATTTTCTGGGTGATTCCAGGTTAGTACTTTACAGTGTCCAATTCTACTAAATCCTAGGTTCTCCAGTTATTTCATGGTGTTGTAAAACTCAAGGCACTCAAGATAAAATTTTAATTCACCTATAGAAATAATTCCCTATAAAAGGATACAAGGTACAAAACTAAGGTACTGTACAGTGTCTGAAATCACCCCCTTTGCTATAAACTAGAGAGAAGAGAAAGTGAAATGTTTGTACATTATAATAGAAGAGAAAGGTCATCTCATCTTCTCACATGTGCTAGTGTACAGTAGCATTACCTTTTAGTACCATGTGTGAGCTCTCTGGGGCTGCAGTTGAAAGGAGATAATTTAGTGTCCAAATACATCTGAACTCTCAGAAACAATGTGACCTATGATATAGTACATCAAAGTATAGTAAAAATCTGAAAATCCAGCATGTATTCCAGAAAATCCTGATGGTATAGCATCTGTGTACTAACCACTAGGCGTACAAAGAGATTTTTATTGTAATATGTTTTGTTGTGGGTAGGTAGAGTGCATTTATTAGAACTGTTTGGCTTGCTGGTGACATTAACAAATTGTGATACATCCTAGGTGAATGGGAGAGTATATTTTACCATTCTTGATATAGTTGCCATTTTATGTAATGCAGTTTGGAAGTCAAATGCTATATTCAGTTGTGATTATCTCGAAGTCTTTTGACTTTTTATTTCATATATAATTTATGATGATGGCCTCAAGCCAGTAGCAGATGTGTAGTGATAGTGGGGTGGGGTAACCTTAGTGATATACCACCAGAAAACAGCACTAATAAAGTGAATTGAATAAGGTAAAAACAGAAATGTGACCATTCAGGATTTCAATATAGGTTATCTACATCGAGTGGTATAAATTTTTTTATTGAAGTATAGTTGATTTACAGTGTTGTGTTTCTCCTGTACAGTAGAGTGATTCAGTTATACATATGTATACATTCCTTTTTAAATATTCTTTTCCATTGTGATTTATCATAGGATATTTAATATAGTTCTCTGTGCATAGGACCTTGTTGTGTATGGTGTTAATTTTTATACATAAGGGTAACGTTTATTTGCTTTAAATAGGAAAAGAAACTTGCACTTTTTTCTGATTTGTTAGATTGTTCTCCCTTCAGGGTCCACAGCCCTTTAATACGTAGCACAGCTTCTACACTAAGCCACTCAACAAACCTCTTTTACAAGCCGTTTCTGCAGTACTGAAGAATTCTGTTTATATTTGTGGGTATTTCTTAATGTAAGATTATTTAATCAACTATGTTTTCAATAAGATTGTACCTGCATATGTTGTATTATAGTTCATTTAAGTTACCATACCTTCTACCATTGAAATGTCCACCACACAGAGCAGAAGACGAGAAGGTGTCAACTAGCCTTCCGCAGTCAGAAAATCTGAGTCCAGGCCACAGTGGATTAGCAGTTATTCTGCCTTTTGCTTTTGGCTTGCCTTATTGGTGGAGAGGAAAGACGCCTGGTAGCACATCTTCCCGAGATGATGGTTGTGTTTACAAGTGAGTCAGAATTTGGAGTTTAAAAATGTGGACTTTAGCAATTTCACTTTATCTGTATACTGCAAATAATTTGAAGCTTTTAATCTGTCCATCAAAAATCCATCCATCCATCCATCTGTAGCATCCAACTGAGCACAAACTTTCGTCTTCCATTTAAATTTCATTCACTGGAGATTTGAGGCCTCATCACTGCTTCCTGAGGCCCAGTATACTGATGATTTCTGGGAAGAACCTTGGTAGGATTCTTTTTAATATTTCCAGGTTTTTCGCGTTCTGCGTTGGGGAGGTTGAGATGGTGAAATTATGAAGCCAGCAGTTAGTGCTGAGGGAGTCGAGTGCCCTGTTTACTGAAATACTTTTGAACTCGGTCCCCTTAATAGTGATGAATTTCATGTGAAATGTTTGGACTTAGGCAGGTAAGGTATGTGTAGAGTCCAAAGTAAGTTAGAGACACAAAGAAAGGAGTAGTGATTTTTATCTTTATTAAAGTGCTTCAAAATGATTACTAATACTGAATTTAGAATTCCTTAATTTTGTGAGTGAAGAAGATGGAATATATACCCTTTTAATTGTTTTTTTCTAGACCTTTATTGTTCCTTACTGATTTTTTTTTTTTTGCGGTACACGGTCCTCTCACTGTTGTGGGCTCTCCTGTTGCGGAGCACAGGCTCCGGATGCGCAGGCTCAGTGGCCATGGCTCACGGGCCCAGCCGCTCCGCAGCACACGGGATCTTCCCGGACCGGGGCACGAACCTCTGTCCCCTGCATCGGCAGGCGGACTCTCAACCACTGCGCCACCAGGGAAGCCCACCTTACTGATTTTTATGTCGGTTTCCTTGGCTGTCAAATATTGATCAGTTCCTTCCCCTCATTAATGCTCTGAATGGTAGAGTGGGTGAGGCAAAAGAGGATGTTAGTTAAGGGCTTGGGCTCAGAACTGTCTGGATTCAGATCTCTGTCATGCTGTGAATGGACCGAGACTATCTAATTACTTTTCCAGTTTGGACCATTAGATTGTTGCAGTGCTTTGCCTTTTAAAAAAAAAAGTAATAAAGTACCAATGGATATCAAATGTGCACATTTATGATTATTTCCATATGATAAATTCCTGAGAGGGCTGGTCTTTTTTAAAAGTCTCTCCATATAATGTCACATTGAAGTGTTCAGATGTGTTCTTTCACAACAGAGGAACTTCTTTTAAGAATTTAAAATTGCTTCGTCACACAGCTAGCGGTTTGGTGAGTGTTTTGCCCATGCTGATTCTTGAGGAAGAGACTTAATTTCTTTTTTTTAAAAAATAAATTTATTTATTTATTTATTGATGGCTGGCAGGCTGTGTTGGGTCTTTGTTGCTGCGCGCAGGCTTGCTCTAGTTGCGGCGAGCGGGGGCTACTCTTCGTTGGGGTGCGTGGGCTTCTCATTGCGGTGGCTTCTCTTGTTGCGGAGCATGGACTCTAGGTGTGCGGGCTTCAGTAGTTGTGGCACGTGGGTTCAGTAGTTATGACACACAGGCTCAGTAGTTGTGACACACAGGCTTAGTTGTTCCGCGGCATGTGGGATCTTCCCGGACCAGGGCTCGAACCCGTGTCCCTTGCATTGGCAGGCGGATTCTTAACCGCTGTGCCACCAGGGTAGCCCTGAGACTTAATTTCTGATGGACTTACATAAATTCAACAAGTTTCTGTTGTGTGAATTTTAGTAGAGGATAAATTTAAATATTGGCCAGCAGCAGCCTTTGGCTACCATTATGTTTTCTTTGAGGGTCACCTCTTGGTAATTCAGTTTCACTTTATAAAATGGGGAAGTTTTCTGTACTGTACTTGCTGCTTCGAGAAGCAATAATTTGAGTTCTAGGGAAGGAAAATTTTTTATAGCAGCTTAATAAGTTGTAGTTAGTGAAAGTATCATTGATGAATTCGCTGGTCAAGTTTTGCAAAAAGTGAGGAAAAAAGTGTTAAGGTGTTTGTAGCAAAGTGTTTTGCTACAATCTGTGCTTAGAGTGAAAGGTAAAATTGTGGCTTCCTGGAATTTCCTTGGAAGCAGAGCTTCTGGGTAGCCAAGATGACTATATATTGCAGAGTTTACCACTATTTACGAATTTATGGCCTAAATTTATTTGAGAAGAAATCTAGATAGAATGTATTTAACTTCCCAATCTTTAAAAAAAAATTCATCAACTTTATTTTGAAGTGTACAGTTGAGTTTCAGCAGCTATATACACCCGTGTAACAACCCCCCCAAACAAAATACCGATGATTTCATTCCCCTAAAAGTTCCTCATCGCCCTAAAAGTTCCTCATCCCCCTTCAAGTGATGTCTCCCCACCAGAAACACACATGCACCCGGTCCCATGCAGTCGTTGGGGTGAGCTCTATCACTACAGGTGAGATTTGCTTGTCTTGGAAAGTAAATAGAATCATGTGTATTCTTTCATATCCTCCCCAGCCTAATACAGTGTACGGGACATACTTTTATCTGGTCCCAGTAACTGCATCCTTACACCTGCTCTGCACTGCAGCACGGTGATTAATTTCATCTCTCTTGAGCAGTGTATGCCTCTGCCCTAACTTTAGTAGTTCCACACTTAGGTTCGGGGTGGGGCTCTTGTACTAGCTTTTTTTTTTTTTTTTTTTTTTTTGCAGTATGCGGGCCTCACTGTTGGGGCCTCTCCCGTTGCAGAGCACAGGCTCCAGACGCGCTGGCCCAGTGGCCATGGCTCACGGGCCCAGCTGCTTCACGGCATGCGGGATCCTCCCGGACCAGGACACGAACCCGTGTCCCCTGCATCGGCAGGCGGACTCTCAACCACTGCACCACCAGGGAAGCCCTGTACTAGCTTTTTAAAGGAACTAGCTTTTTAAAGGATTGTTTCTGGCTCTTCACTTCGTGTCAGACCACTAGCTACTGGGCCACTGCTACATTTTTTGCCGTTTTATCTGCACTATGTCTTTCATAGGTCAGGCCTGTTAAACTGGTCAGACTTCCCAGTAGGGTGCTGTATGATAAATGCATGATCTGTGTTAACATTTGTTTAGCGAAATGGTGAACGTGAACATGGATTTCTGAACACGGATTCTGCTGGTGCGGTCCTACCTTTCTGCACCCTGTCCATGACTCTCTCCACATGGGTCCTTTGGCCATCATTCCATCTGTCACTCTTCTTTTGCCCCCAGTTCTCCCAGCGGTTCTATGAGCCCATCTATCCTCCATCAGTTCATCACACTCAGTTATTTCTAACCCTCTCCCCTCTCGGCCCCCAGCACACACCCAGTGCTCCTGTCTCTCAGGCTGTGATTGATTTCCTTTCCTCTCCTGCCAGCTCCCTCTCTAGGCTGGGCCGCCCAGCAGATTTTAATGCTGGGGGAAGAGGAGTTACGCCTTAAGCTCCAGTTGCACTGTGTGCAGCGGGGAGGACGAGAGCAAGCTTTATTGTCCCTGTGGGTCGTGGCTGCAGTGTCTCTGCTGGTTTTTAAAAGACGACCCTGAAGACAATTACTCTGCCTGTGTAAGTCGTAATAGTTACAGACAATCACTGCTACCGTTTATATTTAATTATTATTTAGCAGAATTATGGTGACATGCATCATTAAATGTATGCCAGATTAACTGTTAGTTTATTCAGCCAACACAGTAACCTCTGTGAATGCTGTGTCTCCTAGTTTGTTGCTTAGAGAACCCTGGTGAACATGACAGTGTTGATGATCTTTGAATGGTGATCATAGCCCTCATCATTTATATATGTTTTACTAGCTTTCTGAAGGTTCTTAAATCTGTTCTTGCTGAAGCTGGGGTAAAAGAAACAGAAATGTGAGTGACTGTTTAATGTGTCAATTATACATATACATATATACATATATATATATATTCTTTTTCCTATTCTTTTCCAGTACGGATTATTATAGGACATTGAATATGGTTCCCTGTGCTCTACAGTAGGACCTTGTTGTTTATCCATTCTTTGTATAATAGTTTGTATCTGCTAATCCCAAACTCCTAATCCATCCCTCCTCCACCCCTCCCCTCCCACTTGGTAACCACAAGTCTGTTCTCTCTGTCTGTGAGTCTGTTTCTGTTTTGTAGATAAGTTCATTTGTGCCATATTTTAGATTCCACATATAAGTGATATCATATGGTATTTGTCTTTCTCTGTCTGACTTCTTCACTTAGTATGGTAATCTCTAGGTCCATCCATGTTGCTGTAAATAATGCCAGGCTCTTAATACACTTTATTTCATGGAGCTCTTACAACTACTCTGATGTACGGAGCACTGTTCTTTCTTTCATGGGTCAGGAAGCTGAAGCTCTGATTACTGAGTTGAGCTGTTGTCTTCTGGTCTTGAGGATATTTGGTTTTGGCTATTTCATATGAAGACAGTGATACCCACCTTGTAGGGTTGTTGGAAGGATTACCCTTAATATATATGTTTAAGCATCAAGCATAGTGCCTGACCGTGAGATTATTATACAGACGTGTTTCCTGTTCTCAGTGAATTAATGGTCTAGAGCGTCTTCCAGAACCTCCTAGCCTTTGCTCAAATTTGTTCATTTCTAAAGGTAGTTCATTCCATCTTGAGCCACAGCATAAAGTGATTTGTATATAGATTCTGAATAACTGCCATCAGTACTTTGCTTTTATACACTACTGTTCAACCTGAATTCAGTAAATTAAAATGTGAGCATTAAAAAAAACATATTTCCATTTTGAATGGTCTCATTGGAGCATTACTTTAAAATGAAGAACAACCACAACCACAACCACAACCAAAAAACCCAGACTACACTTCCTGGTATTTTTTCAAAGACTTTTTTTCTTTCCGGTAACAGTTCATTGAGATATTCACAAACCACACAGCTCACCCATATAAAGTATGCCATTCAACGGTTTTAGTGTGTCCACAGAGCTGTGCAACCATTACGACAATCAATTTTAGAACATTCTTCATTTTACCCCTAAAAGAAATTTCAGACTGTTTGGCAGTTACCCTCTACTGCCCTCTCCCACTCCGTCATCTGGAAACTTCTGATCTGCTTTCTGTCTCTGGATTTGCCAGTTCTGGACATGTCTGATAAATGGAATAATGCAAACTATGGCCTTTTGTGACTGGCTTCTTTTACTTACAATGTTTTTTTTTTTTTTGCGGTACGCGGGCCTCTCACCGTTGTGGCCTCTCCCGTTGCGGAGCACAGGCTCCGGATGCGCAGGCTCAGCGGCCATGGCTCACGGGCCCAGCCGCTCCGCGGCATATGGGATCCTCCCAGACCGGGGCACGAACCCGTATCCCCTGCATCGGCAGGCGGACTCTCAACCACTGCGCCACCAGGGAGGCCCCAATGTTTTTTTTTATCATCATGTTTTTAAGGTTCATCCATTTTGTACAGGTATTAGTACTTCATCCCTTTATTGCTAAGGAGCGTTCTGTTTTAGGGATACACCACATTTTGTTCATTCATCAGTTGATGGACATTTGAGTTGTTTTCACTTTGGGCTTTTATGAATAATGCCGCTATGAACATTCATAATATAAGTTTTTGTGTGGATGTAGGTGTTCATTTCTCTTGAAGAACTGCCAGACTTTTCCAAAATGGCTGCACCATTTTACATTCCCACCAGCAGTGTATGAGGGTTCCATTCTCTCCATACCCTCACCAGCACTTGCTTTTATCTGTCTTTTTGATTATAGCTTTCGTAGACTTTTTACATATCGGCTTGGATGACCATGAGATGCTTTAGCGTGGTCTGTAGATGTGGTGCATTCTGCATGGTGTTTTCCCTGGTACTTCTGTGCTACTCTGACTTAGGGGTGGAAAGCGTAATATATCATTGGAAAACTGGAGGATTAATTTTTTTAAAATAAATTTATTTATTTGTTTTTTATTTTTGGCTGCATTGGGTCTTCGTTGCTGCGTGCGGGCTTTCTCTAGTTGCAGCAAGCGGGGGCTACTCTTGTTGCGGAGCACAGGTTCTAGGCCTGCAGGCTTCAGTAGTTGTGGCTCGTGGGCTCTAGATCACAGGCTCAATAGTTGTGGTGCACGGGCTTAGTTGCTCCACGGCGTGTGGGATCTTCCTGAGCCAGGGTTTGAACCAGTGTCCCCTGCATTGGTAGGCGGATTCTTAACCACTGTGCCATCAGGGAAGTCCCTGGAAGGTTAATTCTTTGAACTGATAGAGTGTTATCACTGGTTAAAGTCAATACGTATGTGAAGGCCTAGTATTGCTATTGCTAAAGTCTTTAGAAATACTTTTATGTGTTTGTTTCAATAACAGTTGTTGGATTTTATAGGAATGCTGTTAGTATAATGCCCAGGGTTTGGGGAAAGTTGATGTGGAGAACTGATGAAGGTATTTAAAACTTAGTAACACATATCAACACAAGTCATGTCTTGATTTGGTCAGAGAAGTTAAAATTAAGTGTTAAGCATTAGACTGACATTCTCCCCATCATTTCATCGTTGTTGTTAATATTCACACGCTGTCGAGTGCATTCTAAAGGAGGTGATGTTTTCCCAAAGGGGGTGAAAATTGATTCTTTTCCGTGTGGGGCGACCTGAAGAGGAGAGAGACTAGCATCATCCGGGCCTGATGTTAACCTTGGAAAAGAACACGAACTGGGTGGGCCTTGTCCGCGTGCAGGCTTGGTGCACTCACTGAAGTTGCAGCTGCCAGGAGCAGGACTCTTCAGCGTAACCCACCGAAATGGTTATTTTCTCATGGTTGTCCTGGCCCCTTAGACTATGCAGTGTCTCTAACCGTGACTTAGTATATCAGATGTTCTGAAATACATGGTGATAAATTAGATTTGGGGCCATCGAATATGAATTATCAGTAATCCCTTAAGGAGGCTGGGCGTTAGCAAAGATAAATCCCCTAATTTCACTTTCTTGGAATACAGTTTGCTGTTACTTTTAATTATGCTTAATTACAGTCAAAGCTGAATTCGATAAACTTTAGAGAAAGTTTATATTCAGTAACAATATGCAGAATTTCACATTGCCTGTTTCCAGTTCATCACAGCATATTGGAGCGACTTGAAAAGACTCGAGTCAATTAAGAATTCTTTACTTGCTGCCTGTTTGTTCCTACCTTTGAGTTGTATTTTAGTCAACTTGCTTGATGGTCTTTCATCACATGCTTAGGCTATGTCCCTTCTGAATAATTAATGTCCCTTTTGAATTAGTTAATTACTCTTTGGGTAGCTGATTTTGAAAAACCTATATTTGTTCCACTACTAATTCCGACAGCTCTTTTCTCAGATGGAGATCCCTTGTATGCCTGCTTCTCAGTGTTGACTGAGTTTTCCCCACACAGGGCAGTCCTATGGGACCGACACCAGCCCTCGGGTAGGAGGAGATTGTATAAATGGTTGTGCCACACTCTAGAGGAGGGGAAGGAGGAGGATTTTAGTGTTGGACCCCAGATGTGAGCTCCTCCTGGTTTTGTTTTAGGGTAATTAATGTTTCCTTGGATTGAGCTGTGCTTTGGACTCTGTGTTCTGGTTTTCCATTCAGATCGGCAGCCTTTAGGTACGGGCTGGGTGGGGGTGGAGTCTGTATTTTAGGTCGTCCCCAAATGAATGAAGTAACCTGAGAGCAGTGCTGTTTTTAAGCTTGGCCTTGAGGCTGGAAAATGGGCCACGGAAGATGAAAACTTTGCCCCTTGAGCGGCCTCTTGCTGTACTCCGAGGACTTCAGTTCCTGGCCATCCCAAACTGCTTCGGGTTCTCTGGTGTGATAAGGTGGTCTTGCTTCTCTCTGCCACTCTGCCTCTCTTCCGGCTCCCCTTCCCCCTTCCCCCCTTGGCCTTCTAAATGAGGTACGTCCCCCTCTGCTCCCAGACGTCTCCATCTCCCGGTCCCCTGACAGAGCCATCATTTATCAAGTTGTTTCACGCGTTGTCGGGAGGGGGGCCCTGGGGACTCGAGTTTGTTTCGTCCCTTTGTTGGAGCTCCACAGGATCGGCCAGCTTAGTCTCCAGCCAACTGCTGAGCGTTGCTGGCCTCTAGGAGCAAATGTTAAAGGGGCCGCCTTTCATCTGTGTGCTGCTGCTTCAACCTTTTATTTTAAATTCCAGCTTCTTGGAACTGTAATCACCCTGTACACACACACATACATTTTCTGGATACATATGTCATCATGAGAGGTTTCTTTCATTATGTTCTTTCCCCCCGCCCCAGTCATTGAGAACCTGGAAATAGATTTTTCTTCTTTCTTTCTCTTTGTTATTTCTTGTCCATTTTCTGTTCTTCCTTCTTTTACGATCTCACCTTTTTCTGAGTGGTATGTTATTATGGATAGGTTTAGTAAGGGAGTTCCTGCTTTTACCAGATACAGTGTTTTTAGATACGTTTTAATTATTCCAGGTGTCCTCTTTCCTGCCGTCACACTGTGCACTATCAGCTTTTTATCTAGATAGTGTAAGGATAAAAAAGATTTTAAAGTTTGTCAAACTTTAAAGTACAAGGAGAGTAGTAGTGCGTGTTACTAGGGGTTTTGCATGTTTTCCAAAGTGTCTAAAGAAGTAGAAGGAAAACTGTGCTTAGACTCAAGGATGTAGTGTGCATGTTAACCTGACTTCATTGACCATGACACCGAAAGATAGATGTTGTTTACTGTAATTTCATAGTTTAAAAGGACAATCTTTATTTTGTGGGGTAAGGGAAATGAGCCTGTAATGTTACAAGGGTTATGGGAATTTTTTTCTGTGATCCTGGAACATTTCCTCCCCAATATTTTACTAAGAAAACTTTCACACGAACACAAAGGTTGAAAGGATTGTACATTATACTTGGGGCTTAAAAAGTTTTTTTTTTTTTACCAAGTTGAATGAAACACATAGTAGTCTCACAATGCATTGTAAAGTTATGCTTGGAAACAAGATAACGTGGGAAAAAAAGGACCCCAGGTGACACGCGTCACGTACGGTTTGAATTCTGACGTGGGCCTGCTGTCTTGCATTTACTGTAGGCAAGCCGAGCCCAGAGCCGAAAGCTGCATGTGTTGCTGACCATCAGGTTTAGTGGGGAAAGTGTTCCCCCTTCTCAGCAGGTCCTTTAGGTTGAAAATGCTTAGACACCTTGATCAGACTTGTTAACTGAAAAATTATAAGCAGTAAATTGTCTTGAGTGCTGTGAGTTGGTGCCTGTATATAAAGAGTCTCAAACAATTTATTGATTTTTAACATCAAAGTGACCCCCAAATGTTTTCCCACATGGGATGTCCTTATTATTGGGCTACTTTTCAGCTATAAAACTGTAGTGGGTTCGTTCTCATTGATTTTCACAGTAAAACTTAATAAAATCATACATTGCTAATAAAAAGGATTTTTCTTTTATAACAGTACTATTCAAATATCACTAATACTTGGCTACATTTCTAATTAAGAATGTGAGAGCAAGGGGACCTTGCATTAATTCTGAAAGTTTAATGTGTACTGTTTGCCAGATACTGTTTTACATAGTATGTCAGTGAATAAAACAAATAAAAATTCTCTTGGAGCTTAAATTCTTCTGGAGGCGGACAGGGAAGGAGACGTACCAGGCACCCCAATTTCTTGACATTCCACAGCAAGCATTGGTGACTTCTTTTCTGTAAAGGTCCAGACACTGTCTGTTGCAATTACGTGACCTAGCTATGTAATATTTGGGTGAGGCTATGTTTGAATAAAACTTTATTTATAGTAACAAGTGGCAGACCATAGTTTGCTGACCCCTGTTCTAAGGTG
The DNA here is from genome assembly GCF_964165515.1 of Mesoplodon bidens. Classification (NCBI taxonomy): domain Eukaryota; kingdom Metazoa; phylum Chordata; class Mammalia; order Artiodactyla; family Ziphiidae; genus Mesoplodon; species Mesoplodon bidens. The sequence continues at coordinate 304,772 of NC_138167.1, read as the reverse complement.
TAAAAGACAAACATTAGACCATAAAAATTTGTTAAAGTTTGTATAACAAAAGATACCGTTAAGTCAATGGACAAACGAGAAATTTAAAAGTAAAATATTGGCAAAAGAGATGACAAGGAGTCAATATTCCATTGGAACAATGGGCAAAGAATAAGAAGAAGTAAGAACAGAAGAAGAACAGATTTAAATAGCCAACAGGTATCTGAAAAGGTGTCCTTCTGGCTGGCAGAAATTAGAAGTCAGCAGTATCTGTTACTGGAAGAGAAAAGGGTACTCTTAAATATTGCTGTTGGAAAATGGGATTCTGCCTTTTTTTTTTTTGGCGGTTCGCGGGCCTCTCACTGCTGCGGCCTCTCCTGTTGCGGAGCACAGGCTCCGGACGCGCAGGCTCAGCAGCCGTGGCTCATGGGCCCAGCCGCTCCGCGGCATGTGGGATCGTCCCGGACCGGGGCACGAACCTGTGTCCCCTGCATCGGCAGGCGGATTCTCAACCACTGTGCCACCAGGGAAGCACGATTCTGCCTTTTTGAGAAATAATCTGACATCTTACTAAAATGAAAACCTCACTCACTCACTCACTCCTCACTCGCTCACTCACTCACTCACTCACTCTTTGTCCCAGAGATGTTACTCCTTGGATGTGGGGGTTGGGGAAGTAGTGATAATTCATTGTGGTTTTATTTTATTTTATTTTTTTCCAATTTTTAAAATTGTGGTAAAACACGTAACATAAAAATGTACCATTCTAACCATTTTTAAAGTGTGTAGCTCATTGGTATTAAATACATTCATAATGTGCAACCGTCACCACGATCCATCTGTAGAACTCTTTTCATCTTATAAAATTGAAACTCTATACCTGTTAAACAGTAAGTCCCCATTCTCCCTCCCCAGGCCCCTGGCAACCACCATTCTACTTTCTGTCTCTCTGATTTTTACTGCTCTAAGTACCTCACATAAGTGGAATCCTTTTGTGACTGGCTTATTTAAGTGAGCATAATGTCCTCAAGCTTCATCCATGTTGTAGACTGTGTCATAATTTCCTCCTCCTTTAAGGCTGAATAATATTCCACTGTATGTATAGACCACTTTTTTTTTTTTTTTGCCCACACTTTACGGTATGTAGGATCTTAGTTCCCCCACCAGGGGTGGAACCTGTGCCCTTTGCAGTGGAAGCACAGAGTCTTAACCGCTGGACCGCCAAGGGAGTCCCTAAACCACATTTTTTTTTCTTTTGGTGGGGGTGCTGTGTTGGGTCTTCAGTGCTGCGCATGGGCTTTCTCTAGTTGTGGCAAGCGGGGGCTACTCTTTGTTGTGGTGTGCAGGCTTCTCATCGCGGTGGCTTCTGTCGTTGTGGAGCACGGGCTCTAGGTGCGTGGGCTTCAGTAGTTGTGGCACGCGGGCTCAGTAGTTGCCGCATGAGGGCCCTAGAGCGTGCAGGCTTCAGTAGTTGTGGCATGTGGTCTCAGTAGTTGTGGCGTGTGGGCTTAGTTGCTCCGCAGCATGTGGGATTTTCCTGGACCAGGGCTCGACCCCGTGTCCCCTGCATTGGCAGGCGTATTCTTAACTACTGTGCCACCAGCGAAGTCCCCACATTTTTTTTATCGGTCCATCCATCAATGGAGACGCGATTTGCTTCCACATTTTGGCTATTGTGAACAAGGCTGTTGTTAACAGGGGTGTTCAAATATCTCTTTGAGACCCTGCTTTCAATTCTTTGGGGTATAGACCCAGATGTGGAAGTGCTGGATCGTATGGTAATTCTATTTTTAATTTTTTGAGGACCCACCACACTGTTTTCTATGATGGCCATTCCATTTTATATTCTCATTAGTAGTGTACAAAGGCTTCCAATTTCTCTACATCCTTGCCAACACTTTCTTTTTTTTCTTCCAGTAGTAGCCATCCTAATGGATGTGAGGTGATATCCCATTGTAGTTTTGATTTGCACTTCCCTGATTAGTGTCATGTGCTTATTGGCCATTTGTGTATCTTCTTCGGAGAAATGTCTGTTCAAGTTCTTTGCCCATCTTTTAATTGTTGTTGGTTTTTAGTTGTTGTTGAGTTTTAGGAATTCTTCATATAGTCTGGATATTAATCCTTTAGCAGATACATGATTTACAAATATTTTCTCCCATTCTATGAGTTGCATTTTTACTCTGTTGATATCTTTTGATGTGCAAAATTTTCAAGAAGTCTTTCTTTTGCTGCCTGTGATATCCAAGAAATCACTGTCAAATCCAGTGTCATGAAGATTTTGCTCTATGTTCTCTTCCAAGAGTTTTATAGATTTAGGTCTTAACATTTAGGTTTTTGATCTGTTTTGAGTTAATTTTTATATATGGTGTTAGGTGAAGGTCTAACTTCATTTTTTTTCTACGTGGATATCCAGTTTTCCCACCACCAGTTGTTGAAAAGACTGTCCTTTCCCCATTGAATGGCCTTGGCATCCTTGTCAGAGATCATTTGACCGTATATGCAAACATTTATTTCTGGGCTCTCTATTCCGTTGGCCTATATGTCTTTCTTTTTGCCAGTACCACACTGTTTTGATTACTGTAGCTGTGTAGTAAGTTTTGTAATGTGGAAGCCTGGGTCCTCCAGTTCTGTTCCTCTTCATGATCGTTTTGGCTGTTTGTGGCCCCTTGAGAGTCCGTATGAATTTTATGATGGATTTTTCTATTTCTACAAAAGACCTCTTCGGGGTTTTGATAGGGATTAGATTGAATCTATGGTAGTATTGACATCTTAACAATATTAAGTCTTAATTAGTGAACATGGGATGTGTTTGCATTTATTTGTGTCGTCTTTAATTTCTTTCACAATGTTTTATAGTTTTTATTGTACACATCTCTCACCTTCTTGGTTAACTCTTAAGTATTTTACTTTTTGATGCTCATGTAAATGGAATTATTTTTGTAATTAAAAAAATTTATTCACGTATATAGAAATGCAGCTAAGTTTTGTGTGTTGTTTGTATCATGTTACTTTTCTGAATTCATTTGTTAGTTCTAACCGTTTTTTTTTAACCGGTTTTTAATGTTATCTTTAGGGTTTTCTACATATGAGATCATATCTGTAAACAGATAATTTTGCTACTTTCCAATTTGGATGCTGTTTGTTTCTTTTTCTTGTCTAATTGCTCTAGTTAGAATGTCCAGTATGTGTTGAATAGAAATGGTTAAAGTGGACATCCTTGCCTTGTTCCTGATCTTAGAGCAAACGCTTTCAGTATCTTAGCACTGCTAGGATTTTAGCCCGTAATGGAAAACAACTGCAAGGCCGTATGAACAAGAAAGTTCATTGTGACATGGTTCTAAGCAGCAAAAAATGGAAAACAAAATGAAAGTCCATCAGTAGTAGAGTGGATGAATACAGTATATTACCTTATATCATGGAATACTAGGTAGACTTTAAAAGAATGAATTGGAGCTATACCCCTGGACTTGGAGGGATTTGTACAAGATAATGAGAAAAGCAGCGTGCAGAAAAGTATGGGTAATAATAATCAATTAAGAAAAAGCCGACCCTCATATGTTTTTGTGTATATCTGCATTCATATTTGTATGAACCATGTATGTGATTTTATGTGCATTGAGAGAAACAAGAAAGGATATATATTTAATAGTGAACATGAAATGTTACTGTTGTAGAGGATAAAGAAGGGAGAAAAGATTGCATTTGTGAAACACCCAGAATGAATAGTGTGACTGCTTTTTGAATTTACATAAACTGTATGTTTGTATATGTATATATGTGTACATATAATCATTTACAACGTTTGTTAAAAAGGAAAAACAAAACACCATCACTCTGGCTTTGAAACTCTAGTGATTTGTCAGAGGGCTTCCTAGCACCTGAACTTGATGTCCTCAAATACACTTGCCTTTATGTACATCTCTGATTACTTGTCCTATTTGCCCTGTTGACTGAGAAATTAAACTCTTTTTTTCTCCCTGTTTTTATGACACAAAACTTCAAGGAAAAGACGGAAAATGCCTCAGAGAAATAAAGACTCTCTAGGTCACACATCTAGTAACTGATGGAACCGACATTTGAGTTGAATCCAGGTCTGTCCTGTGTTTCCCACTGTTCACCCCTCCATCTGCTTGTTGACTCCTCGGGCCTCTGTGGATTATTGATCTGGTACCTGATCCACTACAGAATGTGGTCTTCCTTGGGGACAAATGGAAGGGAATGGTACATAGCAAAGAGTTGTAAGGAAAAATTTTTATTGCAGTTGTCTCTCAAAAGATTTATTAGGAATGAATTCCTCCCACCCCCTCATCCCCCCCCACTGCCCCTGCCAAGTCTGGGACTGAGAAGCCAAGACTGGCTATAGCTTCTATTATTCCTTAAGCCTTACTTCCCAGGGCTAGATTTAGCCAGGTACGTTTTTATGCACTTCTAGCTAGTCTTCCTTGGCCCCTGTCTGCTGTTTGCATCTTGGATAAGCTGTGGAAAAACAGAGGTGCTCAACATTACGTGTGTACAGTCATCGGAGGCTCAACGTGTGTTGTCTGGCACATTTATTTAGTAAGCTAATGTCCGAGAAGTTAGTGCCGTGTATCTCTGGATGATTATGTTTCTAATTCTGTAGTTATTCAGAGGATCGTCAGGTCTAAATAACACAGGGAGATGGTGTGTGTTGCGGCAGCAGGACCGGCTGTTGTCGGGGCCTGGGGTGCTGTTGGATGAGTTCGATCTTCCTTGCTGGCAGAAGAACCCAGGACATGGTGGAAGGCAGGGGTGTGCTTAGATGATCCTCTTCATACATGAGACACCTAGTTTTATTCTAGTTTATGAAATGACGTGGTTTTTTTTTTTTTTTTTTTTTTTCGGTATGCGGGCCTCTCACCGCTGTGGCCTCTCCCGTTGCGGAGCACAGGCTCCGGACGCGCAGGCTCAGCGGCCATGGCCCACGGGCCCAGCTGCTCCGCGGCATGTGGGATCTTCCTGGACCGGGGCACAAACCCGTTTTCCCCTGCATCGGCAGGCGGACTCTCAACCACTGCGCCACCAGGGAAGCCCTGCAGTATGTTTTTTTAAAACCAGTTGCCCCTATTCGTATAGAATAATGCATCATTTAAAAAAGAATTGCCTGGGGTGCTTCACCAAGGGTTTAATAGTTTCCGTGTGTCTTATTCCATGACACCATCCCCCCCTCCCCTTTTGGAAAGAGTGTATGTTGTTCTTTTTGAGGATCTTGCCAGAGGATGACTTAGATAGATGCCTCAGTCCTGGACCTATGAATGGATTAGTCTTAACAAATATTTGTTTCTAAGTTGAAGAAGTTTATATGGAAACAAGATTAGAATTGAGGGTAAATAATTGTTTGGTTAAAGAGCTTTATGAAAGAAACTTTACAGAGTTGTGCTTGACATATTATGTATAACTCATCTTAAGGTAAGAATTTTATGGAATATATTCAAGTATAAAATAAAAGTTCTAAAAGGAGATCACACCCGGCCATCTGTTGTGACCAAGCATGTTAGTTTGTCTCTCAAAAGGAAAGGAAAAATTTAGGTCTAAACCTGTTTATTTGAAGAAGGGACACGGCAGGCATATTGACATTAATCTGAGTGAACACCTACATAGAATCAAACTGTTCTCTCTTTAGAATTACACAACTTAGGGAACCTAATTGAATCCAGAAGAAGATATAAGGCGAGAAGGGCAATAAGAAGAGAACTCCAAAATAGAACACGTTATACTTGGAGAAGAGTTCTGTGTAAGATGTCAGCGTTTGCTTCCCTCTAACACTCCTTACTTTGATGTTCCTGTGAACCACGATGGAGAGAGTTTGCTAAAGAGCAGGTCCCTGGGCCCTGCCTGAGGTACTCTGATCCAGTAGGAGCCAAGTCAGTTTCCATTTTTAATTACCGCCCATGTGAGACGCTGCAGGTCCGTAGACCATACGTGGAGGTATATTTCTCTAAAACATTGCTTAAATTAACGTCTTTATGTTTTCTTAAGAGCAGTCTAAAAAGAGTGATGAGTGTGATGATGTGGTCTCAGACTGTAACCCAGAGAGGCAAAAGTGACTTGCCAGAGCCATAGAACTCGTTAATCACTGCAGTGCTAGTGCAAGAACCCAACTTTCTTTCTAAAAAATAACGTATTTATTTATTTATTTTTGGCTGCGTTGGGTCTTTGTTGCTGTGCACGAGCTTTCTCTAGCTGCGGCGAGTGGGTGCTACTCCTCGTTGCAGTGCTTGGGCTTCTCATTGTGGTGGCCTGTCTTGTTGCGGAGCACGGGCTGTAGGTGCGCAGACTCAGTAGTTGTGGCTCATGGGCTCTAGAGCGCAGGCTCAATAGTTGTGGTGCATGGACTTAGTTGCTCCACGGCATGTAGGATCTTCCTGGACCGGGGATCAAACACGTGTCCCCTGCATTGGCAGGCGGATTCTTAACCACTGTGCCACCAGCAAGGTCCTTTTTTTTTTTTTTTTTTTTTTTAAACTTGGGGGGAAAACACTTTTCTCACTTTAAAGAACCTTTTTTTTCCATTCTTTAATTGGGCTTAATTTAATTGTTGTCCAATCTTGCTTAGTGGTACATATTCCTTTGTCTACATCTCTCAGCTTCTCTTCTTGAGCTTGTTTTCTTAAACCAAATCTCTGACCCAAGCATTCTACAGATCCTTACGTTTGCAATACATAAGGACAACAAAGCGGGTAGGAAGTTGTGTGGTTAAGTTAGACTGGCGTGCTTTTAGGTTAGTTTTACATGTTTAATTTTGCCACTTGGTAGTATTCCACGGGGTGATTTCCCTGTTAAAATTCTCCTTGGCTGTAACTTGTTAGTAATTGTAATCATATCTGAAATGGTTTTATTATCTTTGAAATTAATCCTGGAAGATTCAGAAAGGAAGAAAAGGCAGACTCCCTTTAAGCAATAAGAATCCTGTACAGCCTCCCTGAGAGCCCAGGCAGACGGTGGAAAGGCCCCAGCAGGGAGGAAGAAGGTCATGTTCAACCCCAGGTGTTAACTCATTTCTAATTTTGACTCAGAAGAAGAGAGAAACTGTCATAGGGAAGAGACTCTTCAGCAGCTCTATTTCTCGGCTAAACAGGGTAAAGTCTCAGAAGGGAGCCGTGAAGGCCTGCTGGCAGCAGAGCCTCCCCGGCAGTTCCGTGCGCCTCTGTTCTCCTTAGAGACTCTGACGGCTCCCCTCTCCTCCCAGTCTCCTTTCTGGTTTAGCCTGCATCCTGCCAACCCTGGAGGCATTGGGGTGTGTAATCCTTAAGTAGCAGGCCCTGCCTGGGCCGACAGGGTGAGTTCAGGAGCTAAGGTATGAAAGTTGATAGAGGCACAGAGGTTCAGGCTAGGAAAACATTTTGAAATGTGGGGCAAAGGATAACAAAAATGATGCAGCCATACCTTAAAAAAGTAGAATGCACTGACTAAAAGCAAGTTGTTTGGATAGTTCATCTGCTTTTCCTTAGATCTCCTCATAGGTTGGTTAAACCCTCTAGGCTTCAGGGTGCTCTCCTAGGTACTTGCACATGTAAGTACACATACCCACGCTTTGCGGGGACTCGTACAGGACCCACGGGGCACCCCATAGAACCGAGGTCTCTCTTTTCTCGTCTCTCTCTCCTCCAGGCCCTGGCGGCGGTCTCTTTTCACAGTCTGCTTCCATAGTTGCTTGCAGACAGTGAAGTTGTTGCTGGCTGATACAGGTAGTATCCTCAGGCGGCATCTTAAGTGCCAGGTGATACATGAATAAGCAACTCTTTCGGGCTGTCAGGCTGGTGAGAAGTACCTCAAAATAGCTCTGAACTACCACTCTCACTATCATAAGGTTTCCCATAGCAGAAGTTATATAAAATGAGAAATAGTAAAAGTGTCCTCTAAACCCTGCCTAGAACTGAAAGAGTTTAACCAAAAAGAGATGTTTTCCTTTTACATAACATCAAAGGGTTGGTAAAAACTTCCAGTAAGAGAGCACGTGAATTTATTGTATTAATTATGTCAGATAGAAGCAGTACTTTCCTAGGAAGATGATGCAGACAGTACCAATAGCTCCTTAAAAAGAATATCCAACGAAAATCCGCCAAGCATTCTTACTTAAGATGAAAAAGAATATATCATGATTTCTTGTTGAAAAAGTGATTTGATCTTTAATTTCTCAAATAGGTTAAATTTTATTTTTCTCTTCCTAGTTTAATGTTCTTACATGCTTTTGAATTCTACATATTAACAATTTGGATTTGCACAGGGAACTGTAATCAATATCCTGTGATTAAAGCATAAAGCAAAGAATATTAAAAAATGAATATGTATAACTTATCACTTTGCTGTACAGCAGAAATTAACTCAACATTGTAAATCAACTATGCTTCAATTAAAAAAAACTTGGGTCTGTTAGCCTATTTGTATACCTAGTAGTAAGTTATGTCTTAAATGTCATATATAAAAATTTTACATTAGTGCCAGAGTCATAGTAGACACATTTCAAGTGTTTAGGAACTATATGTGGCTAGTGGCTGCTGTATTGGGCAGTGCAACTAGAGAACAGGAACGGATCCATCGTCAGAGAAAGCTCTGTCTGAATACTTTGAGAACTTTCTGGGTAACTTTAAATTTTTAGTGTTTTAATTTTAGGGAATTTTATACTATCCTTATTTTCCCCATGGAAAATACAAATATACATTCAAAGACTAGGAGATGAGTAGGCTGTGCAAAGCATCTGTATTTTTTTTTTTTTTTTTTTTGCGGTACACGGGCCTCCCACCGTTGTGGCCTCTCCCGTTGCGGAGCACAGGCTCCGGACGCGCAGGCTTAGCGGCCATGGCTCACGGGCCCAGCCACCCCGCGGCACGTGGGATCCTCCCGGACTGGGGCATGAACCCGTGTCCCCTGTATCGGCAGACGGACTGTCAACCACTGTGCCACCAGGGAAGCCCAAAGCATCTGTATTTTGATTGAAACTTGTTTTTCACATCAAATCAGCCGTAATGATTAATGCATTTGCCTTATGTAATCAGGTCAAAAGACAAGAAAGTGAGATATGTAGTATATTTCTGTGATTCTAAAAAGCGTGTCAGAATGACTACTGTTGGCAAATACAGTAACGCTCCCCTCTCCCCAGTCTGGGGGAACACGTTCCAAGACCCCCAGTGGATGCCTGAAATTGCAGGTAGTCCCGAACCCCGCCCCCCCCCCCACACACACAGTTTTTTCCTAGACATACATACCTGTGGTAAAGTTTTTTATTTTAGATTGGGGTATAGTTGGTTAACAATAACATGTTAGTTTCAGGTGTACAGCAGAGAGTGATTCAGTTATACATATACATGTATCCGTTCTTTTTCAAATTCTTTTCCCATTTAGGTTATTACAGAGTATAGAGCAGAGTTCCCTGTACTGTGCAGTAGGTCCTTGTCGGTTATCTGTTTTAAATATTGCAGTGTGTACATGTCATTCCCAGTCTATCCCTCCCCCCATCCTTCCTCCCTGGTAACCATAAGTTCATTCTCTAAGTCTGTAAGTCTGTTTCTGTTTTGTAAATAAGTTCGTTTGTATCATTTGATAAAATTTAATTTAAATAAAATTTAAATTAGGCACAATAAGAGATTAACAACAGTAATAAAACAGAACAGTTATAACAATATACTGTAATAAAAGTTATGTGACTGAGTCTCTCTCCCTCAAAATGTCTTATTGTACAACTTCAATGCCTTTTCCATCGTAACTGCGCAGTTATCGTTCACTGTGGCTGTAACTTGCGTTTGAGGCACGACAGCAAAATCAGCATGAATTTCTTTTTCCTTCATCCCAGTTTCACTGATAGAAGATTTCTTCTTACTGTATATCTTTGCAACCTTGGCATACGATTGTTTTTCTTTCCTTAGTGAGAACTTTCACCTTTTCAATTAAAAGAAGCACTTTATGGCTTCTCTTTAGCAAATCCAAATTGCTGGCATCACTCCCTTTGCACTTTGAGGACAGTATTAAGGGAAATAAAGGTCGCTTGAACACAAGCATTGTGATAACCACAGTCCATCTGATACGTGAGGCTACTGAGTGACTAATGGGCAGGGATATACTGGACAAAGGGATGATTCACGTCCTGATCGGGACAGAGCAGGGCGGAGTGAGATTTCATCATGCTACTCAGAATGGTGCACAGTTTAAAACTTAAGATTTACTTATTTCTGGAATTTTCCATGTAATATTTTCAGATGTTAATTGACCGCAGGTAAGTAAAACCGTGGAAAACGGAACTGCAGTTAAGGGGAGACTGCTGTAATTAAACTTCTGTGTGTGCTAGTATGAAAAATCGTTAGATTATTTATATAGCAAGTCAGTGTAATGTCCAGCTTTGTCCCTTTACAATTCTTACATCGTTAAGTTAGATTTTTGTGAGGTAGTTAATGTAATTTCCTGTGTATGATGCATTGAAGGAAGTAGTGTAAGGGAAGGTGACTTTGTTGTTATATGATAGTTGGTTCCTCCCTTTACTAGATGTGTGACCTTTGGTTTTTCCCTGATGAATCTCCATTTTTGCATCTGTAACATGTGGTTAATTAGATTACTACCTACCTCATAGTATTGCTGAGGATTAAATGAAATAGAGTATATAAAGCTCTAAAACACTGCCTTGTACACAGTAGGTTTTTGGTAAGAGCTCACATTGTTAACAGTGTGTGTGTTTATACTTTGGGGACTAAACAGGTCTACTCTGATTCTCTGCCTCATCCACCGCTGTCTTCCTGTCTCCTGCATGAGTCAGCTGTCTTTTCTAGGGCTGTTGACCCCTAATGCTCGATCAGTTGCTGTTCATTTTGAACTCTAGCACTTTCCTTCCTTCTGTCCTGGCTTCCCAGATGCCCCTCTCCTAACACCACTCTCAGTCCTCAGTTTCAGGTTCCTCTTCTTTCACCCACCATTTAAATGTTAGCATTCTCTTTTCTGCCCAGAGTGGTAAAATCTCTAAATAGTAGCAAAAGACAATGGCCTGAATACCGTATAAACTCTGTCTCCTGCGCCCTGTGCCCCTTAAAGATGCCCTCACCTGTTTGTTCCTCAAGTGTGGCGGACTGAACATGTCTAACAGTGAACCCGTTTTTCCTGATCCCTAACCTCCTGTTCCACCTGTCTCCTCTCTTTTAGTAACTGGCACCACCATCTCTAGTTAAGAAAGAATTTTCGTAGTTTTCCCTAGTTCTCGCATTTGTCATAGTTCCATACATTTAACTAGTAATCAGTTCTTCTTAACATTTTTTCATCTATTCCTTGTTCAGTACTTAAGCGTCTCTTGCCTGGACAATTACAGTGTTCTGATAAGTTCCCTGCCTGCAGTGGCTATTACCCCAATCTAGACCCACACTGCTGTCAGTGGTACCACATTTCAGTTACTTACATACGTAGCTGCGTTCCAATAGACAACGTTCTTTGAAAACAAGGATCGTGTCTCAGCCAACACTGCATCTTAAACATCAAACAAAGTAAATGAACATGAATAAACTGATGGTACCCTCACATGCCTGGACTTGTGTGAGAAACATCATTCTGCATTTAAGGAATAAGACCAATAGGAAGCAGGATTCTTTGAATTCGCTCTCTTAGTGGTCTGAATTTCCTATTGTTGTTTTCTTACATCAATTTGAGTAGTCTTAAGGGGTTTTTTTGGCTTTTTTTTTTTTTTTTTTTTGCGGTACACGGGCGTCTCACCGTTGTGTCCTCTCCCATCACGGAGCACAGGCTCTGGACGTGCAGGCCCAGCGGCCGTGGCTCACGGGCCCAGCCGCTCCGCGGCATGTGGGATCCTCCTGGACTGGGGCACGAACCTGTGTCCCCTGCATTGGCAGGCGGACTCCCAACCACTGCGCCACCAGGGAAGCTCTGGCATTTTTAAAAATTTATTTATTTATTTATTTATTTTGGGGTGTGTTGGGTCTTCGTTTCTGTGTGAGGGCTTTTTCTAGTTGCAGCGAGCGGGGGCCACTATTCATCGCGGTGCGTGGGCCTCTCACTTTCGCGGCCTCTCGTTGCAGAGCACAGGCTCCAGACGCGCAGGCTCAGTAGTTGTGGCTCACGGGCCTAGTTGCTCCGTGGCATGTGGGATCTTCCCAGAGCAGGGCTCGAACCCGTGTCCCCTGCATTGGCAGGCAGATTCTCAACCACTGCACCACCAGGGAAGCCGAGTCTTAAGTTTTAAATGTATATGCAAGTAATTTAGATTCTTTGTAGGAAAAGAATGGTGTAAATTTTTTATTTAAAAATCAATTTTATAGTGAGGTGGATGGACCTAGAGTCTGTCATACGGAGTGAAGTAAGTCAGAAAGAGAAAAACAAATACTGTGTGCTAACACATATATATGGAATCTTAAAAAAAAAAAAAAGGTTCTGAAGAACCTAGGGGCAGGACAGTAATAAAGACACAGACGTAGAGAATGGACTTGAGTACATGGGGAGGGGGAAGGGTAAGCTGGGACGAAGTGAGAGAGTGGCATGGACATATATACACTACCAAATGTAAAACAGATAGCTAGTGGGAAGCAGCCACATAGCACAGGGAGATCAGCTCGGTGCTTTGTGACCACCTAGAGGGGTGGGATAGGGACGGTGGGAGGGAGACGCAAGAGGGAAGAGATATGGGGATAGCTGATTCACTTTGTTATAAAGCAGAAACTAACACACCATTTGTAAAGCAATTCTATTCCAATAAAGATGTTTAAGAAAGAATGAAACTATCCAACTTAATTCTGGTAATCAGGTTAATACATAGGAGATTGAGTATTGTCTTTTCCTACATTGTATTAATGGTTTTTGTAAAACTCAGCTGCATAAAATGCAGAATTGCTTCAAAATTACAGGCTACATGCCTAATTGAATCAACAGAAAATAAATATCAATAAAAGACAAACTCTTGGAAACAATTTTAAAAATCACTTATTTTATTTTATTTTATTTTATTCAACATAATACTGAAAGTCCTAGCTAGAGCACTTAGACAAGAAAGAGAAATAAAGGCATCCAAATTGGAAAAGAAGTAAAATTGTCTCTATACGCAGATGACATGATATTATATATACAAAACCCTAAAGACTCCACCAAAAAACTGTTGGAGAACTAATGAGCAAATTCAGTAAAGTTCCAGGATACAAAATCAGTATACACAAATCAGTTGTATTTTGGGCTTCCCTGGTGGCACAGAGGTTAAGAATCCTCCTCCTCAATGCAGGGGACTCAGGTGTGAGCCCTGGTCTGGGAAGATCCCACATGCTGCAGAGCACCTAAGCCCGTGCACCACAGCTACTGAGCCTGTGCACCACAACTACTGAAGCCTGTGCACCTAGAGCCCGTGCTCTGCAACAAGAGAAGATACTGCAATGAGAAGCTTGTGCACCGCAACGAAGAGTAGCCCCCACTTGCCACAATGAGAGAAAGCCTGCACGCAGCACTGGAGACCCAACGCAGCCAAAAATAAAATAAATAAACTAAATAAATTTTTTAAAAATCTAAAAAAAAAATCAGTTGTATTTCTACACACTGACAACAAACTGATTAGAAAGAAAAAATTAAGAAAACAGTTTCATTTACAGTAGCATCAAAAAGAATACAGTACTTAGCCATAGATGTAACCAAGGAGGTGAAAGATCTGTGCACTGAAAACTATAAGACATTGATGAAAGAAATTGAAGAAACAAATAAATGAAAAGATACTCTGTGCTCATGAATTGAAGAATAAATATTGGTAAAATGTTCATACTATCCAAAGTACTATGTAGGTTCAGTGCAATCCCTATCAGAACTCCAATGGTATTTTTCACAGAAATAGAATAAACAATTCTAAAATTTTTATGGAACCACAAAAGATCTATGAAAGATTGCCAAAGCAGTCTTGAGAAAGAAGAAGAAAGCTGGAGGCATCACACTTCCTGATTTCAAACTATCTTACAAAGCTACAGGAATTAAAACAGTATGGTATTGACATAGAAACAGACACGTAGAACAATGGAACAGAATAGAGAGCCCAGAAATAAACCCACACGTATATGCTCGCTCAATTTATGACAAAGGAGCCAAGAATATACAATGGTAAAAAAACAGTCTCTTCAGTAAATGGTGTTGGCATACCAGTACAGCCACATACAAAAGAATGAAACTGGATCACTATCTAACACCATACACAACAGTCAAATCAAAATGGATTAAAGACTTGACCATAGGCTGTAAAACTCCTGGAAGAAAACAAGGAATATGTTTCTTGAAACTGTAAAACTCCTAGAAGAAAACGAGGGGTGTGCTCCTTGACATCAGTCTTGCAAATGCTCTTTTGGACTTGACACCAAGAGCAGAGGCAACAAAAGCAAAAATAAACAAGTGGGACTACATAAAACTAAAAATCCTCTGCTCAGCAAAGGAAACCCATCAACAAAATGAAAAGGCAGCCTATGGAATGTGAGAAAATATTTGCATACCACATATGCAATATGGGGTTGATAACCAAAATATATAAGGAACTCGTACAACTCAATAGCAAAACCCCAAACAACCCAATTAAAAAATGGGCAAAGGATCTGAATAAAAAGCCTTCCAAAGACATACAAATGACCATTTTCGTGGTACATGAAGGTACTCAACATCACTAATCACCAGGGAAATGCAAATCAAAACCACAATTAGGTGTCATCTCACACCTGTCAGAATGGCTGTTACCAAAAAGACAAATGATAAGTGTTGGTGAGGATGTGAAGAAGAGAACCTTGTGCACTGTTGGTGGGAATGTAAACTGATACAGACACTATGGAAAAGAGTTTGGAGGTTCCTCAAGAAATTAAAAATAGAACTCTACCATATGATCCAGAGGAAACGAAATCATTATCTTGAAGAGACATTTGTCCTCCTATGTTTATTGCAGCATTATTCATAATAGCTAAGGTATGGAAATAACCTAAGTGTCAGTCGTTGGATGAATGGATCAAGAAGATGTGGTCCGTATATACATTAAGTTGAATATTATTCAGCCTTTTAAAAGAAGGAAGTCTTGCCGTTTGCAGCAACATGGATGAACACAGAGGGCATTATGCTGAGTGAAATAAGCCAGACACAGAAGGACAAATGTATGATCTCACATATGTGGAATCTTAAAAAAATAATAATGATAAAGTAGAACTCCTAGAAACTGAGAGTGGAAAAGTGGTTGCTGAAGGTAGGGGAAATGGGGAGAAGTTGGTAAAAGGTTTAAACTTTCAGTTGTAAGATGAGTAAGATCTGGGGATGGTGACTATAGTTGATATCACTGTATTGTATAATTGAGATTTTCTAGAGAGTAGAACTTAGACGTTCTCCCCCCATAAGAGGGTATGTAAATATGTGGGGTAACAGGTGTGTTAATGAGTCAATGGCAGGAATTCTTTCACAGTGTCTGTGTATCTAATGATCACGTTGCATACTTTAAATATCTTATATTTTTGGTCAGTTATACCTCAAGCTGAAAATAATAGTTTTTAATGGAAAAAAGTGATACATTAGCTTAATTTCTTAACATTGAAACAGTACAGGACTTCCCTGGTGGCACAGTGGTTAAGAGTCCGCCTGCCAATGCAGGAGACACAGATTCAAGCCCGGGTCCGGGAAGATCCCACATGCCACGGAGCAGCTAAGCCCGTGCACCACAACTACTGAGCCCATGCTCTAGAGCCCGCGAGCAACAACTACTGAAGCCCGTGCTCCACAACAAGAGAAGCCACGGCAATGAGAAGCCCGTGCACCGCGATGAAGTGTAGCCCCCGGTGCTGCAACCAGAGAAAGCCTACGCGCAGCAACAGAGACCCAACACAGCCGGAAAGAAAGAAAGAAATGAAAAAAAAAAAAAGAGTACAAAAGCCTGTGCAATGAAAAGATCTCCTCATTAGCTTCTGGTCATATGTGTCTTTCCAAAAACACTTTGTGCATATCTAACTATCCCCTGTGTGTATACATTTCCCTCTCCCTAGTGAGTTAGTGCGTTAGTTTGATTTCCCCAACCTCTAATTGAATTTTATCCACTATGAAAAAGGTCATTTTTTACTGAAGTTTTGCCTACACCCAAATCCTCAGAGTCGTCTTAGCCTCCTGCTTCTCCTTTGCCCTCCACACTTTCTACGTACCAGCAGTTCTGTTGGTTTGGCTCTGAGCATGGATCTCGAAACTCTCCCCTTCTGCTCGTCCCTTGTCCTGCTACTGCTCTAGTCCAACCACCATCATCTCACGTCTGGAGTTCCTTTCTAACCCATCTCTAATCCACATACCACCAGCAGCTAGAGTAATAAACACATGCAGACCCTGTCATTTTCCTGCTTAAGAGCTTCCGGTTCATTGTCAAAGAAGATAGATGCTTCTTGTCTCAGTTTACAAGCACGCTTCATCCCATGTTGCACTTCAGGTGCTGCTCCACTCCTGCCTTGCAGAACCCCCTTCAGCTCCTCAGAGCTTTTCAGCTGTGGTTTTCTTTGCCTGGAAACCTCTCGCTCGTGCCTTCTGGCTGGCTGGCTGTTTCACACCCTTTAGGTCTCAGGTTAAACGTTGTCTCAGCTAGACTTCCTGTTCCAGTTATCCTCCTGCTACCCAGATTATTTCCAGTAAACACTGTAGTAGGGATACAGCAGTGAAGGAAGTGCCTTCCCTTCAAGAGTGTAACAGCATGGCGCTCGGAGCCCGTCTTTGAGTAGCTCCGGAAGAAGGAGAGTTGGTGGTGCAAATGTCTGGAAATGATGGAGGATTTTGGTTTGAGGACACGAGCACCAGGGCTCTGAGGCCAAGTGCAGCCTTGGCGTGTAGGGGACTAGTGTGAGCCCAGCGGGCTGGGGGGAGTCACGGGGGAAGAGTAGGAGGGGAGGCCTGAGACTGTGGGAAGGCAGGGCGTCTAGGCCTCCTAAGCCATGACCTGAGTTTGAATTTTATTGATTGTGATGGTAGTCTTGGCACAGGGGGTCTTTTTTAAAGATCTCAGGCCTAAGAGGGAGAGGGGAAAGAAAACTGGGTGGTGAGGGTAGGTAGCAAGGATTGGTTAGGTGTTAACGGTAGACATGGCAGGTTTCATGGTTGGATTGGTTGTGGGGTGCGAGAGAGAGGGGTTGAGGGTGAGACTAAAGATTTTGTCCTGAGCATCTGAAGGAATGGTGGTAAAGTAACCTTTACTGAGGTGGGGAGGGCTTGGGGAGGAACACTTGTGGGGTGGGTGTTGTCTGTATTCAGGTTTTGGAAATGCTAAGTTTGAGATGTTTATTATACATTGGTTACTGTATAGGAAGTTGAATATAGAGTGTGGAGTTCTAGGCTGGAAAGATAATTTTAGGAGCCTTCAGAGTATAGGGACTGCTTAAAGCCACGAGAAAGGATGAGAGATCACTTGGGGTTGAGGGTGGGGGGGAGGAGTGAGAGAGAAGAAAAGCGATGACTCATCATGTCTTGTAAATCTTTTAAAAACTTAATTGTGATTATCTGTGTTCCCCACTAGCAGTAAGGGTACGAAAGCAGAGAAGTCTTTCCATACATCATGTCAATTCCGTGTTTATGAAATAGAGTTGACACACAAATGTCTGTTGACTGAATAAATGTAGAAATCTTCTTGCCTCCACCTCCATACAGTGCATTGTAGTACATTGTATGGATATACCATAATTTTGCCCCTACTGGTTCATATTTAGGTCTTTCCATGCCAATCATAAAAATATGTGTGAGCATATTTATAGAAGTGGTGTGCATTTGAAAATTTAATAAATTTTACCAACTTACCTTTAAAAGAGTTTGTACCATTTATGAGACTGTTCCTTAAAATTTGGCCAGTGCTATCTTACCAACATTGTCATTTAGAGTAGTTTATTATTGTGTGCAAAAGGGATGCATCAACCCTACATTCTCCTTTCTGTGTAAAGGATGTGGAGATGACTGACATAAGAATGATAGTTTGATTTTAGAGACATTTTCTTGGTATGAATCTAAATTTCGATAACATTTTTGGTCTGTGATGAAATTTTCTCCACCTCAGAATTGTACAAGCTGAGCTCCTCCTCCAAGAGTCCTACCCGGAGTTCTCTAACTCAGGCTAATTCCGGTCTGGTGTTTGTGCCGGACGACAGCCTGTTAGGTTGCCTCAGGAGGGCTCTTCCTTTTTCTTTCACCTTATTTGTCAGATGGGTCAGCTGAGATAATAGATGTAGAGAGTGCAGCGCGGTGCTTGCCACGTAGTGAGAGCTTAGTGTGAGTTAGCTAATGTTGCCGTCAGTTTTGAAACACTATACTTTTAATATTTTGCACCAATATGTGAAGGGCTTCGTGTTTGTTTGTTTATTTGGCTGCGTCGGGTCTTAGTTGTGGCACACAGGATCTTCATTGCAGCATGTGGGATCTTTTGTTGTGGTGTGCGGTGAAGTGCCTCTTAATTGAAAAAATAGAAAGTTTTATACTTAAATTTATACTGTAAGGAAAGGTCCGCTTTTGTTCTATCTTCTTACTGTTAGGTAAGTAAGAATTTCAGCAATATTCATAGTTTCTTTTTAGTTTGAGGAATAAGAATGCTGACCCATCTGGTCAACAAGCAATCCTGTGTAGTTTTTTTTATTTGCTGGGAGGAGGCTACCTCTATCAATTACTGGGAGAGGACTGTTGAAACTGTCCATTATAAGCGACATTTAAAAATCACCCCCCTCCCCCCACTCTTTTTTTTTTTTTTTTAAAGAAAGCCATCTGAATAGAGCGAAGCTGTTATTTGACCAGGGAGATAGAAATTTGGATGTTGTTGCTGGATTTCAGAGACAAGCTTAGTATTAGTGGCCGTTAGTAACTTCAACTTAGAAGAGTATGAAATAGCCAGGCTCCCAGATGTCTCAGTGGTCCTTGTCCCCCCCACTCCGAATCAGGCTGACCCACGTGGCCTGTGGAACCCAGCGGGGAGGGATGGTGTGTGCCTTCTGAGGCTGGGGCAGAACAGCCTCAGCCTTGGTCTCTTGGGTCACGTGTCACGCAGTGCAGGGACCCTCCGGCAGCCCTGCAAAGACCCCTGTAGGAGGGACCGACTGGCTGACACCAGCATCTGTGTGCTCACCGTGCACATGAGCGCCTGTCCTTAGATGATGGAACCCCTCGCCAGCATCTGGTGGCAGCTCACGAAAGCCCCGAGGCCGGACAGCTCCCAAGTTCCTGATTCAGAGTCGTGGGAGAGAACACGTTTGTTGTTATTTTAAGCCACTAAGTTTTGTGGTGATGTGGTTTGCAGCAAGATGACTGGTCCAGAATGATTTGTGATAAGCCGCTTAGCCACATGTCCACGCTGCAGGCCAGGGCTTAGCGTGTGGGGTGTCATGACGGACAGTTGAACTGAGAAATTGATCCTGCAGCTGAGCAGGAAAAGACAGGTCTGTTAGTTCCTGAGAAGGCTGTACGAGTTTGTGTTAGTATCTTCTAAGTGCGACGCAGTGAGAAAAAGCCTAGACCTGTCGTTTACCAACAGCTGCAAAACCTGCACGACTTTAACGCGAAGCCCAGCACTGAGCATCGCCAGCTTTCACTCCCGGCACCTGAGCTCCGGCAACCTTCCTTCCCCGGATGTGCACACACGGATTCTTCAGCTTTCTCTGTCCCTACATGCACATCTTCCTGACCCACTTTCATTTTCATGGTCGGTTATAGTTCCTCTCTTGTGTAAGACTGATGCGTAACAGCGTGCAACAGGTGTGAACTTTGCGTCTTAAAGCCACACGTGCTCCTTACCTCAATTCCCCTGGGCAGGAGCTGCGCACCGCTGAGCCGCGGCCAGGCCTGGTGGGGACTGCGGTGGCCTCGGAAGGCTCAACTCCAGAAGTGGGGGGATCTGCTGCCACGATCGCCTGCCATGTGGATGAGAAGCCACCCCTCAATTCCTTGCCACGGGAGCCCTCCACGCGGCCGCTTGCTTCCTCCGAGCCAGCTCGGGATGCACCGACACTGAGCGTCACCTCGGCGTCATCCCGTGACCCTTGCTGTCTTGTGGGGTCAGAAGCAAGCCACAGATGCTCGCCTTGGAGGAGGGGAGATGGCGTGGGGCTGGAGGCCGAGGAGGCAGGGGTTCTCTGGGCGGAATGCCAGGGCTGGCCACCACCACTGCTGCGCTTCCTCTGACACTTGCAGCCCGTCCTGGTTAAATCCAGCTCTTCCTTCTCTTACCTGCAGGGCCCGCACAGAACCGGATGTGGCGGCAGACACACGGTGGCGCTGCCTCTTGGTTGCAGCTCTTTAAATTCTTAAACTTCTTCATGACTGACACCATCGTGCACCCTCCACCCTTTTTGAAAGTTCAGAGCGGGAGACCTGGCTGTTCACGTGGGTTTTCCAAATATGCAGCCTTAGGCACCCCTTGGCAAGGAGCGTCCCAGCCTCTCAGCTCCTTGAGCAGAGCCCGTGCCTTCGCAAGGTGTCTGTACGAAGGGCCACTAAGTGTGTGCCCTGCAGGTGTTTCTCAAGCACAAGTAACCTAAACAAATGGGAGACAAATTTCCCCCAAACAAAAAAGCCTCCACCACTAGGACCCCTTTATGGCCTCCATGTAGCACAGGCGCATCGAAGGCCTGTGGTCTGAGTGCCGCCCGACCCCGCACCTTGCGGGCTGCTCCTTAGCGGTGCCTCCCGGGGGCTGCGGCCCCACCCCTCCTCTGCTGAGCTCTGTTCAGTCCAGACCTCTCTGCACTGCAGAGTGATCCTCGGCTGAGCCACAGATGATGCCCTCACAGCACAGTTTTTTATTGGACTGATTTATTCTTTTTATTTATTTATATTTATAAATATTTACTGTTTTATTCTTTTATGCATTTTTATGCTTTTACAATCCAATAGTTTATGTATTTTGTTACTCAGGTTGTTCCAGCTTTGGCCATTGGGAACTGAATCATTTGGCTATGGGGTAGCTTTTAAAAATTTTTTAAATTATTTATTTATTTTTGGCTGTGTTGGGTCTTCGTTGCTGTACACGGACTTTCTCTAGTTGCAGTGAGCGGGGGCTACTCTTGGTTGCGGTGCACGGGCTTCTCATTGCGGTGGCTTCTCTTGTTGCGGAGCACGGGCTCTAGGTGCGTGGGCTTCAGTAGTTGTGGCACACGGGCTTAGTTGCTCGGCGGCATGTGGGATCTTCCCGGACCAGGGTTCGAACCCATGTCCCTTGCATTGGCAGGTGGGTTCTTAACCACTGTGCCACCAGGGAAGCCCTATGGGGTGGCTTTGTTTTGTTTTTGAGTGCTTCCTTACTTTCAGACACTAAAAGGTCCTCCATTTACTACATTTCCAACCCCTATCCTAGAATCTGCCATTTCTCCAAGCAGCTCAGGTGCCTTTTATTGGAGAACGGTATTGAAAACTGAGATTTGCGTGCTAGGTGTGCACTTTGCTCTTGGGTTATTTTTGCTTCTGGACCCTCTCAGCTGATAGGGCAAGGAGACGTATGTGTGTGTACTAAGGTGTATAAATATTTCTGTATTAACCGTCGCTATGTAAGGCTAATCATGAGTTCATACTGAGGTCTCTCAGGCCACTTACTTCGTGGTCCGTCTTCACTTCTCTGTGAGCTCCCCGTGCGGCTGCAGCAGAGAGAGAAGCCGGCTCCCACATCTGCCATCCACCAGGTGACTGTCCAGTTCCGGCTCCAGCAGTGTCAGGCTTGTTATGACACATAACGCCATGGGAAACAGCTTTACCAACTAGAGTACAGTGCTGGGCAGTGCTTCTTGTAATCTCACAGATTCTACTCATTTCCAAAGTTACTTAGGTCAGCGCTTGTTTACTACAGGAACTGACCCTCTTCCTCCAGCCAAGAAGGCGACATGGTGTCCTCGGTATCCTGTCACCTATGACATCTGTCTGTTTACACTTGTAACTTGGAGTCTCATTTTGGACTTTGAGAGGGGTCCTGATTTAGGGGCTCAGTTTTCTTGCCCCTCTCATTGAAGTGTGAAGCTTGCAGTTGACATGTCTGGAGACAGACAGTCTTGGATGTTACGGAGTGTCTCTGTCTCTGTCATTTGTCGGCTGCTCTGAGGGTCTCAGTCTGTGTCCTGATAGTTGAGCTACGTCCTATATTTCATATCACGTTTCTTTTTGGGGGAGAAAATTCTCTCATGTTTGCACCAAATACTGTCTTTTCCTGCCTAGGACATCACCCCTCTGGGCCTCTTCCAGTGTTAGCAGCCTTCCATCTCCACTCAAACCAGCAGGCAGTGGTTGGCAGGTTTGGTTTAGTTTTCCTTGGCCCTTTGTCGTGTCCTGGAGGCCTGTTTGGGAAAGCTGCCCTCCTCCTGGTTGTGGGCACTCCGCTCCCCTCATTCCCAACATCAAGGAAACAAGGTCTTCCCCGCTGGCATGTAACCGAGCTGCCGTGCTGGTGGCCCTTGGTGTTTGTCAGCAGAAGCAGAAAATTGCGTTTATGCAGAAGTCTTAGTTAATCCTACAGGAGGAACGTGTCTGTCCTTCTCCGGTGGTTCAGAGTTTATTCTTTTCCTTCAGTGCAACTTGTTTTGTTGGACAACTTACTGACATTAGTTTTGACTCCCACCAGTGTCAGTAAGTTGTCCAGCAAAACAAGTATTTCCTTGATCCTCTTTTAAATCTGTCAGTTGAGATGTTACTTTCCAAGCCCCTTTTCCTTTTCAAGCATTCATAGTTGATGGCGCCACAGGCAGAAAAAGAAACACAGCACAGCCCCTGTCCTCCACCCCCTCCACACTTGCACTGTGGGCTTAGGGCTCTCGTGACTGGTGACTGTCATCATCCAGGTGA
The DNA here is from genome assembly GCF_964165515.1 of Mesoplodon bidens. Taxonomy (NCBI): domain Eukaryota; kingdom Metazoa; phylum Chordata; class Mammalia; order Artiodactyla; family Ziphiidae; genus Mesoplodon; species Mesoplodon bidens. The sequence continues at coordinate 282,035 of NC_138167.1, read as the reverse complement.
AAGCAATTAGCAGAAGTCCTTCGGGCTGAGCTCGCAGGCCACCTCTGAGCACCACAGGAAATCCACCTTCCCCCTGAGGCCTTGGGCCCCTGCGATGGAATGGGTGGGTGTGAAGGCGGGACCTTTATTCTAAAAGAAGAAACAGGGGCTTCCCTGGTGGCGCAGTGGTTGGGAGTCCGCCTGCCGATGCAGGGGACACGGGTTCGTGCCCCGGTCCGGGAAGATCCCACATGCCGCGGAGCGGCTGGGCCCGTGAGCCATGGCCGCTGAGCCTGCGCGTCCGGAGCCTGTGCTCCGCAACGGGAGAGGCCACGACAATGAGAGGCCCGCGTACCGCAAAAAAAAAATAATAATAAAAGAAGAAACAAACAGGAGTAAAGATTGGGAAATACCTGTTACTTTTGAAAAATACAGCTGGTTAGTTCTCAACAAGATGTCTATTTAATGGAGAGAATATGGAAAGGATCAGCTGAGGTCTTTGAATGGCATACTCAGGGGCTGGAGTGTGTCTCAGTCTGGTGAGTTGCGGGAGTTTGGGGAGGCTTCTGAACAAGCCATGTGACAGTAATGAGTTTGAGCACCTCTCACAGGGCAGCGGAGGAGATGGTCTGTGTTGGAAGTGGGAGAGGGGCTCGGAAGTGCGGGGAGAAGTGCCACAGCCGTGGGGGCTGGGAGGGTGCCCCCCGGCCCAGGACACCAGGACACCCAACGCTGCACTGACCCCAGAAGGGCTCCTGTAGAGCCTGTGAGCTTAATTTAACCTCAGAACAACCCCTGTGCCTGCTGTATTAGTGAATCCTTCCAGATTAAATTTTTGGAGAGAAAAGTTTTCACAGATGTAGGTAACTGTTAAATGACTTCAGACCAAACTTCGGAGTGGTCATAAAATGTTTCAGATGCTTTATATTCATAATATGCTGCTCAATATTCATATTTTAAATTATTATCCCTTATAATAGCTAGAATTTAGGGCTTACTGTGTGTGATACAGTCTTACTGTGTTAAGTTTAGGATCTTGGCTTATGGATGCTGGCTAACTTTCAAAAAACATTTACTAAATACTCACTGGGCATTTCAGGGAAACAGCCACAAGCAAAAACCAGGAAGCTTCTCAAGGGATTTGCATAATAACAGTGGAAGAAAGAAAATAAACAAACATATAATAAATAGGTGATCAGTTAATAAGAAAAATAAAGTACAGTAGGTGGATTGGGGAATGATGGGGAAGCCATGCAGGTACAGGAAGGGGGCCCCTGGCAGGAGCGCTGCGGGTCCTCGAGAAGAGGGCAGGAGGCTGGCTGATGCGGGCTGGGGTCAGAGGGCTGAGGGTCAGCAGGACTTGAGCCCGTTGATGTGCAGGGACAGGGATCCAGTTGGGAGGCCCTGAGGAAGTCGATGCTGAGACAGTGGCTGGAGGAGAAGGCATTGAGGACACAGGGTGGTTCCTGAATCCACTTAGAAGGGAGAGTCAGCAGGGCAGGTTGCTGGGTTAGTTGTGAAATGAGCGAAAGGTCAAGGGTGACTGAAAGGCTTTCTGCTGGAGCAGTGGGACAAAGTTGCCATTTGGAGACTGGCGGCCAAAGGGGAAGCAGGTCGGAGGCCGTGGGACCGGGAGTTCAGGCTCCTTGTGCTGGGTTTGCTCTGTCTGCTGGGATTCTGAGGAAGAGAACAGAGTATGAATGGCTGGAGGGGCTCAGCAGGATGGTGGGTGTGGCCTGCAGAGGACTGGGGAGGGTGGAGGTGGAAGAGATGGGAAGGAAACGGAATTGGCCTGGAGGAGGAAGGGTGTCTGGGTAGAGGAAAGAATGGACTAATTTACATGCTCTATTCAGCCCAGACCTTAGATGTGACTCGGGTGCAGTAGACTGGTCAGAATGAGAGTGCATTTGCATCACTGATATTGGCCAGATTGTCTTTAACCACCCCTGAGGTTCAGTCATTTTACTGCAGTTTCACTGTACATGAGCTACTGATTCATTTCAGTTCGAGGCAGGTAATTAATATTTTTTTTTTAGTACTGTTTTTTGTTTTTTGTGGTACGCGGGCCTCTCACTGTTGTGGCCTCTCCCGTTGCGGAGCACAGGCTCCGGATGCGCAGGCCCAGCGGCCATGGCTCACGGGCCCAGCCGCTCCGCGGCATATGGGATCCTCCCAGACCGGGGCACGAACCCGTATCCCCTGCATCGGCAGGCGGACTCTCAACCACTGCGCCACCAGGGAGGCCCTGTTTGTTTTTTTATACTGCAGGTTCTTATTAGTCATCAATTTTATACACATCAGTGTATACATATCAATCCCAATCGCCCAATTCAGCACACCACCATCCCCACCCCACCGCGGTTTTCCCCCCTTGGTGTCCGTACGTTTGTTCCCTACATCTGTATCTCAACTTTTGCCCTGCAAACTGGTTCATCTGTACCATTTTTCTAGGTTCCACATACATGCATTAATATACGATATTTGTTTTTCTCTTTCTGACTTACTTCACTCTGTATGACAGTCTCTAGATCCATCCACGTCTCAACAAATGACTCAATTTCGTTCCTTTTTATGGCTGAGTAATATTCCATTATATATATGTGCCACAACTTGTTTACCCATTTGTCTGTCAATGGGCATTTAGGTTGCTTCCATGTCCTGGTTATTGTAAATAGTGCTGCAATGAACATTGGGGTGCATGTGTCTTTTTGAATTATGGTTTTCTCTGGGTATATGCCCAGTAGTGGGATTGGTGGATCATATGGTAATTCTATTTTTAGTTTTTTAAGGAACCTCCATACTGTTCTCCATAGTAGCTGTATCAATTTACATTCCCACCAACAGTGCAGGAGGGTTCCCTTTTCTCCACACCCTCTCCAGCATTTGTTGTTTGTAGATTTTCTGATGATGCCCATTGTAACTGGTGTGAGGTGATACTTCATTGTAGTTTTGATTTGCATTTCTCTAATAATTAGTGATGTTGAGCAGCTTTTCATGTGCTCCTTGGCCATCTGTATGTCTTCTTTGGCGAAATGTCTATTTAGGTCTTCTGCCCGTTTTTGGATTGGGTTGTTTGTTTCTTTAATGTTGAGCTGTATGAGCTGTTGATATATTTTGGAGATTAATCCTTTGTCCGTTGACTTGTTTGCAGATATTTTCTCCCATTCTGAGGGTTGTCTTTTCATCTTGTTTGTGGTTTCCTTTGCTGTGCAAAAGCTTTTAAGTTTCCTTAGGTCCCATTTGTTTATTTTTGTTTTTATTTCCATTACTCTAGGAGGTGGATCAAAAAAGATCTTGCTATGATTTATGTCAAAGAGTGTTCTTCCTATGTTTTCCTCTAAGAGTTTTATAGTGTCTGGTCTTACATTTAGGTCTCTAATCCATTTTGAGTTTATTTTTGTGTATGGTGTTAGGGAGTGTTCTAATTTCATTCTTTTAGATGTAGCTGTCCAGTTTTCCCAGCACCACTTATTGAAGACTCTGTCTTTTCTCCATTGTATATATTTGCCTCCTTTGTCATAGATTAGTTGACCATAGGTGCGTGGGTTTATCTCTGGGCTTTCTATCCTGTTCCGTTGATCTGTGTTTCTGTTTTTGTGCCAGTACCATATTGTCTTGATTACTGTAGCTTTGTAGTGTAGTCTGAAGTCAAGGAGTCTGATTCCTCCAGCTCTGTTTTTTTCCTTCAAGACTGCTTTAGCTATTCAGGGTCTTTTGTGTCTCCATACAAATTTTAAAATGATTAGTTTTAGTTCCGATAAAATGCCATTGATAATTTGATAGGGATTGCATTGAATCTGTAGATTGCTTTGGGTAGAATAGTCATTTTCATAATATTGATTCTTCCAATCCAAGAACATGGTATATCTCTCCATCTGCTGGTATCATCTTTAATTTCTTTCATCAGTGTCTTATACTTTTCTGCATACAGGTCTTTTGTCTCCCTAGGTAGGTTTATTCTTAGGTATTTTATTCTTTTTGTTGCAGTGGTAAATGGGAGTGTTAACATAATTTTTGTTTCAGATTTTTCATCATTGGTGTATAGGAATGCAAGAGATTTCTGTGCATTAATTTTGTATGCTGCAACTTTACCAGATTCATTGATTAGCTCTAGTAGTTTTCTGGTGACATCTTTAGGATTCTCTATGTATAGTATCATGTCATCTGCAAACAGTGACAGTTTTACTACTTCTTTTCCAATTTGTATTCCTTTTCTTTTTCTACTCTTGATTGCCATGGCTAGGACTTCCAAAACTGTGTTGAATAATAGTGGTGAGAGTGGACATCCTTGTCTTGTTCCTGATCTTAGAGGAAATGCTTTCAGTTTTTCACCATTGAGAATGATGTTTGCCATGGGTTTGTTGTATATGCCCTTTATTATGTTGAGGTAGGTTCCCTCTATGCCCACTTTCTGGAGAGTTTTTATCGTAAGTGGGTGTTGAATTTTGTCAAAAGCTTTTTCTGCATCTATTGAGATGATCATATGGTTTTTATTCTACAGTTTGTTAATATGGTGTATCACATTGCTTGATTGGCATATATTGAAGAATCCTTGCATGCCTGGGATAAATCCCACTTGATCGTGGTGTATGATCCTTTTAATGTGTTGTTGGATTCTGTTTGCTAGTATTTTGTTGAGGATTTTTGCATCTATATTCATCAGTGATATTGGTCTATAATTTTCTTTTTTTGTAGTATGTTTGTCTGCTTTTGGTATCAAGGTGATGGTGGCCTCGTAGAATGAGTTTGGGAGTGTTCCTTCCTCTGCAATTTTTTGGAAGAGTTTGAGAAGGATGGGTGTTAGCTCTTCTCTAAATGTTTGATAGAATTCACCTGTGAAGCCATCTGGTCCTGGACTTCTGTTTGTTGGAAGATTTTTTTTTTTTTTTTTTTGCTTTACGCGGGCCTCTCACTGTTGTGGCCTCTCCCATTGCGGAGCACAGGCTCTGGACGCACAGGCTCAGCGGCCATGGCTCACGGGCCCAGCCGCTCCGCAGCATGTGGGATCTTCCCAGACCGGGGCACGAACCCGTGTCCCCTGCATCGGCAGGCGGACTCTCAACCACTGCGCCACCAGGGAAGCCCTGTTGGAAGATTTTTAATTACAGTTTCAATTTCATTACTGGTGATTGGTCTCTTCATATTTTCTGTTTCTTCCTGGTTCAGTCTTGGAAGGTTATCGCTTTCTAAGAATTTGTCCATTTCTTCCAGGTTGTCCATTTTATGGCATAGAATTGCTTGTAGTAGTCTCTTAGGATGCTTTGTATTTCTGCAGTGTCTGTTGTAACTTCTCCTTTTTCATTTCTAATTCTATTGATTTGAGTCCTCTCCCCCTTTTTCTTGATGAGTCTGGCTAATGGTTTATCAATTTTGTTTATCTTCTCAAAGAACCAGCTTTTAGTTTTATTGATCTTTGCTATTGTTTTCTTTGTTTCTATTTCATTTATTTCTGCTCTGATCTTTATGATTTCTTTCTTTCTGCTAACTTTGGGTTTTGTTTGTTCTTCTTTCTCTAGTTCCTTTAGGTGCAAGGTTAGATTGTTTACTTGAGATTTTTCTTGTTTCTTGAGGTAGGCTTGTATAGCTATAAAGTTTCCTCTTAGAACTGCTTTTGCTGCATCCCATAGGTTTTGGATCATCGTGTTTTCATTGTCATTTTTCTCTAGGTAGTTTTTGATTTCCTCTTTGCTTTCTTCAGTTATCTCTTGGCTTTTTAGTAACATATTGTTTAGCCTCCATGTGTTTTTGTTTTTTACGTTTTTTTTCTTGTAATTAATTTCTGATCTCATAGTGTTGTGGTCAGAAAAGATGCTTGATATGATTTCAATTTTCTTAAATTTACTGAGGCTTGATTTGTGACCCAAGATGTGATCTATTCTGGAGAATGTTCTGTGTGCACTTGAGAAAAAAGTGTAATCTGCTGTTTTTGGATGAAATGTCCTATAAATATCAATTAAATCTATCTGGTCAATTGTGTCTTTTAAGGCTTGTGTTTCCTTATTTATTTTCATTTTGGATGATCTGTCCATTGGTGTAAATGAGGTGTTAAAATCCCCCACTATTATTGTGTTACTGTCGATTTCCTCTTTTATAGCTGTTAGCAGTTGCCTTATGTATTGAGGTGCTCCTATGTTGGGTGCATATGTATTTATAACTGTTATATCTTCTTCTTGGATTGATCCCTTGATCATTATGTATTGTCCTTCCTTGTCTCTTGTAAGATTTTTTATTTTAAAGTCTATTTTATCTGATATGAGTATAGCAACTCTAGCTTTCTTTTGATTTCCATTTGCATGGAGTATCTTTTTCCATCCTCTCACTTTCAGTCTCTATGTGTCCCTAGATCTGAAGTGGGTCTCTTGTAGACAGCATATATATGGGTCTTGTTTTTGTATCCATTCAGCAAGCCTGTGTCTTTTGGTTGGAACATTTAATCCATTCACGTTTAAGGTAATTATTGATATGTATGTTTCTATGACCATTTTCTTAATTGTTTTGGGTTTGCTTTTGTAGGTCCTTTTCTTCTCTTGTGTTTCCCACTTAGAGAAGTTCCTTTAGCATTTGTTGTAGAGCTGGTTTGGTGGTGCTGAATTCTCTTAACTTTTGCTTGTGTGTTAAAGCTTTTGATTCCTCCATCGAATCTGAATGAGATCCTTGCTGGGTAGAGTAATCTTGGTTGTAGTTTCTTCCCTTTCATCACTTTAAGTATATCATGCCACTCCCTTTTGGCTTGTAGAATTTCTGCTGAGAAATCAGCTGTGAACCTTATGGGAGTTCCCTTGTATGTTATTTGTCATTTTTCCCTTGCTGCTTTCAATAATTTTTCTTTGTCTTTAATTTTTGTCCATTTGATTACTGTGTGTCTCAGTGTATTTCTCCTTGGGTCTATCCTGTATGGGACTCTGTGCTTCCTGGACTTGGGTGGCTATTTCCTTTCCCATGTTAGGGGAGTTTTTGACTATAATCTCTTCAGATATTTTCTTGGGTCCTTTCTCTCTCTCTTCTCCTTCTGGGACCCCTATAATGTGAATATTGTTAAATTTAATGTTGTCCCAGATGTCTCTTAGGCTGTCTTCATTTCTTTTCATTCTTTTTTCTTTATTCTGTTCTGCAGCAGTGAATTCCACCCTTCTGTCTTCCAGGTCACTTATCTGTTCTTCTGCCTCAGTTATTCTGCTATTGATTCCTTCAAGTGTAGTTTTCATTTCAGTTATGGTATTGTTCATCTCTGTTTGTTTGTTCTTTAATTCTTCTAGGTGTTTGTTCTTTAATTCTTCTAGGTCTTTGTTAAACATTTCTTGCATCTCTCAATCTTTGCCTCCATTCTTTTTCCGAGGTCCTGGATCATCTTCACTATCATTATTCTGAATTGTTTTTCTGGAAGGTTCCCTATCTCCACTTCATTTAGTTGTTTTTCTGGGGTTTTCTCTCGTTCCTTCATGTGGTACATAGCCCTCTGCCTTTTCATTTTGTCTGTCTTTCTGTGAATGTGGTTTTTGTTCCACAGGCTGCAGGATTGTAGTTCTTTCTTTTGCTGTCTACCCTCTGGTGGATGAGGCTGTCTAAGAGGCTTGATGGGAGGGACTGGTGGTGGGTAGAGCTGACTGTTGCTCTGCTGGGCAGAGCTCAGTAAAACTTTAATCCACTTGTCTGCTGATGGGTGGGGCTGGGTTCCCTCCCTGTTGGTTGTTTGGCCTGAGGCAACCCAACACTGAAGCCTACCTGGACTCTTCCGTGGGGCTAATGATAGACTCTGGGAGGGCTCACGCCAAGGAGTACTTCCCAGAACTTCTCCTGCCAGTGTTGTCCCCACGGTGAGCCACAGCCACCCCTACCTCTGCAGGAGACCCTCCAACACTGGCAGGTAGGTCTGGTTCAGTCTCCCTTGGAGTCACTGCTCCTTCCCCTGGGTCCCGATGAGCACCCTACTTTGTGTGTGCCCTCCAAGAGTGGAGTCTCTGTTTCCCCCAGACCTGTTGAAGTCCTGCAATCAATTCCCACTAGGCTTCAAAGTCTGATTCTCTAGGAATTCCTCCTCCCGTTGCTGGACCCCCACGTTGGGAAGCCTGACGAGGGCCTCAGAACCTTCACTCCAGTGGGTGGACTTCTGTGGTATAAGTGTCCTCCAGTCTGTGAGTCACCCACTCAGCAGTTATGGGATTTGATTTTACTGTGATTGCGCCCCTCCTACCGTCTCATTGTGGCTTCTCCTTTGTCTTTGGATGTGGGTGTCTCTTTTGGTGAGTTCCAGTGTCTTCCTGTCGATGATTGTCCAGCAGCTAGTTGTGATTCTGGTGTTCTCACGAGAGGGAGTGAGCGCACATCCTTCCGCTCCGCCATCTTGGTTCCTCCTCTGTCGGTAATTAATCTTGTTGCTTAAGGACAGCTGATGAAATTTCTTGACTAGTAAGAGAGTTGTAAAGGTGTCCCCGTCCTTTATTTTTACTCCTGATTGGTACACTGTGGGAGAAGCGACCTGGCCGGCAGGTCTGCTCTGTGTTCCTGAAGAGGAGAGCCTGCTCTGGGTGCCTCTTCACCACAGCCCCATGTCAGTTAATTTTGTCAGCTGTCAACCTTTGTCTAACGCTCATTATGCTTTTGAGGAATAAAAGTCTCATTGGATGTATGAACCAGTGCTGTCCAACATTTGTTTGTTTGTTTCCTATTGTGTTTGGTGTCCTGGCCTGCCCTGGTGCTCCCAGGTGCTCGCACACACACGTCACCAGAGAGCAGCAGTAATCGCCAAACACATGGATTAGTGTGTCTTGGTTTTGTCCTTTTCATGCCCGTAGGCTTCTTTTACCTTGTAAACCTGTATTACTTCTCCATCCTCCAAGTTGTTTGCATTAAAATCTTTAATCAAACCCAAAGTCTCCTACCTAATTCTTTTTTTAAAATAAATAAATAAACTTATTTATTTATTTATTTTTGGCTGTGTTGGGTCTTTGTTGCTATGCATGGGCTTTTCTGTAGTCGTGGCGAGCGAAGACTACTCTTCGTTGCAGTGTGTGGGCTTCTCACTGTGGTGGCTTGTCTTGTTGCAGAGCACGGGCTCTAGGCCCGCGGGCTTCAGTAGTTGTGGCTCGCGGGCTCTAGAGCACAGGCTCAGTAGTTGTGGTGCATGGGCTTAGTTGCTCCTTGGCATGTGGAATCTCCCTGGATCAGGGCTCAAACCCGTGTCCCCTGCATTGGCGGTTGGACTCTTAACCACTGCACCACCAGGGAAGTCCTAATTTTTTTTCTTGTTAAAACCTTTCAACTCCTTCCTGCTGTGAAGTTTACATTTCCTACTACAGACATTGGTAAAACCTGACTGGAAAATATTGGCTTATTTGTTTTACTAATCACCTTGATGAAAAAAAAGTCCAGTTTTTATATGGAGGCTGAGGGGACACGGGAGGAAAGACAAAGAGGAGGGACCTGGAGACGAAAAAGCTGCATCTCGAGTGAGGCCCAGTGAACCTGAGGGTGTTTGTTAGTAACTGGCTGTGATGGGATGGGGGTAGGGTGGGGGGTGGGCAGTGATTCTGATCTGTTTGAAAAGAAATGAGGTCATTGTTGAATATTATTCTCCATAACTTTTCCCCTTTCCAAACTTTTTGTTTGTTTTGTTTGTTTGTTTGTTTGTTTGCGGTACGAGGGCCTCTCAGCGTTGTGGCCTCTCCCGCTGCGGAGCACAGGCTCCGGATGCGCAGGCTCAGCGGCCATGGCTCACGGGCCCAGCCGCTCCGCGGCACGTGGGATCCTCCCAGACCGGGTCACGAACCCGTGTCCCCTGCATCGGCAGGCGGACTCTCAACCACTGCGCCACCAGGGAAGCCCCAGACTTTTTTTTTTTTTAATTGTATCAGCGACATTTTTTTTTTTAATTTTAAACAATTTAATTTTGGCTGCATTGGGTCTTTGTTGCTGCGCGCGGACTTTCTTTAGTTGCATAGAGCAGGGGCTACTGTTTGTTGTGATGCGTGGGCTTCTCATTAAGATGGCTTCTCGTTGCGGAGCGTGGGCTCTAGGCACACGGGCTTCAGTAGTTGAAGCATGCAGACTCAGTAGCTGTGGCTCACGGGCTGTAGAGTGCGCAGGCTGCAGTAGTTGCGGTGCATGGGCTCAGTAGTTGTGGTGCACGGGCTTAGCTGTTCTGCGGCATGTGGGATCTTCCCGGACCAGGGCTTGAACCCGTGTCCCCTGCATTCGCTGGCGGATTCTTAACCACTGCGCCACCAGGGAAGTCCCTCTCCTTTCCAAACTTTAATGGTCTCTTCCTTTTTGGTAAAGTGGAAAGAGCGGGAGCTATGAATTCTGACTCAGTTCCTTTCATAATGGTATTAACGTGAAAACTTCCCACATATGCCTAAATTTAGGTGATACCCCATCTTCCCAGTGAGATGATTCAATAAAACTTTGGCACTATTGATTTGTCATAGTGTATTTAAATTTTAATGTCAGAGATGAAATAGTCAAATTTCTGTTTGGAGATTTGACTTTGGGGATTTTACATAAACGTTTGAATTTTAAGTTTAGAAGTAATGGCTTTTTCTCCCTATCCTTATTTCCAGAAATGATTTCTTCATCATCACTAGAACCACTTTTGGAGATCTCAAGAACAGCTTTCTAGAATACTTTACCCTCACTGCTGTCTTTTTGAATCTGCTTTTATTGCTGATTTCTGAAAAATTTGTCCCAAGTCCCTGTTCACTCAGTAGTAAGATAGTTCGGGTTTTAGTTGCTCTGTGGGTATATAGTCATGGTCAATACAACATAAGCACTTTGTATATGTGTATTTAAGGTGACTTTCAACACTTGTAATTGTTATCACACCTGCGGAGCCATTATGGAATCGTTGTCAAGTTGTTTTTTTTTTTGCCTCCTTGTAAAATGATTCAGTTATTGGCCTTTTGAGGCATCCAGAACTGGCATTGACTGAGGTTGTCTCAAGCTATTGTCTCTTCCTTAATTTCTTACCCCAAAATAAAACAGTTGAGTGAGTGTCCTGTAATAGAAGAAACTCGGTCAGTATTAACGTTCTATATAACTGTTGTGAGAGAATTTTGCTGAGGAGTCTTTGCCTCAGCCCAACAAGAGTTGTACCTGCTTACTGCACAGCTTCTCAGGTGTTCCTTTCCTAAAGGTCCTGCTGGGGCTGTATGTAGCTGGCTTTGTTGTGAGTCCTTTCAGGTGATCGATTTGGTGCTCAGCTCTGTAGATTCAGAACCCTAACAATGTCCGTGGGCCCAGGGTCTCGCGATGGTGTTTTGTTTATTTATTTAAATTTATTTTTAATGGAAGTATAGTTGAACTACAGTGCTGTGTTAGTTACTGCTGTACAGCAAAGTGACTCACTTATATGTGTATATACATTCTTTTTCATATTCTTTTCCATTATGGTTTATCATAGGATATTGAATTTAGTTCCCTGTGCTATACAGTAGGACCTTGTTGTGTGTTTATTTAAAATTGGATTGGTACCTGCCATTCAACACACACCCTGGTCTCTCTTATCTTGTGTCCTGCAAACAGTGCCCAAATTAACCCTCCAGCCTTGACTGTTGCTTCTCTCCCCACATTTCACTGGCTCCACCTAAAATAATTTCCAGCCAGTCCAATGGTGAGCATGGAGTAGGGTTGCTTAACCTCAGAGGTCTAGAGCTCTACCGTCTGAAGTAGCTTTGGCATAAATTGTCTGATGAAGTCTCCTGTTTCAGTTAAAAAAATCTTTCGAAACAACAATAAGCAACAACGATGAAAACAAAACAGAGTAAACCCAGCTTTCCAGGAAGCTGTGCCGCGTCCATGCGCCGTGGGACCCGAGAGGCACAGTCTCTGCGATGAAGTCCAGACGCCGACCTGGGTCTGAGGCTTGCTTGGGCCATAGGGCCCTGCTCATCCAGCACCAGCTTTGTGGACGTGTTGCGAAGCTTCCATCTCCTCAGTGCTCAGGAATTATTTGTGTATCGTGGGGGCTTTCTTGTGGAAGAAGATCCATGAAAGTTCTGAGCCTTTTTTAAAATTTCTGGAGCCCGTTTTGGTAATTTATACCTTTTTAGAAAATCGTGTTCTTGTAGGTTTACACATTTATTGCTTTGATTAGTATTTTCCAGTTAATCTAATATTCTAGGATAGCAGTCCCATCTGAGGGGAGCTATGTGGCTTCCTTTCTGTTGTTCCCCAGCATCACAGCCAGTGACAGCCGTGTCGTGGGCTGCCCAGAGGAAGGTGTGTCTGCAGCGAAGCCGCAGTGCAGAGCTGCCGGCCACGGGGAGGGCGTTGGGGCAGCACCTTGGGGATCCTCAGCGGTAACCCGCTCGGGCTGATGTATACCTCATAGTTTGAATTGGCCTGGGCAGCCTTTGGGATTAAATTAATTTATATCAAGTTAGAAAGCATCAGCTGCCAGAGTCAGGGAGGCCTTCTGGAGGCTGAGCCCGCTCTCCAGGCGGTGTCTCATGGAGAGCAGCTGGGATGGTCCTCGGAGGGCCTGCTGTGCATCTCCTTTGTGTGAGCACAGTTCTGGGGCCCACACAGAAGCCCCCGTCTTTGACTGTGACCCCTACTGCCTTGCAGTTGGTTCCTGTGCAGGTGAGAAAGATTTGTAACCTTCTGAAATCAAATGCAGCACATATGGCTGTTTTCCTTAGCCCTTTTTCCCTCCTTAGGTACACTCAGCAGGATCTTTGTGCCCGGAGGGTGCAGCTCTGTGATCTTCATCCTTCCTTGGAAGTTGAAGGAAAGAAAGTTGTTCTCTCTTTACCACCTTCTTTCGCAAAAGGTTAAAGAAGACTTGTACGGGGCTCAGGAGCAGATCAAACAGTAGAAAGTCCCTGCAGTGACATTTGAGAACAGGTGCCAAGTGGTGGCCGTGCGTGGAAGGAGTTAGTTGTGTTCCCTGTGCTGCACTTGGCTGTCTCTTCTGGACGTTCTCCCTGTTTGTAGCGAAGGGTTTCCACGACATAGGCTAAGGGCCCCCTTTCCCTCCCTGGCTAACCCGGGGGTTCTTTTCCCAGCAGCCACCGCCAGGTCCCGAGGGCAGGGCCGTGTGCCGGTGCTGAACAGGCCCGTCCCTAATGAGCTGTGCCGCCAGCTGCACAGAGGGCGAGCCCTGTTCTCCCTCCGGCCCCTCTGAAGAGCGGGAGCCCAGGAGCCCTTCTCGTGTCCCTTCTCGGCTGATTTGCTGATCACCACCACCCCCCGCCCCCGCCCCAGAGCATCTTGGCAAAGTTCAGATTTCTGTGCTCACAGCTCAGTGCCCACAGTGAAAAGGAAATACAAAGGGGGAGGAGGAAAGTGGGGGTGGGGCGCTTGAAGGGTGTTTATTTCTTGTTGCCTTAGCCTAAGCCTCAGGCTCCCGGCTGAAGGCTATGCGGTAAAGCTTTGAATAACTGGATTTGGAGATAGTTTTATTGGCTCATGCACACAGGCCATGTATTAAGAGTTTGAATTTCTGTTGTTCAGAAACCTGAATTTTGAAAAGACCGCTTTCTATCTCTTCAGTCTGCTTTTTTCTACACACCACCACTTAAGGAAGATGAGATAATTGCTGCGCTCACATGCTATAGAGCATTTGCTGCGTGCCAGGCTGGTCTGGCTTTTATAAGCATCGCCTCATTTAAATCATCACAACAACCCCTGCACAGGGAAACTTTTAACGTGATAAAGTTTTTTTTTTCTATAATAAATTGTGGTAAAAGACACAAAATTTACCATCTTTTTTTTTTTTTTTTTTTTTCAATATGTGGGCCTCTCACTGTTGTGGCCTCTCCCATTGCGGAGCACAGGCTCCGGACGCGCAGGCTCAGCGGCCATGGCTCACGGGCCCAGCCGCTCCGCAGCATGTGGGATCCTCCCAGACCGGGGCACGGACCCGCGTCCCCTGCATTGGCAGGCGGACTCTCAACCACTGCGCCACCAGGGAAGCCCTACCATCGTTTTAAGTGCACAATTCAGGAGTGTTAGGTGTATTCACATTGTTCTGAATCAGCTCCACGGCGTTTTCACCTTTTGCAGTATCTGAAACTCTGCCCATTGAAGTGAAAACATTTTAACCGATAAGCCGGCACTTTCTTTTGTTCAGCCGGATTGAAATTGCTCTCCTGTTTCTCCTTTGCTGTCTCTCTGTAACATTAGGCCCAGGGCCGTGAGTGCTGAGGCTGCGCCCGGTGCCCTGGTCACCATGTGGCAGCTGCAGGGGAGGACAGCTGGCTGTCCAGAGGCAGTGCCTTCTTCCTCGGACTGTCCACCAGTTGTGTGGGTGAAGTCCTGCCGAGCTAGAGGGAAAAGTGCACCTCCCAAGTTTACCAGGGGCCTGCATCTATTTTGGTTTGTTTTCTAGGTAGCTTTTGATTTATGAAGCATAATATCATAGAAATACGTGTGAAAAGCAGTTGTATATTTTGCGAGTTACTGTTTGTGAGTCACCATATCCCGTGGGTGAAATGGGAGGCGGGGGTGGGATTGCGTTCATGATAACGGAGCTCCTCTCAGTACATTGAGAGACATTTCAAGCCTGTCCAGTTCCCATTCAGCATGCCCAGTGCACAGCCTTGTACATAACCGCCTTCCCAGTGGCTACCTAGAGTATGGTTGTGCCAGAAAGGCAAGCCCAGGTTCACTGGGGACAGGTTTTCACCAGTGCCATTTAGACTCTCCGCCAGAGTTGGATAGAACAGATCGTTTAATAATTTTTTCAAGTGTAGATAGGGGTGTTAGTCTTCACTTTCTGCTGATAATGTTAAGAAAACAATGGTTGGGGACTTCCCTGGTGGCGCAGTGGATGGGACTCTGTGCTCCCAGTGCAGGGGACCCGGGTTCGATCCCTGGTCAGGGAACTAGATCCCACATGCATGCCGCAATTAAGACCCGGCGCAACCAAATCAACAAATAAATATTAAAAAAAAGAAAACAATGGTTGAATCACCAATGAAGCCTGGGTTCTGAGGCCAGCAGAAAATACAGTGTAACAACTTTTTCTTTCCTTTTTTAAACCTCAGATTCACAGATTGTATTAATCATAATTCTTGGTTCATGACACATTCCTATCATTGGTTTGTGGATATTTTCCTTCCGGTTCTAGTGTCAGTAATTCTGGCTAATCTATTGAAGGAGGTGGCCTGGGACTTTGTGCTTCAAGGGTCCAGCCTCTTCTCTCACTGCGGTTTCCTTTGGAGTCTTGCCCAGTGTGACTGGGCTTCAGCAGGAGCCCGAATCTTCCCTTGCTCTGTCCCTCCTGTGCTCCTGTTGGGCTCTGGATGTGCGTGTCTCCCCTCCTGCTGTCTGTCTCCTTCAGCTAAGTCCCTCAGAGTCTCCTCTGGGCTGTTGCTCGAGCTGCAGTGGCCTCATCTCCACCCTCTGCCGCAGCAGCCGGGCAGGTCCCACCTCTTCACGGAGGGCAGGGCCCGCCTGGCCCGTGTGCAGCCCCACCCTGGGTGTTGGGCCCCGGGAGCAGCGCCCTTCCCTCCCACAGCACCGGTTCTGTGCCCAGAGGTGCTGTGTCCCGTCTTCTCCCCCAGCTGACCCCAGCTCCCCAGGGCTCAGGAAGTGCTGGGTGCCCTGGAAATGTTTGTTGAATAAATGAATTCTGACCAAATATAATTCAAATCCTTGTTATGTTTGGTCGGTAGAAAAGAGCTCTGCCCAAAGGAATTAGTAAGCTAATAGAAGAATAAGAGCCACTGTAATAGACATGCTCATCGTTACCAAATTTGTATGTAGGGCAGGCACAAGGTTTTCATGCTTGGGCCTTGTCTTTGAATTCTGAGTTTCGCTCACCTGGGCTTTCAAGGTGTCTATGCCGCCCCCCTCCCCGCCCCCCGCCCCCTTCCTTCTCAGGGTAATTTGTATTTTGTTTGCTTCTATCAGTTGGCGTGCTTAGCAGTTTCTTGTCATGTGAAGTTTTCGGAGTGGGTGTTTACAAACTTAGAAACTTTTAAACATAGAATAATAAACGGAACAATTAAAATAGCTTTAAAAAAAAAAAGACCTTTACCATTTTTACAGCAGAAGTGGCCCCCCCCGCCGCCTTGTGTACACTGCCCGGTACTTGGTGTGGGCAGAAACTGCATCTTTGGCACACCTCATGCTTTCCAAACCACTCATAAGACCCTCGCAATTTTTGTTATGAGCCGGCCACACCACAAGCGTCGTGGACCCTTGGGAAATGGCTTGCACGGTGGGTGGACGGCATCCTGGTGGGCCAGACGTGGGCCCTCTCTGCGTCCCGGGAGCTGGTGACTGGGGCATGTTCTATCATCTCAGGAAACACTGGTTCACTGTGGGAGCTTGAGAAGGGAATCGAATCTCCCAAAATTCCACGCTGTCACCTTTTGTCCCTGTAGCTCCTCAGCGAACCTTTGTTTAGAGTATGCGCGAAGTCAAGCTAAATCTTTGGCATCTCTGCCTAAACCCCAAGGACAGCACGTGCACCTCCCCTGGGACTGGCCCCTTAGCCCGGCATTGCCTCACTTCTCTGCAGGTGACGTAAGCTCGGCCTTGGCGCCGGCACCTCCTTCCCTCGGGCCTGTGGGGACCACAGATTGCTCACTTCCTACTAGTGCTGCTTCTCAAGGTAGCGTGGTTCTGGAAAGCTGTTGCAGTTGGTTTACCTGTTGAAACTCTTAAATGAATGAATACTTTCTGAGGAATTACATATTTGCTCCTTTACACTCTTGCAAAATAATAGAAAGCAAAACAGTATATTAATATAAGTTAAGCTCTTATGACTGTGCTGGCATTGACTTGTAAAAAGAGGTGTCTGTGTGTGCAGGTGAAAGGGATGGAGCTTGGTAAGGAGCAGTGGGGGAGTAAACTCTTGGAAAACCAGAAAGGAGGGCCGTTGGCCCGTGACGGGGACGGCAGTGGTGGTGTGGTGGCGACCTGGAAGGGACGGGCCGCTGGCTGTTAGGAAATCTGCCTCCGTGTCCGAGCTCTCAATCCCTCTCCCTTCTCCTCCTCAGGAGTTAGAAGCAGCTCTTCACAGAGATGACGTGGAGTTTATCAGCGACCTGATCGCCTGCCTACTTCAGGGCTGCTATCAGCGAAGGGATATCACGTGAGTAACCCCAATCTTCCTGTTTCTGGCAGGAGGGAAGGAATTAACCAGTCCTAGTGATGTTTCGTGTCTCCTGGAATAAACCCGAGCAGATCACCGGCCAAGACGGAACAGTGTATTTACACACGGTTCCCAGGCCCCGTGCTTGGCTCCTTCTGCAGCTGAGTTTTCATTGTATTGTAATTCTTGACTTTATTTCACTCTCAGAAATCTATATCCCTTACTCTTGGGTCCACCAACTACCATATTCAAGTGTGGAATGTGTTCTCTCAATGTAGGGCTTTCTTTCTGATCTTTGTTTTCAGTATTGGTAAAATGGTGCCTAACAAATTAAAACTAGATTTTTACCGTATTTCTGCCCCTGGGGTATGTATCTTCTGTTAACACTTAAACAGTGGCATCATTTCTTTTTTTTTTTTTTTTTAAAGACACATTTATTCCACATCATGATCAGAGTATTACATTTAGCAATCAACAGCATGGGTGCAAAAAAAAAAAATCTACATTAAAACCCTTTGTTAGAATGCTTTACACTTTCCACAGAACAGAAACTAAAATAACCTGTTATACAATTAGTCACAAATACAGTCCTCGAGGTTTTTTGCCCATACACGAGTATTGTCTAAAACATGTCTTCTTTGTAGCAGCTAGGCCCTGCCATCCCTGTGCTTGGCTGAGTTCACAAATGTGTTGTAACCTGTAGCTTCCCTGTCACTTCTCTGGCTCTCCTCTCCTGCAAAGCTCTGTTTCCTGGCAGTCATCAAAACCTTTTGCCACTGCCATAGCTACTGCTGCTGCGGGAACCACCACAGCCACCTTGGTTTCGGGGTTTGGCAAAGTATTGGCCTCCACTACCACAGGGGCCAGCACTTCTGCCTCCAAAGTTTCCTCCTTTCATGGGTCCAAAATTTGAAGATTGATTGTTGTAACTGCCAAAATCATTGTAGCTTCCACCACCTCCAAAATGGCTTCCATCATTACCAAACCCATTATAGTCATCCCCACTGCCACCATAGCCACCACCACTGCAGCTGCCACCAAAGCCACCTCGTCCACTGAGGTCTCCTCCACAACCAAAGCTGTCACTCCCACCAAAACCCCCGCCACGACCACCACCAAAGTTTCCAGAACCACTTCGGCCTCTTTGGCTGGATGAGGAACTAGCCATCTCTTGCTCAGATAGGGCTTTCCTTACTTCACAGCTGTGGCCATTCACAGTGTGGCATTTCTGACTGACAGCCTTGTCTACAGAGTCATGGTCGTCAAAGGTTATGAAAGCAAAGCCTCTCTTTTGGCCACTGCCTCGGTCAGTCATGATTTCAGTCACTTCAATTTTCCCAGACTGTTCAAAACAATCTCTTAGGTGATGTTCTTCAGTGTCTTCTTTAATGCCACCAACAAAAATCTTTTTCACACTTAAGTGGGCACCAGGTCTTTGAGAGGCTTCTCTTGAGACGGCCCTCTTTGGTTCCACAACTCTCCCGTCCACTTCGTGTGGCCTTGCCTTCATGGCCACACCCACCTCCTCCACGGTGGCGTGTGTGACAACCCCGAAGCCTCTGGAGCGCCTGGTGCTTGGATCCCTCGTCGCCACACAGTCTGTGCGCGTTCCCCGCTGCTCAGAATGCCTCCTCAGGCTCGCGTCGCTTGTTTCAAAGCTCAGACCTCCGACGAAGAGCTTCTGCGGCTGTGCGGCTCTTTGGGAGACCCTGACTTAGATAGACATGACGGCAGTGGTGGCGGGGGGGAACGTCAACGATGCTTACTCGGCGGTGTCCACGGGCAGAAGGGAGTAATCTACCGAATGTTTCTCTGGCATCCTTTCTAACGTGGAGCTTCTGGGCCCCCTCACACCATAGCTGCCAAGTACACAGCTGTCTGGTACATTGAGATGTGTAGAAATTTGGAGCAAGATTTCATCTCTGTCAGCAAATAAAGGATCTTCCTGATAAGGCCTCATCCCTTGTTTTGATAGAGTTGGTAGACATTCTCTTGCTACTATGTTTCCACACAGAGCTGGACTGTGAGGCCAGCTCCCGGGAAGCTGAGACAGGACGGGGCTCCCCGTGCAGGCAGGAGTCTGGGGTGTTACGGTTTACAGTTTTCAGACAGTTAAAAAAAAGACGGTGTCTGAAATATTTCTCTTCCAGTAGATCCACTCCTGGGTGCCTGTTAGGGCGGGGGGTAGACGTGTGGTAACAAGGTGAATGAGGGGTTGACGAACTGCTACTGCATCCAGCGCGGAGCTCGGCGTTCGTGTGTGTGTGTGTGTGTGTGTGTGAGAGAGAGAGAGAGAGAGAGAGAGAGAGATCATCCCCCTTCCTTTCCGTGTTTGTACTTCTGCCTGTGTCATGCTGTAGTCGTCATCTCCTGCATTCTCCGCGAGTGTACTGACTGTCCCCAGGGCGTCCAGGCTGTCCTGCTAAACAAAGAGTAGAAAGAAATCTACCATCTTACCACTTAAACACCATGACAATAGGGTTTAGTATATTTTCTCCCATTTTCTTTTTGAGATGTAACTTGGGAGTTTGTGTGGTTTTTAAGCAGTTGTAGTCATACTGTGTATATAATTTCACTTTTTCGTATCTTTCATTTTTTTCATCACAATGATAATTTTTCTTATAACCACCTTTTCTTTAAATGGGATTGTCAAATACTCCGATTTAGTAGATGAACATTTGTGCCCAGCTTTTAACTGTTAAAAACATGCTATATTACATAGCCTTGGACATAAAAGTTTGCACACCTTAGTGAATCATACTCTTAAATTTCTGCAAGTGTAGTCACTGCGTAAAAAGAAATGCCCACTTAAGATTCAAAAAATAAATTTCCGGGCCACTCACCCCAGGGGTTGCTCCATTTCACCCATGACCATCAGTGTCCGAGGGGGTCTGTTTGCCTCACCTCGCTCTGGCCAGGGTGCTGGAGGGCAGATGCCCTGGGGACCCTCGGTCCTGGGCTCCACTGTAGAGTGTGTGCAGTTGCCATGGCAAGCGCTGTGACATCCACAGAGCACGTGGCCTATGTGAGAACGGGCCGTGGACTGAGCCGTCATGGGGTGCTTCCTGAGCCAGTGCCCTTATATTATAGAGCCCAGTAAGAGGGTGAGTGAAGGAGGGATGGACCCCCCCGAAGTTGCAGGTAGGACGGTGAGTGTCTGGGGTTTGACGCCCTGGAGCAGAGGCCAGGGGTCGCAGAGCAGAAGGTCCCATGTGGTTCAGAGATGTGATTTATTTGAGCTGCAAAGTTCAAAGTCTTATTAGCCCCTGAGTGTTATATTTTGGTTTGTCGCCAACATCTAAAATGAGACTTCATGTTGAAACCCAGTTTGTAGCTTTTAGAAAGCATCTAAGACACTGATCAGCTGGAGGGAAAACAGGGCCCCAGCCCGCCTGGTGGCTCTCCACACAGAGGCTGGTTGTCACTGCATCTGTGGGGCTTGCTTGGCCCACCTGCTCGCCTTTCCCTGCTGTCTCCGGCACGCACAGCCAGTCGAGGAGTCCTGTGGCCACAGCACAACAGGAGTAGGAGCCTAGTAGGCCTTGTAGGCTGGGCGGCGAGTTCGGGGGCGTGATCCTGAGGGCAGGGAGTGCGGGGGACCAGGCAGGGGCGAGTGAGTAGATCAGGCCTGAGGGCAGAGGCGAGCCCATCCTGAAGGTCTGTTAGGGGGTGAAGGTGATGACCTGGTGCCTCCTGCCTGACAGGCTGTCTCTCCAACCTTACTGCGCACATTCGTGGTTTATGGGCTTGAATTTCCTGTTACATACTTAGGCCGTGTCTTCCATGGGTGTGTTGGTTGATGACCAAGCACAAGGAACGCCCATTTAAAATTTGCGGGGCAGGTGTTGCACGCCTGCCTTCTGTGTGACGGTGGGGACGGGGGCCAGGCTGCGGTTGAAGGTCTGAATAGCTAGAGTTGGCTCATACCATCTGTGTAGTAGAGCTTCCCTTCCCTGTTGGCATGTGGTGTCTATTGGACATTTTACCAGGTTTTTTTTTTTTTTTTTTTTTTTTTTTTTTTTTTGCGGTACGTGGGCCTCTCACTGTTGTGGCCTCTCCCTTTGCGGAGCACAGGCTCCGGACGCGCAGGCTCAGCGGCCATGGCTCACGGGCCCAGCTGCTCCGCCGCATGTGGGATCTTCCCGGTCCGGGGCACGAACCCGTGTCCCCTGCATCGGCAGGCGGACTTTCAACCACTGCGCCACCAGGGAAGCCCTTACCAGGTTTTTGACACGTGAGAATCCACTCGGCTGTTCCTGGCTGTACCTGCCAGTCTCTTGGCTCTGATACCATTGCTCTTAACTAATCCTGCTTGTTAGTTCTTCCAGAAAATGATATAATCTTGTCATATTCCATAAGGAATCTCCTTATTTTGATTAAAGTCCTTATGTTGTGGGACTCCCCTGGTGGCACAGTGGTTAAGAATCCGCCTGCCAATGCAGGGGACACGGCTTCGAGCCCTGGTCCGGGAAGATCCCACATGCCGCGGAGCAGCTAAGCCCCGTGCACCACAACTACTGAAGCCCGTGCGCCTAGAGCCTGTGCTCCACGACAAGAGAAGCCACTGCAATGAGAAGCCCGCGCACTGCAACGAAGACCCAACGAAGCCAAAAATAAATAAATAAATATATTAAAAAAAAAAAAGTCCTGATGTTGCTCAGTAAAAAGTTGTACCTTTGTTCATGTAGGTCAGATCCGTTCCTGGGTTACTTCAACTTGTGTTGCTGCTAAGAGTTGAGTGTTACTCACACACGGTACAAGTACTTCCAAGTGTAGAATATGATATATTCCTAACATATTCCTGTGTTTGTGTCTTGAATCTGCCCAGTTTACTGACCTTGATTTTTCAAAGTGGATCCTCTTGATGTTCTAGGTTATCACCCCCCTTCCTTTTCGTGTTTGTGCTTCTGCCTGTTTCATGCTGTATTCGTCATCCACTGTTATGTAACAAATTATCCTAAAACTTAACAGCTTTAAACATCAGTATCTGTGGGTCAGGAATCTTCTGTGCCGGCCGTGCTGCTGGGACCGTGGCCACCCTGGGCCCGCCCTTGGGAGGGCCGTATGTTTGTTTCCTGTGGCCGCTTAGCGCAGTTCACAGGCCGAAGAGCTGAAACTGCATTTGGTATCGGTCGGTTTTGTGGGTCTGCACGTGGCTTGTCGGGGGCCCTGCTCGGTGTGTCTGGAGGCCTAGCTGGGGAGGGACACAGGGTCCTTCAGGCTGCTGGCAGAGTCGCCCTGGCAGCTGTAGGACCCAGGTCTTTGTTTCCATGCGGCCCTCTCGGCCCTGCTGTGTCTCCTCTCGGCGCTCGCGGGAGTGCCCTCGCCTGCCCAGTTTTGTGACCAGGAGCGAGCCCCAGATGTGCTGCGCCCCCCTGGGGAGAGCCCAGCATGCAAGGCTGTGAACACCAGGGGGCCTGTTGCCCGGGCTTTTGTTCGTTAATAGTGACTGTATTCTCCAGAGGAAAACTGCATATTGGTGGTGAGGCTTAGGCTTGCATCTAATCAGGTGTACTTAGTTATCAACAACATATTGTAAGTTCTCTGTTTTCGTAGGCTTTTGGACAAGAGCCAGTTGATTTTTGGATAGTCACATGTGGTCCTTTATAAATGAATTATCAACAAGAGGTTTTGATTTTCCCTTTTGTTTCAGTAAATGGCTATAACTAACTTGTTCCTAGTTTAATTTTCTCCCATATTTACCATTAGCCTCCACTATAAATGTACTTACATTGATAATATCCCCTATAAAAAAACAATTAGTTTGAAAATAGTGGGTGTTCTACAGGATATTCTTAGCTTAGATGCAGGCTTTTCCCATCACTCATCTGCTTTCACTTTGGAACGTTTCATTGCCTCAGTCTTCTTGTGAGGCTATGAAGAAGAGGTTGGGGGAGATCTCCTCAAAGGCTAACCGGGTCCTGTTTTACAGGGAGGGAAACATCCAGAGACTTAGGTAGCCAATTAGAAGATGAATAATGCCTACAAAGAAGTGAGAGATCAGGAGCCCAGATATTCATCCCTCATAGAATCTGAAGTTTGAGTCTCTGACTCTGACTCTTTGTCTTCAGTCATCCTTACATAAAATTAATGATTTTAGCAGTATAAAAAAATTAATTCTGGGCTTCGCTGGTGGCACAGTGGTTAAGAATCTGCCTGCCAATGCAGGGGACACGGGTTCAATCCCTGGTCGGTCAAGATCCCCCATGCCGCGGAGCACACCTAAGCCCGCGTGCCACAATTACTGAGCCTGCGCTCTAGAGCCCGCAAGCCACAACTACTGAGCCCACGTGCCACAACTACTGAAGCCCGCACGCCTAGAGCCCGTGCTCCGCAGCAAGAGAAGCCACCACAATGAGAAGCCGGCGCACCGCAACAAAGAGTAGCCCCCGCTCGCCACAACTAGAGAAAGCCCGCGGGCAGCAACGAAGACCCGACGCAATCAAAAATAAAAAAATAAATTAAAAAAAAAAGTTTTAAAGCATCGCCTAAAGTAGTATAGAGCAGAAACCCCACCCGTCCTGAAGATGGGGTGCCGGGTGGGCTGTTCTGGACAGTTTGCTTTTTCACACGTGTGTACCTAGAGGTGCAAATAGCATTTAATATTTCAGAATGTGTCTGTCTCATCAGGCTGTGCTGGCTCGTCAGAGACCCGCAGACACCGTGTCACCCTGTCTTCTGTGTCCTCCCCCAGCCCTTCTGCTTCTGGGTACGGTGCAGAGCTGCCCGCCCTCCCCAGTGCTGATGGCAGTCCTCTTAACACTAGTTTCTTCCTTATGACAACACTGTGTCAGTTCCTCCTAAATTATTTCTTTTGAAACGAGAGGTTAATTTTTAAAAAAAAAAACAAAAAAATGACCCTAGTTAAATAAATGTCATAAAATTTCAGACAGTGTTGTAACCGGGAGGAGAGAAGAGTTTTTTCCCCTTCCTTTTACAGGCAGCTGCTTCTGTGACTTTTTTTGCTGTTGAAGGAAACTGTGAGTCTCAGATAGACAGAAGCAGAATTAGTGGGGGGCCTGTCAGCTCCCTGTGGAGGGGGGATCCTGGTGCCCCCCATGCTCGTCCCCCTTTCCTGGGGACAGTGGGTGGCAGTGTTGGTCCTGCTGTTCTGTGCTGGGCCAGGGAGGCAAGTGATGGTTCCACCCTTTTTCATATCATACCTGTGAGGTGTCGGAGCATTGCCGAAAACATAATCTGTAATTTTATTTGTGTTAGAAACAGCTAAGTATACATGAAATTAAAAAATTCTGAATGGGCAAGTAAGTTTGGGGTCTGGTTGATCCAAGTTGGACTAACTGGTCTGAAGTGAGGCTCAGGCTTCAGCCCTTTAAAAAGTTGTTTTTGTCGATACATTATAATACACACAGAAAAGGGCACATTGCTTAATCATACCTCAGTGAATTTGTACAAACTGAATGCACCTACGCAGTGATCACTCAGACAAGAAGGCATCACAATGAATTTTCCTTTTTCCATTGGAAGGAATTGCCTAAAGTGATGGTTACTCTGTCCTCCAGTGGTATCCACGTACCTTTAGAGTGAATTTGTGCTCGGTATTCTCTGAAGTTTTATTTTCATCCCACCCTAAAGAAAGAGGATTTTGGACAGATGAATGCTTGCCTTTCTTGGTTCTAAGGCTTACCTGTTAATGTGGAGCTAAGAACGTTCCTTAATCTCTTCGTGCATTACTCACCTCATCTGTAAAATGGGAATGATAACCGTACCCATTACTAAATTTAATGTGAAATTAAATGAATTCACTTATGACAGCCTTAGAACAGTCTTGAGCTTTTAGTAAATACCAGAAACATCTCCGTGTGTGGAGTAGAAAGTGGATATTGACCCAGGCTACTTCCCATGTCTTAAATGTTGCGGTTTGCACGTCTCAGAACTGGGGTCAGCAGACTTCTACGAAGGGCCAGAGAATAACCATTTTAGGCTTTGTGTGGGTGACATGGTCTAAACTACTCCCCTCTGCCATCCCAGTGCAAAAGTGGCCAGAGCGGGGCTTCCCTGGTGGTGCAGTGGTTGAGAGTCCGCCTGCCGATGCAGGGGACACGGGTTCGTGCCCCGGTCCGGGAAGATCCCACATGCCGCGGAGCGGCTGGGCCCGTGAGCCATGGCCGCCGGGCCTGCGCGTCCGGAGCCTGTGCTCTGCAACGGGAGAGGCCACAACAGTGAGAGGCCCGCGTACTGCAAAGAAAAAAAAAGAAAAGTGTCCAGAGCAGTGCTTCGTGACTGATTGTGGCTGTGTTTTATTAGATTTTCATAATCTGGAATTTGAATTTTATATCATTTTCTCTTGTCATAAAATAGTATTATTTTGATTTCTTTTTTCTTCCAACCGTTAGAAAAGAATGATTTTCACAGTCTTAGCTTACAGGCTAAAGATAGACATTCAGGCCAGCTTTGGCCCATGAGCCATAGTTTGCCCCTGTTTTTAGAAAATTAAATAGGTTCCTATTTCTAATTCCACAGACTCATGCTGCTCAAGATAATACATTTCCATCTCCTCAGAAAGTGCCCTTTGCACTAAATCTAACCTCCCTACACCCCCAAAACCCCACTGCATCCCACGCAGTGACCTGATTTTTATTGATGCAGATTGTTTTGCCTTATTCTTGAATTTCGTGTGTGTGTGGCTGGGGTCATGCAGTATGGGCCCTGTGTGTCCAGCTTCTTTGAGGAAGCACAGGGTCTGTGTGATACTCACTGACGCTGCTGTTTGTATCAGTTCTTCGTTCCTTTTGGGGAGGGGGTCTGCGTCGGATTCCAGTTGCAAAAATATATCACAGTTTTTTGGTCTACTAGTTGGTAGACTTGTATGTTGCCTCCAGTTTGGGGCTGTTGAGAATAGAGCAGCTGTGAACACTTGCACGGATGTTTTTGTGGATGTCTTTTCGTTTCTCTTGGGAATCGCTGGGTCGTGCGTGAGAGCACGATTGACATTGACTTGTTTTCTGAGCAGTGGTGACCTTTATTCTCCCCCCAGCAACACATGAACAGTCCAGTTGCTCCATATCTTTGCCGACATCTGTTAATTTTAATTTTACCCAGTTTTTCATTTTACTGATTCTGTTGTGTGTAATGTGGTAACTCATTGTGGTTTTAATGTGCATTTCCCTGATGACTAGATATATAATGCGCTGTGACTGTTTTCTTCTGATGTGTAGCTTGCCTTTCCATTTTAAAGAATGGCAAATTTTAATTTTGTTGAGGTCTAATTTATCAGTTTTTTCCTAAGAAATCGGGACATACCTTAATGTCAAGAGATCTTCTCTGAGGTTTTCTCTTAGTTTTACAGTTTTAGCGCTTTTTGCAGTTGGTATTATGATGCATTTTGAGTTAGTATTCGTGTATTGTGTGAAGTAGAAGGTCAGTCAGTGTCCATTTTTTCCTTATGGATTTCATCTGTGTTCAGTCTGTTTCTGGACTCTGCCTTATTCCATTGTTCTGTATGTCTTATATTTATACAAGTACCAGATTGTCTTGAAATTGGTGAGTTCTCCACCTTTTTATATTTTAGTTTTGCTTTTTAAATGTTTTGACTATTCTGGGTTCTTTGCATACAAATTTAAAAATCAGCTTGTCAACTCCCCCACCCTCCAGAAAAGGCCTGCTACAGAAAATGGACATTTTGAGCAATGTTGAGTTTCCCAGTCCTTGACCATGATATATACTCCACTTGTTTATCTTCCTTTATTAAAAATTTTTTTTTAAATTTATTGATTTGGCTGCACTGGGTCTTAGTTGCAGCGTGCGGGATCTAGTTCCCTGACCAGGGATTGAACCCTGGCCCCTGCATTGGGAGTGTGGAGTCGTAACCACTGGACCACCAGGGAAGTCCCTGTTTATCTTCTTTAATTTCAGGAATATTGTATAGTTTCATTGTAAAGATACTGTACATCTTTCCACTTGTGCCTAAGTATTTTATATTTTCCAGCTATTTGTTGCCATTATATGTAAAATACAATTGAGTTTTTTATATTGACCGTGTTACTATAGTCTTCCTGAATTCACTTCTTAGTCTATTGGTCTTGTCGCTGACTGAGGAGTTTCTGTAGTCTGTTTCCGTTCCAGCCTCTATCCTGGCTCCCTGTCCTGAGAGCTTCCTTCTCTTGTCTTATTACTGTGCCGGCCACGACTCCTGTGTTGTTCCTGATCTTGGGGGAAAGTATTCAGCCTTTCACCCTCAAGTGTGATGAAGTGCTGTCCCTTTTGTCTGTTGCTGAATTCAGTTTGCTGCTGTTTTGTTGAGGATTTCTCCATGTATGTTTATGAAGAATATTGGTCTGTAATTTTATTTGCTTATGACTCTTTGTCAGGTTTTGGCACAAGGGTTGAGAAGTGTTCCCTTCTCTCGTTTCTGAAAGAGTTTGTGTAATTTCTTTTCTTTTTTTAAAAATTTATTTATTTTATTTATATTTATTTTTGGCTGCGTTGGGTCTTCGTTGCTGTGCGCGGGCTTTCTCTCTAGTTGCGGCGAGCGGGGGCTGCTCTTTGTTGCAGTACGCGGGCTTCTCGTTGCGGTGGCTTCTCTTGTTGCGGAGCATGGGCTCTAGGTGCACGGGCTTCAGTAGTGTGGCACGTGGGCTCAGTAGTCGTGGCTCGTGGGCTCTAGAGCGCAGACTCAATAGCTGTGGCGCACGGGCTTAGTTGCTCCGTAGCATGTGGGATCTTCCCTGACCAGGGATTGAACCCGTGTCCCCTGCATTGGCAGGCGGGTTCTTAACCACTGCACGACCAGGGAAGTCCGAGTTTGTTTTCAAACAGCTCACCACTGAAAGCCTTTGGGTTTGTAGTTTTCTTTGGGTGCCAGTTGTTGATTATTATTGATTTGATGTCTTTAATGGATTAAGGCTCTTTGGGTGTTCTGTTTCTTTTTAAACAAATTCTATTGAAGTACAGTGTTGTGTTAATTTCTGCTGTATAGCAAAGTGATTCAGTTTTACATACATATATATTCTTTCTCGTATTCCTTTCCATGATAGTTTATCCCAGGAGACTGGATATAGTTCCCTGTGCTATACAGTAGGACCTTGTTGTTTATCCATTCTAAATGTAAGAGTTTCCATCTATCAACCCCAAATTCCGAGCCCATCCCTCTCCCCCTGCCCATAGCAACCACCAGTCTGACCTCTAGATCTGTGATTCTGTTTCTGCTTTGTAGATAGGTTCATTTGTGTCATATTTTAGCTTCCACATATAAGTGATATCATACGGTATTTGTCTCTTTTTCTGACTTTGCTTGATACGATAATCTCTTGGTCCATCCATGTTGCTGCAGGTGGCATTATTTCACCCTCTTTTTATGGTTGAGTAATATTCCATTGTGTATATGTACCACGTCTTTTTTATCCATTCATCCGTCAACGGGTAAAGGTTGCTACTGTGTCTTGGCTGTTGTCAATAGTGCTGCTATAAACATAGGGGTGCATTTATCTTTTCAAATTACAGTTTTGTCAGGAGTGGGATTGCTGGGTCATATGGTAGCTCTATTTTTCGTTTTTTGAGGAATCTCCAAAGTGTTCTCCATAGTGGCTGCACCAATTTACATTCCCACCAACAGTGTAGGAGGGTTCCCTTTTCTCCTGAGTGTTCTATTTCTTAAGTCAATTTTGGTAAGTAATTTAGGCATTTTTCAAGGAGTTTGTCTATTTTAGTTAAGTTTTAAAATTTATTTCCATAGTACTGTTCATAATATTCTCTTATTCTCTTACTATCTGTAGGATCTACAGTGGTTTCTCCACTTTCATTCCTGATGTTGGAATTTGTTCTCTCTCTCTCCCTCTATTCTTTCTACAGGTTTATCAACTTTTCAGATGTTTACTAAGGAACCAGCTTTTAACTTTACCTACTGTTTGCCTGTTTTCTTTAAAAAATTTTTTTTCTGTTTTTGATTTCTTATCTTTATTATTTTCTTTTATTTACTTTGGCTTTAGCTTACTCTTCTTTTTCTTTCTTCTCAAGTTATAATACTTGTTATGAGCCTTTTTTCTT
This sequence comes from Mesoplodon bidens, assembly GCF_964165515.1. Classification (NCBI taxonomy): domain Eukaryota; kingdom Metazoa; phylum Chordata; class Mammalia; order Artiodactyla; family Ziphiidae; genus Mesoplodon; species Mesoplodon bidens. The sequence continues at coordinate 253,012 of NC_138167.1, read as the reverse complement.
TTCAATACAGGCACTTTAAAGCTGTAAATTTCCTTCTAGGCAGTGCTCGACTGGGCTGTTTAGTCCATTTACATTTAGTGCAGTTACTGGTATGGTTGGTTTCCACTGTTCTCTGGGGGTTTTTAAGTGTCCAGTTCATTGGTGTTTAGTATATTCACGAGATTGTGTAGTCATCACCAGTGTTGAATTCCAGAACATTTTATCCCCCCCAGAGACCCCCCCCACACCCGTCAGCTGTCGCTCCTTGCTTCCTCCAGTCACCGTTCCCACTAACTAATGTGCTTCCTGTCTATGTTTTTACTATTCTAGGTCCCTCTTATAGGTGGTATGCATACATATAGGTATCCAGCTACTTTCACTTAGCATGTTTTCAGAATTCATCCATGTTATAGTGTGAATCATGTACTCATTCATTTTATGGCCCCAAAATACTGTGTTGTTGTATAGATATATGTTTTATTTATCTGTTAGTTCATGGACATTGGTGCTGTTTCAGCTTTTTGGCTGTTATGAATTATGCTGCTGTGTATGAACATTTGTCTACTCGTTTTTGTTTGGATGTATGTTTTCATTTCTCTTGGGTGTATACCTAAGAGTGGAATGGTTGGGTCATATGGTAATTCTGTGTTTAAGTTTTGAGCAGCTTGCCAAACTTCTGCAAAGTTGCTGCACCATTTTACATTCCAACTAGCAGTATATGATGGTTCCCATTTCTCTATGTCCTTGTTAACAAGGGGTCAGCACTTGTTCTTATCTGTCTTTTTAATTTTAGCCATCCTGGTGGGTGTGACCTGGTACCCTGTTGGGGTTTGATTTGCATTTCCCAAATGACTAATGAGTGTTTTCATGTGTTTCCTTCTTTTTTCCTCTTTGTCCTTTAGTGCTTTCTTTTGGGTTATTTAAAGATTAATACATGTTGATTTCCAGATGACTTTTTTTTAAAAAAATTATTTATTTATTTATTTATTTTTGGCTGTGTTGGGTCTTCGTTGCTGCACGCAGGCTTTCTGTAGTTGCGGCGAGCGGGCTTCTCATTGCAGTGATTTCTCTTGTTGCGGACCACAGGCTCTAGGCACGTGGGCTTCAGTGGTTGCAGCACGCAGGCTCAGCTGTTGTGGCATGCAGGCCCTAGAGCATGCGGGCTCAGTAGTTGTGGTGCATGGGCTTAGTTGCTCTGTGGCATGTGGGATCTTCTTCCCGGACTAGGGATTGAACCCGTCTCCCCTGCATTGGCAGGCAGATTCTTAACCACTGCTCCACCAGGGAAATCCCCCAGATGACTTTTAATACTTTTCTTTGTTACCTAACATAAACATTCATATACACAAATAAAATCTATATTATATACATATTTCCTAGTTAAAAAGATATGTTTTGTATCTTAATCATATTTTCCTTTAATTTGAAATTGTCATGATTTTTTACTTATCCTGGCTATCACATTGATTTCAGGATATATTTCAGGATATGGCAGGCACTATATAGTCCTATAGAAGAGACATTATTTTAGTTGTTTTTGGCTGAATCTTTTTACGATCTTTAAGAATAAGCACTTCATCAAATTTTCTTATGGAGCCTTTTATTTGTTGCTTCACTTGGAACTAAAATCTTTATCTCAATCCAGTACTCGTGTGTTTGTGTGTGTGTTTTTTTTTAAGCTTTTTGCCTGCACTGTGCGGTATGCAGGATCTTAGTGCCCCGACCAGGGATTGAACCCTCACCCCCTGCACTGGAAGTGCAGAGTCTTAACCACTAGACCTCCAGGGAAGTCCCCCAGTACTTGTGTTAAACGTGGCCTAACTGTGCACATGGGTATTTCATTAGCTGCACCAGTAGCCATAGCAAACGGGAAGATAAAATTTTTCTATTTAGTCTCCACATGGCACCCGCGGTGCCAGGTCTTCATTGCTCCCCGCATGTGGGCTGCAGATACACTTTCATGTCTCAGAACTGACACAAGAGCCTCCCTTCTCATTGTGATCTTCTCAGGCAGCTTGTTTCCTGCGTGGTGCAGGGTCCTGCCAGCTCCAGCTCCGGCCGAGGTCGTGTCAGCCTGCTCCTCTCGGGCCACGCTATCCCTGGGAATGTGGGTCTCACAGTGGAAGCCTGTTCTGTCTGAAGGAAAATAAGCAGTTCTCTGCTGGGGCCCTACGAGATGCTCACTCTGCGACTGTGGAAAGATAGTTCTGTCTTTTTTTCTCTCTCTTGTGCAAACTATTTTAAGAAATAAAGGGATAATTAGCATTTGGAACTTTTTTCAGACAAGAAGGAGCACTGACCTGGTTGTGCTCAGAACCTCCAGTTGGTTCGATCTTTTTGTTCCCACATCCTGTTGAAAGGATTAGTGACAACTCAGGAAGAAGTGCCGTGAGCTGAGCTGAGAGATTTACAACGTAGGATCAGTTTGTAGCAGCTGTTGCCACGCACTCTTCCTCTGAGCAGCACACAGGATCACGGCGCTCATTTTTCTGAGGGCGGGAGTGCATGGTCTTGCCAGATTCTGAAAGTGTTGTGTCCTAGAGAAGATGAAAAGCCGCTAAGTACAAAGTATTAACCCTAATTGATGGCTTACTGAGCCTTTTTGTTTCAAATACCCTTGACCATGCTGCCTTCCAAAAATTTTTCCCTCGAATATCTGACCTTTAAAAGAAAGAGATACAGATTTTTATGAGGCTTATCTGTATACAAGGCAAAGGAGTCATCTTGAATTGTAAGTCCATTAGTATCTCTTGGTAAGGTGGTATAGAGATGACTTACGAAACTTTTAGCAGAAGTGATGTAATTGGAACTGAGTAGGACAATAGGGCTGTTGGGAAGGAATCTCAGACTTGCGGCTCTCGGGACACGTAGGGGCTTTCAGGCAGATCGTGGCTGTCTGTGCTTCCTCGCCTCCTGCCGCGTCCTCGTGGAATGATCTCATGTCATGGAGTCCACGTTTCATTTTACTGCAAGAGGAAGACACCTTGTTGTTTAGGGTACTTGGTGTGCAGTAGAAATCCTAGAGAGCATGTGGCAGATAAAGGGTTTTAGTACCGAAGGCAGGTTGTCTTCTCCATACTCTTTGAAACGAAAAAGCACCCCGTTTTATTTTCAAATTTTCCTTTGCCGTACCACCTGCTTTTCACCGCCAGTTGGAGCTGCTCTTTGCCCGGCTCCTCCACCTGAAGGGGCAACACCGGCTTTGCGGGCAGGAGGCCAGGCTGGTCCCAAGGCTCCCGCAGGTGCCTGCAAGCAGGGCTCAGTCGTGGTGCCGAGAGCCCTGTGTTTCCAGGTGTAATGCTGCATTTTGATAAGGGAACCACATTCACACCGTCCGCACTTGAGGTATCAACAGGAAGGAAATAAAGTTTCTTCTCTCTTTGAAAAAGCAAAATGTTTAATTTCTTATTTGCCTAAGGCCCTTTGTTTTTCCTCTATGAGTATTTCTTCTGACTTTTTCTACAAAGATAACTACATAGATTATAAGTTAACATGATACATGCCTCTTGTAAAGATTTTATTGACACATAATTCCTTTAGAGCTCTTTGTTTAGTGAGAAAAATATTTTAAAATCAAGCATTAGGTGAAATTATATCCAGATTCTTTTTAATAGTTGAGATATGGAATAACTAACAATTAAACAGCACTTGTTATATACAAGGCCCATTTAGGTACTAATCAAAAATTTAAGTTGTCTTAAATGTTTTCTATAGAAAAAACCCTCAAATTTAGTGTTTCATAACACACCCACAAGTTTACATGTAACGGCACATGGAAAGTATAGTTACACATCGGAGTAGCCTCTTTTAAAATTAATTAATTAATCAATTTGGCCACACAGCGCAACTTGTGGGATCTTAGTTCCCCGACCAGGGATTGATCCTGGGCCCTTGGCATTGAAAGCATGGAGTCCTAACCACTGGACCGCCAGGGAATTCCCTGGAGTAGCCTCCTGTGTTCTGGAGAAGGTTTTTTCACCTTTGCATCTTAACCTGAAATATAAATGGATTAGGCCAGGCAGACATTGGCATTCTTTGCTGTTTGCCATCTAAGTTGTGGACCTAATCTTTTTTTTTTAATTAATTAATTTATTTATTTTTGGCTGCGTTGCGACTTTGTTGCTGTGCATGGGCTTTCTCTAGTTGCGGTGAGCAGGGGCTACTCTTCGTTGCGGTGTGCGGGCTTCTCATTGTGGTGGCTTCTCTTGTTGCGGAGCATGGGCTCTAGGCACGCGGGCTTCAGTAGTTGTGGCTCATGGGCTCTAGAGCGCAGGCTCAGTAGTTGTGGCACACAGGCTTAGTTGCTCTGCGGCATGTGGGATCTTCCGGAACCAGGGCTCAAACCCGTGTCCCCTGCATTGGCAGGAGATTCTTTTTATTTTGCGGTACGCGAGCCTCTCACTGTTGTGGCCTCTCCCGTTGCGGAGCACAGGCTCCGGACGTGCAGGCTCAGCGGCCGTGGCTCACGGGCCCAGCCGCTCCGCGGCATGTGGGATCTTCCCGGACCAGGGCACGAACCCGTGTCACCTGCATCGGCAGGCGGACCCTCAACCACAGTGCCACCAGGGAAGGCCCAGCAGGCGATTCTTAACCACTGTGCCACCAGGGAAGGTCCCGCAACCTTCTTAATATTGATGATCTTTGGGACTTGATGGTGTCAGGTCCCAGGAGATGGTGTAATAACATAGTGCTTCCTCAAGGGATCCCCGGGCCCTTCCTGGCACTTTCAATTCCTGCTGCTGTTGAAGATTAGTCAGCTGTCCAGCCCCCCCTCCCCCCACACCCCCCTCTCTATGTGGTATTCATGTGTCTTTGTGTCTGGGGCCGCCTGGTTAGGTCTCAGACCTTCCACAGCTACCTGGAGGACATCATCAGCTACCGCTGGGAGCTGGAAGAGGGGAAGCCGAACCCCCTGCGGGGAGCCAGCTTCCAGGACCTGCCCCTTCGCACCCGAGTGGAAATCCTCCACCGCCTCTGTGACTACCGGCTGGACGCAGACGATGTCTTCGATCTCCTCAAGGTGCGTAGCTGACAGGCACCCTGTCCCTGGAGCAGAAGTTGAGAGGAGCCAGCGTTTGGATGCTGTGCTGGTCTTGGGAATCTTGTAGATGCAGCCGTTACCACTGTTGCCAGGGGAATCCAAGCCACACACTCAGATGACTGCATGTTATTTTATTTTGGCTTAACTTCTACTTTGGTTTGTTCTTCGTTCCGTGTACCGAGTCCCCGCTGACATGGGAACAATCCTAGGTTCCCGTTTGCTCTGTCATCAGCCAGAAGTGCAGTTACATTAGTCACTGAGTTTTATTTCCTGAGGTCTGAAATTTGACTTAGAATAATTGAAATATGTATGAAACCTCCCAGGACTTTCACCCATCCTCCCCGCACACCGTGTGCACATTGTAGACGTGTGCTGGGTGGGGCTGTGGACGCCTCCCCCCTCCCTCTTATCCTGTCTCAGAGGGAGGGCGCGGGCTGGCTTCTGCTTTGCCCTCACCGGGAGGTCGGTCACAAATGATGAACTGCGTCGACGGTGCTCGTGGGCTCAGGTGGGCACCATGGTGAAAACCGCAGTGCAGCCCAGCACAGTCTTCACTGAGGTCTCGGCCTCCACCCGCCGAGGGGTGGCAGCGCAGGTCAGGCTGGGGGAATGGGGAGCCCCGAGCCGGACTGGCCGGCGGCGACAGAGTGTCATGGGGGATGAGGCTGCCGCAAAAGCAGACTCTCCTGTTGGAATTGTCTTTCCTCTTGTTGGTACACACAGAATACATGTCTAAACCAAGTATGTCACATGTTCATCAAAATCCCTTTGGGTTGCTCTTTTTTTGGTGAGGTCGGGGCGATGGTGGCAATGGGATTTGTGTGAAGTACTTCCGTATCCTGCTCTTAGAGCAGGCACCTTCTCCCCGTCCCGTGTGTCGGGTACCCTGACTGAGAATTACCTAAGATGCTTGAGCATTTTAATATGAGGGATATGTGAGGACAAATTCAGAATCCTCATTTCAGTTGTCTCTTTAGTTTTGTTCGTTGTGAGCCCAAACCTCTTTCCTTGTCCTGCCCAGGGCCTGGATGCAGACAGTCTCCGTGTGGAACCACTGGGTGAGGACAACTCCGGGGCCCTCTACTGGTATTTCTATGGGACGCGAATGTACAAGGAGGACCCAGTACAAGGAAAATCCAACGGAGAGCTCTCTCTGAGCAGGTACCTTCCTAAAGGTCAAGGCTGCCATAGCCACTGTTACAAGAGCGTCATTAAAATCAAATACATCGGAATTCCACAGCACAAGTTATTTTTTCTCATGAAGGAATTAGCTGTAGCACCATGTCTACAAAGAGATGGCAAAGAGTTATTTCACACAGAAGTGAAAAGGAATTAATCTCTAGCCCAGCTCTCAGCGGCCCCACCCTGGAGGCTGTTCCGCCCGCCAGGTTTTCAGCAGTACAAGTGCTCCCCGGGGCCTTTCCCTCCAGCAGAGTGGGTTCTGGAGAATCCCTCCTCCTGCTAGAGCTGACGTCCTCAGTGAGGAAGAGGCCTTGTCCCCAGCTGCCCAGAGCGATGCTGCATCTTCCCCAGACGTCCGGGTTGCTGAGCCCTTTGCTGTTAGCGAAGCCTGAGGCCTCACTCAGATGTTCACGTGGGAGATGTTGTTTTCCTTGGTTACACGTTTTAACCATGGAAAGTGGGAGGTCACCCTGCTCTTTGCCTGTAACTGCTGCCTTTGCTCCTTTTTAGTAACCTCATGGCCAGAAAAACTAATCACTAGCTTAAAGCCAGTTTTTGTTGTTGTTTTTTTTGCGGTACGCGGGCCTCTCACTGTTGTGGCCTCTCGCATTGCGGAGCACAGGCTCCGGACGCGCAGGCTCAGCGGCCATGGCTCACGGGCCCAGCCGCTCCGCGGCATGTGGGATCTTCCCAGACCCGGGCACGAACCCGTGTCCCCTGCATCGGTCGGCGGACTCTCAACCACTGCGCCACCAGGAAAGCCCCCTAATCACTAGCTTATAAATCATGTGTAACGCATCAGTCCTATGACAGAACATTTCTATTTAACGTACTATTTCTTAGGGAAAGTGAAGGACAAAAAAATGTTTCAAGTGTTCCTGGGAAAACAGGAAAAAGAAGAGGAAGACCCCCAAAACGGAAAAAACTGCAGGAGGAAACTCTAGTGAGGTGAGTAAGTCTTGTTAGTCTGTGCAGGTTCCTAACCCGAACCCTTACGGTGGAGGCACTCGCCTCCATCCTGCTTTCTGTGCCTCGGGGGGGACATGAGCCCTGCGTCACAGTCCTCGGGGGCCTCCTGCCTGGCCCCTCACTTTCACTGGACAGTGGGGACTCTGACAGTGAACGTGACAATGGGCGGCACCGAGAACCGAGCCCGCCTGCAGGAAGTGCCCTGAAAATCCCATCCCTACACCACACGTTTCTTCACAGGAGTGTGGAGAGAGTTAATACTGTATATGAGTTTAGGAGTTAATTCTTTCCTGGTAAGGAGATTTTGTAGTAAACATGCTTTGTTGTATGTAGAATACAATTTCCTACAATAAAGAAAAGGTAAGACTTTAAACATTTTTATAGTGTTTATTTTATATTTAATTTTAGCAAAGAAAAAGATTCTCTTACGATTGGGAAATTGTATTATTACTATTTTTTGGCCGCACTGCGCGGCATGTGGGATCTTAGTTCCCCAACCAGGGATCGAACTCGCAGCCCGTGCAGTGGAAGTGCGGAGTCTTAACCAGTGGACCACCAGGGCAGTCCTGGGAAATTTTATTTTAATATGTCATTGCCTTTTAGGAATTCCCACCATGTGAATCTCAATATAAGAGTTTTCAGAATCTGACCTGTTCTGTGTAGAAATACTTTTTCCTTTTACTTGAGGATCAGATCTATCATTATCCACTTATGGAAGTTAGGTCATAGTCTTAAAAATTCTAATAACACAGGAGAAGCTGCTTCTTCCTTTGGCGTTTTAGAACTACTTAAGTAACCTAAATGCCTGAAGTGGACCAGATTTCACTGTGCTGCTTATTAACTACTAAGAAATATTTTTAGGAATCAGATTATGAATAAAACAATCAGAATTTGATTTTTTTGTTACAACAGTCAGTGTTACACTTAACTTTCCAGAAATTTTGACTACAGATTGCAGCTTTCCTCCCACCAGTATTTGTGAGAAATGTTCTTATAATCATGTGTTATACACAAGACATGTGTTTCTGGATTTTGTTAGCGATCTACACCTCCTGATACATTCAGAAATCTGTTCTGTACTATCTCAGTTTCCCTGAGTCCCAACAATTAAAGTGCCTTAGTGGTGGGGCTGTAGTCATTTTAAGAAGCATATGTGTGCTTGTGCTACCCTCTGCTGGTGATTTTATTCTTTAGAGTTCTGTATCCAATACAGTATTTTTAAATTAAATAAAATTTTGTGAAATCTAAAAAGTAAAAGTAGTGAATATAATAAAACAGAAACAGACTTATAGAAACAGAGAACAAACTAGTGGTGACCAGCGGGGAGAGGGATGGGGTAGGGGCAAGATAGGGGATTAAGCGGTACAAACTATTATGTAAAATAAATAAACTATAGGAATATACTCTACAACACAGGGAATATAGCCAATATTTTATAATAACTATAAGTGGAGTATAATCTTGAAAAATAGTGAATCATGGTGTTGTACATCTAAAACTATACCTCCGTTTTTCAAAGAATGATGAGAAACAAGTGTAGACAATAAGGTATGTGTAGGAGGGGGGAAAAGTAAAGAAAAAGGGCAGCCCCTAAAACAAATTATTTTTAAAAAATAATAAATAAAATGTAAAGTTAGGTTCCTCAGTCACCCCTGACACACTTCAGCGGAGCAGGCGCTCGGGGCCCGGGGCTGTCTCGCTGGACAGCGACGGTACAGGACGTTTTCCTTCTCCCAGGAGGCTGTTCGGGGCAGTGCTGGGTTAGGTGGTTGAAAACAGACCAGAAAATCCAGAGACTGTCCTTAATGATTCAGGGAGACTTAACACTGTCGGGCTGATGAGCACATTTATATTTTATAATTTAGTTCCAGCATCCCTGTGAGGTGGCCATTATTAATAGCCCCATTTTACAGGGAAGTTCAGTGACTTTTCTGAGGTCACATGGTAGATGGTGGCAAGCCTTGAATAGAGGTGGCCCGGCCTCAGAACCTGTGTTCTTCACCCCAGCCTGCTGTGAGGGCCAATTCAATACACCTCGCCTGCAGTGCCACCCTCAGTGCCGTCCGGGAGGAAGCCCTTTTCTTGGCATTTACCTGTGGACACTGAACTTCTCCTTTCCTGTGTCCCCGTGTATCTGTCCTTCCCCTCTGCACCAACACACATTCCTGGTAGTAAGTATGTGTCTGCCTTACAGGGGAGCACAACAATTTTGGACATGTCTTTGTTTTTTGGTTTTTGTTTTTTGCGGTACGCGGGCCTCTCACTGTTGTGGCCTCTCCCGTTGCGGAGCACAGGCTCCGGAAGCGCAGGCTCAGTGGCCATGGCTCACGAGCCCAGCCGCTCCGCGGCATGTGGGATCTTTCCAGACCCGGGCACGAGGGCACCCGTGTCCCCTGCATCGGCAGGCGGACTCTCAACCACTGCACCACCAGGGAAGCCCCATGTCTTTGTTTTAATTGGTGCCTCTTTTTCCTGTGTTTCAGTGAAAAGCAGGAAGAAAACTCCTTAGCATCTGAGCCGCAGACAAGAAATGGTAATGGCTTTTGTCGGGGTCAGAAGGGATTGCATGAACATGATTGACTTGTGTCCTTTTCCAGAGTCGAGTGCAGAGCGTTACGACTATTACAATAGCCTCTGACTAGCCTCCTCACCCTTCACACATTGTCTCCCTGTGCCCATCTCTCCCCCTGACGGATAGCTTGAGAGCAGGACCAGGTCTTTTCACTTGGGCGCCCTTACCCAGGCCCAGCAGAATAGACACCCAACATTGGAGTAAATGAGCAGCTTCTCCGAGAGCTTTCTTTTAATGTATTGGGTTGGCCAAAAAGTTTGCTCGGTTAGTGAATACGTTCAATAAAGTTCTTGGTGAAAATGAAAAATGTGTCTTATTTTTACTTAAAACTGAACGAACTTTTTGACCAACCCAGTAAAAGGCTTTACTACATAAGGAAGTGTACTGGGTTCCTACCTAGACTTCGGTTCTGTAATCCAAATTGTATAAATTTGGGGAGAAATAGCAATTTAGAGTATCTCAGTGCAACAAGCAAGACTGCAAAAGCTCAATCAAAACCAATTTTGTAGAAAAGTAAATACATTGAGGCATTTCTAGTATATTAGAATCTATCATGAAGGTTACAATAGTTATTGCCTTTACGTATTCTTATCTTAGTTGTAAACAGTGATAGTAACCGGAAAATCAGAAGTACACAGCATCAACCTTAAATGGTAATGGGCCCCCCATTTTTCTGATTACCTGGCTTTGATCATAACCCAGGGTCCAACTGAAACTGAAGATAGAAAGAAACAGGTCTCATGGGATCTGTTTACTGAGCCACCCCTTTCTCTTCTAGGGTCTCAGGGGCCAGGCCAAGGCTCCTGGTGGCTCCTGTGCCAGACAGAAGAGGAGTGGAGACAGGTCACCGAGAGTTTCCGGGAGAGGACCTCCCTGCGAGAGCGGCAGCTCTACAAGCTCCTCAGCGAGGACTTCCTGCCCGAGATCTGCAGCATGATTGCCCAGAAGGTGTGCAGACAGGGTCCCTGTCCTCCGTGTGTGGCGTCAAGCTGCTCTTGTAAAGGGTTCCTTCATTAGAGGTTTGAGCACCCTCCACTCCACGTTCTCCTGCAGCTGGTCCAGCCTTCATCTTTCTTCATCTGGGGCATTAAGATGGGACCTCGTGCCCCCACTCTCCTTCACTGTGGGCCGTGTGTTTTTTTTTTTTTTTTTTGTGGTATGCGGGCCTCTCACTGCTGTGGCCTCTCCCGCCGCGGAGCACAAGCTCCGGACGTGCAAGCTCAGCGACCATGGCTCACAGGCCCAGCCGCTCTGCAGCACGTGGGATCCTCCCGGATCGGGGCACGAACCCGTGTCCCCTGCATCGGCAGGCGGACCCTCAACCACTGCGCCACCAGGGCAGCCCGGGCCGTGTGATTTAATCCTCATGCCGCTACCCCGTCCTCACCGCTCTTCACCCTTGGGAGCCAGCTCTCCTTCTCCCCAGCATCCCCTGGGAACCACCCACTGAGCCCCAGGTGTGTCTCTATAGAGCACCCTGTGTGTACCTCTCCCTGTACATAGACTGCTGCCTTTTTTTTTTTTCTTTCCTTTTTCAAAAAGATCATCTTCTGGTCTGTCTCCCTCTAACAGCAGGCTCTGAAGGTGCTTTTCTTTGTGGCTCTAGTTCCGTCTCCCCCCGGCTGCCCTCTCTGACTGCAGGGCACCGAATCCTGGCTTCATCCTGCACCCCGCCTGCCCCTGCCTGTTCCAGGGCTCTCAGAAGCCCCACTTGAGGGCCTTGTGTCTGTGAGCTCTCCCCTGCCTCTCGCAGGCGAGGGTGTTCCCCGCAGTGCGCTTCCCGACTTCATTTCATCAGGAGTTGTCTAAGCAACTCTGGATCAGGGGCCATGTCTTTCCCATCATTGTAACCCCACAGGTGACCTCCTAGAACGCCCGTTCTGTGGTGGATGCCTGACAACCATCCAGTTTCCATAAATCTGATGCTTCTGATTCTTAATACTTGTTAATAGAAGACAAAAATGTGAGCACTGCCCCTGACATCTGAGGAGAAAGTGTTTTTAAACTCTTGCTGCAGCACCCCCAGGGAAGGACACAGTGACAGATACATTACTTGATTTGTCGTGACTCCAATGATATTTGTAACCATTGAGCAGGTTGGTGCTTTGGGGTGAACTGTAGAAAGTCACGGAATTGCATTTTCATGGGGGAGCATCTCCCCATCGACGTCCTTCATCCCGTTGACTATAATTACAATTGGATCTTGTCCTCCGCAGCACACTGTGACCATTTTTCCAGGACTTGAAATACGTAATCTAGTTTTCTTAAAGTAGCTATTTAATAGAGATGGTTTTATAACTTAAATAGCCTTGTATGATTAATGACAGCACCTTAAATCATCTGTAAGACGTTTACCTAATCTTAAACTTTCATTTATAATTTCTGTCTTTTTAACTGCAATATTCAACCTCAGACTTTTGAACAGTGTAACTAAGGGAAAAAACTTACAAGCATAAAGCGGATGGTTTTGATACAGAAAATTTCAGGAGTTGATTCTTTGCAAGAGAAGAAAAAATTAAAATAAGGTAAACCTTAAATACAAATTTCAAGAACAGCGAAATTAGAAGCTGAAAAAGGAAATAATAGATTTGATATTTTGAAAGCTATACAGTGCTGTAAATTTGCAAGCCTTGGTGAAATGAGGTGTTGATTTCCCCCCCAAAAAATCCCAGAATCTAAATTATGCAACCAGAAACCTTAGCAGACCAGTAATTAGGGAAGAAGAGTTTTCACAAAAGCATCCCAGCAAAAGCTCCAGAATCATTTAGATTTATTCACAGGTAAAATTTTCTAAACCTTTACGAAAAGATAATTTCCAAACAGTTCAAAAATGAAGAAAGAAGTGGCTTGGCTATTGTGTCCATTGAGATATAGTTACGTTAGTGCCCCATTCCTGATGAATTTAAATACTCTCTTCATTCAGTAATATAAATGTCAAGGCTTTAAAAGTGCACTAACAAATAAAGACCGTTTCCTCATCAAAAGAATAATAACTCATAACCCATTGGGGTTAAGTGGCATGTGTGGTATGGGAATACTGTCTTGGAAGTCTTGTGTGTGTGACGTAAGAAAAGAGTAAGAGGCAGAATTTTAGAGCGTTTCGTCTGCGGGAATAGAATTGCACTTAACGAAGTCTGTTGCTTAGTGCTCACAGCAGTGCTGGCTCTGGACATCCTGCGTGGGCGTCACCTGGGCCGCACGCTAGACGCCGGTTCCCGCCCTGCTCTTGTCCCAGCCTGGCGGGATGGCTGGATGTGGTTCTGTTGCTCTGTGATTCATTCCTATGCCTGCTAAAGGTTAACAGTTACTGGCTGCAGCAGCAAAACAGGTGCTGCTGTGAATCTGACTATGCCTATGCAGAATTGATGAGAAAGAAGAAGATACAGAGCTGTGAGTACATGTATCTCTTCACATCTCGAGTAAGGATGCCAGACCTCTCTGTTTCTTGAAGGAAAGTTTAGATGTCAGTCGTCGCCAAGATAAATTGAGGTTTGTTGTCGCCTTAGCTAAGTCCCAGCATAACAGAGCTCTCCTCCAGAATAACCGTTGAACGTAGATATTGCGGGTGGGGGCACTGCCTTGTCCTGGCACAGAGGCCAGACATCAGGAGCACCCTCGGGGGGTCTTCATTCGAGAGGCCACCCACGGGAAATGACAACCTGCGAGCTGGGCATCCTGCTGATGTTTTCACAGACCTTTGTGTGTCCATTGTTCTCCTTACTGCATTTACACAATTAAATATTATGAAACAAAATAAGGGCATAAAATTTTCTATAAAAAGTTTTTATTAAACAAAAACATTAAGGATGAGTTGCTTCTGAAAGGTTGACTGTCAAATAAAGATAAGATAGTAAGAGATGAAAGGAAAAAATTCATTACAGTCTTATGGTTTTGGTATTTGGATTGCAAGTATCATTAACATCTCACTTGCGATTATGAAAACAAAACTGGAAGGGCAGATAAAGGTTTAAGAGGGTGATTGTTAGGAGAGAATCTCCGGGAACCCCCTCAGTGGGCCTGCATTGTATGATTGGTGAATGGCAGTACATTTTTATACATTAAGTTAAAACACACACACTGTGTAGATTCTTCTTTGACAGTGACTGTGTGAACCTGCCAGTACCCATCCAAGTTATGCTGGGGTCTGTTCTAGTAATAAACACACCTGTGATCTGAATGTGAAGTGGAAATCACATGCCAGTAAAACAGAATAGATACAGTGCAGCATGACAGGCGCAGAGCCACAGGGTCTGGGGGGCTGCGCGTTCTGGGACCCCCTGTAGGTGTGGCGCCGCCCTCCGCTAGCTGCCCGTTTGGATGAGCTTCCTGATTCCTCTGAATTCCAATTTTCTTATTAGTAAGATGAAGTGCTGTAACTTGCCAGTTTCTGTGGGAAGGACCGTTGTCCAGCAGCTGGTCTAGTACCTAGTGAGGGATTGGCACTTGGTCCCTCCATTGTTTCTGACAGCTTGTAACTGGCGAGGAGTTTTTTTTTTTTTTTTTTTTTTTTTTTTTTTTGCGGTATGTGGGCCTCTCACTGTTGTGGCCTCTCCCGTTGCGGAGCACAGGCTCCGGACGCACAGGCCCAGCGGCCATGGCTCACGGGCCCAGCCGCTCCGCGGCATGTGGGATCTTCCCGGACCGGGGCACGAGCCCGGTGGGCTGACTCATGGGGCGCGAGAGTCCTGTGGACTGTGAAATGACGAGAGAGCCAGAAGGTGAGGCCGCCGTGACCCCATGCAAGTGAAACTGCTACGGCAAGATGAAAGTCAAGGGGGTGTAGACCAGTGAAAGCGTTTTAGCTAAGGTTACGGACAGTGATAGTAAGGTGTGTCATACACATCAGGTCTTGATAAGTCACATAGAAGATGGTTGTGAGGACAGGGACACCGCCGCGCACCTGCCTCACTCGGCAGAGGTGGAGGTGGCCCCCTGGCCCCTTTGCTGCTGGTCCCCTGAGAGAGCTCGTGGCCCGAGGGCTCTTCCCCTGGGCCTGAACTTCCGCAGGCATCGCTCATAGGCACGTTTCAGGAACTGCTGCAGTAGCTTTTGGGGTAAAGGGGATCATGCCCCCTTTGACAGTTGGGGTTTATCTCTACTGAGGCTGGTCATTCTCATAATGGAAAAGCTTTCTAGATCCCCCATCTCAGCAGGTCTCCTGCCGTTCTGTGGTTCGTTTGGGTTGCATAAACCACCACTTAGTGGCATTAGCGCCACTGAGCTTTTTCCATCCTTTGTTGCTTTACCTCGTTGATGCCACAAGTCTCAAGTTTTTCAGTTAAGTGGTGCCAGACCACACGTACAGGATGCTGATGTGACGACGCAGAGCCTACTCACCTCACCTGCACGGCCCTCGCTTACCATTTCTTAATACGAGGTTACGATGGCGAGGCTCTGGGGCTCAGTCTACAGAAATTCCAAAACTGACATTGCCCTTCTTTGAAGTTCCCTGTGACGGCCGCTGCCAAGCCTCTGACATCATCTGGGGGTCTAACACCCCCAGGAAGCTCTGCGATCCTTCGTGGCTGAGCCTGTCGTCTCTCATCCTCCTACCTGTTCCAGCCTCACCGGCCACAGAACCGCCTCTAAAGGAGAGCTGCCCCCCTGCTGCTCAGAATCCACCTTTGAGAGCCCTTCCCGGCAACCCAAGGTGATGAAACTGGCTTTTCCTTGGTAATATGAGACAAAACTTGTTAAAAATGTTTACACCGTTCAGGGAGTTTGACACATGGTACCTCTGAGCTTTTTTGAGCGTTTTTAAGTGAATAAGCTGCGTGGGGCCTTGTAGAGCCGAGTTGTCATTTTTGCCGACTGGCCTGGGCTGCCCTGGGCCCTCGTTTAGGTAGAGCCTCACCTGGCCCTTCCAGGCCTCTCGACTGGTGGCAGTGGCAGCCGCAGCAGCAGCTGAGGACACTCTCACCCGTCTTGTCCTCGCTCTTCCTCACTTGTAACTGTAGGGAACGCGTCCACAGAGGACACGGGCAGGATTGCAGCCTGGGCGGAGGTCTGACCGCCTGTCCGTCAAGTCCACTGAGCAGTAGGTGAGTGTGTGAGAGCGAGCGGAGAGAAGGGTTGACGTGTTCAGAAAAGATGGTCCCGTTTTATCTCGTGTGCTCCTTCCATCCCAAATTCTTTATTTACGTTGATTTCATGTTTAAAACCTCAAGCCTTTATGGAGTATTCTTCTACGTAAGATGCATTTCTAGAAAGAGAAGGAGTTGTAAAAATAAGACATAAGTTGACTGTTTGGCTCCCCTAATCTCCGGGGATGATACTCACATCATTAATTACTGTAATACCGAGGAGAATGATGCGTTCTGTTACAGACACACGTGTCATAGGAATGCAAGAGGCAAAGATGGAAGGGACTAGGGCTGAGAGTTGGAGCAGCAGAACTGTGTCGCCTGAGCCCTGCAGGGTGGCTGAGGTTCTGACGGTGGCAGTGCGGGCGGAGGGTCAAGGCAAGCAGAAGTACAGAGGCAGGGTCACGTGCAATGCAGTCGGAGAGTGTGTGTGCTGGGTCGTGGCTAGCGTGTAAGATGTGTTGTGACTCAGAGTGGCGGTTGGGTTGGAACAGTCAGACTTCGGAGTCCCCTGGCCGTCCCCTGCTTGTTTGTCCATGGGAGGCAGTGGTCGGAGGCTATGTCGTTCGGTCTTTGTTTCAGGAAGATGCATCTGTGGTCAGACCCCATCAGGAACGACTGCAAGGTGAGCAAGTAGCTGTAGGGTCCCTGCTCTGGGAGCGTGGGCCTAGAAGGGAGGGTGGCCCTTGGGGGGAGCGTTTCACTAGAGGATGATGGAGTGAAGGTCGGGTTGCAAGTGAGTAAAAGAGGAGTTACTGGTCAGAGTGGTATTTGTCCTCTTGAGAAGCCTGGCCGTGAAAGAAAACAAAGGAATAGTGACGAAGTGCAGAGGAAGCAGCACTGAGGAGAGTTCTCGGCATTTCAGGTCCCGTTTCCTTAGTTGGAGCAGGATGTCCACGGGCTCTCGGTGCTCCCTGTGCGGTGGGGGCGCTCGCGTGTCCAGCGGGGGGGGACGCGAACTGGGAGGGGCAGGGTAAGAGTTGAGACAGTGCTTGGTGAAGAGATGCTTCAGGGGGAGCAGTCCCCGGAGCCCCCTGTGTTTGGGAAGTTGTGTTCTGTGACGTTCAGCATCGCAGCTGTAGGAAGGGGCAAAGCTGCTGTTTGTATTTACTGAGACGTTAACAGTGGGCAGGTAGGGCGGGATGAGGCCCAGGGGGCCTGGACTGCGGGGGGGGGTGTCTGACGACAAGGGCTGGACGGGGGAGGGGTCGCGGGCAGGACTGAGGGGGCACCCCCTGCCTCCCCTGCTGCCCAGTTCCCAGACTCGCTCCACTTTTTAATGCCTTGTCTCCTTTTAGCATCCATCCCATTGGCTGTTCAAGCAGTTAGTGGTCAGAGCACGTTTCCCCTGAAGGCCGTGTCTGGCTGGCTTGTGACAGTGTGGACCCTCTGCGGCCTTGCGGTCGTTGGTGTGACTGCAAGATTGTGTGTTCAGGGACCGGGCCATTAACCGAGTACATCCTACCTTGATCCCCGAAAGGGGAAAAGCTCATTTAAAAATCTCTGTTTTTCCAGTATGTTTGGACTTATCTTCTGTGTCTTTTTTCTTCAGCTCGTAAGTATGTCTGTACCAGGAGGTAAACTGAGGCAGTCCTGTTCTGCCTGATTTGCAGGTCTCTCCAGCCCCTTCTTCCCTCGAGGCCCTGGTTGGAGGTGGCCTCAGTCAGGCTGTCCAGCCGTAGTTCTCAACTGGTTTTCTGCCTCGTTCCCCTTGATGGGCTCTCGCTGCCTTTGTATCTGGACAGTTAACCGCCTCCTTGAAAGCCTTCCCATTTTCTGCTCACTGCCCTGGACTGAGTCCTAAATGCCCTGGTTTACATCTGGTTGCAGAATAATCTGAATACAGATAGGCAGGTTCTTCACTGCCGCCAGCAAAAGCCTAGCTTCAGACACTCAAGTTTTAGGTTATTTGCAGCGTTGTTTGTTTGTATTCTGCTCTTTGGTCTTAGATACAAGTAACCATGGTATTGAAGAGAGTCTGGATGTCAGTTACAGAGCTGAACATTCTGGAGAAAGCCTTCAGTGTGGCATGAGTTTTGTGCTTTTGTTGAAACAGCAGAAAATCTTCAGGTCTTCAGTGGCTTATAGGCAGGGTTTCTGGTCACCCAGGAGTCCAATCTTAGTGCCTCTGAAAGTCTTTTAATTATGACTCCTGGGGAAATACACCAGTGAAGGGACACTGTCTCCCTGACCTCCTGGACTGTTGTTGTCAGGAGACTCTGGACATGCCACTGCCAGGGAGCTTGGGTCCCATGTGTGCTGGGGATGGGTGGGGGGCATGGACGGGGAGTCCTGGGCTCAGCTTCAGCCAGATTCTATTTGTAATTGTTGAGAGGATTTCAAAGTGCCGTTTCTAATTAGCTTCTCATTGAAACCCTGTCCTGGTCCCACAGGCTTCTTCTCTGCACAACATTAAACACAGCCCTGCCCCGTCTGCAGCTGACCCCTTCTAAAGAAAAAAAGTTGCAATGCAAAACAGTGTAAGATTTTTTTTTTAAACTGCTAGTTTTTTGTTTGGTTTTTGTTGACTCGACTGTATGTACTTGTTCTTTAAAGTACTGAAGTTTAAACTGTTGAACTGCCACAGGTGTCTTCAGGTCATAAGTCCCTTCCACTGCTGAAAAGTAGCACGGAAATTTAAAACAGACTCTTGGTGCACCACGTACATATTTTTTCCCAAATGTGTGTGATGCGATTTATATAAAATAGTAATTGTTCAGAATTCACATCAGATGGGAACTGCTGAAATTATAAGGCGTTACGATGAAGGAGAAAGGGGCATGAGAAATTGTGAGGCGAAGAGGTATCTCACTAAGCAGAGGTGTTTTTATGCCAGCAGGCAACCCGGGGTGGGGGCAGTCTGGAGAAAGCAGCTGGGGACCAGGCAGGGATTGAAACCCCGGAGAAGGGCCACTGCGGGCGGGGGCGGTCAGGACGTTGCAGCAGAGATTCCGGAC
This sequence comes from Mesoplodon bidens, assembly GCF_964165515.1. NCBI lineage: Eukaryota > Metazoa > Chordata > Mammalia > Artiodactyla > Ziphiidae > Mesoplodon > Mesoplodon bidens. The sequence continues at coordinate 234,229 of NC_138167.1, read as the reverse complement.
CTTCCTTCTTGCTCCTGGGCGCTCCGGGGGCTTTGAGTTTTGTTGTTGTCAAGTTCTCCAAATCACAGACTTTTTTAAACTTTTTTTTAAGATGTACTTGACTTACAACATTAGTTTTAGGTGTACAGCATAATGGTCTGATGTTTGTACACACTCGCCCCAGCTTCCCCCTCCCACCCTATGTCCTCACGTCCATTCTCTGTCTTCCTCTTTACTCCTGCCCTGCAACTAGGTTCATCAGTACTTTTTTTTTTTTTTAGATTCCATATATGTGTGTTAGCATATGGTATTTGTTTCTCTCTTTCTGACTTACTTCACTCTGTATGACAGACTCTGGGTCCATCCACCTCACTACAAATAACTCGATTTCGTTTCTTTTTATGGTTGAGTCATATTCCATTGTATATATGTGTCACATCTTCTTTATCCATTCATCTGTCGATGGACATTTAGGTTGCTTCCATGTCCTGGCTGTTGTAAATAGAGCTGTAATGAACATTGTGGTACATGACTCTTTTTGAATTATGGTTTTCTCAGGATATATGTCCAGTAGTGGAATTGCTGGGTCATATGGTAATTCTATTTTTAGTTTTTTAAGGAACCTCCATACCGTCTTCCATAGTGGTTGTTACCAACTTACATTCCCACCAACAGTGCAGGAGGGTTCCCTTTTCACCACACCCTTTCCAGCATTTACTAGATTTTTTGATAATGATTTCTAGATTTTTTGGTAATGGCCATTCTGACCCAGCGTGAGGAGATACCTCATTGTAGTTTTGATTTACATTTCTCTAATAATTAGTGATGTTGTGCATCTTTTCATGTGCCTTTTGGCCATCTGTCGTCCTTGGAGAAATGTCTATTTAGGTCTTCCACCCAGTTTTTAATTGGATTGTTTGTTTTTTTGATATTGAGCTCCATGAGCTGTTTGTATATTTTGGAGATTAATCCTTTGTCAGTTGTTTCATTTGCAAATATTTTCTCCCGTTCTGAGGGTTGTCTTTTTGTCTTGTTTGTGGTTTACTTTGCTGTGCAAAAGCTTTTAAGTTTAAGTCCCATTTGTTTATTTTTGTTTTTATTTCCATTACTCTAGGAGGTGGGTCAAAAAAGATCTTGCTGTGGTTTATGTCAAAGAGTGTTTTTCCTATGTTTTCCTCTAAGAGTTTTATAGTGTCTGGTCTTACATTTGGGTCTTTAATCCTTTTGGTGTGAGTTCAGTTTTTTTAGATTCCACATACAAGTGAGGTCATACAGTATTTGTCTGTCTCTGACTTGTTTCACTTAACATAATGCCCTCAAGTCATCCATGTTGTCACAAATGGCAGCATTTCCTGCTTTTTGTGACTGAGTAATATTCCATTGTATATGCACCACCTCTTCTTCATCCGTGGACACTTAGGTGTGTCCCTGTCTTGGCTATTGTGAATAATGCTGCAATGCACAAATAAGTCCATATACATTTTCAAATTAGTGCTTTTACTTTCTTTGGAAAGATACGCAGGAGTGGAATTACTGGGTCATGTGATAATTCTATTTTTTATTTCTTGAGGAACCTCCATACTCTTTTCCATAGTGGCTGCACCAATTTACATTCCCACCAACTGTGCACAAGGGTTCCCTTTTCTCCACACCCTCAGCAACACTTACCACCTCCTGTCATTTTGATGATGGCCATCATGGCCGTTCTACCAGGTGTGAGGTTTTGATTTGCATTTCTCTGATGATTAGTGATGTTGAGCATCTTTTCATGTGTCTGTTGGCCATCTGTATGTCCTCCTTGGAAAAATGTCTGTTCAGATCCTCTGCCCATTTTTTAACGGGATTTTTTGTTTGCTATTGTTATAACAGTTTGCTTTTTTAAGATGCTGTAAATTCAGGTTATTCAATTATTACATCTTATGTGCTTAGTATAAATATTAATGTATTTAAAAAAGAACTAACTAGACAACAAATTGTATGATCCCATTTATGTGAAATGTCCAAAATAAGGAAATCCATAGAAAGAACAGCTTGGTGGTCTCCAGGGCCTGGGGAGTGGAGGATGCAGAGTGACTGCCTATTGGGTGCGGAGCTTTCTTTCAGGTGGTGAAATGTTCTGTGACTTAACACAGATGGTGGTCGCACACATTGTGAATATCCTGAATGCCTCTTTAAGGTTATGCACCTTAAAATTGTTCATTTCCTGGGAATTTCACTTCAGTATCTTTGCATGTATTTCTGAAGGATTCAGAGTCTCTGATTTAGCAGCAGTCCTTGGCATTTATGATTTTATAAGTTTTAAAATTCCTGCTTCAATATATAAAAGATAACTAATAAGAACCTCCTGTACAGCACAGGGAACTCTATTTGGTGCTGTGTAATGATCTATATGGGAATGGAGTCTAGAAGGGTGTGGACATGTGTATGGCTGATTTCACTTGGCTGTACAGTAGAAACTAATACAACGTTGTAAACCAACTATACTCCAATAAAAAAATTAATTAAAAAATTCCTGCTGCATTGTTATCGAAATACCTTAAGCTATTTAAAATCAGTTTTAATACCTCACCATAAAATCTGTAAGTGATTGTAGCCTGTTGGTACTTTAACCTTTGAATTTTAGACTTTTAATAGGGATCACATGGTAGTGGGGGTAAGAAGTTAATAAAAATTGGGTCGTTTTAGAGCATGTAATACTAGGTGATTTCCCCAGCTTATTTGGGAAGGGGCTGTTCTGTGTCCGAAAGAATTTACACGCTCTTACAGAAAACTCACGTAAAAAGTGCAGGAGACGTGGTAACAGTTTTCCTACTTACAGTTTCATGTGTTTGCTTCAGGCCCTTTCTCCGTGCGTTTAGTACAAACCTGGGATCACACTGACTGTTGCCTCGTGACCTGTGTTTTTCATTTAACATCAAGGTGCCTTTTCATATTTCATTAAATATTCCTCAGAAAAAACAATTTTTAATGATTGCATAGTTATTATGTAATTTTACCTATTTTTAAACATTTAGGATATTTACAGTTTTTCACTGTTTTAAATATTGACTTTAATGTACTCAGAAATATTTTGCTTCGCTGTCTCACTTTTAAGATAAAGTCACAGCAGTGCAATTACTCTGTTCAGGGTTCCTGATATGTGTGTCCATCTTGTCCTCCAGAAGATCTGTGTCCCCAGCTCATTGAGGGCGTCCATGTTACCATGTCTTTGCAGACGTGTTACTTTTTTCATCTTTTACAGTTTTGTAAGTGAAGAGGCTGTTTTGCTTTTCCTTATGATCATGGATGTGTTTTATCTACTTCCGTGAATTTTGTATTCATGTTTCATTTTTTTGGTGGGGGCTACTGTTAACTGCTTTGTAAGACATCTTCCCATATTAAGAATAGTACGTCGTTGTCTTTGTTGAGAAAATTGTGTAGATATTCTTAGGATGTACGTAATTACCTATCTTCCCCTTTTCCCCTCCTTCCGTTGTCTTCACGCGTGCGGTGCCTCTCTTGTTTGCTGACCAGGTGACTCTTTGGTGACCAGTCCTTGGGCTGTGTCCTCAGTCCTCACTGAGATGCTGATCCTCTCTAGTATGTCTTTGTTCTGGCTGAAGGGAGAGCACTTCTCATGCCACCCTTTGTTAGGCAGGGGCAGGACACACACATTGCTGTCATCATTGTATGCAGTGAATAACTAGTGGTTATTATATGTGCTTGTTTGTCTCTGCTTTTTCATTGGGTCTGAAGTGTAGAAAGCAGTGCACTTTTCTTTGAATGAAATAATTTGTTTGGCGAGGCTTGTGTTCCTCTATCCCCTGCCTTTCTGCCACCCTATCAGTTGACATCTTAGGGGCGTCTGCCTGGAATCACTGTACAGCTGAAAAGAGTAAAGGCGCATTTTTCTGGTTTGCTTTTGCTTTGTTAACAGTAGCTCCACTATAACTTCTCAACTAGGTAAAGATGTTGCCCCAAAGTTGGAATAATTAGGGACCTGTGGAGCTGGGGGCAGTGCAAGGGAAGGTGCTTCCCCAGCCTTAGGAGGCTTGTCTGTGTGCAATGCCAGCGGCAGCCCAGTGTCACAAAGGGCATCTAGCTCGTGTACACTGCCCACTCTAGTTACAGGAGAAAGATTTTAGGGAACTTTGTTTAATTCTGTTTGGGTGGCTGACTACCGTGTCATGTGTGCAGTAATAATGGTTAACATTTTTTTCATTTTCATCTCTCTTCTCTTACTCAGTTCATATTTTTACCTTGTCAAGTAGCCACCTTTTTTAAAGTCAGGCTCAGAATCTGAACAGTAAAACCTTTGACTTTCAGAAGGTCTACTATCTAGGCAAGACCGCTTTCCTAATTATGAGTCAAATGACAATTGAAACAAGTTTTAAGGACCATAAAAAAAAAAGGTAGAAAATTTCAACGAGAGTGGTTTCAGTGTTTTATGACTTTGTATAGATGGCAGTCGGCTGTCATCTTTTTTTTCCCCCACGTTAAGACCACTTGTGTAATCTCCATAGAATACAGATATCTAGCATAGAAGATTCTTATTAGGTCTTCTTCCTACTGAAAAGATCTGTTAAGAAAAAGTCATATTCCTGATTTAGTTTTACCTAACGTGGGATAATCATTATCTTTTCTGTAAGGGTAACTGGCATTTTCCCTTTGTAGACACCTGATTCATTTTTCTGTGTCTGTGCAACTTACAGGTGTTCTCTGTTGCAGGCAACAGTTATTACCTCTTCAATTTTAAAAAAGAAAAAGTTCTACCTTACACATCAGCACAGAAGTCAAGGGAAGAAATTGAAAATAACGATTTCAGTCCTAGTTTGAGTGTTCTGGGCTACAGAATGGCTCAGAACTAGCTATGTTGGAAATGTCCAGAGTAAAACTTTCAGAAATTATGATGGTAATGGTCCTGTTTTCCTTTTCTTTCCTTAAAGTTTTAGGCAATCGCATTCGCACTAACCACCTGACATCATTATATTTTAATGCTGTTTGGGCTGGCAAACAAGGGGAAAGCTCGCCAGTCTGAGGGACGCATGCATTTCTGTGCTCTCCCCTTCATCTCTTCTCTGTATCTTAAGGCAAAATGGTGGCCCTTCCCACCGAACCCTCCATTTTATTTACTGTTTGATTAGTAAAGAAAAGTACAAACGTTAGGAGTCCGCAGGCGTGCACGTTATTGAAATTGTGCTATAGCTTATCCTTCTCATAGTTATTTAGATGAAGGTGCTTTTTTTGGGGGGCGGTACGCGGACCTCTCACTGCTGCGGCCCCACCCCTTGCGGAGCACAGGCTCCGGACGCACAGGCCCAGCAGCCATGGCTCACGGGCCCAGCCGCTCCGCGGCATGTGGGATCTTCCCGGACCGGGGCACGAACCCGTGTCCCCTGCGTCGGCAGGTGGACTCTCATCCATTGCGCCACCAGGGAAGTCCGAAGATGCTTTTTAAGATACCACTTTTATCAAAGATTAAATCTAAGAGTGGTGTCTCCTCTATGCTCCGGTCTGCTCTCCAGATTATCTCCCAAAGACTACAAATTAGGTCAGTCATCGGGCCCAAGCCTTTACCTGTTCTGATCCCCACTGTGTCTTAATGTGAGTGTGTGTCTGCATCCATTCATTGATTGTACAGATGAGAAGATGAACTTGTAGCTAGGTTGTAAGCCACCCAGCTGTCTGACACTATATGCTGAATAGAAAACGTGGAATCTTTACTCAAGGACGTGGTGTTGCTTTATTGTGTGTTGACTGAACTTCTTGGCCCCTCGCAGGAGACCCCTGTGCTCAGCAGGATAGAAAAACAGAAGCGCAGGGAGGAGGAGGAGGAGCGCCAGATCCTCCTGGCGGTGCAGAAGAAGGAGCAGGAGCAGCTGCTGAAGGAGGAGAGGAAACGGGAGCTGGAGGAAAGGGTCAAGGCTGTGGAAGGTAGGAGGGCTCTGCCCAGGGCTCCGGCAGCAGGGCTGTCCGGGTTGGGGGGGGGGGTGTCCTGGGAGCCCTGCCGTCTGGCTGGCTCGGGGCCAGCCCCGCACTGCCCTTGCCGTCCTGGGGTCCTTCCATCCCTGCCTTCACTCTCGGCTCCGCCACAGTCCCGTGTGGAATTGAAAAAAGGTGACTCTCACAGAAATAACCTTACACACAGAGGAGATGTACTTAAGAAAAGCCTCGCCCTGCCCCGGAGTGCGCGGGGTGTGCGGGGTTTCTAACCTTTGTACTTAAGGCACATATGTTAGATGCAGTGGTGTTTATAAGCTGAACTTGATAAATCACTGGATAGCAGAGCATTTTGGCTTTCTTAAATACAGACCAGTATTTTAAGTAAATGTATTGAACTTTTTATTTATTTTTAAAATTTATTTATTTTTGCCTACGTTGGGTCTTCGTTGCTGTGCGTGGGCTTTCTCTAGTTGTGATGAGCAGGGGCTACTCTTTATTGTGGTGGGCGGGCTTCTCATTGCGGTGGCTTCTCTTGTTGCGGAGCACAAGCTCTGGGTGCATGGGCTTCAGTAGTTGTGGCATGTGGGCTCAGAAGTTGTGGCACACGGGCTTAGTTGCTCCAAGGCATGTGGGACCTTCCCGGTCCAGGGCTTGTATCCGTGTCCCCTGCATTGGCAGGCGGGTTCTTCCCACCAGGGAAGTCCAATTGAACTTTTTAAAAGTTTAAATAAAATAGCATAACACAGATTTGGCTCCCCCGCCCGCCCCCAGCCCCACTGCATGGCTTGTAGGATCTTAGTTCACTGACCTGGGATCAAACCTGGGCCCTGGCAGTGGAAGTGCTGAGTCCTAACCACTGGACCACTGGGAAAGTCCCAGATTTGGCTTTTTAATGCAGTGTTAACATGCAAATTTTAAACACATTTTGGCTGTAAAATTTAAAGGATTCTGGCCTTATCATGTGATTTCCCCTCTCATTCCTAGGGTATTGCCTTCTGATTCTTTTCTTTTTTATTTTATTTGTTTATTCATTTTTGGCTGCGTTGTATCTTCGTTGCTGTGCGTGGGCTTTCTCTAGTTGTGGCGAAAAGGGGCTACTCTTTGTTGCGGTGCCTGGGCTTCGCATTTTGGTGGCTTCTCTTGTTGAGGAACACGGGGTCTAGGTGCGCGGGCTTCGGTAGTTGTGGCTCGTGGGCTCTAGAGTGCAGGCTCAGTAGTTGTGGTGCACGGGCTTAGTTGCTCTGCAGCATGTGGGATCTTCCTGGACCAGGGCTCGAACCCATGTCCCCTACATTACCAGGCGGATTCTTAACCACTGTGCCACCAGGGAAGCCGTGCCTTCTGATTCTTAGTAGGCTAACCCTATTCTGACCTTGATCGTTTCTTCATTCTAGAACGCTTAGTGCATTTAATCTACTAATGTAGCCTGTGCCACATTTGGTGGTATATCATAGGTTGAGATTTTGCATAATTTATTTCCAGTGCTAGATTTAAATTCCTCAAAATAGTAACTATGCTTTTATTTCTTTATATTTTTCAATAGAGTTCTGTAATTTTCAGTGGAATTCTTATTAGGTATCATTGTCATTTGACTTTTTTCTAAGTTGAAGTATGATTGGCGTATACCATTCCCTTATTTTCAGGAATAAACAGAATTTGACATTTATGTACATTGCAAAATTATCACCACAATAAGTTAAGAATTTGATTTCTTTTAATGAGAGTAGCTTTCACATACACAGTCCAGTGTTGCGGACTGTGGTCACCACAGTGTACATCACATCCCCAGGACTGACTTGTTTTGTCACTGGTAGTTTGCACCTCTTGACACCGTCTCCCATTTCGCCCACCCTGGCTCCCCTTCTTTGTGTTCTTTGTATCTGCGAGTTTGGTTTCGTTCTGTTTTGTTTGGGAGGTAGATAACGGTAATGGTTGTACAACACTGTGAATGTACCTAATGCTACTGAATCATACACTTAAAATGGTTAAAAAGGTACATTTTTATATTTCTCACTAAAATTTTTAAAAAGCAAAAAGAAAAGGAAAAGGCCAAATAAATATACTGCTATTTACTAGGATTGTCTTTGTATAAAAAGGAGGTTACACGACTGGATTCTGACTAATACTCATGCTAAGTGAAATGAGCCCGTATGGAAGGGGACATTGAGGCTTCCTTGTTCTCAGTGTGGTTGATGCGAAACCTAAAAATTCTTCTTGCCTCAATTATGTGGAGATTCTGTTTGTTATTTGATATAATACTTGGTCTGATATTGTGTAAATACCCTGTTTAAGAACATTTTTGAAATCATAACCAAGTAAGGAAAATTGTCAGAAGCTGCTTTTAGGGGGATTAAAGACAGCGGTAAGTGAGTGGGACAGGTTGTCAGATCGAAGTGTGGGTGTGGAGCAGCCCGTCGGGGGGTCTCTGACCCGGGCAGGATGACCATGCACAAACCCGTGCTGAGGAGGAGTGGACGGGAGGAAGCACCGCTGTGAGCAGGGGGTTGGCGGGTGCCGCAGGCCAAGTAGCAACATATTTAGCATTACCAGGTATAAAAAAGAAGAAATTGGAAACATCAGGAAGAAATAACCTTGAGGCAAGTACAGGCAGATTCAAAGGAAACAAATATTGAAAGAACTTCTAGAAATGTAGATATGGTCATTGGAATAATAACTTGATAACTGGGCTCTAACGCTTAGTTAGACCTGACGAGAGAATCACACTGGAAGGGCTGCGTGGGGCTTGTGCAGAACGCATCACGGAGATAAAGAGGGTGGACGTGGCAGGAGAAGTCGCCTCTGGTCCATCGTTCAGTGTGCGGTCACAGAGATGCTTCAGTGGAGAATTTCACGTGGGTCTTTGTTTTAATGCAAGTTAGAGAAATACAAAAGCTGAAAGGGTCTGAGGCAGGGGAATAAAGAGAAGGGTTGGGGTCATCAGACCCGCAGGTGAGGAGGGGCTCGCAAGCTGGACCTCAGTCTCAGGGCAGGTGCCAGCCCGGTTCTGGGACTGCCAGCTGTGCCTTCCCAATGATGGACGTCTTCCTAAGGAGGGACAAGCTGGCGGGCTGTTGAAGAGCACCCAGGGGGGAAGAAATCCATCCCCCCCAACTCCCCGCCGTCTCCCGTCCCCTCCAGTGCTCCCTGTGGCGGAATATCAAGCCGGCAGAGAGTGGGGAAACCGCTTGATAATTGACTCACGGGTCACAGTCCGGAGCTCCAGGGTGTGTCTGTCCATGGCTGTGAGATGGAAGGGTCAGGTGATGGGGCAGAGGAGATACTGGATAGGACTGGTGGAGAGATGAGAGATGAACTGGACAGAACACAGACCCGGGGGCCACAGCATGGGGCACACGGCCCATTGCCAGGTGGGAAAAGAGGATGTTCTGTACAGAGAGAGCAGACTTCTCGGGAGCAGCAGGTAGGGTTCAGGAGGAAATGGGATTGGATTTTGTTTTAGTTTCCTAGGGCTTCCATAACAAATTACCACAACTAGGTGGTTTAAAACAGCAGAAAGTAAGTGTCTCACAGCTCTAGAGGCTGGAAGTCTGAAATCTGGGTGTTAGTGAGACTCTGGGGTCACACCCTCCTGTGCCTCTTCCAGCTTCTGATGGCTCCTGTGTTCTTTTCTGGTTTCCTCTGAAAACTTAGAAGGGAACTTCCTTAACCAATATCTATTTTCTTAAATGTAAGCAAACATTCTACTTAATAGGAAAACATCAGAAGGATTCCCTTTTTCTTTTTTAAAAAATTTTATTTATTTTATACAGCAGGTTCTTTACCCCCAGGGCACAGCAAAAGACTATAGACCAGGAGCTCAGTCTTTCTGGTGGAGACTTATTAGCTGATCACCATGGCTGCGGCCTGAGGGGTAGGTTTGTAATTAAGCCTGCATCTAGGGGCCCCCGAATCCTTTACAGAGACGTCAGAGGGCGGGCCCTCCAGAGCCCAGGTTTCTTGGAGGGAGGCTTTACGTGCATCTGACACCCATGGTTCACCCCTTGAATGCCTGGCTCTGGTGGCCAAAGGGGCTTGTATTCCTGGGTCCCACGGGACTGTGGTGAGCGGAGGGCCGGTTTGGGACAGGCTGGCACACTCCATGCTCTCATGTGATGGAGGCCACCCTGCTTGTCCTGGAGCTTCAGCCTGAGGGGCAGGCTTAGATTGGGCGTGCAGAGCTGCTCTCGTAGGTTGGAGGCTGTGGGTGCCTGCCGTCTCCCACTTTCCCCGAGTTGGGCCCCCAGAAGAGAGTTTATACACTTGTCTGTGACTGCCACTCAGGGGTCACTGCAGGTCCCTGGCTCTGGTGGCCAGTGGGGCTCAGGCTTGCAGTTGCTCACAGCCCTTTATGTTTGTGAACTTTAGAGGAAAGTGTCCAGTCAGTCTGAATCTGGGTGCTGAGACCCTCCCCTTTGGGACACTGACAAGTCTTGGCACACCCTCAACTACTGGGAGCCACTAAAATACATCAGGCTGCCTGGACAAGCACAGCGGTTTGAGAGACCACGAGCTGGGAAGAGCTGAACAAAAAGGCTCATCTCCTACATGAGGCCCCACCTTCAAGACTGGGAGAGGCAGTTGTTTCCTTTTCTGCCCAGAAATCAACACAGAGTCCAGCAAAATGAAGAAACAGAGGAATATGTTCCAAATGAAAGAATAGATTACAACCTCAGAAAAAAGCCTTAATGAGACAGAACTAATTTACTTGATAAAGAGCTAAAGTAATGGTCATAAAGATGCTCACCAAACTGGGGAAGAGAATGCATGAACACGTGAGAACTTCAACAGAGAAGGAAAGTATTTAAAAGTGCCAAAGAGAAGTCTCAGAGCTGAAGAATACAATAACCAAAATGAGGGGTTCAGGCAGAGACTCGATGGTTGAAAACTTCCTGTCCTTTGGGAAGGAAACAGACATCCAAGAACTCAAAGAGACCCACACCAAGGCACATTATAGCTCAGTTGTCCAAAGTTAAAGACAAGGAGAGAAAAACAACTTGTCACATACAAAGGAAACCCCACCCTCTTTCCCCATAAGAAGGTGAACAGATTTTTCAGCAAAACTTTGTAGGCGTGATATAGTCAAAGTGGTGAAGGAAAAACTTATAACCAAGAATTCTCTCCCTGGTAAAGACATCGTTCAGATTAGAGACATTAAGAGCTTTGCATTTAAGCAAAAGTGTAGGAGTTCATCACCACTTGTAAGAAATGTTGAAAGAACTTTGTTAAATTAAAAAGAAAGGGTGCTTATTAGTAACAGGGACACATATGAAAGGATAAATCTCACTGGAAAAGTAAATACATAATAAAGGTGGTGGATTAATTGCCTATAAAGCTAGTATGAAGGTTAAAAGACACCTAGTAACAATATGATTATAATAATTAAAGGGTAAACAAGATAAAAAGATGTGAAACATGACATCAAAAGTATAAAACATGGGAGTGGGGAGTAAAAATGATGAGCTTAGAATGGGGTTGAATTTAAGTTGTTACAACTTAAAATAGACTGTTGTAGATGTAAGTTATTATATGTAAGCTTCATGGTAACCACAACACAAAAACCTACAGTAAATACATGATAAAGAGAAATGAGTATAAGCATATCACTAAAAAAAGTTACCAAACCACAAAGGAAGGGAGCAAGAGAAGAAAGAAACAAACTACAGAAGCAGCCAGAAAGCAGCAGAATGGCGATAAGTACATACCTACCAATAGTTACTTTAAATGTAAATGGACTAAATTCTCCTATCACAAGACACAGAGTGGCTGAATGGATAAAGAAAAAACAAGACCCATCTATGTGCTGCCTACAAGAAACTCACTTTAAATGTAAGGACATACACAGACTAAAGTGAAGTGATGGAAAAAGATACCTATGCAAATGGAAACCACAAGAAAATCTGGAGTAGCTGTCCATATATAAGACAGAATAAACTTCAAAATGAAGACTGTAGGGCTTCCCTGGTGGCGCAGTGGTTGAGAGTCCGCCTGCCGATGCAGGGGAAATGGGTTCGTGCCCCGGTCTGGGAAGATCCCACATGCCGCGGAGCAGCTGGGCCCGTGAGCCGTGGCCGCTGGGCCTGTGCATCCGGAGCCTGTGCTCCGCAACGGGAGAGGCCACAACAGTGAGAGGCCCACATACCGCAAAAAAAAAAAAAAAAAGAAGACTGTAGTAAGAGATAGAGAGGGGCTTTACATAATGAAAAAGGGGTCAGTCTTCAAGAAGATACAACATTTGTCAATATTTGTACACCCAGCAGAGGAGTATGTAAATATATAAAGCAAATATTAACAGACTTGTAGGGAGAGATAGACAGCAAAACAATAATAGTGGGGGACTTTAATACCCCACTGACATCAATGGACAGATTATCTAGACAGAAAATCAATAAGGAAACACAAACCTTAAGTTATATGTTAGACCAGATAGACATGGACTTAACAGATATTTGCAGAACATTCCATTTCGAAGCAACAGGATCCACATTCTTTTCAAGTGCACGTGGAAAATTTTCCAAGATAGATGAAACATTAGGCCACCAAAAAATCTTAATACATTTAATAGGATCGAAATATTTTCAATGCACACTGGTATGAAACTAGAAATTAATAACATGAAGAAAACTCACAACATCGGGAGATTAAATTCACAAACATGGGGAGATTAAACAGTGTGCTCCTGAACAACCAATGGGTAAAAGAACATCCAAAAGAGAATCAAAATACCTTAAGACAAAAATGAAAATGTAAGATACCAAAAATTATGCGGCAAAAACAGTTCTAAGAAGAATGTTTTGATAAATGCCTACCTCAAGAAAAAAGTAAAGTCTCAAATACACAAACCAACTTCACACCTCAAGGAACCAGTTAAAGAAGAACATAAAAAGCCCACAGTTAGAAGGAAGGAAATAAAGATCATGGCAAAAATAAATGAAACGGAAACTAAAAAGAATTAGAAAAGATGAGTGAAACCAAGAGGTGATTCTTTGAAAGGATGAACAAAACTGACAGACCTTTAGCTAGACTCACAAGAAAAAAGAGGACTCCAATAAATAAAATCAGAAGTGAACACTAGATACTACAACTGGTGCCAGAGAGATACAAAGGATCATATGAGACTACTGAGAACAGTTAACATTGCCAACAAACTGGACAACCTGGAAGAAATGGATAAATTCCTAGAAACATACAACTTACCAAGACTGAATCATGATGAAATAGAAAATCATAACAGATTAATTACTAGTAAGGAGATTGAATTAGTCATCAAGAAAACCTTCCTACAAACAAAAGTCCAGGACCAGTCCAGGAATATACAATGCAGAAATGACAGTCTCTTCAATAAATGGTTTTGGAAAAACTGGACCACTGGGGCTTCCCTGGTGATGCCGTGGTTAAGAATCTGCCTTGCAACACAGGGAACACATGATCGATCCCTGGTCAGGGAATTCTAGATCCCACATGCATGCTGCAACTGAGAGTTCACATGCCACAACTAAGGAGCCCACTGGCTGCAACTAAGACCTGGTGCAACCAAAAATAAAAAATAAAAAATTGGACCACTGCTTCACCCCATACACAAAAATTAACTCAAAATGACATACAGACTTGAATGTAACACCTGAAACCGTAAAACTCCTGGAAGAGAACATAGGCAGTAAGCTCCTTGACATTTGTCTTGGCGATGGTTTTTTGGATCTTACTACAAAGGCAAAAGCCACAAAAGCAGAAAGAAACAAGTGGGCCTACAGCAAACGAAATAGCTTCTGCACAGCAAAGGAAACTATACACAATGAAAAGACAACCTACTGATTGGGGGAAGATATTTGCAAATCATATACCTAATAAAGTCTTAATACCCAAAACAGGTAAAGAACTTACACAAGTCAATAGCAAAAAAAACCCCCCAAAACAAAGAAAACCACCAAACCCCAAACAATTCGATTAAAAAATGGAGGACCTTGGGACTTCCCTTGTGGCGCAGCGGTTACGAATCCACCTGCCAATGCAGGGGACACGAGTTTGATCCCTGGTCCGGGAAGATCCCACTTGCCACGGAACAAGTAAGCCCATGCGCCACAACTATTGAGCCTGTGTTCTAGAGCCCACGTGCCACAACTACTGAAGCCCATGTGCCTAGAGCCTGTGCTCTGCAACAAGAGAAACCATGGCAATGAGAAGTCCGTGCACCACAACGAAGAGTAGCCCCTGCTCACCGCAACTAGAGAAAGCCCGTGTGCAGCAACGAAGACCCAACGCAGCCAATAAATAAACAAACAAATTTATTTTTTAAAAAAAGGAGGACCTGAATAGGCATTTTTCCCAAGAAGACATAGAAAAGATGCTCAATGTGAAATCAAAACCACGATGAGGTACCACATCATACCTGTCAGAATGGCTAGTATCAAAAAGACAAGAGACAACCAGTGTGGGCGAGGATGTGGAGTAGAGCAAAACCTCATGCGCTGTTGGTGGGAATGTAAGTTGGTGCAGCCACTATGGAGATGTCTCAAAAAGTGAAAAATAGAACTACCGTATGATCCAGGAATTCCATTTCTGGGTATTTATCTGAAGAAAACAAAAACTAATTATAATAAAAGATACATGTACACCCATGTTCATAGCAAGATGTATAATAGTCAAGATATGGAAGCCACCTAAGTGCCCATCACTAGATGGATAAAGAAGAGTTGGTGCACACACAATGGAGTAATGTTTAGCAATTAAAAAAAAAGCATGAAATCCTGCCATCTGCCACAACATGAGTGGGCCTAGAGGGCATTATGCTAAGAGAAATAAGTCAGAGAAAGACAAGCACAGTATGAGCCCTTTTATATGTGTAATCTCTAAAGAAAAAAGCTCATTAGATAGAACAGATTGTTGGTCATGGGAGGCAGAGTGTTGGTGGGGAATTGAGAGAACTGGGTTATGTTGGTCTGTCTGTTTAGTTTAAATGAATAGAATAAAAGTTTTAAACAGTAACTGGTAAAAATCGAAGGATGAAACATTTTGTTTCCTCTTTATGTTTTATTTTGAATATGAAAATAATTGATGAGAAAAGAAGAATTCGGTCAATAAATGTAGCAGAAATACTAGTATTAGAGTAACAAGTAATGAAACAGTGGATCTAGAGAAAGCTTTCCTCAACCAAGCTTCCGGGAGACTGCTGAGTCCTAATGCCCTGAAGTAAGGGTCAGCTAACTTTCTGTAAAGGGCCGTGGAGGCCATGCAGGGCTGTGTATGGCCTCCAGGGCCCTTTACAGACAGAGAGAGAGAGAGAGAGAGAGAGAGAGAGAGAGAGAGAGAGAGAGAGAGAGAGAGGGAGAGAGGGAGAGAGGGAGAGAGGGAGAGAGGGAGAGAGGGAGAGAGGGAGAGAGGGAGAGAGAGAGAGGGAGAGAGAGAGAGAGAGAGAGAGAGAGAGAGAGAGAGAGAGTGAGAGAGAGAGAGAGTGTGTGTGTGTGTGTGTGTGTGTGTGTGTGTGTGTGTGTGTGTGTGTGTGTGTAAACAAAAGTAGTTTGCTACCTGCCCTGTAGTTTTCGCTCGGCCCTAAAGCATCCAATTACATGTGTTGAATTAACTTCTGTTCCATATATATTTACACGTAGTACTAGGTATATACCTTGGAATTATTGAGAAAACAATCACACAAATAATTTTCTCTACAGTTTACTTCTATCTTGGAACTGTGTTTGATCTTTAGGTATAGGAACTTTATAATGGAAGGATCAGGTAAACACGAATGGAATTTAACACCACAGAAGAAAAGGTAGCCATATATTGTGTCTGCTGAGGTGATGAAAAAGGAAGTACAAGCATCACCTGTGTAATAACATTGCCAAGAAACACACCTGTTTGTCTGGTCAAAGGCCCTCAATAGAACTACCACAGGGCACATTAACACTGTGATGAGAATGCCACTTGCTAAATCTGGAACGTGGGAAATTCTACCAAGACAAAATGACCCAATTTCTCCATCAGATAATTGGAGAGGACACTGTTACACATTCCACTAAATTTAAGGGACATACCAACCAAATGCATTGTCTGGACCTTTTTGGATTTGATTTGAACAAACCAACTTAAAATTATTGAACAAGTGGGTAAGTTTGACCTTGACTCAGTATTTGATGTTAAATATTAAATAAATCATTTTATGTTCCTGAAATTCGTACGGAAGAGCAGAGGGCCAAGTAGCCAAGATAATTTTAAAAATTGACATGTTCCGGACACTCATTCTACCAGATAACAGAATAAAAGCTGCCGTGAATGTGGGAGAGTGTTACTGGCGTGGAGATGGGTAGTGAGACCTGGCAGTGGACAGCCAGGAACAGACCTGGTTCCTCACCAGGCACTGCCAGCACCATTGCCGCCTGGTAGACTAAAGGCCAAAAGCTTTTTGAAGAAAACATAGGTGAGGGTGTTTAAGATGCTGGGCCGGAAAGAATTTAAGTAACAAAAGCACAAACTGCAAGGGAAGGAGATTGATATATTTGATGACATTAATTGTTTAAAATTTACAAATGACTAAAACACCTTAAACAAAGTTGAAAGACCAATCAGTTATGGAAGAACATAGTTTTAACAAAGACTTCTCATCCACATTATTTAAAAGCACTTCTCCAAATCAGTTAGAAATCCAACAACCCACAGGGAAAAAAAGGCAAAGTATATAAGTAGGGTATTCACAGAAGAGGATAATAAACATGAAAATACGTTGTGTCATTCCAATCAGTCAAAGGCAAACAGAAACATCAGAATTCCACGTCATATGTATCAGGTTAGAAAAAATGCTAAAAATTTACCCCTCGATGTGAGAGTGAGGTAGCTCGCGTCACTTGTGAAGGAGTAGCTCTGAGCCTTTAAAGGCTCCACAGAGCACCTGGCAGGTCCCTGCCGTGGACCCTGGAGGGCTCACCCGTGCTTGGGAAGGCGCGTCTCTCGAAAGGGTGCTTCTTACGATGTAAAGAATCAGAGTCCTAATGTTATTTGGTATGAGGATATTCGTTAATTTAGTTATACTTTAAGCTTGAAATCATTCTCTTAGTTAAAAATCAGTTTTGAAAGTTGTTTATAGCAAAGTGCCTCTGATTAATTAAAGCAGATACAGATTCTCTTACACTTAAAAGTTTATTTATAAATGAGCATGAAGTAGGAACAGAGGGAGCTTGGTGAGAGCACGCTGTCTGCAGGTTCAGGGCTGTGTCGTGCTGCCACCGGGCCCCTTCCCGGGCCTCTCTCTCCGTCGCTGGGTCTTGCCTTCTGATGGTGTTCTGCATTCCTTGCCTCTCTTCCGCCCTGCTGGCACGAGGGCCGGGCAGGCCAGCAGTGCAGTGTCAAGTATGTTCCTTGTGGCCGCAGCTGGGAGCCAGAAGACGCCCTCCCTCTTCCAGCTCCTGGCCCGTCCAGCTGGCTTCTTCCCTCACTCGCAGGAGCCCTCCTCCTGCACTGGCGAGGGTGTGCCGGCTGCCACAGGTAGGGTGGCCGCTGAGCAGGGACAGCTGGTGCGAGAGCTGCGATGGGCTTGTACCGTCCTGGGTGCGTTTGGGTTGAGGTCTGGTCCTAAAAAGGGGATGTTGTCTTCTTGCTGGAAAGTTAGGAAGGGCTTGGGGTTGTCAGAGAGGGTGACCCTCAGTCAGCGCTCTGCCTTTCCCTGTCCCTGTCCTTCTGCTTTCCTTCTCTCTTGGTCTTCCCCGTCCCCGTCCAGGGCCGCCTTCCTCCCTCACCCCCGACCTGAACTTGGTAAGACTAAGAGGAAGTGGGTCCACAAAGCATTGCATCTCTAGCACCATCCGAATTAGCAAAGAGAGGACTCAAAGGGAGCAGAAGGCAACGTTTGGTGATTTGTTTCCTTCTCTCAGAACAGACGTCTGCCCCTCTGGAGCCCCAGACGCACCTGTGCTTTGTGTTCATGCAGATCGTGCCAAGAGAAGGAAGCTCAGGGAAGAGAGGGCCTGGCTGCTGGCTCAGGGCAAGGCGCTCCCGCCCGAGCTGTCCCACTTGGACCCTCACTCCCCGCTGCGGGAAGAGAAGAGGACGAGAGACCTGTGAGTGTTGAGCGGCCCCAAGCCTGCCTCCGGCGTGTGGGGGAGCGGGGGGGCGTGGCCAGTGCTCGTGAGCCCCTTCCGCTGCTGTCTGACTTGTTGGGTTATTATTCTTTAGATCACAGAAGTACTTACTAGAGTAGAGTAAAACCTGGGAAAGAGTGTGCTGTTAAATCACGAACATTACAGAATCATAAATGAGTTCCAACCATCATTTTGTAGATGAAAAAGATGGTAGTCCTCTTTGGCTCAAGTATGCTGACCCTCACCCTCATCGTATTTTCAGGAGCGTTCTCGGTGTTACAGACTTACCTTAACAAAGATTTATTGGGACTGTTCCAAATCTGGGTGCAAGAGAGCTGTGTGTCAGGTTGCATCAAGAGCACCGAGGAGAGAAGGTGGTCTCAGTTACCGTTAATTTCTTATTTTCTGATTTACAGCTTTGAGCTGGACGATGATTTCACTGCCATGTACAAAGGTCAGTTCCCACGCTCAGCTCCCACGTTCTGGTTAAGCGTGTGCCCACATCGGTGTGTTAACCCAGCTCTCCTCTTTGGCCCTCAGTTCTGGACGTGGTGAAGGCTCACAAGGATTCCTGGCCCTTTTTGGAACCAGTGGATGAATCGTATGCCCCTAACTATTACCAGATTATTAAGGTAGAGGTGGCCTTGTCAGCTGTACGCGACTGTGGTGTGTGCATCTTTAGTGATCTGTGTTGTTGTGTGTCAGATCATCTGCTGCCCCTCAGGGGTCCGGGTTGCTGGGCGCACCCCAGGCTTCTGAGCAGCTCCTGACGGTGTGATTGCTCTGCCTGGCAGGAACAGCGGGATGCTGTGTTCTCCAGCATGTGGTAATTAACGTGTCCTGTTGTAGGTCCCCATGGACATTTCAAGCATGGAGAAGAAACTGAATGGAGGTTTGTACTGTACCAAGGAGGAGTTTGTGACTGACATGAAGACTATGTTCAGGAATTGTCGGAAATACAACGGGGAAAGTAGTGGTAAGTGCACGAGGGGGTTGCTGTGGACGCACACTGGTGCACCAGGAGGACCAAGAGTAACACGCCTCCTCTTTTAGAAACACACCTTCTAGAGATTCACACCTTTCTCGGGGACCACAAAGAGAATGTGTGTTAACGCTGTGGGATGGGCGTGCCGGGCCCTGTCCCGTCCCACACGACCAGAGGGGCAGCGGTGGCTGATGGCCCAGGTCCTCGTCTTCCTCCAGGCCCGCCTGGCTCTGGTTCTCCTCAGCCTCCACCGTCAGCCACCTTTGCATCACAGAGCAAACCTCTGATGACACAGCCCGTGTCGCGCCAGGTGCTGAAACTTGAGCTCACAATGCCTTCTTTTTTTTTACTAGAAAGATTCAGTGGTTGTACTTAATGTTTCTGCAGTTCGGCCTTAAAGAATTCAATTTTTACTGGTTTGGGGTACTGGGCTCACTGTCCCAGCCACACAGGCTGGAGGCCAGAAATCCATGTTCTGGTTTCTTGTCCCGGTCTCGTGTCCGTAGCCCTACAATGTAGGAAGCGCTGCAGCCCAGGCAGTCGCGCAGTTGAGCCCGGGGCTGCCTCGTTGCGTGTTTGTGGGCGGAGGTCTGGGGGCCTGCCCAGCGGAGCTCAGGCCTCGGTCCCCCGCAGAGTACACCAAGATGTCGGACAACCTGGAGAGGTGCTTCCACCGCGCGATGCTGAAGCATTTTCCTGGTGAGGATGGGGACACGGACGAAGAATTCTGGGTCAGAGAGGAGGAGAAGCGGGAGAAGAGGCGTGGTCGGGCTGCACGCAGCCACGTGTGCACCCGCTCCCGGGACTCGGAGGCGCCCGGCCGGAAGCAGCAGCCCACGGAGAACGGAGGG
This sequence comes from Mesoplodon bidens, assembly GCF_964165515.1. Taxonomy (NCBI): domain Eukaryota; kingdom Metazoa; phylum Chordata; class Mammalia; order Artiodactyla; family Ziphiidae; genus Mesoplodon; species Mesoplodon bidens. Next base: position 214,430 of record NC_138167.1, on the reverse strand, counting down.
AAGTCGCTGCCCCCTGGGCGCCGTGCTGCATCCTCTGGGGCCGGTGAGAGCAGCGGCTCTGCGCAGCCCTCTGGCGAGGTGGGCACCCCGAACAGCGGCGGCCTCCCTGGACCCCTGCATTACAGTGGAGCCGGCCAGGCACCCCTCTCAAGCCAGCTGGTGAGGAGCGGCTTTGTCCTGTTGTGGTTTCCCCTGGTTGGGGGCTGGGGGGCGGGGCGTGAAGCCTTCTCAATCAGATCCTCTTCCAAAATGGTGTTCCTGCTTATGGATGCTCTCTTCTCCCCGTCTGCCCTTCCTCTATGCTTCCTTTGTTTTAAATCCTTCTTTTTTGAAATCATTTGAACCACACATTCTCAACACGGGCATTAACCCCTTTTAAGTCAAAGGCACAGAGGTACATACAGTATGTAAGTGAACCCTTCACGAGGGGAGCAGTTGGGGAGAACACTGGCGGAGGCGGCTCTGGGGAGAGACAAGGACGGGAAGCCCCTGCTCTGGCCCCTCTTGTGGTGAGTGTGCGCTCGGAGCAGGAGGCGGCCTTGTCCTCCAGCAGGACATTCGTCTTCCGGATGCGAAGGGTGTGCCTCTTCTCTTCTTCTTCTTGCTTTGCTCCATGCCCTCCAGAGGCCAGCAGGACAGGGAACGTTTTGTCCTCTCCGAGGGGCGGATCCTGCCACCATCCGTGTCTCCTCTGGAGCCCCAGATCCGCACCCCGGTGGGCCTGGACAGCAGCCCCAGCCTTTAGCAGTGCAGGTAAGCAAACGGCTCAGCATGCACAGGTGCAAAGGTGCGTTTCAGAAATACAGTCTCTCCCCAGGTTAAATTGGACTTGTAATTTCCCATTACCTTGTGGTAAGCACATCTTCTCTTTTCTTGTCACCAGCCTCCAGCTGGAATTAACCACCACCGAGGCCCCCCTGACGAGAAGCCAGTGTGCGGGGGGCTAGCGCCCCTTGCTGACATGGGATCGCGTCCTGGACCCTCACTGCTCGGGCAGATGAGCGGCCCCAGCCAGGAGGGGACTGTGTATACCCCAGCTCATTTCCAGCCGGGCTTTATCCCTCCCAGGCACGGGGGGGCTCCGGCCCGACCCCCAGCCTTTCCTGAGAGTTCAGAAATCCCTCCCAGCCACATGTACCGATCCTACAAGTACCTGAGTCGAGTACACTCTGCAGTCTGGAATGGGAATCACGGTGCTACAAATCCAGGACCCTTGGGGCCAGATGAGAAGCCCCCCATGGGGCCAGGACCCTCTCACCAGCCTCGCACTCTGGGTCACATGATAGATTCCCGAGTGATGAGAGCACCCCTCCCCCCAAACCAGTGGCCAGAACAATCAGGCTTCCTACCTCACGGAGTTCCTTCTTCGGGGTACATGCGACCACCCTGTAAACCTGGCGGACATCGGTTCCAGCCCCCTCCAGCACCAACGCAAGGTTCTTTCTTTGGAGCACCGGCCCAGGCCCTGCGGGGAATGCAGGGTGGGGACTCCATGCTGGACAGCCCAGAGATGCTCGCCATGCAGCAGCTCTCCTCGCGGGGGTGCCCGCCAGGCATGCCTTACCGCCCCCGCCAGCCTGTGCTGCCCCCCGTGCCTCGCCCTTTCCCCCCAGTGGGCGTGGCGGCCCCCAAGCCTGCCTTGGGGGACCATGGGCGGACACAAGACAGCAGGGAAACACTGGAGCCTGAGAACGGCCGAGGTAATTCCCAGCCTCACCTTCATCTGCCCTTTGGCTCTCTAAGCTGTTAATTAAGGACTCACCTTTTTTTTTTTTTTTAAACATCTTTATTGGCGTATAATTGCTTTACAATGGTGTGTTAGTTTCTGCTGTATAACAGAGTGAATCAGCTATACATATACATATGTCCCCATATCCCCTCTCTCTTGCGTCCCCCTCCCACCCTCCCTATCCCACCCCTCTAGGTGGACACAAGCACCGAGCTGATCTCCCTGTGCTGTGCGGCTGCTTCCCACTAGCTATCTGTTTTACATTTGGTAGTGTATATATGTCCATGCCATTCTCTCACTTCGTCCCAGCTTCCCCTTCCCCCTCCCCGTGTCTTCAAGTCCATTCTCTATGTCTGTGTCTTCGTTCCTGTCCTGCCCCTAGGTTCTTCAGAACCTTTTTTTTTTTAAGAGTCCATATATATGTGTTAGCATACAGTATTTGTTTTTCTCTTTCTGACTTACTTCACTCTGTATGACAGACTCTAGGTACATCCACTTTACTACAAATAACTCAATTTCATTTCTTTTTATGGCTGAGTAACATTCCACTGTATATATATGTGCCACATCTTCTTTATCCATTCATCTGTGGATGAACGCTTAGGTTGCTTCCATGTGCTGGCTATTGTAAACAGTGCTGTAGTGAAGATTGTGGTACGTGACTGTTTTTGAATTATGGTTTTCTCAGGGTATATGCCCAGCAGTGGGATTGCTGGGTTGTATGGTAGTTCTGTTTTTAGTTTTTTAAGGAACCTCCCTACTCTTCTTCCTTCTCCCTAGTGGCTGTATCACTTTACGTTCCCAACAACAGTGCAGGAGGGTTCCCTTTTCTCCACACCCTCTCCAGCATTTATTGTTTGTAGATTTTTTTGATGATGGCCACTCTGACTGGTGTGAGGTGATACTCATTATAATTTTGATGTGTATTTCTCAAGTGATTAGTGATGTTGAGCACCTTTCATGTGTTTGTTAGCAATCTGTATATCTTCTTTGGAGAAATGTCTATTTAGGTCTTCTGCCCATTTTTGGGTTGGGTTGTTTGTTTTTTTGATATTGAGCTGCTTGTATATTTTGGAGATGAATCCTTTGTCAGTTGCTTCATTTGTAAATAGTTTCTCCTATTCTGAGGGTTGTCTTTTCATCTTGTTTATGGTTTCCTTTGCAGTGCAAAAGCTTTGAAGTTTCATTAGGTCCCATTTGTTTATTTTTGTTTTTATTTCCATTTCTCTAGGAGGTGAGTCAAAAAGGATCTTGTGTGATTTATGTCATAGAGTGTTCTGCCTGTGGTTTCCTCTAAGAGTTTTATATAGTGTCTGGTCTAAAATTTAGATCTCTAATCCATTTTGAGTTTATTTTTGTGTATGGTGTTATGGAGGGTTCTAATTTCATTCTTTTACGTGTAGCTTTCCAGTTTTCCCAGCACCACTTAATGAAGAGACTATCTTTTCTCCATTGTATATCCTTAGCTCCTTTGTCATACATGAGTTAGCCATAGGTATGGAGGTTTATCTCTGGGCTTTCTATCCTGTTCCATTGATCTGTCTTTCTGTTTTTGTGCCAGTGCCATACTGTCTTGATTACTGTAGCTTTGTAGTATAGTCTGAAGTCAGGAAGCCTGATTCCTCCAGCTCCGTTTTTCTTTCACAAGATTGCTTTGGCTGTTCGGGCCCTTTTGTGCTTCCATACAAATTGTGAAATTTTTTGTTCTAGTTGTGTGAAAAATGCCATTGGTAGTTTGCTAGGGATTGCATTGAATCTGTAGATTGCTTTGGGTAGTACAGTCATTTTCACAATGTTGATTCTTCCAGTCCAGGAACATGGTATATCTCTCCATCTGTTTGTATCATCCATAATTTCTTTCATAAGGTCTTTTGTCTCCTTAGGTAGGTTTATTCCTAGGTATTTTATTCTTTTTGTTGCAGTGATAAAGTGTTTCCTTAATTTCTGTCAGATTTTTCATCATTAGTGTATAGGGATGCAAGAGATTTCTGTGCATTAATTTTGTATCCTGCTACTTTACCAGATTCATTGATTAGCTCTAGTAGTTTTCTGGTAGCATCTTTAGGGTTCTCTGTGTATAGTGTCATGTCATTTGCAGACAGTGACAGTTTTACTTCTTTTCCGATTTGGGTTCCATTTATTTCTTTTTCTTCTCTGATTGTTGTGGCTAAAACTTCCAAAACTATGTTCAGTAATGGTGAGAGTGGACAACCTTGTCTTGTTCCTGACCTTAGAGGAAATGGTTTCAGTTTTTCACCATTGAGAACTATGATGGCTGTGGGTTTGTCATATATGGCCTTTATTATGTTGAGGTAAGTTCCCTCTATGCCTACTTTCTGGAGAGTTTTTATCATAAATGGGTGTTGAATTTTGTCAAAAGCATTTTCTGCATCTTTTTCTGATCATATGGCTTTTATCCTTCAATTTGTTAATATAGTGTATCCCACTGATTGATTTGCATATACTGAAGAATCCTTGCATTCCTGGGAGAAACCCCACTTGATCATGGTGTATGATCCTTTTAATGTGTTGTTGGATTCTGTTTGCTAGTATTTTGTTGAGGACTTTTGCAGCTATGTTCATCAGAGATTCTGGCCTGTAGTTTTCTTTTTTTGTGACATCTTAGTCTGGTTTTGGTATCCGGGTGATGGTGGCCTTGTAAAATGAGTTTGGGAGTGTTCCTCCGTCTGCTGTATTTAGGAAGAGTTTGATAAGAATAGGTGTTAGCTCTTCTCTGAATGTTTGATAGAATTCACCAGTGAAGCCATGTGGTCCTGGGCTTTTCTTTGATGGAAGATTTTTAGTCACAGTTTCAATTTCAGTGCTTGTGATTGGTCTGTTTACATTTTCTATTTCTTTCTGGTTCAGTCTCGGAAGGTTGTTCTTTTCTAAGAATTTGTCCACTTCTTCCAGGTTGTCCATTTTATTGGCATATAGTTGCTTGCAGTAATCTCTCATGATCCTTTGTATTTCTGCAGTGACAGTTGTTACTTCTCCTTTTTCATTTCTAATTCTATTAATTTGAGTGTTCTTCCTTTTTTTCTTGATGAGTCTGGCTAATGGTTTATCAATTTTGTTTATCTTCTCAAAGAACCAGCTTCTAGTTTTATTGATCTTTGCTATCGTTTCCTTCATTTCTTTTTCATTTATTTCTGATCTGAGCTTTATGATTTCTTTCCTTCTGCTAACTTTGGGGGTTTTTTTTTTTTTTTTTTTTTTTTTTTCTTTTTGCAGTATGTGGGCCTCTCACTGCTGTGGCCTCTCCCGTTGCGGAGCACAGGCTCTGGACACGCAGGCCCAGCGGCCATGGCTCACGGGCCCAGCCGCTCCGCGGCATATGGGATCCTCCCAGACCGGGGCACGAACCCGTATCCCCTGCATCGGCAGGCGGACTCTCAACCACTGCGCCACTAGGGAGGCCCCTGGGGTTTTTTTGTTCTTCTTTCTCTGATTGCTTTAGGTGTAAGGTTAGGTTGTTTATTTGAGATTTTTCTTGTTTCTTGAGGTAGGATTGTATTGCTCTAAACTTCCCTCTTACAACTGCTTTTGCTGCGTCCCATAGGGTTTGGGTCGTCGTGTTTTCATTGTCATTTGTTTCTGGATATTTTTTGATTTCCTCTTTGATTTCTTCATTGATCTCTTGGTTATTTAGTAGCATATTGTTCAGCCTCTGTGTGTTTGTGTTTGTATATTTTACAGGTTTTTTCCTGTAATTGATATCTAGTCTCATAGAGTTGTGGTCGGAAAAGATGCGTGATATGATTTCAGTTTTCTTAAGCTTACTGAGGCTTGATTTGTGTCGCAAGATATGATCTATCCTGGAGAATGTTCCATGAGCACTTGAGAAGAAACTGTATTCTGTTGTTTTTGGATGAAGTGTCCTATAAATAGCAATTAAGTCCATCTTGTTTAATGTGTCGTTTAAAGCTTGTGTTTCCTTATTAGGTGATAGTGGGGTGTTAAAAAGTCCCCTACTATGATTGTGTTACTGTCAGTTTCCCCTTTTATGGCTGTTAGCATTTGCCTTATGTATTGAGGTGCTCCTATGTTGGGTACATAAAACTTACAATTGTTAAATCTTCTTCTTGGATTGATCCCTTGATCATTATGTAGTGTCCTTCTTTGTCTCTTGTAGTAGTCTTTATTTTAAAGAGTATTTTGTCTGATATGAGAATTGCTGCTCCAGCTTTCTTTTGATTTCCATCTGCATGGAATATCTTTTTCCATCCCCTCACTTTCAGTCTGTATGTGTCCCTAGGTCTGAAGTGGGTCTTTTGTAGACAGCTTATACACAGGTCTTGTTTTTGTGTCCATTCTGCCAGTCTGTGTCTTTTGGTTGGAGCATTTAGTCCATTTACATTTAAGGTGATTATTAATATGTATGTTCCTATTACCATTTTCTTAATTGTTTTGGGCTTGTTATTGCAGGTCTTTTTCTTCTCTTGTGTTTCCTGCCTAGAGAAGTTCCTTTAGCATTTGTTGTAAAGCTGGTTTGGTGGTGCTGCATTCTCTTAGCTTTTGCTTGTCCACAAAGGTTTTAATTTCTCCATCGAATCTGAATGAGATCCTTGCTCGGTATAGTAATCTTGGTTGTAGGTTTTTCCCTTTCATCCCTTTAAATGTGCCCTTCCACTCCCTTCTGGCTTGCAAACTTTCTGCTGTAAGATCAGCTGTTAACCTTATGAGGATTCCCTTGTATGTTATTTGTTGCTTTTCCCTTGCTGCTTTCAGTATTTTTTTCTTTGTATTTAATTTTTGGTAGTTTGATTAATATGTGTCTTGTCATGTTTCTCCTTGGATTTATCCTGTGTGGGACTCTCTGAGCTTCCTGGACCTGATTGACTATTTCCTTTCCCATATTAGGGAAGTTTTCAACTATAATCTCTTCAAATATTTTCTCAGTCCCTTTTTCTCTTCTTCTGGGACCCCTATAATTCGAATGTTGGTGCGTTTAATGTTGTCCCAGAGGTCTCTGAGACTGTCCTCAATTCTTTTCATTCTTTTTTCTTTATTCTGCTCTTCGGTAGTTATTTCCACTATTTTATCTTCTAGGTCACTTATCCGTTCTTGTGCCTCAGTTATTCTGCTATTGATTCCTTCTAGAGAATTTTTAATTTCATTTATTGTGCTGTTCATCACTGTTTGTTTGCTCTTTAGTTCTTCTAGGTCCTCGTTAAACGTTTCTTGTATATTCTCCATTCCAGTTCCAAGATTTTGGATCATCTTTACTATCATTACTCTGAATTCCTTTTTAGGTAGACTGGCTATTTCCTCTTCATTTGTTTGGTCTGGTGGGTTTTTACTTTGCTCCTTCATCTGCTGCATATTTCTCTGTCTTCTCATTTTGCTTAACTTATTGTGTTTGGGGTCCCCTTTTTGCGGGCTGCAGTTTCGTAGTTCCCGTTGTTTTTGGTATCTTCTCCCAGTGGGTGAGGTTGGTTCGGTGGGTTGTGTAGGCTTCCTGGTTGAGGGGACTGGTGCCTGTGTTCTGGTGGTTGAGGGTGGATCTTGTTTTCTGGTGGGCAGGACTGCGTCCGGTGGTGTGTTTTGGGGTGTCTGCAACCTTATTATGATTTTAGGCAGCCTCTCTGCTAATGGGTGGGGTTGTGTTCCTGTCTTGCTAGTTGTTTGGTAGGGGGTGTCCAGCACTGGAGCTTTTTGGTTGTTGAGTGGAGCTGGGTCTTAGCGTTGAGATGGAGATCTCTGGGAGAGCTCTTGCCAGTGGATACTACTTGGGGCCAGGAGGTCTGGTGGTCCAGTGTCCTGAACCTGGCTCTCCCACCTCAGAGGCTCAGGCCTGACAGCTGGCCAGAGCACCAAGACCCTGTCAGCCACACGGCTTTTGGGAAGTCTAACGTCTTCTGCCAGCATTCAGTAGTTATTCTGCACAAGTTGTTCCACACTTAGATGTATTTTTTGATATATTTGTGGAGAGGAAGGTGATCTCCATGTCTTACTCCTCTGCCATCTTGAAGGTCCTCTCTCTTTACACCTCCTGTTGCTAGAGGGGATCCACATTTCACCTGGACAGGAGATAAATCTGGCAATCTCACTTCACACCTAGCCCATCCACCTTTTTTCCCTTTGTGCTTATTAGTCTGTTTCACTTGCGCATAGCGGGCCCCATGCAGTGGCCTTGCCACCGGCCCTTCAGACCAGAGTTCCTCGTGAAATGGGTGAGCCGACACTTCAGTTCAGGACGTGCGCTGAAGCTCCTCACAGCACACTCAACTCAAGATGACTCACCTTTTAACACAGACTGTTGTACAAAATGTAGACTCGCCTCCAGCCTCTTGTTCTTTAATTACGCTGGGTTGAGCCAGTCATGGTCCAGAAGGATTTCTGTGATGATCATCACTGCACAGGTGCAGTGCTTACTGTACCAGGCACTCTTTTTGAGACTTTTACCCATACTGACCCTCGGAATTCTCAGAGCAAGGGAGCTGTTATCATCCTCGTTTTTATAGATAGAAATTCCAAGGCACGAAGATGGTTATTTGCCTTCATCTAGTTCTGGGGACAGGGTGGTTGGGTGGGTCCTGGGATTTGAACCAGACGCACCGGGTCCATCGTTCGTGTCCTCAACCCCTGCATTATCCAGCCCCACTTAAAAATTGCTGTCCTGAAAGTTACCCATGGAAAATACATTTCCAGCGTTTTACTTAAGGTCCAGTTCTCTCCATTCTTCTCTCCTCGGGTGCATATCTGTGCCTGCTGAGAATGAAGAGTTGTTAGTGAGACCAGCAAATCTTGAAGGGGTTTCTCAAAAATGCCATTTAAGAGAGTAAACCTAAAACTGCAGGAGAAAGGCGACAGGACTCCTTTGTGTGATTAATGCTTGTTTCCAGGATAGACGTCTAGCCTGTGTTGCATGTGAGAGAGTGGGGGACACCTGGACTTCTGCAAGATATGATGACGGTTCCATGTAAAGTTGGGGGTGGACCTAGAACTCAAACTTGCATTTAGTGTTTCTTTGGAGGAAAGCCCCGTTCCGTGAATACCAGCTTCAGCAAAATTTTCCAGTAATGATTTCAGACGTGTCTGGAATTCAGAGCTTTGGAAGGAAAGTCCCAGGACCAAACCTTGGAGCAGTCTGTCTGTGTTGCCATGGATTTTGTTTGTTTTGTTTGCATTTTATTACCTTAATGAAGTGTAGTTGATTTACAGTGTTGTATTCATTTCTGCTGTTCAGCAGCAGTGATTCAGTTACACATGTAAATACATTCTTTCCCATGATGGTTTATCACAGGATATAGAATATAGTTCTCTGTGCTCTACAGTAGGACCTTGTTGTTCATCTGTCCTGCATGTAATAATTTGCATCTGCTAATCCCAAACTCCCGACCCATCCATCCCCCACTTCCCCTCCCGCTTGGCAGCCACATCTGTTCTCTATGCCTGTGATTGTTTCGTAGATAAGGTTATTTGTGTCGTATTTTAGGTTCCACATATAAGTGATACCATGTGGTATTTGTCTTTCTCTGACTTAGTGTGACAATCTCTAGGTCCATCCATGTTGCTGCAAATGGCATTATTTCATTCTTTTTATGGCTGAGTAGTATTCCATTGTGTATATGTACCACATCTTCTTTAGCCGTTCATCTGTTCATGGACATTTAGGTTGCTTCCATGACCTGGCTATTGTAAATAGTGCTGCAGTGAACATTGGGGTGCATGTGTCTTTTCGAACTATGGTTTCCTCCAGATATATGCCCAGGAGTGGGATTGCAGGATCATACGTTAACTTTATTTTTAGTTTTTTAAGGAACCTTCATTCCGTTCTCCATAGTGGCTGCATCAATTTACATTCCCACCAACAGTGTAGGAGGGTTCTCTTTTCCCCACATCCTGTGCAACATTTATTATTGGTAGACCTCTTTAATGATGGCCATTCGGACTAGTGTGAGGTGATACCTCGTTGTAGTTTGGATTTGCATTTCTCTAATGATTAGTGATGATGAGCATCTTTTCATGTGCCTGTTGACCATCTGTATGTCTTCATTGGAGAAATGTCTATTTATGTCTTGTACCCATTTTTTGATTGGTTTGTCTTGATGTTGAGTTGTATGAGCTGTTTGTATATTTGGAAATTGGGCCCTTGTTGGTCGCATAATTTGCAAGTATTTTCTCCCAATCCATAGGTTGTCTTTTCGTTTTGTTTATGGTTTCCTTTGCTGTACAAAAGTTTGTAAGTTTCATTAGGTCCCACTTGTTTATTGTTTGTTTTTGTGTGCGATGTTGCCGTGTTTTATGTTGACTGAATGATGAAAAGTGCACATTTTCATTATCATTGTATAGCTTGTACCTTTGATCTTTAAAGCCAGCGTTAGTTCATCAGGAGCCTGCGATCCTAGTTGATCTTAAAAGTCATGAATTCTTGATCTTGTCCTTAAGCTGTCACCAGAATCGTACTGTGACCACCTCTGGGCAACTCTGCCCTACCTCAGAGATCATAATAATAAGACGTGTTTATGGCTAAACACAACAACAAGGGAAAGAATTTGTAATTAAGCCTTTGAGTCTAGTAAGTTAGTCTGATTGTTATTCAATTTCTGTAATGTGCCGAAGATGCCTTCTGAGTGTTAACACCCTTGGCATCTTGTTTTCAAGATGTCCAGACAAGATGTGTACTTTCATTCAGCAAATACTGATTGAGCCCCGTTTTGTGTGAATGACTGTGTGTGTGGTGGGGAACAGAACCTAGCCCCTACTCCCTTGCAGCTGGTGTCCTGATGGCAGAGGTTGGGTTCCGGCATTCCTGGTGTCCTTGTGCCGGGTCCCTCTTTCTCACTGTCAAGGTACAGCCTCCCAACCAGGCCTGCAGTTCCAGCGCCAGTGCACCCTCCGTCCTGTTTCACACACATGTCCTTGGAGTCGGGCACACGGATCGCACCCCCTTGCTAGTGCGGAAGGGATTGCGAGGCCTCTGGCAGACCTTGCAGGGGCTGCAGAGCCTTAGCCCTGGTCTGGGTTGGGGGAATCAGGGTGTCGCCACGGGGGCCCCATGTCCACATTGTCTGACTGCCCGTCGTATGCTGGGGTTTCAGCTCCCGAGGTGCAACTTTGTCTCCATTTTTCTTGCAGCAGATCCCTTGCCTGGGCTCGAGGAGAAACCAGCCAGTGTTGGTGCTTTGGAGGGGGCGTTCCTCAAGCAGCTACCTCACCCCGTGCCCCCGCTGCAGGCCGACTGTGCCAGGCGGAGCTCGCCCCAGGGAAGGGATTCGGATGGCCCAGAGCTTAGGCGCGAGTCCTCAGAGCCTGGAGACAGCTGCCCAGTGAGCGCAGGCAGGGGCACCTGGCTCTCGGGGAGCGGCTTCGCAGGCCCAGCCGCCCAGGGGTGCGCCCTAGCTGACCCGGGGGCGCTGCCTGAAAATGGACTGAGGGTGGAAGCCTCTCCGTGTGGGTCTGAGGGCAAGGGCAGGGCGCCACCGGAGGCCATGCCGCCTGCCGAGCCCGCCTGCCCCCCTCTGTACGCGCCTGGCCTGGAGTACCCCGGCTCCACCGCACAGTACCACGTCGGCCCAGGCCTGCAGGCTGTGGGCCCCGTGATGGGGGACAAGCCCTCAGCCCCGCACCCTCAGCCTTTTCCCCCTCGGGCGTTTCCGTCCCACGACCCTCATTCTGGAGTCTTCCCCCGGTACCGCCCCCATCAGGGAATGAGGTACCCCTACCAGCCGCCACCCCAGCCTTCGTACCATCACTACCCGCGGACTCCTTATTACTCGTGTCCACAGGGCTTTTCAGACTGGCAGAGACACCTCCCTGCCCCGGGAAGCCCGAGCGGGCCCCCGCCGGCTCAGCCTGCCCCTGCCAGGCCCCTCTTCCTCGACAAGAGCGCTGGGGCCGGGCTGCATGGCTGCGAGGCACTGAGCGCTGCCTTAACTTCCCCTGCGCGGGTGGACGCCGTGGTCGCCAAGACAGCTGACGGGCAGAATCCCGGCCCAGAGGAGAAGCAGGATGAGTCTATGGAGAGGCCAGAGAGTCCCAAAGAATTTTTAGATCTGGACAACCACAATGCAGCTACCAAGCGGCAGAGTTCACTGTCAGCCAGCGAGTATCTGTACGGAACGCCTCCTGCGCCGCTGAGCTCGGGGGTGGGCTTCGGTTCGTCTGCTTTCCCCCCGCACGGAGTGATGCTGCACGCGGGGCCTCCGTACCCGTCGCAGAGGCCGGCCGGGCATTTCCAGCCCAGGGCTTACTCCTCCCCCACGGCTGCTCACCCGCCTCACCGCCCAGTGGTGGCCCAGCCCAATGGCCTGTCCCCCGAGTGCCCCCTCTACCGCTACCCAGAAGAGGGCCTGGGCCGCTTCCAGGCTGTGATGATGGAGCAGATGGGCCCTGGAAGTGGGGTGAGGGTGCCTCTCCAGGAGGTGTACAGGCCGCCCGGGTAAGGCTGCACAGAGTGCTGTTTTCTGGGGAGAAAAAGAGTAGGTGGTAGTTTTTACAAAGAAAGACGGCCTTGGGAACGAAGGTGGTGTGCGGGGTCTGGGCGTGGGAAGGGCGTGTGGGTCGTGGGTGCTGGGGACTTACTGGGAAGGCGCTAGCTTTGGAGTCCAGTCTTGTCTGTGGTGGCTTTTTCCCTCGTGAACGTGAATTGGCATTTAAGTGACGGTGCAGTTAGATTTTGGACACCTGATGGCCAGCGTTTGGGAGCTGTAGGCAGAGGCTCTTACCCGGGTGAAGGGGTCTCAGACCTGGGGTGGGCGGTCACAGGTGGTGTCCCGGGCTTACTCCTTGGCTCTCCTTTCTTCCTCTAACACTGAATGAAAAAACTAGGTTTATCCAGAACTAGGGCAAGTCACATGACTGTCCCCATGAGAATTCTAATAGACCCACCCAGGTAATCTGTCATCCAGGAAGTTTTCAAATCAAGTCTTGAAAAAGCCTCACCATAAAACCAGCATCCTCTACCTAAAGTACCCGAGTGCCCCTCCCAGGCCAGCCTCAGCCGACCTGAACACCTGTAGTGTTTCATGTCTTGTCTTTGTCCTCCCGGAGCACAGCCCCAGGCCGTTACCTCAGCTGGTCTGATGGAGGCCTTGTTTGATTTCTTCAGTTGTCCGCAGAGTGTCCTTGTAGCTCTGTTTCTTTTTGATTTTTTTCCCCATTCAGGATCCATTCGAGGTTCATGGATCTACGTTTGGTTGCTGTGCCTGCGTAGTCTCTTAATTTACAACATTGGCTTTGCTTTCTTTGTTTTTCAAAGACCGGAGGCCAGTTCTGCTGTCAGAGTGCCCCAGACCCTGGATTCTTCTCATTGTTTCCTCATGTTCAGAGTCACATTGAACACCTCTGTCAGGAGTCCTGCACAGGTGGTGTCGGGCGTCTCTCACCCGCCACACCTGGCAGCACCTGTGTCCGTGTCCAGTGTTGATCCCCTGGGTAGTCAAGGCAGGGTCTGTGTGAGACTTTTCACAATTAAAGGTTTTTTTCCTTTGCACCGAGTCTGTCTTTGCTCATTCTTAACCGTCCCTTACTTACGTCTCTAGGCTGCAGATGCACCCGGCCCAGTCCCGGCCCTTGTTCCCAAAGACGCCGGCGCCAGCCGCGGCGCAGGAGGGGCTGCCACTACATGAGCCCCCAACGCTTCCTCTCGATCAGGTCAGAGTGATGAAATGTCAGAGCTCTTCTTATTCTTCCAGGCAGCAGGAAGTAAGGACTTGAGTTTGTTGCCGTCGATGCAGGGACTGTCCCCCGGAAAGGGCTTTGTGTCCTGTGGGCGGCCGGGGAGGGCCCGGCCCAAGCACTCCAGCTGACGGGGCCTCGGAAGCAGCTTCCCTCCCGTACTGGCGAGTCCCTTTTTCCTATTCTTACGGCACCAGCTGTTTGGGGATTATTTAAAGTTCCTTTTCCCAGACTGGCTGCCAGCATTTCTTGGATACGATCCCTTGTCTGTTTTACCCTCCTCACCTACTTCATCTGGGAGAGGCTGGTCCACGGTGCTGGGCGCCGTGCCCGGAGCTGCCCGTGCGGGCTCTCTCCCCTGGCCCGACCCAGCTTCCCTGGAGGCAGGAGTCCTCGGCCGCTACAGGGCTGAGCTGTGAGTCGGGCATTCCAGGATTCGGAGCCCGCACTCTGGCAGAACTGGCTGACGGACCCAAATCAGGCTGTTTCCCCAGATGGAGAGGAATGCTTGTGCGTGTAGTTCCTCGGCTTAATTGTGTTAACAGTTAACACATGTTAATTTTGTTTAAATTGTCTTTATTTTGCTTCCCTCAGAGCTAGTCCAAGGAGGAGACAAGCCCCAGGAAAACAGAAAGCTGCATATGACGAGGGTGGAGAACGGGGAGGAGTGGGGCGCGGCTCCGCCCCCCTCTCCCATCATTGGCATCACTTCCTGCGTCCCAGAGCCTGGACGCCCCTTCTTACCGACGCACCTGCTCGCGAGGTCCTGGGCGAGAGTGGAGACCAGATGGGCTGGACTCTGGTGGCTTTTCCAGACCCTGAGACTCTGGTTCAGGGAAGATCATCCTGACCTGGGGGGGCGGTGCTGGTGGGCTGTCATGGCAGCTGCACTCAGGTATAAGTTTGGGGAAGGGACTACTTGTGTTGGATGTGTTTGGAGCTGGGTCCAGTTTACAGAGTTTTCATGTTGCCTTTAAGATGATTTCTGTCGTTGGTGGTGAATGTATTGTTCGTAAAGCCTGCAGGGCGGGTGGTGGAGGTGGAGTCTGGCCGGTGGGCCCGCAGCCCTGCTTACCCTCCTCTGTTTACAGCCCTGGCCCACTCACATTTGGGAGCTGGAGGAGAGGGCAGGCAAGGCCGCCGTGTTTCCTCTAACGGGCTCTTCCTGTCAGCCTGAGGGGCAGCCCCCTGGCCTGGCGCCCAGGTCCTGGTCCAGCACAGCAGCGCCCCTCCTGGTTGGCCAGCTGCCCCGCCAGGTAGTTGTAAACCAATATCAGGGGCATTTGCTCGTTAGAAGGTGAGGTGACCCGTCCCCGTCACAGCCCTGCCGGGACTGTGGTCTAGAAGACGCCACAAGCTTCCTGGCACGAATCACAGTTTGTGGCAGTGACTACTCAGGTTTGTATATGTTTAGTATCAATAAAGAAGCTGCACAGTTTTTAATAGGAAAATGTATTCTATAGATTTACAGCTTGAATTTAGGAATATTTCAGTATATATAGTTTTTATTCATTTTATGTGAATCATAGTAAAATAAGTCATGGTGATTTAAAATAGCTATCAAGAACAAGTTCTTGAAATCACTTGTCTGTCTGTGATAGGAAACAGTTTTACAGTATTAAGTTACTTTATTACAGTTTTAGAAGCCAACGACACTGGATTCTCCCTGTTTATTAGCATTCTTTGATTTTAGCTGAGATGCCACCAAAGTTAGGACTCATACATTTTAAACTTTTGAATATCCCACAAAGGAAAAAAGAAAAAAACAACAACTAAGGAAGATGCCCTCAAGTTACAGGTTTCTGTAAAGAATAGTGTATTTTTTAAGCATGCCTTTGGGATAGTAGAAAGGCTTCCATAAAACATTGGTTGGTTGATTTGCACTTGTTTCTTATAAATTCAACTGTGTGAGAGGCCAAGAGAACCTTGCCTCCAGTCCTAGCGTCCTTGATGAAGCTGGAATAAACCTGCGCTTTCAGTAGGAAAAGAAACAAGTTGGAAACATCCCTGTTGTCCACGTGGAACCCAGGCACCAGCTCCAAACACGTGGATGCTGACCTGCGGGGCTCATGAGGCTTGGGCAGGTTGAGCGCTGGGAACGCGGACGCCTCCCAGACACTCTGCACAGAAACGTGAATTTTTCCTTACCAGACTAAAATTTGGCGTGCTTTTAGATGGAGTGAGTTTGGGGGCTGTGTTCTTATTGGATCCTGGTTCTTGTTAGAACCCTGTCACTGGTGTGATGTGGTTCAGGGTGGGGAGGTCAGTGTCGCCCCTCGGGAAGGATGGAGTAGGGTTGCGGGCAGGTCCAGGTTGGCCCCCGAGCTGTGAAGGACCGTGCCCAGGACACTCTGCTTCCCCGTGTGTCTGTGCGCCAGCCGGGAGGGGAGACCGCAGCTTTGTGCAGCTGGTCTGGGCCCAGAGCCTTCTCCCTGCCGGCCTTGAAGCTGCTTTGGGTGCGAGGCTGTGGACACCCTTGCCTTGAGCCGAACCAGCCCGGGGCAGGGCCAGGAGGGACCATAGCGATTCTGCCCTCTCTTTCCGCCTGGGGGCCTCGGGGCCTCGGAGCCTCGGGTCGCCCTGTTCCCCCCGCCGCAGCCCCTCCCCCATCACCCGCTGCCCCAGGAGCTGTGGACAGGACAGGAGCCTCCCTTCTGGGTGAGTGGACACTGAGGGGGTGCGGAGGGAGTGGAGCCCCACGTGCTTACTGTGGTGAGCCTGCTGCATCCCTTGGCCGGTAGGGCCGTCCCCGGCCGGGCCCCTGCGCTCCTCCCAGCTGGAACGCGGCCTGGGAGGAGGTCCCAGGGGGGCCTTCCCCGGGACCACTGACGCCTGTCAGGGGCCGGGAGGACTTCACGTCCACCGCTGACCTTGGTTAGAAACTGTCTCCCCAGGACCCAGGGAAATAAAAGATCCAGAGAGAAAGGTAGAGCCTTTTGGAAGGTGTCTGGCCTGGGGTTTTTTTCCCCTCAGAGTCTGTCCATTTAAAATTAGCTCTTGGCTAAAGTTTATTACAGTAAAAACATAAGAAGACTAAGTAAGGACAGGCACAAAGGATCCTGTTCATAACACTTTTCTCATACCACCTTTTAAAAGTGAAACTAAAGCTGCTGCGCCCTCTCCCTTGCAGGGGGTAGGGGTAGGGGACACACTAGCCTGTTGTCAGCAGGACGCCCTACCTGGGGCCCCGGGTGCCTCTGAACAGGAAAATTTTCATGTTGCTTGAAAGCCTTCGGCCCTCAGCCAGCCTGGCCCACAGAGCCTGGCAGTGTTCTTGTGACTGGGCGTCCAGGTTTCTGTCGTGCGGGTTATCTGCTGGGTCATCACTTGTCTTAGTTCCTGCCGGGTCCGGGAGTGGGCTGCGTGCTGTCCAGGACAGCCAGCGTCACCTGGGCTGAGCTTTTTTCTCACTTTTTAAAGGAAGTTCCAATCTACAGCTACACACTGCTCTCAAGTCCTGGTTTGAAATTTCCCGTGAAACCCTAACCCAATCGCCGCGAGGCAGGGACCGTCACAGAACGGTGGCCTCCAGGGCGCTCAGAGTCCAGCTGAAGGACTGGGATGCCCACCTCAGACATTGGGTCGTGTGGGAGTTGGGGCTGTCGGGCCACGGCTGCCGGGGTGCAGGGTCCCTAGCCAGGGGCTGAGCCCGTGACTGGACTCTCCCAGGACACGGGCCTTCCCTGCCCTGCGTCCTCTCGTGTGAGGCTGGCTGCTCCTCGTGCCCACTGCTTCGCAGGCCCTCGCCGAGCAGTCCGTCAGCGGGCTGCCTGCTCACTGGTCTCTCCCTCCTTCTGCCCTGGGGCCTGATGGAGAAATGCCTCAAACCAGCTGACTGTCCTGTGGTTTTGAAAAGGGTAGGTGGGTTTGGGAGTGAGTTACTGAACGCTGCCCCCCTCCCCAGCTGGGGCTCATGCCCGGCTCCCCTGCTGCAGAAGCCTGCGAGCTTTCCTGGCCAGTACTGGAAAGGGGAATGCTATTTATTTTTATATTGTGTATATTTTGTCTGGTCTGCTGATTCCCTGTTTCACTGAGAGCCACACTTACCTCAGTAGTTAGTTCTATACTGTGTGTTGGATAATTTTTTAAAAACTTTTTAAAAAGCTTTTTGATCCTTGGAGGTCTGTAGATTTATTTCCATATGAACTGGTTATTTTGTATAAAGTACATTCTTAAAATAGCAAGGTGATATGTGTGAGTTGTGTGTGTCCTGTGTCACTTTCATCATCGGGGCAAGCTCCCCATCAGGACAGAGGTTTGAATTAGGCCCCACGGCTGTCACCTAAAAAGGCAGACCCATCTCAGCCCACATGGTCCCCGTGGGCCACGCATGGGGTGGGGACGGTTGGGGCCCCGCGCCGGTGACGGGGGCTCTGCAGAGAAGCTGAGCAGGAACGAAGCTGGCTGGTGGGTCCAGGCCGCGTCTGGGATAACACACTCTTCCCCGCCAGGCCTGTGGGCCCCGCCTTCTGCGCCCAGCCCGGGGCCACCCTCACCAGCCCAGGCGCTTGCACAGACAGTGCCTCACCCAAACCAGGCCCGCCCGTAAGTGAAGTGTGCACCGGGCGCCGGGGTCCCGGGCTTGGGGACTAGGCCGTGCTCTCCTCCCTCCCAATCTAGTTTTCCTTCCCAGTTCCTGGGGGCTGTTTGGGGGAGGGGGAGGAGAGATGAAGAGGAGCCGCCTATTATCAGTTAGCTGGAGTCTTAGGTCACAAAAATTCCTGGCCTGTTTTATCCTTGAAAGTAATACCTTTCAGTAGAAATGCTACCACAGATAGTCCCAGTTTCCAGATCTGTTCCCCCTCAGGTTTATCACTTTCTGGGCCATGACCTTCGTAACCTCCAGCTGTTTTTTTTTTTTTTTAAAGGTATTTTATTTATTTATTTATTTACTTATGGCTGCATTGGGTCTTTGGTGCTACACGCGGGCTTTCTCTAGTTGTGGCGAGCAGGGGCTGCTCTTCATTGCAGTGTGTGGGCTTCTCATCGCGGTGGCTTCTCTTGGTGGAGCACAGGCTCCAGGCTCACGGGCTTCAGTAGTTGTGGCTCGTGGGCTTAGCTGCTCCGCGGCATGTGGGATCTTCCCGGACCAGGGCTTGAACCCGTGTCGCCTGCATTGGCAGGCAGATTCTTAACCACTGCACCACCAGGGAAGTCCTTGTTTGTTGTCAGATTATCCCCATTGATATATTGGTATGTATTTTTGAGACTTCAGTCCTTGTCCTTTTTAAGAACTGTGTTCACAGTGCAGTCAGTCCCCCATACAAAACATTTTTCCTGTAAAATACTATGTCAATCACATTTTCTAGTTGAGTAGTTGCATTTCCATATGTTTTTTGAAACACAGAAAAATGAACTTTAAAGTGGAAGTTGTTAGTAAACCCTGAATTTGATGTGTTGCCTCGCTTGACTCTCAGTCCCCTCAGCCTGGGCGGGGCCGGGGGCAGGTGGCCAGGACCCTGGCCTGGCCCCCTGTGCCTCTTGATGTGTGGACCTGTGTGGGCTCGTAGGAATGCGTGTAAAGTTTGATTTCTAACGTCTGGATTCCCAACTGGAACCCCTCCTACTATGCCATGAGTTCCTTGCCAAAGGGAGGCCAGAAAGTTCTGACAGTTTTAGCCAGAGACGGACGTTTTAGTAGGAACTTAGCTCTTAGCTGAATGCCCTTAGCGTGTTTCCCAGATTTACCTCCTTGGGACCAAAACAAAGTGTCTTCCACTGGTCAGCTGTTTCAAAACCTGGTCCATCAGATTGCGTTAATCTATCCCTGTTTACAGAATCATTGTTTGACATTTATACTTGTTAAGCCCCAGGGGTACCATATGTGAGACCCGTGCTTAGAGCGTGAAAAGAAAGCTGGTGGGGAAGATTTAGGGAAAAGGAAGGAAGCCAGCCATGAGTGATCAATGCCGGTTAGTCTCAAAATTCTGACAGAACTTTCCATTTTGACATTTGGAAACATCCAGAGGGTCTTGTTAGACAGTAATGGCTTTTGTCTCTAAACCTATTCCTGTCATTGGGAGGAAAGATGTCTTAATTTTATAAACAAGTGGCACCTCCAGGGTGAGATTAACCCAGGGTCAGGCCCTTGGAGGCGACCTTCACCCTGAAACTTTGTGGAAAGGACTTTGGGAGAAATGCCTCTGGGCTGAGTGTCCAGGCTGCCGCAGCCCACCCTGTCCCCTCCCCCACCTGCATCCTGGAGATCTGTCTCCTGGCCTCATGGTTTTCCTTTGGGTTTTTAAAAGGGGAACATCGGTGCACCTGTTTTTGTTCCCCTTCTGCTACCAGGGTTCACTCCTTTAGTTTCCTTAGGTAATTCTAGCAAAAATCTTGGGTGAAAGATGGACGGTGAAATACTAGCCAAGGAGGCAGCTGGAAAGTCTCCAGATTTGGCTGTTGTTTTCTGAAGCACCACCCTCTCTGCATCCCTGATGTGGGTACCAGTTCAGGTGCCTTTGAGAAGTCTTCCAACTTGGAAAAGCACTGCCCGCTCCTGGCTGCTTGGGTCTGAACCTCGTTCCGGACAGCAAGTGGCCAGACGGCGGAGCTGTTTTGGCCAGTTAAGGCTGGCTGTTATTTTTTAGAGCCTTGCAGTTGGTTCCTTGGAGCGTGTCCACAGCTTTTGCTTTGAGGAGGAACTGAGTCGGCAGGAGGAAGGCAAGGACATGGCCCAGCCCCAGGAACTAAGATGAAAACAGACTAACTCGCAGTCACCCTCTCAGTAAGTATTTATTAAATCCTTTCTGTGTGCCTGGCGCTCGTGTACTAACTAACAAGACAGAAGGAAAAATACGGCTTTGTCTGCAGACTTCACAGTAAAGGGAGAAAAACAGGGCAGAAAGGCTGGACGAGAGCAACATCTGAGCAGAACGTGGTGCTGAGCTGCCTCGGTGGGTGGGGAGAGATGCTGGCGCAGGGTTTCAGGTCCTCTCGGGCCGGTTCCGTTCGGCCTCCTCTGAGCCCCGTTCTGGCTGGAGCCCCTCCTCCCCTGTCACCCCGCTCTGCTCCCGGCCAGCCCGAACTGCTGTGACGGTGACACAGTGCAGAAAACAGATCCCCAAGGCGCAGGGCTGGAGCTGGCCTCGGGAGGAGTCCTGTGTGTCCTGTGGCCCAGGGAGGGGGCTCCATGTGGCTCTGGGCGGCAGCACCGCCTGGGGCTTTGTTAGAAGTGCGGATTCCGGCTTCCTGTCCCAGACCTGAGGAATCACAGCGAGCTGGGCCTCAGCGCCTGTGGGCCTGAGGCGGAGTGTGGAGAGTGCGTGTGCTTCAGGGCTGATGAGCCCTGCCCCGCCCTCCGGACACCTGCCCCGCCCCCGCGTCCCTGCCCCGCCCTCCGGACACCTGCCCTTGTTCGCCTGTCCCACCTTTGGCCGGTGGATGCTTCGGGGTCTAAACCCAGCAGACCTCCTGTCCAGTCACCTCTGCCGTCCATCCGTTTACTCCCCATGGCGTCTCCCGCCGCTGCTGCTGTGATTGGTTCAGCAAATTTTAGTGATCTTATGTTGGGCTTTGCAATGCCCTAGACCAATGGTTGCCATTCTAGGCCACCCATTAGGGGTTTAAAAACCTGGGCTTTAAAAAAAATCAGATGCCTGGGCCCTCCCCACAGAGCTTTTCCCTGGTCTGGGGCGCAGCCTTGGCATCGGGGTTTTTCAGAGCTCTCCGGGTGACCTTTGTACCGTCAGCATTGCAAACCACTCTCCAGAACTTGCAGTTGCGGTGTGCACAGGAATCCTGTGAGGGCTCCTTAAGATCAGCCCCTGGACCCTGGGTTGGGGTGTCCCGAGGTCCCTGGGGCCGGACTGTCCTCGCTCCACCCCCCACCCCACCCCCGCAAGTCCTCTGACCACACCCATCTCCTCCCCTGGGTGCCCTCCCCATAAACGTTGCCCCAGTCTCCTCTCTTTACCTTCATCCCAACTCATCCCAGCTCTTCTCCTGGCATTTTCCTCCCGGCATCTGGCTCCCCCTTCCCTTCCTGGAGGCGGGGACTGAGCTGCTGCCTTGGCCGCACCCACTTCACAGCCCTCCGCTCCTCCTCCGTGGCCCCTGGCAGTGCATCAGCCCCTCCCGGAACGGCCCAGGCCTGTCCCACAGCCCCGTCTCACCCCACTCCCACCCCCTCTCCTCTGGACGCCTCCTCGAGACGACCAGACTTTTACCTGTAACCTCAGTTGTCACTGCAGCCGACTGGCACTTCCATCAATTCTGAGACGCTGACACCCTTTCCAGATTCCTGTTGGACTTTGACACCCATGTGTCCTGCTGCTGTTTTGTAATTTTTCGTTTGCCAGTGTTTTAAATTTTTCAATTAGTAAACAATTTGAAATTTTATTTCCAGACTTTATTTCCTACACCTTGTCTATTGTTTGCTTATAAAACTCTTTCTTCACAATTTTTCTGTAATTCACATTAATGTGGACACCTTCCTCCGCTCCCCAGTGCCCCCCCATTCATGTTTAAATGTAATTTTCGGCCTTCATTACTCACCTCTTTGTTTTGCTTCTTATTGTAAAATACGCATAAATCTTACCGTTTTAACCCTTGGTAAGTGCATGCTGCAGTTGCACTGAGCATGCTCACATCATCATGCAACCACTAGGCCACCCGGACGTTTTTTATCCCAAACTGAAACTCTGTCCCCATTGAACACTAACCCCCCCGCCCTTGGTAACCACTTTTACTGCTCTGTGTCTGTGATCTTGACTGGTCCAGTTTCCTTGGATAAGTGGGATCGTGCAGCATCTGTGCTTCTGTGTCTGGCTTATTTCACTGCACGCGGTGCCCTCACGGGGCATCCGTGTCATAGCGGGTGTCAGAAACCCCGTCCTTCTCAGTCCAAGTGACACTCCACTGTGTGAATGGACGACATTGTGTTTATGCACCACCCGTCGATGGGTGTTTGGGTTGTTCCCCTTTCTTGCTACTGTGAATAATGCTGCCGTGAACATGGGTGCACAGTTACGTGTCCGAGACTCTGCTTTCAAATCTGGGTGCACACCCAGGGGTGAAATTGCTGGGTCATAAGGTAACTCAGGTTTTAACTTCTTGCGGGGCTGCCATCCTGTTTCCCACGGATGCGGCACCACTTGACGTTCCCACCCTCAGGGCGCCAGGCCCAGCCAGCAGCTCCGGCTCTGTGTGTAGCACCCTAGCTGGTGTGCGATGGTGTCTCTTCTGTGGCGATGCTGTAGACTCATCCCAACAGCCAGGCTTTTCTCTCTGCCCCGTGTCCTCACCGCCGCAGCCCTCCTGATGCCCCTCCTGCTGGTTGCGGGTTCACACGTGGCATCTGGCCACGCTGCTGCTTCACGGAAAGCATCACATCCCTTCCCTCCCACTGCAGGTTCCACTTCTGCATCTTCCTGGGTTATCGTAATGTCCTTGGCCTGTGCCCTCTGGGCCCAACTTCACACCCTGTGTCAGCATCCACTGCCACCAGGAAAGGGAGGGACAGTATCATTTAAGTGGACGCCTCGTATGTGCCAGGTGCTGTGCCAGGTTCTCTGCGTTGGAGTATGTCTCATAGTTGAGGAAACAGGCACAGAGAAGTTAAGTAACTTGCTTAAGGTCACACAGCTAGTGAGTGGTAAACAGGAGGAGATCATACAGCTCAAAAGCAGCCTGACTGCAAAGCCCACTCTGCCCCGCTGCCCTGCGTGGTCCTCAGCAAGGCTGTGACGTGGAGACGAAACGCACTGAGTGAGATCACTTGGCTAAAGCGGGGGGTGCTGACTTGGGCAACAAGGTCCCCTGCGTCCGGACCCGCAGCCTGACTGCTCGGTAAGCTGGTCTTTAAGACCATCACATTCCTCCTTAAAGTTCCCCAGCCCCTGAGCTAGAAGAATCCTTAGGGCAGCACTGAGTTCCCAGTTCAGCTGTGATGTTCTTGAAAGTGCAGGGACCTTGCAAACCAGCCTGCAGCGCCCTCTCCCCTAAATGGACAGAAGGTATCCGTGCGGAGAGGCCAGCACAGCGCCGAAACAGGTCTGCAGGCCGGAGCTTCTTGTCCTCCGCCCTGACCTCCAGGCCCCTGGGGAGGTGGGGCTGCCCATCCCCGAGTAGTAGCCTCTGGGGCTTCGTTCAAGCCCACCTGTTGGGAGAAACAGGAGAGGAGATGGCTCGGGGTGAAGGGGCTGCTGTAGGCAAGCGGGGGTCTTGCAAAGCAGTCGTCCCGCAGCGGGTGGGGATCTGTCCTCCATCGAGGGAGCAGAGAGGCAGAAGCTCTGGCTGAAGGTGGGTGCCTGTCCATGTCGAGCTTAGAGTGAGGAGGAAAGGAGCCGCTTCTGGCAAACAGGAGGCTGCGGCACGGCCTCGTCTCCTTTGCTGCACTGGCACTGTATGCGCGCGGAAGTGCAGTGCCCTGCGGGCTGCGGCGTTGGGCTCCAATCCTGGAGGCCTGGAGTGGGTGGTCAGGGCCCTGCATGCTTGGGGAGCCAAGGGCTGGGGGAGGGGGCACAGGATGGGGCTCGGGCCACTCCCCAAGACCAAGCATCTGGATGGGATGCCAGCCGCGGACTCTGGCTGGAGCCCTGGGCTGGGCCTGTACCTGGGCATCAGGTGGGCCCACAGAGGCCACGGTTGGAGTGGCTGAAAGGGCCGATGCGGGGAGCAGAGGCCCAAAGGACCTCCGTCCCATCAGGGGGGACAGTGAATGCGGGGCTCCAGGGTGGCAGGGTGCGGGGGTGCAATAAGGCAGACCCCGGGCAGGGGCAGGGTCCTGCGAGCAGCACGTTGGGCGCCATGCGGAGGCCGGGAGCTGGCATCTGGGCAGCATTTCTACCCGTAAAGAGGGGCTTGTTTCCCCCCAGCCTACTGTGGACCAGTAATTTTGTGAAATACAGTAAAAATGGATTGCTAGAAAAATAGAATTAAAAAAACAAAAGCATACATCCTTATTGATAGATTCTAAAACATGAAGTTACTCAAGTTGCCATAAAGGTTTCTCATCACTGACCCAGTTTCTCTTCGAGTCCCAGCCCAGCACGTGAGTGGCCCTATTTTTCGGAGGAAGCGTGAAGGCAAAGACTGCTTGGCTTTGGGGACAGGAGGGAGAGGCCGCCGGGGGCTGGGGGGTTGGGTGTTGAGTGGCAGGGAATGACCAGAAGGTGGGGAGGATGCTGACGGGGGAGCCGGGCAGCTCAGACAGGCGGTATGTGGAGGGAGGGGTGTCCTGGTGCACTGGGATCCAGCGACACAGGTCCCAGGAGGCTGGGGGGCCTCGCAAGTCAAAGGGGTGAAAGATTCTCGTGAGGGAGGTGCCCACACCCGGGCGGCCTGGGCCCTGCAGTGCACACTGAGCCCCTGGGTCAGGTAGCACAGTGCCTCAGGCCTGCTTTCTGGAAGAATTGCCCTTGCCTGGGGCGTTGGGGGGGCGCTGCTCTTCTCAGCTGAGTCCCCCCTGCACATGGCAGGCACCCAGCAAGCTCTGGCAGAGCGGCAGTCACTCGGGCCTCAGTCGCCCTGGGCTGAGCATCTGTGGGATGTGACTCCAGGGCAGCCCTGGCTGCCAGTTTTCTTTCTGCTGACTGTTGACAAGCCATTCACCACCCACAAACCTTGCCTTCACGGCTCGAGGGAGATGCCAGGCCGTAGCGCCTGGCATGTGGCTGGGGACATGGGCCCGTCGTCTGGTGGAGGAGCACCTGCGACTCCACTGGCCCTGGGATCGGGGTGCCCTTGGTTTTTCTGGCTGCTTCTATGTACCTCTGTTCCAGTGGCCAGTGAACCACAATTTATAAACGAGTAATTTAGTTTCACAAACAGCAGGGGATACGACTGCAAGATTCTCAATTATGTGAGTGTCTGGATTCCGACAGAGTAAGCGTTTTCCATGGGGCCCGTTGTTTCCTGCAGCTGGAATGAAACACGTCCTCTCCACAGCTTAGCAAGTGTCTGGAAGAACAGCCGGGACACTAATCTCCTGGCCTTCGGGCTCCTAAGGCTCCAGTCCTGGCGCCGGCCACCTCCTCTCCCCACCTCCAGGCCCGGGCCTGCGGTTGGCAGATGCTCAGTCCCTTTGCTGGTGTCGGGGATGATGAAGGCCCTTGGGCAGGAGCCCTGCAAACCAGTGCTAATAACCTCATTCACTGACGGGGTCCTGGGGGCAGGGATCCGAGCATTGCCGCCGCCCACCCCCCCCCACGCCCGCCGCCAGTCTCTTCCAGCCCTGTTCCTCCCACAGACCCAGTTGCCCACGTTGCCAGCCCTCACACCCGGTGCCTGCAGCCTCCCTGTCCTGGCTCTGACCTGCGCACCCCCGCCCACCTTCCCCTGCGGCCTGGATCCTCTCTGTCCGCTCTCACCTCTGACCTTCGCCATCTGCTCTCCACGCAGCGGCCGGTGGTCCCGTCACCTTGAGACTCAGTGCTCTCCAGTGGACTCTTCTTTCAGAAGAAAAGCCAAAGGCAAGAGGCCTCAGGAGGTCCGGCCTCGGCCCCGCCACCTCCGTGACTCGGTGTCCCTGCTCGCAGGGACGGCACCTGCTGCCCCGCTGGATGCTCTTCCCGGACACCCGCAGCCCTCGCCCTCACGCCCTCTGGGGCCTCAGGTCGCCTTTTCCCCGTCCCGGAGTCTCTGTCCGCCTTCCCTGCTGCGTCTTTCCGGGCAGAGGCAGGTCACTGGCTGTCCCCCAGGATTTGCTTCGGTTACCGCCTGTCTCCTCCTCCACGTGTGGATCCTGATACCAGCGTTCTCGCCTGGACCTGGGGCACCCAGTGCCTGGCGCTCAGTCCATTTTTCTTGAACGGGTCAGTACACACCACGAGAGACGCTGATCTCTCTTCTTCCCCAAAACAAAATCGCTGGAGACACTTGAGCCGTGTCGGCTGCCCGGGAGCGAGGACGGGCCCTCCAGACGCCGGGACTCCCCCTCCCAGCGCCGGCATCCTCACCCCCTTTCTTCTGACCTTTTGATCCCAAGGCCCAAGAGGTCCAGGAAGAGAGCGGACTGAGCACGTGGGCAGCTGGCGCGGGTTCCCAGGTGACCGACCTCCCCCTGCACTGGAGCTGCGGCCCTGGGGACTTCCCGACGATCTGCGACCAGGATTTGAGGTGAACGGCTTCCCTTCCCGGTCCCTAGGGAAAGCATCTGTCCCCCGGTGCCCGGGACGCCATGGAACTGGTAATTGTTGGCCCTGCATCTTCTCAGGCTGCAAAACTTAAGTCACAGTCTGTATGTTGCCACAGTTTCTGGCTTGTTTATCAAGGTCCACTCCTGAGAAAAACATCCTGTTATCCCCTCTCAGGTAATCTACCTCCAAGGATCTGCCTCTGCCTGAGACAGAGGGACTCTGCTAGGTTCGGAGGAGCCTTGTTTTTTTTCCATTTTCAGTCTCCCAAACTCCAGGAAGAGGGACCTCACGATGTATATAGTGTGACTTTCTTTCCTTTTGGCCACAATCAGATCATCTCAAGCTCTAACCCTGGTTCTCTTCCTTATCAGAAGCGTGTGTTCTTATTGTGGATTGTGCCTCTCATTTACCAAACGCAGAACCTCTTTATCCTCACAAACCCTGGAGTGAGGCCAGCCTCACCTGGGGGACTGGGGGTGAGGGATCAGAGGCAGGTGACTGCTTGAAGCAAACAGCACGGCCAGGATTCACACTCAGTCCTGACCTTAAGCTGGAAATAAAACTGCTTGAAAAATCATTTGAAAGCTTTTACACATGGTTCCAGGGTGGGGACCAGCCAGAGAGCCCGGAGGCAGCCCTGAAGGAGCTGAACCCTGTGGGTGCGGAGCTGGCCTCCCTCCCAGAAGCCCCCACTCGGCCTCCTGTCTCCCTGTGGGGCTGGGGGAGGTGCTTCTGCCCGGCAGGGTTGGTTGGGCTGGGAGGCCGAGGCGAGGGGCCTCTGAATACCTGTGGGGCAGGGGCCGAGGAGTGGCCTCTCCTGCCCGTTCCCCACTCCGTCCTGCCCTCCGTCCCCTGACTCCATCCTGGCTGTGCGGCCAGCCTCCCCCACTGTGCCCACCCCCGACCCCGGGCCTAGTGTCACAGCAACGCTTATCAATGGAGGCGTGCCAGGGCTCCTAGGGGTGACCCGTGTGTTCCCCATCGACTTGGCCGAGGCTCGGCTACAGAACCAGCGTGGACAGGAAATCTACAAAGGAACGTATGTTGGGGGCCGGGGGTGCGTCGGGGTGCGGGGCCCAGCAGGCCTGGGCAGGGTGGGGTGGCTGCCTGCTCACCCTGACCTTGCTGGCCTCCGCCTCCACGGCAGCGGGCTGCCTGGGAAAACAGCTCGGGGGGAGGGCTTCCTGTGTGCGAGCCGAGGCGGGCTCCTCAGGGCCCAGGTTGGCACAGACTTGGGGGACTTGACCTTGCTTCTGCGAGGGGAGCGGGAACACATTTGCATGTGGTGAGGCGCGGGGGCCCCGTCCTGGCACCACTGTGTGTGGCGGTGGAGGCCAGTGAGCCTCACCTTCTCTGCTCCCCCTGCCCCAGAGCCTGGACGGCTGCAGAGGGAGGGGCTCCTCCCCGGCGCCAGCCCCCGCAGTGTCCCCAGCCAGGGCCGCACACCGTGGCTGTCGAGCCTTGTGAGACGGACACGAGGCTGGATTGAGAGGGGCTGACGCGCCAGTGGCCCCGAGCGTAAAGGCGAAGCCCTGGGACCCACACGGCTGCCAGCCCTGCCCCGTAGGACCTCGTGATCAGGCTGAATTTGGGGAACTGGTCACTTGTCGGGGGGCGGGTGGCACGAACAAGACACAGGTGACTCGTGGGAAGTGCACGAAGGAGCCATTGGGCACACGCGGTCCCAGCGGGGCAGCGGAAAAGGGTGTTTCTGTGAAATAGGCAGAGGAGCCCCCCGACTCCCAGGGGCCCCACTCATCCCGGAAGCTCACTGGCTGGGGGAGGGGGTCCCTATGGCTGCAGACGCCCCACCCTCATGGTTTCCTTCCAGGAGCTGCGGTGAACCTGACCGCGGTCACCCCAGAGAAGGCCATCAAGCTGGCGGCCAATGACTTCCTGCAGCAGCTCCTGGAGGATGGGTGCATCACGCTCTTTTCTGGAAGGTGGCAGGAACGGGTGGCGACCGCGCGTTGGCTCACCTGTCAGCAAGTGTGTACATGTGCATAGGTGGCTGAGCGCTGGTGTGGTTTGGCAGATGGAAAGTGATTTGTAATCTGGAAAGACAGGCCGTATAGAATCTATATGCTCCGTCATCAACCAGCAGACTAATTTTTTTAAAATACATTTATTTATTTATTTTTGGCTGCATTGGGTCTTCGTTGCTGCATGTGGGCTTTCTCTAGTTGCGGGGAGCAGGGGCTGCTCTTTGTTGTGGTGCGCGGGCTACTCTTTGTCGCGGTGCGCGGGCTTCACAGACAAATTCTTTTTTCAGTCTTATTGAGGGCAACTGATGTTCAGTGCTGGGTACCTTTAAGGTGTTCAGCCTGACGACCTGACATCCATATACTGCAAAATAATGTTAGTTAACACCCATCCGCTCACAGAGTTAACAAAAATGTTTTTTTAAAGAGTTCTTTTATTTTCTAAAATATTTATTTATTTTTTTGCGCCAGGTCTTAGTTGCAGCACGCCGGCTCCTTAGTTGTAGCTTGCATGTGGGCTCTAGTTCCCTGAGCAGGGATCAAACCCGGGCCCCCTGCATTGGCAGCGCAGTCTTAGCCACTGGACCACCAAGGAAGTCCCCTTTTGTTTTTTACAAGGATGTGTTTCTTGTGATGAGAACTCCTGGGATCTGCTCTCTTAGCAAACCCTCACATACACAGCGGTGTCGTTCACTACAGTCACCATTCTGTGCATCACGTCCCCAGGACACACTGACCTTGTACCTGCAGCTCTGCACCGTTTCACCCAGTTCACTCAGTCCCCATCTTCTGCCTCTGGGAACCGCAAATCCCATCTCTTCTTCTATGAGTTTGCATTTTTATAGATTCCACGCATGAGTGAGATCATATAGTATTTGTCTCTTTCTGTGTGATTTATCTCACTTGGTGTAATGCCCTCAAGGTCCATCCAAGTTGTCGCACATGACAGGAATTCCTTCTTTTTTTTAAATGGCTGAGTAGTATTCCATTGTATGTAATAAATAAATAGATAGACACCACGTCTTCTTTATTCATTCGTCCATCCATGGACACTTTGGTTGCTGCCACGTCTTGGCTGCTGTAAATAATGCTGCTATGAACGCAGGGGTGCGTAAGTCTTTTTGAATTACTGTTTTTGTTTTCTTTGGGCAAATACCCAACTTAAACTCCCACCAACAGTGCACGAGGGCTCCCTTTTCTCCACGTTCTCACCAGTTTTTGTTATTTGTTGTCTTTGGTGATGGCCAGTCTAATAGGTGTGAGGTGATATAGCTTAGAGGTTTTGATTTGCATTTCCCTGATGATTAATTACACTGAGCATTTTTTCATGTATCTGTTGGCCATTTGAATATCTTCTTCAGAAAATGTCCATTCAGGTCCTTTGCCCACTTTTAAATTGGATTATTGGGGTGTTTTTTGGCTATTGAGTTGTATGAGTTCTTTGTATGTTTTGGATATTAGCCCCTTATCAGGTATATGTTTGCAATTATTTCCCCCCGATTCAGTAGGCTGCCTTTTCATTTTGTTGACGGTTTCCATTGCTGTGCAGAAGCTTTTTAGTTTGTTTATTTTTGCTTTTTTTGCTTGTGCTTTAGGTGACCAATGTCAAGGAACCTCTCCCGCTGTTGGGAGTTTTACGACCTCAGGTCTTACGTGTAAGTCCTTAATCCATCTGGATAGTTTTGTGAGTGGTTTCAGACGGAGGTCTAGTTCCCTTCTTTTACCTGTGAATATCCCGTTTTCCCAGCACCACTCCGTGAAGAGGCCGTCACTTCTCCATAGAGTATTCCTGGCTTCCCTGTCAAACACTAGTTGCCCATATATGCAGGGGTTTATTTCTGGGCTCTGGATTCTGTTCCATCTTTCTGTGTCTGTTTTCATGCTGATGAATTGAAACAGATCAACTGCAGACACTTTGTAATTTTCTCTGTGCTTCCTGTTGCCCCAGTGATAGTTCTTGGGGGATCAGGAAGGAAGCAGTCCTGCAATGGGTTATTTCATGTTCCTGGTCTCAGCCTCCCTGGCAACCTGTTTTAAATTCAGTCTCTTGTCATTAAGGAGACTGAGCTTGACCTCTTACCCAGTTGGGTGAATGGCAGCCAGCCCCTGGGGACTGAATACCTAGGGAGGGTGGACGGGCCAGGGTGGGGCGGCAGGGCTGGCCTGTGGCCGGAGGAG
Source organism: Mesoplodon bidens (assembly GCF_964165515.1). Taxonomy (NCBI): domain Eukaryota; kingdom Metazoa; phylum Chordata; class Mammalia; order Artiodactyla; family Ziphiidae; genus Mesoplodon; species Mesoplodon bidens. The sequence goes on along the minus strand of NC_138167.1, from coordinate 183,840 downwards.
CCTGACTCGGGCCCACGGGGCGCAGCGGAATCTGAAGCTGGAGATGCTCGCCGGGTGTGGAGCTGGGCTGTGCCAGGCGGTGGTCACCTGTCCCCTGGAAATGCTCAAGATTCAGCTGCAGCGTGCTGGGCGCCTGGGTGATGCCTCTCCCACCTTCGCTCAGGATTGATAAAGGGCTGTCCGAACAGATTTCCCCACGTTCGCACTCATCCGCCAGACTGTGACACAGTCAGTGCTCCAGGTCAGTAGAAGTCTTTATTTTGTGGATTTCAACACCTCCAGCTGTAGGACAAACAGCAGGGATGAGACTCAGTTCAGGAAGGAGAGACAATGTTTCCCTATTCCCTCTGTCCTGCTGCTTTAACATTTAGGCCCGATCTCCTAACGATTTTAAGAAACGTCAGTGGCCTGCTCACGCACACTTCGGTGTTGCTCTGGAAGCTGGCCTTCCGTGGGAAGGCAGTGGAAGGGAGAAGAGGGCCATTCCTATTGTTTTTTCTCTGGGAAAGAAGTTCGGCCCTTTCCTAACTCCGGGGCCTCTCAGAGACACAGTGGTCAGGCATCAAAGCATCTATCAAGGACGGGTGTGTCCCATGAAAGGAGGCCAGCGGGGTGCACAGAGGGTGTCTCCCCAGGCCCAGCCCACGTGCCACGGGACTGACACAGCACCTGTGAGGCCTTGGGTGTGCATCTCCCCCCGAGCCAGCTGCCCACACATGCTGAGCTGGAATTTAGCCAGATTTCCAGGCTGGATCAGACCAGCCTGAAGCAAACAGAACTGCAGAAAGAGTGAAGTCCAGACACTGGAAGCCCCTGCTGTGTTTTGATCTGTAAAGGGTAAGGTGGTCACGTTTTGTTTTTCAACCTGGACGAGAAGTCTTAGTACTCCTCCAACACTCAAAAAGAAGTAAAATTCAGGATATGGGTGGATGGGTAAATTATGTACATCTAAGGCAGACAATGGGGAAAATAACGTTCACTGATGGACCACCTTCTTAAAGCTACTCGTTTGAGACCTGTGCCTAGATTTCTACCCTGTGAAATATGGTAAAAGGGGCAGCAAGTACCTTCGTAGTATGCATTGTTGCTCTGCTGGATACCATTCAAAATTGAGGCAAGAAATAGCTTCCTTTTAGGGCTTAAAATCTAGCCCAAGTGTCTCAAACACTGAGAATTTAAAAAATTAATATTCACACAACTTCAGTGCATCGAATGCTGTGGTCATTAATGAGACTCACCCACATTCAAAACGCTTGCATCAATAACCAATTTTCAGGGGGAAAACTCGGTTCTGTTTATTAGATGCTTAACTCATCAGATCATGTGCTCTGAATTACTCCACTAAAAAGGGCTGACGTGTGAAGAATCTAATTCCATAAAATGGGACATGTTCCCCTAGTCTTGGAATTCTAGAGAAAGGAGGCACCCCTTCAGTCTGAAGGGCTGGGGTGTCGGGGGAGGCCTGGAGCCCTGCCCGTCGGGTTAGCCTTTGGGGCTCCTCACCCCCCAGGAAACTGTGGAGCCAGGAGGGCCCTGGTCATAGCCCTGCTGTTCGGGGTCACCCAGTAGATGCTCTTCGGCGTCAACTTCTCAGCGTCGGCAAGCGCCTCAAGGTTTTTTTTTTTTGTTTGTTTTTGTTTTTCCCAGTACGCAGGCCTCTCACTGCTGTGGCCTCTCCCGTTGCGGAGCACAGGCTCCGGACGCGCAGGCCCAGCGGCCATGGCCCACGGGCCCAGCCGCTCCGCGGCATGTGGGATCCTCCCGGACCGGGGCACGAACCCGTGTCCCCTGCATCGGCAGGCGGACTCTCAACCACTGCGCCACCAGGGAAGCCCGCCTCAAGGGTTTTGATAGGCTTCGCGGCAGCCCTGGCCCTCCTCTTCCCTGTCCTCTACCTCATGGGCCCCTCCACCTCCCTTGGTGACCGAAGCCCTCCCTGCTCTGGGGGTCCAGCCCCTCAGGAGCCCCGACCCCCTGAACAGACAGCGCAGATGGGATCATCTCTGCATTTCATGTCTATCTGTCTCACACGCAGCACCTTGAATCAGCTGGAGGCTTTAGTCTCGTTAACTCTGAGTTAAATAACTCAGTTTGTCCCAGCACTGACACGGGGAATGGCAGGATTTTATTTTAGCTCAAGGGGACCACAACAGCCCTCTAAGGTGGCACCCGCCTGCCCATGTTCGGCCAGGAGGAGATGGGCGGTGCGGACAGTGCGTCCTCCCAGCTCGTCCCCTCAGGACCGAGCTACGCTTGTGACGACCCATGTTACTCATGACAGTGGAAAACAGACGCTTTATCTTCAGGTCACGGTGGGTTTTCAGTCTTGATGCAATGAACACACAGCAGCTCCTCTCCCTCAAGACCGCAGTTTCTTCTTTCCTGATGCTGCCAAAGCTAATATAACTGTTCCCTTATTCCGGCTGCCAGGCCCTCCAGGGACAGGTGACCCGGAACACCTGTGTGCGGACAGTCTTAAGGGGCTGGGAGGGCACCTCTAGGTGAGGCTTTCTTTGGTAGAAAGGAGCAAATGTGCCTGAGGGACACAGAGAGGGTTCGTGGCTTCAACTGCTGATGGCTGTCAACCTGCAAATGCTCCAGGAGTTTGGAAAATGCTTCCTCTTTCCAGATCCCTCAGTGAGAACTTCACCCTCTCAAACCACAACCTGCAGCGAACGCCTTGTGTAATAAATGAGTGACATCCACGTACGTGTTATGTTTTAATAAATAAAGCATATTCACGGCTTAGATCTTAAATCACATTTACAGACATTTCTAGGCCCAAACAGGTTAACAGTGAAGCTGCTGCTGCTGCTGGAAGAAATGAGCCCCACATGCACTTGAAGCCCAAAGAGCGGAGACCTGACCCCAGAGCCCACCACCCCGCCCCCCGAGGCTGGACCCCAGAAGAGCAGGAGGCCTGGGGACACTCGTGCACCCACCACCTGACCCCTCGCCTCGGTGCTGCAGAACAGCAGGAAGTTGTGTTACTCTGAGACAAGCTAGAGGAAGGTTTCCTGATCTTACTAAGTGAGACTCGCCCGTCGGTCCCCACCAGCCGGGGTGTTAGCTACAGCAGGGCTTCCTTCCACCGACAGATGCAGGACAGGACAGGAGGACAGCAAAGAGGAAGCTACGCAGGCCGTCTCGTCTCTTCAACTGTCAGAAACGTCCACGTCATGCAGTGGGCGGACGCCACCTCCCTCAGGCTTAGTCCAAAAACTTCCTGTTGGCATTTGCCCCAAACAAGGCTCCCCGCACCTCGGGCATCATCTGTGAAGAAAGAAGCTCCTGCGTGAGGCGGCGCCATCCCCCGCGCCTCAGCCCCGCCCTGAAGTCACGAAGCCCAATACTTGGCCAAGCACCGCCAGAGTCCGACCAAGAGACTCAGCGATCACAAACGTGGGCTTAAGGCCACTGCTTAAGGGGAAAGAGAGCAAATGACGGGTGCCATGGCCGTCTAAGGCTTCCGTCCCGCTCCGATATGGGGAGAAGAGGCGACGTTCTGGAGCACCTACACTCGTTCTTTCAACAGGTGCTGAGCGCGCGCCGGGTGGAAAGCTGACAGCGCAGGTGTGTGCTGAGGCGCGCCACAGCAACTGGAGAAGCCCGAGGACTCAACCTTAGGACGCAGCCACCAGCCGCGTGCGGCCAGTGCAACTGAGGCGGCGAACTGCGCAGCTTACCTAGCTTTAGTTAATTTAGCCACACCTGGCTGGTGGCTAGCATGGCTCTGAGGTTTAAAGTTACCAGAAGACGGTCAAGGTCGGGGCAGCAGAGCACACCCCTGGAGGAGGCCCCGCACTCGGGACAACTCAAGCTTCCTGGCTGGTTTCCTGGCGCCCTGTGGCAATTCCTTTAGAGCAGTCGCCTGACTTTCCGTCATTCCTGCTGGGGGTCGGGGGTTCTGGGGCTTTGGGTCAGCATCTCCACATGCAGTAAAACAGATACATTAAAATCCCAGACACACAAAGCCCTCATTCTGGTCCCAAGGCCACCCTCATGTAAACAATATCCTCTCAGCAAATGGCACTAAATGCCTGAATCCCCGTTCCTTTTAAGAAAATGTCAAAAAATGGAGAAAGAATCACAAACTCCAAATAACGGCCAATTGACATGTTCTCCGCAGCACCTCCTCAAAGTAACGCAGGCCAACTGATGAGACGTGTCCCCACACTCACCTGCTGGGCTATGAGGTCCAGCCGGCTCTCAAGGGTATTGGAGACCTTGATTTTGCGATCCCCGTTGTAGATCTCAACCCCGCCAGCTCTACAAAGAACACCGGAAATAACCACTTTTACAGATTTGAGGGAAACAGACACACATTGTACAATTATCTTCTTCCCTCGGAGAATAGCTGTCTTGGTGTGTGGATGGTCTCAACACTCTTAGGGGCAATAAACGTGCAATAAGTTTGAAATGAATTCAGAAGCTTCTGAAGATTTAAGGTAAAGAGGCTGATAATAACTGTCATTACCAAGTGACTATGTGCCCGTCTGGTTTTACATTATTCTAACCACCAGCCCTCCCCAACTGGACAAAAAGGGGGACGACTGCGTCCCAGTTTGCAGATCAGTACACACAGTCATCATCTGAATGCGTCTTCAAGGCCCAGCGCTGCGGGTGCCCTGGCGGGCCGCCCTCCTTGGCGCCTGCGTCTCAGATAAAAGGCTCTACCCCAGTACTCTGGCATAAGGCCGATAGGTCACATCCTACCACAAGGAGCCTCAGGGTGTGGAATTCTTTTGCTACATTACAATTCTGTGTTTTACAAAATATTTCTTGAAATAAGCAGGCTCCGAGGCAAAGGATGGGGAAAATGGTGCCAATTTTCTCTAGAAAATGTCAATGGGCTGTGACGTGAGTAGTATGTTCTTACTCCATCCTCCTCCCCCATTTCCTCTTTGTTTCTCTGAACAGGCCGTCCCCACGCGGGCAGCAGGGCAACGGGGGTGTCTGCTGTGCGCCAGGCGCTACTGAACACCAAGTCCAGGCCCTTCCATGTCTCCTATTCCCCAGGGACCTGGAGTCTTGGTCTCCTCACCATTTATAAACCAGGAAACGGGCTTAAGAGGTGGATAAAAGGACCAATTTACTGAATAAAACTCCACTTTAAACCTGCACAGTCCTTCACCTGCAATTCTGAATTTCAAAGGCTCTGAAAACAGAACCATCTAATTCGAGTGGCTCCAGAGCCTGAACTGGGCTCCAGTCGCCTGTCAGCAAACGGCTGGTGTCCCTGCATAACTACCCCTTGGGTGTAAGCGCTCCTGCTTCCATGCCGAGACATCCGTGTGTGTAATTCTGGGGGAGATGCTGTAACACGTAGGGCATGTACGGGATTGCTTCTCTAAGCACCCAAGCTCAAAGCACCAGGCACAGTGGTCCTGACTGGAACTGCTGAGTCCTACATGGTCTCCACACGCTGAGTACCACATGGTCTCCACACGCTGAGTACCCGTCAGCAGAGTCACTGTGGATCCTGAGCCCTGATGTCAGTGCTGCACAGACGTGACCCCACTTCAGCTTCCAAGAGCTCCGTGAGGCGGGTGCTGTTATACCAGGTCGGATGAGGAAGACTAAGTAACTAGTCGAGCCCTACCTGGCCAACACCTGGAAGAGTGGAGCAGCAGACCGCGACCTGACAGGAATGCTCACTAATGCTTAAGCTCCCACAGGCCCTCAGCTTGAAAGCACAGTCACGCACCCCCTACCTCTGATCCTCACTTCATGAAGCAAGCAAGACTGATCCCTTTTACAGATGATGGGATTTGGGCTCGAGGTCCCGCAGCGAGCAACAGGCCAGTCAGGACTCAGAACTAGGTCTTGCGATCCTAAATTCACGTGTCCCAAGGCCTCCGCAATGCTGGCCCGTGGGGTGGACCGGCAGGCAGGCGCACGGGGAAAATGCCCTGGGCTCTCCCCAGCCAGGAGCTCCTACCGCCCCTCCCAACCACACTGAGCCTCCCCGCACTCGGCAGAAGCACCACGGGCGCTCGCGTTCCATCCCAAGGGATCTGCCAGCCAGACATGGCTACTTCCTTGTCAGAGGGAGTGATCACCTTTCTCAGAACCTAGGACACACGTGGAACCAGCTTCAAGTTCTGGGTACAGAATCCGTGCTGCTTCTAGGCAAGCTGAGCCATAAGAAGCTGGTTAACAAGGGGGATACCGACAGGCGCCAACACGAGGCACGCGTGGGGTGACCACACCGCCATCCTGCCCAGGGTGCCCAGAGGACACGCGCGAGGCCGGGCGGATGGCCGTTCGCGCAGCCAGAGCAGCTCAGGTGTTAAAAGCAGAAACGTTCCTTACATTTCCTCAGGCAGGTAGGCCTCCTGATCAATCTGGACATCAACGTCTCTTTTGGTGGCGATTTTGTACACGGGGATTGCTTTTTGCACCGCAGCCTGGAAAAACACAAGAAACAGAGGTTTTATCAGAAACTATGGAGCAGGTATCCATAAAACCAACAGTCTGTACAAACAAAGATATTCCTACTTATTTTTCAAGTAAAAGAACAGACGTGTTGCTGGTGGGAACATAAAACGGTACAGCCGCTGTGGCAGATGGTATTGTAGTCCCTCAAAAATTAAACACAGAATCACCACAGGATCCAGCAAGTCTACCTCTGGATATTTATCCAAGAGAAGTAAAAGCACAGACCCGACAGATATTTGTACACCCATGTTCACAGCAGCATTGCTCACAATACTCAAAAGGTAGAAACGACCCAGGGGTCTATTAACACACAAATGAATAAATAAAATGTGGTCTATGGATATAATTCAGCCTTAAAGAAAGAAATCCTGACACGCGCTACAACATGAATGAACCCTGAAGACATTACTGCCAAGTGAAATAAGCCCGTCACAAAAGCACAGATACTGTCTGAGCCCCAATGTATGTGTCAATCTGTTCAACTAGTAATCGTGTCAGAAAAAGACTAAGGTTCCTTCAAGAAAACGTTCTCACATGTCTCCTGGAGCCTACAGTGCTCTCCAAAGATGGGACTTTGCACGCCACGCTCAGTGCAGTGCAGCGTGAGAAACCCTCTTCCACCCGTCCTACACCTCCACTTCCCCCAGCTCACTGCTTTTTAAAACTGTGGTAAAACGCACATGAAATTTATCATCGTGATCAGTTTTAAGTGTACAGTTCTGTGGCTTTAAGTACGTTCATTGTTGTGCAACTGTCCCCACCATCCCTCTCCAGAACGTTCCACCTTCTCAAGCTGAAACTCTGTCCCCATTAAACACCACCTCCACCTGCGCCTCCCCCCGCCTCTGTCTCTTCTATTCAGACGGTGTTGCCTATCCTCTGCTCCGACCCAGTAAGTACTGTTTTCATTGGATTTTCAGAAGATTTGGTATTACAAGGTCTCCAGAAGGGGAGGAGGGGACTAACTCAGATGGCAACTTGATTTCTTTAAGAAAATAAGTAAGAGGCTCAGGTACACTTAAGTTAGTATCTACAACATGTTAAGACTCTTCTAATGGCCATGGTTGAGCTGTCATTTATTAGAGCATGCATTTCATCCCTAACATTTTGATCTTTAAAAAGAAAAAGGATTTCTTCAAGCTCTACCTTCACCAGAGGGAAATCCTGTTTCCTGCAACGAATGATCATTCGGGGCTCCAACAACTGGTACAAACCCTATTAAAGCACAATCAGATACAATTAGTAAAAACTGCAAACTGTAAAATAAAACAACAGCAAATAAAATGTCTTCATAACTCTTTCATCTAGTTTGGGAAAGCAGTCCTCTTGCTTAAGTTCCCCCAAAGATGGCCTACATAGTATGAGAACATGGCAAGATCTTCATATCACAAACCAGATAAATACACCCAATGCTCTGGTGATGGGAACGAAATTCATACGGGAGTCTTACATCAACTAGGTTGAGGACAAATACTGTATTTAACAGCTGAACAGCAAACAATTAAAATTTATACAGCCTGTGGTCTGAACCTCTATCGAAAGCAAGCATTTTAGTGGTAAAATCAAATTAGGAAAGTTTACAGCTGGAGGTTACAAAGGACAAGACAACATCAGTGTCATCCACCAGCCAGACACCACCGTCCTCCCACACATCTCCCGACCGGACAGGGAAAAGAGCTAAAATGAGAACACAGGAGAAACAGCTGGCTTCTATCCCATCTTGTCGACTCTGCAGGGACGTGGCTCTCAGTGGTGCATCCGACCTACAAACTGACCTGGAGGACCAGTCCATCCAGCAGCACTTGGTACCTGGTTGTATCTTTTACCACTTTGCTGAGCCTCTGTTTGGCTTCATTTAGTAGGTCCTACAAAGAGTGGAAAAAGAAAAAGTTATCTACACAGCTGGGTAGTCAGCTCGGAACCCACGTGGGGCTGGCCCAGCTTGTGTCCAATCACTTCTCACTTCACGGCTGTGTGTTCACTCCACACGCGTTCCCTGAGGTGTACGATAAAGCAGATGCCGCCCTAAGGACACTGATCCGAGCGAGCAAGAGCACTACCGCGGCCCCCAGGGGACTCGCACTCAGGCAGAAGAGCCCAGATTACCGATCATGACTGACCAGAACAGAAAAAGCCACACGACACAGCCACGGAAAGCAAGCTACTGAGGCAGCTGGGCAAGACGGTTCCATTTTTCATTAGAAACAGCAGCCTCTGCACAGAGAACAAAGTGTCGTCAGTGTTCACCTGCGGGAGGCTCGACTCTCGATGATTGCAATTTTCTTTATGTTAGTCTGTATTTTTAATGGTCTATAATAAACGCTGGCTTGTATAACTAACTGAAAGGGACTCCGGAGACAAATCTCACATGGTTGAGAAGAGCACGCTGGCAGCTACTCATTAAGTGGTACGCACGTACAGGCTTACTGGTAAAAGAGGACCGAGGTCCTTTAAAAGTCAGAGCGCCTCTCCATCCCACTGCTGGCCACCCAACACCGCTGAGAACATTTTGTCCTAGTAAATCTTCCACATACATGTCACCCTTACTGAATATGACCTCTGGAATGATTTGGGGGATTTAAAGAAGAGGGAGAACATACATGCTCACCCAGACAGTAATCAGAATTTGAGGAGTGAGGGTGGAGAGAAGGAAGTGGCCCTGTATTTGGTTCTGAGAGTCACCCTTGGAGCCGCACCCAGCCCGGAACCACTCCCAAGCAGTTGAAGCCTTTAGAATCTAGGACGCTACAGCACAAAGATTTGAAGCATTTATGATATAAGACATGTGGCTGAAAGAAACCGCAGCCCCTCCTCACTAAGAGACCCCTCAAGCACAGTTCTCTTTGTGCTGGAACTGACTGTCCACAGTGGTCAAGCCGGTGGGGGGGGACAGGAAGAGTAGGGAGACAGGTCTACTCTAAAAGAATGAGCATCAAGTCAAGCTGTAAAGAGTGATGCCAGCCATTTGTAAAAATAACCCACGGAAAAATCTGGAAATGGACAAATGAGGAGTCTTAACACCACCCAGAACTCCAATCAAGGGAGTAGGAACTTGGAATAAACTGAACTCCAGCTAAGAAAGCTGAAACCTAATCGACATAAACTGTATTGTCCCTTGTCTAAATCATTCCTGTCCACTTAAAAGACACGCCCCACAGGTCAGGAAGGTAACTTAAGTAATACCCCAGTGACACTCTTTGATTCTAAACTCAACTTTCTGGCTGTAGTCTGACTCCCCATGGGGAGGCGTGTAGGTTACTGCCGTTCACGTGTCAGCCTACAGATCAGTATTTTGAGAGTTTGGAAGGGCATTATCTGTCCACCTGAACCTAACTGCCTCTAGGATCCTGAAAATATTAGACTCTGCTCCTGGAAAGCAAGAAACTAAAACCCGATTATGACGACAACATCAAAATCACGTCTCCTTTGCTCGTGCCCAGCGTGAAGAGTCAGGGGGCCTCCCGCAGAGACATTTCTGTTTCGTCTCTTTAACCGCAGCACCAGAAATCTCTACTTCAGGACCAACAAATCAGAATTTCTAAAGGTCGGTCTGTTCTTTATCTCCCTTAAACGACAACACCACCACCTTACACAGTGTGAGGTTTAGGAAGTGACGGTAAAGAGCTGTTACCTACACCAGGCCTGTCCTGTGTGAGGCACTGCACGGTCACTTTTCCTATGTGGACCAACTTAATTCTAAAGAAGCCTCATGTATATGCTTTCCCCATTTTACAAGAAAAGGAAGGTTCAAAAGGGTTAAAAAATTCGCCCACCGGGACTTCCCTGGTGGTCCAGTCATAAAGAATCAGCCTTCCAATGCAGGGAACGCGGGTTCGAGCCCTGGTCCGGGAAGATCCCTCATGCCGTGGAGCAAAGAAGCCCATGCGCCACAACTACTGAGCCTGCACTCTAGAGCCACAACTACTGAGCCCGCACGCCACAACTACTGAAGCCCACGCACCTAGAGCCCGTGCTCCGCAACAAGAGAAGCCACCGCAATGAGAAGCCCACACACCACAACCAAGAGTAGCCCCCGCTCACCGCAACTAGAGAGAAAGCCCGCGCACAGCAACGAAGACCTAACACAGCCAAAAATAAATTAATTTTTTTTTAAAAAGAAGAGGAGGTGGAGGAGTCAATCAGTAGCCAACGTCTGGGGCTTCCTCCTGTAAAACGTGTCACCACTGACACCCAACTCGGTCCTTGCCGCCACCATGCCAGACTCGCCTAACAGGAACCGATATCTTACAATATTAGTTTGTTTCTCTAGTCATCTAAGAAGATGGTATGTCTTCTGCTTAGTCAAGTATTATATTTTCAGTTTTATAGCTTTTCCATATAGTTCCTATTCACCAACACTTACTCCTAATTGCTTACTGTTGGCATGTAGTAAAACTATCAATTTCTGTATATTCTCTTTGTAGCCAGTCACCTTTTTGAACTAATTACTAGTTCTTAGTTTTTCAGATGTTGTATTTTTTAAAATATACAATCGTATCTTCAAAAAAATAACTGTTTCTTCCTTCCTGATATTTATATAACTTGTCTCTCCATTTTGTAAGAAATCTAAGGCCTCCACAATAACAATGAATAACAGTGGAAGCAGAGGCCTCCACTTGGTTTCTAAATTTTTTTTTTTTTTGGCCGCACCACACAGCTTGCAGGATCTCAGTTCCCCGACCAGCGATCGAACCTGTGCCCCCTACAGTGGAAGAGCAGAGTCCTAACCACTGGACTGCCAGGGAATTCCCTTGTTTCTGAATTAATTCAAATTCCTTCAGGCTGTCTCACCTAAGTGGTACGTTTCTGCCCTCTCCTTTGGGTGACAATACTCCCCAAATGGTTTTCTGTCTAACCTCTTCTCTGTTAAATTTAGTCTATGTACTCATATCATGAACCCTATTTATGATATTCCTCATAAAATAAAATGAAACCTTCAAGAGATTTCTACTGAAAGCAAGCAAAGCTCTTCACTTGCACTCATGGCCCCATAGTAACTTCATCCTATCTTTCTAGCCTTATTAGTCCCCATCGCCCTCAGATAATGTATGGTCCCCCCATCACGTGCTATATACCCAGAAGCTACATGCTCTGTTAAGAGCAGCAGGTCCTTGAAGACTGGACACACATCTTATTCATTTCCATATTTATTACAATACCTAGTGTAATGATTTGCTGAGCAAATGTTTTCTCTCTAAAAATCATCAGCTCCTTAATCTAACATTAACTAGTGAATTCTCTATAACAGATAAATGAATAAACATTTTATAATTTTATAACTAAAGGGGGCTAATTACTCACTGTGATAAGGTCATCTCTCGCTCTGAGGACTTTCAGCCTCGCTTGATTCATCAGATTAGACATCTGACTGCAAAAGGCACAGAAAAGTAGTATTACAGCATAAAAAACAACCAACGTAGAGAAAGGTACAACCTCCTACATATGTGCAAACACTTCTCTTTGTACAGATCCCAGAGAACTCCCTGAAATACATGTAGTGGTTTTTATCCACTTATTTTCAAAGATAAGGAAATATTTATTGAATGCTTATGAAGTGGTGAGACTTTCTTATCAGTTATTTCAACTATATCTTTCAATAATCCCGTGAGCCTTCCGTTTTCCCAAATGAGGAAAGAGAAGTTAAGTAACTTGACCAAGGTTAGTCAATCAGTGAGTGGTCCATTTAAGACCCGAACCCGTAACTGCCTGACTCCAAACCACCTGCTTTACCCTCTCGTCCCAGTGATTTTCAAAGCTCACATTTTCTTCTGCTGCTCAATCTGCTTTTCTTTCTTCTCGTAGTATTCCATAATCTTCAGTCTTTGGGTCTGCACAAGACGGCCTTTCTCAATGTTGAACTCTTCTTCTGCCTACCAAGGAATTCATTATTATTAATTCATTATACAGATTTTGACAGTTTTATTTTAAGCAGCTGATGACCAGGGTAGTTGCTTATATTCACCTTATTCTATATCTAGTATCCACCAACAAAGTTTCAATGAATAGAATCAGAAGATTCTGTGTATGAAAAAAATTATGTATTTTAAATTTGATCCATGTGTTTAATAGAGGGCTAATGAAAAGGACACAGAATTTGGAGTCAGAAGATCTGAGTTACTGTCTAAAAAATTTGGTCAAGTAATCTCAGCCTAAGTGTCCTCCCTTATAAAATAAGAAAATAAAAATAGTATTCTTTCCTTTGTAGGTCAAATCTAACAGTCCTTTTAAAATGATAAACTACATAAATTTGAGTTATTAGTTTTATTAGTGTTAATTATTGAGTAGTCACTTTTTACAAAGGGTATCGTAGTATATCAGCTGTCTGTGATTTTCAGGCAGTAAGAAATTATGACTTTGGAAGCTAGCTAAAGTTACTGATTCAGATGTTTAATGCTTGGCACAGATACTGGAACTTTCATATTCTAAAATAAATGCCAGCAGCTTATTTCTATACCTATCACACGAGATAAGACTACTTTAAATAGAAATGCATTTACCAACTGAAATAGAAGTTCTGTATTTGTCCCAGAGAGAAATAAGGAAACTAGCCATATGAGAAACTGCAGTGCTCCTATGGCCATCAAAACAATATTAAACAAGCAACAAGGCTATATTGTACAGCACAGAGAAATACAGCCATTATTTTGTAATAACTTTAAATGGAGTATAATCTATAAAAATATTGAATCACTATGCTGTACACCTGAAATTAATATAAGATTGTTAACCAACTATACTTCAATAAAAATATATATATATATTAAACAATACCCTCTCAACTGTTCTACTTCAGTGACAGGCAAAATAAGTCTTTTCTTCCTTAGATGATAAATTACTCAAATAGTTCAAAGGTTCAGTTTTGGCCCTAGGATGCCAGGCACACACAATTTTAAGGCTTTACTGTTAAGTAACAAATGTAACCACTGTAGAATAAAGTAAAAGGACAATGAAAATAAAGTATTAGATGATATATTCTGACCTACTATGATTATACTTAGAGAAAAGAACAATTTTATATACTGTACAGAAACACTGTGCAACTCGAAATATCTGTAAAATTCCTAGATGCTGACTGCCGCCTTCGTGATGGACAGGGGCTTTCATTTTATGCCTTACATATGCCAAACTGTGTATTTACCCTTTTTTGCAGGAAGCACAAATAAAAAAGCAACATAACAATGAAAAAATACTACATCGTCCCCTGACCAGCCATCAATTAGCTGCAGTTGCTCAACGTCTTGAGTTTGGATTCCATGAGAAAATTAATCCATCCCTTACTTTTCTACTCCCTACCATAAAATTTCAGGACACTTATTGACAATCAGAATTTTGGGACTTCACTGGCGGTCCAGTGGTTAGGATTCCATGCTTCCACTGCAGGGGGACAGGCTCGATCCCTGGCCGGGGAACTAAGATCCCGCGTGCCACGTGGCACAGGCAAAAAAATTAAAAAATGTTTAGAAAGGAAAATTTATTTTTAACGTTAAAGAGATTTTTATTGGTCCTATGCAATGCTCTGTTAAACAATTTTACTAAGTACTAATTAGCAAAGCAAGACAGTACGAAACTTTGATAACTTCTTAAACCTAGGAAGTGGAATCTCACCTTTGCATCTATTTCTTCTGCTTTCTCATTGGCTTCTTGTTCAATAAAAGCCATCATGTGCTTAATCTATAAGGAGAAGGAAAAGGTTATTTTTGAATATGACAAGAAAAAATATCTATCTTTTCTGATTCTTCCAACAATCATGTATGGAATGCCTTTCTGTTCTCAGGTAACTTTCAATCTGGAATTTACTCCAGCAAATAGACCAGATGCAATATTCAACAACACAGGTAAATAGGCCATTATCCTACTCTCAAGGAACTCGGAGTCTATGGGGAGGAAGGACTGAATACACGTCCTCCTCTACTTCCGGCCTCCTTCAGCCAGACCGTCCTCTCCCCTTCTCCATTCTAATGGCGTGTTACCAGGGGGCCTCCTACTCTCGAGGAGCTCCAACCCGACTCCCCTCCCCCCAGCCCAGTGAAATCACTCTCGTAAGATGACAGCGATCTCCTCGCCCTTATCTTACTGCACCTGCAGTGTCTCTTGGTACGCTGACCACCACCCTTCTTGAGCACGTGCTTCCCTTTGCTCCCACCACTTCCTTGCTTCTCCTCCTCAGCCTCCTCTGGGGCCATGCGCTTCTTCCTCCGCCTCCTAGACAGCTCCTTCAGGAGCTCCTACTCACAGCAACTGAAATTCCACACGCTCAGTAAGGAACACTGACCGCTCTCCTCCCACCTCCCACTTGACCTCTGCCTTGAGGACTAGCACCAACATCCAAGTCGTCTCCTCCCGTATCTCAGGCCCCACATCAATCACCATGTCCTAAGAGTTCTCTCTTCTGACACCTCTTTAGTTTGTCCATCTCTCTCCATCTTCACAGCCACAATCTCATCTTTGCTATCATCATCTCTTGGCGGAATTACTGCAACAGCTTCCATATTTTCTCCGGGCCCTCAGTCTTGTTCCCTTGCTAACCAACTCTACCTGGCAACCAGGAAGATCCTTTACAAATGTCCCTCTCATCTCGTACCACACCCCCCCTTAGGATAAAGTGCAGAGATTCTGAAGGTCTGTGATGTCACTGCTCACCTCTCCAGCATCACATGAAATGTAACCTCCACCACTGGCCACTCCTCAGACTCCTAGTTCCTGTCATCCTACATTTTTAAAAATTAATTAATTAATTAATTTTATTTTTGGCTGTGTTGGGTCTTCGTTGCTGCGCATGGGCTTTTCTCTATCTAGTTGCGGCGAGCGGGGGCTACTCTTCGTCGCAGTGCGCAGGCTTCTCATTGCGGTGGCTCCTCTTGCTGCGGAGCACGGGCTCAGTAGTTGTGGCGCACGGGCTTAACTGCTCCGCGGCATGTGGGATCTTCGCGGACCAGGGCTCGAACCCGTGTCCCCTGCGCTGGCGGGCGGATTCTTAACCGCCGCGCCACCAGGGAAGCCCCCAAGCTACTCTCATTTCAGGTTTTCAGTTCCTTGAGCTCGCCGTTCTTTCCACTTTCGAGATTTCAAACATGCTGTTCCTTCCGCTCGGAACACTCCCCACCCCCAGCCCAGCTGTATCTCCTCGAGCCTCAGCTCGCTTAACCGTCACCTCCTTTGGAAAACCTCCCGAACCTCTCATTTCTCTGCACTCAGGACACTCTGCACTTCTCCGCCTAAACACACAGTCCTCATTGCCTGCTTGCCTGTGCCTCTCCTCAACTAAACTATAAGGCTAGGAACTTGCTAAAGGCTTTTAGATCTCTGGCTACAGTTGCAGAATGAAGTCCCCAAAGTCTTCTGAATGGGGCTTGGGGTGACTGATCTAATTTATACTCCTAAACAGAGTACTGTCTCTAGTGGCAGATGTAAAATATACCCAAATGAATATACAAGCAACACAGCAATCAAACTCACTGGTACTTTCATTTCATAGGAGCTCTACCTGAAAGGAATAGTGAATTAAAGAGAAAAAAAGCAGCTTAAAAAAATTTAATGTAGAGCCTCTAGGTTATTAACTCATTTCATGTATTAATTGTCCCGCATAAAGGTAAACACCACCGTAAACCCAGGACACGGGGTTAAGGGTTTACTTTCCCCACAGTAGGTGCTCAATAAACATTTGTGAGTGAGTGAGAATCTGTTGGGAGTTAAAAGCCTTCTGAGGTACCCCAGCTACTTTTAGAGTCTGTACAAAAGTGAGTTAAGATTTGTTTCACAAGAATGTGAGGGCCTCCCTGGTGGCGCAGTGGTTGGGAGTCCGCCTGCCGATGCAGGGGATACGGGTTCGTGCCCCGGTCTGGGAGGATCCCATATGCCGCGGAGCGTCTGGGCCCGTGAGCCATGGCCGCTGGGCCTGCGCATCCGGAGCCTGTGCTCCGCAACGGGAGAGGCCACAACAGTGAGAGGCCCGCATACCGCAAAAAAAAGAAAAAAAAAAAAAAAAAAAAAAAAAAAAGAATGTGAATATACTTAACACTACTGAATCATTCACTTAAAAATGGTTACAAAGGCCCTGAGAAAACCATAATTCAAAAAGACACATGTACCCCAATGTTCATTGCAGCACTGTTTACAATAGCCAGGATGTGGAAACAACCTAAATGTCCATCGACCCATGAATGGATAAAGAAGATGTGGTGCATATGTACGATGGAATAAAAAGGAACAAGATTGGGTCATCTGTAGAGACATGGATGGACCTAGAGTTTGTCATACAGAGTGAAGTTAAGTCAGAAAAAGAAAAATATCGCGTATTAACGCGTTTGTGTGGAATCTAGAAAAACGGTACAGATGAACCCATTTGCATGGCAGGAACAGAAACGGAGACGTAGAGAATGGACATGTGAACACAGCAGGGGAAGGGGGGGTGGGATGAACTGGGAAATCAGGTTTGACGTACATACACCACCACGTGTAAAAGAGACAGCTAGTGGGAACCTGCTGTATAGCACAGGGAGCTCAGCTTGGTGCTCAGTGGTGACCTAGATGGGTGGGATGGGGGGCGTGGGAGGGAGATCCAAGGGGGAGTGGATATATGTATACCTATAGCTGATTCACTTCGTTGTGCAGCAGAAACTAACACAACGTTGTAAGGCAACTATACTCCAAAAAATGGTTAAAAAGGTAAACTTCACGTAATGTGTTTTACACAATTTAAAAAAGTTAAGAATACAACCTAGGGACTTCCCTGGTGGCGCACTGGTTAAGAATCTGCCTGCCAATGCAGGGGACACGGCTTCGAGCCCAGGATCCCACGTGCCGCGGAGCAACTAAGCCCGTGCACCACAACTACTGAGCCTGCGCTCTAGAGCCCGCGAGCCACAACTACTGAAGCCTGTGTGCCTAGAGCCCGTGCTCCACAACAAGAGAGGCCACCGCAATGAGAAGCCCACGCACTGCAACGAAGAGTAGCCTCCGCTCGCCGCAACTGGAGAAAAGCCTGCGTGCAGCAATGAAGACCGAAGGCAGCCAAAAAATAATTAAAAAAAAAAAAAAAAAAGAATACAACCTCATGGCATCAAAGTCTTGAGGAAAACACAGAGCACGGGTTTAGAAGGGAAGACTTATTTTTTGTCAAAATTCTTAGGAGCTCCCTACCAGTGAGGAGCCAAAATAATGATGACAATCAGAGCCCATTTTATAGGTAATACAATACTTATAAAATCTCAAGCCTTGAAAAATTGGGGTGCCTAACCGAAATCTACCCTGTTAAGAAAAACCACGGTGAACTTGGTAAATGGATCAACCTCCACACATCTGTGTCTGTGTGTGTGTTTCTGTTTGTGGTGAGGAATGGAATCATCACAAGTTCAGATCAAACTCACACTGCACTGTCTGGAACTTTAAAAGTATTTAAAGACAGTAACCAACTGGGGTGCTTATAAATGCTACAAGACACTGGCCTCTAAGAGGTGAACCCTGATTCAAACCTGCATTATCTGCCTCTGTCTCTGGTGCTGGACCCTCTGCTACCAGCTCTGACAAGACCAGCACAGCCTAGAGCAAAACACACTCATTTCAACCCAGGTCCAAGAAGCCCGTTTACAGTCAACAAGAACACATTCTGCCTTCAGGAGTTCCAACAAGAGAACGTCAACCCCTTCAGGACATTTAACTCCACCCTCAAGGCAGAAAAACCTGCCCGTAAAATATACTTTTCTTCTTCCTGCTAAAGCTACTGGGTTCTACACCTCTGGAGTCAAGATTCTTTTGAAAATTTGATGAAATAAATGACCATACTCCTCAGACAAAAAAAAAAGCAACATACACAAATACTTTAATACAGTGGGGAAGGAATCAGGAAACCCAGGATTTTTTTTCTTTTTACATTTAAGTATTAGTATTTTATTTCCAGCACTCAAGTTCATCCTTGAGTTAAGAAGATTTAGTAGATTCTAGGGGGCTCTTTTTAAATACATTTACCTACTTGTGATGGAAAAACCAACAGGAACGAGCACTCCATTTTTGATGTATGTACACAATATATCTCCTATAGGAGACTGTTTGGCTTAGCACTCTTGGCAGCTCCAGTGCAATCTCACAGAGCATCCTAGGGTTTCACTGACCCACACCTAATGGTGCCTGAAAAACAACTATGCGTCCCCCTTGTCCCAGAATCCATGAAAGTCTGCAGATTTTCCCAGCTGTAAAAGCAGTGATGTTTACAGAAATCAGCAATTTGCTTTACTGAAGCAGACATCTGACAGCAAAAAGAGTAACAAGATTTGAGTTAACCCAAAGTGTATGAGGACTAAACACAGTTTCACCATTCGGCTTTGCAATGTAGTTTCCAGAAATCAACTGTGATGAAAAGCAGGAAATAACTATATTAAGATTTTACTAACTCCTAAAGAGCAGGAAGTTGAAGGAAACCCATATTTCTAGGCGTCTACTCGGTGCTCAGGCCTGGTCACTGCCGGGAATACGGAGAACACAGGCACCGCCCTGATGGGGACCGCGCGTAGTGTGGAGGAGTACATACGATACATTTCCTCGTTCTTACTATTTTACAGAAAGAAAACGTGGTTCTGGCCTAGTTTCACTGCTTTACCTTTGCCATGTATTCTTCCTGGGGAAGCCCTAGTTTTCAATACATCACAACAAGGCGGAAAAAGAAGAGAGCTGGTACTAGGGGTGGGACCGCTGGACCGCTGGAGGGCACTGCGTCCTTTTTCCTACAGTAAAACTCAGACGCAGCGCTGATTAATGTTCAAAACCAGCGCTGTTCTGTAAGCATGCGGTAAGATTTCCTACAGTGCCGCACAGACGCTATTTTTGTTGCCCTCCGTGATCACCCTAAGATCCCCTAAAAGGAAGAACCACCACGCTTCTGAGAGCATATCACCTAACGAATAAAGTGCAGAAGCGTTTTAAAGGAACTGGAAACAAGGAAAAAACACCGTACTGCTCATCTAAGAAGACTCACAAGGCAGTGAGTGAGCGTTAGTCAGGGTTTTCCGAGAACTTCAGCCAGAGACAAGTTCTCTAAACTGCGGCCTGAGTGCCCTTCCCCGAAGTCCGGGCCTGGGCGGTCAACGCCCGCCGCCCGCGAACTCCAAAGCGCCGAGCAACGCCGCGACCCCGGGCCGGCCGCTCGCCCGCAAGCCCGACGCGGCCCCGACCCGCACAGCTCCGAGGCGGGGTCCCGGGGACGGGGAGATCTGGCCAACGAGGCCGCCGCGGAGCTCCCCCAGGCCCGGGGCGGTACCCGCCCGCCTCTCGGGGCTCAGCCCGGCGCTCACCTGTTTCTGCACGTCGGCATCGCTGAGGGCCATGGTGCAAGCAACGGGAGGCAGTGGGTGACCGGCCGGAGCTCAGAACCGACGCGGGTGACGGGCGAACGGGACACGAAAGCCAGACGCGCTTCCGGCCTCTTCTGTTTTGTGAGCGCGGCTTCCGGTTCCTGCGCAGGTCGCCGTGCAGCCCAGCCAGTGGGGAGAGAGCGGCCCGGAAGTCCCGCCACGCAACGCCCCGCCCCGCTTCGCCTCCTGTCGCTCACTCGTGACTTCTCGTGACTTCTCGTGACCTCTCCTGGTCTTTTCCCCAGCAGCCCGCTCCGAAGTTGGAGGGAAGGTCTGCTGTCCTGCCCCTGACGTTGACTGAGCCTTGTAGCCCTTGCGTTTTTTAAAAAAGTTTAGTTCTGCCAACCAGAATTTGTTTTACTTTCCTGGCCCTAATGGAAGCAAATGCGTCAATATTTTACTTATTAACAGGTTTTATTTTATTTTTTTTTGCGGTACGCGGGCTTCTCACTGTTGTGGCCTCTTCCGTTACGGAGCATAGGCTCTGGACGCGCAGGCTCAGCCCACGGCTCACGGGCCTAACTGCTCCGTGGCATGTGGGATCTTCCCTGCCCGGGGCACGAACCCGCATCCCCTGTATGGGCAGATGGACTCTCAACCACTGCGCCACCAGGGAAGCCCTAAAAGGTTTTATTTTTAGAGCAGCTTTACATTTACGGAGAATTGAGCTCAGGTTCCCATATTGTTAGCCTCCTCCCTTTCTGGGGTACATTTGTTATATTTCATTAACTGAGGCTAATTGTTGACAAAAGCCCACAGTTTAACCAATTTCCTTAGTTTCCCTCTGTTGTGGAAATTCGGCCTCTGTACACCAGCGCCGGATTATATCTTGGAGACAGAGTTTTGGGTGAAGTAGAAAACAATAGTTTTATTGCTTTGCCAGGCACAGGGGGCCACGGCAGGCTAATGCCCTCAAAACTGTGTGTGCCACCTGGAGGGGGTGGTGAGGAGTCTTACAGTGTTCCAGGAACAGGGCATGATTAGCTCGTGGAGCTTCTTCTGATTGGTTGGTGGTGAGGTAATCGGGAATCAGCCTCATCAACCTTCTAGTTCCAACCGGTCTGAGGCCTGTGTGCTGTGGGCAGCGAGCAGCTAACCTCTCCCACCTGGTGGAGGGCTTCAGTGTCTGCAGAACAACTGGAAAGACCCGGCTCAGAACATTAACTGTATAGCCCTTGAGGGAGAGCTAAAGGTCCTTGACTGTGTAATGGCTAACGTATTATTATTTTGGCTTGCTTGACTGTTCGCCTTTCTGCATTTTCCCACTTGTCTGATTAAATGTATTCCTTGACTGAAGTTTTTCTGCAGACAAAGGGCAGACGGAAGACATGGGTGAGGGTCTATTCTGGGAAGGCCTCACAGGGTCCTGCTCGGTTACACCCCTGATGCCCTTTTCCTGTTACAGGACCCCATCCTGGAAACCACCTTTCATTTAGTTGACCTGTCTCGTAAGTTCTTCTTGGTGACAGTTGCTCAAACTTCCCTCTTCGTTGACCTTGACAGTTTGAGGGATACTGTTAGGTATATTATAGATGCACCTCTGGGGATCTTCACATAATTGGTCAGGGGGTGTGGGTTTTGGGGAGGAAGGGCACAGAGGGAAAGTGCCATTTTCATCACATCAAGGGTTCATGCTGTCAGCCTGATTTTTGTTGGTGTTGACCTTGATCACTTGGCTGAAGCAGTGCTTGTCAGGTTTCTCCACTGTAAAGTTACTCTTTTTTTCCCCTTTCCATACTTTACTCTTTGGAAAGATGTACTATGTGCAGCCCACACTTAAGGAGTGAGGAGTTATGCTCCACGTTCTTTAGGGTGGACTACCTACATAATTTATTTGTAATTCTGAATGAGCATGTGCATTTTTCAACATCATTACCAGGATCCATTTACAGAAAATTATTCAGAGAATTAAGGGAGAAATTCGAGCCCACATTTTATAAAGGCAAAATACTTTGAAAACTTATTTTTAGGATAGATTCCTAATAATAGAATTATGGGCCAAAGGGTACACACATTTTTATTACTAGCTTTTTATTTTAAAGAAATTTCAAATATAAGTTGTAAGAATAGTGCGATAAACTCCCATCACCTAGATTCACCAACTGTTAATATTTTGCTATATTTGCTTTATCACTTTTCATATGTATATATGTATATATATATATATAATTTCATGAGTCAATAAATAATTCAGTGTGTGTTTCATAAGACTAAGGGTGTACGTCAAATTCAGGAAATTTAATAAGTCCATATTCAAATTTTGCCATACGTTCCATTAGTATTCCTTGTAGCAATATTTTTTTTTTCTGATCCAGGATCCAATCCAACATCACCTATTGTATTAATTACCTTGTCTTTTTAGTCTCCTTTAATACGGAATAGTTCCTCAGACTTTGTCTTTCCTGATACTGACGTTTCTGAAGAGTACTAGTCATTTGAATTGGCCAGTTGTAAAAAGTCCCTCAATTGGCTTTCGTCTGATAGTTTCCTCATAATTACATTCAGGTGCTGCACCACAGGAGAAGTACACGTGTGATATCCTCAGTGCATTGCATGTCCTCTTAATGGGAATGGCACACCCATTTTTAAGGCTCTTAATACAAATGCCAAATTATTGTCCAGCTATGCTAGTGGACACTGTTCTCTGTAGCGTATGACAAGTTGGTACACGTATTTGAGAAAAGTGGTGGTGTTGGATAAGGGAAGGGTTCAGCCACAAAACAGTAAAACTAACAGGGCGACGGAAATCCATGCATTTGATCTCAATTTGATCGGTAGTCTAATCAACTGAACCAGATGGTAGGCTTGTTTCTCTCATCTAACTAGTTTTTGCAGTAATAATTTCATTCTTCATCATCCCAGAAGACAGGCATATGCATGCCTCTAGCAAGCTAGGTCAGGATGAGGTGGCATTCACTCGTTTGGATTACAATCCTTCCTCCCGTTTATTTATTTATTTATTTTTGGCTGCACTGTACAGCATGCAGAACTTCCCCGACCAGGGATCAAACCCATGCCCCCTGCAGTGGAAGCGTGGACTCTTAACCACTGGACCGCCAGGGAATTCCTCCTCCTGTTTATTTTTACAATGTTCTGCAAATATCTGGAGCTGAAGACTGGGAGCCTCAACCTAATACATGTCTAATCACTTATGAAAACAATGTCTGGAAGAGATGTGATACTATCCAGATCAATGTGCTTTTGTTTTTTGGAAAACAGTGTGCTGATTTTTATGATTTATCATTATTTTCAGACATTAAAAAATACAGAAAAGTACAAAGAATTCAAATGTCTATGTGCCATGTACCACCACCCAGAGCTGACAATTAACATTTGTCCCATTTGCCTTAGGACTTCATTTTTTAAATAAAATAGTGTTACAGGGATACTTAGCATCGCCTTTTGTGCCGCTTTCCTCTCCCCCATGTCAGTGCTCTTACAACTACTTTCTGCAGTATTTTGCTGATTCACCGAGGAACAGGCCAGGTGCTACCTGGTAAGAACTTGGTAAGCTTCAGAGAGTGAAGCACAATTGAAAAAGTTATTATGAGTACATGCAAAGATTAACTAGTTGGTAGTTTTCCAAATCCAATTTCCTCCTATACTAGCTTAGGTCTTGTGAAGAAGTTTTACGAAAACAGCTTTTCAGACAAATTCCAAAAATCCCACTCCCAGATAAGCCTATTGACTATGGCTTCACCAAAACTGCCGACCTAAATTCCTTTCAGGTTAGTCACTTAAGAGGTCCTCGTGCACCTTGATTCACCTGCTCCCAAGCTAAGGCCTCAGTCTGTGGTTTATCTGGAAACTGAGTCACTAGAATAGATAAGGTAAGGCTTCAGTTTGTCTGCTGGGGAGTGCACACACACAAACACACAGAAACTGGAGGTAGATGAAAATCATGTCTTTGAATGTTGAGGAATTTTTAAAAGAAAAGACAAATGGTGGCAGAAAGCAGTGAAAGTCTAACTTACGTGCTTGCACTTTTTAGCCTTTTCCAACCAATTTTCCGCACAGCAGAAAGTAATTAAAAACCTAGCTGGTCTCTAATCATTCCCTAATTTGTAACCTCTGGTGGCTCCTGTGTGCTCTGGAGAAGCTGGCCCTGCTCATTGACCTCATCACTCCTCCTCCCTTTCTCACCAGCTCCAAGCTTTACTGGTTTGTTCTCAAGCTTTTTGCCTGAGATCTTTTCCTGTACTTGCCCCTTGGGCTGTTCTTCAGTCTTTAGGTCTCAACTTAAAATATCCCCTCCTTGGAGAGAGGTTTCCATCAACACCCTGTCACCTTAATTTTCTACTCTTGTCCCTTGTTTACTTCAGGACATGCCACAATTTTAAACTACTTTGTTTTTTTCCCTTTCATTTCTATGTTCTTATCTGGTTTTCCAGCGAAAATGTCAGTTTCACAACAGGGATGTCACGGTTTTTGCCGGCATCCAGCATACTGCCTGGTACATACATAGTAGGCATTCAATAAATGACTGATGAATGAGAATGAATGAGTGGAATCTAGAGTTTAGATTTTATTATCACATTAGGCTGCAGTCTAGGTCTCTGTGTCACTCATAAGATCCGTCAGGAAAAAAAACCCCCAAAACCCATGAACTGCTTGTGATTAATTTTTGTAAAAGCATTATATATTTTACACCATTTGCTGAAGAGACTCTTTGCTCATTGAATTGTCTCTGTTGAAAATCAGTGGACCATTCTGAACTTTCTATTCTGTTCCATTGGCCCATATGCTATCCTTGTGTTATATATTTAAAAAATTTAAAAAAGGGGAAAAAGCAAACCCTAAAACAAAGCAATCTGAAAGAAATTTACCTAACCATATATCAAATTGGCAACCTAACTACACAGAATTATTCCATGTGACTTTTTGAAATTTACATACAATAAACTGCATAGACCTGCAAAGTACAATTAGATGAGTTCCGACACCTGTGTGATCACCACAATATAGACTAATTCCATCACCCTAGAGAGAAAGCTCTTTTCTAGTCAATCCCACACTCCCAGTCAACAGTGCTGATTTCTATAACCATTGATTAATTTTGCCTGTTCCTAAAATTCATATAAATGGAGCCACGCAGTAGGTACATTTTTATGTCTGGCTTCTTTGACTCAACGCTTTTGAGATTAATCCATATGGTCACATGTAACAACGGTCAGCTTCTCTTTTATTGCTGACTAATTTCCGTTGTATAATTCAAAAAGTCAACTTTTTAAAAATTAAGACTAGAAGACTGTTAAAAGATTTAACAAACAAATGCAATGCATGATCCTGGTTTAAATCAAAAACTATATGGAGGGCTTCCCTGGTGGCGCAGTGGTTGAGAGTCCGCCTGCCGATGCAGGGGACACGGGCCCGTGAGCCATGGCCGCTGAGCCTGTGCATCCGGAGCCTGTGCTCCGCAACGGGAGAGGCCACAACCGTGAGAGTCCCGCGTACAGCAAAAACAAAACAAAACAAAACTATATGGAATCTAAAAAAAAAAAAAAGGTTCTGATGAACCCAGGGGCAGGAACAGGAACAAAGACGCAGACGTAGAGAATGGACTTGAGGACACGGGGAGGGGGAAGGGGAAGCTGGGACGAAGTGAGAGAGTGGCATGGACTTATACACACTACCAAATGTAAAACAGATAGCTAGTGGGAAGCAGCTGCACAGCACAGGGAGATCAGCTCGGTGCTCTGTGACCACCTAGAGGGGTGGGATAGGGAGGGTGGGAGGGAGACGCAAGAGGGAGGGGTTATGGGGATATATGTATACGTATAGCTGATTCAGTTTGTTATACAGCAGAAACTAACACACCATTGTGAAGCAATTATACTCCAATAAAGATGTTAAAAAAAAACTATAAAGCCATTACTTGGCGAATCGGGGAATTTAATATGGCCTGGTTAATAGGTACTATTAGGGAATTATTGATAGTTTTCTTAGCTCACTAAGTCTCTTCTTGGCAAATCTGTCCGATTTCACTATGAACAGCACCACCCAAGTTCTCAGTCACTTGGGCCCAAAGCCTCGGAGCTCCAACCTTCTTTCGGATTCCACCACCACCCTCATTATCAATTCAGGTTTTTATCACTTCTTTTTTCACGGCTGTATTGAGATAGTCACCTTTTTGAAGTGTACAACGGAGTATAATTAAATGGCTTCAAGTGAGTGTATTTACAAAGCTGCGCAATCACCAGCACAATCACCCGGAGAACATCTTCGTCACCCCAGAAAGAACCCTTGACCCCACTAGCAGGCACTGTCCATCGGCCTTTTGTCCTCATGCAGGCTTCGGCTCCTCCGCCCGGCCGTGTCAGGCGCCCGGACACAGTGGCTCCCCCAGGGCGCGGTGGACACGCCGCACCGCCTCCCAGTGGCAGCTGCAGATGCGTTCCTTCCTCGCTGCGCTACGACGCCCCCGCCCTCCAACCCGCTCCGTACCCTCAAGGCCCAGCCCCCCACCCAGCGCTGCGGCGCCGCAGCTCCCAGGACTCCACCCCCGGTCAGCCGGCTCGCCTGCAGCTCCTCCGGCGGGCGAACCCACGACGGTGGGCTCGTCCGAGTCCGCCCCCTTCCCAGCGGTCCACGGCCACCGCCGCCCGGAACCATAGAGCTGCTCCCCAACAGGAGAGCAGGCCAGGAGAGAGCGGCTCTTCCGGCTCACACCTGCGCAAAGAGGCCTCCGGGACTCCGTGGTCTGGGCTTCCTCTTGGGAAAGCGGATCCACCCCTGGCGGCGCGCCCGGCGCCCCGCCCCGACGCCGGCGCTGACGGAAGCACGCCGGGTGACCTCACCCGCCAACATGGCGGCGGCGGTAGATTAGGACCGCGGGTCGGAGCCGCCGCCGCCACCGCCACCGCCACCGTGGGATCCTGTGCGGAGCAGCCGCCGCCGCCGCCGCGTTTACACCTCTTCGGGGGCACGGGCCTGGACCAGGTGAGGGGAGCGGGGTCGCGGGCAGGCCGCGCCGGGCCCTCTCCCCGCTTCACCTGAGGCGTCCCGAGGCCGACGCGGGAGAGGAGGGTAGTGAGAGGCTGAGGGCGCGAGGCCGTTCCGCTGCCCCTCAGACGTGTCCGGGCGCGGGTCGGCGGGCGTGGGCTTCGGGCGAGGGGTGCGTGCGCGGGGCTCGCGGCCTGGGTCCCCGCCAGCCGGTCGGGCCGCGGCTTCTCCCCAGGGTTCCCGGTGCCCCTCCCGGCAGCTCGGACGCCGCTGTCATTGCTGTTGCTATTATTTCACGTGTTCGTTTTTGCCACCCTTAGAGGCGGCACGGTTCGCGCTAGGTCGTTTCTTCCTTTGGTCTTTCTCCCAGCATCCCAGGCAGACCCCGAATGTCTCGCCTTCGTGCCGGGACTTTCCGAGCTGGGGCTTCCCCTCTGGGAGCTGGGGTCTTGGGCCCTGGCCGCCGCCCTGCGGAGTCGGCCCGATCCCCGCACGAGCGCGCGGTTACCCGCGCAGCCAGCGCCCCGTTTCTGTACAAGTTCTTAACGAAACTGACGGTCTCCCCCCTCCCCTGTTTCTTTGCGACGTGGAGCAAAACAAGCAAGTCCTCCAGCGAAACTGTCAGTGCGATTTCCCCGGGAGGTTTGGTCTAAACCAGAATGCTGGTCTCTGCCCTGACTTGTGTGACCTTGGATGAGTTGCCACACCCTTCTAGTACTTTCTTTTATTCAGTCTCCCAGAAAATTAAGCAAGTGTTCGTGGAGGTGGTGAACTGCTTATACCTCACGTACACCGCGGGATAAATAAATGTACACTGTAAATTGAAAATCTTTAAACCACTATGGACTATTCTTCGTTTGATAATAGGCCATTAGGGACTTTGAAAATTCTTTTACTCTGATTGGTCAGGTACCATTCTCAGTATTTTTTTTTCCAAAGGATGGATTTTCTTATGGAGGACCGTACCCCAGTAAGTAAGTTCAGTTGAGGGATACAGACGGTTGAGTCCAATCCGTTTTGTAGAGAAAAGGTGCTCGTTAGCCCGTCAGTTAGTCAATATTTACTACATATCTTGCTCAGCTTTTAGAACAAGTGATTTGCAACAATAAATATTGTTTTAAGAACATGTTTCTCTTATGAAACATTTTAGACATACAAAGCAGACGTTTAAACCAATCACAGTACCACCATTCTGCTTTTTATCATTGCTTTTTCAAACTTGATTTTGATGCATATCTTATTCCAAATAAGTGGTCACCAAGAGTTCTTTTTTTTTTTTTTTTTTTTGGCCGCTCTGCGCAGCATGCGGGATCTTTGTTCCCGGACCAGGAATGGAACCCGCGCCCCCTGCCATGGAAGCACAGTCTTAACCACTGGACCGCCAGGGAATTCCCAAGAGCTCTTTTTTTTTTTTTACATATTTATTTATTTGTCTGTTTAAGGTGTACCGAGTCTTAGTTGCAGCATGCATGCGGGATCTAGTTCCCCGACCAGGGATGGAACCTGGCGCCCTGCAATGGGAGTGCAGAGTCTTAACCACTGCGACACCAGAGAAGTCCCCCAAGAGTTTTTTTTTTTTTTAATAAATAAATTTATTTATTTATTTATGGCTGTGTTGGGTCTTCGTTGCTGCATGCGGGCTTTCTCTAGTTGCGGCGAGCAGGGGCTACTCTTCGTTGGGGTGCGCGGGCTTTTCATTGCGGTGGCTTCTCTTGCGGAGCACAGGCTCTAGGCACGTGGGCTCAGTAGTTGTGGCTCGTGGGCTCTAGAGCGCAGGCTCAGTAGTTGTGGCGCACAGGCTTAGTTGCTCTGCGGCATGTGGGATCTTCCTGGACCAGGGCTTGAACCCGTGTCCCCTGCGTTGGCAGGTGATTCTTAAGCACTGCGCCACCAGGGAAGCCCAAGAGTTCTTAATATATGTTAACAGGGTTGAAGGAAGGGGGCTGTTTTCAGAGTTGCTGATTTTTTTAGCAGCGTTTTATTGAGATACCATTAAGTTGTTCACATGTGTAGTCACAGAGTGTGCAGCTATCACTGCAGTCTTCATCATTCCCAAAAGAAACCTTGTACTCACTGGCAGTCATTCTTTATTCCCACACTCCCCCACCTACAGGGCCACTCTTTTACTTCTCTGTAGATCCGCCAGTTCTGGATATTTCATATGAACAGAATTATACAATATGTGGTCTTTTGTGACTGGCTTTTACTTCCATGTTGTAGCAGGTATCGGCACTTCATTCCTTTTTATGGCCACATAATATTGCACTCTATGAATAGACCACGTTTTGAAAATTCATCAGTTGACGGGCAGTTATTTCCACTGTTTGGCTGTTACATGTAATGCTGCTGTGACTCTTCATGTGAACGTTTTTGCGTAGACAATGTGTTTTCCTTTCTCTGTGGCACATACGTAGGAGTGGAGCAGAGAGAGTGACTTTCATGTCTCCCTTTTATGCACGTTATCTACACATATATGGGAAGCCTGATTACTTGCTGTGAAAGTCAGACTCTGTGTTTGTGGGGAGAGTGAGAGTGAGGCATTCCTCTTTAAGTACATTATGTTGGCGTGCCAACTGCTGAGTGGAAACATTTTTGGACGGCCCTTAACACAGGATTGAACTAGCAGTCTTCAGTTAGGCACGTTCCAGTTGGAAAGGGATAGTGTACACTAAAATATTTAGTGTCTGCTGAGTTTTCAAATGCTTAGTTGCATTTCTCAGTTGGACCCAGTGAAATTTTTGCAGTTTCACAATTTTAATTAGGATTATGTAACGTTTCTTTTGCAGAAAGTCCTAGAATTGTATGAGACCTAATAAAGTACAGATTGAAGAAATAAAGTCATTGGACTTCATGCTACTTTGTGGAGCTTAAAAATTCTTTACTAAAACCACCAATGGGTCTGGAGACTGGGATCTGGGAATCAAAAACTTTGTCCGTGCTTAAAACTCAAGAGTTTTCATTTGTGACTGAATTATCTGTGGATTTTCACTTTTCCCTTTGTAGACTGGGATTGTATATCTACTCAACTCCACAGTATTGCAGTATTTAACAATCTTATTACAATTTTATTTGAGTGGGAGGAGATAGTCTAAATACAAAGCTTCCTGAAATAATTTAATTACATCATGTTAGATTGTAATATTTTTCTGCTGTGGTTCTATGGGGTTAAGAAATAGAATATAGGTATGATATTCTAAGTTAGTATTTCTGAGGTGGGTGCTAGAAATTTTTTTTTTTTTTTTTTTGCGGTACGCAGGCCTCTCACTGTTGTGGCCTCTCCCACCGCAGAGCACAGGCTCCAGACGCGCAGGCTCAGCGGCCATGGCTCATGGGCCTAGCCGCTCCACGGCATGTGGGATCTTCCCGGACTGGGGTACGAACCCGTGTCCCCTGCATCGGCAGGCGGACTCTCAACCACTGCGGCACCAGGGAAGCCCTAGAAATTTGTTTTTAATAGCCGCCAAGATGATTATGATGAGACAGGGTTGGGAAACAACTACAAAAAACTCATGTTGCTGCTGATGCTGCAGATTTGCTTTTCATAAGAACTTAAAGTAGAATTTAATAGTTGCTGTATACCTTCTGGTTACCGTTCATAAAATGTGCCTAATTCCCACAGTACTATCTATATTAACATCCTGGGATTTGCACCGGTACTCATAATAGAAATCAGGTTTTAAAAAAAGACCATTTATTGTAAGATTTTGGATATTACATTTGTTACTGAAGGATCATGGATGTTTTGGAATGCCACCAAATGTATGTATAAACACAGGATTAAGTTACCCTAAGCTTCCTCACGCCGTCCATCTGGCTGACAGCTACCTGTAACTTGAGAGAAGAGCAAATTAAAGGTGTAAGGCAGAGAAAGAAACAGCTGGGTGACACAGCTGTATTCAGTAGGTTGTTAGAATTGTGTAAAAAGCAGGAGTTTTTATATTGAAGATCACTCTTGTATTTAATCACTTCTTGATACCAAGAACACTTATACCTAATTTGAATTCTAAAGGGTTCTAGATAAAATTTAAAGAGTAAAAGTAGCTATGTCTTTTTCATCATTTAGAAGGAAGCTTGAGCTGTCTTAGGCATGAAATGTCCTCTGGTTGGTGAGTAAGTAGTGGGGTGGACCCGAGCATGGTCCCCTGCTTCCAGGAAAGCTCTGGGTGGTGGTCTCAGATCATATTTACTTTTTCTTTAACCTGTCTTTTTCCTTTTTGCCTCCGTCCCGTTCTCAAAATTGACAAATTTGCTTCCTTCGGTATTGTGGGTGTCTGATATTTGGGAAATTGCCTTGTTTTTCTACCACTTTTTCCTGTTATCATTAGTGTTAGTGTTTCCACCTCTGTGTTCCTCTCACCCAGCACGTTGCCTGGCTTGCAGGAGATGTGTATTGAATGAATACAGTTAAGGCCTAAGAGTTCAGAATGGAAGAGGATGTAGTCAACCAAGTGGTTGCAGTGTTAACTAGCTGTTATGATTTTGGGCAAATAAATTGTCTATTCTTGTTTCTCCATCAATAAAGTTGAGACTGTTATCTTTTCCTTCTGGTGTGGAGGATTACTGTGACAACACGTGGAAAAGTGCTTCAGAAATAGAGGTCTCGTGCAGAGGTGATCTATTTATGATATAGAAATGCAAGAGCTCTTTGTGCAATATGCAGATTAGTTGCCACAGCGTATGCAGAGGGAGTGATGCCCTCTCTCCCCAGAATACCCTGCGGCACTGCTGCAGAGTTCACACTTGGCATATCTTCAGTGCCTTTGAGAAATTGTAATTTAATACAAATGCACAAGACCTATGATAGCATTTCTTTCTCTTTATTTATTTATTTATTTATTTATTTTTAAATTTTGAAATTTTTTTTTGTGGTATGCGGGCCTCTCACTGCTGTGGCCTCTCCCGTTGCGGAGCACAGGCTCCGGACGCGCAGGCTCAGCGGCCATGGCTCACGGGCTCAGCCGCTCCGTGGCACGTGGGATCTTCCCGGACCGGGGCACGAACCCGTGTCCCCTGCATCGGCAGGCGGACTCTCAACCACTGCGCCACCAGGGAAGCCCTGTTTATTTATTTTTAATTGAAGTATAGTTGATGTACGATGTTGTATGTTACAGTTGTACAACATAGTGATTCACAGTTTTAACGGTTATAGTTCATTTACAGCTATTATAAAATACTGGCTACATTCCCTGTGTTGTAGACACATAGTCGTGTTCCTGAGGTCTGCCTGCCCCATCACCTAAACACAGGTCTGAGCGAGCTGCTTCGCTGCTATAAACTGGCAGCTCAGGTGAAGTTAGAGGAGTTGGAAGGATGTTTTATCCTGCGGGTCTGGTTTGTTTATAACTGGAACGTCAGAGACAAATTTGAAGCCTAAAGACCATGCACTAAACTTAAATGGTGGAAGTATGTATGGTCAGCTTCTCCATTAGTGTGAGTCATTGAGAATGGTTGAGTGTCATGGAAGCAGTCACCAACTGTGTGGACGTATGGATAGTAACATGTGTACTAGAGCTGAGGACTTTATAGTGGAGAATTATGAAATCCATGATTAAAATGGCATTTATGGGGCTTCCCTGGTGGCGCAGTGGTTAACAATCTGCTTGCCAGTGCAAGGGACACGGGTTCGAGCCCTGGTCTGGGAAGATCCCACATGCTGTGGAGCAACTAAGCCCACGTGCCACAACTACTGAAGCCCGTGCTCTGCAACAAGAGAAGCCACCGCAATGAGAAGCCTGCGCACCGCAATGAAGAGTAGCCCCTGCTCGCCGCAACTAGAGAAAGCCAGTGTGCAGCAATGAAGACCCAACACGGCCAAAAAAAATAAATAAATAAAATTTAAGGAAAAAAGATGGTATTTATGGTTAGTCAATAGGGATTTGTAAGAAAATTTGAAGAGCACTAGGTTAAAAATCCAGTTTGGAAACTTGGTGAACTGTGCTTTGTCTGTAGCATTTGGGTTGGTGTGTAACCAAAAGTGTCTTAAGAGATACGGATTTTTTGATAGATACAAGACATTTAAAAAAATTTTTGTTTTATTGAAATATAGTTGATTTACATGTTATGTTAATTTCTTTTTCTTTCTTTTTTTTTTTTTGGCTGTGACTCTCGTGGGATCTTTTTTTTTTTTTTTTTTTTTTTTGCGGTACACGGGCCTCTCACTGTTGTGGCCTCTCCCGTTGCAGAGCACAGGCTCCAGGCGTGAAGGCTCAGCGGCCATGGCTCACGGGCCCAGCCGCTCCACGGCATGTGGGATATTCCCAGACCGGGGCACGAACCCATGTCCCCTGCATCGACAGGCGGACTCTCAACCACTGCACCATCAGGGAAGCCCTCTTGTGGGATCTTAATTCCCCAACCCAGGGATTGAACCTGGGCCACGGCAGTGAAAGCGCCGAGTCCTAACCACTGGACTACCAAGGAATTCCCAATGTTGTGTTAATTTCTTCTGTACAGCAAAGTGATTGTTATACATACATACATACATATATATATATACATACACACACACACACATATACATTCTTTTTCATATTCTTTTCCATTATGGTTTATCACGGGAAATTGTATATAGTTCCCTGTGCTATACAGTAGGATCTTGTTGTTTATCCATCCTTGATATTATAGTGTGCATCTCCTAACCCCAAGCTCCCAATCCATCCCTCCCCCACCCCCCTCACCCTTGGCAACCACAAGTCTGTTTTCTATGTTTATGAGTCTGTTTCTGTGTCCTGTTTTTGATTCCACGTGTAAGTGATACCATATGGTATTTGTCTTTCTCTGTCTGACTGACTTTGCTTAGTATGATCATCTCTAAGTCCATCCATATTGCTGCAAATGGCATTATTTATTGCCACCACGTCTTCTTTATCCATTCGTCTATCAGTGGACATTTAGGTTGTTTCCATGTCTTGGCTACTGTAAATAGTGCTGCAGTCAACATTGGGGTGCATGGATAAATACAAGGAATTTGATTATAACAAATTCTAGAACATCAATTTTTTTAAGTATAAAGCATTATTCAGAAGATGAGTAATTCTTTTTTCCTGTTACCAAAAAATTCTGAGACTTTTTATATGTTAAATTTTGTTACTGATTTGCTCTGTTCTCCTCTCTTTTGGAACTTAATAATTTATTCCTTGCTCTCTATTTATATCTCATTGGCTCCTCCACTGAATGTAAACGTGCTTAAGTCTCTTTCATTGTATATAAAACAAAACAAAATTAATGAACTCTCAGACCCTTTGTCTCTCTCCCCATCTTCCATTCTTGTCTTCCCTTCAAACCATGAAAGAATAGACTAAAACCCATTTTCTCTACTGATTCACTTTCCATTCACTCTTTTTTTTCTTTTCTACTCATTTCTTCTTTTTTATTTTTAATTAATTTATATTTTATTTTTGGCTGCATTGGGTCTTCGTTGCTGCATGCGGGCTTTCTCTAGTTGCAGTGAGCGAGGCAGACTCTTTGTTTCTGTGTGCGGGCTTCTCATTGAGGTGGCTTCTCTTGTTGTGGAGCACAGGCTCTAGGCGCTTGGGCTCAGTAGTTGTGGCACACAGGCTCAGTAGTTGTGGCTTGCGGGCTGTAGAACTCGGGCTCAGTAGTTGTGGCGCATGGGCTTAGTTGCTCCGTGGCATGTGGGATCTTCCCAGACCGGGGTCGAATCCGTGTCCCCTGCATTGGCAGGCGGATTCTTAACCACTGCACCACCAGGGAAGTCCTCCATTTGCTCATCACGTCCCTGGCCTCTGCTGTTGCCCTGCCAGTCAGATCAGCCCATCCTGTCAGGGACATCATCCTGACATTGCATTTTTTTTGGTGTGTTGTTTGTACTGCCTTCTTCCCAAATCGCCTCCCCCAACTGTGAGCACACCCTCCTGTCCCCTTTATGCCTTTCTGACTGTCCACTGCAGACCTTAGCGGGCTCCTCTGACAACTTCTCATCTTTTTGGCCAGCCCTGCAATGGTAGTTTTGCCTTGAATTCTAATTGGGTTTCTTTTTCAGATAAACCAGTGTTTCTCAACATGTTTTTTAAAAACCCTTTTTTCCTTTGATAAATAAAAATCTCTGGCTCCTCTTCTGGTGGTGCTCGGCCTGGGGGCAGGGGGTATGTGATTCTTCCCTCCCATCCTCTCACTGAGAGTCAGTGATACAAAGAAGATTGAAGGTTTACTCAGATTTATTTCCTATACCTTATAATCTGCAAACAGTAGGTAATGTTTGCTTTTCCAAGTATGAACATGCTTTTCAAACCAAGCCACCCCTTCTCCCACCTCCTGGAAGCTTTGGCGCTTCCTTCCCCTTGGAAGTCGCTGCTCTCCGTCCACTCTCCTTAGGTGATGCTGTAGACCCGCCTCTGCGCAGACCACAGCTTTCTACTTCCAGTGCAGACCTCGTTCTGAGTTGAAGACCTCTATGTCTAACGTTTTGTTCATTTCCACCTGGACAGCTGTGGGCGTTTTACAACTCAGTGTGCCCCCAAGTGAGCTTGTTATCCTTCTCCCCCAGAGCAGCTCTTGTTGAGAAGTAGGAGCAGCACCACTTTCTGTACAGCTGCCTGGCAGCTGCCTTTGAGTTGGTTAACAGATCTTTGAACTCTTCATATTTTCCCTCCGTCCCCTTCTCCTTTCCTGTGTCCCTGCTCTAGGTCGTGCCTTCATACATCTCTTGTTGAGATTTTTCCAGTATTACCCTAACTTGTGTCCTTGCCTCCAGTCTCCGTTCTGTCTTCCACACTGCCTCCAGGATGATTTTTCTAGAATATAATCTGCTCATGTGCTTCTCTTGCTTAAAACCCTTCAGTGATTCCTACTGGTGTTCTACAGAGTTCCTAGCGTTTTTTGCATCATGATCTAATCTGAGAGGCTACCGAAAGAAATTGAGTGTGTTTTTTTCCCTCCAGAAAAAATGCTCATGCACACAGAATTTGCATACAGTTCTGGGGGTTCGTTAATGGACATGGTTAAAATAATTTTCCAGCTTATAGGATAAAACCTGAGCTTCCAAGCATCCTGTAGCATCCGAGGCAGGCCACATGCTGACTACTGCTGAGCCCCATCCTCCTTGTATCATAGGACTTTGCCATGTCAAATGCTTAATTTTTGTGTTGTTCCTGCTGTTCCAAGACACTTCTGTGCCCTTTCCTGGTCTACTTGACATCTAAAGTTCACCTCGTCCCATTCCCCAGCCAGTTCAGATAGTGACTGCTCACTCACGTTCCAAGATCTGCTCAGATTTTACCTTATAAAGCCTTGCCTGATTTCCACTTCGTTTTTCTTTCTCCCGAGAGACTTACCTGTTCCTTGTTTTGGGTTGCCCCTCCCACTCATGTATACTGACTCGTATCATAGAATTTTATTGTTCTTATTTGTTTCTATGCTTTTGTTTTCCTCTACTTGATAGAAAACTCCTGAGGGCAGGCGATTGATCTTAAGCCTTTGTGCCCAATGCACAGATATTTCTTAAGATCTTAAAACAGTCTGTATCGTTGTTTTAAGTAGAAAACAGTTCTTTGGAAACTTCTTAATAAGACATTTTGGTTTGAAACAACTATTAAGGTACATAGTAGGGGTCAAAAGGTACAAACTTCTGATTGTGAAATAAATAAGTCCTGGGGATGTAATGTGCAGCCTGTTGACTATAGTATATAACTCTGCCTTGCATATTTGAAAATTGCTAAGAGAGTATATCTTTTAAAAAGGGGGGTACATGGTATGTAAAACAGCTGTTAAGTCCACATGGAGAAGTGAATTGTGCTTGCATTGTTTAGGGTGCAAGTTAAAGTCACTATTGAAGAGATTCAGAATACAGTGGCTTGAAGAGGGGTCGGAGGCAAGCGGTCAAGGCGGGCAGGGCAGCTCTGCTCCAGGGGGTCATCCAGGGACCCGGGTCCCTTCTGTCTTGTGCCGTCCCCTGGAGTGGGGTCCTTGTTTGCCTGTCAGAGTGAGGTGTCTGCCATATGCACACTTCAAACCCAGGGAGGAGGAAAGAGGAAGTCTTCAATGAGAGACACCCCCCCCACCACATTGCACATGTAACTTCTGCTCTTATTCCTTAGGCTCAGACTAATCTTGTAGCACACTAAGCTGTACAGGAAACAGGGAAATGTTGTGTGCAGCTGTGTGGCCATGGACGTAGCTGAAATTCAGTAGGCTTTATTAGTAAAAGAAATAAGAGAACATATGCTGGCTCTGGGGGGAGGGTAAAGAGAGGGCAGAGCTAGTGTTTTTGCCACATAGGTGACAATAGAGTAGGGAGAGGTAGAAAGGGAAATTTGCTTTTTTTTTAAGGGAACTTTATTATTTTTATTTCTTATTTTTGGCTGCGTTGGGTCTTCGTTGCTGTGCGGGCGCTCTCTAGTTGTGGCGAGCAGGGGCTACTCTTCGTTGCGGTGTGCGGGCTTCTCATTGCAGTGGCTTCTCGTTGCGGAGCACGGGCTCTAGGCACGTGGGCTTCAGTAGTTGTGCCTCACGGGCTCTAGAGCACAGGCTCAGTAGTTGTGGCGCACGGGCTTAGTTGTTCCGCGGCATGTGAGATCTTCCCGGACCAGGGCTCAAACCCATGTCCCCTGCGTTGGCAGGCGGATTCTTAACTACTGCACCATGAGGGAAGCCCAGAAATTTGCTTTTGATCTGATATCCGAATAAATAAATTCCTACTTGTCAATAAATTGAAGTTATGTTTTTTTAAAGATTACTGAGAAAAAAAGGCTGAGAAATATTTATTTTGGTATTTAGTTGAATAATTGGAGTCAATGGGAAAATGTACTGGCATGTAATAAACTTTATTTATTTTCTTTTTTATACATTTATTTATTTATTTATTTTTACTTTATTTTGGCTGTGTTGGGTCTTCGTTGCTATGCATGGGCTTTCTCTAGTTGAAGCGAGCCGGGGCTACTCTTCGTTGTGGTGCGCGGGCTTCTCATTGTGGTGACTTCTCTTGTTGCAGACCTTGGGCTCTAGGTGTGCAGGCTTCAGGAGTTGTGGCACGTGGGCTCAGTAGTTGTGGCTCGCGAGTTCTAGAGCACAGGCTCAGTATTTGTGGCGCATGGGCTCAGTTGCTCTGCAGCATGTGGGATCTTCCCGGACCAGGGCTCAAACCCATGTCCCCTGCATTGGCAGGTGGATGCTTAACTACTGTGTCTCCAGGGAAGCCCCTATAATAAACTTTAAACTGAAAAAATACTTTTATGTTTTTAGGTTTTACACATCTGTAAGTAGACCTTTCCGGAGCTCTGCCAGCCGACCGCATGGCGTCCTCTACTACTGTGCCTCTAGGATTTCACTATGAAACAAAGTATGTTGTCCTCAGCTACTTGGGACTCCTCTCTCTGGAGAAGCTGCAGGAGCAACATCTTTCTGCGCCCCAAGGTATTATCTTTGGCTTGTGGTGGTTGTATTAAGTAGTAATAATTACTTCATGTGTGCAAAATTATATGTATCTAAGTAACTTATAGCTCTGGTTATAAGATTGAATAATACTAATAGGCTCTTAAAGAACAAGAACCACTCCATCCCTTCCCATCCCCTCATCCATTCCCAGAGGCATGACTTTTAATGTTTTTTAAGAGCTCGATATTTTATTTTATTTATTTATTTTTTGGCTGTACCATGAGGCTTGCGGGATCTTAGTTCCCTGACCAGGGATCGAACCCATGGCTCCTGCAGTGGAAGCATGGAGTCCTAACCACTGGACCGCCAGGGAATTCCCAAGAGCTCCATATTTTAAATGATTGCCATTGGTACAGGGAAAAATGTACTGAGTACATGTAAATAAACAGAAACCCATCTGCCTTTAGAGATTTCATACTTAGCAAGCCATAGATTAGAATTATATAATTATTTTTAAAGTTTATAACACAGTTAAGTTCCTCAAATTACCTTTTTTCAAGGCTCTTAGGGTTTTTTTTTTAATTGAAGTATAGTTGATTTACAATCTTGTGTTAGTTTCAGGTGTACAGCAAAGTGATTCAGTTATATATATACATATATATCTATTTTTTTTCAGATTCTTTTACCTTATAGGTTATCACAAAATATGGAATAGAGTTCCCTGTGCTCTACAGTAGGTCCTTGTTGTTTATTTTTTGTATAGTAATAGGGATATTAGATGTAAACAGTCTATCAGACTTAGAGAGTTTTTAGCACAGTTCTTTGTATTGCGAAGTTGTATATATCCTTCTTTAAATAATTTGCCAAACGAAGCTTAAAACAGTTAGTAGAGGCTGAATTAATCTTCGTCCTTAAGATACAACATCATCATCTTCCATATTCTTATCCATAGATTTTTACTGCAGCCGTGGAGGTAGTTCTTATTTATCTTCTGCTGTTTTAGCTCAAGAAAGGGTAGCGTTGGTTGTAGGGTGACGCGGAATTCATGTCTCCCCACAGCTAGGGCACCTACCAGGCTCCAGTGGGGGACCACGGACACCTATAAGGGGACGGGAGGAGCCCCCAGTGACTGGGGAGGGCGTGGGCGTAGGGGGAGTGAAGGGGGAGGAGCAGTGGAGGCCGGATGGGACAGGAGCCCCTGAGGGGTGGCTGGGGGAGGGGAAGGGCTCCCACGACCGAAGGGGGAACTTGGGGAACCACTGGGAGGACAGAGGATCAAAAGGGGGCGTGGCCAGGTTTCCCCTGTCCACGTGGGCCCCCGGGAACCTGCTGAGATCCCCGGCCTGATGCTCTGCCCACCCAGGCCCCCTCAAGCCGTGCGGGTCCTGAGGGGGTGGGAGGGAGGCAAGGGGGAGCAAAAGTAAAGGCCGGACCTCTGGGACCGGCACCCCGAGGGGCAGCTGGGGGAGGGGAGGAATTCCTACACCCAGCGGGACCCACCCACGGTTAGGGGTCCAGCAGCGACTGGGGAGACCCTGGGGGAGACGGTGGGGGAGGGGCATGAAGGAATGGATGGGAACGGGTCCAGCACTTTCTCTGTCCACTCAGGCACCGGGGAGCCTGTTGCACTCCAGGCCTAATCCCAAGCCCTGCCCCTGCACCCCCAGCCAGGGCCCCACCTCTACACTCAGAGATCCCGTCTGAGACCCCCTCCAGTGTGCTGGGCCTAAGCCCCACCCACACACACTCACTCAGGGCCCTACCTCCAGACTCCAGAACCCCACACTTCAGAGGCCCTCCTTTCCACGCGCTGCCTCTCCCCTTCCGGGCAGGTCCTAAGCAGAGGCCCTGCCCCACATTTAAGGTTGCCCTGCCTAGGCTCCGCCCCATGCTCAAACATCACCCCCCCTCCACTGGTCTAAGTCCCACCCCACCCTAAACCTCAGCCCTGCCTAAGTTTCACGCCCCACCTAAACTACCCCCCCAAGGCCAAGGCACTTTTTTTCCTTTCTTTTTTCTGCTGTGGTTTTATTTTACCTTATTGCAGTTGTTTCAATTATAATTTTATTTGTCCTAATACATTTTTTTATCCACTAATTTTATTTTGTTTTTTATTTTTTGAGATTGTACTGCTCCTTTTTGTCTTTCTTTCTTCCTTTTTTTTTCTTTTTTTTTTCTGTGCCGTGCAGCTTGTAGGATCTTGGTTCCCAGGCCGGATATGAGGCCCAAGCTCCTGTGGTGGGTGCTCCGAGTCCAAACTGCTGGGCTAACAGAGAACCTCAGACCCCAGGGACTATCAGTCGGAGTGAGGCCTCCTGGAGGTCCTCATCTCAGCACCAAAACCCAGCTCTATTCAACTGCCTGCAAACTCCAGTGCTGGATGTCTCAGGCCAAACAACCAGTAGGACAGGAATACAGCACCAATCATCAAAAAAAAAAAAAAAAAAAAAAATGAAATGACAAAAAAATATGTTACAGACGAAGGAGCAAGGTTAAAAACCTACAAGACCAAATAAATGAAGATGAAATAGGCAAACTACCTGAAAAATAATTCAGAGTAATGATAGTAAAGATGATCCAAAATGTCAGAAACAGAATGCAGAAAATACAAGAAATATTTAACAAGGATCTAGAAGAACTAAAGAGCAAACAAACAGTGATGAACAACACAATTACTGAAATTAAAAATACTCTAGAAGGAATCAATAACAGAATAACTGAGGCAGAAGAACAGATAAGTGAGCTGGAAGATTAAATGGTGGAAATAACTGCCAGGCAGCAGAATAAAGAAAAAAGACTGAAAACAATTGAGAACATTCTCAGAGATCTCTGGGACAACATTAGATGCACCAACATTCGAATTATAGGGGTCCAGAAGAAGAGGAGAGAAAGAAAGGGTCTGAGAAAATATTTGAAGGCATTATAGTTGAAAACTTCCCTAACGTGGGAAAGGACATAGTCAAGTCCAGGAAGCACAGAGAGTACCATACAGGATAAATCCAAAGAGAAACACATGGAGACACATATTAATCAAACTATCAAGAATTAAATGCAAAGAAAAAATATTAAAAGCAGCAAGGGAAAAGCAACAAATAACATACAAGGGAATCCCCATAAGGTTAACAGGGGATCTTTCAGCAGAAACTCTGCAAGCCAGAAGGGAGCGGCGGGACATATTGAAAGTGATGAAAGGGAAAGACCTACAGCCAAGATTACTCTACCCAGGAAGGATCTCATTCAGATTCAATGGAGAAATTAAAACCTTTACAGATAAACAAAAATTAAGAGAATTCAGCACCACCAAACCAGCTTTACAACAAATGCGAAAGGAACTTCTCTAGGTAGGAAAAACAAGAGAAGGAAAAGACCTATAAAAACAAACCCAAAACAATTAAGAAAATGGTAATAGGAACATACATATCGATAATTACCTTAAATGTAAATGGATTAAATGCTCCAACCAAAAGACATAGACTGGCTGAATGGATACGAAAACAAGACCTATATGTAAGCTGTCTACAAGAGACCCACTTCAGACCTAGGGGCACATACTGAAAGTGAGGGGATGGAAAAAAAAAGATACTCCATGCACATGGAAATCAAAAGAAAGCTGGAGTAGTAATTCTCATGTCAGACAAAATAGATTTTAAAATAAAGACTATTACAAGAGACAAAGAAGGACACTACAAATGATCAAGGGATCAATCCAAGAAGAAGTTTTAACAATT
Organism: Mesoplodon bidens; assembly: GCF_964165515.1. Taxonomy (NCBI): domain Eukaryota; kingdom Metazoa; phylum Chordata; class Mammalia; order Artiodactyla; family Ziphiidae; genus Mesoplodon; species Mesoplodon bidens. Next base: position 142,055 of record NC_138167.1, on the reverse strand, counting down.
GTAAATATTTAAGCACCCAACACAGGAGCACCTCAATACATAAGGCAAATGCTAACAGCCATAAAGGGGGAAATAGACAGTAACACGATAATAGTAGGGGACTTTAACTCCCCACATTCACCAATGGACAGATCATCCAAAATGAAAATAAATAAGGAGACACAAACTTTAAATGACACATTAAACAAGATGGACTTAATTGATATTTATAGGACATTCCATCCAAAAACAACAGAATACACTTTCTTCTCAAGTGCTCATGGAACATTCTCCAGGATAGACCATATCTTGGGTCACAGATCAAGCCTTGGTAAATTTAAGAAAGCTGAAATTGTATCAAGATCTTTTCCAACCACAACACTATGAGAGTAGATATCAATTACAGGAAAAATACCGTAAAAAATACAAACACACGGAGGCTAAACAATACGCTACTAAATAACCAAGAGATCACTGAAGAAATCAAAGAGGAAATCAAAAAAATACCTAGAAACAAATGACAATGAAAACACAACTACCCAAAACCTATGGGATGCAGCAAAAGCAGTTCTAAGAGGGAAGTTTATAGCAATACAATCCTACCTCAAGAAACAAGAAAAATCTCAGATAAACAACCTAACCTTACACCTAAAGCAATTAGAGAAAGAAGAAGAACAACAAAAAAGTTAGCAGTTATTTATTTCATAAATAAATGAAAAAGAAATGAAGGAAACAGTAGCAAAGAGCAATAAAACTAAAAGCTCGTTCTTTGAGAAGATAAACAAAATTGATAAACCATTAGCCAGACTCATCAAGAAACAAAGGGAGAAGACTCAAGTCAACAGAATTAGAAATGAAAAAGGAGAAGTAACAACTGACACTGCAGAAACACAAAGGATCATGAGAGATTACTACAAGCAACTATATGCCAATAAAATGGGCAACCTGGAACAAGTGGACAAATTCTTAGAAAAGCACAACCTTCCGAGACTGAACCAGGAAGAAATAGAAAATATAAACAGATGAATCACAAGCACTGAAATTGAAACTGTGATTAAAAATCTTCCATCAAAGAAAAGCCCAGGACCAGATGGCTTCACAGGTGAATTCTATCAAACTTTCAGAGAAGAGCTAACACCTATCCTTATCAAACTCTTCCTAAATATAACAGATGGAGGAACACTCATTTTACAAGGCCACCATCACCCTGATACCAAAACCAGACAAAGATGTCACCAAAAAAAAGAAAACTACAGGCCAGAATCTCTGATGAACATAGCTGCAAAAGTCCTCAACAAAATACTAGCAAACAGAATCCAACAACACATTAAAAGGATCATACACCATGATCAAGTGGGGTTTCTCCCAGGAATGCAAGGATTCTTCAGTATATGCAAATCAATCAGTGGGATACACTATATTAACAAATTGAAGGATAAAAGCCATATGATCAGAAAAAGATGCAGAAAAAGCTTTTGACAAAATTCAACACCCATTTATGATAAAAACTCTCCAGAAAGTAGGCATAGAGGGAACCTACTTCAACATAATAAAGGCCATATGTGACACACTAACAGCCAACATTGTTCTCAATGGTGAAAAACTGAAACCATTTCCTCTAAGATCAGGAACAAGACAAGGTTGCCAAGGTTGCCCACTCTCACCACTATTATTTAACATAGTTTTGGAAGTTTTAGCCACAGAAATCAGAGGAGAAAAAGAAAAAGGAATCCAAATCGGAAAAGAACAAGTAAAACTGTCACTGTCTGCAGATGATATGATACTGTACATAGAGAATTCTAAAGATGCTACCAGAAAACTACTAGAGCTAATCAATGAACTTGGTAAAGTAGCAGGGTACAAAATTAATGCACAGAAATCTCACATCCTTATACACTAATGATGAAAAATCTGACAGAGAAATTAAGGAAACACTCCCATTTACCACTGCAACAAAAAGAATAAAATACCTAGGAATAAACCTACCTAAGGGGACAAAAGACTTGTATGCAGAAAACCATAAGGCACTGTTGAAAGAAATTAAAGATGGTACAAACAGATGGAGAGATGTACAATGTTCTTGGATTGGAATAATCAACATTGTGAAAATGACTATACTGCCCAAAGCAGTCTACAGATTCAATGCAATCCCTATCAAACTACCAATGGCATTTTTCACAGAACTAGAACAAAAAATTGCACAATTTGGAAACAAAAGACTGAATAGCCAAAGCAATCTTGAGAAAGAAAAACAGAGCTGGAGGAATCAGGCTCCTGGACTTCAGACCATAGTACAAAGCTACAGTAATCAAGACAGTATGGTACTGGCACAAAAACAGAAATATAGATCAGTAGAACAGGATAGAAAGCCCAGAGATAAACCCATGCACATATGGTCACCTTATCTTTGATAAAGGACGCAAGGATATACAATGGAGAAAAGAGAGCCTCTTCAGTAAGTGGTGCTGGGAAAACTGGACAGCTGCATGTAAAACAAATTAGAACATTCCCTAACACCATACACAAAAATAAACTCAAAATGGATTAAAGACCTAAATGTAAGGCCAGACACTATAAAACTCTTTGAGGAAAACAGGCAGAACACTCTATGACATAAATAACAGCAAGATCCCTTTTGACCCACCTCCTAGAGAAATGGAAATAAAAACAAAAATAAACAAAGGGGACCTAATGAAACTTAAAAGCTTTTGTGCAGCAAAGGAAAGCATAAATAAGGCGAAAAGACAACCCTGAGAATGGGAGAAAATATTTGCAAACAAAGCAGCAGACAAAGGATTAATCTCCAGAATATACAAGGAGCTCATGCAGCTCGATATCAATAAACGAAACAATCCAATCCAAAAGTGGGCAGAAGACCTAAATAGACATTTCTCCAAAGAAGATATACAGATTGCCAACAAACACATGAAAAGATGCTCAACATCACTAATCATTCGAGAAATGCAAATCAAAACTACAGTGAGGTATCGCCTCACACCGGTCAGAACGACCATCATCAAAAAATCTACAAACAATAAATGCTGGAGAGGGTGTGGAGAAAAGGGAACCCTCTTGCACTGTTGGTGGGAATGTAAATTGATACAGCCACTAGGGAGAAGAGTATGGAGGTTCCTTAAAAAACTAAAAACAGAAATACCATATGACCCAGCAGTCCCACTACTGGGCATACCCCTGGAGAAAACCATAATTCAAAAAGAGTCATGTACCACAGTGTTCATTGCAGCACTATTTACAATAGCCAGCACATGGAAGCAACCTAAGTGTCCATCGACAGATGAATGGATAAGGTGTGGCACATATATTCAATGGAATATTCCTCAGCCATAAAAAGAAACAAAACTGAGTTGTTTGTAGTGGGGTGGATAGACCTAGAGTCTGTAGTACAGAGTGAAGTAAGTCAGAAAGAGAAAAACAAATACCATATGCTAACACATATATATGGAATCTAAAAAAAAAAACATGGGTTCTGATGAACCTAGGGGCAGGACAAAAATACATAGATGTAGAGAATGGACTTGAGGACACGGGGAGGGGGAAGGGTAAGCTGGGATGAAGTGAGAGAGAGGCATGGACATATACACACTACCAAATGTAAAATGGATGGCTAGTGGGAAGCAGCCACATAGCACAGGAAGATCAGCTCGGTGCTTTGTGACCACCTAGAGGGGTGGGATAGGGACGGTGGGAGGGAGACGCAAGAGGGAGGGGATATGGGGATATATGTATATGTATAGCTGATTCACTTTGTTATACAGCAGAAACTAACACACCATTGTAAAGCAATTATACTCCAATAAAGATGTTAAAAAAAATAATAAAATTTAAAAAATAAATAAAATTTGTAAAAAAGGGTAGTGTTGAGATTGAGAAATGATGGGCTCCAGTACCCTTCTAGCAGGAGGGATGACCAAAGATGTCCTAAGAAAGTTCATTGAAATGCTGACATGTAACTAGTGGTTGTGTTCTGTTTTTAAACTTCGAATCATAGTTTAAGTATCCCGAGGTAGGTGGCTGTTTAAACAAAATTACTTGAAAATGGCTTTAAAAACTCATAAAAGAAAATGTGATACGAAATATTGATTATTTCACCAAACTCACACAGCAGCTGTTTTACTTTCTGTTGTCCTCTGATATTAATCAGTATGTATATAGTTTTCAAATAGTTGTGATCAGTTATTTGCGATTTTTTTCAGTTTTATCTTAAAACATGTTTGCGTGTTTGTGTATTTTATCTCCATTGTTGCATGTGTAAGTGTGTCATCTTAAACATCAATAGCACTGCTGTGTACAGTGTTTGGTTTACCACAGAGCACCACCCCCTTTTTTAAAATTTTTTAAAATATTTATTTATTTATTTATTTGGCTGAGCCGGGTCTTAGTTGCGGCACACATGATCTTCGTTGTGCGTGTGGGATCTTTTAGTTGCGGCTTGTGGGATCTAATTCACTGATCAGGGATCGACCCCGGACCCCTGCATTGGGAGCTCGGAGTCTTGTTCGCCGGGCCACCCAGGTCACTAATGCTGGTAGTAGGAATTTAATTTATAAAAGTCAAGGCAAGAGGGTATCCTAAATAAAGAGGTTATGATAAGAAATTCTAACTTAAAATGTTAATAAATGTACATAGCAATTTTGGTGTACAGCCAAGGCTTTTTTGTTTTTGAATATGGGTCTGTTGATTGGAAGTCCATGTCATCTTTCTACCATAAACCATATCTCCATATCTATTACCTATAGTTTTAAATGTATGCTTATTTAAAGTGGAGCAAGAACATAAAGACACTTGTAAAGCAATTTCTTTGAAGAGTCATTCTAGATTTTTATGATTTCCCCCCTAATCTTTTACAGTTGTTTCTCTCACACCCAATTTGATGTGGTATTTTTAAAGGCACTTCTCAAAACATATAATTTAGCTTTCATAGAAATATCACACCTCTTTGCATGTCATCTTTCAACGATATCTGTGATTTTAAATAAATTACAGAATTTCAGTGACCAGTATAATGTTGTTTTTTGGCCGTGCTGTGCAGCTTGTGAGATCTTAGTTCCCCGATCAGGGATCGAACCCGTGCCCCCTACAGTGGAAGCACAGAGTCCTAAGCACTGGACCGCTAGGGAAGTCCCAGTATTCCCAGTATAACTTTCCTAAACAGGCTGGGAGAACGATAACTGATTCTTGGTAGGCACACGCCCTGTACACGTGTGCTCAACCCGCACTGGGTCTTGTAACTCAGCACATCACTTGTGGAGGGTAGTTAAGAGAGCTTCTATGTGTTGCTTTTTACTTTTCCCCAGTTATTTACTTTTCTAAATTGTCTAGAGTCAAACTGCTGAATCAGAGTAATATTTTTATGAGGAGCTTGCCATTTAAAATAAATATGTGTCCTGTAGGTTGTCATACCATGTAGCACATCTTTTTAAGTTTTTACACATTGTCTTTTTACTTTTTTTGGCTGTGCCAGGTCTTAGTTGCGGCACGCGGGCTCTTTAGTTGCAGCATGCCAGCTTCTTAGTTGCGGCATGCATGCGGGATCTAGTTCCCCGACTAAGGGTTGAACCTGGGCCCCCCGCACTGGGAGCACACAGTCTTACCCACTGGACCACCAGGGAGGTCCCTAAACATTGTCTTAAGAACTAACTATAACTTCTGAAAATGCTGGATTCTGTTGTTTTAAGACTCAGGTGAGCATCTATCATAATAGACTTGCTGGGAGTCCAGCTGAGTAGCTGTGTTGATAGTGTTTACTCCATAAATGGTTAGGTCCCCTGAGGCAGGGATTATGTCTTCAGTATTTCAGCTTGGGAGAAAGATTCTGGGAATTAATTTCATGAAACATATGTGGTTTTTATACTTCAACCTCCTAATTCCATAGGTGCCCAAAGTAGACATCAGGACTCAGTGGATTAGAGCAAGACAGTTTAATACTCTAGCCCAGCAAACAGCAGGAGTGTTACTGTGGCGGCAGTGGTTCCCCTGCCCTCAAGGACCATAGGGCAATGCCATGAACCCACGTGGTGGCCTTTCAAGCAGGAGTTGTGGTGCAACTGAGGAGCCCGGTCCTGAGGGCTCAGTGCCTTCTGCAGCAAACAGTAAGCGAGTCAAGTTCCCTTTCCCGAGGAGTGAGCAGTCATGTGGTCGTTGGACCTGCCTGATTGTCTTCACTGCTAGCTGTGGAGAGGGCTCGGTCAGAGGACAGTTAGGCCTTCAGTTTGTCCTGCTCAGCAAGGCCGTGCAAGGATGCCTGGGGCTCATAGCAGGCTGCTGCTACCAGCGATCTGCCCCTCAGATTACATGCAGTGAAATCCATCCATTTGTTTCATGTAACACCTGATTGAGGTTATTATCAACAGAATCCAAATTAGCATAATGGAGATAATTCTGCAGTGTTGATCTCAGTCATCCACCTCAGGACCCCAGATTCAGCCAAGCGAGTAAGTCCCAGAGGGACTAGTAGGACTTTTTTCAGATACACACGTCTTTTTCTTCCTTAGCATGTGTGGATCGTTCCACCTAACCAGTCGTAATAATCCAGCTCAGCAGGAGGTGTTGGTAGCCACACGTACTCCTCCCTGTTCATCCAGGATGTAGGCCAAGACCAGTCTCTTGTGCTCCACACAAGGTCATTTAGACTAACCTGCTGATCTCCTAGGGCTGCCGTCTCATGGGCTGTGGTAGCTAAAGATAAGGATAGGTTCCTGGTTGTTACCTGTGTGACATGAACTCCCACACCAGGGAACAGTGGACCCAGGAGTCAGTGTGTCCCTGGGTAAGACGGCCTTCTCAGTCCAGGGGGGTGCCATTGACTCTTAGGGACATTGTCCAGGGCAGGGTTGGCAAACAGCAGGCCTTGTGATTTTAGCTTTAGTTCATTAAGAAACATTTTCAAGTCTGCAGTGAAAGCTAGTTTCCAAAGCTATTCATCATTTGATAATAGTGGTTGAGGGCGGTTCTTCTTTCTCAGAAAAACTTTGGTGTCACTTTTGAGCTCAAAAAATTGCAGTGAAATGCTACCACTCTTTAGACGTTGAACTGCTATGTGATAGGGTATGTCAGGATATCCAGCTTAGACTTCTGACAAAAATTCATGAAGCTAATGATTAAGTCCATGACAGCGAGTGAAGTTCACTGTTGAGACTCCTGGCTCATTAGACAGGATAGATTTAAATATTTTCCAGAGTACCTACTGAGGACTGCAGTGAACGAGCATAGGTTTTAAATACCTTGCATTTTCAGTCCTTGTAAATTCGTCTTTTTCTGCTCCGCACAGTTTTGCCACCATCAGTAACACAGCTTGGCGGGTTCCGCTCCGGGGTGTGGTGAATCCGCGTCTCCACGGCTTCTTTGCAGGCGTCCCGTGCGTGGTTGCTCTCTGCAGGCTGTGGCGGCTCTTGAGTCGGTTCTGGCGTGGCGCTGCCCCTAGAAGAGGTGACCGCTGAGCCTTAGGCGTCTGTCAGGGCCGAGGAAGGCCCCTCAGAGTCGTCGCCTTGTAGTTCAGTTAACTGTTGATGTTGTTTCAGTGTCCTCAACTCACGGAGCAGCTGTTCTCTTCAAAAGACGAATAGTATTCAACTTTTGTTTTTTCTGGACACATTTCTTCAGCTGCTGCAATCGAACACAATTTCCTTCCTTGGCTAACAGTGGAGCCCCTTAGAGACTTTGGTTGTGGCCTCGTTTTCATTGCTTATTTCACAAGGAAATTCGTGATGAGATGTTACATTTAAAATTTTCTGATTTTTCTGATGGACTGTCGTGAGTTGGGAATCCAGTGATGAGTGCCTTCAGCCTGGCGACGATGGCGCCACGTCGTGCTCCTTCGCACAGCCAGGCCACCCGGGACTGTGCCGTCGCGTGTGGTGACAGGATGATCTGTGCTCCCCTGTGTCTGAGGAGCGGCTACGTCCCGAGTCCAGCTCTGTTCTTGTGTTGGCATGTGCTCATGCACAGGTGCAGTGAGGCTGGGGGTGCGACGGTGCCCTCTTGTCCCTGCCGTGTCCCTGCTGCGTGGGCTCTGTGGGCGGCTTGTCTCCACTGTCGCTGGAGCAGCGTGGGGAACTCACGGCTGGGTGAGCGTGGCTCAGTTACGCTTTATTTACGGGCACGGAATTTCCTGTGATTTTTACATGTCAAGAAGTACTAATCTTGCCTTTTTTTCAGGCATGTAAAGACGTAAAAGCCATTCTTAGCTTGTGGACTGTGTAAAAATATGCAGGGGGCAGGTTTGGCTGATGGGCCCTAATTTGCTAACCCCCAATGACAGTGCAGAAGGAACATTGTTTTTCTCATTATTATTGAGGAGCTCAGTCTATTTATGCACAAAACTAAATGCTGTGTTTTTGTTTTTGTTTTTTTATTTTTGTCTGCGTTGGGTCTTCGTTGCTGTGCACGGGCTTTCTCTGGTTGAAGTGAGCAGGGGCTACTCTTGGTTGCGGTGCGCGGGCGTCTGATTGTGGTGGCTTCTCTTGTCCCGGAGTGCAGGCTCTAGGCACGCGGGTGTCAGTAGTTGTGGCACGTGGGCTCAGTAGTTGTGGCACATGGGCTTAGTTGCTCCGTGGCCTGTGGGATCTTCCTGGACCAGGGATCGAACCCATGCCCCCTGCATTGGCAGGCGGATTCTTAACCACTGCACCACCAGGGAAGTCCCTGTTGTTTTTTTATATTAAGCCCAAATCCGTTTCCTTTAATCATATTTCTTTTTCTACTAAAATAATTCTTTTTAATTATATAAGTTATATATATATGTATTTGAAAGTATTTAGAAAAGTAAAAAAGTGAAAGAAAAAATCCTATAATCCAGTAACTGAAATGTTGAAATATTAATATTTTCCCACTCTTATAGATACATATAAAGTTGAATTTATGGTTTACAAAAATGAGATCATGTACATGCCATTTTGTGACATTTAAAAAATTAACAGTATACTTGAACATCTGTCCACATCAATAAATAGATATCTCCAGTCTCCTACTGTAGGATATTTAGGATGTTCACCAGTATTTGCTGGTAAAAGGCAATCTGTTAGCCTGCAGATTTTCTTTCCAGTTCTAGCTTCATTTACATTTCTAAAACCTTCCCCTACTAGTTATAGCCTGATAGGTCTAGAAAAGCACTATTTAATAGAACTTTATGCAGTGATGAAAATGTTCTATACCTGCTCTTTTCAGTATTACAGTCACAATCACATGTGAATGCTTGAAATATGACTAGTGCAACTGAGAAACTGAATTTTTAATTTTGTTTGATTTTTATTTAAACTTAAAAAGCTGCATGTGGCTAGTGGCTGTAATATTATTAGACACACAGGTCTAGAACTCAGTTTTTTATCTTCCTCTCTAAGCTAGCCCCTGTTCTTACAGTGATTTGTTAAGGGTACCACCTGCTATCCAGGCTTGAAACACAGGGGTTATCTCTTACATCCAGAACCCACAGTTCCTCCCTTTTCCCTCAGGCTGTTCTACAAAAGAGACTTTCGCTGGTTTTCCTGATCCTGTTACCTGTTGTGTCTCATGTCTGTCATTGCCTTGGAATGTAAACGAGCTATGCTTATTCCTATCTGTATTTTTCCCCTTGAGCTGAGCTGCTCTAGAACAGTAGACTTCTCCGGTAGTGGTTCCTGCTGCTTCCCCTGTCTGTTCTTGTCTCCTTCCCGGGCCCCTGGGAAACTGCATTTAGGCAGGGCCATACAACTAGTCCTAGCCAGTGAAATGTGAGTGCATGGGGTTTGTGGCACTTGTAGGCTGTGACATTTAAGAGTCAGTATGCCTCCTCCCCATTCTTCTTCCCTTGCCTTCTGGATTTAAGGGGGATGTATGTTCCTAAGGGCATAGTTGTAGTAGGGCAGGACCACCATCAGGCAGGGTTGCTGAGTGACTGTATGACACAGTTTCCTTGCATCCAATTTTCTGGGTTAGATACGGAGCACAAGGGAGAGATGGACCTTTGGGTTAAGTTGCTGAAATTGCAGGCTTTATTTATCACTGCAGCATAGACTACCCTGTCCTAATTAACATATCTCCCATATTTACACATTAGGGTGACCAGCTGTCCAGTTTGCCCAGGAGTGAGTAAAACTGGGAAAATCCTGGGCAAACTGGGTGAGTTGGTCACCCTAATACATAAAGTACTTCCCCATCTACCCAAATTCCACTTATTTATGATATTTCTTAACTGTAACAGACTTCATGCTCACAAAAAACCAGGCCTTTTCAACCCCTGTGATTTATTAAGTTTGTAAGGACCTTAAGCAATTACATAAGCCTGTGTTGATCAACTTTTTCCCCCCTGCTTGAGCATAGAATTTTTTTCTACCTGAGCATTGTAGGATCTGAGGAGTTTACCTGCTTTGATGTTTTTGTTTTGTTTTTGAAATTTGGTTGTTATCCTTTTATTGTTTCCTTAAGCCTAAGTACAGAGTATTATGTCAATACATAAATACAAATGTGTATGCTAACTTCATAGAAGGAAAAATTAGGTTCTACTTGCTGTCTTTGCTGCTTTGCTGTCCGATTTGTTATCTAAAATGTGATGTACAACTCCCTTCTATGCCATGCTGTTATAAATAGGGCCTGCTGTAGCATGCATTGGTGCAATGTGGTTAGGGTTTGGTTTCAAATTCATGAAGCAATAGGTGTGAAAAGAAGAGGCTAAAGGAGGTGACCCTATTCATGACTCAAGATTTCTGTCACGTTAAATGTCATTCATTTTTTCCTAAGTGAGTCATGTGCTGGGTACATACTTTTCCTTAAACAGTTAACTCTGAACTTTTCCAGAAGTCAGCTCTTCCAGACCGTGTTAGTTTGTTGCGTATGTTCAAGATTATATATTCTGACTAGTAGAAGTCCTGTTGACTTGCATATATGATGCCAGATAATAACTTGTTATGTTCAACTTTGCATCTCTTAATATAGAGCATCTTGATGTTGTTGTCATTAATCGGGATTTAGTAAGACATTTCTCAGGTTAGGAAGGCGAGTAAGTTCATGTCTGTTAATTAGTCATGTGGCTGTCAAATACATGTCGTGATGCTGGCTTGTTATTCGTTCAGCCGTTAAGCACTAACCCCCAATTCTCCCCTCTTCTCCCTCCCTAGGCAAACACTATTCTACTTTCTGTCTCTGTGAATCTCATCCGAGTGGAATCGCACAATATTTGTTCTTTTGCATCTGGCTTATTTTGCTTAGTATAATGTCTTTAAGGTGCATCCATGTTGTAGCCTGTTTCAGAATTTTACTCCTTTTTAATGCTGAATCATATTACATTGTATGCATAAGCACATTTTGTTTATCTGTTTACTGATGGATATTGGATTATTTCTACCTGTCGACTGTTGTGAACAGTGCTGTTACAAATAATCTGTTTGAATCTCTGCTTTCAATTCTTTTGGGCATGTACCCAGGTGTACAATTGGTGGGTCATTCTATGTTTAATTGTTTTGAGGACGTGCCATCCTTTTTTTCCCACAGTAGCTGCATCATTTTACATTCCAATCAGCAATGCACGGGGGTTCCAACTACTCCACACCCTCACCAATGCTTGTTGTTTCCTGCTTTTTTTGTAACAATCATCCTAACCGGTGTGAAGTGGTATCTCACTATGGTAGCTCATTTCTTTTTATTGCTGAATAATATATCATTGTATGGATGTACCATAGTTTTTTAATCCATTCTCCTATTGAAGAACATCTTGGTTACTTCCAAGTTTTGGCAGTTATATATAAAGCTATTATAAACATTCATGTGCAGGTTTTTATGTAGATACAAGTTTTCAACTCATTTGGGTAATATCAAGGAGCATGATTGCTAGATTGTATGGTAAGGGTATGTTTAGCTTTGTAAGAAACTACCAAGCTGTCTTCTAAAGTGGCTGTACCATTCCCGCCAGCAGTGTATGAGGGTTCCAGTTTCTCTTCATCTTTGCCAAACTTGCTATTGTCCATGTTTTTTGTTATAGCTATACTGGTGGTGTGCAGTGGCACCTCATTGTGGTTTTAATTTGCATTTCCCTAGTAGCCAGTGATGTTGAACATCCTTTTTTTAAAAAATAAATTTATTTTATTTATTTATTTTTGGCTGCGTTGGTTCTTCATTGCTGTGCGCGGCTTTCTGTAGTTGCAGTGAGTGGGGGCTACTTTCGTTGTGGTGCGGTGGCTCCTCCTGTTGTGGAGCACGGGCTCGAGGCGCGCAGGCTTCAGTAGTTGTGGCTCGTGGGCTCTAGAGCACAGGCTCAGTAGTTGTGGCGCACGGGCTTAGTTGCTCCGCGGCATGTGGGATCTTCCCGGACCAGGGCTCGAACCTGTGTCCCCTGCATTGGCAGGCGGATTCTTAACCACTGCGCCACCAGGGAAGCCCTGCAGTTGGAGTTTTGATAGGGATGACATTGAATCTGTAGATCACTTTGGGGAGTATCACCATCTCAAATCAACCTTTCAAGACAGATTCTCATAACCCGATCCCAGTAGTGGTTCACAATTCATTATTTCCAGAGATGTGTACTGTTTATTTTTTTTACATTCTTTCTATCAGGAACAGGAGATGTTTGATCCTGACTACTATGAACCCAGAGTTTTGAGTGGGTGCTCGTTGGATTTTCTTTGCATTCTTCTCTTTAGATCCATCCTTCCTCAAATCTCTCCCCTAATCTGCAGGATAGCTGGGGATGTGGTAACTGGAGCTTGGAAACTACTGTTATGATTTGACTATTTTGGAATCTTGTTGTTTCTTTTTTTTTTTTCTTTTTTAGCTGTGTTGGGTCTTCGTTGCTGTGCGTGAGCTTTCTCTCGTTGTGGCGAGCAGGAGCTACTCTTGGTTGCGGTGCACGGGCTTCTCATTGCAGTGGCTCCTCTTGTGGAGCGTGGGCTCTGGGCACACGGGCTTCAGTAGTTACAGCACGCGAGCTCAGTAGTTGTGGCGTGTGGGCTTAGTTGCTCCGTGGTATGTGGGATCTTTCCAGACTAGGGCTCAAACCCGTGTCCCCTGCACTGGCAGGCAGACTCTCAACCACTGCACCAGTGGGGAAGTCCAGAATTTGTTTCTTAAAAATCTGGTTTCTTACTCGTCCAGTATGGTATCATTTGGAGTATTTGTTTTTGCTATTGAATGAATAATTGAACTATGTTGTCTGTACTATTCAGTAGATGTTTGATTATAATCTGATTTGATTATAATTTGATTATAATTATTTGGGTTGTCAAGAGCAGTATTTGTCAAGTCTAATTGCCTGAACACTTATTAAAACAAAGATTATGGAGCCCTGCCCCAGACCTACTGAACCAGATGCTTCATACTGGGTCCTGGGAATCTGTATCTTTAATTATTACTTCATTATTATTTATTTAATATTCTCTCAGTAATTTTAATGTGCCCCAGTTTGGGGAACCATAGATTTAGAAAGCATTTGCTCTGGAAGGTCTAGGCCATACATACAGCTGTTCTAAGCTTGTTGGTCTGATATTCATTTTGAGTGCATTTCAGGGCTGGAGTATGATGATTGCTGACTCACCTGACCATTCCTTTGACACGGAGGTGGGTGGGATTTAGTGTACTAATGTCTGTTTATCTTTGAGATATTTTTCTGGGTTTATAGTGCAGGATTTATGCTGCATTGGTGGTACTGCCTAGCTCTGTGCTTTTGAAATCAGGGTGGGGTGGGGGCTGGTTGAGTGAAAAGCAGTGAATCTGTCTGTGTCATTGGTTATTAAAGAAATAGCCTTTTGTATCCTGACAGCAGTAGACTTTTTCTGGTTTAGGTTTTCCACATGGCTTATTATCAAGTACGACAACTTGTCATGTGTAATTAGCATCACATTAGTCTCATGAGAATAGGTACGCCTTTAATCAGCTGCTTTTCTTTAATCGGGCAGGATGAGGCATACGGTAACCAAGACATTCCTGTCATTTACTTTGCGGCCTGGTGGTGGTGTTGGTGGTGCTGTGATGCGTGTGAAGGTGTGTATGTGTCTTAGGTGTACAGATTTTCCTGAAAGGGGCAGATGGCAGATAAAACATTCATATATTCCTTATTTTTCATTCACTGTACTTCAAAAATTGTAATTGTATGTTTTTGAATTCAGTAATAATTTTACTTATCAGAATATCTACTTTCTAATCTTGTTTCTGTATAATTTATTTGAGCTTGGGCAAGTCATTTCTGAAAACTCTCATAAGCTTGGAGATGGTGGTTGAGGTCTTATTCTTTCCATTCCTCCTCCTCAGTGTTCTCCATCACAATCCATCACCATAAATAAACGTTCTCGTTACTGTCCTGTGTAGGTAGTTGTTCTGTATTCTTACTCTCTTACATAAAATGACTACTCATTTTCTTTATTTCTTTTAACTTTTGTCATTTGAGGTAGCCTCAAAATATACTGATAACTTTTAAAAATTCCTCTGAATATATTTATAACTTTTATTTTATTGTCTTTTTCTTAAGTGTCCTTTCTTTCCAGCAGAGTTGTCATGTTATACATTGTAATGCTTTGAGTCTTCATTGCAGTGACAGTGATAGCTATTGCTATCAAGTATTCATGTACTTTTTTAGTCCTTACTTGACCCAAGACTAGGACAAAGGGACTACCTCAAATATTTTGTAGTTTGTAATCAGGTCAGATTAATGATAATAAACTATAATATCATTGAATGATATAAGACAGTATATATTTAAGTGTTAAAGTATGTGGCGCAGATTAAATGATATATGTGTTCAAACATCAGTGATACGTAAGTAGTCAGTGAAGTTACTGTGGAAAAGTAGAGAGACTTAAATTGCTCCTTGCAGGGAATTCTCTGGCGGTCCAGTGGTTAGGACTCGGCACTTTCACTGCCGAGGGCCCGGGTTCAATCCCTGGGCGGGGAACTAAGATCCTGCAAGCTGCCCGGCGAGGCCAAAAAAAATTGGGACTTCCCTGGTGGTTCAGTGGTTGGGAATCTGCCTGCCAATGCAGGGGGCATAGGTTTGAGCCCTGGTCCGGGAAGATCCCACGTGCCACAGAGCAACTAATCCTGTGCGCCACAACTACTGAGCCTGCGTTCTAGAGCCCGCGAGCCACAACTACCGAGCCCGCACGCCTAGAGCCCGTGCTCTGCAACAAAGAGAAGCCCCCACTTGCCGCAACTAGAGAAAGCCTCTACGCAGCGACAAAGACCCAACTTCAGCCATAAATAAATATATTAATTAATTAATTAATTTAAAAAAATTGGTCCTTGCAGGGTGGACAGAATTAAATAATCAGGAAAAGGAAGAGCAGTCCAGATTAGGTGAAAATGTCTTTTTTTGTTAGTGAAGAAATTGGCAGTGAGTTCATACTGGGTGGGAAGAGGAATTAATTTTTTAAAATTTCTTACCATATATCATTTAATGTGCCTTATAATTAATACATAATGGGAATAAATAAATAAATTCCCATCAAGTCAGAATAGGAAGACTACATTTCCATAGTGGGAATAATAGGTCATAGATATGTAGTCTGTAGGGTCCTATACAGTAATCCTAGCATTGAGCAGCGAATTTGGTTCTAAGGCAAAGCCAAAAATAAGTGAAGGTGTACAGTAGGTCCTCCTCATCCATGGGGAATATGGTCCAAGATTCTCAGGGGATTCCTGAAACGGTGCCCGTTAGTACCAAACCCTGTGTGTACTGGTGTTTTCCTATAATAATGGGCGGGTGGTGTATACAGTCTGGATATGCTGGGTATGTTTCAGGTCTCAGGTGGGATGGAGCAGGACCCCACCAGATTTCACGACACTAATCAGAATGGCGTGTAATATAAAAGCATTTAATTTTATTTCTAGAATTTACTACTCAGTATTTTCCAACCGTGGCTGATTGCGGGTAACTGAAACCACAAAGGGGACTACTGCATTTAGTTCCCAGGATTTTTTTCCCATAACCAGAAGCTCTACTATTTTCTTTAAAGTGGAATGTTATTCTTTAAGAGAATTGTTTTTTCACTTAGAGCTTTATTATATAGGACACAAAGAAGTGCAGTAGAAAATGTCAATATCAAATACAGTATTACATTTCAAGACACTTTCTTAATGTAATTGTGGATAAAAGCTAAGGAAATGGCACCAAAGTACAGCTCAGTTATAACAAATAGGTAATATTATCTGGGGATTTTTCTGTTGTTTCAGCTTAATTTGAGTATAAAATCTAGAATGCAAGGAATGGAGGGACTACTTCTCATGTCAGGAAACCTTATAAAAAGGTTCATCCAGCAGGTTGTATTCCCTGGAAAGAGTCTGAAATATTCAGGAGCTCTGTATTTCTGATTAAGGACAGGTCAGAAGCGAGCTGGCCGATGTTGAGTTTGAGATGTTTTTGCAGAACTTAAAAGGCTAACCCAAGCTCTTCAACATGGTGGCCACCCTGCTTCTGCTGTGGAAGTGCATGTGAAGGAGGATCAGGTAGGTAAGAGAAGGGTTTGTCTTAAAAGCACTGTGTTTACTGTAGCTCATGGCAGTGACTGATCAGAATTCTTCCATTGTTGAGCACGGCAGAGATTATTTGAGCCTGGAAAAAGTTTGAAGGCAAGTCTCTTCGAGGCAGTCACATCTGCTGGAAATTTGGAAAACCAGGGACCTTCTGGTACTCAGGACTGTAGCTTCCTCGTAAAACTTCCCACATGAATTTATTGTCAAATGTACGCTTATATTTTAAAAATTAACTTTCCTTCTGTATTTTTTAATATAAATTAAACTCTGTTGGACATGTGTTCAGGAAAAAATATATTTTAGTTTTATTTTTTTAATATTTATTTATTGGTTGCATCGGGTCTTAGTTGCAGCATCCAGGCTCTTTGTTGTGGTGTGCGGGCTTCTCTCTAGTGGCACGTGGACTCAGTAGTTGCAGCATGTGTGCTTAGTTGGCCTGCGGCATGTGGGATCTTAGTTCCCCGACCAGGGATCGAACCTGTGTCCCCTGCATTGCAAGACGATTGTTAACCACTGGACCACCAGGGAAGTTCCTGTATTTTAGTTTTAGATCAATTGATATTAAGCCATTCTCTCGCAGCAATTGAAGAGTGAGAGTAACTGTTGGTGTTCTAACAGACACTTTATGTCACTTGGCATTATCTAAACTGTCAGAAGGTTGTTTCTGCTGGTCCAGACTGTTAGAGTACTGAAAGCAGATTCTGTATGAGCATCATTGATTAGAAATCTATGATAAGCTGATTCTGTTCACAGGGACAAGGTTTGGGGAAAGATCACTGTGCAGTGGTAACAACCCATTTCAGAGAGTCAGAAGGATTGGTGGGTGGGAGCCACTATCTTTTGAGCATTTTTGATGTGGTGGAGCTTAACTAATTTATCTCACTGCCCTTGACAGCTTCTCTTTGTGGTAGGTATTACTTTCCTGTTCACGTAAGAGGAGAGGTTCAGGAAGATTATTTTCGTTGCCTAAAGTCACGTGTAATGAGCTGGAATGCTTGGCCCCAAAGCTTACCTTCCCCTTTACTGAGACGCCTTCCAGGAAGCCAGACAGAGAGAGAGAATTTCAGTGAAAGAAATAAGATTGACCCCAAATAATTCCTCAGTCTGTTGACCCCAAATAATTCCCCAGTCTGTGTTTGCCTTGTTTTAATAATGTTACGTATATTCTAGAAGTCTCTTTACCTACTGTAATTATATTAATCAGTGATGTTGTAGAGCCGTCTAAACTACAGATTACTTTTTTTTTTTTTTTTTTTTTTGCGGTACGCGGGCCTCTCACTGTTGTGGCCTCTCCCATTGCGGAGCACAGGCTCCGGACGTGCAGGCTCAGCGGCCATGGCTCATGGGCCTAGCCGCTCCGTGGCATGTGGGATCTTCCCAGACCGGGGCACGAACCCGTGTCCCCTACATCGGCAGGTGGACTCTCAACCACTGCACCACCAGGGAAGCCCCAGATTACTTTTAAAAGGAAAACCTGTTCTAATTATAAGCAGTACTTGAGATTTATTACAAGTCTGGAAGTGAAATAAGCCAGTTCCTGAAAGACAAGTGTTGTATGATTCCACTTGTATAGAGTACTTAGAGTAGTCAGAACTGAGAGAGAAGTAGAATGGTGTTTGCCAAGGGCTGAAGAGAAGAGGTAATGGAGAGTTACTGTGTAGTGGGTCTAGATGAAAAGAGTTCTGGAGATGGATGGTAGCACAACATTATGAATGTATTTAATACTACTGAACTGTACACTTAAAAATGGTTAAGATGGTAAATTTTGTTAGATGTATTTTACCACAGTAAAAAAAAAATTGGAAAAACAAAACCTATATGTAATGATAGATTTTTATGCTTTATGAGAATTTACAAAGATTACCTTATTCATAGGATACATTTTGTCTTCAAATTTTGCATAAGATTGTGTTTTTTTTTTAAATTTATTTTTGACTGCGTCAGGTCTTAGTTGCAGCATGCGGGATCTTTCTTTGCACTTCATGGGCTTCTCTCTAATTGTGGCACTTGGGCTTAGTTGCCCGGTGGCACGCAGGATCTTAATTCCCTGACCAGGGATCAAACCCTTGTCCCCTTCATTGGAAGGCAGATTTTTTTTTAATTGTTTATTTTTGGCTGTGTTGGGTCTTTGTTACTGCGTGTGGGCTTTCTCTAGTTGCAGCGAACAGGGGCTACTCTTCGTTGTGGTGCGCGGGCTTATCATTACAGTGGCTTCTCTTGTTGCGGAGCATGGGCTCTAGGCACACAGGCTTTAGTAGTTGTGGCACGTTGTGGGCTCAGTAGTTGTGGCTCACAGGTTTAGTGGCTCCACGGCGTGTGGGAACTTCCCGGACCACAGCTCAAACCTGTGTCCCCTGCATTGGCAGGCGGATTCTTAACCACTGCGCCACCAGGGAAGTCCCTGTGTCTGTTTTGTGTAATTAAAAAACTTATCAACTTTTTTAGGTATAATTAAGAAAAATTGCATATATTTAAGGTGTACTGCGTGATGGTTTCATATAAAAGTACACTGTGAAATGGTTACCACAAGCAAGCTAATTAGCATTCATTACCTCACATGGTTACTGTTTTTTTTTTTTTTTTTTTTTTTTTTCTTTTTGCGGTATGCGGGCCTCTCACTCTTGTGGCCTCTCCCGTTGCGGAGCACAGGCTCCGGATGCGCAGGCCCAGCGGCCATGGCTCACGGGGCCAGCCGCTCCGCGGCATATGGGATCCTCCCAGACCGGGGCACGAACCCGTATCCCCTGCATCGGCAGGCGGACTCTCAACCACTGCGCCACCAGGGAGGCCCCTGTTTTGTTTTTTTTCTCTTCTCCCTCACCCCTCTCCCCCTGGCAACCACCTGTTTGTTCTCTATGAGTCTGTTTCTGTTTTCTTATGTTGGCTCATTTGTTTTGTTTTTTTTAGATTCCACATATAAGTGAGATCATATGGTATTTGTCTTTCTCTGTCTGACTTATTTCACTTAGCATGATACCCTCTGGGTCCATCCATGTTGTCACAAATGGCAAGATTTCATTCTTTTTTTTTATACTTGAGCAGTATTCCATTGTATTGGGTTGGCCAAAAAATTCATTCGGGCTTTTCTGTTACATCTTACAGAAAAACCCAAACGAACTTTTTGGCCACACACACACACACACACACACACACACACACCAAATCTTCTTTATCCATTCATCCGTTGATGGACACTTAAGCTGTTTCCATATCTTAGCTATTGTAAATAGTTCTGCATGAACATGGGTGCCTCTGTGTGTGTGTGTGTGTGTGTGTGTGTGTGTGTATGTGTGTATCTTTTTAAATTATTTTCTTCAGAATAATACCTGGAAGTGGAATTCCTGGATTGTAAGGTAGTTCTATTTTTAATTTTTTGAGGAACCACCATATTGTTTTCCATATCAGCTGTATCATTTACATTTCCATCAACAGTGCATGACCTCGCCAACATTTGTTATTTATTGTCTTTTTGGTAATAGCCATTCTGACAGGTGTGAGGTGATAATCTCATTGTGGTTTTGATTTTCATTTTTCTGATGATTAGTGATGTTGAGCATCTTTTCATGTGCCTGGTGGCTATCTTCTTTGGAATGTCTGTTGAGGTCCTGTGCCCAATTTTAATAGAGTTTTTTTTTTTTAATGTCTAGTTGTATGTGTTCTTCGTATATTCTGGATAGTATCATTTGCAAATATCTTCTCCCATTCATTAGGCTGTTGTTTTGTGGCTAGTTTTCTTCACTGTGCAAAATCTTTTTAGCTTAATGTAATCCCGTTTATTTTTGCTTGTGTTTGCCTTGCCTGAGGAGACATATCCAAAAAAATATTGCTAAGATCCATGTCAAAGAGCATACTGCCTATGTTTTCTTCTAGAAGTTTTATGGTTTCAGGTCTTATAAGTCTTATAAGCCTTTACTCCATTTTGAGTTTTCTTGTGTGTGTATATGGTGTGAGAAAGTGTTCCAGTTTGATTCTTTGCATATAGCTGTCCAGTTATCCCAACATTTTTATTTTAATATTTATTTATTTATTTTGGCTGCTCTGGGTTTTAGTTGCAGTATGTGGGATCTTTGTTGCAGCATGTGGGATATTTTAGTTGCAGCATGTGGACTTCTTAGTTGTGGCATGCGAAGTCTTAGTTGTAGCGTGCATGTGGGATCTAGTTCCCTGACCAGGGGTTGAACCCCGGGTCACCTGCATTGGGAGCAAGGAGTCTTACCCTCTGGACCACCAGGGAAGTCCCTTCCAACATTTATGGAAGATGCTATCTTTTCCCTATTGCCTCTATTGTTGTAGATTAATTGCCCATATAAGCATAGGTTTATTTCCAGGCTCTCTGTTTTGTTCCATTGATCTTTGTGTCTGTTTTTGTGCCAGTACCATATTGTTTTGATTCCTGTAGCTTTGTAATATAGTTTGCAATCAGGAGTGTGATACCTCCAGATTTGTTCTTCTTTCTCAAGATTGTTTTGGCTATTCAGGGTCTTTTGTGTTAGCTGTGGGGTTGTCATATATGGCCTTTATTATGTTGAGGTATATTCTCTCTTTACCCACTTTGTTGAGAGTTTTTTTTTTATCATAAATGGGTTGAGAGTTTTTATCATAAATATCATAAAAGCTTTTGAATTTCATCAAAAGCTTTTCCTGCATCTGTTGAGATGGTCATATGATTTTTATTCTTCAGTTTGTTAAGGTGGTGTATAGCATTGATTGATTTGCAGATATTGACCCATCCTTGCATCCCTGGAATAAATTCCACTTGATCGTGGTGTATAATCCTTTTAGTGTACTGTGTATTGTTGGAGTTGGTTTGCTAATGGTTTGTTGAAGATTTTTGCATCTGTGTTCATCAGTGATATTGGCTTATAATTTTCTTTTTTTGTGATATCTTTGTCTGGTTTTGGTATTGGGTTGATGCTGGCCTCATGGAATCAGATTGGAAGCATTCATTCCTCTGCAATTTTTTGGAATAGTTTGAGAAGGATTGGTACAATATTAACTCCTCTCTAAATGTTTGGTAGAATTCACCTGTGAAGCTGTCTGGTCTATGACTTCTGTTTTGGGAGAGGTGTGTTTTTTTTATTGTTTTGTTTTTTTGCGGTACGCGGGCCTCTCACTGTTGTGGCCTCTCCTGTTGCGGAGCACAGGCTCTGGACGCGCAGGCTCAGCGGCCATGGCTCACGGGCCCAGCCGCTTCACGGCATGTGGGATCTTCCCGGACCGGGGCACGAACCCGCGTCCCCCTGCATCGGCAGGCAGACTCTCAACCACTGTGCCAGCAGGGGAGCCCTGGGAGAAGTTTTTAATTACTGATGCAATTTTATTACTGGCAGTGGGTCTATTCATATTTTCTATTTCTTCCTGATTCAGTCTTGGGAGATTGCATGTTTCAAGGAATTTATCCATTTCTTCTAGGTTGTCCATTTTATTGGTGTACAGTTGTTTATAGTAGTCTCTTATGATCCTTTGTGTTTCTGTGGTGTGGATTGTACCTTCTCCTCTTTCACTTTTTTTTTTTTTTTTTTCTTTTTGCGGTATGCGGGCCTCTCACTGTTGTGGCCTCTCCCGTTGCGGAGCACAGGCTCCGGAAGCGCAGGCCCAGAGGCCATGGCTCACGGACCCAGCCGCTCCGCGGCATATGGGATCCTCCCAGACCGGGGCACGAACCCGTATCCCCTGCATCGGCAGGCGGACTCTCAACCACTGCGCCACCAGGGAGGCCCTCCTCTTTCACTTTTTATTTTACTTGGGTTCTCTCTTTTTTTCTTCATGAGTCTGGCTAAAGGTTTATCAATTTTGTTTAGCTTTTCAAATAACCAGCTCTTAGTTTCATTGATCTTTTCTGAGTTTAGCCTCTATTTCATTTATTTCTGCTCTGATCTTTATGATTTCTTTTCTTCTAACTTTGTGCTTCGTTTGTTCTTCTTTTTGTAGTTCTTTTAGGTGTAAGGTTAGGTTGGTTATTTGAGATTTTTCTTGTTCCTGAGGTAGGCTTGTATTGTTACAAGCTGCCCTCTTAGAACTGCTTTTGCTGCGTCCCGTGGATTTGGGATTCTTGTGTTTCTATCTCCGTTTGTCTCCAGGTATTTTTAAATTTCCGTTTTGATTTCTTCAGTGACCCACTGGTTGTTTAGTAGCATATTGTTTTAGGTAATGTTTTAAAATTTTTATGTATGTAGTTTCAACTAAGACATATATATATATATATATATAGGCAGAAATGTTAAATGAAATGTCATTAAATAAAATATATATTAACCATGACATTGAGGGGATCCTTTCTGTTGCATTTCAACTAGAAATACCTAAGGAATTTTATATTTTCCACAGAAAAACCTTTTGAGGGTCTGAGTTTTATTTTAGTTAGTCTCAGCTCAGAAGGAAAGTGTTTTATGTAGCCTGAAGAAAAATTATTTTTGTCAACTTTGAAAGTTGAAATCTAATCAGATAATCTGTGAGATATAGAAATGTTTATTAACCTTTTATTTTTCAAATGAATTTTAAAGGCCTGCAGATGCTCTAAGTTTCTTGACCTAAATTAAATTAGTAAGCTCATCTTTGAATTCAGAATTTTTTGTTTGCAAAGGATGAAAGCATATTAAAGCCTAAAACCTCTGTTTATAAAACTTGTCAGTGATACAAACAACTGTAAAAGTACTGGGAATATATAAGATAAATACATTCTGAATATAAATACATTCTGAATGGGAGGAGTGAGCCATCATAGTTGGATTCAGTGTTTCAGATGGAATGATGACACTCTGCCCCAGCTATCTGGGGCAGGAAAAGTTAGTACATTGTTAAGCATCTGGCTTATTTTTCTCCTTTGGAGTCTTCCTCTTTGTTCTCCGTTCTGTGCTACAGACCAGGACCTTACTTTTCCTTTTACTGCATGAGAATAGCTTGTGCCCCATACTTTTGGTATATTCATGGTTTTCTTAATTTGGAGGATATAAATCTTTTGATGATAATGGGCCTTCTCTTGAGCTGCAGTTTGCATGAAGATGTGAAGGTAAGGGGCCGTGAATGTCATTTTCAGGAGACATTATCACTGATCTAGACAGCCTTTTAGGTTTCCTTTTCTGTTATGTCAGAACTGTTTCTGAGCTGTTTCCTTCCTAGCAGCCCAACCAGATGAGGAGGAGGACACAGCCTGCATTAGTGGCT
Organism: Mesoplodon bidens; assembly: GCF_964165515.1. Taxonomy (NCBI): domain Eukaryota; kingdom Metazoa; phylum Chordata; class Mammalia; order Artiodactyla; family Ziphiidae; genus Mesoplodon; species Mesoplodon bidens. The sequence goes on along the minus strand of NC_138167.1, from coordinate 118,466 downwards.
CTGTACTCACACGGGCCTGAATTCCAGTCACAGCTCCTCCATAGTCGTGGGACAACCTACCCAGGCCTCAGCTTCCTCATCTTTATATTATCTCCTAGCCCTTAGTCAAGATAATGAGTTTTGATTTTGTATTTTCTGACTTAATGCTTAAAATCCTACCCATATTCTAATGTTTTCTTTCCCCGTCTTTCACTAGTAATCTTTCTTATTGGTTTCAGGGGTTCAACAGGATATAGCTTCACAATCTCTGGATCAAGAAGTTTTATTAAAAGTTAAAACTGAAATTGAAGAAGAGCTAAAATCCCTGGACAAAGAAATTGCTGAAGGTCTCTTTATCCTTATTTTCCTAGTTAATTGGTGGGTTGTTTGGTGTTTTTTTTGTTTTGTTTTTTTTACAGTGGAGTGTTCACAACATTTCATTACACAGCTTCATGGGTCTGGGATTATAGGTGAAGCTAGAACGTACCTCTTTCTTTCCCGGGGGAATCTGTTTATAAGTTTCTAAACTATACCCAACAGAGTAGATGGAGCCTTTCCTGGTGTTAAGTAATGGACTAAACAGTCATGTTAAGGTACTACTTTCCCTTCATTGTGATTGATATCTTTATATTAATAACACTAAAGGGAGAAATGGAAGCGTGCTTTCATTTTTCATGTGCTATAGATGGTGGTGGCAGTGATAACATTCTTAACACCACCAAAAGAAACACTATATACTTTGACAGTAACTTCCCACTTCTAGTCCCACCAGTCCCCTGTCTCCATCCCCAATCCATCTGCCTTCTGTCTCCATGCATTTGCCTATTATGGGTCTACACGTAAATGGAATCATACACTGGGTGGTGTTTTGTGACTGGCTCTTTCACTTAGCATAGTATTTTCAAGGGTCATCCACGTGGTAGCACAGATCAGTACTTCATCCCATTGTATGAGGAATAATATCCCACTGTGTAGATACAACATATTTTGTTTATCCATTCATCAGTTGATAGATATTTAGTTTGTTTCCACTTTTTGGCTATTATGTATAATGATGCTATGAATATTCATGTTCAAGTTTTTGTGTAGATGTGTATTGCCCAGTAATTTTTATTTTTTTATTTTTATTTTTTTGGGTTTTTTTTTTTCTTTTTTTTTTTTTGGCCGTGCCACACGGCTTGCTGGATCTTAGTTCCCGACCAGGGATCAAACCTGGGCCCATGACAGTGAAAGTGCTGAGTCCTAACCACTGGACTGCCAAGGAATTCCCTGCCCAGTAATTTTTAACAAAAAAACCCAGAAATCATGTTTATAAATCAGCTCCCTGTTAGTAAAGAAAAAATATAAATAGAAATTTACAAAAATCCAGAAACCTAATGTTAATGTTCTCTTTTATTTTCCTTTACTGACATTTTTAACTGATTAATGTTATAGTTCTGTTTTAATCCTTGTCCATTTCTGACAGCAGTACTGCATGGCAAAATGGGCAAAAGGCAGAAAAGAAAATGGCAGCGAAGGCTTATATGCACTTCCTCATCGAACCTGTATTCCCCAAGACTTAGCATCAGAGTGGGCGTTCTCAGGCCTGCTCAGACCATGCAGCATCTGTGAACTTTGTAGCCATGTATATCTTTCTTGAAGAAATACATACTTAACTCTAGTGAAATTTGCAGCCTTCTAGGAGCAGGCTTTGGATTAATGCAATAAATGCTTTATGGAGGTTATTGATAACCCTTGGGAGTGGGTACAGGCCACCTGCTTTCCTGGAAGTCTGTGCCCTGCATCCCATTTGTACCCTGGACCAGGGATGATCTGGCCTCTCCTTCCTGCGGTTAGAGCAGGGCTGCGTCTGTGTAACAGGGAGTGAGGAAGCAGAGGAGAAGCTGGCTGTGTGAGCGGGCGGCTTGTATACTTGTGAATTACATCCGTGTGCGTGAGTGCGAGTCTGGAAGGTCACTCTGAAAGGGAGTGAAAGTCATGGGGTCCTCTAAGGTGGAATAACTGATGAGAATCTGGTTTAAGAAGAGCCACGTTTGTAAAGGTAAAAACAAATCTTAAGAGAGGGGTGATAGAGCTGGCAGTTGCTCTCATTTATCATTCTTGGACTGAATGGGTCTGCGGTAATATACAAAATTGGTTTGTGTATTTTGCCATGTCAGTTTAGCCTTTTTCTTCTTTGAAACTAAGGTTTTTCATAAAAATCTTTCCTTAAAGAAAAAAAACCTCTAAATTGAAGGCCTTTCAAAGGAAACATTAATATCCCATAACGATTATCTGACATTTTTAAGTGGCTTATAACTAACTGTTAGCTAGTCCCCAGTAGTTGGCATCCCAACCGCCTGAGCTTTTACAGCACAGCTTCTGGCATTGCTCATTAACTTGGGTTTTCCTTCTGTCATCTTCAGCCTTCGCCAGCACAGGCTTCGACCGCCACACTTCGCCCGTGTTCAGCCCTGCAAACCCCGACAGCTCCATAGAGGACTGCTTGGCTCACCTCGGGGAGAAGGCGTCGCAGGAGCTGAGGGCGCCTCTGCTCGGGGCCTTGCAGACGCTCCTCAGCCGGTGAGTCCCCACGGTCTCTGTGCTCTTAAGCCTCTGTTTTAGGTGAACGGTGTCACTTCTTTTCTCACTTACTTGTCTTCACTTTTTCTTTTTTTGCTTTCCCAAGTCATCTCTGTTTGTGTTTTGAGCAGTGATTTAACTGTTCCAGCATGAATTTGACCATTTGTATTGACTTGTTGGGCTGTCAGGTTTCCACAAATGCTTTCACCGGTTGTAAACACAAGCTGTTTCACTTGTGCTGACCATTTTTTACCAGCACTCCCTCGTGACCAGCGTTAGTGGCGTGACTGGGGTTTTATTCACTGTACTGCGGGGTTGACGTTGTGTCTCCGTTTGGGCCGTCCTGGATGTTGCTCCACTTCGGGGTGCACACCTACCTGTGGAACCGCTGCCACAGTCCTGCTGTGGGAACTTCTTTCCTAGCTGTCGTGCTGGCTGTTAAAGCCAGAGGCAAGAAGCTCATCATGAAAGTATATGAAGTAGAACCAAGTCATTTATGGTAAACCTTAAAAATTTGTTTCCCTTAATTCTTTGATGAGAATCATTAACAGATTGGTGTGAATTTTAAAAAATGTTTGGTTTAATGAAGATAGATGACTAAAACAAGGTGAAGACTGTTCCTTCACTCAAGGGGCCAACATTCAGATGCCAAATTACTGTTGTAGTAAAGTAATCCCTAACTTTCACAAAGGCAACGGTTATACATTACCATTTGTTAGAAGAAAGCAATTTCGGTTTAAGGATGATTCAGTTTGTTTCCGCATATTTTGGTGACATGAGCAAATGTAAAAATCCCAGCTATACATAAGAAACAGTGAAATGAAAATCATATTTGGATTTTCTTAACTTTATACATAGAACGTTTAAAAATAAATGTGGAGAGAAAATTCTGGGTGTGGGGAAGTAAAACCGAGACAGGAAATCTGGAGGCACAGCAGTGGCTTTCAGAGTGCTGTGAGGAGGTGAGGGGCGGTGGTTGGGCCCGCTCCACTCTTCTTAAGCCAGAGCAGCCATACTTGCATGGAGTTTGTATATTGAGCTTTCATCTTAGATTTGAAGGAGCTTACTGTGTGGCCAATACAGACATAAAGAACTTGTAAAAGCAGTTGGGACTGGGAGTAAAGTAACTGAGAAGCATAGGGCAAAAAATGGTCTCCAGCTTTGATGCAGAGACTATTTGTGTCAAGTCATTTCACTCTGCCATCGCTTCTCTGTTCATTTCAACTTTACGGGGATATTACGAGCTCTCCAAAGAACCGCATTATAGTTTTATATGTGTACAATGTATGTGAAGAACAGTATTATAGTATGTGTATTTGGAGTCCTTTTCATGATCTACAGGACAAATTGATCTTTTCACTACAAAGTAAATTATATTTTAAAAAATACAGTCTTGGATGAATATTTGTTTTGTTTTCCCCCAAAGCTTAACAACTTCAAAAAGTTATTAATATCCTGAAAGTAACTGATGTTGAACTAGAAGTATTATACAGGTTGATGGCAGTATTTTTTTTTTTTTTTTTGCGGTACGCGGGCCTCTCACCGCCGCGGCCTCTCCCGTTGTGGAGCACAGGCTCTGGACGCGCAGGCCCAGCGGCCACGGCCCACGGGCCCAGCCGCTCCGCGGCACGCGGGACCCCCCCAGACCGGGGCACGAACCCCCGACCCCTGCATCGGCAGGCGGACTCCCAACCACTGCGCCACCAGGGAAGCCCTGATGGCAGTATTTTTAAGGTGGAAAATACCACTTATTCCCCCAAACAGTTTTGTTAAAGTAGGGAAACTAATCCTGAACTCTTCATACAGCCAAGCACCAGCAATCTGAAAAGTTTTTCCCCTTGAATTCCCTGGCAGTCCAGTGGTTAGGACTTTGCCATTTCACTGCCGAGGGCACAGGTTCGATCCCTGGTCCGGGGATCTAAGATTCTGTGAGCCGCACAGTGCGGCCCAAAAAAAAAAAAAAGAAAAAGAAAAGTTTTTCCCCTCCTCTTTCTTCTTTGCTGAATTCAAGTAGCTCGTTAGATAGGGCTGATTTTTTAACTACTTATTTTTCTACGTTTAAGATTTCCTTTGAGGGCTTCTCTGGTGACGCAGTGGTTGAGAGTCCGCCTGCCGCTGCAGGGGACACGGGTTCGTGCCCTGGTCCGGGAAGATCCCACATGCCGCGGAGCGGCTGGGCCCATGATCCATGGCCGCTGAGCCTGCGCGACCAGAGCCTGTGCTCCACAACGGGAGAGGCCACAACAGTGAGAGGCCCGCGTACCGCAAAAAAAAAAAAAAAAAAAGGTTTCTTTTGAGTGTTTTAATCTGCTGGATCTTTTATGTGCATATATGTGTGTACGTATAATGTTTCAGATCATGTTTCATTCTGAAGGATGCTAAAGTACTTTAGCCTGATAGACAGATTCCGCGTAAGGACTGGCATGGTGCACAGCGCAGCAGGCAGTTCAGGAAAGGACGTGAAGGGACTGACGCACGGAAGCAGAGCTGCAGGGAGCAAGAGGCAGGTTAGACGGTAGCGTGTCTGCTTCAGGCCTGTGTTACAGCCACCTAGTGTGTCGCCCGGATCTTCTAACAGTTGTACGCTTACTTTAATGGCAGTGCGATAGCAGGAAGGTCGCACATAACATCTTATTAAGACGGTCATCCCTCATATCTTAACTCCTCAGTGTCACTGTGCTGTTACATTATATTGGCTTACAGAAAAGAACTATACCTGTGTCATCAGAACTGTTCTCTGAAACATCTAGAGCCACACGCTGTCCAGCAGATAAATGCAGGTCACATGTATGTAATTTAAAATTTTCTAGCAGCCACGTAAAAATATTACATACAGATTTTAAATATATTTTATTTAACTCAATGTATTAAAACTATTATAGTTGGAACATGTATTTATTATAAAAATTATTGGTGAGATGTCGTAGGTTCTTTCTTTTTAGCGAGTCTCTGCAGTCTGGTGTGTTCCTCAATAATACTGAGGATTATTGGACCTCGTTACCCTGGTCCAGATGCTCGTTGGCTACATGGGGCATCAGTGTGTCGTGGCCCATTTCAAAATCCTAGGAGCAGTGGCGTGTCCTTTGGAGCCAGCACTAACTGGGTGTGAATTCCTATTCCTCTGTTGCTGCTTGCAGCCCTGTGGATTTGGGACAGTCTCTTAGCTTTTCTGAGCTTCACTTTCCTAGTATGCAATAGAATATAAAACACAAATATATAAGAATATAAAACATAGCAATAGGCTACCAGTAAGTGTACCTGTTATCAATCTTAAATATTCATAGGCTGAAGAGACCACCACGGGGTGGTCAGAGCAGAAAATGCCTTTGGAATGGATTTTAAAATCCTACAAAAGCAAGACTCCTCTCCTTTTTTACATATATGTTAATTCTTTGCCAACAAAAGGCGGTGGGGGGAGGGGGGAGGTAAATCTTTACTAAATCTGTTGTCCAGGAGCCTTGGTGCCTTCATGTGTAAGTTGCTGTGGGGTGTCTTTGTCGTTGCTGTTAATTTGCACATGGCCCACGCTGAGAATGCAGCACTCACATCCACCCCCTCCGTAAACGAGTGTCTGTACGACAGGAATAATCAGAAGGAGAGCCCGCCCCAGGGCTGGGTGCCCCAGGACTCCAGGTTAAACACAGAGCTCCTTCATTGACCTTGCTTATTCCAACTTATGTCCCCAGTTTGAAAAGTCTTCCAGTGACAGTGTCCCTTTAATTTTAAAATATTTTACATTTTTTGCCTTTAACTTGTTAAAAAAGTTTAACTTGTTCTTTCAATTTTATTAATGAGATAATTTTTTTTATTTGTTATTACTTGATTCTGTATTAATAACCCAAGTGTTTATATTTATCTGCAACGTAGAAGCCTTGTTGGATAAGTTTCAAGCAATTGTAAAATATTTGTTATTATATATTTTTCTCTTCTTATGTTGTAAACTGCTTTCCCAAGCTCGTAGCATAAATCTCAGCCTGTAGAGAATGCTTAAAGAAAAATGCATACCAAATGTTGAAAGCCATGTCTCATAGAAAACTATATGTTGAAAAATCTGTGTTACTTTAGCAAAAAGTTCAACAGCAAAGTAGTGACTGTATGTTCATTTATCTGGAAATTTAGAATTTTCCTTCTTTGTGACACAGACTTTTAAAAAAAATCTCTACAGGCCAGTGACGTATCAGGCATATCGGGAATGTACACTGGAGACCACAGTTCATGCCAGCGGCTGGAATAAGGTATAAACCAAGTTATCTTTTCTCTTACAAGATTTTAGTGTGTTAGTGATAAAGTACAGGAGGGATTGTTAGCATCGTATAAGAGAACACTGTTAGAGCTTGTTGTTTAATGCATAAATCCAGCTGTGTTATGCAGTGTTTCTGATTAAGGCTGGCGCAGAACCACATGTTCCATAGTTGTGCCATCTGCCTTCCCATCTGTCCCGAATTTCCCATGATCTCTTCATTTCTCTGCCTTAGATGTGACATTTCTCTCCAGGTGGTCATTTGTTCACAGGTGAGTATGTTTTGGGGACACAGCTTGTGGTTCTCACAGGGATAGCCCCAGTTGTGCTGATAGTTTACCATCTGAGCATTGCAGCCATCCCTCGGAGATGGCAGAATGAATTTTATTAACTTTCGTTTTGTTGTTTAGTTAGCTAGTTAGTTAGGTCAGGTGATTAATCAGGAAAAAAAAAAGTTAAAGTACTTGCTTAAGACCCCTTGACTAATACATTTTGGAACCGGCACTGGAGCTGAAATCTTCTGATTCCAGCTTCGTGTTCTCCCACTGTACCATGCTGCTGACCCATCGTCTCAGGGTGTATTATCCACTTATCACCTTGCCGAGGCCGAGTCTCAGGGGGTGCAGTAGGGGGTGGTCCAGCTCACTGAGGAGGAAGTCTGGCCCTTAGTGATGTGGTGCTGGGGATGAGAAAGTGCAGTGCAGTTATTTTTATAAATAGCCACCTCTACTCAGAATTGTCACTGCCGTGAGCCAGACTGTGTGACCTTATGTACCTAATTGATGTATATTATTTTTACTCACCTTAATACAGGCTTTGGAGGCATTATAGCATAATCATTAGCATCATAGGCCTGTAATCGGACTTGTTTCAGTATCAGCTTTGCCACTGACTAGCTGCATATCTTTGGACAGGTGAATTAAGCACCTGAAGTCTTAATTTTCACATATGTGAAGTGGAGATGATACTACTAACTTCAGAAGTTTTATTAGAACTGAGTGACATGATGTGCGGTTCAGTGCTTATTTTAGTGCAGTGTCTGGCCCTGTAGTAAGCACTCTGTAAACAGTGGCTATTATGTTAGATTTAACACATGGAACCTTGTTACCAAATAGTCACTATTATGGAGTTTTAGTATGTTACTTAGCTGTAAAAAATTTGTTAAAATATCTAACTGTTTCATTCGCTTTCGTGGAATAAAACAAACCTCTCATTTTATAAATAACAATGAGCTTGGCTATGATATATTTCTTAGTATATCAAACAACAAATATTTAGATACCTAATATGACTAGCCTTCTCCCGCTATTTTTTGTTCTTTTCCTGTCACCCTTGTCTAGGACTGTCACAATCAACTCTCGTGTGTCTCCCTGCCTCCCCCACCCCCCCATCCTAAGCTTATCCTAAAAAATTGGAGTAAACCCCAGTCTTCACTCTCCCTCTTCACCTGTCCTTTTTTCCCATTCCCTGCCTCATTTTAGTCTCTCATCTTGCCAAGGCTGTGGCTTGAATACCTCATGTAAATGAAGCATGCCAATTAGAATATGACTTGCTCTGATGAATCCAGTATCCCTCTCCTAAGTCCTTTAGGGCTAAAAAGAACCTGGCTTATTATGATAGGAAACTGAAATGCCTCTTTCCACCCCAATCAGAATCAGATTGGCTTATTTAAGCAATTAGCCCATATTTTGCATTTTATATTTTGCGTGAATGTTTGCAAAATTCTGATGTAGCATATTATATGAATATGGCTATCTGGTAGGTACATAAGACTCAAATGAAAAAAATGTCCACAAAGCATGCCAAGTTTCCAAACTGAATGTCAGTTCATCTGTATAGGGATTTTAAAAGCATCTTGGTATAATGCTCTTTAAATAGATCAGAAGAAGTGGAGGAATAAAGCTGTCACAAACCCATATTAATAGAATGATTTTTTTAAGTACATGTACAAATGTAGGCTGTATAGTATGTATATGCCAAGAAAAATAATTGGAATGTATGCCAAAACGTTAAATAATCCATAGTAGTTATCTCAGAATTGTAGGTTATTCTTTAATTTTCTTTTATTTTTCCTCATGGGAATTGGTTTTCCTATGAACTTACCTGCTTATAGAAAAAGAGGAGAGTGGCCATTAAAGGGAAACGCTAGAGTGTTAGGGCACAGTGCTCACATGTAATAAACAGACTTTAGAGACATGGGAGCAAAGAGGAGTGAACTATTTGCCTCAGTTAAGTTTTACTGGCATATTACATCACTCATCTTTTAAAACCTTTCATTATTAAAATGTCAGGCGTGCACAAAGCGGAGCGAATAATGTAACAAACCCGTGTCCGTCACTCAGCCTCGGTGGCTTTCAGTATGTGTCTGGTCTTGTTTCATCTGTTCCCCACACTGTACCCCTAGATTACCTTGAAGCACACCTTATAAATACATTAGTATGTATTTCCAAGGATAATTATATCCCTTTTTTAACAACTGAGAATACCATGATTACACCCCAGATATTAACAGTCATTCTAATACCAGCACATAGTCTATTTATTCAGTATTCAAATTTTCCCAGTTGTTTCACAAAGGTTTTTTCCTAAGCTGATTTGTTTGAATCGAGATCCAGACAAGGCTCATGCATTGTATTTGGTTGATATGTCTTGTCTTTAAAAATTTTTTTGAAATATAATTCATATACCATAAAATTTACCTTTCTGATATATACAGTTTAATGTTGTTTAGTACAATCACAGAGTTGTGCAGCCATCTCCACTGTCTAATTCCAGAACATTTTTATCTTCCGGGAAAGAAGCCCCGTACCTTAGAGTAGTCACTCCCCATTTCCTGTTCCTTCCAGCCCCCGGCCATATGGCTTGACTCTGTCCGTATGAATTTGCTTGTTCCGGGCATTTTATATACATAGGATCACATAATATGTGACCTAAGTCTCTTAATTTGCAGACTTACTCTTCCTCTTGGGTTTTGTTTTTATTTTTTTTCTCTAATTACTTACAGATTATTTGTTCTGTTAAATTTTCTACCTGCTGGATTTTATTGACTGCATCACTGAGATGCCAGCTAACATGCACAGCTGACCCTTGAACAATGCGGGGGTTAGGGGCACCGACCCTCCCTCCAGCCGCAAATCTTCATATAACTTAAAGTTGGCCCTCCTGTCCCATACATGCATCCCTCCATACATGCAGTTCTGCATCTGCAGATGGGGTAGTACTGTAGTATTTACTGTGGGGAGAACTCAGTGTATCGCTTAGAGGTAGCCCTCAGTACCCGTGGTTCCTCCGGTTCAGACCCTTGCTGTTCAAGGGCCCACTGTATCTTCTTTCCATTGGTAGGTTGCTCTAGAGGCCTGATCATATTCAGGTTTAATCTTTGTGGCAAGACCGTGTCAGTGGTGGTGTTCTCTATTTCCTGTGACATCACACTGAGTGACACAAAATGTCTGGTTTTCTCTTAAATTTTATTTTGAAGCAGATATTTCAAAGGCATTCAAACCTAATCAATGGATTAGGTTTAGATAAAATTTGTGGGGTGTGACGTTTACTAGAATTGCTGAGATATAGAAGGGTTAAAGAGTAGATTCATGGACCAAAATGTGTAATTATCATCACAGTATTTTCCCGGAAGGGATTCTTGGAGCTATAAATTGATATACGTCATTTCTGCACCAGGCAAGCTCATACGTTCTTTAGTAGACGGATAACACTGTTAGCTAAGTGCATATAACCTGTTGGAGGAAGACACCACGTGGTGTATATGGGGAGACAGAGAGTGGAGATAACCTTTTCTGATGGTCAGAAGCACCTTAGCATCTACTGCAGAAGTTATTGAACAAACCAATAACTTACATGAGTTGTGCGATTCCTGTTATCCAGTAAGGAAATGACTTACAGAAAAGAATTCAAAATGTAAGACTGCTTGGTTGCTTTTTAGTGCTAGAGATAGAAATAGTGGGACCTTTTAGGAATGGATACTTGGGGATCCCGTTTTATTTTAACAGTTTTTTAATACTGTGGGAGGTGAAGTACAAAAAATATCAGGTGTACACATGATATAAAATGCGGACTTGATGGAGGTCAGTTGTAGAAATACTCATGAAGCTTTGTGTGTGATCATAGCAATTAGAGGGCAAGTGGGTATGAGTACATAAAGACAATCTAAATTATAAAGTGTAGTGGGTCCTTGAAGATAGTGTGTCACATAGGTGAAGCAGACAGGACATGTATAACCAAGAGTGTTGTCAACGAAATAGAAGATGTTAGTCTTGTAAAAGGAAGTTTCTGCACTCACTGCATTTCAAGAAAGATGTAATTGGGATGGAGAAGATCCAGGAAAGGATAACTTAAATGATAAAAGCAGTGGCGGGATTGCTATGTGAAGAACGGACTAAAAAATTAGTAGATTTCAGCGTAAAAAGTATAGTGAATGAGAGGGAATACGGTTAAGGACTAAAGACAGTAGTGAAAGAGGATTACAGATTTATCTCTAGATTATTACATAGTAAAATGGGGGCAACTACATCTGATACATGAAAGAGGTAAATTTGGAACAAATAAGAGTTATTTTTATATAGCAAGTATGAAATATTTGCAACTCATTTTTTTTAAGAGGTAATAGAGCTTAAACGTGAGTAACTTTAAAATATGCATGTTCATAGATTATTATGGGAAATGAGAATGTTTTGAGGTATGGAACGTCCCAGGCCTTTGGAGCTGGTGTGATGTGAGTCTGCAGGGCTGGTTCACAAGCTCCTCTCCTGCTCCAGCTGAGACAGAATACTAGGCTGGATGAACACCCATGTTCATTTCTGTTTTCAAAAGTGTTAATAGGTTTCTGATTGTAGAAAAAGCCTAACACAGTCTTCTTTATAGCCCTGTACCCCTCCATTGGTGCTAAGAAGAGAGGGGTTTTTACTGCATTGGGGGCTGGAGTTCTTTTAGAATGTCAAACAGTGAAGATGTATGTTTTTTGCATTTTTCTTTCAGACTTTGATAGAGATTCCTTCAGGGCTGCTTTTACTTAAAAAAAAAAAAAAAACCCAAAGAATATTAGTGAGGATATAAACTCATCGTCTTTTCTGTTTGTCCTCTTTTGCAGAAATGTGTTGTAATCCCTCAGCTATGACCTTGGAGGGTCAGTGACAGGAAACTGGAATTGGTTTCATTTCCTTTCACGGTCCTTCCCAGTTATGTGGAGACCTCTTGATGTTTTAGACAGAAGAGATTGCATGCAGATAGTTAACTGAAAGTACTTAGTTCTTTTCAGTATGCAGGGGTTTTTTTTGGAAGGAAAGGGACTCTAGTTAGTCTCCGAAGTAAATTTTTATGATTTTAAAATATTGAGCCATAAGGTTATTAGGAGTGATAATAACACCTCTGGTTTTTGATGACTTGTATAAGATAGCTCATAATTTTGAAAGTTCTTGTTTTCAAATAGAATAAAAGCCCATGGTACAAAATGCACAAAGTACAGAAGACATACACTTGAAAATATTTTCCCACCCTTGTCACCACTTACCTAGCTTTCCTCTTTTTAGGCTACCACTATCACCAGTTTCTTAGGTATTTTTCAGAAATACAAACATGTGTGTAGATGTTCTGTTAACAATAATGTTAAGAATAATGGTACCATTATTGTACATACTCTCCTTTATCTTTTTTCACTGAAAGTAAATCTTGGTAGTTGGGCAGTGGACGATCTTATTCTTTTTAACAACTACTTGATATTTTACTGGATGACCAAAATTTGGTCTGTTGGGTTGTTTCCGGTCTTTTGCTATTATAAATAATGCTTCAGTGAATTTCCTATACATATGTTGTTACACACGCACACGCACGTGCGCACACACACACACACACACGTACACACACAGGCCCAGTTGTTTTCATATAATATTATTTCTACCACCCTGTGGTATAAAACATACATGCATTATTCTAAAAAATTCTGGTAGGGGTCACTATTTTATTTCCTTTATTATAATAAAAATGGAGTTCATTATGATGCACTGGAGTGTATTTTCTAGTAGTTGAACATATAAAATGAACTGTAAGAATTTCAGTTTGTTTTTTACTCTCTCATCTTTGCCTTAAAGGTTTTGGTGCCTCTGATTTTGCTACGGCAAATGCTTTTGGAGTTGACAAGACGTGGTCAGGAACCTTTGAGTGCATTGCTGCAGTTTGGTGTGACTTTCCTGGAGGACCATGCCGCCGAGGACATCGTTCAGCAAGGTGGCTGGGTATGCACTTCCACGTTTGTGTTTTTGTTTTTTTTTAAATCTTCTTAAAAGAAAAAATAATTAAGCCCCTCATGGTTGTTTTTAAAAGCATAGGTTAAATATCATTAACATTATTGTGCAGTGTTATTTAATATTGTGATTGGATGGTGATCAGTGGAAAGACTATTCTTGCAGTTTAAGTTAAACTAAGATTTTACTCCTAAATTCATGTGTTTTTTTAAAAAATATTTATTTATTTATTAGGTTGCGCTGGGTCTTAATTGCAGCAGGTGGGCTCCTTAGTTGCAGCTCGCCAGCTCCTTAGTTGCGGCATGCAGGCTCCTTAGTTGTGGCATGTGAACTCTTAGTTTCAGCATGCATGTGGGATCTAGTTCCCTGACTAGCGATTGAACCCGGGCCCCCTGCATTGGGAGCGTGGAGTCTTCACCAGTGTGCCATCAGGGAGGTCCCCCTGTGTGGTATTTTTAAGTGGTTATAATTATGAAACATTTCATACTAGCAAAAAGTATATAAATAACTTCTGTATACTTAGTATATAAAAGTATATAATAACATATAGTGAGAAAAACTATATAATAAGTATGTAATAACTTTTATATACTTACACTTTAGAGGTGAGGAAATAAATGAACACCTCTCCCAGTCGAAGAAAAGAACACAGCCAACACTTTTGAGTCTCCTTATATACTCCTCCTAGATATCCACATGTTCCTACCCACTTCACAAGGGCAACTTCTATTCTGAATTATAGTTTTAATATGTATATATCCCTAGACAGTATATTATTTTGTATGTTTGGAACTTTATGTAAATAGTATAATATGTCTCCTTCTGTAACTTGCTGTTTTCATTCAGTGTTGTATTCTTAAGATTCACCTAGGTCATTGTTTCTCAATTGTTTTTTCATTATCACCCCCCTAAGGTTCCTTTTTAGACATTTTTATCCTTATCATCTCCTTCCTCCCCACGTGAAATTTTAAAAGCACAGATATAAGTCTGTTTATGTACTGGGGCCTTTTGGAGGGCCACGGGCCTTTGAATATCTAAGATTGCTCACATCTCCCCAGACCAGGTTTTTTTTGTTTGTTTGTTTTGTTTTGTTGCATTATGCGGGCCTCTCACTGTTGTGGCCTCTCCCGTTGTGGAGCACAGGCTCCGGACGCGCAGGCTCAGCGGCCATGGCTCACGGGCCCAGCTGCTCTGCAGCATGTGGGATCTTCCCGGACTGGGGCACGAACCCGTGTCCCCTGCATCAGCAGGCGGACTCTCAACCACTGTGCCACCAGGGAAGCCCCCCAGACCAGTTTTAACCCTCGACTTCATCCCCTTTGAGAACACATGATCCAAGTTGATGTGTTGATGGGCGTTTGGTTTCCATGTGTAAATATGTCACAATTTATCTGTAGTTTATTTATCTAAGGCTTGCCAGTAGACATTTCTCCCTTTTTGCTGTTGGAAAGAGTCTCATCCATATGTGCAGGAGTTTCTCTGGGTATATACTTGGGAGTAGAATTTCTGGTTCCAAGAGTATAGACATGTTCTAATTTACAAGATGATGCCAAAGTGTTTTCCACAGTGGTTTCCAGCTTGCCCTCTGTCAACAGCATATAAGAGTTTTTCTTCTTAAATATGAGAATTTTTGTTGTTGTACCTCCTCCCCAACACTTAATATTGTCAGACTTACTAATTTTTAAAATTATTTATTAAAATAAGATTATTTAGGAATAATTTTAGATTTACAAGAAAGTTACAAAGATAAAGCATCCCCACATGCCCTTCATCCAGTTTCCCCCAGTGTTAACGTCGTGCATAACTATGGCTCCTTTGTCAAGTTGGCTTTTCCACATTGACTTTATATCCAGCAGATTTGTCCAACTGCCTTATTATTCTGATTATCTCTGGGCTCCTTTGGGTTTTCTAGATAGAAAATCACACCATGTGTGAATAATGTCAATTTTTTTTCCTTGATGAGTCTATCTTTTTAAAAAAATGTATTGTACTAATCAGCACCATATTAACAGAATTGGTATTAGAATCCATCCTTATCTTTTCTGATGTTAATGTGAGTTAAATTTCCTTTAATCGTTCCACCATTTAGTTGTATCAGTCCCGATGAGTGAGGTTGGCCTATACTTTTTCTTGTTTGGTTTCAGTTTTAAGGGTGTGCTGGCTTCATAAAAGAATTTAGAGTTGGGAAGAATGGTTCCTCCTTTTCTGTACTCTGGAAGAGTTTGTAGGAGACTCGGATCATCTGTGCCTCGCTTCCTATAACATTCCTTCAAAACCACCTGGTACTTTCTTTGAGGGAAGGTTTCTGTTTTTTCTTGTCAACTTTTGATAATCTTTCTAGAATATTATCCCTAAATTTTCAGATTTGTTGGCATAGAGCTATTCATATTTTCTTTATTTGGAGGAAGGTACAGTGGATTTTAATTTTTTTAATTCTCTACACTACTTACTTTTTTAAAAAGTTTTCTTTTGGAGTATTTTGTATATATATGAAAACAGACACGGGAGTATAATGAACCCCTGCCACTTAGTCCTAGCAGTCATTAATTTACTGCCAGTTATGCTTTATTCACATCCTGATCACTTCCCCTCTTAATACAGTAGTCTTTTGAAGCAAACTCCAGACATCCTATAATTTTATCTGTAAAGATTTCACTATGTATCTCTGAAAAATAAAGGTTCTTTTTTTATTTTAAATCACAATACCATTGTCACATCACAAAAAAATTAAAAACAATTTCTTCATATCATCAAATATCCTGTTAGCATTCAAATTTCCAAATGTCTCAAAAATATCCTGTCTTTAAGTCTATGCAATGTGTGGGTCTGTAGTTCCTTTTTTATTTTATTTTACTTTATTTTTATTTTTCTCTGTGTTGGGTCTTCGTTGCTGTGTGTGGGCTTTCTCTAGTTGTGGCAAGCAGGGGCTACTCTTCGTTGTGGTGCACGTACTTCTTATTGCGGTAGCTTCTCTTGTTGCGGAGCACGGGCTCTAGGCACGCAGGTTTCAATAGTTGTGGCTTGCGGGTTCAGTAGTTGTGGCTCGCGGGCTCTAGAGCGCAGGCTAAGTAGTTGTGGTGCGTGGGCTTAGTTGCTCCGCAGCATGTGGGATCTTTCTGGACCAGGGCTTGAACCCGTGTCCCCTGCATTGGCAGGTGGATGCTTAACCACTGCACCACCAGGGAAGTCCCGAGGCTTATTAATTTTATTTATTTTCTCAAAGAACCAGTTTTTGGTTTTGTTGATTTTCTCTGTTGATTTCCTATTTTCAATTTCATTGATTTCTGCTCTCTTTTTATTATTATCTTGTGCTTACTTTGGATTTAATTTACTCTGCTTTTTCTAGTTTCCTAAGGTGGAGGCTTAGATGACTGATTTTTGATCTTTCTTCTTTTCTAATGTATGCATTCAATGCTGTAACTTTCCACTTAAGCACTGCTTTCACTGTCTCACACAAATTTTAATAAGTTGTATTTTAATTTACTTCAAAAGATTTTTTAGGGCTTCCCTGGTGGCGCGGTGGTTGAGAGTCCGCCTGCCGATGCAGGGGACGCGGGTTCATACCCCAGTCCGGGAAGATCCCACATGCCGCGGAGCGGCTGGGCCCGTGAGCCATGGCTGCTGAGCCTGCACGTCTGGAGGCTGTGCTCCACAACGGGAGAGGCCACAACAGTGAGAGGCCCGCGTACCGCAAAAAAAAAAAAAAAAAAAGATTTTTAAAATTTCTCTTGAGATTTATTCTTCGATCCATGTGTTATTTAGAAATACATTGTTTAATCTCCAAGTACTTGAGGATTTTCTAGCTGTCTTTCTGTTATTGATTTCTAGTTGCATTCCATTGCAGTTTGAGAGCAGACATAGTATAATTCTGTTCTTTTAAATTTGTTAAGGTATGTTTCATGCCCCAGAATTTGGTCTAGGTGAATATTCCCTGTGAGCTTGGGAAGAAGGTGTATCCTGCTGTGGTTGGATGGAAGTGGTCTGTAGATGTCCTTTGTATCCCGCTGATTGTCTGCCTGCTGGATCTGCCCATTTCTGATGGAGGGTGTTGATTGGAATCACAATTTGTTTGTGGCCCCAACTCTGCCAAATATTAGCCCTGAGTTTTGGGGGGAATTCATTTAACTTCGCTGAGCCTCAGTTTCATCAATTACAGTATGGAAGAGCAGCTTCTGTAGCTCACAAAAGTGATGGTGTGAAAAAGTGTTCTGTGAGAACATTACATTTTGACAAATATCAGCTTTTCAGATGCATCCCTAAGAGTGTGTGTTTTTCCGCTTCTCGAGTCTGATTGAAGTTTCCTTCGAGTTTTGGTGGTGACTGTCTTTGTCGGGCAGCAGTCGGGCACAGCCAGGCACAGACGGCGGTGAGCCGGGACAGCCCACCCCCTGCTGCTAGGCCTGCGAGCCTGCAAGGGGCCACCGCGGGGTGGGCTTCTCCTGCGGCATGTGCTAACCTGAATACTTACTGTGAAACATTTAGATTACATGAAGGATTACTGGGGGAAATGTCATCTGTAATAATATTAAATAGTTTGAATAAAATTAATTTTTGTCTATTTTTTCTGACTTGAAGCTTCTCATTTCTGTTTTAAGAACTGCAAACCTCAAAAAGTTTGTTTTAATCAAGGATGTTTGAAGACTGTCTCTTGGGAACTTTTAGGTCAGAACTGGTTAGAACAGAGTGTGGAAGGTGACACAGTTTGTGATCTAAAATCAGTTAAGTGGGTTTTGCAACTGAAGTAGTTTCAGTGTAGTAAGGGTTTGGTTTAGTGTTTCATGAGATCTGTTTGTTTTATTTGTGCGTGTGCATGTGCGTGTGTACTGCACTGTGTTTAAAATGTATTCTTTGTGGTCTTGGTCATCACATTAGGTGGAAAGTTACTTCTCTGAGTCTCTCTCACAGTATTTTCTTTGGGGTTTTTTGTTGTTTTTGTTTTATTTTTATTTTTTTGGCTGCGCTGCAAGGCTTGTGGGTCTTCGTTCCCAGACCAGGGATCGAACCCGGGCCCTTGGTGGTGAAAGTGTGGAGTTTTAACCACTGGACCACCAGGGAATTCCCTCTCTTTTCTTTTTTTCTTTTCTTTTTTTTTTTTTTTTTGCGGTACGTGGGCCTCTCACTGTTGTGGCCTCTCCCGTTGCGGAGCACAGGCTCCGGAAGCGCAGGCTCAGCGGCCATGGCTCACGGGCCCAGCCGCTCCGCGGCATGCGGGATCTTCCCGGACCGGGGCACGAACCCGCGTCCCCTGCATCGGCAGGCGGACTCCCAACCACTGCACCACCAAGGAAGCCCTCTTTTCTTATTTTAGGTTAATAGCGATCTAAGAGGCATTTGGTCGTTAGTACCCTGTTTGGCTGAATGTAGAGAAGCAAGGTATCTGTGTTTGTCTTTTCCGGTGAATACTTGAGAGAGAGATCGTAGTGATAAGGATTGGCTGGTACACGCCAGGGGACGTGGGTCTTGGGAGTCGGCCCTGGCGTCCTCAGCTGGAACAGTTAAGTTCATTGGCAGCTGTGACCCTGTGTGTGAAACACTGCTTGAAGTGGCAGAATGATTTGTAACTGGTGTGAACCAAAACAAAACTCGAAGCAAACGTGGTTAATACAGACGTGGTGAAGCACTGCTGCACACTTCGAAATGGTTCTTTGAGTGATCTCCAAGCGGTTTGTACTGCGTTCCTACCACTAAAACCAAGGTTACGCTTACATTTTATCTTACGTTTATTCTACGAGAGTCCCTTTACCTCCGTAGTTCAGTTTCTTCTCTGCTTCCCTTTTTCTTTGAAGGGTTTCATGAACACATCTTTGTTCACGAAAACACCAAGAATAACCTTTTCCATTTGCTTCTTGCTGTAAACTGAGGAAAAAGCACCAGTGTGGAAGTCCGGGGTTGGGGGTGCCTTGGGCTCGAGCGTTAGGGGAGCACAGTTGACGAAAGCGTGGGCCCTGCAGGTAAGCGACCTGGTTAGATCCAGTCCCAGCTTTGGACTTCAGGCCAATTACTTACCCATCTCAGTTGCTTTAGTTTCCTTATCTGTGAAAGTGAAATGAATTAATTTCAGTGAAGTCTTCAAAAGGACACTGACGTCCAATTCTCACAGCAGCTGAGGGACCTTGGGCAAGTTACCTGATCTCTCTGGGCTTCAGGTGTTTAAACAAAATATAGTTTTCTGATTCTTTGTACGTATTTATTTACTTATTGGCCATGCCGTGTGGCTTGCAGGCTGTAGTTCCCCAACCAAGGATCGGCAGTGAGACTGTGGCATCCCAACCGCTGGGCCGCCAGGGAGTTCCCCCTCCGTGCATATGTAAACTCTAGTTGGTCCCAATCTGTTTTATATTTTTGAGCCCTTGAAGTTACTCCTTTCTGTTTTTTGTATAGTGGGACTAAGGAGATGGCTGTTTCCAGCAATATACATATTTTGTGCTAAAAATTATTTAAATTGTTGGAATGGATCTAAGGCTAGTTGTAGATGTTAGTCCCCTAATGTGCTAAGTTTTAGGTAAAGTATTACCCAAAACAGTGCTTTATCTTTTATTGAAAGCCTAGTCTTCATTAATGACAGTAATTGTCAAGGGAGAGGCCTCTATTTTTATATTTTTGCTTCAGATGACCAGGTCAGTGGTCATCTATTCTTTCTTTAAAACTTCTTACATAAAAGCACAAAATTTTTGGTGAATCATCATTAAAATAATCACGTCCCAAATACAGAAATAAGTTGTAAGGTAGAGAGTCCATGACAGCAAGGAAAAAGGCAACTAAGTCTAACTGGCTTTTGGGCCATATCGTCCCCCAGAGCTGTCGCTTGACAACCATGTTGATCCAGTATCTTGGTTGGATGAAGAATGTTCCTGACTCTCAGCTTTGAGCTGTTAAAAATAAAGAGAACAGTAGTTGTATGCTAAATTCTGTTTTAGTTTGTTAACTTTTCCCTCATTTCTTCACAATGCAACTTGTGAAATTTCCATTTCACTTGTTTTGGCTTCGAGCCCTAAATAAGAAGTAGCAAAGGTCTCCTTTCTGAGGATTAAAGTTTTTACCTGTTTTGTTATGGTTCCTTTGTTTTGCTTTTGCTTTTTAAATCCTTCTTGCTGTTAGAGGCTCTGTTTTTAGCCCTTGGTGGGAGTTCCCACTGGTGAGCACGTGGGTCCCTCTGACCCTCAGGCCCTCCCTTTGAGGAGCAGCGCCGTCGAGGGGCTGCAGATGTGATTCTAAGGGTAGGGAACACAAGGGATTATATTCCTTATCTCCAGATAACTCGAGTGTGACCGCAAAGCTTCTGGTCTTGACTACCGAACAGAACTATTCTACTTCATATAAATGGCGGCCGTAATCACAAAATAAAGTGGGAATTAGTTTGCTTGCATTTGCTCTGCAGACTCCGTAGCATCTGCGGGTGTCGTCCAGACTCTGGGTGACTTCCTGTCCATCTCCGCCACGAAACTCCTGGTCCCCGTGCGTCCCCTGCCTTAGGGCTGCCGGTGTCGCGGTGAAATGTGTGCCTCCTGTGTCAGTCCTCATGTTTAGATCGTGCATTTGTCAAGAACCAAAATTGAGTCATGTTCTTCCTTGTGACTGGAGCCGACACAGCCCCCGCAGGGAGCCTGGAGCCCCCGTGGCCGTGTTGCTGCTGTGTGGCTCCCACCCCCAGGAGGGCGGGAGGACTGCGGCCCTGCACCCTCCCCATCGTCGGGGCGGCTTCATCCATGACCGAGTGCCAATGACCGTTCCCGTGCCGTTGAGTCAGGGCCGTGGCGTCTGCTTCTAGCACCCTCCCTGGTCACGGCAGGCTGCTTCCCGCCCCCGGCTGACGTTTCTGGGCCTCTGCTGGGCGGTGGCACTTCCCAGCTCTTCCCACGTCCCTCCGCCAGGCTCCCGCACCCACCCCAGCTGCCAGCAAAACGCGTCCTTTCCCGTCTGGGCTCCTGACGGCACCAGCCCGGCCGAGCGATAGATCCGTAGGGCACAAGCTGCCTGCCTTTTTCTCCGCTGTGTTGCATTATTTATTGCATTAAATGTGTATACATTGAATAGAATATAAATCAGCTTTTTGCTTTTTCAGCTTTGAAGAAACTGGTCAGAGTACCGTCTTGTTAAAAATGCTTCCTCTGTGTTGGTCTACAAGCAAACACGTTCAGTCCAAAAACTGTAGGTTTAAACAGTGCGTTTACCCCTGGAAGTTCAGTTTAGGAAAGGGGCTGCCTCCAGATTTACATTTACTTTAGATCTGTTTCCCCTTCTTTGCACTGACCGCCCCCCTCATCTCCTAGGGCGCTGTCTTTGCCCTGGAGCCGGAGGACGAGGAGCGCCCTGCGGGCGCCGCGGAGGACAGCAACGACATCTACATCCTGCCCAGTGGCGGCTCCACGCTCGCCAGCCCCCCGGAGTCTCCGACCACCGCCACGGCGTCCTGGCAGGCCGAGGGCTTCCCCATGTCGCTGTCCAGCAGCCAGAGCTGGCGCACTGAGAGCCCACCGGTGTCCCTGGGTCCCGAGTCGTGGCAGCAGGTCACGGTGGACCCCGAAGAAGTCAAGAGCTTGGACAGCAACGGGGCCGGAGAGAAGAGTGAGAACAACTCCTCCAACTCTGACATTGTGCACGTGGAGAAGGAGGAGATTCCTGAGGGCGCGGAGGCGGCGGCCGCGGCGGCCCCTGCCCTGATGGCGGCCGGGGAGCCTGGCCCTGAGGGGTCGGCCGTCCAGACAGCCAGTCCCACGACCTCTCTGTTCGTGGAACTTGCTGAAGAAGAGGCGGGAGCGGCCGCGTCTGAAGCTGCCAAACTGGAGCAGGAGGGAGTCCCGCCGCTAGAGCCCCCAGTGGAGCCCCCAGCAGCCCCGCCGGGCGGAGAGCAGGCGGCCCGCGGGCGTGGGGGGCTGGGGGCAGGGCCCTCCACGGGCGGCCCCGAGAAAGCTGGCCCGCCGCCCGCGGGCAAGTCCCTCCTGCTCTTCGGAGGGGCAGCCGCCGCCGTTGCCATCCTGGCGGTGGTAGTCGGGGTGGCACTGGCTCTGAGAAGGAAGTAGATTTTTCGGAGAGAGAAGACAAAAAGGTGTACGGTTTTAGTTGTGTCAACTGGACTGGAGCGGCCAGGAGCTGGCTGGACATCCCTTGGACACTCTGGGGTCAGGAGGACTTGGGTCCGCAGGGCAGGGGGCCGACCCATGTGTTAGGGCTTGAGCTGGAGGCTGCACACGGTGGTCTGACTGGAGGTCCCGGGCCTGGGCGCCTGCTAGGTTCAGGGTCTTGTGTGTAAAGCGGCCCCCGCCTGGCGTCCACGGCCCCTGGGGAGCTCCCGGGCCTGGGGGCCTGTGCCCTGTGGGTGCGCAGCCCACTCCCCCAGCCCCGGAGCGCCCTCCCTGGGGTGACAGCCCCACCCCACGCGTCTCCCCGAGCTGCCAAACGCCCCCCGGGGTAACGTCGTCCCGTGAGAGCC
This sequence comes from Mesoplodon bidens, assembly GCF_964165515.1. Lineage (NCBI taxonomy): Eukaryota > Metazoa > Chordata > Mammalia > Artiodactyla > Ziphiidae > Mesoplodon > Mesoplodon bidens. The sequence goes on along the minus strand of NC_138167.1, from coordinate 96,001 downwards.
AGTCTCAGGGCGAGGGTCCCCGTGGGGGCGCCCGGGGTCTCTCAGCCCCTCTGGTCTTGCCGCCCTCAGTCCCGCAGCCCACGTGCTCTGCCGGGTCTCAGCCGCCTCTCAGGTACTGCCCTGCCCGCCTCGCCCCAGGGTGCCCCGAGGCCCCGTGCGGAGGGCTCGCCCGATGCTTCCCGCAGTTCCCCTTGTAAAGACGCTGCCTTTAGTCTTTAAACGTACAAGAGAAGAGACCCGGGGCCCCTGCCCGTGACCGCGGGGCAAGTTTGTCTCCGCATTCGGAAGCTGGAGGGTGGCTTAGCTGGCCTATCGAGGTTGCTTCCAGCCCTTCTGTCTGTGGGCACCCTTGAGCCGACAGGGACTCGCCGGCCGGCAGCGTCTCTCTTGCTGGGCATCGCTGTCCATGACCTGAACTAGTGTGATTCCCAGGTTCTGGCCTCAGCCTCCTTCCCAGTCAGGCCGCTCCTCGGCCGTCTCTTGCCAGGCGATAAGGGTTTCCACACGTGGGCTTACAGGCCAGTGAACCATAACTCTCATTCAGTACACAAAGTCTCCTAAATATCATCGAAGTAAAAAGCAGGAAAGAGAGGCTGCCCTTGAGGTTCTAGCTCGGCTTTCAGAGTTCCATAACGGAGGCTTACACTGAGCTCGTTATGGCCCAAATGCCACAGTGACAAACCGTAATGATCACCGTCAGCACGTGCCCGTGGAGACTCAGCGTAGCCTCATCCGCTGGCCGCACCCCTCACGGGGGACCGCGTCTCTTCATGCCTGAGGTCAGTGTCACTGACGGGACACACGTGCTCGAGACAGGTCATCTCAGATTTATCCTAGTAAATGTAACAGGTTACTTTTTAAATCCTGAAATTTGTAATAAAATTACTTTACCTATCCTGATCACCAAAACTTGATGTTTTAAATGTGCTTTATTTTTTAATTTTTATTTTTTTTAAATTAAATCTTCCTAAAGCGATACTGTTTAGAAGTTAGTCAGAAAGGTCTGGAATGTGTGTGTGTGTCTGTGCAGCTTTACCAGGCAGTGTGTCTTGCATTCTGAGTTTTTGTGTCTTGTTGGGGAGGGATGTTGGTCAGGGTCTTGGTGTCCTTCATTGAGGAGCCAGAGGTGAGGGAAGTGGGGTTTTCCTCCGTGTGTTCCGACGGCAGCACTGCTGCTTCGTAGGGGGAGAGCGAGCTGCTGAGTTGTCTTCCTTCTCTTCCCTTTTATGATAGAATATTCTCTTTCCAGTGTTTCCATGTAAACTCTGGGTCCTCAAGCCCATTGGCTGAACGCACTGAAGCACTAACCCGAGCCGGTTCGTTTCTGAGCGGCTGGCGGGAGGGCGGCTGGCGGGAGGTCTGCGCTGCGGAGGCTGAGGTCTGCTGAGGTCTGCTGAGGTCTGCGTTCTCCACGGCGGAGGGGTAAGGCAGGGCCACGCTTTACTCAGCAGAGACCCAGACAGCGTGGCCTTCAAGCACGGGGTTCCCAAGTGATAGGAGGACCTCAGCGTCCCCTCTGGTCGTGGACAGGAGGAGGGAGCGCCTAGTAAGGACTGCGGTGGTAGCGGCTCCCATGTTTTGCTGTGACGTTAAAAACTGTTTCTCAGCGGCCCACCCCCTTTTTGGTGGGACTGGAACATCTGCGTCTGAGGTAGAGGGAGGGTGATGGTGGGACGCAGGTGTGGAACTCAGCCTCGCGCCCTTTTGGCACCCTCGCTTGAACTGTTGTGTTGGTAGGTTCTGCAGAACTCTTAACTGCTGTATTGAATGTAATGATTTCTGATCACTTGGCAAAAGCCACTGAAGGTTTCTTGAGAAAAATACCAGAATTAAAGAATGCTAGTTTATGTTCTCTGTAGTAAAGTGGTGACAACTCCAGGGCCTCAGAAACCAGTCAGCCCCAGTGTGCCTTACGGGCATCAGCAATGCCCCCAGAAAGCTTTCTAGAGGAAAAGCCATCTGCTGACCATCTGGTTCCCAAAGGCTGATCCTCCTCTCGCCTGTCGTCTCTCTACCTGGGTGTGTCCTGGGGGGACAGGAGCCAGAGATGTGGTTTTTGGACCACAGCCTCTTTTCATTTCCCATAGAAATTCATTTCCTCAGTCTCTTGCTGATTCCTGCTAATATAAAAGCTGTGCCTGTTCCTTGCCTTTTCCCTGAAGGCTTGACATGGGGACAAATGTCATACCCGTAGAATTTTAAAATTATTTTGAGATGTTTTATAGAAATGAAAGAAAGGTATTGTAGGTAAGATTTTTTCCCCTCTTCTCAATTTCTTATGTCTGTTTACACAGACTTACCAAGAATTTCATCAAGAGGGGCTGTCTGGTCACTTTGTAGAAACAGCTTCTAGCCTCTGGACCAGTTCCATGCAGGCAGTATCTCATGTCAAGTCTCAGCAACACACCTGATGCCAGGAGAATGTGTCCTCTTCCCCAGAGGACCAGGATCTGTCCTTGGTGGAGCCCCCCTGTTCTCCACTCCCCACAAGGGTCGGCTGTGAGCTGGGCTTGGGTTCAGGGAGCGTCTCTTTTCCTTTCCCTGAACAAGGGTGGTCATTATCGTCTCAGCAGAGGGGCTGAGCGGTCACAACACGCCAGGGGCTGTCAGAGGGCCTCCCTCATCACGCTTCCCCTTCGCACCCCCTTGGGGTCACTACTGTCCCGAAGGCGTCTGGCATGTGTGCGGCAGGCGGCAGTCAGAGGTTCTGACTCGGGTCCAGGGCTTCCCCGGCGTCTCCCATCCTTGGAACCTGCAGAGGTACCGGCAGGTACCTTGTCCTGCGTGGGGCGGTCCGGGCCCCGGGGACGCTGCGGGTAGGCAGGTGCTGAGCCAGCATCGTGGGACCGCACGTGGCAGCCAAGGTTCATCGGTCTATCCCAGCTGCTCACCGCACCAGGGGCCTCTCCCAGCCTGGACCTGGCGCCTGGCGGTTCCAGACCCACCCTGCTGGACTAGGGTCTCCTTGACTTCCTCGGGTGGTGTGGGGACAGGTGCCCGTCTGTGCCCCCTGGGGTGCAGGGGGCGCCCACTCGGACAGACACGTCCTGGGAGCGCGACCTGATTGGGAAGTCAGTTGCTGAAGTGTTGATCCGCATCTCCCCTTTCTTTGCACCGTCCCGTCTACACCGCAAGCGCCGCTGTAGCCCAGGGGGCTGTTCCCCAGGCGTCCGCCCCTCATGGCCACACCGCACCCTCCCGTGAGCTGTTTAGAGCAAGTGTTGGCCTCCTTCCCCAGGGAGAGCCAGAAGGCGGGCCCCTCCCCGTTAAGTCTGGACGACGATTTCTGGTGAGAGAACTGTACTAAGTGGCTGGGTTCTTGGTCAGCACCGAAGGAAAAGACAATTGATCATTTTCCTAGACCTGTGTTTTTCTTGCTGTCCCAGTTGTTCATTTCCTTCTTCAGGTCAAAAGGGCCTCTTTCTGCCTCCCCTGTTCCCTGGCTGAGGTCTGTGTCCTATGGACTCTGGTGCCATCATCCCTCCCAAGTCCTGTGGTGAAACGGTCACGGTGCTGACACCCTCGTCCTGTGTGAGGTCCCTCTGCTCTCCCGCACAGCTGGTTTGTGGGTTATCCCGGCTCTGCTTCCCTTCATCGTTGGCCTTCTGTGCTCGCTGGGGGAAGTAGCAAAGCGCAGCTCTGTGAGTGGTGCACTGCTGCAGGCAGCGTTGGGAGCAGACACCAGAGGGTGTAATAAAAGGAGCCTTGAAGACACTGATGACTCCTCTTTCTGTTCACACAGTAACCCCCTGCCTCGACTCGGGAGGGCTGCTTCCAGACCATCAGCCTTGTCATCTTAAGTACGTACCTATGTGGTTTGACTGCAGGTTCTGCAAACAGCTAGCAACACCCAAAGGCCCACTCGCACAGCTGGTGAACTTGCTGGAGAATGAAAGCGGCTCCGGGGCTAGAGCCCTGAGCAGCAGCCCAGCAGTCAGTGCCGGCTCCCGAGCAGCCGGTCTGAGTACACCAGAGGGGTCTCTGGACTTGCGGTGATGCCGAGCATCTTTTGTTCTCTTAACCATCACTTAATTCAAATAATTAAAAAGCAGGATGAAACGTTCTCTTAATTCAGAACATCTCAATTCTGTCCACGAGGGTTGTGATGTAAAATGCACCAATTTCCAGGATGTGCCCGAGTCCTGGTGGCCAGGATGTGCTCAAGGCTGGAATCTCTGTATGACGCCGGCTTGCGGAGAAGAGCGGGTCATCTTGCTTTATGACCAAGAAAGTATATCTGACTTGGTCTGGAAAAATTGACACCAAAACATGTATAAACTGCATTAAAACGGCTTACTGTATTAATGTAAAACCGTGGCAGGTAAAGATGCTGTGACAAATTATTTATTTACGTACTTACTGCACCACATGGCACGCGGGATCTTAGTACCCCAACCAGGGATCAAACCCGTGGCCCCTGCAGTGGAAGCACGGACTCTTAACCACTGGACCGCCAGGGAGGTCCCTAAAAAATTTAAAGTATTGTAAGAGATAGTCTGGGATTATTTGGTGCTTTAGAGCTCCTTTCTCTTCCATGAGTTTATAGAGTTGACTACTTGAGTTTAAATTGCTCCTGGGCCTGGAAGAAAGTATCTCACTGCTGAGACACATTGTACTGACTGATCCCTGTGTCTGTGTTCGTGTGTGATTCACCCTGTTTCCACGGTGACATGAACCCTTTAAATCTGGAAGATTGTTTCCAGAGGCGCAGCCACGCCTGCTTGCTTTTAGGACTTGCAGCATTCTGCAGGTGTCAGCCTGAGACCCAGCCCTGGGGTGCTGTGTTGGATGCTGAACCATGGAGTCACTTTTCTTTTCTGGTAAGTTTAAACTCAGGGAACACGGAAGTGGTTTTGGTAACAGCGTAGTGATCAGTACTTCATTACTCGTGTTCATGTCCTTCCCCAGAGCATCACGGTCACAGCAACAAGGGCGTTTGTTACTGGTGATGTGAGATCTGGACCCTACCCACCATCACACTGGGACGCAGACCAATCCTAGGAAACGCTTAGCGCTGGGAACAGACCGGGCTGTGCCTCTAACAGTAAGTGCTCTGGTTTACTCTGGTGCTAAGTGATTGCGTTTTGTTATTGTATTTTTTTCAAATTTTATTGGACTATAGTTTTTTGTTTTGTTTAAATTTATTTATTTTTGGCTGCATCAGGTCTTAGTTGCCCCGTGGCATGTGGGATCTTAGTTCCCCAACCAGGGATCGAACCTGCATCCCCTGCACTAGAAGGCAGATTCTTAACCACTGGACCACCAGGGAGGTCCCTGTTATTACTTGTATACTGACTGTGTGTCTAGAAAAGGGAGCCACCACAAATGCTGAACTCTTAAGTCTGTTCTTTCATCTTATACGCCTAGAAGCCTGTTCTCTCCGTAAGCAGCTTCATAGGTGAAGATGAGCTGGGGGCATGGCTGGAAGATGAAAGTGTAAGATTCTTCACAGACATTCCCCACAGGACGGACGTAGTAGCTTCTCCAGTGGCTTAAAATTTTTATCAAAACCTTGACTTCTTGGAAAGAGAAAAGGGTGCATTTAGTTACATGATTTTGGAAACTGGCTGACATAAGCCTTGAAATTACCTCCACGTCTTTTAACTGCCTGTGGTTCCTGACTCAAGTAAAAGGAAATCACGGTGAAAAAGTCAAACACATTTTGAGGTCTGATTTTCCTGTTAAACGTTTGAGTCCAGGGCTTCCCTGGTGGCGCAGTGGTTGAGAGTCTGCCTGCCGATGCAGGTGACACAGGTTCGTGCCCCGGTCCGGGAGGATCCCACATGCCGCGGAGCGGCTGGGCCCATGAGCCATGGCCGCTGGGTCTGTGCTCCGCAACGGGAGAGGCCACAACAGTGAGAGGCCCGCATAACGCAAAAAAAAAAAAAAAAAAGTTTGAGTCCAGAACCTCTGGTGCTGCTTGGTTTTTAAACAGCAAGACTGAGTGTGCCTGAGCCAGCGGGGCCGGGGTCACCCTGAGCCGGGACGGAGCCACGGTGCTGAGCAGGTCATGGGCCCTTGCTGCCGCCAGCTGGCCAGAAACCGGTCACCCACAGTGGGCCTGCGGGGCGCCATGGGAGCCGTGGGGCTGGTATGGGCCACTGACTGATTCTGGACCGGGTGCCCTACATCAGCGGCAAGTTCAAGAAGGACGATCGATTAAACCCACCCCCTTGGACCTTCCAGTGTGTGGTGGTGCTGCCTTCTTCCATCTGCATCTGGAATGGCCCAGGCTCTTGGGATGGACCTCGAGGAAATACACGGTGAGTTAGATTTCCTGTGTTGGTGGAAATAGCTTTGCTGTGTGAACACACACAGCATTAAACCTCTTTATGAAACCTAAAAAAAAAAAAAAAAAAAAAAAAAAAAGACTGCACTTCCTTACTATGAAGGTGTCCCTGTTTTGAGAGGAATTTTTCACTTGTAAGAGGTCCATGCATTCCCTCGCCAATCCCTGGTCCCCTCACACTGCCTGTGGTACCACCACCACCAAGGGTGCGCTTTTTTTTTTTTTTTGCTGTGCTGCACGGTATGTAGGATCTTAGTTCTCTGACCAGGGATCAAACCTGCACCCCCTGCAGTGGAAGCACGGAGTCTTAACCACTGGACCGCCAGGAAAGTCCCAAGTGGGTTTTCAGTACGCGGGCCTCTCACTGTTGTGGCCTCTCCCATTGCGGAGCACAGGCTCCGGATGCGCAGGCTCAGCGGCCATGGCTCACGGGCCCAGCCACTCTGCAGCACGTGGGATCTTCCCGGACCGGGGCACGAACCCGTGTCCCCTGCATTGGCAGGCGGACTTTCAACCACCACGCCACCAGGGAAGCCCCCCAAGTGGGTTTTTTTAAAAAACAAAAAAACATTAAGTGTGTTCTTTTTCTTCTTTTATTTGTCAATCTGCTTTTATTTTGTTCTTTTTTTCTTTTTTGGCTGCAGCTTGTGGGATCTTAGTTCCCCAACCAGGGATCAGACCTGGTCCCTGCAGTGGAAGCACAGAGGAGTCCCAACCACTGGACCACGAGGGAACTCACGATCTGCTTTTAGATCTGATTTTCAGGCGGGGACCTTTGCAGCAGACATTAGGTAAAGGCACAGTATGCGTATGGATGTAGAGGATGTGAAACATTCACACATGCACGTGAAGAAATTCCTCAATGGTCCCTGGCTGTAACGTGGTGAGAGATACACAGCTGTCACCACGTGCCTGTCTTCTCTGCGCATGTTAAAGTGGCCGAGGCTCCATCTCTGTGGAGACAGCTACACCGCTGTCACCATCTCAAGTGGTAACCAGTCGCGCTTCTGCTGAGTCGTCCCTTCAGTCCATCTCCTGGAGCAAGAAAGGACAACAGCCGGGATTAGCCAGCCTCCCTCCTGAGCCAGGACCCTAGACCTGAGCCTCTAGGGCCACAGTCAGCAGCAGTGCGGCCGGGGCTTTGCAAACAAACAGCTTTCACCAAGTCACTTATGGTGCCAAGAGGCATCTCAGTGGATGTGAGGACTGGACCAAGGTTCTGTTTCAGCCCCACAGTGTCTGGAAGCTGTTAAGAGAGGCTTATCTCCTTCCAACAACAGCTCAGCTTGGTTTTGCAACGAGTTGGGGTTTGTGTTCTCCCTCTGGTTTTTATTTGTAAAAGCCCATATAACTGAAAGCCATGCAGAGAGAATGCTTTTAAGGCTCATCAACTACATATTAAGAGGGTCAGACGCCTGAGCAACATTCCCGACACATAAAACCCCAAGATTTATAGATAAGATACATCCACTTTCCCTTCCAGGTGGTCTATGAAACTGAAGCACCAGACCTTCTAATATCCTGGGTGGAGGACAGATGTGTGCCGTTTTTACCCCCTTTTGACCTCTCACCCTCCTTGGTAAGCATGTGTTTTAATTTAAATTATACTCATTTTTGTGACAAGGTGAGGCTGACAGCAGACTGGAAGCCCAGCGTGGGCCCCTGCAGCCCCCTCTCCCGCTCACCCCCCAGCAGCTCGCACAAGCCTGTGGAGGGTGCACAGTCGGCCTCCGCTGCCCTGTAAGAGCAGCTCGTCTCAGAAACAGCTGGACTCCCGGACGCAGAACCAAGCCTTTCCTCCTGAGCAGGAAGGGCCGTGCCCACCTTCCCCGGGGTCTGTCCCCAGCAGGCAGCCCTGCAGCGAGGGTCCCATAGCTCAGAGGGGGCCGGAGTGGCGAGAGGCAGACACCAAGGTGGGGGGTTGGTAAGAGCCCAGGAGCTGCCACCACTGGCTCTTACGTTTTGGACTAAGTTCCTCACGTAGGCGAGAAGGTTCTGGTTGATGAAGGTCACTGTGGTATGGAAGACATCTTGGAGCACAGCTGGCGAGTGGTCGGCCACCTTTTTGGCCACGAGCATGGTCAGCAGCAGCAGGGTCTTCTCGCGGTCCACGTCCGCAGGGTAGAGCTGTGTGAGCTGTTCCAGCGCGGCCGCCAGGCACCGCCTCTTGTCCTGCACGTGGAAGCAGAGGCGTGGTTACCAGGCCTCCCGCGGGGAGGAGGGAAGTGCTGTAAACAGCTGAGGAGGCCAGAGGAGAGGAGGTAAAGCTGGGGGCAGGCGAGGCACCCCCCCCCACACACACCCCTCACCCCCCTGCGGCGTGTCCTCGTCTCCTGCTTGGAGGCACCTGAAATCAAGGTCAGCCACCGCCCAGGGGTCCGGCCCCAGTACATGGGAGCAGCGAGCGGGATGGGGAGCTCCTGCCAGGAGAGGCCTCGTGGACCGCCAGACCGGAAAGGACCTTCCACGTGCCAACATGTGGCAGCAAGAAATGGCACCAGCAGCATGTGTCTGAAACACGCCGGCCAGCGAAGCTCAGAGGGAGGCTCCCTGACAGACAGGCCCTCCCGGAGGCAGGAGGCTCGACCCGCTGGGCCCAGCCCGAGAGCATTTCTAGGTCACGGGGGCCCCGCCGCCTCAGCAGTCAGAGGAGTGGAACGTGTTGTTTCAGGAAGAGTCACATCCGTCTTGTTAACCTTTGGGGGGCTCCGTCCCCAGACTCTTGAGTCCGACTTCAGGTTCAGGTTTTCAGGTGTCAAGTGACTTTCTTCCGAGAGACAGTTCGCCAGGCTGACTCTCTACAGCAGTCACGAGCTGAGCCACCTCCCCGGACGCTGGTCTGTCTGCCAGGAGGCAGAGGACGAGCCCCGTGGGTTTTCTCACTCACCTCCTCCGACAGGCTCGTGTTCCTGAACTGCGCGGCCAGGCCGGCCACCAGCCCCGGGCAGATGCTGCACTCCATCCTGTCCCCAATCTGGGCGAGCTGCCTGGCGATGTCCCGGACCACTTCCTCCTGAGCCTCAGAGTCTAAGGTGCAGACGAGGGGGGAGGTTTCAGATGATGCCCCACTCACACCCCGCTCCCGCTCCACCTGCTCCAGGAAAGGGGTGGGTCCTGCATCCACAGCCCAGTGAGGATGGTGTGGACACGGGTCCAGGCACAGGGGCCGGGCGGGAGAAGGACCTGTGATGCCGGGGTAGCCACAACCCGGGCTCGAAGCCCAGTGTCCGATGGCTGTTGGCAGAGGAAGCGGTCAGGACAGAGGCTCTGCGGCCTCTCCTCCTGGACTTTGCCTCCCCTCCACACCCCCACCTCCCCAGATGCCATGCTCTTCCTTCCTGGACACCATCTGAGCCCCTCCCCAGAACAGAAGCTTCCAGGGGCTCTGGGGTTCCCAGCTGTGGGCTGACTCCCGGGTACGCAGCTGGGGACCTGGGGCACTGAGTAGCCAGCCCCCTCGCTTCTCCCTGCAGCACAGGAAGTGTACGCGCCTCGGCTCCAGCCCCCCTCTGCCTGTCACACAGGTGGAAGGCGTGTGGCAGCCAGCCCTACGTTGAGAGAGTTGTTGGCATTGTTTTCCCAACAGCATTTGCTCACTCTGTGTCTCTGTGTCACATTTTGGTAATCCTCGCAATATTTCACTTTTTCATTATTATATATTTGTATGGTGACCAGTGACGTCACTGCTTCAACACGCTGCAGGCTCAGAGGATGCTTAGCGTGCAGCAATGAAGTACTTTTCATTAAGGCACGAACGCTGTTAAGACAGCGCTGTTGCACACTGAACACACCTCCATGTAGTGTACACGTCTACACATGCTGGGAAACCAGAGGGTCCAAGTGCCACGCCTTGTGGTCTGGACCCCAACCAGCAACCTTAACCTTAACCTACGCCTGCGGGCCTAGCTGCCCGCACACTCGTCCCTCGGGGTCTGGGTGGGTGCCAGCCCAGGACCACTGCGGGCACCAAAGTCCAGGGGCCAGCGCACAGCAAATTCAAGTTTTGCTCTGGGGAACTTTATGGAACTTTTTCCCCCAAGTATTTCCAACCTGTGGTTGGTGGAATCTGCCAGCAGTGCCTGCACAGCCGTGCGCCCGTGGAGTTCCATGGGCCCGGCTGCAGCCCTGACCTCACTGAGACGTGTCTGTGTGACCCCAACACGAGCCCTCCTCGCCCCGAAACCTCCCACTACCCGCCCACCTCTGCTCGGGGACAGGTCACCACTCGCCTGCTGAGACGACCTCGACCTGGGTCGACAGCCCGGCCACGCTCGACCCCGTGGTCCCCTTCGCAGCCCGGCCCTCACGCTTGTCCTGACTTGCCTCCCACACAGCCCCCGACAGCGCCGCTCTCCCACCTCCTCCCGTCCAGCTGAGCAAACAAATCCACCGACGAGTGGCAGCCAGGCCTCCGTTCTGCCCGTTGCTCCCACACCTCCTCAGGCTCCTGACCACACCCCGCTTCTGCCCGAGCGCCTACCCTGCCCTGTGCGTCCAGTGAGGCTCCAGTCTGAGGGGGGCTTGGTGCAGACGGGGCCACCAGGGCAGCAGGTCTGACAGCAGAGCTACTCCTGCCCCTTCCCAGAGGGGGCGCCTAAGGCAACCCTGGCTGGTGGGGACCGCGTGCTGCACCGCCGGCCACCCGAATTAAGACAGCTGGCGGCCCAGAGGCTGGATAAGCCGCGAGAGGGCCGTGACCCCCCCCCCCACCAGACAGCAGACTCCAGCCCAGGCCTCCCGGGAGCGTCGGGGACACCTGGGAGCCTCCCCCGAAGCACAGGCTGGTTCAGGGACCCTACAGAATTCCTCAGGGGGCTCCAGGGTGTGCTGTGCCTGGCCCACCTCCAGAAGGGTGCCCAGCGGGCAGCTCCCAGCCGCCTCCGTGGAGGCAGCACTGGGGGCACAAGCTGAGGCCGGAGGGCAGGACGCACACCTGGGATCCGCCACACCCGGAGGACCGCCCAGCCCAGAGAAGGGCCCCAGGTCCCCGCTGCCCTGGTGACCGTGCAGATCGTCACGGCCATAACACACACAGGAGTAAAGCATGGGTGCTGCACAAATGCAAAGAATCTTCAGGAGCCCGAGTGGGTTTCAACGGACTGGACTCGGCGAGGCCTGCTCCGCTGGACACGGGGTGGACCTGAGCCCGAAGGCCCCACAGCCAGATCTGGGCCGCGGAGGCTGGCCCGGCGCCTACCTGTCTCTGCCGGCCCCTCGTTACGGAAGTGGCTGCACCAGTTGCCATCCGTCTGCAGCTCATCGTCGTGGGCCGCGCACACGGGTAGCTTGCGGCCCAGCACCTCCAGCTCTTGGTGGCAACGGGAGTGCGGACAGCTCTGGAGGAAGCTGAACACCAGCAGGCTTGTGGTGCGCTCGTCCTGGGGGCTGGCGCCGTTGCTGACCTGAGAGGAGAGTCCTGTGGGAACATGGCCCCAGGCCGGGCAGCCGGGCCCGGGATGGCCTCCCTGGCCCGGGGCCTGGACACCCTGCCAGTGGGCAGGGGCCAGTCCGCAGGGCCACGTACAGATGCCGAAAAGCTCCAATCCTGCAGAAGGTGACCCATCTGCCAGCGGCCAGCTGGTGCGCCCCAGGGTGGGTGGTCAGGCACGTACGTGTCTAGGTGCCATCCTGGCTCTGCACGCCTGCTCTGGGCCCCACGTATCTTTTACCAACCAGAGCCCATGCTCACTGGGAGTGCATCCAGCAGTTAGAAGCTCATCCTCTTCCATCATGTCCTTGTGGGCCCAGGAAGGTGTTGTGCAAAAGCAGATTTTCAATACAGCCCGGGCAGCAGTGACCACAGGCAACACCTGCCTCTGGGCAGGCCTGGCTGACCTCAGGTAGATAAGCCCCTGGCCAAGCCCACGAGCAGCACTTGGGGAACCACGAGGGCCGCTGCACGTGGCAACCAGAAGGCAAGTGCAGAGCAGGACCAGGGGTGCTCAGGTCACCCCCAGACCTGGGATTAGAGGGCGTCGTGAGAGGCTAGGATGCCGAGACCGCCCATATCAACACATGCAAAACACACGGCCTGGGCTGGGAGAAGTCATGGGGAGAAAATTAAGGTGCAGGTAAAATTTACTTCTAAGTCCATAATGTTTTTCATTAGAAAATACTAGAAAAATATTCTGATTAGGAAAATCAGAAAACTTTGGGAAGCCAGTTTTTAGAGGACAAATTGTTTTCAACAAAATGCATAAAATAAGGTGCTTATGTATTGCTATTCAGCCTTTACTTCTCCAGAATTACTCCTAAAAGGGGGAAAATGTATGTAAAAGCTCTACTAAATCTGTACAGTGAGGCCAGTGGCACAAGGCAGCTGAGAAACTCAAGAACGTGCTGCGTCTCTACCTCAGGAGACGTCCTGGTCAGGAGGGGAGAGGGGCTGAGGCGGGGCCGCGGTTGAACCGTGTCCCCCAGAGACAGGCCCAGCTGCTGACGGCCAGGACCTGCGAGCAGGACCTTCTTTGGAAATGGGGTCTTTGCAGATGTCACGTTAAGGCTGGGTCATCCTGGATCTGGGCCTTATCCCATGACCCATGTGTTTACAAGAGAAAGGGGCGGACTTACACACACAGGGATGCCAGTGCAGACTCCTCAGAGCCTCCGGAGGAACCAACCCTGCAACACCCTGATATCAGACTTGTGGCCTCCAGACACTTCAGGAAAATACCCAGCTGGTGGGCTTTCCCTGCCGCAGCCCCAGGGAACTAAACCAGGCCGTCTTTTTCAAGAGGTTAGTAAACAGGGTCTGAAGTCTGGGTGTGCAGCAGCATTGCCAGCAGCTACGCCAGGTCAGGTATCAAACCGAGATGCAGTGACCTCTGCCTTTCCCCCCGAAACACAAAGAACAGAAGTGGCCAGGCGAGAAGGAGAGCATCCCGTGTTAGAGGGCTCAGGCCCTGGAGCCACGTGTTTAGTGCCATGCGGGCTGGCTGGGAAGCGTGTGGACAGACTCCGTTCTGAGCATGTCAAGAACAGGCTGGCCTGGACTCCCAAACAGGCACCCAGCCCAGAAGACCAACAGCACTTAACACCAAGAACAAGCAAGGCTGGTGACAAGCCAAGGACGGACAATTGATACAAGCTGCAATGGATGTCTCAGAAGGTGGGAGATTTGATAGTTTATCCTTGTAGGTCACAGGAAAAAGTACGTTAAGAGCAACGATCAAGACTTAGGAAATCTTGCCGGACATAATACAGATTTCATCTATAGGAGGCAAAAATAACTCGTGCTATAAAATCAGTCCCAGTGCAGAGAAAACGATGGAAAGCTGTCCAATGTGTGCGATAAACTAGACTAATCCTGGTGTCCAAACCTGGAGAAAACAGCACCAAACAAACAGTAAAAACAAAACAAAATCAATCTCATTTTCTACATATCAAAAAAAAAATCAAAGAATGCTACAGTATAGATGAATAGCACCATACAAACAGTAAAAAAAAAAATAAAAAAAAAACCAAGCCATCATGCTCAGTGATACAAGCCTGACACAAGAGGACATGCACTGCTCCATGCTTCCCATCTGTGTGGTCCCTGAAGCATCAAATGCACAGAGAACAGGGGGCGGTGGTGGCAGAGAGACGCGAGTGCGCTTAACGCCACTGAGCCGGACACTTAAAAAAGGTTAATACGGGGGCTTCCCTGGTGGCGCGGTGGTTAAGGATCCACCTGCCAACGCAGGGGACACGGGTTCGAGCCCTGGTCCGGGAAGATCCCACATGCTGCGGAGCAACTAAGCCCGTGCGCCACAGCTACTGAGCCTGTGCTCTAGAGCCCACGAGCCACAACTACTGAGCCCGCGTGCTGCAACTATTGAAGCCCGCACGCCTAGAGCCCATGCTCCGCAACGAGAAGCCCGCGCACCACAGTGAAGACCCAGCACAGCCAATCAATCAATCAATAAATAAAAGGTTAAAATGGTAAATTTTACTGTAATTAAAAAAAAAAAAAAACCTGGAAACAAAATCAGAAAAATGTCAGAAAATCTATAGGGGAAAAAAGTCAGAAAATCTATAGCACGGTGAAATTTCTGACGGGGGAAGAGGAAGCTGCTGGATGTCTCACCATGAACCTGACTGTGGGGCACGCCTGTGTCTCGGTTTTCTCAGCTTGAAGGGAAGAAAGGGGAAAGCAAAGCCCTGGGAGTGTGTCTGCCCTTTCCCACTGAAGTCGTCAGGAGACGACTGGGCAACTCCCGAAACCTCTTCTGCTCAAGTAGCTGACGTTTCTCCTGAGCTGCTAAGCTGGGAACCACACGGCTCCCAGGGCTGCAGAGGGATGTTTGAGAAGCGCACACTGAGACCCCAGGCGCTGTCTGCTCAGAGATGCAGAAACCGGGCCAGGCTCGTGAACCACCTAGTGAGGCCGCCCCCATGGGGCTGGTGGGGTCACGGAGGGCCCCAGGCTGGGCACCCGAAGATGCCACACTGCCTGGCAAAGACAGGAAGGAGGTGAAGAAGACCTGCTGCTGGGCCAGGCGCGACTTTCTCTTTTAAACTCACTCAAAGCACAAGGCGCCATTTAGGCCCCATCCTGCTGAGGCAGGGGACTGGCCCACGCGACCTCGGTGACGCTATAGCTCTGAGCCCATGCTGCACAGGAGCAGGCGGAAGCGGTGAGGGGACGAGGGGGTTATCCGCCCTGTGCTCCCGAGAGCTGGGACCCGAGGCTCCGCCGCCCACACCCCCAGGACCACCGCCCATCTGACCTTCGAGTCCATGGCCCAGGCAGCGTCGTGGGCTCCAGCTCACAGGGGCGCGGGTCGGCAGCCTGGAAGAGGACACACACAGGGTGGGTGCAGGGCCCCGCGGGGACACCCCTCCAGGACCCCCAGGGAAGAACAGGGAGCCCTGCTGCCCTAGCCCGCCCACCTCAGCCCGGCCCCCAGCCCGAGCTCACTGGTCAGGCAGACAGGGCCATCTGCTCCCGACCCCTGTGCAAGTCAATACAGGACTTGGAGCGCCGGCTCCCTCCACGGAACACACCTGCACGTTTCCAGGGACCTGCTGTGTCCTTACCACGGCCCCATCACCGCGCTCCCCACCGACCCTCCCCAGCTGCAGCCCCAGAGCACCGAGGGGGTGAGAAAACAGGCACGCCTGGGCCCAGGGCCACGCGGCTGCAAGGGCTGGTGAGATCAGTCTTGCACAGAAAGATGTGTATAAAGAAAGAAAGAATGTGTATTTGACAGTCACACAAAAGATTGAGGCTTCCAGATGGCATATAAATCCACACTAAATAACCCGGCGGCATAAACAACTGAGCAGACAAAAAGCCCATCGGAGACTGAGTTTAAAAAGATTATGCCCCCAACATGGAAAATATGAAAGAATGAGAGCTGTGTGCACCGTAGAGACATCCAAACAGACTGGAAATGTTTCTGCAGAGCAGTGTCAACAGAATAATCCCCGGTTAAAACGTCCGCACCAGTGAATGTGTGTTTACACACAGCATTAGGGTAAACCCAATGAACGGGTCCTCTCGTAGGGCAGGAACAGTCACATTTGGAACCTCCATATGGTTCCTAAATACACAGGGGGTAAAGAGAGAACCACCAGCTCCTCTCCAGGGAGAAAGGGCAAGGCTTCCCCCACCACCACCACCCCCACCCCCGGAGCGCGGGCGGGGGCCTTGGGGGCCTGCATCCCCAGGACCCAGGCCACCCACTGGGAGTGGGATGAGCCCACCCTGGGGCCGGGCAGGCTGCAAAGGACGCAGATGAGTGGAGGGACAGACAGGAAGCAGCAGGACGCCGGCCCGAGGGCCTCCACGGGCCTCCAGGGCAGGAGGGAGAGCTGCAGGACAACGTGCAGGCCCCTGGGGGAAAGGCCGCAGAAGCCAACCCACGTCCACAGTCACAGCCTCGGCCTCCACCGCGCCCTCTCAGGAACGAGCTTCCGAAAACCGGGGAGGCCGCCATCAAGGGGTAACTCACATAAAATCTGCCTTCCGCCGGGAACCGCCCTCCCCACTGTCCCCGCGGCCCTGATCCACGTCCACATCGCTGGCACTGTGCTCATTTCCCGCCTCAACAGATACTGCCACAAAATGTTTTAATGCCTTTACATAAGTGACCCTTGAACAACGTGGGGGTCAGTGGGCGTAGAGTTTCGTTGTATCCACGATCTGCATTCTCCAATTCAACCAACAGCCCATGGGGCATTTACTAGTGAAAAACATCCCCACAGAAGGGGGGGCCCATGCAGTTCAAACCCTTGTTGTTCGAAGGTCACCTGTGCATGTATGTCTTTATAGCTCTCCCTCTATACGTAAGGATATAGAATGAGAGCAGAACACGGATGCTGACCCAGACGGGATGGATGCACAGGAGAAAGTGCCTCTGCAGGACGGTTGGGCCCCGGTGTTTTCCTCAGAAAGACAGTGGGTTTGGAGAAGGTGGATTTCGTTTTTTTCCTTCTGAAATGAACACTTACTAAAGATTTTATGTAACTGATTATTTAATGGGGGAAACAAAGATGTTAAAACCACTCAGAGCACACAAGCACCCACAGCAGACCACCTGCATTTCTATGCACACATCACCGGCATCAGCATCTGTTTTCTGCAGCTTACAGAGGCGTTAAATAGCTCAAAGACAAGAAAAGCAGAAACGGTGAGCTGGCCAGAATATGCAGGTTTTTTGCCCATTTCAAAGTCTTTCACAGATTTCCTGACAGTCTCCGGACTGGTAATCTCAAAGATTATTCTTTGACACACACAAACAGGGCGGGTCTCCTAAGAATGTTAATTAACCAGCCAGGCCTCCTAGATTTCTTTTGCAAATTTATATTAAACAACTACTAATGCCACAAGATCAGCTTCTGTCTGGAAATTCTCACCAGGAAGCTCAGGCTGGACTCTGCTACCCGGAGGGCGGGCAGGAGTGCCAGGCCAAGCAAGTCCACAGGATCCACCTGTGGCCCCTCTAAATGTGTGCGGAGAAAAGGAAGCCCAGCCAGGGGAACAGGGGCCACGGATCCAGACACTTGCACGTGGCAGAGACTCAAATGCAGGCAGGGGGTAGGGAGCTTTGCAGAGGAGCCCGCGGGGGAAGCAGGGGGCCCGCTGGCCGTGGCTCCCTGTGCGATGGCGTCCTCTGTGTCGCCCCACGTCGGAGGCACAAACAGAAAGGAGAGAAGCTGTCAGGTATCAATCGAGTCCTGAAGTTATTTTTAGCTCCCTGGACTGTCCCAGAGAGCACTCTGACCTGACCTCCCGGGCTGGTGGTCACCGGGGCGGGGCCGGGCAGGCTACTCTGCCGTCGCCCACTCGTATGTTCAGTCCCGGCCTCTCTTACTCAGGTCCCCACTTATCTCAGATTCCCCAGCCTGCAGGAAGCGACCTTCCCACCACGGAGGGCGGGGACCCCAGGGCCAGACTGGCTTTCCTGGGGGGCTCTGTAGCCTTCACTCCCTACAGGCAGCTCAGTTCTGTGACAAGTGGCCTGTCACAGTCGATCACACAAGCATCACTGAGAAACAGGACGGTCTGAGGAAGGCTCTCAAGCTGTCCAGTTATATTACGTCCTGGTGAAAAGAACGCAGGGCAGGAGGCAGCTGCTCACACACGTACACACAGAAGTACCGTCTGTTCTAGGAACTCTGCTTCCGGGTACGTGCACACCCACCCTCCTGGCTGCGTCACTCACAATAGCACAGGTGGTGACAACGCAACGTCCACTGATGGGTGCGTGGATGGACGCGGCGTGTCCCTCACGTGGCGAGTCTCGTTCAGCCTCACAGAGAAGGAGAGTCTGGCACCTGCCGCACAGGGAGGACCCTGAGCCGAGCGACGTGAGCCAGACGCACAGGGCGGCCGCTTCGTGAGCCCACTTCTCTGCTGGAAAGTGGACCGCGGGCCCGGGGCGGGGAGATGCGAGGGTCCTGGAGAGGACGGGGTGGTGGCACCTCAGTGCGGGGACATTCGGAAGTGGTTATGGTGGAAAATTTTATGTATATTTTACCAGACGCACAACAAAGAAGGAAATTCTGGCACCTGCGACAAAGTGGAGGAACCCTGAGGACGTTACACCGAACAAAACAAGCCAGACGCAGAAGGACACACACCGTCTTGCCCCACTTGCATGAGAAACTGTGCCTGTTTTCTAGAGAATTATTAATTCCTATTAATGCCACTGAGCTGTACACTTAAACTGATTAAAACGGTAAAATTTTCATCTATTTTACCACAATAAAAAAAGTTTGAAAGAAAACACCCCCCCGCCAGAGCCGTCTTTTTGAACCTATGCAAATAGCTGTACCGTCACACAAAATGAGGCAACTTAGCAAGAACTCTGTCAGGAAGGACCAGGTGTCATTTCCGCCTACCAGGTTTTTATGGGTTACAGACAGTTGAAGAAAGAGAAAGTTTCGTGTGTCTAGAAAACAGAAATGGAAACGTCAGCAATATTCCGAGCAAACCACCAGTTTCCCACCTCGGTCTGTGGGTCCCAGCAGCTGCGCCCACGCCGTCTGCATCCAGAAGAGCCTGGAAACCCTGACCTGCACCCTGGGTGAAGCTCTGAGTTGTTGAAGCCAGGAGAACACGAAAGCCTGTTTGTGAAGTTTCACTAGTTCAAAGTACCTGGTACCAGCCTTTCCACAAGCCTCTGATCCCGTCCTTCTTTGCTGAGGACACACACGAAAAGCCCCAAGTCATCCCCAGAGGGCACAGGCTACCGGGGTGATTCATGTGTTTCTCTAACCGACAACATCAGAACGGAGGGGGTCAGATTCTCTTTTGGGGTACAGTACGTAACACACGTGATCAGTGTTTCCCCTGAGAATAAAGGCGTCCCCATATAGCACACAGCTTCTGAAACATTTAAACGAGTAACGGTTTCCTGTAAACATAACCAAAGCAGCCTCACAACAGTAACACTTCAAACAAATCTGATTAATTGTATAATCGCTCTCTTTATAAGGTAAACGGCCTGTGGGATTCTCCAGGGGCACTCTGGGAAGTCTCAATAATAGTTTCAGGTGTAAAAGACACCCTGAAAACATTTATTTTTCTAAATTCAGGGTCCAACCTCTGGAAGCCCTGTCCGAGTCCACTTGGGCACTTGGGCACTGAAGACGGGGTCACGGGTGTCTGGGAAACAGGACATGGCTATCAGTGAACGGAACTAAGAAAAACCTTAAGCTCCTCGTAAGTGATCAACCTTTGTTCTCTGTGGGGCTGTTTTTCCCCTTAAAACATAAAGCATCAAAAATTATTGTTTTGGGGACTTCCCTGGCGCTCCAGTGGTTAGGACGCTGCGCTTCCACTGCAAGGGGTGGGTTTGATCCCTGGTCAGGGAACCAAGGTTCCACAAGCTCCGCGGTGTGGCCAAAAATAAACAATTAAAAAAAACAAAAACAAAAAAAAACGTTTCGGCAGGAAAGGAAGCAAGACCATCAAAACAAGCAAACTTTGCGAAAATTGTGAGACTTCATAGCTTCTTCTCAGACTCAGACATTTAAGAGATTTACAAAAAATGAAACAATGTTCTCACTAAAAACATTGTTTTGCAAAATACAGTATTTAAAAAAAATATTCGTTAAGCAACAGGCATTGATATTTTCAAACAAATCAACAATATTTGAAAATTTTCTCCAGTTTTACTTTCTCACACAGAAAATAGATAAAAACCACTTAAT
Organism: Mesoplodon bidens; assembly: GCF_964165515.1. Lineage (NCBI taxonomy): Eukaryota > Metazoa > Chordata > Mammalia > Artiodactyla > Ziphiidae > Mesoplodon > Mesoplodon bidens. The sequence continues at coordinate 76,068 of NC_138167.1, read as the reverse complement.
CAAAAGCTTTTCACGGTCCTCAGTAATTTTTATGTGTAGAAGAGAGACCAAAAAGTTTGGGGGGTGGGGGAGAGACCCCCTTTCCTTGAAAATAAAAGCACATATACAACAGTTTTTCTCTGTCATCCATTTTAATTACAACTCAACCCAAGTGACTGACCTTCCTTCACAGAAAACCAGATGCCCAGGTGTCACACAGCTCACACGCTATCTCCAGCAGCACGCGTGCCCTGGGCATCCCCACAGTGCAGACACGCTGAGCAACACCAGCCAGAGACGAAGCCTCTGCTGGGGACACTGAAAACACTTGAATTTACACCTGGTACCCAATGCTTCGGTATCCTGTCTTACTTAGAAATTACCTAGGTAGACAGTGATTGCCATCATTAACTCAACTTAATGTGTGTCCAAGCTGTACCCTGGAATACTGTTAAAGTAAAAACAATGTCAGAATTCTATTCAACTTAGTTGAAAACAAATTTACATTTATCTTAACTTTAAACATCATGTAAGAGTAATATTAGCTGATTTGATAAGTAAACCTGTAGAAGTTTGGGCAGAAACCAATTACAATAAAATGTATTATATCAACGTTATATTGATATATTATTACATGTAATCAATATTAAGCATAATACCGATAAATCAGAGAAAAGACACAGCTTTTTTAAACCCCGAATTATTAATTTATCCTCATTTGCCAAAGATTTATCTTAATTATGTGAACCTGCATTCTTTTTTGTTGATAGTTGATGTATAAGTTACAGGTGTACAACATAGTGATTCACAATTTTTAAAGGTTATACTCCATTTATAGTTATTATAAAATACTGGCTGTATTCCCTGTGGTGTACAATATTATCCTTGTAGCTTATTTATTTTATACATAGTAGTTTGTACCTCTTAATCCCCTCCCCATCTTGCCCTTCCCCCTTCCCTCTCCCACTGGTAGCTACTGGTTTGTTCTCTGTACCTGTGAGTCTGTTTGTAAACCTGTACTCTTAAAGCGTTTCCGAGTTTGGACTGCCTTGGTGGCGCAGTGGTTAAGAATCCGCCCACCAATGCAGGGGACATGGGTTCGAGCCCTGGTCTGGGAAGATCCCACATGCCGCGGACCAACTAAGCCTGTGCGCCACAACTACTGAGCCTGTGCTCTAGAGCCCGCGAGCCACGACTACTGAGCTCACGCACCACAACTACTGAGCCCGCATGCCACAACTACTGAAGCTCACGCTCCACAACAAGAGAAGCCACCGCAATGAGAAGCCCGCGCACCATAATGAAGAGTTAGCCCCCTCTCGCCGCAACTAAAGAAAGTCCGCACACAGCAACGAAGACCCAACGCAGCCAAAAATAAATAAATAAATAAAATTTGAGTTTCTGTGCATTCTAAATTTTTTAAAGTCTAATGCATTTAAATTATTAGAAACGAGATTTCCTGATTTTCTGGAAATTTTAGAAATATTTGATTTATATAAGCATTTATTTAGGTCCACAAGCCAATGAGAACAGAGTTCCTCCAATCTGAGACACTTCACAGCCTAACTCCCTAATGATGAGAAAATGTTTCGCACATTTACACACCAAGGGGCCAAGGCCTTGCTGAATTACAGACCCACAGGGCACACGGCGTCAGTCCCACAACTTCAGGGCCAGGTCAAGAGTAAACACAGAAACACCAAGGCTCACGGGTCCGGATGTGGTTCTCCGTGGTAGCACGAAATTCTGAACTGAGCTCAGAAGAGACCAAGGACACAAACCACCGTCTGACCACCCAGATTCTCTGTCCTGTCCCGCTCAACACAGAGCAGACCTCTGACACCTGCCCACAAGGACCACAGTCAGCAACGGCACCAAAGGAGTAACTGGTGCACATGTGCAAACGCAAAACCCAGCCAAACACAGGACAGAGGGAGCCATTCCACTGGCCCTGAGATGTGGCCTCTGGGGGCTGAGACCCACCGGCACGCTTTCAGGGACGGCTCCAAAACTGCCAGCCAAAGAAAAGGGAGAAACCATGACTTTCATACAAATACAAAACAATAAAATGAACACATGTCCAAGATTTTATTTATTAGCTCATTAATTAATAAGGGAACCAGTAAGATAGGTGATACAACCAGTTTCTAGATAACGTGGATTTCTAAGGCGCCCACCAGGTCTGCTGAGGTCGCGTAAGACAGTCCTTCCCCCAAAGCGGGTGAGCAGGGTCAACGCAGAGCCACAGGAGGCCCAGGCCAGTGTCCACGTGGGCCCCTTCTGACGACTCGTGGCGGGGTGGGAGCTGCCACTCACCCAGAACACAGTGTGGCCTCACTTCCAGCCCCTTGCCACCTGGATTCGCCAGGACCGAAGCTGGCGTGTGGACGCTGGTCTGTCTCTCTGGCTCCTCTGTGCCGAGCTCTCCGTCCCTCAGGCCTCCCCAGGCGCTGGGCACATCCTCAGAAACCCCAGTGCTTGCCCCGCTCCTCGGCCCTCCCCTCCATCCCACAGGCCTGGCAACCACTGGCTTTCAATCCTGGCTGCACACGCTGGGAGCAACTGAGAGACTTCAAGATACAGATATGACATGATCTTACATAAGGGAAAGCCCAAGGAATCCACTAAAACACCTCTGGAAGTAATAAATGAGTTCACCAGCGCTGCAGGACACAATCTCTGCAAGATCTGTTGTACTTCTACGTGCCCGCAATAAACAACCCAAATGTGAAACCGAGAAACAGAGCAGCACCAAGAGAAATAAGGTACTTCGGGATACACTGAACAGAAGACGTGTCAGACTTGTACAGCGAAAACCACGAACATCGTGGAAGGAAAGTAAAGATCTAAATAAATGAAATCATTCCTGTCCAGGGACTGGAAGATGTATTCCATTCCGCCAGTGGGGCCCCCCCGAGACACCGACGGACTCAACACAATTACCCTCAAGCTCCCAGCTGGCTTCTTCGCAGAAAGTGACAAATGGCTCCTGTTTCATGAGGAAATGCAAGGGGCACAGAAGAGCCAAAGTAAGAAAGAACAAAACTGGCGGACTCACACTCCCCAACTTCAAAACTTATGACTGAGCTACAGTAATTGAGACAATGTGGTACTGGCAAAGGATAACCTCACAGATCAATGGGCCAGAAATGACAGTCCGTAAATAAACCCCTAATATTTATGGTTCATCGACCTCTGACAAAGGGGCCAAGACCAGGGTAAAGAATAGGCTTTTCAGCAAATGGTGCTGGGACAGCTGGGTATCACAGGGGTGAAGGCATGAATTTGGGCCCCTACCTCATATCATATACAAAAACAAACTCCAAACATATCATAGGCCTAAATATAAGAGCTACAACCATTAAAAAAAAAAAAAACTCTTAGAAGAGAACAAAGGAATAAAACGTTTTGACCTTGGGAGAGGCAGTGATTTCTTACATATGACACCAGAAGAACAAGTCATACAAGAAAAAAATAAACTGGACTTCTTGAAAATTAAAAACCTTTGTGCTTCAAAGGAAACGATCAGTGAAAACACAACGCACAGAATGGGAAAAAATGCTTGCGAATCATTTACCAGACAAGGGACTTGTACCCAGAATATACAAAGAGTTCTTGTTAACAACAATAAAAAGACAACCCAGTTAAAAATTGGGCAAAAGATTTTAATAGGATCCAAAGATATACAAATGGTCACCAGGCATATACAAAGACACTCCACATCATTAACCACTACGGAAACGCTAATCAAAACCACAATGAGGGGACTTCCCTGGCGGTCCAGTGGTTAGGACTCTGCACTCTCACTGCTGAGGGCTCAGGTTCAATCCCTGGTTGGGGAACTAAGCTCCCCACAAGCCACGTGTGCGGCGCGGCCCCCCAAAAAAAAGAAAGAAAGGAAAAAAACCCACAGTGAGATACCCCTTCACACCCACGAGGACGGCTAGAACCAAAAGGATAAGAGCAAGTGATAGCGAGGATGTGGAGAAGCCGGAGCCTCATACCGTGCACGTGGAAATGGAAGATAGTGCAGCCACTTTGGAAAACAGTTCTGCAGCTCCTCTGAATGTTAAACAGAGGTATCACAAGACCCAGCAATTCCACTCCTAGGCATGCATATACACAAGAGAAATGAAAACACACGTCCACACCGAAACTTGTACACGAATGTTCATCGTGACATTATTCAAGACAGCAAAAAGCCGAATGTCTATCAACTGGTGAATGGATAAGGAAAATGCAGTAGATCCATAAAATGGAGTATTATTTGGCCATAAAAGGGAAGGAAATTTGAAACATTGGATGAACTCTGAAACATTATGCTGAATGAAAACAATCTAGTCAAAGAAAACCACAGATTATATGACTCCATTTACATGAACTTCCCAGAATAGGCAACTCCATAGAGAAAAAAGTAGATAAGGGTCACCTGGGGCTGCGGGGATAAGGGGACTGGGGGGTGACTGATAATGTGCGTGGTTTCTGTGGGGGCTGTTGAGATGCTCTAAAATTAGATTGTGGTGATGCCTGCACAACTCTGAGAGTAAACTGGAAACCACTTTAAATGGGCAGATTTTATGGTATGTGAAATATCTCAATAAAGAGGTTTAAAAAAAAAAGCAGCCCAAGGGAGGGTGGAATAAAGAGGGGGAGCCACCCCGTCACACAAGCCCCAGAAGTGAAACCCACCCCCCAGTGCAAAAAGCCTCCGAGTCCCAGTGTCCTCGTCCACCGCCGCCAGACCTGCCCAGGCCCTGGCCGAGAGTTGTGTGCACACAGGGTGCAGCAAGACGGCCCGCAGGGGCCGGTGTGCCGGGGGCCGCTCCAGAGCGTCGAGGTGGGCCTCCGTCCAAACAACCTCCCTCGCTTTGGAGCCAGGGAGAAGAAAAGGGATGTCCCACGGCCCTCCTGGTGACCCGGACCCCTGGCCCCGGAAGAGAAGAGCCCTCCCCCACGCGTGGCAGCCCCGCTCCCGGCCGGCCGCCACATCCTTCCACCGCGGCAGAAGGTCCCCGGGCTCCACGGCACTCGTGTGCCTGAAGGTGACCAGCTCCTCTCCAACCTGCTCTGTGACCCGGAGGGGACTCGTTTCCTCCCCGCCCGCGATGACAGGACACTGAGGGAAGGGGATAACTGCAAACGAGCCACTTCCTCATTGTCCCAGTGGTGGCTTCTAGGACCCTGGACACAAATACACAAAAGCCAACCGAGAACTCAATCTGCAGCAGAACCTCCAGAAGTGGCTGCTCTGTGGTTCACCCAGATGATCACGTCTGCTGTTCACTGGGAACTTCCCCATTCAGCCCAGCACGGGTAGGAAGAGGAGGGAGGGAGAGGAAGGAGGGAAAGGACCGGGTCGGGCACTTGGGGAAAAGGCCCAGAGAGGGTCCACGGCACCGCCCCACGCTTCCCCCAGACCCCAAGGCTGCCCGCAGGGAGGGGTCTGCGGAAAGGCCATCCCCCCACCCCCCACCCCCCCGGGTCTAACAGGTGCAGGGGAGCAGGGCTGGGACGTGGGGCGGCGGCCGGGAGCCCAGGCAGCGCAGCCCCGCGGGGAGAGCCCGGGCTCTGGGGCGGCAGGGTACTCAAGCGTCTCCGTCTCGGATCAGCATTCGTCCAGACACAAAGCTCTGCCGGAGTGTCCCGCCCAGTGAGCTCCGCGTGTGCTTCGGGGGCGCACCCGTGTGACCCCCGGGGGCCAGGTACTGCTGCCAGATCCTGTGCAAGGGAGGCCCAGCGGGGTGGGGGGCACTCCGGGCCTCCACAGCCCCCAACTGACGTCCGGCCACCAGAGGCGCAGCCACAGAAGCACCTGCCACAGCTCTGGAGGGAGGCTTCTCAGGGCCGACAGTCCAGTCGCGGCGTCCCGGGCACCGCCGCACGACGCGCGCTCCTCCATCCGGGCACAGGGCCCGCCCCTCCCCCGCCACAGGCAGGCGGCCGCAGCGCCAGGCCGGTCTCCCTCCTCCTTGCCCCTGGGTGCCGGGGCTTCCAGGCAGGCCGCTCGCATCTGCAGTAAGTGGGACCTCCAGTCCTGGGTCTGCGAAGGCCCGGGAGCAGGGCCCCTCCCCCAGCACTCCCGCACTGCTGGCAAGCTCCTATCCACCCCTCAGAGTCCACGTCGGATGGCCTGACCTCCTCAGACAAGACTTAGGGACCCAGCCCCTTTTCCGGCAGCTCTCTGCTCCAAAGCCTGCATCCCGGTGTCCCACCGTCGCCATTCCCACCACACAGCACTCTGTCCCGCGGACCGTCCTTGGACCCCAGCGGAAAGGCTGCCCCCTGGCGGCAGGAGGCCAGAAGCCGCCCCGCGGTGCCCTCCTAGAGCCAGCTCAACCCCTGCAGCCGGAGGGCTCCTCCCACCCTCCCCCAGCTCGAGCACAGACCCTCTTCCAGGGACAGTCAGCCGTGGCTCCCGGCGGGCTCAGGGTTTGCCCGGAGACGGCAGGGACCCGGGCCCAGGAGAGCCCCCAGCCCGACCTGCGGGCGTCCCGACGGGTGGGATGGGACTGGGAACCACGTGCCCCTGCTGAGGCCGCCGACGGAGGCCTGGGCAGCAGACAGACCCGCAGTAGGGGCATGGCCGGGGCGGAGTCGCCCAAAAGGGTCTCAGGGGTGAGGCCCCCCTCAGTGAAGACCGCCCCCTCCCCCATGAGGGCCATCCCACCCGGCAGCGCAGCGCGTCCCGCTCGCTGGATGAAAGAAACGCGCCCCACGCCCTGCGCCCGGCCTGCTGGCTGAGGGTCTCGGACTTCTCGGGGTTTCCGGTCACTAAGTCACTCAACAACCCACTTCCGCCGGCCGCAGCGTGTCCAGGGCAGCGCGAGCCGGGGAGGCGCCTCGGCCCGCACCCGCGTCTGCCTCACGCGGAGGGAGCAGCGAGACGGAGCGCGCGGGGGCAGGGAGGGGGCGGCCCAGGGGCGGAGGACGCGGGGACTGGGGACGCCGGGCGGTACTCACCTCCCACGGCGGCGCCAGGCGGCGAGACGGCTGCGCACAGGCCTCGGGCGGGAAAAAAGCCGACATTCCGGGGGCGGAGCGCGCAACCGCCGCAGGCCCACTTCCTGTAGCTTCCGCCCCGCCCCGACAAGGCTCCGCCCCCTCACTGCCGGACACGCCCGCCCCGGCACGGCCACGCCCCCACCCCATCATTTCCTCAACCTTGCTGCGGCCCCGCCCCTTCCCGGCCGCACCCTGACAAGGCTCCGCCCCAGGCCCACCTCCAGGCCCCGCCCCTCGCCAGGTCGCTCGAGGCCGCGCGCGGAGAAGCGGGACCAGGGCAGTCGCTACTCGCGAACTCAGGAATAGAAGCCGAATTTTAAAAAGAAGAAAAAAGACAGGAAAGTAATATAACCAGAAACCATGGGCTGGTTACAGTCAAATCATAAAATCGCAGTATTTTCTACTTTTTTGTATTTTCCAATTTTTCTTAAATGACTGTGGCACCAATTTTACAGTGAATAAAAACTATGTAGGGCTTCCCTGATGGCGCAGTGGTTGAGATTCCGCCTGCCGATGCAGGGGACACAAGTTCGTGCCCCGGTCCGGGAAGATCCCACATGCCGTGGAGCGGCTGGGCCCGTGAGCCATGGCCGCTGAGCCTGCGCATCCGGAGCCTGTGCTCCGCAACGGGAGAGGCCACAACAGTGAGAGGCCCGCGTACCGCTAAAAACAAAAACAAAAACAACTACGTAATAGGGACTTCGCTGGTGGCGCAGTGCTTAAGAATCCACCTGCCAACGCAGGGGACACAGGTTTGAGCCCTGGTCCAGGAAGATCCCACATGCCGCAGAGCAACTAAGCCTGTACGTCACAACTACTGAGCCTGCGCTCTAGAGCCCACGAGCCACAACTACTGAGCCCGCCTGCCTAGAGCCCGTGGTCCACAACAAGAGAAGCCACCGCAATGAGAAGCCCGCGCACTACAACAAAGAGTAGCCCCCGCTTGCCGCAACTAGAGAAAGCCCGCGCGTAGCAAGGAAGACCCAACACAGCCAAAAATAGAGAGAGAGAGAAAGAAAGGAAGAAAAACAGACACAGAGCAGATTTGTGGCTCCCAGAGACAGGGACGGGGAGTGGGTGAAATGGGTGAAGGAGGTCGAAAGGTACAAACTTCCAGCTATAAAATAAGTGTGTCCTGGGAATGAAATGTTCAGCATGGTGACGGTAGTTAACACTGCTATGTCGTGTATGTGGAAGTTGCTGAGAGAGTAGATCTTAAAAGTTCTCACTGCAGGACAAAATGTTTAACTATGGGAGGTGATGGATGTTAACTAGACCTACCGGCGATTGATCTGTAATGTGTACAAACACCAAGCCGTGATGTAGGCAGCCGGGAGCCAGAGGTCTGCGTGCGGGAGGTGGTCCGGGCAGAGGGAGCTGGGCTCTAAAGGGGCAGGACGGGGAAGAAGGGGGCACAGGGACGCGCCGCCGCCCTCCTCCTGAGCTGCCTGCACCGCGGGGTCTGTGTGGGGCTGGACCAGCCAGGGGCCCTGGAGCCTGCAGGGCTGAGGCCAGGGCTCCGAGGGGACTCCCACAGTCGCTGCTGCTTCGACGGGCACCTGTCCCCTCAAGCCGAGGAGGTGAGGCCTCTGACTTCCCCAAGACAAATCCCTTCGGGATGGGGGCTCTGGGCGGCAGCTAGGCTCACACCCCACCTCCCAGAGCACCCCTGCCCCAGGCTTCTCTCGGGGTCAGGGTTCCACGGCTGCAGACGCCACTTTCCACCTGGCGCCCAGCTGACTCCTGATTCGTGGGGTCCAGCTTTCCTCCATCCCGGCCACCCCATCCCGTCACCGCAGGATGCAGACTGACAGCCAGTTCGCGAGGGGTGACATCTCACATACTGAGGGCCGTGGGTCCCAGGCGTGCAGTGGGAATCGGGCCGCGGGGCCCTGGGCCCTCCCGGCTCTAGACCAAGAGCCAGACCAGCAGAGGCCGGGAGAGCTCTTTCCAGCACCCAGGCCCTTCCAAGCTCCTCCTCTGTGCTCCCCACCCGCCCCACAGAACCCAGTGGGTCGAGGTGCGTTCAGAGGGGTCAGTCTGGGAGGCCAGGGAGGCCCAGTAACTTGCTTGGAGGCCAGGGGAGGTTGGCTGACGTGTAGGAGCCACCCCAGCCCTGGAGAAAGGTCTGACCCTGGGCGGGGGTGGACCAGCTCCCAACCTTCAAGGTGCTTTCCCACCAAGACAGAGCCGAGGCTTTGGACCTCGAAGGACAGGCAGAGAGGTAGCCCCCCCACCGCCCCCGTCCCCAGTCCCCGCCCCCTCCCCACCCCCGCGTGCTCCTTCCCGCTGCTCCCTCTGCGTGAGGCAGACGCGGGTGCGGGGCCGAGGCGCCTCCCCGGCTCGCGTTGCCCTGGACACGCTGCGGGCGGCGGAAGCGGGTTGTTGAGTGACTTAGTGACCGGAAACCCCGAAAGGTCCAAGACCCTCAGCCAGCAGGGGCAGCGTGTGTGCACGTGTGCACCCCGGGCGCTCTCTCCACGTCTGTCCTGTAATCAGGGGCCTTCCCCACTGCCCCGCTAAGTCCCAGCCGCAAGGCCACCTCAGGGAGGGGACATGGGCGTGGGGCTGCCACAAAACGCTCCCTGCCAAGCCCGGCAGCCCCGGCCCCTGGGCACCGCACCGGATGGCCCACCCGAGGACGCTTCCTCCCTCCCCGCCGAGCCGCACTCAGGGAGTCTTCCGGGCAATACAACAGCCCGTTCTGTCCTTCCCATTTCCCGCTCCGGTTCCTAAGACGGGACCGTGGGGATCAGGGTTCAGGAGGGATTTCGGAGCCACGGACACGGGTTCTCGGACGAATGGTGGCAGCTGCAGGACAGCCTTCCCTCAGTTGTCTGCCTGAAGCCACCATCACCTCCTACCACGTGGGTGCCTGTGAACCACAGCCAAACCCTGCCCGTCTCCATCTCTGATCAAGGGGCCCCTCTGAGGAACAAAAGGGGGTCAGCACAGGTGGCACCAGCCCCACTGCCCCCACCAGGCACAGTCCCTGACCCAGACTTCCTTTGAGGAATCGAGGGCCACGCTGCTTCTGTTTTTCTACCCGATGCGCACGTGGTGCCGGAGGCTCTGGGACTCAGCTGGCCCAGCACTGACCCCGCCCGCTGCCGCCCAGAGGAAAGCCCTGTGCCTTTGGGATCAGCTCCACGGTGACAGAGGCCAGCCACACGCCCCGCGGCCAGCGCACGAGGAGGGCACCGGGGCCGCAACATCAGGGCTCCCAAGACCCTGTGCTCTGAATGTACTTGGGGAGGTGGATACATCTCATCGATTTAGGCCTGCAGGCTGCAGAGCCCCCAGCACTGGGCTGCCAGGGCCTCGGGGTCACCCTGACGAGGAGACCACTTCACAGAACGCGTGTCTCTCCAGGAGGGTCCTGGCGCTGCTTTGGAGGGCGGCCTCGTACACCCTGGGCGCTCCACACACTTTCTCAAGGGGTGTCAGCAGGTGGCCAGGCCAGGACAACATGGACGAAAATAAAGTCGGCTGAGAAAGCACAAAGGTGGTATTCTTCAAACCCATACACACACTGACAGGGGCCACCGTGTGTGGACACCAACCCACCGAAGAGCGTGCCCTGGCTCATCCCAAGAATACACTCTGTACTTGTTTTACAAACTTTTATTGCGCATAAAATGGCCCATTCCCCTTTGTAGATCTGTTGTTACCACCTTTAAAATTGTTTTCTTTAAACTCTCTCCACTTTCTGCCCCACTGAAAAAATTCTGCTCTTTGAAAAGATAGAGGATAGTCTATCATTGCTGGTCAGAGCAGCTGGAGGACAGCTCCCGGGGCAAAGGCCAGAAGACGCCATCTGAGCAGGACTGGACCCCCAGGTGGAGCCGCTGGTGACCTCAGACTGAGGCGAGGTGCGCCGCCGCCCTGCCTCTGCTGGAGCTGAAGCCGGTTGTCCCTGCACGGGCCTTGGGCTTGGGCTTGCTCACGCCGTGGCATTTCAGAGAGAGAGATTTCCTGCTGCCCGGCCTTCAAGGGGACTTGACAGGAGCTGAGTGCATTTCCAGAGTTGGGAAACACTGCACGCAGTCCGTCAGCAGGGCACTACAACAACCTGCAAACTAGTGGTTACAACACGGGAGCGTTCAGAAGTGCTCCACTAGAACCTGAAGGCGCAGCCCTGCGGGAGGGAGTGGGGGAGCACTTCCGAGCTTCTCTGCAGCCTCCAGGCCGTCCTCGCTCCTGCAGGCACAGTGTGCTTCCGCAGGGGCACGTGTCGTGTCCCTCCTGGCCACTCTGTAAACTTGTCCTCGTCCTGGGTGGGCAGAAGCTCGAGGGACGGGCCTGGCAGTTGCCGTGCACCAGGCCGGGGGGTGGGAAGGGTAGGCAAAGGCCACACAGGCGATGAATCCCGTCCCAAGCCCAATTTTATTGGAAGGCTGGGATTTAAGGATGGGATCTAGAACACCCTCCGCTCCCCCTTTTAAGAAAGGAGAATAGAAATGGAGGCTCTACCTCATCAAGCAAGAGGTGAAGGTCAGAGCCGCGAGGGCTGGAGCAGCCCGTGCCCTGGATTCAACGGCAGCTTTGGGACAGACTGAATAAGAAGACAGTTCTCTGCTCCTTTGCAGCGAGAATGACTCTGTTCAAGTTGAGGCACGATGTGGTTCCCCAAGGACGTCCCAAGGTCGGCGTGGACGCCCCTTGTCCTGCCCTGAGGCCTCTCCTCCCTGCACGCGGTCCCGCTCCACCAGGAGTCGGCTGGAGGGCCTCCGGGACTCGCCTGGCGCTGCCCTAACTCCTCTGTGGATGAGCACGGCCCCTGCAGAGTCTAACAGTGGCTCTGCAGGCTGGACACTGCCGGCCTCTGGCTGAGCCACGGCACGAGCTGGCTCCACGGTGCTTCCCGTCCAGTGCCTCCCCACGAAGAGGCGCTGGGCTGGAGCTGGGCCGGAGCTTGTGTGTGTGTGTGTGTGTGTGACCCCAACTGGAGTCCCCCAGTGTGCCGTCACTGCAGCTCCAGCTGGCTGGGTCTGGACCTCGCTGAGCAGGGTCCCACATGCTGGTGCAGCCGGCCTAAAACTTTCTTTAATAAACGTGCTGTGGGAGGTGAGATCTCGGCACCAAAACGGAGGAAAAATGGGTTCTGCAGAGCTAGGATTCCAACAGGGAGGCCAAGAGGCATCTGTGCCTCATGGCGTGGCCTCCAGCAGCTCAAACGCATCCTTGACAAGCAAGCGGTGTAGACACGGACGCCCAGAGCCGGGCACAGGAGGACGGGCGCTGCACGCCAGGGCCCACACGGGGGTCTTGCTGACCTGATGGCTCAGGTCAGCCCCACGATGAAAGAGTAATGAATGGAGTGACAGCGTGGTCAGCTGGGACCCACCTCCACACCCCTACCCAGGTGCCAGGCAATCAGTGTCCTGGTAAAGATATAAAAGTGAAGTTGCTTCTTTTCAAGTATTAAAAAAATAAGTTAATTGACAAAGAGGCCACGTCTCCCAGGCTGTCAGCTTCGTTCGGGGCAAACCCAGGAACGAGGCGAGGGGGACGGCCTCCCGCCCGCCACGAGGAGCCCGTGACAAGGAGGCCGGCCTGTGGCAGGGCCAGAAGAGGGTCTCCGCCCGACCCTGAAATCAGTATCTTCCAGTGTTGTGAATTAAAAGCAAATGCAGCAGCCTCAGGCCTCAGGCCACAGCCAGGAGAGGCCCGGAGTGTGGCACTGGGCCCGTGGGGCGGGCCTCCTCAGCCCAGGATGAAGTCTGCGCTGGCCCCCTGGGCCTGGGGATAGGGGAGGAGCTGTGTCCCTCCGACCAGGCGTCCCCCCAGGATCCACGTTCCTCCATCTCCGCAGCCGGAGAGCAGGGAGGCCTCTTCGAGGAGGCTGAGCTACTGGACCGCCGTCTTCACTGGGGCTCCCACAGCTTGGCGCTTGATTGATTCTCAGAGCCACGAGGAGGTCTGAGTGCAAACTCCCAGGAGGCGCCAGGCCCACTTAGACCTCGGATCTGGGTGGTCTGGGAGCAGCCAGCCCGGGTCAGACGGATGCACAGACCAGCCAGGGCCGGGCGGCGCTCAGGACCAGTTCAGGCTGAAGCCCTTGGACAGCATGGCGGCCTCCAGGTCCTTGTCCTCCTCCTTCTCCCGGAGCCGCTGCTCCTCCAGCAGGGCCACCAGGGCGTCTCTCTGCTCCACCACCTCCAGCATCTCGTTCAGGATCCTCTTCTCCTCCGACAGCTCCTCCTCTGTCTTCAGGTGATCTGGGCAGAACCAAACACGTGAGTCCACAGGGCCAGAGGCAGCCGCCCCACCTGCCTCCCCACCCCTCCTACCTTCCATGGCCATCCGCTCGCGGAGCTCCTGCTGCAGCCGGCTCTGCCGGTCCTCCAGCTCCAGCTCCCGGGCGCTGGAGTTTCCGGGGATTTGGGGGGAAAACAAGCAAGTGACTGGTGGGGGGTGGCACGGTTCCGCGTCCCCTAAACCGGGAGGGGGCTGCGCTCCTGCTGTGACGGGCCCCGAGCCCACGCCGCCCCCGGCCCGAGCCCACTCACAAGATCATGAGCTCCGACTCGTAGCGCACCACGGCGTTCTTCTCCTGCACCAGCCGGAACCACTCCTGCATCAGCCCGGGGTCATCCTTCTTCCCCATGCCTGCCGAGAGAGGGCGCGTCGGGCAGGCAGCGCCACCGTCCCCAGCCCGGACTCGGCGACGGGGCAGATGTGCAGAGAGCCCAGCAGGGCGCTGCCTGACGCTCCCAGGCCAGGCCCAGTGTGCCTTCGGCCACGGGGACGCCCACCCCCAAGGGTCCCCAGCCTGCGCCTTCCTCTGTCCCTCCGGCCGGCCTCACGCCCCAGCCACCGGAGGCAGCTCGCCTGGACCTCTCCCGCTCGACCGCTTGCTTTCTCTTGGCCTGTTTTCGGTGCTGTGCCATCTAGCACGTATTTGGTACTTGCTAGGTACTAGGTCTGCTCTGAGGCCAGTGTAATGAAGAGGCAAACGGAGATTAAAAGGGCACTCGGCCCTCCTCTCCGGGGACGCTCACTACGGCACCTCCACAGGGTCCCTGCCCCGAGGCCTCCTCGTTTCCGATACCCTGACCAGGGAGGTGCCTCTCTCGATTTGTGGCTCCTCAGGCTTCCTGACAGATGCTGCCGCGACCCCTGCATGGCAGACGCAGTACGTCCCTGGGAGGCGTGGGGACTCTCACCAGGGCAGGGAGACCGCAGGCTCCCCGCTCTGATCCAAGCCCAGCAGCAGCTTCTGGGGCTGGTGCCACCCACACTCGGCTGCCTGCACCCTACTCAGCTGACACCCGTCTCCACCAGGAGCGGCCTGACCCCCTCGGTCTCAGCTGCAGCAGGAGGGAAGGAAGACCTTTCCAAGGAGCCACACCCCACAGAGAGGACACAAGGAAGCCCACGGCCATAGTGGGTCCTGTCCAGACGCAGAAGCCAGACTGCAGTGGCTCTTCACTGTTTTCAGATTACAAGCCACTCGACAGTCTCAGGAAACCTGGGGACTCTCTTCCTGGGAAACTGCACGTGAACACATCGAGTAACTCTGCCAAGGACTCCAGGTGTTCATGGGCCCCCCAAGTCCACCCACGGCTGGGCTAAGAGGCCAGGACGGGGAGGTCTCTCCAAGTGCCTCTGCTTTATGGGTCACTGGTCGGAAGTCCTCTCCCAGTAAAACCAAGCCCAGGAACACACGGGGTGGCTCTCAGGGACCCCGACCTCCCACCGCACGCGAGGGCAAGGGCCGCGTCTGCACTGCGCTGTCCTGGGTCCTGGCCGCTGCGGAGGGCGTGCTGGGCGCCGGGGCCAGAGCACTCCCGACCGCCCGGCAGCCCCCATCCAGCTCCACACGTTCCTTCCTGAGCGGCTCTGCACTGGGCACCCGCGGGGCGTACGGGGAGTACGGGGCCCGGGGCAGGTAAGCTCTCTGGGCGCCAGGATGCCTCCTGAAGCGCGCGAGCCAGCTCCGGAGGGACGGCCGAGGTGGACGCAGCTGGTGGTGGTCAGCGGTGAGCGAGCGCCGGGGAGAGCAGAGGAAGGTTAGCGGGTTAGCCGTGGTCACACTCCCGGCCCCGCCCGCATGCCTTGTCAACGACAATCACCACCACAAGGGACTGCAAACCAGACAAACTTAAAACACACACACTCAGCAAGACACAGGGCAGAGAAGTCTGCTTTTAGTGGTTTGGAAAGAACCGGGGCATCTGTGCAGAACAGTCTTTGTAAGGACAGTATTCCTCGACTTCACCAGCACAAATCGCTGCCACACGGGGCAGGGCTCCTCACCCGCGTCCCGGTCCCTCTATCTGCGGGACTGGAGGCTGAAAGGCCCGACCACGACTGGTGGCCTGGAACCGTGGATGCCTGCAGCCTGAGAGGCCCCCAGACCTGGACCTGCTCCCTGCCTGCACCCGCCCCCCAGCCCCCCGAGACAGTCGAAGGGATACTGTACCTTGTAAGGGACTGCCACATACTCAGGGGGTTTGTAACAGGGCTACCAGGTATCAGAAGAAGAAAGAGAAAGAGCTGGGTTTCGGGTCCCTGTTTGACTAGTGTAGCTACGGCCCCCCGAGAGGCGGTGGGGAGAAGGCTGGGGTTTACTTTACCTTCCTGGACACAGCAAGGGCAGAAGGAGAGAGGTCTACGTCGTGGAGTCCCGCCACTGGGCTCGACTTCAAAAAGGGCCAAACAAGGAGGAGGAGGCGAGACGGACAGAGAGGAGGGGGAGGCGGAAGTGGAGGGGGACAGGGAGAGGAGAAGTGAAAACAAGCAGAGGACAAAAAGCAAACGAAGTGAGAAAGGAACAACAGGAGGAAAAGAAAAAATACAAGAAATGGAAAAGCAGAAGCAAGGGAAATACGGTCTACAAATGAATTCAGTCCTTTATCCAGCACAGAGACTGAGCAGGAACAGCCCCGGGCCTGGGGAGGGCGGGCTCCCTCCTCCTGTGGTCCTTGCTGGGAGGGCGGGAGAGCTGGGAATGACCATCTGGGGGCCTTTTGGGTTTGGGGATCCCTCCGTGAAAACATCCAAAGTGCCAGCAGGCCTGCCCGCTGCCGTGGAGCAGCCAGGCCCGAGGGAGAGTTCTCATGTTACCACGTGGATGAATCTAAGGGCTGGGGGGGCTCTGGGCGCTGAATCCAAAGAGGAGCTCCCCGCCATGGAGGCAGCGCCCAGCCTTTGACGGGCCTACAGGGCTGACACCGGTGATGCTCTGAGTCTGAGCCAGGGCTCGCTGGTCCAGCGCGCCCCACGGAGGCGGTCCCCACCGCCCGAATCCCTGTCCCCTCACAGCCAGGGAGAGCCGACCGCCCCTCTTCCTCTGCCCCTCCCTCTCCGCAGAGGGTCGACGCCACAGCCGGGGACGCCGTCACACTGCGGACTGCACGACAGGACACGCCCAAAACTCACAGAAACAAAGCTGGGAAGTCGTGCAGAGGACATCTCTAGACTCGGGGCCTGGGGCTCTCAGGAGGGGGGACCGTCAGCAAGGGACCATCACAGAACCACACGGCACACGCAGGCGCCACGGCCCCACGTGGTAGGCAGGGCCTGGACCATTAGAAACAAGCTTGTTCAGGTGAATACAAGGGCCAAGCAGCCACGTGCTGGCTGAGAGGCCCTTTACTTCGCAACGGGGTGAGTGCAGCTGCCACGCTTTCTCTTTCGTTTAAGCTCTTCCCTGTGCTCTCCACAGGGCTTTGTGCATGAACCTGATATTGGGTGAAAATTCACGACTAAGGCCAGAGGCTGTGTGTGAGGTGGGTGTGCAGAGGCTGTGTGTGGTGGGTGTGCAGAGGCTGTGTGTGTGGTGGGTGTGCAAAGGCTGTGTGGGGTGGGTGTGCAGAGGCAGTGTGGGTGGTGGGTTGCAGAGGCTGTGTGCAAGGTGTGTGTGCAGAGGCTGTGTGTGTGGTGGGTGTGCAGAGGCTGTGTGTGGTGGGTGTGCAGAGGTTGTGTGTGGTGGGTGTGCAGAGGCTGTGTGCGAGGTGTGTGTGCAGAGGCTGTGTGTGTGGTGGGTGTGCAGAGGCTGTGTATGGTGGGTGTGCAGAGGCTGTGTGTGGTGGGTTGCAGAGGCTGTGTGCGAGGTGTGTGTACAGAGGCTGTGTGTGGTGGGTGTGCAGAGGCTGTGTGTGGTGGGTGGGCAGAGGCTGTGTGTGAGGTGTGTGTGCAGAGGCTGTGTGTGGGGGGTGGGTGGGCAGAGGCTGTGTGTGGTGGGTGTGCAGAGGCTGTGTGCGAGGTGTGTGTGCAGAGGCTGTGTGTGGTGGGTGTGCAGAGGCTGTGTGTGGTGGGTGGGCAGAGGCTGTGTGCAAGGTCTGTGTGCAGAGGCTGTGTGTGGTGGGTGTGCAGAGGCTGTGTGCGAGGTCTGTGTGCAGAGGCTGTGTGTGGTGGGTGTGCAGAGGCTGTGTGCGAGGTCTGTGTGCAGAGGCTGTGTGTGGTGGGTGGGCAGAGGCTGTGTGTGAGGTGTGTGTGCAGAGGCTGTGTGTGGGGGGTGGGTGGGCAGAGGCTGTGTGTGGTGGGTGTGCAGAGGCTGTGTGCGAGGTGTGTGTGCAGAGGCTGTGTGTGGTGGGTGTGCAGAGGCTGTGTGTGGTGGGTGGGCAGAGGCTGTGTGCAAGGTCTGTGTGCAGAGGCTGTGTGTGGTGGGTGTGCAGAGGCTGTGTGCGAGGTCTGTGTGCAGAGGCTGTGTGTGGTGGGTGTGCAGAGGCTGTGTGCGAGGTCTGTGTGCAGAGGCTGTGTGTGGTGGGTGTGCAGAGGCTGTGTGCGTGTGGTGGGTGTGCAGAGTCTGTGTGTATGGTGGGTGTGCAGGCGCTGTGTGTGTGGGGTGGGTGTGCAGAGGCTGTGTGTGTGGTGGGTGTGCAGAGGCTGTGTGTGAGGTGGGTGTGCAGAGGCTGTGTGTGTTTCTGTGTGTGTGGTACGTGTGCAGCGATCACGTCCAGAGTTCCGAGTGGCGTGACCAGCTGGTCACTGGGGCAGGCGCGAGCCTCCTTTCTTACAAACACCCCGAACTTATAACGCATCTACATCCAACCTTCTCTGTCTAAAGGCTGGTGCTCAGGACACCTGGATATGTCCACAAACTACAGGGTCCCCACCTCTGACGCTCCCTGGGATAGATGTTAAATGCAAACAGGCTGCGGTGAAAGTGGAACAGCATCCCTGCTTGTTAGCAAGGGACAGGGACATGACACACAACCACACACATCCGAAACAAGGAAGCACGTGCCGGCAGCACAGGTAAGAATGTGCTTCCCCTTCTGGACATCACAAAACACAGCATCCAGCCCCGTTTATGTAGACCACGTCCTCAGATGCCCTTCCAGCACAGAATACGGCATGAGATCACAGAACAGGACTCAGGACAGAAATTAGGAAAGCAGCACCCTCGTGACAACAGGCAGAGCAGATGTGAAATGGCCAGAGGCCATGAAGGGCGGGTTGTGACTCTCTTCCTTAGCCTTCCTGCGCGCTCTGATACTTCCATAATGTATACTTTATAATCAGAAAAAACACCCAATAAATACTGTTTTAAAAAGAAGAAACTGAAGGAAAAAACCAGCCAAACAAGGGGAGTTCCACCCCAGACCTGAACCTGAAACAAGCATGCAAGGGAGACATAGAGACGCTGGTTTGGAGCTAGTCTCTTGCCTCATCTGGAGACATGAGAGACACAGATTTGGTTCACCAGCTGTAGGGCAGAAAGGTCGTCACACTCATGGCAAATAGAAGTCGTTGACATTAGTTTCTGTATAACATCGGGGAGATGGGTTCCTGTCCGTGTGCATCACTCACTCTGACCCCAGCTGCCACCCAGAGCACCCAGAGCCCACGTGCCAGGTGCGGCCTTGCAGGGTGGCCGTCAGCACCCACCCTCCCCAACTTCGGGTCAGGTGACATGTGTCACTGAATTGGAAAAGCTGCAGATTATCATCGTGCAGCCAGGCATGTCTCATGGATTCCAGAGGGACGCGTGACGTGAGCAGTGCGTCAGAATTCAAACCACGGGCACATGTGTGGCCTCCTCTGGCCCCTGCACTGGCCCCGGGGGCTCTCCAGCCAGACAGGCACGGCAGCTCTGCCGTCAAAGGAGGGACCGGAGGCTCAGAGGGTCTGAGGTGCGCAGCCTGACTAGGACCCGCCCTCGCTCTCCCGTTCCCAGCACAGAGGACCCTTCCTAGAGGACCGACAGAGGCTCCAGGCAAACCCAACAAAAGGATGCAGCTTGGAGGACAGGGGTCACACACAGAGCCCACTCGGGTGCCAGACCTGGAAGGGCCACCAAGCCGCCTGCGCCCCGCCTAACAGAGAGGCCCAGAGAAGGCGAGTGGCCGGGCTGGGGACACGGTGAAGCGGGCCTGAAGCCAGGTTTCGTCTCCCTAAGTCGGGTGCTCTCCAGCGACTGCCTTGCCTCTCTGGTGGCCCGGGGCCGATCCAGGACCCTGCAGGCTGTGGAACAGCGGGCAGCCACGACCAGTCCTGCGGCAACGCCCCCTCCACTTGTTCTTTCTCTGTATTTCCATCTCCCCTGCTTCCTCATAAAGGCTCTGCCTGCAGCACCACATCCTCCCTCCCACCCAGTCACCCCACTACAGGGAACGTCAGGGTAGCTGGAGACAGAGTGGCTGGTTTGCAAGCCGTACGGCGGCATGCAGCATCTGACAGGGTGGAAGACAGAGAGCTGGGGAGATACCTTGTTAGGAAAACTCAGTACAGAACAAACCTCTAGACTGGGGAAAAATGAAGGGAAAAAGAATGCATGTGAAAACTGAGATCCAACACACACACACACACACACACACACACGTGTGTACACACACAGGCTGGGACACGCACACACACAGGAATGCTGGGGAATCTCAAGGATTTAAAGCTCCTAAAGCAAAACCAGAGCCAGGCTAATGCTCAAACCGAACAGACCAGCCAAAAATCTGCCAGCATCAACTAAGGGGGGCAAACAGCACAGGGAGGCTCAGGACGGGGAGTGGGCAGGTCGGATGTGCTTCCCCGCCTTCCCACCACAACTCACAGAAACAACGAAAGCCCCTCCCCAGTCCTTTACACTACGTTTCTAAACCACTCATGTTCTTTCAATTTCCCCTTGAGACATACAAATCAAGGGGTGAGGTCTTTGAAAACTAGAAATCAGGTGTATGTATTTCAATTAATTTTTTTTTTGGTCACACCACGCCGCATGTGGGATCTTAGCTCCCGGACCAGGGATCAAACCCACGCCCCCTGCATTGGAAGCACGGAGTCTTAACCAATGGACTGCAAGGGAAGTCCCCAGGTGCATATATTTCTAATTTAAAGTTCTCCAGAAGAGATGTTTTTATATGAAGATGTCCAGTAGCCTACCTTGGTCTAGTGCAGCAACATTGGTGGCTGGGCAGGCAGGACGCTGCCTCTGTCCTTTAATGGGTCCTTTGAAATCACAGGATTCAGCTTTGCAAAAAGGGGATCTTTATACTCTGTGGCTCAGAAAGAGACTTTTAACAGATTTGGTGCCTTTAAAAGTTAGCTGAGAGCCACTGTAAGATCCCATGGAAGCAAGTCTGTGTGGCGGGCAGATTTGGAGGGATTTGGAGGCTGGCCTCCTCTTACCCACGCAGGAAGTAAGATTGGTGCTGGGTTTCCCTGTGGCTCTTTGGGGATGCAACAGTAGAGAAGCAATCAGATTCTACACTTCAGGCTCCAAATTTCAAAAGGGTGAAATTTCCCCAAATAATGAGATTACCAAGCGCTCTAAGAAAGAAACATCAGCAGGAACTGAAAAGGGGGCTGATTCTGGCATCCCTTCTCCTCCCGGACTCTGTGGGCGGGCAGCAGCCTCTGCGTGCTGAGCAGAGCCCACCGAGGCTAGAGTTTACACAGAAATCACAGAGCAGGAAGTGAATCGGGCAGCAGGGGTCATAAGGTGTTTAATGTAGGCCTTCATAATTCAGAGATACACTGAGTTCCTTTTTCTATTTATTTCATTTTCCCCTGGAATTTGTGGGAATTCTAAACCCAGAAGGCTAGAAGCTGAAGTCCAGGGACACAGAAATGGAAACAGCCAACATCTTATCACTCAAGCCAACAGGAGCAAAGAACACAAAACTAGCCACACGAGGTAATCAGCGTGGCAACAGCATTCGAGCTGGGAGGGAAGGGTGAGCTTAAGTCTAAAGAAACGGGTTCGACAGTTCCCAGTAGATTCTGAAGTAAACGAAAAAATACTTCTCACGTTCGTTTGGAATCGACATAAACGTTCCCCAGGGGTGCCGGGAAGCGGTGGGAAGGGAGCCCAGGACGTTAGTCAGGGGTGGGGTCTGTTAGTTGGGGTGTAAGCATCAGCCCTTTTACAGCAGCAATGGCCACAAGGTGGCAGCACCTGGACACCAGAAGCTCGGGGCCCTGGAGGGCCATGCAGAGCGGCCAGCCTTGGACATGGGTGAGAGAGCAGAGGCCAGCGACAGCCCCTCCCAAGGGGGCCGGGAGGCTGGGAGCCTCCTTACTGGTGGAGCCTCTCTAAGACCAGGGCTCTGTCTTGAGTCGCAATCAGAATCATGCTTTGGTTTTTAAATGAATGGGCCAAGAAGTGACTCTCTTAAAAGGATGGGATTACAGTAAAATATCAGAGAGAGTGATCTTTGTCCCCTCGTCTGTTTCAAGACCACTTTCAGGCATGGAGCCTGCATGGGGAGATGAAGAGGTCAGACCGCCTGACCCAGGACGCAGGACTCCAAGAAAGCGCTGGGCCCCGGAAGCCTCGGGAGCAGCCACCCGGCTTGGCTCCAGATACGAGGGCAGCCTTCCAGGAGAAAAGGTGCCCAAGATCTAGAGGTGAGACTCAGGCCTTGGCTGTTTCTCTGATCCGACACAAATGGTGAGCTTTGTATGCAAGACAACAGACATACTGAGTTCCTCTGAGATGGCGGTTCCACTTTAGAAGGCGTGAGAATGGCCTGGAAGGTTTGTTAAAGCAGGTAACCAGGCCTCACCTCCAGGGCTCCTGTCTCAGAAGGTCTGGGGCGGGGCCTGAGAACCTGCACTTCTAACAGGCCCCCAGGGGGTGGTGCCAATGCTGCCACTCCAGGGGCCATACACGGAGGACCACTGCCTGGGACTTTTCCTGTCTTTGTTGAAAAGAGCTGCAGAGTAGGTCCCTGGACAGAGCAAGGAGGGAGGAACATTCTCAGAGGCAATGGGTCAACACAGCCTCAAGTCTGGTGAATCTGGGCAGAAATCACCGAGACACCACTCCCAGGCACCTGGACCTCTCAGGGCGGGCCCGAGCGCGCCCTGACGGAGATCAGTGGAGGCCGAGCTCTCTGTGTGTTCGGTTCCCCAGTGTGGCTGGCAGTGAGCTTCCTGGGGGGAGTGCGAGGGACGTGCTTCGAGGGGAGGTCATGGTAGAGTGTGTGTATGCGTGCGTGTTGAGTGTGTCCGTGTGTGTTCCTACCGTCAAACAACCAAACGATATTAGTGGGGCCAGAGTGAAGATTTGTGGTTGACAGGCTGGGGTAGGTGAACTTTTATTTATAAAACATTAAAATAACCCCGGGCAGCAAAAGCTATTTCGGGTCTCCCCATGGAGCACATACGGGCAGGGGGAGGGTCGGGCATTGCTCCCTTTGAGCTGGAAAAGGGCCTGTGCTTTTGCCATCTGCTGGTTATCGGGATGACTTCTTGCTGTTTGTGAGCAGGTGTGGGGGAGGGGGGCATCAGCAGGGTTAGTTCAGCAACAGGGCTGCATACATACCACCCAGACGCAAGTCGATGAGGTCAGTGTAATAAGACTCTCCCCAATAGTCTACAACAAGGAATCGGTGAAGAGAGTTACTGCATCAGATAACCCTCCGGTCCCCCCGAGCCTCGAGCTATGAACGGTGTGAAGCATAAGAAACACCCAGAGACGCAGCAGGAGGGGGACAGGCAGCAGCTGGAAAGCATGTGTCCTCCCAAGTGCCCCCCCGCCCCCCCCACGTGCACACTGTAGCCACAGACCTCTGGATGCAAGGGGCGGTCACAGAAAACCACAGGTGACTGCACTGACAGAAAGCGATCGGCCAGGACAGAAGCCTTGGCTTGGTCGGGAATCCTGCTGGGACTCAACCTCATTTAACTAAGATTTTAAAAAACTCAAGGGCAGATCAAAGGCTACGAACCTCCCTAATTTCCGAATATTAGAAGCCCCAGGCTAGGGGCTGAAGGCGAAACGTGAACACCCTAAAAAGGCTGTGTCAGGAACCAGCCCTCAGCTTGCCTTCTCCACGCCGACCCCAGCAGAAGCAGAAGCACTTCTGCTGGACGGTC
Source organism: Mesoplodon bidens (assembly GCF_964165515.1). Lineage (NCBI taxonomy): Eukaryota > Metazoa > Chordata > Mammalia > Artiodactyla > Ziphiidae > Mesoplodon > Mesoplodon bidens. The sequence continues at coordinate 52,821 of NC_138167.1, read as the reverse complement.
TGAGATGAAGGAGGCCCTGTTTCTTCTGCGTTCAGGCCCCCAAAGTCTCCAGCCCCTCTAAGAGCAGGCAGCGGGCGGCAACGTATTCTTGTTCATCATACTCCAGGACCCCGACACAGGCGCTGTGAGGGTGGCCCCCCAGGGCCGTAACGCACGCAGAGCGGAGTCGGCTGCGGTTCGCTACCCTTTCCTCCACAACTCACAATCTGACAGCTGGTCCTGGCAGCCTCTGGCTCCACACGAGGGCTCCTCCTTCCAAAACACACACACCGGAAAACAGACTGAGGCTGATCCAGTGGGTTCCAGAGACAAAGAGGGCTTCCCAGCTGCCCCAGAGCAGAAACCTCAGGAGTCTCAGTCTATCCAAGGCTCTGAAGCTAAACGTGCCATGCAGATATACGTGAGACTCAGAACTATGCGAGCCTTCTCTGGAAGGCAGCTAGGCCACCAGTCTGACCCCTCAGAAAGCCCAACGGGTGAGACCGAATGAGACCGAATGGCCAGTTCAGGGAAGGAGCTGACCAGCACTGCTCAGCCCGAATGGCCTTGTCAAAGGCTCGGCTGCGAGCAGACTAGCAGGAGGGATGGGACACAGGAGCCCAAGAGACGGCACAGCTGAGCCTCCAAGACGACCTCTGCCAGGTGGGGACAGAGCCCCAGGGCTTCTGACAAGAGGGAGTGTGCCCTAGGAAGTGATGTGCTTAAAAGAAAAAGAGTGAAGTACTGGGTTCCTGTGTCGAGTGTTTCCCAAATGCATTGTGGGAATCTCCCAACGGAGGTACCACAGCCCGTCTTTGAAACAGTAGACGTGTATTTGGACAGAAGTTCTGGGAAGCTTAGCAGACTCTGGACCACAATTGTGGTTTCAACCTGCTCTCTGGAAGCTTCAGGCTCTTCAAGTGCTGTTCCGGGGTCTCCCAAATACCCGATTCACAACTACTTTTAACTCATCAAAAAACTTAAACACGGCTTCCCTGGTGGCGCAGTGGTTAAGAATCCCCCTGCCAATGCAAGGGACACAGGTTCCATCGCTGGCCCGGGAAGATCCCACATGCCACGGAGCAACTAAGCCCACACGCCACAACTACTGAGCCTGTGAGGCACAACTACTGAAGCCCGCGTGCCTAGATAGAGCCCATGCTCCGCAAGAGAGGCCACAGCAATGAGAAGCCCGCGCACCACAACGAAGAGTAGCCCCCACTCGCCGCAACTACAGAAAGCCTGTGCACAGCAACGAAGCCCCAACACAGCCAAAAGTAAAAAACAAATTAAAAAAAAAAAAAAAAACCTTAAACAGGACACACCACGTTCGAATCTTTGATCCGCCAATGTGTAACCCACTGAAGCCCATCAACATGTGAGTCTGTGCTGCAGGTAAACTCACTTCTGTGAGGCCCCAGGACCAGGCCTCTTCTGCCCTGTGTGTGTGTCTGCCCTGCCTGTGACGCGTGGGAAAACGACACTTCACTCATCAACTTCAGTCCTGGCCTGCTAGCAGTCTCACTCTCGGAGTGTCCTGCCAGGGTGGTCCTCCAGGTGCAAGGTGGCCCTCCAGGTGCTAAGGTGGTCCTCCAGGTGCTAAGGTGGTCCTCCAGGTGCAAGGTGGCCCTCCAGGTGCAAGGTGGTCCTCCAGGTGCAAAGTGGTCCTCCAGGTGCAAAGTGGTCCTCCAGGTGCAAAGTGGTCCTCCAGGTGCAAGGTGGCCCTCCAGGTGCTAAGGTGGTCCTCCAGGTGCAGGGTGGTCCTCCAGGTGCAAGGTGGTCCTCCAGGTGCCAGGGTGGTCCTCCAGGTACCAGGGTGGCCCTCCAGGTGCCAAGGTGGTCCTCCAGGTGCCACAACACATAGCACACCTGGTTCTGGGCTCACTGTATGTTTGGGAGCATTTATCTGAGATCTCTTCTTCATAAGGAATCTGAACTGCAGTTGGATCTGTAGTGATTCCACTGAGAGAGCAACTCCGACTTTAAGCTGCAGACGCCCAGACCATTCTCACTGTGCACGTCCTGAGATTCCCACGGCTGTATTTGACCTGCCTCCACCTCTGTGCATCAGGTGCCCACCCTGCGTCCAGGGCTGGACTGGACATGGAGGGTATTAACCCTGCAGCTCTCCACAACCTGCACTTTCAAATTTGTGTTTATTAATATTTAAGAGTAATTTTTTTTTGCATTAAACTTGAACTCATAATTTGTCTTGTAAAAAAGCATTCTGCTGCTGATTAAAAAAAAAGCTTGAAAACCACTGACTTAGACAAAATCCTGGTTGTATGTATTTACAAAAAGGTAATTATGTAAACGACTAGTAAGCGGAATTTCAGCAAAATCCCAGGTCAATCTTCAGCGGTCCCTTTTCTCTGGCCCCTTGGCAGGCAGCAGACTGAGGAATGCAGCCTGCTGTGGAAATGCTGAGGAGCCGCCATGGACAAACCACAGGGCAGCTGACAGACATCTGAATGCCAGGCGGAACCATCAGCGCTGGGTGTGCATCTGGACCTCAGAGCCCTGTGGAGCACAGGGGCAACTTACGCAAACTGTGACCCCTCTCCACCTCGGCAGGAGGGATCTGAGGGTCCAGGGTCCTCCTGGCATCTTCTGCAAGAAGAGAGAGCAGAGATGGCAGGGCCCACGGGTCCCCGTTCCCACTGCTTGCAGGGCTGCTCCATCCAGGTTGTCAGGCTTGACCGAGGAGGCCGGGTCAGGGCATGCAGGGTGGGCCCTGCCGGGTGAACCTGAGTCCCTGCTCCCGGGCACAGGGGCTGGCTCGCCTCCTGAGTCAAGTTCTCACATTTCATCTGGTGGCACAGTGAGTCCAGCATCAGGCACAAGACATCACAACCTCATTTTCCTGCCTCGATCACCGAGTCGACTGCTAGCTGCATTCCGTGGCCGTGAAGGGTCAGGACGGGAGACCTCCTCTGTGCCTGACCCCCGTCCTCCAGAACCCCACGAACGCATCCCGACACCAGCCGCTCACTCGGAGGCCAACCTCTGGTCAGTCTTCCAGCAAGGTGAGAGGCAGCGACAGGCCGCATTCGTGGCTGCCTCTTCCTGATTCGCCTTCAGTTTACCCTCAGCCCAAAGCCCGGAGGACCCGCCCCCGCTCCCGAGGAAAACCACGTCACCACCTGTCCTCATTCCTGGTCCCACGACTCTAGTGCTGACCCTGGAGGCCCGTGCTCTCTACAAAGGGATGGAGGCTCCAGATTCGGGGACTTGGGAAGGCAGGGAGGAAACACTTGTGCCTGGGTTGGGGCTACAGCTGGGGCTGGCCCAGTGGTTTCAAGGTCCTGAACCAAGAGGGCCTCCTGGGCCCTCGGGACCTCTTTGCTCCCTGAGCCCCACTGTGCTGGGCCCACCCACAGGCTCTGGGGGACAGTGGTGTGGCTGCACTGCTCCCACGGCTCTGCCCCAGGAAGGGCCATCACCGCCCACGGCTCTCACAGCCGCTCCCCAGGGTCTGCTCTGCTTGGGCTCTGCCCTGAGTGCGCAGCCTCCAGGACAGAGCCCGGGCCACCCGGGGCACCAGCTCCACCCGTTGGGGCGGGGGGCGGGGGTGGCCTGCACGAGCAGTTCTGTGATGGTTCCTTGTGCACAGCCTGCCCCGTTCCAGTCACTGTCTTCTCAAGGAAAAGATGGGGAGGAGGGAGCAGAGAGGAGGCTCAGGGCGTCAGCAGCAGATGATGGGCCGAGGGGACGGCCAGCCCTGAGACTGGGCGGGGCAGCCCCGGATGCACGGGCCTTTCTCCTCCTTTGCTTAACAGAAGCCCCGGCTCTCTGTGACGAGGGGACCAGAGAGAGAACCCTGCTGGAGACTAGCTGACTCCCAGGGGCGGGACAGGAACTAGCCTCCCGCGGGGCTGGGTGGGCTTTCCTCGGGGGTCCCCCGTCCGCCAGGAGCCCAGCTGGTACCTGCTTCCCCTCGCAGCGCCTTCTCCACGGCGACGCCCCTCTCCTCCAGCTGGCGCTGCTTCTCCTCCACCTGCTCCAGCTGACGCTGGATGATCTGTGAGCGACACAACAGCGTGAAGGAGGGAGAAGGGCGAAGCGGGCGGGTGCCCAGAGCGCCGCACGAGCGCACGGGGGTGCAACACCCCAGCGGGGCTCATGAGAGTCTCAAACAGATCCTGCTCCGACAAGATTAAAACTGCCCAGCGCAGACTTGCGCTTGCTGGGGTCAGGGGTTGGGGTGAGGGACCGGGAGTGTGGGGTTAGTGGCTGTAAACTATTAGACGTAGGATGGATGAACACCGGGGTCCTGATGTACAGCACAGGGAATCACAGCCAATCTGCTGGGATAAACCATCATGGAAAAGAGTATAAAAGGAACATATACATGTAGATGACTGAATCCCTTCGCTGCACAGCAGAGATTAGCACAACATCGTAAACCACCTCTACCCCAATGAGAAAACGTGGCTCCACTCTGCACAGAGCAAGGCTTCTCAGGGATGACTGACACCCGGGAGGACCTCCCACCCCGAAGCAGCGGCAGGGACATATCTTCACACAGAAAATGAAATAAAATCCAGGGATCCGGTCATGCAGGGAATGCAGATCCAGAGTAACGTCCAGGGAAAGGACGAGAAGGCCGGTTTTGGAAAATCAGAGGAATACCTTTGCTGGGAATGGATTTGCTGTGAATGTTTCTTCCTGTTGTAGAGCTTTTGATTATTGTCCTCATCTTTATGAACACAACTATATACATACGATTTCATTAAAAAACCACATTGTATTTAGGTATCTTTTAATATTTCGCATTAAAAAATTATTTTTTGTTAAAAAAAAAATCTGGGGGCTTCCCTGGTGGCGCAGTGGTTGAGGGTCCGCCTGCCGATGCAGGGGACACAGGTTCGTGCCCCGGTCTGGGAAGATCCCACATGCCGCGGAGCGGCTGGGCCTGTGAGCCACGGCCACTGAGCCTGCACGTCCGGAGCCTGTGCTCCGCAACGGGAGAGGCCACAGAGGAGAGAGGCCCGTGTACCGCAAAAAAAAAAAAAAAAATCTGAAAGGCCTGGGACCCTGAGGACAGCTCCAACCTCTAAATCCCAGGCGCGTCGGAGGCCAGCCAGTCACAGCTGCCTCTTGCTAACAGCTCTGACAAACGCAGGAGCTGGCTTTACAGTGGTTCTTCCAGAGCTAGGGATCTAGGAGACTCAAAGCTGGGCCCCTCCCTTTCCGGCATCCAGCGCCCCCCGCGAGGCTTCTGCAGTTGCGCGGAGTGGCGGGCCTGCTCGCCTCCTCTCCCGCCCTCCTGTGGGTGCGGACTCCCCGCGGCTCACCTGGGCGCGGTGCAGCCGCTTCAGCTCCTCCTGCTTGGCCTGCCTCCGAGCTGCTTTCTGCACGCGCCGGGTCAGCTTGGTGTTCAGCTCCTCCTCCGTGTAAGTCCTCGGCTGCAGGGGACGGTAGGGATTTATTCAGTCAGGGTCACGGAGGCTGCAGGGTAGGCGGGGGCGAGGTGTGCGCAGACGCCCAGACCCTCGGCCTGGCAGGAGCTCCACGGGCCAGGGGGCACCCGGAGATCCACGGGAGACGCTCCCATGGGGCAGGGACAGGAGGCTGGCTGCACAATGACTGCTGGGCAGTTAGGACAGGAGGGTGGGGCGCCTTTACTGCTGAGATCACCTGTTTCCCATGTAAGGACGTCTGCTCTTCTTTAAGACAGTGGGGGTGAACATCTTGATCAAATGTTTTCCCCAAGCCTCTTGCTTGTAGGGGGCACACAGGGAAAGGAAAAAGAAAACCCAGGATCCTTCTACTTTTTTGTTTGGTATCAAAAGCCACTTTTTTCAGATGAACACTACTTGCAAGGTTGTTTGAAGAAGTCACGCCTGAAGGAAACAGGGGTGCTTCTATTTTAAGTCTGAGCGAACCCAAACCAACTAATGCAGCTGGAAGGGTGCCGGTGAACCTGGACAGATCAGGGGTCTGCACACCACGAGGAGGGAGGACGTGCTCCGGCAGGGCTGTGGGGCTGTCAACAACGGAGGGGCGCCCAGCCAGACAGCACAGCTGCACCTGCGAACGTGGCGTGGAGGGCACAGCAAGTGTCGGGCACAGTGGGTGAATGCGGGTGACACTGAGGGACACCTTCTTTACTGCCTCCAAGAAAACGAAAAAGGAGCCTTTGCAGACTTTAAAGGAGCTTCCGAAGTTAACTCAGGAGTTTATCCTGGTAATCTTTACTCTAACTAAGAGTTCCAGTGCTAGTGGAGAGCCACCACTTAAGGACCGTCTCGGGACTCCCGGAGCATGTACCCTGTAGGTCACGGAGCCAAGGGCTCAAAAACTCCCCGTTCCTGTGGCGCCCAGGCCCAGAGGGGCCTCCCTGTCCCCACTGGCACCCGGAGCAAAAGCACCACATGGCCCCCCAGCCTGCGACAAGCAAGGCACCTCCCCGTCCTTGTCCGTTGCCACCGTCCACGCGTGCCCGGACACGGTTAGCAAGGGCTCGGCTGCCAGGCCGGGCGGGGCTGCAGAAGGCCTTCCCACAGGGACAGGACACAGCGTTCGATGCACATCATGTCCTGAACATAAACCGACTTTTAAAGGGACGTGATGGAGAACAAAGCAGAATGGCAACAACGATCAAAAATTAAACATAGAACCCAGACATGGAGCAAACTCAGCTACAAGTTTAAAACAAACATGCACGACTACAACGCACGACGGCTCTTCCCGTGCCAGCCAGGACGGCTGCGTGCATGCCGGGGGTGACCCCGGAGTGAGGCCGGGGGTCACCCTTCTGCCGGGAAGTCAGTGCCTCCGTCACGGGCCCCAAACGTCCTGTGCTCTGTCTTTAGTCCCCTTGTGTGACAAGTAACCACAAGGTCACAGGAGCTCTTTCTCTGTGCAAGCTCAGACTCCTCTCTCTGGCCGAACACTGCAGGGTGATGGCTGAGGGCAGGTGGTGGGAGACCCGGGTAGACTGCCTGTCACCCAAGTTCTCTGTCCTGCTGGTGTCCCTGAACAGGCCCCAGCAGCCCTGGGACGGGGTGGCCATCTCCTGATTATACACCAGGAAAGGGACCTAAATGGCACCAGGGATACTGCAGGCAGTCAGCGTGGCCTCTTCTCACCCACTGAGCCTAGAACAGAGTTGCTTGGCAGCCCCATTAAATAGCTCAAAGGCAGGAAGGGAGCGAGAGGGGCAGCCGCTTCTCCCAGGTCAGGGCCTCCCGGAGGCCACACCTGGCCATGTGTACACATCCTGCCTCAAGACAGAGTGAAGAAGGTTTTCATTATCAGAACAAGGCAGTTAAAAAGGAGACAGGTAATTTCCCCATGTGGCACGTGAAAAAATCCAAAGGAACTAGTAACTACAGCCTGAGGACCAGCACTTATCTATTAAATTAAAGGGGGTGACTGAAGGGCCAAAACAACCTTAAGAAAGAAGAATGGAGCTGGAGGAATCAGGCTCCCTGACTTCAGACTATACTACAAAGCTACAGTAATCAAGACAGTATGGTACTGGCACAAAAACAGACACATAGATCAATGGAAAAGGATAGAAAGCCCAGAAATAAACCCACGCACCTGTGGTCAACTAATCTATGACAAAGGAGGCAAGGATATACAATGGAGAAAAAACAGTCTCTTCAATAAGCGATGCTGGGAAAACTGGACAGCTACATGTAAAAGAATGAAATTAGAACCTTCTCTAACACCATACACAAAAATAAACTCAAGGGCCTCCCTGGTGGCACAGTGCTTAAGAATCTGCCTGCCAATGCAGGGGACATAGGTTCGAGCCCTGGTCTGGGAAGATCCCACATGCCACAGAGCAACTAAGCCCATGTGCCACAACTACTGAGCCTGAGCTCTAGAGCCCACGAGCCACAACTACTGAGCCCCCATGCCTAGAGCCCGTGCTCCGCAGCAAGAGAAGCCACTGCAATGAGAAGCCCATGCACCGCAATGAAGAGTAGCCCCCACTAGCCGCAGCTAGAGAAAGCCCGCAAGCAGCAACGAAGACACAACACAGCCAAAAATAAATAAAATAAATAAATTTATTTAAAATATGGCAGGGCTTCCCTGGTGGCACAGTGGTTGAGAGTCTGCCTGCCGATGCAGGGGACACGGGTTCATGCCCCAGTCCGGGAAGATCCCACATGCCGTGGAGCGGCTGGGCCCGTGAGCCATGGTCGCTGAGCCTGCGCATCTGGAGCCTGTGCTCCGCAACAGGAGAGGCCACAACAGTGAGAGGCCCGTGTACAACAACAACAACAACAACAAAAGGCATTTTTTACGGAAGTAGAACAAAAAATCTTAAAATTTGTATAGAGACACAAAAGACCCTGAATAGCCAAAGCAGTCTTGAGGGAAAAAAACGGAGCTGGAGAAATCAGACTCCCTGACTTCAGACTATACTACAAAGCTACAGTAATCAAGACAGTATGGTACTGGCACAAAAACAGAAATAAAGATCGATGGAACAGGATAGAAAGCCCAGAGATAAACCCACACACCTATGGTCAACTTATCTATGACAAAGGAGGCAAGGATATACAATGGAGAAAAGACAGCCTCTTCAATAAGTGGTGCTGGGAAAACTGGACAGCTACATGTAAAAGAATGAAATTTGAACACTTCCTAACACCATGCACAAAAATAAACTCAAAATGGATTAGAGACCTAAATGTAAGACCAGACACTATAAAACTCTTAGAGGAAAACATAGGCAGAACACTCTTTGACATAAATCTCAGCAAGATCTTTTTTGACCCACCTCCTAGAGTAATGAAAATAAAAACAAAAATAAACAAATGGGACCTAGTGAAACTTAGAAGCTTTTGCAAAGCAAAGGAAACTACAAACAAGACCAAAATACAACCCTCAGAATGGGAGAAAATATTTGCAAATGAATCAACAGACAAAGGATTAATCTCCAAAATATATAAACAGCTCATGCAGCTGAATATTAAAAAAACAAACCACCCAATCCAAAAATGGGCAGGAGACCTAAATAGACATTTCTCCAAAGAAGACATACAGATGGCCAAGAAGCACATGAAAAGCTGCTCAACATCATTAATTATTAGAGAAATGCAAATCAAAACTACAATGAGGTATCACCTCACACCAGTTAGAATGGGCACCATCAGAAAATCTACAAACAACAAATGCTGGAGAGCGTGTGGAGAAAAGGGAACCCTCCTGCACTGTTGGTGGGAATGTAAATTGATACAGCCACTATGGAGAACAGTATGGAGGTTCCTTAAAAAACTAAAAATAGAAGTACCATATGACCCAGGAATCCCACTACAGGGCATATACCCAGAAAAAACCATAATTCAAAAAGACACATGCACCCCAATGTTCACTGCAGCACTATTTACAATAGCCAGGTCATGGAAGCAACCTAAATGCCCATCAACAGACGAATGGATAAAGAAGATGTGATACATGTATATACAATGGAATATTACTCAGCCATAAAAAGGAACGAAATTAGGTCACTTGTAGAGATGTGGATGCATCTAGAGACTGTCATACAGAGTGAAGTAAGTCAGAAAGAGAAAAACAAATGTCGTATATCAACGAATACATGTGGAATCTAGAAAAATGGTACAGATGAACCGGTTTGCAGGGCAGAAATTGAGACTCAGATGTAGAGAACAAACGTATGGACACCAAGGTAGGAAAGCGGTGGGGTGGGGTGGTGTGGTGGTGGTGGTGGTGGTGGGATGAACTGGGAGATTGGGATTGACATATGTACACTAATATGCATCCAATAGATAACTAATAAGAACCTGCTATATAAAAAAATAAATTAAAAACTAAAAAACAAAACAAAAAAACCTCAAAATGGATTAAAGACCTAAATGTAAGACCAGATACTATAAAACTCCCAGATTAAAAATAGGCAGAACAGGGCTTCCCTGGTGGCGCAGTGGTTGAGAGTCCGCCTGCCGATGCAGGGGACACCGGTTCATGCCCTGGTCTGGGAAGATCCCACATGCCGCGGAGCGGCTGGGCCCCCTGAGCCTGCGCGTCTCGAGCCTGTGCTCCGCAACGGGAGAGGCCACAATAGTGAGAGGCCCGCGTACCGCAAAAAAAAATAGGCAGAACATTCTTTGACATAAATCACAGCAATTTTTTTTTGGATCCATCTCCTAGAGTAATGAAAATAAAAGCAAAAATAAACAAATGGGATCTAATGAAACTCAAAAGCTTCTGCACAGCAAAGGAAACCATAAACAAAACAAAAAGACAACCTACGGACTGGGAGAAAATATTTGCAAACCATGAGACCAACAAGGCATTAATCTCCAAAATACACAAATAGCTCATACAGCTTGATATCAAAAAAACAAACAGCCCAATCAAAAAATGGGCAGAAGACCTCAACAGACATTTCTCCAAAGACATACAGATGGCCAACATGCACATGAAAAGATGTTCATCATCGCTAATTATTACAGAAATGCAAATCCAAACCAGAACAAGGTATCACCTCACACTGGTCAGAATGGCCATTATCAAAAAGCCTACAAATAATAAATGCTGGAGATGATGTGGAGAAAAGGGAACCCTCCTCCACTGTTGGTGGGAATGTAAATGGTGCAGCCACTATGGAGAACAGTATGGAAGTTCCTTAAAAACTAAAAACAGAAATACCATATCATCCAGCAATCCCACTACTGCGCATATATCTGGAGAAAACCATAATTCAAAAAGATACATGCACCCCAATGTTCATTGCAGCACTATGTACAATAGCCAAGACACGGAAGCAACCTAAATGTCCTTCGACAGAGGAATGGATAAAGAAGACATGCACGTATCTACAGCGCAATATTACTCAGCCATAAGAAGTAATGAAATAATGCCATTTGTGACAACGTGGATAGACCTAGAAATTATCACATTAAGTGAAGTAAGCCAGACAGAGAAAGACAAATACCATATATCACTTATATGTGGAATCTTTAAAAAATGACACAAATGAGCTAATATACAAAACAGAAGTAGACTCAGACATAGAAAAAAAACTTATTGTTACCAAGTGGGAAGTAGGGGAGGGATAAATTAGGAGTCTGGGATTGACAGACACACACTACTATATACAAAATAGATAATAAACAAGGGCCTACTGTATAGCACAGGGAACTCTACTCAGCACTCTGTAATAACCTATAATGGAAAAGAATCTCAAGAAGAATATACGTATATATATACACACATATATATGTATAACTAGATCCCTTTCCTGCACACCTAAGACTAACACAACATTGTAAATCAACTACACTTCAATTAAAAAAAAAAAAAAAACGCGCTGGTGCTTCACCGACTTCTGGGGGTTCAGCCCCGGGAACGTGGCTGCCAGCTCTGGGGCCGGTGCTCACGCCCTGGGCCAGGCCGCACGGTTTGGTTGTATTTGAGTCAAACTGAGGCAAAGTGGGAAACGTGAGTTATCTCTTGTTGACGGGGTTACAGGTGATTTTTTAAAAATCTGTATTAATTTTTCTATATAAACATTTTAAATAAAAATAAGTCATTTTTAGTTAGTTTTTTGCTTTTTTAAATGAAATGAAACTCAGGTTTCACAGCCGCCTGAAGCAGGGTCGAGGAACCACGTGCCCCACTGCGCGGACCCGAGGCTCCCGTGGGGGTCTGCAGGAGGCTCCCCACCCACCGGCTGCCGGAGCCCCATGCTCTGGGGGTGTCCCATGCCCCTCAGTTCTTACTCTGAAGATGCTCAGACCCGCAGGAGACGGAGAGGCGGACGACACCCTCGCCCACCTGTGCCTCTTCTCCCGAGTCGCCTGCATACGCCACGGCCCTTCCCCCCACAGACGCAGCTCGTGTGTCCTCAGCACAAGGTGCTTCCCACGCAGCTCCCCCACCCCAATAGCGTACTCGGGGCGGAACCGGAGTGACGTTATCACGTACCCGGACATAACGTCGTGCCAGGTCAGCACGTCCTGGGCGCAGCCCTGACTTCCGTGTTCCCTACGCGGCCCCCAGCGACGGGGCGCTCGTGGGATCCTAGGGCTGGGGTCCCAGACTCGCTGTCGGCGTGGATGAGGAGGGCGCCTGGGGCCCGGGGACAGCTGTGGTCAGAGGGATGCGCTCCCCCTCAGACTGGCCCTGACACAGGCGGCTCGGGCCCAGGGGAGAGCTCCCGCCGTGTCTCGCCTGGACACGGGCCAGGCGCAGGGCTCAGCTGCGCGTCAGCTTGGGTGGGGCGCTGAACAGGGGACTGAGTCGCAGCCGCGGCCCACCCACCTCTCTCCTGGACTTCTGGGAGGTCCGCTCCAGGACATCGTCGCTGGAGATGTCCGAGTCCTCCGAGCAGCTCAGCTGGTGCCGGGGCCGCAGCTCTGGGGGGCAGAGGCAGGGCAGGGACAATGACCAGTGGCCACACGGGGTGCTCTCCCCACTTCCACACCCACGGCAGCCCAGGGCAAGGGAGCGAAGGTGCGGTTCTCCCCGGCTTGGGTCTGTCCCGCACCCGGAGCCACGAGACTGGATGCTAACGCATATCCGGGTGGGACTGGGCCCACATGCACCGAAGGGGCCCCGTCTGGCGCCAGCGCCCAGCCACTGACCATCAGGCCCTCCCTGGGAAGTCACAGCCCCCCGACGGCCCCCACCCGGCTGCGCGCTAGTTTCAGAACATCCTACTGGGTTTAGTTTCCTTCTCCCTAGGAAGCCCCGGGGGAGGGGGCAGCATGGGAAGTGGGTCTTTCGAGGGAGCTGCAGGGGCTGGAGAGCCCGCACCGTGCGCTCTGCCCGGGAGGGGCCCCCGTGCTGCTGTACCTGCTCTCGTGACAGGAGACGCCCCCGGCTTGCCGGCGTCCACGGCGGTCCCGCTGGAAGGGGTGCTGGGGCGGGACCTGCCATCGCCCTTCTTCTTCTTGTCCTTCCTGTACCCGGAGAAGACGGACTTCCACAGGGACCTGGGCTTGGCTGCTGCTTCCTCCAGGGCGCTGGGGCTGGGCCTCTCCGGGGGCCGGCCGTCACCCTTGGGCTTCTTCTCTTTCTTGTTTCTTCGGGGAGAGAAGAGGGACGATCTCTTCTTGCTCTTCCCGCTGGAGCCCTCGGACGAGGTGACCGAGCCGTCCAGGCCCCCTGAGTCCGAGGGAGGGGACGGGACCTCCTCACTCGTGGCCTTGTGCATTGGGGTGGGCTCCTCGGGGCCCTTGGGGGGCACGGCGGTGGCTCTGCGGGGCGCCGGGGTCCTGGGGGCCCTGGGGGCAGTGGCCACGGTGTCCATCTCCTTCATCCTGCTCAGCTGCCGGGCCATGGCGTCCCTCAGCGCCGGGCTCCGCACCGACTTCTCCCGGGCGCGCATGCGCTCGGCCGCCAGCTCCTTGGCTTCGGCGGAGACCAGCGGCAGCCCCCTCTTCTGCGGCGGGACCCCACTCTCGGGCCCCCGGCCGCTCTCCTGGGCCAGGGGCCGCTCGGGGCAGGGCCAGCGGGAGGGGGGCGTGAAGAAGGGCTCCTGCAGACTCGAGTCCTCCGTGCGGTCGTCATACGTGTCCTCCACATCGTCCGCGAAGGGGATCTCGTCCACGCTCTCCACAAATGGCTTCGGTGCCTCCTCCGGGGGCGGCCGGGCGGGCTCCCGCAAGGTCCGCGCGCACGCGGCCGGTGCTCGGGGCTCCGAGGCTGCGAGCTGCCCTGCCAGGGCCGGCTTCCCGTGAAGGGTGGCGGGCTCCTCGTCGGGAGGCGGGGGAGGAGGGCTGGAGGGGGGCGTGAGCATGGTGGAGTCGGAGGTGCTGAAGCTCTGGCTGCCGGGCGTCCTGGTGCGGGAGGAGCTGCCCTGCAGGCCCAGCCCTGAGCTGCTGGACAGGTCTCTGTGCTCCGCCCGGGCGCCCTTCGGCTCCCTGCCAGGTGGGGACCCTGGGGTGGGCGGGGAGGGCTGGGTCCCCCCAGCGGCGGGCGGCCCCAGCCTCCCAGGAACAGGTGTGGGTTTCAGAAGCCAGGGTCCCTCGCCCTGGGGGAGCTTCTCAGCTGGACAGGCCTGCAGGGGCGCAGGCTGGAATCCGGGCTCGAGTCCAGGGCCCCGTCGCACGGGCGTGAGCCCCAGGCTGCGGCGTATCTCTGCGCTCTTCATCCAGAACTCTGCCACCAGGTCGCTGCGTTTCAGGGCCTCGTCCCCAGGGAGGGGGCTGCCCAGTGTGTCCTTGGTGACCCCTTGGCTCTTCACGGGGAGGGTGGCCAGGGGGGTGGAGGTCCTGGCCGGCACAGGCTGGAAGCAGATGGGGGACACGGTGGGGGACGGCACGGTGGCCTCGGTGGACGGCTGAGGCTGGGAACAGATGGGGAGGGGGGCCAGCGGGGACCGGCGCTGTGGGCTTGCAGGCGAGGGCGGTGTCCTGGCTTCGGGCTGCGATCGGACGGGAGTGCCGGCTGTGGGCTCCCCATGGGGGAGCTCTGGCTCTGGCTCTGGCACAGGGCTCTCCGCGGGCAATCCCCTCGTGGCAGCTACAGAGGCGAGCGGGGCTCGGGCGCCCTGTGGGAAAGCAAGGTGACAGGAGCTGCTTAGAAGGCAGGGTTCTGACGGGCGTGCTCTCCCACCAAGGGCCTGAGCTTCCTGAAACACCCTCTCCATATGGGGGGCCACGATCAAGGGCCAGGAGGACACCACCCTTTTTGATCTGTCTGTCAAGCTTCAGAGCCCCTCACCCAGTGAACATGTGAAGCTTTCAGGTTTGGTTCATCCCAAACGCACTGGTTCTTTGGGCCCTGAACTGACACCAGCCATAGGATGCTAACGACCAGCCCCAGAGCTCCGAGGTCTCTGACGTGAGACTTTAAAATCTTTTTTTTTTTTTTTTTTTTTTTTTTGCTGTACGCGGGCCTCTCACTGCTGTGGCCTCTCCCGTTGCGGAGCACAGGCTCCGGACACACAGGCTCCGCGGCCATGGCTCGCGGGCCCAGCCGCTGCGCGGCATGTGGGATCTTCCGGGATAGGGGCACGAACCCGTGTCCCCTGCATCGGCAGGCGGACTCTCAACCACTGCGCCACCAGGGAAGCCCTGACGTGAGACTTTAAAACAGCATCAATCGCAGTCTGCCTCCCGACTGCCCGTCCTGCCACGCCCCGGCCTCCTGCAGATGAAACCCCCCAAATCACCTTGCTCCTCAGGACCCCAAAGACCAAGCCAAGTAGTCCCAGGCCTCGAGCTCCGGCCGCCCTCTATATGGCCTCCCCTAAAAACGTGCTCCACAGGACACAGTGTTACTATCTATTTATGGAGCATCCTGCAGTGCGTAGTTCAAAGACCACTGGTCACCTGGACAAGTATTTTTAATTTAGAAAATCATACATTCATTTTAGCATAATATTGAGAAAAAACACATCTGTTGTATCAAACCAGCACTCCCACAAATATTACTGTTTTAACTTAAAAATAAATTTATGTTTAAAACGGCGTGCTGTGTGGACGCACAGAGAACAGTGGTGGGAAGCTCAGCGGTGGGCCTGGCGCACAGCAGGCCACACCGGGCGGGAGCCCCAGGGCCACTCCTGTTTTCAACAGCCCATCAGCACAGGGAATAAAAAACTGGGTTCACACCAAGGCCCCTAAGGAGTCCCATCAGCTCTGCCTCCAAAGTGGGCCCCAAGTCCTTACCTGTGCCCTGGGGCTGTGGGCTGGAGAGGACAGGACCGAGTGCTCCTCAGGGGACCGGCTGGGGCTGGAGACTTGGGAGCGACCTGAGAAAACAGACGCAGGATTTGCAAGATGAAACACCCGCTCGCGCTGCAGCGGGGCTGCTCCCAGGGCATCCCGGCCTCGGCCGTGTCACCAGTGTAGGATCTGCGTCCAAAGGTCCAAAGGTGAGCTGCACAGGTGCCACAGGGGAAGGGGCTGTGCAGGGAGGGGAGGGGCTCGCACACAGACCTCTCTCTGGGCGCCTTGCCGAGGCCGAGGCCGGTGGTGGCTCCTCCTCGCCTTCAGACACCCGCAGCTCCAGTCCCACTCCCGCCGCCACCTGCTGCAGCTCCGTGTCGGTCTCTGATGGCACGTCGT
The DNA here is from genome assembly GCF_964165515.1 of Mesoplodon bidens. Classification (NCBI taxonomy): domain Eukaryota; kingdom Metazoa; phylum Chordata; class Mammalia; order Artiodactyla; family Ziphiidae; genus Mesoplodon; species Mesoplodon bidens. Next base: position 36,838 of record NC_138167.1, on the reverse strand, counting down.
CCGACCAGTGCTGACCTGCCGAGGGAAGTGAGCACAGACCTCAAGTGAGGCTGTGCTCCTTGTCAGGCTCCCGGCTCCTCAGAGGACAGCCGCCAGGCCATCAGCTGCAGCGTGAGGTCCAGCCGGCTCTGCATCCTGGCCAGGCGCTGCCCACTGGTCCCCCTCCTGAGACTCGTCCATCAACACAGCATCCTCTGTGACGCGGAGCCCCAGGACACCCGTGGCACCCCCCTCTCTTTTGAGGGTGCAGGCCTTCCTGAGCACACGTACGGCTCCACAGGAAGGACCAGCCTCGGGGAGGGGACTCGGAGCCCTCCTGGCCCTGCCACCCCTGCCGCCAGTTCCAGGCTCCTAGCGCTCAGCCCCGCCCGTTCTCACCTCCCAGCCCAGTCCCTGCCCCTCCCCCTCAACGCCATCTCCTCCTCGTACCAGCTTCCAGAGGCAGCAGCTGAATTAAAGCCCTCGTAGGAAGCCCCGAATCTGCTCGGTTTCTCCCCACGACTTAACGAGTGCAGCCCATGTCCAAAGGGTGGGTGAAGCGACACACCTTCAGATTAGTGGCAGAACAAGGAAGGAACCAGGAGCCCTAACGGCCGCTCCTCTGAGCACCTCACTTTCGTCTTAATGTGCGTTCCGTCTTCCCTGAGCTCAGACCACTGCGGCTCCCTCCCCAGGAGGAAGAAGGCGGGCACCACGCTTGGGGGAGGCTCTGGGGTCCCCGTACCATCACCCAGCTCTGCGCCAGTGTCCCCCGTGTCCCCGTTCTCCGCTGCCTCGCCTTCTATCTCTGCTGGCTCCGAGTCCACGTCTTCCTCCAGGTCATCCTCGTCAAACGGGACTGCAAGGCAGAGATGTTCAAAGGAAGGAAGAGGAGAGAGACGGACAGACAGACGACAGACGCATGGGCAGGGGACTCCCAGGGCTATCACGTGACGACCACAAGGAGGAGAGGGGAGAAGCCTGCCTGGGTGGGAGTCGGTGGGCCGGGAGGTCTCCGAGAGCAGGGCGGGGCCGGGCTGGGCGGGGCCTCCTGAACACGGATCAGGAAGGCACCCAGCTGCAAAGCGTGCACGAGTCGCTTAACCCTCGAGGAGGCTGCTAACCCTGCCTTTCAGGGAAGACACGGAGCCCAGGCAGCTGGGGGGTCTGTTTGCAGCCCCACCGCTCAGCCTGGCACCAGTGCCATGTGCAGGGGGGTGACCGACCGGCAGGGCTGCAGCCCCGCTTGGGAGAATTTAGACACGTACTTTTTTTAAGCATAAGAGAGAGGGACGAGGGGAGGTGGAAAGTTCGTTTTTTGGACGCAAGACCAGCCCTTCAGCGCCGCAAAACGCGGCAAAGCTTCATTCCTCCTGAGCAAGGAGGCTAACGTACACACTCACACACTCAGACACACACACACTCTCACACCTGTTCCCAACCCTTCACAAGAAGAACTCAGACTACAGTTCAGGTTACAAGAAGGCAGCAGGAAGCAGCCACAGATGCATCGCGCTGCCTGGACCAGGGGTCCCTCCTCCCGGGGCTCCTGGGGGCTCTTCTCAGGTCTCCTTTCAGGAAAGGGGCTGGCCTTTGACCCGCACATACTTGGCCTGAGGGTCAAGCCCGGCAGGCTGGGCAGCAGAGGAGCCCGCTGAAACGCAAGGCCAGGCCAAAGGACCACGAGACCCTCGACGGCCAGCAGCCCAGCCTCGTGAAGCTGCATCCCTGGCGCCTGGGGCTGTGCAGTAACCAGCAGTGACCGTGAGCGGCCACAGGGTCAGAGCACAAGGAAACTGGGGACAAGACAGCCGTGATGGCCTGGAGGTGGGCACCTCTAGGTGCAAGGAATGTATTTCTTGACCCAGGTGGCAGGTGGGTGAGTCTTGGTGTTTTTAAATAATTCCTTAAGCTGTTACGTATCCTCACCACCCCTTCTGGGCACTCGGCTTATTAAGACGAGGTGATGGTGCACACCGCTCTGGAGAGTGCTATGAAGTCGGTCTGGGACGCACGAGGCAGGGCCAGGACGCCCTCCTGTGACGATGGCATTTGCCAGGAGCAGTCCTGGCGAGAGCACTCAGTTACTTCCATAGACCGAGACCTCTGCGCCAGCACTGCTGCTCACTCATCACACACCAGGGGAGGGGGCTTCTGAGGCAAACAAGCCTCTCCTCCCCGGGCTTTCTGTGGGACAGGGAGCTGGCCGGTGATGGGGACAGAACCCGGGCCCGCCCCACGGCGGGTGCCCGCCAGGCCCACACGCGTGCTAGAATCAGTCTGTGAGCAGCCAGGCATCGAGAGGCAATTTTACACATTTGTGTTGACAAGTCCGTTGGAAGCAAGCGTGACATGGACTCCCCAGCCTGGCGTGGCTCCAGACACAGGACACTAGAGCAGCCCAAGCCCAGACCTGGCCCTTCGGCCCCCAGTGGTTCTCCTACTCAGAGAAACATCTGCGCAGACTCGGGGCTAGGAGTCTACGGTCCTCAGCGGCGCCCTGAAAGGAACGACTGTCACACGTATCAAAATACACGACAAGCATCAATGCAGCAGCAGCAACGCTGAAAGAGACATAGCTTGAGGGAGGGAACTGGGGGTTAATCCAAGTTAGGACGGAGCGGGTGCTAGAAGCAGCCACACACAAGGAAGCAGGCGGCGCCGACACGCTCAGCTCTGGTCTATTCGGCGGCCGCTGGGACGTCCCGATACCTCAGCCTCGTCCAACCATCCTGGGGACAAAACTAATTAGGAGAGGGTGACCGCAGCCCTCTCTACAGCTCGGCGTGAAGGTGCCTCCTGACCTGTGAGCCGAGGAGGACAACGGGCGGCTGGCAGGCGGCTGGTGGGGCAACCATCCTGCCCACCCGGAAGGGGCACCCGGCCCTTCTGCATTTCACAACCGGTGGGGGCCAAGGCTGTCCCACGTCCTGCCCGGATGCCAGAGCCCCTCGCTGAGAAACACCCCCCCCCAAAAGTGCACTGAGGACAAGCAAGGGCTCTTGGCTCCCTCGTGGCCTGAGAGCTTGCGGAGCCCTGCACCTCGGCCTGCAGACCCAGCCTGGCCCTCATCCCAGTACTGACTGCCTCAGCCGTGGCACCCCGGGAGGTTTGCTGACTGTTACGAGAATCCTCCACCCCGCACCCAGCCACTGTCCAGCCTCATTTCTGCGGACTCTGAGCCTCAGTGCTGCACACGGTCCTTCGGCTTCGGTTTCACCCGATCTCTACTAACAAAACGACGCCCACCCCCGCCCCCGCCCGACTGCACTACTGCTCTGCTCTGGTTTTCCCAGGAGGGCGCGTGGCGCGTGTCTGGTCCATGCAAGGGCGGCGGCCTGAGCGAGGCATGCACGTGCCCCCGCCCTCCGCCGCGCATGCGCTAGCGGCAGCACCGGAAGTCCAGGGTTAAGGGACCAGCAGAGCTGCCAAGAGAGTGGTTATGGTGAGCGGGCAGAGAACGAACATCACCCGACAACCTCCGGAGACCGACTCCAGCCAGGCCTGCACTGCTGCACGGCGAACGGAGGGAAGGTCGGGCCCTGAATTTGAAACAGACGATAAATACAAAGTTACACAGGAGTAAGCGTTCCGGCGAGGAGAGTGGAGGCCCTCCTGGAGTCCACACGGAAGAGAGACGGACGACGTTACAGCCCGAGGCCCGTCCGGCACCGACCAGGGACAAGCGGGGCGTCGGGCCAGGGAGAGGAGAGAGAGCACGGGGGGGTCAAGGTGGCGTCCCCCGTCAGCAGGCTCTCTCTCGGCTCCTGCAGAGCTGCTGGGTGTTTACGCGGCTGCAAACGTGGTTAAAGAGGTGGGCCTTGCCTGCGGCGAAGGTGGCTAACTCCCATGAGGGCCGGGCCACCCACTCTGTGCCCTTGGCATCCTGCAGGCTGTGTCCCCAGCAGGCACCGAGTGCAAACATGGAGACAGGTGAGCAAGAGACAGAGGGCGAAGCACCAAGGCGGGTACGCCGAGGGCGGGCACGGGAAGGACGCCCCCAACGGTCTCCAGGTTTTCCTTTCCTTCCTTAAAAGAAGCCAGAACAAGGTTCATCATCACCCCGCCATGGGATGCACAGCACCTCCCCTAAAACCTAGAGCTGTAACGATGCCACTTCAGAGGCCTCCTTGATACCAATTTCTTCTCAAACCTTCATTTCAGCCCAAGATATGGTCCCTTGACCCCATCCTGTCCGTGCACACTCACACCGAGACACACCGCACGAGGAAAAGCACAGGACATTCCTCCAAGTGGAGAAGGAAGAGCCCTGCCTAGTGACACGGGCAAAGTCAGCAAATTCTTGGTTTTCCCAACGTCAAGTTCACTGTTCCGCGTCAGCAGACAACAGCCCACCTCTTACCCACCAAGACTTCACATAGCCTCTGACGAGCTCCGCTGGCTCTTCCTTGTGAGGAGCCTGGGGGCCCCGCCCTACAGAAGAGTCCCCGGCAGCCCGAGGGGAAGCGGGACAGAGGTGCCAGGCACCCTGCACCCGGAGGAGTTACCTCTGGAAGGAGGGGACTCTGAGGCTGGTGACACTCGCTCCTCCTGGCTCTCACGGATGTGCGTCCAGTGCACGTCAGCCTGGATCTCCAAGGGATCGGCTGGATTTACGAGCTGCTGCAGCCTTGGGCTCCCAGCTAGTGTACCAGGTTCGAGGGGCAGAGGAGATGAGGAAGGGAGAGATGACGGGAAGGAAGGAAGGAGAAAGTAAACAGTCCAGGGAAGGAAGGATCAAACACCACAGGAGAGGAAACAGAAGGAAAAGTTACCATATTTGCCAGGATCAGTTTGAATCAGAAAGAGGCAAGAATTGAGAATAAGCACACGCACACACACGTGCACACACACACACACACGCCCGACTTCTACTCGTTCAACTTGATTCAGTCCCTTCAAGCCTCATGCAGCTGTTGATGTGGATGAAGAGAGTCCTACACTCCCCTCCGATGCAGAAAGTACCTTCCTTTCTGAAGCTCTTTTCATCTTAACTGCGACTGAGGGACCCAAGTGCCCAGTTAGGAGAAAAGAGCGGGTCACAACTGGCCTCTGCAGGGCCAGCCTCCCAAGGTCCCAAGGATGTGGCTCTGTTGGCCACACAGCCCGTGCCTATGGCCACCTGCCGCGTGGACACAGAGGTGGGGCGGGACAGGGCAGTCCTGCCACGAACCAGCCGGCTCACGGGGAGCAGACAGTGACGCTGTTGGGATTCTAGTTTTTATCTTCTGCAGCTAAAGAGAAAAACATCCCCTTCTACAATGGGCCTCATGCAGCATGCTGGGCTGAGGCGGGGGTGGGGTCAGAGAAGGCGACGGTGGGGAGGAAGCGGAGTCTGTCCTGCAGACCCCAGAGCTCTGGGAATTCATGGGAACAAGAAGTCAATCCCTCTTTGCCCTTTCTGAGGTCAAAGCCCTCTTCCCGAACACTCTACTGGTGCCCCGCTGATCCCCCCCTGGACATAAGACTCGGCTTCTTAGCCAGGTGAGAACTCATCAGGGGCCCCGCCTTCAGGCTGTTCTTGCTCTCGGGGCCCAAGGAATCTGCACGCACCCCTGCCCCGAGGGCTCACATAATCAGTGCTTGGACCATGCCACACAGTTGGGTTAAAATAAGGGACAGCCAGCAACTTGGGGGAGGGGACCCTACAGGAGGGAGGGTGGCTTTTCGGGCAGCAAGAGCAGGTGCCACCTGAGCAGAAGGACTCTCTGCAGTCTAACTGGGCAACTGGCTTTGGCTCTGGCTTCATCACAAAAACGACAACCTCCTAATCTCCAAGCAACAGGGAACGTGACGTGGGCAGAACTCACCGCTAAGGCCACCGAACGTGGATGGGGGCTGTGCTGGGCGTGGGGTCGCAGCCCGTGTGGTCTCTTGGGAGCCACTGGCCTTTAAGGGCTTCCTCTAGGGTCGAGGGGCCTTGGCGGTGCTGGATGGGGCTGAGTCACAGCAGCCACCAGAGAGCCCGACTGTCTTCGGACGAAGACATTAAGTCAAGGAGGAAACGCAGACCCCTTCTCCACCTTCCAGGCAAGCAGGGGAAGACAGCGACCCTTCTCCCTGGGGCGTGCCTGCGTGTCGCCAGTGCACGCAGCCTTGGGGACTCATCGCCCAGGCACAGGGGAGGGGCTCCGGGCGCCTGTGCTGGCCCCGCCACTTCTGAGAGCTGACGGTGACGTGGGGTGCTCGGCTCACATCAGAGGAGGAGCTGAGTCGTAACCGGATGAGGGACTGGCAGCAAATGGTAAAGGGACACAGGGGCGCCCAGGGCTGGATGCCTCACCCGCCGCTGCAGCTCTAGGAAACCCCATCTCTCCACGGGGGACCTGCTCTCGGGGGCGGCTGGATGGCTGCCAGGGGCCAGGGTGGAGGTGGGCAGAGGTACCTTCACATGTACCCATGTCCTCTTCCTCTGGCAGGTGCCCCAGCGGCTGGCCTTGCAGGAGTTCTCTGTCCCGGGGCCAGTACTCTCCTTCCACACCCACAGCAAAGCAGCGCGTGGGGGGGGAGATGGGGAGGAGAGGACAGAGAGAAGAGTCATCCCCAGGTTCCTCCGCTCCAAGCCCGTCCCGCAGGCTGGAGCCGGACGCTACGTCCACGTCCAGGAGATCAGGTCTCGGGAGGGAAGCAGGCCCAAGCTCTCCTGAAAAGGGGGCACACCCCGACCCCTGGCTGTGTCTGGAGCTACAGATAAGCCGAGTGGCCTTCCCTGGGGCGGGCTGTGCACGCGATCCCCACTGACTCACGCCGGGGCACTCGGCTCTACAGACACAGCCGGCGGAGGAAGCAGCCCCGGACGCCATCCCCCCGCTCCTCACACGAGGGCGGTGTGCAGGCCCCACGTGCTGCCTTGGGGTCCCACCCCAACCTCCTGGTGGGAGGGAGGCCTACAGCAGGACCGGGGCCACGGGGGCTCCAGGAGCCCGAGGAAGGCCCCACCTCTGCCGCCCGACCTCGTCAGAGCCGCCAGCTCGGGGCTCCACTGCCAGCTGAGGACCACGGGTAACGCGCACCCTGCCTGGTCAGCGCCCGGCCCTCGCTGAGCTGGAGCACACAAGCCTGGGCTGGGACTGGCCGCCGAGCACAGGGAACTCCAGGAGGAACAGAGAGACAAGCTGCAAGGCGCAGAGCCCTCCAGGGCCAGCCCCACGGGCCGGGCTCCTTGGCTAAGGGCTCACGTCCTCCTCGTCCTGTCTACACCCCACAGGGAGAGCACGGCCTGAGCAGACATGAGGTCCCGCGGACTCAGGTCTCTGCCTGCCTGGCCCTGCTCACCACTCCAGGCCCGGTGCAGCCGGAACAGGGAGAATAACCCTCCGACAAAGGCCAGAGAAGGAGCCCAGGAAGCTCTTCTCACCACTCGGGATCACACAGGCGGACGGGACAGGACCCAACACCTCGAGTGTGAGACAAGAGGAATCTAGAGCCAGCCCGACCGACCTACCAGGACACGGGTCCCAGCACGTCACCACGCACCACAGGTGACCCCTCCTGGGGGGCCCTCCCTCCTCAATGCTCGGCAGCCTCCGACGTCCAGGACCCGGAACCAGGGAACCCCCAGAAAGCTAAGTTCCCTTTGTTCCTTTAGCTGGAACAGGATAGGACGAGTGGCCTGACCTGGAGGAGGCCCTCACCTGCCTCTGCGTGCAGGTCTACCCGGACAGCCCTTCGTGGGTCCCCTGGGGCCTGCGGGAGGCATGCCACGTGACCCCGGCCACAGAAGCCTCCCATACCTGGGCCGGGTCGGGAGGAGAGGCTTTACTCTGACCTTCACTAGACTCGTCCTCCTCGTCCTCCTCGTCCTCCGCGTCCTCCGCGTCCTCCTCATCCTCCTCCCCAGCCACGAAGCTCCTGGAGGCCTCGAGCTCCTCTTCACTCCTTCCTTTCAGAAGAGCGTGGATCCTCACGGCCTCCTTCCAGGGAACGCCGCCCAGGTCCGAGGGGGGCAGCGGCGGTTCCTCCTCCTCCATCTCGGACTCAGAACTGCTGCAGAAGTGACCACAGAACCCAGTGAGGGGGCCACAGAACGGAGAAGGGGGCGGCTCAAAGCCAGGGGCACAGGCAGAGGCTCCTGGCAAGGCACCCGCCGGGCGGGAAGGGAGGGACAACACCTTGGGGCCAGCGCACAGAGGGTGAATGGGGGGCGAGATGGGTCACACGGGCCGGGGCAGCCCCGCCAAGCACAGGCTCGAAGCTCATGACCCTGGGGCCCAAGGGTGAAGAGCACGTCCGTTCCCGTGGACGCACCGTCTCGTCAGAGGATCGCGGGAGGGAAGAAGGGCCGCCGGCAGGAAGCGGGCTGGCGGAGGTGCTGCTCGCAGGAGAGGGAGCCCCGGGCCCCACTCCCAAACCCCACAGCGCAGTGTGCAGCGCTGCGGGTGAGGGCGCCTGGACAAGCCCCCACCCTGCGGAGAGGCGCTCGCTGCGCGGGGGCCCCGACGCCTGCTCCCGGGGCTAAGAGCGCCCGCCTTGCGCAGAGAGCCTGGCCCGGCCACCCGTGTCTGGGAGGAGACCCTAAGCCCCGGGATGCCCTGCCTGACAGGGAGGCCTGACTCCCTGGGGCCTCTGGTCAGGATGGAGAGTCTAAGAACGTGGTTTGGGGTGAAGGCCTTGGGTCACCAGCATCAGTCGACCCGGAGACCGGGCTCAACCACATTCCACAGGGAACGTGGACCCCAAGGCTCGGTGGGTGTCGTCACACGTTAACACCAGGAGAGTGGCTCTGCCTGACCCCACGGGGACGGGAGCCACCCTTCTCAGACTGGCCTCCGCGCTCCGCTCCGTGACGGAGAAGGGCTGTGAGCACAGCCCTGCCAGTGGGTTCTGTCCTGTAGCCTTTCTAGAAAATTACTGCACCTGAGGGTGGCGCTGGGGACTCCATCACTTTCATCGAGTCAGAAGTGAGGGTGGCCTCCCGGGCTGTGTCCCTTGACCCCTCACTGGGCCGCAGGGCTCTGCCATGACAGCTGTGTGACCATGAGCTGGCTGGTCATGCTCTCCAAGCCTGTGTCCACGCCGGGAAGGGGGTGTGAACACCGGCTTGTAGCGGGTGCCCCTAGTGGAGTGAGACTTTATTGATCGCATCACGCTTTGCTACACTCGGGTCCTCCAGCCATCCATTCGCTGGTCTACACATTTACACACTCAGTCACGCAGGCATTCAGCAGGCGTTTCTGAGCACCCACTGAAGCTCAGCCGCTGAACTCAGAAAGAGCAGCTCCTCGGTGCCGGCAGCTCAGGCTGGCGACCCTACTTCACCCATTCATTCAACTACAATTTACTGAGTGTCTCTGCTCACAGTGCCCTTCCTAGACGTCACAAAGCTGCCACAGAAAACATATTCAGTGTCTGGGGAGAGAAGATGCGAACACCAGGACTAGACAAGGTGGCCGGTAAATGCAGGGCGGTGGGGGTCTGTACGAGGCAGTTTCAAGTGGGAAGACATAAGAATGTGGACCACAGAAAGCCTGTCCTCTGGAGTCTGATTAGCCCTCCGTGTCTACTTAGCCATGGTTTGTGCCTCATCGTCGTGATTTCACTTCTTTACTCGTATTAACTAACGACAACGTGTGAGCCCATGTGTGTCGTTTAACATCTTTCAAACGTGAAATCAGGGTAAGAATGCCTCCTGTGCTCAGCTCTAACCTCAGGTCGATTTGCAACACTTCAGGTGGACAGGGAGGCCAGCCTGCCCTCCTTCAGGCCAGGCACACTGGGGCCCCAGCTGTCGGCGGGCAGCTCTCTGGGGGGTGGGCTCAGGGCAGCCCCTCCCCGTGCCGTGTCATGAGGGCAGCTAGCGTGATGAGGCCCCACTTCAAGTTGTGACCGCTCAAGGACCACGGAGAAGCAAGGGAGGCACAGAGCATAAAAACAGGGCGGAAGGTCAACCATCCTTCTGGAGTGCCACGTGCCTCTGGAGATGGGACACGGGCAAGCCGCCCTGCCTGCCTTGGTGAAAGACAGAGATGGACAGGTACTGCCAGCTGTTCCTCCCTAGGCATCACCGTCCACAGGCCCTCAGAGCAGCCCTCCGGGTCTGGCTAGGCTCCCCACGTCATGTCAGATTCCCAGTGTGAAGTCACTACTCAAGGCTCATCTTATGATATATTCTCGGGCTGCTCCCAGCGCCTGAACCTCTGGGTCTGGCCTTTGAGGGGCAGGAGGAAGGATCTGTGTGAGGCACATTCCCTGCCTGGACCACAGCCTGGAACACGTCCAGGGGGCAGAATCCCTACAGCAGAACAGAATACAAGACAACCGACTTCCCTGTCCTTTAGGGAGGAGAGAGGGACCTCAGGACACGGCCTCCCAGGAGACACGAGAGCCAGAAAATGTAGTCGTCAAGACTAGCTTTCCACGACAGCAGGGATCTGTTTCCACATTTGTAACTACATCCTGCCCCGTGTGGCTATTTGATCCAGGCAGCCTCCCAGACCACACCCTCTCTTATCGCTGGCCTGGCACTGCCGAGACGGGCAAAAGCACACGAGGGACGCAACCAGGAAGGCCAGGCAGGCTGCACCCGAGTTCACAGGGTGGGAGGTGGTCCCTGCGAAGCCCCTCAGCAAAGCCCATCAGCAGAGCTGGCGCGTCCCGCTGGAACCGCGGGGCAGAAGCCTCCCCGCCGGCTGTGCCCCAATCACTCCTCTCACAGCGCCTTCCCCGGACCTCCCCAGGCGCCGGCTTCTCACCGAGCCCACACTGGGCTGGCAGGAGGATGCAAAGTCAACGGAGCAGCTTCTCAAGGGACAAGGTCTGCTCCAGACTTAAAAGAGCCAGCAGAGGGGCAGATCCAGGGAAGAGGACGTGCTTGGAGCACGAGGCACTTCACATGGATCAGCTCAGCTGATCACACAGTAGCTCAAGGGCACAGCCACTGTTATCATCCCTGTTCCCACAAATGAGGAGGCCGGGCTTCCAGAGGTGGGGTGGTCTGGGTGAGAAGTCAGGAACCCCCAGCGTCCAGCCACATCAGGTCACCCCGTCAAACCCAGGAGGAAGGTCACGACCCGGCTCCGGGCTGCCGCAGTCAACCTGGGAACTTGGGCAGCCGCCGCGGATGGACACCACCTGAAGCTGCTGGTGGCTTCCCTTTTAAGTTAACCCGCTGGTAATCAGAGCGTCTCCGAGCAATGCCCTGTCCTGCGCGGCCGTCCCGAGGTCCCGCCCACCCTGCAAGCACTGAGCCGCCTGTGGAGGAGACCTGCCGGGTCCTGCGATCTGTACGCAGTGGAGACCACTCCACGCTCAGGCCGGCACCCTGCGGGTGGAGGGTGACGAGGGGAGCAGTCAGGCGTGCCTCGCGGTGGGGCTGTTCCTCACGCTGTCACCCTTTGGGCTGGCCAGCCTGTCTCCTGTGACCTTCAGGGAGTCCTCTGCAGCCCTGGCTGCCCGTCTGGGAAGCACACCTGGGCTCCGGCCCTCCCCGACACAGGAAGGAGAAAACACGGAAACCAGACCAGCCTTCTCCTGCCCCGGCACCCAGGCTCTCCCAGAGAAAATGCAAGTACTGTTTCCAGGGCCCCCTTTGGAAGATGCCCCTTCCCGCCCCTCCAAGGAAGGGTCATGGAGCTGATGAGGCCTCGGCCAAGATTCTCTGCTTGTGTGAAGGAAACTGCGAACATGATGGGAATTGCCTGGGTATCTGTCAAAACAGGTGTTCCTGGTCTCCACCTCACACCCACTGAGTGAGACCCTGGCAGGAGCGGGGCCAGGAATTATCCTTCGACCAAGTGTCGCACGTGTCGCATCAGGGACATTTGAGAAATTTAAAGCAGTGGTTCTCACAGTGTGGTCTCCAGACCACAGCACCAGCCGGGAACTTCTGAGACATGCAGATCTTGGGCTCTACCCCAGACGGACTGGGACAGAAACCTCCCAGCTGTCTGTGCTCTCACGAGCCGGCGGGTGATTTTGATGCAGGCGAAGCTTGGTCACCACGGCCCCAGAGCAAATTCAAGGCAAGCCCGATTTCTGGCACTTAAACCACCTGTTCAAGGAAACCCAAACAGGAATCACCACGCTGCCGCTCCTAGTGAGGGTTGCCTGGGCTGTGCTTGGATCCACAGGTAAGACAGTGATTACAGCAACTGCCCACTGGGCGCAGACACTGTGCCCACTACTTTATTTGGTTTAATCCTCAAAGCAAACCTCTGAGGTGCTGTGTCCTTTGCAGATGAGGAAGGGAGGGCAAGAGAGCGTAAGAAACTTGCCCCCAGCGAGCAGGAGGTGGAGCCAGGCCTCAAGTCTGGGTTGTCTGCCTGCAGAGTCACGTCCCAGCGGCACCCCGCGCGCTGCTCGCACCGCAGGCGCCCGAGGTAAGAGGAGAGTGAATCCCCGCTTGGACCGGTCAGCTCCTGGAAACCCTGTCATCTCTCATCTTCAAGTCTGATGACTCCCCAAGGAAGGACGGAGGCATCTTACGGCTTCCTTGGGGAAATAAGACAGCTCTGGCGCCGCACTCTGACGAGACCATCATTACACTTTACATAGCATCCACACTTAGTGCTTTTTCAAATGGGAACTTGAGTACGATGGGGCATTTACTGCACCACTGGGTGCTGACTGACCTATCCTTCTACTTCACCCGCCGCGAAGGCTGTGATTCCGCCTTCCTGCAAAGCCCAGGCTACATCACCTCCACTCCTGCCCCACAATCCCTCGGTTTACAGATCACAGCGCAGGAAACGTTATTCCTGCAGGACAGGGTCTGCCCACGTCACCGAGCCCAGCCCTCCACTCCGCCCCACCTTGGGAGCGCTGCGTCCTGAGGGCGCTGGTTGGGGAGGCTCCACAAGAGGGGCTGCAGGGGGTCCGCCTGTCCTGACTCCACTCCACCTGCCTGCCCTGTTCTCTTCCAGCCCGTGGGGTCTCCTGCTGAGCCCTGACTTGGGCACTGACCCAGGCAGACCTGTGGGTGGCGGGAATGCGCGGACAAGGACAGAGACTTTCCCCAAAGGTGCACGCGGCTCAGCCGGCCGGCACCACGCACTGCGAGGGGCCCTGGGATGAAGGTTTCTGCTCCTTTCCACACACGGGAGAAAAAAAGAAGCCCAGAGAGATGAGACAGCTTCCCCAAGACTGCACAGCGACCCGGTGGCTGAGTCACCCCAGAGCCTCCATGGAACCCACCCACAGGGGCACGGTCGCCTCCCCGTGGAAGCCCCTCCCCCGACACACCTGTAAACACCAGCCCAGGGCACATTTTTTCTGTTCCTTTTCAATGAAAAGCAGGGTTAAGGTCTTGGTAGGCACTCAGTAAGTACTGAATCTCTGAATTAAGGCAAACAAACTGGTCCTTTCTGACTAACGAGACGGGGAGCTGGAGCACCAGGCGGCAGGGAACACGGAGAGCCCTGGACGTGGACCAGAGACCCTGGGCTTGAACCTCAGTCAACCCTCCATCCTAGTCCTGGTCACCATCGTTTCCTTACCACGAGGGGGCGAGATGCACACCCTATATATTTCACAGGCCCTGCAGGACGACCAGCTGAGGCGTCGGACGCTGCAGTCCGCAGCCGTCGCCTACAAGCGCCTACACGTGCCCAGCTCCGTCCCAAGCACCTTCTACCCTGGGGCCCTCGCACGACTCTGCAGGACGCCCTGGTGCTGCCGCCCCTCACACGGACGAGGGGACAGGCAGAGAGGTCACACGCCCTGCCCAGTCACGGGTCACGATGCCAACCCAGGCGCCGGGCTCGGGGCCCCGCTCCCCTGCCCGCCACAGACGCAGCCCCACAGGCTGACCTGCTGGCCGCGTCCTCCTCCGTGCCCGTGTCCAGCACACTGCTCAGGTTGTGCTCGGCCTGCGTCTCCTCGGGCACCTCCTCCAGCCCCTCCGCCTGCCGCGCCGACAGGCGGTAGTTCTCCAGCTCAATCCTCTCCGGGGTGCCCCGCAGCCTCTTGGCGACGCTGGGCTCCTCCAGGCCGTTCACGCTCGGGCCTGCACGACAAGCAAGAAGCAAAGTTCTGGGATCAGCGACAGGGACGAGGGAAGGAACTTCTCCCCGGAAGGAGGGGCGGCCGTCCCACGAGGCCAGGGAGCCGGACACGGCAGCTGGGAGAGCCCAGAGGCCTCTGGTGTGAGGGGGCAGGAGACAAAAGACCCCACATCTGCCCTACAGCGGCGCGACAGCCTGGGGAGCAGCGCACACTGGCCGGGGGGCAGGGGCAGGACTGGCCCTCAAGGGAAAGCAGCCTGTTGAGAAGGGAGTCCTCTCTGCTGCCCCCCGACAAGGCCCAGGACCCGCTGCCCCCCATAAAACGGTCCAGGACCCAATGTCCCTACCCGCTCAGTTCAGGACCCGCTGCCGCATCCCATGGTCCGGGACCCAGTCGAGGTTCAGGCACTGCATCTGGCTGGTTTACTGAGGTGTCCAGGTAAGCTGTTCTGCAGAGCTTCTCACACTGTGGGTTTGTCTGTCTCACGTTTAGATTCATGGCAAGACTTTTTGTTCCACGGGAACACCTTGTGGACGACTCTGGGCCCCTCCCACTGCACCCACGCAGGACAGTCAGGCCCCCTCGGTCCTGGTGACACCAGCTGGATGGCTTGGTTGAGCTGGTGCCCACCCACGTCTCTGTGGTAAAGAGACCTTTTCCCCTTTGTAATTAATATGTAATCTGTGGGGGGATGCGGAGAGACCCTGGACTACCTGTTCCCAGAATACCCAGGTCAGGGGCCTAAAGATCCACTGATGACCCTGCCTGGTCAATTATCGCTCTGGGAGGCCCACGATGGCGGTTTCTAGACTCTATCATTCCTTTGCGAAGAAATCTGAGGACTGGGCTTCCCTGGTGGTGCAGTGGTTAAGAATCCGCCTGCCAATGCAAGGGACATGGGTTCGAGCCCTGGTCCGGGAGGATCCCACGTGCCATGGAGCAACTAAGCCCGTGCGCCACAACTATTAAGCCTGCGCTCTAGAGCCCACGAGCCACAACTACTGAGCCCTCATGCCACAGCTACTGAAGCCTGTGCGCCTAGAACCCGTGCTCCGCAACAAGAGAAGCCACCGCAATGAGAAGCCCACGCACTGCAACAAAGAGTAGCCCCCACTTGCCGCAACTAGAAAAAGCCAGCGTGCAGCAACAAAGACCCAACACAGCCAAAAATAAATGAAAGAAAGAAAGAAAGAAAGGAAGGAAGAAAGGAAGGAAGAAAGAAAGAAAGAAATCTGAGGCCTGCGATGGGCTCGTGGACCCTGAGGACTCAGGTGTCCGATGTCGCCGTCATGCGCCCCTCACCTCCCCCATCTCCATCGTTACCCTTCCTAATACACATTGTGACCCCACGTTTGGGCAGAAGAGGCCCACCGACCACTCTCCTGTGTCCACTGTGACAGGACGTCACATGTGGTGCAGAGTCAGACAGACCCGCTGAGACAACGGACTCCGCCACTGACCAGCTGAAGGACCTTAGGAAAATCACACGACCACTGAGAGCTCGCTTCCTGATCCATGAACAAGGACAATCCCACGTCGCAGGGTTACTACGAGTACACAGTGACTTACACACGCATGTACGCACATCTGTGCAGGTGCCATCTCTGTGCCCCGTACACACTGCCTCCCTCTTCTATGAGTTAGGTGATACAGCTGAGGTCCAGGAACATTTTCACCACCCACCTGTACAAGTCTGTTGCATCCATCTGCCCTGGATTGCAAACGACAGTCACTGGACACAGAAGGCCGGGAAGAGGCTCTGAGCAGAGCGAGCAGCACAGGGAAGGGGCCCAGGTGGAGGGACGCAGGCACTGGGGCGGGGCAGGGCACAGGGCCTTGCGTCCCGCCAGGGCAGGCACCTGGCTTCAGTGACACTCTCAGCTTTAGGGACCGACACTAGGTTTAGCAGGTGAAGTCACACCAGCCAGTGTCAGGTGGTCTTAAGGCGAAGCCCAGAAGCCCCCTGATGAAGCGCTGAAGGACGGGGTGGGAACACCGATTTAGTAACTTTTGTGACGTGAGAGGCTGTGCAGAAAACGTCTGGAAGGCTGACCCTTCTGTCATGCGCACGTTCCAAACCTCCTCGTAAAATCATTAGAAATAACCCTGTGAACGCAGGCAGTCACGGAATAAAGTCTCAGCACATCTGCTGCAGTGACCAGGATCTCCCACCAAACAGCACCCTTCAAATCACTAGAGATTCTTTCTGAAAAGCAAGACCTGGGGCGTGTTCACTTACAAATGCAGGTAAATGTATAACCGTGGGGTCTGGGCACGAATCCTGTGCCGTGTGCACACATCTGCCCGTCCCGGTCTTGGTGCCCCGGGAGCCTCATTTTGGACACCCCCGGACTATCCTTCAACACTGAGCTCAGGGACCCCGAAGTGTGAGCTCTGATGCTGGACGAGGGTGTGTGGAAAATTAGGAAACACGTGGTCTCCAGATGACAGCACGAAAGAGGCAGGGAGCACAGCAGGTGGACACGGTCTCGACAGTCTCCACACCTGCCCCCAGGCCCTCCGAGGGCACAGGCTCTAATCGCGGGGCCAGCCTTTCCAAACACCAGCCTTCCTGGCCTCCTTCCTTCTCCTCATCAAAACCCATCTCGATAAAGACAAGGCCAAGGGTCCCCGACTACAGTACCACTTGATCCTGTCCTTCCCATCATGTATTTTTGACAACTGCCCTTAAACGGAAAGGGAAATAAATGGGTGGCAACTACCCGAGCACAAAGTTCTGGGGAATTCCATGAATCTGGGATAAAGACCAGTATTTCTTTTAGATGGTAGAAGAAAAACAGAGTAAGAGATGTCACTTCAGGGAAAACAACTCACATCATCAGTTCAGACTGAGCAATTTCAAGGTAGAGAAGGAACACACTCATGGGAAGACCCTTGGGGGAAACGCACAGTGTCTGCCAGGAATTCCACGAGAAACTGGGGAAGCAACGCAGGCGAAAATGCTCTCTACTCCGAGCGCCGCAGGCCAGGCATGGCAAAGAAAGTCCTCACAGGGATGGTTCCAGGCGTGTAGAGGCGTCAGGGCTCGAGCACACACGCAGGACCACGGGAGCATGGAAAAGGGGCGCGTGGCCCACCCAGGGATCCAAGGAGGGCGCTCTGGAGGAACATGGAGGTAGGCGCCAGCTTTAAGGTAGGTAACAGTTTGCAAATGAGATCACCGAGGTTCAGAGACAGTAAGTAAGCTGCCCAAGGTCACACAGCTGGTGAGCGGTGCGGCCAAGACCCGAGTCCCAGGAGCACAGCGTCCGCTCAGAGGCCTGGCGTGCTGCCGCCAAGGCACGTTTCCTTGGAGTCCTGCTCTGCCTTACCCCACAGGGGCGTCTTCACCACGATGTCCTCCCCACCGTGACCTTCATGACGAAGGACAGAGACTCCATGGAAATGTCCTGGAGCAGAGTGTCTGGCGTCTGGAATGACATCCTGCCCTCCTCCCAGCGTCAATTCTCTGGAGTTTCCACAGGCTGTGTAGAGCAGGGGATCATCCAACCCCAAGCCCAGAGTCTAGGGCTTTAGGGAGGGGAGATGTTAATTTAATACTGGGCTTGGCCACAACCAACAAAAACGAAGCCAGAAACACTCAGATCATTCACACATCAGTCCCCACAGAGAGGAGGCTGTGGGCTGTGAGGCCTAAGACATTCCCACTGGAGACGCTGTAAAAGACAGGAGGGCTGGAGTCGCTCACTGGTCAGGCCCCAGGCCCCTCTGGTCTCCACCCACTTTCAGCGACCAGGGAAAGCGGGATGTTCCCTCAGGGCCGGGTCCCCATGGAGGCTGTTTCCCAAAGGGAAGGTGGCACTCAGAGGACGCTCGGCAAGTACCCAAAATTCACCAGCTGCCAAAATGTGCTTAGCAGTCCTGGGCCATCACCTTAAAATGTCATGGGGAATTAAAACAAACAAACAAACAATCAACAAAATCAGCATCCTTGATTCTCTGTCCTGAGCAAAGGGCCATTTGCCAGACTAACCAGATGGTGATGATAAATTAAGACACTGAAGGAAGTAATGGTGGAGGCGGCCTTGGCAGTGGTTCTGACACCACGACAGACAGAGGACCCCCACCTGCCGCCCCCGGGTCCTCGCTGTCTCGTCAGCTTCGGAGGAGCCCAGGAGAGCAGAGGCTGCAGGAGGGCAGTTTGGAAAGTCAGAGTGAACCAGCAGGGTCAGGCCAAGACCCCCAGACTCTCCACGTCACATGCTTTTGATGCAGCAACACACAGGGGCTTCCCAGCTGAAACTGGGACGAGGGATTTGGGATCATTCCTAGGCTGACTGTTCCCTAAGTCCAGGCAAGCAGACCTCAGGTCACTGGAGGCCAATTCCAGCTCCACAGACCAAAGAGAAACAGCTCCAGGATCTGGGTGGCACCCTAAATAAGAGAAAGGCTCTGAGCCTGAATGACGGGCCCTGCTCTGGGACAGTCACTGCCTGCGTGAGCTCCATACATCATCCTCAAGGAAATATTTTCCTCACGGGAGAACCCGCTCTCAGATGACAGACGAGCGCTGCCAAAGCCCTTGGCAACACGCGTGAAATCACCCTGGGGGAGAGGTCGCCCTCCTCACGAGGAGCCCCCGACCTCACGGGGCTGAGAGGGGGTCCCTGCTGCAGTTCTGTGGCAACGCATGGCCACCCCGGGGCAGGACTGCTGTCCGGACCAGAGACAGCTGCCTCTGTGGGGTGCTGCCTTCGACAGGGGCCCCGTGACGTGAGTGGCCCGGCGGCCCCGTGGGGAAGCAGCAGCCCACTCCCCCCACTTCACTGCCACTCAAGCTGCCGGCTGAGCTGCTGCTCAGCTGTCCAAGGAGTGGGCGGCCGCTCTGCCCGGGACCCTGTGCCCACTCCCGTCCGGCGGGGCAGTGGGTCTGGTGTCTGCGGGAGGAGGCCCACCTTGGGGGAAAGGCTCACTGGGGCTGCTTCCATGGCCTTCTCAGAAGGGCCCTGGGACAGCTGGTTTGGGCCTCAGCAGACTCTGCTGGGCCGGCCGCACGCCTGAGGCCTCGCACAGCCATTTCTCCCTCTGGAGGACACTGCACACTTCGCCGGCGCTTTGGTTCTGGAGGCCAAAGGAAGGAGTTTCCAAGCACTGCCTCAGTGAGGTGACTCCGGCCCCTGCACGTGGACCCTCCGATAGACTCTTCTGTGGTTTCCTGCTGCCAGGGGGTAGTGTTCACAGCACGTCCCGAGGTCACAGGACAGGAGGGTGTCAGATGCTCGTTTGCTCGGGAAGCAGGTGATGAAGGAACAGGGACGACCCGCTGATCCAGGACTGTGACGTGGGCTGCACGCCCCGCCGCTGGGCGCTGCCGGCGCTATTGCCACCCAGGGTTCTGATGTCCACAGGCCCTAGGAGACCGGCCCTGGACGGCACCCGGGGCCGTGTGGCTGTGCAGCGAGGAACGGGATCGCGAACTGCCCCTCCATACCCAGCGTCTCCTCGTCGTCCAGGGGGACCACGTGCTCACGTGGGGCACAGAGAAAAGCAGGTCACGCGGACGCAAGGGGGAGATACTGAATTACCAAGAGTCGGGCAGTGACCGAGAGGCCGAGGAGGGGAAACGCAACAGGGACAAGTCAGAACCGTCCCAGGAAACCCACCAGGTGGGAGGAGGGAGGCGGGAGCCTACAGCCCGCAGAGTCCCCTCAGGAAGCTGAGGGGCTCGTCCATCGCCACAGCCCTTGGCTCCCCGTCTGCAGGATCCCAGGGGACTTTTGCTGTTACGTTAGTTTTCTAACATTACGTGACTTTTGCTGCTATTAGTACATCTCCCAAAGGTGTCTTTTTGGCAGGTGAAAATCCTGGCACACGTCACTCTAACTGACCCAGGCAAAGAGGTCTCTTTTAAGGCACGTACCCGAGTCTCCATAAAAAAATCACCTTAACAGGGCTTCGTGTAGCTCTCTTGATAACATATCTTTCATGTGTCGAAATATCTCAGAGATGAAACTCGACTTGACCCTTAACAGTCAGCTGGGTCACCCCGCAGAACGGCCACCTCTCTGCTGTCTAAAGCGCTGGGGTCTGCTGTGTTTTCTCTTAAATCCCACAG
The DNA here is from genome assembly GCF_964165515.1 of Mesoplodon bidens. Taxonomy (NCBI): domain Eukaryota; kingdom Metazoa; phylum Chordata; class Mammalia; order Artiodactyla; family Ziphiidae; genus Mesoplodon; species Mesoplodon bidens. Next base: position 16,842 of record NC_138167.1, on the reverse strand, counting down.
AGCTGAGCTCTAGCTGCAGTTCTGCTGTTCCCACCTGGCCGCCCACATGCACACACCTGTGCACACATGGGAGCCATGGGTGCGGTCGGCAGATCAGGAGGGTCCCTACAGCTCAAGGTAAGGGGCCTGTCCACCAGCCCACTCGTGGGGCTAGCCTCTGAAATCTTAATAAGAGGTGGGTAAAGATAAGGGTGGCCCACAGGTCAGCCCAGCCCGGCCCTCCGCCTGCTGCTGCTGGCCCCTCCGTACCCCCAGGGCTCTAGTGCGCCTTCATCACACCATCCACCTCCTGAGTGCACCCCAAACTGGAGGGTCCTGTCCGCCACCGCACAGGGCTCTCCCAGCCTCCTGTGGTTCAGGTGCCGTCAGTGCGGCAGAGCAAGTGTTCGGTAAAGCGTCTTGAATAAACAATCAAGATGGAAGGTCTCAGCCTGTATCTGAACTACAGCAACACCTCACTATACTTTTAAGGAATTGGTTGGACATAATCTGGTCTCGGTTTCCTCATCTTGACACACAACACTGAGGGCCTCTGTGTGTCTCAAGGAGCTCGATGCTGTTCCAGACCCCAAGAAGAGGCAGGAACACCACCTGTGAAGACAGTAGCCCTTCCCTTAGCGCCCGGGACAGAGAAATTCCTATGAAGATGCCAACGTCCTACAAGACTCCACGGAGGAAGGCTCTGAAAAGACGCCATCTCAAACGACTTGATGCTCTAAACGCATGTCCTCGCTTCACCGTGGAGAGCAGCTGAGCTCCAGGGAGCATCTCGCTCACTGAAGGACCAGACCCGTACGAGCACGCGGAGGGGAGAGGTGGGAAGGGAGAGGAGGACCACGCGTCTGCCCGCCAGGCACCGCCAGAGGATGATCTTTTCCAAGATGCGCATTCAGACTGCACCCCTCCCCTCTGGGGCACTTCAGTCCAGAGTGCGTCCCAAGCTGGCTGCGAGGGGCTTTCGGGGGGCCAGCTGCACAGCCCCAGAGCGGGCTTGGCCTCTGAGCCGTGGAAGGTGGGAAGCGAGGCCCTGCCCATAATCCAACGATCAACAGGGACAAACCCACCTCGCGACGAAAGGCCCTCGACAGGCTCCTTCCAAAGACAGCATCTCCGCAACGGCCTCCCCCCCAGACAATGTAGATCTGCTGTGGGAGAGGAGCCAAGCCCCTCCAGCAATGCCCACAGGCACCACCTGAGGCGCACCTCGGCCCCGTCACACCTGCGCTCTCATCTGTCAGCCGGTCCCTGAGACATCCGGGCACGGGGGCCTGCACGGCTGGTGCTGGGAGTTCAGAGCCCTCTCCAGCGGCCAGCCTGGCACCCACGAAGCACTGTCCCTGCGCTGACTCCAGGCCCGGGAGGTGGCTCGGAGCCCCTGGGGGCTTGTGGGGAGCCACACCGTCCCTAGGCCCATGTGTAACCCTACCTCTGCCTAAGAGAAGCTAGAATCCTGCACAGTCATCTGACTCTCACGTGGGTGCTGAAATTCAGCTTAATGTCAACCTATCCAGGACTGCTTTTCTTCCGTTGCTACAGTGAAGAGCCCCCAGGGTGTCATGGAGTTAGCAGGTGACCTCACAGCCCATCCACGCAGGCTGAGGAACAAGCAAGGCCAAATTTAGCCAAGCCCTGCAGAGATTCAACGCCCACTGTCTCAGGACCAGACACGGCCAGCCCTCCTCACTGTTCCGTTTCCCCAAATCTCTGCTGGCTGGGAACACATCCCAGCAGGCCGTCCTGTCCTAACCCCGCAGGATGCATCGCCCAGTCAGCAGAAATAGCCCTAACTCACTCTGACTCTGATTATGCCAGCATTTTCTGGAACCTCCACCAATGATCATAGATGATATTCCTGTAATCCTTTTAAATAAACGAGTTTCCACACGTCTCAGCTTAGTTGCTCTTGACAACAATCTCATGAACTAGAGCAGCAGGGAGCCTTTTTTCCATTTTATGATCTTAATAGATGGGGAAACTGAGGCTCAGGGAGACGAATGACCGGAGACAGCAAGGATAACAGGCTGCATCTTCTCCTCAAGATCTGTCCTTGTTCCCTATAGACCCAGCTCTGCTCTCCGAGGCTGTGCTCACCTCAGAAGATGAGCACATTCTGGGGCACAGGGCGATTCACTGTGGTTCAGGAAAACGGACTCCTGTTCTAAAACACTTCCTCGGTGTCGGACAGCACACACAGTACCGGCACAGCTGCCGACGTGCACACAGCGTCACATGCTGGGAGGCGTGTGCCCACAACCTGACAGGGGCGGGCAGGCCCTGCCGTCCAGTGTGGTCTGTGTCACTTTCTTTGTCCTCACGCACTCTCTTCCCTGGTCTCCTACAGGGAACAATCCAACGGAGGCTAATTTTACATTTAGGGCCTGTCCTTACTTCTCCTGACTGTAGTCTAGAATGGTGGTGGTCAACCAGGTGATCTTTTCCTCGGGGGTCACCTAGCAATGTCACAACCTGGGAAGGGGGGTGTCCTGAGATCCAGTGGGAAGAGGCCAGGGATACTGCAAACAGCCAACAACGCACAACAAAGAACTATCCGTCCAAACGTCAACAGTGCTGAGCCCGAGAGCCCTGCCTGGAGATCAGAGCAGACTATCTCCCACCGCTCACTGACCAGGCCACCCGGCGCGGCGGACGCTGGACCGCGGCCCAGTGGACAAGGTCGTCAGGACGGGGCGGTGATGCCGCCACCGGAGCCGGAGGGCGGCGCGGGGAGGGCCCGCCGGGGAGGGCGTGCGGGGCACACGGTCCACGTGCTGGGCAGAGGTGCCCCGCCCTCCACTGTCCTTCGGTACACAGGAGTCTCTCTCTCACGGAGATGCTGCTCATCCTGCTGGCCCCCGTCCACCCGCCCAGCCCTCCGGCGTGGGGCCTGGGGACAGAGGCCAAGTGCTGGAGGCTGACAGGTATGTCAGAAGGCCCACTCACTAAATCCAGGGAGAAAAGCAGACATGGAAACACGACGGGGAAAAACACTGCTTCCTTCTCCATGTCCCCAACTCTCTTCCTTTTCCATTTTCCAGAAACATCCTCTATGAGCTCGCAGGGCCCGTCATGACACGCCTGCCCGAGGCTGGGCCTGGACATGCTCAGGCCTCCCGAGCTGCTTCTGTGCCCAACCCAAGTTGATCCAACACGGCAGAACCCAAAATGCTCACTGCAATGACATGCACGCTTAGCCCGGATTTAAGCGTCGTTTTACGTGAGTGGAATCTGGAGCGGCCCAAACTCCGACAGGTAAGAATGTCCGTGTTTAACTCCTGTCATGGGTGATTCTGCTCAAAGTGTCAGGACAGAAAGAGGCAGACCCTCATCTCTCCCTCTCCTCTGCCAACCCCACCCAGGGCCAAGCCAGGCAACTGCTGTGAATGGCAGCTGTAAAGCATCAATAGTAAGAGAAGGAAACCGTCAGCTCCACCACCCCCCGGGCCTCTCAGAGAAGTGTGATAAAATGTGAGTGTAGAGGAGAAATAAGCAGCAGGCGTACAAGTCAGAAGGAGCTAGACTGTTGCCCAAGAGCAGCACTGAAGGTCATCCCGGAGCACAAGCCCGGCTCCTCCAGACGGGCAGGGAGGGTCCATGTGCAGGGACATCTTAGTAGCACGACTTTAGGCTCGGTGTCGTTTGAACTGATCAGAGTGCTGATACGGAGGAAATGAAAAGCAGTTGATTCAACATCATTATTCTCCTCCGTCTCTTCTGATCTCCCCCTTCACGTACCAGTGATGAAACCCTTTGCTCTGGAATCTACCCTCTTTGCAAAGGCACACTCCCAGCCCTGGGGTCACTGCTAAAAATCTGGGGACACATATTTCCCGGAAATAACCAAATGCACATTCACAGATGACACGGGCGTTCGTGCGTGTTTTTAGAAAGTCATCTTGGTGGAGCCGACACGCAGCTCTCTTCCCGCCACCCCATGCGGACAAGCTGAGGCTGGAGGACACGGGAGTGGAGGGGGCGGCACTGTGTGCGTCCTGTACCGACTCCACCCGGCTCTGCCTGGGTCAGTCACGGGGCCGAGCGATCCAGTCTGCAAAATGCTACCTTCCTCACAGCCTATGGTGTGATGAGATGAGGGATGCGTATACAGAAGGCGTCTGGACAGTGCCTGGCACACAGTAAGTGCTACACACTAGCTGTACCCCATTACGCGTCTTCCTGAATTGTTCTCTATGAGTTCGTGTGACATCAGCCCCAACGGCAGATTCACCAGTATAAACACTTGGGGGAGACTGACAGCCGTGAGCACACTTCAAGTTTCACTCCCTATTTTTATCTGAGGGAGACTCCAGCAGAGGCGGGGGCTCTCCCGGTTGTAAACACGACGACGGCCCCTTGGTGTGGTATTTGCAGCCGCCCGGAGCACGGCTGTCGGCTCTCAGCAGCCCCCAAGGGCAGCAAGACTCTGGCCCTTCCCGCAGGCAGCTGGCCAAGCCCCGTCGCCCCAGGGCCCAGAGCCTCCACTGGGGCTGCCTTCCCCACACCCGGATCCCTGTGTTCCTGGGCCTCCAGCAATGCTGATGCCCCACTGAAGGCAGGCAGGGAGCTGGTTTAGAGTAATTCACAGGAGATAGAACCGAGGGCAGAGCCTTCTCTTCTAGAGGAAGAACGTACTACCCCAGGTAAGTCTGCTGGTGGCAAATGGTGGGAGGGAAATTTTACAGCTGGTCTCTCCAGCCCCGTCTTTCTAGATACTGACTCAGTTCTAGCAAACAGGGGAACAAGAATAAACAGGCTATTATAACCGTATTGTGACAACATCAGCTGTTCTCCTTCAGCACCAGGTTGAGCTCAGGCGCCTGACAGACTCTTCGCCCTCAGGTCCCTAATCCCACTTTTTTTTAGGTCTCATCTCTGAGCAGCCACAAAGTGCCAGGAGGATCACACCCTCAGGAACTCACCTCCACTGATGCCCGGCTTCATTACCCTGGAAGGACACGAGAACTGAATGAAAACGTGTTTATTTAGGCCTCTGCACTGAAACAGCCCCGATTTCGTTGTGTGTTTGAGGCCCAGGTCCTTCCAGAGCCCCAACCCCCGTCTGGCAGCACAGGTCTGCAGGGGCCCCCAGTAGGGCCAAACTTTCTTGGGGAGTCAGCTGTGATGGAGGCCCAGTCACATTGGGACCCGGGGCGCAGGAACCGCAGAGAAGCAAGCAGGTGCCTGAATTGCAGGGCCCGAGCTCTTCCAGTAACCGGGGCCCCTTAACACAAAATAACCACTAAAGACCTACAATTCCAGGCAAGGACACTATGAAACAACAGTGACACAGTGGAAATAACCCTGACATTTTACAGAAGTACAGAATAGGAACTCATACTAGGGACAGTTTCATAAAATTAATGCACAGTCACGGCGAGCTGGTGAGTACAGAAATAGAGGTAAAGAACACCATAAGAGGCAACAGAAATTCTGACTCCATTTTAAGGATTTTTCTAGCAATCACTAGCATGGCCTCAGGAGCCTGTTCTTAGTAGGCAGAGCTAGGGCCCCGGACCCCCTTCTGCCGGAAGGTGTCCCCAAACTGCCCTTTGTGCCAACGCCCCTCTGTGAGTGATGGGGGCAGTCTGACCTCACCGGTGGACACCATCAAGGGCGAGGTCAGGTCTGCTTGGCTTGGGTGTAAGGGCGACTCAACCTCTCACCCACTGTCCTTCTTGGAGCAAAGCCTCGCTGCCCCCAGAGCAACTGCGGAGCGAGAGGCGTTACCCCAGCACGCACGCCTTCTCCCCGCAGGCCCTTATGACGGATCTACTTGCTGGCACTTACTGGATGCTTGGCTGGATCTGAGGTGCCAGGTAAGGCCTGGTTTCGGAGTCTTGGTGAGGTTGTAGAGCTCTGTGAAAGGGCCTGGCGTGCGGGGAGGAGTCTTCCTGAAGCTGTCTGCTGGCTATTACACCACAGCAAGGCCCGAGCAGGGGCTTGTCTTCAGTGGGTCCCTCAGGGGACAGGACGGGAACAGAAGGCAGCCCATTCTCACTGCTTCCTGCGCCCCCGTCGCACGCAGGAGCCCTCCTGGGCAGTGTCCCAGTGAGGGAAGGGCCAGGGAACCGATGAGAAAAAAAGAGAACGGGCTTCAAGTTTCAGAAAGAAACTCGACCCAAAGGGAGCTCTCCAGGGTCTTCAGCCCGAATCTTTTTTCTCCCAGCCTTCTGCAGGGCCCAGGACAGACCCGACTGACTGATTTCAGAGAAGGGGGAGGGCGGCGAGCAGGCCGGGAGAGGCGGGCGCTCTCCCTGCCGGGACCAACTCCCAACCCAGTGATGGTGCTGTGGCCGCGCAGGGACCCAAGGGGGCCGCCGGGTGGAGGGGAGGCCAGGAGGCCGCTTCACACCAGGCCTCCATCACCTAAGCACGGTGGGCGCAGACTGGCGCTGAGCGCCCCCCTCCGATGTGCCCTCTCCTGGCCCCATTCAGCACCCAAACGGCTGTGCCCCTGTAGTCAGCGGGCCGGCCGGCACCAGAGGCCCCGCTGCCAAGGTCACAGTGTGTGTGAGAAGGGGGCTCAACCCTCCAGGCTCAAGCAGCCAAGCAGAACTGGACCCCCTGCCTCTGTGTCCAGGTCACAGAAACACACAGAGCTGGGAGGACAGAGCAAGGACTGTCCCTGATGCCAGGCAAGAGCCTCAAGGCAGCGAAGAGGCGCCCAAGTGCTCCGGTCCCCACGGTACCAGCTAGTCGGAAAGAGGAGGGCACAGCCTGGGTTTAGGCGGAGGCAGGCTCCACGGAGAGCTTTTTCCTTCACCTGCTCCCGCCTCAGGGCCCTCTTGCAGGATGACGGAATGGGGGACACAGGTGGCATCTTCCTCCACGCAAGGAAGCAAAATGCCTTCCACCATGCCCCCCTCAAACAGGGGCCCTTCCACTAATGGGAACCTGTATTTTAGGTATAAACAGCTTGTTTCCCCATTTTAATACACCTACGTTCTCTCCCGAGCCCAGCCCACGAGTGAGAATCCTGAGGCACCGTGGTTTCACGCCCACTCCTGAGACCTGCCTGAGCGACCCCTCCCCACCCTCCAATCAGGAAAAAGGGGAGGAAAAGAAATACTCAGAAACCTGAAAATTGTTTGGAATTTATTCTCTTAAATAAGAATGGTGACACTTGTTAAAAAAAATTAAAAGCACAACACCTTAGTTTCACAATAACGGAAAAACAAAGTTACACAAGTAAATAAAAACAACTCACAAAGAAACACACCAAAACGCACAACAGCACAGGTTAGAGACGAAGGCAAAGGCGAGGCTTCACAGCAGGAAGGCTGGAGACGGACAGGCGCACCGTCCCTGGCACAGCTCTGGCCTCTGTACCACGCCTGGGGACCCGCCTGCTGCCTGCCCCCGCCCTCCACCCCAAGCTTAACGGATCAGGAACAGTGGGTGCAGAACCCCTTAACTCACTGGCCAGGCCTTGAAGGCCATGCTGAGGACCCTTTCAGGAGAGACGAAGGATTCCACTGCCCTACAGACACACTGGACACCAAGAGACAGGAGGGAGCGGTGCTAACAGACCCGCGCCTGGAAGTGACGCAGTCCCCTGGGGTTCCTGAGCGAGATCCCTGCTCCCCTGCTTTGTCTGAGTCACCTTTCGGGGGTGGGGAGTGTGCACTGCTCGTGTCTGGGGACACTTGCCCCCGTGGTCCCCCCTCCCCCGGGCGCCTGGCTGCTCTGCTCTCCCCAGAGCCTGACGGGAACACTAAGCCAGGTCCGTGGCATGGTCCCCAGTGTAAGCCAGAGCCAAGGGATGAGAAGCTTGGGGAAGCTTCACTAGTATTGTTAGTACCACTTAGGGCACAACATATAAACGTGTACTTGTAGATTATGAAACTAAGCCAGCGCAAACACAGGTGTGTATATGTATGTGTTCACACATCACCGTCTACTTGGACTCTTGAGGTGGGGTTGGAGAGTGAAGCTGGATTCGGAATTCTCTTTGCTTTTCTAATAGGTTTTCCAGAAATGCCTATAAGGGAAGAGGGCTTGGGAAGCAGTGGGAAGATCTCGTAACTTCCTCCTGACGGCAGGAACCCAGGATTGTACCGCGTGTGGCTATTCTAGCTGGTGTGGGAAATGCCTGCATTTCCTAATGGCTCATTCAGCATCCAAACTATGGAACCCAAGGGTGACCGTGCAAGCGTGTCTGGGGACGCGGCATGCACCAGCCACAGCGAGGCAGCCTTTTATGTTAAGATCATCTTTCCATAAGATGACAGACGATGAAGCCTTTCTCCCATCCCATGTCTGTCACCTGGACTGGAAGCAAAGCTCTTCGGTTCCCTATGATACCCCATGCCTGGTTACCCACGATGTGAGGTGTAAAGAGGATTCCTCTGGATGAAAAAAGGATCTAAAAACCTTCAACTGAGGGTCTTGTATTCAAGGGCAAAACATCCCACTGGGGGTTTTCTTTCTCTGCCTGTTGTTATCCAAATGTTTCCTCAAATCAGGGCAGGTACTATGAGGCCAGGGTAAGAAAATCTGTGCCAGGTCCACTGACCTGCAGCACTAAGTATAAGAAGCTTGGAAACAAAGCACTTACTAATTTTGAGAACAGCAAAGAGGGTTTCTACATTAAAAGCACATTACAAACAAAGATGCTAAATCAGGCAGCAGTCGCAGGCCAGGGGGCCAGAGACAGATGACGCCGGACCAGGTTCTAACTCGCGGGTTGTGTTTGTTTTTTTGGCAACAGCAGTCGTTTTGGTGTAAGAGGAGAAGAACATAAGGGAAAAGAGGGAAATGCCACAAACTAAAGGGGGGCACAGAGCAGTGCCAACCACAGCCACGGCTCCTCCAGACAACCTCCCGGGGGACGTGGATCTGGGGCGTGAACCACGCTCCACGTACTACTCGCTCTGCTCAGAGTGCAGCCCAGGGGACGTGCCCGGAACCAGCCTGACCACTGCCGTCCACAACACACTTCCTGAAGCCCCGAAACGCCTGAGTTTTTCTGAAGCTTTTCAAAAGGAAGTTCTAGTTAACCAATCAAAGCTTTAGTTTGGGATTTAAAGAAGGAAATCCTTATTAAAGGAGAAAAAGAAATCAATTTCCTGCCAACTATAACATACACCCACGATCCTGCTCCTCTTCTACGAAGGGAAAAGTGCTGGTGCTCCAGGGCATGTCCACACTCGGAGCCGCGCTCTCGGAAAGCTCGGGCCTCCAGAGGCAGGTACTCACTGGAGCCCAGTGGCCCCGGGTGCTGGCCTTGCCACTGACCACAGGGCACCTCCAACTGGGCTTCACATCTTGAACCCCTCATGCTGTGACAAGCACATCACCTTCAGAATCAAGAAGGCCCTCAGGACTTTGATTCTGTCACCACAACCCCAGCTCTCATCTTCTCTCCCTGCTTCACAGAATGGTCCCCTTCTCTATGGAACCCTTAATTCTCCACAACTGCTAAAAACCTGAAGCCCACTATGCTTTCAAAGCAGGCAGTCAGACGGCAAACTGAACTGGACAGAGTGCACAACCTTGGCTGAGGAATGGCCTGACCTCCACTGGCTTCACCCTTCTTCAGATGCCCACAAAGAGAGCCAAACGTTTTAGTTGTTTGCTGAGCACCCAGGTGGTTCTCACCTGCTCAAAGGCACACGCCCTGTCTCTACCAGTTCCCCTGTTGCAAGGGCCATCAGCACTTCTTGAAAAAGACAGATTGTAAAGGGGCTCAAGGGGTACCAAGTCATTCGTAGCTTAAACATGGCTATAAAATATTGGTCCAATCTGCAGGGCAGGTAAAAACTTGCCTAGATTTTATCAGGGCACACATAGTCGCAGAAGCTGAGTTCACCTAAGCTCCAGTCACTGCACCCGGGGGCACTGCCCAGTGTCTGTGACACCCTCCTGCCCCAGAGCAACACCACGGGGCCTGCGTTAGTTCCGGAGCACGGGCGAAGGAGCAGCTCTGCTAACCTCCCATTTGAAGGCTCAGTGGATAATCTTTCTCTTCTCCCATTTTGGAAATTCCACTACCAACTCCCTCTCCATAGTTTCTGGCCTTAGCTGATAATCTTTAGTTTTCAATATGGTGATTTCTGTGAGTTTGTAAACAGCTGCTTGAGACCTATTTGCTCTGAAGGGAAGAAACTTGTGACAGGTGAAAACAGGGCCCTGACGACTTCCTCTCCGACTGGCTACAGTGACCGTGGGCTATGACCTGTCAGGGCTGTGCAGGGCATCAGGACCACCCACGTCTGTGGAACTGTGGACACACGTCACAGGCTGGTTTGGCAGGGAGTAGGGAGAGGTGATTTTAAGGAAAAAAACCACAGTTCTTCACAAGGAGTCTGGTGCCCACGAGCCCTTCCTTCTCCTGACCTTTGAGACTAGAATAAATGTGTTTTTAGATGTGGGGTGGTGGCACTCACCTCCTGACACAGGAAGAGGTTAGTGAAAGTGGGACCAATTAGGGCCTGATCAAATGCCCCAAAATGACCAGGACAGGGCATGTCCTTCAGTGGTTACAGGTGAGGTGGGAGAGCAGTGGCAGCTCACCTAGACACCTGAGCAGGGAAGAGGACGGAGGATGTCCAGTTCAGGCGGACACACATTCAGACCTTGGGGCCTTTTCACAATTCCACGCTCTATCCAAGGAACCCACAGCGAGGGACTACAAGAAGGCCCCGCTGCCCTGGGTCATCACTTGGGTCAGTGCTAAAAGCAGCCTGTTTTGAACTTCTGTTCCCTAAACAGGGCCTGGGACAACCCCCCAAGGTATCTGATGGATGTGGGCAGGTCCCAGGACTCCAGCAATAAAAATCTGAGATTCTGAATAGACAGTACCGAAGCCTGGGTGACGCCGCTCACCAGACGGCGCCCCTACTGGCTCACGGTCGGCCAGTGAAACTCCCCTCTGATTTGTACCAGCACCTCCGACAGGCCATAGAGAAAGGGGACTCCGAATGCAAGCAGCTGGCACATGAAAAAGGAGTCCAGAGGGTTTTGGGCCACCTGATGCCCAATTGAAGAAACGTTGCTTTGGAGGTGCTGGCTCATCCCCTTGGCCTTGTCACAGAGGCCGAGAGAGTGACGCACCACCCAGCCAAACAAGGAAGTGAGGCTACCTGGAGTTCTCTCGGCAGGGATGGCACTGGTGCTGGGCTGTCCGTTGGTGTCCACAGCGGGGCCGTCCTGCAGGGGTCCCCTGGCCTCCTAGGAAAGTCCACAAGAAGAGGAAGAGTGACTGAGTGAAGCACCCACATCTCAGGAGACAACGACACCTGGCTGCCGGTCTGCTGCCCTCACCAGGAAACCCAAAGCTGCGCCAGGGCACACTTCACGCGGGAGTCGCAGGCACCTCACGTCCCTTCCCCCACAGTCTCTCTGCAGTCCGCAGAGGCCCTCCTGGAAGCATCAGTCAACTGCACGCCCACAGGGCAACACCACGGAGCGGAGAGAATACACAGCTCACTTGGAAAGACAGATGTGGGAGCTGATTACGCTTACTTTTTTTTTTTTTTTTTTTTGGTAAAAAGAAGGTTCTTAGATAAGTAATTCCCAGAATATAGAAAGTTCAATAAATTGGCTGCAGAGCATTTATTTCTAGCCAAGTCCTTTTCTGGTGTCCTCCTCTCAGGAAAGGTGAGATTTTCAAAGGCAAAAGGCTTTTTTTACACAGTAAGCAGAAGAGAAGGTCTGACACGGTCTTCCAAATCCAACTCAGGTGGTGCTGTAACATTACCTTACCGAAACCCAACATTAATTAGGCTTGAAAAGATGCTCCCTCCCCATACCGGACTGTGACCATCTCTCAGGCCCTCCCACTCACAGGAAAGGCAATGCAGTGGCCATTCAGGGCCTGCTGGCCACACCCTGCCCTGTCACCGCACTGAAACAGCACCTGCTGCCCCCCCGCCCCCTGCGGCCGATCAACATTACCTTTCCAGACAGAGGGGCCACTGCTGGTCTCTTCCTCTGTACAGGCCCAGACAGCCGGTAACAGTAGTGTGGTTTGCAGTAGAATTTACCTGCAGGCAGCAAGGGGCAGGGGAAGAGGGTGAGCAAGTCTCTGAAATTCCCAGCTTGACCCCTGGTCTTGGCACGGTCATCCGCTCGCCCCAGCACCGGCCTTCCCCAGGCCCAGGCTTCTCGTCCAGGGAGGCCAGGCCCTCCTCTCCCCTGTGCCCGGATGTGTGGAGGCCAGGGAGCCATCACCCAATCAGGGCTTGGAGCAAAGACCAAAGCCTGCACGGCAGGGCCGGCAAACAAAGTGGCAGTGTGTGCAGAACAAAGATGTGGTCACATGAAGAGCCAGAGGAGCATTTCTGGGGAAACCAAGAATGAACACAGCGGTGGTGGCCTGCAGGCTGCCGGGGGCGGGGCGGCACAGAACACGAACCCACTGGGGCCCTCCTGCTGCCCCTCTGCAAGCACCCGCGAGCCAGTGCCGGCTGGACTGCGGCTCTGACCCACAGTGGGTCAGGATCAGCACTAAAAACAACGCAAAACAAACCAAAAATCCTACAATGCACTATGACTAAAACAAAACAGAATAAAGCCTAATAAAAAGCATCAGCGTGCACTGTGGCATCCTCAGAGTCAAGGATTATTTCTCACAGCTCAGCTGTGCCCACCTGGGTTTTCTGGGTCCTAGTGTAACATGTATGTCCTATTGTGGACATGATCAAAAGTTTGAAAAACACCAACCTGGGCTCTTCCCACGATGCTGGTAGTGGGATTCAGTCACTGAGGGTTGTTTTTCCCCGACTCTTTCTTTCCCCCCACTTACAGCCAAGGCTTTTGAAAATTAAAGGATAGACCCTATTACAGAAACTGTTGAAACAGGAGTAATTCCACTCATCCTTCTCATCTGGAGAGAGTGGTTCCTTTGACAAATGAACTTTCCTATTCCCAAGTTAAAGTAACAGGACCTAACCAGAAATACAATAGAATAGATCAATGAGCCTGATTTTTTTTTGAAAAGATAAACAAAATTAACAAACCTTTATGAGACTAATTCAGAAAAAGAGAGAAGACTCAAATAAATAAAATCAGAAATGAAAGAAGACATTACAACTGATACCACAGAAACACAGAGGATCGTAAGAAACTGCTAAAAACAATTATATGCCAACAAGCTGGATAATCTAGTAGAAATGAATAAATTCCTAGAAACATACAACCTATCAAATCTGATTCTCATGAAGAAACAGAAAATCTGAACAGACCAATATTGAGTAAGGAGACTGAATCAGTAAATAAAACCCTCGCAAAACAGAAAAGCCCAGGACCAGATGGTTTCACTGGTGAATTCTACCAAACATTTAAAGAAAAATTAACAATATTTCTCAAACGCTTCCAAATAACTGAATGGGAGGGAACACTCCCAAACTCATTTTATGAGACCATCATTACCCTGATAACAAAGCCAGATAAGGACAGTACAAGAAAAGAAATTTACAGACCAATATCCCTGATGAATACAGATGTAAAAATTCTCAACAAAATATTAGCAAACCAAATTCAACAGCATATTAAAAGGATCATAGGGCTTCGCTGGTGGCGCAGTGGTTGAGAGTCCGCCTGCCAACGCAGAGGACATGGGTTCGTGCCCCGGTCCAGGAAGATCCCACATGCCGCAGAGCGGCTAGGCCCGTGAGCCATGGCCGCTGAGCCTGTGTGTCCGGAGCCTGTGCTCCACAACGGGAGAGGCCACAACAGTGAGAGGCCTGCGTACCGCAAAAAAAAAAAAAAAAAAAAAAAAGTCATACACCATTATCAAGTGGGATTTATTCCAGGAATGCAAGGATGGTTCAATAGCCTTAAGTCAATAAATGGGATTCACCACATTAACAGAAAGAGAGAAAAAAATATGATCATCTCAACAGATGCAGAAAAGCATTTGACAAAGTACAACATCCTCTCATGATAAAAATGCTCAAAAAACTTGGTATAGAAGCACCGTACCAACAAAATAAAGGCCATATATGACAAGCTCACAGCTAACATCATATTCAACAGCAGAAGGTTGAAAGCTTTTCTTCTAAGATCAGGAACAAGACAAGGATACCTACTCTCACCATTCCTATTCAATACTGGAAATCCTAGCCAGAACAATCAGGCAAGAAAAAGAAAAAAAAAAGGTTTCCAAATAGATAAGGAAGAAGTAAAACTGTCTTCGTTTGTAGATGATATGATCTCATATACAGAAAATGCTAAAGACTCCACCAAAAAAACTGTTAGAAATTTAGGAAAGTTGCAGGATACAAAACCAACATATAGAAAACAGTTGTGTTTCTATACACTAACAACAAAACATCAGAAAAAAATGAAGAAAAATATCCCATTCACAATAGCAAAAAAGTAAAATAAAATTCTTAGGAATAAACCTAACCAAGGAGATGAAAGATCTATACACTGAAAACTACAAGACTTTGATGAAAGAAACTGAAAACACAAATAAATGGAAAGATATCCAGTGTTCATGGATCAGAATATTGTTATAATGTTCACATTACCCAAAGCCATCTATAGATTCACTGTAATCTCTATTAAAATTTCAATGGCATTTTTCACAGAAACGCAAAAAACAATTGTAAAACTTGAATGGAACCACAAAGGATCCCAAATAAACTATATTACTAAGCTATAGTAATCAAAAACAGCATGGGGACTTCCCTGGTGGTGCAGTGGTTAAGATTCTGTGTTCCCAATGCAGGGGGTCTGGGTTCGATCCCTGGTCAGGGAACTAGGTCCCACATGCCACAACTTAAAAAAAAAATGTAATGAATTGGGAGATTGGGATTGACATATATACACTAATATGTATAAAATGGATAACTAATAAGAACCTGCTGTCTAAAAAAATAAATAAAATAAAATTCAAAGATTCAAAATAAAATAAAATAAAGTTATTATAGGGACTTCCCTGGTGATCCAGTGGTAAAGAGTCTGCCTTCTAATTCAGGGGACACAGGTTCGATCCCTTATCAGGGAACTAAGATCCCACAGCCGCAGGGCAACTAAGCCCGCATGCTACAATTACTGAGCCCATGTGCCCTGGAGCCTGCAGGCCACAACTAGAGAGAAGCCCACACACCACAACGAAGAGCCCACGCGCCGCAATGAAAGATCCCGCGTGCTTCAATGAAGATCCTGCATATCGCAACTAAGACCCAACGCAGCCAAAAATAAATAAAATAAATAAAAATTAAATCTTTGAAAAAAATTATTAAAAAAAAAAGGATCTCACACACCACAAAAAAGGTCCCAAACGCAGCAATGAAGATCACACGTGCCACAACTAAGACCTGGTGCAGCCAAATAAATAAGTATTAAAAAAAATATGGTACTGACATAAAAACACCAATGGAACAGAATAAAGATTTCAGATATAAACCTCTGCATATATAGTCAACTAATATTTAACAGGAGAGCCAAGCATATTTAATGGGGAGAGGATGGTCTCGTCAATAAATGGTCCTGGGAAAACAGGGTAATCACATGCAGAAGAATGACACTGGACCCCTATCTTACACTACTCACAAAAATGAACTTGAATGGATTAAAGACTTAAATGAAGACATGAAACTATAAAACTCCTAGAAGAAAACAAGGGAAAATCACCTTGACATTGGTCTCAGCAATGATCTCCTATATGTGACAGCAAAAGCACAAGCAACAAAATGAAAAAGCAACCTATGCGATAGGAGAAAATAGCTCCAAATCACATATCTGACTATGGGATAATATTCAAAATATATATGGAACTCATATAACCCAACAGCAAAGAACCTAACACTGATTAAAAAATGAGCAGGGGAACTGAAGAGACAGTTTCCCAAAACAGACATACAAATGGCCAACATATAGATGAAGAGGGGCTCAACATCACTAGTCATAAGGGAAATGCAAATCAAAACCACAAGATATCACCACATACCAGACAGAATGCCTATCGTCAAAAAGACAAGAGGTAACTAGCGTTGGAGAGGGTGTGGAGAAAAGGGAACCCTCATGCACTGTTGGTGGGAATGTAAATTGGTGCAGCCACTATGGAGGTTCCTCAAAAAATTAAAAATAGAACTACCATATGATCCAGGAATTCCATTTCTGGGTATTTAACTGAAGAAAACAAAAACACTAATTATAATGAAAGATATATGCACCCCCATGTTCACAGCAGCATTATTTACAATGGCCAAGATACAAGAACAACCCAAGTTTCCATCCACGGATGGATATATATATATATATATATATATATATATATATATATATATATATATATACACACACACATACACGTATGTATACACAATGGAATATTATTCAGCCATGAACAAGGAGGAAATCCTGCTATATGACAACCTGGAGGGACCTTCAGGGCATTGTGTTAAGTGAAATAAGTCAGGCAGAGAAAGACAAATACTGTATATCACCTACATGTGGAATCTAAAAAAGACAAACTCAGAGAAACAGAGAGTAGAATAGTGGCCAGTAGGGGTGGGGGGAGGGGAAATGAGGAGATACTGGCCAAGGAGTAGGGACTTCCAGTTATAAGATTAACAAGTTTGGGGACCTAACGCACAGCATGGTGATCAAAGCAAATAATACTGTGTCATATACCTGAATGTTGCTTAAAGAGTGGGTCTTAAATGTTCTCCCCACAGAAAAGAGTTAGTAACTATGTGATGGCACGGAGGTGGTTAACACTGCGGTTTTAGCCTAGGTTACACTGTGGTGGTAATAACTTTACACATAAATGTGTCACATCAACGGGCAGTACACATAAACCCATGTGTCGATTATATCTCAAGAAAAAGCCGAGGAGATAAATGAATGGCATTCTTCCTCCCTTCTCCTGGTGGTCTGCTTACATCTCTC